>NW_026947492.1:47637500-50137500 GCF_034190915.1 Cavia porcellus
CAGCCTTTCGTATTTAGAGTAAGAAGAAGTGGACTCATATCACAATCCCACCTCTGTCATTCACGGAATCTGGATCTTAGGCAGCCCATTTCACTTGTTTGAGCATCCCTTTCTTCATCTATAAATAAAAAAAATAATAAAATCTTTACACTGGACAGAATGCTGCAGTGATTAAATTAAATAGTGTGTGTAATATACTCTGTGTTCAACTAATTCTTGATTAATTCACGTCTCCAAAGCTTCTGCTACATTCCTAATACAACTGGTAAAGCCTTGTGTGCTGTAGAAGTCACAAACAAAGTAGGGTTCAGACTTGGTTCATGCCAATCTAAGGCATTCAGCCTAGGAATAGAGGAAGACTGAAGGCTCAAATTCATCTCTGTGAGCATGGACTACATCTGATTTGAACATATTTGGTAAAAGAGGAGATTTGATTTAAAAAATGTGTCAGGTAAGAGACAGGGTAAGTGGAGATCTCATTGATAATATGCTCTGTACTTGATGGAGTTTAAACCTGGACAATCTGGAAATTTGTTTAAAGGAACCATAAATAAAAATGTCTCTAGAAGCAGAAACTCAAGGATCATTTAAAGAACTGGTATTTCTTTCTGGACATTGAGGCTGGTGTTGAAGATAGTGAATTCCATCAGGAATCTTAGAATTTTGTTCCAATATTTTGGCACACTCTAACCAAGGTTTTAAGATCTATTCTTTAAAAAAATTCAAATTAAGCTAGATTTCTCTCTGTCTCTGCTCCCCATCTTCACTATAACATCCCTATAGCACTATAACAATAGCAACACAACATTATAAGAGAATGTCTGCTTCATATATAAAAAGCTCAAAAATTCTACCCCCACTAAATAAAAGACCCAATAAAAAGGGGGGGCAACCAAAGTGAATAGATCCTTCTCAGAAGAAGTACAAATGGCCAGTAAATACAAGAAAAATTGTCCAACACCGCTGGTCTTTAAATAAATGCAAATTAAAACAACAATGAGATATATACCATCTTACTCCAGAGAGGGTGGTTACCATCAAAAAAATCAATTAAAAAATAAATGCCAGTGAGGCTATTGGGGGAAAAGGAGCCCTTCTACATTGTTGGTGGAAATGTAAGCAAGTACAGTCACCATGGAAATCAGTATGGAAATTCCTCAAAAAACTAAAAATAGAAATTTCATTTGACACAGCTATTTCTTCCAGGAATCTTCTCAAAATAGTTAAAGTCATCATATTACAGTGGAGATGCATATCCATGTGTGTAGCAGCACAGTTTATAATGTCTAAATCTGGAAGCAGCCTGTATGTCCATTAACAGATGAATGGATAAAGAAAATATGGAACTTATATATAGTGGAGTATTCTTCCACAAAGAAGGATAAACTTGAGGCATGTGTGGGTAAATGGATACACATCAAAACCATAAATCTTAACTGAAATAAATCAGACACACAAGTTTATATATTGCATGGTTTCTCTCATATAAGAAGCCCCAAATATAAATAAAGAGCAAAATAAATGATAGATAATAGGAATTTGGAGATCTTTTTCAAGTGAAAGGGGGAACAATAGATAGAGGAGGAAGAAAGGAAGTATTTTTAAAAGAATCAAAGAAAAAATGGAAATAGAGGTTTTTACAATGGAAAGGGGATTGAGAATTGGCAGAGAGGGCTAGAAAGGGAAGGGGACAAAAAAGAATCAAGATTTGATATATATGTGTACATATACAAATGCAATTATTATGTACTGCAAGCGTACTAATACAATACATTAATTTTAAAAAAGAGAATATGTGCTCTGGAGTTGAGCATAAAATTAACAGGTTGCTTTAATTTAGCTGAATAGAGCCTGGGTGGGCCAACTTACCCAGCTAGCAGTCATATTGGTCAAGGAGTTGTAAGATAGTCCCATCTACTGTTCTGGGGGTAATTAACAAGTATTTGTGGTATAAGAGATAGAAATGCCCCAGCCTACTAGATGTCCAGTATGAGTTCATGTCTCTAAAACTGAAGAAAGAATTATAGGAATAACAGGGGTTAAGAGCACAATATATTTATTGAGAGAAAGAAAGCGTCTGTGTCTCAAAGACAGAAGGGGTCCTGAGAAAGTTGCCAAAGACTGTCTTTTCTAGGGACTTTTACAGAGCAGAACCACAAAGTGAGGCAGGTCTAAGGTGCAGAAAACATGTGAACTCCCAAAGTGAGCGTAAAGTGGGACAGAACTATGGCCAAGCAATAAGATTAATTGCTGAGATAAAATTTATTATATTGGGGACAAATGTGGAAGCCAGTCACCAAGCAGGCATGCATAAAGAGCAGTGATTCTTCCTGTAGGGGATTGGCTTAGTGACTCCTGGCTTCCTCAGGATGATAGAGATCTATTTAGAATATTATGTCCTAATGTTTATCCTTACGAAGCATGTGAGTGCACTTGTTTTATCTTGTGTCTTGAGGTTTGGCTCACAGTGGAGGTGTGTGCCTCCCCCACAGTTGCAAGGTATATCATCTTCTGCACTGGCTCCTTTGAGGGCCCAGCCTTGTCTGACTGCCTATAATATTTTTATGTAACTAAGTTGTCTGTAACATTTACATTATACATTTTAAACAAATATCTCTCTTGCATTTGAACTCAAGATGAGCATTACCCCCCAAAATCTGAAAAATTATCTTGCACGTCCTTTTGTCTTTGGGCAGATAAGATTTCAGAGACTCCTGTCCAGGAAGTGAGTAGCAGAGGGCACTACTATTATATCTATGTCTTATACTTCCTTTAGAACAGTGAAGAAATCTTTTGTATTTAACCTTGTCTTGATTTGTATTCCTGAACACATGTTGGCACGGCTCCCTCTGCCACTCCTGCACATCCATTCCTGACGAATGGACATGTTCCATGCTCCCTCCTTCTTAAGTTTCTATTTTCTTTTGCAGTAATATAATCTCAAAACCAGTCCATAAAGTGTTTGACAGAAAGCTCAGCCCTCATGTCACATTCTCCTTTCTGATCTCTTTCATTTTATTTTTGGTCTGTTCTAGTTATTTGTTTTGCCTGGTGAAATCATTTAAGGTCACAAGGACATTGAATAGCCATGCAGTTGCTGTTTGATGCAATGGGAATAGAGACAGTTGGTGTGAAGAAAAACCCGTTTAACAGCCATTTTTAGAAACAGACTTTGAAATCCACCCATCAGAGCTGAAAGATTTCCCCTGGCTTCACACCCCAAAACTGGCAGTATCTTCTCCTCACGTCTGTGGAGCCTCAGAAGCTGCTTTCCCATGGCTAAAAGAGATGATGACATGGGTGTCTGTGGGACAGCTAGCCAGGGGCAGTTCCCCAGTAACCTCAAGTTACATCCAGTAACCACTTGCCTTCAGTCACTGACTCAGTTTTAGGTGGTGGAGTATTCTGAATCACCTCAGCTGCTGTCGTGTTGACTGAGCTGTTTAATATTCTGTGACAGAATCAGTTGCCACCTCTGGGACTTACTCATATAAAACACTAAAAATAATAGTAACAACAAACCCTTATATAATGCATGCCATGCTGGGTACTCTTGTAGGTACTTTATATAGATTATTTTCCAAGCAGAAAAACTATTGCAAAAAATGCAAATGTGGCATCTTTCCCCTCACGCATATCCTGAAGATCTTCATGCCACCACTAAGCTCAAGGCTGCCAACCTAAGAAGACCTTCTATTTTATAGTCTCTTGCTTCTTGCTTTGGACTTCATCTGTACTTTTTGCCCATCCATCCATTGTTTATTGAACTACAAGGCACTGTTAAGTATTGAGAATGATGTCATAAACTTGACAGCTGTGAACCTTCCTACTGAGTGTACAGTCAGTGAGAAAGATAATAAATAAAATTACAAAGATAGTAGGGGAAATGAACAGGCTACAATAGGAGAAAATAATAGAGGATATATTTCAGATGACAAGGGAAGGCATTTTTAAGGAGATGATGTTTGAGAAAAGTCACAGGAGAAAAGGAGGCAGCCAGCAGAGAAGCTGGAGCAAGAGTTTTCAGGCAGAGCGAACAATTCCTGTGGAGCCTAGAGTGACAGATAACTTCACATGGAGGCTCTGAGAACTGACAGTGGACAAGCCACTAACCATTTATGAAAAAGAGGGAGACTGCATAAAATCAGGGGGGAGAGACCTGGAAAGCAGATAGCACAGGGCCAGGGATTGTGGGTTGTAGGCGAGGGGTCATGCACCATAAACAGGAGACTATCAATTGTTTCTAAGCAAAGAACAATGTGATGTGATTTATGTTAATGGACGCTCTTTCTGGGTGCTGTGTGGCAAACAGATTGGAGGAGGCAAGGCTGGAGGCAGGACTATCTAGAGGCTAGCGCAGCAATAGGAGCAACTGAGGATGGGAAAAGGGGTGTCAGGGTGTGAGAGAAGAGAAGGGAAGAAGTGAGATTGGAAATGGTTTGAAGGGAGAGCAGTAGGACAGAGCCCTGTGACCTTCCAGGGCACCAAGACCCAACCTGTATTTTTCCTTCTCCCACCTCTGACTCTTGATATGTTACTGCCAGTGTTTAGTTCAATTACTTTCCTTCCTTTTCAGCAAATTTCAAAGTAATAAGGAAACAGATTTGTATTTCACCTTTAGATTATTATGAAGTGCTTTTTTTTGTCTTTTTCCTTTTTATCGGTACTGGGGATCTAACTCACAACTGCCTGCTTGCAAGGCAGGTGCTTATGCTGCTGAGCTAAATCCCCAGCCCCATGAAGTGCTTCTTAATTAGCCATCTTGTTCCATCTTTACAAAAATGCCTGAGCCCAACATCATTACCTTTGTTTTATGGGAGGCAACACTGAGCCCCAGAGGACTGAGCTGTTTATGGTCTCCTAGAGGTAAAAGATAGAGTAAAATACAATTACAGATTCTCAACCCTGTTCTCTGACTTATTAAACAAACACCTATTCAATGCATGCTGGTGCTCATGGTCCTTGCTTTCAAGAAACCTGCAGTCCAGAGGAAGCATGCTTGGTGGGAGTGGATTTGCTAAGCTAATAGAGCATAACCGCCTAGTTTAGGGAAACTGAAAATTCTGCAAGAACACAGTGTGTGCAGTGATGCAGCTGGAGAGTAAGACAAGGGGGGAGGCTGGAGTTTGGCCTTAGTGCTAAAGATGAGGGGGACACCAGAAAGTGGCAATACAGGATTTCAGCTGTAGATGCATTATGTGGTCCGAGTAGGAAACAATACAGTCAAGGAAACTACTTAAAAAATAAATTCAGTTCTAATGAGGCAGATGAAGGTGATTTGATATGACCAATGGTATAGTCAAGCGAGAGATCTCAGGGAGAAGAAAACCGGGTTCTTTCCAGAATTCTCTGAATTTCCTAAGAGTCCAGGAGTTATTGCCAATATTCCAAAAAACCCAGTGGAATGCTTATATTTATCTGTCATAAATTTACACAGCTTAACTAGGATGTTACATTCCTTTCTCTTTGCCTAGAATTAAACAAAATAAAACTATTAATACTGCTCTAGTTTTGTGCCAGTACCAGAAGTTCTGCTTGGCAATTCTGTGTCTTAAGTATTGGAAAACAAATTACTTATTAATAAATGCACCATTTTTCAAAACCTGAAATTCTTTAAAGAGTATTTTGAGATTGGTGGAAATATGAAGGATTATGAACTCCTTTTAATTTCAAGCATTTTATTGTGTATATTGATGTCATTGGCCTTTATCTAACTGACCATCTTGTTCTGGTTCTGTTCTCACAAAGCAACACTGTTCTCCAGTGTAGAGAAGGTGACAGTTTGCTAGTACATGGTCCCATTATCTGGTATTTTTATCACTGTAAGAATGTTGCCCAGCATCTCATCAGTAACTGATATCTCTACCCCCGTCACAAAACATGAGTGAGCCTCTATATTTAACACCCATCAATGTCCAAGAGACTTCTTGCTTTTTCTTAGGCCCTAGAAAAGCAAGAATCCCTTGTGCTTAAAATGAAAGGAATGTTCATAATTTGGAAAGTGTGTTCTCTGAATAATAATTTCCTTTCTCTGTTCGTTGTTTTCTTGTTTGTATCTTTTCTTCTTGTACTTTTTAAAAATCAGACTTGAGTGAAATAAAAACAAGAACTTGAAGTTCCAGGCAATAGGAAGCTTTCACAAATTTGGCCTACCCTGGACTGAATTTTAGTGTTCTCTCTGTGCCAAGTCCTAGTTTGTCTTTATGAACCACGATTCCTGGAGAATAAAAATAGAAAATAAGAAGCTTTCAGAAATG
Organism: Cavia porcellus; assembly: GCF_034190915.1. Taxonomy (NCBI): domain Eukaryota; kingdom Metazoa; phylum Chordata; class Mammalia; order Rodentia; family Caviidae; genus Cavia; species Cavia porcellus. The sequence continues at coordinate 47,643,758 of NW_026947492.1, forward strand.
ATTTTCTTGGCTAGTTTGATATAATACCAGCCGCTTGTCAAAGTAAAAATCAGTTTAAAGACATTTTTAAGGTAAAAAATTAACAGAATCAGCAGTAAAGATACCACTACCACTCTGAGCCTATTCTTGGTGTTTATGTATCATCTAGGCAGGGTCATCTGTTACATGGCATGACTATAATCCTGATGACATAGAAATCAGACAAGCTCAATGGTGAAAATTTTCCAGAATGAAATATTCTCGAGAGGCTAGTAGTTATATAATTCTTGAACGATTATGAAAGATCTTTAGCTTTACACCATGGGTTTCCTAAATCTTTGATCTTGTTAACTTACTCTGTATAATCTTACTGTAGTGGTTGTCTTTAATTCATCTCTTCTTCAAAAGGGCAAATTTTTATAATGGAGTGTTACACTGTAAACATTTCATGATATTGTAGCTTCAAAGAAGCAAGGCTGTAAACACATTTGCATCCATTTAGCTGATGGTTTATAGATCTGAGGGACCCTTAGGTCCCTACTTTCCATGAGGAAATATTTATTTCATGGGCTTTGCCTCACAAGTATAATTCCAATCAGCCCACTCAGAGAGGAAGTGCTTTCTTAGCATCTTTGATCAAATAGCTTTTTCTGTAGTAATTTCCTTTGGTTTTGTGTTATAATTCTATTTCTGTTAATTTTGCTGGTGCTTTCTTATTTTCCTTACCAAATGAGTTAGAAGAAAAAGTATCTCCTACTTTCTTCTTTCCTACCTAATGTAATCCCATGACATGTAGCCTAGATGACTACTCCAGAATTGCTAACACTAACACTTAAATATAACTTATACATTCTGTTTGTTCTTGAGATCTGTTCATGTGTCCTTTTTCATTTATACCAGTGAAAGAGACAATAGGACATTTTTGTGGTCTTAACTGATGTCCTGGCTGTTAAACACGAAGATGATGGCTTCTGTTTTTTCTTCCAGAAAGGTGGGGAAAAGGCAAAATCCTGGAGTAGAGAGACCTAGGGGACTGGATAAGAGAGAGGGATATAACTGGGAACATCAATAGTAGAAGCACTATAAAAGGAGCAAAGTAAACCTGAACAGAAAACTGTGTCAGTAGTAGAGGCCAAGAAATACTGGCTTGAATATCATGCTGCAGAGCATAATTGAAGGTGAATGGTGGTAGATAAAAAGTGAGAGAGATGAATGAGGATCAATACCTATAACAGCTCAGGATCAGAATGAGTGACTACTGAGTACCTCTTAAAGAGATAAGACAACTCCATAAGAAAACTCATCAGATTGAGAACCTGTGATCCCAAGTTTAGTACATTAATTATGTGCCAAATCTGTTGGCCAAACACTGGGATTGCATCCCCTCACCTCCACAAACAGTGACAATTGCCCCACACCATGGCAGCTTGAAGGATGTCAGGGCCACTGAGGTTCAAGAAGAGAAGAGAATTCATTATTCTCTTTCTTTCCATACTGTAGTGGCTTTTTCCTCCGCAGAACCTAATGTGCTCTGTGAATGTCAACACACTTGTGCTCTCTTGCTACAGGATCCTTTGTGCTCTTGCCCTAGCAAGAATTTGACCTAAGCATCAAAAGACTGTTAGAAGTCTTATTTTTGTTGTCTTTTCTTCATATACTGAGGACCTCTGACATGGTGATCATGTATATGTACCCACTTCTTACTAGCAGGGGAATGACAGAAATTGGGACAGAAAGCTATAGATGAGCGAGGTTTGGCTCATGGGTAATGGACAATTCTGGGCTCACATCCCTGCTCCTTCTAATCAGTAGTAGATTGACTTTACATGTCTAAAGGGGATTTATGATTCCTATCAACTCTGCTTAATTTTCTCAACCTCTGTCCAACCACACCCTGCCCCCTCAGTTACACACTGATGCCAAACATACTCAAAAGTCTACATGCCATATGTCTGCCTATTTTAGAGACTTGGAGTCATATAATCCTTAGAGAAAAACTATGTTTATGCTTTAATTTGAAAGGATATTCATATTTATTTTACCTGTAAGCTTCACTTTTATTCCCTTTAGTCATCTCAGTTTGAAGAACATACAAAGGATTTAGGTTCAAGATAGCATTGTAATCGACATAAGTAAGATTATGGATTGTTTTTTCCTGTAAGAGAAAATTGGTTTTGAATACAGACCCAGAGGAAGCTCAGGTCTGGGATTCTAGGATGGGCTCTACCACACAGGAGTGTTCTGTGAGCTCATATTCAGAAAGGTATTAATTACATCCTAACTACACATACTTAGCTGGATGCCTTTATGCCAGTAGGAGGTAGTTATGGCAAATTGGAGCATGTTTATCCTTGGGATAAATATTTGGTTGAATGGTTTGTCTTTCAAGATACTAACCACTAATTGTAAGCAAAACCATCTTGCTATGTTTTAATCACTTCCCATTCATTCTCTTGTAGGATCTTGTGCATGCACATTAGGGAGACCCAGGTCATGTATTTCCATTGAATAAATCTGCTAAAGGAAAAGGTATTAATTCCCCAGGTCCTTTTCAGACTCGGGCAAGAAAAAATGACACCATTAAGAAAACAATAACCTCTACAGCAAACTGTTAACTCCTGAGACAGGAGAATTCAGCCTGAAATAGCAGCAAAAACACTGGCAGCAAGAGACACTAACAGTAGAGGCAGTGGACTGGGTCCTTTGCTGAGTGGCCGGGGGCTTGTCTTCTGTTCCTACGAGATTGGGATCAATTCCTTCTCTGGCTTATTCCAATCCAACATTCTCTGGAGATACGGCACTCTGACAATGACTTCCTGAGGGGCTGCCCAGTCAAGTTGGGGGTAGACATTCACATTTTTGATAAAGCAATAAGCATAGGAGTGCCCTGGAATGGGGTACAGACTGGAATCCAAGGAACTTGGGCTTGTATTCTGATCCTGCAACATACTAATCACATAATTTTGGGAAGACTCTTTGCTCTTTCTCTCCTGAAGTTTCCTGTGTATAGAAAAAAATGATAACAATTTCAACCTCCTCAGGTTGTTCTGATGACTAAAAGAGATAATATATCTGTTTGAAGTGCTTAGTTAACACAGCATCTCACACATAGTGGTTTCCAGTAAATGTTAACTCCTTTACCTCTTTTTAAACATTGAAATAACCTTTGTAAGAGTTCCAGAAACTTGAAAGACAGTGTCCCATCCACCTTCCCCTTACCCTCTACAAGAATTTTTATCTGTATTTGGGTAGGAGATTTTATAACAAAGGCACATTTAGTACTACTTCTTTAAGTGAATACTGTGACTCATTTTCTTTTGCGTGTGTTTATAAAAATTCATAGTAAATGATGATTTGCCTTTTCCTTGGTAGCTGGTAATGCTGTGCTGATTTAAAAGTCTGGTTTCAGAAATAAATGCAGCTGTGCCACTCTCAGTCAGCATGGCCCTGGTGTGCTGTGTGTGTCCAAGCTCGCCACACACCCTGTGCTTACAGTGTTTAGGAGAAGGTTTCTAGTACCACAACCACACAGGCAGTAGTTAACCATCTCAAACTGTGAATTTGAGGTTAGTCTGAAAACAAAAAGCCATTTGGTTTTACCACAGCAGAGAAGGAAGAGAACAAGGCACTTCTAAAGCAACCTACTTGGAGCTAGAACCAGACCTGGGAGGCCCTGTGGGAAACAGGATGCCAGGTGGGAGACAGGTTGATGTGTCATACGAAGACACATGTGTACGATGGTTTTGTGTGTACGATGGGAACACAATGTGTCTTCACATATTTGCACACAAATTCATAAACATGTTTTTTTTTTTTGTTTCTCAAGCCCAGCCTATCAATATCAGTGACTATATGTTTGTGAATCTATATCTCAGAATCTCATCTTTTCTCATCTGGACATTTTCATAGTCTCTGTATTGATTTCCTAATCTTTATTGTATCCGTGAGTCAACTTCTACTTTAACTTTTATCAGAACAATTTTTAAAATATGAACATCTCTTCTTAAAATGGTTTATAAGCCTCACTTCCACCAGTCATACAAAGTTCACACTTCTTAGCACATATGTGGGGCCATTCTTGAGGGGAATTTCAATCTTCTTCATGTTTACTCTCCAGTATGTGCCCATTTACAGCAAACTCATGGTTCTAAATGTATCCCAGGCTACCTATTCCTGATTCTCTCAGCTCAGATACCTCTAATGTCACTTCCCTGGCAGCTCCAGACAAAATATGGGCTTTTTCCACTATATCTCTATGCTTATCCCACTGACATGACCCTTATCACACTCCTGTATGTGTTTGTTTCTTCTATTTTTACCTCTGCACTGTAGTAGGATCCCCCAAGGATAATGACTTGTTCTACCAGTTTTTGTAGCCACAAGAGCCTGGCTTGGTAATTCACACAAATGGCAGATGCTTCATGATATTTGTTGATCGAATGAATTAAGAAAGACTCACTAAATTCCCTTATGAAAATACTAGCTATATGTAAGACTCATTCACTATTAGGCTTGAAATCCATTGGAGATTCTAGATACACACACTATGACTGATTTTTCTCTTTTGAACTTATTTTCTGCTTATATGGAATGACGGGAGACCAACAGCCAATCTTTGAGATACCCTTGTCCAGATCTTTAGCTTCTCAACTTCTCTGTAAATTCACTCCCTTAGTTCACAGCACTTGAAAGTAAATTTTAGGTCTCACTCTGCTGTGAGACCTAAAGCACCTAAAGAAAAAAAAATCTAACTTTTTTTAGAGACGCTTTCATATATCTTTCTCACTTAGTCCCTATAACATCCTTTTAGGAATAGTCATTTATCAATTCTTCTTTTTTTTTAGGATGAAGAAACTGAGCATCTGAGAAGTTAAGTAACTTGCCCAAGATCACACCCAGATCAAACAGAAAAGCCAGAGTGAAAGGCAGCTCTGATTCAAAAGTTTGTTCGTTTTGCTTGACTGTGTCCTCTACAAACCTCAGTTTCCCCAACTAAAACCTCACAAGAAGTAGGGAATGGTCCCCAGGCTGGTGCTCTGCTGGTTGTCCTGTTTCTCCTGTGGAGGGAGTATTGCCATTCTGAACTTTCACAGAGTTGATGCTTCTCCAGAACAAGCATTGGCTGCAGTAGTTCTAGCAATGCTCAGCCACAACTCTCCAGTCTAGATATGACCTTGATCCTTCTCTTTGAGAATGTTTACGTATGCCAGGAAATGCCCTAAGAGTACTTCACAGACATTATCTCATGTAGCATTTTATAAGAAACCTATTGGGTGAATACAATTTATTCATTTCACAAGTAAAAACACCCTTAAGGAATAGAATGTGTAACATGCATCCCTAGACCTTAGAGGAAATTTAATCCAGACAGACTCAGGCCAGATATCCTTCTCTCTGCCCCTAACCACCGCACTAAACCTCTCAGAAGCTTCAGGATTCTGCATGGGCCTCGGTTTCCTTTCTCTTACCCTCATGGGCTGGTATATGGCCTCTGCTAGCTCTGCCCAACACTATGTATACTTTAGCTCTGAGCCTTCCTACGTCATGAGCAGCAGGTTAAACAAAGACCCAAAAGAACATGCAGGGAAATAATCCAAATGCCAACTTCCATCTCTGGCTTTGCCATTTAACCAGATTGCAGTTGTCCCTCAGCCCCCATTGTGCTTTCTCATTTGTAAGATGGATGTAATATTACTTAGTCGTGAGAACTACTAATATCCCTAGTTGGGAAATGACACAGGTTCTCTGTGAACCTTCATCTTAGCTCCGAGTGCAGTAACAAAATAACTACAGTCTGTGTGGCTTAAAAATATTTGCTTCTCACCATTCTTGAAGCTGGAATCAGACCAGGGATGGGTTCTGAGGAGGGCCGCTTCCCACTTTGTGGACCGTGCCTTCTCAGTGTGTCCTCAGGTGGCCTTTCCTTAGTGTGTGCAAATGGAGGAAGAGTGCTGCCAGCGCACAATGAAACTAATCCAATCGAAGTAGCCTTCCTTTGGATATCCTCTTAGTTCATTATTTCCCAGGGACCCTACTTTCAAACACCTTAGGGGTTATGACTTAATATATGTAAATTTGGTCGAGGGATCAAACTTTCAGCCCAGAACAGCTTAGTTTTATGGGTAGTTTTCTTTTAGAGTCACAATTATTTATTTAAAACGACAGCCTACAGTTTTGTTCTAAGATACGTAAGCTTGGGCTGGGGATTTAGCTCGGAAGCATAAGCCCCTGCTTTGCAAGTTCAAGGTTGTGAATTTGATCCCTGGTACCAAAAAAAAAAAAAAAAAAAAAAAAAAAAGATACGTAAGCTTTAATATCACTGCATGAGCACTTCTTATTTGGCACATAAGCTTTCTTAACTTTTTAAAAATTATTTTATGTTCTTAATTTGTTGATAGGGCTTAGTGACATCCAGCAAAGAACAGAGACACAATCTTAGGTCTCAAGAATTACCACTTGAGGGTTTCAGGGGTTGGCATTTTTTGTCTTACAGTAGCAAATCAATAAAGTTGGAGAATTCTCTCTAAATTAACTTTTATTACTCCTTATCAACAATCACAATTTCAGTTTGTCCTAGAAGCGCAAGCCAAGGATAACATTCAAAGGAACTTGCTGAAAATGTTCCCAGAAAGAAGACAAGAGACAAACCAGCTGCTCTCTATGTCCCTTGTTTTTCACAATAATAAATAAATAAATAAATAAATAAGCAAACAAAAAACCCAGAACCATTTTCCAGCATGGGAATGTGATCCTCTCTAACTTGAGCCTATTGAAGAACAAACCCGGGTTATGGGACTAAATTGCTACTAGTCATTCTTTGTTTTATAGGTAGTTTTCTTTTAGAGTCACAGTCATTTATTTAAAACAAGAGCCTACAGTTTTGAAGTAAGCTACGTAAGCTGAGCACCAAGCAGGAAAGACAATCCTGGGATCTGATGGTGACAGGGAGTCGTAGAGTTTAAGACGCAGTCCCAAAAGGCGTGTGCCCAGTAGCTCCCTTGATCTTCGGTGTCAGAATGCAGATGGGAGCCTGACGGCTGCCCAGGCTGCGGGCAGGTTAGGAGTCCCAGCGGGCATGACAGTGGAGCTGAGTTCTGGCTTCCTCACAACTTGGGTCATTTTTGAGGAGGATTTAAACCAAGGTCTCTATTCAGACTAACAGGAGACTTTCCTCGAAGCCTGTCTCAGTTTTCTGCCTCTTTCCTCCCTCTTCTCTTCCTACTCCTATTTCCCTTTCTCATTCTTCTCTTCATGCCCAGTGGCTATTTGTTGGAATAAAAGGAGAGAATGTGTTTTGGGAAGGATCTGAGGACTGAATTAATGGAATACACCAAGGAAAATAGTGCAAGAAGGAAATTTTGGTTTTTTCCTTTCCTTCTGCCTGGACTCCCCAAGCAGTGAGGTGACAGAATCTGCCCAGTGCTGCAATCCATTAGCTTTCCTCTTCTCTCAGCTCTCCCACTGAATATGACAGTCACTTAACTCCCTGGAGCCCAGGTCCCCAACCTGGATGATGGACATGGAACTTCATAGCATTGCCATTATAACCCAGTCAGATCCAAAATGTGGATGTAATTTGACAGCCATAAGAAACTATCTTAATACCAATTATAACATCAACTAATGCTCATAAAACTATGTACCAAGTACTGTTCTAAGCATTTATACATGTATTAACTTTTTACGCTTCAGAATACTTTTTGGAGACAAGTACTGTTATTACCCCATCTTTAGAATTTAAAATTAAAGCATAAAAAGATTAAGTAACACACTCCCATGTATCTGGGATTTGAATCAGAACGCTCTAGTTCCAGAATCTGTATTCTAAACCTCTCTTCTATAAATGTTGCTCAGACACAAGGAGAAAGATATATGGGTCCTAGAAGAACAGACAGTGGCTCAGTAGTATCTTCATTTTTCTTGGCATCCTTTTGTCTGTGACCTCAGTACACTCCCCTGGGAGCCAGCAGCCTGCATGCAGTCACATTGCTAAGATCTGCTCCACCTCCAAGATTCTAAAATCTCTCAGCATGAAATGCATCTGCTTCATGCACCTAGCGTGGGGACATCTGCACTGGCAACAACTGTCCCTTCCTACCCACATGTTCTCCATCTCCAAGTCTTGTCAATTCTTCCATCCAGTGTGCCTCACACTTCTGAATTCCTGGTGCCACCCTTGCACCGCATGCATCATTGCATACTGTCTGTCCCACACCCTGCTATCTGGTTTCCCAGCTAGTCGTGCTGCTCCTTTCTCAGTGGTCCCCAACACTGCCCTGAAACTACTGCTGAAGCTCTTCCCTGCCGTTAGCTGGCTTGTTCGGAAAGATTCAAGGTGATCTATTGCCTGACAAACCCCAGTCTTGCTGGGCTGTTGTGTCTCTCTTATGATCAGACCTTGCCAGCCTGGATTTCCCATTATTTATTTGCATAGTTGCTGGAACTCAAGGAAGCACAACTCCACATGTTTGATTTCCATGACTCTTTGCTTTTTCCCCAACCCATTCCCCCTCCCGAAAGGAACTGCCAGCCCTTCCTGTGCCATTTTCATTTGTGCCTAGAAAGTCTTAAGGCTTTTAGTAGATGCTTCTATCTTGAAGCTCTCCTTTTCACATCTGATGGACACACACTTTTCCTCCTCTGAGTTCCTCCAGCACTGTCCTCTGTCAGTGTCTATCCTAGAAAAAGCATGCATTTGGGTTTGAGGGCAACCTGGATTTGCCACTCAGACACCTGTGTAGGTACCTCCTTTTCCCTCACAGACGCTCCAACAGTTCACAACACTCTTCAACAGCCTGGATTCATCTTTTCTTTTTTCTTTCTTTCTTTCTTTCTTTCTTTCTTTCTTTCTTTCTTTCTTTCTTTCTTTCTTTCTTTCCTACATTCCTCCTCTATGCCTTTACTTTCTAACTACTTTAATGTAGACTGGGGAAGGTGACATTTAACAACAAGGGTCATAGAACAAACCCCTGAGTTTGAATTTGGCTTTGCCTACTCAAACTTCGGACTTTGGGAAGAATTTATAAGCACATTGTGCTCAGTGTCCTAACCTGTAAAATAGGGTCATAGTAGTACTCTTCAGGTGGCTGTTACTAAGATTAAATTGACTCAGGCACTCAAAGCTCTCAAAACAGTACATAGTATATGGGAGATGATTAAATGTCAGTCTGTCACTGTACTATGTCCTTGGTCACATCTGTCTTGTGTGACAGTAAGTTGACTGGAGACTCTGAAGTGGCCTTCAGCTTTACAAAGTGGCCTTAGCTTTACAGAGAGGAGTTTATGTGGCTAGAGACTAAGAAATCAAATCCTCTGCCAGGCCGCATAATGCTTGATGATGACTCAGTGAAATGAATATAAGAGATCCAGACTGTTTTCCTGTGGGAACCCGCGACCTCTTGACTGTATCCCTGGGCACTGCAGTGCTCTGGAGGAGGATGACTAAGCACTGCCACTCGGCAGTGGTGACTGACTCAGGAATGATTGGCCCGAGGGTTGTGAACTCTGAAAGCTCTAATTACACAAGTCCTCTGCCATACATTTCCAGTCACACTCCCTGCTCCAGGCCTGGGCTTCCAGGAGGAGTGAGGCCCTCAAGGGAGTCATAAGGCTGCACAGCACCCTGGCTCATCCCGGGGAAGGAAAACTGCCTGTCCTTACCACTGCTCATCATCTGTGCCCACCCACATCCCAAGAGGGAAGCTCTGCTCCTGCGAGCTTCTCAGGACTCCTTCATAGTGCGTGAGGGGAGTCCTAGATTTGGCTGCTCTCCAGCAGGTGGCCGGAGAATAAGTGCAGGTAGAGCTAGAAGGAGCTTTACAGGTGGAGTACAGAACAGCTTTTTTCTCTGTGGATGTGGAGACCATTTTGACAAGAGGGACGGTTAGCAGAGAGGTCAGAATTGACCCTAAGGATGGGTTCCCAAGGTCCTGTGCTTTTCAGGAAACACTGGTAAAGTAAAAAGATGAAGCTGCTTGTCCAGGACATGAGGAACAGGCAGATGCAGGCACAGGGAAGCAAACCCCAGATACACAGCTTAGCAGAGCCCCCTCTTCTAGCATCACATAGAGGCCTAGTCTTACTGCTTAGTCCTCCATTTCCTTTCTAGGGTCAGCCAATTTCCCCACTACTTCTCCAGAAAACTTTGAAGTCCAAGTGAAACTGTTCTCCCAGGAAAGGCTGGCATGGTTGCTCCCAGCATCATTTAATTTTCAAAGCTTGGAGTCACACAGGTCTGAGCTGGAATGGCAGACACTGTGACTGTGGACAAGGTTCTTAGACACTTTGGGCCTCAGTTTCCTCATCTGCAATGTTCTACAGAAAAAATAAGATGAAGTGATGTGCAGCCATTCCTCAGAACGCTGTCTGGTGCACAGAAGACAGTGCTGCTTACTAGTAGCAGTGGTAGTACTACTACTACTATTAATTTGGATTGTGTATATTCAGATTGTATATGTAATACCAAGTTTCAGATGCATCACTATTACTGAGGGCACTCTGTAAACAAGGCACTCTGATTTGATAGGTCTTAGGAGGAGTGGGAGATATTTCTAAATTTCTCTAAGGCAATTTTGATGGGTGTTTGAATTTGAGAATCACCAATTCCCCTCTTCGTCCATAGTTTTCCTATCACCAATGTGGCTCCAGTTCTTTCACATTTCCCTGCTTAAAGACACTTTTGTCAATAGACTGACCTCAGCTACGGGAATTCCTATTTCTCTATTTACTCCCATGGGTTACAGGCCACCAAGACCTATGTGAGAGAAGGGTTAGGCTGAAGAGCACAGGGATTGGAAACAGAATTAGAAATTAGAAATTCCTGTGTTCTAAACCTAAACTCTGTCATTTATAGGCTGTGTGACCTTTGGCAAGTTGGTTAATTTCTTCAAGCCAAGTTCCAAGTCCAGTTTTCAAACTGGTTGTTAAAAATTTTGTTTAACCTCAACTTGCAATTCAGTACATAGCATCCTTCCCCAAACCCACTTTTCCTCCACCCTGTTTCCCAGGGCCCCATGCCTCAGGTCTGGGATCTTCTGTGACCTGGTTAGTTCTTCACCCCAGTATCTCCAGATCCCTGTCACCTTCATTGGAAATTAGATTTCCTTTTAACTTCCTGAAGTCTCTCATATCTCTCATTTCCAGGTCCTGGGTAGTTCCAGATCAGTTTCTCTCTGGGCAGCCCTGATTATTACGTCAAGCTATCTTTCAGACCTATACTACCTCCACTGTTCAAGGCCCTCTGCAAAACACACTGTCCCAAACTCAGCCTTTGAACATCCTAACTTGGGGTCTTTGGCCTATGACTCATACTTATTAACATGACTATTCAAGAAACAATAACAGTTTCTGAGAAGAAATGTCAGAGGTTGGCATTCTAAAAAGATATAAAACAGAGTTTTCTCTAGGCCACAGAACTGATATGATCAAATCTGATTCATTTTGTTGGATTTGTCTTGGTATTTAGACTTGTTTGAGGTAAATACTGCAGAAGATTTGATTTTTACCTAAAATTATGTTGCTTTTGGGCTCAGCAAGTCTCTGATTAAACTCAGTCTCTGGAGTACAGAAAGATCATGGAACGTATTCCCAGTGATTTGTTTCATGATAACCCAGAAAACGCACAACTCATATGAGGGACGCAGGAATTATGGAAGACAAAACCCATTCAGGTGTCCAGTGCAGGCCACTAGAAATTTCACTGGCTCCAATCTGCAAAGTTCAGCTGTCTTTGCAACATGTTTGAAGCAAGGATTGTCATTCAGGGCCTTCTGAAAGAAATCCATACTTCTGCTGTTTGCAGGCTTTTGTTCATATGCTATTGATATGACCGTGGATCTCTTATAGAATAGATCAAGACAATAAAAGTTTCACCAGGAAATTTAGATGCTTGTTGGTGGTGAGTAAATCATTGTTCACAGAACCTCTGCAGTTCTCCTGGTTTAACTTAAGTACTCTGACTCAGTTTCCTCTTCTGTGTGCCTCAGTTGTCATGGTAGTGGTTGAGCAGAAACAACAGTGCCAGTTTACTGTTAGTCACATCCATCTTGAGTCACAGTTTTTCAACCATTAGAACTGGCTTGGAGGCAGCTGGCAATAGCAAATGTGTGGTAAATTCAGTCAGCAATGTAAGTTCTGTAAGCGTATTAGGTAAGAATGACTGCTCTGCTCAAAACCTCAACACCTCTGGCCTTCTCTGAAGGGCCAGACCTGAACTGTGGAAACAAACATTGGAACACCAAGGCTCAGAAGATACCCAAGACAGAGCCATAGTACTGGAAAATAGTTCAGGCTAGCTTATGTTTTCTTTTGTTTGTAGAGGAAAATTTTAAGTGATTTTATCTTCATGAGGCTCCAAATGATTAAGGAAATTATAAGAGGAATGTGATATCTCTACTGATGAACCAGGGGGAAGGTCTCATCTAAAACTGGGACATTTTTTCAACCTCCTTTCTTCAGCTGAAAAGATTATTCTTCTGTTTTTAAATTTTTCAAAGTTAAGGGTTTCTGTAGGAAAACAAATAAATGATTATAAACCTTGTCTTTTTTACTTATAAGATGTTTTAAAGTTCTACAAAAAAAAAATCCATGCCTCTGAGAATAAATAGTCCAGCTATTCTAAATGTTATGACAAAGTAATCAAGTTCAGGGACATGAACTTGAGATGCTAGACATTCTCATGACCCTCAGAGTAAAAGACAGTGGGGTTCCGGTTTCCAAGCATGGGTTTTCTTTCCCTAGAAGAAATCATCCATCAGTCCCATTGAATTCTCAGTATCCTCAGTTAGCTTTTCTCAAGCTAACTGAAAACAACAAGGGACATGCATTTTACTCCTAGGTCTCTCTTTGCACATCCTGGTGTGAGATTAGTGAGGAAGAAGAGATAACTGGCTTTTTACCCTGGGACAATCACAGTTATCTCCTAATTGTTTTATTTTTTCATCCACTTGCCAATGGAAAATACTAAATCTAAATGCTTTTCTCCATTTGAAGTTGGGCTTTTCTGCAAGTACCATTGTCACACTGATGCTCGGAGGCTCAATAACAGCCATTGCTCACATAGTGGCAGGGTTGGAACTCTGGTCTTCATAAATCTGAAATATGTATTTCCATTTCCTGACCTGGCTACTTAACCTATTTCCTAAAAAAGGAACAGTGCTGCCAAACAGGTGACTAGAATATAACATTGTCAAGAGCCTTCGAGTAAGAATATAACATTGTCAAGCCCCTATTATCGAATAGTTTATAAGGTCAGGGTCAATGATTATCAACCTTATCTGCACCTTATAATAATTTGAAACATTTTTAAAAAAATATTAATGACAGCTTCTACCTCCAGAGGTATGGGTTATGGCCTGGAATCAGAATTTTTTAAAGTTTAAGTAATACAAATATGAGCCAAAACTGAGGACTACTGCTTAAGTAAGACAGAAACAGTGTCTTAGGAAGTGGGCCTTGAGCTTCTCAAATATCTGCTTCTCCAAGAGGAATACACAGAAGAGGCTCCAGTGGCCTAACAGAGAGTTGCAGATGGGGCCGGTAACAAAGCTCAGCCAGCTTGGGAAACCATGGAGAGCACTGTAAAGCTGGAAGCTGCATTCTTTCTTATATACTGGCTTGTAATGGTTTTGGGTGCTTATCTGAACAATTGGATGATAAACTCCTTCTTAATTTAAGATGTTGGCATCAAAGGATGCCACCATCTTCTTCATTAAACTGTATGCTCTGGAGGGCAGGATCTACAGCATTTTTCTGCATAGTCTCCAGGCTTTGTAGTACATGGTGACTGGGCATGGAGAGGTGCTGGAGAAACATTAGCCAGAGGCATAGGCATCCTTGGAAAGGTAAGTTTTCATATTAATTTATTACAAAAGCTACTTGGTGACCTGGTGAGATCCTCTCTCAAAATAAAAATAAAAAAGGCTAAGAGGTACCTCAGTGTGAAGGCCCTGGGTTCAATCCCTAGTATCAAAATATTGTCTGAAATTGGAAAGTACTTATGCATATGTAATTGAAGCCACCGTTTCCTTGTGAGTCCATAGACTTCTTGCCACACATTTGGCCTATTATGATTTTTATTTGGTCCAGGTACACAGACTTTTGCTACACATTAAAACTTTTAGTGAGAGTGGCTTTGGCAGAGAAGTGTGAGCATAAGCCCTGTGTCCTTGAGGATTGGGATTTTGAGGTTGATACTAAATCCTTCAGAGTTAGAAGAGAGAGTCAGACTTCACAAGTCAGCAGAAAAGCTGCCAAGAATGTGCTTGCCAAATGGCTGTGTACATGATTCTCAGAACCTTGGTAATTTTACTGTGTGCCTGATTGAAAAATTATATTTGTGGTCTTGGTCAAGGCAGAATAAAGGAATTACACTTAATATTTATATGGATACAGGCTGCCTCTGTTTGAAAGTCATTATTCTTCTAAAGCTGAACACTACAAAGAGCAAATAGACTTGATTATACTATGGTTAGAAATCTAGAAAAGTCCTTATAGCTGAGATACAAAATGCTAGGGACACATGTGAAAAATTGAAATTTGTTGAACATTTATTAGGTTTATATAAGGCATTTTGTAAAAGATCGTTTAGCCCTTACCACATTCTTTTTTATGCATGAAGATATTTTCAAAATAGAAATATGAGCCAGTATTTCATCTGCTTCAAGTCCTTTAGTGACTTCCTAGAGCTTTTTTTATAAAAAGTTGACTCTTTAACATGGCCTCCAAGGACTGGTGTGAGCTGGCCCCATGTTGTCTGTGCTTCTATCTACTATGAGCACAGCAGTTCTGGAGTAAGACTCCCTCCCAGTGAGGAAGGCATTTATCACCATCTCCCTCTTCTGTAACACTCTTCACCCCCAACCCCAGTAACCCACTCCCTACTAAGTTCCAGCTCCTCCTTCAGAAGGTAGGTGCATTGGTCAAGATGTAGGCAAGAAACATAAACCACACCAGTGATGTGAACAGAGGGGATGTAATACGATGAATTGTGAAAAAAGTGCAAAGTTGTTAACTAGCTAACAGAAAGAGCAGAGAACGCTAGCCAGGAGTTGGCAAACTACAGCCCATAGGCCAAGTCCAGCTCTTAGCCTGTTTTTGTGTGACTAATGAGCCAACAATGTTTTTACAATTGTAAGCGTTGCTAGAAACAAAATACAACAAAGATACTAGCATTTGGCTCACACAGTTTGAAGTATTTACTGTCTGATCCTCTACATAAAAGCTTGCTGACCTCTGCTATAAGATGTCATGGGGCAGGGACGACGAGTGACACAGGAAGCAGCTTCAGCTTCTATGGCTATGGGAACAAGAGTTAAAATTATTGAAACATAGAAACTTAGAGAAAGATCTCAGGATCCTAGGCCATGGGCTTCTGAGGTGAGCACATTGGCTGGCTGTGCTGGTATCTCTGAGATGGCATCAGATGAAGTTGGTTTTACAAATAATAAAGAAAACACATACTCTCCTGAGCTTCTGCCACAAGAACAGTCTGCTGCTGCCCAGTGAAACACTGGTGCCATTCATGGGTGCAGGAAGTAGACAGGAATGAGCAAATTCTTACACCACACCCATCGCCAGCCCTCAGCTTTCAGCCCTCCTTCAGTTTGCAAACAAAAGTGTGATCACAGAGTCCCAGCCCCAACATCTCATCACAGATAACAGTAATAGTTTTATAGAAAAGAGAATAATTTAATAGCTAACATAACTTTCCCTGAACTTCCTGATGGGATCAGTGCACTTTATGGTGCTTTTGTTGTATTATGTATTTTTTTCTCAGATTTCACTTACTGCGGTGAGTGAAAATAAAAATAAGAACTATGTGACACCACATCTCTTTCAATGCTTTACCATTACAAAAAGCCTTCAAATACATTAGCCCTCCCAGTGAACCCCAGGAAGCTGGGGAGCTGCCCTGTGCTGAATGGCGCAGGCTCTATCCAGGGGTCCCAAGCAGCTGGATAACTTCAATGCACTGTGTGGTAGAGCTGAAGGTCTGCAGAGTGAACACTACCTAGCTATGCAGCCTTAGTATGACACACAGAACCTGGTAGGGCTTTACTCAGAGACCCCAAGAAGCTGGTAAGCTTTGGTGCAATACGTGGCATGAGCTGAAGTCCTGCCCAGTGTACTCCATCTACCCTTCAGCCTTGATGCATCATTGGAAACCTGGTAGGGCCCTGCCCAGCAACCTCAAGCATCTGGGGAGCTTTGGTGAGTAACACGCACTCTACTGAAGGTCGACTTGGCATACTCCCCCCAGTTAGGGAGCCTTTGAGTACCATTAGAGAGTCAGTAAGTTCTGCCTAACGTCTCCCACTCAACTGGGGAAACTCCCTGCAGTACAGACAGCCATCCTCAATGCAAGAGACAACTGAGACTTTGCATTCAGTGGGCCCAGGGGAATACAGGAAAATGACAAAATGAAAGAGCAAAATGCAATCTCAAACCTCCATCCCATCCCATACATGCCTAGGAGACATGGACATGGAAGAAAATGTAAGCCACACACCTGAAACTTCTTAAATGATTGCAACTGAGGTATAGAAACTACTCCATATGCTATAAAGGAACTCAGATCATAAATAATCTCCCATGTAAAATAAGAAATGATAAACACAATGAAAGAAATGCCAAGCACATCTAAAGAAGATGTTTAAAAAAGAGGAATATAGCAAAAACAATTGAAACCTTGAATGAATGATATAAGAAAAAACTAGAATGCATGGAACAGATTCAAAGAGATGTCCAGGAAATCAAAAATTCCATCAAGAGCTGGCAAAACTGCCTCAATAAAGTGAAGATAGAATTTCCGACCTCAAAGACAACATTTTAGCTAGTGAATAGGAAAGATCTTTTAGAAATAACAAGGAATCAGGAAATAACAATTCAACAGTTGCAAGATTATGCAAAGAAAAACAATATAAAAATAGGTGCAAATGAAAAAAGTAACAACATAAATGATATAAAAAGACTATTTACAGAAGTAATAGCCAAAAATTTCCCAAATATAGCAAAGGAAGCTGACATGCAGATAAGTGAAGTATACAGAACTTCAACTGGCCATAATCAAAATAAATCTACCCAAACATATAATAATCAACATCCCAGAAATTCAACATAAGAACAGAATATTAAAAACTGTTAGAAGAAACAAATCACCTATGAAGGGAAGCCCATCGGAATCACAGCATACTTCTCAATACACACACAATGAAGTCAAGAAGAGCATGAAGTATTTCAAATCCTAAAGGAAAATGACTTCCAGCCCAGATTTACGTACCTTGCAAAACTGTCCTTCAAAATCGAAGGAGAAATAAGATACTTTACAATAAAGAACAGCTAAAGAGTTTCATGACCACCAAACCAACCCTGGAAAGAATACTGAAAGATATTCTAGATATATGTAAAAATAACTACGACTTCAAGAACAGCAACAGAAAAAAACAACCAAGCAGGGCAAACAATTAAGGAGAGGAAAGGTAATGAAACAACAGCAGAAAGATAACATGACAAAAATAAACCAATGTATGTCAGTTATAACCATTAATGTAAATGGCCTCAATTCACCAATTAAAAGAAACAGATGGGAAGAATGAATCAAGAAGTAACATTCAACTATATGCTGTATACAAGAAAGCCATTTAACTCAAAAGGAAATTCATACACAAAGTCAAAGGATGGAAAACTATACTCATTCAATACAAACGACCCTTCAAAAAAGCAGAGATAGCTATTCTGTTCACAGACAATGTGAACTTCAAACCAAGAATAAAAAGAAATAAAGAAAGTCACTACATACTGGTTAGAGGAAAACTTCAAGAGAAAGACATAACAATCTTAAATATATATTCACTACATATGGGAGCACCCAGCAATATAAAACAAATATTAATAGACATGAAAAATCAAATAAGTAATAACATGATTAAAACATAAAACTTTATTTTTTTATTTTATTTAAAAAGAGAAATGTCAGAAAGAAAAAAAGCAAAAGACATAAACAACAGCAAACTCAAAACAATAGCAATATAGGTTTTCAAAACAATGAAAGAAATTTAACAATGATTGTTATATTGCCTATTGTTCTCTTTTTTCAAAGAAAGAAAAGAAAATTAAAGAAAACAGAAAAGAAAGTTAGAACAATATTGAATTAAAAAAATTAACATCATAGAATCGCTAGTTGATATACTACTCATTGTTGTCTTAAAAAATAGTTGCCAAAGTCACAAAATCAAAGGATAAATAATGGCTAGACACTCAAACATTGACAGTGCAAATCCTCTGATCAATGTTCCAACAGAAATTCAGTAATACAGTCATCTATCTTACACACTATACATACCATTATACTCGTTAGAGCACTTTCCTTCCCTTTCACTTTATAATATCTATTATACTTTTTGGATCCCATTATTCTGTCATTTTTTATTGTTTCTTACACTAGAGAGACAATGTGATATTTGCTAATGTGAGTCTTGTTTATTTCACTAATGAGGATATTTTCAATTTGCCTCCATTTACCTGTAAAGGCCTCAAGATCATCCTTTTTATAGCTGAGTATTCCATTATATTAAAATACCACATTTTTTTCATTCACTCTGCAGTTGATGGGAATTTTGGTCGTTTCCAAGATTTAGCTATCACAAATTGTGCTGCTATGAACATGAGTGCACATGTATCTCTGTGACATGACCTTTTCAATTTTTCAGAGAAAGCACCTAGGAGGGGAATAGCTGGATTGAATGGAACTTATAATCCTAGTTTTTTGAGAAATCTCCATACTGACTTCCATAGTGGTTGCTCCAGTCTGCACTCCCACCAACAGTGGAGAAGAGTTCCTTTTTCCTCACATCTTCGCCAACATTTGTTATCAGTTGTTTTCTTGACGGCAGCCATTCTTTCCAGGGTGAGATTAAATCTCAATTTGTTTTTAATTTGTATTTCTCTAATGACCAGTGATGGTGACCATTTCTTCATGTATTTATTTGCCATTTGTGTATCTTCATCTGAGAACTGTGTGTTCATCTCAGATGTCCATTTTTGGAGGGGGTCTTTGAATTTGAGGGACTTGATGTTTTACAGTTCTTTATATGATCTGGATATAAATCCTTTGTCTGAGGAATTGTTGGCTAAAATTCTTTCCCATTCTGTGGGTTTTCTTTTCACTTTGTTGGTGATTTCTTTTGAAGTGCAAAAACTTTTAGTAATATGAGATCCCAGTTGTTGATTCTTTGAAGTATTTCCCATGTGGTTTGTGTTTCATTCATCAATCCTCTCTCTACCCCTATGTCTCTAAGATTTTTACCTACTTTGTCTTCCAGTAGATTTAGTGTTTTTATTTTAATATTTAGATCCTTGATCCATTTTGACTTTAGTTTAGTGTATGGTGATAGGCATGGGTCTATTTTCAGTTTTCGCTTTGTGGAAAGCCAATTTTTCCAACATCATTTATTAAAGAGGCTGTCTTTTTTCCAGTGAACATGTTTAGCCCCTTTGTCAAATATAAGGTGGCTGAGTGTCTTTGTATCTGACACTGAGTGTCAGTGTTTGCATCTTCTAATCTGTACCATTGATCTCAAGTCTATTTCTTTGTCAGTACCTTACTGATTTTATTACTATGGCTTTGTAGTATAGTTTCAAGTCAGGAATCGAGAGGCCTTCTGTCTTGCCTTTGTTGCCCAAAATTTCCTTTGCTATTCTAGGTTTCTTTTGTTTCCAGATGAATTTTAGGAATATTCTTTCTAGATTTGTAAGGTGTGTTGATGGTATTTTGATTGGAATTGCATAGAATCTGAATAACACTTTTGGGAATATGGCCATTTTCACAATGTTCATTCTTCCTACCAAAAGCAAGGAATATCCTTCCATTTTCTAATATCCTCTTCAATCTCCTCCTTTAGAGTAGTATATTTTTCAGCATATAGATCTTTTAAGTTCTTGGTTAGGTTGATTCCTAAGTATCTGATTTTTTAGATGCTATTGTGAAAGGTGATATTTCCATAATTTCTCTCTCAGTGAGTTTCTGTTTGTGTACAGGAATGTTATATTGATTTCTGAGGGTTGACTTTGTATCCAGCTACACTGCTGAATTTGTTTATTACCTCTAGTTAGTCTTTTAATGGAATTTTTGGGGTCTTCTATGTACAGTATCATGCCATCTGCAAATAAAGATAATTTAACTTCTCTTGCTACTTTTATTCCTTTTATCTCTCCTTCTTGTCTGGTTGCTCTGGTTAATATTTCTACAATTATATTGAATAAGAGTGATGATAGTGGACATCCTTGTTTTGTTCATGATTTTAGAGTAAAGGCTTTCAGTTTTTGTCCATTTTAGTATAGTATTGGCTGTTGGATTGTTATAAATGACCTTTATGAGGTTGAGATACATGCCACCTATTCCGAGTTTCTGTAGGGTTTTTATCATGAACAGGTGTTGGACTGTATCAAAAGCTTTTTCTGCATCTATTGAGATGATCATGTGATTTTTTTTTTGTGTTCTGTTGATGTGGTATATTACACTTATTAATTTGTGTATGTTAAACCATCCCTGCATTCCTGGAATAAATCCCAATCGGTCATTGTATATGATCTTCTTGATGATTTGCTGCATTCTATTTGCCAATATTTTATTGAGAATCTTTGTATCAATGTTCATTAGTGAGGTTGGTCTATAGTTCTCCTTTTTGGCTTGGTCTTTCTCTGGTTTTGGTATCAGAGTAATACTTGCCTCCAAGAATGATTTAGGGAGGACTGCTTTTCTTTCAATATCATTGAAGAGTTTAAGGAGTGTTGGTATTAAATCTTCTCTAAATTTCTTATAGAATTCAGCCATGAATCCATCAGGGCCTGGGCTTTTCTTTGTTTATAATGACGTTTTTATTTCAGTAGCTGATATTGGATTATTCAAATTTGTTATATCTTCCTGATTGAGCTTTGGTAGTTCATATGTTTGTAGAAATCTGTCTATTTCCTCTGTGTTGCCACCCTATGTGTGTACGGATTTTTAAAGTAGGTGTTCATGATCTTTTGAATTTCCATGGGATCTGTAGTAATTTCCCTCTTTTCACTCCTTATTGCGTGGATTTGAGTTTTTTCTTTTTCTTGATAAGGTTGGGTAGAGGTTTATCAATTTTGTTTATCCTCTCAAAAAACCAGCTCTTTGATTCATTAATTATTTGTATTTTTTTGTTTCAATCGCATTAATTTCTGCTATAATCTTTACAATTTCCTCTCTTCTATGAGCTTTGGGTTTGACTTGCCCTTCCTTTTCTAGGAGTTTGAGATGTAGCATTAGGTTATTTATTTGTGCTCATTCCATTTTCTTGATGTGACTATTTATTGCTGTATATACATTCCTCTTAGAAATGCTTTCATTGCATCCCATAGGTTCTAGTACGTTGTGTCTGCATTTTCATTGTATTGTATGTATTGTTTTACTTCTTCTTTAATTTCATCTGTAACCCACTGGTTATTTAACTTCCATGTGTTTATGCAGGTTTTGAAGTGTTTTTGCTGTTGGTTTCCAATTTTAGTGCACTATGATCAGATATTATGCATGGGATAATTTCACTCCCTTTGCATTATATTTAAAAATGTTTTATGAGTTAATATATGGTCTATTTTGGAGAATGTCCCATGTGCAGCTGAGAAGAATGTATATTTTGATGTGGTTGGGTGGAACACTCTGTAAACATCCACTAAGTCCATTTGTTCACAGGTGTGATTTAGTTCTGCTATTTCTTTGCTGATTTTTTGTCTAGTTGATCTATCTCTTTGTGACAGTGGGGTGTTAAGGTCTCCTATTACAATTGTGTTCTTATGTATTTGGTTTTTCATGTCCATTAGTGTTTGTCTTATATAGTTGGGCGCTCCTGTATTTGGTGCGTATACACTTATAATTGTTAGTTCTTTCTCTTGTAGTTTTCCACTTACAAGTATGTAGTGGCTTTATCTCTTTTAGTCCTTTTAGGTTTGAAGTTCACTTTGTTTGCAAACAGAATAGCTACCTCTGCTTTTTGCTGGGGTCCTGTTGCATGGAATACTGTTTTCCATCCTTTGAGTTTTAGTCTATGAGTTTCTTTTTGAGTCAGATGTATTTCTTGTATACAGCATATTGTGAGGTCGTGTTTCTTGATCCATCTGGCACCCTGCTTCTTTTGATAGGTGATTTGAGCCTATTTACATTTATGAATATCATTGATATGTACTGGCTTGACTTTGCCATATTATTTTCCTGTTGTTGGTTTCCTAATTTTCTCCCTTGTTTAATTTCTTGTCCAGCCTGGTGGTTTCTTTCTGTTGTTGTCCTGGAGATTTTGATCATTTTTATGTCTTTCAATACTCTTTCTAGGGTTAGTTTGGTAGATATGTATTTCTTCAGTTATTCTTTGTCATGGAAGTGTCTTATTTCTCTATTAAATTTGAAAGACAGTTTTGCTGGGTACGTCAGTCTGGTTTGAAAGTTTTCTTTCAGCACTTGAAATACTTCATTCCAAGCTTATCTTAACCTGAAGGTTTGTGCTGAGAATCTGCTGTGATTCTAATGAGCTTTCCTTGATAGGTGAGTTGTGTCTTTTCTCTAACAGCTTTTAGTATTCTATTTTTATGCTGTATGTCTGGGATCTTAATTATTATATGTATGGATGTAGATTTATGTTGACTATGACTCTTTGGCATTTTATATGCCTCACTTATTCGTATGTCAGATCTTTTCCCCATGTTTGGGAAATTTTCTGCTATTACTTCTATGAACAGCTTAGTTAAGTCCTTTGTGTTGACTCCTGCATCCTCACTGATGCCTATTAATCTTCTATTGTTTCTCTTGGCATCATCTTGAAGCTGCTGGATTGTCATTTCATGCTGCTTTGTTGGTTTTTTGTTTGTTTGTTTTGTTTTGTTTTGTTTGTCTTGTTTTTATTGGTACTAGGGATCGTGCTTTGTTGTTTTTATAAGTTCTGTCTCTTTATGGTCGCTATCTGTGATCCTGTCCTCAAGGTCTGAAATTCTATCCTCAGCTTCATTTAAACAGTTTTGCCAGCTTTCAATAGAATTTTTTGTTTCTTGAATATCTCTTTGAATTTGTTTCACGGATTCTGCTTGTTTTCCACATTGTTCATTCAAGGTTTCAATCAATTTCCCATGCTTCTATATTTTTTTTTATCTATTTCTTCTCTAGCTATGTTGAGCAACTCATTTTCTTTTTTTTTTTTTTTATTTAAGGAGAAAAGAAAAAAAACAGTGAAAGGGTACAAGTTATACAGATTTACAGAAGAAAAAAATGAACAGTAGGAAATCACTAGTTAATGGATTACATATTGCCATCTTAGAAATAATTGTTCAAGTCACAAAATTAAAGCTTGTAGAGTGGACATTCCAACAATGATACTGCAAACAGTTCTGTTCAATGATCCAATAAAACTCTGTGATATCAATTTCTATCTTATACACTTAAATATACATGCAGTTATATAGTTTAGAGCACTTTCTTTTCCTCTCTTTTGTACAATGACTATTACACATTTTGGGTTTCATTGCTCCCACGGTTCTTATTGCTTTTTTGGAAGAGAGTAAAACCAAATGTGACATAACAGAACAGAATCGGTCAAGTCAAAAGGGTGGACATAGTAGATAATATAAAAACATAATACAAGGTGATCAACAATGGTTACCATAATGCCTCCCGCTATCTCTAATAGAATTGCCTATATCATTAGTTATAATACAATTGAACAAAACAATAAAGAACAAAACCAACAAAACCAAAACATTGGAGACATTGTAGGTCTTCAAAAGTAGATAAAAGTCAATGAGAATGGGCGTTATAATGAATCTCATTATCTTCACAGCTGATGCCTAAACTTTCGAACCTGATACTATCCAGCAAAACAGAATAGGGGAACATCAGTCAAAAACAAGATGGTGAGAGTAATACAGGGCTTCAAATCGAGATAATAGAAATTCAAAGTGGGTTACTATATTATATCCTGCTATTTTTTTCCCTTTAATTAAATGGATAAAAATAAAAAAGTAAATAATGGAGTGGAGATTGAGAAAAAAGAGGGCATAACAGCGAAACAGCGTAGATCAAAACATAACCATTTAAGCAGAATAGTGTTTCACCACCAGATAATTCTGACCCAAAAGTAGTTACCATATTGACTCTTTCCTTGAAGTCCTTGAGTACAACTTCGTATACTGTAGCATTAAGTATATCAAAACAATGTAAAACCATTTAAGAGAGCAACTCATTTTCTAAGGTTGTTATATCTGTCGTTACATAAGACATTACTTTTAATTTGATTTCCTCTGTAACTTCATGGATTTGTTTCTTTACTTTGTTTGCTATCTTTTCAGAGATTTCTAGTACGTGACTTTTAAAGTCCTCTATTTCACTGTAGCCTGTTCTTACACCTGATGGACTAGATGTTGGTTTTTTGCTTTGTTATTTTCACCTTCTGGGCCAGTATCTGGTTATTCAATCCCAATAGTCACAACTGTTGGCAGTGTCTCCTAGGGTCCTACTGTGTGGTCGATATCCACCTGATTGTTGGGTACAGAGTGACCGGGACCTGCCGGGGTCCTCTGTATGGGTGAGGGGCCATCAAGACTCCCGTCAAAACAACACTGTCAGTCCACTGCACTTCAAGGTTCTGTGAGGGAGAGTGGGAGCCAAATGTTCACAGCAGTGCTTGGTCTAAGAAATGGGGAGGGTAGCCAAGGGCAGCAGGGCAGGGTGGGTGCAGTTGTCCTCTGGGTCAGCACGTGGGAAGAATGTGCTGTGTCACAGGCACAGCTCATCAGACTGAGCCGGGGCAGGGCTCAGTGTTCTTTCTCCAACGGGGGGTGTGCGCTGAGGTACATAGGCACACCCAGTGGCCCGAGCCGGGGTGGAGCTCCAGGGGACTTCTTAACACCCATTGATACAAAGAGGCAGATCAACTAAGCAGAAAATCAGCAAAGAAATAAAAGAATGGAATCAAGTTTGTGAACAAATGGACTTAATAGATGTGTACAGAGTGTTCCACCCAACAAAAACAGACTATACATTCTTTTCAACTTCATATGGGATATTCTTTAAAAATAGACCATTTACTAAACCACAGAACAAGAGTAAGTAAATGCAAAAGAATTGAAATTATACCATGCATATTATCTAACTTTAGTACCATGAAACTGGAAATTAACAACATAAGAAATGGCAAAATCCCCCACAAACACAAGGAAATTAAATAATACACTGTTGAACAATCAATGAGTCACAGAAGAAATTAAACAGTATCTACAAGTAAATTAAAATATAAATACAATTTAATAGAACTTGTGGGATGCAATGAAAGCAGTCTTCAGAGGGAAATTTATTGCAGTGAATTGCCATATCACAAAGATAGAAAGAACACAAATAAACAACCTGATGTTATACCTCAAAAATCTATTAAAAAGAAGATCAAGTCAAGCCCAAAACCAAAAGAAGGCAAGAATTTATAAAGATCAGGGCAGAAATTAATGCAATAGAGACTAAGAAAACAATACAAAGAATTAGTGAATCAAAGTTGGTTCTTTGAAAAAATAAAAAAATTGATAAGCTATCTGCCACTCTTATTATTATAAAGGAAAGAAAAATTCATGCGAGAAATGAAAAGGGCAAAACCACTACAGGCCCTGTGGAAATACAGAAGATCACATCAATACTTACTTCAAAAACCTTTAATCTCATAGGTTTAATAACAGAAGAAATGGACAGAGTCTTAGAAATGTATAAATTATCAAAGCTGAGTGAAGATATAAAACTACTGAGTAACCCAATTTCAGTTAATGAAATTGAACATGTAATTAAAATCTTACCAACAAAGAAAAGCCCAGTCCAGATGGATTCACTACTGAATTCTACAAGAAACTCAAGGGAAGACTTAATACCAACACTCCTCAAACTCTTCAATGGAATTGAAAGGGAAGCAATTCTCCCTAACTCATTCCTGGGAGCAAGTATTACCCTAATACCAAAACCAGAGAAAGGCCCAACCCAAAAAAAAAAAAAAACAGAAGCCAATCTCCCTAATGAACATAGATTCAAAAATTATCAATAAAATATTGAAAAACAGAATGCAGCAAGTCATCAAGAAGATTGTGTACCATAACCAAAAGGGTTTCATCCCAGGAATGCAAGGGTGATTCAACATATGCAAATCAATGAGCATAATACATCATATCAATAGAACCAAAGATAAGAATCACATGGTCATTTCAATAGATGCAGAGAAAGCTTTTGATAAAGTCTAACACTCATTCATGATAAGAATCCTATGAAAAATCTAAATAGATGATCTCTACATCAATCCAATAAAAGTCATCTATGACAAACCAATAGCCAACATATATTAAATGGTCAAAAAATGAAAGGTTTCACTCCAAAATCAGGAAAAAGACACTATTGTGCACTATTACTGTGCACTATTACTACTCCTGTTCAATATAGTGCTAGAAACAGCCAGAGCTATTAAACAAGTGAGAGAATGAAAAGGAATAAGAATAGGAAAAGAAGAAGTTAAATTATCATTATTTTCAGATGAGATGGTACTCTACATAGAAGACCCCAAAACTCCATTGAAAGACTTCTAGATATAATAACCAAATTCAGTAATGAAGCTGGACACAAAATCAACACTCAAGAAACAATAGCATCCCTGTACAGATACAACTCACTGAGTGAGAAATAAGAGAATTCATACCCTTTACAATAGCATCCAAAAAATGAAATACTTAGGAATCAATCTAGCAAAAGAAGTAAAAGATCTATTCAGTGAAAAGTACAGTACTCTGAAAAAAGAAATCAAAAGAATCTCAGAAAACTGAAAGACATTTCTTGTTCATGGATAAGAAGAACAAACATTGTGAAAATGACCATTCTCCCAAAATTGTTATACAGACTTAAAGCAATTCCAATTAAAATACCACTTGAATAACACACAGATCTAGAGAAATCATTCCTAAAAGCCATCTGGAACCAGAAGAGACCTAGAATAGAAAAGGCAGTTGTCTTGGTTACTTTTCACTCTTGTTGCTGAGACAAAATACCCAATGCCAAGCATGAAAGAAAGAAAGGTTTATTTCTTACAGTTCTTGCAGGTTTCAGTCCATACTCAGTTGGCTCCAAGGCAGATGGCATGGCAGGTCAGCCATTCATGGGCACTGCAAACAGCAAGGCATGGACCAGCAAAAGAGAGAGAGAGAGAGACTCTCTTCCCATTACATCATATTCTGGCTCCACCCTTAGGCAGGTGTAGCACTCACACCACCAATCTGAGTGCTAGAAAATGAACCAATTACAAATGCTAGATTTGGTTAAGTCCATAATTACATGAGGTTTGGAGGCCACTAACATAAACCATGACAGCAACTCTGGGCAACAAAAGCAAGGCAGGAAGCATCACAATCCATGACCTGAAGTTATACTACAAAGCAACTATGATAAAATCAGTATGATACTGAAATAAAAACAGACCTGAAGATCAATGGAAAAGATTAGAAGATACAACCACAACTACAAACACACTTAGCCACCTTATCTTTGACAAAATGGCCAAACATGTACCCTGGAAGAAAGATAGTCTCTTTAAAAAATGGTGCTAGAATAACTGGCTTTCCATATGCCAAAAAATAAAACTGGATCTATGTCTATCACCTTGTACTAAACTAAAATTGATCAAAGTTCTAAATATTAAAACAGAAACACTAAATTCTGCTGGAAGATAAAGTAGGTAGAAATCTTGAATACATAGGAGTCTGTAGAGAATTCATGAACAAAAATCAAACTGCATGGGAAATACTTCCCAGAATCAACAACTGGGATCTTTTATTATTAAAAAGTTTTTGCATATCAAAAGAAATCTCCAACAGTGAAAAGAAAACCCATGATTAGGGAAAGAATCTTAGTCAACTGTCTCTCAGACAAAGGACTTCTATCTAGAACATATAAAGAATTTTTAAAAATCAGACTCCCAAATTCAAAGACCCAATCCAAAAATGAGCATCTGAAATGAATACTCACTTCTCATCTGAAGAAATAAAATTGGCAAATAAAAACTTGAAAAATATCTCTAGTATCATAGGTCATTAGAGAAATGCAAATTAAAACAGCACTGAGATTCCATTTCACTCCAGAAAGAATAGCCAGAATCAAGAAAAACATCAATAATAAATGTTGGAGAGACTGTGAGGGAAAAGGAACTCTTCTGCACTGTTGGTGGGAGTATAGACTGGTGGAACTACTATGGAAATCAGCTGGGATTGGAGGTTCCATTTGACCTGATATTCCACTTCTGGGCATATTCCCAGAAGAACTGAAAACTTCACAGCACAGTGATATATGTGCCCCCATGTTTATAGCAGCACAATTTGTAGTAGTTAAATCTTGGAAACAACCCAAATGTCCTCAACTGAGGAATGAATAAGGAAGATGTAGTATTTTATATAATGGAATACTACTTAACTTAAGGACTTAGGACCACACTGAGGCTTTTATAGTTAAAAGGATGCAACTTGAGATGACATAAGTGAAATAAATCAGACTTGCATGTGTAAATACTGTATTGTCTCCCTAGTTTAAGAAACTGTGAATAAGATACAAAATCTACAATAAATATGGTGAAAGTATGTGAAACTGCTCCAAGAGGAAAAGATAACTCAGGGAAAAAGAGAAAAGAAAAAAGATACACATTTGTATATATATATGCTTAATGATTACTAAGATGGTTGTATTACTAATCATATTAGTTTCTGAAACAAAATCATTAACAAAACAGTTATTTGTAGGATGAGATCAATTTTGCATGTCTATATCTGGTAATTCAAGTAACACTTTTGAAGATAACTATGCAAAACAGCAAACTTTGTTATGTTCCTACCACACTGTTTTGAAAGCCTACGTTGTTATTGTTCTGAGCTCTTTGTTATTGTTATTTATTTGTCTCTTTTGTTTTACTTATACTTTTATTTTGTTTTGTCTTTCCCTCTAATACAGAAAGGATAGATGTACAGGTTTAGGCTTGTTCACGCCTAGAACTTCTGCTAAATAGCTTATAAGAATTGATTTTACGATGTGTGATGGTATGAACCACTACACTGAAGAAAACAATACATCATGGTAGCCATTACTGATTTCCTGTCACCTTGTTTTGAAGTCAAATAATGCTTTTTTTCTTTGTTTAATTGGTTTTAGTCTGTTTTCTATTATTTGATTTCATTATATGTGAAAGTATGAACAGCTATTTTGAAGAGAACAAGAGACATTATGGTAGCCATTATTGATTTTCTGTTGTCTGATTTTGAAGGCCCATAAGACTCTCATTTTTTTGTTTTGATTGGTTTTATATTATTTTGTTTTGTATTAATTTATTGTATGTGAAGGACTGAAGAAAACAAGAGATGCTATGGTAGCCACTGCTGACTTCCTGTTGTGTTGTTTTGAAATCCTGTGTTACTTAAATTGTTTTGCTCTAGTCTGCTTTGTTCTGTTTTGTTTTCCTTTGTTTTATTCTCTTTAAAATAAAAAAATACTCATAATATCCCCATTTTATAGATGATGTAGCAGAAGCACAAAAAAGTGAAATCAATTACTCAAGAATCTGTATTGGGGATCTAACCAAGATCCCCAATCTCCCAAATGAGTGTACGACGGAGGCTTAAATAAATGAGACAAGTGGTATGATGCTAGGGCTCCAGGAGGATCATAACCCTCTAATGTAGTTCAAGACTCTGAAGGCCAAAACAAAGAATGTTTCTGGGTGGCCCATATTTATTTAGTTTTTAAAAAATAGGAATTAGAGTGGAAAACATAGGAAACTGAGCAGGATCTTGGGAGTGGTTCAAAGGCTTTTCCAAGTAACAGTTTATGCTAATCTAGGAGAACTATATTATGTTAATTTAGGAGAAGTATTTTAGGAAAAAATCTCCAGATTGACTTTTATGATAGGCGTGAAATACCTGCAATTACAATCTCTATCTTGTTAATTGGGGTTGGAGCCAGGTGTCCTCAATTGTGGTCTTATCCTTTGAGGCATCTCTTTGTTCTCAGGTCAGCCATGCCCTGGCCATGCCACAGCCCTGCACATGTGTTCAATTTCCAGCCTCAGTGGCTTCCAGCAAACCTTACATGGAGACTTATTCCAGATCCCTTCATCACTACACTATACTGCCTTAGGTTTCTGTTCTGCACTTGTGAATCCTGACCCAGTGGCCGTCTCCCTCATTAGATTGGCTCTATGAGGATGGGGACTGGGTCTGTTTCTGCTAACCATGGGATCCCATGTGCCTGCCTCAAAGTCTGGCTTGTAGGAGATGCTTGATAAATACATGCTGAATGGTCAAATAACTGGAGAAGGCATCTGAATCTCAGAAAGGTTAAACCAACAGTAACCAGTCAGAGCCAAGATTCAGACTCAAATCATGAGCAGGCAGACTAATGCCTTGCCAGCTGGTGATACATGAGGTTCCTGATGATATACTTGAGGCATGTAAATTTGTCACTGTTCTCTGTAGGCTTAACAAATGATGAAGTTTCTTATGGTCTTCACATTGTCCAGAATGCATAATTAACTGTACCTTTCTATTGCCTGATAAGAGTACATGGAAAGAAATCGCTGTACTTTTTAAACCTTATGGTCAAACCCAGGGGTCTGGATCTTACCATAAAACTTCCTGAGACATGTATAGTTAATATATGGTGAATAATTTGGCAAAGAGGTTAGGATTATTGTGGGTTTTCTTATTCCATATATTATTCAAGTATTTAGATTTCTCACAATGAATTTATTAAAGTAACTTCTATTTAAATACTGGCAAGCATTTTTAAAGTAAATTTGAACACAAGTGTCATTCTACTTCAGTACAACATTCTTGCTCCTCAGATGTCCTCTTTTTACTCTTGCCTACCTCTCTGATCTTGTGTTATCTGTAAACATAGTCTACTTGCAGTCCTCCACATGCTACATTTTCTCTTTCCTCTGTGTCCTTGGCAATACTGTTTTTTGCAGAGTAAAACTCACATCCTGTAACAGTGCATCTGGGAACGTACTAGGTAATCTAGTTCTTGGAGGAGTGCATTTGCCCTTTCTCCTCCACTGTCTGATGCCATAGTAGAAGTTCAAAAGTAAAAGCGGAAAATAGAAAAAGACAGAATAATGATAAACACCACCAATATTCATTCATTCATTCATCTTCTAACCAACTAATAAAATATAACCACTCAACCACCTAAATTTTCCACATCGACTATTTTACAACCAATAAAATGAATCATAGGAAGTTTCTTTTGACTATAAATTTCAGGTGTTTCTATAAATGTAGCAACTCCAAAAATTCTACATTAGGTGGGGCCTAGAGCAGTAATCTAAATAGATTGAACATTGACAGGAAGGAGAAGAGAAGACCAGTTTTGAAGTTATTTATATGGTAAATATATTTTTCAACTTGATTCTGTTTGTTTACTTGAAGTAATTTGTCAGAGAATCCACAAACTTGATAGTCACAGTTATTGAAATTAAGTGGTATCTCTCTGCTGGCTCAAACAAAAACCAGCTTGGCCTAGTTTAAGACAAATAAAATACAAAAGGTCATAGGCATATCTGACAGACCCAGTTAGTGAGGTAAGCCTTGGAGAATGTTGGAAGTAGGGGCTGAGAAGCCCTCAGAATCCTTTAGTTTATCTTTTATGGGCCAGCTTCTACTTTGGGAATGTCTCCATGGCTGCTTCACAACTGCCCAGTTTATATGAAAATTCTGGCCTCCAAATGATACTTGCCATCTCTTGGTCTCAGTTATGAGACAAATAATTTGACTGTCATATGACCACGCCTTGTCCACTCAACAGCTAGGTGGAGAGGTCACATGATCTACCATGGTTGCTGAAGGGTGAGGATCATGTAGGGGGAGGACCTGTGGTGGTGGTGACTTTGGAGGGGGCAGACATTCCAAAAGATATGTATTACATTTTTTAAAAAGTACTTATAACCTCAAAAGGGAAAGGCGTTTTCCATAACATCTGCACACATGTGGAGCACTTGGATACTACTTGTTATCAACTGGAAAGACCCTCAGCGAATGTATGATAGAGTTATGCATCAACTTGCTATCTCTGTAACAATACTATATTCTAGAAAAGTGGTTTGGTTATTTGCTCTTGACTCTCTGCTAGCTTGAAAGAGTGTGAAACAAAATACAAGAACATAAATAATTCTTCCATAACACTTTAGTATACTATGTACTAAGCACTTTACCTTTATTAATTTATTTAAATTGATTCTTGAAATACCATAAAGCACTATAATAGTGTTCTCCAAGAAATATAATGAACAAGCTATATTCAAATTACAATTTGAATATGTTTTGGTCTGGAAAATCCTCTATATCTTTGCTATAAAATTATGCAAAGAGGTTGGAGTAATTGTACCTAAAATTTATATTTTACATTAGCTTAAGTTTGGATATGACCTTATTTACAAGTTTAAAGTTTTGTAAATTTGTTATTTAAAAAAAAGAAAGAAGGAAAGAAAAGAAGAGAATAGAGAAAAAAGAAAATAAAAGTACAAGAAAAAATGAGGAAAGGAGAGGACAGGTGAAGAAAGGAAAGGAGAAGAGTAGAGGAGGGGAAGGAGAGAAGGGAGGAGAGGCAGGGAAGAAGAGAGGAGAGCAGGCTTAAATGTAAAAGTACTCCAGATAAAAACCCCCAAAATACATAAAAACTTGCTAAAGTGATGAAATCAGTCCTGGACTGTTGATTACTCAGGAAAAATTCTCGGGCCAGTTGTAAATAATTCAGAGTTCTATGTTTTTGTTTAAGAATTCCAAGAACCTTTCTTACAAATTATCTAGGACTAAGAGGAAAAAGTTGAACTTTATTGTTCTTAAGTCCCATGAATTCTGTGCCAATATAAGCAATATTTTCTTGCCTTAGATCTGGATTGAAATGGGTGAAAATGGTGGCTTTCTTCTTTTATTAACCTCAAAAGAACATTGTTTCAGGATGAGAAATGAATATTTTGAGTAAGCAAACAAGTTTCCCAAAGTAATTACGGAGAAATTTCAGAAATGACATGAATAGGTGGATTTTGATTTTCTGATCTGGACTCCGTACAACAACATTTCATTCTGAACTCTTCATTGTGGGGCCTGGAAGTGTTCCTCCAGCACCAGCTTCTCCAGAGGAGGTCTGGTTAGGAGCTAAGACCATCTTGTATTATTTAACCAATTGCAGGCATGAGAAACCTCATAATCTGATGCAAAAATGCACCAAAACATGTGGCCAAAGGTCAGATGGAGCCCATTTGGTAAGACCTCAGGAAATTGGCCTGAAGCTCTGGAGGGCAGAGAGAGTGACTGACTTATCAAAGTGTCTGAATTTTAAAACATTTAAATAGAAAAATATATATTGCATTAAGGTATATAAGCAGCTGGAAGTAACACTGCAAAGTGAGTTACCTGTTGGAGTACTTGTATCCTCTTGAATAAAAGGCACCCCATTTGTAAGCAGCAAAATTAATGTATGAACTAATTATGTGATAAGCTCCTTGAAAGAATATTCCCTTACATGTGGTCTGCTCAATAGTGTGGTGCAATCCAAAGGTGGCAGTTCTGACTGTTTCGAAATCTCTTGTGGAAAGACTACTTACTCTTATTTTTAGATGTCATAGCTAAGAACTGGCTTTCTGATTTCTCAGTGCACAACATGGTAGAAAAGCGTAACCAAAAAGAGGAAAGATGACAACAGCTAGAAGTGATGGTTGAACTTTTTCAAGAAGAAGTAGAAAACTTAAATACTGAGCCAGAAAAATTAAAAGATCACATATTTGACACTATGTTATGAAGACAGATTGTCTCAGAAAACTTCTTTTGCATAAAGTGATATAGTTATTGTGCTCAGGATAATGATTGTAGCCATTAAGCTAATTATGCATCACATTCACTACCTCTATTTGATGAGACTGGGATATGCATCATATACTTCATTTCTACAGAACATCTATTCTTTTGTTATTTATTTACTTATGTATTTATTTATTCATCAGAACATCTAGTAACTGCCAAGTACTGTGCAAAGTGCTACTGATTTAAGAGAAGACAAGGCATGTTTTTGTAATCTGGAGCATGTGACAACATAAACAATTTCATTTTAATTTTTGCCCATAAATATTGAAATTTTAGCACTAAGGGGGATGCTTACTATATTGGAAACTTAATAGGAAAATTTCTTTATATAAAAGAGTAAATGACCTGTTGCTCTGAATTATTTTGAATTCATAGCTGGAAGAACATTAATCAGCAAATCACACTCACACTCAAAGTGAATTTGATGCCCTAATTTACCTATGACTTAATCCAAATCTTTTCTTTTCTCCACTTCCAAAAGGGATCATGTTGACAAGGTCAAATTTGGCAGCCAAAAGAAAACTGAAGTTAATCAGTAACATATTTTAACCCTCAATTTAATAATTTAGTATTCTATAATCTTCATACGTATAGATTTTTTTGAAACTGTATGGAGCTTGTGAAACTGTAAATACTTTAATGTTAGAAACAGAGTTATGCATGTGACTTGCTTAATGCTGCGTAAATTCAGCTTAGATTGAGCTAGTATTTCTCTCCCGGCTTCTCTGAATGAGCTATGTTTGGTGCTTTTCATATATGTTATCTCATTTAATCTTTATATTAATTCTACAAGAGTCTTGCAAGTAGATATCACAATTTCTGGAAATTGAAGATAGGTGATTTATGTTACCTAGTCTATGATTATACATCTTGAAAGAGAATTTAAGTTCAGGACATAAACTTCAGTGGTACTGAATCATGGATATACTGGTCAGCTTTCCCTTTGCTGGGAAAAACACTAGACACGCTCACCTTAAAGGAGAAAAGGTTAAAGCAGAAGACAGAAGAGCTCAAGAGAGAAAGGTATTGGGGACCATATGTAGACCCCAAGCTCCAACCTCTGTTGCCTACCCAGACACACCCAGAAGAGAGCTTTACTAATTCCCAGGTGGATCCCAAGCCAATCATCTAGATAAATAAGTTTAACTATCACAGTGGATTTCAGACATAGTCACAATCTTCCACTGTAGGTTAATATCATCTCAGAATGTTTGTTAGGTTTTGGATTATTTATTTTCCCTTTGTCATTTGGACTTCAACTGCACATCAAGTTTCACATCTGTGCTGCAGTGTAACACCCAAAAGAGAAATTTTATATATGAAAGAGCCAGAGTATATTTTTCTTTATCCTTTGGTTATTTTTCCTCTCCTCATCACATAGCTTGTGGTTAAATTATTTTTCTTAAACTTGCATACTAAAATAATTTGCCTTTGGATAGAAGCCAAGTATAGACTATTTTTGATTCTCTGTGAAACTGTTTTTAGAAGAAGTTCAAATGAAAGGATTTCATGCCTTATGATGGGTATTTGTGAGTTGTTTCTTTGGGATAATCAATGCTAGAATGTAGTCTTTTCAAAATCTTGCATCTTCTCACTACACTGTTAGGACTCAACTCCATGACTACATAGAAAACAGGAGCACTGACTCAAAAGCCCACATCAGTTACCATTTCCAGACTTATGTAACAGATTGTCTCCTTTTTGCTGAGTTTAAAATTTTAATGAGCCTATTTAATTTCCACTTTTCCATTCATTTATGTTTTATAAAATTCTTAATTTCCTTAGAGGAAATAGGAAAGAAAGAACCCTTGAACTAAATAAAATGAGTACTCACTTTGTTTCAAGAATAATGGTAAGTGCTTTATCTGTTTTAGGACCTACAACCCCTATTTCTTCAACTATAATAGATGAATTGAAGCTTAAAGAAATAATTTGTTCAAGGCCACTCAGCTGTAATAAATGCCAAATCCAGGACTCACAACAAAATCAGACTGGCTCCAGAACTTTTGTTCTTTGTCTTGTATTTTAATAGACTTTAATTTGGGGATATTTTAGATTTATAGAAATGTTGTCAAAATAGAGTTCACTATATTCTTTACCTCATTTCTTCACATTGTTAACATTTCCATGGTGCATATGTCAAAACCAAAAACAAATTACTACTTATAAGCTCCAAACTTTATTTGAATTTCAGCATTTTCCACTAGTGCCCTTTCCTAGTCTATGATCCAATCCAGGGGGTCACAATCGCATCTTACTGACATGTTTCCCTAGCTTCTGTTGTTTGGGACACAGTCTCCATCTTTTCTTATATTTCATGACATGATGGTCTTGAAGGGAAAGGCTAGGTATCCTGTAGAATACCCTCCAGCTAGGTTTGTCAGTTTTTTCTCATGATTAATTGAGGTTATGAGGTTTTTTCCAACAATATCTGAGAGTAGTATCTGAAATTTTTTCCTAACAGCTTTTTGGTGCTATGCTGCTCTCAGATATGCTTATATCTCAAATGAGTTGGGTAAAATTTCTATTTATCATTCTACCAAAGAAAGGATGACAGCTCAGGTTTGATTTAGGGAGAAAATATTTAAGAATATAAATTGAAATCCCATGATAATTTTCATATTTCCATAATGACAACCATTCTAGACTTACTGTCATCACTAAGAAGTTCCTAATGAATTGATGTTCAGGTAAAGAGCATTTCCAACATTTTTCATTCTGAATATCTTTCCAAGAAAAATAAACCTAAACATACAAAAGGTTCAGTTAGGGAAAAAGTATTTACTGTTATTTATCACAGTGAAATGTTTTTAAAAATGCCTTAAACACTTAACTACAGAGGAGTGGTTACATAAATTATAACATATGTGCAAATGGTATATTATCAAAACTTTTAAAAATATCTTTACAAAAGATAAGTTACAGACAATACTTAGTTGAAAATGCAAGTTATAACATTGCATTCATTTTAGTCACACTAACAATACATGCATTGTCCAAAATTCACTAGAGGAAAATATACAAAATGCCAACAGTGATTACCCTTGGGTGGCCAGATTATAAGTTTTACTTTCTTCTCCTATTTCATGAATTCCATGCAATTATGATGTTTATATTTTCTTTGTTGTTGTTGTTGTTGTTATTGTTGAAAAATCATTTCAAATGAGTATGCTCCTAAACCACTGTGAGAATATTTTGGGACTTTAGGAGGTAATTGCACCAGGCAGTCTTTGAGAGTCAGACCCATGAATTCAACTTCATTCTCCCAGCCTCCAGTCCATGGCACTATCAAGGTCAGGATGGTAATGTTTTCCGAGTATGAAGAGTAGAAAGAATAAGAAGGTACCTCGCTGCTCACCTCACCCCACCGTCACACCCCTATATACATACACACACTCCCTTGCTGAAATAGTCCCGGAAAGACAAAAGCAGAGGCAAAGGTCAATCCTTATCACCTCTGTGATCCTGAGCGAATTATCCCATTTCAATGCCTCTATTTGTACCTCAATCAAGAAGCTGCATAAAGAAGTGAATGGAGTGCATGGATTTGGAACTTACAGGATTTAAGCTCTGGGACTGTTTCCTCATCTATAAAAAGAGAATAATAACACTACCTGCCTTGTGCAATTTGGGGTAAGACAAATATATTAACATATGTAAAATGTGTATAATAGTTCTTGGCATTTAGTAAGTTTTCACTGAATGGAATGGAATCTGACACCTTTGTTTTACACAGTCCATTCCTATTTACCAGGAATTCTAGAATCCTGTACTAAATGATTTTTTGGTTAAACTCAAGCTTCTCAAATTATGGTTTTAAAAATATGCGTAGGCTCCAAAGCTCGTTAGCATTTATGCATTTGGAGGAACAGTTCATAAATTCTTATTTTGTTTCTAAAAGTCAGAAAATCATGCCCTAAAAGGACCTCCAACCAAAGACTCATGGTTTTTCATGCTGGTTCATTTAGCAGAACCAAATGTATATATGGTTCTGCCACAATAAGTATATTCCGACAATCAAAAACACTAGACATTTTCTTGTGGGCATTGATAGAACTGTGGGGGAACAGCGGCAGCTGAAAAGATAAGAAATATGAAATATAAATGACCTTTATTTTGAGAATGCCAGGAGAGACACCCCCGATCCCTTGGGGCGTGGCATCTCCACCCCAGGGTCTGCGATCTCTCCGTGGAACATGTGGAGTGGGGGCCTATATGTAGCTTAGGTTAGGGGTGGGGCCTGAGGGGGCATTAGGGATGCACAGGTAGCCCATTGGCACTAGTTTGGCGCCAGAGGTAGATTCCTAGGGTGGGGGAGATAGAGCCCCTTGGCTTTACCGGCTACAGTATCCTGTCTGGGCCAAAACCCTTTCAGGTACTTGTGACATGATTTAACATTTTAGACATTTTGTGAAAAAGTAGCTCAATTCATATAAAGTGTTAAGCTTTGCATAATTGGGAGTCTTAAATCTTTTTTTTTTTTTTTTTTTTTTTTGTCTTTTTCGTTTTTATCGGTACCAGGGATCGAACTCACGACTGCCTGCTTGCAAAGCAGGCGCTTATGCCGCTGAGCTAAATCCCCAGCCCCTTAAATCTTTAGTATTTAATGCAATGTGAAGAAAATAACAGTTTCAGACAAGTGACAATCTGTTTTTAGGCTAAGGGAACACAGAGAAAGTATTGAAAAGCTCAATTTCAAGTATTGAAAAGCTTAATTTCACTTCATTCAAGAAAGTGGCAGATGATGTGAATATTTGGGGATTTGAGGGTTTAGCTTTGGGCAGCCGCAAAAAAGTCCATGGGCACCTTTTTAGTGACCATTAGTAAAAATCAAAGAAGACAGGAAACTGAGGCCAAATGTCCCCCAAAGAAGGCTGTTCTTGCATCAGTGAGCCCTCAACGCCTGGTCCACTGAGGACCCAATCAGAAAGGAGTATAAATCTCCAGTCTGCTCACATGAAGCAGAAGGGATTCCTGGGTTTACAGTAAGAATGTAATCTAGCCTGTGTATTTGGCATATAAATTAATCCCAAATCATGTCAATTCATGAGAGGATGTTTTTACTAGTGAAGATGAGTTTGTACCTTCCACATGAATTCTGAAAATGATATTTGCAAAGCACTTTGCTGATTCCAGTGCTATTATTGTCTTTGGAAGATCTGAGTTTAAATACTTGTCCATATAAAATTGGCTTTATGACTGGGACAATCATTTGAGCTTTTCCTCCTCTTTTAGAGGCATTGGGAAAATTATGTGCGATTCTGTTCAAGGTGCTGAACATGAGATAGTCACACAATAAACACTCAGTGACTTGTAGATGTTGGTTTACTGTCTCTTCTCCTCGCAGAAACTCTTTCTGCTATTATTACTCCTGCTTTATAGATAAAGAAATTGAGATTTAGAGAGGTTGAATGGATTGTCCAAGATCCACTATACAGAATTAGGCAAAGAGCCAACAATCAGGCCCTGTCTTCAGTTTCAATTTCTAAATGGCTCTGTTCCCAAACCAAGCAAAGCCTTTCTCTAACCAGACATTCAGACACTCTTTTGTATCCCCCAACTTTATTGAGGTATGAAATAACACATATTGAAGGTCTACAATGTGGTGATTTTATACATGTACATTGTGAAATGTGATCACAATCGAGCTAATGAAAATGTCCCTCATGTCTCATAGTTATCCATATCCATTTGTGCTTGTGTATGTGTTGAGAATACTTAAGATCTAATCTTAGCACAGTTCAACACTATAGCTATACTCTATAGTAACTACATTAGTATATTAGATATGCAGAGCATACTCATCCTATACCTAAAAGTTTTATTCTTTGACCCACTTCTCCCTAATAACTGCCAGTCCTCAACTCTGGAAACCACCACTCCATCCTCTGTTTATATGAATCTGACTGTTTTACATTCCACTTATAAATGAGACCATTAAGTGTTTGCCTGTGTCTATTTCACTTAGCATTAATGTCCCCCAGGTTCATTCATTTGTCACAAAAGGCAGATTTTCTTCTTTTCTAGAGCTGAATATATATATATATATATATATATTTTTTTTTTTTTTTTCACATATATGTACATGATGGATATGTGTGTGTGATATTGGAAATCTGCACATTTTTAATAGGCACTTAGGTTGTTTCCATATCAGATGTTGATTTCTGTCAAAGGAGTGTTTTGTTTTGTTTTGTTTCATTTTTTGGGCAGCTATCTCTTTTAAGTGTGTTAATGGAGAAAACAGAGTAAGAGCTCTTGCTGGAGACTATGGTGATGTGGTCCAGATTCTGAGTTATGCCATCCCAGATTCTCTGACCAAGACCACAGGGAGTCAGACAGCCAGTAAGAATAGTTCAGTGATGTGGAGAAGTATAAGGAGTATGCCTAGGACCAGGTGGTGAGATGGAGAACTGGATTTGGTCCCCTGAACTAAGGCTAAGTTCAGGACAATATCTGGGAAATCGGCTTGGTTTAAGGCAGTATCTAGGGCTTTAGCTGTCTGTACCCAGTGCTTCAGCTGGCTGAGAACTGGGAAGTTTGATTTGCCACTGTTCCTGGACTTTCAGACCGATAGTTCCATCTATTTTGTCCAACAAAATATGTATTACCTACTTACTGTCAGTTAGTCACTGTCTGGGTTTTGAATCGCAGCAAATCCCCATCATTTCTCCCAAAACTCACAAGCAGACACTACTCAGTCATTTTTCTTGCTGGTACAGTACACAGAGATTCTCCCATCACAGCCAATCTGTCTTTGAGTAGCAGACAATGCATCCACCCTCGCCCGCCCCTCACAGCTGGGGAAAAAAAAACCCCACAAGATACCAACTGATTCTGCGTTCACAGGGACCCAAGCTATTTTTATTGAGAGGAGGCCAACTAGACATTACTGCCACAAGTCCAGGATCTGAGGCCATCTTGCTAGGGGTCATGGGGTGGAAAGAATGTTACCAAGAGTCTGATCCCTGCTGTATCTTTCTTTTC
The DNA here is from genome assembly GCF_034190915.1 of Cavia porcellus. Taxonomy (NCBI): domain Eukaryota; kingdom Metazoa; phylum Chordata; class Mammalia; order Rodentia; family Caviidae; genus Cavia; species Cavia porcellus. Next base: position 47,684,639 of record NW_026947492.1, read on the forward strand.
CATATATTTATTTGCCATTTGTATTTCTTCGTCTGAGAAGTTGTCTCACATACCCATTTTTAGATTGGGTCTTTGAATTTGGGGGCCTGATTTTTTCAGTCCCTTAAATGTCCTAAATAGAAGCCCTTTGTCTGAGGGACAATTGACTAGAATTTTTCCCATTGGGTTTTTTTTTTTCACTCTGTTGGTGATTTCTTTTGATGTGCATAAGCTTTTTAGTAAGATGAGATCCTAGCTATTGATTCTTTGAAGTACTTTCCATGCAGTTGGGTTTTATTCATGAACTCTCTGCCTACCCTGATATTTTCAAGATTTCTACCTCCTTTGTTTTCCAATAGATTTAATGTATCTGTTTTAACATTTTGATACTTGGAATGTTTTGACTTTAGTGCATGGTGATAGACATATATCTAGTTTTAGTTTTTGGCATATGGAAAGTCAGTTTTTTCAATACCATTTATTAAAAAGGCTATGTTTAACCCACTCGTCAATGACAAGATGGCTGAATGTGTTTGTATTTGTGGCTGAATCTTCTACACTGTTCCACTGGTCCTCATGTCTCTTTGTTTACTAGTACTATGCAGTTTTTATCACAGCAGCTTTGTAGTATAATTTCAAGTCAGAGATTATAATGCCTACTGCCTTGCATTTGTTGCCCAAGATTGCCTGTGGTATTCTAGGTCTCTTCTGGTTCCGAATGAATTTTTGGAATGTTTTCTCTAGGTTTGTGAAGCATGCTAATAGTATTTTGATTGGGATTACATTAAATCTGTATAACAATTTTGGAAGTATGGCTATTTTCACTATGTTGTTTCTTCCTATCCATGAGCAAGGAATATCTTTCCATTTTCTGATATCCTCTTTGATCCCCTTTTTCAGAGTGCTATACTTACCAATATATAGATCTTTCACTTCTTTTGTTAGATTGATTCCTAAGTATTTCTCTTCTTTTCTTTTCTTTCCTTTCTTTCTTTCTTTTTTTGATGCTATTGTGAAAGGTATTATTTCCCTAGTTTCTAAGTAAGTTTCTTTTTCTGTGTACAGAAATGGTATTGCTTTTTTACGTGTTGACTTTTTATCCAGTTACACTGTTGAATTTGTTTATTAAATTTATCAGTCTTTTTCTGAAATTTTTGGAGTCTTCTATATAGAGTATCATGTCATCTGAAAAAAAGATTATTTATTCCTTTCCTATCCTTATTCCTTTTATTTCTCTCAGTTGTCTAATTGCTCTGGCTAATGTTTCCAGAACTATATTGAATAAGAGTGATGACAGTGGATGTCCTTGACTTGTTCCTGATTTTAGAGTGAAAGCTTTCAGATTTTGTCTATTTAATATGATGTTGGCTTTTGGTTTGTGATAAATGGCTTTTACCAGATTGAGGTAAAGACCATCTATTCCAATTTTCTATAGAGTTTTTTTTTTTTTATCATGAATGAGTGATGGACTTTATCAAAACTTTTTTGCATTTGTTGAAATGATCATGTGATTCTTGTCTTTGATTCTATTGATATGATTTATTACACTTATTGATTTGCATATGCTAAAGCATCCCTGCATTCCTGAAACGAATCCCGTTTTATTGTAATGCATAATCTTCTTGATGATTTTCTGCATTCTGTTTGCTAGTATTTTGTTGAGAATTTTTGCATCTACATTCATTAGAGATGCTGCCCTGTAGTTCTCTTTTTTGGTTGTACCTTTTTTCTGGTTTTGGTATCAAGATAGTACTTGCCTCTAAGAATAAATCAGGGAAAATTGCTTCCTTTTCAATTTCAATAATGAATTTCAGGAATATCGATATTAAATCTTCACTAAATTTCTTATAGAATTTAATCATGAATCCATCAGGAGATTTGAGGTTTTCTTTGTTGGTAAGTTTTAAATTCCATTTTCAATTTCATTAACTGTATAAGTACCATGTGCTAACTGATTGTGCCACTGGAGCTCTTGATTTCATTAACTAATATTGGGTTATTCAGAATTTTTACATCTTCTTGATTCAGTTTTTGTAGTTCATGTTTCTAGGAATCTGTCCATTTCTTCTGTGTTTTCTATCCTATGTGAGTAAAGATTTTCAATATTGATGATCTTCTGAATGTCCACAGAGTCTGTAGTGATTTCACCTTTTCATTCGTTAATGCATGAATTTGAGTTTTTTTCTTTCTTTTTTTGATAAGGTTGCCTAAGGGTTTGTCAATTTTGTTGATTATTTCAAAGAACCAACTCTTTGATTCATTAATTCTTTGTATTGTTTTCTTAGTCTCAATTGCATTAATTTCTCCTCTGATCTTTTTATTTCCTCCTTTCTATAGGCTTTGAGCTTAATTTGCTCTTCTTTTTCTAGAAGCTTGAAATGTAGCATTAAATTGTTGATTTATGCTCATTCAGTTTTTCTGATATGAGAATTCACCACTATAAATTTTCCTGTTGGGACTGCTTTCCTTGTATCCCACAGATTCTGGTAAGTTGTATCTGCATTTTCATTTGATTTTTGGGACTGTTTAATTTCTTCTTTAATTTCATGTGTGTCCGATTGGTTTTTTAGAATGTTGTTATTTAATTTCCATGTATTTATGAAGTTTTTGTGGTTTCTTTTGTAATTAATTCCTATTTCATTGCACTATGGTCAGAAAATGTGCATGGAATAATTTCAGTTCCTTTGCATTTACTTAAGCATGTTTTATGGGCTAGTATATGGACTGTTTTAGAGAATGACCCCTGTGCAGCTGAGAACAATGTATATTCTGATGTTGTTGAATGGAACACTCTATAAACCTCTACTAAGTCCATTTGTTTACAATGGTTGAGTTCTGTGTGGTTGACCTTCTCTTAGTCATCAGTTGTGTAGAGGAGGCCAAGAACCAGATCCTGAATTTTTCTTACAGGGCTAGTTGGTGAATCCTATATTCTTCCCAGCTGACTAGCCTCGGGGCACTGATATGAACTAACCATTGGTTTGTATTGTTATTACTGCTTCAGGCTTTTTTCTGGCCAAGAGTCTCACTTATCTATCATGTATGCCCCATCCAGGGCCCTACTGTGTCACTGGGTATCTCACAGGCCCCGTGCAGTTCCCTAGATGGAGGGCAGGTTTCACCTGGGCAGTCGTGGGCCTGGTATGGTTCCCTGAATAGAGGATAGGCTCACCCACCTGGTTACAGGCCTGTGGATTTTTCATCTTTGTGTACAGGATCGTCTGCAGAGTATATGTACTGATTTTACATTCACTATATTTCACATTATCTTACCCATAATGTTTAGACTCAATTTAATGCCCCTTTCTTCATGAAATATGAGGAATAATACTTACTTCCTTTTAGTTCTCAAGTTATTTAGTTTCTGCTTGTAAGCATTTTATTGTAATATATTTCAAGCACAGAAAAAAATGTAAAGGTATTATAAAAATACCTATGCACCAATCATCTGGTTTATGAAATGAAACAGAAATGCATTTGTTTCCCCTTTTTATTCATCTCTCTAATTATATGTTCTTTTTCATCAGACCTAATAAAATCACTGTTATAAATTTTGTGTTTAACAATTTCCATGCATGTTTTTATACTTCTACTACACGTTAGACAATTCTTAGAGTCCTTTTGCGTATGCTTAAAAATGTTAGTAATTATATCAAATGCAAACATCTTCCTCATCTCTAGTGATATTTCCTATGTTCAAAGGTGTTATTGAGAAGACCAAATGAATAAATATATGCAAAACACATAAAGTATGCCTAGCACAGAATAAATATTTAATAAATGTTAGCTATTATTATTTTTTGTTTATGGTGTTTTCAGCCATATATTCTATAGATTTAGTTTTAGTTTTTTTCAGTTTTAAACACTGCATAGCATTCTGTTGTATTGTAAACTATAATGTACTTTCTGCTGCTTGTATTGATAGACATTTAAGTTGTTTCTGATTTTTGCTATTGCAAGTTTACAATCAATATCCTTGCACATGTTTCCCTGTACATAAGTTGTCGGTGTCACTCCCGGCCGGCAGGAAGGACACACAACAAAGTCTGGCAGTGGACAACCTTTTCTTTTATTTTCCTTCTCCGTACAGCCTGCCCCGGGAATCCTCCCGGCCGAAGCCTCTGTTGGTCCGCTCCCCGCGGCTCCTTGCGTGCTTCTCCCTACAGTCTGTCCCGAAGCCTCTACCGGTCCACTCTCCGCGGCTCCTTGCGTGCTTCTTCTGCTTCTTCTTTCGTGGCGGGAGAGGCACTCACTTTTATAGGGTTACAGTGGCCAATCAGTTCAAAGCGCGCGATGCGGGCTGATTGGCTAACATCAGTTGTTACTAGGCAGACTATCTTACAGGGCGGGTTGTGAAGCAGGAGATCTTACAGGGCGGGTTGTTTACCAAGCAGGAAGCAGGAGATCTTACAGGGCGGGTTGTTTACCAAGCAGGAAGCAGGAGATCTTACAGGGCGGGTTGTTTACCAAGCAGGAAGCAGGAGATCTTACAGGGCGGGTTGTTTACCAAGCAGGAGATAAGCGCCATCTTAGCACACTCAATGGGAGGGGTAATCTAGCTCAGGCTTTGCTCTTTCCTACAGGCCTCACGTCCGCCAAGTAAGGCGACCGGGCTCGGCCGCGGCTCCCAACATCTCCCCCTTTTTTATTTTTTATGAATGTGCGCATCGTAGCCCTTCCTGGACTGGGTGCAGAGGCTTATGCCCTATGCGTAGGCCCACCGTAGGTCCTTGGCTTAGACCCTGGTCAGCCGTCCCATGGTCTGCCAAGGCCCTGAGGCCCTCGTCCTTTTTCTAGGGCCAGGCACAAACTGGACGGAACCTGGATGCACACAAGCTTGCACTCATTTCCTCTCCGTAAAGAAATCCCCTCAGAGAGAAATTTAGACCTGGGCAGCATCTAACAGTCCAGCGGCTTACGTGCAGGATGGGGTAGGGCCTGGCTTAGGTTGAGTCGCACCAGGGGAGTACGCTCTTACCCGTCATTGACTCTCCTACCCAGCTATGTCATAATTTTTTAGAGGAGGAGTGTGGGAAGCTCACCGCCCCTAGACTCGGTCGTAGGCTAGGCGAGCGAGCCATGCATATGCCTGAGGATCTTTTTGTCCATTTTGGGCTACCGCTATTTCTATTCATCTTGTTGGTTGGTCTGTGATGGATCTCCGGTAGGGCAGGTCTGATCTTCAGTCGAGGGCTTTGTTGCCCGTGTCAGTCTCTCCGGTACCCACAGTGGTTCTCGTCCCGGTTCCTGTGGGAAAACACAAACCGCGCCTCGGTTCCAGCTAACCACCGGATCCGGGCCCATCCATTGTCCTGTTAGGACATCTTTCCATTTAACCCACCCTTTATGGTTGGGGGAAGGGTTGCAGTGCTCCATAGCTGGGGAGCAATTATCATTATTTAAATTTAAAAAATTGTGTGTGAATAGTGCCATGGATAATCGTGCCTTTGGGGCCAGGCCTTGGCCTACTCCCCCTTTTTGTTTTTGTAAAATTTCTTTGAGGCTTCTATGAGCCCTCTCAATGATTCCTTGACCTTGGGGATTGTATGGGATACCATGTTTTAATTGAACCTCCATCATACCTACAAGAGTTTGGACCATAATTTTAACATTGCCTGTATAATCTGAGTCTATGACCCCAGGTGTTGGGAGCCGCCGACACCGGTCGCCTTACTTGGCGGACGTAGGGCCTGTGGGTGGGAGCGGAGCCTGAGCTAGATTGCCCCTCCCATCGAGTGAGTCAAGTTGGCGCCTGCTTCCTGCCCCCTGATTGCGCTGGCGACTTAAACAACCCGCTCTGTAAGATAGTCTGCCTAGCAACAGCTGATGTTAGCCAGTCAGCCCGCATCGCGCGCTTTAAACTGATTGGCTACTGTTGCCCTATAAAAGTGAATGCCTCTCCCGCCACGAGAGAAGCACAGAGAGAAAGCACAGAGAGAGATAGAGAAAGTCCACCGGCGAGAAAGGGCTGGTGGCAGAGAGGAGGCCTCGCGGGGCCCACGCGGAGATAAATAAAGGCAAGGTTGCACACCGCCAGACTTTGTCGTGTGTCTTTCCTGCCGGCCGGGAGCGACCCCGACACCCAGGGATCACCGTAAGACCCCGGAGGGCTGTAGAGGACCTTCCAATTACCAAGCCAACCGTGTCTTTAGGCAGCGGCCCCTTAAAGGTGGTCTCAACCACCTGAACACCCATATCGGGCGTCAGTATGAGTCTGGAGGCGACACAGAGGTCCACGCCTGCTGACCCAGGGGTAGCCCTTGTGGAAGGCTGCCACCCTGTGTTGTCCTGTCTCGGGGGTGGGGGCCCGCCGGCGAGGAGGGCCCCCTCTGGCCGTTTTTTGGCTCGTTAACATCTCGGCCACAAATACGATTTCCCTGAGCGTCATAAACTGACCTGCAATCCTCTGCCTTATGTGGACCCTTTCTGCATCGCCCACAGACGTTATACGATCCTTCATTTTTAAGGCGAGGCTTGGCGTCTGCACTATTTGGGCAGTTGCGTTTAATGTGTCCTGGGTCCCCGCAGCTGAAGCACCCCTTGGCTTTATGTTCCTCTCTAGGCCGGCGAGGTCCCCTTTGTTGCACTGCCGCAGCCAGAAGAGCTGCAACTCCCGAATTAGAAAGCGGCCCCCCTATTTCTCTGCATATTCTGATCCAGGCGTTAAGATCCTTATTCTTATGTGGGGCTATTGCTGCCTTACATTCCTTTGTGCATTGTTCGAAAATCAACTGCCTAACCAGCGGTTGAGCCACTTCCCTATCGGAAAAGATCTTATCGGCGGCATCTTGCATCCGAGCCACAAAATCAACGAATGGCTCTGTTGTGCCCTGGACTATTTTAGAAAGGCACAAGGATGCCGTTCCGGCACCACTCACCTGCTTCCAGGCGCGAAGCCCAATGGTATTGATCTGCTCATAAACTGCACCAGGGAACTGAGTCTGATTATCAGCGTGTTGGCCTTCCCCCATAAGCATGTCTCTATTCCACCCCCGGTTCCCTCGGTTAGCGTTTCTTTCCGCCTGTTCGGCAGCGAACTCGGCGTACCAGGCTCGCCAATCCAGGTAACTACCCGAGGGCAGACACGCCTTTGCCAGCTGAGTCCAGTCCGCGGGGGTGAGGGGCCCAGAAGACAGGTTCTCCAGCATGGCAATGGTGTAAGGCGCAGTCGGCCCAAAGGTTGTAACTGCATTTTTAAGTTCTCTAATCTGCTTTATTTCAAAGGGTTCCCACACATTACGTCCCTGAGCCATGGCCATCTGTACAGGATATATCCCATAGGGGCCGCTATCTATCCCTGGGAACGGGTGGTCTTCATTAGACACACGACCCCCATGCCACAGCTGTCTGTGGAAATAACGTCCCGCCGGTGGCGGAGCATCGTAAGATGGCGGCCGTGGCTGAACAGAAAATGGCGGCCTGTGCGTTATTTCCTGTACTGACGGAAGAGGGGGGAGTTCCCATGAGGCGGCATCGTGGCGAGGGACCGCTTCCGGGAACGAGTTCCAGGGCGGAGCAGAAGGTTCTGTCTCCCTCCCCTGCCAGGGGGCGCTCAGAAGCTCTCTGCTTTTTCGTAAGCCTAGCTGAGCGGAGCGCAATTCGCGGCGCAATGCAGCGAAAGAGCCTTGCATCTCCCCATCAAGCGACTTAGGCCCCTGACAGCTGGTCTCTTTGGCCTCCTCACCATTCAACCTTCCCTCGTCCTCGGAGTCAGACGACTCCGAGGCTTGAGCCCCGTCCTCCTCCTTAGCATCTTTGTTCCCCTTGACGGACCCCTCTCGGGAGCTCCCTGACTGGGCCTGCTCAAATACCCTGCGTACTTTTGTAAGCTCTTGAGAGCTTTCCCCGCAACCACCCTCACTCTTAGTGCCGCTACCTAGCATGTTTCCCATTTTTTAATATGTTACTCACCGCGTGAGGCCCAAGGAATCCGCCACTTACGCGTGAGCCTGAGAGGAGTCTACAAACCCTGTAGGTGCGCGCCACCCAGGGCCCAGGTTTATCCTCTACTCACCTGTCTTGCAGCTCTGCGTTGGAGCGTTGTCCACTGCCACGTCTCGGGGGTGATCAGTCCCCGTACGGGCCACCAGATGTCGGTGTCACTCCCGGCCGGCAGGAAGGACACACAACAAAGTCTGGCAGTGGACAACCTTTTCTTTTATTTTCCTTCTCCGTACAGCCTGCCCCGGGAATCCTCCCGGCCGAAGCCTCTGTTGGTCCGCTCCCCGCGGCTCCTTGCGTGCTTCTCCCTACAGTCTGTCCCGAAGCCTCTACCGGTCCGCTCTCCGCGGCTCCTTGCGTGCTTCTTCTGCTTCTTCTTTCGTGGCGGGAGAGGCACTCACTTTTATAGGGTTACAGTGGCCAATCAGTTCAAAGCGCGCGATGCGGGCTGATTGGCTAACATCAGTTGTTACTAGGCAGACTATCTTACAGGGCGGGTTGTGAAGCAGGAGATCTTACAGGGCGGGTTGTTTACCAAGCAGGAAGCAGGAGATCTTACAGGGCGGGTTGTTTACCAAGCAGGAAGCAGGAGATCTTACAGGGCGGGTTGTTTACCAAGCAGGAAGCAGGAGATCTTACAGGGCGGGTTGTTTACCAAGCAGGAGATAAGCGCCATCTTAGCACACTCGATGGGAGGGGTAATCTAGCTCAGGCTTTGCTCTTTCCTACAGGCCTCACGTCCGCCAAGTAAGGCGACCGGGCTCGGCCGCGGCTCCCAACAATAAGTAAGTCATGGGAAGAATTGCATAAACTTATCTGTACAAATCTCTTAATTCCTAGTAAATCAAAAGCTTCTCGAAGACAAGCTTAATGAAATTCAATCATTCAATGTTTCATTTAGCAAGTATTCAGTCACCAATATAGGTAGTATACAGGTCTAGATGAGAGAATTCAAAGAATAAATGTTATGGAATATTTCCTAAGGTCTAAGTGCTCTTGAACACACTCTCAGGAAACATGTAGTTAGAACTGTGGTCATTTCATAGGGCAAGGCAGCTGGAGTGCATTGAATATCCACAATAGATCTGGCACTATGTGTATACTTTCATTCAAACCAAACCATTAAAGGTACCATTTGCTAGTTGTGTCTGAGAATGCTCATTAATCTTCCTGAGTCTAGTTTTCTCTAATGGGAAAGCAGTGTTTTATTGTGTTTAAGAGTATAAACATGACTGACTTCAAATTCTGCTATCTCCACATGTTAACTATATGACCTTATATAAAGGACTTAACTTCTCTAAATCTTCCTTTTGTGATCTGAAAAATTGTGCTACTTATAGTATATATATTAAAGGAGGTTTATGAAGATTGCATGAGAAAATGCAAGTAAAGAGTTTACCCAAGGAATGACATATATTAGGTGCTCAATAATTGGTGTCTATAGTGACGATCATGTTAATTATCCACTGACCAAAATATTTGTGTGTTTTTAGACAAGGGCACATTTAGGAAGTCATGTGTGATTTTTACTTTCATCACTGCACCATAAACAATAACTTACAGTCAAATTTCTAATTTGAAACTTTCCAGCATTACCAGTCACTACTTGTATATGAATGTATATTCACAATGTGTTTTATCTTACTGTTGTTTATTTAGACAACACAGTTTTATTTTGTCTTGCTTTTTTTCAAACAATAGATTTTCTCTAATTAATAGAATGACCCCTGAAAGGACACTGGGATGGTCCATACCCAGAAGCTTCACTAGCAACTGCACACTTCAACCTTTAGAGGGAGTTTAGAAGGTATTTGAGTCTATTGCTTTGACCCCAGACAAAACTAAATATAAAACCTACATGAAAACATCACTTTTATGAGTGGATCTTCAGAGAAAATTTCCAGAATTGTTTCCAAAACACAATTCAGACACTTCCCAGGCTTCTTCCAAGTCATGCATAGTTAGTTTTACTGGAGTTTGGCTTCATTACAGAGAGGCCTCCAGCTCCCCACAGTGGCTCCTCCTAAGAATACTTTCTAACTTGGGCGTATGGACTTGGAGAGCTTTACATGGGCTTTATCTCTTGGTTCCCTCTTTGTTCTTCTTCAAGAAACAGGCATAAAAATGCATAAATAATGATCTGTAGCTAAACTGTAATCTGCTAGATCCATTGCAGAATGTTTGGATTCTTCCCTAAAAATACATTTCATTGTTTTACCTAAAGTGTATTTAAAAAGTACACTGCTTGTGCGTATACTTGGGATTAGCTCCAAGAAACTGTGCCTGCTGCATAGCACATGGGAAATACCTGAGAGGTACATTTGTCTTATGGAAGAGTCATGGCATGATCTCTTTCTTGATGTGAGATAAAAAATAATGACTCTGGGCCCCATTCACTTTCTGAAAAACAGAAGAGAGGATGAAAGCTTTTCTAGAATACCTACAGGGCCATCAAGTGTAAACGGGGACTTGCTCGGTATGACTCCAGAAGGCAGGCCAAAAACATACTGGAAAGTGAAAAAATATTTGTCAAAGATTTTGTAAATTTCTTATAAGGAGGACTTACTTTCCTACTTTGTCTTACTTCTGATGATGTTGAATTGGCTCTTTTTGGATGTATGATTACTATAGCAAAAAAAACCCAAACAATTCATTTGTCTGTATACAATACTAAGGAATCAGAAAGGAAGGGATAGCTAACAATGTGTATGACAGGAAAAAGGTGAGAAGAGGAGACTGGGAAAGGATTCACAGACTTGATAGCATAGAATAATGTACAGTGCTAGAGAAAGGGGTTCTTAAAGCAAAGGTATAAAAAATTTAAAAGCAGGGTTCATTCATCATATAATATATTTTCTGTAAGTAACTGACTCAGTGAGATAAGGGTAAAGTTAAAAGTAGAAGTTAAAGGTGATATTCAATCAGTGTGGAATGAATCTAAACCAATAAAAATGGAGGCCATCTAAATAAGAGTGCTATGGAATACCAGGTAAATATTAGCTTGTAAATAAATCTGAAAAGTAACTTATGGCAAGAATATCTCAAATACAGAGTAACAAATCGCATTTAGATTTAGAAAGCTATGCACAGAAGTGTACAGATTGCTAGATTTCTGAATGGCTATGAATCTATTACTATGATAAAATTTATTTAGCAAGTTGTTTGGAGATGCAATGTTGAGTTTAATGAACTCAGCTATGAAAATAAGCTTGTCCTTTAGTTTACAGCAACAACAGTAGCAGCAACAACAAAATTCACAGCCAATGAAGATAAAGCGGTTGGTTTACAAGAAATACAATGCTCTCTTTTTCTTCTTGTTGATGCCAAGAATAGTTTTCAGGGAAAGCTTGATTTGGTACTGAGTACTAAGTGAACTTGCTACAAACAGCAACTCTGCATATTTATACTTTTTTCTCCTGGTGACACATGAATTAGAAAAAGGAGTGGGTATGATTAAGACAGGAAGGGTAAGATCAGTTAATCCAAAGCCATATTTTTCCAAACATATGACCTCTACACCAAAATAAGTCAGCCAACCGTAGGCACTATGTGCTCCACTGACATTTCTCCACTTTTAGGTACTAGGATAGACATCAGTACTGTGGACTATGGTTCACTTCCCAGTATGTAATGAAGGATTTTTTTTTCCATTAGATTAACGTAAGCCCTGGGAAGCTTCTGGTTAACATCAGTCACTGAGTTTGTCAGGGATATTTGGGATACTGTCAAGCTCATGACACAGAGCAGGATGGCTATGTGTGGAATGTGAGAGCATCCAAGTGCCTTGCAATATCCTCTTTAGAAGCAGGCCATTGGCTGATCCTTTAGGGTCAAAGCCAGTGTTCTGACTGGCATTTGTGTGTGTAGCCAGGCTCTCATCCTTTTGCTGTCCACAAAGAAAAATTTTGTGAGGCATATTCCCGAGCTATCTCCCCAAACTCCAGCTCAACACAGCATGTCAAGGGCCCAGATGGGAAGTGGTATACTTAGAGACATTCATGTAACCGTAAATAAGTAACATCTCAATTGCATTGCCTGTAAAATTAACCCTTATCTAATTTATGGAATTTCCATCACAGTTTCATAAGATTATAGAGAAGAATGGGTAGGTAAGTTGATTGTTGCTACACAAGGATCACATGTTATTGTTAGTCCCAGATTAACTCAGGTAACTTTGGTGAGGGAGGAAAGGTAGTCTTCTCTTAGCACCATGGAACAGATGCCCAGATGCTTTAACAGGAGTGACACACAGGCTTCAGAAGTTCTTAGGAAGTGGGTAGAATGAAGAAATACTTAAATTTTTCTAAGCATTTATGGGGGACCCATGAGTTTGGGTTGAGGAGATGTAAAATCAGGGTTTAAAAAGACTGTTCAAAAAGTACTAATAGAGGACACTTTTAGTGAAAAAATGGTGGTCTTTGGAGTCAAGCCCTCTGGGTTTCAGCCCTACCTTCTTCCCTTCTAGCTATATGATTCAGAGAAGTTACTTGTTCACTCCATGTCCAAAATGGGCATACGTTTTAATAAATGATTTTAAAATATTATTGCAATGGTTTTAAATAACATATTAGAACCAAAGTAGAAACTTTGGTATCAATAAATAAGAACCATTAATAAAGTCCACAAAAAATACTTTTAATCAAGAAAATGTAGGTCATCCATTGTCATATCTGAAAAGCACTTAAAATTTCCTGGATAAATCTTTTCCAAAAGGGAAGAAGACCAAAAGATAGGGTGTGGAGGAAGGATGAAAGGGAAAGGGAATTTAAAAAGGACTAAGATATATTATGTACATGTACCAACTTCCCGTAATCATTGTGTTCTGCAAACATGTACTAATAAAAATTAAAAAGAGAATTTTTCTAAATCAATTAATATGTAGCTGAGGTCTAAAGATGTTGTCCCAAAGTCACAGAGCTACTGGGGCTCAAAGCTAAGCTCCCAACAAAAGTTTAAAGTCAAAATAATTTCCTCTACATGTCCTAAAATGCTTCCCAGGACCAATACCTGATCATAGATTCTCAGTTCAAAGGCTGCATTATTCCTAAAGTAGATCCAGTCTCATATCTGTTGTAGAACACCATGCACAGATACTTAAAGAAGAAACAGATAGTGCAGACTAGAAACTATTTTGACCCAACCCTGAGATCCTGTCTACCAATAGATGGACAGATACTCAAAAGTTCCATCAACTGAAGAAGTATAAATTAAGTGCCAGTATATACTATATGCAATGGGATATTGATCCACTATAAAAAGGAATGAAATACTGATACAAGGTACAACATGGATGAACCTCTAAAACATGGTGCCAAGTGAAAGAAGCCAGACACCAAAGCTACAGTAGTGTACAATTCCATTTATATATAGATTAGAGATTGCATAAAGTTGAGATTGCTTAAGGCTCAGAGATTAGGAGAAATGAGGAGCAATGACTTATTGAGTAGATGACCCCACCCGTGGGTCAATTCTTGGGGTAAACACCTGGAGGAGAAATGGGGATTAACACAGACAGGGCAAGAGACAAAGAGAGAGGGAGACAAGTTGAGGAAGTCCAATCAAGTCTTGTTTATTGAGGAAGTGGTTGCAGCTTTTATAGGGCAAGGACGGGCCAGTGGGACAGGAAGAGGCTACGGGGTGATCTCTGATGGGTCATCATCACGTCCGTGTATGTGACTCATCCTCATGTCTGTGTACGTGACGTGAGCAGGAGAGGATCATGGTCGATGTAGGTGCACTATATGCCCATATAGGGGAGAGGTGGGGAGACAGCAGTGGGGCGGTCGTGCGTCTCCCAACAAGTAGAGACTTTTAGGGTAATAAAAATGTGTTAGAACTAGAATATAGGTGCTACATAATATTGTGAATTTTAAATGTTACTAAATCATTCACTTTAAGTGATTAATTTTAAATTAAAACATGCAATGGCTTGATTCATCTTAAATTATGACTGGTATATAAATGTTTAGTAATAATTTTGTTCACTGTTTAAGATATAATTATCTAACCTGGATATTCGTCTACTCCAATTACTTGTATAAACTGTCTCCTAAATTATTCCTGGCTTTATACCTCATTTTCCAATCTGTAAAGTAGAAATAATAGTTTCTGTTTCTCATTAATGAGAAGATTAAGTGAATTATAGATGTAATACAATGCACATCTATTTATATATACATACATTTGTTTACTTTCATATGTTTAAATATGTTTATATATGTTTACTGTGTGTTTGCTATAGTTAGGGTTTGTAAAGGAATAGATTTAATAAAGGGCACATAATATATAGGATCATTTTATAATATTCACCGAAAAAGTCAAATGCAGAAGAGTGCAAGAGATCTGTCCATGCACTAGAGACCCAAAGAATCCAGCCAAGTTCCTGGATCCCATAGCAATGTCCTGCATGAGTCCAGGTGAAGGCCTACAGCTTATGACAATGTCTCATGCATATATCAAGTGATCTACACTGGGAAGGCCCAAAGGTCAGTGGTAGAAGCTAGAAAGTCTACACTGGCAGGAAAAAGGATCTGTGCCATCAGACTGAAGGATCTGTAATGGAGCCAGGAAACAATGTTCAAAGTAAGAACCAGAGCACTCCTAAAAAGAATTGCAGCCCTTCTTAGTGACAGTGAAGAGCTGCGCTCCTCTGATGACAACAGCTGACTTCGTATCAGGAAAACCAGTGTAATAAGCTTCTCCAGGAAAATCAGCAGCATGTCTTCTTCTCCTTTGCTTCTCCTTTTATGCTGCTGTCAACAGTCCTCAGGTGGGCCTTCCACACCCAGAATCACACTGATTCAGCTCAGCAGGGTGTTACAAGTTGACCATTAGCTAATCCACTGCAATATTGTTTATAAATTTCTTATGTTTATCAAGTTTTCAATTTTTTTAACACAACAAGCAGTTACAATGGACAGAAAGCATTGGTTTTATGATAACTTTCTTTGTTCTTATTTCCATCTAGGAATCAGCCCTTCTACAGCAAGTCAAACTTTAGTCATTTGCACATATTAGTGATAAGAAATAAAGAGATTAATTTTGGAGTACCTTGATATATGCTTATAAATATCTTTTATTATTTTCTTCTTTATTGTTCCTCTCTCTCTTTCTTCTTCCATTCTTCTGATCCCCTTCCCCAACTCTAAAATTCTACTTTCTAGGTTCCTGTCATCTCTCCTTTATTTTACTGATTGGTTGGTTGATTGACTGATTGCTCATATGTATAAGAGAAAACTCTCAATATTTAACTTTCTGAGTCTAGTTTATGTCAGTTAAAATGATGATCTCCAGTTCCATCCATCTACCTGCAAATCACATGATTTCAGTCTTCTTTATGGGATATATATATATATACAGTTTCCACAGTTTACTGCAAAATGTACCTCTGTAAACATGCAGAAGGCAACTTACTTACATACTTTCTCAGAGGCAGGTCTCTTGTAGCCCTTAGGTAAGACGTTGATATATAGATTCCAGACAGTGTATGTCGTAGAGTTAGGGTAGGGTACATAAGGAGTTGACTACAAGACTTCTAGTATTTTCTCTCCATTCCGAACAACAAGATGTGTAACTATAATGGTTTGTACCTCTTCTTACGGTCTTTTGACCAGAGATAGTCATATGGCCCCAATCCAGCTACAGATGACGTTGAGAGATGTAAGGAAGTTATGAATTACTTAGATAGCTGCAAACTATCTCTTCCACTCCATTCTGGGATGCTGTAAGGAGCTCTGGACCAGAAGTTTATTACTGAGTCTGCCCTGACCTCATAAACTTGTTCCTTAGAAGTGGGTTCCAGATTTTTATTCTCACTCACATGGCTGTGTGATGCCATCCTTGCCTTGAGTGTACACTTCAGGTCTTATGATGAGGAGTTCTGCTAATGAAGTGCAGTCTCAGTAGGTTCCTGTTAACCGCTGCTTACCTTATATGCTCACTGATTTCTATGGCCTACTTTCAAATTCCTCCATCCATATGCCTCTTGTATAAACTAGGCCTTTGCCTTTTCTGGATTTGTCGACTCCACATTTCTGGCTGTCCAGTGCTAGAACTTTCCCTCTATTACATATTTTCCCTTGGTGAATTTGGCTGCTCACAACTCGGCCAATACTGTTTTGGCCCCATCATCATTCAAGATCTGGGTCTGGTTGAGAAAATGGGAAAAAAGTAAAGAAAATAGGTGACAATAGAGCGGAAAAGAGGCAAAGTGACATAATGAGTGGCCATGACATGTAGAATTAAGTTCAAATCTGTTTGGTTTGATTACATCTTATCTATGTGACCTCAGCAAGATTCAGAAACTTTTGTATTTTCAGTTTCTTCTTAGAACATGATAGAGGTAGATAGACGATCACTAAGATCCTTTCCAGCCACGGCATCTCACGATTCTACTTGTAGGTAAATTTTATTACAGTTTCTTGGACTCTTTTGATAGAAGAGGAGAAAA
Source organism: Cavia porcellus (assembly GCF_034190915.1). Classification (NCBI taxonomy): domain Eukaryota; kingdom Metazoa; phylum Chordata; class Mammalia; order Rodentia; family Caviidae; genus Cavia; species Cavia porcellus. Next base: position 47,701,008 of record NW_026947492.1, read on the forward strand.
AAGAACAGGGCATGAAGACTGACAAGGAGTTATTTTTGTCAGAATTTTGAGTGCGGATTATTTAGAAATATCTAGCCCTAATAGTCAAAGGTTGGTCTCTTGTGAATAAAGCCTGAAACCCATACTTTGAAAATGGGGGAAAGGAAGTTTCATCTAACCATGATGGAAGTATAAAAGTTGCACAAGTGTACTTTTCATTCCCTTTATTTTTGCACTAGTCAAAAAAGACTGAAATTCAGTATGTTCTCAAATTATCTAAAGAAACCCCTTGTCAAAGTCCCCTCAATCCATCTGGTTAGTATTATTAAAGCATTATGGGGCGTATCTGACTTATACTGGAAAATAATGAATAATCTCTTCAAGTATGTCATTTCATAGGCTTTGAAATATGAAGGCAACTGTTAAGGGAACTATCAAAGCAGCCTAAAGAACAGTGTAAGTTATCAAGGGGAAAATATAAAGAATTTTCAATAACTGAAGGTTGGACAAATTCAAATGGCAAGGAGCATTTCTTGGAACTCTTAGACTACTTGTCTATTGCATGGAAGTATCTGAATCCAAGAGATAAGTTCAGAGTCACCTGAAGTACATGAGTGTCTGGGGCCTGGAATGTGCAGTGAGGATCACTCCATAGCACCCTCTAACCCAACTGCCCTCCCAAAGCACAGCTCACCCTTGAGCTTCTGTTCTAGCTACAGCATTTTGTTCCAGAAGTACCATGCCCAGTGTCAACTTTGACTCCATCAGCCCAAATGAGAACAGACCTTCCTTTAATCAGGGTGTAGCAGAATGAGGGAGAGCCTGGAATCCAGCAGCTCTTGAGCCAGGTCCAAGTTCCCAGCCCTCCCACTCATGGGCTTGGTGACCTTGGGCCAGCACAGTCTTCTGATTCACAGAAGACACTCAGTAAATTCCTACAGAGAAGATACTTACTCTGATTGTCAGTTTCCTTCTTTAAGCAGAGTGTTTAAGAGTACTAAAGACAGACTTCCGGGAGAACATGGCCGACAGATAACAGCAACTACCGGAGGCTCTCTGAAAGACTCGGCTCAGAAGCCAGGAATGGTGCGGACTAAGGAGACATAAGCCGGTAGAGATATGCTCTGCTGACTCAGGAACGAACTGGGCTGAGAGAAGCCAACTTGGAATGCAGTCCTGGTGCTAAAACAGGAACAGAAAAGCCTCGGTGTGGAGGCTGGACCCCGCGCCATTGTAAGCTGCGATTTGGGTTTCCCGCCGCGCGGCGGCTGGCTGCCTCTACAGCGGCTCGGCAAGGAGAAAGACGCGCAGAAGCTCTGAGAACGGCAATCTGCGAACGGCAGGGAGGCGTGCACTGACTTGTGGTGAGGTGAGTGAGAGAAACTGACACTCTACCACAGTTTGACTCCAGCAGAGGACTTTCTGGGCCCGAGCAGTCCTGCGGGAGCAGGGCGCAATGGCGACTCCAGCCACACATCCCCCTCTCGGGCGGGATTGGTGAAAAGTGCCTGGCCTGCGTGACGCTGCCAGCGGACCTGGTAGGCTGTCCCAACCCAGATCCCAGAGCCTGACGGTGGCCAGGAGGGGAGACGCATAGGCTGCCTGGTCCGTAACTCCCTGGTGCGCAGCGGTGAGCGGGAATACCTAACTGGCGCAATTCGATCAGGCTGTGGCTGACTAGGAGAGAAGCTGGGCCTCTTACATAAGCTTGCATATATAAGGAACAGAGAAGAAGAGGCAGCATGGGAAGAGGCAGCAACAAGAAAGGCTCCTCGGCCCCCAATTCTGAGAAACAGGCAATAGCAGACACCGCACCAATACACATAAGGCACCATATAGAGAGCCTCATAGACCAATTCAGGAATGAAGTTATCAACGACCTGAAGCTAGAAGTATGCAGAATAGTTAGAGAAATGCTAAGTACCACCCAAGAAAAAACAGGTGGTGGAATGGAAGAACAGAAAAAAAGGGGAGAATTGTTTGATGGAGAAAACAGAGAAAGCATAGAATACGTGAAGCAGGTTCAAAGGGACTACCAAGATACTAAGAAGTCTATAGAAGACTGGCATAACAGCTTGAAAGAAACTAAGGACAGACTATCTGAACTGGAGGGCAGACTTGTAATATGGGAGAATGAAATGAAAAACTTCTTAAAAATAACAAAGAAACAAACAGCAATAATATAAAGACAAGAAGATGATAAGAGGATCCATAACTTAAGGATTAAGAACATAAAAGAAGAAGTAGGGACACAAACAAGTGAACTACAAAAGCTACTCACAGAAATAATTCAGGAGAATTTTCCTAATTTAGCAAAAGGTAAAGATACTCAGATGTATGAGGCATACAGGACCCCAGCTACCTACAACCCAAACAGAGCAACACCCAGGCATATAATAATAAAAATTCCAGAAATTCAATACAAGAACAGAATATTAAAAGCTGTAAGAGACAAGAAACAGACCACTTATAAGGGAACACCCATCAGAATTACAGCACATTTCTCTGCACAAACCATCAAATCACGAAGAGCGTGGGGGGAAATAATTCAAGCTTTGAAAGATAGTAATCTCCAGCCAAGATTGAGATATCCTGCACAACTGTCCCTGGAAATTGATGGAAAAACAAGGTGCTTCCAGGATAAAGAGGAACTGGGGGAATTTGCAACCACCAATTCAACTCTACAGAGAGTATTGCAGGATATTCTAAAAAAAGAAAAATACAAAGAATCCAGAAATAATGGCAGCGAGGCCATAATGAATGGAGCAGAGAACAAAATGAAGAAGACAAACTGACAGCTACTGACAGAAAAAGAGCTCAACAGAAATGAGGCAGAGAAGATTGGATGATAGGAACAGCTATTTTGGAGAAAATGACATCTTAATAGGTAATACTGATTTAGTATCATCTTGCTTTGAAGTCTCATCTAGCTTTTGTCCTTCTGTCTCCAATGGTCTAAATAGGCTGTATCTTATTGGATTTTATTATGTATGATAGTATAAGCAAAAACCTTTTAAAGACAAGGAGATTATACAGAAACCATTGTTCATTTCCTGTTAGTCGATTCTAAATACTCTGTAATGCTGTCATTCTCTTGAATGGTTTCACATTGTTTTGATATACTTAATGCTACAGTATACGAAGTTGTACTCAAGGATTTCAAAGAAAGAGACAATATGGTAACTACTTTTAGGTTAGGATTATCTGGTGGTGAAACACTATTCTGCTTAAATGGTTATGTTTTGATCTGCGCTGTTTCGTTGTTATGCCCTCTTTTATCTCAATCTCCACTCCATTATTTACTTTTTTATTTTTATCCTTTTAATTAAAGGGAAAAAAAATAGCAGGATATATTATAGTAACCCTCTTTGACTTTTCATTACCTTGATTTAAAGCCCTGTATTACTCTCACCATCTGGTTTTTAACTGATGTTCTGTTTTGCTGGGTAGTATCAGGTTCGAAAGTTTAGGCATCAGCTGTGAAGATAATGAGATTCATTATGACGCCCATTCTTGTTGACTTTTATCTACTTTTGAAGACCTACAATGTCTCCAATGTTTTGGTTTTGTCGGTTTTATTCTTTACTGTTTTGTTCAATTGTATTATAACTAACGATATAGGCAATTCTATTAGAGATAGAGGGAGGCATTATGGTAACCATTGTTTATCACCTTGTATTATGTTTTTACATTATCTATTATGTCCACCCTGGTCAATTGGTCAATTGGTCAATTGACTTGACCAATTCTGTTCTGTTATGTCACATTTGGTTTTACTCTCTTCCAAAAAAGTAATAAGAACCGTGGGAGCAATGAAACCCAAAATGTGTAATAGTCATGGTACAAAAGAGAGGAAAAGAAAGTGCTCCAAACTATATAACTGCATGTATATTTAAGTGTATAAGATAGAAAATGATATCACAAAGTTTTATTGGATCAATGAACAGAACTGTTTGCAATATCATTGATGGAATGTCCACTTTACAAGCTTTAATTTTGTGACTTGAACAATTATTTCTAAGATGACAATATGTAATCCATTAACTAGTGATTTCCTACTGTTCATTTTTTTTCTGTAAATCTGTATAACTTGTACCCTTTCCCTGCTTTTTTTTTCCTTTTCTCCTTAAATAAAATTAAAAATAAAAAAATAAATAAAAAAAAGAGTACTAAAGACAGATTAATTGGGATCAGATTTGCTTTGCAAGTACTTAACACTCTGCATTCAGATTCTTCATCTGTCAAGTGGATTTATTGATAGTGTCTACTCATGAACCAGACAGTATCTGGCATGTAATTAGATAGATAGATAGATAGATAGATAGATAGATAGATAGATATTCTGAAAGTTTCTAATACTACAAAAATATACAGAAAAAAATTTTTATTTATCTATTTATTTTTGTCTTTTTGAGACAGGGTCTCATTACGGGGTTCAGGCTGACCTTGAACTCACTATGTAAGCCCAGGCTGGTCTAGAACTTGCCACAATCAGCCTGCCTCAGCTTCCCAAGTGCTGAGATTACAGGAGTACGTCACCACACCCAGCTTATGTGTGTATTTATTAATATTTAATTAACTCTTTTTATATATTCTTATATATCCTACATATTTGAACCTTAAAAATATTTAAAATTTGTTTTTATACATTTATCCCCTTTAACTATAAGCACATGTCGAAGTCCTCAGCATCCTAAGGCCTCTGTGAAAAACAGTAAAACGCCTTTCTACTGTTGAGTGCTCTATAACACCAATGACCTTTTGCTGAGGCGTCTCATTAGACCCTGACTCTCCGCAGAGACCTACCTGGCTCCTTTGGCTTGTCCCTCCATGAAGCCTGGCATTTTGGAGGAAGAGCTAACCTCTGAATTGCCTCCCAGACATTTCAGTTCCCCACAGGTTTTGTCATTATCAACTGCTGATAACTTTGAGGGTCACCTTGCAAGGCAGGGGAGGTAATTCCACCCTTGCCTTTTCTGCTCTGAGGTTATGGTTCTTTTCTCACTGGAGAGGGGAAATTTTTGAAAGTTGACATGTAGAGTGAATTTTGGAGGAAAACTCAAATGTCTCTTCAATTTACATTTGTGAGTTGGTGAATATACAGGAGTGGAGAGGGGAGAAAAAAACCCTTAAGGAATGAAACATTGCCATTAAATTTTATGAAACTAGCAAAAATTTTAAATTACAATAGTATTAGTGAAAATGCAGCGAGACAGCTATTTATATAATTGAAAGTGATGTGGTAAACTATTCCAGGCATTCTAAAAGTGATTTGGCAATATGCCTAAATAGACAAAATTGTTCTCTCTAGAATGAAAGTTTCATGAAGCAGAGATATTTTGTCTGATGTTTTGTTTTCATTGGGTTTTTTTGTTTTGTTTTGTTTTGCTTTGCTTATTACTGTATTTCAGTTTTAAACACTATGTCCTATGTCTTAAATAAAAACAGAATATCAGAAGCAGCAGCAACTAAATGAGACTATACTAAATTCTTCCTTGTCTAGAATACAGTAGAGATACCCAATTAGGACAATAGTTCATTACCAGATTTAGAATGATACTCAGCACCTGTGTGTGCTTAGTGTTTGTTAAATGAAAGAGTTACCAGTTTCTTAAGTCCACCTCCAGTTCTGCAATCTAAAAAAAGTCAGAAATGCAAAATTGCAAGTATCACAACATAATTTGTAAGAATATATAAATAATCAGTTGGAATATTTTACAGTATTTAATGATACTTAAATTGAATTTTCAGTACATGGAGAAATGCTAATTGTATAATTTTAAGGGAAAAAATAGTATGAATTTTTACATTTAGTGCGATCGTTTAAATGGCTTTTTTAAGCATAAAAAAAAGACTGGAAAAAATAGATTAGCACAATACTGCCGTAATGTTTGGATGGTGAGAATAAGATGAGACTTATTTTCTTTACAATTTTTCTGTATAACAGGCATATTTTACATTTAAATTTAGCGGAAAATACACTACAAAATTCCTGCTGAACTTAAAGAGATGAAGACTAGGTTTGTCAGCATTTTTGCAGCTTGCTGGTTATATGCTGAGGTTCCAAAACCTTTATAGGGCTCACATGCTACATGAGAAAGTGTTGCTTTGCAAAATACTAAACATAAGACCAAAGTAGGAAATTGTAGCTGTTATTGTTATTGTAGCTGTTACTATTATTACAATGTATTTCACTTTTTTAGAAAGTATTCATCATGAGATCTTTTTGCCTCAAGAATTAAAACTACTAGCAGGTCAGAAATGATACTCAGTTGCCAGAAGAGGAAATGCCCAGAATATGGGCAGTGTTTCTTCACTTTGCTTCCTGAGTGGAGAAAGGTTGAAGAGTTATTGATCTTTTACATTCATCTGTTAGGATTAAACCTGGACTAGAATAATGATAAGCATCAGTGAGTAATTTTCCTGGCAGCCAGCCAAGCCTGCCATCATGGTCTCCATGCAGCTTCTTTGTTCTCTTTCATACACAACCATACTGCATCCCCGTAATCACCTATACAGGGGACTCTAGATTACACTAAGCTTGTAGAGGAAACTGGGGGCACTGGAGGTTAAGTAACTGCTCCAAAGCCAAATAGTAACCGAAGGAGCCATGACTCAAACACAAGTCTGTTTGGCTCCAAACGTCTACATTCTTCTCTTCTCACTGTACCTTTCTCAGAAGAATAACTAAGCAGTATTTATTCAAATCTTCCTGAATTAGGGGAATTCCTGGACTATTCCAGACTGCACTGTTTTACCATTTTATATTGTTGCCAGCCGGGAACAAGGAAAACTTGGAATCTCCAAAGCTGGAGAGAAATTGGATAAATTTTTTTTTGCTGCTGCTTTAAGAAGCAACCCTTAGATAACTGGCTTATCTGAGATCTGGTGAATGACCTAGTCATATCCAGCAATTGTCTTTGGAAATCCTGTCTTCTCATTAGTTACAATGAGATTTCTAAACATGGAGATTCTCCACACTTGCCTAATTAAGGACAAGGGTTCACGCTTTTCTCTCTTACGTTGCAGTAGAGAAGTCATCACAGATAAGATGGAAGTGTGTTTTGTGACGTGTTTGTTGACCTCTCTGATAGCCTTTACCTCCTCAAAAATGGATTCCATTTACGTATATTATTCTCTCCAGTGGCATTTTGTCAACAAACTTCAACGGTAGTCCTAGTTTAAACTGGAATATTCAGTCTCACCAAGGCTTGGGAGCTGAGTCTCTGTGAACTTTTGAACCAATTTACTGACTCTTTAGAAAAAAGTAGCCCCTAATGTAATAACCAGGATCCCTAACTCACCTGCCTCTCGCTGTCATGGTGCCTGTGACTGCAACGATAGAGTAGACAGTGGAGAAGCAGAACTGTCTAGAAAATAAAAACTAGTGATATTGTCCCAGGTTCTGGGTGGCTCCTTCTATCCCGTTCACTAGAAAGGCTTGGACCCTTGGTGATAATTTGCTTATAGGAAGTGTATTGGCTGGCTTGGGCTGCCAAAATAAGTGTCACAGACCAGGAGAGTTATACAGCAAACATTCTTACAAATCCAGAGATTAGAAGATGAGGATCAAGGTGCCAGCATGTTTTTCCCCCTATGATATCTCTCCCTGGCTTGTAGATGGCCATCTTTTCATTGGACCCTCATGACCTTCTGTCTGCATTGTCTACTAATGTTTTCTTATAAAGACAACCCTCACATCAGATTAGGGTCACCCTCACAATCCCATTTTAACTGACTTATGTCTTTTAATGCCCTATTTCACATTCTGAGAGCCACAGAGGAAGGACCTCAACTTGTGAATTTTGAGAGGGCACAATTCAGCCCATTATATTGGCTTATGAAGAAAGAAAAAAAAAAAAACAGTATAGCCACCTTCTAATCCAATCTATTCTGGCAGACATGGTGGCTAGTGATTGTAATCCTAGCACTTGGGAGGCTGAAACAGGACAATTGTGAGTTTAAGTTCAAAGTCAGCTTAGACTACACAGCAAGACTGTCTCAAAATAATGACAATAATAATTATATAAGCCATTAGGATTGATGTCAGTACCCTCTCTAGTGCTGGAGTGCCTAACCTTAGCTCAGGACCACTCCAGCACAAATATCAAGCAGTACTTAAAAAAAAATAGAAACATGGACCACCCCACAGGAGGCTTGAAACATCCAGGGCCTGCACATCATTTGCTTCCCTCCATTGCTCAACATACACAAGAAATTATGACCCAGATTTTGAATCTATGCCTTCTCCACCAGTGTCTCTTCTATGAGGCCATAGTGTAAAGCATTGTCTTCCTTTACATGGACATTGGCCATAACTTGATCATTGCCTCACAACATCCAGTCTTTGCCCTTGCCTTCCAAAACTTCAAACAGCTGACAAAGGCTCATTTAGTGGCGGTCAAGCCACTTGTGCCTTTTGGTCTGATTTCCGTACTTCCTCAGGATCATAAGCCATCATCTTTAGTATGCTCACGAGGATATGCTTTAACATCATCCATTAATGGTTCTCCATTGCCTCTGGAGTAATACAGCCAGCAGAGCAAACAAGTTCATTTCCATCTGCTCCAACTTGCCTCAGCCTTCCTGTCTGACATACCACTGTCCTGTTAGTCCCACCTCCCAGACAGTCTAGCACCCCAAACCTCCAGTTTCAGGAAGCGTACCATAGTAGTGCCTCCCTCCTCCACTCTTGTTCTGCTTTCCTTCTGCCTCCAGACTTGAAAAATTGTCCAAAGATAAAGCCTAATTCAAACCCCACTTATTGCTAAACTTTTCCCAGATTCCCTTATTCAAGGAAAATGTTCTCTTGCTAGTCTGCAATCCATTTTTGTCTGTGCTGCTTATCATCATGAATTGTATCATTTTCTTCACCTTACTTAATTGTGATGTCGTATTAACTTTCCATCACTGGTACAACATACCTAACATTTATAGCTTGAAGGATAAAAGCCTAATTTTGATTTGTGGTTTCAGTCTATGGTCAGCTGACTCTAAGGCAGAAACACCATGGCAACAGGGCCTGGAGGAGGATAACTGCTCACCTTATGGCAATGAGGAAGCATGAAGAAAGGAAAAGAGTCCAAGCAAAGGTGTATCTTTCAAAGGCATGCCCCTTGCGACCCACTTCTTCTAGCCAGGCTCACCTCCTAATAGCACATTCAACTATGAATTCTGAGCAAATCCAGTAGTGAGGTTAGCTCTCTTACTGCCTAGTCACCTTTTTAGGCATCTCCTGATCTAATCAAATTGATAAGTAAGATTAACTGTCACAGATATGAGCTTCTAAACCAAAGCACTTTCTTTTATTTACCTGTGTGTGCCAGCGTCCCACACAGTCCAACAGCAGGTACTCAGGAGGTAAGTAGTAAATAAGCTGTCTGAAAAAGTCATAATGTCACTGGATAGGGTCTGAGGAGGTCCCCCCAAAGGGAAATGATTATCACAATTCACTGCCACCCATGAAGTAGGAGCTTGACTTCTCACAGAAAAATATTTCAGGATTTATTAGTCAAAGGAATAAGCATATTTATTAGATAGAGTCAAAGAACTATGCATCCTAGCCACTTAGTGCAACTTTAAAGACTGATTTTTCATTCATTCATATTCATTCTCAACCTCTCCCATTCTCTCTTGCTCACTCGCTCACTTGTGGGCTTGTTGTCACGCTCTCTTTAGTTCCCACTACAAGTCAGGCCCTCCAGTAAAAATAACGGAGACAGTACCTATCATAAGGAAACCCAGAGTCTAAATAGGGACACAGACTTGTAAACAAGCTCTTGCAGTAAATCTGGCAAATATTTTTAGAGCTCCAGTCTGTGTAGGGGTCAGCAAAGCTACCAAGAAAGGAGAAAGCAGTTGATTCTCTAGTCAGCACCCAAAATAAGGTTGCCTGAATACGCATTGCTGCTAAAGGTGTATTGGGAAAGCTTTTCTGATAAATGCCTCTGAGTCCGCCTGGGCCCCCACTCAGCTGTTGTTCCCAGCAGCACTAAGCACTCAGAGCAGGCCAGGGGAGGTGAGGGAGACAGGCCTGGGGGAGGAAATGTCTGTAGCGTTGGGGACACATAGCTGCTGCCACACAATGACCAGAGGCGGAGCCTTTGCCAGATTCTTTTGTCAGTGCCCATGGGGAGTTAGGGAAGGCATTGTGCCTTGAGGTCTTTAAATAATGTTGTCACTCATGAGTAAAGCTTAGGGAAACCCAGGCTTTCTTTGAAACAAGCCCATTAATAGAGGAAAAGGCTCTCCTCTGCCACTGATATTTTAGTGAATGGATGGGGTCAGACCTCAGTGCATTCCAAGACCCCACTGGAAGCTGCCATTTTTTGCCTCTATCCTGCCCAAGTGATGTAACAGTGGCTCACCCTGCTGCTTGATGAGTTTGAACTCTCTACTCCACTGAGCCAAAGTTTTGAGGCTTACATATGTGACTTGATAGTGTCATTTTCTTTTGAGTCTCCTTGACTTAGGAGCTTTGGAAGGATTTAGTCACTTGGCTATAGTTTGTTCCTGCATGATATGTATGTACGTGGGCCTGAGATGGTCTTACTTACAATGTGAGGACCTCTAGAAATTTATGAAATAAGTAATTAATATATGTTAGCAAATAGTTCTTGTTATATTATTTAGACTGAAAGTCAGAAAAGAAAAAAAGGGAAGGGAGAAAGAGAAAGGAAGGGAAGAGAGGGGAAAGGAAGGGAGAGGAAGGGAAGGGAAGGGGGGAAGGGAAGGAAAGCTTGACTGCCTCTTGTGGGAAAGTCTATCCCTACACACGTAAACTCTAGCAAAAAATGCAACTAACACTTTTCTGTTGAGCACCCCTACCTGTCAAGCACTAAACAGTCCAAATAATTCCAAATTAATTCTTAATTAAAGAATGGCATAGAGACTTAAAAGATGACTAAACTGACATTCTGTGGAGGTAGAGGCCATAATATATTTGGTCCCTTATATGTCCAGGACATAGCAACTACTCAAAACATAGACATTAAATAAATGATTATGTAAGTGAGCTAATGAACTAACACATTGAAGTAGCGCATATAATTCAAATCTCATTTCTTCACCTTGGAGCTGGGGATTTAGCTCAGCGGCATAAATGCCTGTCTGGCAAGTGTGGGGTCATGAATTCAGTCCCTGGTACCAAAAAAAATCATTTCTTCACCTTACTAGAGCCATGATTTTAGGCAGATTATTGATTTCTCTCACCCTCAGCTTTCTCATCTGCAAAATGGAAAAGACACTTTCACAGCCTGCGTCTATAGGGCAAGGGTTCCAATTACTAGCAAAATTCAGGAGCTAGTACCATAGGAAGTGAAGCTGTTCTGTGTACACTAGCAAGGTAGATGAATATAGATACCTATTATAAACGCAGTCCAAAATGTGCCATGGCCCTTAGAATTCCCTCCCCCTGGTGTCAAGACAGAAAAAAGCCTGGTTCTTTTTATTTCCTATGCATCGCAATGGTCATCTATCTCAGGCAAACTGACTTTCTTCGTGGTTCACCTAGTCAAGTGACAGGGTTGAGGTCAAGCTCCAGGAGACTGAAGATTTGGTCAACATCATGGCAAAAAGAACTTAACAGCCATCTGCTAAACAATGGTCTTGTCAGATGAGCTTGGCCTTGGTCATCTTACATCCTGTTCTGGTGTCCCCGCCCACTCATTTGCACGTCCCGGACATACGTGTACAATGCCTATTGGAAGACCCTTCCAAGCATGTCTGTTTGCTTTACTCCTTCTGTTCAGAGTTCACTTTTTGACCCAATCTTTCCTGGGCCAGACCCATCAAAGTGCAGTTGTATTGTTAAAGGAAGGAAGCTGCCTGCCTTGTTCTCAGCTCCTCCCCTGCCCATAACCTTCCTTTGCTGTTACTCTGCTAAGGTTCATCTAGGTTAGAGAGCCAGCAGAGTGCCAAGAACAATATTATTTAAATTTTAAATAATACGTTCTTGGGAATGAAGGGTCATGAAGCATTCAGACTGCCACAGGGAATTTTGCCAAGAGGGTGATTCATAATCTTTCTAACTAGTCACCTTTGTTCTTGTTTGGTAAAGACAAAATGCAAGAATTGCCTTGTATTTCAGGAGAAGATTCTTCCATTTCTTGTCTTTGCTGGGTTTTATTCCACAACTTTGCATAAAGCTAGTACTCAAACGGCAAAACAATGGAAATAGACATTATTCTCACATGCTTTAGAAGAGCATTTGTTAGCCACATAAGCTTGGCATATCATGAACCCATCTGGGCCTTAATTTCCTCTTCTAAAAATGGGGGTAATAACAGATAATAATGTCATCTAAGAGCAGCAGCCGTATGAGAGCATTTTAGAAACAATAAAGCAGTAAAGTATGTAAACAATAAAATATGCAAAGTATTATCATTGACAAAGACATTGAGCAAGACATGTAACCATTTGTGTAATGAATTTCACTTTTATAAAATGCTTGAATAAATAATGTGCAATATAAAAATTAGCTTACTTCTAAAGAATTAAGATCATTTTTATTTTCCAAGAAGTGGAAATTTTTATTTGGATTAATAGGCTGCAGAAAGCACAACCTGGTTAATACCTATACTGTGCTGAATGAAATTTTAAGAGCTGTCTAGAGAAAACAGTAAAGCATTGGCATCTAATACAGTACTCAGCACAGAGGAGGTGCCTGATACATGTTGCATGCATAAGTGAAAGAATAAATGGGTTGCGGGGATTTGAATCTTCCAGGAGAGGAAGACATTGATTAGGTGAGCTGCCTGAGCCTCTATAAATTTTAAATCCATGTTGACCAGGCTCTATTCTGAGTCAGCAGATTACTGTGTGGACCCAGGCAGGTGTCTACAAGTGGCCCTAGGTCCTTCTCAGCACTGCTTTTCTGGTTGCCCAGCTGTGCAATCCATTCAGGTTAAAATGATCCCCAACTATTTGGGTAATCTTCTTTCTCCATGTGATGGTTAATCCTGGGTGTCAACTTGATTGGCTTAAGAAATTAGCAAAACACATTTCTGTATATGTCTGAATAGTTGAAGGTTTATGATGTTGGAGACCATATCGGTTTCTGGGACTCTTGCTATTGGACACCTTTCTGCCCTTTCTGCTTCCTAGCTGCCATAAAGTTCAGAGCTTTCCTCCACCATGCCCTTCTGCTGTGATGTTTCTGCTGTAGAGTCAGCTGACCATGAGCTGAAATCTGAAACTATGAGCCAAGAATTAACCTTTTCTCCTCTAATTTAGGTACAATGGGTGCTTCTCACAGCAAAAGCAAATGTAACTAACATACTCCACATGATTATTGAGACTTGTTTGTGTCCCAAAGGCCTTACAGTGGGAACAGGACATGGGACAATCTTGTCCAGAAAGTGGTGGGATGAGATTTCCATCTTTAGTTCTATATAACAGGGTTCAAGGGAATATGGCTACCAATTTAAAGGGATAGATGACAGAATTCAATTTTGAACAAAATGAACTTAAAATTTGGCAAAAACCATTTAAGTTTCAACCCAGAACAGTACCAAAATCACTGAAAGGAGTTAAAGAAATACAAGGTTCTCTGATCTCTAAGACTGATGACCAGTCTTTGGAAATGCTTTTAAATGCTTCTGATGGTCTACCTGCGAGGAAGGAATCCTGTGCCATCCTGAAGCAAAGTGAGTTAATAATTCCTGAATTAAGGGGTGCAAAGTAAGAAGAGCCATCGAAGGGGGCCTTCAGGATGTGAATACACTGCGGAGCCCCTGCCAGTGGTACAGCAAGCCAGGAAGCAGAGTGGAGCTTCTTGCCACTATCACTGGGAAGGACACAGAGGCAGAGGTCCTACAGTCACACAAATAAGTCAGTCCTGCAGAGGACGATTAAAGACTCCCCTATGCTGACCCAGTAAAGCAGCAATATAGAAGAGGCAGTTGTTCAGTGCCCTCATCTGAGACCAACTAAAGAGACTCTAGGAGAGGAGGGCAGTGGACAGAGAGCGGTAGGGAGGGGCTGAGAACTCAGTCAAGGGCATTACTCCTCTACTCCCATCCACCTTGGCCACCTCTTGCCTTCAGGGTCAGAAATACACTGAAGGAGAAGGTAATCTACAAAGCAGGTTTGTATTATTAAGACAGGTATGTATTATTTATGTGACAAATTCTCTCCTAGCTACTCTCCCTAGTTGCAGAATCTTACCTCATATATGTCTTATCAAAAAAGCTTTGTTCATCCATCTGCCTCTTCCATTGATGCCCTCCAAGACTCTCATCAAATTAATACTTCTTTAATTTTAAGGAATGAATGATGATGCTAACTACCACTTACTGAGTACTTACTGATCATCCTCCATGGTGCAGTGTGATTAAAGGGTTTGTCCTCAGTGTGCACCATTGAAAGATGGTGGTGGAACTCGTGGAAGGTGAGGCTTGGTGGGAATTCCTTAGGTCACTGAGGATATGCTTCAGAAGTTAGTCCTTGTACAGCTCCTTCAGTTCTCATGAGAGGTTTGTTATAAGAGGAGCAATCCTGTTGGTCCTTCTGTTTCCTAGCTTGAGGTGTGATTTCTTCTTCTTATACCCACTACTGCCACATTGTACTGCTATCCTTGACCCTCACCAGAGGCCAGCCAACAGGGATACCCCATCTTAGACTTTGAACTTCCAAAACTGTGAGCTAAATAAATTTCTTCACAAGTAGTCTGTGTCAAGTATTTAATTGTAGTAACAAAATACTAACTAAACAACTAGACATTTCACATATGTACATATAAGTCTCATGAGCTAAGTATTAGAGTAGGTATTACGCAAACTTCGTTGATGAGCAAACTGCTGATCAAGGAGTTAAATAATGTGCTGAGTGTCACAAGGCTAGTAAGGGCCAGAGTTTCAGACCCAAAACTGCCTGTTTGTAAACCCATAGCTTTTAATCAGTGTGAGGGGCCAAAAAATAATACTCCAGAGTTATTGTGCTTTGCATGCTGATACCTTGAACTAAAGGAGGCCTGAAAGCCTGCAAAAGATCTCTCTGATCTCCTATCTTCCTGTTCTCAACCCTCTTTCTCCTCCAAAGCTTGTCGTAGAAACCAGAATTCCTCTTCCCTAAGGTGAATCACAGAAAATAAACTCCTCTCCTGAAAGCAAGTTGTGAGACCTAGAAAGGTCACTCTGTCCCTTTTCCTTTCTCCCTGACGTCCTCTTTTCAAGAGTCCTGGCCCATACCTGAGAGGAAGGAATGTTGCAAAGAGACTAAAAAGAATCAGAAAGAAAGGCCAACAGGCCTTGCTGGCTTTCCCACTTCATTCTTATTCTCATTGGATCAGATTCTTTTCTCTAATTACACTTCTCTGTGGCGATCCATTCTTCATTGAGCTTAGACATAAGATCAGACAGCTTTTTCTGGGTCTTTGAATCTCTATTTCTAAAGCTCCTGGTTCACATTAAACTTTGGTTAAATAAATTAGCTATGCCTTTCTCTTGTTAGCCTATCTTTTGTTAAAGGAGTATCAGTTGTTAACCCTTATGAAGGGCAAAGGAAGGCATCTCACACATGGCTTTCCTAAGAAAGTTGGAAATCATACACTTTGCTTATCTGTTTATACCTCTAGTGCATGTCATGAAGTACTAGCATTGTGTTGGGGAATCAAAGATGAGTAAGACCAAGGCAAGTTTTTGTCTTCAAGAAAGACACACTCATAAACATTTAGTTGTAAGACAGTATGTTGAAGCCTGGTAGGGAGTGTGCAAAGGCTTCCATGGGAACAGGAGGCACCCCACCCAGCCTGGAAAGGGGGCAAGAGGTCATGGGTCATTACATATGTGTATGTTCTAAACATCTCCTCCAAAAGACATGCAGTGCCTCTGTAAGTACCAACACAACTAGGTCCATTCTTACCTTGGAGAAAAGAGCCATTAAAAATATGCTAGTTTTTCTATTATTAAGAACTTTCATATTTGTATTCCAAGTTCCTTCTTTACACATTGTCTTTGCTGAATATTCTACGTTCCCATCAAGAAAATGAGGCATACAGTATACCACATTATCGTAAAGAAATAAGAAGGTAGAGACAACTTTTTTGAGAGCAACAAGGCATATGGTTTAATACCTGGGTGCAGGCAGACAAAGGACAATAAGGCTGTCTGTAGGGAACAAAGAGAAGGAGGCCCTTTTTATAGGTATTAAAAGAAAGCAAGGGACATTAGGCAGGAAGATGTTTTAAAAAATCAGTGGTCAAAGTTCTGTTTTCTGCCTCAGTGGACAAAGTCCTTGAGGCATCTGGTATACCTTTTGGGGTGTCTTCAGGTGTCTGGAGACTTGCAAGATTCTTTGCTATCTTATCTCTTTTACAACATCTTGTGCTTGCCAAGGACTATCCCAGTGCTGAGCTGAGTCTCTCCTGAAAACAATGCCTCTACTGGCAGAAGTTTTGGGTTCTGGGAGAGTCATGTCTGATTTGAGCCTTACAATTATGTGCATTTCCTTGTGGGTAAAATTAAGGTCTAAGAAAATACTTTCTTGCATTATGTGATAAGAGAGTATAAAAATTAGCTGCCTTGAAATTATCCTATTTTTATAACATTTGGTTTTATCCTGGAGACTTGGTACCAGAAATTTGAGTGGGAGGAGGGAAACAACAAGAGAAATTCACACCTGGAACAGATTTATACAAAGTGATTTATGTCCATAGTTGTATATATTTGGTACAGCATTTATTAAAAACATATTTTTAAAATGTTTGAGGAAGCTGTTTAAAGATGTTGAGACACATTTCAAGGGCAAAGGGCAAAGAGTGGTGCCCTCTTATTGTGACTTCTTCCCGTGTGCTAAAAGCGGAGAGCATCCACGCCACCACCTGCCCCATCTGAGAGGCAGAAATCCCCATCAAGGCCAGGTGCTGCCATAGTTGCAGGCTGCTGGGTTTTCACAGACAACAGGTGAACGTTTCTGGAAATTGCAGATATCTTCAAAGGGAACTTCTTAATGTGATATCTCCATTGAGGCTCAGAGTTTTTTGAAGAAAACAAATCCAGCAGCTATGTTATGGATTTTTATTGACTTTTCTTATTTTCTCCCTCATTCTTCCATCCAGGGCCACACTGAAATAAGAGCCCTCATAGGCTAGGTTGTTAACCACTTCAGAACTTCCACCAGTCAGTGTTCATCAGAAGCTACGATGTCCCATTGTGAGACTCTCTGATTGCTTGTGATGTTTGCAGAACTTGCCCACAAAAGCTCCTGGGAAGAAAGATTCTTTGTTCGATCCCTCACAAGGATCCCTGTCCCCTCCTTTCTCCTCAGGTTTTATTTGCATCTCTTTCTTTAAATTTTATTTAAAGAGAAAAAAACAGTAAAAGGGTACAAGTAATACAGAATTTCAAAAAAATAAACAGTAAGAAATCTCTAGTTAATAGATTACATATTGTCATCTTAGAAATAGTTATTATTTGCATCTATTTTACATTCAGTTATTTTTCGTTTCCCCTCCTTGATTTTTAAATCATTGAGGAAGGTGTGCTGCTCCTCCTGAAGCCTTCCTATTGCCTTCTCCCATTACACTTTCCTGCCCTTAGGCCTCTGGGCTGGCCAGAACAAGGATCTTGAATTACTTTTAACTCTTCTGCTTGCTGCCACCCAGGTGCAATTGTATGTCTTCATCCTCAGGGCTCTTTCCTATCATCAGGTTCCTCTCTGACCCCTATTTGCCAACCTCTCCCCCAACCTGCTCCACACCAAAAGCCATCACTTTCTGCATCCAGATATATCAAAGGATCTTCATTATGTGGCAAGGCCGAAGGCCAAGAAATGATTCCTCAATTACTATGCTTCCTACTAGGCCAGGCTGGGACTAATCCCCAATACAGGAAGCTCTCCACTGTCCAACAAAATATGGGCTTTTTGAATATTTTAATATTTGAATTAAAATGTAAAATTCAGTTTCTCCATTATACTGACCATGTTTCAAGTGTGCTGACCCTGCATGGGACCAGGGGCTATTGCACTGTACAGAGCAGATATAGAATGCTTTTCCTCCTGGCAGTACTGAGCAGACTGATGCTGTATGGAAGAGAAGCTGTCATGAGCTTGCTGTAAGAATGGCTCACAGAGCCTAAATGGAACTAGAGCCTTCTAGGTGTTTCCACTGGTGGTTCCCAAAGATCTAAAATGGCAGCTAGCTCATAGGAGATTCTTAATAATTTTTGTCAAATGAATGAATGGGTCTACCCATCCAGATATTTATTAAATGCTTCTCCTCTACTGGTTACTGTGCTATACAAAAGACATGTATGGTTTATTTAAACATATTCTCTGTCTTCTAAAAATTTATTGTATTGCTGCAGAAGAGACAAAAATATAGATCCAATATTTTGCTAATTGTGCTAAATTGCATATAATCTTTAACCTAGAGTTATCTGAAACTGTAAGAGTGACAGCTTTTTTTAAAAAAAATATATTGTTTTATTTGGTTTGGTTGTTGTCTGAGAACTAAACTCAGGACTCACCTGACATAAATCTGCAGCCACCACCCTCCCCTTTAATTTTTTTTCAAAGGGAGTCTCAGTAAGTTATCTAAGCTAGCCTGGAAATTGCAGTCTTCCTGTGTCACCCTCCTGATTTGCTGGAATTATACATTTGTACCATCATGCCCAGGTTGGTTTTTTTAAAATAATTTTTGTTACCAAATCTTTGAATATATAGAGAGATTTTAGCATCCATGTTTCCATTTGACACAACAACCCAATGAAGGGAGTAGACGCAGAGAGGTGAAGCCATTTCTCCAGAATCACACAGCCAAGGTAGAATTTTTGTCTGCTGGTTGCCTCCCCACTCCCCTTACTGCCGGTGTGAGTGTAGCACTTCTCATGTCTGCCTATAATGCCATGGGAGGAAAATGGGCGTGTGTCTCCTAACTAAAATAGGAATTTGTGTGGATGTTCTGGGTGGAATGTCACAGGCAGGCTCACATGTACAACCTCCTACACCAGATTCTAGACTTCGAGGCCAAAGTCTAGGGTTGGCTTTGACTAGTAACAAGTTATATTTCTTCTATTCCTTCTTTAGGAATCTATGATGTGTTTCTGAATCTTTAATTTTGCACCTGATCACAGAAGTATGTCTGGGAGGAAGGGCATTCTCAAGTCTCTCTCTGTGCAGACTTCTTGTTTGTGTTTCTGAGACCCCTGTGTATCCATCCCAGGGGTGTGTTCAGGGATCCTCATAAACCTGGGGTTCAGAGAGGGAAATGAGAAGCCTCAACAATTTCAATTCCTACTCCAACCAGAAATCAGATTACCGTAAGTCTTTAAAACCCCAAACAAATAGAATCAAAAAATATTCAAAAGAAGGCAGAAATGCCTTCCAACCCCCTAAAAGCTAATTGGCTTTAACTCTGCAGTCTCAGGGCTCGTTTCCTACAGCTCTCTCCACTGTTATGGTTGACTAACAGAGGAAGCCAGTTATCACATAAGCAGTCAGCACAGAGTATGATGTAATGACGTGTCAAACAGAAAACCTTTACTATTACACACGTGTCTGCTAATCCTTCCAGTAATGATGCTTGTGAGAGTAGCACAGTTACACATGTGCTATGGGCCATGTGTGTAAGATCAGAGTTATAGGCACACCTGTTGGCAGTTGGATTGAGCAGCCTGATGCCAATGCAGAGAAATACTTAACAGGAGCTAAAATCATCAGAATACCTGACTCGGTATGTTAAAGCAGAATAATCACATGCCTAATCAGAAAAATCTCAACTCAAGCAGCAGCAGCTTAAATCTGAATATTCTCAGGAGCTGTCGATTCACTCAGAGGAAGAAATATAAACTTTGAAAACATTTGGACCAGGGTTCTACTCCTGGTTTTTCCACTGCCTTACTATGTGATCTTGGGCAAATCACTTACTCCTCTCCTTGCCTAAGTTTCCTAAACTATAAAATGGGGATAATGATCATAGTATCTTCTCATCCGTGTTGCTGTGAGGATTAGATATAATGGTCATTATAAAGGGTCTAAGTGTCAGTACCTGATCCAACCTAATGGATGTTTCATAGATGGTGATTATTGTTGTTCTTATAAATGGTAAAGGTATTGTGTGCTAAAACCTGGTTGGTGTTAGTGTCTCTAGCACATTTTCTTCCTCATCACCCTAAGATGATGAGCTAGCAGCTAATCTCAGGAAACCAAACAGAAGACACATATGCTAATGTATGACTCTGACTTATAGAGAAAAGGGAGAACTGCGTGACATGGAAGAACTTACTGTGGCCCAGAAGGCAGGTGAGGGAAGCAGCAAGAGCATGGTAGGCAGAGGCGTTATAGTGTCATCCAAGCATAATAGCCAGAATGGATGTGTCTGTGGGCAGAATGCATAGAACCAAAGACGCAGGAGCCTGCCTGAGCCCGTGTGCAAGCAGGCACACCTGGATGAAACCTCACTTCAGCTCTTGTCTTCCAGCTCCGCCTGCCAGACAAGATCAGCTCCCTTAGCGTTCAACTCCAACCTCTGCTAGTGAGCTGTCTTGCGCCACCTGCCTTAAATTATTTTGTTATTTTATTTTATTCTGTAACTATCTGTTATTGATATTTTACAGTAGTATTAAGGAGGTTAACTGATACTCACTGAACACTTCCTATTGCCAGTATCTGTGCCGAGCATTTCACATTATTATCTCTTTTAACCCGTGCACACGAATAGGGCAGCACTCTGCTTTTTTTAGGTGGGAGAAATGACTTGCCCAAGGCAGAGATCCAAGATTGTTACTTTTGGTAACCTGTGCGTCTACTGTGGTAAATTCATGAACAGTGATTAGAACTTATTCATTTTTGACTCCCTAGTGCCTAACATGGCATGTCTGACATGAAGTAGAAACTCACTGATACTTGCAGAATAAACAAGAATTGTCAGATACACAGCATGGATCTGGGTCCAGAGGCCCTACGCGGATTATGAAACAGGGCTGGGAGAGTGAACCTGGGAAAATCTCACTATAAAGAACAAGAAGCCTGGATCTCAAAATAGCAGGAGGCCAGGACAGTGGCAGTTCTAATGGACTTGCTGCTTTTGAACCCTGCCATTGGATTGTGGGATCTATTCAAATCCCTCTCTAATACACACCAGTGCATTTTGTCCTCGAAACTTGGGAAGCTTGGCATACTGAGTTCAGGCTGGGCCTGGAGGGAATATGATGAAGTAGGTAAGATTAGGGGTAATAATTAAAAGATTAAAACTGTTACAGTATAGGTACTGACCAGTAGGAATGGTCATGGGTTTTTAATGCTGCACCAGAGTCTGGAGGTCTCCTACTTTTCCAGACATTAGCTCACTGATTGTTGGATCTTGAAGAGGTCCGCTGTTTCTGGAAGAAGCCAGAGCAGGTGGGGAGGTAACCTTGGCTGGGAAGTGTGGTCAGAATGGTAGCGTGTAACAGTTGAACATTTCAAGCTAGTAACAACTGATAGTCCATCCAGGCAGGTCCTGGCTGAATACCACAGCGTATGAGGTTGAAGTTTAATTATAAGAGTGAACTTTTCAAAAGTCACTTGTCATATTTTGAGGGCTTTGTTAAAACTAGAAAATACAATCTGTAATTCTATTCATTAGGCCCACAAAAATTGTAATTTCTCAGTATAATAAAAATAAGTAGGTTCTCACTGTTGACTCTTTCATGTTGCAAACCTCTGCTTTCATCCTAGGACTATAGGAATACTTTTCAGGAACTGTTGAGTTTTATACAGACCAAGTGTCTGAGTGCCATTAGCAAAGTTTTGTTTTATTTTTTGTAGATAAATATAAATTCTAATACTTTTCCTATATGCTCTAGTGAATGGTCTTAAGCATGCCCATCCTATTTTGTGGCCATGATGCAGTTAAATTGTTCACATTTCTGCTTTGTCAACTTATAAATATGAAATTGCCTTCATATTAGCTTCAGAATGAAGAGGAAGCTCCTAGAAGTAATTTCTTTAAATACCTGAGGTTAACAGTTACTAGCAGTCATTCTTTTTCCTCAAATACAAAAGAACTTAGTGGAAGTCAGCCAAGGGAAACAGCCTTGTAGAGAAAAATGGACTATTATTAAAAGCCACAGAGGTTACTAACAAAGATGATATCATATCTGGGTTCCCTGGATCCCTTGGAGCAAGGAGAGGTGATCACAGGTTTTACAAAGGCAGTGAGCAGTCATATATCTAATGGTGTTTGATGAAAGTACCCAGTCTCCAGGGCAAGGTTGTTTCCTGCAAAAGCCTTTGGGAACCCCAGATTGCTGTCTGCTTGCTAAGCTGGTGGCCAGCCCAGGAAATTTATGAACTGGTGACTTTGGGCTTTGATGTTGACAAAACTGGAACTTTATGTGTGGAGTACTTTGAAAAGTTTCTGTAAGTCATACTTTTACAGAGTTCTAGAACTTCTTCTAGGAGAGAGAATGATTCCTCAAGATTTTCAGAAATTGAGTTGTCATTATTTCTTATAAAAATTGGACCAAGAATTACAGATCCCCAAGTTACAAAAGAAAGTCAAAATGAAAATTGGAGCAGCCGAGGAGTCTAACATTCATTCCTTTTCCCTGCTATACTTCTCTTTTTGCTTTTCTACTCCTTCCTTGTTACCCTCTCCACTTAAAATTTACTAGAGGTGAAGATGCATATTACAGAGTCAAGAGCAAACCTGTGATCAAATCTTGGTTCCTTCCGTTACCTCAACCAAGTGAAATCATCAGTAAAAATTATGCTAAGAATAATCACTGATCAGAAGATACATCTTTAAGAAGCAATACGATGTAAAGTAATAGCTATGGAACTTTAAGAGTATCAGTTGACCTCTCTTGCTCAGCCTTCTCAGCTGTAAAGTGAAGATTAGAAAATGTCCCTTACAAAGAGGTTGTACATATAAAATAAGTTTGGATATGCATTCAGCCCCTTCCTTAGAGATGATAATAGCAACAATCTAAGGTGTGAATGATGATTACATGGGTTATAATCTTCCAGAGGTTATTAAACACCCTATAAAGCATGTATACTAGTTGTAGATATTTTCTAGCTGGTAGAGGAAGCAGGGGAGCTCTGATGCTTCCGACCTTTCCCTTTCTGAGGGAATCTAGGAAAGCCAGATCAGTGGCATTACAATTTAGGTCTTGCTTATCAGCCCTATAGCCTTCTTCACTTTTAGCAGGAAATTTGCATTACTTGAGAATCATTACAAATAAAGGACTTAACCGGAGTTGTCCAATTATCATCTGCCTTGAATACAACAAGGATCATAGTAACAGAATTGACCACACACACACACACACACACACACTCAGGTGTGTACAGTCCCTCCATAGAGTTGCTAGTCTCTTCCTTATTAATTATCCACCACCTATGGAGCCACAACTGTTGCTGCCAAAAACTTCAGGAATTAGCTGAGGAGATGTCTCCAGGAGCTGCTAAGCAGGGCATGAGCAGGCCTCATTTCAGAAGAGCCACCTACAACTCTGTAAGAAAAAGCACACACCTCTCTGGGAGGCTGAGGCAGGAGGGTTGCAAGTCGGAGCCCAGCCTGGACAATTTAGTAATTTAGTGGAACTCTGTCTCAAAATAAAAAGTTTTTTTAAAAAAGGGCTCAGTGTTAAGGCCCTGGTTTTCACCATGGGCTCTACCTTTTCATTCTGGAGCAGGTTGTGTGCCAGGTCTCCCAATGCCCTGTTAAGAAAAGTTCCTGCAACTTCTTCCAGAAACACTGCTTCCATGGAGCTTAACTGTGAACCTGTACAGTGAGCACACTCCATCACATGTAACTCACTCCACAGGAGCTCTGCCAGGAGCTCTACAAGAGACACCACAAAGAGAATAAAAAGCCTGGCCCCAAACAAGAAAAAATATTTATAAAATATATATTCAACAAAATGCTTTATCTGAAATGTGCAGAACTACATTAAAAACTATAATTTTAGACAAGGAGATTATACAGAAACCATTGTTCATTTTCTGTTAGTTGATTCTAAATACCCTGTAATACTGTCATTCTCTTAAATGGTTTTACATTGCTTTGATATATTTGATTATACAGTATACGAAGTTATACTCAAAGATTTCAAGGAAAGAGACAATATGGTACTACTTTTATGTCGGGATTATCTTGTGGTGAAACACTATTTTGCTTAAATGGTTATGTTTTGATCTGTGCTGTTTTGCTGTTATGCCCTCTTTTATCTCAACCTCCATTTTATTATTTACTTTTTTATTTTTATCCTTTTAATTAAGGGAAAAATAAATAAAAAATAGCAGGATATATTATAGTAACCCACCTTGACTTTCCATTATCTTGATTTAAAGCCCTGTATTGCTCTCACCATCTTGTTTTGACTTATGTCCCTCTGTTCTGTTTTGCTTGAGAGTACCAGGTTCAAAAGTTTAGGCAACAGCTGTGAAGATAGTGGGATTCATTATGACACTCATTCTGGTTGACTATTATCTACTCTTGAAGACCTATAATGTCTCCAATGTTTTGGTTTTGTTGGTTTTGTTCTTTACTGTTTTGTATAGGCAATTCTATTAGCGATGCGGGAGGCATTATGGTAACCATTGTTGATCACCTTGTATTATGCTTTTACATTATCTATTATGTCCACCCTTTTGATTTGACTGACTCTGTTCTGTTATGTCACATTTGGTTCTACTCTCTTCCAAAAAAGTAATAAGAACTGTGGGAGCAACAAAACCCAAAATGTGTAATTGTCATTGTACAAAAGAGAGGAAAAGAAAGTGCTCTAAATGATATAACTGCATGTATAATGTAAGTGTATAAGATAGATAATGATATTACTGAGTTTTGTTGGATCATTGAACAGAACTGTTTGCAGTCTCACTGTTGGAATGTCCACTTTATAAGCTTTAATTTTGTAACTTGAACAGTTATTTCTAAGATGACAATATGTGATCCATTAACTAGTGATTTCCTACTGTTTATTTTTTTCTGTAAATCTGTATAATTTGTACCCTTTCTCTGCTTTTTTTTCTTTTTCTCCTTAAATAAAATTTTTAAAAAACTGTAATTTTAGGTCCCTCTCACATTTATGTAAGGAAATAATGACAACTCAATTTCCAAAAACCTTAAGCTATGATTCCACCATTTTGGGTTGTAAAATTTGGTGGTTTGAGATATATAATTAATTTTTTAAGTTATGACAAAATATGCATAACATAAAATTTTCCATTTTAACACTCAGTGTACAATTAAGCATCATTAAATATGTTCACAAGATGTGCAACTATCATGTGTATCCACTGCTAAAATATTTTCTTATCCCAAACATAAATTCTGGAAACATTAAGCAATAATTTATTACTTTCCCTCTCTTATACCCTTGCTAATCTCTGATCTATTTTTCTGTTTATATTTATTTACTTATCCTAGATTTTTTTCACATAAGCTAATTATACAATATTGTGCTTCTGGTCTTGCTTATGTCACTTAGCTTAATGTTTTCAAAGTTTTCCACATAGTGGCATATATCAGAACATCATTTCTTTTTATGACTGAACAGTTTTCATTGTGGGATTATACACTTTGTTTACCCATTTCTATGTTGATGGCCATCTGAGTTATTTCTGCCCTTTGGCTATTGTGAATAATCTTGAACCAAACACTAGAGTAAAAGTATGAATTCCAGCCCTTTCTTTCAGTTTCTTTGGATATATACTTCAGTGAGGAATTGTGGTTATACAGTAATTCTATATTTAGCTTTTTTGAGGACCATGGAATTATTTTCCATATAGACTGCAATAATTTTCATCCCACTAGCAATGTGTGAGGTTTTCAGTTTGTTCATAAGTTCACCAACATTTTGGTTTTCTGGGTTTGGTTTGTGCACATTGTGCTTGTGTGCACGTGCGCGTGCGTGTGCGTGTGTGTGTGTGTGTGTGTGTGTGTGTGTGTTTTCCTTTCCTTTATTACAGCCGTCCTAGTGCAATGGCACCAAAACTACACCCAGAATTTGGAGGCAGATTTATTTACATCAACAGGATCATTCCCAAAATATCAGGTTCTGATTTTTTGGTGGTCTAGGGCATGTACATGTATACGATAAGCACGAAGGAAATGCAGAGGCAGAATGGCTTGTCAACTGGGAAATTGGTTTATCTGATGTGCGCCATAGTGACCAGCTATGCATCACAGTGAGTGACCAGCTGTTTCTAAGAGACAGAAGCAATAGGAACTGGAACTATTATCTGGGCAACTAAGAAACTGAAATGTATTGGCTGGGGTGGGGGGAAGCATTCTCTGTTACACTAGTACATATAAAGCAGTACCTCATTGTGGTTTTGATTTGAATTTCCCTAATGACTAAAGGTGCTAAGCACAGTCTCATATACATTTGCCACTCACGTATTTTCTTTAGAGAAATGTCTGTTTAGTCCTTTCCTCACTTTTAATTGAGTAGTACTTTTTTGTCATTGTGTTGTATGCATTCTTATATATTCTGTATATTAAACCATTGTAAATATACAATTTTCAAATATTTTCTTCCAATCTGTAGGTTACTTTTTCAGTTTCTTGAATGTATCTCATGGAATAAAGGAGACCAAAGAGGACATCAGAAAATGAAAATCTCCTCTGTTCTTGGATAGGCAGAACCAATATTGGCAAATGATTGTTATGGTTTGAGTCAGATGTCTCCTCAAAGCCTCATGCAGTTTTAGATGGGCCTTTTTCAGAGGCGACTGGCTCTAGAGTGTGTGGTTGATTGGTGATTCAATGCTGGGATTTAGGGCACTGGGATTAAGGGTGGGTGATTGCTGGATCACTCCACTGATTGAATTGGCATTGCCCCAATCCCAGTAGACTGGATACACTACAAAGACAACAAGAGGTTTGACCTCCTCCCGTATTGCTTTTGCTCTCTTCTGCCTATCATGAATTGCACTCCATTGTGAAGATACCTTTCCTTGGAGCCAGACAATTATGGGCTAAAACATCTATATACTGTGTGCTAAAAAAACCTATAAACCTTTCCTCCCTTTAACTTTGGGTGTCAGGTACATTGTCTCAGCAACGAAAGAAAAATAACTAAAGACAGTGACCACACTTCCAAAACTTATACATAGATTTAATGCAATTGTAATAAAAATACCAAGGACATTCCTCACAGAACAACAGAAAACAACCTTAAATTTTCTTTGGAACCAGAAGAGACCCAAAATAGCAAAGCAATTCTGGATAACAAGAGCAAAGGGAGAGACAATACAAACCCAGATTTAAAGTTATATTGCAAAGCTACAGTGATTAAAAATGAATCATAGTACTGGCACAAAAACAGACATGCGGGTCAATAGAACAGAATAACAGAGGTGGAAACAATTCTACGCACATTTAACCATCTGATCTTTGACAAAAATATGCATTAACAAAAACATAATCTCTTTAACAAATAGTGCTGGGAAAATTGACTATACACATGCAGAACATTGAATCTAGAGCCAAATCTCTCACTGTGTACTAAAATAAAATCAAAACGAGCCAGACATCTAAATATTAAAACAGAAACAATCTGCTAGAAAATAAATAAATAAATAAATAAATAAATAAATAAATAAAACTGTTGAAGATATAATCAAGGACTTCCTGAGTAAAACCCCATTTGCACAAGAAATAACATCAAGAATCAATAAACAGGATTACATAAAATAAAAAATCATCTACACAGCAAATGAAACACCAACAGACTGAAGAGACAAAATACAGAATGGCAGAAAGTTTGCCAGCTACTCCTCAGGCAGAGGACTATTATCTACAATATATAAAGAACTTAAGAAGAAATAGACTTCCCACAATAAAATTTACAATTAAAAAATGGGCAATTGAAATGAGAAGACATCTCTCACATGTGTCAATGGCCAATAAATACATCTCTGGCCATTAGAGAAAGGTAAACTAAAACAGCATTGAGATTCTATCTTACTCCAGAAAGAATGGATATCAACAAGAAATCAGTAATGACACACTCTGGCAAAACCTGGGGATCAGAAGGTAGAGAGCTTCTACACTGTTGGTGGGAATATAAGCTAGTACAATAGGATAAAGCATTATCATATTATAAATCAAAATATAAAATAAATATTGAGGGAGTCCATTTTTATATAACTAAATGATAACAGAGACAAATTTCCTTGGCAGAATAATTCTTTTTTTATTTTAAAGAGATTAAGGCAAAAGAGGACAGAACAAAGCAAATCAGAACAGAGCAATGTATGCAACACAGTACCTCACCACAAGACAAGCCGATATTAACAGTAGCTACCATAATGTCTCTTTCTTTGAAATAGTTGAACACACTTTCACATACAATAGTATCAAACATAACAAAATAGTATAGAACCATTCAAGAGAATGAAAGTATGACAGGGCATTCAGAATCAAATAACAGAAAATGAACAATGGCTACTATATTATCTCATTTTCAATAAAAAGTTAGTTTATATTATCACACATTAAAATCCAATAATACACAACATGACAGAACCAATGGAAATGAAAGAACAAAAGCATGGTAGGACTTCAAAGTGAGATGATATTAAATCAGCAATGGCTGTCATAATGTCTTGTTTTCTTCAAAATAGCTGTCCATTCCATCACACATAATAAAATCAAATAAAAGAGAATAAAACCATCCCAACTAATGAATGAAAACATTATAAGCGTTCAAAGCAATGTAATTGGAATCATGATTGCCATAAAATCTTATGTACTCTTTCCATTTCTTACACTAGGGAGATGATACAGTATTTATACATGTGAGTTTGATTTACTTTGCTTATGAGTATGGTCTCAAGTTGCGTCCATTTATTTATAAATATCTCAATGTGATCCTTCTTTATAGCTGAATAGTACTCCATTGTATAAAAATACCACATATTTTTTATCCATGCCTCAGTTGATGGACACTTAGGTTGTTTCCAAGATGTGGCTATTACAAATTGTGCTGCTTTAAACATTGTGCACATATATCACTGTAGTATGATATTTTCAGTTCTTCTGGGAATATGCCTAGAAGTGGAATAGCTGGAACAAATGGGACTTCCAATCCCAGGTTTTTGAGAAATCTCCAGACTGACCTCCACAATGGCTGCGCCAGTCTACACTCCCATCAACAGTGCAGGAGAGTTTCCTTTTCCCCACAGCCTCTGTAACATTTGTGGTTCGTTATTTTATTGATCCTGGTCATTCTTTCCGTAGTGAGATGAAATCTCAGTGTTGTTTTAATTTGCATTTCTCTAATGACTAATGATGATGAACATTTTTTCATGTAATTTGCCATTTGTACTTCTTCATCTGAGAACTGTGTATTCATCTTAGATGCCCATTTTTGGATTGGGTCTTTGAATTTCAGGGGTCTGATTTTTTTTTAATACATTATATGTTTTAGATGGAAGTTCTTTGTCTGAGGGACAGTTCACTAAGATTTTTTCCCAATTTGTGGGTTTTCTTTTCACTATGCTGGAGATTTCTTTTGATGTGCAGAAACCTTTTAATAAGACGCAATCCCAGTTATTGATTCTGGGAAGTATTTCCCATGCGGTTTGATTCGTGTTCATGAATTCTCTACCTACCCCTATGACTTCAAGATTTTTACCTAATTTGTCTTCCAACATATTTAGTGTTTCTGTTTTAATATTCAGATCTTTGATCCATTTAGATTTTAGTTTAGTACATGGTGATAGGCATGGATCTAGTTTTAGTTTTTGACAGATGGATAGCCAGTTTTTCCAGCACCATTTATTAAAAAGACCATCGTTCCTCCAGTGAATATATTTGGCATTTGGCCCCTTTATCAAAGATAAGGTGGTTGAATGTGTTTGTAGTTGTGGTTGTATCTTCTAACCTATTCCATTGATCTTCAGAGCTGTTTTTATTCCAGGACCATGTTGATTTTATTACAGTAGCTTTATAGTATAACTTCAAATCAGAGATTGTGATACCTCCTGCCTTGCCTTTGCTGCTTAGAATTTGGCAGAATAATTCTAAAATAAGAGCAACTTTACAATGGAAAAACTGACAAGCACAACCTCACCTAGGTGGTAAAGATCCATATCAACAGTGATAAGTCATATTTAGCCCTTGATTCGATGTGACAAAAATGGCACTTTATCTCTGTGGTTTCCCCTTTAAAACAAAAAAAAAAAAACACCTACATAAGCAGTCTAGTCATGAGAAAAACATCAGATGAGTTCCTACAGAGAAGTTGTACAAAATACCTGTCTAGTGCACCTCCAAACTATCAAAACATCCAAAACAAGGGAAGGGTGAGAAACTCAAACAGGGAATTCTAAGGTAACACAACAGTCAGATGTAACACAGGATCCTGGAACAAGAGAAGAACATGAGTAAAAGCTAAGGAAACCCGAATAAAGTATGGCTTTTAGTTATAACACATGTGTATTTGTTCATTGACTAAAATATACCGTGTTAATGGAAGAAAATGATAATTTAGGAAACTGGATGAAAGAGTGCATGGGAACTCTATCTTCTCTTTTTTGGTAAATCCGGAACTTCAGAAAAATAAACTTAAAACAAAAACAAAAACTTGATAATTTAGACATTTTAATTTAAAAAAACATGGAGCCTCAAAGTACCTGGTATGAGATTGCCCCCCACTTTAACAGCACAGGAGGCATTTGAGGCCAGAACCCTTGCTGCTGAGTCACACTGACTTTTTCCTGTCTGTGCATGAAACCCCTGTCTTTGGTTTCCTAAATATCCACCTCTGTGTTCTTTCTATTCTCCCCAGGGGATGGCATTTACACTTGAAGAAAGGCTGCAGCTTGGAATCCATGGCCTGATCCCCCCCTGCTTCCTGAGCCAAGATGTCCAGCTCCTCAGAATCATGAGATACTACGAGCGGCAGCAGAGTGACCTGGACAAGTCAGTGCCAGAAGTCTGGTCTCTTTACCCAATCTGTGGCAAAGCAGCTTTTTCCCATGATCCACACAGTGACTTATGTCTTTAAACCCAGCAGTCTGAGATGCTGAGGCAGGAGGATTGCAAGTTCAGAGGCTGGGGATTTAGGTCAGCGGCATAAGCGCCTTCCTTGCAAGTGTGCAGTCATGAGTTTGATCCCTGGTACCGATAAAAAAAATGAAAAAGACAAAAAAAAAAAAAAAGCAAGTTCAAGCCCATTCTGGGCAATTTAGTGATTTAGTGAGATCCTATCTCAAAATAAAAAATAAAAAGGGGTAGATATGTACCTCAGTGTAAAGGATGTGAGTTCAATTTCTAGTATGGGGGAAAAATGGAATGGATGAAACTGTAGCAGACAACAGTAGTTCACAGAGGAAAATTGTCTGAGGAAAGATAGAGAAAGGAGTATTAACAAAATAGTACAGGATCAGGTTCCTGGAATAAGACAAATGTGTCAGGGAGGGAGTTGGAAAGAACTTAGATGTCATGTGTTAGAGGTTGTGGGCAGCAGTTAAAACTCTGCCTCCTCTCTGAGTTCTCCTCAGTGGAGATGTGTACACAGAGATCCCATGAAGGAAGCCCGGGGTCAGCAATTTCAGCCTCTCTGAAGAAGGCAGGCAGTTACCTTTCAGATCACACAGCTATCAGTTGCCATAGCCAGGATCGGACCAAAACAGCTAACTCCAGGACCTATGCAGAGAAGTTGACTTTTCAGTTCTAAACTGTGTCCTTCATTCTGCCACTTAACAAAAGTTACTTTGCCTTTTTGGATTCCCCATCTTTATATGAAAGTAAAAAATAGGTGACTCATAGGACTTGTTACGAGGATTAAAGACATCTTTGTGATGCGCTTAGAATAGTGCCTGACATTCAGTAAAGACTGTGTAAGAGTTTGTTAAATGTAACATGTTGTCTTTCTATGGATTCTAACACAAATGTAAGAAGAAGGCTTCCTCTATAAGCAGAGAGTCAAATGGCTAAGATTTCACATGTGGGGCTGTGACTGCCTCTGAGCACAGAGCTCAGCTACACATCAAGATCCTCCTGTACCTATTACCCGTGGTTCCCCCATACCAACCACAGCTACTGAACCATAAATGTACAAGAAAGCCCATGCCCACCTCATAGCCCCTACTCCCAAAAAGCTAAACTCTAGTGATGTTGCTTACATTAGTTCCAACACTATCCTGTAACCCACGTCAAATAGTCTCTCCCTTTTGTTTATCCCAATGTGATTGGATCCAGCCACATTGCCCTGAAGAGAAAACTAGAAATTACACTAAAAATTCAACTAACAATGTAGGACATACTCTGACTTTGAACAATCTGAAACTCCCTCCTCCGTTAATTTTATAAAAATGAATTCAAGTTCTAAGTATAATCTTTCCTAAAGATAGTAAACCCTAAAATTTAATTCCCAAATCATTTCCTTCAAGATATTTTCCTGCTAGATGGGCCACATTTATGTGCCCGGGGAGAAAGTTCAGGCGCAGGCAGGGAGGGATATCCCTGTTTCTGGGAGTGGTAGTCGGCTTCCTCCTGATGCATTGTCTGCTACTTTGACCCACTCATTCCAAGGAGTTCTCCTTTAGCAAGTAGTTAGAGAAATGTCAGAAGGCTCCCAAGCTTCCTTTGGGTCAGAGCAGTGGTGTGCTCATAAATGCTTAATAATTGGTTTTCTGATGGGCACTAGAATTAGAAAAAGAAGTGATTGAGGTGGGCAAGGTGCAGGGGAAGAATGTAGAATTGGAAATCCTGTATACTGGCAATGAGCTAAAATCCTGATTATTTCTAAGTGTGAATCATTTTTTCCTAAAAACATTGTTCAAGACACAGATTCTAGTTCTGGACCTGTGGGTTTAGTGGAGAGGAGACAGGTCCCAGGAAATCACAAGATTTCCCAAAGAATGATAAATGGCAGAGCGGGGAGTAAGACCTGAGACACTTTCATGGTGCCCAGGAATCAGTCCACCACATTATAGCTCCTTCCCCCATGAGAGAATCTCTGTCAGTCCACCCCATGCCAGGGCCTCAAGTGCCCCCATACTCTCTCCCAAACTGTTGACTGTTGTCCAAAAGGATGGTGATTCATCAGTAGTCATAGGTCACCATTTTTCTTTCTCAGAGCGTTTTTTTTTTTTTTTTTTTTTTGCATATTTAAGAGGTGAATAGACATGTCTTTTATTTGCTATGTGATTTCAGGCTTCTGGGAAAGTTATTTTTGGAGCATTCCCTGTGCCTCTTTGCTACTCAGCTACTTGTGCACTCTGCCTGTGTTCAAAACCACCCTGCATGGTAGAAAAAGCCAGTTCATACAGCATTTATTTGCCTAGTATTTTCCTGGCCCTGATTCACTCCCAAAGCACTATTACTCATTCATTAATGCCAGCCAGTAATACAATGATCTTACAAAATGGTTAAGAGCACAGACTCTAGAGTTGGATGGCTTAGGTACTGCCATGACACTCTGAGTAAGTTCATCTTCCTAGCCATACATTTGTCTCCTTGTCTCTAAAATACCATGAATTATAATACCTACCTGAGAAGTCCTGGGAACCTTAAATGAGTTCATGTAAACTATTTTGAACATTGCTTATACTCTGTGTACTAATAAGCACCATAAGGCAGATCATACTGTAGACATTTCATAGTTACAGCCCTGCTTAGGTCAATATTTCCTTGATGCTTGATTTGCTTCTTGACATACTACTGCATGCATCCGCTTTCCTGTATGGTGGCACCATGTCCTTAAGATCAGCTTGCTGCTTCTGTCTATCTCCAAGGTACATAATTCTCATGACGCTTCAAGACCGGAATGAGAAGCTCTTCTACCGCGTGCTGACATCGGACGTGGAGAAGTTCATGCCTATCGTGTACACACCCACGGTGGGGCTGGCCTGCCAGCACTATGGCCTAACCTTCCGAAGGCCACGGTGAGTGCATCTGGGGCAAGGGTTCAGGCCTCCGCAAAGTGTGATGCATCTTTTCCACCGCCCTTGCTTATTGGGATGCTAAACAGCTAACGCCTGGTGGGTTGAGTTTAAGCACTTGCTCAGGAAAAAGATCCCATAAGCAGAGAATACTCAGTAAGAGGATATCAGTCTTTTCAACCTCCAGATAATAAATTCCCAACATGTAACTCGAAATTGGCCTGAAAAATAGTTCAGATTGTTCTCACATCCTCTACCTGTTCCCCTCCTTACACACACATGCCACTTTTCTGGTCATTTCCAAAATGCAGACAGCTCTCCTGGCAGTTGAGACCAATGAATAATGGAGCGTTGGATACCAGAGCCCAACTTCTTTGGCAGCCTCAAAGAATGAGCACACCTTCATCTGGACTTGATTCAGATTCCATCTAAAATGTCATTTCACTGGGCAAATATTTGGCATGCACTTTCTTCCAGAGGCTAAAGAATTTGGGGTCAGTTTTCTAAGTAAATCACTTGGGTTTTTTTTTACGATGTGTTCAGAATACATATTTCTTTAAAAAAAAGAAAAATGGGAGGATTTTCAAGGAATTCTAAGGGCAAAGTGCCTAATAATTATGTAAATACATTGTTTTAGCACTAGTGATAAAAGAGGTATCTGAGTTTGTTTTATGTACAAAACATTGCCAACAGATAGTTATTAGCCTGTATTAGAATATGTACTATGTAGAGATGTGTAATTCATACTTACATATAATTTACAAAGGAATGTTTCTAAATAATGCGTTGCATGGAGAACAGCTCTCATGTGTGTCTGACAGCTTTAGTTCATATAAGCTGGGTCATGAAAGGTGAATGTGAAAAACCGAGACAAAGAGCATTTGTCTGCAGTGAGCATAGTGTACTTACCTTCTTCTGGCTAGGACACAGGGCCTGTGGGACCCCATGATGATGAAACAGGAGCGCCGAGGAGCTGGGCAGAATGGTCAAGAGGTTCCACCCAACGAAGAGAACATTCTTGGTCACCTTCACACCACCAGGGGATTGGATTAATGTAGCACTGTTTTAGATTCCTGTGTAGGCCCCATTCATAGTTCTCCAAGAGGTCAGCGATGGACAGGGGTGTGGCACATGTGTGGGGATCCATTTAGGTAGGAAAAATCCTCCAACCACTTGCACTCAGATAATCAAGTCATCTGCAGATGGAGGTAGCAAGGGTGGTACAGAAACTGAGCACACAGTGCGGGAAACAGGCATGTCACTGCTCCAGCTAGGAATCTACAGATGAGCTGAAGCCAGTAGAAAATCCTAATAACTGTAAAGGCCAAGTATTATCCTAAAATCTTTATACCTTATTTAATATCACAATTCCCTTCCAGAAGGTAGGTGTCAGTGGAAAAACTGAGACACAGAAAAGTAAGTTGCCCAAAGTCACACAGTTTATAACCACCAAAGCCAGGACTCAACCCATGTAATCTGAACCAGGATGTAGACAGGTAACTGCTATATTATGCTGCTTTTACAGTTCAGTTCTGTGTGCATTTAGGGGCATTTAGGTTGGGGCATCATTGCAGTTCCTGTAATGTTTGACTGCCTGGGTGTCTGAGGTGGGGACTGCTGGATACCATTTGCAGAATCAGGAAAGTATTTATCTACTAGTCCCAGGCCCTGCAGCTGGATGAGGCTGAGGCAGGCTCAGGCAATCTGAACTGTCTCCTTGGATTAGTCCTTCACATTCTGAGTGTAGCCTTCTAACATATGTTTTGCCTAAAGCCTTCTTCGAATGACTACCCAATTAAGTTATTTGACATGTGACATTCTGAGCTGTTGCTCTGTATTGCCATCTGGCTGCTTTCCAGGTATTGATTTCACACCTGCCTTGCTCTTGAGGGAAATGAGGGTTTGGGCTCCACCCTAGCCCTGAGCTTCTTCTGAGGCCTGGCTTGGAATGGCTTTATGGATTAGCCTCTGAAGAAAGGACAGCCCCAAAACTAAAAGGAAGTGAGCCAGGCCTTCCCCGTGTCTGAAATGATAAACATTCCTGCCAGGTTCCTGAGAACAATGAAGCTCTCTGTGAAAGGACCTGGCCCTCCACCAAAGCTAATGAAGTCCAGCTGATACTAAAATTGAGTCTAACATGTCTGTGCACTACATGGTCTACATGGAAGGAGATGTCAGAGTATCTCAGGAGCACTTGAGGGTCCTGGGAAGCTACACACATTGTAAAGTTCTGGACTCTGTTGGACTCTACCACCAATTTTGTTTCTGCCTGTCCTCTGGGATCTTTTTAATGTACCTTCATGGGTTGGCTTGCAGAGATGCCACAGGAGGTCACCGGTGTGGGACTTGAAGAAGTAAAAGCCAGAGTTAAGGTTGAGTGGAGGCCAGGACAGAGTTCAACTCAGAAGAGGGCTGCAGAGATGAAGCCAATATGATGTCCAATATCTGTGAATACTGGTCAAAATCAGCCCTGTCTACACCTCTCCTGTCCTTTTAGACTCCAAATGTTGGTTCCACACTTATGGACCTAACAATTCCAGTTCCAGTGTAAAGTCCAACCTGAAGGAGTGATGGAGGTATTAAAGAAAAATGTACCCATGGAATTTGTTGGAGATAGTGTGGCAGACTTTATCCAGGGGCAGGAGGAGCAGAGCCATAGATATAAAACCACTTGTAGTGAGACAGAAGATTGAACTCAAACTTCAACAGGATCAAGAAGTTTATAACCAAGGGGCAGGTTGGGAGTTATGGATAGAAATTTAGTAAGGAACATCACATACAAGGGACTTTGGGCAAAGCTGACTTGATAGAATTATTGCTGAGAGCAAGCCCAGGTGACATGATTTCAAGGTAGTCAGATATCCAGGTGGGGGATTTTTGCTGAAATAACTTAGCAAGATATTTGATCATAGTGGATTCTATAGGGACAGAGAGAAAAGCCCAAGGTCTGACCTAATTAGAAAAGCTTCAGGAGCCGAGTAAAGATTTGGTCAAAGAATAGTCAGCAGAGAGCTAGGTGGTGATGGGCAGAGCAGACTGAGGCCAGCCAAGCTTGGCCTCTCACTTCAACTCCTAATAATATTGACAGCTAACTTTACATCCCCTCAGTCTCCTCATGTGTGAAATGGGAGTAATGCCTATACCCAGAGCTGCTTGTGAGGACGCTATAAGATTTCATATATAGGACCTGACCCTCGTAGGTGCTCAGCAGGTATTGTAATGGGGTTTAGAGTTTCTACCAATCCGAGTTCTTATCTCAAGACACTGAAGAATGCACTTGAGAACAAAGGAAATGAAAAGTAGAAAAGTTTTATTAAAGGAACACTCCTGAAAAACAGGAGAGGTCCCAAAATATTGCCACTGAGGTTCTTTGGGGCAGTGGTGGCAAACTTATGGTAAACACGCCATAGTGGGCGGCTGTAAAAGTTTCGCTATTACTAATCTAGGAAGGTTTTATACAGTAGAGTAGCATCAAAGTGTACCCAATTTATGGGATTACAAGTACAATCACTTAGCTAATGTTGATGTAATAAATAAACAAAGGTACGTGGAAAAGACACATAGCATAGAAAAGAACAAAGTCATTTCCGAAAGGGCAGGAGTGAGAGTCTTAGTGCTCCAGGCATCTAAGCGTTCATTATGCTGTTTGTTACATTATTCAGGTTTACTGGACCAGGTGATGCTCCTTACAGTACAGCTTTCAGTTGCTGTGTATTTCTGGTGAGGCTTGCAGGCAAGCCGTTGTGTCTCTGTCTTGGGACCCAGTTTCTCTCTACACTGTCCTAGCACAGGCCTAGCTTGCTTCCTCTCTGTTCTGATTCTGTCTTGGGCCCAGTCCCTTTCCAGACACCTGTCAGTGTTTACCTAACTTAGTTATCTGTGGTACCGTGATCTGCCTGACCCATCACCCCCAGGCTCTGTCATCTGATTCAGTCTCCCCACCAATGAATATGAACTGCAGACTTGAGGTCTCTTGATCTTCTGAAGTGCCTCCATATTCTGTTGATTCCAACATTACATTATCTGTACTTATGATTAACTAGCAAATCCATTAGCAAGTCGGAGGAATTTGAGGAATTAAAGAGCAGGTTGTGATGAGTTAGAAGGGCTGCGTAAGGAGCGAGAGTAGTTTGGGACAGAGCTCTGTATAAAATGGCTAAAAACTTATTTGTATTTAGATAAGTCCAGCAGCCCTTGGCCCTAAACCAAGCTGCTATCTTTCTTATGTGTCAACAGGTAGGTTTCTGCACACAGCCCAATCACAATATACAGGATATTAACAGCTGCCACTTGTGGACTGCTTGTAATGTTCACGATGGGAAGCAGGATAGGTACTTAGTGCACATTATGTCGGAGCTCTACGACAACCCGACAGGGTGCTTGTATTTACCAAGAAGAAAACTAGGCTTATTTGTCTAGGACATTATAACTGACCCATAGTGCATTCCCTATGTTTTATTTTGTTTTGTTTTGTTTTGCTTGGCTTGGCTTTAGTTTACTTGTTTTCAACCTGCTGCTCAGTTTCTTGAAATGTTGTCAACATAATGTCTCAGAGGTGAACATTTGATTCTTCCCTTCACATACATGAAGGATCTGCACAGAGGGCTACACACACACACACACACATACACACACACACACACACACACACACACACACAACTGGGAGGGGCAGTATGCTGTAGTGAAATTGGGCTACAGCCCAAAAGAAATGGGTCAGCTCTCCTACTCGTGACCACATGTCCTTGGAGCCTGGCTACTCCTGCTCCCTAGAAACTGTCCACTTCCCAGGTTACTGTGAAATTCAGACGGGCTAAATACATGTGAATATGTTTTACTAATAATAAAGTTCTTCCTAGGCTTAAAGGGGTATCATTCTTTCATCTCTTCTGCCTCACCCCAACCCCATAAAAGAATATGGAGTCTCATTTTCATCTCTATTTTCCTGCCTCTTGCTCAGTATGTTTGGTGAGCGTCATTTCTAGCATTAGAATGTTTTTATCTTGAGCCACCCCTCTACATCTACCCACATGTAAAGGGACCCCCAGCACTTGAATCACATTCCTATTCCTAAATGTCTGCCAGAGTCCATTTTTAGTCATACACAGGAACAATGGATGACAATATCCTGATCAAAGTCCCTCTGGAAAACAAAGACAACCTTATTCTGCAGTGGGGAGACTCCTGACACCTAGGGTACACAGTCTTTGAGAACATCACAACCTGGATTCCAACCCAGATGCAAATCATACACACACACACCAATACACACATAGACACACACACACACACACACACACACA
Organism: Cavia porcellus; assembly: GCF_034190915.1. Taxonomy (NCBI): domain Eukaryota; kingdom Metazoa; phylum Chordata; class Mammalia; order Rodentia; family Caviidae; genus Cavia; species Cavia porcellus. The sequence goes on from NW_026947492.1 coordinate 47,740,120, forward strand.
CACACACACACACACACACACACACCACTCTCAGCACAACTGGAAAGCGAACAGAAAGCAAGCCAGAATCACTTCTGCCTCACCTCCATCCTCAGGACACCAAGGGACTGGTTCCACCCAAACTCTTCTGCTAAACTGTTTCAACTGGGCTGCTGGAAATACAGTACTCCCTTGAGGAGAACAAGCACAAGATCTGCAGCTGGGTCTGGTTAGCGTCTCTTCTGGCTGCCTCAGTCCTTAGCTTTGGCTTGTTAAGGGTATAGGATGATTAGGAGTCAGGAGGTTTGGATTCTACCTCTATTGCCCCTTTTCTGACTGTGAATCCCAAGGCAAGTCACTGCTCTTTAGACATGAGTGAAAATGGTAGCTTAGGCTGCATGGCTCCTGTGATCTCTTTAAGATCTGACAGAGTGTGATCAAATAACCAAAAGTCTGTAACGAGTTTGAAATGAGATCTTGAAGTGAGCACATTATGTGGTTGAGCCTGTTTCCTCACCTGTAAAATTAAGAGTGTTGTGTTGGAGCACTGATTCTCAATCCTTGCTGTATATTACAAGTATCTGGGGAAAAATTTAATTAAAATCCCCAAGGCAGAGCCTATGGGTTTCAAGAACTTCCCAGAACATTCTAGTGGACAGCTTGGGCTAAGAGCCACTGAGTTGGGCAATTTCTGAAGTTTCTTTCACCCCAGACCTTCCATGATAATTTGGGTTTCATATTTTCCAGGCCAGCTCAGACTGGAAGTATATTTGAAGCTTAGGATCACAATAATATAAATAGAATTTTTCTAGCTACCTGGGTTGTCATGCCCATTGACCGTGTTGCCAGAGCAGGAGAGGTTTCATATTTGCTACCTCCTCTTTTCCTAGTATTTCCTCCTAAACTCCTGTCACCACATAGGAGTCACTCATCTCCCAAGCTGTGCTGGTATCATCCTGTCTCCCCTGTGGAATTAATTGCTTTGAAATGTATACTTATACATGTTATATATACCTACTTATATATGCTAATATTGCTTAGGTGGGAGGAACCATCATCCTCAAGGGTGACCAGTCATTTTGTCAAGCATGTGACTGGTATGACCTTGCTCAAAAGAAGAGCTGAACTAGTTGGGGTCCTCTTCAGGAATGCGAACTAAGACATGGAAAAAGTCATATAAAAATAACTTTTCAGTTGAGAAGAGAAATGAAGGCAGAAAGGATCCTATGATTTGGATTTTAGAGTCAGGTCATGATACACCAAAGGTAAATGACAGCAAAGAAGAGAAAAAAGAAGAGCAGGAAGCAGAGGAGTGGTCTTTGGAGAAAGATAGGGGCAGATGGCAGAGAAGAGAGGAAAACAGAGAGAGTGACTGATCCCAGAAGCTGCCTCAGTTCATGACAGCTTTCCACACTAGGTCCTGTTCACAAATTTACAACACACCACCTTTCTCCAAAGGGTAGCTTAAGTGAACCGCCTCCTTCGGTAACTGGAAGAGCCAAACTGAAGAAGAGCCATGAAATAAGATGGATCTGATTAGTTCCTGATTCCCTTATTAGTTGGTTGGATAGGACTAATGGATTAAAGAAGAGTGTCTCAGTGTCTGGCATGTATTAAAATCACCTGAAAGGCTTGTTAAAACAGATTCAGCAAGTCAGGAAAATGACTGCAGAATTTACATACCTAACAAGGTCCAGGTGATGCTGATGCAACTGGTACAAGAACCACATTCTGAGAAACACTAGATGAAAGGATAGGGAAAAGTGACTCACTCATAATGAATATCTGAAGAAGCAGAAATAGGTACTTCCAGACCCTACTCCATGTCCGCAGAGAGAGCCCGGATCATGAGACGGGTTCTAGTTCCAGTTCTTGTCACCAACCAGGAGTGTAACCTTCCCATAAATCCACCCCTTTGTAGGCCTCAGTTTCCTTGTTTATATAACAAGAGGATTTTACTAGGTAATCTCAAGGGCTCTAGCCCTAACAGTCTCTATATTTTGAAGCAGATTAGAGTACTGTGGCTGTAACTTTGTCCCTAATTTTTCCAACATTTAAGAGAAAAATGTAAAAGTGAGTGAAAACATATACTTTTAAGTTTCTGTCAAGCCACCTTAACTGTAGAAGTGTCATTTTTGCTGATTCACAAATGGTCACTTTCCAAGGCAGAACAGGTGGGCAGTCCAGGATCTATCTTGATTGTTTGGTGCTATGGCTTAGAAAATGATGCCAGAATGGATTTTAGGAGGGTGGCATAAGGGCCCTCCAAAGCAGGAGATTTTTCAGCTATTATTTGATGTGACTGTCCCATAGAGTAAGTAAACTTATTCCTGAATTCCACACTTTGGGAAATAGTGCTAGAAAAAGAGTGTTTAATTTTGTATCTGAATTAGATAAATTTCAATCACCTATGGAATTGGTTTATTCTATGTTAGAGGAAGTTCTGAGATTTACATTGTACAAAGTGAGTTTATCCTTAATTGCATGTGACCTTCCTGGGACTTCAGCACCTAAAAGAGACGCTTGCTCTGTGGGAAGACAAAAGACACTCCACAGCTATCCCTGGTTTGGGTGCAGGAGGCTGGAAATGAAGGTGGAGATGGGTTGAGCAACCCCACATAGATGTAAAGATTACATTTTCGCTACTCAAACTGGAGTTAGATGACCTTTGTTAGGTAGTATAGGGTATCCTGGGTCTTACTTTTTTAGCTGACGGCACATTTCTCTAGCAATTTCAGCAAACTAATTTTTTGTTTATTTTTTATCAGTCTGTTTTTTTCCTTCTTCATCTCCAGCAATCCCAATCATGTTGGTCAAAATAATAGGTGTGAGGAGAATTTCTTTATTCAGAGAAGGGAATACCTGGAAACAAACAACAGTTGGAAAAATCTTTCCTCAAATCACTTTGATCTGTTAACATATAAAATGCACCAAAGGTTAGGAAACTGTAGTACAAAGGTTTTTACTCTGGGCTAAAGAAGGAGTAAAGGATCATAGATATGGAACCTTTTTTCTGATCCTCTCTGAAATTCAAGCTGGCCTTGAACTCACCATGTAGCCTAGGCTGGCCTCAAACTCACAGTGATCATCCTGCCTCAGCCTCTCAAGTGCTAGGATTACAAGTGTACACCACCATTCCTAGAAAGAACATATTAAAGAAAACAGTTGTCTTGCCACAGAGCATCTACCACCAGCTGGGCAGTCCTCAGAGTCCCCTATTACATTTGTGTTCTGGCATTAGTTCATTATACCTTCTGGAATCCTTTCAAATTCTCCATGTGTCCCAGTAGGGTGACAGTAAAAATTTCATTTCTGATCTGGCTTTTTAGCAACTCTTAAACCGGCATTTCCTAAACCAATTATAACATAGGAAGGAAAATATTGTTTGAAATGGAGAAAGATGGAAAGGCATAGGTCAAGAAGGATCTCTCGAGGATACTGGACACAGAAACAAGCCTCACGGAGGTTACTCCAGTGAGGTGTAATCAGCATTGTATAAATTTTCCTAGAGGGGATCAAAGTGGAAAGGCTAAAAAGATAAAGAGTAGTGTGGGTGATAGAAAGTGGACTTCTCCAGCCTCATGCTTCTAGACAGTTTCTTCTCCTGGAACACAAGCTTCAGAGGGTAAGGAACTGGATGCCGGGATCTCCTCTAGTGCTGAGCTTATTGTCACTAAGTACTCACCAAAGAAAGCTTTTAAGGACCGTCTTCTGGAGCTGCCTCCTGGGAGCTCAATGTGCTCAGCATACACAAAGCCCAAGGTTTGATGTCTAGCACCAAACAAGCAAACAAACAAAAAATACCGTCTTCTGATTACTCAGTTACAAACACTGGTAAAGCATCATCCTTGTGTTTGGCTATCATAAACACATAGAAGACCCAAATAGAAAAAAGAAGTTTATTCATGGTACCCATCCTTAAGCTTCTAACCTTACTAAGAATGATTCTAAGGCAACACGAGCTGATGGGTGAACTGTGAAATGGATTGTCTTGTTTACTTTTAGAATATCAAGGTAATTAATTAGAGTAGGAAGCCTCCCCACTAAATTGTTGGTTTTCCATATAAATCCTGAAAACAGGATTTTGATTCACGCTAGGAAAGTAGACCAGCACAATCATGGCATTCAAAGTTTAAAGAACGACAGAAACAAGGTATGTACCTAGAACAAGCTGAGAACCATAGACTCTCAGAATTGAAAATGTGAAGGATACTGTTAATTGAGCCTTCTTCCTTCTCAATATCCCTGAGTTTTTCAGTTATCTTCCTTCCTCCAAATAGTCATTGTGTTTTGACAGTCTTGGCCCTTCCAGCACTAAGCAGTAGGTCTACATTAATCTAAGATTACCATATTGGTCCGGTGCCTTCATCAGTGACTGATTTAAGTATAGATACATAATTTAATTCTGGCCAAAAGGGAGTGGAGGAAAATCTGATGGAGGACTTGTGGGAATTTTTTTCTCATTGGAAGAGAACCTTCTACCTCCCTAGATATTCCATTTCTGCCTAGTATGTCTGCAACAGCAATAAGCATCCTTGGTGCACCAAGAAAATAACCACAATACCAAGTGTGTACTCCCAGTGTTAACAAAGTGTCTTTGGTGATATTGTTGAACAACCAAATAAACAAATCCTGCAGCTACAGATCTCTACACTTCTTGTTATATGAAATAAATTTTCTGTTTTGAGCCAGATGAGTCAGAGGCTTCTGTTAGCTACTGCTGAAAGCAATTCCCCTCCCTGATGGAATACTTGGATCACCTCGGCAATAAAGTAGTAGCTCACATCTATTGATGCAGTGCTTCCAATCATCAGGTATTTTTCTGTGTGTTGACTCCAGTTAAGTCCCCATAACTCTTCTAAGCTGGATTACAACACTAACAGCCAATATCACTTGCTTTTGTAGAGTGGCCAGTACCATGATGGTCAATTGCCTCTATTGCCTTTGAATCCCACAACAGATCTAAGAGGTTAAAACGTGTTTTGGTCCCCAGATGAAAAGTTCAGAGACTTGCTTAAGGGCAAGGACTCAAACCTGAGTCTTTCCTGTTCCAAGACCTTCCTTCCTCCGTAATGAAATTCTCCCTAGCCCTACATTGTTAAAACACCATTTCTGAGTCGTCTGTGTTCCCACAAATGTGGCCCATCTTCCTCTGCCCCCAACAACAATATAAAGCAAACATATTACTAGTCTAAACGAAGTTACCAGCAGGACCTGCAGGAGTCCATGTGTGGCAAACTCCTGGCAAAAGTCTCTTGCAGTTATTGGGAGTAAAGTGGAACTATGAATTGCAAGCATCAAGCCAAGGTGCTTGGTTAAAGAGCCATAAAGAAAGTTAGGTCTTACCCGCGTTCTTCATACCTGCACAGACAGCTTTTTTAGGCACATGGTAAGAATATTCAGTGCTCTTCATGGAGATTCTGCTTCTGTGAGCCAGTGTCAGGGTATTAATGGCCTCTGTTTTAAATGCTCCCTGCACAGCCTGTGGAGTCCTCTCACTGGCACTAGCATTACCTACATGCTCCCATGGCCTGTTCCTGAGCAACTCTCTGTTTGGTTCCCATATAGCTAAGGCATTTGCCTCCTGAGAGGCCTTTTAAAAGAGTCTCCTCAGGAAATCATAGATGAGAGCCTATCTTTGAAGAAAAGTGGAATTAATTAACTCTCAGAACCTTGAGTTCTGTGCTTCTGCAGGTCTATCTCCTTGTGCAGCGTATATTGGCAGATCACAAAACTATCAATCAACCAGCCCAAACCAAGGGTAAGAGACCTGTTCACCTGGTCTACAGTTCTCTGCAATGGTAGGACTAAAACTCAGGTCTTCTGAGGCTTCCTCTAAATCTCTTCACTCCTGTGTATGGTGCAGAGATAGGTATTCCCCCCACTATTTCAATCGAACTTTGTTCACAATTATCACTTATATCTATAGTATGTCAAAGTTTGAAGGTGAATTCAAATGCAGTCTTCCTAACTGCCCTGCAAAACAAGATAACCCCTTTTTGCATGAGAAAATAGGTAATTCAAGAAGTCCGTGGCTCCCCAAACCAGTACAACTAGTAACAGATAATTGAACCTAGGATTTAGAGCTTTCTGCTTGTCTTCCATGACCCTTTCCTACTGCGCTGCAAAATTCCAATGGGAGGAATTTGTTTGCTTACTGTTGAATACTCAATACCCAGCACAGGTCCTTATTATAAGAAAGGATGGATGGAATGATTGGTAAACAAGAGAAATTTAGGATCATTTCCCCCCAGTAACTTCTAATAGACTCCACGAGGAGTGAATTTATATATCAGTAGCTTCTTACTTGAACACAAAGACCTATGACTCTAACTTTGCTTAGAATATTTCTTGTCTCAAATTGTTCTTTAATATTAATGTAAAAAATGGTTTGATTCTTTTAAGGATTGCTCAGCAACATTTGCATAGATTTTTAACACTAGCTACAATGGGGAAATAAAAGCAGTTATAGAGTTTCTATGTTATTAGGATAATTAAAGAAGAAATTTTATTCATTATTTGCAAAATAGCTTCATCCCCAAATCAAGACCTATAAAATTAGGAAGAAATAAGTGGCTAGAGTGAAATGAGATCACCCAGAGTCCTGGGTTCTGCAAGATTAACAATAATGTCTAATACTCACCATGAAGGATGTTGAAGAGATTTGCCCTTGCTTACTGGTGCAGAATGAGGCCTGGGCCCTCAATCTAGGCTTCTGATGTGTAACCAAGCAAAAGAACATAGATGCAAAGTTGTCATGGTAACTTTTTTTCTGATTGGAAGAACAGAAGAAGCTGGAGTGACCATCTTTGGATTGTAAGGGGATAGGAACACAAAAAATTCTCCGTAGTCTAACAAAGTGCAGGAAGTTTGAATTCAAGTAATAGTAGAACAAATGCAAGTAAGGAGCTGGATAGAATAATTAACATCATAAATATTTAAGTGACTTTGATTATCAAGTTAAGAGACTTTAGCTGTATAGACCTAAGATATTCTGATAGAGACAAAGCAGTAACACTGCAAACACGTAGCTCACACTCACGTAATTTGTAACAAGTTGACTTGTGTCTTGGGCTTACTTACTCCTCTCTTCTACTGATGATAAGCTTGGGATGTAAATAGTCCTATACATAATAAAAATGACTTTGTTTATTGATAATTTGCTAAATATGCTAGGCATTATGAAGATTGTGTCATCTTCAGTCTTTTAATGGATATTTTATAGTTTTCTATGTATGTATATTTCATCTCCTTGGTGAAAGATACTATGTGTTTTTTGAGATGATATCAGGAAATGGGATATTTTCTTAATTTCTTCTTTGCACAGTTCATAGTTAATGGTAGACATGTTATTGACTGTATACGCCTACTTTGAATCCTGTAAGTTTACTGAATTCATAGATCCATTCTAATAGTTTTTACTGAATTCATGGATCCATTGTAATAGTTTTTTGCTGGAGTCTTTGAGGCTTTATATATAAGATTATGTTGTCAGCAAAAAGAAATAATTTCATTTTCTTTCCTATTTGGATGGATTTTTTTTCTTTCTCTTGCTTTCTTGCTCTGGTCAGGACTTCCAGTACTATTTTGAATGCAGGTAATATATTGGTCAACTTTCCACTGCTATGACAAAATACTTAAGAAAATTAACTTAAAAGGAGAAAACAATATTTTGTCTCGCAATTTCAAAGCTTTCAGCTACAGTTGGTTAGGTCCGTTGTTCTGGGGTCTGCGGTGAGGCAGTGCCTCATGGTAGAAGTGCACAGCAGAGGAAGCCTGTTCATCTCATGACAGTTGAGAAGCAAAGAGAAGAAGGGCAAGGGTCCAAAACCCCTCTTCAAGGCCGTGACTCCAACAGCCTGATTTCCCTCCATGAGGCTCCACCTCCTAAATGGTCTACCACCACCCAATAACACCAAACACTGTTGACCAATGCTTAGTGTATGTTTCTTGGGAACCATTTAAGATGCAAACCATAATAACCAGCAAAAATGAGCATCTTTGTCTTATTCCTGATCATAGAGGAAAAACTCCAGTTTTTCAGTATTTAGTATGATGTTAGCTGTAGGCTAGGAATATAGCTTTTTTTGTGCTGAACATTGCTTTTGTACCTAATTTTTTGACCTTTTTTTTTTTTTTTTTTTTTTTTTTGAGACCAGGTTTTCCATGCAGTTCAGGCTGGCCACGAACTCACAGTGATCCCCCCTGCCTCAGCCTCCCAAGCGCTGTGTTTTTGACATTTTTATCATGAAAGGATATTAAATGATCTCAACTGTATTTGCTACATTTATGGTGATGACCATGTAGTTTTTGTCATTCATTCTGCTCATATGGTGAATCACATTACCTAATTTCTATATATTGAAGCATCCTTGTATTCCAGGGAGAAAGCTCACTTGATAATGATGAATGATCTTTTTAATGTGCTGTTAAATTTGGTTTTTAGTGTTTTGTTGAGGATTTTGCATCTATGTTCATCAGATTTTTCAGAGATTAAGAAAAATTGATATTATATTTTCTCTAAGTGTTTGAAAGAATTCAAAAGTAAAGCCACCTACTACTGGGCTTTTCATTGAGAGTAGCCTTTATTATTAATTTACTCTTCTTGCTCATTTTTTGTTGATCTGTTCAGTTTTTTTATCTCTTCATGATTCAATTTTGGTAGGTTACGTGTTTCTAAATCTGTTTTTTTCTAGGTTATCCAACTTGTTGGCATATGATTTTTATACTAGTCACTTTTGATCCTTTGTATTTCTGCAGTATCATTTCTAACCTCTTCTATTTTATTTCTGGTTTTATTTGATTGAGTCCTTTTGTCTTAGGTAATCTACTTAAGGGTTTGTTGATTTTATATTTTCTGAAAAAACAAATCTTAGATTTGTTGACTTTTTTTGTTGTTTTTCTGTATTCTATTTCATTTACTTTTGCTCTGATCTTTGGTATTTTTCCCTTCTGCTAACTCTGAACTTAATTTGATATTTTCTAGTTCCTTGAGGTATAACACTATGTTGCTGATTGGAGATCTTTTTTTCAATGAACATGTTTATTGCTACAAAATTTCCTCTTTAACTGCTTTTGCTGCATCCCATGAGTTGTGATATGCTGTGCTTGTTTCCAGCTGTCTAAATGTCCCTTCTAATTTTTCCTTTAAACCAATAATTACTTAGTATATTGTTTTATTTTCACATATTTGTGAATTTTCCAAAACTTGTCTGACAGATGATTTCCACTTTCATGTTACTGTAATCAAAAAAGACACTTGATAGGATTTCAGCTTTCTAAAATTTATTGAGACTTGTGTATAGCTAATGTATGATCTATCCAGAATGTTCTATGTGCATTTAGTAAGACTGTTACTACTGATGGAAATGTTCTGTATCTGTCTAAAGTCCAAAGTGTAGTTCAAGTGCAGTATTTCCTTATTAATTTTTTGTCTAGATAATTTATCTATTGTCAAATATGAAGCATTGAAGTCCTCCACCTTTATTATATTCTTCTCTTACTATTTGCTTTGTGTATTTAGATGCTTTGATGTTGAGTGCATATATATTTACAACTGTTATGTCCTCATGATGAACTGACTTCTTTATCATTACGTTATGGCCTTATTCCTTTATATAATTGTTCATACAAAGTCTGTTTTGTCTGATTTAAGGGTAACTATCTCTATTTGCTTTTGGTCTCACATGGTGTATTATTTTCCATCACTTCTTGTTGAGTCTGTATCCTTAAAGGTAAAAACCAGTCTCTTATTGCTGGGGTTTGGTTTTTTATCCATTCAGCTACACCATGTCATTTGATGGGAGAATTTAATCCATTTACATTCAAGTTAATTATTGAAAGGTAAAGACTTAACTATTGCCATTTACAAAATTTTTTTTTCTATTAGCTTTGTAGATTTTTTTCATTCCTTTATTTCTCTCTTGTTACTTTTTCCTTTGTGGTTTTTTGCTTTTCTGTAGTGGTATACTTTTAATCTTTTTCTCAAAGAATTAGATTCTTTGAATCCAAATGTTCCAGGCATTATGCTAGCTGTTTTCCTTAAATTCTCTTTGGCTTTTCACATACAACTTTATCAGAAATGTTTTATTACTACTATTTTACAGATGAGGAAACTGAGGCTCAAAGGTAGTCACTTACTGAAGTCACTCATTTACTACTGAAAAAACCTGGAATTTGGGTCTAAGTCTGTTTGGATTCTGCTCCATAATAATGTTGGTATTTCACAAATTGTAATGGATCTAGGTGGGATTTATTCATAACCAGAGATTTACATATCTTTTTCCAGTCATTTTAAAGTAAATACAGTTGAGGGGTTTAAAATTCCTGATCAGAATATTTTAAGATATTTCCATTTAGAGAGATTTGTAGTTTGGAGGCTAAACTTAGTCAAAACAACAAATTAGGTCAAATGTGTCCTTGCTCTCTTCCTGCTTAATTATGTTCGGTAAGTGACCTTTTTGGACAGTTCCAGGGACTTAGCTGTCTCCTACATTTGCTTCCAGTGATCAGGATCCCTGAAGTTAAATATATGTTTTCCCAGTAAACTTTTGTCCTCTAGAAACTGCATCCTGTTCTCTCTTACTAAATTCCAGCTTTCATGACTAATATGCAATGATAGCATATTAGTGTTTGTATGATAAAGTGGGCAGGGTGTTCCACTTACAAATTCCTTCATGATAGAACTCAGGTGCTTGCTCATAGAATTGTCTCATAAATATTGACTTAAATGGATTTGAGCTTTTATAATTTCAGGTTGGGTTCTGTTTAGGGTCCTATTGTTTCAATGCCTTCATAGGGTTCTGAGATCCTAACCTAGTTCTTAAATTGAAACTGCAGAGATTTATGACTCAGTGGGGAAAAGTATGCCAGTACCTCTCAAATCTGCTTTGGAAAAACAAGCAAATAGGATGCTTTTCTCTTTATCTTACATATGTGTATAAGCGAGTAACTCATTGGTTGTGCCTCTGAGACAGAGGGACAGCAATTTCAGAATCTCAGGTTGATGATTATTTGCTTTGGATATCAGAAGTTTGAACTAGAAAAAGACTGTTCCAAAAAAACCACGATTGCCAGAGTAAGCAGAGGTTTTCTAGGTGGCAAAAAAGTGTTTGTTTTATAAAGTGGAGGCATGTGTGGGTCTTTGCCATGTAACAGCCATGAAAGAAAGTAAAGAGTGTTAAGTGTGACTTTTCAGGGAAAAGAGAGCCTGAAACTCCTGTGATTATTATTTCTAGGGGAGTAAATATTTCAGTAAAAAAAGAAACTCCTTGTACCATGTCTCTCTAAATTTCTTGGCACAATTTAATATTTCAAATAACATCTGAAACTACATTAACCTTCTCTGTTCTAATTGAAAACATCTGTGAGGTGTAGAATTTGAATTTTCAGACGCCAAAGTGATTTTTTTATTTGGACAGGAGTGTTAATTTTAAGTGAAATTCTCATCTATGGAGACTTTTTCTTTGTCTTGATTATATAATCTTCAGTTATGGTGATGTGATGGAGATATAGGACACTCTTTACCAGTTTTTCCATGTTCTCATGCTTTTCAATAAATTCTGTACTTCTTCAGCAATGTTCATAGCTTATCAGAATTCTTCTTATTCAAGAAGAACAGGTAGAGAAATTCTCCCTATTCTTGGAATTTGACTCAACAATTTCCTACTGCCAAAAACTATCTCATAATCAACAAAGAGGTTATAGCTCTATGTTTGCAAATTCCAGGAGAAAAAAAGAGTAAAAACTAGAACCTATTCTAGTTTTTCTCTCTTAATAGCAACCTGTCTTCTAAAGGGCTTAGTGTTTTACAAGTACCTTCTGAAACTTCAACCAGAGAGACAGGAGGACACAGTGGCATTGCACCTGCTTTCTGTTACTGCTTTGAATACATCTTACCTCAGTGGTATTGCCTAATATCACTGAGCATCACTACTCTCAAGTGCAAGTGGGAAAAACAGTCCTTATGTGCCAGAGTTGTGGCACTAAGTACACTTTATAGCATTTATACAGTGTTCCCAATGGAAACCAAATAAATGTTGGCTTTTTCTATTTTATTACATGTGAGCCACATGCATTTTAGGGAAGTGATCTACCACTGAACTACCCACCCAGCCCCAGTTAACTATTTTTCCTGCTTATTAAATTTGGCAACTAAAATAATAATGATATGACTCACCTGAAGCCAAATATTAGGTCCTCAAAGAGCCAAGATCAAACCTGAGTTTTGCTTGTCCAACACTTCTGAGGCAACATCCTTTGTCTGGGTTCAGAACTAACTCCAGAGTTTGGCAAACAGTGCATTGTAAACACATCAAAAATGTACGGAGAACAAAATACTTCACGTGGCTCTGCATATGTCTTGTGTTATTAGTAAGACTTCAATTAATAATTACACAAAGAAGGAACTTAAACAATGCCACCAAATGAAGGAGGTTGACCTTGCATGGTTAGCACTCAGTTAAGTATTTTAGTATTGAACAATATGCTAGATCTGCAAATCAGCAAGTTTCTGCCAGTGAAAGGAAAACAAATGATTGTATTAAGACACAGGGAAACCAGAATATGTAGTCACCCTATCTGTGAACCACGGCATGAAATTCTGTGTTTCTTGGAGGAGAGCTAACAGTCATTTCTTCAACAAATATTTCTAAAGTTCCAACTCAGAGGCTACTTTGTGACTGACATTGTACATGTACACATATGTGCCATACTAGTTTAAGTGAGATGAAGTTGATTATGGCTCAATTTTAATGAGTAAACAAGACTCAAAGTTAGATAAGGCCTCTCAGTGGATAAGGGTTAAATACAGGTTATTTTTTGTTTGTTTGTTTGTTTGTTTGTTTGTTTTTGTACTGGGGATCCAATTCATGACCACGTGCTTGGAGGGAAGTGCTTATGTCACTGAGTTAAATCCCTGGCAACGAATATAGGTTTTGAACCAAGTATAGATTCTTACATTTCTGTGAATATCTGTGAGTCTTGCTAGGTAATAATCATAGGATTATAGAATGTTGGAAAGTATGTGATCTAACTCCTTCATTTTACAGAAGGGGAAACAAGTTCAGAGAGCTCTAGTAAAGTTCTCAAATCCACATGGCTAGATATAGATGCAGAAACCGTCTACTGCTGTGTCCTAACTTCTCCATTAAGGGAAGCAAAGGAATTAATCATCTATTAAATCTCTTCCTGAAGTAGATATTGTAATTATAGAACTGCATCAGGGAACCCGTGCATGTTAATGGAAGTGAAGACAATGGTCCCTGCTTTAGTGATGTTTTGAGTCTACTTGGGAAGAAAACCATTATACAGCAGCAGGAGGGAGGCATTGAGAGGGGAAAGCCAAGGACTGGCTAGGCCTAGATCTGGCCCTGTCTCACTCTGATTTAGCCTGTCTAGGCCTGTTTAGTTAGTGGATCTTCTCAGTCCTTCTCAGTCCTCAGTCTCTGTTATGTCCAGTTGGACCATATTTTTTCTAATCTGCCTAAGACAGAAAACCATTCTAAACCAGAAACAAAGTCATAATCATCCTTATGTCCCATGTGCCCATTGCAATGCCTGGCACAAACCAGAATCATGAAGCCTATGCAGTATCCAGGCAATTGTTAACCTAAAGCACGTGAAATCTAGGAACTCTGCCCATTCCAAGGTTCTACTGGTAGGGTCATGTGGACAGATAGCACTGTCCCTGTCTTTAAGTCTCACTCTAAAGACAAGGACACTTCACATCCACTGTTATCTGGGAAGGTCAGAAGAAAACAAAACACCTCCAAGGGTGGGGGAAAGCACAAACCCACTCTCTGTTACAGCCCACCTCAGATGGAAACAAGAGGGGTTGTGCAGGATTAGCTATGGCGGTGTTGTGTGTATTACTAACCAAATGTTCCTCAAGAGGGAAAATAAAAACAAAGGATGTGAGTACCAGCCACTAGGAATGCCTTGAGTTACCTACGGATACCCTCTGTCCCATTTTAATCACACTACTATGAGGACACTAACCATAGCGCATGATTGTTAAATTCTCTGAAGGATGGGCAGAGACCTCACTTGACTCACTCAGGACTCTGCTTCTCCAGGTATGTTGTCCACAGAGCCCTGGATGATTTCTTAGATCTACTTCCTGGACTCCTTAGCCTTACTGCCTTCTGCTATGCTATTGACTTTGGGAGAATTCTGGGCTTTAAAAATAGCTTATGGCACAGGTTTTCAGAGGACAGGTTCCCTTCCTGCCAAAAATGTGTGGAATGGCACTTTGCTCAGCAACAGTGAGCCTTTGTTACAGAGCTGAAAGTGTGTTTCCCTCCTCCTGAGCCCGCTGCAGTGATTTGCCTAATGTCACTGACCCTGTTTTAATTAAGTCCTCCTTTTGTGTTGCACTTGGTGCCAAGAAGCTTAAATGAATGTTGCCTATTTCAATGGGTCTTGCCCCCCCACCCCGCTTTTCTAATTCTATTTTAGGAAATTTCTGAGGGTCACTTTTCTGCAGACAGAGATAAGAGTTAAAGAGTCTTTTTCTCAAGAATTAACATTCTCTTAAGTGAACATTATCTTTGTTTTTCTTTTTCTCTCATGTAACTGAATTCTAAAGTCCAGGAGAATTTTTTTTCCTTTGGCTCCTGATGGAAACTGGAGATAGTGATGTAATTTACAGGCCTTTGTTGGATGAAGGAAACTTCGCCTGTACTTGCCCTTGTGAAATTCCAATAGACTTTGAAATGTACAGTGACAGGATTGTGATGACCGCTACTCAGGGCTACTACACAAAAATTGGATAACTGGCACATTAACTTCATGGGGTTGCTATCACAAATTACCACAAATTGCGTAGTTGAAGCAACAGAAATGTACTGTATCACAGTTTTACAGACTAAAATCTGAGGTCAGGATGTCAGCAGGACCACATTTTTTCTGAAACCCATAGGGAAGAATTTTTATCTTTATCTTCTACTGTTTTCTGGTAATTCTTAGCATTCCGTGCCTTATAGAACATCACTCAAATCTCTGATTCAATCATCACATGGTCTTCTTTCTCTATGTCTCTGTCTTCCCTTTTTTCTAAGGACAGCAATTCTGTTGAACGAGGGCCCAGTCTATTAACCTTGCCTTAATTTGATTACAGTGCAAAGACCTTATTTCTGAATAAGGTCACAGTTACTTGGGTTAGGATTCCAACATAATGTTTGGTGATGAGGTTTGAGAAGGGGAAGGGAGACACAATTCAAACAGCTTAGTGAAAGCCCTGTGCTGAGTACCTTCACAGAAACACTGTGGAGTATTATTATATAATCAGTTATGACTGTAACTATAAGGGCCCAGATCTATCTCTCTTTGGCATCTTGCTAAACCACTGACCACATCTATGGCATATATTGCCTATCACCTGCCTGTAGTGTGCCAGCACTATGCTAGGCCCTGAGGTTATGGCAGTGAATAAGACAGATACTGGCATCCCATTGGGAGCATAAAGTCTCAAGAGAAGAGACTTGTATTAAAGATACAATATTCTAAATATGTTAGTAATTCCAAGTGCCATGTACCTTTCTAATAAAGAATTCTTTTTTCCTTGTTGTCATTGCCAGAGGCTTTTTAAGGAATAATGGAAAATGAGATTAAAAAGAAAAGAAGAGTATGCAGTCCCTTTAAAAAGGGTGACCCTCACTACTGCTTTACCCAGAACACCAATATTTTGTTTTACATATTGGACATCTTTCAGAGATGACAAAATATACTATAGCTAGGTTATGCTGTGGAAAAAACAACTCTAAACCCTCAATACTTAAAACATTTACCGTATACTTCTGCACTCCCATGTGTGAACATACATTCACACATATCATCACCAAAACCACCACAAACACCACAACACCAACACCAGTCTAGGGGCCATGCTATATCACCCTTACTGTAGGACTGAGCTAATAAAGTATCCTTATCTGGAACTGTACAGATGGCAAAGGGAAAGAAGGAGAAGACAGTAAATAACATGCTTAAACTCTTCCATCTAGAAATGTTTTTTTCGGGGGCTGGGGATTTGACTCAGCGGCATCAGTGCCTGCCTTGCAAGTGCATGGCCATGAGTTCGTTCCCTGGTACCGATAAAAAAAAAAAAAGAAATGTTTTGTTCGCTCTCATTTTGTTAGTCAAAGCAAGTCATCAGGCTGTGCTTCATTTCAGCAAATCATACACGTGCACCGTGTCTTGTCCCTGGAAGAAAGAGAAAGTACACAGTGTATACAGGGAACAGAACTCATTGCTTCCACACGTGGGTAGAAAAGAAAGTTTCAGCCTTGTTCCAAGATAAGCAGCTCACAACAGACATGCCTTTCAGGTCAAACAGATTAAGTATGAAGGAATAGAGTAGGTGTTCAGTGCAAGTTTTGTCATGCATGAATGTGTTCCCTCACCTCTGTGTACATGTACCCAGGAGCCATGCCCCTTCCCTGCTATTCTTTCTTAGCTTCGGTCCCTGGGCCTTCATGATCACATATCAACTGAGACAGGACCTGTGTTGTTTCTAGGAAATGAAGAAAGGAAGTCCAAACTTGGGAAAGGAATAATCAAGTGCTATAATTTAGGTCTGAAACACTCCTCAAAACTCATGTGTCAGAGCGTTGGTCTCTGCCTTTGGTGCTATTGAGACGTGGTGGAACATCAGGCCTAGTGGAGGGAAATGAAGTTAGTGGACGCGTGCCCTTGAGGAGAAGTGAGGACCCGACACCTCTCCTCTACCACCCTTTGCCTTCTAGTTGCCAAGGGTAAAGGCTTTTCTTGCCATATGCCTCTGCCAGGATGTACCACAGCCAGATGCTGCCACAGGCACAAAAGTGTCAGGCCAACCAGCAAAGGACTGAAAATTCCAAAACTATGAACCAAAATAAACCTCTCCTCTTTATGCTTATCTCAAGTATTTTGTCTCAGTGACAGAAAGAAGAGTAGTATATCAGGGGGATAGTGATAAATGTTCCTGGGCAATTTCTTATAGCTTCCCTTCCAACAGTAATCTCTCAAGAACATGTACAATACAAATTCAGGTCTAGATACTTTATTTACTCACAACTTTTCAAGGACATGTTGTATTTCTCCCCTCAAATTCTAAAATTTTTTCTCTTAAGTAAACAGGAAAAACTTACTCATCAATAGCTAAAATTGCTATTGTTTTTGTTCCGTTCCTGTTAATGACTATTCACAGCCAGATTCCTACAAGCGCCTCTGTCCCAGATGCTCAGCTGGGAAGCCCAGGAGTGATGAGAGACATTCTGTCCTAATTACACAGAGGAGCCCTTGGCTGTGATGAGTGCTCAGGTTGCATTGCTCAGTGCAGGATGTTCGTCACCGTGGGATCCCGAGACAGCCTATATATATATAATTCATTCCAAAACTAGGGTTATCTCCATGCCTCAGAGCCAGAGTAGGCTTCCTGCAGCCTCTCACCTTCCTGACTCCAGCAAGCTAGTAACATCACGCTGGAAATGTATCACATATCTGAAATAGACATTGCTTCCCAGTATCATTCATTCCTGGGGCTTTGGCTCATTGTCAAAGAGAAGATTGAAACAGACCCAGCTGTGGAACACACAGAGACTTTTGGCACTTAAACCATTACCCCAACCATCTGGAGAGGGCTGCCAGGAAACCAGAACAGTGTGTACTTAGGGACTGTCCTATTAGCACCGTACTCAGACTTGCCCTATTGGACAAGGTCAGTCAAATAGTAAGGTTCACTCTCTACAAAGCTTTTCAGTGTGCAAACCCGCTTTGTTTTATCCTCAAAGTCCATCTGTAAAAGATATAGTCTCCATATTACTGACCAAAAAACTAAGGCACAGAAAAGTGAACTGACTTGCCCCAAATTCCACACATTTCTGGGATCCAAAGGGCTTGTGTTTGAATCTCATTTCCATCTTCATGTTGCTGCCTTTTAATCTCATCTGCAGAGTAATGGGATCCTGCCTGACAGTGCTGCATGAGCACTAGCCTAACATGAAGGGCCTGCCAGGATCCCAGAGCAGAGATGCTCTAAAAGGCATAATGGATAAATTAATGAATGTTCCTCTTTTGTGAGGCAAAACTCCTAAGTTTTTTTGCAAGATGCCCTTGGCCTCATTCTCACTGAATTTTAGCTTTCATAGTCAAGATAGATTGTGCTTGCTTTGGCAGCACATACACTAAAGTTACAAGGAAGATGGAAAACTTCTAGTCTCAACTGCACATCACCACAGACCATATTATTTTGTCCCTCTTCAGTGATCTATATAGTCGTAGATTTTCTACTTACCTTTCTCTTTCACCAATAACGGATACAACTCATGGTTTCTGACACACAAACTCACATATTGGCACAGTATCATTCTAATTAAAATACTAATTTATTATTAAGTAATAAAACTTACAGAGCACTTATAAAGAGTCAGGTGCCTCACTGGACACTTCAGTAGGATTTTAACATAAGCAACTTGACCCCTTATCCTGCACTAATTAAATACCACACAAATCAGCAATACAAAGAGCTACCATTTGCTGAGTTTATTCCATGTGCCAGCAGATACAGTAATATATTCTTCAACTGTGCAGTCTTATTTAACTGTTCAACCAAAGGTCAGAAGCAGGTGGTACGATTTCGTCTATTTTGTATGTGAAGAACTGAAGCTAAAGGATAGAGCCTGCACAGCCACACAGCTAGGGTGTAGTAGAGTCAACTTTGAGCTCAGATGCTCTGGTTGCTGAGCATGTGCATTTAAGCCTTCCTGTATGCTATTTTTCGGCTGATGGTCCTCTAAACCTCACTTGAGTAACATGCAGCCTTGTTGGTGCTTTGTACTCTTGGAAATCTCTTGCAAATCCAAGTTCCAGCCTCCAGGACTCCGGTGCATTCAGAATCTCAGGATGGAACTAAGCAAGATGAGGAAAGAACACATCTACCCCCAGAAATGGAGGGTTTTTTCTTTACCCACTAAAAAGGAATGCAGAGGAGTTAGAGTGTGCATTCCTCAGTTGATGGAGTCTCTTGGAAACACAAAGAACTACCCTATCACCAGTTACTGCTGGAGAAAATGGTGTTGAGATGCTTAAACTGAAAATCAGCTGCTCAGAGTATTTCAGAAGATTTCTTCCCTGGAATATTTTCTTTCTGAGCTGGTAGCCTAGATGCAGTTTCTCCAGGAATTGGATGGATGAGCAGGAGACCTCCTTTTAGGATCCTAGTGGGACCTATGATTTATTTTGTTTATCATCGTGATCCCTCACTCTTAACATACATCAAAGACAACTATCTCATTAGTGGTTCCAATGTGCATCTTTTTTGGCACACTTCATTCTGCACCTCTCCTTGTCAGGACACAGAGCCCAAAAACAGCCATGGATGCTAGACGCTAGTTCAAGCAGGTTTTGCTACTTAGGAGCCACATAATCTTAGACTTCATCCTGGATTTCACTGTTCTTGTTTCTATCAGACATTTCAAAATCTTCACTCAAAGCAATCTTTTGGGATAACTAGGTATGGTTTAGATGCTTTTTGAAAAACATTAAAGAGTTCCTTGTTATTGTTTTTGTTTTGTTTAGTTTTGTTTTTTGTTTTTTTGGACATAGTGTTACTGTAGTTCAGGGTGGTCTTGAACTCACTGCGTAAAGAAGGCTGACCTGAAACTAGACAGCAATCCTCCTGCCTCAGCCTCCTGAGTGCTGGGATTATAAACATGCACCATCATGGCCAGCTAAAAAGTTTTTAATGCATTGTAAAAAAAAATGATATTTTTGGAGCATGGTGTCTATAAAGCATGAATTTACACATAAAAAAGGTCTTCTGAAATTTTAGTAGTTCAGGTTTAAATGTAAAACGTTCAAGTGTCCCGCCTCCCTCACACCTTGTTGTCAACGAAGAGGGCTTATTTTACTGTACCAGATAATATCAATGGTCACTGTTTTCCTATGTTTTAGCAAAACATAAGTTATGCTAAGAGCTAAGACGGTGCATCTGAATAGATGAGCTACTTTTCTAAACATTTTACTGAGCCTCTATCTGGGTTCAGGGATTAGGGAAAAATCTTGAGAACTGGGTTGTTTGGATGAAAGACATTTCCGTAGCTATGTTAAGAGCATCAAGAGGCCAAGAGTGAGTCATAGATAATGTGGGTCAAGTGACTTCCTCTAGGTTGTTAAGTGAGTCATCAGTGAACCTGGAACTGGTACGTGGTTCTCATAATTTGAAAGAATTGGCCTCTTTATTGGTATAGGAATGGAAACCTATTTTTTCCCTACTTTTCATAGCTCTTTATTGGATGGGCCCCTATAACCAAAGATAAATTAGCAAAAACAGAAACTTAATAACACACTTCATGTACGCATGGAAGAAACCCAGAAAAAGAGTAATTTTAAAAGAGATGGCTGGGAGGTCAAGATTAAACACTATCTACCATTGAAACAAAGAAAGAAAAGGGTTGGGAGGCCAGTTATGAGAATGTAGCCAGGAAAAGCACAGTAAACAAGGGTGACGCTTATTCTACACTGTCAGTTGATGCCTTCTTTATTCATAAGAGCTCTGAGTTATTAGGATCCTCCTCCTCCTAACACAGAGGCAGAGACACTCCTAAATATGAATATTTCCTTCAGAGATATAAGTTTGCTTACAGAACAGTAACTTCTCCTATGTCCATAGAGTCTCAAAATATTCCTTAGGCAACAGTAACATGTTTTGATGTAGCATAATATAAATTTCCACAATCATATTTTGAAATGACACATTTTATGTTTCCTACCTTTGAATTCTTTTTTATTTTGATTAACTTTTGATACATTTGGAGTATACATAATGATCACATTGCCGGGGATTTAGTTCAGTGGCAGAATCACCTGCCTGGCAAGTGTGAGGTCATGAGTTCGATCCCCAGTACCAAAAAACCCCCTTTATCTTTCATAATGATCACATTCATCAGAGGAAGCTTGTAATTGCATATGATAGATATTGATTCTTATTTTTTCCCCAACCCTCTCCCCTCCCTTCAACCCCACTTCCCCTCCTTATTTACAAAAACTTTGTTTCCATTTTCATCCTTTTGTTCTCTTTTTTGTCTCTGCCCTTCATTTCTTTCCCCCTTTCCCATTTCTTGTTCCCCTTCCATTTGAATATCTCCTTCCTATTTCCCAGTATCTATTATACATTTGGTCCTTTCAGTTTCTCACGCTAGAGAAACAATATGATATTTAAATACGTCTGGCTTAATGTCACTTCAGAGTTTGGACTCTTTTTTTGCTCTTTTCCCTTCCTTCCCTCTTCTCTCCCTAGTTTCCCTTTCTTTTAAATGATTTCTTCCTATTTCACATAACTTTTATACACTTTGGTCTGATATACATTCGATATCTCACACCAAATAAACAATATGATATTTACATGTATATTCAATTTATTTCACTTAACAGTGTGGTCTCAAGGTGCATCCACTTATTTAGAAATGTCTCAAATCTATGCTTTTTATGGCTGAATAGTACTCTATTGTATTAATAAGCCACATCTTTTTTAAATCCATTCCTTAGTTGATGGGCATTTAGGTTGCTTCCAATATTTAACTATTACAAACTGTGCAGCTACAAACATGGGGCATATATTGTTGTGATATGATGATTTTAATTCTCCCAGGAAGATGCCCAGAAAGGGAATAGCTGGGTCAGATGGGACCTCTAATCCTAGTTTTTTGAGGAATCTCCACACCAATTTTCACAATGATTGTACATGTCTACTCTCCCAGATGAATGAAAAAAGACAGTGGTTCCTTTTTCCCCACAGCATTTGTTACTGGTTGATTTCTTGACAGCCATTCTTTCTGGGTTGAAATGGAAACAGCATACTTTTTTTTTTATTTTATTTAAAGAAAAAGAACAGTATAAGGGTGCAAGTAATACAGAATTTCAAAAAAATGAACAGTAAGAAATCACTAGTTAATAGATTACATATTGTCATCTTAGAAATAGTTATTCAAGTTACAGGATTAAAGCATACAAAGTGGACATTCAAACAGTGAGACTGCAAACAGTTGTGTTCAATGATCCAACAAAAACTTAGTAATATGGTCATCTGTCTTACACACCTAAACACACTTGCAGTTGTATCTTTTAGAGCACTTTCTTTTCCTCTCTTTTTTACAATAACATTTACACATTTTGGATTTTATTACTCCCATAGTTCTTATTACTTTTTTTTTGGAAGAGAATAAAACCAAATATGACAAAACAAAGCAGTCAGTCAAATCAAAGGATGGACATAGTGCATGATGTAAAAACAGAATACAAGGTGATCAACAATGGTCACCATATGCCTCTTGCTACCTTAAAAAGAATTGCCTATATCATTAGATATAATAAAATTGAACAAAACAGTACATAACAAGACCAATAAAACCTAAACATTGGAGACATTACAGAACTTCAAAAGAAGATAATAGTCAAACCAGAATGGGCGTTATAGTGAATCTTATTGCATTCAAAGTAGTTGCCTATATCCTCAAACTTGATGCTATCAAACAGAAGAGAACAGAATAAAATCAGTCAAAACAAGATGATGAGAGCAATACAGGGCTTCAAATCAAGTTAACAGGAAATCAAAAAAGTTACTATAATATATCCTGCTAATTTTTTGATTTTTCCCTTAATTAAAAAATAATAATAAATAAATAAATTTTTTTAAAAGGGGGAGATTGAGATGTGCATCTCTTAAATGAATAGTGTTGCTGAACATTTTTCATATATTTATTTGCCATTTCTACTTCTTCATCTAAGAAGTATTTACCCATTTTAGATGCCCATATTTTTGGATTGGGCTTTAAATCTTGGGGGTCTGGGTTTTTGAGTTTTGAGCATCCTAGATATTAATCCTTTGTCTGAAGGATAACTGACTAAAAGGTTTTCCCACCCTGTGGCTTATCTTTTTACTCTATCTATACTTATTACTCTATTTTACTCTATTATTTCTTTCACTGTGCAAAAGCTTTTTAACAGAATGAGCTCCTAGTTGTTGATTCTTTGTAGTATTTCCAGTGTGGTTGGGGTTTTGTTCATGATTTCTGCCTTTTCCTAAGTCTTTAAGAGTTCTACCTATTCTCTCTTCCAGCAGATTTAAAGTTTCTGTTTTAATATTTAGATCTTTGATCCATTTTGATTTTAATTTAGTGTGTGGTGAGAGACATGGGTCTAGCATTATCATCTTATGTGATTGTCTTGTGGATAACCCAGGCAGAGGGACAAACACTTACGGATATTATAGGTGCTACTACCCGTGGCAGGGGAAAAAGACAAATTAAGAGATGTACCTCCAACAAGACCTCTCCAGAGTGCCAGTAACTCAGGAGGGAAAAATAACTGACTTTTTAAAGGCTTTTGGGCGTATGGGTTCAAAATTTATCCTTCCGGGTTGTCTTGTGGTAAAGTACTGTGTTGCTTACATTGTCTGTTCTGATCTGCTTTGTCCTGTCCTCTTTTGTCTTAAAGTTTTTAAAATTTTTAAAAAAAATTTTTTAAAAACAAAATTTATCCTTCTACTGACAACAAGGCAACTAACTCTACTTAAACTTCAGAAGAACTATGTGTGACTGCTTTGTTTCATTTGGAGCAGTGTCTGAAGCTTATTTTTACCAACAAGGTCTGATTTTCCAAACTTAAATTCAAAAGAGACGATCTTTCAAGGCAAGAACCATGAAGTTAATCTAATGGTTAGGTTTCGTCTTATCTGATATGAACGAAAAGCCTACAGTTATTTCAAAATGGTATGACAAATACCTATGAAGTGGAGCAAGGGGTCTTTTTCTCTACCTATTTTAGATTCTCCATTTAGGACCCCATAAGATAGACTGACCCAGGGCAGTTTAGTAAGAGAATAAACTAGGCATGGTGCGACCCTCTGCAAGGCTGAGGCAAGAATGGCAAGTTCAAGCCCAACCTAGACTCAAAGAGTCAGTGAGGTTTTGCTTCAAAAGAAAAAAAAAGAGTAAAGGAGAGAGAGAAAAGAAAAGAGAACAGAAAAGAAAAGAAAGTCTGGGGGATGCAGCTCGGTGAAGGCCTTTACTACAAAAAAAAAAAAAAAAAAAAAAAAAAGGAAGAGAGAAGCCACTAAACCCTGGAATTAAATACACTGAAAAGAGGGTTTGGGGCTTTTGATGGGAGACATTATGAGGAAATGTTCAGGAAAATTGTGGTAAGCAAGAGTTATTTAGTAAGTTTTACTTTGCAGAATTAAATCCACATCTTTTTTACTGACAGAGTTGTTAAGGATCCTCCTCTCCCTGGAACATGAAAGGGAGACATCTATACAAGTGGAAAATTTTTTATATAAATGTAAATTTTCTTTACAAAAGAACATTTTTGCCCAATTTTTAAAGCTTTGCTGAATCAGCTGATTCTCAATAAATGTTAGCTCAAAATAATCTCTAGGCCCAAGAGGCATATTTTGGGGTGGTCATCCCCTAAAATTCTGCCCAAATCTTATTAGTAAATTAATTCAAATACCTAGAGTTCTTCTTCAATGTAGTGAATACAGCCCTGCACCCATGAATCCTAAATGCTTTCCTTTTCCCTGGCCATCTATTATCCTCTATGAGCTCATTTCCCTGCTCTAAGCCACAGAGGCAGCTCCACCTGGTGCTACCCATGCCACTCCACACTGCTCACATGATCCTCTGGGTAGCATACAGCATAGCGAACAGACAGATCATCTGTGCTCCCGCTTAAAATGTACTCAATACTTTGGTCTTTATTCATCAATTGTCATCACAGTCATTCATCTAGTCACTTCTCCATTTATTAAAAGATTATATCTTTAGTACCTAGTATGGACAAAGCTAGAGAATACAATGGTGAGCTATAACAAAAATAGGTGTAGACCTTTCCCTCGTGAAATTGAGTAGCCATATAAATAAATGTGACAATTTTGTGTCTACAGGTTGAGGTTCTTAAAATCTCTACTTTGACTTAAAATGATCAAAATAATGAGTAGGAATGTATTTAATGAAGAGTGAGGAGAGGCAGAAGGTACCAAACAGAAGGAAGAGTATGTGAATTAGCCTCAAGGTAGGAAGATCATGATACTTGGACAGGAAAGAAAACCAGTACAGCTGATACCTGGAGAATAAGAGGAATGAGGGTTTTTTGTCTTGTCTGACTCAAAGTGGTAAGTTAGATCATAAACTTGGTTTTAGACCATATTAAGATTGAAGTGTTCAGTATTCATGTCAGACAGTTAAATAGAGGGCTCTAGAGCAATGAGTCTAGAACCAAGGATGATTCCTCCCACTCCAACACGTATTTACCAATGTATGCAGACATTTTGTTATCACAACAGAGGATGAGATTGCTATGGTTTGTGTCTAGATGTCCCCCCAAAACCTCATGCAGTCATAGGCGAGGCTTTTTCAGAGATGGCTGGATTTAGAGTGCGTGATGCTGGGATCATGGTACAATGATAGCTTCAGGGACACTAGGATTAAAGGTGTGAGTACTATATGCCCTAAGTAGCCTGGTTGAGACATAAGGGATAGAAAGAGCTGTGGTTGTCCCTTGTTGCTTTTGCTTCCTTCTGCCCACATGAACTGTTTTTCTATATGATGCCCCACCACCCTGCCCTGAAGCCAGCTGATTATGGACTGACACCTCTATAGACTGTGAGCTAGATAAACCTTTCCTTTATTAACTTGGGGTCTTGGGGACTTTGTCTCAGCAGAGACAAAGAAACTAAAACAAGTATCTAGTGGGTAGAAGCCAGGAATGATACTAAACATCCTACTATGCAAGGACAACCGCACAACAAAAATTATTTAACCCAAACTGCCAATAATGACAAAAGTGAGAAACCATAGTTCTGATATATTTGGGAAACATTGGGCCAAATGCCTTGGACATTGATGAGGAAAAAATGAGGGTAGTAAGGAAATCAGGATAGCATAAGTTTTTGAGAAACTTTATCACATAATAACTCAGTAATTCCAGTACAAGAGACTAAAAAGAAACAGGCAGAGGAACAAGAGGAAAACTCAAAGAAAGTGGAGTCTAGGTAAGGGTGGGACGTGTGTAAAAGTGATAGATGCTACTGGAAAACCAAAGGATATGAGGCTTAAAAGTGTCCAATGCATTTAGGGATGCTGGTTTAAAATAATTTTGCTTTAAAGGCACTAAGTTTATTCTGAGCCAAATATGAGTGACCATGACCCGGGGAAACAGATTCAAGCTATCCTGAATGATATGTGGAATGACAGAACAAAAGAAAGTCATAAATCAGCGTATTTACCGATTACATTGATGGGAGAATTAGCTAGGCAGCCTACAGAAAAGCAGAGGAATGTCTTCTACGGGATTCAGATGTAATCTTATAGCATTCTTAGTGTTAGGGATAATAGAAGCTTAACTGTACATTCCAAAAGTTCTAGCCAGAAGTCACGGAGATGTTAGGTCAGAGGTTAATAGTAAGGGAATATAAAAGAGGCAAAAGACAGGACAAGATAAAAGTACAACATTTCATCTCTCCACAGTTATAATGTTCTAGTTATCCAAGGTTAAACAGTCTGTAAGCTCTTAAATATAAATGTGACTTCTTCAGAGAACTTCAGTTCACAGGGATGTGAAGGCCATTGTCAGTTTAGTAGCATGGTATTCAGAAAAGACATATCGCATTGGGTCAAGGACTGAGGGAAAGATGAAAAATGAAGGCAGATAATATAAGCAATGCCTTTAGAAAGTTTGGCAGTACTCAAGGGAAGACAAAGAACAGTCCTGCCAAGAAAAGTGGGATTAAGAATAGTGAGGTTTTTTTTTTTATGTTGGAAACTTTCAAATACATATAAAGTTGAGCAGCTTGTTAAAATGGACATTTATATACTTTGAGTTGTACTTTGAATTCCAGATTCTGCCTCATTTGTTTCTCCAAAGTACTTTTTATTCTACGAGAATAACTGGATTCCAATTCCAAACTCTGTATCTTCTAATCAGCAATAGCTGAAAACTGCTCAACCAGCTACAGTTTTTTTTTTTTGCCACTCCCCCTGTATACACATAGTTTAATGGTCAGCCAATAGGTTTGGGCAGATTTTATACCCTACCCTTGGGAATTCATCACTTCTTGAGTTGGTTCACTTTCAGAATTCTCCCCCTTCACTTTCCTGCTGCTCCGCCAACCCTAACTCCATTCTCTAACTTTGGCTTTCTGCTGTCCCAGATTGATTGCAAACTGTTGGCTTCAGGCAAAAAACTGCAACTCTCAAGAAATGTGATTTCTACTTTCCCACGTAGATTCCCCTCCAGTTTCTGGCAACCTTAATCCAAATAACCTTGCCATAAATAAATATAATTTTCATAACATAACAATTAAATTGTTTAGAAATGAATAATTTTATAATTGGTATCTGAAGTATCTAAACAACTGTGTTATTACCAGAAGCTCAAGGTTTGTTTTTGTATCGAGGCTTGACAAGCTTCAGGGCTGGTGAGAAATTAATGTGGAATCCAGTAGAGTGAATGAGAGGAAAGGGATCACTTCAGGGTAGAAGATTCATTCAGGTCCACATACTTTAGGTTTAAACTTTAAAAGTTCTGATTCAAGCTTTAAAACTGTTAAATAAAATAAATCTATTATCTTTAATTTTTTAATTTTTAAAATTATTTTAATTTTTTTTCTTTTATTTAATCTATTATCTTGTCTTTACAAGCATACCTATATTTGATGTGCTGGAAGACTGAGTTTAAATTTTAAATTCTGAGACTCCAGGGTCCAAAGAAAACTGACTGCATCCTCCTTCTCTCCATCTCACTTGCATCCCTCTTCAAAGGCTTCGTGTGTATATGTCTGGATATCTCAAACCATGTTTCCACAATCCATTCACAGCCTCAGGCCTAGGGATCCAGCCACTGTTGTGTAGTCCGTACTCAGGAAACAGATCCAGAGACCCAAGAGCAGTTACTCTTTTAGGGCCTTTTGGCCAAGAAAATATAGGAACCTCAGTACCTGGTCTAGAGGGAGGAAGAGAAGGAGGGTGCACATTCTGGAGAACACAAACTCCAGCTGAGCACAATTCTTGGCCCGATGGCCTCCAGGTGCTATGGAGAGGAACAATTGTAGGCAGGCCAGAGTTGGATCTTCGAAACTTTTAGGCTTTAACAAGAGATCCCTCTTACCCAGGTCTATGGGCAAAATTAAATGGTACAAGGCTCACTTAATTAGGTGATGCAATGATTAAGTGGCTGCAAGTCCCAATACCTTTGGTCTTTGCTCTTTTCCTGCGCAATCTAACTGCCTAGTTTCTCTGTTTCTATGTGTTTGTTTCTCCTAGTGGGCTGTTTATCACCATTCATGACAAGGGCCACATTGCAACAATGCTGAACTCTTGGCCAGAAGAAAATATTAAGGTATGATTTTGGTTTCATTGTTATTGCTCTTTTGTTGGGTAAGTCCTTTCAGCCTGCATTAGAGTCATTTCCTCCTGTAAGATGAACTATTATGACACTGAAGGCAACATACTGCCCTCCTATACCAGCAATACCATAGACTTCTCATGGTTAAACACAAGTAGAGAGTGCATTAATCAAAAACTCGTATTAAATTACCCATTATCATCATCACCACCATTATTATCATTATCATCATTACTGCCATCATCACCACCACCATCATCATTAGTATGAAGATATGTTCAGCATGAGTACCTACTAAATGTAAAATGACAGTTTCCATGGTGAATACAGCAAGAAACCATACAAAAGCTCTTTCTTATATAGCAGGAGGCAAACAAAACAAAAAAACTAGCAAGGTAGAATTTGACCAGAGTTAAGTGAGGTGTACACAAAGGTTGACAGTTTTCAAAGGGGCAGAAATGACTTTTAGCTCAAATAAAACCTCAGATGACTTCAAGTAGGAAATGACACTGGATCTGGGGCTTGAACTGAGGGAAGAGTTTGAACAATTAGTCATTAAAGAGATTGGGATATAGGCAACAACCTTCTACATGAAGAAAAGAGCTTATGTTAAGCATAACATAAGCTTGACTTTGTGTATCCTAGGTACACACAGCAGTAGGGCTTAGATGCAGTGTGACAAAGCACACCTGGTACTTTTTCCTGAAGTATCCATTTTATTCAAAAATTTAGGAAGAAAACCTTATTTTGATTAGTGAGAAGTTTTATTACAACTCTGTACTTAAATATTTGGTTTTCCATTACTTTGGTCTTGTTTTCAACCATCTTTAATATTGCCATTTAGATTTTTTTATGATTTTACCTCTTTAAAATATATTTTATTAGTGCCTATGCCTTTTCTAAAATAGTGGGTTTCAATGTGGCATTTTAAGTTTTCTTACTTTTCATTTTTATTAGTACATGTTTGGAATTACATAATGATTACATTCCTCATGAGGAGCTGGTACATGTGCATAGCACATCTTAAGTTTTTTTGCATCTCTTTCCTTCTCCACCTTCACCACTCTCTCCCTGTCCTGGTTCCCTCCCCACATGCAAAAGATCTGCCTCCCTGGTTCCTATTGTCTCTTTTATTTTGCTCTTTAATTATACTCTTGGTTTCTTATGTAAGAGAAGCCATGTGATATTTACGCTTGTATATCTAATTTATTTCATTTAACATCATAGTCTCAAAGTGCATCAATTTTCCTAGAAATGACTCCCCTTTATCTTTCTGTATGGCATAGCTGTCTTTTCATACATGCATATAACATATTTTGATCATATACATCCTGTTACCCTTATATATACCTTCCTGTGTTTTACCCTTATTCTCCTCCTCTTCTTGTCCAATATTAATGGAAAAGAAATTTATTTAACAAACAAGACAGAATGTGGGATCTAAACGCTGTGTTAATTTTAAAATATAAAACTTTGTGGAAATTTTTTAGCCTTTGGCTAAACCCCTGATCTTCTGCCATAAGAACTTCTGTAATAAAGTTTTAGGGTTTTGGTACCTAACGTTACTGTCACTTTCAGAAGCAATATGGATGAAACAAAAATTCCAGGCATCTGCTGATTGCTTAATGAGGGTATTTCTGGCACAGGAGCTGGGGAAGAGACTAGGCCTGACCAACCACAGTATAAGAAACTCTTGTGTCCAGTGCTGACACCACTATGCCTCCACTGAGAGTTCCTGCACTCCACCACTGTTTATTATCCAGGGTTTCCCTCCTCCTTTTTCTGTTGATTCCCTGACTCCCACCACCTGTCTCCAAAAGGCTCCAAATATTGCTTCTTCCTATTTATTTCTAGTTGTCTCCCTGCCACTTCTGGCCCTCCTGTGCTGCATCATCATTCAGACCAGAGTAGAGAGAGGCAGCACCTTTTAACTTCAATCCTGGCCATGGTAAATGGTTCATTTTGTGTATCTTGTCTAGAAGTGATTTTGCCCCATGCATCTCTTTCTTGCTTATCTGCTTAGACTTCAATTATGTACTGGCATTGGCCTTTCAGGTTTTGGTCTCTGTCCAGAAAACCCAGTTTCCAGGATGTATCTAAGATGTAAGTACACTAAAATCTTGACATTAAGGGAAGCCAGTTCACTCAATGGAGAGTTAATGGCTGATCTAACTAGGAATGTTGCTGGAGTCTTGTAAATGAGGGCTTTTCTACATACATAGAGTGTTCAACCATGAAGAAACTTCATATATAGTAGGCATTTAAAAGATGCTTATTGAATCAAATAAACTCAGTCAACAGATGTATTAAGCATCTTTCAGTTACAAAGTACCAGAGAGAGGATCTCCACTAATACATACAGTACTTTTGTTAAAATTATGAGAAATTAGAAAGAATGATGAAAAGATAATCTCCATCTTAACCAGAAATAAAAGGTGTCCACTTCTAAGCTGCCACCAAGGCTTTTTGAGAGCCTCATGAGATGACTGTCAAGATTCAACTGCTTCAGTTGTTAGGGCACAACTCATACAACTGTTACTACAGTCCTGATGCAAGAGATACAAAAGGAAAAAACATGGATCCTGCCTTGGAACTGCTTTATACTATGGATAGAAAACCAAAACATGAATTCAAAAGTACAATGAAAGGAGTTACATATAGTGATTTCAATAAGCGTATTTTCAGAACACTGAGTTCTAAGTACCACAGACAGTGGTTACAGAGGAAGAGAAATGGGAGCTTTAGGAGATGAAATTCAAGAAAGCCTGAATAGACAGACATCACCACCTTTACGGAGAGTATATGTTGCATAAGCAGATCTAGGCTGGAGTGGCATCTAATTCAGTTGGATTTGACGACCACTTAGTAAACATCTACTCTGCAAGAATTTTCTGGGGAAGTGGAATTAAAGAAGTACAGATTCAAACTCAAGGAGCATACAGTGGTTAGAGACCAACCCAGAAGTAATGAGAGTACACTGTGTCTGTGCTGTCAAAAAGAGGAGACTGTAAGGGAAGCAGCAAATTGGTAATCAGTCTGTGCCTGCCTAGAGGGTCCTAGAGTGAATTAGTGAATACCTTCTCCGTCCTTTATTCCTGTCTCACTTTGGAGAAGCCCAGAGGTCTGTTCTAGTTATTACGTAGAGGAAGTAGCCCTTGCTTTGAAACCTGACAGATGGGCATTCTGGCCTTAAATCTTTCATTTACATGTATGAACAGATAATCTCTCTGAGCTTCGTTTTCCTGCTGTGAAGATTCACAGTAATAATGTTTGTACACATTGAATGGCACTTGAATGGACACTGTTATTACTGGAAGCCCCTGTAGCTCACATATCTGTGTGGGAGTTAGGAACATCTGTGGAAGGTCTTACCTCACAATCAAAGGACACAAATGAGCAATCAGAAAGGTGTCATAGTGATGAGCAACAAAGAAAGAGCCTGAGATTTCATGCTCATATTCTGAAATATAGCAAAGTAATGAATAGAAGGGGAGAAGTGCACCCCAGGACTCAGGAAGGATATGAAACAAGAACTGAAGCCCATGAGGAGAGCACAGAGAGAGAGACTTCAACAAAGAAGGAGGGGGCATGTGGTGCTTTCACCTTGAGCCCAGACTCTTTGCCTGGGAGAGGCAGTTTGAACATGCAGATTTGTGATGTCTACTATTGACCTCCATTAGTAGGCCTCCACAAGAGAAACACACCAGTGGAATTGAGCAGTGAAGGTAACAGACTGCACTGGCTCATGAGTTATTTGGGTTCAGACATCACCTAAGGGAGGCCATTGGCTGGTAGCCATCTTGGAGAAGGCCCAACTGAGCTTCGAACTTACAGTAACTGCTGGTTCTACCTAATGACTCCCAGTGTCAGGATCAGGGAGCTGAGTTCAACCCAGCAGGAAGCCAAGTTCAAGGATTACAGACAGCTGCAGACTGAACGAATCTGGTTCCATCTCCACAACCAGGTACCAGCCTGAACTTCAGTGGAACTAATGGGACAGACTCACTGGGATTATCCACCACTCTGCCAAAAAGCTGTAGCTATTTTACTGGGATGAATTAACTCAAATCTGGACTCTGTCTGCCCACAATGTCTACCAGTGACAGGAGAGACACACCTTAAAGTGGACATTTTTTTCCTTTTTTCCCCTCCCTTCTCTTGTTCCTTGTTTTGTTTTTGTTTTTGATTGTTTGTTCTTGTTTCTATATGAGTATGAACATTATTTCTGATTTTTTATTGTTGTTGTTCTGTTATGTTGTTTGTATTTTTTTCTTCTGCATCACTTTCCCAAAGTTTGTGTGATCTTCTTTTGTTTTCCAGCCTTGTTCCTAATCTCTTCCTCTCTGTTTCTCAATGTTTCCTCCAACCTTTTTTAAAATTTTTTCCCCTGAGTGTAAAAATGCTGTATTGAGGGCTTATTTGCTACATATGATTTTCTAATTCATTTTACATTTTGTTATATAACACAACTCTAGTTCATACAGTTAAAGGTGGTAAATTAATAGTTACCTCATTTTCTAGGCTATGTTTGATGCTAATTCTATCACTGGTTGTATGACATACAACCAAGGTGGCATAATTGCTCTAACTAGTTTTTTTCCCTAATATACTAAAGCTGAGATTGCCTAAGTGTCATAAAAAATATAAGCCAGTGCCAAAGAAACAGAATCTGGGCCAAATAGGCAGAAACTTCTTATCCCCATAAGTTTAAAAGGTAGGATCTTATAACAGAGTCAAAACCTAAAAACCAACTGCACCTGGAAGACACCTCTGAAGAGTAGTGATTTCCCATGGATTCTTTTTTTTTTTTTAATTTTATTTAAGGAGAAAAGAAAAAAAAAGCAGGGAAAGGGTACAAGTTATACAGATTTACAGAAAAAAAAATGAACAGTAGGAAATCACTAGTTAATGGATTACATATTGTCATCTTAGAAATAATTGTTCAAGTCACAAAATTAAAGCTTGTAAAGTGGACATTCCATCAATGATACTGCAAACAGTTCTGTTCATTGATCCAATAAAACTCTGTGATATCATTTTCTATCTTATACACTTAAATATACATGCAGTTATATAGTTTGGAGCACTTTCTTTTCCTCTCTTTTGTACCATGACTATTACACATTTTGGGTTTCATTGCTCCCACGGTTCTTATTACTTTTTTGGAAGAGAGTAAAACCAAATGTGACATAACAGAACAGAATCGGTCAAGTCAAAAGGGTGGGCATAATAGATAATGTAAAAACATAATACAAGGTGATCAACAATGGTTACCATAATGCCTCCCGCTATCTCTAATAGAATTGCCTATATTGTTAGTTATAATACAATTGAATAAAACAGTAAAGAATAAAACCGACAAAACCTAAACATTGGAGACTTTTTAGGTCTTCAAAAGTAGATAAAAGTCAACAAGAATGGGCGTCATAATGAATCTCATTATCTTCACAGCTGATGCCTAAACTTTCGAACCTGATACTATCCAGCAAAACAGAATAGGGGAACATCAGTTAAAAACCAGATGGTGAGAGTAATACAGGGCTTTAAATCAAGGTAATGAAAAGTCAAAGTGGGTTACTATAATATATCCTGCTATTTTTTTTCCTTTAATTAAAAGGATAAAGATAAAAAAGTAAATAATGGAGTGGAGATTGAGATAAAAGAGGGCATAACAACAAAACAGCGCAGATCAAAATATAACCATTTAAGCAGAATAGTGTTTCACCACCAGATAATCCTAACCTAAAAGTAGTTACCATATTGTCTCTTTCTTTGAAATCCTTGAGTACAACTTCATATACTGTAGCATTAAGTATATCAAAACAATGTAAAACCATTCAAGAGAATGACAGCATTACAGAGTATTTAGAATCGACTAACAGAAAATGAACAATGGTTTCTGTATAATCTCCTTGTCTTTAAAAGGTTTTTGCTTATACTATCGTACATAATAAAATCCAATAAGATACAGCCTATTTAGACCATTGGAGACAGAAGGACAAAAGCTAGATGAGACTTCAAAACAAGATGATACTAAATCAGTATTACCTATTAAGATGTCATTTTCTCTAAAATAGCTGTTCCTATCATCCAATCTTCTCTGCCTCATTTCTGTTGAGCTCTTTTTCTGTCAGTAGCTGTCAGTTTGTCTTCTTCATTTTGTTCTCTGCTCCATTCGTTGTGGCCTCTCTGCCATTATTTCTGGATTCTTTGTATTTCTCTTTTTTTAGAATATCCTGCAATACTCTCTGTAGAGTTGAATTGGTGGTTGCAAATTCCCCTTTCCCATGGATTCTAAACACTAGCAATACAGCTACTCGCCACAAACAATTTATAATCATTGACCTAGAAATTAAAGTAAAAAAATAAACAATGAGAAGACATTTAAAGAAGATGCAGCCACAGATATCTAGCTCACCAAAGGCAAAACCAGGGGGTAGTGAATTTGAACAATGCAAAAGCTACCCACCTGGACTCTCTGAAATGGTAATAGCAGAAGAAACTAAGCAGATGAATGGGGCTCTAGAAAAAGTCAAATCAGAAATCATTTCTCAGATAACTACAGACATGGTGACCATAATGAAAGACATGCTTAGTGACTCTAGCAGAGACAGAGTGTAAAAAAAAGTAGAGGAGCTTAAGAAAATGATGGAAACCACAAACACCCAACATAGGAAAGAAATGGAATCCATGAAACAGATTCAAATAGATATTGTGGACATTGAAAATTGAAAGTTTAGAACACAGTGAGCCAATATAAAGATAGAATATCAGATACAGGAGACAGAATTATAGTTAGTCATCATGAAAAGAAAGATTTCTTCAAAGTAGCAAGGGACCACAAGAAATCAATTCAACAGCTTCTAAATAATGCAAAGAAGAATAACATAAGATAGATCAGAGTCAATGAAAAACAGGAGATAGGGCAAATAATACAAAAAAACCTGTTCACAATGATCATGGCAGAAAACCTCTCTGGCAGGGAAAAAGAATTTGACATACATATAAGTCATGTAGAATTCCAATGAACCATGATCAAAAAGAAATCTGCAACAAGGCATATAATAGTCAAGATTACAGGAATTTGTCACAAAAACAGAACACTAAAAGCTGTTAGTATAAAGGAAAGCCTGTTGGAATGACAGCAGAATTCTCAACACAAATCCTCCAGTCAAGGAGAGCTTAGAGTGATTAATTGCTTGCCTGACGTGGTAGTTTCATTGTTGTTCTTGAAATTGTGGTCATTTTTGTTTATGTCTAGAATTATCTTCCATTACCCTATGTACTGTTGGTTTGAGGGTGATGAATTTCTTCAGTTGTTCTTTGCATTGGAAGTATCTTATTTCTCCATTAATTTTGAAAGATAGATAGTTTGCAGAATATATCAGTCTGGGTTGGGAGTTATTTCAGGATGTAAAATATTTCACTCTAAGCTCTTCTTGACGAGGGTCTCTGTTGAGAAGTGTGCTGTGATTCTGATGGACTTACCTTAAGAGATGATCTGTTTATTTTCTCTAATATTTTCTTTAATATTCTGATCTTGTGTTGAATTTCTGGGATCTTGATTATTGTATATCAGGATATAGACTTATTTTGGATGGTTAATTGGAGTTCAATATGTCTTACTCATCTGTATGTCAGATCCTTTTCCCATGACTGGGAAATTTTCCACTATTACTTATGCAAATAATTTATGTCATTTATGTTGAATCCTGCTTTTTTCATTGACACAAATTATTATTACATTATTTTTCTTTGCATCATCTTGCAGCTATTTAATTGTTATTTCCTGATCTCTTGTCCTTTTCAGATTTTTCCTTTTATGAGCACTAATCATGATCCTGTCTTCAAGGCCTGAAAGACTGTTGTCAGTCTCATTCAAGCAATTTTCCAGTCTTCAGTGGAATTTTTAATTTCCTGAATATCTGTTTGAATTTACTTTATGCATTCTATTTCTTTCTTATTTTGATCATTCATGGTTTCCAATGTCTTTCTAGCATCATCTATCTTTAGATTTGCTGAACAATTCCTTTATAAATATTGACACTTCTTTTTTCACCTGAGAGATTATTTCTGATCTGATTTCCTCTATAGTCTCATGGATTTGTTTCTTTATCTCACTTACTGTCTTTTCAGAAATTTCCTGTGTATGTCTTCAATCTATTCTATATTGATGTCTCCTTATTCTGGGTAATCTGGAGCCCTGAGATTGCATTTTGCTTTTTCATCTTGTCATTTTCTATTTCAAAAAAAATTTTTTATTTTGCTTTTGTGATGATCCTTGTGGGTTTTTGTAGATATCGCTAGTATCAAGGCCTCTCTAGGAAAAGTTTGTTCTTCAGTAATGTCTTCTGTGTGTAGAAGATTCTTTGCTAGTGTCTGTTACAAGATGTTACCTCCCCAATTAATTAAGAGTGAGTATCTATTTGACTCAGTCCCTGGTCTTTTTCTGTAGGGCTTCAGTGAGGTTATTATCCCAGAGCTTCCCAGTATTGTTACAGAAGGGAGAACAATTCATTAAACCAGACATGAAATACTAGCTAAAGTAATAAAATTAACAGCAACAATAGTATCAGGCACAACTTAGAAACTGAAAAACTGTTGTCAGTTTTACACACTAGACCATTCAAACAAAGTCTATAGTTATATTACAGAACTGATCATAAATTACGAATTTGTATGCAAAGTATTTCCCCTTGGTAAAATAGTTTTACCCTGTGGTGGGGAAATTTAGGGAGGACACTGTATAAGACAAAGATAACTGGCAACGAAGTAGAAGTAAGGCTGGCAGACAAAGGATGATCATGCAAGGTTTTGGAAACCAGAGAAGGGGGTAGAAAAAAAAGAATAAAGGAGTGTGCAACAGATTATCAGAACTTGGTCTCTGGGTTTGGGGGATGGTGATTGGAATTCACCCTAGCACTTTAGAAAAGAGAGAGAAAAAGAGCAAAAGAAAGAAAGAGAAATAAAAAAGGAAAATGAAGAGACAAAAAGAGAAAAAAATTGAGATAAAAGGGCCAGTTACCAAGTCCTGGATTCTTCCCTAGCTGGTTGCTGGTCCCTCAGAAGCCTCAGTCACCTGCTGGATCATATTTTTACTGTTACTTTGGACTTTTCACATCATGAGTCTCACCTGTCCATCTTGTGCACCTTAGCTGGGACCCTACTGTTTTTCTGGCATTCCTTCTGGTCGCTTAGGCCTTCCCAAGCCGTTCACTTCAGTAGTGGCAGTAGCGAAGGGAAGAGCCACCCTCCTCTGGCGAGGTTCACCTCGGTTCCCAAGGTGGCCAACATGGGATGGAGGGGTTGCTCTCCTCTGTGCAGCTTACCTGGGTCCTGGGTTCTCTTCTTGTTTAGGGAGGATGGGGTAGGCCACATTAGACCTCCAAGAAGTGTCCGGCATAAATCAGAAAGAGGAATGCAAATTGCTTTTCTTACTTTTTCCCACAGAGTGTATTGCGTGGAATTAGAAGGCAATTCTGAGAATTGCATTCTCCCCAACAATTTTCCCAAGCTCTTAAATCTTTCTTTTATCCCAATCACGACAAGTTCTGGAGAAAGCACTGAGAGGCAGCTGGTGTGAAGCCAAGGGAGTGTCCTGCCGTATGTACCAACCATGTGGGTATTTAAAGTTGGACAAAGTGGCCAGGGTCAAGTGTCTACTTAGCATGCATAGGTACAGTCTGTGCAACCCCCCACACTGTGCTCAGTGTGAGAGATTGAATTTCCTGGAAACAGACTCTGAGATAGAAATTAGTATATTAGAAAATGTTCTTGAGTCAACACTAGTGGAAGAGAAAGAGGCAGTATAGATCACAGAAGTCAGCTCCAGAGAGGTTTATAAGAAAGTGTCAGCTGAACCCATGAGGCTCTAGAGCAGGAAAGGCCCTTCAGAGTCTTCCTGAGTTGGGGAAAGAGCATGGGCCCTTCTACTCCTGCAGTGACCAGGCCTGCCTCTAGAATGAGGTGTGACACTAAACAAGATGGTGCTCTTTGGTGGAGAAAATTCCTCAGGGAGGTTGATAACTAAAAGTGTAGATGTGAAAATAACTGTTTTATAGAGAAAGAAGCTGAAAAATTAGGTTCTTTGCAAGTAAGAAAAGGAATTAAGATTTGAACTGCTGATGTGGTGGCACATGTCTGTGATCCCAGCACTGAGGAGGCTGAGGCAGGAGGAACACTGTGAGTTTGAGTCCTGGGCTACAGAGTGAGGTCAAGACCAGCCTGAACTGCAAACTACATAGTAAGACTCTGTCTCAGAAAACAAAAAAAAACAAAATTGAATGTGCATTATTTATGCTGTGGGGAAGTGATAAGGAGAATAGGAAGAAGGGGAAGGAAAAGGAAGTAGACAATCAGAAGAACTGAAGGTTGTACACATGGTACTATAGGCAGCCCATGACCGTAACTACAAATCTAAAACCCTAAAGTAAGCAAGAAATCAGAATCTTCTGGTCAGTCTTGGGTCAGTACATCAGGTCTCACCTAAGCCAAAGGGCATGCTCACTAAATCAAAAAAGGATGTGAGTTGGAGCTGCACAGATAAAGACAGAACATAGAACGCTATTCTCCAAATTTCCTGCTGCAAATACCACATTGTCTCTCTTGTGTGAGAAACAAAAGGGTAAAGGAGAACCAAAATGATATTGGAAAGTAAAAATAACATGTTCAAATGGGAAAGGAAATGGTGGGGGAGGATAGGAAACAAAAATGAAAATGAAGGGGCTGGGGATTTAGCTCAGCAGCATAAGTGCTGCCTTGCAAGCACGTGGTTGTGAGTTCGATCCCAAGTACTGACCCCAAAAAATGAAAATGAAGCTTTTGTAAATGAGAAGGGTTGAAGGGAGGGGAGAATGGTAGAAGAAAAGAATCAAGAAATACTATGTATACATACAAATTTCTTATGATGAATGTGATAATTATGTGTATCAAAAGTATACCAATAAAATTAATTTTATAAAAGATAAGGTAGTTATGAGTTGTAAAACTTCCAAAGAATAAAAATGCCAATTTATGCACCATATTGCCCAATATTTACTGATATATATATATATATATATATATATATATATATATATATCACCTGTGAGCACTCTGTGAAGTGCTGGAGAATCAAAGATGACACAACTTACTACTTGCTCCTAGTAAGCTTAGAATTAGTATGAAAGACAAGGAAATATATGTAACTGTAGATCAAGGAAGAGAGTGATAGATTCTTTGGGTGAGGAAAATGTTGTGAATATTCAGGGTAGGACGTGATAACTTCCAGAAAGAAAGCTTCATGAGGGAACTACTTTTTGAACTATTCCTTGAAACACACAACAATGTAGGATTCAGGCCAAAGTCTGAAAAGTAAAATAGCATTTATGCAAAAAATATAAATCTCATACAAAATTGGAATATTGTAATTATAAAAGAAGATAGAGAAGATAAAAAGTTCAGAGTAGATTAGAACTATGCTGTGGAAATCATCAATGTCAATGTCAATCATAAAATGTCAATTTTATGGGAATCAGAAACCTTTGGCTATTTGGGGACAAAAAATGGATACATCTGGTTGTGCTTTGAAAAATGAAGTGAATGGGAAAGATCCAAGAGTAAGAAGTCAGAATACCACTGTGGTAGCCTAAGTAAGATATGGACCAGTTGAAAAGGTATGAAGGTGCTGGAGCTGACACAGAAACACAGAGCAGGTAAAATCAGTAGAACCTGATGGCTAACTAATGACAGACAGGATACAGACTGGATGGTTTTGAACTTGAGAGATACAAGGAAACAGAAGGACAGCAGAGCAAGAATGTTCAAACAGAGTAAAAAGAAAAGAGAATTCTTATTAGGAACTTATGCAGTTTTTGAGAAGTATTGGACATAAAAGTGGAAATTTCCTGCAGTTAGCTACAAATGTCATCAGGTTAAGAAATGACAGTAGGAGCTTTTAGGATGGATGAAATTTCAAGGTTAGAATGTTATTAGGCCTGGAATACACAGATTTTCTTGAAAGTTTCTTTTGCCAAAATCTCTCTTTGGTTTCTCTTTGTTCATTTGACAAATAATTATCACCTGGTCCTTTTGTGTTATAGAGAGTCAGAAATAATGTTAAAGTCTAATATATAATCTTTGCCCCAAGTAATAATCATCATTATAATCATCAGAATAGTGACTATTTACTGACCACTCTTACTTTTAAGTTAAGATATATATTATTTTCATCTTAATATTAATTTATACCCATTTTATGGGACGATTAAAGGTCAGAAAAGTTATCTATTTACCCAAGATTGTACAGTACATTATCAAGGAGTCTAGATGGAAATATTGTTTACTAGATTCCAAAGCCCCTGCCATTAACCTGTGAAGTGTTTGGTGAGACAGAGTCTGTGTTATTAAAAAATTAAACAGCATAAAATATACTTGACTTTGACTCATCAAAATATCTGAGGCTGAATAATGTATAAAAGAAAAATGGCTTACTTGGCTCTCATTTTTGGAGGTTCAAGTGTGTGATCCTGTCATCAGCTCAGCTTTGGGGAGGCACTCGTGGCAAATGGCATCACAATGTCAGGATCATGTGTAAGAGAATTAATAGTGAGACGGGAAACTAGAGAGACCAAGGAGGGGTCAGTCTTGCTCTTTGATAACTCACTTTTGTAGAAACTAATGGGGCCACATAAGAACTACTTTAATTTCTTCACAGACAGTAGCACTGTGCCTACTAAGTAATTATAACATTTGTAGAAGACAGGCAGGTGACAGGAAGTATAAGTGGTAGATACAAGTGCAAGTGGTCTGGATTTGCCCTGCTGGAGGATGGAAAGAAATCCCATCACAGAGAGAAAACCATAGAGGCTTGGGGAGAGAGATCGTAGGAGGATTAAGAATGCATCTGGGGAGAGTAAAGCAGCCACTTTGGCCAGAGGATGGAATTATAAACAGATACCTATCAGGAGATAAATCTCAGAAGGTATGTTGGGTTCAGGTCATTAAAGAGCTAAGCTCTTTGAACGCCATCCCATGAAAAATTAGAAGATACTAAAGGTTTTTGAGCCTGAGAATTACATAATTAAAATGGGCTTTTGAAACAATCAGTTTGACATTTGTTGGCAGACGAGATCAGAAGAAAGATGAGAGGTAAGTAGTTCATTTATGAAGTTGGTGCAACATCAACCTTTTTCACAGCAGGATTGAGAACGGAGGAGAAAAGGAGCAGAGGCATCTACTCCGAAGAGCTGCGCAGGCAATAAGGGACTCTTGGACATTTCCAAGCTGTACAGAAAAGCCTCATTGTCATCCTAGTATTAAAGGGATAAGGCTCTGGAGTAACTGCTTTCCTTTCCTCTCTTTAACCTCTTCTTATTCTCTACTCCTTAAGCAGAGAAAAGTATTCTAAGAAAATGGGAACCAAAGTAAGAAAACTGTGATTAGGAGACACAGTACAGTAATAGAGTTTGGGGTCTAGGGCACAGCACAGGGTCCAGCAGGAGAGCTGCTGGGAGATCACAAGCAGGCTATCGACAAGGTGAGGCTGAAGCAGGATGGAACCTTGGCAAGAGCACAGGTAGTTTAGCCGTGAGGAATGGATAGCAGAGAGTCCTGAACTAGGTCCTGGAATCTTTCACTGCCACATATACAACCAAGGTGACCTTTGTAAATTATCTAATCTTTCCAAGAGAGCCTCAGTTTCCTCACCTGTGAAACAAGGCTAGCAGTCTTCAGACATTCTTACTGGGCCATACGCTAGGAAGGGTCAGACAAGAGTGAGTTGTGAGCACTCTTCACAGAGATAGTGAATCTAATCTAAGAGGCCATGTCATGAGTTTTACAGCACTCTCCAGAAGTGCAGGAATGTGTTTAGGATCTCTACACCTATTTGTACCAAAAGGCAGCACCAGGCTATGTGTGCTCTCACCCCACAGAGACAAAGAATAGAAGTGAAAAATACCATGGGCCCTTTCACTACTGGATTGTAAACTCTTGCAGAGTATGTAGGGATTTTTATCTCTTTATTCCAGTATCTTGCATTGTCTCTGCATGGATTAAATCCTAAGGTGCCTATTGACAGAGTCTTGTGAACAGCTAGCACATGCATATGTCAGAGCTGGTTCTGAGTCCCGGTCCAAAGCCAGGTTTCCAGTTCTTTTAGAAGTGGGAAAAGCTTGTGATGGTGAGTAGGTTGTGGTGACCTATGAACAATTCCATTGTCTGCCTGATGCCCCTTTATCCTGACATTCATGGCCCTTTGCTGTCTAATTTCTGCCTGATTTTCCATTCTTTTGTTCCAGGCAATTTATACCTATTTGTTTCCCAACATATCTTCCATGACCGAAACTCTATGCTGTATCTTAACTTCCTTCTGCATTAACTGTCTTTCTCCCCACCTGCATTCACACAGTCTCCACTTGTCCAGCACCTGGCACATGCACCCCATCACCCATGAAGGGCTACTCTACAGAAGTAAATCTTCTGACTCAATCCCTGCTGCCCTTTGTGTTATTCTGCTGTAAATAGTAAAGCCACCTCCCAAAGTCATGACTATTAATACATATATTTCACTTCCCTTGGTCCTCTAGCTCATTAAGGGCTGGGTCCATGCATACTTGTTTTTATAGAAGAGCAAACTCAAGCTCCTTCGTCCAATAGATGGAGGAAATATCTTTTGCCTAGTAGATGTTTCTTAAATATATGTGAAGTGAATGAATAAAAAATATCCATTGTAACCATATAATAAAACCCTTCATCACCATTAGCCTCATCAGAATCTGTTAATTTATGAGTCAAACCTCGAACTAGTACTATCTCTAGTCCATTTTCAGCTCTCAGTGATTGTTTGCCAAATGCAAGATAACACCAGCACAGCTTGAAAATTTTCCCATCTGACATGAAATGGTGATTCCAGAAGACATCACAAGGAGAGCTGTTCTTTGCAAATTGGATTTACAGCAGTATTTACATCAGTCCCCACACTCTGGAGCTGCAGCAGCAGCATGAAGGCCTCTTTTCCATTTTCTCCTTTTATTACGGCCTTCCCTACGTGCCCTCCCCCCACGTTTCTCAGGTTGAAAGTGTGTGTTAGTTTCTTTCAGGGAGAGTGACTAAATGTGGTTTCCCTCCAGCTGTTTATGCAGTCCACCCCTCAAACCTCAGAATGCAGGGGAGGCACCTTTCTGTCATTTTGCCACAGTAGGATTTCCTCTAGCCTCATCCCAGACAAGCTGTCTCATCCCCTGCAAAATCAATAGGTATCTACTTGTCAAGTCTGACAAGCTAGGGCACTGAAATGAGCACCTTATCACTGGAGGTGCTGCCCCGGATTGATGGCAGCCTGCTGTGTTTTTCAGGCCGTGGTGGTGACTGATGGGGAACGCATACTGGGCTTAGGAGACCTGGGCTGCTACGGCATGGGCATCCCGGTGGGCAAGCTGGCCTTGTACACAGCATGTGGAGGGGTGAACCCGCAGCAGTGCCTCCCTGTCCTGCTGGATGTTGGCACCAACAATGAGGTAACAGGCTATTTGGGTCAAGGGCTCTGGGGCCAGAAAATGACAGAAGTGGATGAATGGGGAGCATTTCGAGGGTGATTGTATCTATGTAGCAGTGAGCTATTTCTTTCCTAGTTCCCCTTCAACGGAGTACTCCCTTCACACATTTGCCCTGCCCTTCCTCTCCCACCCCTCTCCCATTTCTGTGTCCCCTTGCTTCTTCCTCTACCTCTCCCTGACGCTCTACCTCCTTGAGAGCCTCTGTGCCCTTTATGACCCCTGCTTGAGTTTCTCTTTATCCTTAGCCTCCATGATCCCACATGGCTTCCATTCCTCTTGAAGCCGCCTCACCCACTGATGGAGATAGAAACCAGTGCAGGTGAGTGGACTGTGTTTTTCAGCATTTTGAAGGTGAGCTGACTCAGGAGAAAGATTCAAACTCAGTGCACCAGGGCTGGGATACAGGGCACAAGGATGGGGGCTGAAAAGTCTCAATCAGGCAGATCAAAGTCCTGTAACCATGGTGAGAGAAACTAAGCCAAACTGACATCCACCTGCAGAATTCCAGGTGGTTTGGGACTGACATGTTTAATGTATGCCTGTGATCCTCAGCTGTGTC
The DNA here is from genome assembly GCF_034190915.1 of Cavia porcellus. Classification (NCBI taxonomy): domain Eukaryota; kingdom Metazoa; phylum Chordata; class Mammalia; order Rodentia; family Caviidae; genus Cavia; species Cavia porcellus. Next base: position 47,784,571 of record NW_026947492.1, read on the forward strand.
TCTGTGTTAGAAAACATGAAAAAGTGTCCAAGAATTCTTTTTTAAGAACTATATTAGTCAGCCTTTTCATTGCTGGGACCAAATACTTGATTGCCCAGAACACAAAAGGAAGGTTTAATTTAGCTCACAGTTTTAGAGGTTTCAGTCTATAGATGGCTGGCTCCAAGGCAGAAACTTCATGGTAGGAAGTCATAGAGGAGCAAAGTTGTTCAATTCCTCATCTGTTATGATTTACATAAGGGTGTTAAAGTTATTTCTAGGCTTTTTGCAAAAATGAATTGTGCACTAGTAACCCTATTTTACAGATCAGTCTTCCTCTCTTCATTATTTCTTTAGGATAAATTTCTGGAAGCAGAAATATTGACACAAATGGAATAGTCATATATTAAATTTTTTTATTCACAATGTCAAAAAGATAATACTTACTGCATTCCACAGTGACCTCTCTCAAGGAAACATATCAAGACTCAGCATGAGGCACCATGCAGCCTCATTTCAAGAATGAGCACTGTAGCTACTAGTAAAGGATGTTTCATCAGTTTTATCCACAGAAAAACAAATAAGAAAGAGACAGACAGGCCTTGTTTAATAGCTGAGAATCGTAGGGGTAGGGTGAGATGAGTGAAGGTAAAAGTCCTGGGATCAGGACTCTACAGAAAAGCACGGAACTTTACTTCCAATTTGTAACAAACTCACCAGGAAGAAAATGATCACAGCTGACCAGCAGCAAGCATAGTCCAGGCCCTTACACTCAGTTAAAACCTTATAATTCTGAATTGTGTGAATTAAATCTACTTATGATGTGATGGGAGCAGCTGTTCTTACTGTCTTTTTCGAGTTGAGGAAACTGAGGCCCAGGGAGTTTAACTTGACCCAGAAGGCCTATTGGAAATGTCAGTCTAGGATCCTAAGTGGAGGCTTTGCTCCTCTCCCCAGGCTTACAAGCAACCTCTGCTCATGCCCCTGCCTGAATTTCTGTTGTTTTATAAGTAAATATCATCTCTTGATTTCAGAATTTTTATTAGTATAATGGTTGATGCATTGTATCAACTTGAGAAGTTCAGAAGTTTAACTAAGCAACTCAGCAGGAAGCCAGGGTCCTTTGTAAACATCCTCATCCTGTGCAAGAGGTGGGCAGGGAGATGGTGTGAGTGCTGCACTGCCCTGGGGTGGTGGGATAGCCTGCTTACAAATATAGGGGAAAAAACAGGCTAGTTCTCTTTTTGCTCTTGCTGTCTTTGCTGTCTTCTGCCACTTTGAAATATTTCCCTTGTGCCACACCACCCTGCCTTGGAGCCAGCTGATTATGGACTGAAACTTCCACAAACTGCGATCTAAATAAACACTTCTTTCCTTAATTTTGAGTGTTAGGTATTTTGTCTCAGCAACAAGAGAAAAGTAACTGAGACAATTAGTAATTTTTGAATATTAAAAATTTTTAAAGAAAAATGAAATAGCATTTCTCTCACAATGCTATATCTGTGTCCTCTCCTAGTGTTTTTTCTACACACATACATAAATCTCGTTATTCCCGAGCTGTGATCAGAATATGCATGTAATTTTATTCTATACTTTTAAATTAAGATTATTTTGTGAACACTTTCCCTTTGCTTATTTAGTAAAAGTTTACTGAGTATTTAGTAGGTGTCAGGCACTCTGTTAGACATGAGGAGATAAATGAGATCCAGGCTTGGGTGAAATATTCTGGTTGACAGTATTTCAACACTGTCACCTAATTGATCATTTTAATGGGTTATGTCTTCTGCTTGCAGTGTCTGCCTCTCCCCTAAGGGTTTCACTCAGAACACAAGAATTCAAAATTGCACAGTGACCAACATTAAAAAGACAGTGATTTATCTCTTTTCAAATGAATTTAATGTGTCATCTCCCACGCTATAGTTCTTTTAAAAATTGAATCTGTTTGCAAGATTTTTCTCTGTAAAAGTCCAGGGATGCATCTTTCATTCAGAGCAGGCCTAGGCGCAGTAGAGGGAGGCTTGGCCTTGAAACTTTTATCTCATATGTCAGTGCAGGAAGGGTGCTGTTGTGAGGGGTTTTAGTGTCAGAATAACTAGGCCATCTGTGTATGCCTCCAGAAAAACTCCTGGGCAATACATTAATCAGAGTCAAAGAAAACAGCCCTCCAGATTTCCTGTTGAAGGAAAACATCTGTTGTCTACAGCCCTGAAGCTGAGTCACTTTTACCTGCCAACACTAAGGAGATTTAGCAAAATAAATACACTGGGTGGTGATCCAATGAAAAGGGACATCTGATGGTTAAATTCCAAGAGAGAAAGGAAAGAGAGCTTCTGTTGATTAAAAGCAAAACATATGGTAGTCACTTCACGCTGTCTGAGTTAGAAGGGGCTGACGTATTATTTTATCCAACACCCTCATTTCACAAGGGGAAAGAGGGCAAATGCAGAACTGGCTCCGAGCCCCACACTCACCGTACTGTACGCAAGGCTCCTTGCCGTCACAGAAGCTTAGCTTTACATTGGTCCCCCTGAGCCTTGTGGACTTCTCCTGGCTCAAGTCTCAAACAATCATAAATTCACTTGAGAAAGAGATGCTTTATAGACCTGTGGAACTGATTGAAGAGGCATATCTGCTCTGGGAGACAAATGTGGGAGGCTTTTATCAGCAGAGCTTGGTACCCTTGCTTTGGGCGTAAGTGGATCAGTGAGGAAGCGTGGGGTCAGCAGCCAAGCTGGGTGTTTCAGATTTCTTCTAACTTCCAAGATTATCACCAGTGTGACTAATAAATATTCAGCATTCACCATGAGGTTCCATCAGAGAGCTCACTCTCTGTGCATGTGATCAGTGAAGATGCTCTTCCTGAGGCTTCTGCAGCCTACTCCTGGGCTTAATTTAGCTTCCAAGAAATGAGAAGGAGACATAGCTGCTACCCTGGGACCCTGTGGCCACTGTGTAAACCCAATGTTATGACCTCTCAGGTCATAGATGATCTTCATAGTATCTTGATTTGTCTGTTGCTGTGCAAGATAAATGGTTGTATTTTTTTTTTTACTAAGAAATTTACCAGTTTAAAACTAATGCCCAATGAAGACAATGAAACATTTTTGTTTTCCATGACATTTTGTTTTCTCCCAAGAAAAACCCCAGAAAGGCAGAGCTGGACAAACAGCCCCAGAGAGTATTTTTGGCCCTCTGCCTCCCACAGCAGAGGAAAGAGTTACAGTTTACCTGCCTTCAACTAAAAATATAGTCGTTGATGCATTTAGTTCTAAAGGGAACTTAGTAACTAACAGAGAAGAAAGATTTAGGCACTTGGGTTTTATTTAGGTGCTAGACATCCTTCTGGGCACCAGAGCTTGGAGATGAATAGGCTTGGTCTCCACCCTGGGAAGACCTGTGGTCTAGAAATCACACTTTCCTCTCTGTTGCTTCCATTAACATTTGTTGTTGTTGTTGTTGATTTACCTTGGACAGCTCCTTTGGCTTTTTAGAGTCTCAGAAATTTATTTGGAGGAGGCTATGCCAAATGACTTCCTCAGACCTTCATTCTTAATTTAGAATCTCCTAAATCCAGTCCTGGGACTCATATAATTCATAAAAAGTTTACAAATCTCTGCAAGATGCTAATTAATACAGAGCAGAGTTTTTCCTCAAAAAATTTGCATTACATGACAGAGGTAAAATTATTATCCCTTTTGAAAAGAGAGGCACTAGGCATAATGGTGCAAACCTGTAATCCCAGCACTTGGGAAGCTGAAGCAGGAGGATCTCTGTGAGTTCAAGGCCAGCCTGGGCTACATAAGTGAGTTCAAGGCAAGCCTAAACTATAGAGCAAAACCTAACTCAAAGAAAAAAAGAGAGACAGACAGACAGAGACAGAGAGACAGAAGAAAAAGTAGCGAGAAGGGAAATATCTTGCCCAAAGTCAAAGGACCAGTTAGGTAATACAGTGTGAATTCAAACCCAGGTCCATCCAATACAACAGCCCAGCACCTCTTCAGGCCACACCAAGAGCACTCAGAGGGGGAATCCTGACCTTAGCCAGCAGGCCCTGTGGGGCCCTATTTTGCAGTACCATACCTCTTAACTTTAGGATTCCTTCATCGCAACTGATAGGGTTAGTAGGTCTAGCAAATAAAAATACAGAACCCAAATTAAATTTAATTCTCAGATAAACAATTGTATTTAACACAAGTATGTTCAATGCAACATTTGGGACACACTCAAATTAATTTCTTTATTTAATGCCTATCCAAAATTAAGATTTAACTGAGCATCCTGTATTTTATCTTGCAATACTACTTTCCTCCTACATGCTCATATGACAAAGTCTGAACACAGAAGGGCTACAAAGGAGAGGGTCCAGCCTAGTAAATACACACACCTCACTGCAGTCATTCTTGAGTGCAGGTCAGTTAGTGTAACACGAGGCAGAATGTGAGTGTTTTGTCTCGATGTTGTATCAAGTCATCTGTGGCAGCTATTTAAGAGAAGCCATTTTCACCCTCGCCAGAATAGCTCCTACATGCTAGAAAGGTGGACATGGACTTTCTTCTGGCTCCATTAAAGCTTTCCTTGCTCTCCAGCCTGGTCTGTCAAATGAGAGCCTGACCAACTCAGCCTTCCCAGCCACTGCTGAACTCTTCTGGGAGGCCCGGGAAGAGGGCAAGGAACTGCTGCTTAGGACTCTGGTCAGCACAACAGCAAGTGACAGGGAGGAGAGACTGTTGTCATGAGATCCAGTTGAAGTAAGATTCAATCTCAGCTTAGCCATCTCTGACTCTTGAGCAATGGTTTAAAGCCTTGGTTACAACTTTCTCACATGTAAAACAGAAATGAAAAGAGATCAGACTACTGGAAGACCAAGTGAATAAATTGCTTGAAATCTCTATACAACCGTAAGAAGCTACTTTTTTTGTAATTTCACATGGAATTTTTTCCAATTTTTGTGGTTACTTTTGAAGCATTTGAGCCACAAAACATTATATCCTAAAAGTAAGACACAAAAGATTTTCAGAATCATCTTACTATGTTAATAGCAGCCCATTATGATTGACCTTTGATCTTTTCTGAAATACACGTTTTTTTGGAAAATCTAGAAACTCTTAGGTGTCAATTAAGAACTTGACTCATACCAGAGACTGCATATTTATACTATGTTCCCTGCTACATCAAGATTTGAAAACATCAAGATTCAAATCCATGATTCAGTAACATCAAAAGGTATAACTCAAGTTAAAAGGAAGCTATTAGGTATGATATTAAATCAGTGTGGCTCTAGAACAGTGACTGAAGCATCACCCCTACAGTTACAAATCTGCATAATCTTGCATTTTTCTTTTTCACTTTAAAAATCTCATACACATTTGTCCACATGTCTACATGGTTCATGTTAGTTACCTTTTTCTCACTGCGGAGACAAAATACCCAAAATTAAGGAAAGAAAGGTTTGTTTAGCTCACAGTTATTGGAGGTTTCAGCACAGAATGGCATGGTTGAGAGCAGCAATTCAAGGTGGCAGAAGACAGCAAAAGCAACAAGAGCCAAAAGGAGGAAAGTAAGCCTCTTTTCCTCCCTTATAGTTATGCAGGCTACCCACCCTAGGGCAGGTGTAGCATTCACACCATGTCTATGCCCCCATCTTGCACAGGCTGAGGATGTTTACAAAGTGAGGAGTCTGGCCCTCTGCTGAGTTGAGCTGGAAATGCTATAACTCTGTTTCCTGATATGAGGGCACAACAACAAAGGGTCCACGTTTAACAAGCTGTCTTAGAAAAGCCTGCCCTCCCCCAACCACATGAGGCTTTGTGGTGACATTCAGACACAAACAGTAACATGGTTTTAAACACCCCTCATTTTAATGACTGTCCAGCTGTCCATTCAGCTATTCTACCATTGTTTATCACCCCCTTGCATGGATGTTTGCTATCTCTAAGTGGATTTTAAATAATAATTTCCAGGTAGCATATAAGAAGGTAGACACAAGATTTGTCTCAGCTTCATTCTTTATTTCCCTAGCGCGCGCGCACACACACACACACACACACACACACACCCTACAAAGGAAGAACTACCAAAAAGACTAATAGTCTCAAGGTGAGTCTAGGAGATGAGGAGAGTGAGAAAGGAGATTAGGACTCACTTCTTTTCTAGACCTGTGATATCTTAAATAAAGTACTAAACCAAATTCAAACAAATTATGTGAATCCATGACAGGGGCAAGAGGCTGAAAAGGCTTATACTTCCTGATCTTGTCCCTACACCTTTCCCCTACCACTCCCTACAGCGATGTCTAAACAGTATGTGTCTAGAACAGTGGCTTAAAAAATTCTAAGTCTGTCCTTGGTTATCTACAAAACAGCCAATAAAGCGGCACGACTGAGTGCTAAAACCACAAACTTTAAATCTGAATCTTGCTTCTTGCCTTATTTGTCCAAGATTTTGGGCAGGTTGTATTTTCTTTCTGTATCTGGTTGTTTCATTTGCAACATAGGGACCAAAAAATGAGACCCACTTCTCAGGTTGTCCAAGAAACAGAAGTGAGAGCTTCATGGAAAAAAACACCATGAAGAATAAAGTGGAGGGGCCAGGCATAGCTTGAAGTGTACACGGCCTTCAGACTACAAAATAGGTCAGGCTTCTGGAAAGGAGAAAAGAAAGAACCAAGAAATGAATAAGGTGAGCTGTGACTGCAGGGCAACCTAGGGAGTCTCATTCAGGCTGAAGGGAAGTCTCTAAGCAAAGCTGCTTAGAGTCTCAGCTGGGTAGAAAGGGCCTTCCCTAGACCCCACCATGCCAGTGTACATAGAATGTGGTAGTGCACTACTATCCCCCAACTACCCTCCACTCTGTAGGCTCTCTTAAGAGAGTTCTGAGTTGAACCTTTCCATGGCCATCGTGACCTGGGAGTTAAAGCGATTGGAACACATAGGAAGCGCTGTGAAAGGTAGTTGCCACTGTCTTATAGCCTGTGTTATAATTCACAAACCTATTTTATGTTATTTTGCTCAGTCATCACAACCACCTGTTCCTGGTATCTTGTCCCCTTTTGACAGATGAGAAAAAGGCTCTGAACTGTCACGTACTTCACCCATAATCACACAACTTCTTGGTGGTGGAGATGAGAGTTGACTCAAAGCCCCTTGAGATTACACCCATGTTGTCCTTATCTTTGTATCCTGTGGTAGCTGTGAGATGAAGATGAATGTAACACAGATGATGATGATAAGACAGAACCTCGTGTTTTAGGAGCTCATAAGTTTGATGAGCTAGACACAAAAATAGATAATTCCTCTTAACATCAGGAATTACTATTTCACAAATATATCACATTATTTTCCTCCTTATCTCTCCAACCCCCATCTGTTCTTTGTGTTATATGATCACCCAGAGGGCCCATACCACCTGTTGAAATGTGCTCATCTTTTACCATAGATATCCGACCTACAGACCTAGTGCCACGTGTAGCCCTGGAGAGCTTGTAATGTGGTACTACAAGATAGTAAACTTTGAACAGTATTATGTGATTTTTAATGATGTTTCGTGACTCAATTGCATGAATACAGGCTACATAGGCTAGAACAGAAGCCTAAGAAGGAGTAGGAACAGTGCAACCCAATCAAAATCTACATGTAACAGATATGACATGCAGCTGTGCAACTTGACAAGCCAAATGCCCTTGTCAAGTTGCACAGCTACCTACCTACACATGAATGTGTGCCTTTGAAGATGGGTCTTAATGTTATGAAGCAGATATGTAAACTTTCTTATTCAGTTATTAAACTAGAACTTGTCACTTTGTAAAATAATTTTATAGGTTAAAGTAGTATTTAGCAGCTATGGTATGTGAAAAGTACAAAAACATATATAGATTTTTGCTCAAGATCTTGTTACAACTACATAGATGACATTATTAATACTAGAAACATAAATGGCTGCTTATTTATTAATATTTGTAATGTAAAAGTTATAATCATTCAACTCAAAAGATGATTGTATCTATTTGCTAGACTTTTATAAGAACTATCTTCCCAGAGAAAAATAGCCCATATTTCACAAGCATGCATCATTCATGTCATCATTCTTTGGTAGTAACATATTCCTGAACAACTATTTTTAAGAATGAATCACACAAATAATGCAATTAGATCAAAAGTTTCTGATGAACACCTTAAGAACTCACTAATCATAACTCTTTCCATCAAACGAGACATTAATGTACAGTCATAATTCACAAGACCAAATATCCCAGTAGCTTTATGTTTATGTTGTCCTTTTTATGTCACAATAAAAAAGTTTAAAAATAAGAGTTTTGCTGCTTACATATTAACTGTACCATATATTTTATTTATGGCCCAAGACAATTTCTCCTCACTCAAGGCAGCCCAGGCAAGCCAAAATGTGTACACCCAATTTTCAGTGCCTGAACATTTTATCCATGACACAATCCCCACCCACAACCCAAGGGAAATTACTTCACTCCTTCTGTGCTTCCATGCACCATTCATTTTCCAAAGCCTCATCCCCCAGCCCTGTAGTACAGTTAAGTCTACTACTCATAGGCAGCCGGCAGTAGACAGTGAGCACGCTGAAGACAACAACCTTGCTCAGTTATCTACAAATTACCCCACCAGGTCTGGTGTGTAGTAAATGATTCATAAATGTATCATCTCTTGATTTTATGGGTTACAAATATTTTAACAAGTGACTCTGTATTTCATTTTTTATTTTGAAATACTGTGGATTTGCATTTGTGGAGTTGTCAGAATTAATACAGAGAGATCTTATTTAGCCATTACCCAGTGTCGCCTAATGGTAACATTTAGTAGAACTTTAGTACAATATCACCACCAGGAAACTGGCCTTGACACAATTCACAAACTTTATTTAGCTTTCACTAGTTTTGTATGGGTTCATGTTTATGTGGGTGTGTGTTTCACTTCATGCAGTTTTCTGGTGTGTGTACATTCTTGTATCATCACAGCAATCAAGATACAGAACAATTTTGTTACAGGGAATACCATGAAAGGAAGGCAGGAAGACAGGAAGGCAGAAAGAAAGAGAGAGAGAGAGAGAGAGAGAGAGAGAGAGAGAGAGAGAGAGAGAGAGAGAGAGAAAGAAAGAAAGAAAGAAAGAAAGAAAGAAAGAAAGAAAGAAAGGAAGAAAGGAAGGAAGAAAGAGAGAGATGGAGGAAGACTGGAAAGCCTGAGTGGGTCCACTAATTCATAGGAAAATAGTGAGGTAGAAAATCCCGTGTGGAAGGTTGTTAACACAACAACATGTGACTGCTATGATGGAAGGACCTGCAGGAGGCAGGGTAGAGGGTCACCTGCCACAGACCAGGGAGTAAGAGGAGCATCTTTCTTAAGTTGAAATCTCCAGTAGTATCATGGTATCTTTGCATCTCTCAGGACCTAGATAGTTTGACACATGTGATAGATAAGATTGCATTGAATTAATGAATGAGTCGATGAATAATCTTTTAAACTGAGTCCATACATATCAGGGATTTGGGGTAAGATCCAATACTTCAAAATAGATGCTGCTTAAAGTCATTTTACAGTGGGCTCATAATAAGAATTTTGGCAATGTCTGAAAACATTTTTCATTGTCACAGATGCTGCTGAATTCTAGTGGCTAGGGGCGAGATAGGCTGCAAAATATCCTACAAGATGCAGTTTAGCTCTCACTTCCAAGTCAAAGACATCAATAGTGCCACTGTTGAGAACTCCTGAAATAAACCCAAAGCTTGCACTCAGAGGTTGGAAGACTATGTGTGAGAGAGGATTATCTGGGTCAAAGCTCCATTCATTCCTCAAGCGGGAGCCACATATGAATTCATTCTTAGTAGGTGGCTTTGCCTGCAGGACCTTTCAGAGATGATTCCTATAGGGGTAGGGTACCCAGCCACCTTCATACCCCCTCTTCTCTTCTGATACCCTGGTTAGCCCCACTAAGCCTAGACATTTGTCTAAAAATAATAATAATAAATAATAAATCAGGGACAGTAAGAGAAGGCTCAATAAATGAGTACTATCTGTTCCAGGAGCTGCTCAGAGACCCTCTGTACATTGGCCTGAAACACCAGCGTGTGCGCGGGAAGGAGTACGATGACTTGCTGGATGAATTCATGCAGGCCGTGACAGATAAGTATGTGGGCCAAGCTGTCCCCTTCACAAGAGTACATACTCTTAAGAGATACCATGACTGAGGTCAATATTGGTTTTTGGCAAAATCACAGACAGGAAGTAATAGATACATGTTTTGCTGGGTGGCCTGAAAATTCCAACTTTGACCCCATGTCCTTGGAAGACTAGAAGTGAAGGGGGTCATTCTCTGGGAGAGTCCTTAGGAGCAGAGAGGAGAGGAAAGGGAAGAAGATTGATGGCTGTAGGATCTGTGGTGAGGAGGCATTTAAGTATCTGATGTTCCAGGAAGAAAACTCGGCTGAGCTGTTTGGTATTCTCAGCATAAATAGGGATATTGCAAGTGGTGGAGTAAGATATCCTGAAGAAATGGCTTTGGAAGAGAGCTTACCACATTTGTCATCTTCCACGTAGCTGTAAGGACAAGGCAGTGTTAATGAGAGACTACATGGGCTCTGAACCCACTAGAGTTATCAAGTGCCATTTCTTCACTGTGGTGCAGTATTTTGGCAGTTCCCCCACTCTGGCCTGCCCCATCTATCTTGGTCACTTGCTTCCCTGCCAAGGCTGCTGTGCTGCTGGGGTGTGTTCCTGGTAATACCTCATCTTCAACCTGGGCAATCTAGTGTTTCAGCAGCTCCCAGGTTTTAGAGAACACGCAGGTCCCCTTCTCACTTGGAAAGAGAGAAAAATAATATTATAGTCATGTGGGTATGGAATGATCCTATAAAAAAAGTTGAAAATGGTGGCATGTAGGATGAGGCAGCAGTTCTTGAGAAAGCTAGAGGGGTAATGCTGTAATACACATGCGGAGAGCTTAATTTTAGAGCACAGAAAGCATCCACAGGGAGAGAGGGAAGACAGAATATTGGGCACAGAAGCAGCAAGTGGCGAAAGGAGCATGTGTAAGTCCCATCTAGCTGAAAATAGGGTCATTAAGTAAGAGTAGAGACAGAGGATGAAGCAGCAGAGGTTGAAGGATAGAAGAGGTGTAAGAGAATAACAGACTTAGGAGCAAAGATATGGCCCCTGGGAAGCTCTATGGACCTGAGGTTACGGGTCGTGAATTCAACTCAGGTCAGTGGTATGATTTGAATGCGTCCCAAAATAACACATGTTAATCCCTAATGCAATAGTGTAATGCTGGGATGTAGGCGTGTGGGTCATTAACCCTTACTCTGGCATAAGGGTTAATGCCAACTATAAAAGGATTTAGGGCTCTGAGCACAGTCTCTTGCTCCCTGGAGCTCTCCTGTTCCTTTAATTCAACCATGGGACAACGAAACAAGAAGGCCTTCACCAGAGGCTGCTACCTTGATTTTGGACTTCGCAGCTGAACTGTGAGAAATAAACTTATTTTATCAATTACATAATATTCTGTGATAGCAACACAAAACAACCAAGAAGGCAATTAACTTGTTCTTTTTGTTGTGGTTATTGTTTTGTTTTGCTTTGCTGCTTTTTGGTTTTTGTTGTTGTTATTGTTGTTATTGTTGTTTTTGTCTGTTAAGGCTGACCTGGACTCACTATGTAGCCCAGGCAAGCCTAAAACACAGAAATCCTCCTGCCTCAGTGCTGGGGTTACAGGCGTGCACCATCACACACAGCCAAGTTAACCTGTTCTTGTGTTTCTTTAGCTAGGTTCAACCTTCTGGGTGTGAGGCAGGAAGACACAGGGGAGGATGTAATGAGGGCTGGAATTTTGCCAAGCAAAAGACACAGGGAAAGAGAAAGAACTTAGAGTATATTCAAGGAAGTAATTACAATGATGTGTCACAAGATCTAAGCAAAGTAAGAAGGAACAAAGGACAAAGAGGAGAGGAGAGGAGGCAAAAGAACAGTGGAAAAGGTACGAGGTAGACTGTTAGTCCTGCTGAGAACTGAGAACTGCTGAATGGGGTACTCAGTCCATGAATGAGTAGAAAGCAGGGAGATGGAGATCAGAAAGTTAGGCGTTTCCGGTGGTATTGCGGAAGAAGTGCTGCCATCTACACGTGGCTGTCAAAGAAGTCAATGCAAGGGGCAGCTTAGTAGAGGCATAGCATTTAGAAGAGCGGAATACCCACTTCATTCTTCCTCTTTCAGTCTATCCTGAATACTGCATTCAGTACTACACAAGACATGTTGAAGGCCATAAACTAACGCAAATTTGTTTAACAATAATTGTGATGGCAAAGGGAATAAAAGGCTTAACTTGGTGGAGAGACTCAGAGACTCCTCTGAATCATGAAGGCAGGATTACTTCCAGACATCTGACAGCAGGTCTTCCGGTGGGGGAACTGTACTTGTTTATATCCAGTGGACAAGAACAAATTGATAGAATATAAAGAGAAACTACTTTAAAAGCAAAATAAATCAGAGCTATCCACCATGCAGTGGACTCTGATGGCTGATTGGTGGTGCTATTATAAGAGAGAATTCAAGCATCTGATGCTTCTACATGGCCCTCCTCCATTCTATTTTGGCCTCTTATGAACCCTGTAAAATGTACAAGATAAACATTATTAATTCCATTTTTATGGAAGAGAAAACCGAGACCCTGATATACCAAGGTATCTGGCTGAGGTCACATAGCTCCGGGCAGGACTGTGCACTGAACTTCAGTCTGCAAACACCAGCCAGGCTGTTTTCTATAATGCTAGGTTACCTGACAGAAGGCAATTAAGTTGGCTTCCTGTGCTCAGGACTCGTGGTTTATCTAATGAATCAGTAGTCACTCCTTGATTCCCTAAAGAGAGGTTTGCTATTCATGTGAGAAGGTTAAATAAACCAGAGTGTAAGAGTCTCTTCAAAGGATCATCAAAATCAGTTCACTGTTTCACAGGAGCACACAGAGTGACCCCTAGGGGAGGGGCATGCGTCAGCCAACAAGAATGTGTCCTTAAGCAGAAAAGATGATAGATGGACGGTCTGTTGTTTTGACTTCCTAATAAGCTAAAGCAGATGTTTCTTTGGATACTGTAGGTGGGGAATGAGCTGGTCTCCCCAGGCACTCTTGGGAATATACTCCAAATCACCCCAAGATTGAATGCCTGGCCTGGGCGTGAGTCAGAAGCCCTGAAGCCAAACTCAGTGTATTTTAAGAAGGAACCTTGGGAAACATTGACTCCTGCCTTCAACATCCCGTCTCTGTCCAAACATCCTGTCAATAAAAACGCTAGCTCCTTACCCGTCCCACTAATCAGCATGTGCCTAAAAACATTTTTGACCTGAAAAAAAAAAATCTCACTATGGCCCAGTTCCTACTCTGGAGCTTGGCCACTGAGGAAGATTCACCAGGTCAGGAAGAGTCTTCATTTATATTTTCAAACCAGAACCACAGAGTGCTAAGAGAGCCCCCTGAAAGCTGAGACCAAGTCTGATGCTCTGTGGCAAAGACTGATCATTCTGCCCTTGCTGTTCTTCCTCTTTCCTCCAGTGGCATCCAGAGCCCGCACCTGACTACCACATCTTGATATGACAATTTTCCGTAAAGATTTTCACTTACATTTTTCATTTCTGCAACTTACAGCAGAAGGAGTGGGTCTTGTCCATTTTAAGTTACACCAGGAGTCCTAGCTTGGAGGGTGCCCTAAGGTTTCCATTCAAATATAAAATTACAACTAAGTATTTCTGCTGTGCTCTGATCAGATCAACAGGGAACAAAGGAATTGGTACCTGAGTGCCCTTAATACAATGCAAAGCACCAAAGTAAAGCTAGAAACAAGGAGTTAGGATTCCAAAACTGTTCCCTATCCTTTGGTCTGTGCTATCAAGGCACATAACCTCCATTTCTATTGCTGTGTAACAAACCACTCCCATTCTTAGTGGCCAAATATCTTACTTGCTTTGGATTCTTGTACACTGATTTGGCTAATCTGGGTAGTCCTGGTCATGTCAGTGATCATGAATATTAATGCTTTTAGCTGGCAGCTAATTTGGAAGCAAGCTCAGCTGAGATCATGGATTTTAGTCGCCTCTCTCTGTCTCTTTCTGTCTCTCTCTCTTTCTCTGCCTGTCTCTGTCTCTGTCTCTCCATCTTTCCCCCCTCCCCTATCCCACATGGCCTCTTTAGATGGCTCTTCTCTTAACAAGATAGCAGAACTTTCCACATAGCAGTGCAAAGCTCCCAAGAGCACAAAACTAGAAGCTGCCATGCCTTCTTAAAGATGAACCTGAAATTCATACAATGTAGCTTCCACCACATTATACTGGTTAAAGCAAACCTCAAGCCCATACTCATTTCTGGGAGAGAGGCGGTAACACAAGGATGCAAATACCAGGAACCCTGGTTCACCAGGAGCCACTAGTATAACAGACTACCACAGCCTATCCAACCTGAGAGGGAAAGGAATAGGCAGTGAACAGTGTAGGAAAAGGTATTCTACAAATGTCAGAAGTGTAGAGAAACGAATGATGAAAAGAATATGCAGGGATATGCAATATACAAAATCCATGAGCATTTTTACCCAATTCCTGCCATATACCAGAAACTGAGCCAGAGTTGGCAAGTAACCCCCAGAGAAATAAACAGTCCTACTCTCAAAGAGGTTTGTAGTCAAAGACATTTTTGTATAACTACTGGAGTTTCAATAACCTGACCTTTTCGCTCCTGTCGCCTCTAAATGGAGTTTCAATAACCTGACCTTTTTGCTCCTCTCCTGTAGTCTGGAGAGTTCTATAGTGGAAATACAAAATTTGGAGATTCCATCCCATAAGTGATATTTAAAGTACAAAGGGAGACTTGTTCATCAGGAAAAGATGATAGAGAATATGGCTCATCATCTCTCTCTGAACTATACCCTATAGATAACTTCAAGTCCAAGTGGGTCAATGAAATTTAATAATAGACTAGGATATTACTGTCAAAAATAGCAAGAAAGGTACACGATTTCACTCCTTTTTCCAGGTCTGACTGCTTAGGAGCCTAAGACCTCTGTAGGTTTAGTAGAGAAGAGTGTCATGTCTGCTCGGGTGGGGAATAAGGTGTGTGGCACACACTGTGCTGTCTCCATCTTGGATCCGTGAGGAACCTGGTAGCTCAAGATCAGTGTTTCCATGAGCGCTCACACTGGCTGTCCTGTAACTCCTAGAGCTCAGGGTCAACTCAGAGACTAACAGAGCTTCTGTGTTGTGCTCCAGGTGTTTAGAGCATTTCTTCTCCAAGTGCTCCAGATATTTCAAGAGCTAAACTGAGACTCTCACTTTTTGTCTACATAAAACTGCAACTTCTCTTTTTGCTATAAAAGCATTCAGAATTATGTTCCCCAGACACACCCCATCCCCACTCCACCCCTGTTATCCACTGTGAGATAGAACAATAAATCAAAGTAATATGAGGACCTCTTGAAGATCATTATGTAAAATAATAACCCTAGTCATGCTTTGAAGGCCTATATCATCATTGTTTTGGGCTCTTTTCTATTGTTATTTATTTGTCTTTTTTGTTTCGTGTTTTTCTAGCAATTTGTTTTGTTTTGGTTTGTTTTTCCCTCTAATACAGAAAAGATAGGTATACGTGTAGAGGCTTATACATGTGTAGAATTTCCCCTTCAACAGTATATGAGAATCAATTACATTATGCATGATGAAATGAACAAAGAAAAAGAGACATTATGGTATTCACTGCAGATACTGTATCATCATGCTGTGAAATCCAGTAATGCTTTTATTCTTTGTTCAGAGTGGTTTTAGTCTGTTTTGTATTGTTTAATTTCGACATACATGAAGGTATGGACAGCTAATTTGAATGAAAACAAGAGACATTATGGCAGCCATTGTTGATTTTCCTATTGCCTGGTTTTGAAGGCCTGTAATATCATCATCATTCTGTTCTGATAGGTTTAATATTATTTTGTTTTGTATGAATTCATTATTGTGGAGATATGGACAACTATTTGGAAAAAAACAAAAGACATTATGATAGCCATGGTAGATATCCTATTATCTTGCTTTGAAATCTGTGTCACTTACATTGTTTTCTTCTGATCTACTTTGTTCTATTTTGTTATATTAGTTTTATCCTCATTAAAATAAAAACGTATGTACATATTGACCTGTGATTCCCAAATACAGCTTTGCCTCTAAATCACCAGAAGGGCCTACAAATAGTACAGACCCAGGCTCCTGAGCCATCATAACTTTGGGGTGAGCCCTGCGTATCTGTGATTTTGAAGCTTTCCTAATTATCCTGATACAGCCATGAAGGACCAAAGTGTGAAAAATTCTAAGGGATCACATCCCCAGAAAATGCATATTTTGAGAAGCTTCAGCTCCTCCCACTTTCAGAATCAGACTAAGGCTGAAGTGAGGGTTTAAAGGCCAACACACAGAAAGTTGCCACCAGTTTTACCAGCAAGGACCTACATCAGACAGGGCCTAGTGTATTTTCTGGGTGATGCTCTCTGCTGCCAAGTTCACAGCGGCCCATTTTGACAGTACACTTGCCACATGAACAGCTTCCTTCTACTCTGGAAACCTTCCAAGCAGGGCTGTGCCCATTGGTTTTGTGGGAATACACTTTGCCCTGAGGAGCTTGTGCTGCTTTCATGTCTGGCATTTCCCATGCACAGCGAGCATTCACATATCTGGGCACTTTGGCCCTGGAGACGTGTTGTAGGCTAGAATCAAGTCTGCCTTTTCCCACATATCTATCCTCAGGCCTGATTCTTTAGCCTCAGCCTTGACTTCATAGCAGCTAATAGTTTTGGAAAAAGGAAATGCCAAATGCTTAAATTAGGGACAGACAGTAATTACTACCTTATTCATAGAATTTCTTCTAAAAAGCTTCCTGTAGAAATACAGAAAATCACATCATGCTTACAACACATGCCTACTTTTTGGAATTTGACTTTTTGAACTGGAAAGAGTAGACATGCAGCATAACAGGTTATATTTTTCTGGTAAAGTGACAGGAACAATAGGTACTGTACCCCAGAATTCTGGGGATTGAGCTTTATTTTCAACAGTAAGATGAGAAGACTCTTTACAGAATCTCTGAGAAACTAGATACAGCACAAACAAATAATATATTTAATCAAGCATTGTCAAAGCTTTTGAATAGTGACTGCAAAACTAATAGTCTATTAGGCAGTGTAATAAGATTCAAAAGAAATAAAAGACCTGGTTGCTCCCTTAAGAAACTTATAGTCCTTTAATAGACAAAATTTTTGAATAGGAAATAATTACTCTTTGGTGTTGACCTTAAATTTGATGGAAATTTTTAAAAATACAATCAGTAATGACAGGAAAGAGAAAAACTTTTATAAACTTGGGGCCAAATTTGACTAAGCAGTAGGAGAAAGAATGGTGTTCCACATAAAGGAGACATCATGAGGAAAGCCAGAACACAGGAAAGGCAAGGAGTGCACAGGAGACTAGAACAGTCCAACTGGAGGAGAACATTTGTTAGCTAAAAATAAGGTTAAGTATAAATTGAACCAGTTAACATACATTATTTAAATTTCTCCAGAGAAACAGAATGAACTGGGGTTGGGTGGGGGGATTTGCTAGGGAATTGGTTCATGAAATTATGGAAGCTAAGTCCCATGATAGGTTATCTGTAAACTAGAAAATAAGAAAATTCTCTGATAGCTCAGTCCAAGTCCACAAGCATGAGAACCATAAGAGCCAATGGTGTAACTCTGAGTCTGAGGCCAAAGGCTTGAGAAAGCAGGGCCAGGTGGGGGAGGGAAGGAGTGCAAGTCCTGGAGTCAGAAGTCAAGACAACCTAATGCACTGAGGTTCAAGGGCAGGAAACAGATTGTTATCCCAGCACCAGAAAAGAGCAAAACTTTACCTTTCTTCCACCTTTTCCTCCTTCTACCTTAAGCAATCGAATGGTACCTACCCACATTGAATGAGGGCAGATCTTTTTACTCAATCTACTAGTTTAAAAGCCAGTCTCTTCTGGATACGCCCTCACAGGCACACCCAGAAATAATGCTTTACCACTATCTGGATATCCTTTGTATAACACAAGTTGACATTTAAAATTAGCTATTGTATTATGATAGCCATTAAAACCTGGCAGAAGGTCCTCATGATTAGAGCTCAAAGTGGAAAGGGCTTCAGTCATCTAATATGGCAGTTTTTTAAACCAAGCCTCCCAGAGCCCAAGACTATAACGTGTATTGGGGAGGCAACAAATAAAATATATTTCACCAACTATAAAAGATTCTAACTATTTAAAGGAATACTTCCTTGTTTATAATTGCTTTCTGTATCAGGTATTTGCTTAATACTTCATTTTTTTTAAAAGTTTCTGCTAAAAAATATTTGAAACCTACAAATTCATGCCATGGGAGATTCCTGAACCACAAAGTATTATATTAAAGTTGACAGGATATGAGAAGAGATTAGAGGCAGAATACATATCAATTCCCTAATTCAAATTCTGCTCAACCTAGGGAAATCTATCCTGACCGGCCTGGTCTGAAACTATTTCCCTGTTTTTAGTCTTAGGGTTGCGTAGTATTTCATTATATTCATTTTATAATTTCATAATTGTTCACACAGTCAATTTGGGATACCATTTCAATAATGATTTGTGGGGGGTATTAAGCTCCTTAAAGCTCTAGTCTTTCAGTCAGTAAAGAGATTGGACAAAGATATGCCTGGACTATTTTAGAAGAGCTCAAGTATTGACATTGTCTGGCCTCACTCTAGTTCTATGACTATGACATCTCTAACAACTGGTAGCTCCAGGGGAACATGCCTTTACTTACACTGAGCCCACAGGAACTGGTGAGGACAAGACTGTTTGATTAACTTGGTGGGTGGTTAGGTCAAAAGCCTTTAGCAGGCTTGCTATGAATTAGAATGGACTCAGGGCTATGAATATGACCACATCTGAGGAAGCTCAGAAGAAAGAACTCTGGAACTTATTCTGGTTTGTCTGTCCTTTCAAGAAGCAGGACAGTTTTCTAGTTCTCAGTCTGACATGCCTAATTGTTGCCAATGTAGCTCCTACATATTCCCATCAGAATAGAAGCCAGATGTTGCATGGTGACAGACTCCCAGGCCCACAAGGAATCTGTCCTGGGTCACAAAAGGGCTGGGACAATGTACCATAATTCAAACTGGCACCAATTATCTAGGACCTATTCACTTTTTTCATAGCCAAGCAGACTGAATAATTGAGAGAGTTTTCAGTTCACCAGTTAAAGTCTGGCCTCAGGATTGAGCCAAACTATGCTGGAAAAACTCACTGGCCAGGGAAATGGACTCAATGACGCCAGCTGGCTGGGTCTGTTTCATTTTCTTTGTTAGCAGCCTAATTTTTATTGCCTGGTTTCAAGAATAGGAGTAAAATCATGTCCAGACCTGAAACTTCCAGATTATAAGAGAAAAAATGGAAATAAAAAAGTATTTTGTGTATATGAGGAATGGGAGAAGTGAGGGTTCTGATTTCCCTCAATGGATTAACAATAATAATAGTAACAACTCTTATTTAACTGATTCCTATGTATAGACACTGATCCACATACGATTCATACGATAATACCCCATCAAGTTCTCACAATTCTATGGAGCAGGTACTATTAATAGCTTCATTTTAAGAGATGAAGAAATTGAATGCTATAAAAACATAAGTGTTTTGCTTAATACAAGGACTTTTATGAAGATCATACTCATTAACTATATCTGTTAAAAGCATGGATCATAGAGAAAGATTACCTAAATTTGAACTTCATATTAACAAACTATGTATTAACACACGACTTAATTTATCTGTATCTGTTTCCTCATCCCTAAAGGGTATTTTTAAAACAATTCATAAAATGCTTATGATGGATAGATGGGGCCATCCATGTGAAATGCTTAACATTTAACCTCAAAGCTATTATTAATTATTGCTATTGTTAATTCATATATCCATGCTTAATTAATAGGTCATTACTGTCTTCCACAATTTTACATCAGTCTACTCTCTCCATCCCAATATTACTTTCTCTTCCCCAATGCTGAACTTAAGAAGGAAAAACAAGAGCAAAATGTCCCTAGGGATGACCCATCTCTATCTTAGATCTGTGGGTATGTGTACCATACCACAGTAATGCTCGGTAACCCCCGCCCAGTAAAGAGGCATTGTAGGTCTTTCAGGGAGGAGGATTGTTACTGTGTCTGTGGGGTGAAATTTGCACAAACTTTCTGCAACTGCTTCAGCTGAGTGTTATTTGAGCTTTGCAGACTCACTATTCTGACAGAATTGTCCTCTTGCATAACCAAAATTTTCATGACACATTTTTCACACAGAAATGAAAAACACAAACTTGTCCAACAGAAAGTCAGTTGCTTAAGATCTACCCTGATACTGACTTACTAAGAAGATACACATACTCGTACTTTCCTCCTGAAGGCAGAAGGATGCTTTCAGAGATTTCACTTTCTACCATCCTCTTCCTTGCTCCCTGGGCTCTAGTCACGCTGGTATTCATGCTGCTCTTTAAACACATCACTTTTGTTATAGCTACAGAGCCCTCACCCACGGTAACTCGCTAGCCTTGAAAGCACTGCACTGTTCTGGTTATTTCTCCATCAGTCAGACAGAGGTCAACGAGGCAGGAACAAGTTTTAAAATCTGTACAAGACAAAACGTTGGAACAGAGAGTCTTCCCAATACTGCGAGACACTAATGACTGCACCCTTTATGAAGAAGAAACAGGCTGTGGGCACCAACCTTGCAAAATGATGAAGAGCCTGTGAGAGAAAAATTTGATCGAAATGCAAAAAATGAAAATGGCAAGCCTTCACCATATGTGGATTTGAAATCCTCATTTACAATATACTCATGAAACAAATTTCTTGTTAAGAAACAAACATAAAATGTTGTACTTTGCCAGTGATATTGCTGGAAGACCTGACAGAAGGAAACGTAAGTCTTGTCTGTAGGGATACTCCTACAACCTATGCTGTGAATTCAGTTCCCCGATGAAAATGGACAGACGCATCATTCACAACGATCTACATGTAGGGAAATGATACATAGGAAACAACAAGAAAAAATTGGATACCCAACAAATAGAAGAATTAGAATCAAAAGAAAAATGAATGTTCCAAGAGAAACTATAAAAGTTATGCTTAAGTTTACTAAAGAGACTTTTTTATAGAATGAAATCACGAAGTATTGTACCCATACTGTGAATCAAAATAATAACAAATAGATTTGAAAAATAATCTAATGAAACATATGAAATGAAAAAGAAGCATGAAAATCCAGGAGTGTGCACCAGTGTCATGAAAAGACACTGTTAGAGAACCCAAATCCTCAAAATTACTATCAGCATTTCAGAGAGATCCTTTGTTCTCACTTCTGATAGTTCAGAACTCAGTTGTCAAAGTTCTTTATCAGGAAAGAGTTTATCAGATACTGTTGATGAAATCAAGTGCTTCTGGAGAGGAAGAAAGATTATATAAGACCCAGAACCCTCAAATCCAGTCTGTGATAGGTACAGAAAGGCTGTAGTAATTCCCACCAATTTCATAGCATAAAATATTTATTCTCATTTTCTCTTTATCTTCTCCTTTATTTTGTTTTGTTTTTTTTTAATTTTAAGGAGGAAAAAAAAGCAGAGAAAGGGTACAAGTTATACAGATTTACAGAAAAAAAAATAAACAGTAGGAAATCACTAGTTAATGGATTACATATTGTCATCTTAGAAATAATTGTTCAAGTCACAAAATTAAAGCTTGTAAAGTGGACATTCCAACAATGATACTGCAAACAGTTCCGTTCAATGATCCAATAAAACTCTGTGATATCAATTTCTATCTTATACACTTAAATATACATGCAGTTATATAGTTTAGAGCACTTTCTTTTCCTCTCTTTTGTACCATGACTATTACAAATTTTGGGTTTCATTGCTCCCACGGTTCTTATTACTTTTTTGGAAGGGAGTAGAACCAAATGTGACATAACAGAACAGAGTCGGTCAAATCAAAAGGGTGGACATAATAGATAATATAAAAACATAATACAAGGTAATCAACAATGGTTACCATAATGCCTCCCGCTATCTCTAATAGAATTGCCTATATCATTAGTTATAATAAAATTGAACAAAATAGTAAAGAACAAAACCAACAAAACCAAAACATTGGAGACATTGTAGGTCTTCAAAAGTAGATAAAAGTCAACGAGAATGGGCGTTATAATGAATCTCATTATCTTCACAGCTGATGCCTAAACTTTCGAACCTGATACTATCCAGCAAAACAGAATAGGGGAACATCAGTCAAAAACAAGATGGTGAGAGTAATACAGGGCTTTAAATCGAGATAATGGAAAGTGGGTCAATCAAAGTGGGTTACTATAATATATCCTGCTATTTTTATTTATTTTTCCCTTAATTAAAAGGATAAAAATAAAAAAGTAAATAATGGTGGAGACTGAGATAAAAGAGGGCATAACAGCAAAGCAGCACAGATCAAAACATAACCATTTAAGAATAGTGTTTCACCACCAGATAATCCTGACATAAAAGTAGTTACCATATTGTTTCTTTCCTTGAAATCCTTGAGTACAACTTCGTATACTGTAGCATTAAATATATCAAAACAATGTAAAACCATTTAAGAGAATGACAGCATTACAGAGTATTTAGAATCGACTAACAGAAAATGAACAATGGTTTCTGTATAATCTCCTTGTCTTAAAAGGTTTTTGCTTATACTATTGTACATAATAAAATCCAGTAAGATACAACCTATTTAGACCAATGGAGACAGAAGAACAAAAGCTTGATGAGACTTCAAAACAAGATGATACTAAATCAGTATTACCTATTAAGATGTCATTTTCTCCAAAATAGCTGTTCCTATCATCCAATCTTCTCTGTCTCATTTCTGTTGAGCTCTTTTTCTGTCAGTAGCTGTCAGTTTGTCTTCTTCATTTTGTTCTCTGCTCCGTTCGTTGTGGCCTCCCCGCCACTATTTCTGGATTCTTTGTATTTTTCTTTTTTTATAATGTCCTGCAATACTCTCTGTAGAGTTGAATTGGTGGTTGCAAATTACCCTAGTTCCTCTTTATCCTGGAAGCACCTTGTTTTTCTTTTCTTTTTTTTTTTTTATTTTATTTAAGGAGAAAAAAAGGCAGTGAAAGGGTACAAGTTATACAGATTTACAGAAAAAATAAACAGTAGGAAATCACTAGTTAATGGATTACATATTGTCATCTTAGAAATAATTGTTCAGGTCACAAAGTTAAAGCTTGTAAAGTGGACACTCCAACAGTGAGACTGCAAACAGTTCTGTTCAATGATCCAGTAAAACTCAGTGATATCATTTTCTATCTTATACACTTAAACATAAATGCAGTTATATCATTTAGAGCACTTTATTTTCCTCTCTTTTGTACAATGACAATTACACATTTTGGGTTTTGTTACTCCCACATTTCTTATTACTTTTTTGGAAGGTAGTAGAACCAAATGTGACATAACAGAACAGAGTCAATCAAATCAAAAGGGTAGACATAATAGATAATGTAAAAGCATAATACAAGGTGATCAATAATGGTTACCATAATGCCTCCTGCTATCTCTAATAGAATTGCTTATATCATCAGTTATAATAAAATTGAGCAAAACAGTAAAGAACAAAACCGACAAAACCAAAACATTGGAGACATTGTAGGTCTTCAAAAGTAGATAAAAGTCATCGAGAATGGGCATCATAATGAATCTCACTATCTTCACAGCTGTTGCCTAAACTTTCGAACCTGGTACTCTCAAGCGAAGCAGAATAGGGGAACATCAGTCAAAAACAAGATGGTGAGAGTAATACAGGGCTTTAAATCAAGATAATGGAAAGTCAAATTGGGTTGCTATAATATATCCTGCTATTTTTATTTATTTTTCCCTTAATTAAAAGGATAAAAATAAAAAAGTAAATAATGGTGGAGATTGAGATACAAGAGGGCATAACAGCAAAACAGCGCAGATCAAAACATAACCATTTAAGCAGAATAGTGTTTCACCACCAGATAATCCTGACATAAAAGTAGTTACCATATTGTCTCTTTCCTTGAAATCCTTGAGTACAACTTCGTATATTGCAGCATTAAATATATCAAAACAATGTAAAACCATTTAAGAGAATGACAGCATTACAGGGTGTTTAGAATCAACTAACAGAAAATGAACAATGGTTTCTGTATAATCTCCTTGTCTTTAAAAGTTTTTGTTTATACTATCATACATAATAAAATCCAATAAGATACAACCTGTTTAGACCAATGGAGACAGAAGAACAAAAGTTTGATGAGACTTCAAAACAAGATGATACTAAATCAGTATTATCTATTAAGATGCCATTTTCTCCAAAATAGCTGTTCCTATCATCCAATCTTCTCTGTCTCATTTCTGTTGAGCTCTTTTTCTGTCATTAGTTGTCAGTTTGTCTTCTTCATTTTGTTCTCTGCTCCATTCGTTGTGGCCTCCCCGCCACTATTTCTGGATTCTTTGTATTTTTCTTTTTTAGAATATCCTGCAATACTCTCTGTAGAGTTGAATTGGTGGTTGCAAATTCCCCCAGTTCCTCTTTATCCTGGAAGCACCTTGTTTTTCCATCAATTTCCAGGGACAGTTGTGCAGGATATCTCAATCTTGGCTGGAGATTATTATCTTTCAAAGCTTGAATTATTTCCCCCCACGCTCTTCGTGATTTGATGGTTTGTGCAGAGAAATCTGCTGTAATTCTGATGGGTGTTCCCTTGTAAGTGGTCTGTTTCTTGTCTCTGACAGCTTTTAATATTCTGTTCTTGTATTGAATTTCTGGAATTTTTATTATTATATGCCTGGGTGTTGCTCTGTTTGGATTGTAGGTGGCTGGGGTCCTGTATGCCTCATACATCTGAGTATCTTTACCTTTTGCTAAATTAGGAAAATTCTCCTGGATTATTTCTGTGAGTAGCTTTTGTAGCTCATTTGTTTGTGTCCCTACTTCTTCTTTTATGTTCTTAATTCTTAAGTTATGGATCCTCTTATCATCTTCTTGTCTTTGTATTATTGCTGTTTGTTTCTTTGTTACTTTTAAGAAGTTTTTCATTTCATTCTCCCATATTACAAATCTTCCCTCCAGTTCAGATAGTCTGTCCTTAGTTTCTTTCAAGCTGTTATGCCAGTTTTCGATAGACTTTTTAGTTTCCTGGTAGTCCCTTTGAACCTGCTTCACGTATTCTATGCTTTCTCTATTTTCTCCATCAAAAATTCTCCCCTCTTTTTCTGTTCTTCCATTCCACCATCTGTTTTTTCTTGGGTGGTGCTTAGCATTTCTCTAACTATTCTACTTACTTTTAGCTTCAGGTCATTGATAACTTCATTCCTGAACTGATCTATGAGGCTCTCTATATGGCGCTTTATGTCTATTGGTGCAGTGTCCGCTATTACCTGTTTCTCAGAATTGGGGGCCGAGGAGCCTTTCTTGTTGCTGCCTCTTCCCATATTCTCTGTTCCTTATATATGCAAGCTATTATAATAGGCCCAGCTTCTCTCCCTGTCAGCCACAGCCTGATCGAATTGCGCCAGTTAGGTGTTCCCGCCTGCCCACCGCAGCACACCAGGAAGTTCCAGACCAGGCAGCCTACGCGGGGCCTGCCCCTCCCGGCCACCATCAGGCTCTGGGATCTGGGTTGGGCTAGCCTACTGGGTCCGCCAGCAGTGTCACGTAGGTTAGTCACTTTTCACCAATCCCGCCTGAGAGGGGCATGTGTGGCTGAAGTCGCCACTGCGCCCTGCTCACACAGGACTGCCCGGGCCCAGAGTGTCTTCCACTGGAGTCAAACTGTGGTAGAGTGTCAGTTTCTCTCAGTCACCTCACCACAAGTCAGTGCACGCCTCCCTGCCTGTCCTGTTTTCCACTCCATTCTCAGATTGCCGTTCTCAGAGCTTCCACGCATCTCTCTCCTTGCCGAGCCAATGTAAAGGCAGCCAGCCGCCGCGCGGCGGGAAACCCAAATCGCAGCTTCCAATGGCGCGGGCTCCAGCCTCCACACTGAGGCTTTTCTGTTCCTGTTTTAGCACCAGGACTGCATTCCAAGTTGGTTTCTCTCAACCCAGTTCGTTCCTGAGTCAGCAGAGCATATTTCCACCTCCTTATGTCTCCTTGCTCCGCACCCTTCCTGACTTCTGAGCCGAGCCTTTCAGAGAGCCTCCGTAGTAGCTGTTATCTGTCCGCCATGTTCTCCCGGAAGTCTTCTCCTTTATTTTGCTTGTTCAAACACCAACATACAGTTTCTTCTTGTTCTATCTTGTGCATTTTATTAGGCTTTCTGGATTGCTTTTTAATAAAGTTGTATAACTGAGAAAAAGTCCTAAAAACAAATGATTTTATCAAGATAGGTTATATAAGAAAAAATCTAAAGGTATATAAGACAAACTATTAATAGTGATTACAATTAAGGGATGAGATTTCCAAGGATAGTTTGCTTTCCAATACATTCATTTTTTTGTGACCTTTGACTTTTTGGGAGCAAGATTTTTTATAATTGAATCCTTTGTAAAAATAATAAGTTACACAGCATTTTTTGCCCAGACATAGTTTCTTGAAGGGAAAAAACTCCTTAATAAACAATAAGCAAGCAAACATCCTACCATTTACCCTCTGGTAAACAGAGATAATGAACAATTCACATACATTAACTCACTTAATAATCATAACGAGCCTGAATGAGTTAGCTCTCCAGCATCTTAACAAAATACCTCTGATAAATAGCTTATAGAGCCACAAGGTTCATTTAGCTCATTGCTGTGGAGGTTCCATTGCTTTGGGTGTTTGGAGAGGTAGGGGATGCTGCCATACTTCATGTCAGGGAGCATATAGTAGAGCAAACTGCTCACTTCATAACCAGAAAGAGGAAAAAGATGAGCTGAAATTGCACAATCACCTTTGATTACACATCCACAGTAACCCAAGGACCTCCTATAATGCCCACCTCCTAAAGGTTCACTACCTCCTAATTGTGCCACCCTGAAGACCAGACTTCAACCATAAGTCTTTAGAAGGCACTTACATAAACCAAAGGGAACCCTATTAAGTAATTATAATTTTTGTTGTATCCCACTAAAATGTAAGTTCCAAGAAAGGAGCTGTCTTTTCTACTTATTGCTATATCTCAAGCACCTATAACAATGCTTAATGCATTGTGGACCCTGAATAAGTACTTACTGAATAAATGCACATTTTATGGATGAGAGCATTGAGACACAGAGAGGTTAAGGAAGTTGTTTAAATTCATACTTTCATTAAACAGGGCCAAGATGGGAACACAGATGATTTAACTGCAAAATTATCCTTCTACATTGAATATTGTCTACTTGCATCCTATTACATGAAAGCAAACATAGTTCCACATACTCCAGACACTTTCTTTATATAGTAGGCCAGAAGAATAAATGGAGCAAGAACTTTTGAAAGCATTGTCCTTGCGTTACTAGTGCCTTCTCTCTCTAACTTATTTAAGGACAAGGCTAAAACTCCACCCATCATCACCATAAAGAGACTGTGGACAGCCATTTCCAAAACTCTCTAGTAGAAAGTGAAGGAAGCATTGTCCTACTTAGCTATTTTCCAGGTTAGTCAGTTGGCTCTTCCCTGGTTCCCCCTTCTTGACCAATTAAGGGTGAGTTGTTGGTTCCCCATTGTTCACCAAAAATGCAGATCAACAAATCACCAACAAACCAGCTCAGCCCACCTCAGTGGTAAAAGCTGAGGCTCTTGGGCTCCAAGTTTCTTTTGCTGATTTTAAAACAATATAAACAAGGAAAATGCCCTGAGGTTATGGCATCCAAACTGTAACAAAGGTTTGAAGGTTTTACTTTTAATTTTAAAAGACTGCAAAAATGTAACTGTTGGTTATAAGCCCTAACTACGAGATTTTAAGAGGTTATTCGCATTCTAAATCTTTCTCCACCAAAACAGCTATTATTGAGTATTTCTATGCACAGGATTTTACGAATACCTAAAATCCTTAGGAATACCTAAAATACCTTTTGTGGCTCAAGCTCTATTTTACCATGCTTGTTTTCCCACCTGGTCCAACATGATACTGTCATCCCACGGGCCTGGAATACCTGAGCATGAGGCAACCTGCTCATTTGATCCAACTTCCTCACTTCATGCTACAGAAACTGAGTCCAGAAAAGAAAATTATTTCTTCAATGTCAGATAATGAATAAATAAGGGTAAAATAAATAGCTCTTTTCTGGTTTTCACATAACTTATGAAATTCCCTCCAAATTCCATGTAGCCTGTAGTCATCATGTGTTTTCTCTGTACTCTACACAATGTGGCAACATGGAGAAAATATTGGCCTAAAGGATTCAGTTTTCATGGGCTTATAATACAGACATATAAACATATAAATTGGAAAATATCTCAAGACAGCATTCTATTATTCTATGAAAAGTATTTGTGTATTTATTTGCTCATTTCCTTTCATTGAACTGACATTATTGAACATAGCAAAAACTCAAAAATAGACTTTGCTGTTAAAGATCAGTTAGAGGATAAAAAGACATAAATATTTAAATAATTATTAGCGGCTTCTGTAGACTTACTGTGAACCTGACTAAAAATGCCACTTGCAGTATTAATCAAGGGTCATAGAGTGAATAAGATGATGAAAGATGTGGGACACTTATTTAATTTTAAAAACTCAAAACCTTATTCCCAAGAAAGAGCTAACAACTGACCTTTATAGTGCATCAGCACCATGCTGCGTTAGTTACATTTACTTAGCACAGCAACCCCGAGATATTAAGAAACAAAAGTTAAGTAACTGCCCCAAATCACCCAGCTAGATTCTCAAATGCACACAACACCAAATCCTAAAGTTCATGGCCAGAGAGGGTCTACAAATCCTGGGCTAGCCTGCTTTCCTAGCCTTGCTGAGAAGATGCTCACTGCAGTTAATGCTCATTTCTATTGATCCTTAAGGGTGAAGAAAGAATTTCCAGGTTTTGAGGTACAAACCTCCTTTGCCATTGTGGCCTCTAGAAGAGGGGAGAGTGTTCTTCCACAGGTGGCTGGTGGTATCATATGGGATGTGCATGTCTGGGTAGCCCTGTGAGAGGGACTGTTCTCTAGGTTCATGTTTTCACATGATCCACAGAGGTTTACTGAGCCAGGATACTGGACATGCAGTAGAGTTTTTGATCCTCCAGCACTGACTTATCTAGAGCAGGGACAGGAAATGAAGTCAATGGACTTTCCTCTTCAGCTGTCATACCAGGTAATGGAGAATAAGATACCACCTGTGCCTTCTAGGACTCTCTTTTAAGCATTTGCTTGATCCAGCTCGTTGCCTAACCAGGGATGGTCTTCCTTTCTGCTCTCTCTGACTTTAGCCTACTGGGATTCTGAAAGCCCATACACATAGATTTGTCTTCCAAATTCTACCATATTCCACAACCCCCACCTCAAAATTAACTATCATAATTAAAAATAGGGTCCAGCTAGTTCCATAAAAGAGGGTCAGTTTATTTTATTTTTTAGAAATTTTCAAAGTTTTTTTCTTTTTTAATTTTTATTAGTTCATGTTTGCAGGACATAATGATTACATTCATCATGGGAAGTATGTTTCATGTACATAACACATGTCAATTCTTTTTATTTTTGTCCCCCTTATAAGAGGATCAGTTTAGACTTTCAAGAAAGTCAAGATATAACTGTACTACAAATCATATGATGTGAATACTGTAGTAACACACCTAAAAAGAGAGACATGCATGTGCCAAACTAATCAGAGAATTTTCGTGAAGGACAGTAGTGGCTTTATGATAACTGGACTTACATAATCTATAGATAGACATGAGCTGGCATAACTGAAGTCCTTAAGCTAGCCAGAGGATTAGAGGTTGAGAAAATTATTTGAACTCTCTGAACAGAAGTGAGTTTCTGAGCTCTAGAGGAAAAACACAGTACTGGCCACCAACTTTTGAGAGGTCAGCAGATCAGCCACCATCTTCCCAGTCCTGGGATTCCTGGCACCGTGTGCTTGCATGCCCAAGAACTCAGTCAAACAGAGAAATTCAGGAGGAAATCCTACTACTCCTGAAATGTTTTCAATCTGGCCCAGACTGACTGTTACAGCAGTGACTGAGAAATGACCAACATTTTCTTGTGGCTTTTGCTTAGAAATTATTGCTTTATGTGACTATCTTACTAGTTAATGGGGTGTTCTCCCTGAAGCCAGAATGCCAGCTCCAGGAAGCTGCCAATCTGGCTTTCAGCATACACAGCAAGGACTTTCCCTGCCTAAGAGCTGGGAAGAACAGAGTCTCTGACATTTATCCTTGTACTCAGGCTAAAATCGTTCTTATGACTTCCTCACCAAATGGAGATCTGGTGACTATGAAATCACCTCCAATGATCAGTAGCCTCTGTCCTTGCAATGTTTGAAATCTCTGCTTTATGTGGAGTTATATGTAATCTTGGTCTCTGCTGTCTACTCTTTGGCACTATTTTTCCCTTAATGCAACATAAAATAATTCAGTTTAATTCCTTGTCAGAATATTCTTTCCTATATTTGACAATAATCAGTGTGCCCCATGTCCCTTTGCCTTTTCTTTTTCAGGCCTGATATCTTCTATCCTCAATCTTGGGTTTCCAGATTCCTCACTTGCAGGATAGTTCTCCTGTCATTCTTGTGAGTCCTTCCCCAAACTCTGTCTCCCTCCTACCTCCAGAAGAATGAGATACTCCCTCACAGAGGCTGAGTCATAGTGTAACAGCTCTGATCTGTTTCATGGTACTGACTGTGTCTTCACATTCCAACTGGGATCCAGCTGTCACTTCTTCCAAGCTGCTCAGGGTCTCCCCCATCCTCTCATTCCTCACCTCTCACCTCTCCTCCAAACTGGCTCACATGTATGCCTTCTGTCTCCAAAACAAATCATTCAACCTGCATCACCAACAGCTGTCATCCTCCTCTACTTTTCAGCCAAACTTCTTGATATTCATAATCACTGACATTTTCTTCCCTTCCACTTATGCTTTAACCCCATGCAATATGGTTTCTTTCACCACTCCACTGAAAATTCTCTTCAAAGGTCACCAACCATCTTCTAACTTCTGACTCCAACAGATACTCTCCAATCCCTGTTTTACTTAATGGAAGCATTTGATACTCCCAGTCACAGCCCATCCTATAGGTCCTCTGGCAGTGTTCTGTGGGTCCTTACCCCACTTCTGTGGGCATTCCGCTCATTGTCCTTTGCTGGCTTCCCTACTGTGCCTCTTTCTGATCCTTGGATACACGTGTCTCAGTGTTCTGTCCTAACTGTTCTCTCTGTTCCCTGCCCACATGTGCCACCTGAGGACAGTCATTCCAGTTCCATGACTCTAACTACTCACAGTACCCTGAGCCACATGGTCCTCTATCCTAAACCTTATTCATGTCCTTTGCTTCATGAACACATCCAATCAAATGTCACGGGGCATCTTATACTCAGCATATGCCATGCCTGTCTAACCTAGTAAATTTGCTTGTCCTGTTTTTATCCCTGACCTCTAGGAGTAGACGCACCACCATATATCTATCCCAAGCACCTCCTTCTTCATCTTCCATATCTAGCTTGTTATTAAGTCCTGAGAAAAGTCATCAGAATCAATACTTCCATGGACTCAGTATCTATAATGTTTCTAGCTTTTTATATACATTATTTAACTTAATTCCCTGGATAGCGCAGCAAAAGAGGTATTATTATCTCACTTTCTTATTATTGAAGATGGAAACTTACATTAAATATCTACCTGAGGTCACATATTTAGTAAGTGACAGAGCCAATCCTACTTGATCTCAGAGTTCCCCCGTTTTCTATTCTCTTTTATCTGAGCTATGCTTTTTACCTTTCAATGTCATTTTTCCAATACCTTCTCTCCCTCAGTTTCCCCATTGCCTTATCTCAACACTTCACAATCTGTCATGTGGTCACACCCTGCTTTGTCTGTAATATTTGCTCTCAACTGTCCATCTACTCTGCTTCCAGGATGGACTTCCTGCAACACACGCTGCCTTCCTGCCTGTGCCCCTTAGTGTGTCTCTCATGAGGCCCTTCACATAGATTTACGATGGGCTGCCTTTAGGTTTTCTCCCACCTCGTCTCCCCCACATCCTCCTCTTTTCCACTCACTGGCAAGGTTCTACGTATTCCCCTGAAGCTCCAGGAAGGTACCACATCCTAATCCTGAATACTGTTCCCCCCAGCAGATCTGCCTGCCTGCTAAAGATTCCCAAATGGCAGGCACACGGCTTTATTATTACATATTACGTTACAACTGCTTTTTTGTTGTCTGTGCTCCTGTTTGACTATGGATCTTTATATTTGTTTTTGTATTCTGGAAAGTAGGACAGCCCATTGTTTGTGGTAATACTTAGATATTTTAATTAAAATTTTATATTATACCTGGTATAGTTCTTGGCACTAAAAAGGACTCCCTGCCAAATATATTTTTGTTATTAAATTGTAATAGAAAATTTAGTAAACAAGTGTAACATAATGTGATGTGTTATTATAGATATGTCCAGAGTACCAGGTAGCCTACTGAAGAGATTTCATACTATTCCATGTATAGGGAAAAATATAGTTTAGGGAAGTCTTCCTAGAAGATATGACATATAAGCTGCACCCTATGATCTGAGCAAGAGTTGGCCAAGGCATAAAAGGAGGCTTCTGGGCAGAGAGTACCAGCAGCTGCCATAAAATATGGAACTATGCAAGGGCCTATAGTGGCTAAAGAACAGCAAAAATGTGCCTAGAGTGTCAAAAGATGTGGACCGGTATTGAGCAATAAGATTGGAACCAAAGTAAACACCACCTATGGAATTTGAATAAAACCTCAAAGACAGGGAAAACCATCCTAGGATTTTCAAAAAATAAGTGATCCTCCCAGACTTGTGTACAGAAAGATGTAGATGGTGAATTGGTGAAGGGGAAATAAACTTGAAGGAGGCAAGATCAATCATTGTAGGACCTTGGCCAGAAACAGCAATGTAGTAACCTCAGGGAAAAATTACCTCATCCTGTATCTACCCAGGCCCACCTGAACAAGTTTTTTCTACAGAGAGTCAGTTCCCTCAAATTAGAGCTCACCCCAGGTAGAGGGAGGTGCCCAGAACGGTAAAGTCTCTGGTCAAATATGTTTAGAAAATTCTGGGTTATGCAAACTTCTTAAAAGAGAACTTTCAGAGTCTTTGACATACATCATACATGCCATATGTAATAATGCAGATTTATTTTACTCCTGAATGTCTTTCTGAGGACCCAGAGTTTAATGCAATTTGTAAATAAAAAACAAAACAGTGTCAGTTCTAATTCCTGGAAGAAAAGAAGGAATGGAAAGACATAGTTTTCCATGGGATGATAACTGATGTTATCACTGAATACTCTCCTGCGGGAAACTTATGTTTGTTTATCATTGGAAGAATAGAACAGACTGCCATGGAAATATGAGTGGTAGCATTTAGTCATTCTGTTTGGAGTCAAGCTGAGCAAGTTCACCTGCTCCTCCCATGTCCCCCATGTTTGTTCAGGCCTCAAAGAATCAGACCCAGGTGTTTGAAAGAATGGCAGGTCCTGACCTCTGGAAACCACATCTTCAGTACCTGAAATATTCACCAACATCCCTCATCTTCATTTGATTCAAAATGTAGAGGAAGGTACACTCTCTCAGACTCCCCTTACCCTGGAGGCTGCATCCCAGGAGGCAGGTGCCCAGGTCTGTGTCCGTGGCTCACATATCATCACACTGTCTCCTGGCTCAGTGGGACTCCCAAGTATAGGTCACTCTTTGCAGGCTTCCCCTTGCCTGATCTACGGAGGAAAAATCAAACTTCTGTCCAACATCTTGTGTCTTTAAATGACCCTTTACTTTGGAATGTCTTCCTTGGCAGCCTCAAATCCATTTTCCAGCTGAGTCCCAGGGGTTGGGAAGTCTGGGCAGCTCCCTGTGTGGCTTGGGGAGTTGCCTCTTTCTCCACTGCAGGAATTCTCCACTGGAGAAGAATCAGATGTTCCCCCACAAATTCTTGGGCTACAGGGTGAGAAGTTCAAGAGTGAAGCAGGAGACAGGAAAGTGGTGTCCTCCCTGGTAGGGGACTGCTTCTGGCAAGACAGAAGGACACCAGCCAGCACTAAAATCAAGAAGCCATCCAGCTCCCTGGGGCCTCAGATCTGGTGGTAGGAAAGGTCCTGCTACTGCCTTAGTCATGTGCTGGTCTGGTTTGTGTAACTATAAAGAGGACTTTAGACACTGGTTCTCCAGATTTTCCTGCGACATATTTCTCTCAACAAGAATGGTTCAGACCTTATTCTTCATCTTGTAGAAATATCACGAAGCTCCTAGTGTATCAGTTGCACCCTCAGATGTTAAGCAATTCATATTCATCCTCTACTCACTCACAGCCCAAAACAGTCCAGGCAAAGAAAGGGCACTTGAATAAGACTAGTAGACTTTGTCATAAATGAAGAAAATGCTTTTTCTGTCTCCTTGTCCAATGTTTTCTTCACCATGTCTTTCCAAATGCTAAAAGAAATCTATTATTTTACCTATTTAGTTTTATCTTTTACAAATCTATATTGCTTTTCAGACTAACCTAAGGCAGAATCTAAAGTCAGATTACAGCCAGATCCAAATTCCTACCAACTCCATCAACTACCAAGTGGACTAGAGTAAATACCCCTAGGCAGACGACATCTACAGTCAGGATTCCTTCTTGGGAAAAGCATCTACTTCATATAAGGTAATGTGAAGTTTGAGATAATGTGTAAAGAGCTTAGTGTGATGCCTAGCAGGCAGTAAGTACTCAAAAAGTGTAAAGTATTTTTATTACCAATTTAATTATCACTTAATAAATATATAAGTTAAGTGATAATTAACAATTAAATTTTTTACAGAGGAAGTCTGTGTACTTGGATGTTCATAGAAATGAAAAAAAGTTTTTCTACCTGAACCATTTAGATTTTCACACTAAAATTTTGTTTTTGTCCTTAAGTAGTTTTTAATTATTTTAACAACTTGTCAAGCAAACTCACAGTGTAAATTTCCTCCAAACTCTTCATATATATATCCTTTCCTAAACATTATTAAACTATAGTATTATATCATGTTAGGCATTCAACTGATTGGCTGGATGGGTATATGGGTGGATGGATGGATGGATGAATAGATGGATGGATAGATGTCGATGGATGGATAGGTGGATGGATGGATGGATGGATGGATGGATGGATGGATGGATAGCTGGATGGATGGATGGATGGATGGATGGATGGATGGATGGATGGAGTTAAGACCAGGGACTAAAGTAATTCTTCTTGATTTAGACTGGTTCATTAGAAAGGTCAAGACACTGGTATAATTTGGTATAATTTGGTGAAGGCCCAGAGGTCTTGATTCAGACAAAGAGCAGATGCAGTATAAGTAAGGGGAATTATAAGATGAGGCTGTGATCAGAGACTGAAAGGGAACAGTATAAATCCTACAACAGGAGAAGTTTCTGATGATGAGAGGCCCTGGGAACAGCCTCAAAGATGCCAGTCCAAAATGATGGGGTTGTGGAGGTCCCGGAAGCCTAGGAACTCTCAGTTCCAGCTATTGGATGGGTGGTCCAGATGGCTTTTTATATAATTCCAAGTTGAAATTTAACTAATGAGGGTTTACTCTGTATTCTGCCAAATTGTTGCATGGAAAAGAGAGTAGTTTTTATATAAAATTGAATTAAAAATGAAACCCACTAGACAAATGTATTTATTTATAACTGTTGCCTTCTTTTTTACCTCAGCAAGTGAGGGTGGTGTTGTTTAAAGGTCAAGTGTGCTTGTGTGTATGTGTGTGTCAGAGAAAGAGAGAAAGAAAGAGAGAGAACATGCACTGCTTGTTTTGTTGCCTGACCTTTTTAGCATTTTAGCTCCAGGCTAGCTGTGAAGCAATAGTGGACATATTATATATAGTAAAATGTCACAAAAAGCCAAAGACATTCTGTTCCCAACTCCCAACTCAAATACTTGAAATTCATACTCCAAATGAAAATTCACAATAAATTTTGGTTTGGTGAGCATAATATCTGTGCATGGGAGGATTTATTTATCATTTCTATTCATAGTACAATCGTCCCTCAGTATCCAAGAAAGACTGATTCCAGAACTCTGTAAATATCAAAATCTATGGATGCTCAAGTCTCTTATATAAAATGGCACAGTATTTTCATATAATATATACAAAACTTCTGTGAACTTTAAATTATCTCTACATTACTTATAGTATCTTCGCAATGTGATTCTGTGTAAATAGTTTTACTATATTGCTTAGGAAGTGCTGACAAGAAAAAAGTCTGTACATACTCACTAGAAATTCAACTTATTTTCCAAAGATTTTCATTCTGGGATTGGGTAAATTCATGGATGATAACCCATAGATACAGAGCACCTACTATGTGTTGGGCGATGTTTTGAGTACCAAGTTTTAAGGGCTTGTTAAGCCATGGGATGCATTACTGAAAAAAAAATTATGAAATTCTTTTCCCTTTAAGAACACAAAAAAATTACAATCTGTTTTCAGTTGTGTGCAGAGACTAGAAAATGAAAGCGTTGATAATTGTACCTAATTATACAAAAGAGGAACACACCATAGTCTTCTCTAGTCCTATCCCATTGGGAACACAAGAAGAACTCATTAAGTCTTCTCAGATTTAAGTCTCATGTTATGTGTCTTACATCATCCAACCCAACCTCTTACACCTCATTGCCCTTGTAAATTCTTTTCTAGAACTTTCTGGAGACATATCTTGGTCTGAATTCCTGAAATCTGCATTGCTCTGATCATTCCTTGTCATCTTAGTCTTGTTGAAACTTGGCTTTTCTCTGAAGCCACTATTTCTCTAGAAGCACTCAAAGTCTGTTTGCTGTCTCACACTGTGTATCTAAGGCATTAGGGTACAATTAGTATCTTTTCTACTACTGTTTTAATCTGTTTGTCATCCTTCCTTTCTCTTACAAGAGAAGAGAGCTATATGTTAGCCGTCTTACCCTATGATTGTAGGAGTTGTGGCTAGAATGACAATCTAACACTTCACTGTACAAAATCATCCTCTGACTATAACTAAAAGTACTATATCATATATCTGAAATTCGCTAAAAGAGTAGACTTTAAGCTTTCTCATCACAAAAAAGAACTATGTGAGATGATGACTATGTTAATAACTTGATTACAATATTCATTTCATAGTATATACATATATCAAATCATCACACTGTATGCCTTAATAAGTCGAATTTTATTTATAAATTATACCCCGGTAATGTTAGGGTAAAATTGTTCGTAGTTTTTCATCTTCACAACAGCCCACAGAACTTGGCCAGACAGATATGTTTGTGCCCACTGACAAATGGAATACCAAGGAAGAAATAGAGAGTAAAGAGACATGAGCAAGGTCACTTAGTTGAATATAGAAGGCCAGATCAGGCCCACAGCCTCCTGATCCAAGCCCAGAACTCTTCAGCAGTGAATGGTGGCAAGCCACAGCCTCTCCACTTCTGCCCTAACAATATGAACCCAACTCCAGCTGTGTCACAAAGAGACACAGAGTGCTGATCAAGAAAGGCTCTGAAAAACAACATCAGGAACAAATATTTATCCACTTACTGGCCTTTATGCTGGACAGGATAAGCCATACACAAAATTATGCGGGCAAAAAGGATGCTTCCCTGGGTCAGTTAGTGTTGTTCACCCCTTTGTTGTCACTAACCTCCTCAGAAAGATGCCCCAGCACACAGGAAACCCGAGGAGTACCTTGCCCATCTTTTAGCAAAAGACCCAGGCTTGTATCTGACAGCAGGTTAGGAATGGCAGGCCACTTTTTTCTGTCACATGTATTACCATTCCTGTATCTAATGGAGATCAATCAAGACTTTTTCTCAACGAACACCGCCCCCAGATATATACTTCTGTCACAAACTGATCCATGATGTGAAAACTTTTGTTTAGCCTTGTGTTATGAAAATTTTAATGACTTGTACCATTCTTGTTTCCAGAAAGA
This sequence comes from Cavia porcellus, assembly GCF_034190915.1. Lineage (NCBI taxonomy): Eukaryota > Metazoa > Chordata > Mammalia > Rodentia > Caviidae > Cavia > Cavia porcellus. The sequence goes on from NW_026947492.1 coordinate 47,822,713, forward strand.
AGCACCAACAAAATTCTACTGGAATCAAAGAGTGAGAATGTAGTAAGGGGATATCTGTGTGCAGAAATCTTAGACTGAGGATATTTGTTGTAAATGAGCAGGAAACTTCTCTCTTAGCTTCCTGGAAGACAGAAAACATCAAAAGGGAAAATAGTTTTAAAAATTTAGTCTTTCTCCCCCACTTCCTTTCTTCCTCCACTTCTCCTTTCCTCTTCCTCTTCCTCCTTTTCTTGAAGGATATGAAATACAGATGGCAATACCAACACAGATTTCCAATAAGCATATCAAGCAGCTTGAAGGGTATCATCTTCACCCACTAGGGCAGTGTTTTTCAAAGTTATCTAGACTGTCAGAACTATTTAGAATGTTTGTTTAAAAATCCAAGCTCCTGAGGCTCATCCCACACTCACTTGTGAGGTTATGAGATGGACCTGGTGATCTGCATTTTAAACAGGCTCATTAACTGATTTTTCTAATCCTGTAAGTTGGAGAACAACTTCTCCAAGATGTGAGTAGATGACGGTGGCTTCATGTGGAGGTCCTTCCCAGCCTTCTTCGTATCTTTTCAAGGAATGATGTCTGAATGTAAAGAAGTCTGTAGTGGAGGGATTCCAGGCCTCAGGGTCTGGCTAGGGGAACATGTGAATGCTGCAGAAGCTTCTGATTATCTGCAATGGGCAAGCCTGGCTCTGAGTTTTCTGCTGTGATCTCAGATGACCACAGGTGACAAAGAAGACAGGCCTATCCCAGGCCTCCTAGAACCTTCAGGGCATCATGTATGCCAGGAGAGCTACTAGACTGTTTCGTACACAGTGATGTTGATTTGCCTGACCATTGCCTACTCTTTCCCTTTCTTCTTCTCATCAATGATGGGGCAGGCAGAACTTCAGAACCAGTTCCGAATCCAGCCGACAGGGAGCATACCACCTCCAACTTGCTAGCCTGAGCCTCCCTACTCTTTCATGCACCTTGCCATCTGCCAGGGACATTCCCCCAGGGAGGCAAGCATAAATTCTTCCTTCTTTCTCCTCACAGGTTTGGAATAAATTGCCTCATCCAGTTTGAAGACTTTGCCAATGCCAATGCCTTCCGCCTGCTCAACAAATACCGCAACAAGTACTGTATGTTCAATGATGACATCCAAGGTAGGTTTCCACCCAACTGACAAATCCAGTTCTGACCAGGGCCTTTTTACAAAGCTTGCCAGGATGCTGAAGCAGGGAGAGATATCACTCAATTTCTGATTTCCTGCCAGCATTTGTTGAAGGAAAAACATTAAACTTTAATTCAACTCCCACTTGGCCAGTTCTTGGCTCTATGACCTTGAGCAAGTCTTTTAACATTGGTAAACCTCAGTTGCCTTAGCTACAAAAATGGAGATTATAACTACATCAAAGATCATGATATTTAATAAGTGCTAGAAATTTTATATAATGCTGCCACTTACTAGCTATTTGAATGTGAATAAATAACTTCTCTGACAACAGTTTCATCATAAAGTCTACAGATATGACAGTAATAGCCTGGAAGGTGGTTGTATTAATTTAAAGTACTAACACATACAGACCAATTGTCAGTCACCATATAAACATGGGCTTCCACAGCCTTAATTACTTGTTCTTAAATTTTAAACACATGATGTGTCCTCATCAAAGAGTCAGAACATTTTTTCCCTGACCTTGCCTGAAATGTACACTGCTGAGAATGATGGGCTTGAAAGACTTTGGCACCCAGGACACAGAGTACTTTGAAAGCCAATACGAGCGTCTTCTAATGCAAAGTCCACTTAGTCACTCATTCTAGGACCCAAAATGTCTAAGGACACTTGCTTTTTGCTGTGGTGGTGCCAGTGTCTGAAACTGGAGCTGAAAGGATGGCCCTCTAAGGGGTTATCTGACCTGATCCCAGAGTTCTCAGTATCGAGCACTGAACATCATTCCTAATACTTCAAAAAGGCCAAGAAAAACACTGATGGGTCTGAGAGGATATTATTTAATAAATGAAATTTGCCCAACAAGGTCTATTACAAACAAAGATCCATGTCAGACAAAAAAGAATGGATTTGTGGGAACAGAAGAGTAGAAGACTGGGGCTGGGGTTTGAGCTCAGTGCTCAGTGGCACAAGCACCTGCCTGGCAAGCACAAGGTCGTGAGTTTGATCCCTGGTACCAGAAAGAGAGAGAGAGAGAGAGAGAGAGAGAGAGAGAGAGAGAGAGAGAGAGAGAAACAAAGAAAGAGAGAAAGAAAGAAAGAAAGAAAAAGCCTGACCAACATCTCAGTCAACAGATGATTCTTCTAGAAGCTGAACAGTCTCAACTTTTTATCAAGTGAGTTTTCATCAAGTGAAAGAAACCCAGGTAAATCTAGCTAAGTTTTCTAGCTAAATATTTCTTATATATCAGGCACTTTTCTAGAGACTTTACACCTTTAATCCCATGAGATGTTAGCAGCTACATCTTACGAATTAAACAAACAAGCAACTTATATAGCCAGTCAGTATACAGTTTAAATTTTAAGCCAGGCATTTGGATTCTAAATTCCTTGTTCACAATCACTCATCGTACTGTTCTAGGTCTTACACTCATATAACAAAATCACGTGCCTTTTCCTTCCCTTATGGTGTACATTATTCTGTATAAGAAATGTGATAAATGGGGATTTTTTTGTATTTGTTATGACTTGGTAAAGAGTGAGATAGCAAAGTCGTAACACCCTTTTAGATGAATAAGTTCAAATATGTGATTCAGTGCCCAAAAACTGAGTGCCCAGAGAGGAGGAGACCCTGAAAGAAACATCAGCCATGGTTACATACCTCCATCTTCTCAGCTGCTTCATTCTCTCCCCCTGTGGCTCTAATGCCTGCACTGGGGACAGGCATTGGCTGGGCAAGCCCAGCTTTACCCAGACAAGCTGTGCACTCTGCAGACATGGCAGTGAGGTCCAGGAGGACTGGTGGGTGACAAGAAAGCACTCTCTCATTGTTTGCTAGCTACTTTACTATCAGTGTGGTGGGCAGCTGGGGTCCCTGTGGCTTTGGAAGAAGTACCTGCTGACTAGCCCCTGGCCAGCTCTACTTTCATGGCATCACCCATGAACGAGCAGCAGGACAGCCATCCCCATGAACAACTGTGTTGCCAAGGCCAGTGTAAGGAAGTGAAAAACAAGCCCATGTGCATAGATTCTATCTTTATAGTCACAGAGTCAGCCCCATGGGCCTATAGCCTCATAAACAAAGGAACCCGCCCAGGCCCTACAGTCCATCAGCCACCACCCCCTGCACTGTTGCCAGAATGTGACTCTAAGATGGAAATGTGGCTAGCTACACTACCGTATCTTCATGAGAAAGTTAACATTCCTTCAGTGAAATATATGGCTTCGGGAATCTTTCCGCTGACCTCTGACTCTCTCTTCCTTCTGACTCCTATGACCTTCTCTCCAGTCATTTCTGTGTGTGAAAGTCCTATTCACACTTTCCCATCATCTTTGCCTGAGCAACTCCTTTATCCATCAAGACTCAGACTGAAGGCTTCCTGCCCAAGCAGTACCCAGGTCTGTCCCTGCTGCCCCAGTCTGATGTGTGCACCCATATACTTGTTCTGCTCTGGCCATTCTCTTCCTCCACTATATCCCAGGTTTTTGTATTGAACTGTATGCCTCCCCATGAGATAAGCTTCCAGTGAAAGGAACATATCTTAACCATTCTTTGCCAGATTCTGGCACAGTGCCTGGTACATTGCAGAGGCTTACTAAACATTAGGTTAGTAAATTAATGATGCAACACAAGCCAACGACACTCTCATAATAACACCCACTGTTCATGTGGGGTTTTCCACACGGAACACCTTTCATGCAGCTTCTCTCTTATCCCAGTCATCATACATATGTCACCTATAAATACACATGTGTATACTCATATGTATATAAACCCGTGTGCACACATAAATACATATGGAGTGTTTTGAAATAATTAAATCAATTCATTTGCTTAATTCATTGATTTATGTCCTACTTATAGACTTCTAAGCACAGCCAAATGGAACAGTATTCTGAGTATCACAGCAAATGAAAGAGGAATTTCCCATTCTGTTCTCAGAAATTAGAACTGAAGTCATTAATCTAGAGAGCCAGCAAATAGTTCTGGAATGGTGAGGACTTTAATATTATTCCAATCTGTGATGAGCACAACCTAATTTTTGGTGTGATCATATAATTAACAACAATAAAGCAGTGGACATGAAAATGCATGACCCCGCCCTCCTTTCTCAGAAAAATTTGTGGCCTCAACTGATGGCAACACTGTCAGCGCAAGCCTCCCACATGGAAATGAAGAGGCCCAACCATTTGAGCCAAGGGCAGAGCTCCCAGTTGGATTAGCTGAGGCATTGGAGCCTACTTCACATCTCATCTTCCCTTTTTGCCCTGTCCTATTTCCTTCCCCTCCTTTCTACAAGAGCACTTCTTAAAAACATCCTGAATACTCCATTATGTGATATTTCCCAAGGGACACAAACTGTGCCAAATAGCAACATTTCGCATGCCCGCAGAACTTTAGGTTTGAACAGTGATTCCCATCTCCATTATATCACTAGTTCCTGGCAACCACCCTCTCTTCCTGAGGGAGGGACAGATGTTGCTGTCCCATGTCACTGATCAGGAAACTAGAATGTAAGAGGTTAAAGCTTTTTCAAGGTCACACCGCAAGAAAGGCACAAACATTGGAGTAGAACCCACTTATTTCTGACTGAGAATTCTCTACTCTTCAGGAGATCAGAGTGCTGGTTGCCTATTCCCATGTGCAAAGTGGTAGAGCAGATCCTCTTGCTAAGGGTCAGAGTCTAAAACCCACCATGCGCGTGGTCATTACTGCTCCCAGCATCCTGTTGCAGTGATCCTCTCCCCCTCCTCGTTCCATTCTCTACTCTAACTCCTGCAGTTTAAAGATAAGGGCCAGTGAGAGGAAGAGACTCAGTCATAAGCTGCCGCTGACAAGACCAGGACCAGAAGCTTGTGATGTATTTTCTCACTATGTGGGCAATGAGGGGACTGATGAGGAATTTCACTATTAAAAGACCAATATGGAAGATCCAATGAATGCTGTATTTATTTCCCTTTAATTTGAAATACAAAGTAAGAACAAAGAAAGCTCTAAGCCACATAGTGGTGCTCAAAAAGTATCACAATTGAAGTGGGCTTGGAGTGAGAGGAAAAGAGAGGCGAAGGTAAGAAACACCAAATTAAGATGGTAAACAGAAATGAAAACCACACTGAATAAGCTGAGTCCCCGTCCATCCCAACAGGAACTGGGGACAGATTTTCAGAATGTGCATGGAATCCACACCCTTCAGAAAGCGAGACTGGAGCAGTGTTGCCCACTCTGTACACCATCCTAACCTCACATCTTCAGAGGGACCAGGAAAGATAGAAAACCAAAGTCCTCAGGAATTTCCAACACTGAATTCCATGAGGTGGGGCAGGGCATGGCCTAGTATGGTACAGGAGCTTGAGCACATTGTTTGAACTGTCTCCCAGGCAAACAACAGCCCCATACACCTGAAAATCACTGACACTCCAGGCCAATCACAAGATTTGGCTTCTGAAGCCACAGCATTTGAGATAAAAGGTTCTGTCTCCTTTGCCCCAGCACAGTGCAGACTCCCAGGAAGCCCCAGGCCAGGCTGAGCTGGTCCTTGGCGAGCAAGGCTGCCAATGCACTGAGTCATCACTGGCAGCCTCCTCGGGAATTTTGGAATAAGCAGAGGCTCAGGTGACCTCTGTTGTTTCAGCTGCAATCAGAGAAGCATCTCTGCTCTTATGGGAGGAAAAAGAAGCCTAGAAGGGAAAAGGAAGCAAGAATCCTTACACTAGGGGACAGAGCAATTCCAACCTTGGGAAGAATTGCAAGCAAAGAGCTAGGTCAATAATGCTGCTGTCCTGGTAACCTTGGGCTGCCAGCCTCCAAGTGCAAAGTGAACACATAGTGTGACTAGGAACAGGAAAACCCAATAGGTTCACCAGTTCCAGGGCATCCTCCACTCTTCTAGGCTTCCCTGAACCTGAACTTCCCTCAGTCCCTCCACATCCCTGAGACCAGCTTGTAGGTGTGCCTGTGTGCTATGTCAGGCCAGCATCATCCCCTCACATTTTAAAGCCTTAATTTATGAGCGAGCTTGCTTAACACAGATACTGAACTGAAACAAGGCTACATGTGAATGCTTATTTTTCTGCTTAAACATTTTGGCCAATTGACGTAACTTCAATTTTCGGATTATTCTTTCCCTTATCTGCAAAACTGGACATAACAGCATAATAGTCATAAGTAGTAATCAACCAATACCACTGGAATGCCCTGGATGCTTTTCTAAGGCCATCATCTATTCTGGTTTGTTGGTACGTGTGTAAATTCATTTTTAAGTATTTCCAACATCACTGTGTTTATGGTACTCACTGTGCCAAGGATTGCAGGGATATGAAAGCAGGAACCGGTGTAGTTCAGTGTTCACTTCATGATACCTGTTACTGATATCTCCAGTACATAGCAGGCTCTCAACATGTCAGTATGGGAGGAGAGGAAAGAGAAAGGATGGAGACTCAAGACAGGGAGGTTCTGACGGACAGGAGGAGAGGCTCAATGTGAGCACAAGGGAGCTGCAGAAAGGGCGGCAGAACCTACCATACTCTTCTCCTTTTCCCCACACATGCCCTGTTCTTCTGGTCCACTGAATTTTTCTGACAAGTCTTATTTTGAATGTGACTTTGAAAAGGTTTCTGCCAAGAACTCTCTTCCCTCTCTTAGCTAGTTTTGAATTGTCCTTAAAGACTCAAGTGTCACCTCCTTCAGAATATGGTATCCAGAGCCAGTCCACGGGTATCTAGATGACTCCACCTTTCCCCATGGCCCAAAAATGGCAGCCCACTTCACAGAATTCCCCTAAAGTTCTCCAGGGCCACAGAGGGAAACCTGACTTTTCTGAACACTTATGCAGTGGCAACTCCTTGAAAATAAGACTGTCTTATTCTTCTTTATATATTCAAAAGTCAGTCAATAAAGAACATGCACTCATTTTGGATTGAGTTGTGGGAAGCAATTCTTGCAAATCTTGGATGCAGATCTAGTTTTACAGTATAAACTGTCCAATACTACAGGGTCGTGGGCCTCTATAGCCACCGTGGATGGGCCCTGACAAACCCTACCCCGCCCTGACTTCCATAATGCCTGGGTCAACAGTGTTGCCGCTGCCTGATGAGGCAGTAAATTCCTCCTCTTTCCTCTAAGAACCAGTTATTCAAGATGGACATTCCTACCCTAAACTACATTGTGAGACCCTACTTAAAAAAAAATCATAGTCGTCATATGTGACTATTAAAAGTAGAAACTACATTTTTAGCTTGCTCTTTTGTGCTATTTCCTGAACCTACAACCTCAAGTATTCAGTTTGCAGGAAATGTAATTATAGAAATCTCCCTCTGACGAAGAAAAGATTGTTTTTCTTTCATAAAAAATGGGAACAACCAGTCACTCTTTCAGCTGCCCAAGGCATTTACGAGCATAAGCCATGTTTCTGGCCATCCCTCGACCCCAAGGCTTCTCAGAGGGTTGCTTCCAAAAAGCTAAGTAGTTGTTCTCTCACCCATTTTATATTCCTGGTATAAACTCCAGGAGCCTCCCAAGATGAAAGCAGATAACTCCTTATGATGGGTGATGACGGAGATGATAACTTTATCGACCAAACTTCATAAAAGCTGCTGTTTTTCCTATCAAATCCTGGATTGTAATTACAATGGCTTGCCAACTGAGAGGATTACATGAAAAAAGGATCCCAGAAAAGAGACCACAAAGAAGTACCCACCAATGCTGCCAGTAGATGTGGCGGTCCAGTAGAGAGGGACATATTGAAGATTCAGGGAGCAAGGGAAAGAATTATAGCACAAATTCCTTGAGTGGATAGAAATGACAAGATCCATTACACAAAGAGAAGTGGCTTCAGCTGGGACCAGAGACACTGTCTCAATGTTTATAGCAGGACTAGCAAAATGCATAGATATGAGGTGAAGGACTCACAGACTTGGCAGTGAAATGATTCGCAAGTTCTCCCTTGATTCCTTTTATTTTCTTTAAGCCTCATTTACTTCTCTGAGAAAGAAAGAGGGAAAAGGTAAAGCTGTGGTAATACAATAATACCTACTTTGTAGAGCTGTTGTGAAGATCAAAAGAGCAAAGGCAGGTAAACTTACAGCACAAAACCACAGTCACAGTAAGAATGATCAGTAAATGGTAGCTGATCTTGCATTCTTTTATTGAAATATGCAATTCTTTGCTATCAGATTTCCCAGTGCTGTGTGTCCCCCACCCCTTCGAGTCACAGGTGTACAATGACAGAGTCATTACCGACAGCAGAGACTCCTGTCTACGCTTTCCTTCTTCTGCTTCCACTTCACCATCCACGCCACAGTTCTCCCCGTGGAAATCATAATACCATTCCATTTTCTCCACCTCCAATCAGAAGCTGAAGACCCCCAAACAGTTACAATGAACATCCCAGGCCCTGGCTTTGCTTCTCCCTCAACGACCAACCACACCAAGTGTCTGTCTGTCTGTCTGTCCATCTTTCCCTCCTTTTCCTCCTCGCCCTCTTCATCCTCTTCTTCCTCCTGGTCCTCCTCATCCTCTTCTTCTTTTCTTCTTCTTCTCCTTCTTCTCCTTTTCCTCTCCTCCTCCTATTCTCTTCTTTTCACTCTCTCTCTCTCTCTCTCACTCACTCTCTCTCCCCTATGCATTATAGAATGCCACAATCTCCAAACCCCATTCAGCACTGAGTTTCTGAAAGTAAGCCCACGTATTCTATTCTCAGGTTCTAATCCTGAAAGACATTAATACTCAAAAAGAAAAAGCCCCTGAACCGTCTTTGGGAATGACTCTGGCCAAACATCTTTGGCGCCATCTGGTGGCAAATACTTTGCTCAGCGAAGGTGAAAGCCTATTTGTTATGAAAGGATCAGATAAGCAAACTCCTTCTCTCTACAGGGCAAACTAGCAGTCCACTAAAGATTCCATTCCATTCATTGTATCTCAGATTTGCATGGGCACACAAATTATCCAAAGAAATTTTGAAATACATATTCTGACTCATTAGAACTAAAATGAAAGCAGGTTTTGAGGGGCAGAGAATGTAAGTATAATGGAGTTGTTTGCGGGGAGACCAAGAAATGGAGACAGGCCACAGTTGGTAGATTTATTGTAGACTAACAAGTGGCTAAAATGATGGACACAGGAGATTTGAGGATTTGGAGAGAAGATCATACAATTTTCCTCATTATCTCTTTAAGTGATTTAAATAATTATTTATATTTGCCTCTTTCTTGGATGCTAGTTAGTAGTTTCTTTGAGCACATGCAATGCTGATTCTGGCCATGTTATAACCTGATTTATTCAGTTTGGATTAAAAAATAGACATAGGGAAAGAAAGAGTGGCTAATGATGCCTGTGGGAAGCACGGGAAATCATTTGGGCAGAGTCTTAAGGAATAAGTAATGAACTGCAAAAAGTCCTCGAGAGTGGGAAAGCATAGGGCACGAGCACACAAGTATATAAACAGATGGCATTCAAGGGCACTACAAATAACATTAGTGGAATAGGAAGGCATGAAACTGTAAAGACAGGCTGATGTTATGGCTTGTGTTTGGATGTCTTCCCAAAGCTTCATGCAGTTCTGGGTGGAGCTTTTCTAAATGTCCCTGGATCTAAAGAGAGTGATGCTGAAATTGATATGGTGCAAGGCTAGGATCAAGACCACCAGCATTAAGGGTGTAAGTGCTACCCACTCTAAGTAGTAAGTTACAATATAAGGGACAGAAAGAGCTGTGGTCATCAGTTGCTTGCTTTGCTACCTTGTGCCCACCATGAACTGTTTCTCCTTTGTAATGCCTACTTGCTGTGCCACCCTGCCTTGGTGCCAGCTGAGGATGCTGGAAGTAGAACTGTGGAATTTAATGTTTGCCCTGCTGGATTTTAGTCCTGCTTTGTTTCCGTTGCTTGATGCCCCCATTTGTAACTTTTGGAATGAAAATGTCTATCTTGTATCATTAAATATTGGAAGTGTTTAACTTTCTTATCATTTGTACAGGGGGTTGCAGCTTAGAGTTTGCCTTAAATCTCAGAGGAGACTTTGGACTTGGACATTTTATCAATGTGAAACTGTTAGGACTGTGGCAACTCTTGGAGATGGACTAAATTCCTTTTGCATAAAAGAGTATGCATGAGTCTTTGGGAGGCCAGGGCCATAATTTTATTGCTTGTGCCCAGATGCTCCCCCTAAGCCTCATGCAGTTATAGGCAGGATCTAGAAAGTATGATTCTGGGATTGATATGATGCAATGTTAGGGTCGAGGGCAGTAGGATTAAGGGTGTAAGTGCTACCCATCCTAAGTAGCCTGAATAAAACATAAGAAATAGAACTGTGGTCATCCCTTGCCTCCTTTGCCACCTTCTGCCCACCATGAACTGCTTCTCCTCTGCAATGCCTGTTCACAGTGTCACCCTGACCTGGAAGCAGCTGATTTGTGAACTAAAACTTCTACAAACTGTGAGCCAAATAAATCTTTCCTCCTTTAACTTTGGGTTTGAGTATTTTGTCTCAACAACAAGAAAAGTAACTAAGACAGTTGATAGTGTTCAATACTCTTCTATACATAAATTAACAAAAATATGTCTCAGTTTCTTTCCAATATTCATCACATGTATAATGATGTCTTTTCTTCCAAATATAAATGAATGTCATCTATTTAATTACCTATGGTACCCCCAGTATCCAGAGTCTGGTTCATACTTTTTTGATGTTCAATAAGTAAATGAATGCAACAATTTTGAAGGATCTCTGACTACTGGTGGTCATAGTTACTTGTTCCCAAGCCTTTGTAAACTGGGTGCTCCTGATGGCAGGGACAGTGTTGTATCTATCTCTGTCTTTCTTGGTGCCTATAATTGCCTGTCACATGGTAGATCTTCAGTAAAAGCCCAAAACTGAACACTTTGGAGACCTTCAGATAAAATTCTAGCCCTCCCTCTGGACCCCTGCAGCCCCTAGAACATTTCCCTCCAGGCCACAGCTGTGTAAAGACAGGAGAGCCTGCACCCCATCTTCTAGGGAGTATGTCCTGCATAGAATCCTGATATCTGACGTACACAGTGATGAACAGGCACTTACTAGTCTTTAAATGATTGCTGGGCTCCTTATCTCAGCCCAACACAGCCTCTAAACCAGGCACAAGTCCAACCTATGTTCATGAAGAAGGTCCTACCTTTGAGCCAGCAAAAAACAAACCACCTAGAAAACTGAAAATAACACAAAACATTCACTCAAACTCCACCCTGAAGCCATTATACTTTGTAGTTTCTTCTGAATTCTGTTTCACTATAATTATAATTCCATTATATAGACTTACTATTTAAGATTCTCTTCTTTCCAGCAAACTCAGTGAAGCAAAGTTTCTTGGTTAAGAGCATAGGTCTTGGAGTGTGACTCTCTAAGTTCAAATCTTGTTTGTGTTATATGATTTTGGACTGGTCAAAAACTGCTCTGTATCTCGTTTTTCTACTCTGTAAAATGGTATGATAATAGTGAAGATTAAATAAATAAATGCATTAACTTAAGACAGATGATGGAATTTAAAAACTATCTGATGTTGAGTCTGGAAACCAGTATCATGCACGGACCCCCACAGGACTAGAACAGGCAGACCTCAGCCCTTTCCATCACTTAGGCTAGAAAACAAGAAGTACCATCCCACAGACTCATCCCCACCCACCACTGTAAGCAACCGGCTTACCCAGAGAAACACAGGCTGTGATGATAGCTATTGAGGTGAAATGCAATTGGATACCTGTGGTGCTTTGTTGTTTCACTAACATTGCAGGTCTAGGACCAGTGGTCTGATCATAGGTTCAGAGGACAGTGGTACACAGTGTGATATCTAGGGCCCATCTCCTTCTGAGGGTTGCAGCCATTGTTAATTCCTTATTGTTTTGGAAGTCCTACATCATTTCCATTGTTTTGCTGAGTTGCATTTTATTCTCTTTTGTTTTGTTTGATTACATCGAATCTGAGGCAGGAGCAGCTGTTCCAAAGAGAGCAAAATATATTATGGTAACAATTTTGGATTTACTGTTGGCTTGTTTTGAAATCCTCTGTTACATTCATTGTCTTGTTTTTATTATTTCTATTCTATTCTTTTCCGTTTGATTTTTACTATGTCTGAAGTTATCTGCAGCTATTTTGATGACATCAAAAGGCATTATGGTAACTATTGTTGATTTCATAATGTTTTGAAGTCCTCTTACACTGGTTTGTTTTGATTGATTTTATTCTATTTTATCTTCTTTAAAATAAAAAAATTAAGAACTATCTGATGTTAGTTAGTAACATCACTTTCCCTGTTGCTACCTAATCTTCATAAAGACCATTTTAATGGCTGCAAAATATAGCTCAGTCTGGGTAGCTTATGGAGAACCTATCCTAAAATATAAAAAGGCTGAGGAGGTACTCAGTGCGAAGACATTAGGTTCAATCTCCAGTTTAAAAAGAAAAAGAGAAAGACAGAGAGAGACAGAAAGAAAAGAAAATTCTGCTCAATGTTTATACTTATTCTTTTGTTAGATGTTTAGCTTATTTCCAGTCATTCTGCACTACAAATAACACTGCCGTACATGTCATATGTGTCCTACTACAAATATATCTGGGTTTTCCATATGTAGATTTTCAGAAGTACAAGTGTGAGCTAAAAATGCAGAAGCATTTTGTGCCTTTGGTTTGTATTGGAAAATAGTTTTCAAAAGAAAAAGAATCATGAGACTTTAAAATGCAAGATATGCTGGAAGTTTTTATTTTCATCACTCTCTTACTAACTTTGATAACATCAGTCTAACTCATGCAAATTGAACAGTCTATAAATATTCTCACCTTAGTTTCCTTTTCTTTGACCATCCTGGAGTCTTAACATTGCCAAATGTAACTGTGTGTTTATTTGGGATGCTCTGTATCAGTGTGGGTCTGTATCAACTGCTTGGATAGAGAAAATTAAGAATATTAAGAACTTTACATTATGTATTAAAATTGAAAATCAGAAAAAAACTAAGGATCTGCTATGACCCTTGAGGTCGGGGGAACAAAGGAAAGAGAAAGAAAGAGGCAGGTACTGCTGTCTCTGGAGTCCAAACTAGAAAGCTAGATCTCCAAGTCACGGGAGAATTGTAGATGTAACTGCTGCTATGGTGAAGAAGCAGGGCTGTGGGGTTGCCCAATTTAGCAAAAACAAAACTCAGTACATTCAGTTAAATTTCAATATTAAATAAATAGCTATTTTTAGAATATTTATGCCAATATTGTATAACATACTTAGTCTTTAAAATGTACTTGTTACTTTTTTTCTAAAACTTGGGTTTTATTAAATGTCTTATATTTTGCTTAGCAATTCTACAAGATTAAGGTGATTTGGAAAAAGGTATTCCTTCCTCCCTCATCAAGACTTCCGTGTTCCCTCAAGAGTCCCCTGTTGGAGTAGCCCAGGGTACAGCCAGTTGACAAAGTCAAGCAGAGTAAAGAAGTATGAATTTGCTGCTGAGAAATGATCAAGCAATTGGGGTTGGGTAATAATACACAGCACATCCTTTTGACTACTTTGTATCCATGCATTTTATTCTACATGTACTTCCAGACAACAAAAATAACTCTAACAAACTACAATTGTCTCCACCAATGAAAACGTTCTTACCTTCTCCCCAAAATAGGAAAAAGCAAAAACTTAGCAGTCACTTTTCTCATCTCTGAAAGATAGTCACACTGTTCATCTCTGAGAAGCATTAATAGTAGTTAAAATTAAGTTATAGCCACACCTAAAAATTCTGTTACTAAAAGCCTAAAGGGTAAAATTAACTTCCAACAAACTTATATAAAATAAAAAAGGGAAGGAAAGGGAAGAAAAAATCAAGTAACATACACCATTATTTATGACCATATAGTGATCAAGGAAGATATATATATGACTACTACATTGCTCTTTTTTTAGCCAGTCATGAAATCATAGCTGATATTTATAAATTTCTCCCTTAATACTCTATTCCATGTTTTCTTGTTCTCAGACAGGAACTCAGCTGGCCATTGTTCTTTATCAGCTAAATGATCTAAACCTTAATTTCTGAAGGTTCTAAATTTTCAGCAGTCCTGCTTCTCTGTGGTTGCTATAATATTCAGTAATATTTATTATTGAGAATGGAAATACTAAGACACAGCCCAGAGAATCTCCTTATCTTCAGCTAAACTTCTGCCTGCCCCAGTTTCCTTTTGGTTATCAGGACCACTATCTGTGGCCATAATAGGAATTCTCTTCTTTGCCTAATGGTTGAGTGGCACAAACAGTCCCAAATTGCCAAGTGGTATTCTCAGCTTCCAATCCATGAGAATCAACTATGAATCTTAATGGAAGGATTTCTCTCTTGGGAACTAAAACTTCCAATCTAGCATAGCACAAAATTGAAGATTCGGGAAACAAAAGGTCTGCAAGTGTATTATTAGGTAAAATGATGAGAAAAACCACCCCACTTCCAGACTCATATGTTCTGGCTAAGGGACAAGGAACATAATGTATTGTTTGCTGAATCCCATCACATGTTACATCTTGTAAGAATTATCCACTGGCGTGTTGCCTCAATTCAAGTCTTTTTTTATCCTATGCCAATTGATCATTCTATTGATCTATTAGGCCGGCTGCTCCCAAGTGGTTGAACGTACATTAAAACCAGTGAATTATGTGATCATGAGCCTTTTGATGTATTTCTTCTACTGTGAAATAAATTCCTTTATTAGAAACTTCATTGTCTGGAATATAGCAAGATAACTGAATAGAAATTCCAATTATTCACAGATGATTATACAAGCAGAAGCATTATAAACAAAGAAAGAATTCCATATCCAGAATATCTGTTCCAGGGATGACAGTTCTCTTTCTTGTCTATGATGTAAAGAGTTCAGTGTACACATTCATCTTGCCACAAAATGGGTGATCCTTCTAGACAATGCTCCCTTCAGACTGTGGTTCCATATCAGAAGCATAATACTGGTTATTCAGCAGTATCAGTAGTAGGTGATGAGAAGGAAATCATGCACAGCCTCCATCCTTGCCATCGTGGCTACTTTGTATATAATCCCATCAAGAAAACCCTAGGTGTCTGGGAAAATATGCTAGCTGTGTAACAAACATAGGACATAACATTTATCCACTTGGTTATTGAGATACTACTTTCATTATGTCTTTTGGTGAGCTATCACATGGACACAAATATCTTCACATTCTGCATCAATTCCAAGAGGTTCCTCCACACATTTTTCCCTTAGGCCTCTTCAGCACCATTCTTATAAATTTGTTCTTTTCTAGTCCCTGGCCATCCAGCTAAACCATTGACATGAATCAGTGTCAACCTAGGCATCTCTTGGACTGAAGTGAACAACAAAATTTCCAACTGAAGCTATGTCCACTGGCCTTCATCATTGATCCTTAGAGCTACCTTTTGTTGGGGCTATGGAGTTTCAACCTCACATCTTTAGCTGGTATGAACATACCATTTAAAACATTCTATGAATCAAGCCCACGAATTCTTCTCCTTGGTTAGCTTTTCTCAAAAGTTCTCATCGAGACTTAGATGTGGACTGAGGGAGATGAAATCACATAGTGGGGCTCACACAAGTTTAAACCACCTATTAATGTAATTTTCATGTCTCTTCTGGACAACTTCAAGCCATTTGATAATGATTTTTACTATCAGATATGCCTAACCTTATAACGTAAGCAGCCTAGGGCACAAAGTCACAATGTCTAATGGTAAGATTGTGAACTCATTTTTAAGTATATCTTTATCCATTTATCTCTTGAAGAAATCCTTTTATGGGTGTCACACTTCTCTCTGGAGTCTATTAAATTATATTCATTTTGTCATTTTATTTATGAATGATGGTGATAGCAGCATCTGAATGTCTGGTCCTCTCTGCCAAGAATAAGAATAATCCAAGATCTGTTCCTCAAAAGTAGAATAATTATCTACAAAAGAAGGCATGAATCTGTTCTAACTTGAATGCCTAAGGAAATTTGCTTCTGCCTGCATAGGTCCTAAGTACTGGGAATTCTGTGAGGTGTCTTCTCGGGTATGAGGGCCAGTGGCCAGTTGTTGCTCATAGTCCACTCTGTTGCAGGCACAGCCTCCGTTGCTGTGGCAGGGATCCTTGCTGCACTGCGAATCACCAAGAACAAGCTTTCCAATCACGTGTTTGTTTTCCAAGGCGCAGGTGAGGTAAGTGCATTAGGGGTCTCTGTTGTTGCACAGAGAAGATTCAGAAAGGGAAATGTTTGGGTGTTCTGAGAAGAGGGAGCAGCACATGTGCTTTCTGACCATTGCAGCTTCCTGAACTGCAACATTTGAGTCTCTCAAGGCAAGGATTTAGCTGGGCCTCTTGGGAATCGTGAGACTGGGTGAGAGAAGGGGGATTCATTCTGGTGAAGCATCTGATACATGTCCTGTACCTAAATTTCTCTTTATAATACCCCCCAGGCAGCCATGGGCATTGCCCATCTTCTTGTCATGGCCCTAGAAAAAGAAGGTGTACCCAAGGCAGAAGCTACAAGGAAAATCTGGATGGTGGATTCTAAAGGGTTAATTGTCAAGGTACTGTCATTCTGAAGATTTGAAGGTTTCCTGACACAGTTCCTACAAACTAGACTAAAAGAGTACTCTAAGAGGCAAACTGCTCAGATAGAAAAGAGGAGGATAGCTATGGTAATAGACTAAGGTTCAAAGCAAAGACTGTGGTAATAGACTAAGGTTCATCCTGAAGTAGCTTTAATTGCTCTAATCCTAAAGTGCTGAATATGTGTGTGTGAGCCTTCCAGCTTTAAATCCTATCACCTCCTGCCCTAACCTCCAGCCATAATGAATCATAATTCTCCAGAAGTCACATGTTCTCCGTCTTGTTTTACCACTGCACATTTTGTTCTTCTGCCTGAAATGCTCTTGTCCTTTTTTGCACGTGCTGTCAACCTTCACCTCCTTCCCAGTTTTCTCCTTATGTTCCAGTTGAGCTCAAATAGTACTTCCTCCAAGAAGTTTTCTCAGAGCACTGAGGTCAGTTTCCTACATCTATATTCATATGAGCCTCACATCTCCATATACTGCACCTACAACTTTGTAAAACAGTTGCCCTTTCACTTGTAAAACAGTTGCCATTTCACTAGACTATCTAGTCTTGATGCCTGGTATGCTGTGAACACATAATTAGTATATGAGGGATGAATGAAATAATGACAGAGAAACAGCTTCTGACTAGAATATGAGGGATATAATGCATAATCCTATCTCTCAGGAATTCATTCAGAGATTCACCCTTTAATTTCCACAGTTCCATGAATGCTAGTGAGAAATGGAAAATAACTAGAGATGAGCATGGGGAAATGCATTGGGTAATTGGTCAAGAATAGCAGATACTTTCAGCAGACAGTGGCCTTCCTATTGATACATGTAAATTCAGATCACTGTGGTAGAAACTTAGGCCTAGTGATTCCTCTTCCTCACCTTCGTGTCATTCCAGAGCATAATCTAGCCTTAAGCACAAGCTGCCAACACCTGCCACTCTTCCCTCCTGCTCATTTTTCTTTGTAATTTTTCTTACCCTGTGGAACTCACCCCTACCCAAGGAGCTGCCAGAGCTGACATCCTTATGTTTGTTCTCATGAGACCAGCTGGTACAAAGGAGTCATTAGAAATGTTTGTATTCATTTACTAGCACTCATTTCATCCTGTTGCTCACAGAATTCTACTTGAAGAAATGGAAGGAATCTGGAGCTGGTATGGCACATCTGGCTCTCCAAAGCCTATCCTGGAGCTCAGTTTAGTATTATTCACAGGAAGGCTACAGGTCCTGATAAAGTACATTCATATCATATTCCTGCCCCTAGATGGCTTGAACCCCCATCCCTCAACTAATTCTCTCTGCATAGTTCAGTTTAAAAAGAAAACACACACACACACACACACACACACACACACACACACACAAACACACACAGACATTTCACTTTAGGATCTGCTAGGAAACCTGCTCAATACGCAGGCCTCAAAGATTCTGCAAGTACAGACCAAAACATGGGGCTGAACCAGGACTGCTCTCAAATGTTTGCATACATCCAGGCCTGTCCAGCACTGATCAACACCACAACTGCTTCATGAACTTTCTTTTCTTACAGGGAAGGAGCCACCTGAACCAAGAAAAGGAGGTGTTTGCCCAAGATCACTCTGAAGTGAACTCTCTGGAGGAGGTGGTGAGGCTAGTGAAGCCCACAGCCATCATAGGTAGGAAGAAGAAGATCAGCTACTGCCCAGTTGAACTAACTCTCTTGATTTGCAGATGGAATGACTGAGGCTCAATTGAGAGATAAAAGGAATTCATAGAAGCACAGTTCTATCCCCTGTTCTCATATCTAGTTTAGTGTCACTTTCATGAGTAGTTACTATATTAAAAAAAAAAGAAGTAAATAAGGTGCTAGAGTTGGGGCTAAGAATGCAGTGGAAAAGCACAGGACTAGTCTCCCTAATCAAGAGAAGATGAGATAAAGATGTCTCCTCCAAGGCAGAAACCCATCTTTCCTTGTACTAGAGGGAAGCCTATTGTTATTAATAATGCCCAGGAATGTCTTCAAGGGGTATCTAACTGGCAGGGATACGTAGACCAATGTTCCTTTAGGGATGAACAGAAAGTCTCAGGCAGCTCCAGCAGGAAGACCTTCTTCCCTTCTGCCCCTTCTGTCCCCATGGTAGACACAATCCTCCAGAATTCAAAGAATGGGTTGTTTATGAAGAGTAGGTATCCCCACTACCCCACACCTTTTCCCTGTAGGTGTTGCCGCCATCGCAGGAGCCTTCACGGAGCAGATTCTGAGGGACATGGCCTCCTTCCACGAGCGCCCTATCATCTTTGCCCTGAGCAACCCCACCAGCAAGGCCGAGTGCACGGCTGAGAAGTGCTACCAGGTCACAGAGGTCAGCGGGGAGTTGTTCCTTCCCCCAGCTGAGAGGACATAGTAACAATAACTATGTGAGCTATGAAGGTGAAAAAATTCCCATCATCATGAACAAACTAATTTCAGAGAGATGAAGTAACTTGCCTAAGGTTACAGAGCTAATAAGAAAAGCTGGCTTTGAAACCCAGGTCTTACTCTAGAGCAATATGCTTACTCTTACCAGTTCTGCTCAAAGTTCCCCTAACCAACATAAAACTTTGGCTAGAACCAAAGGCTCTTAAAGACTCCAGGCCACTTCCATACATGCTATGTCCTGGCTTGGCCTTCTAGGTGACAGGTGTAAAAATGTACTATGAACTCCATCACCTTTCAGTGGCTCTCAGATAGCTTGATGTGTATGTAGGGAAAGAGTCTTAATGGTGGGGAGACTGATGGTGAGCTTTCTGGTAAAATGAACAAATATGCTTCAGTACTTGCCATATTCTCACCACAGTGCTGGCATTTGGAAGCAGATAAAGAAGGATCCAACATTTGGAAAATAAAAAAACTGCCCCAAGCCATTACTGCCCCCAAACCAATCCCCATCACTGGTTTTCTTCCTGCCTTCAGGGTCGAGGAATCTTTGCCAGTGGAAGTCCTTTTAAGAGTGTGACTCTGGAAGATGGAAAGACATTTATTCCTGGGCAGGGAAACAATGCCTATGTGTTCCCTGGAGTAGCACTGGGCGTCATCGCTGGAGGAATCCGGCATATTCCTGATGAGATCTTCCTCCTGACAGCAGAGGTACCATTATCTTTGCTTCTTTGAATGCTTCTAGTAGGGCCTCTGGGTCAACATCAAGTCCTATACTGGGCCCAAAATATTCCTTCTGTCTTGTTTCTTCTGCTCATCTGCTTGTAGACCTGGCAATGGATCCCCACAGAGCTTGAACCTCAGGCATCTTTCAAGATCATCTAGAGACTTGACTTTTTCTACAATCACACACAGAGTTTTTGGGGTGGGATAGTGAGTAGTTGTTAATGAGAAACAGTGTTGGCAGAAGGCACTGGCAGTGAAGGACAAACCTAGAACTCTTCTGGCAGTACCACCTATAGACCTACACACAGATGCTATCTAAGCCACCTTTGGGGGCTTGCAGACCATGCCTTGGTCATATCAGTGTGGAAACTGGCAGCAGGAGCTCTTTTGGTAAAGGAGTGAGGTGAATTTCCTACTACAAGCACCATGGTGGGAGGATATACTTGTTCCAGGTATAATATTAGAAAAGCTCCTGAAAGTATTCTTTACTGCAGAAAAGACTTCTTTACACGAAAAAACTCAGCTGACAGGCAATCAAGCTCACATTAAGGCTGACAGCTCACATTCATGACTATAGTTATTAATTACAATTTAAGGCTGACAGCTCACATTCATGACTATAGTTATTAATTACAATTTAAGGCTGACAGCTCACATTCATGACTATAGTTATTAATTACAATTTACAGCAGTGCCGACCTTATTGAGTATTTACCAAGTACTAGGCACCTGACATTTATTCTCATTTTGAATAGACCAAGGCATAAAATTGTGTCTCTTCGGAGGTAAAATTATCAAAGCTATATGCAAATATTAAATATGCTTATACCTAAGAAGTTCCAATGACTTCTAAATTCTTTATGGGTTTCTGTCTCAGTATGGCTCTGGAAAGTAGCAGAAATAACAAAACTTGGGAACAGCTTTTACACAGCCCCTTCCAATCTACTACAGATTAGGAATTGATGAACAGTGCCCATAAATTATACAATAACCTCTTCTCAATCTACTTATTAAGTATCTACTATAAATAGGATAAGGCCCAACCCTTTTAGAAGTTGAAAATCTGGTCTTCTTTGTTTCTGAAAAAGGCGCTGTTAGTTAAGACAATTTAAGTTGAACTTGATTGTTAGGGAAATTAATGCAGGTTTTATGATATTTACATGCACTACCTCAGTCTACCATAGCAATCATGTAATACAGGTATAGTGCTTATCCCTGTTATAGATCAGGAAAGTGAAACATAGTTTAAAGAACTTGCCCAAGATTTCTGGGCTTTTGAGCCACAGCACCAACATGGCCCCAAACAACCTGCCTCCCTTCTGCAGCAGGAACCAGTGTCCAGCATACCATGATTTACCTCTTCAGGATAACCTTTCTAGAAGCAGTTCTAGTGGTAGAAATCCTGCTTCTTATTAATCTTTCTATCTTCTATACCTCCACACAAAAAATCCTTCAAAACATTGATCAGGCCAAGTCTCTCCTAATTTCAGACCTTTTCATGGCTCCTGGAGTTCATAACATTCAAAGGTTTTCCCTTAGTTTCAATGCAAGGTAATTTATCACCAGGCCCTCTTTCCCTATCCAGCCTAACTTTTAGCCTCTCCCTGCCATCAACACATCCAGAATACTGTCTTCAACCTCACGTCCATGCTTTTTCTCACCTCAAAGCATTTGCATGTAATTCATAATTTCATGCATTTCCCCTTTTTAAGTAATTCATACTTTGTTGATTGCCTGTCAGCTTATGGCACATCTTCTGTAAAGCTTTCCGTATACTTGGCAAATGAGACCCAACCTTCCTCTATTCCCTAGCCCAATGGTGATGAGCCTATAGCATGTATGCAGCAGCAGACTCTTTGTATCACTAAAAGCTCTAAAATGTTCACCCTCGCTGCCCTAACCCCTTTCACTGCATTCACCACTCTAAGTTATAATTGTTCATTGTGCACTGATAGCAGCCTCTAACAGAGAAAAAATATGACTTCAACATGGATCACCCTACAGCTAGCTCAGTGAATGTTTGACTGAATAAAGAGGGGTGGGAGGAGGCAGATGAGGGAGAGAACCATTTTCCTAATGTCTGCAAACTCTGGAGTTATGGGAGTAGAGAACAAATTCACTTGCCCTGTCACTTCTGGTACAAACTGTTCTTAGACAGTCATGATAGCTTTTCTCCAATTTAAACTTGGCACTAGAAAATCAGATGCGGATAGACTGAGAGCTACCCATTTAAGAGGCTGATGTGCAAGGCTGGCTGAGCACCAACACTGAGACAGAAAATAAGGCTTGTAGAATACAGTGTGTCATTTGCTTGCTGGAGGAAAGGCCTTCCTTGGGATGGAACATGGCAAGAAGGAAGAGTTCAGAGTCCTGTAAAAAGAAATAATATTTCTTCGATGAGCATCCAAAATCATACCAAGCACATGGAGGAGATTGGGACCCAGGAAGTAAGGAATCCTAGATTCTTGCAAAATAGGCTGGATCAACCAAGAGGATATCCCATAGTCTTCTTTGCAAATCAAAAATTTATTCATCTTGGTCTTAGTGATTTTCCTTTAGAATTCAGAGGAAATGTTGTGTTAAGCCTCAAGCAGTCTCATAGCATAGGAAAGTGTGCCTAAGTTTAACCATTAGGATCCCTTGGTACTGTGTGGCAGAGTCGATCGACATCAACAACTGTAGCATTCCAATCTGTACAGGGCCAGATGAGTCTCTGGAGTATAGGTTAGCTTTGTTCTAGAAAGTCAGAAATTTTATTCTTCTTGATTCTTTCCCTTTCTCTAGCAAATTGCCCAGGAAGTCTCTGAGCTGCATCTGTCTCAGGGGAGACTGTACCCACCACTCAAAAGCATCCAGGATGTGTCTTTGAGAATCGCCGTCAAAGTAAGAGACATCCTACCCCTACAAATGGGTAGTGAGGCTCAGCTATTTATCTCTTATCTTTTGAGGGCTAAGGGGATAAAAGAGGTTATGTGACAAATTGCAGCTTACAGCTGGAGTCCCCCAAACCCTGGCCAGTTCTAAGACACTCTTCTGAATTATTGCTCAAACATAAAGCAGAAAGGACACCAGAGTCTACAATGTCATAGACTAGAATGTGGGAGGAATTTTTTAATGAATCATAATCATCCATTAATAAGAGACAGATTGCATTGCATCACGGAAATGTCTCAGGCTTTGAGGTCCCAGCTCTGCCAGTAATAGTGGAGTAACCTTGTCCCAATCATTTTCCTGAGCCTCAGTTTCCTCCATTTTCAAATGGGCCAGTAATCCCAGTCTCCCAGAGTTCTGGAAAAAGTTTTAAAACAGTGAGAAAGCTCTGCACTCAGTGTCTGCCTGGCCAGAGTAAATGCTCACTCTCTCCCTTTGTGTCAGAATGGCTGGACCTCAAAGTAATTGGGTTCATGGAATATTCCATGACATTATGCAAAGATGATGGGCTTTCAAAGAATCTGAGCATGGTGCTCCCTCAGAATATAACTATGGGGGTTGAATAATGGGTACCTAAGTTTTATTGTACTACTTATAGTCATGAAGCATGTTTCTTATAATCTTTTTAAAATATTTCATAAATGCACTGCACAATAGTGCACAATAGTGTACACTCTCCATGAGTAATCCAGTGCATGATCCAGAATCAGCCCTAAATACCAGTAGTCCAGCTCACAGGCCAGATCTACCTTGTCCACTTTCATTCTTTTGCAGTATTTATATTTAAGTTCTTCACAGTTAAATCTAATGCCCAGAGAACAGCTCCCACAATACTCATGTAATTCAACCTACACCCAGAAAAGAAAACAAAATTACATTGTTTGTTTGGTTGGTTGGTTGCTTTGTGACAGGGTCTTGCTGTGTAATCCAGGCTGACCTCAAAGTCATGGTAACTCTCCTGTCTCAGTCTCCCTGGATGGTATGATAGGCATGGCTAAAAAAATTAGATATTGCACATTTTTACCTGTTACCTATTTATTCTCACATCACTCCAGAGAAAGGTATCATTACCCTCACTTTACAGATGAGGAAACAAAGGCTCAGTGAGTTGTCGTGGCAGGGTACCCACTAGCAGTTGCAAGTAGGCAGAATTTATGCTAAGCCTCTTGATCTATTTCACTATGTCAAAACTACCTGTCCATACAGAAAGTTTAAAATACTCTCCAAGGTTTCATGGGCCACAACTCATGAAAGGAATATGTCTGGTTCTTCCTCCATCCTAGAACGCACACAAGGACCGTTAGGTAGGTTTTTCCCTTAGATCCAGTTCCTCAGCCAAACATGTTTTTTCCTAGGTCCTCGACTACGCGTACAAACACAACCTGGCCTCCTACTATCCAGAGCCCAAGGACAAGGAGGCTTTTGTAAGATCCTTGGTCTACACTCCAGACTATGACTCCTTTACACTGGACAGCTACAGTTGGCCCAAAGAAGCCATGAATATTCAGACAGTCTGATGCAGTCTCAGGGGCTGGTGTGGGGCTCAATGAAGCCCACAGTGATATCTACAATATAAATGGATTCCAAAATGGTCATCCTTGTGACTGTGTTTTCTTTCCCATGAGCACTGTGGGTGAGGAGAAGTGCTAAGCATTCAGTGAATGAAATTCTTACCCATGAAAACCTGGGCAGTTCACTGTCTTATAACTCTTTTCTGAATTTTTTCTGAAACATTTCTTCTTTCATTTATTGCTATTGTCTAGGCCTTGTGGGAAAATACAGAATCCTGCCTAGATTCCTACCATGATTGAACATAATTCATTTTGCCACAAAATAAAGACTGTAGTAAATCAGTAGAAATGTGCAGATCAAGGTCAAGAGAAGATTTTTCTGTCAGTACATAAAGAGAAGGTTCATGGAAAGTAGCATATGCACTGGTTTTCAGGAGTGAAATGTGGGTGGGAGTCATAAAGAGGTAAGGAATGTGGACACAGCCACTAGCTAGAAAATGTGACCCGCCCATCAGAGAATGCAGGCCCTTGTCAGAGGAATACACTCCCTTTAAGACTCAGCAGTGTGTGAAGGCTGAGCTGGCTGGAGGCAGCTGCCCGGCCTGGAATGGTCACTGCCCTATGGGTTGCAGAGTAGTAAACATTCTTTTTTGTTTATTACTAAAAAGAAAATCAGAGAAATGTGGGTGGGGAGGCCCAGCACAATGAAGAATAAAGAGGAAGAAGAAGCAGTGAGGGAGAGTACCATAGGGAGTTCTAAGGAAGACTGGTTTCTCTTTCCATTCTCTTCTATTCCACACGCTCCAAAGTAATTGAGCATCCCAGAACAGCTTCCTTGTAGATATTATGTCAATCTAGGTATTTCTTAGACCAAATTCAGCATTTATTTCTCTCCTATCCAATAAAGCCCACATCCTGGAGCACAGGGATAAGGAAAGAGCTAAGGTGTGTTGGGATGATAGCTTCAAATGTTTAATTTCTTTCTGTCATACTTTGGGACCTTCTGCTGCAGCCACCACAGTGTCAGAATTCCCACCACCCACAAGGAGTAGGACATTATTTGATCAGTTCCCAATGACAAGCCATATAGACTATCAGGCTTCTAGGAGAAAAGTTATCAGAACGACCACTTGCCTTCTCACATTTTTTTCTTCTAACATCATCTTCTTCTGGCTGGTGCACACTCAACAATATCCTGATAAAACATCTCTCCTCTATAATACTTAGGCTCACAGAGATTGGTAAACTAGTCAGAGGAAGGTTTAAAGAGTGAAGCTGGAATCTGCACACCAGGGAACATTCACACGATTGTTTATGATGCATTTCCCTGAAGGGGTTTATTATTTGTTTGTTTTTATTTTGTTCTTATTTTATTTTGTCCATGGACTGATCTTAAAACTTATACTGAAATTCAAATAGGAACATCCCTTTTCTAACAAAAAAAGAGAAAATGGCACTATTCAATTTCAAAAACTTACTATGTATCATACAATAAAACTGTAGGTCATAAAAATAAATAAAACATATTTGAGAGTTCACAAACAAGTCCTTATATTTATAGCAAACTGGTTTTTTCATCAAAGCTACTAAGATACTTTAATAAAGGAAAGAATAGTCTTTTGAATAAAATGATGCTGGAAAGACTGTATATTCACATGCAAAAAATCAAAATGAAATTTTAAAAATCACAGACATCTTGCACTACACACAAAAATTAACTCAAAATAGATCACGGACTGAAATGTAAAAGCTAAAAACTATACATTTCTTGGAAAAAAAGTGGAAAACAGGGGCTGGGGATTTAGCTCAGTGGCATAAGTGCCTGCCTTGCAAGCAGGCGCTTGAGTTCGATCCCCAGTACCGATAAAAAGGAAAAAGACAAAAAAAAAAGTGGAAAATTGTATAACTTGGCATAAGGAGAGTTTTTAGATACTATTTTGAAAGCATGAGTCAACACAGAGCCTGGCCCTTCCTATTGCAGCTACTAGGATCCAAGTGAACAGTGCAGGAAGACACAGAACTCAGTCCCCCCAATCGTGGCTACTGGGACCAAGGTGAAAAGCAGTGTGGGCAGACATAGATCCCAGCCACCACCATTGTGGCTACTAGGATCTAGATGAAAAGCACTGCAGGAAGTCCTAGAGACTGACGGGAATGTCAGCCACACAGCAGGACCCCCAGTCAGTGTGTACAGAATGAACAAATGAGAGTAGCAGTATGAAATTATCAGAAGCAACAATAACAGTGTAAGACAACAGGTGGTAAGTTAGGTGAACCAGTGTTGTTCTTGGGCACAAAGACATACAAGAATAGAAGTCGATGGGTGAGGCTTCCCCTTCTCTCTCTTTCTTCTTTTTCTTCTCTCTTATGTTTTTTTCTCTTTTCTAAACAGCTAGGGAGAAACATAAAACTAATCCCATCCCCCAAAGTTAGAGACAAAATTCAAATAATCTCTTGCTTACTACTTCATTCTTTCTCTTCTGCCCTCTTCTCTAGTTTCCCAAAGCCTGCATGACCATCCTTTGTCCTCCAGACTGGCTTTTACTTTATTTTCAGTTATCTCTGTTTTATCCACTGTCTTTCTTAAATTTCCCCACCACAGGGTAAAACCACTCTATCAAGGGAAAAGATTGCACACAAGATCCCAATTTAAGATCAGATCTGTAATATAACTGAAGATTTTGTTCCTATGCTTAAAGGTAAAAATTTAATAGTTAATACAGTTTCTAAACTGTGCCCAATGATATCACTATTGCTAATTATTCTACTTTAGCTAGAATGTCATAACTATTTTAATCAGTTGTTCTCACTTCTGTAACAATATTGCAAAGCTCTGGAGTAATAATCTGACCCCATCTTAGCACCAACGGACTGGGGACTAAACCAAACAGATACCAACATCTCATTCTATATTAATTGGAAAGGTAGGACATGGGACCACACAAACCAAGGACCTCCTACCACAGAAGACATCATCAAAGAACAAACTTTACAGAGAGGGTTCTTGACACTAGTAATACAGCTACCTACTACAAAAACTTACAAGGATCAATACAGAAAACAAAACAAAAACTAATTTCTCTAATTTCCCAGAAAATTAGAGAATTTCCTAGAAAATGATAAGACACACAAGCAAAATGCAACCTCAGACCTCCAGCCCACCCAGAACAAGTCCAGGAGACATCAAATATCAAAGAAACTGGAAGACACTCACTCACTTGAAATTTTTGAAAAGATAGCAACCAAAGGAAAGAAATAAATTCATGAGACTATAAAGGAAATCAGATCAGAAGTAATATCTTGGGTGAAAAAAGAAATGTCAGCATTTATAAAGGAATTGCTCAGCAAATCTGGAGTAGCAATACATAAAAATAAATTATGATTGGAAGAGGATGGAAACTGTGAGGGATCACAATAGGAAAGAAATAGAATGCATGAAATAGATTCAAACAAATACCCAGGAAATTAAAAATTACATTGAAATCTGGCAAAACTGCCTGAACAAAACTGTCGACAGGCTTTCAATCCTTGAAGGCAGGCTCTTGGTTAGTAATAATGAAAGGAAAGATCACTTGAAAAGAACAAACAATCGGGAAATAATTTAACAGCTACAAGATGATGCAAAGAAAAATAATATATAATTGCTGTCAATGGTACAGCAGGAGTCAACACAAATGACATACCAAAAAACCCTGTTTTCAGAATAGCAGAAAATTTCCCAAGCATGAGAAAAGAATCTGACATACAGTTAAGTGAGGCATGGGGAATCCTAGTTAGCCATAACAAAATTAAATCTACACCCTGACATGTAACAATTAAGGTCGCCGAAATTTATCACAAGAACAGAATATTAAAAGCTATTAGAAAAAGAAACAGAACACCTGTAAAAGGAAAGCAGATCAGAATCACAGCAGACTTCTCAACACAAACAATCAAGAAAAACTTGGAATGAAATATTTAAAGTCTTGAAAGAAAATAACTTCCAACCTAGATGAATGAACTCTGCAAAACTATCTTTCAAAATAATGGAGAAATAGGCCTCCTTTCCTGGTGAATGTCCCTGGCATGAGCTAGGAAGAGAACTGGTCAGCATCCCCTAAATGTGGCCATGGTGGAACTTAAGTAACTGAGCAAGAAAGCAATTCACTTTCCTTCCTGGTAAGTGGCCCTGGCGCAAGTCAGGAGGAGAACCTGTCAGGGTCTCCTGTGAGCCTACAGCACACAGGCTGAGAATCAAACAGCCCAGCCTTCCCCTTGTGCAACCCTCCCACTCCCATTAGCAAATGGGGCCAGTGGTCTGAGCATCTCTTAGGAGGATAACCGTATGCAATATAGCAAATATGGGGGACTTCCTTCTATCTTCTGTTTGAAGGCAAATGTTGTTTGCACTACCTTGCCTTGTTCTACTCTATTCAATATTCTCCTTTTACTGGTTTTATAATGTTCTGTGTTTGGTTTGATTTTGCTATACCTAATTGAATGGACAACTATTGTGAAGATAATGAGATATACAGTACCTATTACTGTTATCCTGGTATCCTGCTGTGACATTCTGTACCAATTTCATTGCATTGTCTCAATTGGCTTTGTTGTATTTTACTACCTTCATAATAAAATTTAAGAAGGAAAAAAAACCAAAATAATGGAGAAATAAAATACATCCATGACAAAGACCAACTGAAGAAATTCATGACCACCAAATCAACACTAACAGTATTAAACAATATTCTGGACAGACACAGAAATGACCACAATTCCAAGAAAGACAGAAAGAAACCACCCAGCAAGGCAAGCAATTAAACTGTGGGGAAAGTAGGAACCAACAGCAGAAAAGTAACTTGAAGCCAGGTGAGGTGGCACACACCTATAATCCCAGAAGTCAGGAGGCTGAGACAGGAGGATTGTTGCAAATTCAAGACTAGCCTGGGCTACAAAGTGAGTGCTTGACCAGCCTGAACTATATAAAAAGACCCTTTCTCAAAAAGAGAAAAAAAATAAATAAAAAAGAAAGAAAAAAAGGTAACTTGACAAAGATAAGCCAATACTTATCAGCTATAACCATCAGTGTATGCTGGCTGTCTCAGAGAGCCTCTGTAGCTGCTGTTATCTATCCGCCATGTTCTCCCGGCTATAACCATCAATGTAAATGGCTTAAATTCACAATAAAAAGAAACAGACTGGCAGAATAGATCAAGAAAAATAACCCAATTTTATGTTTATACAAGAAACACATTTAACTCACAAAGAAATTCACACTGAAAGTCAAAAAATGGAAAACAATACTCTGTGCAAAATACAGGATTGTAAGAGTCAAACTATGAATGATCAAAACAGATAAAGATCACTACATACTTGTTAGAAGAAAACTTTGAGAGGAGGAAAGAGCAGTGATACATATATCTATATATATAGATAGATATCATATATATATCTATATATATGCACTAAATATGGGAACACCCAATCATATAAAACAAGTATTAATAGACATGAAAAATCAAATAAACAATAACACAATTGTAATGGGGGAATGTAATACCCCACTGTCACAAATAGATTGACCAGACAAAAAATTAGCAAAGAAATACCAGAACTGAATCAAACCTGTGAACAAAGAGACTTAGAAGACATTTCCAAAGCGCCCCTGGCACGGGCCAGAAGGAGAACCAGCACTCCCGAGATCTGGCCATGATCGAACTTAGACAGCTTATTCACCCGCCCTCTTGGTAAGTGCCCCTGGTGCAGGCCAGGAAAACCAATGCTCCCTCCAGTCATGGTGGAACTTAGGCAGCTTATTCTGCCCTCTTGGTAAGCGCCCCTGGTGCGGCCAGGAGGAAAACAAGCGCTCCTGAGATCCAGTCGTGATGGAACTTAGCTTATTCGCCTGCCCTCTTCATAAGCGCCCTTGGCGTGGGCCTGGAGGAGAACCAGAGGCTCCCTTGAGCCTAGCAGTGTGTGGGCTGAGAATCAAACACGCCCCCCCCCCATAGCAACTGGGGATAGATGTCTCAGGATCTCTTGGTAGGATGACCATATGCAATATAGCAAATATGGGGGATTGGGGGATTTCCTTCTATCTTCTGTTTGAAGGCAAAGGTTGTTTTCACTGTTTTGTTTTGTTATGTTTGTTTTGCTCTATTTAATACTCTCTTTCAATTGGTTTATAATATTCTGTTTTTGGTTTGATTTCACTATACCTAACTGACTGGACAACTATTATGAAGCTAAGGAGATATACTATAGTATCTATTACTACTATCCCAGGATCCTGCTTTGAAGTTCTGTGCTAATTTCACTGCATTGTCTCAATTGGCTTTGTTCTGTTGTATTTTTACGACCTTCAAAATAAAATTTTTTTTAAAAGGACGTTTACAGAATGTTCCACCCAACAACATCAGAATATATATTATTCTCAGCTGCACATGGGATATTCTCAAAAACAGACCATATACTAGCCCACAGAATATGCTTAAGTAATTAAAAGAACTGAAATTATCCCATTCATATTTTCTGACAATAGCACAATGAAATTGCAAACTAATGGCAAAAGAAACCACAAAAACTCCATAAACACATGGAAATTAAATAACAACATCCTGAAAAACCATTGAGTCACAGATGAAATAAAAGAAGAAATTAAATAATATCTACAATTAAACAAAAATGCAAATACAACATATTGGAACCTGTGGACACAATGAAAAAAATCCTAAGAGGAAAATTTATAGCAGTGAATTCTCACATCAGGAAAACAGAATGATTACAAATAAACAACCTAATATTACGCCTCAAGTTTCTACAAAAAGAGCAAGTCAAGCCCAAAATCCATTGAAGGAAGGAAATGATAAAGATCAGAGAGGAAGTTAATGCAAAACAAAGAATTAATTGAAGAGTTGGTTCTTAGATTCAATAAAACTGATAAACCCTTAGCCAACTTTATCAAAAAAGGAAAGACTCAAATTCATGCAATAAAGAATAAAAAGGGTAAAATAACTACAGATACTGTAGGAATTCAGAAGATCATCAATACATACTTTGAAAACTTTTTACTCTCATAAGATGAAAAACAAAGTGGACAGATTACTAGATATGTATGAACCAAGGCTGAATCAAGAAGATATAAAAATTCTGGACAATGAAACATCAGCCAATGAAACTGAAAATGTAATTAAAAACTTACCAACAAAGAAAAGCCCAGGTCCTGGTGGATTGCTGGATTCTTTTTTTTTTTTTTTTTTTTAAGAGATTAAAACCAAAAAGAACCCAAAACAGAATAAAGCCAAAAAAAAAAAAAAAAAAAACAATGAAAATTATACAGAACTTCAAAACAAGATAACAGGAAATCAACAATGGCTATCTTACTACATCTTGTCTTCAGGCCTGCCTAGAACATCAGACATAGGCATGTAAAATTAACCAAACAATACAAGAACTAAGTTGAAATTTCAGGTGTGTGACCTCTAATTGATACTATACCTGCATCTCCTGAACTTGTTTTAGGTGTGCTGGAGGTCTGAAATTGTATTTTGCTCCTTTATCTTGATATTTTTCTGGGTTTCTCTCAATCAGCCTGTTGCTGCATCCCAGGCATTTCCTATATTGGCTGCCAGTCCCTTGGTGTAGGGGATTAGGCTAAGCAACTGGGTTCCTCCATTCTGGGGTTCAAGGAGTGGTGGGGCGACATGGAGCAGAAGTTCACTGATGCTCCCCTGATGGTAGTGGAGCCTCAGGGTGTGGCTTTTTTTCTGGGCCTATATTGGGCTATACAGAAGACCCAAAATTTCCACCAAAAGACATCCAGATTTAATAACCAGATTTAGTAGTGTAGCTGGGTACAAATTCAACACTCAAAAATCAATCATATTCCTGTACACAAACAACTCACTGAGAGAAAAATTCAGGAAATCACACTCTTCACAATAGCATCCAAAAAAATGAAATACTTAGGAGTCAATCTACCAAAGGAAGTTAATGATCTATATATTGAAAATTACAGTACTCTGCAAAAGGAGATCAAAAAGAATATCAGAAAATAGAAATATATCCCTTGCTTATGGATAGGAAAAGCCAACATAATGAAAATGACCATAATCCCAAAATTGGTATACAGATTTAATCAAATTACCATTTAATTGAATTACCATTAGGATAGCTCACAGAACTCAAGAAACAGTCCCCAAAATTCATCTGGAACCAGAAGAGATCGAAAATACCAAAGGTAATCCTGGGCAATAAACACAAGGCAGGAGGTATCACAATCCTAGACTTGAAATTATGTTACAAAGCTACTGTGATAAAATCATCAAGGTACTGGCAAAAAAAAAAAAAACCCTGAGGACCAGTAGAAAATATTAGAAGATGCACAACCATAAACATACTCAGCCATCCTTATCTTTGACAAAGGGGTCAAATATGTTCACTGGAAGAAAAACATCCTCTTTAATAAATGGTGTTAGGAAAACTGACTTTCCACATACCAAACACTAAAACTAAACCCTTGCCTATCATGCACTACACTAAAGTCAAAAATGGTTCAAGGATACAAAATATTAGAAGAGAAACACTAAATCTACTGGAAGAGAAAGTAGGTAGAAATCTTGAAGACATAAGTATAGGCAGAGAGTTCATCAACAAAACCCAGACTTCATGGGAAAAACTTCAAAGAATCAACAACTGCAATCTCATTTTATTAAAAAGCTTTTGCAAAGCAAAAGAAACAAAAAGACATTAATGCTTTTGGGAGGATATTCATTTTGTTATGCAAAACAAAATGAAAAGACAACCTACAGAGTGAGACAAATTTTAACCAATTGTCCATCAGAGAAAGAACTTCTATCTAGAACATATAAAGAATTGAAAAAAATCAAGCCACCAAATTGAAAGCCCCAATCCAAAAATGGGCATCTGAGATGAATATGCACTTCTCAGATGAAGAAATAAAAATGTCAAATAAATATACGAAAAATGTTTAACATCACTGATAATTCAAGTAATGCAAATTAAAACAATCTATTCCATTTCACCCCAGAAAGCAACCATTAAGAAATCAACCAATTACAAATGCTGGAGGGGCTATGAGGAAAAAGGCATCCTTCTCCACTGTTGGTGGGAATGTAGACTGGTACAACCACTGTGGAAATCAGTTTGGTGATTCCTCAAAAAACTAGCTTCAGAGGTACCATTTGACCCAGCTAGTCTCCTTCTGGATATCCTCCCAAAAGCTTAAAAGCATCATACCATAACAATGTATGTGTACCCATGTTTATAGCAGCACAATTGGATAGCTAGATCTTGGAAATAACCCAAATGTCCATCAACCAAGGAATGAATTTTAAAAATTGGTTTTTATACAATGGAGTAATACTCAGCCGTAAAGATAAACTTGAGACTTTTATAGGAAAATGGATGCAACCTGAAATCATACTCATAAGTGAAATAAATCAGACTCACATGTATAAACATGTTATTGTCTCCCTTGTGTAAGAGTAAGTAAAGTCTGAAATATACATTAGATATTGTGAAATGAGAAGAAACTGTTTAAAAGGAAGTAGGATGGGTAAAAGGAGAAAGGATAGTGGGGAAAAGATAAAAATGCAAGTCATTATACTATTAGTCTCAGTTCATTAAAAAGGAAGATTTGTGCTAATATCAATTGAAGAAATTTTTATGTTCATATCTTATACCCTGAGCAACTGCTTTAAAGATAACAATGTGTAATGTGTTAACTACTATTGTTCTATTATTTTGATATGGAATTTTGTTTTACCTTTTCTGTAAAATAAAATAAAGCATGATTCATAAAATAAAAAGATCATACTTGATCAAAATCTAAAACTTTGCATTTTGAAACATCACATTTCAACAAGTGAGTAGCACAGTGGGAGAAAATACTTCTAAATTACATATCCAATAAAGGCATTACATGCAGAATATACAGAGAACCCTTACAACTCATTTTCAACTCCTTTTTTTTAAATGAGCAAAATATTGTGAATGGTGAATAAACATAAAGAAATATGTTTAACAACGTTGCACGAAAACTGAAACCACAATAGGATACCAGTTCACACTCACCAGAATGACTACATATTGATAAGGATGTGGAGAAATTAAAACATCTTTGTCTAGCAAGATACTATTGCCTAAACATTATGAGATTAAGGAATATTTTCCACTATCATCGTCTTCTTCACTCTAACTCCTCAGGGTCTCATATATAGTTCCAGAACTCAGCAAGCATAATATTATGGTTATACTACTTAGGTCTTTCTTCCGGTCTGACACACTCATTCAACTCATCTGCCATTAGTAGCAGAGGGTTCAAAACTACATCCCTCTCTGAGAATTACCTTTCACCAAGGTGTCGTGGTTTATGTCTGTGTCCCCCAGGCCTCACGAGTTTGAATTGTGCATTTGTTATTCATTCACTGTCTAGTGCTTGGATTGATGGTGTCAGTGCCCCACCCACAAAGGGGTGGAACCAGGATGTGATGTAATGGCAGAAAGAAGGTGTGTCTTTCTCTTTGCTGGTTTGAGCTTGCTGTTTGCAGCTGCCATGAAAGGCGGGCCAGCCATGCCTGGCTACCTGGGAGCCAACTGAGTGTGGACTGAAACCTCCAAAAACTGTAAGAAATAAACCTTTCCTTTCCCAACTTTGGGCTTCAGGTATTTTGTCTCAACGACAAGTAAAAAGTAACTAAGACACAAGGGAAGATACTTCACTCAAGTTTATAACATCATACCCAGCCATCATCTGCATCCAACGGATATCAGTCAAGAATTCAAAGCCCAGCCTTACTAAATTCCAGACATCTCCAAATAGTCATGACATCTTCAAGACACTGAGAGTGCTGAAGTTCCTACTGTGACTCTACATATAAACATCAACATCTTCTGCCCATGCTGCTTTTTTTGGTCCTTTTATAGGTGGTGTTCCCTGAGAAGACTCCTCAATAAAACTCTGAATACAAATCTCATATTCAGCATCTGTTTGATAGACAACATAAGTTGAAACAGATGGAAAAAAAACTAGCTGAGTTTTTCAATTTTTCAATCTGTTACATCAATCCCTAATAATCACTGAAAGACTTACTGGATTTCTCAATCTTAAGAGAGATCCTTTTTATACATATATAGATCCTTTTAATACATATATGGAGTCAGT
This sequence comes from Cavia porcellus, assembly GCF_034190915.1. NCBI lineage: Eukaryota > Metazoa > Chordata > Mammalia > Rodentia > Caviidae > Cavia > Cavia porcellus. The sequence goes on from NW_026947492.1 coordinate 47,858,170, forward strand.
AAACTCCAAAACAGAAAATGACTCACTTCAGGAAGGCACTCCCCTCTGGAATTTCTATCCATCTGATACGTACTGCTTTCATAACACTCACATATCCCTAAACATGAATTCTGAAAAAAAATTTTCACATTTTTCTGGTGCTGCAGGAAGTGTCTTGAGCTCCCATGGTCTATTATTACTTCCTATCCCAATACAGAAGTCCCCAGATACAGACTTTCAAAATCCAGTTATATATATATATATATATATATATATATATATATATATATATATAACTTTTTCCTAGCTTAATTAAATTAGGCTCAGAGAAGTTGTTTTTGAATTATTTAAATGGTTTTAAAATTTGCTGAAATTCATTTGGTCAAATATAGGATCAAAAAAAAATATATTTTTACACAGATGGATACACTGTCCCTTACAAGTTAATGGGATCAAGCTATTTGTTTTACTTAAATATATATCCTTACTGACTTTTGTCTACTGGGTTTCAGAAAGGATAGTAAAATTTCCTACAGGTATAGTAATCTTTACAATTTCCCATGTAGTTTTATCCATATTTGCTTTATATATTTTGGATCAGTGTTATTGAGTGCCTAAGTTCAGAGCTGCTATGACTTCTGTTGAATTCAAACTTTTAAAATTTTAAGCAGTGATTTTATCTTTGTTTTTACTTTTATTTTTTATTTTCGTATACTTGCTTATATTTGCTTCTACTTTATATCACCTCTAGTTTCATATTTTCTTCTACCTTTTACTGATGTTAACACAGGCATACCATTTTAGAATTCCCTTTCTCTTTCAATTCATTATTCATTCAGATAGCTGGTATAGGTGAACACTGACATTTCTCCTGTAGAACTCTAATCTTATTCCAAGGCAGTTGGAAAATATGGTTATATTAACATTAAAACATATTACTATTTTATCAATTTCATAATAAAACTCATCAATTATCCCAATATTAAGTTATAATTTTTAAAATCATATGCTATTAAAAGTCTAATTCATTAATAGAAACCATCTACAAACCATCTACAAACCATCTCAACCTGTGCTAAATTAGACACATCTTCTACAAGACAAAGGTAACATTTTACTAGAAATACTTCATAATCTCTTCCCATTCTGTCTTTAGGATTATCTCTTTAAAATTGCACCTCTCCCCCCCCCACACACACACAAAATTATGCACTTATTGCAAAGGTTTTTTTTTTTTAAGTTAAAGACATTAAACATGTGTGCTCTAGTCAACTTGGATTTAAGTGGACTTTTAACTAGGAGTTGATCTTTCAAAATGGAGATTTTCCTAACTATGAGATTTATAGGGAGACATTAATCATATGACACTGGGTAAGAAGCCAACAAAACCTGGGCAAACCTGATGTGCATCAGAACAAATGCTAGGTGTAAGAATAAAGGAGCGGTAAATGACTGTATAGGCTTTATTTGCAATGTTTTAAATCATTTAATAAATAAACCATACCTTAAGTGGGAGTAAAATTTCTAAAGTGCTCTTTATAGTTGTTAGGATTTTAACTTCATACAAGTCAAAATATGCAGCTATTATGCTGAGTATCTTGGCACCTAATCTCGTTAAATCTCTCACATACTTTTTCCGGCATGGAAGGTGGTAAGAAAAACATTAAAAAAATTCAATTCTGTCAAAATTTTGGCTTTCCAATATTCCTAACAAAGATTCATTAGACTCACTAAGCCAGTACGTTGGTTAACATGAACAATAAATTAGATCTATCTCGATTTCCACTTCCAAGGCTATGTAACATCATGCAGCCAAGTTTTATTGAATGCAACAGTTGTATCCGTGACCACTGGAGTCTTTGAAGCACAGCCGCATTTTAGAACGGTATTTTTCTAAGTACAGAAGTTGCTTGCTGTTAAATGCTCCGCGCTGCTTTTGTCTTATAAACTGCACTGCATCTTCATTTTTCATGCCACTTTCAATTAAGGCTAGGGCAACAAGCACTGGAGTTCTCCCAAGACCTGCAACACAGTGAACAGCAATACAACAACCAGGTTCTTCATGAAATTTAATGTTTACAAGATTCAACCAGTCATCAACAATCTGTTTAGATGGCGATGACCCATCATCAAAAGGCCAATCCAGAACCTGAATGCCTTCTTCCTCTACAAGAGCAGGATCATACGTTGCTTCACACACTCTCACTATTGTGGTAACTCCATATTTCTTAAGCTCCTCAATAAATCTGTTTAAGGTTGCACTGGTTGGGTTGTATGTAATAAGAAATCTCATGTTCCTGTATGTGACTTCCACAGGAGCGAGGCAATTCGTTGGCGCCATATTAATCTAGTTTAAAAAGTTATGAGGAAAAGCTGAAAAATTTTGGAAGACAGAACTGTCAAGAAACTGAAGTCCACACCGGTGTACTCCAACTGAAAGTCTCAGAGCTTCGAATATGATGTTGGAAGTGGTAAGAAATGAAAGGAACCTCCTAACAAGTGGGTGCAGCTATTTATTCATACTGAGTCACTGGAAAGGAAGTGTAAGGAGGTTTACCTCATCCAGCCACAATTCTCACAAAATGCTCTGGTGACTTCACTTCTCAGTCCAAGTTTTGCAAGGGCCTCCCGCGGTAGCAGATATGACTTTACACGTTCACTTATCCTCATCAAGGCCGTGCTGTGCTTGGCAGTAATCTCCAAGACCCTTCAGAAACTCCATAAATATATGACTAAGAATATCACAGAAAGGAATGAATTTACTCATGAAAGACTGTGACCTAATCATACAGCCTGTCCCGTGGCTGCGACACCGGCGGCGGCTGCAGGCCTAGGAGTAGTAGTGGGTGTCGCAGAGAGCCCGCGGCAACAATGCGGCGACTGCAGGACATCAAAATCTACCTTGTCGGAGCAGAGCGGCTCAGAGAAAACGCCGGGAAGTAACTAATACGCACTTCCCCAAGAGCCCTTGCGTCACAAGCCCTCCCCTTTATATCCTCGTCTACATAAGCAACTACTCACCAATGGCGCTCCTGGGAAGGTAGAGCCAATGAGCAACGGCAGGAGCCAGAAGACCCGCCCCTTGTCCTGCAGACCTCATTGCAGTCTGTTTGTGCTAACGCGTGGCTGACCGAGAAACACTGGAAATGGATTGGATTTCTGGCCTCTCCCGGGGAAGAAGGGTGGAGAAGGGACTGTGGAGTGGGCAGGACAAGGCTGGAGAGAAAGGTGGGTTGACCAAGGCGGGAAAAGTGAGGTAGTAGAAAGTTCTCAACCACTGGATCTTTCTGTATATTGTTTGGCTTTGTTTTTTTAATCCAGTGACAAAGTCTTTTTAAATTTTTTTCCTCGCCTGACTTCCTACTTGTCTTCTGTTTGGGAAGTTTATTATTGTGACTAAGGTTTCACTCGCGTGAAAAAGTGTTAAAAACACTATTCTTTTTGTTTGTTTGTTTGCAAGCCTGTAATCCCAGCAACCAACAGGCTGAGGCAGGAGAATGGCTGCGAGTTCAAGGGCAGCCTGAACTGCAAACCAAAACCCTGTCTCAAAAAGACAAAACAGTAGAAACACCACAGGAGTTAAAAGTGTTCTCCACCGATTTTTTTTTTTTTTTTTTTTTTTTTTTTTTTTTAGCCAAAGATAAGGGATGGGCTAACTGGCAGGTGGATAACCAAGTATTCTAGGTAGAAAAGAATCCCTCAGCAAAATCCTAAACTAGGAGGGAATTTAGCACATCTTAGAATGGAAAGAAGGGTGGAACTCAGAAAAAGGGAATGAAAGCAGATCAGGAATGCCTTCTTTTCTGTGTAAAAGAATCAGTGGGAATAATGAAAATTGTCAAGTACATAGTCTAATAAACTACGGTAACAGTAAGGTGCTTGTAAAAACACTATTCTTTATGTAAATTTAATACAGTGACCCTATGAGTTAGATACTAGTGTGCGTCTGTTGTCCCGTTTTAAAAACTGACACACAGAAAGGTTAAGTAATTTTCCCAAGATAATACAGCTGGTAAATGGCAGTGCTGAGATTTGAGTTTTGTAATTCTGGCTCTGGAATTTATACTTTTTTAAATTGCTTTTTAAAAGTCAAATACTGTTCAGAATTTTTTTTCCTGTATTTTGAAGAAATTCAGCATCCTTCATTAATATTGTCAAGCATTTGGTTTTTAATGCCACAAGTTGGATATTGTTTATAAAAGTTAGTATTTAAACCTATCCAACAAATTCCCAATTTCTTTGCTCACATCTTTCTTCCATCTACATACTTCTTTCTGAGATTATTTGCTTTGTCCAGAAGTGTCTTTTGGAGATTCCTTTAAGTGAATGATCAACTTTGGAAATTATATGTGTTAAAATAATGCATTCTCTCACTGTTAAATGAATTTTTCTTATTGTTAACAAACTTTTACACTAGCTTTTTTTTCTAAAATTCTTCTGCTAGTTACATTGTCCTATGGTGACATTTATTTGCTTTCAGCCATTTGAAAACACTATTTCTTGTCCTAGGGTCGCTTTTCTAATGGCTGTTAGAATTTTCCAAAATTAGTTCCCTTTATGTTTGGTCTATGCATCCATCTATGCATCCTAACAGTAAAATCCGATGCCTCCTTTCTTCCTCATTTTTCCTTACACTTCATTGTCTCATCACTCTTCTTTAATATTTCACGCTGATAAGTGGGACTAAGCAAAGTGGAACATTAGGCAGAAGGTGAAAATATGGGGGATAAGGAGATGGCATTTAATCAGCAGCTGAGTAACAGTAGCACCCACATGCAGGCCATCAGAGCCTAGGCAGAGTGAAAGGACATCAGTAATGATCAGAAATTATATAAGAGTTTTTCTGGCAATACATTGCAAATAATGCAAATTAAATTTCTTGTGATCAGAGATAGGAGTTACAAATATGAAAATGGAGTAGTAGAGTTTTGGACTGAAAATAATGTTATCGGTGTGCAGTTGTCATTTTCATTATATATGGTAATAGAAATACAGGTGTGTGTTTGTGCATATGTGTGAATTCCCTAGCCTCATCTAAAGGAACAAAGAGGATGTGAAGCAATGACAGTTCCATAGCAATAAGCACAGTTAAGTGCCAAGATCAAGATTCTTTAATACAAAAAAAAAAAGATTCTTTAATACAACTTGCCATTAAAAGAAGGCAAGGATCTTTGGTGAAATGATTGATCCCAGAGTTTGGGCAGGGAAAGCACAAGAATAACCAGAAACTTCTTGTTATGACAGAACAAAGGGGTATAGAATACAGATCAGGGAGGCTATGGGAACATGAGAGATAAAAGTAATATGGCATTCTAGATGGAATCTTAGGACAGAACAAGGACAATAAGGAAAAAGTGAAACCTGAATAAAGTATGAAGTTTAGTTATAGGAAAGTATCAGTGTTGGTTCCTTACTTTGTCACAAATGAGTCATAATTACTTAAGATGTTAATGTGGGAAACTAGGTGAATAGTAAACAAGGAATCTAACACCACTGCTACTTTCCTGGTAATCTAAAACAAAAAACAAAAGCCAGCTTAAAGGACTCTCACTGGCCACTATTCAATGTAAAAATGATAAAAATGAGTTATAATTCAATTTAAAAACCATGAGCTGATAAAATAAATGGAAGAAACAATGCTTTGCCTTCCAGACAACTAAATAAATAGAGCAGGAGTGGTATAATTAGAAAAATCAGTATTTAGCAGTTATTATAATTAATTTGGCAAAGAAACATCAATAGATGCTGAAACAAGTCAGTGAAAGTCTATGTGGAATGGGATAAATACCTACCAAAAAATAATTACCAAAGGAAATAGTTACTTTATAGTAGAGAAATTTGGCAGATGGCATTTTATTCAAAATTAAGGTGACCAATTTTTGTGGCTTGCATCAAAAATGCCCATCAAAAGTCTCATGTGTTCAGAAGGAGGGCTTTTTGAAAAAGATTATCTCATGAGAAAACTGGCCTCAACAGTGTGTTACTCTGTTGATGAGTTCATAAGTGAATGTGCTGCTAAGAGGTGGATCCTGGTTAGGTCACTGAGGGCATAACTTGGAAGGGCATATTCTTACTACAGGCCTATCCCTTGCTCTCTGTCTCTTCCTTGCCAATACTTGTAATAATTGAAACAATTAGTCTGTTTATTCAACCAGTAGCCTAGCAGTCCAATTAAACCGCTTCTGCTTTCTGACTCCCATAAGGTAAGCAGCTTTCCTCCACCACATTGTTCCACCATAATGTTTCTGCCTTATTGAATGCCAGCAATAAACTGAAACCTGTAAAAACATGAGCAAAAATAAACTTTTTGACCTTTGAAAGTTGTGTATGTTAGGTGTTTGGTGCCTTCCTTCAAAAGCTACCTTTAGTAGTGGGAGAAATTGTGTACCACCTGAGAGAATGGATTTCATCAACTGTTACATCTCTGTGGGATATCCCTGTCCCAAAAATGATTGCTGAAATTTAATCATGAGGAAAAGTCAGAGAAACCTGAATTGAACTATTGTAATCTCTTTGTAATCTTTAAGTATGTCATTCATGAAATTCAAGAATAGACTAAGGAATGATTCTAGTGGAAGAAGATAAAAGAATTATGTATACTAAATGGAATACATGATCTTTTTGCTTCAAAAGACATTTTTGGGACAATTGGTAAAATCTGAATGGAGGCTTTGGGTTATTTGATAGTTAATGAATCAATGTTCACTTTCTCATTTTGATGTTTTATATTGTGGTTTTATAATATATCAGACACCTGCTCTTATATAGTTCATGGAGGCTAGGGTAGTTGTTTTTACTATGCTTGAGTCTTCTCTGTAAGTATGAAATTATTTCAAAATAAAAATTTATCATTATGTAAAAGATCTGTGTCATAGGTAACTAGATAGTGCTACCCTCTCTGGATTCCCAGTCATGTTTTGTGGTTGTCTTTGGAGACTTTTCTTGCATATTTGCATTTTTAAAATCTTTTAGCCACCTTTGTTAGCTCCACCCAAATTTTAGGACCTAAAAGATCAACAGTTATCTAAGATCTATTTGTTTCCTAAATTTCATACTGACATTCCCTAAGTATTTCGCTGCATACATGGCTAATGAGCAAGAGACTTCAGTTCCCAAGCTCCCATTTCAGTGTGGTATGGCCATTGTCATTAACGTCAAAAGGGACAGTAGGATAATGATGCCCCTTACAAAAATCATGCCTGTAAAGGAAATGGCATTTGCCCTTCCTTTTTCCTTTGTTTCCTGGCAGCCATGAGGTGAACTTCTGTACTCTGTCAGTTACTTCCTACTATGAGTGTACTGCCTCACAATGGCCCAAAAGCATTGGAGCCAAGCAACCATGGGCTGAAACCTCTGAAACCATGAACCAAAAGAATTTCCTCCTCAAAAGTTATCACAAGTGTTTTGTTACAGCACAGAAAGCTAACACAAATATAAAAAATATACGTATATACACAACAGAGTATTCAGCCATACAGAATTAAAACCTGCCATTTGCACCAAAAGAGATAAAATAGGAGTGCCTTATGTTAAGTGAAGTAATCCATTCACAGACAGAAGTTAAAAAATGTCAACTTGACTTCCGGGAGACCATGGCAGATAGATAGCAGCAGCTTCGGAGGCTGTCTGAGAAACCACACTTGAAATCCAGGAATGATGCTGGGCAGGAAGTCCTAGGCAAGGGGGGATATTCTTTGCTGACCCAGGAACAAACTAAATTAAGAGAAACCAACTGGAAACACAATCTCGGTGATACAGCAGGAACAGATAAGGTCTCAGCGCGGAAGCTGGACTCCGTGCCACTGGAAGCTGCGATTTCAGTTTCCTGCGGCTACTGCTGTGTCCTGGTCAGCATGGCGGGGAGAAAGGCGCAAAAGCTCTGAGAGTGGGAAGCATTGAATGGAGTTGGGAGCGGGACTGGCTGGGTGCTCTGCATCAACCTGCGGTGAGTGAGCAGATCAGTGACCCTTCCATAGAGAAAGAGGCTTCAGTGGAGGTCATACTCGGACTGGGCAGACTACCCGGAACGAGATGCTGCAGTGACTTCAGTCACATATCCCCCTCTCAAGAGGGATTGGTGGGGAGTGCCTGGCCTGCGTGACGCCACTGGCTGAGACCCAGTAGGCTAGCCCAACCCAGGTCCCAGCAGCCTGGAGGTGCGCCCTAGTGGTGAAGCCTTCGGTAGGTTGACCTGGAGGGGTGGGCCCAGCATAGGCTGCCATATCTCCCTGGTGTGCTGCGGCAGGCAGGAACACCTAGCCAGTGCAATTCAAACAGACTGTGGCCGACAGGGAAGGAAGCTGGGCCTCCTATATATGCTTGTATATAAGGAACAAAGAATATGGGAAGAGGGAGCAACAAGAAAGGGTCCTTGGCCCCCAGTCCTGAGAAACATGCAATAGCAGACACGGCACCAATAAACATAAAGTGCTGTCTCCAGAGCCTCATACACAAGTTCAGGAATGAAGTTACTAATGACCTGAAGCAAGACATAAGCAGAATAGTTAGAGAAATGCTAAGCTCTGCCCAAGAAAAAACAGATAGTGGGATGGAAGAACAGAAAAAAAGGGGAGAATTGTTTGATGGAGAAAATAGAGAAAACATAGAATACGTGAAGCAGGTTCAAAGAGATTACCAGGAAACTAAAAATTCTATCAAAAACTGGCATAACATCTTGAAAGAAACTAAGGATAGATTATCTGAACTGGAGGGCAGATTTGTAATATGGGAGCATGAAAGGAAAAACTTCTTAATAACAAACAGCAACAATACAAAGGATAGAAGATGATAAGAGGATCTATAACAAGAATTAAGAACATAAAAGAAGAAGTGGGGACACAAACAAATGGATTACAAAAGCTATTCACAGAAATAATCCAAGAGAATTTCCCTAATTTAGCAAATGGTAAAGACACTCAGATATATGAGGCATACAAGACTCCAGCCACCCACAACCCAAACAGAGCTACACCCAGGCATATGACAATCAAAATTCCAGAAATCCAATATAAGAACAGAATATTAAAAGCCACCAGACACAAGAAACAGATCACTTACAAGGGAACACCCATCAGAATTACAGCAGACTTCTCAGCACAAACCATCAAATCACGAAGAGCATGGGGGGAAATAATTCAAGCTTTGAAAGATAATAACCTCCAGCCAAGATTGATATATCCTGCACAACTGTCCCTAGAAATTGATGGAAAAACAAGGTGCTTCCAGGATAAAGAGGAACTAGGGGAATTTGCAACCACAAATTCAACTCTACAGAGAATACTGCAGGATAGCCTAAAAAAGGAAAATACCAAGATTCCAGAAATAGTGGTAGAGAGGCCACAATGAATGGAGCAGAAAACGAAATGAAGAAGACAAACTGCCAACAAATGACAGAAAAAGAGCTCAACAGAAATCAGGCAGAGAAGATCAGATGGTATATTAGCTATTTTGGAGAAAACAAGACATCATAATAGCTAGTGCTGATTTAGTATCATCTTGTTCTGTCTCCATCGGTCTTAAAAGGTTGTGTCTTATTGGATTTTATTATATGTGATAATATAAGTAAAAACTTTTATAGACAAGGAGATTATACAGAAACCATTGTTCATTTTCTGTTAGCTGGTTCTGAATACCCTGTAATAATGTCATTTTCTTGAATGGTTTTATAGTGTCTTGATATGTTTGGTGCTACAGTATATGAAGTTATACTCAAAGATTTCAAGGAAAGAGACACTTTTTTATGTCAGGATATCTTGTGGTGAAACACTATTTTGCTTAAATGGTTATGTTTTGACCTGCACTGTTCTGTTGTTATGCCCTCTTTTATCTCAATCCCCTTTTTTTAAGTTATTTACTTTTTTCTCTTTATCTTTTTAATTAAGGGAAAAATAAAAAATAGTAGGATACATTATAGTAACCTACTTTGATTTCCTATTAACTTGATTTGAAATCCTGTATTGCCCTCACCATCTTGTTTTGACTGATTTTCCCCTATTCTGCTTTGCTTGATAGTACCAAGTTCGAAAGTATAGGCAAAACTGTGAAGACAATAAGATTCATTATGACGCCCATTCAGGTTGACTACTGTTTTCTTTTAAAGTCGTGTAATGTCTCCAATGCTTTGGTTTTATTCTTTACTGTTTAGTTCAATTTTATTATAACTGGAAATTCTTCTTAAAATAGCAAGAGGCAGTATGGTAACCATTGTTGATCACCTTATATTTTGTTTTTACATTATCTATTATGTCCATCCTTTTGATTTGACTGACTCTGTTCTGATATGGCATATTTGGTTTTACTCTCTTCAAAAAAGGTAATAAGAACTGTGGGAGTAATAAAACCCAAAATGTGTAATTGTCATTGTACAAAAGAAAGGAAAAGGAAGTGCTCTAAAGGTTATAACTGCATATATGTTTAAGTGTATAAGATAGATAACCATATTACTGAGTGTTTTTTGGATCATTGAACAAAACTAACCAAAACTAACTCTCACTGTTTGAAAGTCTACTTTATATGCTTCAATTTTGTAACTTGAACAACTATTTCTAAGATGAGAATATGTAATCTATTAACATGATTTCTTACTGTTTATTTTTTAAATTTTATATTACTTGTACCCTTTTTCTGTTTTTTTTCTTTTTCTCCTTAAAAAAAATGTCAACTTGAAAATAGAATAGGAATTGAGAAAGGGGAGGGAGGTGGAAAACAAGGTTGGATTTAATCACCACATGCTGAATCCATGTATGGAAATAGCACACTGAAATCTATTATGTACAATTAATACATGTTAACAAAAAATGTAAAAGTGGATGTGATGACACGTGTCTATAATCCCAGCTACTCAATAGGAAGTTGAGGCAAAAGAATCACTTGAGCCTAGGAGTTTATAGCCATCCTGAACAACGTAGCAAAACTGTTTCAGGAAAAAAAATTTGTAAAGTTGAACTAGATTAATAGAAATTATCCTATTTGAAAAGGAGGTAAACATAATGATTGGTAAAATCTCAGAGAACTTTTGAACTCTATCAAAGGTTTTTCATTTCATAGAAATCATTAAAGAAGAGAAGGATATTGGAACAAAAAATAAAATTTAGTACATAGCACAAATTTACAGATTGTAAAAACTAGTACATAATAATCTTAAATACTCATCAAGCAAAAGAATATACATTAATCAAAACTTATAGTATTAAAAAAATAATAGTCAAAACCAGTAATGTGAAGACTGTAGCACTCTTCTTTAATAACTGATAGATCAAGGACATACTAACATACAAAAGACCTAAGCAACCAAATTAATTAACTAATGCAGAGTACACCATTTAGTAGTATACATATTCTCATGTATATGTGAAATCTTCAGCAAGGTATTCTGTATTATATGCTTTTAAACTTAAAAAAAATAAAATAATACAGAGTATATCCTCAGATAATACAATTAGATTAGAAATCAATAACTATGAAATATGTAAAATCTCTAAAAATTTGAATATAAAGTCTCCAAAAACTTGAGTAATATCCAAATATTTGAAAATTAACAATGTTCTTCTAAATAAACTGTGTCAGTGAGGAAAGCAAAAGTCCAACAATCAGAAAATATTTGAAACTAAAAGAAAATTAAAATGCAGCATGTCAAAATCTGTAGGATGCAAATATAACACTGCACACAGAGAAGGAAAGATATATAGTTACAGTAGAAAAATAGTTTCAAATCAATGGTCTCACTTTCCTCCTTAAACTAGAGAGCAGCAGCCCCAAGGAGAGAACCAGCCAGCATCTCCCGAGATCCATGCCATGTTGGAACTTAGGGCTCTGGGAAACAAAGCAACCCGCTTGCCTCCCTGGTAAGCTGCCATGAGCCTACCAGTGCCTGGGCTGAGAATGAAACACCCCATTCCTCCACTCCCCATTAGCAAATGGGAGCCAGAGGTGTGAGCATCTCTTGGGAGGTTGACCACATGCAATATGGGGGATTTCCTTCTACCATCTCTTTGAAGGCAAATATTGTTATCACTGTTTTGCTTTGTTCTGGTTAATTGTATTGCTCTATTCAATATTCTGTTTTGATAAGTTCTATAATGTTCTGTATTTGGTTTGATTTTGGTATACTTGATTAAAGGACAACTACTGTGAAGATAATGTTATATTATGGTACCTATTACTATTATCCTAGTAATCTGCTGTGACATTCTATACCAATTTCACTGCATTGTCTCAATTAGCTTTGTTCTGCCTTATTCTGTTGTATTTTACTACCTTCAAAATAATAAAAAAATTTTAAACTAGAAACATATCATATTAAACACAAAGCAAGCAGAAAGAAATAATAAAGAGCAGAAACCAATGATACTGATCAGACATAATTGTATAGGTATAAAGAATAATGAAAGCAAAAGCTGGTTCTTTGACAATAGCAATAAAATTATACTTCTCTGGAGAAAATCAAGAGGTCTACCATGTTCATCTATAACAAAAAAATGTACACTGTCACTGTGCTATTAAAGAGTTTCTAGTCACATCTCATCCTTGCACTGGATGGTGCTCTAAAGGCAGGTAGGAATGGATGAGATCTTAATCTCCAAGTCACCAAAAAATTAACTCAGTGCTCTGCACATAGTGTCAGTACTACTACCAATGGTAATAAATTATAAATTCTGTTCCTCTGGTTAAAAGAAATGTGTATGAAATTAAACCTATTCACTTGAAAATACCAAATTTGCCTAAAATCTTTCTTTAACAAAGCAGTCTACATTTTAACTAATATTAAGATAACATTTTGATAGTAATTTATTATATACTAGAGTCTGAGAAATGCTCTGGTACAGCAGGTGGTCTTTGGTTGAGCATACCTTAACCCAGTCTTTTGACAGGATGGTAGATTCTCTTCAATGGAACATATAACTTAATGTTTCCTATTTAGAAGACAAAAAGTGTAGCTCACCTACCAGCATTCATTTAAATACTATACTTTATATATGGAAATAACACTATTAAAAACAATGCAATAAATAAAATGATGCATCTTGTTTCCAAAGATTGCCCATATACTAGAGAAATGTGAAAATATCAATACAACAAATATTTTGTGACAAACTTTGAGGGTAAGGGGAGAATTGTAATCTTTGAGTTATCTGTCCCAGGGTAAAATCTACAGCTGTATGCTTCCTTGGTGAGAGTTTTGGGGCCAATGGTTATGGGCTAAATTTGAATGGGCAGGTTTGGAAGTTGGCTTAGCCAGACCCACCTCATAGTACATACTTATTCCCATAATCAGTGTATGATCAGGATGTAGAAATAGACAACAGTATGTTTTCCCAAGAGATCACTAAGGAGTGATGTCCTTTAGGCAGTGACAAGGTCCTAGTGATGTCATCAATCAGAAACCCCAAGCAGCATTGCTTTGAGTCCTTGAGATAAATAGACTGATCTATTTCCTTTTTTTAATTTTTAAAAAGCAAGACATAAAAGGGAGTAGAAATAATACAGAATTTCAAAAAATAACATAATGAATCAACACTAGTTAATATACTACATATTGTTATCTTGGAAGTAGTTAAGTTAAAAAAATCTAAGCATAAAAAATAAACAGACAATGACAGTACAAACTATTCTGTTTGATGAACTAACGGAGAATTAGTAGTATGGTTATATATCTTGCACACTTAAACATACATACAGTTACATGTGTATATCCACAATTGTTCTTTCCTTTGAAGCACTTTCTTTCCCTTTCATTATTACAATATTTGTTGTACATTTTAGAACTTATTACGCTTTCAGTTTATTATTTTTTACACTAGAGACAATATATTTGTGAATGTGAGTGATTTATTTCACTTATGAGTATAGTCTTAAGTTGCCTCCATTTACCTATAAAAGCCTCAAGATCATTCTTTTTATAGCTGAGTAATATTCCACTCTACAAAAATACCACATCTTTTCATCCATTTTTTGGTTGATGGGCATTTTGGTTGCTTCCAAGATTTAACTATTAAAATTGTGCTTCTATAAACATGAGTGAACACTGTGATATTATGTTTTAAATTTTTCTGGGAAAATACCCAACAGGGGAATACCTGGATTGAATGGGACTTCCAATCCTACTTTTTAGAGGAATCTCCATAATAACGATTTACACAGTGGCTGCATCAGTCTACACTCTCACCAACAGTGGAGAAGTGTTCTTTTTCTCCCACATTTCTGCCAACGTTTGTTATCAGTTGATTTCTTGATGACCGCCATTGTTTCTGAAGAGAGATGGAATCTCAGTATTAATTTGCATTTCTCAAATGACCAGTAATGGTGATCATTTCTTCATGTATTTACTTGCCATTTGTATATCTTTATCTGAGAAATGTGTGTTTGTATCAGGTGCCCACTTTGGAGAGGGTCTTTGAATTTGAAGGGCTTGATTTTTTTTTCAATTCTTATATGTTCTAGATATAAGTCCTTTGAGGGACTGCTGGCTAACACTCTATCCCATTCTGTGAGTTTTCCCATTATGTGGGTTCACTTTGCTGATGGTTTCTTTTGCTTTTTTTAAATTTGTTTTATTTTTTATTTTAAAGAGAACAAAAAAATACAAAGCAAAACAGAACAAAGTACAGCAGAATAAAACAATGCAAACAAATAACACAGGATTTCAGAAAAAGACATCAGGAAATCAACAGTGGCTACCACAGTGTCTATTGTTTTCTTAAACACAGTTGTCCATACCTTCACACACAATAAGTTAATGCACATCAAAATAGTATAAAAGAAATCAAAACAAAAAAATGAGAACCTTAAGGTCTTTCAAGACCAGACTGTTAATGATCTTCTTGAAGTGCAAAAACATTTTAATAAGATGACATCCCAGTTGTTGATTCTTGGAAGTACTTCCTGTGTGGTTTACGTTTTTTTCACAAACTCTTTGCCTACCCCTATGTCTTCAAGATTTATACCTACCTTGTCTTCCAGTACATTTAGTGTTTCTGTTTTAATATTTAGATTTTTGATCCATTTTGACATAACTGCATGGGTGAGAGACATGTGTCTAGTTTCAGTCTTCAGCGTGTGGAAAGCCAGTTTTCCAAGCCCTGTTCATTAAAGAGGCTATCTTTCTTCCAGTGAATATATTTAGACCCTTTGTCAAATGTAAGGCAACTGAGTGTCTTTGTAGTTGTGTTTGCATCTTCTAATCTGTTCCACTGATCCTCAAGTCTATTTCTTTGCCAGTACCATGCTGATTTTACCACTGTAGTTTTGTAATATAATTTCAAGTCAAGGATTGAGATGCCTCCTGCCTTGCCTTTGTTGCCCAGAATTGCCTTTGCTATTCTAAGTCTTTTCTGTTTCCAAATGAATTTTAAGAATGTTTTCTCTAGATCTGTAAGGTATGTTAATGTTATTTTGATTGGGATTGCATTAAATCTGTGTAACAGTTTTGAGAGTATGGCCGTTTTCACAATGTTGGTTCTTCCTAAGAGCTAGGGATATCTTTCTATTTTCTAATATCCTCTTCAACTTCCTTTTTTAGAGTAGTATAATTTTTAGTGTATAGGTCTTTTACATTCTCATTAGGTTGATTGCTAAGTATTTCATTTTTTTGGATGTTATTGTGAAAGACGTAATTTCCATAATTTCTCTCTGAGTTTGCTGTTTGTGTACAGAAATGCTATTGATTTTTTGACGACTTTGTAACCAGCTACACTGCTGAATTTCTTAATTCACTTTAGCAGTTTTGATGGAGTTTTTATGGTCTTCCATATAAAATATCACATCATCTGCAAATAGTGGTAACTTGTTCCTTTCCTATCCTTATTCCTTTTATTTCTCTCTCTTGTCTGATTGCTCTGCCTAATGTTTCCAGAAACATATTAAATAGGAGTAGTGAGAGTGGACATCCTTGTCTTGCTCCTGATTTTAGAGTGAAAGCTTTGAATCTTTGTCCATTTTGTATACTGCTGGCTATTGGTTTGTCATAAATGGCTTTTGTCACACTGAGGTAGATAACATCTATTCCATCTATTAGGGTTTTATCATGAACAAGTATTGGACTTTATCAAAAGCTTTTTCTGCATCTATTGAGATGATAATGTGATTTTTGTTTTTGACTGTGTTGATGTGGTGTATTACATTTACTGATTTGCATATGTTAAACCATCCATGCATTCCTGGGATAAATCCCAGTTGGTCACAATGTATAATCTTCTTGATGATTTGCTGCATTCTATTTGCCAGTATTTTATTGAGAATCTTTACATCAATGTTCTTTAGTGAGACTGGCCTATAGTTCTCCTTCTTGATTGAGTCTTTCTCCGGTTTTGGTATCAGAGTAATACTTGTCTTCAGGAATGATTTAGG
Source organism: Cavia porcellus (assembly GCF_034190915.1). Taxonomy (NCBI): domain Eukaryota; kingdom Metazoa; phylum Chordata; class Mammalia; order Rodentia; family Caviidae; genus Cavia; species Cavia porcellus. The sequence continues at coordinate 47,874,493 of NW_026947492.1, forward strand.
GAGGATTGCTTCCCTTTCAATTTCTTTGAAGAGCTTAAGGAGTTCTGGTGTTAGATCTTCTCTAAATTTCTTGTAGAACTCAACCATGAATCCATAAGGTCCTGGGCTTTTCTTTGTTGCTAAGTTTTTAATCACATTTTCAATTTCAGTAGCTGATATTGGGTTATTCAAAATTGTTATATCTTGAATCAGCTTTGGTAATTCATACATTTCTAAAAATCTATACATTTCCTCTGTTTCCTCCATCCTATTTGATAAAGATTTTCAAATTAGCTATTCATGATCTTCTGAATTTCCATGGGCTCTGTAGTAATTTTTCTCTTTTCAGTCCTTATTGCATGAATTAAAGAGGCTTTCTTTCTTTTTCTTAATAAGGTTTCAGGAGCTTTATCGATTTTAATTCAAAAAGCCAACTCTTTGATTCATTAATTTGTATTGTTTTCTTAGTCTCAATTGAATTAATTTCTGCTCTGATCTTTATAATTTCCTCTCCTATGAGCTTTGGCTTTTATTTACTCTTTTTTCTAGATGCTTGAGGTGTAGCATCAAATTATTTGTACTTGTTCTATTTACTTGATGTGACAATTTATTGCTGTATATTTTCCTCTTAGGACCACTTTCTTTGCATCTCATAGGTTTCAGTATGTTGTATTTGCATTTTCATTGAATAGTAGGTATTGTTTAATTTCTTTAATTTCACCTGTAACTTATTGATTGTTCAAGAGGTTGTTATTTCCATGTATTTATGCATGTTTTGCAATTTCTTTTGCCATGAATTTCCAATTTCAGTGTACCATGGTCAGATAATATGCATGTGATAAATTTCAATCTCTTTACATTTACTTAATAATGTTTTATGATCTAACATATGGTCTGTTTTGGAGACTGTCCCATGCATATCTGAGAAGAATGTATATTCTGACCTGATTGGGTGAAACACTCTGTAAATGTCTACTAAATCCATTTGTTCACAGGTTTGATTTGGTTATTTCTTTGCCAACTTTTTGTCTAGTTAATATATATCTTTGTGACAATGGTGTATTGAGGTCCCCTATTATAATTGTGTTGTTGCTTATTTGGTTTTTCATATTTGTTAGTATCAATCATATATATTTGGGTGCTCCTGTGTTTGGTGCATATATGTTTATGATTGTTAGCACTTCATCTTGAAGTTTTCCCCTAACCAGTATGTAGTGACCTCCTTTATCTCTTTTGATCATTTTTGGTTTGAAGTTCACACTGTCCGCAAATAAAATAGCTATCTTTGCTTTTTTCTAGGTTCCTATTGAGAATATTGTTTTCCACTTTTGACTTTGTCTATGAGTTTCCTTTTGAGTCATATGTGTTTCTTGTATACAGCATATTGTTGGATCCTGTTTCTTGATCCATTCTGTCAACCTGTTTCTTTTAACAGATAAATTGAGGCCATTTACATTGAAGGATATAACCGATATGTACTGGCTCAACTTTGTCATGTTATTTTCCTGCTGTAGGTTTTCTGCTTTTTTCCCTTGTTTAATTGTTTACCCTGTCTGGTGATTTCTTTCTGTTGTTGTTCTGAGAGCTGTAGTCATTTTTATTCCTCTCTAGTATGTCTTTCAGTACTCTTTCTAGGGTTGGCTTGGTGGACATACATTTTTTCAGTTCTTCTTTGTAATGGAAGTATCTTATTTCTCCATTATATTTCAAATAAAGTTTTGCAGGGTACATCAATCTGGATTAAAAGTTGTTTTCTTTTACAGCTTGAAATACTTCACTCCAAGCTCATCTTAACTTGAGAGTTTGTGCTGAAAAGTTTATTGTGACTCTAATAGGCTTTCATTGATAGGGGAGTTGTGTCTTTTCTCTAACAGCTTTTAATGTTCTGTTTTTATGTAGTATGTCTGGAATCTTATTGTATGTCTGGGTGTAGATTTATGTTAATTATGAAATGTTTGGCATTCTGCATGCCTCACTTATCTATATATCAGATTCTCTCCCCATTTTGGGGAAATTTTCTACTATTACCTCTGTGAGTAGTTTTGGTCATTTGCATTGACCCCTGCATCTTTATTGATGCCTCACTCTTATATTGTTTCTCTTTGCATCATCTTGAAGCTGTTGAATTGTCATTCATACTGCCTTGTTATTTTTAAAAGTTCTCTCCTTTCATGATCATTAGCTGTGATCCTGTCCTCAAGGTCTGAAATTCTGTCCTCAGCTTCATTTAAATGATTTGCCAGCTTTCAATAGAACTTTTTATTTCATGAATATCTCTTTGAATGTTTCATGCATTCCACTTCTTTTCTATATTATTCATTCAAGGTTTCCATCACCTTCCCATGCTCCTGTACTTTTTCTCCTATGTCTTTTCTAAGTATGCCAAGCTATTCCTTTATTAAGGTTGTCATTTCTTTCTTTACATGAGAGATTATTTCTATCTGATTCCCTCTATAGCCTCATAGATTTATTTTACTTACTATCTTTTCAGAAATTTCAGGTGTATGACTTTTAAGTCCTCTATTTCAATGTCTCCTGTACCTTTTCCTGATGGACTGGATGTTTGAGATTGCATTTTTCTTTTTCATTTTGTCATTTTTACTTCTTGGGCTAATATTTGGTCTTTCAGTCACACCAGTCTCAATGGCTTGTAGTTCATGTCTTAAGAGTCCTACTGTGTGGTTGTTGTTTGCATAATTGCTGGGTCCCATAATAAAAGGGAGGGCCAGTCACCTGAATTCCTTCTGCAGGGCATATTGAGTGAGTACTATATTCTTCCTAGGCCGACTATCCTAGGAATATTGATATAAGTCAATGTTAGTTCCTGCTGTTGCTACAGCTTCAGGTTGTTCCAGGCCACCAGATCTACCTGGCTATAGTGTTTGTCTCTGCTGGGACCCTACTGTGTCACTGGGTGTCTTGTAAACCCTTTTGATTTACTCCAGGTTGGGGGAGGCCTTATTGACATGGTCCTCAACCCAGCTGATACTCTCTCTATGGAGGAAGGACTCACCCACACTCTTGCCAGGCTCACCAAGGTCTTAAAACTGGTGAGGAGTTGACTACTTCTCCTATTTACCCCACTGAGGTTTTCCATTTGTGGGGGGAGAAATTCACCACACTGTCACAAACCCACTGAGATCCTCTGCGTAGATGAGGGGTTACTGAGTCTCCCATCAACCCAGCAAGGTTCTACAGGTGGTTCAAGGGTTCACTGATTGTCAGTGGGCTGCTGCAGTCTTTTGAATTGGGGGGAAAGTTGACCTATAAGCAGCTACTGTCCTATCTTTGGGGGCTGAGGAGGAGGTGGGGCAGCCGATGATCCACGGCTGTCCCAAGTCCAGAGGTAGAGGAGGAGTAGCCAACAATCTGTAGCTGTCCTTGGACAGATCCTGACCTATTTTTATGTGTACACACACACACACGCAGGTCTCTCAGCAAGACAGCCAGAGGGTAAGTTGACCATTTGGAATTACCATGCACAGACACTGAGAAAATATTTACTGTGGCATTATCCATTATAGATGAAAAAGGATGACGTCCCAGAGGTAGTGGCAGGGCTGGGTCAGCAGCAGCCAACAAGAAGCTGGGTTCCATTCCTGGCCCCTGTTGTAATAGGTTCTAGCCCTTAGAACTATTCAGATACCTTCACTACCATCAAAGGCCAGTTAAGGGAATAAGTAAGGGTGGGGGAAAGATAGGAACAGAAATCTGCAGAATTTAATTGAATAATCGGTTGTTAAAGCAACCCACCACAAGCACCAAACCAAAACAATAATGTTTCTTCCTCTAAAGTATGAATATGCAGTTTCATAATCACTCCAAATATGTAAAAATTCTTTTTTTAAGTTCTCCATGAATTGCAGGACCAAATTTCAGGTTTTACACAAGCAACCGGGAGCCATGCAAGAACTTGTTCGTGGGCCACAAGTTGCTTTCACCCATGTTAGAGACGCGCTTCTGACACTGCTTGCAGCGTAGGTACTTCTCACACTGGTCCAAGAGGAACAGCTTGTCAGAAGCCCTGAAGCGAGAGCAAAATCAGCAGTCAGCAGATGCTTTTCAAGGCCCTGCAGGGTGAGGGATATAAAAGGAAATCAAGTCCAGGATCCTCAAGAAGCTTTTAACCTTTATAACCTACCTGTAATCTCTCTTCTGTCTCTGTCTCAGTCTCTGTCTCTGTCTCTCTCTCTCTCTCTCTCTACCACTCTAATAGCTGCAGCTCACCCTACATCCTGGCATCCCTTGCTCAAACCTCCACTGTCTCCTGTCCACTAAATCTAAAACCCTGACTTGGTGTCTTCACAGCATTCTAACATGACCTTTCTTTCCAGCTGCACACTGAGAATACAGATGCCCAAAGCCATAGAGCAAGCAAAGCTTCTGCATTTGTTGCTTTGCCATGTAGTGCATCTTCACTTCTTAGGCTCTCAGAGAGAAGCTACAGAGGGAGATCAGGTCATTAAACTGCAAGTCAATAGATTATACAATGCAGAGCAGTAAGCATAGACCTGCAACAAAAAGGCCCAGGAGACCAGAGCCTCTGGGGAATGTACAAACTGGAGACAAAGAGGTGGGCAAAAGTGCATGGAAGCAGAGCTGAAGAGGCAGTAGTAAATGATTTTCTACTTTGGCAATTAGTTATGCAAGTTATCCCTGGTGTGCTTCCCTGCCCCCTTAATAATTTCTAAGGAGGGAGAATTTTGTTTAAAAAAGAAAAAAGCATCAAGAGTAGCCTTTGCAGAATGTGGTGGCACATGCTTGTAATCACAGCATTCAGGAGGCTGAGGCAGGAGGATTGACGTGAGTTCGACGCCAGCCTGAGCTACACAGTTCAAAAAACAGCCTAGAAAATGGGTAAAGAACTACTTGGCTTGCTTGCATTTGTAATGAAACAGATAGTGTCTGCTAATCGCATACATGTAAACCTTGCTTTTGCTTTTTTACTTTAACCACTTTCTTCTGTCTTGAATCCCTGTTGCCGTCTTGAATCCTTGTTCACAAGTCGGCCTGGATCTCCCTGTAACACGTCTGCTCCACGATGTACCCAGCACAGATTTGCTATCACTGAAGATTGTTTCCTTCTATCCTTTATCACAGTGTTGACCAAACAATCTTACTAAATCAAAATAAAGTCTCCTTACATTAATCTCAATGATATCTACCTGTTTTCCCAAACACTAATACTATGACTTGAATGCTCCAACATCCCTTTCATTGGCCAAAAACTACTTCTTCTTTGAAACCTATTTTCTGTATCATTTTCATACTTTCATAGTTTTTCACACATTAGAAAGCCAGGTGAGAAATACCTTATAAGAAAATCTTTTTCACAAAAGAGATCAAAACCCATGTGGGGAACTACTCAGACTGCTTCAAAGCTCAGAGTGTCTAAGGACACCAGAGGCCTTGACCTTTGTCTAGCACAGATACCCAGAGAAATACAGTTATGTAACCATGATTTAGCACAGGTGCTGGTTATAGCACTATACAAGAATACAAATATGTGATAACAACCTGTGTAAGAGTTATACAATAAAGGCACAGGCAGCACTTGCACTCTGGGGCTCTGCTCTGCTCTATGCTGCCTGCTGTTGTTGCTGACATACTGTACAGTGCATTCTTTAGCCTGGGGACCTCGCCCATGAAAATCTCCCTTGGACCACCTAAGTGGACCAAAATCCATTATAACGACATTTATCCATGATAAAAGTTAATTGATAATTAACTATTTTAGTATAATGAGGTTTGTTTTTTAATAATTTGATTGTATAGACTTGTTCTGTTTCATCAAGATTTTTTTCAGGATTTTCGAGACAAGGTCTCACTATGTAGTCCAGACTGGCCTTGAACTCACTATGTAGCCCAAGCTGGCCTCAAACTCATGGCCATTCCTCCTGCCTTAGCCCATATGTGGTGTTATCAAGATAGGATTCCCTAACTATAGATTGTAAAAACATAGTGGAGAGACAAGTTGGTCTATAGCAAGTTATGGTTTATATCAAGAATGTCTGTGCCCCAAAAGGCCTCACATGCTCTCAGATGGGGCTTGTAGAAGATAACTGGATCACAGAGTCAATGTAGTGGACAGTGGTGGGTTCTCAACAGGTGAGTTCTCATTAGCACCTGATGAGTTCCGCAGCTGATTGTGCTGCTGAAAGGTGGAGCCTGCTCAAGGAAGTGGCAGGTCACTGGGCAGGTTTATCTCCCTCCCTGGCTCCTACCTTTTCTGCTTCCTAGCTGCCATGATGTGATAGCTTTCCTCTACCCTGAGCCTCCCCCACAGTGCTTCAATGTTTAAACCTGCTGAACTTCTGAAATGAGCCAAAATAAGCCTCTCCTTTAAATCATGGTTATAGCCACTAGGTGTCAGAATCATCCACTAAAAATCAGTACTACTGACTACTGGTTCATTTTTTCCTTTTTATATGACAAACATTGATTCATCAGCTATTGTGTGGTTATTAGAAAGATACTGTGTCCCAGTGGTGGAAAATGACAAAGAATGGGCTTCTCTTCTGATTGTCAGTCTTGTGACCATTCCATGCATAAATAATCCTTAGACGTGTTCAGACCAGAAACTCATTCTCTCTGCTTCTAAATAGTTATTTTCAAAGAGAATCCTCACCTTCTACAAATAGAAAATAAAGTCACCCTAAGCAGAGGCAGAGTTAGGGCAGGGCTGATAAACCTGTAGCATATAATTACAGCAGTATTTCCTATAGAACCCAGACTCATTTTCTCCATAAAACTTTCTAGATAGCCACTACTAATTAATTGGAGTTGGACACTTGCAACCTGTTGGTTATGCCAACATTAGAGGACACTAAACAAGGTGATGGGAATAGTGTGTCTTTGCAAATGAAGAGCTTCTGGTTCAGATCTTTTCTTACCGTTCAAAAGCTTTTTCCTCCAGGTCCCTCTGCTTCTTCATGGCAGCACTCCTTTCCCAGTCCTCCTGCAAACACTGGTTCATCTTTTTCACTCGCTCCACCTCAGCAATTCGGTCTGCTAAGTGCCTGGGAGGAAAAGAACAGTCTGCCTCTGTTCATAGTTCCACCAACTGTGCAGCTTCGTCCCTTTTACGTTAAACAGAAAAATCTCCAGGTTTTGTTAACTAATTTTGAAATATAATAAAGGCATGAACACTGTAAAAGCATGGTGAAACTCCTAGTCAAAGGATTTTCAAGTCTAGGACCTTTCATCTTCAATTGTGAGTTAAATTAGCAAGACTGCATCCTCTTTCCAAGGAACATCCTCAACTTTAAGGGCATTAATGTCCTTAGAAGCTAATTTAATTCATATGAAAAATCATCCCACATAGATTTCCTATACTGGATGTTTTTTTCCTTTAATTTGAGTTTCTCAGCTGTCAGTAATCAGCCTTTAGGTACATTACAAGACAAAGTAGATATGCATACAAATTAAAGTCTAGAAAGAGGAAAAGGAATAGAAGTGACTAAACAAAAGGAAATAGGAAAAATACTGTAAAGAGGTTAAGGGGGAAACTGAGAGTTTGTTGAAGCTCATGTCATGAGAGCAGTGACTGCAGTGGAATCTCTCCAAGTACAATGTCTCACTAACCTTAGTGTTTTGTTTCCATCACTTGTATCCAGACAACCATCACTACTGTTGTGAATCACCATAAGCCTGGTTCTGATTATTTACACATGCCTATTTCCTTTCAAAATGGACCTTTTACCATCAGTTCTTATTGACAACCCCAGAGCATAACTAAATGTGACTGTTGACTTAGTCTACACAGAAGAGTTTTGTGTTGAATTAGCAACAGCCCCGAGGTGCCAGAATCCTCCAATAAAAATCAATACTATCCTCTACTGGTTCTTCGTTTTCTACTAAAACAGCATAGCCACCTTTTCAGCTGACAAACAACTGAGTCATCAATTATTGTGTGATTATTATAAAGACTAAATAACAACATGGAAAAAGTCACAATGCCCATTATATCAAAGGAGCTCACTGATGAAAGATGACTACTTTTTTAATACATACTTTTCTTTGCAGTTTTAATTGTGGCTTAAAAAAATTAACCACCAGTCCTAAATGTACAGTTGTTTGGTATTAAGTGTATTCATGTTGTTGGGCAAACAATTTTCAGAACTCTTCAACTTGAAAAATTAAAACCCATTCAGCAACTCCTTTCCCCCTCTTCAACTCCTGATAACCATCATTCTCCTATTTCTGTTGATATTTCTTGACAACTTATGTTAAGTAGACTCATAAAATATTTGTCTTTTTGTGACTAGTTTACTTAGCATACTGTTCTCAAAATCCAATCATGCTGTGTCAGAATTTCCTCCTTCTGGATATATACACAAGAGAACCAAGAGCAAAATCTTAAATATTTGACATAAGCCAAATATTTCACAATAGCCAAGATGCAGAAGCAACCCGGATATCTGTCTGAAGGCTAATAAAATGTGATATAAATATATAAAGAAATATTTTCCAGTGTACAAAAGAATGAAATCCTGTCATTTATGGCACCGAAGATGGAACTAGAGGACATCGTGTAAAGTGAAATGAGTCAGGAACAGAGAGACAAATATAAATGTTCTCATTCATTTGTGGAAGCCGAACAACAATTGACCTCAAAGAAGAAACTGTAATAGTTTCCTAGAGACTAAAAAGGGTGGAGAGGAAGGGGTGACATGTACCAAAATACAAATAGGACGAAGTAGTTCTGGTTGTTTTTATCCCAATAAGTGTAACTACAGTCTAATGACATTATCTCAAAATAACTTGAAGAGTTGAAAGTTTTCCAATACATACAAAAGACAAATGTTTGAAGAAATGAAGATGCTAAGTACTGTGATTTGATCACTATACATTGTATACATGTATTTAACAATCATACCGCACCCATATATATTATATTGGATATATTATATCCAATATATCCATATATATTATATATATATATTATAGAAAATATATATATATCCAATATATATTAATGGTACACTTATTTAAAAGGTTTCAGAATAATGCATAAGACCTCATAGACTTCATTTTCATTTACAAAAATGGAAGGAAAATATATATGGGCATATTATTTGAATATGTTAAAAAATGGGGGGAGATGTAGAAAGTTACAAATTAACTTTAACATTAATTACCTGATGGAGATTATTAACCTGTTTATTAATCTCTTCATCAATTAACTTATTTCAATGAGCAGAAATTGCTTTTTTACGAAGTGAAAAATGTTTAAAGAAAAAAGTAAATATAAATATTTTTACAAGATATTAGAACATATCTACTAAATTAATCTCTGTGAAAGAAAGCAACTTTGTATTTGATGTAAGAACACCTAAAATCTCATCTTCACATGAACCAGAGAAGGGCAGGGAATTGAAAAAGTTGAGGAGGTAAAAGACTCTACTATAGGTTATAGAACCATGTGTAATTCATAAAGGATATAAAACCAGAACAAAGATCCCTCCCAGACTAAAAAAAAGTCCTACCACAGGAGAACACACACAGTTGCATAGCTTTCTTACAGCAAGGATAGGTAAGGCAAGTGTGATTATCCTTTATTTTCATATAAGGAAAAGATGACTCTGAGATCCTATATATACTATTGCCCAGGACATACATCTTAGAAGTGGCAGTTTAACCCTCCTGACTCCAAGTTTAAGAGATAAGACTGGAGAAGCTAACATCTAAAAGCCGAGAAAAAAGCTACAATGATCTCAGCAATAATGCAAAATATCACAAGTTGGACCGTGGGAGAACTCACAGGTAGAACCACCATAAAACAGTCACCATGGCTGTCAGACTGCCTAAGACAGAAGCTAAGAAGGAGATGAATCCTTTCCTAAAGAAATACATTTTTTAAAAAAAATTAGTAGTATACCTTCTGCTCAGGCATGATTATTAGGCTTTTACAATATATCTGATAGACGATCTGCACACAGAATATGTAAAGAACTTTCAAAACCCACAGAAAGAAAGCAATGAAAAATTAGGAAAAGGTTTAAACAGATGCTTCAGAAAGCTGAACCTAAGATGCACAGACGTAGAACAGCACATGAAGTGATGTTTAATATCACACGTCACTAGGGAAATGTAAAGTGTGATATTTCACCAGACACCTCTTAGAAAGCTAAAATTTAGAAAAGATATTATGTAAAGTGTTCACAAGGATGAGGAGGAACTAGAAGTGCTGTACACTGTTGACTGGGATTATATTTAGGTAAAACCTGAGGAAATGCAAACAAATTTGTAATGCAAAAGCAGATCAGTGGTTTCTTGAACATGGGGTTTGGGGAAGGGTGATACAAAGAATTACAAAGAGGCACAAGGAAACTTTTTTGGGAGATGGATAGATATGTCCACTATATTGTGGTAAACCTTTCATGAGTGTGTGTCTGCATGCAGCAAAATTTAGGAACTTGTACACTTTACGTACATACACTTTATTATGTGTCAATTATATCTCAAAGTTGTGCTTTGACAAAAAGAAAAAGGCAGTAAGAAAGTTCTGCCTTCCCTTAGGCATGTTGATGCTTTCATAATCTTTTTACACGTCTCCTCCCCCACCCTCAAAATGCCCACACAGCCTTTTAGGATTTTATAATCTGCCAACAGTATACCTCGTGGTTTAAAAACCATGGAATCTGTTAGAAAATAAAATCGTATGTTCAGGGGAAAACACTAGTCAGTTTCATAGACTGTCACAATTGTGGCACAGTAAAAGCTAAGGCTGTAATGTTGCATCACAAGTATCTCCAATCATCCATTTCGGGAATCACCAACTCTTCACCCCACAGCTCTGTCTGCCTTTCAAAAGCTTCTCAGCCATGCGTGGTGGCTCACGCCTACAATCTCAGCTCTCGGGAGGTTGAGGCAGGAGGATTGTTGCAAGTTGGAGACCAGCCTGGGCTACAAAGTGAGCTCAAGGCCAGCCTGAACTGCATAGAGACCCTGTCTCAAAAAGGCAAAAAAAAAGAAAAGCTTCTCACAGCACCACATCACCACCCTACACAAAATGAGAACCGACTACCACCTTGTATTTTCTGTAATCACTTTTTTCTCCTCTTGAAAAAGCTTTCAGCACCATCTGCTTTAGGTAAAATGTTCAGAATCATAGGAGTTATTTCCTGAGATCAACTGAACAAAATACCTGTGGTCAGATTTCAGAAGGGTCCTAAATAAGAACATTTCCATCTATTTAAATTGATCTAACAATGATTATGCCAAATTGTAACCCGGGGAGAAAAAACAGCCTCTTCATTTTCCTTCTCCTATAATAGCAATTGCTACTCTTGACTGAGTACTTATAGAGCCAGGAACTGCACTAAACTATTTACAGAGCTACTGTATTTAATTTAGCCATCAACCTCTCAGAGCTAGACACTTGTATAATCCCCAGTTGATAAGGAAACTAGAGCCTTCAGAGATATGAAATGTACTCAGTAGCACTCAACTAGTAAAATGGGAGAACTGTACCAACCAATCAGAATGAATGCTGGAACTGGGCTGGAGGCTTTGGATATTTATCTTTGAGGTGAAAGATCAGAATCATAGTGCCAGGGATGAGGATGAAGCAGTCTGGGCAGCACTTGTGGGGTTTGGGACAACTGTTTCTTACCAATAAGTATGGAATTATTTCAATATTTTAGCAAAAATATAGACTTAAAAGTGCATACTGCCCTGGGAACATGCAAGGCTCTCTTACATGAGTCTTGACTCCCAAAGTCATGTGTACTCCACTCTCTCTACCAACTATTAAACCCACACTTATCACCAGATCCCCCATCTTCAACTTACCTTCTGTTCATGTATTTTTGTCTGGACCCATTTGGCAGATCTAATCACTATCCCACTAACCACTTCCCAAGTTTATAAAAACTTTAGTAAAATAACCCTTTTTATAAATATATCTGCCTCTTAAAAAGAATGGATTCCTTTGGACAGAATCCTTTTTGGAACTCCTGATACATTGATATTTTTGGCTAATCAAGGATCTGAGAATTACTGAACATCTACAAAGAAGAAATGAGTTTCTGTGGCAATCTAGGGTGGGGGTGGGAACAGGATACAAGAACAGTGAAAAGGCTGGAAAGGAGCCACGGAACTGTTGCATAACTGAGAGTCCATCAGGAGCTTCCAAAATTTCCTTGTTGGTGAGGTGACAAGTTGGGCATTTTAAGCAACTGGATATGTGATATTTGAATAAACGTATGTACACTAATATGGCATAGCATTCCTCTTCCTGTTCCACCACTTTTACCCTTACCCTCCTGATGGAAGGAGAGATTAGTGGAAGAAGAGACAGGGCCTGAGTCTCATCCTCAGTCTTTACCTGTGTGACACTGTATTTCTGGCTCATGTTGTACTTTGAATGGATAATGGTGTGTGCAATTCTTTCAAGAGGCAGTACTATAAAGGAAAAAAATATGGGGAAGGGATTGGAGGGAAAATTAAAACCAAGAGGTATTTATTATTTAGTAATTTTTTCTCCATACTATGATTTGCTAAGGATAAAAGGAGGTGAAGCATGTAATGAACTTAGACCAGTGTCTTTCACAATTAAATCCTCAATGCTTTAGGTACTGTTTGTACTTCTCTGCTGAGGAGAAAAGGAGGGAGTGAGGAAGAAAGGGAGGGAAGGAGGAGGAGGAGAAGTTAGAAGGGTGAGAAGGAGAAGAAGGGGAAGAGGGGAGGCAAGAGGAAAGGAGGAGAAGAAAGGAGAAAGAGGAAAACAAGACAGCAATGATAGAGGAGAAAGAGAAGGAAGAAGAGGAAGGAGAAGACGACAAGAGGAGGAGGGACGAGGAGGAGGAGAAAAGGGAGGAGGAGAAAAACAGAAATCCTTACTCTGTCTTTGTCCTGTGAAGCATCTGCAGATCCCGCTTCTGATCCATCAGCTGCTGAAGGATGGCTTTCCTCTTGCGACTAGCAACTGCCTCTAGCTGATGCTTCATGTTATTCTGTTCTCGCGTTCGCCTTTCCACCTTCAGATCATCAAGATCGTTACCGAAGATAGGCTCAAGAGAGTCTGGCTCAGATACGGGCAACTGGAAGGGCTTATTCTTTAACTGAAATAGCAACACACATAGTGCAGATTATAATTCTATCATAGAATAAACTTTACACAGCATTTTTAATATAAAATGTCAGTAACTTACAGGGAGGAAAATGGGCTCAAAAACCACCAAATACATAACACTAAAAGTATAAATAACATTACAATATATGTATGTTCTTACAGAAGGCTACTGAAACACCATCACTTTAAACATAATAATTGTCCCCTTACCTGTGCATCCAAAGCTCGCTTGTAACACTGTGTTTCTTCCATTTTATCTTTTAAATATTTGGCTCTTTGTGCAGCAAGTCTAGCATTTAAGAACAGAATAAAGTGGGAGCAGTTTTACAGAATCTTATTAATATAGATTAATGTCATCAAAGCATACTCAGCAAATACTCATATTAACAGAAATGAGATGTTAAACTAAAAGTGCAGTTTCATTCTAAGAGCTTTAATCTTAAGAAAGAAACAGTAACTCAGTTCCATAGACTTGTGGATAGTGTGTTGAACACAGGACATATAGGATAGGTATAAGTAGGTGATTGACCATAAGATCCAAATACTACTAAAACAGTAGGCTGCTCCCAGCTCAACCCCTGCCAATTCTTTAACAAATAGATAAGAAAACAAGACATGATTTCATCTTATAAACATATAAGGTTCTTTTTTAAAAAAAAAAAAGTAATCTATCCTGTTATAAATGATGATTCATTGTGTTCAATTTGTAGAAAAGCTATTTGACCTACTAAATAAGAATAATGGAATGTATACATTTTATGGTCACAAAACTAGCTTAGTATTTGTCAAATCTCTTCTCACACCATGGTAGCCTCCACAACTGCCCTCCTGACTTCAATAGTAGGAATATGGTCCCCTTATAGGAATATACGAACTCCGTGGCCCTGATGCTATCCAATGCTTCAGAAAACTCAGTCAAGAACAATTAGATTCTCTCTTGAAAGTCTGGAATCAAGACTAACATTCTCCAAATCTGAGGCAATGTCAGCTAAGGAGCTATGAGTCCAACAGAAGAAATACCACTCTACCTGCCTAGTCTTTTTAGTCCCCGGTTCCAGTCTTTCCTGAGTTTCCTTTACATTTCTGCTCTCAGGTTCTATACGATACTTTGTCTACTTGTAATGAAACCTCAGCTTTGCCATGAGGTTGCCTGAGCATCTAATAGCTGGGCATGAGGTCTTCTCAAGACAAGTTCCCTCTTCCATTTACCAGTATTGGAGATCGCAAAACAATGCAAAATGACAGTCTATAATTATAATTGTAGCTTAGCAATCATTATTCTAGTTATAAAAATGATAGCTTTTTCATTTTTCTAATGAAAAGTTCCTTTGTGGTACTGGCTACTAACTGCATTAGTTTGTTCAACTGGTTACAGTGATGTTAATGAATTAGTATTCAATCCTATTAGTATTCAATCCTATTAGTATTCAATCCTACATAGAAACTAACTTCACACAAAAATTCTGAAACCATTTTTCAGAGCATGTCTGACTAGACTTACTCCTCTGTGAGTTGCACTTGTTCTAGGCGGTCCATCAACTCTCTGTTTCGTCTTTGCATTATTTCCTTTTCCCGTCTGTAATCCATTTGTTTCAGGAGACTTTGGGAATATTCCTCTTGCCTAAGAGCATTAATCTCAGGACTAAGTGGCCGTTTACAGAATAGAAAAGATTTCTAGAATAAAAGAGAAGTAATTCATTTGTTGTAGAATGTCAAAAAGTAAAGTTAATCCATTTATGCCAAAGAGTGAAATTTTTCAATTTTTGCATGAAATTTATATGTTACCTAGAAACATTCAAGGAACAAAAACTTGAAGAAAACTTATCATGTTCCATCGTTATGGGCATTCAAAAAATGGATTAATAATAAAGATCAATAATTCAAAAGATAAATCAGGAAGTATTTCTAATATTTGCCTATTAGGTTGAGCTAACCCAAAGAATAATATGGGGATGCTCAAAGATGAAGCTGAACCCCATTTCTAAGACAAAGATTCCATTTAAAAGGATTTAATGCAGTAAGTCCTGAGTAGCACTTACAACTTTCAGATGGACAAAAGAAGTTCTGAGTATGTACAAAAGTATGAACAAGAATACAAAGAAAGTAGAAAGAGAAAGCACTGAATATCTATGGTGGGGTTGATTATTCTAGACACCAGTAATTCAACAATGACCAAAGTCAGAGATCTTCATTTTCATCTAACTTGCAATCTGGAGCAGGAGACAGACAATGAACAAGTATACAACACATAAGACCATTTAAAGGAATGACAAATGCTATGAAGCCCTTATGACAAGTGACTGGGAAAAAAAGAACTAAATTGACTGGTTATAAGGAAAGGCTTTCCATGTAGAAGACTAAATCATCTCTGCTGTACAAACCAGGGAGCCCTGAGTTCCATCCTGAAGGAGCAGCAAGGGCAAAGATGCTAGATGGAAAAAGCCAGGCATAATCAGTGAGCATAAAGGAGACAACGGGACTGACACACAATGAGCAAGAAGTTGATGAGCTTGAAGAGAAAGGCAGGGGCAATCAGGTAGGATCATTTAGGGCAAAGCCAAGAGTTTGGACTTCATTGAAATTCAGGGGGATGCTTTTGGAGGAATTATACAAGCTAGTGGCAGGTTTTGGTAAGAATATTTCAAGCTCAAACAAAAAGCCAAGACCTTCTTGCAAGTCGGCGCCATGAGTGGGCCACTGGGAGGAGAACCAAACACTAGCCCCTTCTGGCTGAGAGACAAGAAGAGCCAACACCTGCCCCCCGCCCCCACATAAGTGACCAGCTGATCCAGAGAAACACAATCTGAGAGGATACCTATTGAGGTAAAATACAACTTAATGCTTGTAGTGCTTAGTATTTCACTATTTTGCAGGCCTAAAGCTGTAGTCTGATCATCTATTTAAAGGATAACAATATATAATATAGCATCTATGGAGGATCCTCTCCTGAAGTAGTAGTCCTTTAGTACTACCTACTGAAGGTAGTAGTCATTGTTAATTCCCTATTATCTTGTTTTGAAGTTCTCTATCATTTTCATTGTTTTATTTGTTTAGGTTTTATTCTGTTTTGTCTTGCTTGATTTTATTGTATCTGATGGCATGGGCAGCTACTTCAAAGATAACAAGATATAGTATGGTAGCCATTTTGTATTTACTATTATCTTGTTTTGAAGTCCTGTATTGTATTCATTGTTTTGGTTTTAACATTTCTATTCTGTTTTGCTTTTGCTTGATTTTACTATGTCTGAAGGTATTGGCAGCTATTTTGAAGACAACAGGAGGTATATTATGGTAACCATTGTTGATTTTCTATTATCTTTTTTTGAAATCCTGTGTCACACTGTTTTGTTTTTGTTGGCTTTATTCTGTTTTATTTTGTTTGATTTTTTTCTCTTTAAAATAGCAATTACAAAAAAAAGAATATTTCAAGTTAATTTTGCCATATAGCAGTAGATTGCAGGAGAATCAGAGTGTAAGTAATGAGTCTAACAGGGGAAGTACTGCAAAAGTTGAGCTTCATGCCTTGGTCTAGGTAACACTAAAGATGAGATCAGAACAGAAATTGGGTTGGCAGGTGAAGGCAACTTGGAGATGGTTGGATGTGAGGGACAGAGAAACAGGAATTAGAGACCACTCCAAGATTCAGTTCTGTGCAACTGGCTGGAAGGTGCTGCCACTCACTAACACAGGAAGACAAGAAAGAAAAGGATGAGAAGGCAACCAAAGGCTCTGTTTTGGTCTTTTTAAATTTAAAATGTCTGAGTCTGGGCATGGTGGTGCATACCTATAACTCCAGCACTCAGGAGGCCGTGGCAGGAAGAGTGCCACAAGCTCTCTGTGTAGCTACCTGGGCTACACAGTGAGTTCAAGTCAGCCTGAACTACAAAGTTAACCTTTCCTCAACAAAAAAATTTATTTAGATACACCAAAGAGGAGCTACAAAATGGATAGTAATAGTAAAATCTGGATTTTATGTATAAGCTTATGTGTAAGCTAAATGTCAAAGACCCAGTGTTCCCTTCCTTCCTCCCTGGAATACTCTTTCTCCCTCTTCCCACTTACTAATGTGTGTGTGTGTGTGTGTGTGTGTGTGTGTGTGTGTGGTGCTAGATATTGAACCCAGGACTTTTGGTCTTTTTAAATTGTCTAGGTTTGGGCATGGTGGTGCATGCCTGTAATCCCAGCACACTGGAGGCTGAGGCAGGAGGATCACAAGTTTAAGACCAACCTTGGTTACATCTCCAGCCCTCTTAAATTTCTTAATTTTGACACCGGCTCTCACTAAGTCACTACATTGCCAAGGCTGAACTCAAACTTGCTATCCTCTTACTTCAGCTTCCCAAAATGCTGTGATTACAGATGTTTGCCACTATACTTGGATTTACCTATCTCTTGTATGCTAAGAAGTTTTTCCAAATTTTTTGTCTTAAGTGACTCTCCTCTTTGCTCACACAGTGTCTTCTTCAAAGATATTTCATAGCTGTTAACGTCTCACACTCTTGTCTCTTTCAGGCTTCTCTCTCCATCTAGACTAAGAGCTCTTTAGCAGAGAAAATTTGTATTCCTAGTCCAGAGCAATTTAATACATATTTGATGATATAGAAAAATGTATCTTATTTATATGTAGACTGTCAAACTACCTAGATAGTGGTATATGAAGAGAATTCAGGAAGAAATCAAATGAAGCACATGGTTGAAAGTATTTGATCAGTGCAGCAGGTGGGTGACTCACTTCCATCTGAAGCTGAGCTTCTCAAAACTTAATGCACATTTAAGTCATTTGAGGATCTTCAGCTTCTTATTTCAACATGGTTCACCTTAGAGTCTGAAGTTCTAGCGTGCTCACAGTGACAGAAATGCTGCTGTTTCTCTCTGTAGCTCCTAGAGTTGAACTTCAGTACTCTGCCCTCCACCATCTGCCCAGGTCCTGGTTGAGAATGACTGTAACAAACTGGAGCTGCGGAGACTAACAGGTGCTACCTGTGAGTGCTGTGGTGCGGAGGCAGACGCTGGGCAGCAGCTGCCCTAGAAGAAAGCTTCTCTTTGCAAAACCCACTTTTCAACTTTATAATTCAAAATCTGACACAACTTTTAAGTCATTGAAATAATGCAGATGAGGTGGCTACAAAAACAGCAGCTGTTAGCAACAGAAGTTTTAAAAGGACTCTTACATAAAATTCCGGTTTCTCGTGTTTGTGATTTCTTATAGCTTCAGCGACTCCAAGATTATATGCAGCATTTTTCTGATTCTGTTCTCTAGTTGCCAAAATTTTCATCTGTTGTAAAATAATTTTTAAAAGTGAAATACAGTCTTTAAATTTTTTAATTTTATAACATTAACATAGTCCAACTAAGAAACCTGTTTGAAGGCAGTGCTACTTTTGATGCCTTAAAAGATTTAAGTGGATTAGGCGAGGGTTTTTATTTTCTGTTCTTGGACATTAGGCAGTGGTCTTAAGGAATGGAAGTTTTCATTATAAATGCAGGAAAGAGCAGTTGGATCAGTTATTAGAGACCACAGAAATCTGCATAGAGCAAACATAAAGATGCTATTCTGTCTTTGCTTGCTTGTGATAAGCTATGAATTTAAAAGATAAAAACTTTGACCAGATTATTATTTTATCAAAAATAAAAAATTAACCAGTACAAATTCAGCAATTTCACCTTTGAAATTCAGTCCTTTGTAGAGAAAAAAATCAGCAGTATGAGCAAACATGGAACCACATGAATATTTATTCCAAAGTGGGTTATAGTTAGTGAAAACTTGGACACAACCTGAGTTTAAGTCAAAAGCATATAAATGATTAGATAATATAGACATTTGATGGAATATCTCATTTTGGTTTTTTGTTGTTTGTTTTTGAGACAGGGTGCCAATATGTAGCCCTGGCTGGCCTGAAATTCAGAGGTATCCTGCCTCAGTCTACAGAGTATCACCACACCCAGCATGATGGAACACTTTAAAGTAGATTTTGATAATCACGTTCCTCTTCCTCATACTAAAAATTCTTTAATTTAAGATTTGGACTACCTGGTGCTTGACAAAGGCCTCCTGATCTTTCAACATTTGATACTGTTGTAGAAGTTGTTCATCTTCTATGTCTCTCTTCCTCCACTCTTCACCATGGTACAATGGGAAATTTCTCTGTGCTCGTTGCAAACATACATAACACATTTCCTACAATCCCAAATTTCAGGACAAATTAATTTTTATACTTTAACTCTTTAGCCCTCACATTGTCTTCACAAGTTCTCCAAAAGTCAAGTGTGTCAATACTTAATAGAAAAATATATTGTGACAGCAAAATGAGATCTACTGAATGACTCTCACATATAATCAAAAGGATTCACTAAACTCTCAATCAGAATGGAAAACAGCATCTGAAAATTAGAAGGGATTCCCCAATCCTATGTCAGTTAACTAGTAGATCTTGATCAGTAGATACATTTGTCACAATTCAAGTTGGGGTGTGGAATACTTGACCCTTTCTCAAATACTCTAAAAATAATAGTGATTTCCAAAATTATCTTTGAGAAACAGAAGTCAAAAGAAAGTTCTAAATGGCCTTTATTTGAAGAGACTATACCTGTCCTGCCTTATTATGATCATGGCAAGCAAGTGGTGCAGACGATCTGGGCTTTGTTTCACTGTCAATATTCAGACAACCTGGAGGTGATAATCTATATAAAAACAATGAAACATTAATTAATTTTTAAGACAAGTGGTCTCTAGGGAAATGCTAATTTCAGAAGTATATATAAATATAAGCTAAAATATCCATGTCTTTCTACATAACAGCTATCAAAGTTAAGAACTTGTACTTTGCATCAAATATATCTGGGTCTGAATTCCAACTTTGTTGCCTACTAGGTGACTGACAGTCAACAACATGTGTACTTTTTTATTTTTTATTCTTTTTGAAACAGGGTCTCGGGGCTGGGGATTTAGCTCAGCGGCATAAGCACCTGCTTTGCAAGCAGGCAGTTGTGAGTTCGATCCCCGGTACCGATAAAAAAAAGGAAAAAGACAAAAAAAAAAAAAAAAAAAAAAAGAAACAGGGTCTCACTATGTAGCTCGGGGTAGCCTTGAGCTCACTTTATAGCCCAGGCTGGTCTCAAACTTGCAACAATCCTTCTGCCTCAGCCTCTCAAGTGCAGGCATGTACCACCACACCCAGATCAACATGTGTAATTTTGCAAAGTCTTAGCTACCAATTTTGTAAAATGGGAATAAAATTTATTCATTCTTCAGAAATACATTAAGTACTTATCACTTCCAACATTCTAAGAAATGCAGTACAAACAATACCCATATCCATAGACACACACAAATACAAAATCCCTGTCCTCATAGAAATGAGTTATACTCAACTATTAAGAAGGAAAGGCTCACCCCTCTTAGTTTAAACAAATCTTACTCCCATTGTATAAAACAAAGAAAAGTAAACACATGCTTCCATAGAAGAGGGGGAATATAATTCAGAGCCCAATCTATACATTCTCAATTACACTCTTTGAGATGATGTTTAAGATCCTCTGAGAAACGTTAGTATAACTTCTTGATTACTGACTTGATTTAAAGTTTCCCAAATCTTTACATTTTATTATGCCTCTTCCCTCACAGCATTACATTCTATCCAAGTTATTCTTGACTCCTTTAGAAGAATATTTTTCTCAAAATTAAAATGTAATCATGAGCTGACATCTTCAAACATTGTATTTGAGTATGTACTTAGATTAGTTAATTATACGGAATATGTTTTACACTTCTTTGTATCAAATCACTCAGGAATAAAACTAAAATTAAAGAAAGAATAGGGAAAATGTTTAAAGAATATATACCAGAAAGCTATTCATACAAATGGTCTATAAGGTTTTTTTTTTAATAAGAAGCCCAACTTTTTCATAAGCAAGCAAAGTAGAAAAAGGACACAGAGTTTAAATGGGAAATTTCTAAAAGAACTCATATTACTAGGAAGCATTTAAAAATCATTATAAAATCACCTGAAATCAAACAAGTAAAAAATAAAACAAAAAAAAGACTTTATTATACCTATTAGGATAGAAAAAAAATTTAAGGTACAATGCCCAGTATGACAAAATTATTTTTAAAAAAACAGAAGTCTCTCTCTGATTACTATGACTGGGAGGGTAATTTGTAAAATCTTTCTGAAGATAACTGGCAAAAGGCATGAAAAATGAACTTATAATTAACTTTAATATTTAACTTTAGGAATTTTATCCTATGGAATATTCAGATGTGTAAATGTGTAATTATATTTTTTACAACATTATAAAAAAACTAGAAACCATTTCTAAATATTCAACCTATATGATTGCACAAAAGGTTTAATCTTTCACGGAGATTAAATAAAAATTTGTTAATGATTTGGAATATTTGAAACTATAGGAAAATCTCCATCACTTTGAATTCTAATTTATCTTTTAATTCTAATTATCATTTAATTCTAATTTATCTTTCTTTAAAAAGTGAGATTATCACAAAATAAGGAAAAAACCATACCTGGGGTTTGAATGTGATTTTAGTAACTTGTAAAGTACAAAAATTTTACATATGGTAGTTGTTCTGTGATACATTAATAAATTTAAAATTGACCACACAATGCAAGTTACAGAAGTGCTCAATAAATACTTGTGTAGAATTTTTAATTATGCTATTCAAGAAGATAAAATAGAAATTTCTTCATACAGCATCACAGAAAAAAGACAAGCTATGATAAATTGTAATAAATTCATGAATTCAAAGAGTTTTTACTGAGAACTAATGGAGTGCCAGATATTTGGTAGATTTATTTTCCATTTGATAGAAACATGAAACTATGTGACATCACAGTATCTAAGCACTCAAGAAACAAAACTTTTGCAAAGTTGACAAGTAGTTCACCAAATCTACAGAGAAAGTTGGGCGTTCTGTCCTTCAAGATATTTTGTTTCTTCTTCTGTCATAACATTTATCCCACCAAGCCACAATATATCACTTTTGATTTATCTGATTATCCCACTACATTGTGAATCTTAGTTATTTCTATTAACCCCATCACCTAGCACACAGAACGCTTTCAATCATACCAGATAAAGGAACAAATGAGCAACCACTAAAATTCACTGCATCAATAAGTATCTCAAAATCATTTTTGAAGTACAACAACAACAACAAAAAAGGTGAGTGCACTACCTCTCCAGGCTCATCTTCTTCCCACCATTGCCGCTTTGTTCAACTTTGTCCAGCAAGCTGACATTTGTCACTTTGGCAGGGGAGATGGTTTGTTTATCTTGAAGTCTCTTAGATGATGAGATTTCTGTAGAATAAAAAACAGTGCAGGTCACTTGTAACTTTCAAACCACTAAATGCATAGTTGTTACTTAATATAGCTAACATAATTCTTATGAAGGTAAATTTTCGCATAAGATGCACTATGTTATCTTTAAATAGTTGTCCCTCGTGTTATTTTTAAAAATAACTCTGACGCATATGTCTAAAGAGCACTGTGGTAGGCATTTAGAGGAAATAAAGGGTCAAATATTTATTGTAAATATATTTCAATAGATGCAGAGAAAAAAACAAATATAAAAAGATTAGAGGCCCCACTTGTAGATGCCTTATTACATGCCAACAGAACCAAGCGCTTTAGGTATACTGTATAAGTAGTCTTAGGGCAGTGATGCCACAAGTTTAAGTCCCCAAACAGTAGCACATTCTTTAAGGGTCTGACAGTTGAGAAAAAAAGAAAACCCACTTCAGAATCCAGTGATAAAAGAAGTCTTCATGGAGAAAGTCAAATGTGGAAGGGTTGTTAAAAGGTGAGCAGAATTGAGACTAAAAGACAAGAACAAGCAGGTCAGGGTGGAGAAAAAGATGAAGGCGAGGAAGAGGAGGGCCGGGGATTTCGCTTAGTGGCAGGCTAGAGGTGGTGAGTTCGATCCCCGATACAAAAAAAAAAAAATGAGAAAGAGCAAACCATGTCAGAACATAAACAAATTCTCTCCAAAGAAGAAGTTTGTCCAGAA
Source organism: Cavia porcellus (assembly GCF_034190915.1). Lineage (NCBI taxonomy): Eukaryota > Metazoa > Chordata > Mammalia > Rodentia > Caviidae > Cavia > Cavia porcellus. The sequence continues at coordinate 47,897,579 of NW_026947492.1, forward strand.
AAGTAACTAAAGAAATGAAACTTCATAAATACACATATCCAAAAACTGAGACCTACAAGCTAACATTGACTCATTGAAGTGGGTTTTTTGGTGAGGGAAAGGGGGGGGTCACAGGTTTTTTTGTTCATAATCCATCAGTTTCATATCAAAGTCAGCATTTCTTAAAAAATTAGATTTGATGCCACTCGGACCACACATCCACTACTAGAATAATAGCCTTCAAAGTATGGCCTGGCAACCTCTGGGCATCAGTTGGACCCTTCCAAAACGTCTTCAGAGTTCTCAGATTCCAGACTCCAGTCAAAACCACTTATCACAAAAGATTTAAATGCAGACACAGGAGATTCCAGCTATCTTCTACAGACATCAAAAGTATAAAACTTTTCACTTCATTTTCATTAAAAAATGTTACTTAAGCTAACACAATTCCCTAACATCTTGTATAGACCTATTTCCTAATACTTCATAGACCTAGACTCTATAGGCATCTGAGTTTTTACCTTTTTAATCAGTGGGTAGCCAATAAAGAGATTATCAATAGCCTAAGAGCCTGAGAATCACAGGACCTAAGACTCATAAAGTGGTTAAATTGAAGTACAGGATTTCATAAATAGAAGACATTTGCCACAAAAGAGAATACAATGACTATTTATAATCCAACTTTATTTACTTTGATCCTGTGAGTTGCTAAGAAATATGGCTGGGTACATGAACAATAAAGAGTGACAGATTACTGAAACTCGAAACCATTGGCCTACCTCTGATGCCTTCTTCTTTTTCTGAGTGGTCTTTCAACTTCCCATGTATGTTCCCTTCACCTTCTTCCGCAATGGTCTTCAAGGGTGGTTTGTTATCCACATCTTTGAGCTCAATCCTAGTAACAAATCAAAATGTTTTTCTATTGCACTAGACCTGAACACATGGCTGTGTGAACTCTCAGTTCTAGAAAGCAACCCAGCCAGCTTGCTGATTCTGAAATAAGTCTACTTCCTGTAGAGGGAGGCACATTCCAGGCAGTTACCAAGGGTTCACTCTTTTTGGCCCAGTCTGGAAACCAACTAAGACACTGTACCACTATACTGTGGTTTTACAGAAACAAACTGCTTTGATGACCTCTATTTAACTTTTTGGTTTTGGTTCCAGTTTGAATGTTTCTATGTCCCTTGTGTTATGTAGCCAAATGCTATAGGGGTCCTGTTTCTCTCCTTTTTTCTCGACTCCACTTCTCATGCTCTTCCCAGACAAAAGTGAAGGACCTGCAGAGGTACAATTTGGGGAGGTGATATTCAACCGCTGTGTATACTTGTAGATTTCCTTTGTTCTCAGATATATAGACTATGGAGCAAATTGATAGAAGCTTTCATCTCTGCAATTCTTTCTTTCCTAGAATGCTTCATGCAAAATATGGCAAAGGGGATAGTCAAATGTCTGTTCTAAAACAAATTTAAAACTTTTTTAATCCAGTGGTTTTTGTTTTTGTTTTGTTTTATTTGTTTTTTGTTTTGTTTTTTTTTCATGAGAAGGGCAAGATGGTGCAATGGAAATACCACTGGAGCAATGAGGGACCCCACAAGTTGAGAGGATTCTTAAAAATCATAAAATTTAATATGGAAACATAAAAGAACCATAATAACCAACCAATTTTAAGCATAAAACAAACACTGGAGATATCACAACACTTCAAAGTATATTATAGAGCTATAATAACAAAAACAGCATGCTACTGGCACAAAAACAGAGACAAATCAATGGAATAGACTAGAGAATACAAAAATAATTTCATGAAGCTACACCATCTGATGCTACACTACAAAACAATAGCATCTTTAATAAATCATTTATCTGCAGAAGAGTAAAACTATTTCTGGCTCTTTACAAAAATCAGCTCAGGACTTCCTGAAATTGGCAGAGTGGTGAGCAACAGAGAAAGAACCTCCCCAAGTTTTGGTGTTTAGACCCTAGAATAAAGCAACATAAGGAAGAGAAGGAAGAGAGAAGTGAGTCCCACGGACAAAGGAAGGATCTAACAGAGACTTGAAGCCCATGGAGAGAGATAATTCAGGAATTCAGCAAAAATAAAAATAAAAAACCTGGTAAACCTGCCGGATGGAAATAGTAAGGAAGCAGTACAACCCCCACACCCTGTGCACCCACAGAAGTCCTGCCTGGGGAGCAGTAGCAAAGAAGCAGTCTGCCCCCGACTGCTTGTGCACCAGGCAGAAGCCCTGCCAGCCACCTGGGAAAACCGGAAGTGATGCAGCGCCCCCTCGCATGCACCAGAGAGGCCCAGCAGCAAGGAAACCACGCAGCCTTCTTGTGTGCGAGGGGAGGCCCTGTCAGCTCGAGAAATGCAGCAGCGAAGCTGTGCAGCCTCCCTTAATGCCTGTACAGGCCCTACTGGCCCGGGAGAAACAGCAGAGAAATCGCTTCTGCCTCCCCAACCCCACCACCACCGGTAAGCAACAGGATTGTGACCCAAGCTAAGACAAGAATAACTGAAGTAACTGAAATAGGGAAGTAACGTGATATGTAAGTTACTTGATTTTCTTTGCAGGCCTGGGGCCAGAGGTCTAGTTAACTGTTTAGAGGATAACAGTATGTAATATAGTAATGACTGTGAATTTCCTACTGTTCTGTTACTGCTTCGTTATATTTATTTACTGTTCTGTTTTACTTCCTTTAAAATAAAAAAGTCAGCTCAAAATGGATCAAAGACCTAAATACAATACTTGAAACTTTGAAACTGCTATTATAAGAAAACAAAGAAACACTTGAAGCCATATGTACAGGTAGCGACTTCCTGAATAGGGTTTCAGTAGCTCAGGAAATAATACCAAGAATTGAAAAATGGGATTGCATCAAACTAAAACGTTTTGTTGGAACGATACAGAGAAGATTAGTATGGCCCCTGCGCAAGGATGACATGAGTCGTGAAACCGTTCCATATTTTAAAAAAAATAAGTTTTTACACAACACAGGAAATAACATGTGAAGAGACAACTTACAGAATGGGCAAAAAAATCTATCAGTTACTCTTCCAATAAATCGTTAATATTAAGAATATATAAAGAGCTCAAAAAGAACCATAAAAATCAAGTAGTCCAACCAAAAACTGAGCAAATGGATTTAACAGACACTTCTCAAAAGAATAAATACAAATGATCAATAATTTTATGATAAAATGTCAACATTTTTAACCATCTGGCTAACGCAACTCAAAACTAAACTGGTAATGTGAATCAAAACTACGCTGAAATTTCACCTCATCCCAATCAGAATGGCTATAGAGGATATAAAAACAATAAATACTGACAAGGACACGATAAGGAAAGGATTCCTTTTATATTGTTGGTGTGAATGTAAATTAGTACAGCTACTATGGAAATCAGTATGGATGTTCCTCAAAAAATTAAAAGTAGAATCACCATATGATCTAAAGAAGTCAAAGTCAGAAGGATGTAGGGACACACATGCATTCCCATGTTTACTGTGGCACCATTCATGATAACCAAAAAATAGAATTAGCCTAAGTGCCTGCAATGGATAACAGGATAAAGAAAATGTGATATACATAGGTTAATAGACAGAAGACAGAGAGACAAAGATATATGCATTATTTACTCAGAAAGAACAAAATCATGCCATTTTTAGGAAAATGGATGGAACTGGAGATCATTACGCTAAGTCAAATAAGCCATCTTCAGACAAGTGTAGCATGTTTTCCTTACTATGTAGAATCTCAAAATGATGACATGAAAGTAGACGCAAAGACAGACAAGAGGAAGGGGTCAGGGGATGTTAAAGAGGGGAGGTCAGGGAGGGTAGTGGTAAGATAAATATATTCATGTATAAAAATACCACAGTGAAACCCAACATTTTGTAAAATAAATATGTACTAACAAATATAGGAAAACTAAAGTTGAGGGGTGGGACTAATGAATCTTTAAAGCTTATTCTTTCCTTTGCTCTAAATCTTCTGAAGTATATGCCATGTTCCAAACCAACAGACACAAGAGGATAGACTCTAAATACATGAGAAAATACTTCTCTGGGAAGTTCACTGTTACTCTCCAACTTTCCTTTATCCAAAATATGCAGTGGTTGCTAGTACTGCAATTCAGATTAAGAACATAATTAAAAGCATCCAATGAGCAGGTGACAGCCAGTCTGGAAATCAAAGTCAAGCCTCCTGACTCCACGTCCATCATTCTCAGTAGTGCATCATATTGCTTCACTCATTTAAAAACGGAAGGATTAAAATTAATTTCTATCTCCATAAAATGGAGAAAATAACAAATCTTAAAATGTTGTAGTGAATATTAAATATAATAATATTGAAAAATGCTTAATAGTAAGTGGTATCTAGTAAATGCTATACAATAATTAATATTATCATTATTATTTTATCATTATCATTTTTGTCAACAGGAACATTATTAACATTTAATAATTATCATTATTAACATTTTTGTCAAATAGCCTTTAGGAACATTCACTGTACTGTTGAAGATAAATCTGTTTCCTACTCTATCTTATGTTTTTAACCTCTTTAGTAGTAAAAATCAAAAGTCCAGATAAGAAGTGGGCTAGATGGGGGCTGGGGATTTAGCTCAGCGGCATAAGCGCCTGCCTTGTAAGCAGGCAGTCGTGAGTTTGATCCCTGGTACCGATAAAAACGAAAAAGACAAAAAAAAAAAAAAAAAGAAGTGGGCTAGATGCAGGAAGAGAAAGAAGCTAGAGAAGAGGACATAGAGGAAAGCCCAGTAGATAACAAAAGTCTTACTTGCATTGCAGAGACTAAGTATTAGTATAGTATCAGAATTTCTAGGGGGTCAAGAGTAGATTTCAAAAGAAATATTCTGAAGAACCATTTTATTTAACTGTAAAAACTACACATAACACAGTAAACTCTTCTTTGCTGGTGAGAGACTGGAGAGAAAGAGAAATGTATTAAATGGCCATGACTACCTACAGAAGGCTGAGAAAGCCCAGGATCAGATCAGCAGATAAGCAAAGAGAACTGGTCTGTAGAGAACACCACAAAACAAAGCCCTCACCTTGGAAATGCAAGTATACTACAAGGCCGCTTCCCAGAGGCGCCTCTGGAAGACACAATGGAGTCCACAGTGCCAGGCCTCTGAAAGACAGAGATAGAAAAGGTTACACCTCAGCTGTGACCCAGGATAGACGAATCAGAAACTATCGGCTGTATCTGAGGCAAGGTTACCAGGATATGTAATATGTTTAGTTTTGTCCAAAATTCAGCGAGGAAAATAATCCATTCATCAAAATAGTCACCCTGGCTGGTTGCATAGCAATTCCACTGATGCTGCCTTTTCTCAAAACATCTCCTCTTTGGAAACTGTCTTCAGAATTGACAACTTCTTTCAGACATGTTTGGACAGAAAATGTACTTCTTAAAACTATTAGGGCAATGAGCAAACTGAGTGATTCCTCTCTTGACCCTACTGATTCTAAAATTAGGAAATTAAGTGAAAACCTTTGGAATCAAGTGACCTCATCCATATCCCCACACTTTTAAATGCTCTGGGACCTTAGGCACTAGATTTATGGGGCAATAGTAGATGTGAGAGAACACATAATAAGCTTTCAACATATAGCTACTATAATTTTTATACTACATAATAACCATGCTATTCCATTATTAGTACAGGGTAATATAGAAAATTATTATTTTTTGAATGAATACCATGGCCTACACAAAAGGATTTGAAGGGAATTCCCAAAAAGTAGCATCACTGAAATAAGCACAGGAGTCCCAGGAGGACTCTTCCTACAGGTCAGTACTCGCAGTAAGTCATAAGACATTTAAGAACAAAACTACCACTCCCACCACTTCACAGTGTATGTAGTTAATATGCCACTGATAAGTGTCAGATTAACCTAGACTTCCATGATACAATACAGTCAGTCGAATCAGGTGCGTTACAGACAGACTTCTCAGCTCCTTAACTGGCTGATATGCTCTTGTCAGAAGTTCTCAATCTGCTTTGTCTTCTAACCCTTCTTTTATATAGTATCTTCTTTAAAACTAGTTATTTTGGGAAATGTTCTTTAAAAGTTGTGCCTAACATGTGTGGTGGCAGATACCTATAATCCTGGTACCCTGGTAGGCAGCAGTCAGAGGATAAAAATTTGAGTTTAGCTTGGGCAACTTAGTGATTTAGGGAGACCTTATCTCAGAATTTTTTTTTTAAAAAAAGCACTGCATATGTAGCTCAGTGGGAAAGTTGAGCCTCCAACTTTCCTTTCCAACTTCGACAGTGCAGTGAAGAAAAAAGTTCTGCCTTAGCATTCAGCAGGCCAAGTAAAATGCTATCTTGTGTTTGAAACATAGAGTGAAGCTCTGAAATTCAACAGAATTCCACGGGGTGAGAGACGAATGAGTCACTTTTGCCTTGTTTATGGATTTTCAAATCTTGCCTTTATATTTTTTATGGAAAAGCTTTTCCCATGTATATTTCTGTTTCTGGGTTGGCATTCCTCTTAGAAATCCTATATAAATCAGGTTGTGTAGAAAACAGAGAAAGTTATTCTGTACAAACTCATCTCCTAATTGGCCATCGCAGAGCTCCGTGAAGAGTAGAGCTAGATCTTTTTCAAAGACTTCGTGGAGTGGACAGTGACTGGGTCTTGCTATGTACTTTAAGATAGCCTCAAATCATAAAAATCCAACTGCCTAGACTCCTGCGTGCTGGGATTACAGGCATGTGCCACCATACCTGGCTCTCCCAGAATTTTCATTTAAAAAATCAAGTATTTTCTCTCTAAGATTCTGTGATAATTCAGTTCATTCATGTCAACATCATTAGTTTTTTGAGGTGTATGTATGGTGCATTCAGTATTCAATGAATCCTGTTGATTATTTCATTGCATCTCTGGTATGCGCATTTTAGCACAAAAGTCATGCTACCTACTTACTGATTAACAACGATGGTACCCAATTACACAATTTTCTCTATGATATGGCAAGTTAAAAACTAAAGACATGCTGCCCTGACTTGAATTAGATTTTAGTATATTTCTTACACAAAAACTACATGGTGAGGAAGTCTGGGCTCAAATTACAATGCTGGTAATATGGGCACCTCAACCTCAGGCATCCCATATGACCTCTTGGGATTGAATCTCCAGTTTCCCCCCTAGTACAACCAGAATGATAATGCCAATTTTATAACATTTTGAGAGTCAAGTGAAATAATACATAATACTTTAAAGTACTATAAAATATTCAGAATTATGAGTTTGTAATATTGTGTTCTTTAACTGGCATTGACTTAAAAGTTCCTTTGCCCTTCTCATCTTTTTGTCAGAGTTAATCATCTATAGACCTTTCCATGAACTTGGGGAAACTGTCCCTTACAATATTTCAACCTGAGCTTCTCTTAATGACAATATAGCTGTATATGGTCAGAGCTACAACTGGGAAGAGGAGTTAAGAAAAGAAAAACATTACATTTGCTAGGGCTTGCATCAAAGTCCCACTTCCATCCACAGTACAGAGGAAGTCTTTATAAAATTTCATCTTCACTTTGCTGTCTCTTATCAGGAGTATCCCAATTCCTTTAAATGTAAACTCCACATTTTTTTTTTTGGAAATGGATCGCGACATAAAAAGCAGTGTCTCCTTAACACATCCTTCCACTGTATCCCTGGTAAATGGACTCTCCAGGGATATCATGACAAAATTAAGTGGAATAACTGGGATATCACCTAGAGGAGAAAAATACAGGGGAAAGGAAGTAGAGATTAAAATTAGAATATAGCATATACACATACAAATATTCAAAATAAAAATTTCCTATAAACAGCTATTTTAAAGAAAAGAAGACATTAGAATAGCCAAAGCTGATTTAGTATCATCTTACTCTGAAGTCCTACTGTGCTTTTGTTTTTCTGTTGCCTTTGGTTCTATCCTGTTATATCTTATTGGATATTATTATGTATGATACTATAAACAAATTTTCTATGGAAATGAGATAATATAATAGCCATTGTTCGTTCTCTGCTATTTGGTTCTGAAAGCCCTGTAATGCTTTCATTCTCTTGAATGGTTTTATACTGTTTTTGAAGCTATATGAAGCTATGCTCAGCTACTCAAAGAAAGACACACTATGGTAGTTACTGTTAATTATAGGTTGTCTTGTGGTAAAATGCTGTGTTACTTGCATTGTTCTGATCTGATCTGCTTTGTTATGTCCTTTTTTGTCTTAATCTCTTTAAAATAAAAATTCCCATGTGAAATGTTTGGTTGTAGCTAAAGTAATATCATTACTGCACACAACTAACAGCACAATTTTTCCTAAAAGTATTACATGGTATGTTCAAAATAAATTAGCTTTTTAGACAACATTCTGCAGTAAGTTTTTAGTGTCTTTAGGAGACATAATAGTAACTGCTTCTTTTCATAGAGGATTCTCTAAAGTTTTAAGCCCTTTTATCTTTTACATCATGCTGTAGCAATGTTTGGGTTCTTGACCAATTATAAAATCACTATAAATGATTATAACTATCTACAAATGTTTGAAAGGGTAGTCATCTTTGCTCTAAATTATTGTTTAAAAGAAATTGAGTCTTATAAAAAGTGTAGATGGCTTGTAAGAAGTTCTTCCTAATGAGCCATAAATGTCTTTGCAGAAAAATAAGATTATATCTAGCCTGAAAGAAGTGCAAGATCTACTTGACTAGAAGATATATGGAAGCTTCACAAGGTCCACAAGTCAGAAAAGCAGTAAACAGCGAACAGAATCAAGAAGATAAAGCCAAAGGGAGATAACAAACAGATCCATAGGTAGAACAACAAATCAAAGAAAAGACAATATCCTAAACATTACTCAGCATAAAGTATAACCTTTTGAATTTCCAATATTACTGAATGATGAGGGTTAAGAGCTCTACAATAAATGAGCCTCACTATATTGTCTCCTATACAACTTCACAATAATTCTATACTACTACTTTCCATTTTTTCCTAAAATAATTTTTTCAATACTGGAGATTGAAATTAGGGCCTTCACACTGAGCTACATTCCCAGCCCATTTTTTATGTTTTACTTTAGGATAGGATGTCACTAAGTTGCTAAATTGTTCAGGTTGGGTTCGAACTTAAAATCTTCCTGCCTCTGCCTCCCAAGTGCTTGGGGTTACAGGCATGCACCACAGTGCTTGGCTTCTAATACAAATTCTTAAGAAGGCCATATTGCCTGCCTTTAGATTCTCTTTCCCATTTGCCCATTGTCTTTCTACAATCTATCTTCTAGCCCACTCATCATTATACTGCCCATCACGATGAACAGTCAGTGAACACTACGGAAATCTCGTCTTTCATGACCAGTGTGTAACTTCTGTTGACCATGCCCTCTCTTTTCTCTTGAATCCATAATACCATTCTTAGTTCATGGCTTCCTCGGCTTCAGTCTCCTTTGCTAGCTTCCCTCCTCTTCTCTTCATAATATTGAGAAGGGGGTTATTCTAATTATTTTTATTTTTTCAGGTTTGGATTTGACTAAAATAAACCAAAAAGTGGGTTCTGGGATGAGAAGTTATGTCTATTGCTTCATTTGACTTCGGGCTCAAGAAAAAGTTCAGGCAGGCTCTGCAATGCTAAGCTTCACTGTTAGGAATTTCATTAATTCATAAAGTTGAATTACAGGTACTCTCATTTGGAAAGCAGTGTGGAAATGAGTTCTCCTTGCTTTGTGTGGCTTTTTAAAGATTATAAAGCCTATGAGAGTCATAGGTTTCTAGAAAACGCAAGGAAAAAGCAGTGCTGCCCAAAGCAACATAAAATGGATATACCTGCAGTGACACTGCCAGCATGCGCTTGATTTAGGAGGAAATGACTACTTAAGACCAAGGATACTGACCCTATCCACACCCCCTACCTCCCTCACAGTCTTCTACTGTTTCCCAGGAATAACTCCTTTAATTTGATCACAGGTCATTGTATAAAATGTTGCTAAGGGTTTCATTGTTAATTTTTGCATTTGTTTATTTTAGTATTTTGTTCTGATTTTTGTTTTCCTTATATCCTTTCCTGGGTAAGCTTATTCAAAGCTTTATCTCTAGTGTCCACCTTTCTCCTAAGTGCTAGAATCACTTCTATCTAAATGTCCCCACAAGAGCCTCAAATCCAGCATGTCCCAAAGAAAATCATTATTTTATTCAGCACAAGCATCTGTCGTTCCTCTTGATTCTTTATGGCAGTTAATGTCATGGGCATGCAATGAACATTTGTCTGTTTTCCAACCAAGACAGATTTAATTATAGCTGATATTAACTATAATTCTTCCATCTAGAGACACAAACAAAATTTTTTCTAATAATACTTCTAACATCTCAGGATCTGAAATATAAATAAGAGTCTATACAAGTCTATGGCTGTCTCCAAATCTTCTCATGACTGCCTCTTAAAGTATTAGGATATAAAATGGCCTGCAGGAAGACTTATTTTCCAATGCCAGCCCCTCCCTTTGCCAAAGATACCATGTGAAATATTAGCCTCTTGAACAAGAAATTAAGAAGCAGCACTATCCAATTTAGCCTTATCATTTTTATCCTCAGTAAATTTCTACAAAAGTCTTGAGGATTATAATTACCAGGAGAATATACTTTATTTTGTTTGAGTCCATGGATCTGCACTAATTTCTCAGCGAGGATGAACACAGGCCTCTGGATTAGAATAAATTTGTTGCTTCCCATATCAAGCTTTTGTCTTGTGAAAGTGAAAGTTCCAAGTCTTGGAATCTGAACCCCCTGAAAGGAAAAATAAGAAAAACACACACATATAATTCTATGAAATAATGAAGAAAAATTCTGCATAACGTTATCCAAAAAAAACATGAAAAGAATTTGAGTTCATTCCTTAAAAATTCAATGATCTCTATAGCCTTTATAATGGTAGTATTTTATGATTCTAAATTTTGAAATAAATTTAGAATAAAGTATAATATATGCTTTACAGATACCAGATTCCACATCTACTCATCATTAAAAGGTTGTGAGACTTATGAAAAGTTGCATGGATGTCATAGCTTTTAAAAGTCTTTTTAAGATTTTCTTACCCTAAATAGTGTGACATTTTAATCATTTTGCATTTAATGGGTCATGACAATCCCAGTATTCTCGTTCTGTTTTGTAGATCTGTGTCTCCCACTTAATATCAGGCAGCCCAGCTTCACAAGCACATGTTACAATGCAGTAATCTTGGTCACTGGTAGAAGCAAATGCTTTTGGCTTTGGACTTTGGGTCTGTCTTCCAAAGATATTGTATTCCAAGATTACAAACTAAAATACTTATAGGAGCCAAGAAAGAATGCTAGGGACTGAAATTAACCAGCCAGACCATGGTGACTAAAGAATGCACATCCAAGCAGACAGGAGAGCCATCACGAGCTCCAGTCAAATGTCATAGGCAAGAATGGAAGGCTACGTTTGTTCGGTCTGCTGATTTTTTCAAGAAAAGGGAGGAGAAAATGCAAACTTTTACATAGACTCTTCCAATTTTAAAACTCAACTTTAAAATTCAAAATCTCTAATCAAATAAAAGCATATTGAAAGGCTGGATTTATTCTAAGTAGTAGAAACTTGGAATAGGGCACTAAACTCCACAGCCTCCTAGCTCTCTCCAAGCTCCTCCCAAAATTTGTGTAGTTCTATGGTATCCAAACCCAATACCTGATAAGAGGAAATAGTTCATTCCTGAGCAAAATTTCTTATTTTTGGCAACTTTTCCCTATTTTCATGGATTTCAACTAAAAAATATTCTCTGCAAAGAGGTAAAACAAGCATGATATTGTTCCACAGCTATGCCAATAAATATCAAAATAGAGAAACACAAGACTCATCTAGTTGCTTTACACAAACCCAAGACAATCTACACAACAGTAGAAAAACAGAACTCACAAACTATTTATCTAGGAAAAATTCCACATTTCTTACATGTACTCTCCACCAGCCCAAAGTATGAACATTACAAAATCAAGTCAGACTAGGTAGCTTTAAGGTCTTCTGCACTTCTTCCAAAAAATTATACAAACCATACAAAAAATGGAAACAGCTAGACCCAAGCCTTTCCCCATGACTCAGCAACATTCGTGGACTAGGGGGAGAGAAAACAATGGCCATACCAGTAAACAAGCCCAGTACGGGAACAGTGCCATGTGCGGGCCACTGCCAGAATGGGAACAGCAAGCCCCCAGCCCCTTCCAGCACTTAGGCTGGTAAACAAGAAGTACCAATCTCTCTACCTGCCATAAGCAGCAGGCTTATCCACAGAAACACAGGCTGTGATGATAGCTATCAAGGTGAAGTGTAACTGGATGCCAGTGGTGTTTGGTGTTTTAATAATATTGCAAGTATATTCTGTTTCGCTTAATAGTATCAAGTTTGAGGGTATAGGCAACCATTTGGAAGGCAACCAGATATTCTATGATGCCTGTTATTATTTGACTATTACCTTCTTTGGAATCCTGTAAGCTCTCCAATGTGGTTTTATTGGTCTTATGTACAGTTTTGTTCAATTCTTTTATACTAGCTGATATAGGCTACTCTTTTTAGGATAACAAGAGGCATAATGGTAACCATTGTTGATCACCTAGTAATCCCTTTTTTTTTTTTTTTTTTTTCATTTTTGCTATGTCCATCCTCCTGATCTAACTGACTCTGTTTTGCTTTGTCACATTGGGTTTTTCTTTGGTCCGTCTTGTTTTGTTTTTTGTTTTTTGGCCTTTTTAAAATCTTTTTTCTTTTCCTCTTCAAAGAAAAAGTTAAAAAAAACTGTGGAAGTAATGGAAACTAAAATGTGTGATTGTTAGCGTAAAAAAGAGAGGAAGGAAAGTGATCTAAAGGATATAACTGCAAGTTTATTTAAATGTGTAGGATAGAGAACCATATTGCTGAGTTTTTCTTGGATCATTGAACAGAACTGACTGCAGTCTCACTGTATTAATCTCCACTTTGTATGCTTTAATTTTGTAATCTGGACAGCTGTTTGTAAAATGACAATGTGTGATCTATTAACTGGTGAGCTCTTACTGTATATTTTTTCTCTTGAAATTCTGTATTACTTCTAGCCTTTTACTGTCTTGCTTCATTTAGTTTTGTTTTTTCTCTTTAAATAAAAAAAAATAATATTGCAAGTCTACAGCCAGTGGTCTGATCATAGATTCAGATGATAGCAGTACACAGTGTGGCATCTAAGGGGGGATCTTCTTCTGAAGATTACAGCCATTGCTGACTCGCTATGTTCTTGTTTTGACGTCCTATATCATTTCCATTGTTTTGTTGGGTTGGATTTTATTCTCTTTTGTTTTGTTTGTGTTACATCTGATGGCAGGAGAAGCTATTTCAAGAATAGCAAGATATAGTATGGTAGCCGTTTTGGATCTACTACTGGCTTGTTTGAAATCCTTTACTGCATTCATTGTTTTGTATTCTGTTGTTTCTATTCTATCTGTTCTGTTTGATTTTTACAGTGTCCAAAGTTATTTGCAGCTATTTTGAAGACATCAAAAGGCCTTATGGTAACCATTTGTTTGTTTCATAATGTTTTGAAGTCCTGTATCTCTTACATTGATTTGTTTCGATTGGTTTTATTCTGTTTTATCCTATTTAAAATAAAAAAAAAATACAAGAAAGATTCTTTGGATTATTGTGTTAAAATTGAAGAGTAAGTCCTACCTTATGCAAAGTTAGCTGTCGTGCCACAAATTCTGAAACATTTTCCCAGATAGTAGAGACTTCTGAAATGCAAAGGAAACCAAAATCATTTGTGAGCACCTATATGTTAATGTCTTGGTGCTAATAAAGAAAACTGTAAATACAAAGTGGAAAATCACGGTAACTCCTAATTTAGCATTATAGACAAAGTCATGCAAAAGTTAATTTGCCTGGCTACATGTGAGCTGAAGCCCACCACAGTGATTCCTACCTAACTGTGCAGTTATGGGACTTGTGTGGAACCAGGAAGGTCCTGCCCGGCATCCCCAGACAGTCTGAGACCTTTGGATCCTCACTGAGGTCTTGGCTAGGTCCTACCCAGGGATCTCCAGGTAGTGGGGAGCCACTGCATGTAAGCTCAAGTCCACCACAGCAGTCCTTACCTAGCTGTGCAGCTGCCGGTCTTTGCTCAGAACCAGGTAGAGCCTCACTCAAAGACCTCAAGAAGCCAGGGGGCTTTGGTGTGCCACATGGAGTGAGCTGGAGGCCTGTCCAGTATTCCACATGCCATTTAGCCTTAGTATGCCACTCAGAACCTAGGAGGACCCTGCCCAGTGATCTCAAGCAGGCAGGGAGCTTTGGTGAGACATGCGGGAAGTACTGAAGGTCCACCCAGTACACACACCCCGATCTGGGAAGTCTCTAAGGACCACTAGGAATGCAGGAAAATAACAAAATGAAAGAACAAAATGCAATCTCAAACCCCTATCCCATCCTAAACAAGCCTAGGAGACATGGACATAGGAAGAAAATGTAAGCCGTATACCTGAAACTTCTGAAATGATAGCAACTGAAGTAAAGAAGCAACTACATAAAACTGTAAAAGAACTTAGATCAGAAATAATCTCCCAGGTAAAATAAGAAATAATAAACATAATAAAAGAAATGCTGAGCACATCGAAAGAAGACAGTTAAAAAAAATTGAGGAGCACTGAAAAAAGCTAGAAACCTTGCAAGAACAATACACAAAAGCAATAGAATGCATGAAACAGATTCAAAGACATATCTAGGAAATCAAAAAATTCATCAAAAGCTGGCAAAATCACCTGAATGATTGCAAAAATAGACTTTCAGCTCTAGAAGACAAGATTGAAGTTACTGAACAAGAACAGAAAGATCTTTTTTAAAAATAACAAAGAATCAGGAAATAACAACAGTTGCAAGATGATGCAAAGAAAAATAATATAAAATTGATGGGTGTAAATGAAAAAGAAGGTGATAACACAAATTATATCAAAAGGCTATTTACAGAAGTAACAGAAAATTTTTCAAATATGAGAAAGGAAACTGATATAAAGATAAGTGAAGCATATAGAACTCCAATTAGCCATAATCAAAATAAATCTACACCCAGACATATAATAATGAGCATCACAGAACATCAATATATGAACACAATATTAAAAGCAGTTAGAGAGGGCCTGGGGATTTAGCTCAGCGGCATAAACGCCTGCCTTGCAAGCAGGCAGTCGTGAGTTCGATCTCCGGTACTGATAAAAAGGAAAAAGACAAAAAAAAAAAAAAAAAAAAAAAAAAGCAGTTAGAGAAGAGAGACAAATTACCTACATAGGAAAGCCCATAAGAATCACAGCAGACTTCTTAACACAAACAATGAAGTCAAGAAGAGCACAGAATGAAGTATTTCAAATCCTAAAGGAAAATGACTTCCAACCTATACTGATATACCCTGAAAAACTGTCCTTGATGGAGAAATAAGATACTTCCATGACAATGAACAGCTGAAGAATTTTATGACCACCAAACCAACCCTGCAAAGAATACTGAAAGATATTCTAGATAGATATAAAAATAACTATGATTGCAAGAACACCAACAGAAAAAAGTCACTAAGAACAGACAATTAATGAGAGGGGAGAGGTGAAGAACCAAGAGCAGAAAGATAGCATGACGAAAATGAGTCAATATATATCAGTTCTAACCATTAATGTAAATAGCCTCAATTCACCAATTAAATGAAACAGACTGGCAGAATGAGCCAAGAAACAACATCCAACCATAGACTGTATACAAAAACGCATTTAACCCAAATTCATAAACTGAAAGTCAAAGGATGGAAAACAATACTCCATTCAGCAGAAACCGCCCCCCCCAAAAAGCAGTGGTAGCTATTCTGTTTGTAGACAATGTGAACTTCAAGAATGATCAGAAGAGATAAAGAAGGTTACTACATACTAGTTAGGGGAAAAGGAGATAACAATCCTAAATATATATGCACCAAATATGGGAGCACTCAGCTATATAAAATGCATATTAATAGAAATGAAAAATCAAATAAGCAATAACAAATTATAATGGGAGACCTAAAACCCCTTTGACTCAAACAGACAGATCAAGACAGAAAATCAGCAAAGAAATAAGACAACTGAATCAAACTTGTGAACAAATGCACTTAGTAGAAGTATACAGAGTGTTCCACCCAAAAAGAACAGAATATACATTCTTCTCAGCTGCACATGGGACAGTCTCTAAAATAGACCGTATAGTAGGCCATAGAACATGCTTAAGTAAATCCAAAAGAATTGAAATTATCCTATGCATATTATCTGATCGCAGTGCTATAAAACTGTGAAATTAATGACAAAAGAAACTGCAAAAACTCCACAAACACATGGAAATTAAATAATATAACCCCTGAATATCAATGGATCCCAGAAGAAATTAAACAATATCTACAAGTAAATGAAAATAAATATACATTTTACTGGAACCTTTGGGATGCAATGAAAGCAGTCCTCAGAGAAAAATTTATTGCAGTGAATTCCCACATGATGAAAACAGAACAAACACAAACAATGTGATACTACCTCAAACATCTAGAAAAAGAAGAGCAAGTGAAGCCCGAAGACAAAAGAAGGGAGGAAATTATAGAGATCAGAGCAGAAATCAATGCAACAGAGACTCAAAAAACAATACAAAGAATTAATGAATCAAACAGTTGGTTTTATGAAGGAATAAATTAAATTGATAAGCCCCTAGCCAATCTAATTTAAAACAGGAAAGAAAAAACTCAAATTCAGGCAATAAGGAATATGAAGGGTGAAATCACTACAGACCCTGTGCAAATATAGATGATCATCAATACCCTATTTTAGAAACCTTTACTTTCATACGTTTGATAGCCCAGAAGAAATAGACTCCTAAAAACATGTTACCAAAGCTGGATCAAGAAGATGTAAAACTGCTGAATAATCCAATTTAAGCTAAAGGAATTAGAATCTTACAAACAAAGAAAAGCCCAGGTCTTGATGGATTCACTGTGGAATTCTACAAGAAATTCAAGGAAGACTTAATGCTAGCACTCCTCAAACGCTTCAATGAAATCAAAAGGGAAGCAGTTCTCCCTAACTCATTCCTGGAAGCAAGTATTACTCCTAATACCAAAACCAGAGAAACACCCAACCAAAAAAGAGAACTACAGGCCAGTCTTCCTAATGAACATAGATGCAAAAATCCTCAATAAAATACTGGCAAACAGAATGCAATAAGTCATCAAGAAGATTATAAACCACGACCAGGTGAGATTATCCCCGGAATGCAAGGATGGTTCAGCATACTCAAATCAATAAGCATAATATATCATATCAATACAGCCAAAGACAAGAATCACATGATCATCTCAATAGATGCCGAAAAAGCTTTTGATAAAGTTCAACACTCATTCATGATAAGAACCTTACAGAAAATTGGAATGGATAGTCTCTACCTCAATCTGATAAAAGCCATCTATAACAAACCAACAGCCAGCATCATATTAAATGGTTAAAAACTGAAAGCTTTCACTCTAAAATCAGGAACAAGCCAAGGATGTTTACTATCACCACCTCTATTCGATATAGTGCTGATATTAGCCGCAGCAATTAGGTAAGAGAGAGAAATAAAATGAATAAAGGTAAGCAAGGAAAAGTTTCAGTTATCATTTTTTGCAGATGACATGATACTCTACATAGAAGACCCCCAAAACTCCACTGAAAGACTTCTGGATATAATAACCAAATTCAGTAATGTAGCCAGATGCAAAGTCAACAATCAAAAATCAATAGCATTCCTATACACAAATAATAAACTCACTGAGAGAGAAATAAGAGAAGCCACAGCCTTCACAATGGCATCCAAAAAAATGAAATACTTAGAAATCAATCTGGCAAAGGAAGTAAAAGATCTATTCAGTGAAAATCACAATACTCTGAAAAAAGAAATTGAAGAGGATCTCAGAAAATGGAAAAATATTCCTTTCCATAGGAATAGGGTAGAATAGGAAGAACCAACATCGGGAAAAAGGACACACTCCAAATTTGTTATATAGATTTGATGCAATTGCCATCAAAATATCATTAGCATACCTCACAGAGCCAGAGAAATTGCTCCTAAAATTCATATGGAACCAGAAGAGACCTAGAATAGCCTATGCTAAACTGAGCAACATAGGCAAGGCAGGAGGCATCACAATCCCTGACCTGAAGTTATACTACAAAGCTACTGTGATAAAGTCAGCATGATATTGTAATAAAAAACAGATCTGAAGGTCAATGGAATAGATTAGAAGTACAACCATAACTACAAGCACACTTAGTCACTTTATCTTTTTTTTTTTTCCTTTTGTACCGGGGATCGAACTCACAACCTCATGCTTGCCAGGCAGGCACTTATGACACTGACCTAACCCGCAGCTGCCACTTTATCTTTGACAAATGGGCTGAACACATTCACTGGAAGGAAGATAGCTTCTTTAATATGTGGTGCTGGAAAAACTGGCTTTCCACATGCTGAAAACTAAAACTACACCCATACTTATCACCACTAAACTAAAGTCAAAATGGATCAAAGATCTAAATATTAAAACAGAAACACTAAATCTACTGGAAGACAAAGTAGGTAGAAATCTTGAAGACGGGGTAGGCAAAGAGATCATGAAAAACATGCAAACCACACAGGAAATACTTCAAAGAATCAACAGCTGGAATGTCATCTTATTAAAAAGTTTTTGTACTTTAAAAGAAATCAACAGAGTGAAAAGAAAACCCACAGAATGGGAAAGAATTTTAGCCAGCAGTCCCTCAGACAAAGGACTTATATCCAAACCACATAAAGAATTGAAAAACATCAAGTCTCCCCAAATTCAAAGATCCACTCCAAAATGGGCAGCTGAGATGAATACACATGAAGAAATACACATGGAAAATAAATACATGGGGGCTGGGGATTTAGCTCAGCGGCATAAGCGCCTGCCTTGCAAGCAGGCAGTCGTGAGTTCGATCCCCAGTACCAATAAAAAGGAAAAAAGACAAAAAAAAAAAAAAAAAAAAAAAAAAAAAAAACAGAAAATAAATACATGAAAAAATGTTCAATATCATTAGTCATTAGAGACATACAAATTAAAACCACACTGAGATTCTATCTACTCCAGAAAGAATGGCCAGGATCACGAAAACCATCAATAACAAATGCTGGAGAGGCTGTGGGGAAAAAGAAACACTTCTGCACTATTGGCGGGAGTGTAGACTGGTACAATCACTGTGGAAATCAGTGTGCAGGTTCTTCAAAAAGCTGGTATTGGAAGTCCCATTTGATCCAGCTATTCCACTTCTGGACATATTCCCAGAAGAACTAAAAATATCATACCACAGTGATACATGTGCACCCATGTTTATAGCAGCACAATTTGTAATAGCCACAGCTTTGAAACAATCCAAATGCCCATCAACTGAGGAATGGATTTTACAAAATGATATTTTTATACAATGGAATACTACTCAGCTACATTGAGGCTTTTATAAGTAAATGGAAGCAATTTGAGACCATACTCATAAGTGAAATAAATCAAACTCACATGTGTAAATACTATATTATCTCCCTAGTATAAGAAACTGGAAAAGTAAATAAGATACAAAACCTTCAGTAAATATTGTGAAAGAGTAATAAAATGCTTAAAGAGAAAAAAATAACTCAGGGAAAAGGAGAAAAGAAGGAAGATTAAAAAAATAAGATAAATTTGTATATATACACTTAAGCTTACTAAGACAATTGTACTATTAGTTCTTGGAAGAAAACAGTTAACATCAGTAGGATTAGATCAGTTTTTCAGGACTGTATCTGGTAATTTGAGTAAGACTTGGAAATAACTATACAAAACATAAAAATGTGTTATATTCCTACCTCCTGGTTTTAAAAGCCTACATTGTTATTTCTTTGAGTTCTTAGTGATAGTTATTTATTTGTTGTTTTGTTTTTCCCTCTAATAGAAAGGATAGATGTACATGTATAGGCTTATATATAAGGTTCACAAGCATTGATTTTAGTATGTGTGACAGTATGAACAACTACACTGAAGAAAAGGAGACACCGTGGCAGTCATTGATAATTTCCTATCAGTTTGATTCAAAAACCGATGACGTTTTTATTCTTGGTTTTGATTGGTTTTAGTCTTTTCAATTATTTGGTTTCAATATGTGTGAATGTATGGACAGCTATGTTGAAGAAAACAAGAGACATTATGGTAACCATTATTGATTTCCTAGTGTCTGGTCTTAAAAGCCTTTAAGGCTCTCATTCTTTTGTTTTGATTGCTTTTAGACTATTTTGATTTGTATTAATTTACTGTGTATGAAGGTATAGACAACTATTTCAAAGAAAACAAGAGACATTATGGTAACCACTGTTGATTTCTGTTGTCTTTTTCTGAAATTCTATGTTAAACACATTGTTTTACTCTGCTGTGCTTTGTTTTATCTTTAAAATAAAAAAATTAATTTTCCTGATAACTAAAGCTTATCTCTTAATGTGATTTTAACAATAACAATAATGCATTTTTAAGAAAATCTTTCTAGAATAAAGAGATCTCTGTCACACATTTCCTTTATAAGTGAAGTTAACCAAGTGCAATCTAGCTTTTTCTTAACAACTCAATAAAGTATCTACTCTGTACCACTTAAATATTATGAACATTTATTCTTATACCATTCTATAATGCAGTAATAAGGCCAAAGGCCACTAAGGAAAGACATCAAATGTTATCATCTATACACTAAGTGCCCAAAATTTCTGCTTTTTCTGAATTCTCTCTGTCTCTCTCTGTCTCTCTGTCTCTCTCTCTGTCTCTCTCTCTCTCTGTCTCTCTCTCTGTCTCTCTCTGTCTCTCTCTCTCTCTGTCTCTCTCTCTGTCTCTCTCTCTGTCTCTCTCTCTCTCTCTCTCTCTCTCTCTCTCTCTCTCTCTCTCTTCTTGTGTCTCTCATCTTTCCCTCTACTGGGGGATGAATCCAAGTGCACTCTACCATTGAACTACATCTTCACCCTTTTTAAAATTTTATTTTGAGACAGACTTGCTAAGTTACTCAGGCTGGCCTCACACTTGTAATCCTTTTCACTTGGCCTTCTGTGTGGTTGGGATTACAGACATATGCCACCGCACAATTAATATTTAGAAATACAGAGAATTGTGTCTGGCTTGACATCTCCATTCCAAATCTGATAGAGTATTTATTAAAGACAGTTTCCAGTTAGAAAAGGTGTTAAATTTTAATATTCAAAATAGAAGGTCAACAAAGGTGACATTCACTAGAATGCCACTTTGGGACACTGATGAAGTTGGTGACAGCAGTCCAATTCTTTCCCCAAGTAAGCTGCTTGACTCTGCTATTACTTTTTTTTCTCTAATGCTTTAAACTATTAATAAGAGCAGGGAGATTACCATCATTTAACTCTGCTATAGAGGGATGCAAACATTTTTACTAGTAATGTCAGGAAAAAGGCAGGCTTAGTGGATGAGAAATAGCAGTTAATCTCCTGAGCATCTGGGACAACATTGTTGATGTTGTCCTAGTTTCACTCAACACTAGTGAAACTAGGACTGCCTGCCACAGTGAGCAAAAACCCAAGATCCTGCCCCTTGCTCTGAATCATGGATGTATACTTTCTAAAATCAGGAATTTCCCCTACTCTGCCCAATCCTTCTGCATTCTCTAGTCCTCCCTTATGTAAGTCAAAAAAAAAAAAAAAATCTACTGCTAGCTGCCAAGAACTAAGGTATTTAACCAAAGTCAACTGTGTACTGGGTTACAAATTTTCATAATGACCAGAAATGTCATGATTTCACTAATTCAAATATAAATCTGGTATTCAGGCTTACATAAAAATTTTCAAGGGCATTAAATCAGAATTATTAAAGTTTATGACTGTCCCCTAGATATGACATGCAGCTCAGATTTCAGGAAGTCTACACCAGAGAAAATGATTTAATTAGGACCAGGAGAAACAGTATACTTTGCAACCAAGCCCTACTGAAAAGACGTGGTCAAGCTTAACTGGAAATCTGAGAATAGCTTTTCTTCATTTGCATAAAATATTTAAGTCTACTGTAATGCTCTATTCCATAAAGTATAACAGGCAAAGTAATATAAAAGGATAATTATTTAAACTGACATTTGCTATTTCTTACTGAAGAAAAAGGAAAATATGCATGTCGATTCCATTACGCAGCTTTAGGCCACTGAAATTCAGTTGGAATACACTCAGAAATCTTACAGATTGTGATTACTAGCTGATTTGTTCTTATATTCCAATTTTTCAGGAGGATATTACTAAATATCAAAATGAAAAGAATTTCAATATAGTCTAAAAGATAAATAATAGTCTACTTTTCCAGAAGACATTACTAATCTCAAAATGAAAAGATTTTCACTACAGTCTAAAAAATACTGTTCTACTATTCTAATTTAAACTAGTTACTTATTTTAATCAACCAATGAAATGCTAACAACCACTACTATAATTTCATTTTGAATCCTAAACATTCCATAAACTCAAATCCTTAATTTCAAAAATAAATAATCAAATAAATAAAAAATTTTTTAAAACTCTTAATTCCAAGCACAATGTCAAGCATCAGGAACACTGGTGTTTTACATACGTAATTATTATTTCAAAAGCACTAAGTGTTCACTATGTAAATTATAAAATATATTAATATCAATAATAATAAAGTCCATACTTTGTAGATTTGTTCCTTTGTCAGCATTAAGTTGACCATATTTATATGAATCTGTTCCTGGACCTTTTACTCTATTCTATTGACCTGTTTATTGTCCTTAATGTCCTTTTACTAATACAATACTCTCGTAACAATAGATATTAGAGTAGCTATGAGGTGTCAGTGTAGGCTCATCAGTGTTAATGATTCTACTGTTCTGGTGGGGGATGATGGCGTGCATGGATGATAACATGCAGGAAGCTGTGCACCTACTGGAGTAAAAAGTATGTAGAAAATCCCTGGATCTTCCTATTAATTTTGCTCTGAATTAAAAAATGCTTTTTAAAATGGTCTTTAAAAAAAAGAGTTGTTAATATAATACATTATTTACCTCCTCAGTAGCACTTGGCTAAAATGTAAAATTATGAGGTATGATTGAAATATATGGTGGGTGTTCAAATTAAAAAAATGTTTTATATGGCTGGGGGTTTAGCTCAGCGGAGTAAGCGCCTGCCTTATAAGCAGGCAGTCTTGAGTTCAATCCCTGGTACCGATAAAAACGAAAAAGACCAAAAAAAAAAAAAAGTTTTATAGTAAAAGACACATTTGCCATTAATCCCTTTCAATCCCTCACTTCTAATTCACTTAGGTAATCCTTCTTGCCATTTTCTGAAGCAGATGTGGATATTTTCTTTGATGAATATATATATATATATTTTTTTTTTTTTTGGCTTTTTTTCGTTTTTATCGGTACCAGGAATCGAACTCACGACTGCCTGCTTTCAAGGCAGGTGCTTATGGCGCTGAGCTAAATCCCCAGCCCCATTGATGAATATTTTCATCAGGTGTGAGAAAAAATACAGCGAATGCTGTCATGAAAATAAACACTTTGAATGGATTCAGAACATTGAGGTAGCCAAAGCACAACTAAAGTCACTCACAAAAAGACTACATAACTGCTTTAGAAGGTGGTCGGAATAATGGAATAAGTGTATTTAAAGCTAGGAGGGAGTATTTTGAGGTGAATTAATAAAAGTATATCTTTTACTGTAATAATGTTTTAATTTAAACATTCGCTGCGATGCTTTGATACATCTCATACCTTTACTTGCATGATTAGCTGATTAACATGATTTTTCCCCAACTAGATTGTAAACTGCAAAGCTCTTTCTTTAGTCAGCGTAAGTTCCCTCGCACTCAACACATAGGATTTTAAAATTACTTGAAAATATATATATAAACATAAATATGGCAGATATTTTTAAATCCACAAAGCCATTGTCTTTAATGCCTCTATCAGAATTTATTTCACAGAAAAATTAGGAGTGATGTGGGGGAAGAAATAAAGGGCTTCATTTTCATTTATTTTGTCTCCTAAAGTCATTTTGTTGAAGCCTAGCATCTCTAAATTAGCTTCATAATAATAGCTTCCATTTCTGCACTATCTTTCTTCCAAAGGGCTCCTATGGCTTATAAAAAGATCTCAAAGTCAATTTTAGGGTGACTCTTCTTAGAAAATACGCTAAAAACAAACTGTCCTGCTACTAACCAAACATAATGTGCGTTCTACAAAAAAGTGTCAAATTCTATTGTAAACAGATAACCACCATCTTTTAAGATTATCTGATTTTCTTAACTGCAAAATTGGTGTGAAACACAACAGAAGCAAAAGTGCCTCTGCTTGAACTCTGATCAGGAGCCATTTGGGGTTCCTGGACAACCGCTTTTCCCTAGGTAGCCACGAGTCTCCATCTGCCCCAGTGAGCGGTGTGCTCGATTTTCATGAGCATTTGTTGACCACTTTGTGTTAGTCCACGAGCTGAGCGAGGCAAATACCTTAAGGAGTTTAGTCAAAATCTTCAGCAAACTCTTTTTTCTGATTAAGGCAGCCAATAATATCTCCAGGCATCCTGCCTGGCTGATTTGATTACTACTTGGTTGCCAAAGCAACGTAGTCCTTGCAGAGCAGGCCCAGGCTAAAGAATGAGAAAATAGATACTGCATCTCCTGCCTCCGGCAGCGAGACAGAAAAGGTCCAGCCCCCAGGCCCAGCCCCCAACTCCAAGCCTTACCCTCCTGGCTCAGCGAGGGCAGCGTGGGCAGCACCGGCCTGCCCAGCTCCTGCACATCAGGCAAGATAGTGTCCAACATTTTCAGTCCTCGGTTCCCTTCGTGCTTGATCCTCGATGGCTCTTTTCTTCCTTCTTTACAGCAAGTTTCTACTAAAGTGATTTGCTCACCACCAGCCCCCCTTTTCCCCGGGGCCTAATATGTGCTTCAGAAAAAAAAATTACCAAAATTTTGAATTTTTTAATTTTTTCTTAAATAAATGTTATTTCTCGCCGTTCCTGTCCCTTCATCGGCTCTCGGAAGGCTGTCACCGAAGAATGTTAGATGACTGTCCCGCGTTGCTCCAAAAGTGCAAAAAAAAAAAAAAAAAAAATACGCCCAGCGGAAGAGTGACAGACTGAGAGAGCGAAACGGGACCGGATAGCAGGGGCTGAGAGGAGGGGGGGGAGGAGGCGGAGCGAGTTGCTAGGACGCAATAAAGGCTCGCTCGGTTGCTAGGGTCTCAAGGCTGGGTTTCCGCCAAACGCTTAAATTGGAATTCTCTCATTATCCATCCTGCCTTATGCCTAAACCTCGGCTGATATGAGGACACCTTCCTCTCCCTGTCTGCACAGATAAGTAGTGAGCCCATTCCCTCCCGGTGGCTTGAATGAAGGATAAGCAAGCTGTGTAAATAAGCAAAGCTTTGGAAGCTTCCCCAAGATCCACGCCTCAATATGACATATCTAGATTTAAAGCCCCATCTGGTGGTGAATTAGGAATCTGTGAGAAGGAAACCAAAGCCACCACTTGTGTGTACAAGCAATTATACTTACTGCCAAAGAATACTTGTTCTTGGGAGAATGTTCCTGATTTTTCAGTTACTGCCATTTTATTTCACCCTCCTTCCATTCATTTCATTACAGCCTTACTTCTCAGTCCTTTTATTTATATTTAAATGCTCCTTTGAGAATACAGTTCTGTTTAGCATCTGTTTGGTTCTGGGTGCCCTAAGAGATTTTCTTTTGGAATTCATACATCTGCATTGTGTATAATCTTGATGGGGCGGTAATTCCAAGTGACCTTGCTCCTATTCCCAAAACTGAAAGAAGCAGATCTTTGCTCTCCTTTCCTCATCTGGACCAGGAGTCTGGTGTGTGACCTGAGCTCAGCTGTCAGAAGGTCCTTTTGAGGCTCAGATTGATGAGATAGTAAAATACTGGCAGCTGGAAAATCTGACCACTGTTATTTGGGGATGCTATAAGTTCCTCACTATGCCATGTTAGGACAGAGTTCCTAATGCCAAGCGCTCCACAGCTCCCTTGATTCCTGCCCTTTCCCAGTCTGGTGCTACCAGCTGCCATCATTCCATGGCCTTCTTAAATGTCTTCCAGTAACTCAAATCAACATCTGTGCCCCTGTCTGCTTACAATTTTATAAAACAATTAAACATCAGAGGGTATAGTGTAATAGAAGGAGGCTATCCACCTTCTGACCTCATTGTCAGAAAATAAACTTGATGAGTAGAGAGATAGGCTTAAATCCTAGCTTTCATCAGCAGAGCGGTGTGCAGTTTGTGAGGATTCTTTGAAATGAAAACCAGTAAATTAACAAATGTCAATAGTAAGATTAGACATTTCTAATGTAAATTAGATTATGTAGTCCCAGAATGGAAATAAATCCTCATAATGGCACGTTTGTTTACTTTAGGAGAAAACCAGCAGCAGCTAAGGACTCAATAGATTCCCCTTTCCCCCTCCTCTTAACTCTCTTGCACAGACAAGTGGAGACAGAACAGAAAGATCACATGCATACATACATCTAGTGTATGTTTCTGGAAAGAGAGGTTATGAGTTAGCTTTATTTTGGAGCTGAGATGACACTTGCCTAAATGTGAAGTCCTTACAAATTCTTCTAAAAGACAAAAACAAAACCTTGCAGACTCTCAGGGATCTGGGAGCACTCACTTGATCCATTAAGTAAAAGCAGTTTAAGGTTCTATTAAAAACTGTTTTATTCTCAGAGAAAAAACTGGAACAGGGTAGAAGAACTCCACTACTTAGCTGCTTGATGGAGCTCCCCTCATTGTGACTCTCTACAGATGAACACTGTCTCTGAGTTTGACAGACTGAAAGGTTGCTTCCTTTTCTAATACCTTGGGCAATCCCTTTCTCAGAGAAAAGTGACACTGTCCATAAGATAGCTGATCTTAGAAAATATATAGAACATACCCAAAAGTGTACCCATAGAGTCACTGGTTCTCAGTCTTAGATTTTTATCCAACTGCTTTTATTATTTAAATATTACGAACAGCACATTTTTTTTGTGACTGAATCTCAATACTCACTTGAGCATTTGATGAAGTTCATAGAAATAAAGAGATAAAAACAACAACAGTGGAACAAAAGCAGCACAAAACTGGTCATGGAGCCAGACATGGTGGCACATGCTAATAATCCTAGTATTTGGAAGGCAAAAGGCAAAAGGATCACCATGAATTTGAGGCCAGCCTGGGCTACATACTGAGTTCAAGGCCAGCCTGAACTACACAGAAATTCTCAATCTCAAAAAACACAACTGGTCATGGGTGCTATGAGTCATGATCTGCTAAAATGACCTACTATGATTGACTGATCAGTGTTTTAGTGTGTTATTATTAAGGAAACTAAACATTATCAGATAAGCAAACTATTTCTTGGGAGAATGACTAAAACACATGCGTATAATAGTGCAATGGCAAGCAGAAACACCAAAATGACTTCCAGGACTTGGAGGCAGACTTATTTACTGTCACTGATTAGGCTCACTCCCAAAATATCAGGCCCAAATCGCTGGTGATCTAGAGCTTTTATATGATGCACATGCAGGAAGTACAAATGAGGTACAAAGACAAGACAAAACAGCCTGGAAGCTCTTCTGATTAATAGCAGAGTGAGATCATCAGTTACAAGGGTAAATTAATGATCATCAGTTTATAAAGCATGGTACAAGGGTACAATCAGGCACTCTACATCTTTGGTTATACTGTCATGGTTACAGGGTCAAGAAAGTAATTACAAAGCCATGAAGCAGTACAGAGCTGAGTAATGTCAAAAGAACAAAGCTTAAAAAAAACCAATTTCTCTTGTACAGTTTTCCCTTTTGATAGTAATACTATATGTTGCTATTTTACTTTTAAATCTATACATAAATATACTTTACAACTAAATGCTGGAAAAGTTTTTGAACTTTTGCAAACCTAATGTAAAATCGAATTTAAAAAGTCCAAATTCTTTAAGAAAATTATCCATTAAAAATAGCATTATGCCCTTGTAAAATCATTCTTTTTATTCTACTGTATTTTTATTTTACTGTATGCAACAATGATTTTTCAAATTCGAGTTGCCAAATTTTATAAGATCAAAACAAAAGAATCCTAACTCAACCTATTTAAAATTGAATTCAGTATCCCTCTCAAAGCAGTCCTTATTTCTGTCTTCTGTAGTCATATCATCTCTTCTGAATACCTTTGCCTTGTCTTGCCTGCTTTGATCATTGTCCCAGGTCAGGTTAAATACGCTTTTTTAAAAGATATTTTTGTCAGTCTCCTGAAATAGAACTTTAAAACAATAGAACTAAAAACTCACCATGGAGATTTGATCCCAAGTACTGGCTATCAATAATGCTTTCTTGAGATCCCATAAGACCTTGCCCATTATCTCCTCCATTGCCTTTATCCTCATAATATTCTCCTGACATTGGCATCTGTTTTCCATACCAACCTAGGAGTTTATTCAAAAAAGGATGTAATACTTTTATATCCACACCACCTTGCCACAGTGTCTGGCACATAAAACAAGCATATATGTATTTACTGACTGTATTTCCCTCAATGAGATGTAACAGACACCTCTCTTGTCATATAAATGTAAGCATCACTCATGAATTTGCAAAAATTTTATCATGGATGCTACTATAATTTGCAGGGTTTTAGAAACAACAAAATTTAAGTAGTTAGCTTCTTCTTAGGTCACTTATTAATCTCTACTGCTACTCAAAAATTTGATTTGCTTAATTTACAACTTTAGTAGGATTGCTTTGAAGTGGTTCGCTAAATCTGACTCTCTAAAGGAAACTTTTATATGAGGTATTCTGTCTTTTGCTAAAGCTGATCTCTTTCTCTTCTTTCCATTTCAAATTGTTAAAACAGAATTGTGTAACAGATACCTGTATACAAAGGCATAAATAAGGATCACATTTTCCATTCATAAAATGAAATGTTTCCTGATGTTGGTACACTCCAGACATCATTTTATAAAGCCAATTTTTTTTTTAAATCATTGGGCCCTTCCACATTAAATATGGAAAAGTTATTTTCAAGGGCTGGGGATTAGCTCAGTGGCACAAGCGCCTGCATGACAAACACAAGGTTGAGAGTTCAATCCCTGGTACAAAAAAAAAGTCATTATATGAGAAACCAAGTACTTCTCTTTTTAACTCAGCCTCTTCTAGTATCTGAGTTGTCCAAGTACAGTCTAACCAGAAACAGCTGCTTATGATTTGTTTCCTCTCCGTGAGTTTGTTACCTACAGACTGATAAAAGAATGAATCAAATAAAAAATAACGAATACAATTCCAGATATGGACAGAATACAAAACTAAAGTTTTGAAAACATATGATAACTTTTTGTGAAATTTATTTTTAATTGGCAGTATGTATTATCATAAAATTTACCATCTTAATGATTTAAGTGTACAATTCAGTAGCATTATGTACATTCCCATTGTTGTGCAGCCCATCTCCAGAACTTTTCATCTTGAAAAATTAAAACTGCAGCCATTAAACAACTCCCAATTTCCCCAAAAATTAGCTCTCAGAACTATCACTCTGTTTTCTATCCCTATGATTATGACTACCATAGATACCTCATATAATAAAGTATTTTCCACTTTATATAAAGTGAAAAGTATTTTCACTTTAAAATATATAAAGTAAATAAAGTTGTAAAATATTTTTTTGTAACCAGCTTATTTTATTTGGTATAATGTCCTCAAGTTTTATTCATATAGCATGTGTCAGAAATTATTTTCTTAAGAATGAACAGTAATTCCATTGTACTGTATGTATATGAGGTGATCAAAATATAGTGATTTCAATTTTTTAAAAAATGATTATAATAGAAGACACTTTGCCATTATCCCCTCAAAATACTCCACGCTGGTTCAAACAAACTTATCCTAGCATTCCTGCCACTTTGTGAAGCAGTTCTAAAGGTCTTCTTCCTTGAATATCTTTTTGAGCTGATGAAAAATACAGTGGAGGTACAGTAAATGCTGCTACTACTATCCAACAGAAAGGCAGGCTCATAATACATTAGCGTGTGTTTTTATCCACCTTATTCACTGACTCTGGCCCTGGCGAACTTCCAGCTCTTCTCCAAAGTCAAAATGACCATGAAAGGTAAATATCCTGGCAGCTATGACATCGCAACTAAACACACTCATGAACGGCTTCAGAAAGCAGCAAGAATAATGAGACAAGTGTTATCAATGCAAGAGGGATAGGTTCTAAGGGAGATTGTTGACAATGTGTCTTTTACTGTAACAGTTTTAAAATTTAAGCATTGATCATATTGGTCAATCACTCTTTATACATTACATTTTGTTTATTCCTTTACCTACTGATAAACGCAAACCTACTTTTGCATGACTGAGGAACAATAATTTAGATCAATGGTTTGCAATCTTTTCACATGAAAGTCTTCCATTTTTTTAGTTTTATTTTTTAGACTATTTTTGCAGCAAAATTGAACAGAAAGTTCCCATTCCTTCTCTTCCCCTCATAGGTACACATGTAACTTCCCCCATTTTTAATACCCCCTTTACAGATATCCCATATATACTGTCACATTATGACACTGAATCTATAGTTTACATTAGGGTTCATTTTTGATGTTATACATTGTGTGGACACAAGTGTAATGGCTTGTATCCATCCCTACTACAAAAAATTTAAAGTCAAAATTTTTCAATACCAAGAACAAAGCTTCAGATTTTGGACCATTCTGGGTCTTGGATTTTCAGATTAGGGATGCCTACTCAGTAAAGTATATATAAATATGTTTTTAACTCTAAAATCGGAAACACTCCTGCTCACAAGCATTTTTTTTTTCACAAGCATTTTAGATAAAGGAGACTCAACCGAAATAGCACACAGAAGAATTTCACAGCCTTAAAATCCTTTGTTCTCTATTCATCCTTCTCCTCACTGAACCTTTGGCAATAGTTGATCTTTTATTCTCTCTCTATAGCTTTTCCCTTTCTAGAATGGCTTCTTTCACTTAATGTTTTTAAGGTTCCTCTATATCTTTTCATGGCTTAGTAGCTCATTTCCTTTTTGTGCTAAAAAATACTCCATTATATGTCTGGTTTTCTGAAAAACTGCCAAAGTATTTTCTGAAGGAGTTATAACATTTCACACTTCCAGCAACAATTAAAGCTTCTATTACTTTATATCACTGCCATCGTTTGTTGTCAGTATTCTAGATTTGGGCCATTATTATTATTTTTCTGTGTGATGATATCTTTTTTTTTTTAATCACTACCGGGGATCGAACTCACG
Source organism: Cavia porcellus (assembly GCF_034190915.1). Lineage (NCBI taxonomy): Eukaryota > Metazoa > Chordata > Mammalia > Rodentia > Caviidae > Cavia > Cavia porcellus. The sequence continues at coordinate 47,928,952 of NW_026947492.1, forward strand.
ACGGCCTGCTTCCAAAGCAGGTGCTTATGCCGCTGAGCTAAATCCCCAGCCCCTATCTTAACTATTTAAATATTATGTTGTCTTGATTCCTGAAGCTTTATAATAAATATTAGCATAGTATCAGTCCGTTATACTGAATATTAGTGTCATTTTCTCCAATATTGTGCTATTTTGTTTTGCTTGCCCATATAAACTATAAAATTAGTTTGCTCATAGCTGTAACAGTCTTTAGAATTTTCATTGGAATTCAGTGAAGTTGAAAAAACCAACATCTTGAAAATATAATCAATGAATGTGAAATCCATTTTTCTTCCTTGATTTTTTTGACGAGTTTGAGTTTACTTCATATATCTTTTGTACCTTGTATGTTTTGTTAAACTTATATCTAAATATGTCACTTTTCTGTGTTAATATAAAAGATATCTTAAATTTCAAATATCACTTATTCCTTGCTAATATACAAGAAAGAGGCTGAATCCATGCATTACCTTGTCCTGCAACCTTACTCTCCTCCTAAAGCCCTGTGCAATCAGGCGGTGTGTTTGGAAGATGATTCAATCATGGGGTTAGCAGCTGGCTGACTGTTAGGCAGTAAGGTCTAGTTGGAAGAGGCTTGGCCTGAGGTTTTCATCTCCCACCCAGCTCCTCCGCTGACTCTGCTTCCTGGATGCCATGACATGAACAGCTATTCTTTTGCTATGCCTCTGTACCATGCTGTCCTACCTTGTAGTAACTGAATCATGAATGAAACCTCTACAAACTGTGAGCCAAAATAAGCTTTTCCCTTCGCTTGTAGACATTGGATATTGTGTCCCAGTGATGAAAAAAAGTAATTAAAAAATTTGTAATCATTTACTAGTTCCAAAGGTTGGTTTCTTGGTTTTGCGTTTTTTATTGTTGCTGTTGTTGCAGTAATTTTTTCAAGTTTCCTACATAAATTATCGTTTCATCTGCACACAAAGATACTTTAATTTCTTCTCTTCCAATCTGCATATTTTGGTTTTCTTTACTTATTTTATTCGATTAACTAGGATTTCAGATACAATATTGAAAAGCATTGTATCTGCCCCTTTTAACCTACAACCAATCTGTTTCTCTCACGAGCATATCTTCAAATGAACCTGGACTACCTCCTGGCATTACTCTGCCTTGTTTTTACATTCTCACACTTACCTTTCCTTTACCAAAGCAATTTGGAATTAGAAGTGGCCACTTAGTAGACTTAGGACACTGTCTTGGTTACTTCCCTCTCACTGCTGAGATAAACTACCTGACACCCAAAATTAGGGAAGGAAACATTTATTTAGCTTATAATTTTTGGAAGTTTCAGTCCATGCTCAGTGGACTCCAATCCAAGGTGGCATGGCTGAGGGGCAGTTGTTTATGGCAGCAAGAGCAGAAGGGCAAAAGAGGAAAGCATGCCTCCTTCCTTCCCTTACACTGTACACCAGCTCCCTGCCCCTGGGCAGGTGCAGCACTCAGACCATCAATCCCAGTGCTAGACAACCAACCACTAACAAACTAGATTCAGCTGCCTCCATGACTGCGTAAGGCTTTGGGGAGACAAGCCATAGAGACAAACAAAATTGTTCTTATCAGAGGCATTTTAAATCAAGAGGATGTCAGGTGATCCACATGGGTTCTTGGGCTAACTGGTTTGTGTTAAATGTTCAGATAAATTTGATATTATTCTAGAAATTCTTTTTTTTTCTTTTGGACTGAGGATAGAACTCATGACCTCATGCTTGCCAAGCAGATGCTTGTGCCACTAAGCTAAACCCCCAGCCCCTGAAATTTTTCCTACTCATTTTTTTAAGAAATTCTCAAAGAACATGATTCTCAGTTTATTACAGAAACATAAAGAATATAATTATCACATATCACAAAAGAGCAATGAGCCAGTAACTGTTTCCTTGAAGTGGGAATATTTTCACTGGAGTTAAGTAGTTCTTGCAGCTAAGTCTGAAAAACTTTTGGCTAACACTGAGCACTGTAATAAAGTGGTCCAGTATTTGTCCCCTCTCCTAGTGAACCTAGGTCTGCTGCTAGTGCTATACTGATCTTAGAAAAAGAATTTTATGAATAAAGTAAAAATCTAGTTTTTACACAAATAAAGACTGGGATTAATGATAAATTCAAATGTAAGAAGGGACTTTGGGGAAAGACACTGAACCCCCTATGGGTTTAAAAGAGCCATTACATGTTTTACAGTACTGTTTGGCAAGTTCAGAATAGCTATGTCTTCGAAAACTGCTCAAAGTCTTGCATTTCAAGTTTTAATTAGCTAAAATCCAAAGATTGCCAAACAAATTCTTCCTGATATCTTTCTTCCATAAGGTGAAAGAAACCCAAAATTAATAGGCATAAAATATACTGTCACAGTCATATCATAATGAATTTGGGAAAAACCTTATACAGAAGAAAAAACCCTATCAGAAGAAAAAGTCAAACATATCCAAAGGTAAGAAAGTCTCAGCCAATACTTGCTTTCAGTATACTAAGAAAGTCAACTATTCATCATCTTTGTCCAATAAACCATTTCTAATGCTCATAAGCTACACTTCCCACACTATTGAGTGAAAACAAGGCCTCTTATATGCAAGACAAACACTTTATCACTGAGCTACATCTCACCCTTTTTAAAATTTTTGAAACAAAGTGTCACCAAGTTACCCATGCTGGCCTTGAACTTTGGATCTTTGGGCTACTATATTAAGCTAAGCCACTTTTCAAATAACTTACTGAACAAAACAATTAGCAACTTTATTAGCAATTATTATTAGCAATTACTAGTATTAGCAATTTTAAGTAACAAGAAATGTAATTAGCTATTCTGTATTTTCATAGTTTTGATGATACATGCACCAAAATTTATTATTTTAAGTATTTTATCCTTACAACAAGCTAGCTCACACATTACATTCCAAGTTTACGCATGATAGGTGATAACTAAGAACCTATGTGTGAGCTAACTTATTAGGACAAAATACCTAAGATCAAATTATAAAATTAAAAGGGAGAAAAGTTTATTTTGGCTCACAGAATTAGAGGGTTCAATCCATGGTTGTCTTGTCCTACTGCTTGGTACCTGAGGTCTGCCTGCCTCATGATACCAAGGACAGATAAGGGTCCAGGGTCCCAAGATCCCTTTCAAGGAGCATACCGTCAGTGACCCAATTTTCTTCCACTAGCCTCATTTCCCAAAGGTTCCAACAGTGCCACAAGTTGGCAACCAACCCTTTAATAATTAGGCTTTTGTGGATGTTTAAGATCCAAACTACTACAGTGTCTAATTTGTAAACTGATTTCATTTCTAATAGGTTCTACTTATCATTACTTTCTGCTGCTTCTTTTACTCGCATTATCAAACTCCCAGAGCAGAAGTGAGTTATTCTACTTTGAGCCTACTATGATTTGAACAGCTTATAATTTTGTTGAAAACAAAACCATCTTTAGATTGTTATAAAACATTTTCACTTTAACCTATAATCACTAGTCAAAGAATTAATTTTTGTATTTTTATATTTCCATCATTTTTGTATACATATCTGTTTACAATCACCTAGTTTTTTAAAAAAGCTTTAAGATACAATCATATGCAACTCATCCATCTAAAGTATGTTTTTAGTAGTTGTACAAGCATTAAAATTTTAGAGCATTTTCATCTCCCATAAAAGCCTCATACACATTAGTAGTCGATGTCATCTTCTAACCCTCAACACTCCTAAGCAACCACTAATATTTTATATAATAAGTGGACTCAAGAGTATGTGGTCTTTTGTGACTGACTTCTTTTCACTTAGCATATATTTTCAAGAATTTATCCATTCAACAGCATGTTTAATATTTCATTACTTTTTAATGCTAGTAATACTTCATTGTGTGACTATAACACACTTTACACATCAGTTGATGGACCTAAGTTTCCACTTTTGTGCTCATATGAATAATTCTAACATTCATATACAAATTTTATGAGAACATTTTTATTTCTTTTGGGTACTATCTTAAAATTTGGACTACTATAACGAAGTACACAGATTGGTGTACCAAAAATAAATGGCACTTAATTCCAGTATTTTCTGTAACCCACTAGGAATTACTTATGTCAACACCAGGCTTTTACCTTCATTCTGTACAAAAATCTGACTTGTCATACACAGGTAAATACCACATTATTTCTCTGATGAGAAACTAAAAGTAGAAATAAGGACCAAAATGTATACAAGATGTTGTGAAATAGGAAGAAAACATTCAAATGGGAAGGGAACTGGAGAGGGGAGAGGAGGAAAGAAAGGAAAAAAAATAAGAAAAGATGGAAAAAATGGAAACAAAACTTTTATAAATAAGGAAGGGAAGAGTGGTTGAAAGGTGGGTAGGGGGATGGGAGAAAAATCAAGTTATATCATGTACAGGTACAAATTCCCCATGATGAATGTGATCATTATGTACACCTAAAATGTACCAAGGGTTAGGGATACAGCTTAGCAGCATAGCACCACCCTGGCAAATGCAAGGTTCTAGGAGTCCAACATCTGATATAAAAAGAAAAAAAAGTACTAATAAATTTAATTAAAAAAAGAAAAAGTGTCTGTAGTCCCAGCATTTAGGAGGCTGAGGCACGAGGACTGCCATGAGTTCAAGGGCAGCCTGGGCTACATAGTAAGTTCAAGGCCAGCCCCAACTATATAGTAAGACCCTGTCGCAAAATAAAAAAAAATTAATAAATAATTGTTAAGAGATTTTCAGACACTTAAAACTTTTTTCTTGAGCTGGGTGCACTGGTATACTCTTGCAATCCACTATGCATAAGGCTGAATAGGGAGGATCATGTGTTTGAGGACAACCTGGGTAATTTAGTGAAACCCTGTCTCAAAAAAAAAAGTCACAGTTCAGGACTGGGAGTATAGAACAGTGATAAAGCACATGCTTCCTATATAGAGGTCCTATGTTCAACCTAAACACCAAAAAATAAAAAGTAAAACTTTCTGTCTAGTCTGTTTCCCAGAGGATAACCACACACCTCCAAAATAAAGCAAATGCTACTTCAGGGCTCTAAGAAATGACAACTGACTCTTTATTCATACTTTATTCACTACTGTGTACAGCTAGAAAAGGAGATCTAAGTTTAACTCCCATCATTTGCTCTGGAAAGCCAAAAAACTGGTTTAAATTCATTACACACGACTTTCATGGATAATCACAATCTTTTATTCCTCTTAGCAAGCCAAGGGATTGGTTCTGTTTAGTTAATACTTTCTGTTCTACTTCTATTAAAAAAGAAATCAATGGACAGGTAGAACAGATTTTGGCTACGTTATAAGTAGTTATGTGACTACATAAAGATCTAACTGGACAAAGGGACATGTTTTTGTAGCTTGGTAATCTATGTTTGCAGAGTACACATGCTATTTACAAGAATAATCATTTTGTTTCTATTAGCTGTATTGCAAATGACTGATGTTTTCTGTCCAGAGTTTTAAATGCTGTTGTACAGTCACCGTCAAGTCATGATTCAATAATGATCATTCATTAACAAGACCTGCAGGAAAATCATTAACCACTAAAAAACTAATGTACAACCATAACCCAGCAGATAGCAATCCATATCTGAATTCATCATCACTCCGAAAATTGAAGTCTAGACCGGGGGGGGGGGGACCTGAAAACAATGTGAACAAAATATACAACTTGCAAAACACATGAGACTACCAAACTTTAATAATGTAAGAAAGTACTAGTAATCATAGCAATTTTATTAAACAAAAGTGCATCTGGACATAAAAACTGACAATCAATCTATCTTAGCTGAAAAACCTTGTTAGCCATAAGTACTCCTAAATTTTTCGTATCTAAATATGTGTACTTGATGTTTTTCAAAATTTCTAATTTTGAGATATTGATTTAATATTAACTACTCTAGCAAACTACCATGAAAATAATGGAAAAATTACACATGCAATTGCCTTAAGTATTATCGTAACTAGGCTTTAAGTAAAAAAGGAATGATAGCCAAAACAAAATGTTTGCCTTTGAGTAGTATTTTAAACCTATGATGGAAAAACTCATTAGTAATAAGCATATTTTTTTTGAATATTTTTAAATTTTTAATAAAGATTTCAATGAGCTTCACAGTCACTAAACTTAGGCTTCATGATCCATTTGACTTCTTGCTTTTAAAGGGAGTCATTTGTCTTTAAAACATGACAAATCTCAAAATCCATTAAAAATTATTTTATTCACATTATGTTTTCCAAAAGAGAGGGTTTTGTGCTAGTCGTCTTTGAAAGTTTTCATACCTAGAAAAGAAAAACAATGTATTTTTATGAAAATTTAAGTAAGATCTTCCACAACTTATAAAATAACATCTCAAAAGCAATTTTGTGTGATTTAAAAAAAAAACTGAAATAAAAAAACTGATCTAGACATTTAATTACTCACACAGAGATTGCACAGTGGTTCAAGTATAAGAACAGTTTTGATTAGCTTTTAGAAGGCCCATATCAGATGAATTTTAGTAATTATCTATCTTCTGCAAATCAGAATGGTAGAAAAGACCTAAGAAAAAACATCACATTCCCTTCTCATTTCATGAATGGGCAGATGAGAGTAAGTTGCTTGTCATAAGCTGCTTAGTTATAAAACTCAAACCTAAAATATATATATTCCAGGGCTTTCCATGCTACACCAAGGTACTACTTTCTCAACAAAAACATCCTTAACTTCCTCTACCTCCTGATTTTCAAAGTAAAAAAATACTTATAAAACAAAAACATGAAGAATTTAGAGAAATAAATGCATTAGCCATTTGGGTTCAGAATGTAGTATAAACTTCCTCATGTCCTATTCACATTTTACTTTTGCTCAAAACTTTGAAGAAATACATTCACAAACAAAATACACAATTACTAAAAACCTTAATCTCTGAGATACAAAATGCTCATACCACTTCAGCACCACATTTGCTGGAATGAACATTTCAGATGGACTTGGTGTCATTTGGGCCTGAGAGACAGCAAATGATGAAGCAAAATTGTAGAAGTTGTCCAACATCTTTTGTGTGAACTGAAAAGTTTAAAAATTGACAGATTAGTGAGTTATAGACTTCTGTATTTTTAATAATAATACTGCTATATTAATCTGGTTTTACGAATCATTACATTCTAAAACAGACTAATGTTGAAAATTAAGAGCAGCCATATAGTGACACTGTAGTGGTGGTGTTCACTGGATAGGGGGATTGCTTCCTTTAAAATTTTTTCTTTTATGTCCACATCTGCATCCCTAGCCTCAAAGCCACTCTCCTCAAATCAATTTAATTTTTCAAATAAAACAGTAACCATCACCCTGCCTGTAAATCCCAGGACTCAAGAGGCTGAGTCAGGAGGATTTCCAAGCTCAAGGGCAGCCTAGACTACATAGTGAGTTCAAGGCTGGCCTGAAGTACATAGTGAGACCCTGTTTCCAAAAAAAATAATAAAATAAAGCCAGTAACTATCTCTAAGACGACTTTTCCTGACAAAGAGCTTAAGGACAAAGGGAAGAGGGGAAGAGAGGAGGAGGATAAGAAAGGAGAGGAGGGTAGAGGAAGAGATGTAGTAAGTCCAAGACCAGCTTGAACTACATAATAAGACCAACATCTCCCTCAAAAAAAAAAAAAACAAGTAACCATCTTTTCTTGACAAAGAACTGAATGATGCAGGGAAGAGGGGAGGAGAGGAGAATGAGCCAATTCTTCCTAACCAAACTTATAAATTCAATGCTACTTACAAGATTTTCCACAGAAGTTGACAAGATAATACTGCTTCATGGAACTAAACAAGCTAACACAATTAAGAATATTAAGCTTATTTTGATGAGTAGAAGGAGAAACTTGGCCTACCAGGTACTTAGACTTACTGGCAAATAAACTGAGAAGACAGAAGCACAAGCCCTAAATAAAATCTAAGTATATATAACAATATGATACAGAATAAAGGAATTATTTCCTAGGGGAGAAAAATAGCACTAACTGTTCAAATAATGGGTTTAGTTACCCTCATATTCCAAAGAGGGAAAAAAAGGTAAAACCTAAGACTTCATAAAAGAGTATCTTCACATAGCAAGAAGGGGGAAAAAAAATCTTACAAGTAAATTTGTCTAGATAAAAATGTATCTGAATATAAAAAGATACCATGAGCAAATTAAAAGATTAGCAACATGCCAGGACAAAACTAAAACGTATATACACAGGATTATTATCCAGAACACATAAAAGCTTTCGTTCCAGGAAACTAAAATTAAAAACTACAAAAACAGAATATTACACAAAATATGTCAAATTCCAGTAAAACACAAATATAAATCAAAATGTGAAAAGATGCTCCATATCACTAGTAATGAAGAAGTATAAATTAAGCATGAAATTCAAATTGTCACATAGGTTTGGAGAAACTGATAAATATTAGGTCTGATAAATATTAGTGAGAATGTATGAACATCAATCCATATGAAAAACTGGCTCATTCATACCACGGTATACTGCACAACAATTACAACAAATTAGATCTATTCCATAAATCAACAGAGAAAATCTGAAGTATAATGTTGAGTTAGCAAAAACAAGTTATATACAATACGCTACTATTTATATTCATTTTTTAAATGTGAAATATAAGAAGTGATCAAAATATATGGTGTTTACATTTTTAAAAATATATCACAATAAATGACATATTGCCATCAGTTCTCGAAATACTCCCCGTCATTTCAAACGTATTTATTTCATCATTTTTGTCACTTTTTAAAGTTCTCTTTCATGAGTGTCTTTATGAGGTATGATTAAAAAAAAAAAAAATGCCATGGTCAAGTGTAATCTAATTGAGAAAGCCAGGCTGGTAAAAACATTATGGTATTTCCTCATCCAAATTATTCATTAGATCTGGCGCCATGTGACTTATACATATAACTCTTTCCCAAGTCAAAGTGACCATGAAAGGTAAACAGTTTTTAAATTGATTTAGGACATCAAGGCACCCATGACAATGCAACTGAAAGCACAAAAGAGAACTTCCACAAAGTAGAATGTGGCAATAGGCTGGGAATGGTGGCACACACTTACAACCCCAGCACTCTCTGGAGACTGAGGCAGGAGGCTTACCGCACGTTCAAGGACAGCCTGGGCTATCTACTGAATTCAAGGCTACCCTGGAATACATAGTAAGATCTTGTTTTAAAAACAAAACAAAAAATTGTGGCATTAATGGGATGAATGTGTTTGAAAGAGGGAGGTGGCATTTTGAGGAGGATGAATATCTTCACTGTAGCAAATTTTTTAAATTTTAAGCATTCATTGTTTCTGTCATACCTCACACTGCATATACATCAAAAAGGAAAAATAAAGGAATTGGAAGGCAAAGGATTCAACATCGAAAGGAAAGTAATTTTTACAGAAAAAAAGAAAATAATATCCTGAATATAATCACCCCACAACCCAGAAAATAATTAGTCCGCAATAGAACAAAAAAAAGAGAGTTATAATTCTAAGACAAATGTAAAACTAATCTGCTTAGATATACTGAAAGAGAATTTACATTCAGCAGAATTTAGGCACAAAGTAGAATTAGAAACACAGAAATCTATGCAAAAGAAAAAACAAGGCACTTATAAGAAAAAGTGATACAAGTAACCATCTCTAACAAACTCCTTTTCTTAACAAAGAACTTAATGGTGGAGAATATAAATACAATCATACTACACATGGCTCAATTCTGAAAATTTACATAGTAATAATACAAAAAGTTTGAATCTTTTTTTGAATTTTAATAAAATTCTATATTGGGAAAGTGGGGTGTGTGTGTGTACTATGCCATGCATATATGTGTGTGTATTAACAAAGAAAAAAGTAAAACCACTAGGTTTCGTATTGGTAATACAATGAAAATATCTTTTTTTTTTCTTTTTTTTTTGTATTTTTACTGGTACCAGGGATCGAACTCTCGACCACAGGCTTACAAGGCAGGCACTTATGCTGCTGAGCTAAATCCCCAGCCCCATACAATGAAAATATCTTTAACAAAAGTTAACAACAGATTTTTAAGCAAGCTTTATCTGATTCAAGAAAATAATAAACAAATAGAAATAGACAAAAAAAAAAAAAAAAGGAAGTGGTTGAAAGTGATTGCTCCTAAGTAATAAGAACTGTGGGAGCAACAAAACCCAAAATGTGTAATTGTCATTGTACAAAAGAGAGGAAAAGAAAGTGCTCTAAACGATATAACTGCATGTATATATAAGTGTATAAGATAGATAATGATATCACTGAGTTTTGTTGGATCATTGAACAGAACTGTTTGCAGTCTCACTGTTGGAATGTCCACTTTACAAGCTTTAATTTTGTGACTTCAACAATTATTTCTAAGATGATAATATGTAATCCATTAACTAGTGATTTCCTACTGTTTATTTTTTTCTGTAAATCTGTATAACTTGTACCCTTTCTCTGTTTTTTTTTTCTCCTTAAATAAAATTAAAAAAAAAAAAAAAAAAGAAAGTGATTGCTCCTACGGAGCAGAACAGGAGTGCTTAAGTGTAACTATTTGTCTTTGTAAAATACGTACATATACTACTCTGATAAAAATTTAAATGAAGTAAAAGTAATTAAGTAGTTAAATTAAAAACATATTTAAAGGGGGCTGGGGATTTAGCTCAGCGGCATAAACACCTGCCTTGCAAGCAGGCAGTCGTGAGTTTGATCCCTGGCACCGATAAAAAGGAAAAGGACAAAAAAAAAATTTTTTGCACTTAAACACAAATGTAGTATTAGATGAATACTGAAATAGGAGTAGGAAAGATCTATATAAACTCAGAAGAATAGCTATTTAGGTAGCAAAATAGAGGGAAGAAGAAAACAGCAATTGGATATACCTTTAATTTTTTATTTCTTCTTTTAAAAAAGTAATAGGGTCTAGAGATGCAGCACATGCTTAGCATGCCACACAAAACTCTGGGTTCAATTCTCAGCATTAGAAAAAAAAAATAATTTATGCAGAAGATTCTTGGAAGTCTTAATATCTACTCACCACAAAGAGAATTTATGATAGGTGTTACTTATTTCATCTATCCCTTTGCATCCATTTGTGCTAAAAAAATGTTTGGCATAGAGTAAATACTGATTTAATAAATATTGGTGAAATATATGTTAGTTTATATATGTTCTATGTATTTAAAAGATTTTATTAAAAATATTTATTAAAAATACATAAACTGCAAAGAAGCTCAAAATTTAATAAATATATACTATTAAAATTTAATAAATAATTATATATAAAATAATAAATATGTAAAAGTCTTCTTACATTTCTCCAAAGATAATTTACCATTTGGGGGGTATATTTTCCAGACACTTTAAAAAAATACTAACTGGAATACTTAAAGTCTTGCTTCATAGCTTGCCTTTTGAGGTTTTTTTTTTTTTAAAACTGGTGCTGGAGATTGAACCCAGGATTTTGCACATGCTAAGCAGGTACTTTACTACCGAGCTATACTTTCAGACCCTGAAAAGTATACTGAGACCCAAACTCTGTCATTTTTAATTCATCCTATTTTCAAGAGACCATGTTATAAAATCTGACTAAATTCATGACACCATACAAAGGTATACCTATGGTGCTGACCAGAAAACCCACCCTTAAATGTTCCCTTGTCTATTCACTCTTACTCCTGGAGCATCTATTTAACTGCCTTTTTAATGTAAATTTCCCATTCCTGCTTTCCTTGTGATCTTGGTGACGACTTTCCTGGTATTTAACTGATGAAAGAGAAAGAATCAGGAGAGAGTCTTACACAAGTTGTTACCACTTCAACCAATCTCCTGTACCTTACTCATACAGACAGTACATTATCCTAGCTAAGGTGAACACTTCTACATAAGTTCCTGTATTCTACTGCTTCACAAGTTCAGGGTATAGCTCAGTGGCAGAGCATTTGTTTAGCATTTACCAGGCTTAAAGTTTGACAGTCTCCATCATTAAGAGGGAAAAAAAAGATACTGCGTCAGTAATGCTCCACTCTCCAACATTATTAAATTTTTCCCTCTTGATATTATGCTAAGTGAAACAAACCTAAGAAAGACAAATACAGTATTGCATAATCACAATTAAATGTGGGACCTAAAAAGATGAACTAGGAAGAGCAGAGTAGGACAGTGATGGCTGTCAAGGCCTGAGGGTTGGAGGGGAAAAATCTAGGGAGATATTGATCAAAGAACATAAAGCTTTTGTACAACATAGAAATTACACTTAGAAATAATGTCTTAGTACTTTACACTTGCTAAAAATTAGATCTTAAATGTTCTTACCACATGATGGATATGTTAATTAGTTTGATCTAACCATTTCACAATGTATACATATATTAAACATCACCTATTTTTATTAAGGTATATTAATTATACCTTAATAAAGCAAGTGAAAAACAAGAAATGAATGAAATGTGTATCGTATTACCTGAGTGAATGAGTCAACTGAAGATACAGCAGCATTGCCTACAGGAGTCTGCTGAGCCAGACTGTCCAATAATTCCACTGAAATTCCAATCTGAGCAACAGACGGAGTTCGGACAATATTCATAGTCCCAAAAGGGTGTTGGCTTCCTTCTCCTGAAAGAAATTAACATGTGTCATATATTTCAAATTAAATTTGTATTCATAAAAATCATTCTGTAAATATGTAAAGAGCTTGTGAACTATACACACTAAATTTTCTTCCTTCCTTTCTTTCTTCAACTAAATTTTTAACTAATTTTTAACTAAGTTTGTCGCAAGCTGGGACTGAGGCTCAGTGGTAGAGTTCTTGCCTTGTATGCACAAGGCCATGGGTTTGATCCCCAGCAACATAGGGAAAAAAAAGTTTGTCTCTTTTCATTTAAATGCAAATCGCTTTTTTAAAAACCATATATTAATGCAGAGTAAGAGTTAAAAGCTTCCCACCAGAAAAGTAGTCGTTACTTTTCTAAGTTACTAAAAACTACTAACGTTAAAAATGGTTAACAGGAAAGAAAAATGACACTGAGAAAAAACACTTGGTTATTAAATAGAAAATCAAGAAACTTGTCATCATAAAAAATGTTTAATAACTTCTCCTTTGTTCAAAACTGTATCAGTGAGTATACACTTGACCTACCTAGCCTTACATGCCAGCTATCATATGATTTTGAGTAAAATTTTCCTTAACCTGAGGAGATTTAGCATTTCTTATAGGCAGGTCTGCTTATAATGATCAGCATTTGTTTGTATCAGTTTTGTTTGCCTTTGTTTCGCCTGCATTTCTGAAAAATTGTTTTGCTGAATATAGAAAATTTTTGACAGCTTTTTTCCTTATGGAGTTCACAGTCCCTAATAAGAAGTCAGCTATAAGGATCCTTCAATATGACGAATTACTTCTACTGATGCTTTCAAGATTCTCTTTAAGATTTATTATGAAACATTTTGCTGTGAAGTTTATACTACTTGGAGTTTGCTGAATTTCTTCAATGTGTAAAGTTTTTCATCAAATTCAGGATGTTTCTAGGTATTATTTTTTCAAACAATGTCTTAGTCTTTTTAGGCAGCTACTGAAAAAAGCATGCAACCAACTGGGTAGCATCTGAGTTGTTTAGTCCTCACAGTACTGGAGACAATCAAGGCATTAGTAAACTTGGTCTGGAGAGAGCCACCTTTTTGAAATAGACAATGCCTTCTCGTTGTGTCCCCACAGCATGGTAGAAGGGTTAAAGAACTCTTAGCACCCTTTGGTAAAGGCCCCAACCCCACTTATGAGGGTGCTACCTTCAGGAACTAACACCAAAGACCTCGCCTCCTCATGTCTTAGACTTTCTATCCTTCTCTCTCTTCCATTACACTGCATATGCCGAGTATATTGGTACACTGATGGTTTGCTCAGATCTCTAAAAGCTCTGTGCACTTTTTTCCCTGCTCTTCAAATTGAGTGCTTCAATTAAACATTCTTCAAGTTCACTGCTTCTTTTTTCTGCCTACTCAATTCTATTGAAACTTCCTAGGTATCTCTCATGTCAAGTTATTATACTTCTATGCTTCAGAATGTTTAGTTCCTTTTTATAATTTCTACATTGATAATCTACCTGATAATATATCTTCTCTTGGTTTCCTTAGATCTCTGAGCATAAGAAAAAAATCTTCCAAATGTCAAATCTAATGCCTATGTTTCCTTGCGAAATTTCTATTAATTTCTTGTACAAAGGTCTTACTTTCTTGTTTCTTCTCGTAACTTTCTGTACAACTCAGGCATTTGAACATTGTGAAGTGGCAATTCTAAAAATCAGGTATTTCCTCTTTTCAGTGCATGGTATAGTTCCTTAAATGATTTTTCTGAATTCTGTAAAGCCTATTTTCTTTGTTATGCATAGCTACTGAACTCACTGTTTTGTTAGTTTGGTGGTTAGCCAGTGACTTTCTAGAGACTTTGTTACGTATCTGCAACCAAACTTTCTCCAGCCTTTGCAGATGGGCTCTACACATGAAACATGCTTTCAACAAGCCAAGCAGCATATAGCTCATCCTAGCCTTTACTTCCTCATGTTTAAAGCGTAAAGGCCAGTCAGAGGAGTGAGCTTTGGACCTTCTCAAGTTTTTGCTGGGTGTACACACAGCTCTGAGCATGCATGATTCCCAAGAATGTCAGAAAACTTCAAAGGCCTAATTCCCCAACGATTCTCATTTCTAGCCTTTCAAGTTAAGCTTTTGGGTTAGTCTACTGCATGTTCCAACCACTGCCCTTCGCCTCAAGTGGCAGTGACTAATGATTTATGTCTGTAATTTCTTTTCCCTCTGTATTAGTGACTGAACTTCTTAGGGTCTTACACATGCTAGGCAAATATATTGTGCTTTTTATTCCTTTTGTTTCTTCTTTTGAGATAGGGTCTCACTAAGTTTATCAGGTTGGCCTGAGGTTTGATCCTCTTAGGTTCCAGAGCAGCTGGGCCTATAGGCACACATCATCATACTGTTTGTAAATATGTTTTAACAAACAGCCCCAGGCAATCATTTTAGTACTAGAAAAGTTCTTATTTGGATGACATAAAGACAGAACTTTTGAGGCAGTCTTCCAGGAAACCCCACACAGACCAAAAAGTTCATTACAATTCTTTGTGAAGGAGGTCCATTCTACTCCCTAAACAAATATCAAAACTAGAGTCTGTTGAGTTATAGGATACCACTCAGCTGAGGAACACGGAATACTAGAGTTAGG
Source organism: Cavia porcellus (assembly GCF_034190915.1). Lineage (NCBI taxonomy): Eukaryota > Metazoa > Chordata > Mammalia > Rodentia > Caviidae > Cavia > Cavia porcellus. The sequence continues at coordinate 47,944,197 of NW_026947492.1, forward strand.
TTAAAATGCTGCAAAGGTAAATGTTCCTACTAAGTTTTGGTGGTTTTTCTTGATTAAGTATTCTCTGGTTGCTCTAAGTTTTTGATTAGTTGCCAGAGTTCTGAAAAAGCTGATTCTGACAGTTTTTGCCATTATTTTGTAGGCTTTATAGGAGGATAGATTTGGAATCCTTTATCCCACCACTTTATTTTAAACTGAAAATTATGTTAAGTCCAGAAAATGCTGTTTTCTGCCTAACAGGCTTCAATCATCTCCCTTAATTAAAGAAGTTCAATACATCCTTCTGTGACCTTCATTTTAACCATATAGGAAGTGAGCTACTCAAGCAGAAAGGCTTGTCATTTCTGAATTGTACCTTTTAGCACAAGCAAAACTGGCTAAGACTTACTGTGTAAGAAAACATTGTGACTTTGTCTTCCATGGTAAAACTCTGGCAGTTGGACAACATAAAGGGGTGGGAAAGACACAAAAGTCTTCAACAATCTTTTAATACATATTTTCAAAGATACCCACTAGTCAATCTTATTTTCAAACTGACTTGATAAAGTAGTTAACACACTACAACTACAAAGGCCCTTGTTTATCAAGTATAAAGTACTACGAATACTACTAGAATACAATATACATATTTACTAGTACTACTAGAATACAATATACATATTTACAGTTAGTATTTATTTTGGATCTGAATTGATTTCATGACCCAAACATGATCAGTTATATTGTCAAAAATTTTTAAAAAGGCAGAACAAGCAAAATATCTTGCACAATCTTTAAAAAAACACATACATCAGAAGTTCTCAACAATATTCTAATAGTAAATGCAGCAGCTTCTTTTTAAACACAATTTCTCAAAGTACCCCTCCTCTATGTAAGTCAAGAACCTAGCACAAAGCACAACTCAGAGAAAGAAATTGTACAAGGAAAAGAGATATTGAAAAAAAAAATAGAATTTTATTTAAAATACAGCGGCGTAAGTGCCTGCCTGGCAATTACTAGGTCATGAGTTTGAACCCTAGTACCAAAAAAAAAAAAAAAAAAAAAAAGATTAAAGTGCAGCAAACTAAAATATTCATTCTACACATTCCCTATTTTTAAGTTACCTAATTCACTGAAATGGGCCATGTTCTCTGAATAAAACTGCTCAGCCATTAAAAATGAACATGGAGTATTATATATCCATCTTATAAACCTCTTATGAGATTTTTAATAGGCTCTAGCATATGGTTACATCTTGTTCTTCTGGCATCTGTACCAAAACTTTGAATCTGCACACTTTGAACTCTGTTATTAATGCCTTGTAATTTGTTGAACTAAGGATGTTTATCTTGTTTAATCCATAAATTACAAAAACATTTTTATACTGACATACAACCTAGTGATTTTTCTCATTTCTACATCTATTTCCATTCAATCACCTTTGTATACCTTTGTATACACATGAAAAAAACATGTCAAGTAGGAAGCACAGATAATGACATAAAAGAAAACCAGCATCCATCCATTCATTACCAGTTGAAGATGTTACAAAATACTATAATTCTTTCTTCCTAAATGACTAAGTAAAATATCCTATTTTCTTTTGGTCCTTAGAAATTTACTATTCAGTCATTAATTATATAGTTCGGAAAATTCAGAAAAGGTGATCATTACCTAAAGATCTGTAATACGAGGTTTTGCTTTTATGAACAATTTCATCATGATCAGTATAGAATATCTTTTTGTATTTGTTTTCTGATTTGTCTAATAATTTCCTGTCAATTTTTTTGCCATTAAGAAAAAAGTGTAAATTCCATGTAGTTTTAATAAAAGCTAAAAGCGGAAATATGCCATATTTCATGAAAGATGGCATTCTTCTTTGAGTAGTGTAATACAAAAACTGTAAGTTAATGCAATGACAAATAAAGGTCCACAGGTCAAATCTGGCCCATAACCAACTTTTCTATGACTTGGGAACTAAGAATTTTAAAGAGATTTTGTGTTGCTGATGTTTTCCAACACTGGAGGTTGGAACCCAGGTCTTCACACTGAGCTATATCCCCAACCCTTTACTATTTTAAGACAGAGTCTCATAAACTCACTAACTTGCTTATGCTTGCAGGGGATTTAGCTCAGCAGCATAAGCACCTGCATGGCAAAGGCGATGTCGAGTTTCAATCCCCAGTACCAAAATAAATAAATAAATAGCCTGTGCTGGGCTGTAAAAGTTGTGATCCTCCTGCCTGAACCTCCCAGTGTGCAGAAGCTATAGGCATGCTTTCTATAGCTCAGTGAGAAGACCTTGGATTCAGATCTCAGTAACACACATGCAGTTGTTTAAAGAATAAGATGCGATGCCCCAGAGACAACCTGAAGTCTGCAAAGTCTTAAAAATATTTGCTGACTATTCAGAAAAGATGTCTGCCAACCTCTGCCCTAGGCAATTTCATCATTCTTCCATTTTTCTTGCCTGTTTTAGCTCTACTCCTTTTTTAGCATACATGAGAATAACTGATTAGTAATAATGAAACAATTTTCTAGTTGAAATAAAATGTTTCAAGATATAGGAAAAAATAGTATTACTAACATTCTGACATGCATCTTAGATTTAAAACACTTTATGCCTGCTTGATAGTATTCTTAGCACTTGCATATAAAAATTTAGAAACCAAAAACACCTTTCCAAAACCTCTGCATCAGTTTTAACGGTTGCCTGACAAGGCTGATATAACATGTTTTACTAATGCATACTCTAAGACTGAAGTGAATCTCAAAACTTTATTTCAAGTACCTTAACCCAGATAAAATGGCATCATGTCTGACACTGTTACATATATGAATCTGGATGTCTGAAATGTACTTAAATATCTAAAGTTTATTGCTGCACTCTACAGAGCACAAAGACACAAACAATCCCTACTCTCTAATTTAAACACTCATGGGAAGTAAGTCACTTATTTGTTCTGACTTAGTTTACTTTATTGAGGTGATTTCTAATCCATCTAACACAGACATTCTATGATTTCAGAAAAATGATCATTTATTGAGCACCAACTGTGTGCCATGCACTATCACGCATTTTTATACATTCTCTTTAATGCATATGTCATCTCCATTTTACCTCTAAAGGTTAAACATCTTGGTCCAGTGTACACACCTATAGCCTGGCACAGTGACACACACCTATAGTACCAGCTGCTTAAAAAGCCGAGGCAGGAAGATTTCTTGACACAGGAATCTGCCTGTACTACACAGCAGGACCACATCTCCAGAGGAGGAGGGAGACACATGCAATAACAAGTATCACTAAGGTTTAAAATATTTCTATGAAGCTCCAAAGCTGAAGTGCATTCTAGTTCACTATTCTACCTGTTAATATCAAACTCTGTGGTATGAACTCTTTTTATTTCTTACTTACTTCATTATGAAGTCACTAAGAAATCAAATAAGAAATATAGAGATAAGGGGTTCCCATTCTGGCTCACTAGCTGTGCTTTACATGATTAGAACAACACTACCATCTTGAGTTTTTGCTGTCCTGTTTAATCCTTTTAACGAGCTCCACTTTATTTAACAATGAAAACTAAAATTACTTTAAATGCTTCTTTCTGGCAAGTGAGCTAGACAAAATAAGCACAACATAAATAACATATTAAGACACTAAGAACAAAAACATAAAAATGTGGCAACAAACCCAAAAAAGAGAAAAGATTATGAAAAGGAAATCCAAATGATGATGTGTAAGAACTCTAATTTGAACATTTTCTAAAAATTATTCTTCAGTGTTAAACATTTTCCATGGCTATTTTTAATATCACTATTATGAAGCTATGTTAAACAGTGAAGTATAACAACTAGCCCAACAGATGATCCTGATTGAATCTTTAAGTTAGGAGCACAGAATGGAGAGACAGCTGGCAAAATTTTAATACACACTATAAAACACATAAGAGAATTCTACACACATTCGCAGTGAGGTAGACTTTGTAGAGATGGAAAGGGATTGGGGAAAGACAGAAGAAAAAAAGAGAAGGGAACAAAAACGCATCAAGATGCAATCCATATATATATCAGCACACCACAATGAATACAATGAATATATTTATTATGTACTGCAATCATACAGTAATACAAAAACTTTTTTAAAGGAGAAAATTCTGGGGGCTGGGGATTTAGCTCAGCGGCATAAGCGCCTGCCTTGCAAGCAGGCAGTCATGAGTTCGATCCCTGGTACCAATAAAAAGAAAAAAGACAAAAAAAAAAACAGAAGAGAATTCTGTTCAAAATAAATTTTTTAAACCTGATTGTTGTACTGTGGTTATTTAAGAATACTGCTGATATAGAAAAGACATGCTGAAGTATCTAGGAATAAAAGGAAATGATCACTATAACTAACAAAGTTTCAGAAGAGAACAAAAACCATATATATTTCCATAGAATGGTAAATAAAATATAGCAAAAGCTGAATGTGGAAAATGAATATTACGAATTCTTTTTACTATACTTATAATTCAACTGTAATTTAAAAGTTTTTCAAAATAAAGTTGTCTCAGTACCAAATAGAAAAAAATTAATTTACCTCAAACTGAGTTTAAAAAATTTAATTCCAAACAAATAGTATCTCACAATACATCCCTGACCAAAATAAAAGAAGATAAAACTCAACTATACGGTGCCTAATTTACTTTGAAGTCTTAAAATACAAAATGTTGGTCTTTTCTTAGAGAAAGAGAATTCTTCAAAACTCTATTAGAGTAGTTCTTCATATAAACGTATACCCCCATGGTTTAAGCCAACAGTGACTTGGACAACTATGTCTTATTCTCCTGTTAAGTATAATCACATGTTAAAGTGATACAGATACAATAAAAAAATTTGTAAAGCTTATGTGCTTTTACATTTTATATCTGACCTACAGTCCTACTCCCCCACCTGCTCTTCCAATCTCCGCCTCTTCTGTTTCCCACTGTCCATATAATTCTCCACTGTAGATGTCATTGGAATTTTCTCCCTGACTGAGGTACTGAGCCACTTCCTGCGTGTCTCTTGAAACACTTTACAAATAGTTAACCTACAGAGAAAAGGAAAGTTTTAAGTTGAACTTTGTGTGTAATGAAAGAGTATGCGCACGCAGTTTAAACAAACTCATGCCAACACATAGAAGATATCTGTACACATTTATCTTTGACAAGAAGTATTTAAATAGTGTATCAAATATTTATAAATATTTATCTCTATCAATGAACACATGGAAATATGCATATTTATACCTAAGCATTTTCAGTTATTTTTGATAAAGAACCCTGCTTTTGTCTTCTAAATTCAAAAATCAAAAATTTAAACCATAATTTAGAGGATATTAAATCATGTCTCTGATATATCATAAACAATACTTCTTAAAGGTGACCTTACATGGAATTTCACTATTCATAGCTGCTATGGGCTTTCACATATACAGGAGCTTTTATTATCAGAAACCAGGAAGAGTGCACTATCTGAATGCTGAAAGCAATGTCAAGTTTTTTTAAGATTCATACAATTTAGTGCTGAGGCTAGATACAAGAAAAAAAAATTTCAAAAAGAACTGGACAGTACAAATAGAAAAATAGAAATACTTAGATGTGGAAAATAGGTTTCCAATTCTAATTAATGGAACCTTTATGTAATGAAATGATCATACATTAGAAAAGCAGAAGGTCCCACATGGTGACTCACATCTGTAATCCCAACACATGGGAAGCTGAGGCAGTAAAATCACCTTGAGTTTGAGAAGGATCTCCTTGAGTTCAAGGCCAGCCTGGGGCTACATAGTAAGTTCAAGGCCAGCCTACACTACACAGCAAGACCCTAGCTCAAAAAAATAGAAGGCTGATTACTACACTTCATTAAGAAAATTAAAGATGAAGTCCATTGAGAAAATTCTCAGGATCACCTGGACATGATCACAAAACATCTCCCTAAAACAAATTAAGTCAAGACAAAAGTGAGTATTCATTTGTCTCTACTGTTCAACTCTGAAAGATGTGGAAATTGCAATTTGGGGAAAATATGTAGAGTATTCATAACAGAGGTTTTGGCTTCCCATTATCTGTTTCTTTGGCATGGCTATCAAAAGTGGATGAAAATGGACATAAATACCTTTAATTCAAAATAAATTACCAAATTTGTCCTACAATTTTGTTCTAAAATTTTTTTCATTATATTCAGAAATTCATAAAGGGGGCTGACCAATTTTTTAAAAATCAATAAATTTGGTTTTATAACTGCCAAATACAAATGTTTATTTCTGTAATAATAACTCAAAGAACACTGTATAAAGTTAACAAGGCATATTACTGACCCTGGAGGAACCACTATAAAAGTCAAGAAAATATACCTTAAAAAAAGAAGATATGTAAAATTTAAAAATACTCAAAAGAATGCCAAAGTAGAGACAGATTAAAAGAAAACAAAACATAAAAGTATAAACAGAACCATACATATAACCTAAAGCAGGAATGCACTAAACACCTCACTTGAAAGATAGAAGTTCTAAGAACAGCTTCAATCACAATTGTCCTGATGTGCTAATAAGCTAGGCCTGCTCAGTATGATCAAGCTTAAGCCCCTATGTTTAAGAGTACCTCGACTTCTGGGAGAACATGGCGGACAAATAACAGCAGCCTCGGAGGCTCTCTGAGATTACCAGTTTAGAATCTAGGAGTGGTGCCGTGTGAGGAGTCCTACATAGGGGAGATGTACCCTGCCGACCTAGGAACGAACTAAGCTGAGAGAAAACCACTGGAAATGCAATCCTGATGCTATAACAGGAACAGATAAAATCTCAGCACGGAAGCTGGATCCCGCGCCATTGGAAGCCATGATTTGAATTTCCTGCTGCCTCTACTGTGTCCTAATCTGCACGTCAGGGAGAGAGATGCGCGAAAGCTCTGAGAGTGGGAATCGGCGAACCAAACAGCGTGGAGAGCGGACTGGCAGGGAGCCCTGCATCGACCTTCGGTGAGACAAATGGGGACCCTTTCAAAGACTAGGAGGCTCCAACAGAGGACATTCTGGGAACAAGCAGACTAGCCGGAACAGGGCCCTGCAGTGACTTTAGTCGCACATTCCCCTCTCAAGTGGGAGTGGTGGGGAGCGGTTGGCCTGATGACCCCGTGGACTAAGATCCAGAAGGCTAGCCCAAATCAGGTCCCTGCGCCTGGCTGTGCACCCTAGCAGTGAAGCAATCAGTAGGTTGACCTGGAGGGGCGGGCCCAGCAGAGGCTGCCCAGGTCTGTGTTTCCCTAGTACACTGCAGTGGGTGGGAACACCTAGCCAGCAGATTCAAACAAACTGTAACAGACAAAAAGAGAAAAAAAAAAAAAAAAAAAAAAAAAAAAAAAAAACTGGGCCTCCTACATACGGTTGTATGGAAGGAACAAAAAGTATGGAAAAAGGGAGCAACAAGAAAGGGTCCTCAGTCCCCAATCCTGAGAACACTGATGCAGGAAAGGTAAATGCAAAAGAGAATGAAGACAGAAAACATGCAATATCAGACACGGCACCAATAGACATAAAGCGGTATCTCTGGAGCCTCATAGACGAGTTAAAAAATGAAGTATTTAATTAAATAAAGCAACAAATAAGTAGAATAGTTAGAGAAATGCTAAGCACCACCCAAGAAAAAACAGATGGTGGAATGGAAGAACCAAAAAAAAGGGAGAATCGTTTGATGGAGAAAATTGAGAAATCATAGAGTACGTGAAGCAGGTTCAAAGAGATTACCAGGAAACTAAAAACTATTGAAAGCTGGCATAACAGCAATGAAAGAAACTAAGGATAGATTATCAGAACTGGAGGACAGATTTGTAAGGTGGGAGCATGAAATGAAAACTTCTTAAAAATAACAAGAAAACAAACAGCAATAATACAAAGGCTAGAAGATGATAAGAGGATCTATAACTTAAGAACATAAAAGAAGAAGTAGGGACTCAAACAAATGAACTACAAAAGCTATTCACAGAAATAATCCAGAATTTCCCTAATTTAGCAAAAGGTAAAGATACAACAGATGTATGAGGCATACAGGACCCCAGCCACCTACAACCCAAACAGAGCTATACCCAGGCATATAATAATCAAAATTCCAGAAATCCAATATAAGAACAGAATATTAAAAGCCATCAGAGACAAGAAACAGATCACTTACAAGGGAACACCCATCAGAATTACAGCAGACTTCTCCGCACAAACCATCAAATCACGAAGAGTGTGGGGGGAAATAATTCAAGCTTTGAAAGATAATAACCTCCAGCCAAGATTGATATATCCTGTACAACTGTCCCTAGAAATTGATGGAAAACCAAGGTGCTTCCAGGATAAAGAGGAACTAGGGGAATTTGCAACCACCAATTCACCTCTACAGAGATTATTGCAGGATATTCTAAAAATGAAAAATACCAAGATTCCAAAAACAGTGGCAGAGCGGCCACAATGAATGGAGCAGAAAGCGAAATGAAGAGGACAAACTGACAACTAATGACAGAAAAAGAGCTCAACAGAAATGAGGCAGAGAAGATTGGATGGTAGGATCAGCCATTTTGGAGAAAACAAAACACCATAATAGGTAGTGCTGATTTAATATCCTCTTGTTTTGAAGTCCCATCAAGCTTTTGTTCTGCTGTCTCCATCGGTTTTAACGTGTTGTATCTTATTGGATTTTATTGTATGTGATAATATAAACAAAAACTTTTATAGATAAGAAGATTATACAGAAACCATTGTTCATTTTCTGTTAGTTGATTCTAAATACCCTGTAATACTGTCATTCTCCTGAACGGTTTTACATTGTCTTGATATGTTTGATGCTACAGTATACAAAGTTATACCCAAAGATTTTAAGGGAAGAGACACTATGGTAACTACTTTTATGTTGAGATTATCTTGTGGTGAAACACTATTTTGCTTACATGGCTATGTTTTGACCTGCACTGTTTTGTTTTTATGCCCTCTTTTTTATCTCAATCTCCTTTTTATTATTTACTTTTTCATTTTTATCCTTTTAATTAAGGAAAAAGTAAGTAAAAAATAGCATATATTATAGTAACCCACTTTGAATTCCTATTAACTTGATTTGAAACTCTGTATTGCTCTCACCATCTTGTTTTGACTGATTTTCCTCTATTCTCTTATGCTTGATAGTACCAAGCTTGAAAGTGTAGGCAACAAGTATGAAGACAATAAGATTCATTGTGATGCCCATTCTGGTTGACTATTATCTTCTTTTGAAGTCCTCTAATCTCTCCAATGTTTTGGTTTTATTGGTCTTATCCTTTACTGTTTTGTTCAATTTTATTATAACTGTCAATTCTTCTAAAATAGCAAGAGGCAGTATGGTAACCATTGTTGATCACCTTGTGTTTTGTTTTTACATTATGTATTATGTCCATCCTTTTGATTTGACTGACTTTGTCCTGGTATGTCACATTTGGTTTTACTTTCTTCAAAAAAAAAAAAAAAAAAGGTAATAAGAACTATGGGAGTAATAAAACCCAAAACGTGTAATTGTCATTGTACAAAAGAAAGGAAAAGAAAGTTCTCTAAAAGATATAACTGCATATATATTTAAGTGTATAAGATAGATAACCATATTACTGAGTTTTGTTGGATCATTGAACAAAACTGTTTGCAGTCTCACTGTTTGAAAATCCCCTCTATATGCTTTAATTTTGTAGCTTCAACAACTATTTCTAAGATGACAATATGTAATTAACTATTGATTTCCTACTGTTTATTTTTTCTGAAATTCTGTATAACTTGTACCCTTTTCTCCTTAAATAAAATTAAAAAAAAAAAAAGAGTACCTCAAAGGTTGAAACAACAAACTCTATTACAACCCCATTTATGTGCTTTGTTTTGTTGTTTTGTTCTGTTTGAGACAGGTTCTTGCTATGTCATCCAGGCTATCCTTAAACTCGCTGTGTAGCCCAGGCTGGTCTTGACCATACGGTGATTTTCCTGCCTCAGCCTCCTGAGTGCTGGGATTATAGGAATGTGCCACTGCACCCAGCTATCTTTATATTTTAATAATACTATTTCCTCCTACAAATACCAGGTCTTATCTTTCACATGTAAATGAGGAATTCTAATACTTTAAATATACAAAAAGTGCTCTTAACAATTTACTAGTAAAAAAATAAAACAAGCCCAAAGTATTTTAAAAGCACCATCTAAATATTTTAAGCTTCTTTAGATTTTTGTAATAAAAGCACTGTGTTTTATCATCACAAATATTGCCTTGACAATTTGTTTTTAGGAACAAAACAATCAAGAACCATTTTATAATGAAAATTATGAGAAACTTTTAAAAAGCAGCAAACTTATAGTAATTTAAAAAATCTTTTGGGGGGAGGGGTACTGAGGATTGAATTTACAACCTTGCACTAGCCAGGAAGGTACTTACGCCACTGAGCTAAAACCCCAGCCCTTGATTGACTCACTTCTAATTATTGAACTTTCTCTAGGTTGGATGAAATAACACAACAAGCAAATGCCCAGGTTCTTGTGACTCTAGAGTATATCTCCAATCTCTTAGATGTCACAGGAGAAAAGGGAGGGCAGTCAAAGGCAATGCAAAAAGGACAAGAGAAAGCACTTTTTTACTATTCTCAAAGCATCTCTTCAGGAAACGCAGTGCTGATCATAAAAGAAAAAGCAATGTTATGACTACTATTTCAACCTCAAAATGCTGTCAAAGTTGTAGCAAAGTTAAGAAAAAGGATGGATATTTCAACTGGCAATTTAATTGGTATATCTCAAAAAACAACCAATGTGTCCTCGTCTTCTGGCCGGTGATCAAGACTCCAATAGTCTCCTTAATCATGGCATATGAGTCTAAGTATAGAATAATTCTATTCAATGTATGATTTTCTAACTAGGGTCTTATTTTTTAACTATAAAACAATCTTTTACATTTATTCTTTCCTTTTAAAATCAATACATAAGTACTCATGTACATTTATACTTTAAAACAGAGCAGCTTAAAAGCTCCCTAGTGAATATCATGCTAATTGATGGACACAGGAAAATGTGTTAGTGACTTTTGTGGTGAGGAGTACCAGGATCAAACTCAGGACCCTGCAATTGCCAAGCAGATGCTGTACCACAGAGCTATATCCCTGGCTCTCGGGACTTACAAACAAGCTGCTAGAACCACTGGATATCCATTTGTCAAGATAAACTCTTTGCACTACATACAAAATGTAGTTCAAATTAAATCCTAGATATAAACATAAAATCTGTAACTATAAAACTTCTAAGAGAGCCGGGTGTGGTAGCACATGCCCTCTAATCCCAGCACTCAGGAGGTTGAGGCAGAAGCAGAGCTGCAAGTTCGAGACCAACGTGGGCTACAAAGTGACCTCAAGGCCAGCCTGAACTGTATAGCAAGACCTTATCTCAAAAAAACCAAAACAAACAAACAAAAAAACTCCCAGGAGAAAATTTTTGCAACCCGAAGTTAGCAAAGATTTTTAGTCACAACAGCAAAAGCACAGTACTGAAAATAATAAAGCAGAAATTTATACCTCATCAAAATTAGAAACTAAAGTAATAAAAGATTTAAGAAAAAGACGAGCCAAACATGGAGGAAAAAAATATTTTAAACCACATACTTGATAAAGAACTGACATCAAAAATGTATGTGCATAGAAGTCTTAAAATTCAAAATTAAGAAAATAACCCATGTTAAAAAAAAAGGCAAAAAGACATATGAAAAATGCTGTCTCATTTAGAGAACTGTAAGATAAGATACCACTACACTAAAATGGTACTAATATTAAATTAACTAAGTGACCACACCAAGTGTTGAAAGACTGTAAAAGAATTGCAACTTTCACACACTGCTGACTGAAATGTAAAACAGGGCAATTATATTGAAAAATCGTTTGCTAGTTCTTAAAAAGTAAAACATCCACATACTAAATGATCCAGCCTTTCCACTCCTCTATATTTACCAGAGAAATTAAAGCTATGTCGATACAAAAAATTGTACACAAACATTCACAGCAGCTTTACTTTTGTAAACCAACACCTAGAAATAATCCAAATGTTCATTTTCAGGTAAATAAATTGCACTATATACATACAACAGATTACTACCTAGAAATCAAAAGGAATGAACTACTAATACACATAACATGACAAAATTCATTATGTTGAAGAAACCAGGTAAAAGTATACACCAAATGGTTTCATATATATAAAATTCTAAAAAATATGAACTATTTTATAACAAAATAAAGCAGTAGTTGCTGATGGCAGGAGAGTAGATAAAAGAGAGATTACAAAGGAGAACCCATAAATTTTTAGGGCAATGTGTATGTCCATTATCTTCACTGTGGTGACTGTTCCACAGGTGTTAAGAAACAGCAAAAGTTTTTAAAATGTAAACTTTATACTTGTGCAATTTACTACCTGTCAATTATATTTCAATAAAGCTATTAAAACTTTCTAATAACAATGTAAAATTTTTGGAAGATTTATGATTTTAAAAACATGAAATACGATTATCTGCTTAAAAAGCAAATTAAAAGACTAAAATTGGGTCTTAAGAATTCTGATGCTAAATTATTGCTTAAAATACATCAGATATAAATCAAATGCACCCATCATTTCATATTTCTTTTTTAAAAGTACCTTAATTTAATTACCTTGGATATTAGAAAATCTTATGCCAAAGAAAATCAACTTATGTTTTGAGCATCCACCTATAAAAAGAACTGAGCACTTAACCTGCCTTTTCCTGTAATTCTGCTGAAACTGAGGTAGATGTAAGTGGCATAACATTTCTCTTTACAATGAAATGCTAAAACTAGAATATTATCATTTTGAACCCCTACTGAATTATTAATAAATTAAGGCACTGCATATAAATGCCTAATATCACAAAAAAGAGAGCTAATCATGTATGTTTTTAATAAAAGAACACACGATCCTCTATTATAATTCTTTTATTTTAAATCGGTATACCAGGGATAGAACTGACGACCACACCCTTGCAAGGCAGGCACTTATGCCACTGAGCTAAATCCCCAGCCCCACCCTATTATAATTCTAACAAAAAGATTTTTAAAACTCAATTCAAACAGAATGTGACCAAATCTCTAAATCCAAGTAATTTACTAGAAATAGAGAAAAGACTCCTTAAATCTCTGATTTTTATGAGATATTTGAGAAATGTATCAAGCAACTAAAATGTAAGGACACTCCATAGATGTTAAAACTATGTAAATGACCACTGGAAATCTGGATGCTGATAACAGATACTTAAACTGATATTAAGATTTACTGTTTTAACAGATATTTACAGTAAGATATTAAGATTTACTGTTTTAACAGATATTTAAACTGATATTAAGATTTAGTTTTAGGTATGATAGTAGTATAGGAGGTTTTTTTGATTGTTTTTTAACTGAGAATCTCAGTGAAACATCATCTGCAAGGTGGCTGTTTTTGAAGCTGAGTGATGATTGTAATATTCCCTTTGATCTAATTTTATATATGCTTGAATTTTTAAAATGCAAAGTTTTTAATACTAAGGTATCAGTTCAATTTACTTTGTAATCATTTTCTGTACAAAGATATATAAATTCTAGGGGCCAGTGATATAGCTCAGCAGCACAGCACTTGCCTGGCAAGTACAAGGGTCTGAGTTCAATTTCTGGTATGAAAAATAAATAAATAAATAAAATAAAAATTCTAATTATTGACTTGACTATTGATAATATATCATTTCAGAATTTCAATTTATTCTTGAGTCACTTTTGTTTAGTAAGTTTTCAAGTGCTTCCACTATTGTACATAAACTTTTTATCACACTACCAAATAGTTCTGTGACCTAAACATATTAAAAATTACTTAAATTCTCATTGAGTGAGTATATATATACCTTTTCATGAGTCATCTCTATCCTTATATACTCTGCCTTGTGCCATTGAGCACACCATGATTTCAACTTTTGCCTTCTACTCTTATTATATATACCTAGACACAAATGCCCAGTAGATCTCTCATAAACCTGACAAAGTCCTACTTGTCTCCCAAAGGGCATCAGTATCACATTTTCCAGGAAACTTCCCCAAACTCACCTATGAGGAAACTGCTCATCTTTCTATTCTGCTTCAGCAATTTGAACATCTACTATTACTTTTGGTGTTTTAATTATAGAAGACACAAAAGTATCTTTTGTAAGAAAGTTATTTCTGGAACGAACTTAATCCACATCTTTAAATCCACACAGTAGGAGAAAAACCCTACCCATTACCTCACTGATTTTGGGAGAACTTCAGTGATGTCACATCTATTATAATCAGTTGTTCTCCCTGTGTAACAATCTGGAGAAGTTCTGGGGTAATAACTTTGACATGACCCTATACCAAAAGACTGGGGACAAGAGTCAAACATGAACCAACATTCCAGGCTCAGTAAACTGGAAAGGTAGGATCTTGGGATAGATACAAATCAAGGATCTACTATACATAGACGATCCTATACTCTGAAACACAGATTTTTTTCCTGGAGGCGATGATACTAGTGACATTCATATGTGCCACAAGTATTTACAAAGATCATCCCAGAAAACAAAATAAAAAATTATTGAGATAGAGAATGTCAAGACAAAGGAAGAAAATGCAGTCCCAGACCTTCAGCCCACCAGGTGGAAGTCACATACCTGAAGTATCTGAAATGATAATAACTGAAGTAAAGAAACAACTCCATGTGGGTGTAGAGGAAATCAGATCAGAAATAATCTCTCAAGTAAAAAAAGAAATGACTACCAATATGAAAGAATTGCTAAGCACATCTAAAGAAGACACAGATTAAAAAAGACAACCATAGGAAAATGATGCAAACCTTCAATGAATAATATAGGAAAGAATTAGAATGTGTGAAACAGATTCAAAGATGTATCAGGGAAATTAAAAACTCCATGGAAAGCTGGCAAAACTGCTTGAATGAAACTGAAGATAGACTTTTAGACCTGTCATGATTCATGTCTGTGGCCCTCAGGCTTCATAAGTTTGCACTGTGCATTTGTGATGCTTTATTGTCTAGTGCTTGGATTGATGGTGTCAGTGCTCCACCCACATAGGGGTGGAGCCAGGATGTGATGTAATGGCAGGAAGAAGGTATGTATTGCTCTTTGCTGGAGCAAGGAGCTTGCTGTTTGCAGCTGCCATGAATTGTGGCCCAGTCATGCCCGCCTGCCTTGGAGCCAACTGAGTGTGGACTGAAACCTCCAAAAACTGTAAGAAATAAACCTTTCCTTTCCCAACTTGGACTTCAGGTATTTTGTCTCAGCAATGAGTAAAATAACTCAGACAGAATGTGGTACCAAGAATGGGGTTGTTTGCTGTGACTACATCTGACCATGTTTTTCGAGAAGCTTTGGAAATGGCTTTTGGGCAGAGTTTGGAAAGGTTCGGACATGTCACCTGGATGCATAGAGCTGGAGCAGCTTAGGCTGTTCTGTAGAGGAGATTCTGGTCAGACCTCAGGAGACCAGAAGGCTGATAGAAAGTCTGATGGTAAAGACCAGGCTTGGGAGGTTTCTGCTGGGAAGAAAGACTACATTGGTTGTTGGTCTCCCCATGATGTGTGTTATGGCTTAGTAGAAAGTTTGTCTGCATTTTGCTCCTGCCAGAGACTTTGCCTGAGACTGAGACAAAGGGCAATGGACTGATTAATCTTGAAAAAGAAATTAAAAAGCAATTGAACCTTGAGGCTGTGGCATGGCTATTGTTGGAGGCTTTTAGCCAGCTTTATGTTGCAAATCAAGAGCAAAGAGCCCAACAGGATAATTTACAATGCTGTGAATTTGGCCAAAAGAAAAATTCCAGAAAGGCTGTGGATTGTAAAGACAAAGTTGAGATTTTCATTGTTGAGGGAAAACAGAGAGATAAGAAAGATGGCCCTGGGGCATCCCAGGAAGCGGGTCCCCACCTTTTATAGCCTCACTGCAAAGGTGAAAGAATTTGCTCAGAGGAGAAGGCTGCAGAGCACTATGCTCCAGAATGGCGACAGAGGCCACATGAGGTTCCAGAATGGTGGCAACATGGAGAAGCTTTTCCTCACAATCAGGTAAACAAAGCCCTGCAATCCAAGGAACTGACCCCTACAGCCAAGAAAGAGAAAAACCTGGCTACTGCTTCAGCTGGCAGCAGACCTTGGTGGCACCCACAAGGTGCTGATTTTAGGTGCAAGGAAAATGCACAAATTCTGAGGGTAAGACAGCTTCCACCTCAATTGCAAAGGGCCTGGCTGGCCAAGCAGTGTGCCCCTGAGAGGGCAATTTGTGAAGATGTTAAGGTGAAGCCAAAGGATTCCTGAGAACATGGCGGACAGACAACAGCAACTGCTGAACGCTCTCTAAAGGCTCGGCTCAGAGGCCAGGAATGATGCGGACTAAGGAGATACGAACCAGTAGAGATATGCTCTGCTGACTCAGGAACGAACTGGGCTGAGAGAATCCAACTTGGAATACAGCCCTGGCGCTAAAATAGGAACAGAAAAATCTCGGTGTGGAGACTCGACTCCGCGCCATCGGAAACCGCGGTTTGGATTTCCCGCCGCGCGGCGGCCGGCCACCTCCACAGCGGCTCAGCAAGGAGAGACACGACTCCCGAGCTCTGGGAACGGGCGTCTGGGAACGATCTCGGAAACGTGACGGGCAGGAAGGAAGGCTGACTGGTGGCGAGGTGAGCGAGGAACTGACTCCCTACCGCAGTCTGACTCCAGCGGAGGATTTTGTGGGCGCGGGCAGTCCTGTAAGAGCAGGGCGCGGCGGCAACTGCAGCCGCGCATTTCCCTCTCGGACGGGATTGGTGAAAGGTGCCTGGCCGGAGGGACGCTGCTCGCGGACTCCCTAGGCTGGCCTAGCCCAGATCCCAGAGTCTGACGGTGGCCCGGAGGAGCCACCGACTTCCGCATAGGCTGCTTCCTCCGCAACTCTCTGGGGCGCAGCGGTGAGCGGGAACAACTAGCCAGCGCAATTCGATCAAGCTGTAGCTGACAGGCAGGGAAGCCGGGCCTCCTGTGTAAGATTACATTTTATAAGGAACAGAAAATATGGGGAAGGGAAGCAACAAAAAAGGCTCCTCGACCCCCAATCCTGAGAATCAGGCAATAGTGGACACTGTACCAATATACATTAAGCGCCATTTAGAGAGCCTCATAGACCAATTCAGGAATGAAGTTATCAATGACCTGAAGCTAGAAGTATGCAGAATAGTTAGAGAAATGCTAAGCACCACCCAGGAAAAAGCAGATGGTGGAGTGGAAGAACAGAAAAAGAGGGGAGAATTGCTTGATGGAGAAAACAGAGAAAGCATTGAGTATGTGAAGCAGGTGCAAAGGGACTATCAAGAAATCAAGAAATATACCCAAGACTGGCATAACAGCTTGAAAGAAACTAAGGACAGACTATCTGAATTGGAGGGCAGACTTGAAACATGGGAGAATGAAATGAAAAACTTCTTAAAAATAACAAAGAAACACACAGCAATAATACAAAGACAAGAAGATGATAAGAGGAGCCATAACTTAAGGATTAAGAACATAAAAGAAGAAGTAGGGACACAAACAAGTGAACTACAAAAGCTACTCACAGAAATAATCCAGGAGAATTTTCCTAATTTAGCAAAAGGTAAAGATACTCAAATGTATGAGGCATACAGGACCCCAGCTACCTACAACCCTAACAGAGAAACACCCAGGCATATAATAATAAAAATTCCAGAAATTCAATACAAGAACAGAATATTAAAAGCTGTAAGAGACAAGAAACAGATCACTTACAAGGGAAGACCCATCAAAATTACAGCAGATTTCTCTTCACAAACCATCAAATCACGAAGAGCATGGGGAGAAATAATTCAAGCTTTGAAAGATAATAATCTACAGCCAAGATTGAGATATCCTGCACAACTGTCCCTGGAAATTGATGGAAAAACGAGGTGCTTCCAAGATAAAGAGGAACTGGGGGAATTTGCAACCACCAATCCAACCCTACAGAAAGTATTGCAGGATATTCTAAAAAAAGAAAAATACAAAGAACCCAGAAATAGGGGCGGGGAGGCCACAACGAATAGAGCAGAGACCAAAACGAAGAAGACAAACTGACAGCTACTGACAGAAAAAGAGCTCAACAGAAATGAGACAGAGAAGATTGGATGATAGGAACAGCTTTTTTTGGAGAAAATGACATCTTAATAGGTAATGCTGATTTAGTACCATCTTGTTTTGAGGTCTCATCTAGCTTTTGTTCTTCTGTCTCCAATGGTCTAAACAGGTTGTATCTTATTGGATTTTACTATGTACGATAATATAAGAAAAAACCTTTTAAAGACAAGGAGATTATACAGAGACCATTGTTCATTTTCTGTTGGTCGATTCTAAATGCTCTGTAATGCTGTTATTCTCTTAAATGGATATACATTGTTTTGATATACTTAATGCTACAGTGTATGAAGTTGTACTCAAGGACTTCAGGGAGGGAGTCAATATGGTAACTATTTTTGGGTCAGGATTAGCTGGTGGTGAAACACTGTTCTGCTTAAATGGTTATGTTTTGATCTGCCCTGTTTCGCTGTTATGCCCTTTTTTTTCTCAATCTCCACTCCATTATTTACTTTTTTATTTTTACCCATTTAATTACAGGGAAAAATATAGCAGGATATAATATAGTAACCCACTTTGACTTTTTATTATCTCGATTTGAAGCCCTGTATTGCTCTCACCATCTTGTTTTTGACTGAGGTTCCTATATTCTGTTTTGCTGGATAGTATCAGGTTCGAAAGTTTAGGCATCAGCTGAGAAGATAATGAGATTCATTACAACGCCCATTCTCATTAACTTTTATCTACTTTTGAAGACCTACAATGTCTCCAATGTTTTGGTTTTGTCGGTTTTATTCTTTACGGTTTTGTTCAATTGTATTACAACTAATGATATAGGCAATTCTATTAGAAATAGCGGGAGGCATTAGGGTAACCATTGTTGATCACCTTGTATTATGTTTTTATATTATCTATTATGTCCACCCTTTTGACTTGACCGATTCTGTTCTATTATGTCACATTTGGTTTTACTCTCTTCCAAAAAAGCAACAAGAACCGTGGGAGCAATGAAACCCAAAATGTGTAATAGTCACTGTACAAAAGAGAGGAAAAGAAAGTGCTCTAAACTATATAACTGCATGTATATTTAAAAGTATAAGATAGAAAATGATATCACAGAGTTTTATTGGATCATTGAACAGAACTGTTTGCAGTATCATTGGTGGAATGTCCACTCTACAAGCTTTAATTTTGTGACTTGAACAATTATTTCTAAGATGGCAATATGTAATCCATTAACTAGTGATTTCCTACTGCGCATTTTTTTATTCTGTAAATCTGTATAACTTGTACCCCTTCACTGTTTTTTTTTTCTTTCTTTTCTTTTCTCCTTAAATAAAAATTAAAAAAAATAAATAAATAAAAAAAAAAAAAGCTAAAAAAAAAAAAAAAAGGTGAAGCCAAAGGTGCAGTAGAGACCCCAAAAGTTTGGAAAAGCCAGGAACATGGATGATCCGAGGAAAGTCGAAAAAAGCATCAGAGAGGATTTAAGAGAAAAATCTGCAGAAGCTGAAATCCCTGAAATGCCATAGAGGTGGAATCACCCAAGCCTTTTGGAGCTTGTAACCAACCAGGTTGCTTCAGATGCTGAGCTTTGAAACTCTAGGACTTAATGTTCATCCTGCTGGATGTTGGACTTGCTTTGTTTCCAATGCTTTCTATTCCCGTTTGTAACTACTGGAATGGTAATGTTTATCTTGTGCCTTTGCATTTCAGAAATGTTTAACCTTGTTTCATTTGTACAGGGGGTTACAGTTAAGAGTTTGCCATAGATCTTGGAGGAGACTTGGGACTTGGACTATTCAGCAATGCTGAAACTTTAGGACTTTGGCAACTCTTTGAGGTGGACTAAATGTCTTTTGTATAAAGGATGTACATGAGTCCTGGGGGCCAGGGGCAGAATGTCTTGGTTTATGTCTGTGGCCCCCAAGCCTCATAAGTTTGCTTTGTGCTTTTGTGATGCTTCATTGTCTAGTGCTTGGATTGATGGTGTCAGTGCTCCTCCCACATAGGGGTGGATGTGATGTAATGGCAGGAAGAAGGTATGTCTTGCTCTTTGCTGGTTCCTGCTTGCTGTTTGCAGCTGCCATGAATTGCGGCCCAGCCATGCCCGCCTGCCTTGGAGCCAACTGAGTGTGGACTGAAACCTCCAAAAACTGTAAGAAATAAATCTTTCCTTTCCCAACTTGGGCTTCAGGTATTTTGTTTCAGCAACGAGTAAAAAGTAACTAAGACAAGACCTTAAAGACATGATTGTGGCTAGAGATCAAGAAAGGAAAGATTTTATAAAAATTACAAGGAATCAGGAAATAACAACTGTAACATGATACAAAGAAAAACAATATAAGATTGATAAGTGTCAATGAAAAAAGCAGGAGTCAACACAAATGACATAAAAAGATTATTTGCAGAAGTAATAGCAGAATATTTACCAACCATGGGAAACAAATCTAAAATGCAGATAAGTGAGCCTTACAGAACTCCAATTAGCTACGATCAAAATAAACCTACACCCAGACATATAATACAGATCTCAGAAACTCATCACAAAAACAGAATATTAAAAGTTGTTAGAGAAAACAAGATCACCTATAAAGGAAAATCCATCAGAATCATGGCAGACGTCTCAACACAAACCATCAAGTCAAGAAGAGCTTGGAGTATAGTATTTCAACTCCTGAAAGAAAACTTCCAACCCAGATTGATGTTCCAACAACTTCCAACCCAGACTGATGTACCCTGCAAAACTACCTTTCAAAATTAACAAAGAAAGATACTTCCATGACAAAGTACTAAAAACATTCATGACCAACAAACCAACCTTATAAAGGGTACTGAAAGGTATTTTATAGAGATAAAAATGACCACAATTCCACGAATAACAAAGAAAGAAACCGCCAAGCAAGGCAAGCAATTAACCAGAAGAAAACTAAGGAACCAATAGCAGGAAGACAACATAACAAAGATAAATCAATACATATCAGTAATAAACGTTAGGCCTCAACTCACCAGTCAAAAAAAACAGACTGGTAGAGTGTATCAAGAAGAAAAAAAACCAACAGTATGTTATACACAAGAAACACATTTAACTCAAAAAGAAATTCATACACTGAAAGTCAAAGGACAGAAAACAGTATTTAATGCAACAGGAACCCAGCAAAAAGCAGAGTTAGGCATTCTGTTTGCAGACAAAGAACTTCAAACCAAGAATGATCAAAAGATAAATAAGGTCAATACACATTTGTAAGGGAAAAACGTAAAGAGGAAGACATAATAATCATGAATATATATGCACCAAATTCAGGAGCACCCAACTATATAAGAAAAATATTAACAGATATGAAAAATCAAATAATAACACAATTGGAATGGGGAACCTTACCATCCCACTGCCATAAAGAAATCAACTAGACAAAAAAATCAGCAAAGAAGTAACAACTGAACCAAACTTGTAAACAAATAGGCTTAGCAGACATTTACAGTGTTTTACCATACAATGTCAAAATATACATTTTGCTCAGCTGCACATAGGACATTCCCTAAAATAGACCATATACTAGCCCACAGAACAATCTTAAGTAAATGCAAAGGAACTAAAATTATCCAATGCATAATCTCTGACCACAGTGCAATGAAATTTGAAATTAATGACAGAACAAACCACAAAAACTCCATAAACACATGGAAATTAAGTAACAATGGGTCCTGAACAAATAATGGGTCAGAGATGAAATTAGAAACGAAAACAGTATCTACAATCAAATGAAAATGCAAAAACAGCTTATAGGAACCTTTGGAACACAATGAAAGCAGTCCTCAGAGGAAAATTTATAGTAGTGAATTCTCACATCAGGAAAACGGAACAAGTACAAATAACCTAATATTGCACCTCAAGCTACTAGAAAAAGAAGAGCAAGTTAAGCCCAAAGCCAAAGGAGGAAATTATAAAGACCAAAGCAGAAGCCAACACAATTGAGGCTAATGAAACAATATAAAAAATTAACAAATCAGGGCTGGGGATTTAGCTCAGCGGCATAAGCACCTGCCTTGCAAGCAGGCGGTCGTGAGTTTAAATAAAATTGATAAACCCCTATCTAACCTTATACAAAAGAAGGAAAGAAAAAATTTAAATTCATATAATAGGGAATGAAAAGGATGAAATCACCACAGATCCTGTGGAAATCCAGAAAATCATCAATATTTACTTCGAAAATCTTTACTCTCATAGGATAGAAAACACAGAAGAAATGGACAAATTCCTTGAAACATGAATTACTGAAGCTGGATCAAGAATATCTGAAAACACTTCAATAACCCAGTATCAGCTAATGATATTTAAAATGTTCTTCAAAAATTACCAACAAAGAAAATCCTGGGTCCTGATGAATTCACTGCTGAATTCTACAAGAAATTTATGGAAGACTTAATGCCAACACTTAAATTCTTCAATGAAACTGAAAGGGAAGCAATTCTCCCTAACTCATTCCTGGGGGCAAGTACTACCCTGATACCAAAATCAGAGAGACTCAACCAAAAAGAACTATAGGCCAATCTCTGTAATAAACACAAATGCAAAAATTTTCAATACTAAACTAACAAACAGAATGCAGCAAATCAGCAAGAAGATTGTACACCATCACTAAGTACAGAAATGCCATAGGAATGAAGGGATGTTTCAACACACACAATTCAATAAATATACTACATCATATCAACGAAGCCAAAGACAAAAAGCACGAATATCTCAAGAGATGTACAAAAAGGTTTTTATAAAGCCCAACACTCATTCGTGAAAAAAAAAACCTACAGAAAATCAGACTAGATGGTCTTTACCTCAATCTGATAAAAGCTATCTATGACAAAACAACAGCCAACATCATATTAAAAGGACAAAAACTGAAAGCTTTCACTCTAAAGTCAGGAACAAGATAAGAATGTCCACTATCACCACTTCTATTCAATATAGTCCTGGAAACATTACCCAGAGCAATTAGACAAGAGAGAAAAATAAAAAGGAGTAAGATAGAAAGAAGTAAAGTTACTGCTTTTAGACAACACAATATTGTACATAGAAGATCCTGAAAACTCCACCAAAAGACTTCTAGATTAAATAACCAAATTCATTAGTGTACCTGGATACAAACTTGACACTCAAAAATCAAATGCAGTCCTATACATAAAAAACAAGCTCAGAGATAAAAATTAAGAAAACCATACCTTCCACAATAACATCCAAAAAAATAAAATACTTAAGAATCAATCTAACAAAAAAAAGTATACATTGAAAAAATCACAGTACTCTGAAAAAAGAAATTGAAGAGGATCTCAGAAAATGGAAAGCTACTCCTTGCTTACAGATAAGAAGCAACAACATTGTGAAAAAGGACATACTCCCAAAATTGTTACATAGATTTAATGCAATTCTAATCAAAATACCATTAGCATACCTTACAGTTCTAGAGAAAACATTCCTAAAATTCATGAGGAATCAGGACAGACCTAGAATAGCAAAGGCAATCCTTGGCAACAAAGACAAGGCAGGAGGCATAACAATCCCAGACTTGAAATTATACTACAAAGCTACTATGATAAAATTAGCACAGTATTGGCCAAAAAACAGACCTGGGGATCAACAGAACAGAATAAAAGATGCAGACATAAATACAAACATACATATCCACCTTATGTTTAACAAAGGGACCAAACATATTCATCAGAAGAAAGATAGCCTCTTTAATAAATGGTGTGGGAAAAATTGGCTTTCTACATGACAAAGACTAAAACTTGACCCATGTCCTTCACCATGCACTAAAGTTGAAAAGGATCAAAGATCTACATATTAAAACAGAAACACTAAATCTACTGGAAGAGAGAGTAGGTAGAAATCTTGAAGACATAGGTAGGCAGAGAGTTCATGAACAAAAACCAAACTGCGTGGGAAGTACTCCAAAGAATCAACAACTGAGATCTCATTAAAGTTTCTGTACATCAAAAGAAATCACCAACAGAGTGAAAAAAAAAACCCACAAACTGGGAAAAAAATTTTAGCCAACTATCCCTCAGACTAAAAACATCTATACAGAATATATAAAGAATTTTAAAAAATCAGTCCCCCTAAATTAAAAGACCCAATCCAAAAACGGGCATCTGAGATGAATATATACTTTTCAGATGAAGAAATACAAATAGCAAATATATGAAAAAATACTCAACATCATCAGTCATTAGAGAAATGCAAATTAAAACAATATAGAGATTCTATCTCACCCCAGAAAAAAAAAATGGCTACCATCAAAAAATCATCCAGTAACAAAAATCATCCAGTAATAAATGCTGGTGGGGTTGTTGGGAAAAAAGAACCTTCTCCATTGTCGGTGGAAGTACAGAATGGTGCAACCACTGTGGAAATCAGTATGGAGATTCCTCAAAATATTAGGATTAGAGATTTTATTTGACCCAGCTATTCCCCTTTTGGGAATTTTTCCAGAAGAATTGAAAACATCAAACCACAACGATATATGTGCACTCATATTTATAGCAGCACAATTTATAATAGCTAAATCTTGGAAACATCACAAATGCCCATCATCTAGGGAATGGATAAAAAAGATGTGGTATTCTTATACAATGGAGTACTACTCATCTATAAAGAAAGATAAACTCAAAGTTTTTATAGGAAAATGGCTGCAACTACAGACCATACTCAAAAGTGAAATAACACCTGTATGTATAAACATTGTATTGTCTCCCTAGTGTAAGAAACTATAAGAGTAAACAAGATCCAAAGTTTATACTGTGAAAGGGAAAGAAACTAAAGGTAAAAATAACTGGGATAGGGGAAGGAGAAAATAAGGAAGGGAAAAAATACATATATGCATATACATAAATAGAAGATACCAAAGATAATCGTACAACTCATTAAAAGGAACAGTGTTTATACTGTTTGATTAATTTGCATGCCTGTATTTGGTAATCTGTGCAGCTATTTTGAACACAACAACATGCAATATAATAACCACTGTTAATTTCCTATCATATTGTTTTGAAATTCTGTATCATTTCTATTGTTTTACTCTTTAAACTGCCACAGTAGACATATACACATCATTTATATGCTGCCTAATTTTAGTATTTCCTTAAACTCTATTATTTCTACATATAGATCTGTATTTTAAGAGTTTTCATATATGTCTTTATCTAGATTTAAGGGAGTCAGACATTCAACAGGAGTAAATTCCCTTCTCACATTTCACAAAATATCCTGTGTCAAAGCAAGAATTATATCCTTGCAATGTCAACAGAACCAAAATAAGAACTGGAGAAATCAAATTAATAGTTCAAAATTGTCTCTGTTTTTTTGATACTATTTATGCAAAGCTTTTGCACTACTGAACCCTTTTTATTTGAGACAGGGTCCTTTTAAATTAACCAAAGTAGGCTCAAATCCTATCTTAGCCTCCAGAGTAGCTGGGATGATAAATATGCACCACATTGCCCAGCTCAAAAATCTTAATGGAAGAAAAGATTTGCTCCAATTCTACTTCCTATACAAGTTCACCTGGTTAATCTATTTAAAACAGATATGCATTTTTACTATTTATTGAAACACCAACTAATTCAGAAAAAGAAAAAAGAATAGTAATACTAAGTGATTATTTTCTGGTTCCAGAAGGAAGGAGTAAAACAGCCAAAAAAAAGCCTTGTACTATTATTCCAATGTTTCTGTATCATCTGCTTTTTAAAAACTGTTACATGTTATTGTAGCCACCAGGAAAATGATTTAAAAGCCATATTTCTTTCATGTTATTCAAGAAAAAGTTTAATTATTCAACTTATTCTTACCAGATTTAAGACCTGAAATTTTGAAGATGGCACTTGGTTTCCCATTTGTGACGAATCCTAGCAGTTGCCACACAGGCATTCCATTTGAATCAGGATAGGAAAAGTAGACAGATCCACCCATTCCTTCAGGAAACGGGATTGTTCCCAGCATAAAAACAACAACATGGTTGATATTTTCATAATCAGGTAAGTCAAAAACAAACTTATCCTCTGCCACTTGCTGTGCAGCTGTTTGCACCTAGAAAATAAGAAACTTGTCTTAGTTCAATAGTTTGATGAGTTTCTATAAACCCACAAAGTATCATTATAAACTGTATCACCATCATTGATTATGATCACCATACCATTTATAATGTTGTGCTAACCTATAATGTGGTACTTTCAATTATGAAACTCAAACTTTTTATGTATTTGTTTATTTAGTAAGCCTCACACATGCTACTGTGTAGTATCACTGAGCCCTGAAAGTGGTTTTTAAGAGAATCCAAAAATACATATTTAGCCTTAAAATGATCATTTAATAAATGCTATCTTTTAAAAATGTAACTAACTTCTTTCAGAAATATCATGAAAGAATTTTACTTACATAAACTAATAACCATATTTTTGGAATACTGTAAAAATAAAAAGCTGTGCAAATCATACTACCAAGCTTTTATCCTCCAATTTGACCTATACAACCTGAGATAATTAAAATAGTTAAGTAATTCAGAAGTCAGTCTTCAATTATAGATTGTGTATCCACAAAGTCAGCTACTTACTAAAATTTGTAACCCAAAACAATGCTTGTATAATTCTGTAGTCATTCATGGACTGTTATAGAAAAAAACATCAAAGTTTAGCTGACTCAAGCATTTCCAGCTAATATGAACCAAGGTATGCTACACCCGCTTGCGTTAGTCCAAATTCTGTGAACAAGTGTACTTTTCACAATCTATTTAGTACCATGGTTCATCTGTAATTTGTACTTTTGACTGGTGATTTTATTTTTAAAAAGGCCAAAGTTTACATGCTGGCAATTGTTTCTAATTGCAAGATGACCTTATATAGAGAAAATGCAGGCTAAATTTTATTCAGTTGTAAGTTATAATATTGGTGGCCCATGAGTGTGAATTAATCAACAATGCATATAAAATTCTTTAAACAAACAAACATACAAAATAAGTTTTCACAGGCTCATCAAAAATGCTGTGATTAGCCAGGAGTGGTGGTGCACACCTATAATCCCAGCAATCAGGAGGCGGAGGCAGGAGGATCACTGTGAGTTTGAGGCCAATCTGTGGTACAAAGTGAGTTCAAGACTAGCCTGAACTGTATATGAAACTGTGTCTCCAAAAAAAAAAATCAGTTTTGACTATAGCTGTGGATGTAGCTCTGTGATAGAACACTAACATGCTCAAGGTCCTCAGTTCAATTCCCAGTACTGAAAAAAAAAAAGCTATTACTAAAAAAATTTTTTAAAAAAGATGGTAACCCTGCACTTTGCAATTCTGCTGTTCATAAATATTTTAGAGAATATGACTACTAGAATGAGGACTATACCTATATATAAAATATACAAATTCTGAGAGTTGGGAATTTATAGTTTTCCTGAACTCATTTCATAATCTAATTTTGTTTCAGAACTGAACATTAATTTTAAAATTGAGATACTATAATATAAATAATTACAGGAATTTTTTTAATTTTTAGAAAAATATTAATACTGCTGTTTCATACCATTAGCAAAAATATTAATTCTGACTGTGCTCAGGTAGATAGGCTGTCAAAATCTACCTTATGTGATTTTTATTGATTTGATTTTTGCTTTTGACTTGCAACTAATAATCACAAAAATATCAAACCTGAGTTACTATTATTTTAAAGACAAAATGGCAACTTATTTTGTTTCCAGTATTTGCTAGTTGTTGCTGAAATATTTATTCTCCCTCTGTAATACCAACTGCACTAAATTAAACCCCACTATGTCAGACTGAGTTCTCATTCCTTCTCAATTTTCTGACAATTTAAAACCTACTTCAAATATAAAAAATAAAACAACAAAACCAAACTGTATCAGTATTAATTTTTATCAGGTTTTAGAATACATTTAACCTCAGTATGAAAAACTGTACTTCTGAATCTTGAAATACCTACCAGACAAAATAAAAAATTCTTAAAACGTAACTCAGTACAAGGAACCAGAGAGTAAATCTGTATTGACGAGCTCATTCTTTTGTGTGTGTGCATGTATAGTATTGAGAATTGAACTGAAGGACTTCAGCACATTCTTAGCCTTATTTTTAAAAGGCAGTCTAGGTACTTCTATGTTACTAAATTGTTGAAGCAAGGCCCTAACTTGTGATCCTCCTGCCTCAGCCTGATATTAATCCTTAAGAAATAAAGAGTACCTCACACTTAGATAAAAAATTTCAAAAAATAAAACTTACAGCTAAAACTTTAACTTCATTTTTCTATTAACAGAATAAATTTTGAGATGTCACTAGGTCTATTCATCCTTCATTTTGATTTATGCTCTTCATTTTTAATTTACACATCTTAATATTACAGAATTAAAGAAAACCGCCCCCCACGCAAAAAGTCTAAAAGAAACCTGTATAAGAAATTTTCATCACACAACTTGTGTGAAGAGATAACTGCTTAAATTTCCTTCCAAATTTGATTGACCTGATACATGGATTCTGTGTAGCTTTTTATTCTCTAAAGACACCTAATTTCAATTTCACTGATGACACCCATCCCAAATTGGTCCTTTACTTTTCCCAAAACACAACAGGGCAAACTAGTCAAAGGAGCTCACATCTGTAATCCCAGCTACTGAAGCATCAGACACCAGCCTGGGTATTTAGCAAGGGCTTATCTCAAAACATCACAAAGGACAGTGCCAGAAGGTTGCCATGGAACCCTCTGTCACTATGCATTGGAATTCCTAGCACAGAAAAAAAAAAAAAAGGAAGCGGCAGTCCAAAATTTTGTATCACCAAAACTACCAACTAGCACTATCCCCTCTTAAGTCATTCAAGAGACAGTAAAGTTTAAGGCTAGTAGTCTTTGTGGTTT
This sequence comes from Cavia porcellus, assembly GCF_034190915.1. Classification (NCBI taxonomy): domain Eukaryota; kingdom Metazoa; phylum Chordata; class Mammalia; order Rodentia; family Caviidae; genus Cavia; species Cavia porcellus. Next base: position 47,973,234 of record NW_026947492.1, read on the forward strand.
CTTGAAATTAGGTACAAAACTTAATACGTTATTAAAAAGGGATGAAAAATCTCAACGAAAGGGGATGCGATATTTAACATAGAAAGTAAAAAGAAAAACCTCCAGCCAGGCACGGGGTGATCATCTGTAATTCTATCACTTGGGAAGCTGAGCCAAGTGGATCGCTGTGAGTTGGAGGCCAGCCTGAATACAAAGTGAGATCCTGTCTCAAAGGAAGAAAAGAACAGAAATGAAACTATAAGTGAAAGGAACCAGATTGAAAAAGTGGATGTCTATGTTTCTATGAAAGCAAACTAGGACTTGCCTTCCTGATTACTCCTTAAGTGTTTGATACCACTGTCATTTAACTGTAATAACCTGTCAAGGCAGCTTACCCTTTTGACCAAGAAAACTCTTGTTTGCACCCTTTTCCAGTTTCTCAAAGGGCTCGCACCTATATTTCAGCGTTTTTAATCCGCCAACTTTCAATTACACTAAACGTATTTATACCAGGATCCTTACAAAGGTGCCTAAAGAGTTTCATCTTGGATAGTCTGCTACAAACTAGATTAAAATCCCAGATGTACTTGTAACTCACGTCCCGAGTTTAGAACATTTCTACTGCCGACTGAGTTTTAAGTCCCTCAACTATAAAATGATAATCACCATATCACAATTAATAAGCGCTGCACAGACGGCTGAAATAACAAGTAACTGAGGAAAAAAATAAATAAAAGGAGTGCACTGCATAGTCCAGTACTTCATACAACATGCACCCTCCATAAATGGCAAGTAACACTGCTTACTATTCAAATATATCTGGACAGTCAGAAGTGCACCTTAACGTCCCTACACTGCATCCCATACAAGCAGCCAAATAAAGACTAGTATGTTTCCCGAAGTCTCCAGCATCTGCACATCAACCCGGTTCCCCCGACTTCGCCCTCAGTATCCTGACCCCTTCCTGATACCACCCGCCCCGTCCTCACCAGCCTCCCCGCCACTAGGCAGCCAAACATGGCGGCGGCGGCTCCACTCAGCGGGGACCTGAAATCAGCGACTAGGAAGACTGTGGCTGCTACCCTAATGGAGCTCAAGAACCTTCCAGAATTCGCGAGTGGGAGTCAGCCTCTCTCCACTACCAGGCGACAAGGCGACAGGGCGACCAGGAGCGCAGCGGGAACGCCTCCTGACCCACGACCTCTGACCTTTCATTCCTAATCAGCACGCCTCTCAGGCGAGTAGTACTTCCGGGGCTTGCACACAGTCTCCTATTAAGGGAGAAAGGAGATCCGGCGCCAGTAAATAACTACAAGTACCATAAGGCACTGAGCGGGCTTCCGGGAAGGGAAGCGAGGAGGCTTTGCATGCTGGAGTTGGTAGTCCCAGCTTTCCACCCTCACAATCCACAGCCAAAATTACCAATTATCACTTCAAGAGGAAACGCTTCCGAAGTCTCTGTGACACTTTAGAGTAACAGTATGCCTTTACAAATCAGTTCACCATGTGAGGTAAGTAGTATACTGTTTTATAGGTTAAAAAAAAAATAGAATTTTAGAGTACAGTGGTCCCAAATCTTTACACAAAATTAAATGGAGCCTGAAATGAAGTCATGCTCTAATTTCATAGTTCCTTCTGGGATCAGTACCTTAGAAACACATTTAACAAGTCTGTGGTACTTACTAACAAATTTATTGTAGCTCCAATTTCATTTTTCTATAAACTTACTTTTCAATTGTGGTCGAATTATGTAATCTTTCAATAGTCCATATGCAAAATAATCACTGTACTATCTCCCTGTGTTTCTGGGAGGGCTAAATGACTATACATTTCACTTAGAATAGTGCTTGGCCATAGTTTTGTTGCAAAATATCTGCTTGCCTCATGTGTTCCCATAGGAAGTGACATCAGGTACTGTCACCAATACAGTACTCATTCTGTTCCAATTCCCTTTCTTTTTATAGAATGGAAGCGGGTCTTTGTGTATTGTAAAATATTTTGAGTTTAGGCCACCAGTCATAAGCAGTTATGTCTTCCAGTCCCAAGTTGTATACAGAGTATCAGTTTGAAAAGTCCTGTGGCTCCAGAATCTGTGACCCTCTGTATTACCTCATGCAACCTTTTGAGATAGATGAAGCAAAAATGAAGGAAAAGTTCTACCAGTGTTTTCCAGCTCTGTACTGAAGTCCCAGAACACTAAGCTAATACGCTCATGGTCTTCTTTTCTGTCCGTAAAATTGGGTAATAAATAGTATTTGCCTCATAAGGCTGTTATGAAGGCTCTTAAATTTTAAAGTACTACCAAGTGGCCAGAATATAGCTAAATAAAACAGGTTTATGTAGTTCAGGCTGGCCTTGAACTCACTTTGTAGCCCAGGCTGGTCTCAAACTCCCAAGGATCCTCCTGCCTCAGCCTCCTTAGTGCTGGGATTATAGGCATGAGCCACCACGCCCCGCTTTAAAATAGTAGTTTTTAACACTACTGCCTTTCCAAATTTTTCACGTTGTGCCTTACATCTACTTAATTTTTAGAGCCATTTATACTGTATTTTTCAACTTTAATATGCACTTGGTAATTTCTTACATACTCATTTACTTTAGAAATCTTTCTGTATAGCTCCCCTTACATAGCAGTTTTGTTTTGATTTGTTTTGGCTTTTTGAGACAGGGTCTTGCTATGCAGTTCAGGCTGGCCTTATGCTCATTTGTAGCTCAGGCTGGTCTCGAACTTGCAATGATCCTCCTGCCTCAGCCTTGTGAGTGCTGAGATAATAGGCGTGCACCACCACAGCTGGCTATAGCAGGTTTATTTCAGAGACTGCGAACTGGCTAACTTAACTTTATTGTCTTAATCCTTTGTTACGTAGCATTTGAGGGTTTTTTTTCCATTTTACTGGTAAACTGTCTCAGTAATAATTTTTCTGCTGACCAAGGGTTAAACATTATTTTCAGTGAAATAAAACTTGCCTCAAAACAGTTAAAAAGGTAACAGTGTAAGGTACTGTACAAGTATACAATTTTATACTTTTAAACAAAATTTTATAAATATATGATTTATAGAAACAGAAAGTTAATTTGTAAAAACTTTACAAAATTCAGGGGTTTGTTTTTTTCATTTACCTTAACTTGTAACTTTATCTTTATAACTACAGTACTTTTGGTTTGTAACTACTCAACTCAAGCTTTCTTACAGTAGTTACTACTGTAACTACTCAACTCAAGCTTTCTTCATTCCCTCTGCTTCAAATTAACCCCTCCACATGTAATCCTGGTCTTAATTCTTTGGGATTTTTTTTTTTTTTTAATCCACAAGTAAATGCAACACACCCTATGTCTGAGAAAAACAACAGCAGCAGCATCTCACCTCCCTGGACCCTATGAAACCTACTTAGCTCTTACTCACTTAGCCAGTTATATCCCTTTCAGAAAAGAAGGCAGCAACTCATATGGGCAAACTCGCTACTTCTTTCATCAGCTGACCCACTGCATCTAAGCTTCTATATCCTCTCATCTTCTGTTCTAGTAACATTTCCACTAAAGTTACTAATTGCTGGTTACAAATCTAATGGCAAGAAAACATTAATATATATTCTAACTCTTAAACTTTAAATGTACAGTATTTATGAAATTGTCACAGAAAATCATTAAAAGTATGAAACATAAGAATACAATCTCCAACAATTATAATTCAGTTTAATTTCAGAGCCTATACTTAATCTGTAGATTAAATGTCTTTCGCCAGTTTAAAAAAAAAAAACAAAAAATGTAAGGCATAATTTTATTACTTTCAAATTGTTTCATTACAATAAAATAACTAAAACACAGCTTTACAAAAATAAATTTTTATTGAAAGCAGTACAGTCTGAGCAGGAAGACAATACAAAGAATGTAAACAATGTAAACACTACATTCAAGCTCAGCCTGATTGAACGCTGAAAAACAAGTCTAAATTTTCTATGTGCCCTTACTAGCAAGATACATTAATTCTATTGTACACAGACAACACACTCTAATTTTGGTTAGGAAAAAATATTTTATCGAAGTCGATCCCAACGCCAAATACTGGCATCATCACAAACAGCTATAAGAATGCTGCTATCCCTGCTAAAACTGGTTTGCCGAATAGCAGCACCACATTTATGATGAGTCAGTGTTGTACATCTAGGGAAAAAACATGACAAGAAGTTAAATGTCATACATAATATTTTAAAAGAGTAAGAAATACTTAATACTTAAAAGAGTAAGAAATAATACTTAAAAGAGTAAGAAAATAAACATTTGTTCCAATTTTCATAAAAAGCATTTAAAGCTAGAAATCTTCATTAGAGTTCCACCTCAAATTTCATAAAATTTGGATGACTATAAGTTCAACAGTCACCACATAATTTGTGCAAGACAAATATCTTGTCATCAAGGTACTCAGAAAATACAAATTGTTACTGAAACAAAAAAATTTTAGCTCTGAAACTTGTAAGTTAAAATGATTTAAGGATGACACTGCAAAAAACAATTATTTCCTCTATACAGGCATAAAAGTTTGGAAAAAATGATGAAATTTTGAACACTTTACAAGTTTCTAAATACTTACTTGGCTTTATGAGGATCTTCTACTTCTAAATCCCAAACATAAAGTTTGCCAACCTGATTGCCCAATGCAAGCATCTGTATAAACATATTTTTAAAAACATCAAATTAATAAAATCACTCAAAGACAATCAATCCAGACATTTTTCTTCAGAAAACCTTGGCTCTAGCCTCTGATTGTGCTCTTGACTATTTCTTTGAATCTTATATTCCTAATTTGTAAATAGGGGTAGGAGCAATTAATGTTTCACAGGTGTCTTGAGTGAAGGCGTTCTGCAATTTTATGAGGAGGGTTTTACCCTCTATACTGTTAGTATGGTAGCTTTTTATTCTACCCTAAAGAACTTTGACCAAAGCTGTGGAAAGCTCTTCCAAAATTTTCCTACAGAATAAATCTTAATTTATTACCAAAAACTTTTAAAACCACATTTCTTTTACTTTGAGGAATGAGTATTTTGGGGGAGGATCAAACTGGTGAAGTAGGAGTCAGATTATTAAGAATATGTGGATTCTAACGCTGAATTTTCTAAATTTTCTCTAAGATAAAAGCTATATAAGAAATTAACACTCTACTCACTAAAATATTAAATCAAATGTAACATCTACCTTCCACCATTGGTATTTAACTGCCAATTTCATTTAAGATAGGCACTGCAGATGGTGTGCAGACTCCATTAAGGTAGAATACATAACATCAAAGGGCAGTTATTGAAACAAAACATCAAGCTAGATTCTTAGAGGAAAAAGAATAGAAAAAGCTAGGATCACAATGGTCTTTAAAAGTCAAATAATTTCAAAAGGTAAAAATATGCTGCTACCTTTTGCCAGAAATCCATAGAAAACCTCATGTACCAAATGTCACACTGGCTGTAATCAAATCGCCCAAGAATAGTCACATTAGACTCACTAGGTTTAATTTTATCTATATCATCTTCCATTTTGCCAGGTTTCCAGCACACAATGGCATTTTCACAAGACTAAAAAGAAAAATGAGAAAAACAAGTATTAATTGTAGATCTGAATTTTAAAAACTAAATACAAGATTCCATTATCGTTTTAGAATTGAAAGCTCTAAGAATGCATTTAATCCAGTGATACGCATTAATTTGTATATCCATATTTAAGGACAAGAAGTCTGATTATCAACATATTTAAACAATGCAAAAGAATTACGTTGTTTAGAAGAGTCATTTTGGAAGTCATAATTTCTCTTCCAAATCAAAAGTTCAACTTTAATTTGGCACCCAGACTTGCAGTGTTCTACAGCAAAGGTACAGTTTACAAACACATATTATTACAATTCAGAGCGTTATACTCTTGACTCCTCCTTCACCAGTTTCATCCTCTCCCAATTTTCCAATTCACTTCTAACCATTAGTGGTTCATTTTACTTTTTAACTGTTAATTCTTCATCTACACACAGTTGTCTGTGCCATGTGGTAGATAAATGCTCAATAGGTATCACAGGAAAAGTGAACTCATTGAAAGGGCCTCAGCAATCAGATTATAAACAGGGCAAGAAGACACAGTATCAACAGTGGTTAAATATCCAGACATTGACATGGGGATGGAATCTCAATGAGTTGTGAAGTTGTACTTTCCCCATCATTAACATTAAATTTCTGTGTACATTCTTCTATTTAAGTTGTAATTAGTAAAGAATACAATAAACATTACTGTCTAGGTCAGTGGTTTTCCTACTAAAGAACTTTTGGTAATATATCTGACCTCTAGTTAGTTGATAGAGGCCAGGGATACTACTAACCATCTAATGAAGAACAGGACAGCTACTCCAACCCAAAGTATATGGTTCAACCTCAACAGGATTTGGAAATCCCAGTGTAGGCAAATAACGGCCCTACAGTTTTTACATGACAACCTATACAGTCAGAGGTGGCAGCCCTTCAGGGGTCACAGGGCATTTAACCACAAGGCTACAGGAAGAATTTCTTCACCTTTTTCAGACTTCTGAAACTCTTGTGTTACAGGTTATCTGTTACCCAAGTTCTTATCTGCTCAATAGGTTAGACTTTACCTAATTTTAATGCTTCTTCATTATGTATACCATGGGATCAATAACCAGGGAGTTTTCTCAAGACTCGTCTTAGCCCAAACCCCACTGATTATGAGTCTCTAAGAAGGCAAAAACTTAATAATTCTAAAATGGCTCAAGTACTTCTTAGTAAGGAAACTGGTAAAGTTTTTGTTTTTGTACCAGGATTGGGATGAGGCACTAGGGACTGAACCCAAGATCTAACAAGTTACAATAGGCAAGCACACTAACCACTGCAGTTCATCCCTGGCCAAGAATATTTACTTATTAGAGACTTTCACAGAAAGCATTAAAGCATAAGAAAGTAAAAATAATTCACCAGAGCTAACAGCTATATTTGAAAACCACCTAGATAGCATTCTAAATTACAAATTCCTAGGTTCTTGTGCCAGATTGAAACTCTCTGGAAGTTAAGTATAGGAATCCACTTTACCATGTTTTTCTAGTGATTTTGACTCCCTGTCAGATTTGAGACCATTAAGATACCTTAATCCTGCATCCTACCTAAATTCAGAAATCCTTTCTTATGGTTTGGTTAAATTCTAAAAGGAGAAAATTAAAACTACTGATTTTTTACTGCTGCTACCAAAACAGAATAGATGTACATTTCCCTATTTATTCCATTCAGTATAATAATTTTAAAGTCCAAGTATCATATATAAAGCAAACATATTTCTCTGAAAAGTGAGAGAAAGCAGACAAGTGGGAAACCCAAGAACATGAACCACAGAATGCAAGTTTCCCATATTTTCTTTTCCTTTGTCTCTAATGTCAAAGGCAACAACTCAGAAGTGTAAAGAAAGAAAAAAACCTCAACAAAAGCCTGCTATTTCTAGCCACAGAACTAACAAAAGTGGTAGCCTAATAAGACAAGCTTTCAGACAAATGCTCTGTTCTAGTCAAATACCACAGAAAAACCTGCAAGCTTCTGTCTACTTGTACCTCTAAAGGCCTAATGTGGAACCATTCCCAGGTCAGAACTATGTACCTCAAGTGATTATCTATTCTCCCTACCCCCTACAGTAATGAGCTAACTCTCTTCTTAGTCTCTTGGTGGGCTAGTATCCCAGAAAGCCCAGTAGTCAGGACATTCACAACTATCCAAGTAGTAATACCACAACCAACTGTATACAAAAGCAATGGAAACTGCTAGATAAGCAGTAATGAGGCATCCTGTGTCTCCCGCTGTCCCAACCACAAAATATCAGAGGAAACCTGCCACAATAAAAGATCTTTTTAAAAGATGCAGTATGTCATAATACCCAATATATTTAGATCTCAAGCAAAAATTACTTATCAGAAAAATCTCAACTTTAAAAAAAACAGATTCCAACAGTGAGGTAATGTATCTAAACTATCTGACAAGGATTTTAAAGCAGAAATCATAAAATGCTGCAATGGGCACAAACCCCCCCCCCCAAAAAAAAAGCCCCTTAAGAAGAGATAGGGAAACTGTATTTTTTTTTTTTTTTTTTTTTTTTTTTTTTACTAGGACTCAAACTTAGTACCTCGCCAGGCAGGTGCTATGCCTCTGACCTATATCCCTAGCCCTAAGACATGGCAATTTTAGAAATGAGTAACACTATTAAAATCAACATTTAAAACTCAATTGATGGGTTTAATAGAAGAGTCAAGAATTTAAAAAACAAAATATAAAGTACCCAATCTGAACAGAAAAAAAATGTAACTGTAAGAAAATAACAAAGTCTTTGAGACTAACCAAGGTCTAACATCTAAATGAAGGAAAAAAATAGGAGCTAAAAAGAATTTGACTAATGGCTGAAAAGTCTCCCAGTTTGGGACAATACAGGCCCCAAAACATATGCCTACAATAAATTCCTTAAAATCAGTGAACTATAAACAAATCCAAGTAAAATTACTCAATACTAAACTAAAAATATACTTAGGTTCAATCTAAACAATAAAAGTCCAAAACAAAAATCTTAAATGCAGTAAGACAGAAAAACAATTCTAATGACAAGAAGATTTTTCACATTTTCTGAAGATTTCTCAGAAAATTATGGAGGCCAGAGAGGGGACAAATATTTTTCAGATCCTCAAAACAAAATGAAATGAAACCAAAATCCTGTGAAACTAGAATGTTACCTTTAGTGAAAGTATACGTTAGGAAAGAGGAAATGAGGCCATTCTCTGATGAAGACAAGTGAATTTGTCAACAGCAAATTTAAAAATAAAAGAATGGCTACAGGAAGTTTCTCAAACAGAAAGAAAATAGTAAAGTGGAACCGGGTGTGGTAGCACAATCCTGTAATCTCAACACTTGGGAAGTTGAGGCAAGTCTGAACTACACAGTGAGACCCCACTTCAAAAACCAACAAAAAAGTCAAATAAATGAGTATTTTGAATTATAAATAAGGAAAAAGAAAAAGCAAGGCAAGTATAATCTCTCCTTTCCTTCTTTATTATATGTAATGGTTGAAAAAAATTATAATATCTGATGTGGATTTCAAATATAAATATTTTAAGACAATTACGGAGAAAAAAAATGATAGAGCAAAGGATTCTACACTCCACTTGAATTGGCAAAATGCCAATACACAGCAGCCTATAATTAGTTACACATATAACATCTAAAGTAACTACTTAAAAAGCCACACAAAGAAATGCATTCAAAGATACCATACACATAAATAAAAATGGAATTCTAAAAAATGTTCACACAACCTACTGGAAGTAAAGAAAGAAAACCCAGAGAAAGAAACAAACAAACAAAAATAAATAAAATGGCAGACTTAATGTAATTGCTGATGCCAAGGCTTAACTACAGACCATCTGAATACACTAACTAAGAGATATTGGCAGAGAATATCAGAAGGACCTGACTACATGTCATTTACACGAATCTTATACAAATGTAACAATGTACACAGAGTTTTAAAGTAAAAGGTTGAGTGTAGTAGCATATGCTTATAATCCTAGCATTTGGGAGACTGAGGTAGGATGACCACGAAGAGTTCAAGGACAGCCTAAACTACATAATGAGACCTTATCTCAAAAAAAACAAAACAAAACCTCAAATTAAAAAATAAGTAAGTACATAAAAGGTTAAGATTATAGACATGTAATGGATACAAAATAGGATACAAAAATAATTGAGAGATGTAATAACTTATTTCTCAATTATTAACACAGAAAATCAACAAGGACACAAAAAATTCAACATCATCAACCAAAAGTACCTTTCATTTAGCAAAATATATTTTTCCGATCTCATGAAAAATTACAAACTCTTGTAAAATTTAAAAGAATGGAACTCAATAATCTAAAGCTCTATTCTTACAAGCTTGTAAAAATTTTTTAAAAACCACATTGAAGAAAAAAAGCAGTAACACTGAAAGCAAAAAGTAAATAAATAAAACATCTAAAAACTGGCCCTGTACAAGTTGGTTCCTTGAAGAAGAAGAAAAAGTCAGTAAAACTGACAGGCCAGTAGCCAAGAATCTCAAAAAAAGACCTACCAATTTCAAGAATGAAACAGGTTATCATTATAGGTCCAACAGACACCCTAAGGTATCAAACAAGAACACTACAAACAACCGGTTAGGTGACTTTTACCTTAATAGAATGGTCCAATTCTTCAAACGACACAATATGCCACAATTCACCCAATAGGAAGTAGTTAATTTAAGTAACCCTATAACTGTAAGGAAACAATCCATAATTCAAAAAATCTCTCCCAAAAATTTTGGGGCCCAGTGAGTTTAAGTGGAAAAAATATTAACTCTATACAATCTCTTTCAGAAATGGGAGATAGAACACTTGCCAGTTAATTTTATAAAGTCAGTATTACCAATGCCTAATTCAGACAAAATCAGTGCCCAAAAAAAGAAAACTTCAGCCCAATATTGTATTTCATAAATCGGCCACAAAAATACTTAGCAAAATGTTAGAAAGTAAGATTCCACAATATGTAAAAAAAAAAGAACTATAAACCATGATCAAGCATATTTTTTCAAGAGATTACAAAGCTGGATCAATATTCAAAAACTAATCAATAAATCTACTGTAGTAACACCTTAAGAAAACACATGGTTATTTTAGTTGATGAAGAAAAAATATTTGACAAAATACAACCATTCATGAAAATCTCTCCTGTACTCAGGAAGGGTGGACACTGCTCAACTTTCTCAACGAGTCAGAACAGTTGAGGTTTTATACACTATAAAATGGTGTTGATAAAAAAACCAAAGATCAGTTGAGAGAACATGGCGGACAAATAACAGAAGCCACGGAGGCTGAGATTACCAGCTTAGTATCCAGGAGTGGTCCCATGTGAGGAGTCCTAAGCGAAGGGAGATGTACCCTGCCGACCCAGGAATGAACTAAGCTGAGAGAAACCAACTGGAAATGCAATCCTGATGCTGTAACAGGAACAGATGAAAATCTCAGCACGGAAGCTGGATCCCGCGCCACTGGAAGCCATGATTTGAATTTCCTGCTGCCGCTACTGCGTCCCAGTCAGCATGGCAGGGAGAGAGACGCGGGAAAGCTCTGAGAGCGGGAATCTGCGAACCAAACGGTGTTGAGAGCCGGACTGGCAGGGAGCCCTGCATCGACCTGCGGTGAGTGAGAGAAATGGGGACCCTTTTCATAGACTAGGAGGGTCCAACAGAGAACATTCTGGGAATGGGCAGACTAGTCGGAACAGGGCCCTCCAGTGACTTTAGTCACATACTTCCCTCTCAAGTGGGATTGGTGGGGAGCGCTTGGCCTGGTGACGCCGTGGACTAAGATCCAGTAGGCTAGCCCAAATCAGGTCCCTGCGCCTGGCTGTGCACCCTAGCAGTGAAGCAATCAGTAGGTTGACCTGGAGGGGCGGGCCCAGCAGAGGCTGCCCAGGTCTGTGTCTCCCTAGTACACTGCAGTGGGTGGGAACACCTAGCCAGCAGATTCAAACAAACTGTAACAGACAAAAAGAGAAAAAAAAAAAAAAAAAAAACTGGGCCTCCTACATACGGTTGTATGGAAGGAACAAAAAGTATGGAAAAAGGGAGCAACAAGAAAGGGTCCTCAGTCCCCAATCCTGAGAACACCGATGCAGGAAAGGTAAATGCAAAAGAGAATGAAGACAGAAAACATGCAATATCAGACACGGCACCAATAGACATAAAGCGGTATCTCTGGAGCCTCATAGACGAGTTAAAAAATGAAGTATTTAATTAAATAAAGCAACAAATAAGTAGAATAGTTAGAGAAATGCTAAGCACCACCCAAGAAAAACAGATGGTAGAATGGAAGAACCAAAAAAAAGGGAGAATCGTTTGATGGAGAAAATAGAGAAATCATAGAGTACGTGAAGCAGGTTCAAAGAGATTACCAGGAAACTAAAAACTATTGAAAGCTGGCTTAACAGCTTGAAAGAAACTAAGGATAGATTATCAGAACTGGAGGACAGATTTGTAAGGTGGGAGCATGAAATGAAAAACTTCTTAAAAATAACAAGAAAACAAACAGCAATAATACAAAGGCTAGAAGATGATAAGAGGATCTATAACTTAAGAACATAAAAGAAGAAGTAGGGACTCAAACAAATGAACTACAAAAGCTATTCACAGAAATAATCCAGAATTTCCCTAATTTAGCAAAAGGTAAAGATACAACAGATGTATGAGGCATACAGGACCCCAGCCACCTACAACCCAAACAGAGCTACACCCAGGCATATAATAATCAAAATTCCAGATATCCAATATGAGAACAGAATATTAAAAGCCATCAGAGGGGCTGGGGGTTTAGCTCAGCGGCATAAGCGCCTGCCTTGAAAGCAGGCAGTCGTGAGTTCGATCCCCGGTACCGATAAAAAGGAAAAAGACAAAAAAAAATAAATAAAAATAAAAGCCGTCAGAGACACGAAACAGATCACTTACAAGGGAACACCCATCAAATTACAGCAGACTTCTCGGCACAAACCATCAAATCACGAAGAGCGTGGGGGGAAATAATTCAAGCTTTGAAAGATAATAACCTCCAGCCAAGATTGATATATCCTGCACAACTATCCCTAGAAATCGATGGAAAAACAAGGTGCTTCCAGGATAAAGAGTAACTAGGGGAATTTGCAACCACCAATTCACCTCTACAGAGATTACTGCAGGATATTCTAAAAATGAAAAATACCAAAATTCCAGAAACAGTGGCAGAGAGGCCACAATGAATGGAGCAGAAAGCGAAATGAAGAAGACAAACTGACAACAAATGACAGAAAAAGAGCTCAACAGAAATGAGGCAGAGAAGACTGGATGGTAGGAACAGCCATTTTGGAGAAAACAAGACATCATAATAGGTAGTGCTGATTTAATATCCTCTTTTTTTTTTTTTTTTCTTTTTCGTTTTTATCGGTTCTTCTGTCTCCATCGGTTTTAACGTGTTGTATCTTATTGGATTTTATATGTGATAATATAAACAAAAACTTTTATAGACAAGGAGATTATACAGAAACCATTGTTCATTTTCTGTTGATTCTAAATACCCTATAAATACTGTCATTCTCTTGAATGGTTTCACACTGTCTTGATATGTTTGATGCTACAGTATACGAAGTTATACCCAAAGATTTTAAGGGAAGAGACACTATGGTAACTACTTTTATGTCGAGATTATCTTGTGACGAAACACTATTTTGCTTAAATGGCTATGTTTTGACCTGCGCTGTTTTGTTGTTATGCCCTCTTTTTTATTTTAATCTCCTTTTTATTATCTACTTTTTCGTTTTTATCCTTTTAATTAAGGGAAAAATAAATTAAAAATAGCAGGATATATTATAGTAACCCACTTTGATTTCCTATTAACTTGATTTGAAACCCTGTATTACTCTCACATCTTGTTTTGACTGATTTTCCTCTATTCTGCTATGCTTGATAGTACGGAGTTCGAAAGTATAGCCAACAACTATGAAGACAATAATTATGACGCCCATTCTGGTTGACTGTTACCTTCTTTTGAAGTCCTCTAATGTCTCCAATGTTTTGGTTTTATTGGTCTTATTCTTTACTGTTTTGTTCAATTTTATTATAACTGATGATATAGGCAATTCTTTTTAAGATAACGAGACATTATGGTAACCATTGTTGATCACCTTGTATTTTGTATTAAGTCCATCCTTTTGATTTGACTGACTCTGTCCTGTTTTGTCAAATTTGGTTTTACTTTCTTCAAAAAAAAAAAAAAGTAATAAGAACTGTGGGAGTAATAAAACCCAAAATGTGTAATTGTCATTGTACAAAAGAAAGGAAAAGAAAGTGCTCTAAAGGATATAACTGCATATATATTTAAGTGTATAAGATAGATAACCATATTACTGAGTTTTGTTGGATCATTGAACAAATCTGTTTGCAGTCTCACTGTTTGAAAGTCCCCTCTATATGCTTTAATTTTATAACTTGAACAACTATTTCTAAGATGACAATATGTAATTAAGTAGTGATTTCCTACTGTTTATTTTTTTCTGAAATTCTGTATAACTTGTACCCTTTTTGTTATCCTTTTTTCTCCTTAAATAAAATTTTAAAAAAATCTAAATATTCGGAGAGACATACCATGTCTGTGGATTAGAAGACTCAGTGTGAAGATATTAATTCTCCTCAAAATTACATATAGGTGAGACAAAATTCTAATCAAAATCTGCCTTCCCTCAAAAACATCCCAGCTGGATTCTTTATAATGTAAGTTCTTCTGCAACTTATTATGGAAAGGTAAAGGAACTAAATTAGTTGAAAACAATTTTGGAACAGAAGAATAAAGTGGTATAAATCAATCAATTTATACAGTTCTAAGACTGAAGGTAGACAGATACACGAATTAATGGAAAACAGAAAAACCAGAAACAGCCTCACACAAAGAACTTTTGACAAAGGTACAAAAGCAGTTGAATGAAGGAAACATGACTGTTCAAAAAATTATGCTGAAGGAACTGGACAGATACAGGGGGAACCTTTAACCTAAACTTTATGTCTTATATAGAAATTAACTTAAAATGGGTCATACTTTTAATGTAAAATGTAGTATAAATTTTTACAAGAAAACACAGGAAAAAAATCACATCTAAGTCTTATTGAACAGTTCTCAGGCATAACATCAAAAGCACTACTGGTAAAGTAAATTTTATAAAATGAATAAACAATTTCACAAAGATTAAACACACTTTCTCTATGACACTCCCTCCTAGAAGAATAAAAAGACAAGCCATACACTGGAAGAAAATATGTGCAAAGTACATAACTGACACAGAATTCATATTAGAATATTAAGAATTCTCAAAACTGAACAGCAAAAGCAAAATAAAATCAACCCAATTTGAAAATGAGCCACAGACATGAAGGACATCACCAAAAAGAAAAGATGGATGGTAAGCAAATCACATGAAAAAGATGTTCAACAATTACTAGCCATCAGGGAATGCAAATTAAGACAATGATGAAATATCATCATATACCTATCAGAACAACTAAAATAAAAAATGACAGTACCAAATGCCAGTGAAGATTCTATGACACTGTATCTCTCATACATTGCTGATGAAAATGTAAAATGGCATGGTCACTCTGGAAAATAAGTTTGGTGGTTTCTTAAACTAAACAAACTTAACCATTACGTAACCAGCGATTATTCAGCTTAGGCACTTATCCCAGAAAAATGAGAATAAGGCCATGCAAAAATCCTACATGTATATAACTACTCATTAGTAGTTTTTTTGTAACAGTCCAAAACTTGATACAACCAAAATGATCTGTAATAATGACTAAATATACTGTATTTGTACAGCCATGTATTGAATGTTACTTAGCAATTAAAAAATAACTACTGATATAAGCAAGTTGGAAAGACCTCCAAAGCATTATATTGAGTGAAAAAAACCTTAACAAGATCCCAAATGATAACATTTTTGAAATGACAAAATTCATATACACATACATCTTATACCAATGTCAATTTCCTAGATTTGATAATTACGTAAGACACAATTCTCCAAGGCAAACTGGGTGAAAGTCCTATTGAACCTCTCTGCACTATCTCCAACACTTTCTGTAAGTCTAATTGTCTTAAGAAAACAAAACAAAAAACAACAATGGTAAAAATATAACCATAAGGAAAAGAAAAAGAAAAAAATAATAAAATTAGGTTCTGCCCAAGGAAACAATGAAGTGTCCTGAAATTCATGTTAAGTAAAGAAACCAGATAGTAATTTCTCCATATTTGACAACCCTTAATGTTCAGATAACATCACCAATTGCTCTAAATTACTAGCTTAAAAAAATTATACACACACACGGTCACCCAGAACATCTGAAAAGAATTGGTTGGAAGAACGAGTTCCCCATACCAAAATTCACAAATGCTCAAGTCCCTCCTATAAAATAGCATGGTATTTACATATATCTATACACATCCTCCTATATACTCTACATCATCTTTAATTACTTATGACACCTAATTCTATGTAAATACTACGTAAATAGGTGCTATACTGCACTGGTTAAGAGTAACAAAATACAGTACAATACAGTACAACTACAATTTTTAAAAAATATATATTTTTGATTACTCGTTGCTTAAATCCAAGGATGTGGAACCTACAGATATGGAAAGCTGACTGTATCTATACTCATCAAAATAGATGAGTAGAGCGGGGGAGGGGGCAAATAACAACCTATAAGCCAACTGACTCTAGTCACCTATTCTTGTAAACAAAATTTTATTGAAATAGACACAAACATACCCAAAAAATCTGTTGACTTTAGTTGTTACTTTGCAACATCAAATATCAGAGGATGGTTATCATCTTCTAAGCTACAGTTCTCTTTTTTCTAGAGCATGAGGAAATGTAATTTATTGGTATGTTTTATGCCTAAAGTAAATTTTCAATCCTACTAAAATATAAGACTTTTTTAAAAGGCTATTTCCTATCTGCTCTTCATTTTTACAAGTAAACCCTTGCTCCCTGCAAAATTACAACAAACATGAGCAGACATCTAAATACATGCAAATACACACATAGGAAATACAGCTTAAATTCAGTTTTCCATACCTTCGAAAGTATCAAATCGCCTAACCATCGCACACAATCAACATAATTCCTATGTATGTCTCTGGTAGAAAAGTCGGGAAAATGGATTTTCTGGGAAATAAATGGCCTGAAGGAAGAATGGAAATAAAGTTTAAAAAAAATAGTAGAATCCCACTATTTTGGGAGAGGGATTTATGAAGCTTTTTATAAAACTTTTTAGTTCAGGATTGGGGACTTAAACCCAGGGCCTCACATGCTAGTCAAGTGTTCTACCACCGAGCTGTATCCCCAATCCAATTTATAGAACTTCTACCTGCTTTTGACTATATATAACCTTAAATTAATCCTAACCAATGAAAAAGAAATCTTGATTGTAGAGATAAAAATACCTCATATACTAAACTACATTTAACCCTTAAAAGTTAAGTACTAGCTGTCTATTAAAATCAACTAATCTCAAATATTTCAGGACAGTCATCTTTATAGGAACAATGAATATTCCAAAGTCTGCGATAAATTAAGTTTAGATCAGAGTCCTACCTTGAGCAGTAATTTCTGTAAAAGATGCAGGAATTTGACAAAGACTTTTCCTCAGGAAAAGTTTCCTACCCTTAGGAAACAAAAATGCGGCTCCATTTTTTCCTTACAGATATTTGTGAAATGACAATAAACAAGATAAGTTGCTTCTAATTCTGGGCTTAATGAATACAGTAAGATTTCTAATCTAGCAGACAATTCTGGATTTTTTTTTTTTTTTGATGCGAGGAATCAAACTCAAAACCTCTTGAATGCTAAGCATATATATGCTCTGTAACTGAGCTACATCCTCTTCCTCCCTATGATTCAGGTTTTATACTGAAATAACCACAGATGTGCAGTATATCAATAAATTATCTTAAGCAATTCACATGTCCTATTTTTTGTATAAAAAGCATATTGAGCTACATCATCTCCAACAATCCTTCCAATTCAAATTCTGGGATCTTGTCTTTATTAAAATGTCAATAATATGATAACCTTATGGTTAAATCTCTCTCAAGGTCTTAGACCTGCTTAACTCAAGTGTTATTTTTCTGTAACTGTGAAATATATAACTTGTGTTTACTCTAGAAATCTAAATAGTGTTTTAAAAATATAAATTTAACACTGTAGTAGCCACTGGTGTTTAAAAGTTGAAATCTGCAAGTTCTACTAATTCTTGAAAGTCACTGATGTCTGATGAATACACTCATGTTTACTGAAGCTGACAAATTTTACCAACAATCTATTAAGTAATCTGTGTTGAAAACCAGAAAATACTTGCAAAGGTGAGGGGACTGCCATGAGTTCAAGGCCAGCCTGGGTTACATAGTAAGATCCTGTCTCAATTAAAAAAAAGGGGGGGGGGCAGAGAGGAAAAAGAAAACCAGAAAATAAACTCTTTAACTATGTCCTAAGACAAACAGAGAGTTAAATGTAGACCGATAATGCTTACAGTAAAAGTGTTTATGACATCCTGTAAGATAACACAGTCACAGCATTAAGAATTGAGGCACTGAACTACATCCCCAGCCCATGTGTGTTTTTTAAGTTTTTGAGACAAGGTCTTAGTAAGTTGCCCAGGCTTCACTCAAACTTGAAAATCCTTCTGGTTCAGCCTTCTAGAGTACCAGGATTACAGGATTCAATCCTCAAAACCACCAAAAAAATAAAAAAGTTTTAAAAATTGAGGTGTCTTTTTAAAGGGTTTTTAGACTCAGTGTTAAGGATTTATATAACAACATATCTATTCAACAGTACAGCAAAGCATATTAACTGTTACCTGTTAGTTTTATTTGGGTTATAATCATAAGACTCTTTAATTGCATTCATCATTCTCTTTGAATTGATCCTCCAAAGCTTAAGAGAGTGATCCATACCACAGGACATTATTTTTTCACCCAAAAGATCATAATCCTGTATGTAAAACAGAAAAGTTTAAAGTACATAAATTACAGTCTGAAATTACTAAATCTTCACTAGATATAAAATACAGTGAATACCGTAACATTTTGGGTTTCATGTATGTAGCCCGTAACACACAAACTTTACGAGTTTCAAGACTTGAAGTTTTAATTAGGTTGTCAATCCCAGAAAACATGAAATTTCCTAATACGGAATGCTTTCTTGCCCTCTTGGAAGTTATTTGAATTTAGTTTTACCTACTCAGTTATATTTAAATATTTATTTTACTTAATATCTAAAGTAAATTAAATGCTGAGGTAAAATAATTATTCTAACAAAAAGCTGAACAGTTACACTACTTGTAAAAATAATTATTCTAACGAAAAGCTGAACAATTACATTACTTGTAAAATAATAAAGAGGTAAAATTAACATCTGCATCTGAAACTATCAGTTCTCAAACAGCTCGAATTTTACTTTATCTTATACTGTAATTCAAAACAGTTGTTAGTTTTTGAGTTACTTTTTAAATGAGTTCTAAAAAGTAACAATTTTTTTAATTTGCTTTTTTTACTGAATTTTAATGGGTACCTAACAGATAATCTATTATAAAAAACCTTATTTCATAGACACCAAGGCTCAGAATTACTATTTAATTTAGCAAAAGACACACGATGGATTAATGAAAATCTCACACATCAATTCTTCTAGTAGTGAAATCCTATATTAAATTGTGTTTGTGTGTGTGTATACACTGTATCTCCTGGTTTTTGTTTTTTTGTTGCTGTTGTCTTTTGGGTGGTTTTTTTTTTTTTTTTTTTTTTTTGTCTTTTCCAGACAGGGTTTCACTATGTAGTTCAGGCTGGCCCTGAACTCACTTTGTAGCTCAGGCTGGCCTCAAACTTGCAGCGATCCTCCTGCCTCAACTCCCTAGTACTGGAATTATAGCTGTGAACTACCATACCCACACCAAGCCCTCCACTTTCATTTTACTAACAGTAAAAAGTTTATTGAAGGAGAGCATTTCCTATACTAACCTAGATATTCTGCATTGATCTAATACTTGATAGGTTTACAAGAAATCAAGGCCAGTTATTTACTAAGTTCACAAGTCTAGTTGCTGCTACTTCTGATTACCTCACTGTTAATGACAACACACCCTTAGAGTTACAGACTCTAATTAAGAATTCTTAATAAAAGACAGTACACTTGGCTTTCATGCACATAATGCCAGATGCAGAACACTACTGCCACTGTAGAAAATTCAGGCTGATGAGTATTTCAGCATAGCTACCTTTCTCAAAAAGGCATATAAATTTCAACTGTAGCATTATTTTAGCACTTTCAATTAAAATGCTATGGTCTCAAACTATGATGTCCCTTTAAATAATTTAATAGTAAAAAGTAAAGGATGTACTGTATATAATTACTAAAATCAATGAGCACATTTTAATAAAAATAAAATACTATAAAAAGCTAAAACTTGACTAAAAACACAATGAGCCATATATTAACATAAAGATAATATTTGCTTATCTTTAAAAATAATCAGCTATTGCATATTGTACAATACTATGCCAAAGAAAACTTTGAAAAGATTATATAAAATTCAATGTGAGCACAATAAAATACAATCAAGAGTAGGTAATTTATACTGACTTCAAAGGAAAAAATGAAAATGTCCCTTAATGGCTAATTAGTGTTAACTTTTTTTCCTTTTCTGAGATACAAGGGAAAAAAAGTTGGTGATTTTAGATTCAAGGAAAGGAGTAAGTTCATAGTATTCTTCTGTGAGAATCCACGTACTGAGATAGATAAAATATAAGTAATACTTTTTTTGGCTTTTACAGACAGGGTCTCACTACACAGCTCAGACTGCTCTTGAACTTTCAGACATCTTCCTGGCTCAGCCTCCCAAGTGCTGAGATTATAGGCATGCACCACCATGCCTGGCTCTAAGTAATTTTTTTTGTTTGTTTTTTTGCACCAGGAATCAAACTCAGAACTTTGCTTTTGCCAGACAGGCACTTGTGCCTCTGAGCTATGTATCTCAAGCCCCTAATTCTTAAAAGAATAAAAAGCAAAAGTCTTTCCTTGCTCCATTTCTTCACCTGTAAGAACAAAATCTTGTGTCAAACATAAATGATATTACTACCTGGTAGGCTATATAAAACAAACATGTTTTCTATTCAGGAAAGAGTTTCACAGGAATTTTTACATATATGTAAACCTGAAGGTCACTGTCCTATAACTTACAGCACTTAGAACTTCATCTCTGTGCCCTTCTACACCTCCAAATATTGCCACCAGAGTGTCCGTTTGGATATTCCATAATCGTAAGGCATGATCTAGCATAAACATACAAAAAGATTAACATGAACTTGTGACATTCACTTTTCTGTAAACTTTCAGTACTTCCTTAAATAACAATGAAAGTTTAGATGTAAGTTATGCACAGTAAAGACTAAGAATGAAATCCACATTAGACAGCCACTTAAAATATTTGTATCGTATGTAGAACAAAAAGTACTTATGTGCCTATACTGTGATACAATTTTATACTATAATAGTCCTCTGCTGGAATATAACTCTGTAGCACAGCACAAAGTCCTGTGTGTGTGTGTGTGTGTGTGTGTGTGTGTGTGTGTGTGTGTGTGAGTGTGTGTGTGTGTTTCCCTGTAATCTGAACAATCCTTTTTTTCTTTTCATTTAAGGGCATGGGGATTCAAAACCAGGTATCTGCTCTACTATCACTGAGTTATACCCCCAGCACCAGTTTTTCATAAAATATACTAACAATGTACAGCAAAAGAAATAAGTACAACTTAAAATATAACAATGTCCACACTGTATGAATATTAAAATACTATATAAATAATACCAAGAGGTAAGAATACACTGTGTGGACAGTGAAAATTAACATTGTTTTAAAAATGACTCACACAACCCTCCAAGAATTAGTAACTAATGCTATGTTTAAACATTTTGAAGATGTGCCACACTGTTTTTTCAAAGTAATTACATTTTACATTCCTACTAGCAATGTTTGAGAAAGTTCCAATTTCTCCACATCCTACTTAACACAGTTGTCTGCCCCTTTTATAGCCATTCTGAGTAGGTGTGGAGTGGTCTCTGGTGGTTCTGACCTGAATTTGCTAAATAATGATTTTGAACAGTGTGCTCACTGCCATGTAGATGGGTTCTTCAGGGTTATGAGGACTCAGAACTTTTGCTCACTTTTCCACTGGTTTTCTTTTTGTTGTTCAGCTCTCAGAATTCTTGATGTAAATCCCTTGTTATGATTTATAAATACTTTTTCCTATCTATGGATGATCACTGTAGTTTGAATCTGGAATGTCCCCCAAAAGAGTCATGTGTGGGGCTTGGTCTCCAATGCAGTAATGATCAAAGAGAAGGCTCTGGGAAAATGGTTAGATCATTAAGGTGCTGACCTCCTAATAGATTAATCCACTGATGGATTCATAATTTGATGGGTTATTGGAGTTAACAAAAATTTACGTGGAACCTAGTTTGTAACAATGTTTCTTTGGCAGCATGATCTTGAAGACTGTATTTCATCCTAAGTCTCTTCATCTGCTATGCTTTCTATCTGCCATGTGAACAACCTCCTCAGCTGCAAGCTGGTACCATCATGATTTTCTGTCCTGCTTTAGTCCCAAAGCAATAGAGCCAGGTGATCATGGACTAAAACCTCCAAAACCAAAATAAATCTCCTTTATTTTTCTGGTGTTTTGTCACTGTGATGAAAAGTTAATACATTTGTCTTTCTACTTTTCTGATTTACAGCAAAATTCTTATTTATTTTGAGAAAGCTGTTTGTCTTTAAATCTCCATGCTAACACAGTAAGATCATGGTTAAAGGTAATGAATTAAGACATTTTGGCCGGGGCTGGGGATTTAGCTCAGCGGCATAAGCGCCTGCCTCGCGAGCAGGCAGTCGTGAGTTCAATCCCTGGTACCAATAAAAATGAAAAAGACAAAAAAAAAAAAAAAAAAAGACATTTTGGCCTACTCACTTATACAGGAATATCTAAGCCCAACTAATATTATCAAGAGACAAAGAAAAGTAATCAACTGTTTCTAAAGGCAGTGATTTCCAAATGCAGGCACTGAAACATTCTCACATAGTAGAATTTGTTATTTTTGTGGTAAGGGTCAAACCCAAGGCTTTGCATATACTACGCAAGTGTTTTACCACTGAGCTAAGTACAGTCTAAGTGTCTAAATTTGATCTAAGTTAGTTTGTAGGAGATTATAATTTGACAAGACTGAGAAAAGACTAGAACAAAACAGTAGAAAAGGCAAACAAGAACACAATACAGAAACAAGAAGTGCATAACATTTCAGAAAGCTCAGAAATGATTAAGAATAATTAAGAGATGTGTCTAAACCCAGAATGAAAAATGGCAATATAGGCACAAAGCAATGCAATGCTTTCTCTTTATGGGAAATATTTCAAAGAGTTTGTGCTGGGAAACAGTATTTTAAAGAATTCTACAGTGAATTTTTTACATATGAAAGCTTAGGCTGGGTGTGGTGGCATACACCCGTAATCCCAGCAGTAAGAAGGCTTAAGCAAAAAGATCACTCTAAAACCAAGGCCAGCCCAAGCTACAAAGTGGATTCAAGGCCAGCCTGAACTGCACAGTGAAACCCTGTCTCAAAAAGGAAAAAAAAATGTGAAAATTAACACTGTTTTAAAAATGACTTAAAAAACAGAAAACCAATAAGGATGCACTACTTATTACATGATTGGCAGAGCTGTGGTAACTACTAAAATGATTTGTAAAAAACTATCTTTAAAATTTCTTAACATAGTAAATAGGAAGGGTAACGTGTATTTTGCTCTCAGTACCAGTTATTTTACTAACCTCTGGATATGTATTACATGGTTCCTTTCTTGAACTGTTGGTTTGCAAGACATAATTTTCTATTAAAATATGCTATTACAATTTTTTCTAATTTGTTTTTTTCCCTGTTAGAACACTATTTGACGCTTTAAAAACAATTATACTCCTCCCAAAACACAACTAAAGAACCATTTGCTTCTCTTACCTTTACTTACTGATAGTAGAAGATTAGGATCTCTAGGGTGGAATTTCAATTCATTGATAGCATTTCCATGGCCAACGTAGTGCTACGAGTAAATAAAATTTAAACATTCTGTTTCATATCTCAAAAATCAATAAATGCCTTCACAATATTAAAGGAACAGAAAAAGTTTCACTTAAATGAGTGGCTTTCAAGCTTTGCTGCATATTAAAACTGCCCAAGAAACTGAAGGAAAAAGTGCTCAATTCAACTTGTAGACAGTATTATTGGACTGGAGACTAGAGTAGCATTAAAAATCCTCATATGGTTTTAATGTGCCCCCAGAATGAAAAAGACCTAATTAAAGTGAGTTGTAAAACCTGTTACCATATCAACATCCTAGCCTACACTTTACCATGTAGTTCACTACAAGCTGCCCTTGAATCTACAACTACCAGCTTAGGTGTCTTGGAAAAACCTGCTATTGTTCATTTAAAGCCTCTCAAAGTGAACAAAGGGAATGATTTAAATATATATTACCCAAATGTCATGAAGGCCTCAAAAGATCTGTCTTTTAAAAAGCATATGCGAGGTACGAATCAAATCAGAAATTGTAGTCTACAGCCATATCACCCTGAACACAGCCCATCTCATCTGATCTCAGAAGCTAAGCAGGTTCAGGCATTGTTGGTACATGGATGGGAGAAATTGTAATCATTAATTCATTAGTTTTAAATTCAACATGGTTAAATTTTCACAGGTATGCATCCAAAAGAACTCTACAATTTAATCAGAAAACCCACCTTTATACACTGCATTGTTATGGGATTAATTATTCTTATTATCCCTCTAGATCCAGCTACAGCCAGCAAAGGATGACTTGTATTGCTATCATAGGTCCATGCACAAGTATAAAAGTTTTCATCAGCCTAAGAAATGCCAGTTAAGAAATAATTTTTTTCAATAGTGTTTATTAAAACTATTTAGTAGTGCAAAAACAGCCACAGACAATGTGTAAACAAATGGACATGATTGTTACATTAAACTTTATTTACAAAATCAGCCTCTAAATAAAAATAACCATTCCATTTTCTTCCTTTTCCTGCATGAGGTCTTCCTAATATGGCAACAGTTCACTCCTTTCCATACCATCTAGAAGACTGAATGTCCCTACCTAGTTTTGTCTATTTTTCATCATATGCAAGAAACAATTTGATTGCTCAGCTTTTATTACACTGACTTTCACATTCTTCCTTTCCTTCGTAACTCACATTTTGTGATTTTTCCTTTTCTTTGTAAAACACATTTTGCAATATTTTATTCACTAAATTGCATCACATTCATTTTTTTCATTTAGGTTTTATTGATCAAATATTTGGAATGAATGCCAGGCACAGCTTCTGAGTTCCAAGTTCATCATTAAAACCATATTATAAAATTCTAGGCAATGTCAAAGAGACATCTTAACTTGTCTCTACTAACATTTTCCATTACTGGATTCCCAATGCTCTTGTTTTCAGCCACCTGCACCCATTGCCATATCCACCCCACAGATTTCTAAGGACCAGGAAACTTGGCATGTTGGGTGTAGTGACACTGAAGAACTGTGCCAGCTATACTTCAGGAAGGACAGTAACTATGGGAAATTCAGAAAGTTTGGTATACTCCATGAAAATAAACATCTTTGACCAAAGATATTAAAAACCCAGAAAGGATACATCAGCATCCACATAAGATTGCAATAACCGGATTTCTCCTTGTGAATGACATTCATATAAGGTGACCTAATAAAAACAAAAATATAGTGAATTTCCTCTCAAGTATAGAAACCCACTTTGGCTACCCACTCTGGCTTTTAAACATTCTAGTCACAATTACTATATATCTTAAATATACAACAGAACCTATTACTTTTGGCTCTTTTAAGCTTACAAATTCACAGAAGCTATTATAATACTTAACACATTTTATATAATATCTAGAGTATATTAAGTATTCAACTAATAACAGTTTCTACTTCCAGTTATTTAAATGTATATTTTATCCATCTAACTGCATGGGTAAATGCACAGACCCCATACATACACCATAATTTTTTATGATCTTATATATCAGACATATAATATTTTTATGATCTTATGTATCAAATATAAATAAAAAGTCTTTGGATAGTTGCAAATCATTAGTTACATATAAAAAAGTCTACCATTTGCCTAATAATGAATTCTTTTTTCTTAGACACAGCTGATCAAATATTGCCTTTTTATGTATAGTGGCCTTTTCATTTGTTACATACTCTAAAATTAAAAATATATACAATTTTGTAACACTAATTTTTTTACATTTCTTTCCATTTTTCCTATAACTTAGTCACATTAACAAAACCATATGAAAATGCAGTAAGACCATATTAGAATACTATGTATATATTATCTATATTAAATTCAAAAATACCTTCCACATTAATATTCTAAAAAATTTTTTATACAGCTGCCAATTAGACTGTCTTACAAGATAAGTGTTTTCTTTCTGTTTTTAAAGGAAAACCTAACAAAAAAAGATTTTTTGTAATACAAAGTACCTAACACCCTTCAACATTATTTTGAATAATTGGGATTATTTTTGTTAGAGGGCTTAGAACACTGAAATAATCTTATGGAAGAACAAGTTGTACCAATTTTGATACTATCATGGCCAAGGTGGTAAAGAACTGTAACACTAGGTTTAATGTTAAAAAGTGAATTCAAATTTAATTATCAGCCACATTGCCAGTTAGAAAATACCTCAATCTTTCCATGAAACTACACCACTTTTCCTATTATTTTCAAAGAATTTGGAAACTAGGCTATATATCACACAACCTACAGACTGGCTGAAAACCAAGAAAAGCTCTTATCTAATGTTATCTTCTTCAGTGGTTGGGCTGGGTACTTGGGAGGCTAAGGTAGGAGGAGAGGCCAGCACGGGCTACGTAGTGAATTTAAGGCCGGCTGCATAGTGAATTTAAGTGAGACCATCTCTTAAAAGAAAAAGGAAAAAAAAGAAAGGAAGCCAGTGGTTAACTTTCAAATATTTAGAATTTCAACTTTGTCAAATAGTAAAAGCGCTAGCATCTTAAATGCAATTAAAATTCCTTAAAGGAACACCCAGGAAAAAATTACCTAAAGCCAAATTTTACATTTTAGAAAACACATACAAGAAAGACTTAGCCCAGAAAAGATAGTACATGTTTCTATAATTCTTAAATTATTAGGAAAGAAAAAAATAGCTTAGAAAAATGTGACATATGAAAAATATTGAACTTACAACTCCTATTACCAAGGTAATTTTGACTGAAACAGAAGAACAAAATCACAAGGAAACTGCAACAAATATAGGAAACCAGTGGTGTATATTAAAAATCATGATTTTTTTAACTTCTTTAAGAATTTTAGCACAATTACAAAAGAAGCATAAAATTTAATTTACTTAAGTAATAGAACATTTCTGATTCACCTCTTTTTCTCTTTGAGCTGAGGGTGAAGGAATTGACTTTTATTTGTAGACAAACCATATCCAATTAATCAATTTCCTTCCTATTTCTTTTTCTGAATACATTAATGTATTTCTACTCTATTCACCTTCCCTGGAAAACATGAGGGAATCTTCTCTTTCTCCACTTACTTAGAACTGGATGTAATAAATAAATCTTTGCAACCCACTCCTTGTTTAAGTAAAAACTAATGGCTTAATGTTAAAATGTCCAGCAGTTCTCTCAGCCTACTTCTTTTAGATCAAGAGACAGCATTTTGGGTTCCTTAAAAAGCAAACTCAAATGTTTATGGTGAATAATTAAAACACTCCCAAAACTATTTGCTAAATCCACTGAATTTATGTTTAATTTATAGTCATTAATTGCATTATCTTCTTTTAAAAAAAATCACACTTAACCTATTTGAAAGATGATGAGCAATTGAGAATAAAAAGGTATTTTCTAACCACAAACGGCAGTTTTAACTACAGCCTCTCTTTTATACATCGGAATCATACAGCTATAAAAAATTTCATTCAAAATCATTCCATTTAAATATCACATTAACATATTCAACAATTAAGCCAAATGAGAAGTAGGCCTCTTATGACTTACTCTGTTGCTTCCTACAGTTGCAAATACTAACGGATCTCCTTCTTTACTGTGCCAGTTAAACTGTACTCCAAACAATGGTTGGTTATGATCTTCCTATAAAATAATCATGAAATAAGAAAATTTAGTATTTTAAGAAACCAAAAAAATGCAGTAAACTAACTTTAACCTTTCTTTAAAATTCAATTATCTTCTATATAATACACAAACTTTTGACAGTAAAACTAAAATGTATCTATGAGATCCATTTTCACAAATTAAAATATTATGTCTGATAGTTTTATAAGAAAGACTTAAATCACAGGTTAGATAACTCCTTACCTATGAAAATACTGATAACTGCCTTTCATTTTCTAAACTCTACCATATTCTAAATCATAATAAATTGGATTATTTTGGTAGATGTGTTTAATCACTTGGGCCATTAGGACACTACATTCTGAAACAGAAAACAAGCATACTGCCTTAAAAAGGTGATACAGTTTCTTTAACATTCATTTTCATTAAGCTTAACTTCTCCCTTGTAAAGTGAAGCATTTAGACTCAATTCAAATCACTGCTTTCTCTTTCTGCTATAAATAATTGCAATTAATCTTGTTTTTGTTGTTTTGTTTTCTTTTTTTCTTTCTTCACAGGGTCTCACTGTGTAATTCAGGCTGGCCTTAAATGCTGAAGTAGCACAGACTAGCCTTAAACTAAGAGATTTTTCCCTCTTAGCCTCCTAAATGCTGAGATTACTGGCATGTGCTACCTTTCCCAGCTCACAATGTTTATTGTAGATGTTTTCTTTTGTAAGTCCATTTTCTACTTTCCTAAATTTGGGGAAAATACACACTATCTTATACTTAGGTAAGTTAAAACCTTTCTAAATATCTAATATACCTTGGTAAGTTAAGCCTTAGAAAAGCATAAGAAGCTATGGCTACATGCCATTTTCATGCTGAGTAGCAAAAATTAAGGGCACAGTGTTTAAATTCTATCCTGTAAAAGGAGTCTTATTATAAGCAAGACCGTAATCTTATAAATGTCTCATTAATATGTATTTTTATTCATTTATTAGTGTTAGGTGCTCTATCTGGAAAATGGCTTTAACTGCCATTTAAATATTTCAAAAACTGGGCTGGGGATTTAGCTCAGCAGCATAAGCGCCTGCCTTGCAAGCAGGCAGTCGTGAGTTCAATCCCCGGTACCGATAAAAAGGAAAAAGAAAAAAAAAAAAAAAAAAAATTTTTCAAAAGCTGAAAACTGTGGCTTTTCAAGTGATAAGAAAATAAAGTTGTTTAACTTTAAAAGCAAAAATACTGCCTTCAGCTGAATTTAAAGCATAGTGTACCAACGCACACCTGTAGCCCCAGCACTTGGGAGGCTAAAGCAAGAGGATCACCGGTAAATCAAAGTCAGCCTGGGTTACATAGCGAGGTCAAGGACATTTTGACCTGCACATCAAGATCTTGTCTCGAACAAAAAAAAAAAAAAAAAGAAAGAAAGAAAATCAATTTTTTATGAAATAAAAATGCCACTAAGCAGTAATATAAATAATCCTTTCTTTTCCTCAAATAGTGAATATTTAAAATTTTAAAACATTTCATACAATTTTTTTAATATAATAAAGTACAAAAGTTAAATTTTTAAAAACCTGTACAAAGTAAGACATCTGTTTCAATTTATAATGACTTCACACATTCAGTTCTTTTTAATAACTGGTACCAGAAGCAGCTCATGTTTTTAAGTTTCTCCAATACATGAAGAGTAACTTATCCCATATCTTTTATTTGAATCAATAAACAATAAAGCAAAACCAGCTTGCAATGCTCAGTATTACACATTAAAACAAAAAACAACCCCCAAAACAAATGTGAGATAGATTATAAGAAATATGCAGTTTAAGAACAAAAAAAAAACCTGTAACTTTAAAATATTTAAAATGTGGCAGTATCTTGAAAATGTGTGCCACTGAGAAATAATTCTGAAGCCTAGCAATCAGCCCAAAAAATATCTATCTGTATATACCTTGAGACTGTTTACACATTTAAAAGAATATTTGCACTTCTTTGATTTCCATTTTCCCTTTCCCCAACTTTTCCTTCCAGGTGCATTTGGAGTATTTGTAGGTGTATCAGGGCGTTCGGTGTTTGTCCCACTTTCTATACTGACAGCATCATCCTGTAAGCAGTAAATTAGAAAAAAATTCATGAAGAGGCAATACTGTATT
Organism: Cavia porcellus; assembly: GCF_034190915.1. Lineage (NCBI taxonomy): Eukaryota > Metazoa > Chordata > Mammalia > Rodentia > Caviidae > Cavia > Cavia porcellus. Next base: position 48,003,184 of record NW_026947492.1, read on the forward strand.
TAGCAGCAAAGGACTTTGTACTGGAAAGATGCTGACTGATGCAAAGCTGTGCAAAAGAAAAATCTATAGATTAAAAAACTAATACAGCTAAATGTTAGAATTTTTATAGATACTCTGTTATTTCAGAAAAAAATGAAAACAAAATACTAATCAGAGTGATAATAAAAGGGTAATATTACTGAAGGCACTGGCCTGTGCCACCTACCTTATTGTACTGGGTCATTTCATCTTAACAGATCTTCCCAAAAGGCACTGTTGATAAGGAAATGTTGAGACCTAACAATTCTCTTGCTAGTTAGGGTTGCTAGGATTCAACCCCAAAACTGTAACTAATAAATTTACTGATCTGTATGTCTCTGAAGTTTACCTGACTGCTACTCAGTCAGAAGGATGGGGATGGGTGGCCATTTGAGGAAGGAGCATTAATCCTTCCTACTTTAGATGTAGATTTTTAAAGTCCTGTTACATTCTGCTTATTTATAATCAATCATTTAATTTTCTAAAGTCCTATAAATTCTTTGCTATTTGTAAATGAAATATGCCTCACAGTTCTAAAGAAATATTCTTATATTACTAGATACTCTTCATAAAGTAAAATTCTTCTAAATACAGAAATGACTGCACAAAACCTTGAAAATTCTAATTTATTTCTTGTCTCCGTCCAATAAGACATATGAATGATATTTTAATCTTGGAAGAGAATTTCATTACCTCCTTTGATTAAGCATTCCAATATCTTCTTTGGAATAAAAAGACTTACTTAAATCTACAACCCCAGGGCACTAGTTCGTAAATTCATTACAGAGAAAGTTCTCCCCCCCCCCCATTAAGTGACCATTAACATCTGTGAGAACACAGTGTTGGAAACAGTGCCTTTAGGGCCCCAAAACTGGTTCCACATTACAGAAGGTTGAAAATTCAATGTCAAAAGGTATAGAAAATCATATTAATTCAGTTAAGACTATGTATCAGTTATTGGGGATTGTCAAATTTCAAATGACTTCAAAATGAAAATGTTTTTGTGAAACAGTGAAAAATATCCTATTCTGGAACATACTATCTAATATAAATGAAAAGGGAATGAAGTAAATAAGTAGCACAAATTAAGTGCTCAGGTATTTCAATTGTAATTCAATGTAACTGTAATTCATTCTTACAGAAATGTAACATTAAAATTTCACAGTTGCATTCCTAGGTTGAAATCAGTATTTGTTTCTCCCTACCATTGATTGTATTTACATAGTTAAAATCTAGTGTAGAAAACAATTCAATGTATCAGTAAGAAATTATGCACACTTGGTTATCAGATTATAGTCCACTTTCTTTAAGGTATCATACAATTCTTCTTAAATTACAGATGAATGACAGACACACACATTGTCTCCACAGAAGTTCAAAGACACTTCCTTTTCACTCAGTGGAAAAAAGTTTTTTCTGCATTTGTAACTCACCTTTACATTCTTTTTGTTTCACACAAATTTACACTGTTTTGACTTTTCTGATTAACTGATTATAACATACACCTAGTTCCTTCAGATGAGTAAAATAAAATTTTAAGTAATATTTGATTACCTCTTATTTTCCAGAAAAATTCCCCTAAGAGTAGAGAGAAATGAAATAATAAACTCTTCCAACATTTATACACCAGCTTCTTACGTTCAGCCTAAACACTGAACAGACAATTAGGAGGCCACATAAAATGTTGTCAGTAGCAGGGCACATTGCACATTTTATTTCTGACCATATAATTTAACTATTTCTTCCAAAGGCCAATCAAGATAGAATCGAATGGAAATGCAGTATCATCAAACCACTTTCATTTATCTTTAAGTATTTGCTCTATGACTAATATGTGTCCAGGATGACTTCCATCCTACCTTCTTTTCAAAGTATAAAAAATACTGTGCAACAGGTAAGGCCAACATGTCTTGACCAGCAAGGAACAGACTCAGAGATAGTAATTTGTCCCTTCATCTTGTCATAGGAACTTAAAATCAAAAGACATGCCTCCAGAGTGAACCTACTGATCTCACTAACCACAACCATAACTATTCTTCTAAAAGTCAACTGCTTTACAGGTATATGATCTTTAAAAGTTTGAAAACATGACAAGTTATACAATATACAGGTTATCTTACCCAAATCAGAAGCATTTTCCTCCCCCATCCGCTTATGCCCTTTTATCATTATTCGGATATCTGAATAATAAAACCATTCCCTTGTTATTTTTTTGTGTGTGTGAACTTATTTTTATCCTATTTCTATACTCTCTTCCTTAACCTATGTGACAGATTAGGTTTTTGGATGGAATTCAAAGAGTATATTAAGTGGGAGGGAAAGCTGCATGTTGATTTTCATCATTTTTAACTGAAATTTAACACTCCTATTATAGTGATGGTGACGTGCATGCTCATGTTACTATAATTATGATTTTTCTGGGTCAATGGAAATCAGGAATTTATACTGAGTATCCTTAACCCAAAATGCTTGAAACCAGAAGTGGTTCAGATTCAGGAGCTTTTAAAATTTTGGACTATTTGGTAGGAGGGTTTAGCTCAGTGGTGTAAATGAATTTGATCACCAGTACCAAAAAAAAGGGGGGGGGAGGGCTATTTGCATATACCATTTTAACACACTTAATCCAAAAAACTGAAATCTGAAATGCTGCATAACCCAGAACACTGAATGTCAGCATGATACTCAAAATCAGGTGGGTGTGGTGTGCAAGCCAGTAATCCCAGCATTTAGGAGGCTAAGGCAAGGGGATCCCCTCAAGTTTGAGGCCAGCCAGGGCTACAAAGTCTGTTCAATGTCAGTCTGAGCAACATAGCAAGATAGTGAGACATTCTCAGAAAAACAAAAACAGTTTCAGATTTTAGATTTTCAAAGTAGAATGCCAACTTGTATAACTGCTGAAGAATTTCAAAAATAAGCCCATTACTACTTTCAAACCCCCTGCTAGATCTTGTTCCTTAATATGCTAAAGAAATATATGAATTTGTACATTTTTTAATTTTTTTTTTCTTTGAGGTGCTGGAACTCTAACACGAGGCCTCCCATATGCTACCCAAGATCTCTCCACTGAACTATACCCATAAAAATATCTTTAAAATGTTTTAGAATTTTATAATAGACTTTGTAACCTTATATACAGTATTTGTACGTTTTAAAATATCCTGAAAAAACTCCCAGGATTCGTTAAGCAGCATACTATAAATAGCAATAGTAATAACTTCCACTTTATTTTGATCCCTGAATTTTTCCTTATTCTAAATAGGTTTCAGTATACACTGCCTGATTATTAAGCACGTGGAAAGGTGATAAGTACTGTGATCAATAATACGTAATAATTTTAATAACATTTGTATAGTACTTAATATGCGACAGGTTACTCCAAGCACTTTCTATTATATTGTACATTATTTAATTCTCACACTGCATTTAACCTTCACCTAAACACATCAGTCTTCCCCACCGCTATCTAAGATTGTCCAGGTCAACCTCCTTTATTTTAAAAACTCTCAAAGGAGCTATACCCCCTCCCACTCCTTGATCAAAGGTGGCTCCCCACTCCAGATCAGAAAATGACCGTCTCAATTCCACTCCTCCTACAGAAGGAGCCACCCAGACACACCTTATATTCATAGACAGGACAGGACAGGAGTAGACACAAGAGCCCTTCAATAAAGTCACCAAACTCTTAAATCGAAGAGCTGTACTTCCCATCCTTAAGATTCTATAGGGATCGAAGAGTGACACAGCCCCTTCACCTCTTTTAACGACCCTTAAACAGAAACAGCCTCTGCTCCCAATTTTGTCGGAAAAATCTCTAACATGACTTTTAAATTACTTGAATCTCAGATCCGCAATCGTCCCTAAATCCCCCAAAGGCCCCAACACTCCATCATCGGCAAAAAAAAAATCTCAAAACTGAGCTTTCAAAGCCCCGCAACCACCTAAACCACTCTCCTGCGCCAAGTTTCTGCCTGCTTTTAGCCCCAGCTCAAAATCCCCTCAGGGACAAATTCGTTTTTCTCCCGCACGCCCGCGTTTTCCTGAGTACAGAGTGACACCTTTCCCTCCCCCACTGCCGCCCGCCCGCCCCCACGCCTACAGTTTTAAAAGAACTTAAAACTTCACTCCAGAGTCCCGGGACTGCTAGAGGTTGTACTCACATTCTCGTCTCCAGAGAGGTCTGGGTTGCTGTTCTCGTCGCTGCTCAGCTTCTGCTTCTTGGCCGCAGGCATGTCTGTTCCCGCCGGCGCTGTGGACACTTCCCTCTCGGACATATTCCTCCGCCTCCCTCCAGGTTCCTGCCGCCTCGGGCGGGGCCTCCGCCACACCGCCGTCAAGCAAGCTCGTCCCGAGCTTGCCGCAAAGCTGCCACTGCCGCCGCCACCTCCACCACTCCCCCCACTGTCGCAAATCGCGCCCAGCCGCCGAGGCGGGCGAGCGTGCGACCCCGCCACACTGCTGAAAAAGGGGCGCGCTCGCGCGCCCTCCTGCGCAGCTTCCTGGCTCCTTCCCTTTCCTTACAGCCGTCTTGCCGTTTTCCCGCCGCCCTCCCCGCAGTTTGCACGGAGGTGTATGATCCGTTGGTTTAAGAAGACAGTATTTCTTATGTCCCCCTTCCCCACCACCGCCTCGAAAAGAGGCGGAACTCAAAGGGATGCTCCCTCACCACCGTCTTCCTTCCAAAGACGTTTCATCCGCAATTGGCTCAATCCTCCGATCTCCGACCTGCTGCAAAGGAGCGAAAGTCTGTGGAATGGACTAGACCACCAGTGTCCCAAGGGAGGGGAGAAATATAAGAAATCACCTCTAGCTTTAGCTATGCATGTAACGTGTCCGAATATTGGACTTGGAGGGTAGTTTTTTTCCAGTTGTTTGCAGAGGTGTTTATAGCTCTGATCTTGTTTGAAAATAGAAATTTAAGCACTGGCCACGGCTTCACGCTGGCTACCCCCATCTGACAAATGGAAGAGGCCCGCCAAAAGATGCGCATGCGCCTACGCATGTTCTCGCGCTCAGATGTTGGGAGCCGCCTCCTCGAAGCTCCTCCCCGTTCTGAATTCCAGGTGGCCGAACCAGGTAGTTTTCCACCAGGTCTTCGAAGCCCGATATTGATTTCAGAGCACTGCCAAATTATACTCTAGATGCTACCCAAATTCCTGACCAATATTTTTCTGGTACATAATTATTGCAATAAATGATTATCCGCCCTCTCCTCATGCCACTATTGGTTAAGGTTTATATAGAATCTTAAAATTATAAGATTCTATACTCCAATGAGTTATAGCCAAGTGCTCTTTTTTTCCCCCAAGTTTGTGATTTCCAAGCCAAGTGCTCTTTTGACTGTTAAAGGATTATAAATGCTCAATGAGGAAAAAGCAAAGCCCTACAAATCAATGACCATCTGTGAGATTAGATTGTGAGACTCAAGCAACTGGCAATTTTTCTTAATAACAGATACAATAACATTTTAGAAAAAGCAAAATTGTTTTATTTTACCAAAATATTTGTATCAGTTAGATCTGTCTGGGCTCTTCACTGTCCCAAATACATTGGTGAGCCTTCTAGATTTATTGAGTAGACCATTAAACCTTATCTAAAGGAGCAATGGTCAATAACCTTACCATCACCACCCTTTTTGGGTTTTTTTTGTTGTTGTTGTTGTGGTGGTGGTGTTTGTTTATTTGTTTGAGACAAGGTCTTTCTATGTAGTTCAGGCTGGCCTTGAACTCACTATGTGGCCCAGGTTGGGCTGGAACTCACAGGGATTCTCCTTTCTCAGCCTCCTGAGTGCTGGAATTACAAGTGTGTCTAACCTATCTTTAAAGAACAGAATTCTGATTCCTTCTAGTCCTCAGTGTCATCACTGGTAAAAGGGAGATAGCAGGGGATTGCCCAACCCCCACCCCGTACTGAGGATTGAACCCAGGGCCTTTGCCCATTATACTAAGTGGCCCAGGCTGGATTCTAACTTGGAATCCTTCTGCCTCAACCTTTCAGAGTGCTAGGTTACAAACTTGGTTGGGACTTAACATTTTTTGAGCACCCACTTGATAGTGTTTGTATTTTCTTAGATCTCATTACAACTTACAATGAATAACTAGATTGTCAATAATTCTAGTATTCTTAAATTATTCCTGTCATATATTTACAGGGAGAATATCAGTTTTGTTTCATGTAGGTTCCAAGTCACTTTTTCTTTTAGGGATAAAGAGAGAACTCTGGATTGAATATGAGAAGACGAAGATAAAGCAATAAATAAGACTTTGTAATGAAAACTCAGAAAATAAGGAAGCTAAAAAAAAATAAGGTCTTAATAGTAATTAAAGTTATTTCCAAACACTTCCAGTGTACCAGAAAATTCTAAACACTTCTCAACGGGAGAGAGACTCCTGAGACAGAGTCAGCCACCAAGAAAATAAGATGCATTTTAGTATGACATTTTCATTAGTAGAAACCCCTCTCTACTGGAAGAATGCTTATGGACTATAGCTCTAAAAATAAAGAATAGTGGACAAATGGATTTCATATCAAAACACTGCATGTGGGGTGAAGATCAGTGGGAGCTGCAAAGTGAAAGTCAATTTCTAGTCATTAAGTTAGAAAAGTGATGAAGATTTAGATATAGGACATATATCCAGCATTCACATTATCTGTAACAAAGCAAAACTTTTTAAAGCGCTTTATTACAAATCAGATATTTTTTCTGGTGGATCAAGGATGGTAAATGGAAATTAGTTAATATTCACTATTAATAATATTAAATAAATTTTATTCTGATACTTGTTAAAATGGTGAGGGAAACTTCAAGATTATTTTGATGAATGCCAAAACTATTGTTATAGGGGAGAGAGATCAGGCTTAACTAAATATAGTGTGAGGATTTATAGTCAAAGAAAAGAGTTGGAGGTTACTGGTGGGAAAATTATGAAGAAGAAATATCAGGGGTGGAGAACTGTTGCTAACCTGATTTAACAGGATTCCTGTGGAAGGAATGCCAGGGTGATCAGACATCACGGGGCGAGGATTCTCTCTGAAGACTTTACAGAATTATTCCTACAATGGTATTAGGCAAGCTGAAGACAGAGTACAAGAAGAAGACCTAGTTAGAAAAGAGCTTAGACCTGACTAAAGTTTAGTCAAGGAGAAACTCTTGGTCACTTATTTAAGACATATAAAATATCACGGGTATTCTACTTAACATACTTTTATGATGTTATTTTAGTATAGGAAAGCATCATTATCTATTAAAAAGTCCTAAGTTTCTCAGCCCTAAACTCTGTCTTGAAGGATTTCAGAAACCACTACAGCTGGAGAAATCTTGTAATGTGTATTTTATAGCAGAGAAAAACTTAGACTTAGGATCAGTTAACAGTTTATCTAAAGATATACAGCTCTTCAAGTGGCAAAACCAAAAATAAAGCCAGGCTTACTGGCACATGCCTGTAATCTCAGAAGTTGGGAGGCTGAGGCAAGAGGATTGCCACAAGATCAAGGCCAGTCTCAACTACTTAGTGACAACCTCTCTCAAAAAACAACAACAAAAAAATATATTTAATGTCAATAATTTAGGGGATGTATTATCCATTCTATATCAAAAGCAAAACATTCTCATCCTACCTCCATTTACAGTTAGACTTTGCATAGAGGATTGTTCATTCCTTTTGGGTTAAATTATAGTTGTTTTGCCTCATCTCAATCACTGTTAAATTTTGAGTTAAATTTTTCTGCAGCTACACTGAAGAATAGTATTCTGTGTTTTTCTTAATTTGTTTTGCTTTTTAAAATTAAAGTCCTAAACCAGAAATTAATGTGCTCTAACAAAGGAGAATTAACTAGGTAAAAGTAGAACAAAGGTTTGCTATGTAATGTTTTCTCTGTTTCCCCTCTCCATCTTTTTCCTCTTCTTCAATAAAATGAGCTATCTCAGTACCATTCCAAAGGCTGTGATCTTTACTACAATACATTTTTGATAACTTTTATTTTTAAAAAGACATGTTTCATTTATACAAAGTGAAGTGCATGGGTCTTAAATATACAATTCAATGAGTTTTGACTAAGTGTACATCTACATGATCCACATCTCATCAAGGAGCAGTGGATGGAATTTCCAACACTCCAGAAAATTCCCCTATACCTCTTCAAAGCAAGCTCTCTCCTCCTCTCTCTAACCCCTCAAGCTGACAAGCAACACTACTATATTCTGTTTTGCCTATTTTGGTGTATGAATTCTGCCTATTTTAGAACTTCATGTAAATGGGATAATTGCATATGTGCTCTTTTGTGTATGGCTTCCTTTGCTCGGCATAATGCTTTTTAGATGTATCACTTAGCATTAACATTTTAAGAAAAGTAGCATCTAGATGGTGATTCTGAGATTGTAAAAGGCATAAGAATCATCTGGACAATTTGTTAAATCACACTTGCCTGGGCCCCATCTCCAGAAACTCTGATACAGTAGATTGGAATATGTCTTCTCAACATGTGTCTGAAAACTCCTAAGTGAAGCCAGTTCTGCTAACTGAAAAAGCACACTGTGATAATCTCTGATTTAGATAATAAAACCAAGAATAGTTTCTGAGAGTTTAGTTACCCAATAATTATTTTTTAAGCATCTGCTTATGTGCCAATCACATTCTAGGTTTCTGGGATTTAAAACAAACTAAAACATCATGTCTCTCCTCTAGTAATTTATACTCTGATAAGAAAAAAACACAGGTAAACAAAAAAAAAAAACATTTTTAGAAAGTCCATCCAAAGCCTGGGCTTTGAGTTCCAGGCTAGCCTGAACTGCATTGGGAAACCCTATGTCAAAACAATCAAAACAAAACAAAAAAGTCTATTTAAATTGGATACAGTGGTGCACACCCATAATCCCAGCAGTTAAGAGGCTGAGACAGAAGGATCACCATGAGTTTGGAGGCCAGCCTGAACTATATGGTGAAACCCTGTTTCAAAAGAAAAAAACAAACAAAAGAACCCCTATCAAACAAAAGAAAAAGTCTATTCAGTAAATAATGGAACAAAGTTTTAAAAGAAAGTGTGTTTGCTTTCCAAAGTTGATGAACCACTAAGAAACAAAGCAAGGTTGCATAATGAATCTCATCCTGCTCACAAGATTCTTCACTGCCAAGCTGACTGCAAAGATGATTAACAAGACTGGATTCTTTTCCATGTGGCTGGCCTGCACAAAGCGCCTTCTATGTAATTTGTCATTTAATCCTCTAATAGTTCTATGAAACTTGGAATATTGAATCAACATTTTATGGACAAGGGAACTGTACCTACAGAAGATTAGGCAAAGCCCACTCAATGAGTAAATGGGAGAGTCAGAATTCAAACCCACATCTGGTTGACTCAGATGCTGGTCATTTCTCTGGAAAAAAGCAACCTTTATAAGAAATGTCATTGCTAAAAATACTACTGAGTATTATAACAGAAATATTCAACATAGAATACAGTACCTATCACAAGATATGTAAGAGAGTAACTAATTTTAGCAAGGTAGAACTATGAGGAGGCTTCATGAAGAGGTAGAAATTATTTGCAAAAATAAATTTCTATCTGTGTCACCCTAATAGATCCTAGAAACAGAGATAATCCAGTGGCTGCAAATGCTGCATTCCAAACATTATAAAAGTACACTCTATTGTGGATAAAAACTAATCAAGATCAAGTATAATTTGAGTGAAATCTTCTCTGTAACTATGCAGTGCTTTGTCTTGTCAGGTACAGATGTGATGTTGGTTTTCTGGTTTCCTCAAAAATAAGGAGGAAAAGTCCTAAAGAATTAATATTCATATTCTAGTCCCAGAATTGTGCATTCCACAGCATAACCATAACCTTAATAGTTTGGCATATGGTTTATAATACGTCTCTTTTTGGTTTGGGAAGGACCAATCATGAAAAGCCTTATGTTGTGGATCTATAAAGTAATGGATAACTAAAGAAAAAGTTTCAGTTTGACAGAGGACACTGGCTAAGATTGGAGGCAGGAAGAAGAGCTTTGAGGTTATTTCAGTACTCAAATCTGAATTAAGGCAGTGCCAGTGAAGATGGAAACCAAGGAATGGTTTCCAGAGACAGCTAAGAAATACAATCTACAGGACTTGGTTATTCATGGAAGGAGAAAGGTGAAGGGAGCCAGGCATAGGGTGACTTAGTTTATAGTTTGGCTGATTTCCTAAATGATGATACTCCACCTAAGAAAGGCAAATAAAAGAAGTGTAGGTGGAATTCTTATTTTAGTGTTGAAAAGACAGGCATGATGTAATTTTACTTCTCAAATTCAGCTTGTCTTAAAGGGCAAATGCAAATGACAATGATCTTTTACTAATTTATGGAAAGAATTAGCTCAAACAATAGAGATAACTGCAATGTCTTACTCTTTCAAAAGAAAGTGTTAAGTATTAAATAGGACAATATGTATGGAGGAGCTTAAAATATTTATTATTTCATGGAAAATGTTGAAAATAAAGTCTGATTTTTGAAATAAAGGTTCTCTCTTGCTTTAAAATTACTATCTTGATTTTAGGAATGGTGATTTTTGATCTGCTATAAAGAAAAGGGGATGCAGGAAAATGTATTTTGATTATAAGTGACTACCTTTTGAGATTGTTAGTGTTCTTTTCAAATGTAAATCAAAACAAGACAATGCTATTATTTTAAAGTGCCAAGACAAAAAGGATTCAGAAAGTTGTACTAAGGGATAAATAACAGTCACTGAATGTTTGTCAAGTGCCATACTGTCATATGCCCCACAGTTTATCTAATGTAATCTTAACAACATCCTTGCATCTTTATTTACAGTTAAGTAAGCTGAGACAGAAGTTAAATTTAACTCAAAGTTACAAAAGCAGTTTGTTGTATAACTAAATATAAATCCACACACCCCAATTCTGACCCCTAAATTCTTTACCACTGCGCTATATAACGGCTTCCCACAAGTTGACAACATGTTCATCTGTAGGTGGGTAGATTTATGTATTTTTTCCCTCCTTCTCTCTTTTTTCCTTTCTTTTTGTTTGTGTTTCTTGAATTAAGAAAAATTTTATTTTAATTTAAAAAGCAATCAAAAAAATTACAACTCCAATTCTCATTTACCCTCCACCAATCTCTCTGCCTAACTTTGATTTTAAGTATTAAGTATATTACTGCATTTGAAGTCAAAACCTTCCTGTTACATGGCACATATTTTGTGCTTAGTTCTTTGAAGGCTGCATTTGCACCCACGTTAATTAACTGTCATTATTTTAAAGTCTAAAATATTACAGATAAATGCTCAATGTTATGGATTAAAGGAGCTCTGTTGTTATTGTTGTTTTAACATTTGCAATTTTTATACTGTCTGAAAGTTTATTAGTCAACCATGAGAAATTTACTGTTAGCTATCAGTTGAAATCAGTGCTGAAAACAGTCCGACATCTGATTTTTAATTCAGAACCATGAAGCTGGCTAGCCCCTTAGAAAACTGTATTTCCTATTTTTTGTAAAGACTTTTTTCCTTTCTCCCATGTCCATATTGGTTTGTTATTATATAATATCTCAGGAGAATTGGCCTGTTGGATCATATAGTGCTATTTGTCTTGAAATAAATCATCAGGGAAGTTTTTGTGTTGAAAAGGTAATTACACAGATTAAATTTCACAGACTTTGCAAAACATGAGACATCTAAAGGAAAAAAAAAAAAAGACTTCTATAGAAGGTTACATTTGGATTCGCCAACCTTGACACTAATCCAGCATGACATATAACGAAGCAAGAAAATAAATTATTTATTTATTTTATACAAAAAATTGTTTGGTACTTTTGGTTTTGAGATATGCTCAAAAATATGCAGAGAGAATGTTGAAAAGGATCAGAGAGAGCTTTCAAATTGAAGATGTAGTAAGTAAAAACATATATGCTTTAAAGAGCAAGTCAGGGAGATAAACTAGAAATTACTTTTAGACTCCAGTATAAGTTCTTACCATGTTTTATTTTGGAGGAGAAAAAGTGACTTTTTGCTTCTTCGAACAAATACATGATAAAGCTAGTTCAAGCTTTCAAAAGGTACAAAGTGTCAGAGATTTTGATGAATCAGGTATAAATGCACTAAAAACATGGATTATGCTTCTTAGTGCACACGAGTTTTAAAGTGCAGAGGAAAATATGTTCAATTCCATGCTCAGGGACATTCTGAAATTCAATAGTAATTGCAATGCTGCATTTCACATCTGAGGTGTGAAGTAAATGAGATCATTGTTATCCATCTCTAGAGTAAAGAGTAGAGATCATTTTTATTGATTTTGTTTCTCCTTGCCATCTTTGAAAAAACCTTACACAGTTTTTGGCAGTAAACTGAAAGCAAGTAGCCCAGTGGCACAGCGCTTGCCTGGCAAGTCTGAGGTCCTAAGTTCAATTCCTGGTACCAAATAAATAAATAACTAACCACTAAAAGCAAGTAAACCAAATTACTTTCTATTTAGACTTTCTTTTTTTTTTTTTTTTAATATGAAGTACTCATTGGGAAAAGTCACGGCAGTGACACTGGCTGCTACTGTCTATACAGAAAAATAATATTTCTGAAAAGGCAGTTAGCTTTGTTTTAGCTTTTTATGAATCACACTGTGTGTACGTGTATGTGGTGGGAGGTGGGGGTGATTCGACTTGAACCTCAGGCCTTGTGCATAATAGCAAGCACTCTATCACTGAACTATATCCTTAGCCCTTTTCATTTTATTTTTGAAGTGAGGTCTCACTAAGTTACCCAGGCTGCCCTCAAACTTTCCATCCTCCTGCCTCTGCCACCCCAATACCTGGATTATAGGCATGTGATACCACATTGGAAATTTGCATTGATAAAATAGGATCTTTAATCCTTCTTGCTCCCAGGAAACCCTCTACTCATGTAGATGCACCTTATTACCATCTGCAGAAATCATCATCCTAGATTGTAGTTGGCATTACTGTCTCCTCCTATTAAACATAAGCGTTATGAGGTCAGATACCTTAAAAAGGTTGTTTGCCTTTATACGCCTAACCAATCACCTGGAGTGAAATAAAAGTTCGATAGGAATTGTTTGGATAGATGGATTAGAAGTAGGCAGCATAAAGAAAATAAACTGTCTTTTCTAAATATATGTGCAAGAGAGAAAAAGTAGTATCTCACCCATTTCCCCGTGCATTGCTAAGGTTCATGGCTAAGGCTTTTATAATAAAAGAGATTAATAAAATAAAAGTATGCAAATTTAATCAATATATTTGCAAATATGTCTAACATGGAAGCCATTATAAATGAAGACCAAAGATCCAGGGAAAACAGTGTACTTTTATAGACTTGTCACACAGAAACTATGACTGGAGGATAGATTTGATCTAATGGTAATACATTGAGTAGAACTTAGCAAGGCCTGTTTGTTCAGATTCTTCTTGGCCTCTGATATAGGGCTGGATCCTGTGGAATGAAGATCTCCTGCTTTCAGGGGAGATAAACCAGAATTCTTTCATAACTCACTTCGAAGGAGAAAGGTGAGAGATCAGAGCAGGACATTCTTGCTTCTGTTGTATCAATTTCCTTCAGCTTAAAATAATCAGTACAGTAAATGTAATATTTTGGAGTAGTGTTTCCTGTACTCCACCATATCCACATATCATTTTCAGTTATGAAATCTACAAGATAGTTATAATATTTTATTATTCATGTGTTCCCCAATCCTTGATACAGTATCTGACATACATAGTATCTCTCACATTTTATTGAGAAATAATTTATGTATCATAAACTGCATTCATTTATAGTGTACAGTTCAGGGTTTTGACACCAAGGAGTCTTGATACAGACTAATCACCACCATAATTGAGATACCGAACATTTTCATTATCCTAAATTTCCCTTATTTCCCTTTGCAGTCATCTTCCCTCTTCACCTCAGACCCAAGCAGTAACTGGCTTCCTGCCACTGTAGATTAGTTTGCATTTTCTAGAATTTTATGTAAATGGAATCACACTATGTATTTCTTAGGATGCAATTATGTTCTTGTACACACACTTAGTTTGTTCTTTTTTATTGCTGAATGATATTTCATTGTATAGATCCTTTATTTACTAACCTATTTGTTAATGAATGATTTAGTTTACAGTTTTGAGCTTTTGCCACCTATTCTTTTTTGGGAGGAGGTAAACTGGGAATGGGATTCAGGATCTTGTACTTGCCAGGCAGGTGCTTTGCTGCTAAGCTATATCCCCAGGCCAGTTTTGAACTTTTATGAATAAAGTTGCTATGAACATTCATAGGTAATTCTTCACATAGAATTATGTTTGGAATAACAATTGCAAAGTTGCACTTCATATTTGAGATGTGAACTGAGATCATTGGTATCCATTTCCAGAGTAAATGGTGTATATCATTTTCATTGACTTTGTTTCTCTTGCCACCTTTGAAAAAAATCTTACGTAGTTTTTGGCATTAAACTAAAAGCAGGTAAACTAAATTACTTTCTGCCTCAGCCTCCTAAGGGCTAGGGTTAGGATTAAAGGTATGTGCCACCACGGCCAGCTATCGTGCCTTTTCTTTTCTTTTTTCTTTTTTGAGGCAGTATCTTGATATACAGTTTAGGTCAGTTCTGAACTCACTATGTAGCTCAGGCTGGCTTTGAACTCACAGCATTCTTTCTGCCTCAGCCTCCAGAGTGCTGGTATTGCAGATGATCATCACCATGCCTGGCTTATTGTAACTTTTCTTGATCTACCAACATACTTATGTTACTTGTCATGGTAATATAGTAACTTTCAAACATTGTTATTTACTGTGTGCAATTTAGTATGCTCAGTGTTTAGCATGCATTATCACTTCTGCTCATAGAAACATGATAACTAGAAACTATTATACTCCAATTGACAGATGAGGAAATTGAGACACTATCAAAAGTCACAAAATTACTAAATTTCAGCATTAGGATTCTAAGGTCTGGCTACAGAGGCTGTGTTCTTGTTATGAATTAAGAACTGGTGGTCAACTTAACGCCAGCTGGATTACATCAGCATGATGCTGAGCATAGAGGATGCTGAGGAAAGTTGCCAGCATAAATAAAGAGGTGGAGAAGGAGAAGGAGAGCATTAAGGTGTTAATGGGTAATTGCGTTGAGGCATTGTAGGTTCTTCTATGAGTTGCTGTTTGAGCCATTGGTTTTCCTAGAGAAGCTTTGGTCCTCACATCAAGCATTACTTCCTGGCACTGGAGGGGAAGACATGCGCCATTTGGTCTCCAGGATGAACTCCTCACTCTGGTCTCCTGGCATGTACCTGACTGTGCTTATTGTTGGAGGAGCTCAGGGCCTCCATGTCGCTGAGGATGGCTGTGGTGCTTTTAGGACAGCCCTGGTCTTTTTGTGAGTGTGACTTCTCAGCTCCAGTGTAAGAACCCTCATCCCACCAGCATAGTTCCTTCACCCTGCTGGCATGGACTTCCTGGCTTCCACCACTGACCTTTGGGCTTTCCCAGCATGGATCTGTAAAAGGGACTGGCGTGAATCCTTCTTGTGGGCTCTAGACCTCCAGTTGGACTTGTGGGAGGCATTATCATGAGCTCTGGGTTTTCATCTGGACTCATGTGGGACATTGCTGTGGGATTTAGGCCCTTGACTAAATATTCTATGTCTTTGGTGTTGCAGATAGATTTCCTGCATTTTCTGGTGTTAACTCCAGGTGACCGTTATAAAAATAACATTATAAACTCCATGTTCTGATTCTAAATGTTCTCTGCACAACCCCTGACTACAATAGTTATGCTATTGTCTCCAGATAGAGCATAGCTTGCTACCTATCTCAGAAACTCTGGACAATGATGATAAACCTTTTAGAAACTGGGTACCTAGATTGCAACCCAAAAGGCACTTATTTATTGCAAAGTGCCATCACTACAATTACACAAGAATGCTTGGTTGCTGGGGAAGTGGTGTGGTGATGTGGCTTGAGTGCTGACAGAGAGGTCTCTGAGTGCCCACTATACACATGTGTTGTAGGGTCACCACCACGGCCCTAGAATCTTACTCAATACCCTCCAGAATCCTTGCGCTTGTGAAGCCCCAGAGTTAACAAATAATAATTTTATAAACCTCTTTAACAACAACAGCATCAGCAATGGTTTCTGAAGACCTCCCTGCAGCAAATGCCAAGTGTGCCCCAGAAACAATAACTCTTTTCTTTGCCTTCAAATACATATACTTTGAGTAATGTTTTCAGTTGGTACAGTTGGCATCACTAAAGCAGCCTTTCATTTTAGCCCTTGGGGATTTGGGTGAAACTCTGTCAAAGAGAGACACAAAATAGAAAAGTTACACCACTTTTCATTTCTCCTCCCACTCTCCCTCTCTTCCCCTGCCCCTCCTTGTCCTTCTCCTCCTACCTCTCTTCTTCCTCCTCTTTTTTTTTTTTTTTTTTTTTTTTTTTGGTCATGGAGATTGAACTCATGACCTCGCATTTGCCAAGCAGTCACTTAACACCACTGAGCTAAACCCCAGACACCTCCTCCTCCTCCTTCATGTTTTATTTTTGAGACAAAGTCTCCCTCTATAGTCTATGCTGGCCTCGAACCTATGGCTTCTGGGATTATAAATGTGTGCCACCAGACCTGGCAAGTGCTTCTTAAAAATATAATTTGTTTCAAATGGTGAAAGTAACACATGTATATTTCAGATAATTTGGAAACTACAAGAAAAGCATGAGGAACAGAATCTCTTCTATAACTTTACTGCCCAGAGATAACTACTATTAATATTTGAACCTTCTAGTCTTTTTCTACACACACAGACATGAGTACACACACTTACAGAAAATATAGTTGATATTATGTTATAGCTTTGTGAGCAGTTTTTATTACAGCAAATAGTGAATATTTCTCTTCTTTTCATCATTTTAATGGTGGCAGACTAGTATACCATAAAATAGCCATAATTTAATCCTACCTTTATTGTTTGGTGTTTAAATGGCTTCTCATATTTCTCTCTGTAGTCACATAATGGCAGGTTTGTTATGGTTGATACATTGTGTCAACTTGAGAAGTTTAGAAATTTAGCTAAGAGACTCAGCAGGAAGCCAGGATCGTTACTTTGTAAATATCCTCATTTTGTGGAAGAGAAGGATACAGAGATTTTGTGAGTGCTACATCTGCCTGGGGGCGAGGGGAGTGTCCTGTATATAGTATAAGGAAGTAAAAGTAACTTACCCCCCTCTTTTTTCTCTGGTTGCTTTTGCTGGCTGCTGTCTTGAAGTGTTGCCCCAGTGCTATGCCACCCTGCCTTGGAGCCAGCTGATTATGGACTGAAACTTTCACAAACAGTGAGCTAAATAAACTTCCTTCCTTCAATTTGGATGTTGGGTATTTTGTCCCAACAATAAGAAAAAAGTAATCAAGACAATGTTGTCATTTTTGTTGTTATGGTTGTCTCTGAGTATTTCTTTAGGAGTGTGCAGAATCAGGGAAACCAAATTGTAAATGTTCAAAGTTACATTTCACTCTGATAGAATCGTACCATTTTAATACTCTCAGTGGAACTAGGTTAAAAGATTTGTAATCTCTTAGGGTCCACCTGAAAGGGTTCCAGAATTGCAAAGTGTGACCCTGTAGTGAGGAAAGGAACAGCAGTGGCTCCAGTAAACAGTGAAAAGTACTGAGAATTCAATGTTCATACCCACATGCCAACTTTGCCACATGCCATGCTTATCATTTTGTACTGTTAAGTCCATGAATCACCAACACAAAATGCCCATACCTCAAGTTCTTAACAGAAATGGCAGCTTTAACTCAGCTAATTAGCTATGTCACAAATCCATCCCAGGCTACCTATTTGTGAGTAGAATGCATTTCTGATTCTTCTTGATATCTAGTGACTTGAACCTCAACAAATGTTTTCTGAATGAATGAAAACAATATTATTTTTCCAATTACCAACATAGTTTATATTGATTTCTTTAGAGGAATTTAAAGATGCAAGCTTCTGAAGTTTATTATCACAAAGACTTTAGTGAAAACAGGATTAGAACAGTTGAAACCGTTATTATATATAGGTTGGAACATTTGAGCTTACCAATCCATGTAAGTAAAAAGACCAAACTAATATTGTTTAAACCTGCAATTGAACTCTATGCAATTGCAACACACTTGTATAATTCAGTTTTATAATACACATATCACTTAAGAGAAAAATTTCTGATGACAAGTAACTGTGTTGAAACTTGATGACCAATTCTTTCAGAAGAAATTCTAGTAACATAGATATCATTATTACAAGATATACTATACACCTCCTAGTAGTAAAAATATTTCTAAGGTTTTTCAGGTTCATAATTACTGATTTGCTAATACCTTTATAAGGAACCTATTATCCTTAACATTCATTCACGTACATAAAAAGCATTGTGTTATGAGATAGAGTAAGGCTTTAACAAATTCTGTAGCTCTTCCTCTAGTGATTATAGAAGAAAAAAAGATACCACTTAGTTTCTGGTACCTTTATTATGAAACTCCTGAAAGCACTCAAGCTTCTATAAAGTTGGCATCTCCTTGTCTATGAACTTTCCATTGCTATAACAAAATACTAGAGACTGGATTAAAGTTTAGGTTGCTATGGGCCAGAGATTTAGTTCAGCAGCTTAAGTACCTGTCTGGCAAGCATGAGGTCATGAGTTTGATCCCCAGTACCACTTTAAAAAAAAAGCCTAAGAGAGGAATTTTGGCTGGGCTGGGGGTTTAGCTCAAATATAAGTGCCTGCTTGGCAAACGTGAGGTCGTGAATTCAGTCCCCAATACAAAAAAAAAAAAAAAAAAGATTTAAAGTTTAAGATGCTAGAAATTCCCAGAATAAGGTGCTGGTCAGTATCTAGTGCTACATCTTGCTACATCATAGCAGAGAATTATATCACATGGTGAGACAAAGCAAGCATGTGTCTATTGTAATCCCAACATTGAATATTGCAATCCAAGTACTGTAAGACACCGAGACATATTCAAAGTTAAGGGCAACTAAGGGGTCCAAAGCCTGATCCAAGTGAGGATATGTGGACAAAGGCCCTGATCCAAGGCCTCTCACAGAATATATTATCTCGTGAAGAAGAGAGAGGTTCAAGGATGAGTGACAGTGAGGATGGTAACTTGAGCTAGCTAGCCAGGAGGAGAGAAAAGCATCTCTGCAAAATGCAAGGAAAAAAACACGTGGAAGGATCAATCTGCATAATTCAATTAAGGTAGCACTTGAATGGCTTTAGGAGGCTGTTGCTTCAGTTTCTGATATGTAAACTTTTGTGCCCTGGGGACTTATAACCTCTTTATTTTGAGGCTCATACCCATTTGACATTCCTGGGGCTGACTGGCTGTGCCATCTCAATGTGCTTAGATTTTTTACAGAGAGCACTGTGCAAAGTAACAGGAGACTGTTAGATTAGCCCAAAGATTTACATAGCAGTACTTCAGCTGGCCTTATTTGTACTGCTTAGAGCCAACTGAAGACAGAAGGGAACAGCATAGCCTGCTCTATACATATCAGTACATGGAAATAAAATTAATGTTGCAGCAATTGTTCTGTATTCAAGAAGCGTTGTTCAAGTTGTCTCCTACATGTGTCAACCCAGGTGTGTTCTCTGCTTATGAAGAAGCCACAGTCATGTCATGGTGGGCCCATCTTAAGGTCTTGATCTAATCCTGATTGTCTACATTCAGAGAGGGTAAAATCAGCTGGTACTGTGGCCACTTGCTCCTGTAAGTAGGAAATGAGTTCACCTCACACAGCACACCCCAGTGTGCTTCAGGCCTTGCTCTGCCTTCCTTACTCGTGAGGAACATTTGAACTTGCCGCCCTGCCACAGAGTATGAGAAAACACCATGGGCAGGTGACTAGGAACAAATGACCTTACATGACCACTGACTCCCCCTGCTGTGCCTGAAGCAGTTCATACACTTTTGCTCCAGATCAGTTTTGTGTTTCTGAATGTTCATAAGTTGAAAGATTTAAAGGAACAAATTACTTTCAGTTTGCTAAAATGTGATCTCTCTCATTTATGTTTCCTTTTGTTTAAAATACCCTCTTCCAATTGGGGATAGAGCTCAATAATAGAGTACTTCATAGCATGTGAGAAACCCTGGGCTCTGTTCCCCATCACTATTAGACAAACAAAAAATAACTCTCTTCTTCCTATCTTACCCTTTCCTGACTATGTCAATCTGATTTGATTGCCTTTTTTCACACTTCAGTAGAATCCTTCCTTTATCTTAGCATTAATTATGAATTTTTCCAACTGGATTGGGATTTTTATGAAAGCAGGCTATGTGTTAAGTTTTATCTTTACATCCCTTATTTTCACTTTATCATATAGATTTCTTATGTGACAGGTATGTGTGCTTGGCATATAAAAGAAATTCAATAAATACTTGTTGAGATAATGAATGACTGAAATGTCTCAATCTGTAGGTTGTATATGATTTATTTTAAATTTTTGCTCTTTTGATCATTGTTTTTCCCTCTAGATCACATGTCATAGTGTTTGCTATTTGTTCTTCCTCACCTGTTTCCCTGAAATCTTGATGGGTGGTTCTATTAGCAGAACTTGCAGCAGTTAACACATTCAAGACAAAGATAGTTGTCATCAAGGCTATGTGTGTGTATCTGGTTAGAGGTGCAGTTCTTGTATTTGTTGCATTGCAAGAGTTCTTAACTTATCTGGTATTCACAGATGTCTGCTTGGGTCATTCTTCAACTCCTTCAGCTTCTCACTGAGTCTGGTATCATCTTGCCACTGAGTCTGGGTAGAGCTGACTCTGCTGAGCAAATGCCACCTCAGGTCATAAGTACTGGGGTCCTTGAGGTGCTGACACAGTTGTACATGTGGTTCTGAGATCTAATGTCCTCTTTTCTTGAGATCCTGGTAGTTGATATTTGATTTCGGATGCTATCTTGTCAGAGTTGATTCTGTAGTCCTTATAATTATCATCCACTGCTGTCTCCAGACATTTGTCCCAAACAGATTCCTCTGTGAGATCGTAACGGGTTAGGAGGCAAGTGGAGGTGCAAATATGGGGATTGATGAACTAATGGATGTTTTGGAGATCTTTGCTATCCTTTTGTTGCTGTTTGATAGTTCTGAAGGAGCCCAAAATCAAGGTGCTGGTGCTGGATCAGGGAGGACTTTCTTCCTGGCTTGTAAATGGCTACCTTCTTTTTGTCTTTACATAGTAGAAAGATTAAGCTTATTTGGTTTTTTTTTGTTGTTGTTGTTACCCTGTCATTAACAATTTTGAACAGCAGTAGATAGACTGACAGGATCTGATTTAGTTACTTAAATTATTAACTTATTTATATATTGTCCTGAAAAATTTATTTTGGCATAAGTGTTGGCGAATAGGAGAAGCCAAGAACTTCAACTGTAAGCTCCTAAGTCTTGTGAAGAGGGTGTGATTGTAAAATACTTTTACCTCTACCTTAGAAAAGCTACACAGAAGGGGACCACGAGATGGAGGGGGAGGGGAAAAGGGAAAAGGAAAGCCAAAAGAATGAAGATACGTTACATACATCTATCAACTCCCCAGGATGAGTGTATCATGTACTACAAACATGTACCAGTAAAAATTCTTTAAAAGAAAGCTTATACATAACAGCATCAGAATATTTAATTCAACTACCCATTCTCATAAGTATCTAATTATCAAATAATTACTCACAGTAAGACAGTATTGGTACTACATGAAGTACAGAGGAGAGAGTTGTAATTACTAAGCAAAGACATACTAATGCATTTGTCTATTTGAAAAGTTAATGGGCAATAAATTGCAATGAAATGTAAGCGTAACCTAATGATTTATCATCACCTTCAAAACTTTGGTTAACAACATTCTCAGCAGTATCATTACTAACTCCTTATTATGAACTGCATATATCCTTAAATTTACACTCTTAAATTCATTGCCACTTTGTGGTGTTATAGAAAACTATTTTGTGCTAGTCCTGTGTCCTGACACAGAGCTCCTAAAACTCTTGGAATTTCCTGAGTGATAAGGGTGATAAGAATATCTTTTGTTCTAATGCAGCAACTCTTGGCCCAAGATAGATTCAGAATGAGGATTGGCAGTAGGAAAGACTATCGCCTTAACCTCCAGTCTCTGGGAAGGGAAGAGGGATTGGATATCAAACACATTTACTATCAGGCAATGACTCAATCATGCATATATGATGAAAACTCCATAATAACCCCTATATCAGTGATGGAGAACCTTTTAGAGCTTTCAGTGATAACAAACAGCCTGCTGCAGCCCATAATTCACCAACACTGCCCCACACAATGGAATTTGGAGTCACTTCCAGGTTGGTGAACACCTCAAGGCTCAGGAGGATGTGTTCACCAACTTTACAAGAGCAGAAGCCCATACACTTTCTACTCCTCTGGATTTTGCCTTATGTACCTCTTCATCTGGCTATTCATTCATTTTTGTTTTCTTTCGTTCTTTTCCTTTACTTTTCTTTCTTTTTTTGAGACAGGGTCTCCCTATGTACTTCAGGCTAACTCTGAACTCACTATGTAGCGTAGGCTGGCCTCGAACTCATGGCATCCTCCTCCCTCATCCTTCAGAGTGCTAGAATTACAGGCCTGTGCCATCATGCCCATCTCATTTGTATCCTTTATAAATAACTGGTAAACATAAGCAATATGCTTACCCAAGTTCTGTGAGCCATTTCTAGCAAATATGAGGAACTATGGCTGGTCTGATATTTGTTCAATTAGAAGTACTGGCAGCTCATGAATTGCAAATCACATCTAAAGTTGGGGCATATTTTCAGGACTTGAGCACTCATTTGTGGGATTTGACATTAACATGTAGTAGATAGTGTGAGAATTGAACTGAATTTTTGGGTACCCATTTGGTAT
This sequence comes from Cavia porcellus, assembly GCF_034190915.1. Lineage (NCBI taxonomy): Eukaryota > Metazoa > Chordata > Mammalia > Rodentia > Caviidae > Cavia > Cavia porcellus. The sequence goes on from NW_026947492.1 coordinate 48,026,086, forward strand.
CACAGAGTTGGAGAAGAGGTACTGGAAAAAATACCACGTTTAATGTCAGTAGGAGAAACTCCTTTTGCCTTTTCCGTAAGTCATTATGCCTGTATGATTTTGCCATTGATCACTAATGGCAATACTGATACACTGTTTTAAGCAGTCTCTTTGAATGCATATTTCAATTCCCTTTACCCTGTTGCCATTCATGCAACAATATTAATTTACTCTACAAATATTGAAATCCCATTATGTGTCAGGCTCTGTTCTAGGGTATAATGGTGAGCAAAATCAGACAATGATTGCCAACTTTCATGAACCTATTGGTGGGAACAGACATCCATCAAAGGATCACATCTACAGATTCACTTTCAACATGGCAAATCTTATGAAAGAAGGATACAGGATACTGCAGTTGTTCTTATCAGAAATATCATGAAACATTTTCCCCAAAAAATTGAAATCTGAAGAATTGTGTGAAGTTAACTAGGTAAAGATGTGGGAGTGGGCAAGCTTAACCTACTTCTTTCAAAGACTTCTGAGGCTAGAGATTTTTATCTTTACGTCCTGTCTCAGCACTACCCTCCCCCACATCACTACCACTGTATTTCTTCTAATAAGAGCCTTTCAAATATACTCGGAACACCATCAGAAGAAAACCTCTCATTATTTTAACAGATAAAAGTAATTATATGATCGATAAAGAAAGGTCCCTGACATCTCATTCTTTTTTTTTTTTTTTTTTTTTTTTTTTTTTTTTTTTTTGTCTTTTTGAGACAGGGTCTTGCTATGCAGTTCAGGCTGGCCTTGAGCTCTCTTTGTGTATCCCAGGCTGGTCTCTAACCCTAACCCTGACCTGCAATGATCTTCCTGCCTCAGCCTCCCCAGTGCTGGGATTACAGGTGTGGGCCACCACGCCCAGCTCTGATATCTCATTCTTTTTTGAAAATTTTTTGAATATTTATTAGTACATATTTGCCATGTTTAATGATCACAGTCACCATAGGAAATTTGTACTTGTACGGTGATGCCGCATCCTTGAGTACTGCTGCCGTAGTGAGTTTCCTTCTTACTTACCATGCTGATCCCCATTCGGGTACACCTGGTTTCTCCCATGATTTCACAGTTATAAAAATAATAGAGCTATGAGCCAAGACTGTTCGATCACAGTGGAGCAATTTACTTTGCTAACAGTTTGTTGTCACAGCAGTTTAAAATTGGTACTGAAGAATCAGATGAGGGAAGGGTTTCCAGGAAAATGAAATAATACAAAGTCACAGAGGGGTGACTGGACACACATTTTCAAAGGCAATGGACAGTTCAGAATCCCCTTAAAGAAGTTAGGAAAACATTGTAAAAATAGTGAGATTAAATCAGCTTTTCAGGAATACCAACAACCAAATTTTTGTAAACTCAAAAAGTTCCATAAATATAAACCTTTAGTCCTTTAAGATCCTTGATTGGCTGGGTGTGGTGGCACATACCTGTAATTCCAGTACTCAGAAACTGAGGTGGGAGAATTGTTGTGAGTTCAAGGCCAGTCTGAACTGGATAGTGAAACCCTGTCTCAAAAATAACTAAATAACTAAATAAATAAAAATAAAAAATAAACAAACCTTGATAAAAGAGTGGTTATTAGACATTAATCTTAACATTTACAATTGTAAGTCCACATTTGATTTAATATCCAAACTTTAACTACGTGGGATCTACTTATTTTTTTGACACACCTTGTTTATATTTTGCCATGTTTTGATTGGCTGCCAAATATTGCCTTTCTCTTTTCTAGTTTAGCATCTACAGCAGTCTTTGACAAGTGGTTTCCATATCTTCCCAGACCATGATGTAGCTAATTGAGAGTTTATTTAAGCGTATCTCTTTTTCAGTTCTTCGTTTGATTCAAAAGTAGTTTGAATGTAAGCTAGTGCAGCCACCATGGAAATCATTATGGAGATTACTCAAAAAACTAAAAATAAAAACACCATTTTAGCCAGTTACACCTTTCCTGGGTATATTCCAGAAAGAGTTAAACATATACTACAGTGATTCATACATACCCATGCTTATTCATTATAGCCAAGTTCTGGAAATGGCCTAAATGTATATCAACAGATGAATGAATAAAGAATATTCAGTCATACCAAAGAATAAAATTATATCATTCGCAAGAAAATGGATGGAACTCAAAATGATCCTATTGCCGGCAGTAGAATTAGTTAGAAATATTGTAGGCAGAAGGACTGGCTGGGCCTTTGAAGGAGCCAGTCCAGAAGACCAGATATCTAGTAACCTTGGAGGAGACAGACACCTCCTATTGTGGGGCAGAACTCAAGACAAAAGGCAAAACAAATGCAACCACATCCAAAATATAAACATCAGGGATTGATATTCTAAGTAGGTGTGGATCACCTTGAGGAAGCCAGGCATCATCATCCCAACCCCTACAGAACGAGTCACTCTTTAAGCCTGTCCACTTGCTATGTGACTGGTTTCCCCATTTATCCCTAATTTGGTCAATTTTATTACAATTAATCTTATTGGTTGACCATAGTTCTGTACCACCTTATACCTGCCTGCCTTGCCAGTTACCAGGCTTTCTGCACTTTGGACCCATGCTCTATAAAAGTCCCGGGAAAAGTCAGTCTTTAGCAAGCCACTAGGGACCACTTCTGTCTCTCTGCTAGACAGAAGCTTTCTTTCTTTCAATAAGTATATTCTGCTCTTAACCTCCATTGTTTCTGGAGTTTCATTTCCCTATATCAATCATGCTAAGCAAAATAAGCCAAACTCAAAAAGTTAAATATCATCATGTTTTATTTTATATGAGAAACCTAAAATATAAGTAGATGAATTAATATAAAGCAGACATGACAGAAAACTAGAAGGTAGATTCTCGGAGGTGGGAAAGGGCCGCAGGGGAATGGGAAGAAAGAGATAGGGGAATAAAGGGATTGAAAATACAAGATATATATGCATATGTGTGTGTATATATATATGTATGTATATATAATATCACTTCTTATATTCAATTATTATATATTATATATGATTTTTGTTTTTCTTTTTGGTATTGGGGATCGAATTCATGACCTTGCACTTGCCAGTCCAGTGCTTATGCCACTGAGCTAAATCCTCGGCCTTTATATATAATATCTTATTATATATAACTATCTTATTATACATATATATTATATGTCGATTTATACATATAATATACATATAAATTCTTATCAATTCTTATATATAATATAGATATCAATTATTCTATATAATATATACAATCTTTTCCCTTCTTTCTTTTCTCCTTTCCCCATCCTAGTTGTTCTTTCCTTTTAAGCAGCTTCTTTTCCTTTCACTTTCACACTGTAGATTTTGAATCTTATTTACTGTTTCAGTTTTTTATACTAGGAAGACAATACGATATTTACACATGCAAGTCTGACTTATTTCACTCATGAGTATGGCCTCAAGTTGATCCATTTACCTATAAAAACTTCAAGTTTATCCTTTATAGCTGAGTAATGCTTCATTATATAAAAATACCACATCTTTTTTATCCATTCTGTGGTTGATGAGCATTTGGGTTGCTTCCAAGATTTAGCTATTACAAATTGTACATAAACATGGGTGCATGTACATCACTGTGGTGTGCTGTTTTCAGTTCTTCTGGGAACTATCCAGAAGGGCAATGACTGGATTCAATGGGACCTCCAATCCTAGTTTTTGAGGAATCTCCACACTGATTTCGACAGTGGTTGTACCAGTCCCTTCTCTGACCAACAGTGGAGAAGGGTTCCTTTTTCCCCACAGTCCTTCCAGTATTTGTTATTGATTCATTTCTTGATGATAGCCATTCTTTCTAGCTTGAGATGGAATCTCAATGTTGTTTGAATTTGCATTTCTAAATGACTAGTGATGATGAACATTTTTCATATATTTATATTTGTATTTCTTTATCTGAGAAGGGCATATTCATCTTAGATGCCCATTTTCGTATTGGATCTTTGAATTTGGATGCCTGATATTTTTCAATTCTTTTCACGTTCTAGGTAAAAGTTCTTTGTCTGAGGGACAGTTGACTAAAATTTTTTCTCATTCTTTGGTTGTGTTTTCACTCTGTTGGTGATTTCTTTTGTGTAAAATCTTACTAAGATGAGATCCCAGTTGTTGATTCTTTGAAGTACTTCCTGTGTAGTTTCTGTTTTGTTCCGGAACTCTGCCTACCCCTATGTTTTCTAAATTTCTACCTACCTTATCATCCAGTAGATTTAGTGTTTCTGTTTTAATACTTAGATCTTTAATTCACTTCAACTTTAGTTTAGTGCATGGTGATGGACATTCTAGATTTTGTCTTTGGCATGTAGAAAGCCAATTTTTCCAGCACATTTATTAACATGTTTGGTCTCTTTGTCAAAGATAAGGTGGCGGTGTGTGTTTGTAGTTGTGTCTGTATCTTCTAATCTGTTCCCTGGCTCTTCAGGTCTGTTTTTTTGACAGTACCATGCTGATTTTATCATAGTTGCTTTGTAGTATAATTTCAAGTCTGAAGTTGTGATGCTTCCTGCCTTGCTTTTGTTGCCCAGTTTTCTACTAGATTACCAGGGAAATAGTCCCATATGCCTCCATCCTCAATGGATAAAGGCAAGCATTTTCTTTTTTAAAAGTTGAGACTGTCACAGAATGTTCTTTTGTGTGTAAAAAGAACTAATACTTATTACCACATAGTATACCAGGCTGTATAATAAGAGCAGTCAGAATGCTCTCTTGCTTAATTAGTCATCAATGTCCCCAGGGAGGGAGATGGTCACACAACTCAGCATGGTAAAAAGCTTAAAGAGTTTATGCAATCCATGGATTTGGTTCTTTAGGGAAAAAGCTGACCAGTAAAGAGCATTTTACTGGTCATTTTTCTCATTAACAGCCTAGTGGGACATGAGCCCAATTTCCTTATCCTTAGTACAATGCCTTGCTACAACATACTGTAACATGATTCCTTTTGGTACCAGAGATCAAACTCACAACCTTGTGTTTGCCAGGCAGGCTCTTAGACTACTGAGCTAAATCCCCAGCGTGTACCATGATTCTTGTGATATTGTTTTCTGATCACTTTTCTTTTCCCCTTTCTGTCTGTCTGTCTGTCTCTCTCTCCCTCCCTTCCCTTTATTTTAACAGTGTTATGTTGAAATTTGGGTGTTTAAAATCTTCTTCAATAATTTAATGAAACACATCTAAGGATTATCAACTACATACTAATATTAGATACTGTTTTGGAAATTTGTTGGATACAGTACAACAATACAAATATGTAACTAAAATACAAATCAGCGTACTGTTAGGATTTTGTGAACAGAATTTCAGAGATGGGTATAGAGAATGTGGACTGTATATTACTTTTAAGAAAAGGAAAAGATTCTCATAAGTGGGTAAGAGATGAGGACAATTCTATTCAAAATGAGGGGCAAATAGGCTACAGAGGAAGAGAACAAAGCAAACTGGAGAGGGTAGACTAACAAAGTGTTTGTTTTAGAGAAGATAAAAATAAGACTGTGAGCAGTGCGTGTTATTTATGCAGTCAAGCAAGGGATCCTTTCTATGATCAAGGCTAGCATAGCTTAAATACAAAGTGTGGAAGTCCCAGATGTCACGGAACTTGTAGACAAGTCCAAGAAGCACTGGAAATGAGCGAAACTATGCAATTACTTGACAAAGGCTAATGCTAACATGAGCTCCAAGGAGTCAAGTACTTCAGTACCCGTTAGATTCTTAGTGTACTAACACACTCTTACCTCTAGGGGGAGCTCAAGATTTCCAGCCTTCATTCCAAATAAATCTCTCCTAGGTAAACCTGGGACAAAATGGAGATTGGAAAAGAATGAAGGGTAGGGATTCTGCAGGAAGCTGTTGGAGGAATACAATCTCTGTGGCTCTTGGCTTCAGTTAACTCTTAGAATATGTTCATTTTTTCCCAGCTTCCTGAGATACTTCCCTGAGTCTGAGATACTCTTAGATCAGAAGAGCAAGTGACCTCATGGCTTCCGCCTCATTTAGCCCAGGTGATGAGGCAAGAGTCCTGGTGGGGTTTGGGCCACACATGAGGTGTAGTAAAGAATGAGCATGTGTTCAGAGGGTCCTTACTTTGCTGGGTGAGAATCTTGTGCAGCTACATGCGTGACTCAGAGTCCTGATTAGATTGTTTCTAGCTTCTAATCACAGGAGGTTGACATGTCGTGTGGGTACATGTTGTAAACCCAAATAACAAGTTCAGTCATCCAAATATGGTTATCCTCCTTCCAGTTTTTCTCACAAAGTTTATATTTGTAATCCCATTGAGATGTTATTGGAATCCCAGCAAGTTTTTTCCAATCTACCACCACCAGTGCATCCCATGGTGAGAGTAGATACAAAGACATATTCCAACTTAAGGACAGCCAAGGGGTCCTAAGCCCAATCCTCATGAGGACATGTAGACAAAGGCCTTGATCCTAGGCCTCTTCCAGGATTTATTATCTTGTGAAGAAGGAGGGTGGCTCAGGAATGAGTGACAGTGAGGATGGCAGGAATGACATGAGTAACTTGAGCTCGCTAGCCAGGTTCAAGAATGGCATCTTTGTAAACTGCAGAGATAAAGATATGCAGAAGGGTCAATTTACATAATCCAATTAAGGTAACAGTGGAATTGTTTTGGGGGCTATCGCTTAGGTTTCTGATATGCAAACTCTTGTGCCCTGGGGAGTCATAGCCTCTTATCTTGAGGCTTTACCCAGTTGACATAATCAGAGTTATTGGCTCTAACATCTCATGTGCTCATATTCTGTACATACTCTGTACTGTACTTGTATGGAGAACACTATGCTGAAGAAACAGGACTGTCTGTTGTATATCTGCAATGCTTAGAGAGAGTAGAGAGAAGGAAATACCCTAGCCAGCTTTTTACATATCATTATAAGGAAACGAGTCTCCAAATAATCAAAGTCACAGTAATTGTTTTGCATTGAAAGGGCGTCACTGGAGTTGTCTCCCATAGGCACAGAGGTAACTAGAATTTAGGTAGTAGAAAGTTTGTGTATGAAGTTTCTTGCTAAGAGATCTTATCCAAAGCTTTAACTAGTGATTACCAGTAGACAGAGATGGAGACATATTTCTAGCAATGTAAAGGGTGCCTGGGAGAGACTGATACTATGAAGCACGTACTGACACAAGGTGAGAATGAAATATGGCCTTGGCTGTCCTCAATTAGAGCAACCCCACTAGCAGAAGCCTGAAATTTGAAGGCCCAGAAAACCAGAGAGGAGACCAATAGGTTCTCTACAAAATAAAGACTGTGTTCTTAGATAGAGCCACCCTTCACTACATTTAGAAATGTCAGAAGCAATAAATCTAGGATCCTGGGAAGGCATTTAATCTGCAGGAATGAGAGAAAACTTCATGTGACAAAGGAAAAAGAGGTGCCAATAACATACATTTTTAGTTGGCCTGTCCACAATACTGCTTAGGTGCAACTCTCTGGAAGGACTGGCAGCTGGCACTGGTGTTGGACCATCCTAGCATGTACTGTCAGAATGTCATAATTGTAATCTTATATTTTTCTGCCTAAGTTCAGAAAGCATTTTAAAAATTCTCATCTCTGTTCTATTTATAGGAGTCACTTTCTTGCTGTACACTAGCAAAAAGAGCTTTGCTATGCTTCTGTTATGCCTAAGTTATATGACCAAAGTACCTGTAACATTGTCATATGAGCCATTTTTCTGGATGACCAAAGTATCTGTAACGTCTTCATACTGTTCTATATGTGCCATTTTTCTGGGTGACCTAAATGATATGTTAATCAATGCTTCCCTCTGCAAAGAACTGTAAATTCCTGGGAATCTGACCTAATTGATATGTTAACCATTGCTGCCCTCTGCAAAGGACAGATGTTATCTAAAATTGAGTGCTAAAATAAGTTGACAAAGGATTGTTAATTCCTGAGAGACTTCTCTGTCCTCTGCAAAGGGAAACAAAGGTCTTCCTCACTCCTTAGCATATCAAGAATTTTTCATTTCCTGATCTGACTCGTTGGCTGAAGTAGTTCTCCAAAACAGAAGGGGACTAGACTTCCTAATGGTGGAACAAGGAGGGATCTGTGCAGCATTGCAGGAACGATGCTACTTTTATGTAAATAAGTCCAGCACTGTCCAAGATAAAATCAAGAGACTACAGGAAGACCTAATTAAAAGGAGGAGAGAGCTTTTTGAAAACCCTTTATGGAGTGTCTGAAATGGAATCCTGCCCTATCTCCTGCCCTTGCTTGGACCATTGTTAGAAGTACTGCTCTTGGTCACAGTCGGTCCTTGTATACTCAATAGAATAACTGTCTATGTAAGACAACAGATGCAGAGCATAAAACTAATGATGATTAGACAACAAGCCTATGAGCTCATTCCCCAAAATCCCTAAGCACCTGGCCAAAGATTTGGCCTCAGTCACAACATCAGAGGGGAATGTTGTAGCCTAGCTCTAACCTATGTGCCTCTTTCTTGTTCTGTATGCACTGTATCCCTTCCCTTTAGGTTAGGTAAATTTCCATTTCCCATAAAAACCTTAAGTTTCAGTCTCTTGTAACCCCCTCTAGCCCCCTTCCACCCATCAGTAATAAAATGTGCTGTTCCTTAAGAAACGTTTAACTACAAAGAAATTACAGGATGTCTTCCTAATGTAAACTTGCTTGTTTGCAGGGAAACTTGCTTTGCAGGATGTGCCTTCCCCCAGAGGATGTTTGCCTAATCTAAACTTGCTTGTTAGCCCAACCCTTACCTGAACCTTGCTCTTCCCAAGAAATGTAATCTCCGTGTTCCTGTTCTGTAGTGCGCCACAAACCCACCCCCTCCTTGCATTGTGAGACCAGCAGCTATTTGTGGTTTTACAAGATAAAAACCCTGCCCTTTAGCTGTCAGGCGTACAGTCTTCCATATTGGCTCTCGGAGGCTGCATCACCAGGCCTGGCCTAAAATAAAGCCTTTGCTCCCTAAATTTTAATTTCTTGCTCCCTTGGATTTTATTCCGGGGGCTGAGCTATCACAAAATCATCAAACCTTTACATTCTATTTTATAGCTTCTTTTTCATTTAATAATCTTGTAGAATTCTCTCAATGCTAGTAAACGAACATCACGTTTTTTCTTCTTTCTTTCTTTTTTCTTCCTCATTCTTTCTTTTTTAGTGGTACTGGGAATTGAATGTATGACCTTGTGCTTGCTTGGCAAGTACTGTCTCTGAGATATATCCTTGATCCTTTTTATCTATGTATCTATCTATGTATCTATCTATCTATCTATCTATCTATCTACTGGGTCTTCCTAAGTTACCATGGTAACCTCAAACTGTCTCAGTCCTCTAAATAGTTGAGATTAAAGCAATATGCCTATACTTGGCTTCTCTATAAATTTTCATATATGCAAGTATTATTTGCATGTTGTTTTGTGATTACAAAGTACAGAGGAAATAAAAGAAGGAAGGAAATAAGTCATCTAGAATTCTAACATCCAAATATTCTTTTGATATTTTAGTCTATTTCCTGACAGTTTGTTTTTTAAAATTTCATACATAATAAAATGAATGCATTTCTGACAATAAAGGTTAAAATGGTAAAAAGTATTTTAGTCTTTTTTCTTGGTTTATGACACATTGTTTTGTTGTTTCTTTAAATAAAAATTTAATGTGCTCATATATATTTTCAAATTTAGAAAAATAAAAGAAGGCATAAGTTATGCCAAAGTCTCTTATGTAAAGTGAACAATTATTAAAATTTAAGTAATTTTCTTGGCCATTTCTGATAACTTTGCTTATGTTATTTCATTTAATTTGTACAATCCTCCTAAGGGTTAGATATTATTATTATTTTGGTATAATAGCTAAAACTTGGAAAAAGCCCATATGTCCATTGTCAGATGAATGAATAAAGGAATTGTACTTACATATGAAGAAGTACTAGTCTATCAAAAAGAGGGGTAAACTTGAGTCATTTTTAGGTAAATGAATGCAACTTGTGACCATAATGCTAAGTGAAATAAATCAGACACACAAGTTTATTTATTTATTTATTTTGTCTTTTTGAAACAGGGTCTCACTATACAGTTCAAGTTGGCCTTGAGCTACTTTGTAGCCCTGTCTGGTCTCAAACTCACAATGATCCTCCTTCTTCAACCTCCTAAATGCTGGGATTATAAGCGTATGTCACCCATGCCTGGCCACACAAGTTTTCTCTTGTGTGGGAAACCCAAAAAGTAAATAAGAACTAAAATGGAGAACAGAAACTGGAAAATCGGAAAAACATGTTCACAAGGGAAAGGAAACAAGAAAGAGGGAGTGGAAGAGAAGAAAGGGAAGAGAAAAAAAATTTTTTTTGGTACTGGGAATTGAACTCACAACCTCATGCTTGCCAGACAGGCACTTAAGCCACTGAGCTAAATCCCTGGCTGGAAGAGAGATTTTTAAAAACAGAATACAGGCCAGGGATATAGCTCAGCAGCACAGAGCCTGTGTGGCAAATGTGAGGCCCTGAGTTCAATTCCCTGAACCAATAAATAAATAAATGTTTTAAAAAAGAGAATGGAAAGGGGAAAATGGAAATAAATTTTTTGTAATGAGAAGAAGAAGGTTTGAAAGAAGGGAAAGGAAATGGGAAAAAGTTATTATGATTTTAAATTTACAGATAAGAAGCTGAAGCTTAGGACATTACATAATGTGCTTAAAATTTCACAACCAGCAGGTGCCTGAGCCAAGAATTTTGAGTCATTTGTCTGACACGAGGCCTTGACCTGAACCCAATATATAATAGTGCTACTCATATTTGTGTACATGGAAGCATTTGATACAGGTTTATTGTAAGTCATTATAATTTGACCATAGATCTGTTTGTGTCAATGAATTATAAACTATTTCTTCTCTATATCAACAGCTCTGTGTGTTGTTTTAACCTTTATTTAATTAATCTCCTACATTTACATTTTTCCAGACTTTACTATCATAATTAGAAGTATAATATAAATTGTTGTATACTGCTAATTCTTCTGGATTATTTCCCAAGTTTATATTTCTGGGAATAGAATTATTAGTCAAAGACTAAATATATTTTTTTTGTTTTAAAGAGGATAAAATTAAACATAACAAAATAGATCAAAACAGATCATAAGAAAACAATTTAATTAACACAGATTTCAAAGCAAGATCAGTGGAGATCTTCACTGTCTATCATATTGTCTCTTGTTTTCTTCCAGTTGTCCATATCATCACACACAGTGAATTAATACTGAACAAAATGGTATTAAACTGATCAGAACAGGTTGATGAAGACATTTTAGGTCTTCAAAATTAGACAATAGGGAAGTCAATAATGGCTGCCATAATGTCTCTCTTTCTCTTGAAAATAGCTGTCCATACCTTTTCATATGTTGAAATTAAACAAAACAAAACAGACTAATATCATTTTGAACAAAAAATAATATATTGCTGGATTTTATATCATGATGCTAGAGAATTAGCACTGGGTACCTTAGTGTCCCTTTTTCTTCAAAGTATCTGTTCATTACATCGTGGATTGTATTTGTGTTTCTTTATTTTTTGGTGCTGGGGATTGAACTCACAACCTTGTGTTTGCCAAGCAGGGATTTACGCCACTGAGCTAAACCAATAGCCCCCCATGGAGTTTGTGTTTCTTTTTCTTTTTTCCTTTGGTGCTGGGGATTGAACTCAAGACCTCACGTTTGCCAAGCAGGCATTTACACCTCCTGAGCTAACCCCCCCAGCGCCCCCATCGTGCATTATATAATCAATTCTTGTAAACTATTTAGAAGTTCTACACATGCATGAGTCTCTATATGTATACCTATTCTTTCTGTATTAGGAAAAACAAATCAAAACAAAACAAATTCCTAGAAAAACATGAAACGAAAAAGACATAAAACCACAATAGTAGGTGATCTACAGTAGTTACTATGATGCTTTTGTTATTTTCAGTAGAATTGTCTATATCATCAGGCATAGTATAATTGAACATAGCAGTACATAACAATATTAATAAAAACAAAACATTGGAGACATTATAGGACTTCAAAAGCAGTTCATAATCTAACTGGAATGGATATCCTATTGAATCTGGTCATCTTCAGAGTAATTGCCTCTACTCTCAGACTTGATACTATCAAGCATACCAGATTCAAATAAAATCAGTCAAGACATACAGCAATCTAATAAACCAGATTCAAGTAAGATCAGTCATAGTAAGACAGTGTAAGTAACACAGGGCTTCAGTTTAAGTTAATAGGAAATTAAGGATAGTTACCATAGTGTATCCTGCTATTTTTGGGATAGCTGTCTGTGCCCTCAAATCTAGTACAAGTAGACAGACTGGAACAGAATAAAATCAAACTAAACAGAGCGATAAGAATAATGTGGCTTTTAAATCCTGATATACTATTAACAATGTCCTCTGCCTTCCTGTTTTAGACAATTCCTCCCCTTTCACTTTCACAGAGTGCTTTGTACATTTTGGATCCCACTAACTCCTTTAGTTTTTAGATTAGGGGGGCAACCTGCTATCTACCTAAGTAGTTCTGAACCTTTTTACCCCTGAGCTTGATCTTGAGTCATATTCCTGTACCTACCAAAGCCTCAAGGTTTTCCTTCCTTATAGTGGAGTAGTTCTCCACTGCACAAGTGTCATGTCTTTCCACCTTATCTACAGCTGCTGGATGAGCTGTCCCTATTTCTCTCTGGTTCCCTACCACATAGAACATTTTTTTCTCATCTTTGATTTTAAGTACATAGACCCTCTTTCAGGTTGATTATATTTCCTATACAGAGCATCTCGATGGACCCTATCTCCTCATGTACTCTGCCTGTGTTTCTTTTTGTTAGTGTATCAAGGCCATCTGTGTTAGATGATAGCCAGTCTTCTCTGCCTCATCTCTGCGATGCTATTTTTCTGCTATTGATTGTCTACTTTTCTCCTTCCTTCCACTGTCTGCTCCATTCATTGAGGCCTCTCTGCCACTGTTCCTGGAATGCTGGTGATTTTTTTCTCTCTCTAGAATGTCCTTCAGTATTTTTTGTAGGGTTGGATTAGTAGTCACAAATTCCCCCCGTTCCTCTTTGTCATGAAAAATCTTGTTTCTCCACTAATTTTAAGAGTCAGTTTTTCAAGGTACATCAATCTGGGTTGGAGGTTATTTTCTTTCAGGACTGGAATACTTCATTCCAAGTTCTTCTTGATTTGATGGTTTGTGTTGAGAAATCTGTTGTGATTTTGATGGGTTTTCCTTTATAGGTGATCGGTTTCTTTTCTCTGATAGCTTTTAATATTCTGTTCTTGTGATGAATTTCTGGGATCTTGATTATTATATGTCTGGGTATAGATCTGTTTTGGTTGTAGCTGGCTGGAGTTCTGTACGCCTCATATATCTGAATATAATTTCCTTTTCCTATGCTTGGGAAGTTTTCCTTAATTATTTCTGTGAATAGCCTTTGTATTTCATTTGTGTTTACCCCTGCTTCTTCACTCACATTTTTTATTCTTAAGTTATAGATCCTCTTGTCATCTTTTAGCCTTTGTATTATTACTTCCTGGTTCCTTTTTATTTTTAAGAAATCTTTCCTTTTGCAATCACACATTGCAAATCTATCTTCAAGTTTTGAAAGTCTAACTTTAGTTTCTGTCAAGCAATTTTGCCAGCATTCAATGGAGTTGTTAATTTCCTGGTAATCTCTTTGAATCTGTTTCATGTATTTTAGATTTTGTTTATATTCTTCATCAAAGATTTCTCTCCTTTTTCTGGGTTCCTCCATTCTCCCATCTGTGTCTTCTTGAGAGCTGCTAAGCATTTTTTAAATTAATCTTCTTATATCTTGCTTTACTTGAATTAGTATTTCAGTTTTGAGTTTGTCGATGATGTCACAAAAGTATTTCTTTATGTCAGCTGATACCATGTCCAATATTGCATGTTTGCTGCCCTTGATCTCTTCTATATTTACCTCTCCTGGACTTATATTCCCTAGGTTGGCAGTTGGAGGCTTTTTCTTGTTTCTTTCTCTGGTCATTTTTCTGGTTTTTTTTTTCCAGACAGGTGTACGGTGGAGGTTTCAGGCCCTTTATGTATTGCTTACAGTTTTTCTGAAGTGTGCTGGCTGGGGGATTGCTGCCCTCTCCAGTTTGCTGTTGATCAGTGAGGTGCACACAGGGGTGGTGTGGACTGGCCCCCTCTCCTCAGAGCCAGTCAACCAGTGAGTGCCCTTACCATATTAGTCTGTGCCGTATGGATATCACCGGTTCAGGACAATATCATCCCTGACTATTGGGTCCCAACCAGGGGCGTGACCCAACTCAAGCAGATACTACCAGTCCACTTTGGGCCAGGAGTGACTGGTTGATGCCACTGCAGTTCTGGGTTCAGGCCTGTCCTGCCTAACTCTAGTATGTCATCTAGCTGGTTGTCCCCTCCTGCAGGGCCAGATTCCGAGTACTCACCACAGGTTAGTGCAGCTCTCTATGCTGGTTCCATTCTCCATTGCATTACCTCCTCCTGCCAAGGGCCTTGGGCTCACCAACCCCTGATTTCAGCGCGACCGTGACTTCAACAAGACCATGAGTTGTCTGACTCCAAGGCACCCAGTGCAGCATGGGACCAGCTCCAGTGAGAGTGCATACAGCTCCAGCCTTCCTTCCACATTTTTTCTTTCTTTCTTTTCTTTCTTTCTCTTTTATTTCTTTCTTTCTTTCTTTCTTTCTTTCTTTCTTTCTTTCTATCTTCTTTTCTTTCTTTACTTCTTTTTCCTTAGTTTCTTCCTGGGTCGTGAGAATCCCTCCCCTTTTGTCTGGTCTTGTCCATGGTATTAAATTCTAGCATCTCAGACAAAATATATTCTAAAATTTTTGATGTATATTAACTAATTGTCTAATGAAGGGTCATAGTCATTTATACAACTACTATAATATTTGTAGATTCTTTAGATGATTAAGTCTCGGAATTCTTTATTTTTTTTTTACCAGTATTTAAATTTGAATATTTTTGAATGTTAATTAGTCATGTATAGTATGTCTTTTTTTTTTTTTTTTTTTTTTGTCTTTTTGAGACAGGTTCTCACTATGCAGTTCAGGCTGGCCTTGAGCTCATTTTTTAGCCCAGGCTGGTCTCAAACTCACAACAATCTTCCTGCCTCAGCCTCCCAAGTGCTGGAATTACAGGCATGAACCACCATGCCTGGCTAGTATTTCTTGTTTTGTAAATTGCCTATCCACATTCATTGCCTACTCTTCCATTAGAATTTTTGCCTAAATCTTTATCAGAGATACCTATCTTTGAGCTGTTTGTTTGTTTGTCCTAGGGGTTGAATTCAGGGCTTGCACTTGCCAGGCAGGTGCCTTTGCCACTGAGCTATATCTCTGGCCTATCTTGGCTCTCATAGAAAATGCCCAGGCTATATTAGAACATGCCATATTCCTGATTCCCTCTCTTGAATAGCTGAGATTATAGGTGTACTCCATCTGGTTTAATTATAATGCTTATGGTTAATTTTTCCTACTTCATCAATCAGTTTGCCTAATACCACTAGATTAATTTTTGACAGAAATAGTCTTTGGCCTATAGGATAACTACTATAGACTAAACAAGTACCACAGACTGATGGAAAATGTGGACAAGTCAAATTAAAGGTATTACTTTTTTGTCTCTTGTTCTCATTTCCTGTAAAGCTTATAAGGTCATAGGTAATGAATGTGTAACTTACTGCTAAAACAAGGGCAGTTGTTGACCCTGTGAGTGATAACAGTGGTACATTCCTAGATTGTAGTATATAAAGTCCTGTGTCCACAGAAACCTTTATTCTTGGACAACAAACATGAGTCTTGGATCCCTTTCTTTTAGGTAATTGTATTGCTTCTGCTTGTAGGGTTTTGACTAGAGAATGAAATAGTATTAAGAAATTTAAAGATGTGTCTGGTGGTGGTATACAGGTGATCTGGAGGAGTGGGAAGCTACAACCAGTAAAACTCATGTGTGTGCAAGGCAGTGAAAGTCTGAACCAGTTTATTTTTTTAACCACTTTAGAAGTGGAGAAGAAATGAAAGATTTAGACAGTAACCCTAAAAACATTGGCTTTTATCTTTATGGGATAATTGCTCTTTTAAAGTTCAGTATTAATAATTTAACCACAATTATAGCAGCCTCTTTTATAATTAGCTTATTTCTATTTCTTTAATTCATTCCACATTTTTAAAAAGCAAAACAAAAACTGTTCTTGACCCCAAACTTTTACTGCTTGACATTCTCGTCACTAGTCATAAACCAGGCACAGAAAGACACATATCACATGTTCTCACTTATTTGTAGAAGCTAAAAATGTTGCTCACATATAAGTAGAGAGTAGAGTAGTAGTCACTAGAGGTTAGGGAGGAGAGAAAAAGAGGTGCAGTGCAGCGGGGATAATGGATATCAAAACACAGAGGACTGAAGTAGTTACATTACATAGCACAGTAGGATAACTATATGTGGGCATGATGGGGCACACCTGTGGCCCTAGCACTCAAGATGTTGAGGCAGGATGATTTCCGTGAGTTCAAGGCCAGCCTGGACTACATAGGGAGACCCTGTCTCAAAAACAGAAAAATAGTATAGTCTACAACAATTAATTATGCACATCAAAATAACTAAAGGACAAGAGTTTAAAGGTTCCCAACACAGAGAAATGATAATATTTGATGAGATGGAATTGCTTATTACTTTAATCTGTCATTACCTATACACCTGTAGTACATTATAATTCTATACCTCATAAATAAGTATAAATATTATGTCAATTTAAATTTTGAAAAAGAATTCTTCATCCTGGGCAGTGTTTCTCTTTTCTTTCTCCTCTATATGTCCTCAATTCATAATCTTAGACAAAGTCAGAGTCCACGTGGCAGATTACTCCTATAGCCTGTGTTTTTGTTCCTGTGACCTCCCAATACCAGTGAGTGTCCTTTGCCATCACTTTGTTTAAGCCACTCCAGTCCTCCCTCCGGACATTGATGTTGCCCATAATAGGTCCAGTCATTAAACTGCACCAGCTCTTCAGCTCCTCTGATTATCCTGCTCTGCCGGCCCTGTGCTTTTATTCTTACTTCATTAAGAACACCAATCCCTTGATCCTTTCATTTTTCCTCAATCCATCAGCCTCCTTGACTCCACAACATTCAAAAGACTCCAAGTAAATAAATGGCTACAGCTTTTTATGGATGTATATAGAGAAACTGATAAACGTAACCTTTATGTCAATGTTCTAGAAAGCTTTTCAGGACTTTCTGTCAAAGTTTTGGAAAGCTTTTCAGGACTTCTCAAAATCTTAAGAGGATCATTATGAAGACCTTTACTGTACTAAAGCTTTCAGAAGTATTGTTTAATTAATGAGAGGATATAAGGCACATCAGCTTTCACAATACATCCTTTTCCATTTGTTCTTGAGTATGGAAGAAAAATGAAAACAGAAAGGATATCCTCAGGGCCTAAGATTGTTAAAAAGCTTTTGGAAAATGTTATATACTACTGTCAAGAAAAAACAGCTTCCTCTCCTGGAAAGACAGAAGAAGTAGCACTTGGCATAAAATTGAGCTTGCAACAGTGAATGGAAGGTAGCAGAAAGCTGTTTGCAGCATGATTGCTATATAATCTTCCTGTGGCTAACTGAAACGAATTGCCATGACCATGGGAAATTTATTCTTTCACAGTTGTGGGGTTCAGAAATCCAAAATCAGTATCAGTGTCCTGAAATCAAGATATCAGCAAGGCTACTCACTTTCCAGAGTGATGTAGGGAAGAATGTAGTTCTTTGCCTCTTCCAGTTTCTGATGGCTTCCCCCATTCCTGAGTTTGTTCCATCACTTCAATTTTTAAATCTCTCTGCTCCATCTTTACCTAACTTTCTCTTCAACATGTTAAATCTCCCTCCGCACATGTTTTTTTTTTTTTTCACACACGGGGTCTCGCTATGCAATTTAGGCTGGCTTTGAACTCACTATATAGCCCAGGCAGGCCTCAAACTTACAGTGATCCTCCTGCAGTCATACATCATGGCACATGCCTACAATCCCAGAACCTGAGAGGCTGAGGCAAGATGATCACAAGTTTGAGGCCTGTCTGTGCTATGTAGTGAGTTTAAGGCCAGCCTGAACTACATCATGAAATTCTGTCCAAAAAAACCAAAATCAACCAATCTATCAATACCCTAAGAATTTGCAGATTCCAGAGACTCTTTGCATGATCATTATTCGGGCTTCTACAACTGTTACTATATTTCCTTGAAAATAAGACCTAATTTAAAAATAAGCCCTAGCATTATTTTTTAAGATGCTTATAATATAAGCTCTACCCCCAAAGTAAGCCCCAGTTAAGACTGTCAGCCAAGGGGCTAGGGGTTTACCTCAGTGGCATAAGCACCTGCCTTGCAAGCGTGTGGTCATGAGTTCAATCCCCGGTACTAATTTAAAAAAAAAAAAAAAACCAAAAAGACTGTCAGGCAGACAGATACATTTAGTATATCCATTGCAGCATACAATGGATGTATTGAATTATAAAATAATATATTAACATATAATTAAATATAGATAAATGTTTTTGACATTTATATTTAAATGATAATACAAATTATAATTAAGTATTTGTAAATACCCAAACAGGCACCTTTGGACGAGAGGTAAGCACCGACTTAAACAGAGGAACTTGAGACTTTTGCCGAATGATCAGTTGGAGTACAGACACAGTGCACAAATAATGTGTGCACTAGGTAACAAATGGACATGGTTACGTCTAATACAAATCTTTGTAATTCAATACATACATGTTGCAACAATGCTCTATGAGCAGGTTACATAGACAAGGAGTGCTCATTTAAGGAGAGCTCTATTTCTGAACACAAGAGACTGGGGCCAATGTTTCTGCGAGAGAATCACAAGAAATGCAGGCCATATTTTATGGTTTGGAGAGTTAAGACAGTGTTCCAGATTACATGACTGTGTTTGAATAAATGAGATTTTTGTACGTGAATAACTGAATAAATGTTGTGCATGAAAAAGTGAGATATCCCCAGAAACTATGATCTATTGGGTCTTTTGTTTGTTTTGTTTTTGAGACAGGGTTTCACTATGGAGCCCAGGCTGACCTCAAACTCATGGCAACTCTCCTGCCTCAGCCTCCCGAGTGCTAGGATTATAGTCATGTGCCACCACATCTGGCTACATCTTTTGAAGCAAAAATTAACATATGACCCAGTCTTATTTTGGGAGAAATATGGTATCACTGGGTAAGGCTGAAGGTTCTATAGATTAATAATAACTGAGGTAGACTCTCCCAAAAACAAAAAACTCTAAAAGTTGGTTCCATTTCTGGTAAGAAAACATGATAGCTTGGTTCAATATATTAGACTAGGAGAAGAAAAAGAAGACTATACTAAGAGTCTGAAGTACAGATTTTGCACTTGCTGTCAGGAGTGTGAATGTTCTGCTGTAGGCTTCAGAAATTTCAGGCTATAAGTGCTCAGCTTGAGAGGGTGTGTAAGGTGGTACAAGGAGGATTAGAATGAATAGCTGTGATCCAAGTCAAGAGGCAGAGGAACCCACTGGAGGCTGCAGACAGCAGCTTAGTCCTAAAGTGACTGATTTTGTCATCAGCTACAAGCAAGATGAAGGACATTTAAAAGACAGGGGCTTTGGAGCACAGGGAATTTTCAGCTTTCACAGTTCATCTGCTGATTTAATGCCAGTTATGCGTTATATAATGCCAACCAAACTATCTCTGTAATAACTTTATTTTAAGGTTTGGTAAGGGGTTGTCCAAATCGACATGTCTCTTCACATGCTTACTCTCAAGAGTGGTAAGAGAAGTAAGCTGGAGGGATGATAACTTTTAACATGTGACTGGTGACTGGAGGACCTTATGGGAAAGGGATGGGAAGCACAACTGCTTCTCATTCGCAGTCTTCAGAGGGCTGCCTGTCATTCTGGCCACGTTGGAGGAGTATAGAGCTGGCTTTCTGAGAGATCAGAACAAGATGGAGGGTTTGAGTAGATAAGTGTGAAACGGTGGGCCTCCACCTTCCAAAATTAGAAGGGTGGAAGATCAATCTCTTGTTCAAAGAGCTTCAGAGATGACTAAGCTGGATTTCCCCAATTTCCCCATTATAGAAGCTACAATTAAAGAGGCAAATGCTGTGAGTGGGGTACACCTGGCCTGCCCCTCTGCTCTGGGTCTTTCCTCCTGGGAGAGGCCCCACCTGGAGAGCGAGCCCTGGGCTGGGCTCTGGTTTCCAAGAATGGGGCTCAGCTGTTTTCTCTCAAGATGGAGGAAAGTTCAATGAGTAAGTGACACAGAGAGGGGCTGTGCTGGAGCAGGGTCAGGCCTCATGGTGGAGGAGGGGATCTGAAATCCAGTGCGGGGTGGAGAAGAGAGTGTATGACACTGAGGGTTTTAGGACAGTTTAGAAACTTCATCTAGCGCATCAGATGCCAGGTTAAGGGGAAAAGCAGACTTCTTGGCCAAATCTCACTTCCATTATCAATCCACATTCGGTCCCTTAACTATCTTTGTATGTCAGCACTAAATATTTCCAATGAGAAAAGACATATCAAGTGCTTTGTGTACTTTAAGGCAATAACAACAATAACAACAAGAAGTAACAATTTTTTACAATTACTGCAAGTAGATACGGACTAAGCACTTTATGTATATCACCTTATTTGATTCTCATAAAAATTTTGTGACATATGGTTTCATTCCTATTTTGCTAATGAGAAAACTGAGGTATAGGGAATTAAAGTTAAGGAATTTGCCCCACAAAATATAGCTAGTATGAGTCAGGATTTGAGCACGTCTGTCTCCAAAGTCAAACTATTAACAATTTTGCTATAACACATTGCCAAAGAGAAAAACCTGTTGAAGTATTTAATCTTATTAAATAAGAGTAAATATGAATAAAACACTGATACCAGCAAAACTCAGATTTGATTCAAATGCAAGAAGCCAGTTCATCATAAATGAGAACAAAACAGTCCAAAGTAAAAATTTAGAGAAGAAAAATGCTACCTAGGCTAAAAGTTCCCCAAGCATCTCCTTCCTAGGTGTGGGATGGCTGGGAAGGATGGCCTCACTCATGTTAAGTGTAAACGAATTGCCAGGAGAACCTGTCTCTCTCTCTTTCCCTCACAGGCTCTGCTCTGTTTTCCTGCTGCTCCCAGAAATACTCTCTGGCCTTGAGCTTTGGCATCTGCTGGCTGAGTTCGGGCTCCTTTCCTCACCCACACTGCCCTTCTCCCTGAGGTGATTCACTCTGTGTCACGAGGGTGTCTTGGGCAGTCAGAGTTACAACAACTGTTCTAGATATGCTGATCCTGTTCTTAGGCTTTCATAGCAAACCTATGGTAAAAGTTTTATTTGACCCATTTCCTAAGTTTTTAAAAGAACTTCATTAAGGGACTAGGGAATGTTCCCTGAAGTAGAGGACAGCTGGGTTATGTTACTCAGTGTCTGACTAAAGAGACTTCCTGTGCATGAATGGTCAACTACTGTCCCAGAACAGAGCTAGCACATCTGATGCCTTTCTCCTTTTGACAAGAGTCCTATTTAGGTCATGTCCTAGACTTAGGGCTATAGTATTTGCTCTGAGTGGTACATTGCTTACCACTTGTCCTGCCGCTAACTTTTAAGATTTCGTACATATAGACCTCTGGCCCTGTTCTGACATACAAATATGTAAGAAATGGATCAAGGGGTTCAAGAACACAATTCTAAACTGGGTGTGGTGATACATACCTATAATTCTAACACTCTGGGAGGCTGAGGCAGGAGAAACACAAATTCAAGCACAGAGTGGACAATTTAGTGACTTAGTGAGACCCTTTTCAAAATGTACCAAAAATTTAGGGAAAAGGAGAAGAAGAAGAGAGGGGAGGAGAAGGATGAGGAAGAAAAGGAGGAGCACATTTTATCCAAATAGAAACCATTCTACATGGACTCTGGAAATTTGAATCTGTCTGTGTCTCAACCTTTTAGTACTACAGGCCAATTAGAAACCTTGTGCCTAGCACTGGGTTTCGTTCAATCACACAGTAGTCATAGTTTAATTTTGAAGATGCCTTTATATTGTTTTCTGTAGTGGCTATAGTAATTTACATTCCCATCAGCAGTATATACAAGGGTCTCCTTTATTTCACACCCTTGTCAGTGCTTAGTCTTTTGTCTTCAATTTTTTCAAAAATGAAATAATTTTATTTTTCCAACACGTTTATTTTCTTCACTTTTCTCTCTGAAACATAGTATGAGCTAGTTATTTGAAAATCCTTTCAGTACCTGTTTGCAATACATAATGAATACATTTGTGGTTGGGAGTTGAAACCTACACATATGGCACTTTAATCCTCTTTACTTTCCCCTTCCCATCTTTTGTCTTCTTTATAATAGCTAATCTAAGAAGTGTAAGATTATATCTTATGTTTTTTTCATTTTCTTGATGATAGTGATGTTGAGCATATAAAAATGCATCAGTTGGCTTCCAGTAAAGATGGAGGATGGATAAGAGCAGATTACAGAGGCTCCCTGAGACAGTCAACTCAGATGCCGAAATAACACAATGTTGGGAGTCCCAGACAGAGGGAGATGAATCCTCTCAATCCAGAAAGAAACTAAAGTAAAAAGAATGAGTCAAACATGCAGTCCCAGTGCTACTATTGGAACAGCTAAGATTCAGTGCTCCTGCTGTAGTGGCCAAACTTGTGTGGCCACAACTCATCAAGCCACCCAAATTTACAGTGACTTCAACTCACTGGAACCTGTCACACTGAAGTGCAGTTGCTCTGAAATCAGAGGTTGGTGATTCCACCAGAGAACAGAGCTGGCAAGGGACCAGCATCAATCTGCGATGAGTGCCGGGAATAAAACCCTTACATGGAAAAGGAGCACCAATGTGATGACATTTTGGAACTGGGCAGAACTGGCAAGAACAAGGAACAGCAGTGACTTCAGTCAGTTGTTCCCTTCCCATACGAGATTGGTGGGGTATGCTTGGCCTGGGTCATGCCCCTGGCTGAGACCCAATAAGTTGTCCCAAACCAGTTCCCTACACACAGTGCACACTAATGCAATGAAGGCCTCAGCAGGTTGACTGACTCCAAAGGGAGGGGTCAGTATATGCTGCCCCTGTTTGCACCTCAGTAGCACACTGGAGTGGGCAGGATCACCTAGCCAGCATGTTTCAGAAGAACCATAACCAACAAAGAAAGGGACTGGGACCTCTTCTATATGCCTGTGTGGAAGAAAAAAATATGAGAAGAGGAAGCAACAAGAAAAAAGTCCCCAGCCCCAACTCTGAGAACATTGATCCAGGAAAGGTAAATACAAGAGAGATTGAGGACTGCAAACATGCAATATCAGACACGGCATCAGGGGACATAAAGAGATATCTTTGAGACCTCCTAGACAAGTTCAAAAGTGAAATATTTAGCCAAGTAAAGCAATATATAAGTAGATTAATAAAAGAAATGCTAAGTGCCTCTCAAGAAGACACAGATGGAAGAATAGAGAAGCACAAAAAAAGGAATCATTTGATGAAGAATATAAAGAGAACATAAAGTACATGAAGCAGGATCAAAGAGATTACTAGGAAATAAAAGACTCCATTGAAAGCTGGCAAAACTGCTTGAAAGAAACTAAGGATAGATTATCCAACCTGGAGGACAAGTTTGCAGTGTGGGGTCATGAAAGGAAACATTTCTTAAAAATAGCAAGGAAACAAGCAGTAACAATACAAAGGCTAGAAGATGACAAGAGGATCTATAACTTAAGAATAAAGAATGTGAGTGAAGAAGCAGGGGCACAAACAAAGTAACTACAAAGGTTTTTCACAGAAATAATTAAGGAAAGTTTTCCAAACATAAGAAAAGGAAATGGTATTCAGATGTATGAGGCATACAGAACTCCAGCCACCTACAACCAAAACAGAGCTACACTTAGGCATACAATAATCAAGATCCCAGAAATTCAGTATAAGAACAGAATATTAAAAGCCATCAGAGACAAGAAACAGATTACCTATAAAGCAAAACCCAGACTTCTTGACACAGAACATCAAATCAAGAAGAGCTTGGAGCAAAGTATTCCAAGTCTTGAAAGAAATAACCTCCAGCCCAGATTGATGTACCCTGAAAAACTGTCTCTAGAAATTAATGGAGAAGCAAGATGCTTCCAAGACAAAGTTCCAAGACAAAAAGGAACTGGGGGAATTTGGGACCACCAATCCAACTGTACAGAGAATACTGTAGGACATTCTAGAGAGAGAGAAAAGTACCAGAATTCCAGGAACAGTGGAAGAGAGGCCTCCATGAATGGAGCAGAAAGCAGAATGAAGAAGAAAAGCAGACAACTAATGGCAGAAAAAGAGCACAACAGAAATGAGGCAGAGGAGATTGGGCTATAATCTCTAATATAGATGGTCTTGATACACTAAAAAACAAAAAGAGAAACACAGGCAGAGCAGATCAGGAGGTAGGGTCCACCGAGATGCTCTTTATAGGAAATATTATTTAACTGAAAAAGGATATATGGACTGAAAATCAAATATGAGAAAATAATACTGTATGTGACAGGGAACCAGAGAGAAATAGAGGCAACTAGACCAGTATTTATGGGTAGATTGGAAAGACAGGCTTTAATAGGTAAAGGAATACAACTAGAGACCAAGTCCAGGAGGGAGAAGGTTCAGAACCACTTAGGTAAATAGCAGGCTGCTCCCCCAATCTAAAAACTAAGAGTGTTGGTGAGACCCAAAAATGCACAGTGCACCCTGGGGGAGTGAAAGGGGAGGAATAGTCTTAAAAAAGATGGCAGAAGATATTGTTAATAGTTTATCAGGATTTAAAACCCATATTACTCACACCACTCTGCTTAGATAGATTTTATTCTGTCCCAGTTTGTCTACTTGCACTAGATCTGAGGGCACAGACAGCTATCCCAAAAACATCAGGATATAGTACAGTAATCATCTTTAATTTCCTATTAACTTAATCTGGAGTCCTATATAACTTATATTACTTTATCATGACTGATCTTAGTTAAATCTGATTGTTTGATTGCTGTTTGGTATTGACAGATTTTATTCAAAACTGTTATGATTGATAGTACCAAGTCTGAGAGTATAGGCAACTACACCAAAGATGGCAAGATTCACTACAAAACCCATTCTGGTTTGATTACTGCCTGTTTTTGAAGTCTTACACTATCTACGAAGTTGTATTTTATTAATATTGCTATATACTGCTATATTCAGATATACTATGTCTGATGCTATAGCCAGTTCTACTGAAGATAACAAGAGACCCCATAGTAACCATAGTAGAACTCCTTGTACAGCAGTTTTATATGTCTTTTTTGTTTCATGAGTTTATAGGAAAATGTTTTGTCATGCTTTGTTTTGTTTCTCCTTCTAATATAGAAAGGATAGAAATACATGTTAAGACTCATGTATGCACAGAACCCATTAACAGCTTATGAGAACTGAACTTATAACGCATGATGAAATGAACAAATATGGATAAGTGCATGGATGTTTAAGTGTGTAGGATTGATAACCATATTACTAAGTTTTTGATGGATAGTTGAACAGAACTGTTTGCAGTCTCGCTGTTTGAATCCCCACTTTCACTCTTGTGTCTTGAACAACTATTTGTAAGAGGACAATACGTAATCATCAACTAGTGATTTCTTACTGTTTATTTTTTCCTTGAAAGTATGTATTATTTCTACCCATTTTATGTTTTGTGTAGTCTTTCTTTAAATAAAATTTTTAAAAAGAAGAAAAAATATATTAGTTGAAGAAATGTCTATTTAGATCCTTTGCCCATTTTTAAATCAATTCATTTGTTTTCTTGTTGTTAAATTATTCAGTTTCTTCATTTTGAATATTGACCCTTATCAGATATATGGTTTGCAGATATTTTATCTAATTTTGCAGATTATTCCTATTTTGTTTCTTGTTTGTAGAGTGCCTTTTGCAGATTATTTTCTTTCCCCTGCAGAAACTTTTTAGTTTGACACAATTTAATTTGTCTTTGTTGCCTATGCTTTAGATGTTATGTCCTAAAAATCACTGCCCAGAGCAATGTCATTGTCTGTATTTTCTTCTGGTAGTTTTAGAGTTGCAGATTTTATATTTAAATCCTTAATCAATTTTGAGTTGATTTTTATACCTTCCATAAGAGTCTAGTGGTATTCTTCTGCATGTGGCTATCCAGTTGTCCCAACAGCATTTATTGAGGAGACTTATTTTTCCCCATTGTGTGTTGTTGGTTCCTTTATTGAAGGTCAATTGACTATAAATGTATAGAGTGATTTTTGGCTCTCTATTTTGTTCCATTACTCTATATGTCTGTTTTTATACCAGTAACATGCTATTTTGAAATCACCTGTACTATTGTTCAAGCAGCTGTAAATCAGGAATTCTCATAAACCCTTCCTCAGGCTTGATAATTTGCTAGAATGGCTCACTGCACTCAGAGAGGCACTTACGCTTACCAGTTTATTATAAAAGGTACAAGTGAACAGTCTATATAAGATGAGTTCCAAAAAGATTCCAGGTACAAGAAATTCTGACCCATCGAATTGGGATATGCACCTTTCCTGGCATGTGGATGTGTTTGCCATCTGGGAGCTTTCTAAACCCCACTGCATATGAGTTTTATGAAGGTTTCATTGATATGCATGATTGATAGTGATTAAAATCAGTCTATAATCCTTTCCTCTCAGAGTTTAGAGTGGGGCTGAAAGTTCTAAGTTTCTAACAAAGGATGATCTTTCTGGCTACCAAGCCCCCATCCTGATGCTACCTAAGAACCACTAGCCTTGACTCATCTAGAATACAAAAGATACTTCTAGTCTTGTAACTACAGCAACTCAAAGAGTTCTGGGAACTGCATGCCAGAAACCAAAAATAGGCAGGTCTTGCTCTGTAGTTTTGGCTGGTCCTGAACTCACTCTGGAGCCCAGGCTGGCCTTGAACCAACAGCACTCCTTCTGCTTCAACCTTCTGAGTTCTAGGATTACAGGCATGCACCACCATACCTAGTCCACAAAGGGTGTTCTTATAAAGAATGGTGGTTTCTGTATTTTGATGATGTTAAGCATGAAGTAATTACCATACAATCTGAGGCAGAAAGTTCATATAAATAACTGAAACACTACAGAGGTTTAAATGCTTTAATTTATGACGCATTCTCATTCAAATGTTATATAGGCACATTCACAAGATCCATCTGATGCCTGAACGTAGAATAGAGTAGTCTTAGCAGCTCTTGGTAGTTTGGCCTTCACTTGGAGTTAGTATTTCCACACTCATTTTTATATTACACGGACTCGTCTCATGATGGCACCATTGTGACGTATGTCCAGGCTACCATTCTCTTCAACTGTTACTCTTTTAAAGTCTTCTCTCCTCTGATGAACTGTCCCCAAAGCTTACATATTTTGCTTCCTATTTTAGAAAAAGAGGCAAATGATAAAACTTTACTGCTTCTCACTTTAGTTATAATTGGCAAACACATATATTCAGAAGATTTATAAATAGCTTTGTATTGCTTAACTCTGATTTATAGTCATCTTGACCATTGTTTCTGGATTATTGTTCTTATGGAAACTTATACCATATTATTTCTAAACTATTTGTTATTTAGTTCTTATATTTTCTTTGGTATTTACTTATCAGGGTTTCTTTACTACTTTACTCTTTCATTTGTATGACTTACATGTATGTGTCCAAAATATATTTTTAAAAGTTGATTTTAAATTTTAATAGCTGGTAAATAATATAATTTAGTTGACATGTATGAAAATAAAGAAGAGAGTGTTCTTGTGGGTTTGCACGAAGTCTGTTTTCTTGTGGTATTGTACTCACATATGAATAGACTAAACAAAAGCATTCCTGTGCTTAACAATTAGCAGCAAGTCCATGTCATTCACTAAATATTTATTTAGGGCTTACTCTAGGCCAGACACACGTTGGGAAGAGCTCACAGGACAGAACAAGATGCAGTGACACCAGAGTAACAGCAGCCCCTATCGCTCTTCTGGTTAAAATCCTCAGGTCTTGGGTCCAAACTAGCTTAGGATATTCCTTTTCCACATAGACCCAAGGCTGAAGAAATTCCCACCCCTATTCCCCCAGAAATCTGTGCCTCTGATTTTTCATTTGGATCAGTTTACTCTGCCTGGGTACCATATTTCTTATTAATTATTCATGCATATGCATGTGTGTATATGCCTGCATGTGTGAGTATGTGATCAGGAATTGAACTAAGAGCCTTTGCACTGGGCTGAATCTCTAGCCCTTTTTGTTTTTCATTTTGAGGCAGGGTTTTGTTATCTTGCTAAGTTGCCTGCGCTGGACTTGATATTTTGATCCTCTTGCTTCAGTTTCCCAGAATGCTGGAATTTTAGGCATGTGCTACTTTACCAATTCTTCCTCTCAGATTTGAATTAAAGTTGTTTTATGTCTGAGCCCTCACTTCCAGAGCTCTTAGTTTCCCTGAATGTATCTTATGGGTTAACTTTTGCACAGGAGTCTCAGCTTCCAGAACTATAGTCCCAGAAGGGCACGCAGGACCTTCTTACCTAGAAACAGAGTTGAAATATGTTCCACAGCCTTGCTGTTAAAATTCCCGACTGTTATACACAAGCCACTTTCAGATGTGATACCTGTTTGGTTGGGTCAGCTGTCCCTCAAACAAATATAGAAGATAACCAACCTATAAAGAGAAAAGATTTACTTTAGGTCCCAGTTTTAGAAGTTCCCATTTATGATCAGTTGGCCTCTGTTGCTTTGGGCCTATGTTAAAACAGCACATCGTGGCAGCAGCATATGTGGAACAAAACTGCCCACCTAATGAGCTGGGAGTCAAAAGAGGAAGGAGGAAGGACCAGACTCAGCAATGCCCTTCAAAAACAGACCTCCAAGTCCCTGAACAGAGCTTCAGGTCCCACCTCTGAAGGTTCCACCATCTCCCAATAGCACCATCTTGGGGATTAAGCCTTAGCACACGCACCTTTGAGGGGCATTTTAGATCCAAACTGTAGTGCCTGCTTATTTCTCTGGTATCATCCTGTGAAGCCTTAACTCACATATCATGTTCTAGTCCTACTGAATTCCTGAACAGATTCTGAGTAATGCAATTTTATTACCTATCTCAGTGTCTTTGCACAGAGCATGCTTTTCTTCCCATGATAAGCCTTTGCTTTGCTCCCCAATTCTTCAGCAAGCTCCTTCAAAGTTGGTTTCATGGGTCCCTTCTCCCAAGAAATCCCAGCCTAACTTAGATGCTTCTGCACTAAATATAACATTAACCACACCATAGCAACCGCTTTACTTATTTTTCTCCTATCCCTTATTAAATCTTCTATCCTATCACTAGCTCATAGTAATTGCTCATTAAGTGACTGTTGAGGGGACAGGGATTTAGCTCAGCAGTGTAAGTGCCTGTCTGGCAAGCATGAGGTCATGAGTTCAATCCCTGGTACCACAAAAATACTGTTGAGTAAATCAGTCAATGAGCAAATACTATCGAAAACCTTTTAGAGTGTAAGTGTGGTACGAATTACAAATAAACAATAGTACTATAGCCTAACCCAAGAGGTAACAAGTAAAAAAGCCATATAAAAATATTTTTCTATTTGTCATAAGTCCTTTTTAATGACTATTTATGTGCCAACTGTAGAATCAAGAGATATTCAAAGTCTGTAGTCAATTAGTCAAATATAGAATCTATCAGCTGATCAACAATTGTTGAATATCTATTGCATGTAAAACACTGCTCAGTTTTTAAAGATGTCAGAATTTAGTGAGGAAGCATGTACTCTGAAACAAGACAGACTGTGATAAGAGTATCAGAGATTCAAAGAATATTCTTCAGAATTCTGATAAAAAACATTAATTTTTATCAGTTTTAAGTCAACAATTTATAGGATGGCACAGGCTAACAAAGCAGGGTAACCTGCTAACTAATGTCACAAAAAACAAACAATGGATTGAGCAGTATCTGTTGCTTGTCAGCTGGTTAATTTGCCGCATAATGGCCTTAAATTCTGAAGGATAAGGAAATGAGAAAGTAGAAGGAAGTGCATAGGACTCAGAGGGGAGGGATTTATTCTGGCTAAAGAAAGAGAAGTGGAACAAAAGGGTAAAGACTGTTTTGATTTTGGGTGTAACATTTTCTTGAGCCTCTTCAGCCTCTTCAGTTCTAAGATTAAGGAAAGGGAGAGAGAGAGAGAGAGAGAGAGAGAGAGAGAGAGAGGCTAACACAGAACCAAAGGAATGCTTAGCATTGAAATAAAGAGGAAACAAAGAACAAAGTAGCAGAGAAAACTTGTTGACATAGAAATTATGCTATGATCCTGCTGGACATAAAATGTTGATAATAGGGACTTTTTGTGATGATCCAAATAAAAATGTGGAAGGGCTGGAATTGTACCTCAGTAGTAGAGCACTTACTTACCGTGTACAAGGCCCTAGGTTTGATCCTCAGTGCCATGGGAGGAGAGCTGAAAAAGAGAAAAGAATCAAAATGCAAGTAACACAGTAGAAGAGGCACGGTTGTAGGTAGAAGTCTAAGAAAAAGTTTATTATGGTTACCATTAGACCTTTACATGAATAGTCCCACTCTCGCCATTAATGCACACTAGGTAACAAGGAGATTGAACTGCCACTGTTTTGTTTGTTTGTTTTTTGAAACAGGTTTTTTTATGCAGTTTAGACTGGCCTCAGACCCACAGGATCCTCCTGCCTCTGCCTCCTGAGTGCTGAGATCACAGGAGTGCACCACAGCTGCCACCACTTTTGAAGACTTATGTCTGTATAAGGTTTTCTAGAAGGCATGAAGTCCTGAGTTTGTTCCCTGGCACCACTCACACACACACACACACAGCATGTGAAAGGAAGTCACAGGCACATGGAATATTGAATGAAAAGAACTTTTCAACCACTGAGATTTGAGATATTAATTTGTCTTTATTAATACAATTACCCCAAAAGAAAAATGATTAACATTCATGTGAGAGAGGAAGAGAGAAGGAATGGAGAGAGGGGAGAAATGGGAAAGAAAAGAAAAGAGAAGAGAAGAGAGAGAGAGGGAGAGAGAGAGAGAGAGAGACAGAGAGAGACAGAGAGAGAAAAGTAGAAAGATTTTGGGGACAAGAGAAAGGAACAGTACAAGAGGTGGGTTTAAGTTAGAAATAATAAATGATAAAGCTAAAGTAAATAACTGGGAGTTATAAAAAGATTCATGTTTCAATGCTTTAAAACTCTATCGTTCCTGACAATAATATCCACAATTCTTCCTGTTAAAAAATTTGCTCAATTTAAAGATTCTCAGTAAGATCATTTAGACAGGTGCGTTTCTGTGAACGAAGTTACAAAATTCCCCTGAAAACCAAACTTCACCACTCAAAATACCCTTCATCTTTCTGTTAACAAAATTTCCACTCAAGCTTTGGTGGTCAACTCAGAGTTCTTCCTCTTCAACTTGATTTCTCCTTCAACATTCCTCTCATCTGAACTTAGTTGATGCAAACTTGGAGCACCCCTCTCCTTACATCACAACCTCCTCTCCTCCTCTTCAATATATTTTCCCACCTATCTCTCTTCTCACTGTTTCCTGAATAATCTTTCTTTAAGGAGCCAGTAGAACTCTCAGCCCTGAGTCCAACAAGTGCCTCTGTAGAGTTCCCACCCAGGGCTTGTCAGTGGCTCAGCTGCTGCTTGTTCAGGATAGGGCATTTATTATGCTTTTTAAACCACTCTGCTTGAACTCATAACCTTACCGTACCTCCAACTCTAGAAGTGTCCTACCATTCATCTCCCTCCTCAAAACTCCATACATCTTTCAAGTTGCTCTTGTATCCTCCCTCCACCCAAAAGACTTACCCCAAGAATCCCACTCAGAGAGGTCTTACCTTTTCTCCACCCACGTGGCACTTAGTTTGAGTTCAGCATCCTCTTAAAAGTCATATACAACAATCCTTCAAATTTACATTTAAGGTTGAAAGACTTGATGAGTCCTGCAACCATTTAGTGGCAACTTAAACTAAAATCCAGGTGTTTTAAATTAAATTATATTCCCTCTTAACCATACCTTTTGGGCTTTCTTTACCATCTGCAATATATTCTAACTTAACCTTAGATTATATTCAATTATTATGTCACATAGCCCTCATTAAATTATAAGCCACTAAGGAATAATAACTCAGTGCAGGGTCTGCATCAGAATTTCAGAGTAAAAGGTAAAGAGGGATTCAGGTCTTTCTAACACCCGTAAGGGAATGATTTTATTGAACTTATTTGATAACTCCACTTTCTTCAAATCTAGATCAGGGAACAGACATTTCTGAATTACTTTATAGTACTTTTAAATACTTTTCAAATGTGTGACTTGAAGACTCCTGCTCCTGTGTCTAAAATTCACATAACTGTAGCTCGCAGAGGGAGGGAGCAGATATCCTGGTGACTTCAAGAACTGCAGTGCAAAAAGGAAAGGACGGGCAGGACTTCTCTTGTTTTTGTAACAGCATAGATTTCTGGGAAGCCTGAAATAATGCAAATTTTAGGAAAAAGATCATCATTATTGGAAAAAACAAAAAAGATGGGACCACGACGTCACAAGAGATGACCATCACTAAGAGGAAGTAGAAAGAGAGGAAAAGAGGAAGTGGTTAAAGCAAAGAAAGACAAAATGAAATTTGGCACAACAGGGTAAGTTTTGTTAGTGTTGCACTTTTATTTAAATAAATGGTAGACAAAATATTTTTACATTGGAAAATTTTTTAGACTGCAGAAAGATAAAAATAAAATAAATAGTTTAGAAAACATTCTGAGAGCAGAATTAGCATGTGTCTTCTTAAGAGTTGTTTTCCCATTTTGCTTCAAAAAATGTTAACTTAGGCTGGGGATATAGCTCAGCAGCACAGCACCTGGCTGGCAAGCACAGGGGCCCTGAGTTCAATTTCCCATACAAAAAAGTTTAACTTGTTCTGTGTCCAATCCTGCTAGACAGTAGTAACACAAAAATCAATGATTGGGTTCCTTATTTCAAAGAATGTTCAATACAGATTGGCGCAGTGGCACACACCTGCAATCCAAGCTACTCCAGAGTTTTAAGCCAGAGTGAGGCAGAATATTAGGGCTTGTCAAACTGTCTGGGGAACATGGGATGCTCTGTCAATTACAAAATTCCAGGACACTTGCACAGGACGGCTCCCAAGGACGCGACATGAACTAACTATAGAGTGTTTTCTTCCGTTCTTCTCATGAGAACCCAAGCAGGTTTTTCATAGGACCGCCTAGGCTTGACATAAGCCTGAGGAGTAGCAAACACAAAAGAAGACCACTGTTTTCCTCATGGCCACTGTGCTCTGTATTTTACAGTAGTCCATGCTCACCCTGTAGAAGGTACTTGTTTTCTTACTTTTAATTGGTCCATACTTGCTCAGTAGAGCATGTTTCTTTTCTTTTCATGCCTTACTAACTATAAAACCTCACAACCTTTCAGGTTTTTCTTGATCAATTTTTGTGCAAGAGAAATAATTTAGAAACCACATCTAGAAAGAAACTCCAGCAGCCCAAAACCTAGCGACAGGAGATCTTAAATTTAGGCAATCTTGCTTTGGACAAAGAATTGAACAAAACAAACAAAAGGTACTGGCAAAGTTTTTTCAGGGAAGTAAAGGTGAAGAGTGGGAGAAACTGGCTCTGCAGACCAAGCTTGGGCTGAGTAAATAGGAAAAGAGGGGGTAAAGCAAAGATAAAAGTAAACGCTGCATCTGGGAAATGCTGTATGGGCTATCATAGAAAGTCATGATAGTGCTCATTCTTCATAGCTGCTTTTCTTTTATACAGTCCAAATCTCCAGGAAATCTGAGAAAACTTCTCCATCAGGGTCCTGAGAGGTGGTGGTGGGATGCCATACCTCAGGCTGATGTCAGGTTTAGGCCATCCTATTGAAAACCAGCTTACATTCTTTCCAGAAGTCCACATGTGGGGCTTTGAGAACTGTACTGCATATGTGTACAGGATGCCTACCTCCCCATCAGTTTTTGCCATACTGTATCTCACTAATTCCCAGAACCTGTGAATACGCTATCTTACATGCCAAAAGAGATTTAGCACTGGTAATTCAAGAGATACAAATTAAAACAACACTGAGATTCCATCTCATTCCAGAAAAAAATTGCTATTATCAAGAATCAACCAGTAACAAATGCTGGAGAGGCTGTGGAAAAAAAGGAACTCTTCTCCACTGTTGGTGAGAGTGTAGACTGGTGAAATCAGTGTGGAGATTTCTTTAAAAAATAGGGTTAATGGCCTCATTTGACCTAGAAATTCCTCTTCTGGGTATCTTCCCCAAATAATTAAAAACATCATACCCCAGTGATATATCTGCACCCATGTTTATAGCAGCTCAATTGTAATAGCTAAGTCTTGGGAACAACCCAAATGCCCATCAACCAAGGAATGGATAAAAAAGATAAAAAAATCAGATTGACAGATAGATAGATAGATAGATAGATAGATAGCTAAATGGACAAATATAATGGAATACTACTCAGCCATAAAGAAAGGTAAACTTGAGATTTTTATAGGTAAATGAATGTAACTTGAGACCATACTCATAAGTGAAATAAAACAGACCCACATGTGTAAACATTGTATTGTCTCATTAGTGTGAGAATCTGAAAGCATAAAGAAGATCCAAATTGTACAACGCATACTGTGAATAGGGAAGAACTGTTCAAAAGAAAAGAAAAACTGCAAAGGGGAAAGGAAAGAATGGGAAAGGAAGGAAAAGAAAAGGGAAGGTGTGTGTGTGTGTGTGTGTGTGTGTGTGTGTGTGCGCGCGCGCGCGCGCACAAGAAAGCTCCAAGACAGGGTGGCATGGCAGACAAACATTGCAGAGAAAAAACAGTTCATATGAGCAGAAGGTAACATAGCAACCAAGAGAATGTCACAGATCTTTGGCTACTTAAGGTGGATAGCGCCTTGATTTTTGCATTGCACCATGAATTAATCCCAGCATCACACACTCCAAATCCAGCACCTCTGAAAAACCTTCACCTGTGACTGCATGAGGTTTGGGGGATTCTAAACATAAACTATAACATGCCATCCCTGGCCCCCCAGAGACTTATGTGCATTCCTTTACACAGAAAGCACTTAGTCCTTCTCTAAGAGTTCTCCTAACAGTTTCAGCATTGCTGGAAAGTTCAAGTGCTAATCTCCTCTCAGGTTTAAGGCAGACTCGTAGCTGTGAGCCCTTGTACAAGTGAAAAGAAATTTAAACACTTCTAATGTACAATGGCACAAGATAAATATTATTCCAAAAGGCACAAATTGGAGGATGGTACAAAGGAATGGGATCAAAGCAAGTCCAAAATCTATTAGGCAAACTTTAAGCCATATGGTTCCATGTGCAGCATCTGAGGCAATCTGGGGCAAGATGTGAAATCTAAGGGGTTAGGACAGATCTGCCCCTACAGCACTCCTAGTGGTTGTAACTCTCATGTGTTCTATTTTGGGCTAGATCTGCTCCCTCTTTGCAGCTTTCCTCTGACAATTCTTGTTCCTGGTTTCTCCAGATTTCTGAGATGGCCACTACAGTTTCTGCTTCACAGCTTCACAGAATGCCCTCTCAGGTGCTGCCTGGCCTCTGAGGCCTTCTTCTGCAATCTGAAGGGAAGCCTTCCTGTCCCTACAACTTTTGTATTCTGCACACATCTAAAACCAGCACCATGCAGATGATTCCAAGGTCTTCCACTAGCGGGAGCAGTTGCCAGGTTTCCTTCTCTTTTGGCTGTAGAGGCTGAGGGCTTATAAAACAAAATTCCAAAGAAAAACCTCCCTAGGCCTCTGCCATTCTTGAACATGGTGCTGTGGGGCTCTATTCTCAAAGCAGTCTTTTATGATTTTGAGGCTGCAAAGGCTGAAATCTAGCTGTATTGTGTGATGTCCTCAGGCCATCTTTTCTATTCCATTTCATCTCAGCAATCAGTATCTCTGCTCTGTCTTCGCAGTTCACAGCTTTACTGATGTTCCTTTCTGTTGAAACTCACAATGTTTTAAATCATTCTTCTGAGCTCTTTGTCTTATTCTCAACATAGATTTGATTAAAAAATCTCCAATAGCAGCTGTGATACAGCCATAACATTAGACTGCTTCGAAATTTCTTCTGCAAGATTAATTGGTTCACCACCCTTAATCTCAGTCTCAGGTAAAGTCTCTGGATACAAGCAAAATGCAGACAAACTTTCTGCCATGGCATAACACATCATCTGGAGTCCAACAGCCTGTGCAGTCATTCTACCCAGCAGAAACTCCTCAGTCTTGTCTTTACCAGGAAGATATCTATCTGTTTTCTGATCTTCTGAACTCTGACTAGAATCTCTCATCAAATGGAACTTAAGGCATTCCAGTTCTATTTTTTTAGCTGGTGTATCCAAACCTTTCCAAACTTTTTCTGTAACCAGTCCCATGCTCCTGGACCACATGGTCAGGTACAGTCATAACAATGACCCCACTTCTGGTATCAAATTCTGTCTTAGTTATTTTTCTTTCATTGCAGAAACTAAATAACTAACACCTAATGTTAAAGGAGGAAAGGCTTATTTAGCTCACAGTGTGTAAAGGTTTCAGTCTATAATCAGCTGGCTCCAAGGCAAGGTGGACCAGAAAACAAACATCATTGAGGAGAAACAGTTCATGTAGGCAGAAGGTAGCAAAACAAGCCAGGGATAACCACAGTTCTTTCTACCCCTTATATCTTATTCAGGCTTTGTAGGGTGGGTAGCAGTCATACCCTTAATCTTAGTGCTCTTGAGTTTAGTATTGCACCATGAATTAATCCCAGCGTCATGCAGCCTAGATCCAGCCATCTCTGAAAAAGCCCCACCTATGACTGCATGAGGTTTTAGGGGAATATCCAGACACAAATTGTAACAAGGAGTTAATAAAAGAAAAGAAACTCTCAAAGGAGATTAAGATATAATGGCCAGAAAGGGAGAAGCAGAGCCAGAAAAAGCACAAAATGAAGGAAGAATTTGGAAACCAATATATTCAGCATTCTGACCTGTAGCATCCTCATTCTATGCCTGAGGCTGTAAATCACCCTAACAAACCTAACTGAGTCTATGTTCCTCAAACCCAAGAGATTCCTTTAAATTACATAGTCTACCCTTTGGTTTGGTCCTTGAATGCTCCCACATGCATGGCCTCTTTGGATCAAGGACTCAGATAGCCTGACTGTCTGATAGCAACTGAAAATGTAATTATGACTTTACCAACAGTGATAAAAACACCCTAAATTTCCATTATATACCATATGAATAAAACAGCTCTGTGTTTGGCAAAGCTATGGGGAGATAGGCAGGCACTAACTTTGCTGGTGGTACTTTACATACAGTCATGCTTTCTGCAGTTAACTATAGAAACAATGGAAGAGTTGTATGTGTCCTTTGTTCTACATTGGAACATACTTCATGGAAATGAGCTAAAGGAAAAAGTGGCACAGATTCCAGTCCCATTATTTATAACAGCATGAAACTGGAAACAATCCAAATTTTCAGCTTTAAAGTATTACTTAAACAATGGTACCTAACTGATTTGAAATGCTTTGTAACAATTAAAAATAACAAACATGTGGATACGGAAATGTGTCCATGAGAAAATCTTAATTCGAAAATGCAAAGCACACTAAGTGCTGACAATATTGTGGAAAAACTGGAATCCATATGTATCTATTGGTTGAAAGCTAAAGTGATACAGTCACTTTGTAAAACAATATGGTTTTATATAACTCAAAGAGTTAAGTGTAGGTTATTATTTGGTCCAATAATGTCATTCTTAGGTATACACTCATGATACATCAAAACATTTGCCCACACAAAACCCAAACACAAATATTCATAGCAGCAGTATTCATAATAACCAAAAAAGGTAGAAACAGAGCAAATGTCCATTGTCTGATGAGTAGATAGAAAAAAGATAGTAATGGCCATACAAGGGAATATTATTTGTCCATACTGTTTCTTGCTTCAAGATGGGCAAATTTGAAAATATGTAAGTAAGAGAGCAGTCACATAAAAACATATATGATATAATTTACATGAATGTCCAGATTGGGCAAATATTTATGGACAGAGAGTAGATTAGTGATACTTTCTGGCTTGAGGGTGGGCAGGTAGGAGCGAGAAGATTGGAAGAAGACAGCTAAAAATATATGATTCCTTTTTAAGTGATATTAGTGTTTTAAAACTGATTGTGTGATGGCTGAATAACTGTGAATATAATAAAAATTATTGGATTGTACTCTTTAAATTAGTAGATTGCATGGTATGTCAGTTATATCCCAATAAAATGATAGTTTTTTTAAAAAAAATCATTGAACTGCACATTTATAATTGGCAAGTTTTAAGAAATATATATATGTATCACTTCAATTAGGCTGTTTTTTTTTAAAAAGTCCAAAGAGATTGCTGCTTTGAAGGTACCTATATTTTTGTAAAATAAACTGGAAGTTAGTTGAAGTATAACAGAAAGATACAAGCTTTGAAGGCCAACAAAGAATGATTGTATTCTTCATCTTTCTTCTTACTATAATCTTATCTGAGTTTTAGTTATTTCCTTTGTAAGACAGGGAAATTAATTTTCACCCCATGTGATAATTTTGAAGCATAAATGTTTAATGGGCTTGTTTTCCTGCCTTTTAGGATTGCTTGAGCATGAGGTTGAAACATGCAGCAGTAGCCAGGCATGGTAGCTCATGCCTGTAATCCCAGCATTTGGAAGGCTGAGGCAGAGGGATTGCCTTGAGTTCAAGGTCAGCCTTGGCTACCAAGAAAGTTCAAGGCCAGTTTGAACTACATAGTGAGACCCTGTCTCAAAGAAAAATATGTGGCAATAAAAAATGTGATAACCTATGTGAAACAGATTTGAAGGTTAACAATTTCATAAAAGAATAAGATAATCTGAATCTCAATTATATACATATAGTTTAGAAAACAGCATTAACATAGCCTCAGCCTCAAAAAGAAAAGACTCTTCCTTTGCCTAAATTCCTTGAAAAATGGCTTTATAACTGGCTGTATGAAAATTAGAAAAAGCTTCCCACATTCCAAAAATATACACTTGTTATAACGGTAATTTGAGGGTGACAAAATGGAGCTAAGGTATGTAATGTTAAGTTCCTGTCACAGTGTGTTCTGCTGCTCTAACCTTCCTCGCCTTGGGCCTGCCCCTGAGGTGGAATGATGAGCCTAGCTAGCTAATACCGGAACTAAGCTGCTGTACAGGAAATTGTTTTCTCCATACGCAGACAAGAGACATTCATGCTTTCCCACAAGTAATATTTGAAGAAAGAAACTTCTGAATTTTTATAGAACAATCTTCTCTCCTCACTTAACATCATAATCAAGATCCTATAGACCTACCAGAAAACCTGGCATATGCTAAGTACTCAATATATAGTTGCATAATGAATGAATGATCAGAATTTACATAAAAGTCTAAGGCCAGAATAGAATAGTTTATCAATGAGAAGAGACTACTAAACTATACACCATGAATCTCAATAAGATCTAAACTCATGTAACAAGCTACACAGTATTATCACTTCAGGACTTGCTTATTTTTACTAAATCTCTTCAGCCTACACAAATTCCCCTCAAATATCATGTTTATTGTTATGAAGACATGGGGTTACTGAACCAGTTATTCAACCTGTTAGACTGCACATAATTTCAAACATTTCAGAGAAAAATATACAAAAACCACTGCTTAATGAGTGCACTGTCCTCTACTCTTTAGAATCTTCACCTAATCTTGTTGGAGAAGGGAGCCTGACAAAGCTTCATCTGGGGAAACTGTTTCCACCTCATAAAGACCAGAGGCAAACCTCCTTAAGGCCAGGAGCTCTGCTTTGAGAACCTTTCTTATAGAATTATGGAGCCTCCCTCAACTCCAGGAACCAGGTTCTCAGTCTCACCAGAAAAGCAGGCTTTGAAAGAGCTCAAGATACACTTCTTATCTACTCCCTCAGAACTCAATATTCTCACATTGTGGCACAACCTCTGGATCCTTTCACTCCTGGGAGACATCTGCTTGAAATTTCCTCAGCCGCTTGTGAAACCTTGTAGCTTAAAGAGGGAAAACATAAAGACATCCTGCTCGTCACTAGAGGTGGGTCACCAGAGATGCAAAGAACAGCTGCAGATCAAAAGCAATGAGCCAGGCATGGTGGTGCACATTTTTAATCCCAGCACTTGAGAGGCTGAGGCTGGAAGACTACTGTAAATCAAGGCTGCTCTGGGGTACATAGTGAGTTCAGGGAAAGCCTGAAGTACACAGAAAACCAGGTCTCAAAAAAATAAAAGAAGAAAATGGATTAGCACCTGCTGTTGAACAATGACACTTGTAAATCTTATCTTGGTTAATCCTCACAGCGGTCTTAGAAGGTTTGTGTTATTTGATTTCTGTTTTATCACTGAGTAAACTGAAGCTCAGAGAAATCTTATAGTCAGTGAGCTAGCTGCTAAATAAGGGTCTAAGTATATGCTTATATCTAAAGCAGCTAAAAATAGTAGAAGCAGCAGTAAACTTTTAGCAATTCTACTCTACACTAGTGATTTGAAAGAAAACCTTGGTTTGAACAACACCATAATAACTCTGAGGTTTTAACAATGCTAATTTTAGGCCTTAATTGTAGTAGCATATGTGTTGTGGTTGTGGTTACAGGAAAGGACTGAGCAGGAAATACTAAGACCTAGATTCTGGCTAAAGAGCAAGATTAACAAATACCTTGAATGATTCTGCTTCTAATGCTCTCTCTTCTTCCAGGAAGATCTACCTCCTCTATGAAAGCTTCCTGACAACCCCCCCCATCCCTAGAACTATGCTCCTACTGTACTTTATTGTATCTCAGTTACAGCCCTTCGTTATCACAATTAGTTTTAGTAATAGAGTCTCCAAACCGCTAGGGTACCTTGAAACTAACACTTGTGACTTAGTCCTTTTTTGTGACTTAGTCATTTTTGTACCCAATATTTTGAACACTTCTGGTAGTTTCACGTCAGTGTTGTCACTCAATAAATCCTAACCATCTCCCACACTTAGTTCCCAATTCTCAATGAGTACCGACTTTTCTTACATCCTGACTTGAGTGAGACATAGATAATTATTGGGTGCTAAGTATCTGAGCCCCTTTCCTGTGTCTGCAAAAACTGCCATTTCCTGAGACATGGCAGGGGACAGACTATATCTTCCCCTTATGGAAGCTGGAAAAGCAGCCAGGAAAAGCTGCACTCCTGCATCCTTGGCAGCTAGAGCACAAACATATGATCTAATCTTGGCTCAACTGATATTCCTGTCCAACTCTTGACTTTGAAGTAAATATCCCAAGAAACTGGATGGTTTAAATTTTGTTCTGGAGTAGCACTGTTGTTCATTGCTTACTGAGAATGACAAGAATAATTTTGTAATCAGGTTTGTGTGGTATAGTTTTACCTGTGACTCTCTTTTGGTTCCTGCTCCTTTTCTAAACTTGATTCTCTTATTTTCCTATCATTTCTGAGATCTCCCTGATATTTCCTGATAAATTCCTGTTTTGATCAAAGTAGCCAGAATTAACTGCTGTTACTTGCAACCAAGAGCCCTGACTTATATACTTAGTGACTTCATGATTCTTAGTCCTGGACCCTGAGAAACCAAAAACCAACAAATATTTATTTCCTGATCCAAGCTCAGTGAGATAAATTACTGTCTCTCACATTGATGTACATTTAACTTTGCATATTTACTCTTCCATTTCATTCTCACAACATTTCTACCTATAGCGTGTGGGGTAGGTGGTAAAACAGTATTTTAATATGAGAAAAGTAAACCTCAGAGTTTAAATGTCTTCCCTGAGTTTCCAAAACTAGTGACAGAACCATCAATAGCTACTGATTTCCAGCCAAAGACTTTTTATGACAAAGTAACAAGGAATGAATAACTTGTAGTAAATTCAAAAAATTCATCCATAAATATTCATTAAGCATCTACTACATGCCAGTCATTGGTTAAGATACCAGGTACTTCTGTGATCTACTTTTTTGAAAGGTCCTCTAAATATCAGTTGAAATATGTTTTGTAATAGCACTGTACATCTGACAAGCTACCTAATATTGCCATTAAAACTTAAGTCAGACTGCTTGGGACCAAACTCTGGTTTCCCCTGATTCCTACTTACACAAAGCACAAGTTATCTGTATCCTTCCTTAGCATCCTGTCTTCACCTCTATGCCTTGAAGGCTGCTTACTGAGAACACCTCTGATTCACTGCCTGAAGAGCATGCTTGATCCTTGTACAAGGGAAACTGGAAATGGCAGCACTGATGTCCTGACAATAGTCCTCTAACAATAGTAATGGAGATTTGGAGAGCAACACCCCAGCCTTCTTACCTCTTGATGGAAATAATTTTCAGCCATATTCCATGCTGTTTCCAATGGGACTGACCTTCAGTTAGCCTCAGTGGTGATGTGCTTGATAGCACACACCTCACTGCACCGTTCTCTTCTCCAATTCATATTTCTAGCCTCCAACTGGGTTTCCTAGGCTACCCTGTAAGTGAACCACCCTTGACAACTTTTCTCAGGTCTGCTCCTGAGGGAATGCAAATGAAGATACCAAATGACTTTGTGAAAACTGCTCAAATAACATCCTTCCAATGAAGGTAATATCTGTCTTGTGGAGACAAATTCATGAAACAACTTAGTCTGACTTTAGGCATATAATCAGCACAGCGTTGGCCATTGTTGTGCAGGCAGAACTTTTGGTTCTCTAAGCACTCACCCACACACGGTTTCACTTCTTGCTTTTCAATCTGAGAAGCTTTACCTCTAGCCCCCCTACCAGACTTCCTGGTTCTCCCCATGCCACAGTCTGTTCTTTACTTCAGCCCTGCTCTCCCTTTGAAACGCTGTCAAAATGACCTCTCTCTTTCATACATCTGTGATCCAGCATGTAGTGTTCCCTTGCCTTGATATATTTCTTTCTTCCCACACTTGTCTCTTGCCTATTAAGCCTCCACTAAAGTTTACGTTTCTAAATTCTCCTCCCTTCTTCTTCTGTCTCACACACACACACACACACACACACACACACACACACACACACACTATATACAAAGAGTGCATGTAACCAAGGTGCGCTTCCCTCTTTCACTGCAAATCACCCAGAATTGCAAATATTTGCTTTATTATCTGTCTCCTTCAGTAGACTGTGATTATCTATAGCAAAAATGACTTCTAACTTCTGTATTTCTGGTCCATACCTTAAAAGCTCATCTCAAAAAATGTAAAATTATTTTGAAAAGTAAGTGAATTTAAAAACACCTTTGAGGCAGGGATATTACTATTTTTTTCAATTGAGGACAAAGGAGCTCAAGCTTCCTGGACTATACAATTAATGCATGGTAGAACAAGAACTCAAAAATGATCCCCTGGGTTCAAGGTTGACCATTTCCTCCACAATATCATGGCTGTGAAGATTTTTGTGCTACATATGCCTAGTATATTCTTCCCATTTTCATGTCCACTTCTTAGAAAATAAACTCCACCTGCAACTTTGGAAGAAAGCTAGTTTTCGTTCAAAATGACCCTATCCTCAGCCATGGTTATTTGGATCAGTAGTTGACACCTGACCAAAGAAGAAGCCAGGTCAGGCCATTCCATCTGAGAATCCACACGAACAGGATTAGCATATCACAAGCTCTGATCCTGCAAGATGACAGAGAATGAGGACAACTGAGATTGACATTTTGGGGCTCCATGATTTGAGAAGCAGGAAGAGGGGATCTACTATGAGAGGCACAGACAAGGCTCCATAATGAAGGAGAAGGAGAACAAGAGGTAGAGGAAAACAGAAAGGGAGAGAGGAGAAATTGGGAGAGGAGGGAGGAGAGAGAGAGGGAGATTTAGTTCTTGACAATTTTTCATTTCCATTCTGGTCTTTCCTGAGTTCTGACAATTCGGTTCTATGAGATACTCCTAATTCTTTACAAAAAATTCCCATTAACTCAGCTGAGTTTCTGTTTTACAAGTAGATAGGGTTATGATACTCATTTACTACATCTTTCCAAGTATGTTTTCCATGTTCAAAGCACAAAACTGTGCTATTTCTTCAGAATCCACCTGCAATTAAGGTAACTGCCAACAGGTGTCGCCAGTTTGCTTCTCCGGAAACAGACTGACCGAGTTGGGACACCACATCCTGATGTGGATCAGTAGGTATGAAAGGAAAAGGCAGGAAGAATGGTGCATAGAAGATGTCAGATTGCACTGAAGGCCTGAGGGAGCTTCCACCCCAGCAAGGGATCTGGAGCATGTCACCCTCCAGAGTGTCCCAACTCTGAATCTCTCTACCTGTACCTCACTCAGCCATTGGACATGGTGGCCCTGGAAAGTGCCTAATTTTGGGCAAAGTGGTTCCCTGCACCTGAGGCAGACACTGAAGGTGCTGACAGTGGAAGGCTGTCTGCTTACCATACTCCCCGTGATCAGACAACAAGTCCTACCCAGAAATGGAA
This sequence comes from Cavia porcellus, assembly GCF_034190915.1. Taxonomy (NCBI): domain Eukaryota; kingdom Metazoa; phylum Chordata; class Mammalia; order Rodentia; family Caviidae; genus Cavia; species Cavia porcellus. The sequence continues at coordinate 48,070,708 of NW_026947492.1, forward strand.
TCTGGTTCATCTATTTGTACATCAAGTGATGTGTATGCCATAATTATTGCCTGAAAAACTTTAGCTGGTCACTAAGTGAAGTCATTAAGTTTATGCTTTGCTATATAATGCTCTATTTTTTAAAAAATCTCATCTTTTAAATTAGCTATGCATGAGCCAGACATTGTGGCCCATTCCTATAATCCCAGCACTCAAGAGGGTGAGACAGGAGAATCCATGTGAGTTTAAGGCCAGCCTGCACTACATAGTGAGACCCTGTCTTGAAAAGAAAGGAAAAAGAAAAGGAGAGAGAGACAGACAGACAGACAGACACAGAGACAGAGACAGAGAGTGAGGTTAGCTATGCATCATCATTACAGGTTGAAATAGAACAAAGAGCAAATGAGTTGTTCAAGATGGCACACACCTACAATTCCAGCACCCAGAAAACTGAGGCAGGAGGATTTCAGCAAGTTCTAGACCAGCTTAGTCTACATAGTGGGTTCAAAGCCATCCTGAACTACATGGTGAGACTAGGTCTTAGCCCTCCCCCCACCAGAAAAAGAGTAAATAAAAAATTTAATTAAAATTTTTAGTATTTATGCAACTTGGTACATTTCTGAGTACTTATTGTCTACTTAATATAACCATGGTTCTTCAATACATCTGCATTCAATCATGAATGTAGTACACAGTTATGACTATATGTAGACCTCTTGAAGGGTAAATCAGATCACATCACTTCTTTGACCCATAAGATGCTACATGATCTTGCCATCTTTATGTAACTTCTCTAATCTCTATCATCCCTCTTTTGCTATACTGGCTTCTATATCACTTTAACATTCCAGGTACATTCCTGTTCTATAGCTGTGTTTGTTTCTAAGGGCTATCATAGTGAAGAATGATAAACTAATGACAAAACAGCAGAAATCTATTGTCTCATGGTTCTGAGGGTTGAAAGTATAGAGACTTCCAGGAGAACATGGCAGACAGATAGCAGCAGCTACGGAGGCTCTCTGAAAGACCCAGCTTAGAATTCAGGAATGGTGTGGAGTAAGGAATCATAAGCAAGTGGAGATATGACCTGCTGACCCAAGAATGAACTGTGCTGAGAGAAACCAACTGGGAATGCAATCCTGTTGCTATAACAGGAACAGAAAAGCCTCAGCGTGGAAGGTGGAGCCTGTGCCATTGGAAGCCGTGATTTGGGTTTCCCGCCACCACCGCTGCGTCTGCATCTGCTTGGCAGGGAGAGAGACGAGCAAAAGCTCTGAGAACAGGAATTGGTGAACGGAGTTGAAAGCAGGACGGGTGGGGAGGTGTGTGTTGACCTGCGGTGAGTGAGAGAAACTGGGACTCTTCCACAGTCCAGGAGACTCCAACAGAGGACATTTTGGGACCAGGCAGACTTGCAGGAACAGGGCACTGCAGTGACTTCAGTCATGTATCCCCCTCTCAAGTGGGATTGGTGAGCAGTGCCTAGCCTATGTGGTGCTGCTGGCTGAGACCCAGTAGGCTAGCACAACCCAGATCCCAGCGCCTGAAGGTGACCTGGAGGGTCAGGCCCTGCATAGGCTGCCTGGTCTGCAACTTCCTGGTACGCTGTGGTGGGCGGGAACACCTAGCCGGCACAATTCAATCAGACTGTGGCTGACAGGGAAGGAAGATGGGCCTTCTATATACTCTTGCATATATAAGGAACAAAGAATATGGGAAGAGGCAGCAACAAGAAAGGCTCCTCGGCCCCCAGTCCTGAGAAAGAGGCAATAGCAGACACAGCACCAATAGATATAAAGCGCTATCTCCAGAGCCTCATAGACAAGTTCAGGAATGAAGTTATTAATGACCTGAAGCTAGACATAAGCATAATAGTTAGAGAAACGCTAAGCACCACCCAAGAAAAAACAGATGGTGGAATGGAAGAACAGAAAAAGAGGGGAGAATTGTTTAATGGAGAAAATAGAGAAAGCATAGAATACGTGAAGCAGGTTCAAAGAGATTACCAGGAAACTAAAAACTCTATCGAAAACCGGCATAACAGCTTGAAAGAAACTAAGGACAGATTATCTGAACTGGAGGGCAGATTTGTAATATGGGAGCATGAAATGAAAAACTTAAAAATAACAAAGAAACAAACAGCAATAATACAAAGAGTAGAAGATGATAAGAGGATTTTTAACTTAAGAATTAAGAACATAAAAGAAGAAGTAGGGACACAAACAAATGAACTACAAAAGCTACTCACAGAAATAATCCAGGAGAATTTTCCTAATTTAGCAAAAGGTAAAGATACTCAGTTGTATAAAGCATACAGGACCCCAGCCACCTACAACCCAAACAGAGCAAACAACCAGGCATATAATAATTAAAATTCTAGAAATCCAATACAAGAACAGAATACTAAAAGCCGTCAGAGACAAGAAACAGATCACTTACAAGAGAACACCCATCAGAATTACAGCAGACTTCTTGGCACAAACCATCAAATCACGAAGAGCATGGGGGGAAATAATTCAAGCTTTGAAAGATAATAATCTCCAGCTAAGACTGATATATCTTGCACAACTATCCCTGGAAATTGATGGAAAAACAAGGTGCTTCCAGGATAAAGAGGAACTAGGGGAATATGCAACCACCAATCCAACTCTACAGAGAATACTGCAGGATATTCTAAAAAAGAAAAATACGAAGAATCCAGAAATAGTAGCAGAGAGGCCACAATGAATGGAGCAGAAAACAAAATGAAGAAGACAAATTGACAACTAATGACAGAAAAAGAGCTCAACAGAAATGAGGCAGAGAAGATTGGATGATAGGAACAGCTATTTTGGAGAAAATGACATCTTAATAGGTAATACTGATTTAGTATCATCTTGTTTTGAAGTCTCATCAAGCTTTTGTTCTTCTGTCTCCATTGGTCTAAACAGGTTATATCTTATTGGATTTTATTATATATGATAGTATAAGCAAAAACTTTTATAGACAAGGAGATTATACAGAAACCATTGTTCATTTTCTGTTAGTTGATTCTGAATACCCTGTAATACTGTCATTCTCTTAAATGGTTTTACATTGTTTTGATATATTTGATGCTACAGTATACAAAGTTATACTCAAAGATTTCAAGGAAAGAGACATTATGGTAACTACTTTTATGTCGGGATTATCTTGTGGTGAAACACTATTTTGCTTAAATGGTTATGTTTTGATCTGCGCTGTTTTGCTGTTATGCCCTCTTTTATCTCAATCTCCATTTTATTATTTACTTTTTTATTTTTATCCTTTTAATTAAGGGAAAAATAAATAAAAAATAGCAGGATATATTATAGTAACCCACTTTGACTTTCCACTCTCTTGATTGAAAGCCCTGTATTGCTCTCACCATCTTGTTTTGACTGATGTCCCTCTATTCTGTTTTGCTTGATAGTACCAGGTTCGAAAGTTTAGGCAACAGCTGTGAAGATAGTGGGATTCATTATGATGCCCATTCTGGTTGACTATTATCTACTTTTGAAGACCTATAATGTCTCCAGCGTTTTGGTTTTGCCGGTTTTGTTCTTTACTGTTTTGTTCAACTTTATTATAACTGATGATATAGGCAATTCTACTAGAGATAGCAGGAGGCATTATGGTTACCATTGTTGATCACCTTGTATTATGCTTTTACATTATCTATTATGTGCACCCTTTTGATTTGACTGACTCTGTTCTGTTATGTCACATTTGGTTCTACTCTCTTCCAAAAAAGTAATAAGAACTGTGGGAGCAACAAAACCCAAAATGTGTAATTGTCATTGTACAAAAGACAGGAAAAGAAAGTGCTCTAAATGGTATAACTGCATGTATATTTAAATGTATAAGATAGACGATGATATTACTGAGTTTTGTTGGATCATTGAACAGAACTGTTTGCAGTTTCACTGTTAGAATGTTCACTTTATAAGCTTTAATTTTGTAACTTGAACAACTATTTCTAAGATGACAATATGTGATCCATTAACTAGTGATTTCCTACTGTTTATTTTTTTCTGTAAATCTGTATAACTTGTACCCTTTCTCTGCTTTTTTTCTTTTTCTCCTTAAATAAAATTTAAAAAAAAAAAAGAAAGAAAGTATCACTGCGTTTCGGGCCATGCTCCACATGGTACCTGTAGGAACAAATTCTTTCTTACTCTTTCCTAGCTTCTGGTGGTGGCTGTCAATTGTTGGCATTCTTGGGCTGTTGCTGTATCATTCCAATCTGTCCTCTTTCATCACATAGCATTCTCCTGTGTGTCTCTGTCTCTGTTTCCTCTTATAAAAACACTAATGCTATAGAATTTGAGGCCACTCCAGTGACCTCATCTTAACTTGATTAAATCTGCAAAGATTCTGGTTAGAAATAAAGTTGCATTTCACAGGTGCTAGGGATTAGTAAGACTTCAACCAACCTTTTAGGAGAAGGCAATTATACTCATGACAACAGCCTTTGCCATCATCCCTTCTCCGTAGAATTTCCCCAAATGTTTGCACTGTTCATTTTCTCACTTCCCTCTGGTTTTTATTCAAATGTCACTTTTGCTTTAAATAAAGATCAAAATGTATAATAGATATTGGAAAATGGAAAGAAAATGTTCAACTGAGAAGGATGGAGGAAGGAAGGAAGAAGGAAAAAAGAGAATAGGAGGAAAAAGTGGGAGCAAATCTTTTGTAAATAAGGGGTTGAAGGGGAATGAGAAAAAAGAATCAAGACATATCATATATACAATATAGATATATAATGTACCAATAAAATTCATTATGCCCATTTTTCAAAATGTCTCTTTCTTAGGAAGCCTTTCTTAGTCACTTATCTGGAATTGCCACATCCATTCCCCAGCATTTCTTACTCATCATCCCTGTTTTATTTTTTCTCATCACTAGTGATTAGCATATTATATATTCTATTTCACTTATTAATGTTCTTTTTATTGTCTGTCTCCTTGGTTGAATATAAACTGCAAAAAGGCAGAGATTTTTGTTACTTTTTAAAACTGTTCTACTGCTAGCATTTAGAACAGAACAGTAAGTAGCACAAGGGCTACTTATTGAATGTCCACATGACTCTCCTTGACCAAATCCAGTTATGGGATCTGTTCTGAGCTCTAGGTCTTCTACAGTTGGGCAAAGATCAGAATGTCTACAAATCTATCATGGGTTTTAGCTCCTTAAACTGAGCCAAATGTCTCAGGACACCCTACAGATGTATTAGGAAGGGAATCTTATCATAGTCCTAAAGGTTTGGCGTTGTGACTCTGGTCTATCAAGCATGTGTAAAGAAAGAGCAGGACAGTTTTCCCCAATAAAGTTTTGTATTTCTGGATTTTCCTCTTCGTCATCTATGAAAAAGAACAAGAAAAAACATTAGAATCATATAATGTCTACATTTGCCAAAATGCCTTTTCCAGTTTAACATTCTTGTCCACCTGATGCTTTTTCCACCTTTTCCAGGACCTCTTCTCTTTCTTTCAGTACCAACCCATCCTTATGTGAGGTCCAGGCATACAAAAGCCTTTTCTCCAATGGTTCTCCCAGCAACTGGCACTCATATAGCTGCTCTGAATTCTGGTATGATCTTTAGAGTTGTCAAATTTTTAGCTTATATTATTGTGATGTGTCAGTTTCCTACAGTGCCTAGATATATAATCAAACATTATTCTACATGTTTTTGTGAGGGTATTTTGGATGAGTTTGATATGTCAGTGGACTCTCAGTAAAGCAGATTGACCTCCATAATAGGGAGGACCTCACCTACTTAGTTGAATAGAAAACAATCTGAGCTCTCCTAAGCAAGAGAGAATTCTTCCAACAGCTGGCCATTAGGAATTATAACTACCCTGCAGAATTTGACTTGTCAATAACTGCATGAGTCAACTCTTTAAAAATCTCTCTCTCTCTCTCTCTCTCTCTCTCTCTCTCTCTCTCTCTCTCTCTCTGCTTCATGTACACTTTGTTGGTTCTATTTCTCTGTAGAACCCCAACCAATACAGACATTACCAGTAATTTTTAAAGAACTAATTCTTTTAAATAACAAAAAATAGGATTTTGTGGTGTTTTTGGCAGAGAGTTGACATATTTTGCCTCCTGTGGAAAAAAAAGCAAAATGTAAGCAGCATGATTTTCCTGATCCTGGAGCTCCAGTCATACAACCGAGAGCCTTTGTGGAGAGTGCGGTTTATACACGATGTATAAGAGAGGTGCAGAGAACAAAGATCTCTGGTTTACCACTAACAGACCATGTTTGGTCTCAGAAAATGTAGTGTAGGAAAATATTCACTTTCTCTAATAATTGCAAAGCCAAGAATGTGATTTACTGAGTTGGGACAGAAGGGAAGGAAGATAATGCCTTTCTGGTCTCCTGAATAGCTTCAGATCAGGATCTTAATTGAAAACTAGACCTATTTCCTTTATCTGGTTTTGCCATGCTCTAGCTGTGTGACCTTCAGCATGATACTACCTTCTCTGGGCCTTCAATTCTTACTGATAAATTGAGCTATTTGAATTAGACAGTCTTTTTCAAAAACAGGGCCCATCATATAAGAGGGATGTATACAATATCAGTGATACTGAATGAATGAATTAGAATTTTTTAAAAATTTCTGAGATGACTTCTGTGTGAGAAATATAAGAAATTGAGGACTATCCTGTTTGGTATACAAAAGATGTTTATAATGAACTTGAAATCTTTATTGAAACCACAAGCCATTTCCTAGGTTTTCCTTTGTATGTCATGAGTGCTAATCACTACATCATGAGGTACAAGATTATTAAAACCAGTCCCATGCCCTCAAGTGTCTCCCCACTTTGAAGGAGACAGGTAATATTGTATTCTGTTAACACAACAGAAAGAATCATCTGCAGAACCTGGCCCATGGCCCTTGTGTTCTAAGGTCTCAGGTTCCAAGATTTGGGTGTGTCTGAGAGGTAGAGGACCAGCTGGGCAGCTTCTCATTTTTCTAAGTCTTCCACTCCATCCACCTGAGGCTTTCCTCTCTTCTCTCTCTGGAGCTGACCGAATAGCTCAGCATCAGGCTCTTCACTGCCCTCTGCCCGTGTACCCCATGGAGGCACAGCAGGAGAGAAGTGGCTGCTCTCTGTTCTGTCCTGCCCTAGATTCTCTAGTCAAGTGAACCTTTTGCCTGGTTCAAGCAGAGAATTGCTCTGTATCAGCCAAGTCTCTGCAAGTCAGCTAACTAATGGTTTTCTATCTTCATTATAAACAACCTAGAAAAGTTTTGAGTTTGTGGAGAATTCCTGAGTCATATCTCAGAAAAACCTCTTCATTTAAGCCTATTTGATTTTATATAAGTCTTTAGCTTTTAGATCAGAGAAGTCACCTCCTCCTCCTCCTTAAAAAAGCTGAATGTGGCCCTGGACCAGTAGAGAGGAAACCCTGCCTTTAGTTCCTTCTGCAGTACTCAGGGATAGTTGGTATTTGTTATGTCTGTAGACAAAGGTCATTAGAGCTTGGGTCATCTCCTTTGTAAAAAGAGGAGAGAAACACCATATGTGTACACACACTCACAAATACACAAACACCACTACTACCATTTCTACCTCAGGGCTGTTCTGAGAACTAGTTGAGATCATCTAAACTGACAGTATTCTAATCTACGTACATATAAATTCTCAATTACCTGATCAGCATGTCGATGAGTCATACAGATATTGGTTCTTGACATAGTTGTTCTTCAGTTAACCCCACCACCAACTATTTCTCTTTCCTTTTTTCTTCTTGTTTGCTGGAGAAATTATAAAGTTGGTTCTATGCTTATCTACTGGTGGCACCTGCTACTCCACCTTACTTAACATCTTTCTGGTTCCATTCTTCCTTCCCAGTTAGGCCTATCAGCCCTTACTCCTCACTTTGTTAGGAAGTCCTTTTCCAGTGCACATGATCTCGTTCACAGCTGCATATCTGACAGGGGCATATTTTGTATTTGATCTCATTGCAGTCATATGTAGAACACAAATAATGGACAAGAATCACGTGTTCCATAATTAGCATTACCATTGATTATTGAGTGGATTTCTAGCTATTTTGGTTCAAGAAATACCTATTCAGGTCAAGGGGTGAAGAAGATGATACCCACTATGGAAAAGCTCATGATTTTATAAATCTTATAGATAAGTAAGCTTCCAATTATGAACAATGGGCTACACAGTGGGACACACACAAATAACATTGGTACATAGTGGAAGGAAACTTTATACTGTTTTTGGAGTTTGGAGGAGGATCCATCTCTTAAAAGAGATAACATCTGACCTAGCCCTTGAAGGATAAGTAAGATTTTACAAATCCAAGAAGGAGCCCAGGTTAAGAAGAAACAATAAGATAGGAAAGGTGTAACTGGATGAAGGAATGGTAAGAAATTGTGACCAGAGCATAGTACACATTACAGGAAAAACAGGAAATAATGCTACATGGATGGTTAAGCTAAGGTTATATAGGACCTGGTATGCCACTCTTAGGTATTTTGGTTTTATTTTCTTCAGCCTCTTTCAACTATAGTTCCACAAGAAAAATGAAGCCCCAATAATTTAAGACTTGCATTGTACAAGTATATTTCTCCCCTGTATACCTAGAATGCCACTATGTATCTTCCTAGAGAGAATTGAGTAGTCACTCAAATAATACTCTGTAGGGCTTAAGTCTCACATGGAAGTCCAGCTGAGAAAGGCTACTAGCCAGTGCAAGCCATCCAACATTTATAGAGAGCAAGTGACATCCTCACAGGCTCTGGTAATGGTGAGGGGAGTGCTTTAGAAAGCATACAGACAAGCTGGGGATTTAGCTCAGGGGCACAAGCACCTACTTGGCAAGTGCTAGGTCAAGAGTTCAATACCTGGAACAACAACAAAGAAAGAAAGAAAGAAAGAAAGAAAGAAAGAAAGAAAGAAAGAAAGAAAGAAAGAAAGAAAAGAAAGAAAAGAGAGAAAGAAAAGAAAGAAAGAAAGAAAAGAAAGAAAGAAAGGAAGAAAGAAAGAGTATAATCAAGCCAGGCATGGTGATGCACACCTGTAATCCCAGCACTAGGGAGGATCACCATGAATTTGAACCCAGCCTGTGCTACATAGCAAGATGCTGTCTCAAAACAAAATAAAACAAAAGAGAAAGAGTACAGTCAGAGAATAATAAAGGAACTAAAATGATTGATGAGCATGGCATGAGATGATCATCCCAGAAATGGGTGTAGGAACATCCCAGAGATACTTAGGAAGCAGAATGGATGGAGTGCTTTAGTGCTGTCTTCCCTGATTCCTTAGCTATGACCTGGAGTCACTACCTCCCACCAGCTGCAGGATGGAGGCTTCCTTGAGCGGGTAAGAAGTACATCAGTCCCAACTCCCTATCTGGGTGGGGTATACTGCTACCAGTCCAAACTTTATCATGCCTCTGGTGAACTCTGCACACCCTGATAGGCTCATTGTAATTTTTCTTTTCTCTATACTCCCTCACCTGCCTGGGCATGTTGGCCCAATTTTTACAACTGACCTTCAGTCTAATTCTATTCTTCAGTCCCACATTTCTCTGCAGGGACAGAAACTCTACCCTGAACTTCAGACTGCCTGGCTAGGTTCCCGACTCTGCTTCTCTAACCCAGCCCACTGTTCTCCTCCCTGTGTTCCACCCCATTCCTAATAGTCCTGCGGCTGGATTAGCATTGCCAGCTCAATCCCAGCTTACTCCTTTTGTCCTACAAGTTGTCTTACTGAAGTCCCGCTATGCTTCATAACTAACCACACCAAAACTTAGATAAGACATGTCAGGTGTCGTGTGGGGCCCATTTACTTAGTTGTAACATAAAGGGGTTACACAAGGTGCCTTCTATAGTAGCTCCCTCCCAACACTAACATCCTGTGTTTCTAAGTAGGCCAAGTGTAAAAGAAGTCTGCATTGGCACAGAACCGTTGAGGTTGGGAGCAAGTGAGTCAGACTAAGCAAAAATGTCAAGCTCACTGTGAAGCCAGGAGATTAGACAGCAGCATGCAACTGGGCAGACAGCAGCTAGACTCCAGCCAGAGATTAGCCTACCCAGACAGCTGTGTGGACAAGATGACAAATGCCCCACCCGGTTTATTAGTCACATTCATGCTCAAGGAATTAACATCATTCTGTGTCCCTCCAAAGGACAACATTCATTTATAACCTAAAGCTGTTTAGTAAGGTAGTTGTAACTCTACCTTTTGGCATGCTTAGTGCTGTTGATTTGGAATTCAGTATTATCTCATTAGTATTTTGTCTCTTTTCTTGAAATGATCATGCAGTGAGTATTCCATGAATAGCTAATTTTATTCTCACGATTTCCCTAATTCTTTTCAGATGCTTTTCAGGATATGTGAAAGAAAGAACTCAAGTCTTTGGAGACCTATATTTGAACCCCACAGCTACTTATTAATTGTGTGATTCTGGAGAAGTTAATCTCTTTGAGCTTTGGATTCTCCATGGGATAATAATACCTGCTTTGCAGAATTATAGCTCAGATTTAATTGCCTAATACACAAAAGCTGCTCAAAAAAGGAATTCTCTTGCATACCAACTCTGCTGCCTTCCAGCTCTTGAAATCTTTGCTGTAAGAACTATTTTTCCTGTGCTTACCTCACCCTTTTCCTCTCTCTTTGATTTAAGCCTGCAAGCTCCCTGCCAGTTGACACAAGTTTCTGCTCCAATTCTAGTTCTACAGCATGCTAAGTCAGCACTAGCACTTCCTGAAGTAAGATTCTGACTCTGTTTGTCTCTCTCCCTCGTCTATTTGTCTCTCTCTCTCTCTGTGTGTGTGTGTCTGTGTCTGTATCTCTGTCTCTGTCTCTATCTGTCTGACTCTGTCTCTCTCTCTCAGTCTCTTTGTCTATCTCTATCTCTCTGTCTCTATGTCTGTCTGTCTGTCTGTCTGTCTGTCTGTCTCTCTCCTGGTGAGGAATCATAGACTAAGAAAAATTTGGAAGATGAGATCATAGCTGAATACTCTAAGAGCTGCATTATTTCAACCCAGAATCTACTTTATTGAATATTTAAACTCCAGAGCTGTGACTCAGTGCAAGGGCAGTCAGAAAAATACAAGAAGCAGTGCTAAAGTCATAAGAGGAACAAAGTACAGATGCCTGCAAGATGCTGAGCACAAGAATTAGCTGTGCAACATGTGTCTGGCTATCTATGGTTAATATTTCCTGTTCTTCTTTCTAAAGAATTCTATTGTTAGGAAACAGTACAGATATACAGAATATAATTACATACATAGATAAACTGAGGCCCAAGGAAGGAAAATGATATGCTCAAATCCACTTAGAGAAAGAAGACCAAAACTTAATCAAAATGCATTCAAATGCAGCACTTCAAACTCTATGTCCCCAACTGTTTCCATTATCCTATTCAAAAGATTGTTAAAATTCAATACATTGTAAGTACTTACTAATCTTGATTGTTGAATAAAAAATGTAAGGAATCTTGTTTAAAGGATTTCTAAGGAGATGAGCATTCACTTATTTATGAAATATTTATTGAAATCCAGAAGGGAAGGGTAAAATTGTGGAAGGTATTGTGTGAGAAAGGTAAAAGTTTGAGTGAAATACACCTAGATTATACTTTACTCTCCTTGTCACAAAATTTAACCTTACACCAGTTTGGATGTGAATTCTATTTTACAGGTAACTCTAAACCATGTTGAAGACTAACATGATTCATTTCAAAGAAATCATTCCGGTGGCAAAGGAAAGAATGGATTGGAAAGTATCAGATTAGATGTCTTAGAGCTCAGAGGACTTTTAGAGTAATCCCAGCAAGAGACGACTGGTGGACGTCTAAAGAAAGGCAGTGACAGGAAGCACAGAGAAGAAGAACAAGACGCAAAGGGTGTCTCTCAAATGTAGTCACTGGGTCCTGGTGGTCAGTGGAGATTGAGTAATTTACCTGAGATTCCAGATGTAGTGAGTTCTGAGTATCTGTCAGCTGAAGGACATGTGGGGCTGAGCAGGGCAGGAGCCTGGGCCCCAGCACATACACAACTTTTCAATACCCTAGAATACTGCTTAGGACCTTAGGATAACTAAGCAGGCTTCACTCATGACAGGGCGTGTGTTTGAAGGCCACAAGCTGCTAACGGTAACGAACAGTCACTGAAATTCTGACTGCAATAAAAACCAAGAGCATCCATTTTCCCAGAAAAGTGTAGTAAAGGCAATAGATTGATCATGACACATGGGTACAATATGTTATTAGAAATATTACCTACTTAAAGGCTTTCAATTAAGGGTAAAAATTCTTAAAGGTCTAAATCTGCTAGTTTCTATGCCTTGTCTGAATAATTAAAATTTCAAGCTAAAAAGATTAGTGTCATTCTCTACTAACTATGGAGATCAGGTATTATAATAGTAACAGAGAACTGGGTGTCAGAAGGTACTGGATTGAAGCCCCAGACTCATACTCATGCAAGTTACTAAATCTCTTTAAAGACTACTCAGTCATAAAAAGGGGATGACAGCAATACTTCTGTGAGAACTGTTGTCTTAATGATATAAAATAATGAAATAATACACTCTAAGTGGTACAATACTTGTGACAGAGCAAGTTCTCAGTCAGGGTCATTGTTAATTTTCATGTCTCTACTGTTTTATTTTGTAGCATGATGTATAAGTAAAAGATAAGTTTTCTAAGTGCAGAATTATTATGGTCAACTTTTTTTGAGACAAGGTTTTGCTATATAGTTTAAATTGGCCTTAGACTCAGTGTGTATTGCAAGTTGGTCTTGAACTGGTGGGGATCCTCCCACCTCCACCTCCCATGGGATTACAGGTGTGTACCACCACTCCTGGCATGATCAACATTTTTAAAAGACTCCTTTTTAAATACTGTGTCTTAACCAAATTTTATAGATTCATGGACATTTTGGGACAGAAAAACATTCAATGCATCTAGTCTCAGATTTTAAAGTGTGTGCTAAAAGCATTTGTTTTATTTTTCAGAACTTCTGTGTTCAGAATATGATTTTATATACCCATTTAACTATCTAGTTTTGTGTATTTCCTGTACAAAATAAGTGTGCATATGCTGCATGGCTTCTAAAGTCTTTACAGTTTTAATGTTAAGTACATGGATTTATTTATACACCAATTATATGTTGTGTAGGTATAATAGTAAACCATATCCCTATTATTTCTAAAGAAGCTTTAAAACCTTCTGAGCTTATCAAAATTATTGTCAAAAACCTGCCTACTCTCCATATTGTGATATGGAAAGTCTAATAAACTGACAGTGTATAGCTGACCTGAAATATCTGGGATGTCACAGCTGACAAGCAGAAAACTGGAAAGGGAATTTGAATTCCTGTGGAGGAACATGAGTTTTTCTTTCATTTTTTAAAAATTTGATCATTTACATATTCAGATTTTCACTCTAAAAGTGGATTTTGGTGGTAAGTTTATCACCTTGGAAATATACTGAGAACAGGTTAAAAAGGGCCATCATTATGAGGAAACTTTTCAAGACATCATTATAAGAAATCTTTCTAATCTTTCAAGGCTCCAGTTCAGTCTTCTTTCCCATTCTACACTTGATCTTAGCACAAAGGCCAAAAAGTAATCATTTTTTTCTTAGACTTGCTTTCACATCTTCTAATACAACCAGACTGGTCTTGGCTGTTTCCCTAGATACTATGTACTCACAGGTTTCATAGTTTATTAGTTCTGCTTTCCCCTAAAAACACTTTTCTTCATTTCTCTGAAAACTTCCTGCACTCTGTATGTCTGAGTTTCCTCCAGCCTTCTATGCTTAGTGGAAGGATGGACAGAGCACATGTCTGTCTCTTCAGAGCTCTGAGGACTTTTTTTGTATATATTTGTGTTAGGCAATTTTGTGTCACTATAGCAAAATACCTCAGATTGTTTACTTTATAAGGAAAGAGAGTTGAACTAGTTCACAGTTCTAGAGGTTTAAGAATGTAGACCCAGCATCTACTTGGTTCCGGTGAAGGGTTATGGCAGGCGGTATCACAATGGAGAGAGTATGTACAAGAGTGGGTGAAGGTGAGTGGCTACCGAAAAAGGGTTTTGAGAGGTGCCAGGCTTGTTCATAATAACCCATGTTCCCAAGATACAGCGCTAATTCATTTGTGACTATGAAGCCCCCAGATCTAATTACTTCCCAAAAGACCCCACATTTTAAAGGTTGTATTACCTCAGCTGTTACTACCAACTGGGACCATGCTTCCAGCTCAGGAACATTTTAGAGGACAAGCCAAATATGAACCCCAGCACTACCTCTGAGGTCCCTCTCAGAATGGCACAGTGATTCATTAGACATAGAGAAGCTGCTGTCAAAGCCACCTGAGCTCAGATCTCTAGGGCACCTTAACCTTGTGATTTGGGGCAAGTTAAAATAAAAAACGAATAACTCTCCATGCTTTAGTTTTTCATCTTTAAATTAGAACAGATAGTAGTACCTCCCTTTACAAAGTTTTTGTTACAATTTATTTTTATTTTTATTTTTTTGGTACTGGGAATTGAACTCACCACCTTGCACTTTGCCAGTCAGGCGCTTGTGCCACTGAGCTATACCCCCAGCTGTTATGATTAAATGAAGCAGTAATATAGAGCAGTCAGGATAATGCCTTACCCATGGTGAATGTTTAATTGATATTGATTACCATCACGATTCCTCTCACTCTGCTTTGTTTTGCAGATAATAACATTGCTGTCTGATGCTCCCTCCTAGACTCTACCCTCCTTGAGGCAGGAGAATTGGAGTCTTTTCACTTTTTGTATCTTCTTCGTGCCTAGAACATAGCCCCATAAAAATAGTTACTTGGCGAATTTTGGAAAATAGAGGCCCAGATCTTCCCCTTTTCATTTCTAATATTCACGACGTGACTTTCACCATGAAGTAAGTAATTCTGTAAATTAAAAAAAGTTTGTTATAATTACATTCAAATTGAACATTCGACCAAACAATCTCTAGCTAGTTACATACTGGCGCTCAGGACTCCCAACTCTTATTCCAGAGCCCCTCCTCTGCTTTAAGGTGCTGGATTGTGTTACCTTTGCTTCTGGGAGCTGCGTGCCAGTCTGACTCTAGGTGACCATGAACAATGATGATCAAGGCCACTGTGCAGCACAGTTCATTTTTCAGGGAGCCTCACCCAGGATTCATGTTCAAACTGATGAACAAACACATACTGGAGGAAAATATTCTGTGTTAATCTTGCAGGACAAAGTTCAGCTGCAATCAAGTTTTCTGTCAAATTCAGATCTGTTCCTGAAACATTTTCCACAGATACTTCTCACATCTTTATTGAGCCATTTCTTTGGTCTGTGTTCATGGATTTATGCCAACTAGCAGTTTACCCAACATTGTAATTCATTTATTTGTTTTCTCTACACTGTTTGACTTTTCCCATATTTGGCCTTGGCTGAGAACTTTTGGCATATGCTTCCCATGATTAGTCAGATTCTTTAGTATTTTTTTTTTGAGACAGGGCCTCACTATGCAGTTCAGGCAAGCCTGGGGCTCACTTTGTAGCCCAGGCTGGTCTCGAACTTGCAACAATTCCCTTGCCTCAGGCTCCCAAGTGCTGGGATTATAGGCGTATGCCATCACGTCCAGCTCTATTTAGTATTTTTTTATCTTAATATAAAAATTTAGATTAAAGCGCAATTCTAATAATAAACTGAGGACTAATCTTTTTTTTAGTGAGAATTAAGTTCAACTGAATTCTCTTCAGTGAACTTCATGGCATTAATGTTGAAGCATAATTTAGGTCATGCAGAATGTCAACTCCTGATGTGTCATTAATAATACCTAATTCATGAGTAAGAGCCATACAAAATAGCACAAGGCCACAGAAATGAACCTGGAGAAACTAGGCCAGGCAGGGCTCAAAGAAATTAAAATACAAGATTCTGTCTTCTCTTTTTTGGAACAGCATCTTTTTGTTCATGACTAACCTGAGACACAGGACGAGTAGACATGGGTTTAGAGGGGCTAGAAGTCCAAAAGTTTATGGCATTCATGCCACTAAAATAATATGTCATTGACAGGAGTTGTGTTGCAGAGACTTCTGCGTAATCCTTTACTAATTCATTTATTCTTCAAATGTTTTTTTAGCACCTCTGTGGGCAGAAATTATGGGAGAAAAATGAATAGAACACAAAGATTTTAGCCTGCTGAGAAGACTAAAAAGGAAAGATAGTTAAAACTCTGTGTTTGATCATGTCATGAGAGAGCTGCTAGAGAGGTAGAAGGTGATTCCAGAAAAGGGAAGGAGGAGGAAACCATGATAGAATGCACACAGTAGGAAAAATGGTGAGAGCATGCACTTCACTGAGGACCCCGCTGAAGAGATGCAATCGGCGCTGAATGCAGATATTTCTGATGGGTTAAATGGTTTAAGGAAGCAGAAAGAATAACATGGAATGAACAGTAGTCTTCCTATATAAACACCACCTGAAAACTGAGCCCGCAAGCTAAAAGTTAACAGGGAAGTAAATGAGAATGAACAGAAACTAGGGTGGGGGTGATGCTGAAGCAGGCTCTTTGTGTCTGAGGACCAATTTTGGGCACCCATGGGAGTGCCCTAAGAGAAGCACTAAAAATGTTGCCTACTTAATAATTTGGGGGAGAGCATGTACTGGCTTTTGGCTTTGTAGGCCAGAGGAAAGCCATAAATTAAATCTGAATTAATACGGCTTATATAGTTAAAATGGGCAAAGCACATGTTTCACTTTAGGATGAAAAAAACTACTGAATTTTAATCACTCCTACAACTACACCGTACCTCAAAGAACATGTGCCTTTTTTTTTTTTTTTTTAACTCAGAGTACCTCAGTGCACTTCTTTGTCCTTCAAGCCTTGGCACAGTGACCTTTTCTCATGACTGTAATATAGTAGTTGTCAATACATTTGTGTGAATGGATGGATAGATGGACAACTGATTGATCCCAATCAATGCAAGTTTGCATTCTCTTTGTGAATACAGACCTCATGGAGTGGAGGCTTAGCAAAAAAGCTGAACATACTTTAAAATCATGACAAACCTTGGATAAAAAGCAAGTGTCTCAGGCTATTCAAACTTATTTGGTATTTAGTAGCTTTTATTCCTGTTCACATAACTGCTGTAATTTTAGTCAGGTTTTACTTAGCAGGAAGGTTTTAAAAATGCAGAAGGAGATGAAATCTAATCAACGAAGTTCAGACTAGGAGCCAGGAGGTCTGTCCTCTCTTCCTGACCTCCCTCCAGCTCCCTGATCATGTAACCTACATGAGCTCCTTATCTCTGTAGGCTTCCAGTCTCCCCGCCTCCAGTCTTTGCCTTTACACCCATCATCCACTCATTTGTCTTTCTTAGAAACAAATTAATCACCTTTTTTCCTTGCTTCAAATCCCCTACTACCCCAAAAGAAAGTCCCAACTCCTTTGCAGGCAAGCAACTTCTTTTGCATATTTCTTGATACTTTTCTGCCTCTATCAAGTACTTATACACAATTAGTCCATGGTGTTGTCCTCCTAAGCAAGCCAGTATGTCTCTGTGCTTTTTCTACACATTGTCTCTGACATCAGAACCACTTTTCACACTCCTTCCCCGGTGAGCTCCTATATTTTCGTCTTTTAAGATACAATCAACAAAGCCCTAGAGTTGCTTCCTCAGCGAGCTTTCTGTAGCTCCTTCAGAAATGTGAGCACCTCCTCCACTCTGCTCCCGTAGCATTTTTGCTTGTTTACCTCAGATCACTCATAACCCTGGTGGAAATTATTTGCTTACTCATCCATCTCAGTTGCAAAACTTTTCAGTTTCTCTAGGCCAGAAGACATTGCTAGATATAACCACTTAGGAAGTTCTCCAATATATGCTGGTTGAAAAATAATAAATAAGCTATGTTGCATTTTGTACATACTGTCTCTCTAATTGTGACAATCATTTTCCTCTCTATTGCTCCACAAAACTCAACACTAAAGCCTGGTATAGCACTCACCAAGAGGCATGCGTTATCTTTCACCCTTTACATTTGATAATATCATTCAGTTCTTGCCTTAGCTCTGTAAAGCAGCCATTACCATTAATGTTACTTTAGAGATGTGAAACTGCAGGCTAAAGAAGATAAGCATATTTCCCAAGTCACAATTGGCAGGTGATAGAGCTGGTTTTAAACAGAAGCCTCGTGAACTTTAAAGCCCATGGGCTTCCTATAATACCATCTGCTTTTCCCAAATGCCTTCTAGTAGGTTCTCATTTGTTTGTTTAATTGTTCTGAATAGGATTGTGAAAGTCAGGCTCAGCCTAACTTGCAGCTGGGGCCTGGCCATGACTACAGGTCACCCATGAAATCTTAGACAGCTACATCTAAATGCTGGCACATGCAGAGACAAAGTCCAGATTCTCTTCTGGCAGGAAACTGTGTCTCCTAGCACATGGACTCAGCACTTCATTTCCTGGGATTGGATGAAGCCTTAGCACAGCTTATAGGTTTGTCCTGATGTCCAGCCCAGAAACTGTCTTTTCCTTGGCTCCCTGAAGAGTAAGAAATCATTGGCTTCTGGGATGTTTTTCTAGTTGCTTAGCCCTTAAGGTAAAAGGCTCTCAGACAGGAGTGAACAAGCCAAGTTTACCCAACCCATAGGGTATCAGGCAGCCCTGAGCCAATTTCCCTCTGATCTCACAAAATAACTGGGGCTTCTTCTCCATGCTAGGGGATGATACCTGTGTCCTAAGGGCAGAGGTCTTCAGGCCCCACTGAGCATAAGACATAAAGCAGAGATCCTGCTGCAGAGCTTGCTTCAGGCTAGAGACTATACAGAACTTTGAGAAGTTTCTTTTCCTCCCTCTGTCTCCACAGCTGCTGCAAAGCCTCCATCTTACAAGGAGGAGAGGGGCTCTGTAAAGGACCTCTGTTCTTGTCCTGAAAAATAAGCAATAGGTGTATGGGAGAGTTAAAGGAAAAGAATATTTACACACTTGCCAACACCTGTTATATGCTTGCTATTTTAAAACATGCCTTCTCATTTAATCATCACTGCAATTACCTTCTTGTTTTAAAGATGTACAAACTGAAACCAACTCTAATAAAACAGCCTATTTTATAGTGATGCCTGTCATTTAAAAACAGGATACCAAGAAACCTTTGACCTTCCTCCTGACAATCAGCTACTGGAATTCAGTGTGAGGGTAAGGTGGAATATTCAGGTAGAATCTCTACCTTAGACAGGTTTGAGCATTGTCTTAGACCGTTCTGTCTTGTTCTGTGTGCCCCTGATAGAAATAGAAAATGTACCTAAAGCCCAAACCTAGCTTCCCCGCACTAGGGGATAGAGATAGAGCCCTGAACTAGTGGGTTGAATACATTTGCTTGAGTCCCAGATCCCTTTATTAGTTAGATTTGAGGCCTTACCTTGGTTTTTTGATCTGTAATGGAGACTAAAAAAATTGTTAATTCCCTATTTTAAGATTTTACTAAGCATTAAATGAGATTTTTAAAAATGTTTTTGTGGTGTGGGGATGCCTACAGAGATCTACTCATGAAAGAGTTACTTCTTGACCAAAGCTTAAGCTCAAGTGCATATTTACTGGTTTTCACAGTTTCTGTTGACCACTATGCTAGTAAAAGCATTTTGTTTTATTTATTTATTTATTTATTTATTTTAAAGATAGTAAAATACAACAAAACAAGACAGAACAAAGCCAATCAAAGCAATGCAGTGAAATTCAGAGCAGAATCCTGGGAAAACAATAATAGCTACCATAGTATATCTTGTTATCTTTACAATATGATCCATTCCATCAGGTACAGTAAAATCAGATCAAAAACAAGACACTATAAAACCAATCAACACATAATAATGAATATAACAAAACAATTAAACAGAACAAAGCAAAAAAAATGACAACAATATTGGACTTGGAAGACAAGATAGATAGAATTCCCCCGTATTTTCTATATTGAATACCGTCATCCTCCTAAGAGATGCTCAGACCTCTGGTCCCAGGTCAACATAATCAACCAAAAATACAAGCATTTAGTTGCTTTACGTACCTTAGTTGCTATCAACTCAGGCTGAACTCAGAACCATCCGACTGCTAACTGTGGGTGGGTGGGGAAACACGTTTGATTCTCAGCTGGCATGCCAGTAGGCTCATGGGAGATGCTGACTTTTCTCTCTCTGGTGCTCACGCAGCTTACCAGGAAGGCTGGCTGATTTCTTGCTTGGTTGGTTCCCCAAGTCCCAGGATGGAGGATTCTCAGGAGATGCTGACTTTTCTCTCCTTTTTTTTTTTTAAATGTTAAGTAGGACAAAATCAAGGAAAATAAAACAGAATAAAACTAATCAAAATTAACCAGCATAAGTGATACGGGACTTAAAAACCTTATGAAATCAACAATAGCTACTGTAATGCCTTTTGTTGTCTTCAAAATAACTGCAGATATTTTCGGACATAGTAAAAATCAAATGGAACAGAATAGAATTAAACACAATAAAAACAAAACAATAAATGAATGCAATAAAATACTTCTAAAATAAGCCAGTAGTAAATCCAAAATGGCTACCATAGTATGTCTTGCAATCTTTTTTTGGTCTTTTCATTTTTATCAGTACCAGGATCGAACTCACGACTGCCTGCTTACAAGGTAGGCACTTATGCTGCTGAGCTAAATCCCCAGCCCTGTCTTGCTATCTTTTAAACAGCTACTCATGCCATCAGATTTAACATAATCAAACAAAACAAAAGAATATAAAACCCAACCCAACAAAACAATCGTTTCCAGGCAGTGATCTTTTCCTGGTGAGGCCTCGTTCTCTTCCTCTTGAGTCCATGAATGGTGCCAACTCATGGAGAGAGGCTTGGGTTTGGCTGGCCCTACTCTGGCAGCAGCCTGCACATCGCACTGGTTTCTAGGCAAAGATCATCTCCTGGTGAGGCCTGGTTCTCTCCTTCTGCAGTCTATGAATGGCTGTAAAACAAAACTTTTTAAAAATTCTGATTTTTCTGCTATTAAATAGAAATTACACTGTAGATAAAGCATAACAAGTTTAGAACTGTCCAGGGGCAGAAAACAGTCTTGAGTAGGTCTCCTGGGTACCTGCAACCTGGTAAGTTCAGGCCCCATTGGCTCCCATGTGGCCCTTAAATTCTGTAGCTCCCCTGGAAATGACCTCCCATATTATTAATACAGCTCATGCTGAATGGCAATCATCTGTTTACATGGTGACTTCCTTCTAGACTGCCCTGAGAAGGTGGAGAATGTGTCTGGTACATGGTATGGTGTTTAGTATGCAGCATGGTGCCTGGCACCTGCCTAACTGTTGGATAAAAATATTCATGGAAAAGGAAACACTGAAAATGCCATAGTGTCAATACAAGTAAGGATCATCTGTGTAGAAATACATCAACTATTTCCTAAATGTCAAGCCCTATACTACATGATTTACATACATTACTTCATTCAGTGTTCATAACAATCCTGTGGTAGACATAAATATTCTTATTCAACATGTGAGAAAATTAAGATCCCACAGCAAGAAAATGGCAAAGCCTGGATTTGATTTTTGGTCTGACTCAACGTGTAGATATTCACAAACAGACAAAAATTAAAATAAACAAAAGATTACAGGGCTGAAGAACTTTTGGTGATTGATACGTAAAAGTTCAATAAAAACAACTGAATCAAAAATTGAACACCAGGTATTTTCCCTAAACATGCTTGCATATGCACACACACACACACACACACACACACACACACACACAGAGGATTTACTTTTCTAGGAAAGCCCAGTTTAATTCTCAGCTCTTCCAGGGACCCTTCCTGACAGACTGATACCTGTCTCCCTCAGACTCCTTCCTTACTTATGAGGCTATCATTTCAGTGGTACTTAACATAAATAATTTTAAGTTGCAGTTTATCCTTTCATAACTCGGGTGCATTATTTTCTTGTCTAAACAGTGAGAAAGCTGGACTACTTCTCAAAGGTCCTTTCAGTATTGCACATCGCAGAAGATATTTTCTGACTGCCCCCTGGCACCATCACTTCCCTTCAGGGATAACACTTACATGTGGCGGGCCTTCTCTGATAGAAGAGCTCTTACCTGATTGCTTTGGAGGAGCCCATTTTCTGCTGTCTTTTGACTAAAATATATGTTTCTGGGGACTTCTTATGCTGTCTCAATACAGGACATGGAGTATATATGTAGATTCTCTTAGATAAATGCATGGGTGAGTAAATACATGAAATGGTGGTAATAATTAGAACCTTAATGAAAATCTCTGATATTGTTGGTGTTATTAAATTTACAGTAGTAATTTTTGTTTTTCTCTCCAAAGGCTTTCTGACTATTGAACTGGGATAGAACATTTGGAATCTCAGTGGAGACAGTTTCAGACATATGGGCAAACTTTGACTTAGCTTGTTTCAGACTGCCTGCTGACCCATTGCCCTTCTGTCTGGAATTATTACCACATTACCCTCCTCGATTGCAAGATACTTTCACAACATGAGGCAATGCCTCAGCCCACAGCTTTATTTGTATGGTTTTAGCTTCCTCTCAGGTGTCATCATCCATCTTTTGTAGGAGGGGGGAAGGTAGAGAGGGTATTACTATATCACTCTGGCAGTGACATTTCCCTTAGATCCTATTGTCAAATGGGAGATTTCTGCAAAACCTCCTCCACCAGTTATTCCCACAAATGGAGGGGGCACCCTACATATCTCCACTAATGCGTCTGCTAGGACATTCACTTGCTTCTCTCTGTCTCTGTCTCTGTCTCTGTCTCTGTCTCTGTCTCTGTCTCAGTCTCTGTCTCTCTCTCACTCTCTGTTTGTCTCTCTCTGGCCTTACTGTTGGTACAAAATCTTGTACAGTGGCAGAAAGCATGCATTTTAGCACTGGATGCAGTTAGCACTGGATCTTCATCCTGCCTCTGCCTCTTTTTTGGCTATTTGCCTTGGGAAAATCACTTAACTTCTTTGAATCATAATTTTCTCAGTTGAAAACTAGGAGTTACAATATTAGCTACTATACCGAGTTACAGAGGATTAAACGCTGTAAAGGGTTTATAATACAATAGCAAATGAGATACACTTGATAATGTTAGTTATGAAATGAAATTAAACTTTTATTTTGTGTATCCCTTCCTCAACCTGAGTATGATGTGGGTATGGAACAGCTGCAGGTGAGTTTTTTGATTTTTTTTTCTATTAACAACATTTTTATGGAAGAAAAAAGAATTTCAGATTTACTGAACTCTGGACTGAAAACATTACTTACCTGAACTTACTAAATATTTTAAGAGACCCCAACTTACAGGTTAAACTCAGAAGGTTGAGGAACTCGCTTCATATTACATAGCTGTGGTGGGAATAAGTCTTGCTGACCCACGTTCTTTCCCTGTTTTGTAGCAAAACAGCCTGGGGTTGGCTGGAACATTTGATTGTTCCACTCAGAGATAAATCTATGTATTTACCTTGTTATTCCTATCTTAGCCATTCTTTCTCATACTTATCTTAACTTTTTTTATATTTTAAAGATAGTAAAATTGAACAAAACAAGACAAAACAAAGCCAATTAAAACAAAGCAGCAAAATTGGTACAGAACTTCAAAGCAGGATACCAGGAAAACAATAATACCTGCCATTGTATATCTTGTTATCTTCACAATACTTGTCCATTCCATCATGTATAGCAAAATCAGACCAAAACCAAAATATTGAATAAAGCAAAATATTTTACCAAAACAAAGCAAAACAATGAAAACAATATATGATTTCAAAGACAAGATAGAAGGACATCTCCTATATTTGCTATAATGCATACTGTCATCCTCCAAGAGATGCGCAGACCACTGGGCCCAGGCCTGCAAAATCAACCAGACAGTACAAGTATTTGGTTGCTTTGTGTACCTTAGTTGCTATCAGCTCAGCCTTTCCTCTGAACCATCTGGTTACTTGGTGGGGGGCGGGTGATACTCAGCCTGCGCCAATAGGCTCATGGGCAGGTGCTAGCTGACTTTTCTCTCCCTGGAACCCGCAGCTTGGGCGGCTTACCAAAAAGGCTGCCTAGTTGATTTCTTGGTTGGTCCCCCAAGTCCCAACATGGCCGATTCTCCTTTCTCATACTTATAAATAACTGTTGTCTACATTTAGTTCTTACCTTTTTCTCACTTCCTTTACAGGGCCTGAGATGTTCTGTGAGTCCTGTTCCAACTTCTCTTTTTTATTCACTGCCTACCCGGCCTCCTTAGTCTAGTTTCCGGGTAAATGCTCATCTCCTTTCTTCTTTTGGTTTCCAGCAATTCCAAATCCATGGCCTCGGCTTACTCCGCGTCTGAGACTTGCTGTGCTAGTCTCAGCAGGATCGGAGTCAGAGGCCCAGGCCCAGGCTGGCTCCGCTGTGCTGCAAGCTGGGGACAGAGGAGACTAAGAGAATTAGAGAGATAGAGATATAAGAGATAGTCAGGAAAGCAGCTAGCCTCGCAGGCAAGACAAGCCAGGATGACTGGAGAGGCCACTGAGGCACCTACGAAGTAGGAGCATCTCTCAGGGATCCTGGGTGTGAAAACTGTAAGGGCTTCTTCAACTTGAGGCACACCAAATGCTGGGTTTTGAACTGATACCGATTCAGGAGGAATTCAATTCCAACAGAGTCCATAAAGAGCAGGATTGGGGATTTTGGGGGCAGCCTCAGTTTTAGTCTGTCTAATAATCCACCATCAGATTGTGGAGGAAAATTTTTTTTTTGGCAACCAAATTGGATGTCCCGTGCTGGCTCTGTTTCTCAGAGTTGCATTAAAAATCCTTTGGCAGACATTGGGTTCTGGTTTTTCGTTCTGAAAATGCAGTTACTGTATCTAACCTATGATCTGAAATACCGGAGGGCATGGAATATTCTATCATTGGACTCCATCTTTCTCAGTTCCTCGGATAAATTCTCTTGCTCACTATGTTATTTATTTGGTCAAATTAAATATACAAGTAATTATCAATAAATTAATATATTCTTTGCAAAAACACTTTAACTGGTAGAAAGTAAAATTTTACAAACCTCATTCAGCCTCTCTTCTTTCTGTAAATTATCTTTACTTAATTAAATAGCATCTATAAATTTCTGTCCTAAGTTTTTCTGTGCACTTCATCATATAGGATCATTCAATGGTGTACAGGTTTAAAGGTTAAAGAAGAATGAAGGGATAATTGGCCCTGGTATTATAAATGACATTATTTATTTTCACTGATTAGATTCACAGAACATAGTAATAATTAAATATAGACCAAGTAGGTTTTATTACTTTTTATCATTGCTTTTAAGTTAATATGTAAAATTAATGCTTTAAATAAGCCTCAGCTGTTGCATCCCCTTAGTGCCTATACCCAGGTCAGATGACCACCTCCTAATTGTCTTCCGTTGGTTTGCCAATGTACACAAGTCCAATATATACATATTTGTATATATTTTCTATTTTGGGATCATTCTGCCATACTGTTCATTAATTTGGTTTCCCTCTCACCACTGTTTAGTAATGCATCATAGAGATTTTTACAAAACAGCATGTGAAATCAACATAGTTCATTATTTTTTATTAAAATCACAGATTAATTTAGTAATATCCAATTAACAGATAATAGTGTGTTAATAGATAAGTGCTCTTTTGTGCCGCTACAAATACTACATTATCATTTATTTCCAGTGGCACCAAATTAGAAGCCACCTAATGTTCACTGTCCTTACCTAATATCTAATACCCATGTAAATGGTGTCTGACAATAATGTAGTGCTCATCTTTTTGTTGTTGTTGTTAGTGGGAATCAAACTTTGGGCCTTTTCATGCTCTTCAAATTTTCAATATAGTACCTTTGTTGTGTGAAAGTCAATTTTTAATAAACTGCATATTTAACTGTGTAAAAAAATTATTAATATTTTTGGATGTGCTAACTTTATCTATGAATGAAATTATAGAATATCACATAATCCAGTGAGGGTAAGCAGACGAAATGCGATTGGGCATGACTCTATTGATGGTTATAGTTTGATGATTTGTGCTAAATGCTTCATTGTACTATTTTCTCTTAGTTTTTATAAGCACAAAAATTAAAATCATCCAGAAAAAAAATCTATTCCTTTTATCTTTTATAATGCTGTTTTGTGACATAAGAAAGATTTCCTCTCTACAGTATTATAGAAATATTGTTTCTTCTTAATATTAAATTTCTCCCCATGCCCTGCCTGGCAAGCACAAGGCCACAAATTCAATTCCTGGTACCAATAAATAAAAAAATAAATAAATGAACAAATAAAAAATAATAAATAAATTTTCCCATTTAGCTCTTTAATTAAGCTGGAAGTTATTTTGTACATAATCTGAGGCAGAAATATAATTTTTGTTTCCAACTAGAAAGCTAATTTTCCACTGTGACATATGAAACAATTCATTTTTTCTTCAATCTTAAATGTTGGAGATGATCACTATCATCTCTAACAAATTCCCATACATACACAAGCTTATTTCTGGATTCTAAAGTGAACTTACTGAGCCTCATGTTAGCTCATAGGTTTCATTACCATCTGTCACAGGGAAACTTTAGAATCAGCTTACAAATTCACTAAAAATTATTCTTAGGTCTTTAATTAGATTTTATTAGGTTTAAAGATCAATTTTTAGGAGAATTTTTATTGCATTTGATAAGCCCCTCTGAAGACTTGAGTCTTTTGTTGGGGTTCAGAAAATTTTCTATTATTTTTTGGTAAATCCCTTCCCAACCATTCTAAGTTCTCTCCAGACACTTGTTTTGAATGAGTGTTGGCCTTTGAATCCATCCTATTTTCCACCAGAGCTGCCATGACAAAATACCATGAAATCAGCTCACCATCTTGGGTGGTTTCAACAGCAGAGTTGTTCTCTCACAGTTCTGGTGACTGGAAAGTCCATAACCAAGGTGCTAAGGAACTCATTTTCTAGTGAGGACCCTCTTGGGTTCCACACAGTGCCTTCTAGCCATAACCCCACTTCAAAAGTCTGATGACTTGTCCACATTTTATGAAGAGTTAGAACACACCTTTATGTCCCGTTTAACTTTTATCCCTCCTCACAGGTCCTAATCTTTAAATACAAATACAGTCACATCCAGAGGTTAGAGCTTCAAAGCGTGAATTGGGAAGGGGTGGGGGAGGCGTGATTCAGTCTACAATAGTCTTAAAGTCCTCTCAAATTTTCCAGTCTTGGTTTTTCAGTATAGTCAGAGATTACCTGTCACTTGGTTTTTGAATTATATCCCATTATTACTATAACCACCCTGTTATTCATCCCATCTCCTGCTGTAATTTTACTACTATAGTTATATTTTTGTTTGCTTTTGCTTTGTCATGACAATCATTTGTTTCTTGTTTTTTAGCACTCCGCTACAATATTTTCATACATGTTCCTAAAAATGATGCTATTTTATAGTTTCTTAAATTCTCTTTTCTGTACCTTTATTGTCCATCTGTCCTCTGGGATCAGCTTTCAGTTTATTTATCTTAGTCCTTTAGAGCTGTTGAATTTTTTCAAGTCATTGGTGATTGTTGGTTTTCAACTCATATTTGCAGCACGGCTTATGCTGTTTAAGTTTGCACTTCAGTGTTGAGGCATCTCTTTCCCTGCAGGTTCCTCTGAGAACTGGGTGATCAGTCTGGACTTTATAAAGAGAACATTTTCAATGGCAGACTCCCCTGTCAGGTGCCCAGAGCAGGCAGTGGTCAGGCTAGGTGAGCACCTACCCACCTCTGCCCTCTCATCCCTTTGTGCAAATACTCTATGAAGAAGCTTTTACTTTGATGAAGCCGTAGCTGACAGCCCAGGCAGGTGCAGCTTTTCCTCTGCCTGTGGCAGGTGGCAGGGGTTATTACTTCCAGGCCTGTTCTTTACTCTCAGCCTGCTCTACCCAGCAGGCGCCCTCTCCAGACCTGCATATTCACTTTCTTATCAACACGCTCCACACACACACACACACACACACACACACACACACACACACACACATACACACACACGTGGAAGTTCTCTGATGTGAAGGAAGGAGAACAGAGCTCTTTTGTTCTGAGGACAGTTTAAAGATTAATTTTATGATTGATTCACAGCTCCTATTTGTCTTTCCACTAAGCTTAGGGAGTCTCTGCTTCTGCTTTCAAAGTGACTTTTCCTTAAGAGTGTTTCAGAATGTGTCAATGTTCTGCTGTGGATCCTCCTGATTACAACTCTGATTACAACTGCTTTCTATCCAGGTTTTTACCATAATTTCTACTTTGGACTAATTGGGACCTATAGATTTTAAAAAGTAATCTTTTCTGTCTTTTACGGGATCACTGGCAAGAGGTCAGGTGTGTTTGTGCCTAATTCTCCATCTTGATTTGTTTTCTCCCTTTTTATACCATGTCTGCTTTTGATAATGGAACTTCTGAAAGCAGGCAACTGGAAGATAGTTTCTTTGTTAATGAAAATTTTATTTCATGGGGTTCTAAGCATTTACATTACATTACTACTTTGAATTCTTACAACAAATCTGTGATTCAGGCATCAAAAAAATCTACATTTGGTAGTTGAAGGATCTGAACTGCAATGTAATTAAATTAATTGAGATCATGCAGTCTGTGAAAAGTACACCCAAACTCTGCCTCTATCGCCCTTTACACTGTTATACGTTGCTTAAATGTTTCTGTTATATCTGTTTTCTCTGATTTTTAGTATGTTTATCTTCACTTTTCTCATTAATATGTGAGTTTGTTGAGAGGAAGCTCTGGCTGTAGTTTCTTATTTTAAAATGATGTTCTGCAAGCAGCAGTCTGTTTGAATTTTGTAAGCTAGCTAAATAAAGAAGTTAATTATAATTATGTTACTATTATGCACATAATTATACATTAGAAGAGTACAAATGTTTTATTTGAGATCTTTAAATTTATATGATCTCCACTACAGATTGAGTTACAAATCAAAATCATAACTTGAGGGAAGGTCAAAGTTCAGCTTCTGGCTTGAGTTGCTATAGCAATGATGGGTAATAAATCTGTATAAACAGAATGGAGAACAAGAGGAAATGCCTACTTATCACTTATATTAACTCTAAGCTAATTGCTTTTCTATATCTTCAATATTTTAATATTTGAAGTAATTGGAATTGTGATTCTTTCTTTCACATATCCTACTATGCCCTCGTCATGTTTTTCTCTTGATGTTTTCAAGCAAGAGCCAACTTTCTGAAAGAGACAGAATCTTGTCTTGAGATTCCTAAAGATGGGGTAACATGGATTTATTTTCTGATCCCATTTGAGGTATCCACTCACTCATTCAACAAATATTCTCTTTTTAAAAAAATGTTTCCTTTAATTAAAAATAAAAAAATAAATAATTAAAAAAAGGAGACTGAGATAAAAGAGGGCATAACAACAAAACAGCGCAGGTCAAAGCATAATCATTTAAGCAAAATAGTGTTTCACCACAAGACATCCCGACATGAAAGTAGTTACCATAATGTCTCTCTCCTTAAAATCTTTGAGTATAACTTCATCTACTGTAGCATCAAATATATCAAGACAATGTAAAACCGTTCAAGAGAATGACAGTATTGCAGGGTATTTAGAACCAACTATCAGAAAATGAACAATGGTTTCTATATAATCTCTTTGTCTATAAAAGTTTTTGCTTATATTATCACATATAATAAAATCCAATAAGATACAACCTGTTAAGACCAATGGGGACAGAAGTATAAAGGCTTGATGGGACTTCAAAACAAGATGACACTAAATCAGCACTAGCTATTATGATGTCTTGTTTTCTCCAAAATAGCTGTTCCTACCATCCAATCTTCTCTGCCTCATTTCTGTTGAGCTCTTTTTCTGTCATTTGTTGTCAGTTTGTCTTCTTCATTTCTCTTTCTGCTCCATTCATTGTGGCCTCTCTGCCACTGTTTCTGAAGTCTTGGTATTTTCCTTTTTTAGAATATCCTGCAGTAAACTCTGTAGAGTTGAACTGGTGGTTGCAAATTCCCCTAGTTCCTCTTTATCCTGAAAGCACCTTGTTTTTCCATCAATTTCTAGGGACAGTTGTGTAGGATATATCAATCTTGGCTGGAGGTTGTTATCTTTCAAAGTTTGAATTATTTCCCCCCATGTTCTTCATGATTTGATGGTTTGTGCCGAGAAGTCTGCTGTAATTCTGATGGGTGTTCCCTTGTAAGTGATCTGTTTCTTGTCTCTGATGGCTTTTAATATTCTGTTCTTATATTGGATTTCTGGAATTTTGATTATTATATGCCTGGGTGTAGCTCTATTTGGGTTGTAGGTGGCTGGGGTCCTGTATGCCTCATATATCTGAGTATCTTTACCTTTTGCTAAATTAGGGAAATTCTCTTGAATTATTTCTGTGAATAGCTTTTGTAGTCCATTTGTTTGTGTCCCTAATTCTTCTTTTATGTTCTTAATTCTTAGGTTGTAGATCCTCTTATCATCTTCTAGCCTTTGTATTATTGCTGTTTGTTTTCTTGTTTTTTTAAAGAAGTTTTTCATTTCATGCTCCCATATTACAAATCTGCCCTCCAATTCAGATAATCTATCCTTAGTTTCTTTCAAGCTGTTATGCCAGCTTTCGATAGAGTTTTTAGTTTCCTGATAATCTCTTTGAACCTGCTTCACGTATTCTATGTTTTCTCTATTTTCTCCATCAAACAATTCTCCCCTTTTTTTCTGTTCTTCCATTCCACCATCTGTTTTTTCTTGGGCGGTGCTTAGCATTGCTCTAACTATTCTACTTATATCTTGCTTTATTTCATTAAATACTTCATTTTTAAACTCGTCTATGAGGCTCTGGAGATAGCGCCTTATGTCTATTGGTGCTGTGTCTGGTATTGCATGTTTTCTGTCTTCTTTGCATTTCCCTTTCCTGGATCAGTGTTCTCAGGATTAGGGATTGAGGACCCTTTCTTGTTCCTTCCTCTTCCCATACTTTTTGTTCCTTCCATACAAGTGAATGTAGGAGGCCCAATTTTTTTCTCTTTTTGTGTTACAGTTTGTTTGAATTGCACTGGTTAGGTGTTCCTGCCCACTGCAGTGTACTAGGGAGACACAGACCTGGGCAGCCTCTGCTGGGCCCACCCCTCCAGGTCAACCTATGGAAGGCTTCACCACTAGGGTACACCTCCAGGTGCTGGGACCTGGTTTAGGCTAGCCTACTGGGTCTTAGTCAGTGGTGTCATGCAGGCCAGACACTCCCCACCAATCCCGCTTGAGAGGAGAATATGTGACTGAAGTCACTGCAGCGCCCTGTTCTGGCAAGTCTGCCCAGTCCCAGTATGTCCTTTGCTGGAGCCTCCTACTCTATGAAAGAGTCCCCATTCTGCTCACTCACCACAAGTCGATGTAGGGCTCTCTGCTAGTCCTGCTCTCAACTCCGTTCGCAGATTCCTGCTCTCAGAGCTTTCGCGTGTCTCTTTCCCTGCCCTGCAGATTTGGACACAGCAGCAGCAGCAGCAGGAAATTCAAATCGCGGCTTTCAGTGGCGTGGGTTCTAGCTTCCATGCTGAGATTTTATCTGTTCCTGTTATAGCACCAGGATTGGATTTCCAGTTGGTTTCTCTTAGCTTAGTTCATTCCTGGGTCAGCAGGGTGTATTTCCCCTTGCTTGGGATTCCTCATACTGCAGCATTCTTGGATTCTAAGCAGGGTATCTCAGAGAGCCTCCGTAGCTGCTGCTATCTATCTGCTATGTTCTTCCGGAAGTCCCCATTCAACAAATATTTATGGAGCATCTATGACACTGCTTCTCAACCTGGCTATATAATAAAACTTACCTGGGATTTTTTTTCCTCCAAAAAATGTCACAGTCAGATTTCTCTCCTAGTAAATGGAACTCAGGCCCATTTTTTTTTTTTTTGGTCTTTTTGAGATAGGGTCTCTCTATGCAGTTCAGGCTGGCCTTAAGCTCACTTTGTAGCCTAGGCTGGTCTCAAACTCACAATGATCCTCCTGCCTCAGCCTCCTGAGTGCTGGGATTACAGGCATGAGCCACCACACCTGGCTCATCAGGCCCATATGTTTTTAAGACTCTTAAAGCAATGATGATGCACTTGAGAAATGAAAACCACTGACTCACGACATATTACTGTATGTCCTGTACTAAGGGTATGCAATTAAAAATAACTGCTATTTATAGAATGTGTCTTAGTTACTTTTTACTTGTTGCTGAGACAAAATATCTGACACTCAAAATTAGGGAAGGAAAGGTTTATTTCTTAAAGTTCTTGGAGGTTTTAGTCCATACTCAGTTGGCTCTAAGGCAGCATGGCATGGCGGGGCAGCCATTCATGGCTGCTGCAAACAGCAAGCACCAACCAGCAAGAGAGAGAGATTGAAAAAGAGAAAGACACACCTTATTACAGCCCTTTCATGGTATGCTAGCTCCACCCCTAGGTGGGTGTCCCACTCACACCACCAATCCAAGTGCTAGACAATGAACCAATCACAAACGCTAGATTTGACTGAGTCTATAATTGCATGAGGCTTGGGGTCCACTGACATAAACCATGACAGAGTGTATACTAAGTGTCAGGCACTGTTATAAGGCCCTCATGTATTAACAGATTTAATCCTCTCAACAATCCTAGAAGGTAGGTATTATTCACATTTTATAGATGATGAAATTGAGGCCCTGAGAATGAATAACTCGTCCAAATTAACACACCCAGTAACTTGTAGAATTGAGGTCTGGAGTCTGTGCTCACTACTCTGGCATACTATAGTACCATAGTGTAGCAAATAATGAAAAGACAGGAGATATGTATCAAGAGGAATAACTAAAGTGAGAGTGGGAGGAAGAGATAGGGACAAGAAGGTTTCCTATAGGTGGTAGCACTTCAATTAAACAGAAGCAAAATGAGAACCAGGGAGGAAGAGCAGCACATAGATAGCCTCAGGTTTCTGCTTTCCTGTCTGGCTAGAGATCTGCCTCCCCTCCTCCTAGGCACTCCTTCCTCCTCTTCCCCACACTGAACACACTGGAATGCCCACAATCATCCTTGGCACGCCTAGCATTTCAACTGGGAAAACTGAAGTCATGCACAATTACTCATGCAATTTTTCCTCCTGACAATAGGTTCTTCTGTGTGCTTCTCATTCAAATATATAAAGCTACACTCTGTTGTTTTCCTAAAAAAAAGTCTTTGTTGCAGAAACAATCCACAAATGTGTCAAATACACATAGGTTCTCTACCCTCGTCTCCGGTCCCCTCATTTGATTGGGATGCTAAAAACAACTTGCTGGCTTGCCAGGAACATGTGCCTGCTTGCCAACTCTGCCCAGAATGGCAGCTAACCCTGCATTTTATGTTGCTTCCAACCAAACAAGACCTGATGCTTAAGTTTGAGGTTAACCCCAGGGAGCACTTAGCCACACCTGCCTCCCCTTCTGCCTGGCCTCAGGGGCAAGGACAGACTTTCTGTTGAGGAAAGGGAAATGCCTTGATACCTCTAATTAACTGTGGGAGGAAAGGAAGTCCTTTCCAGACACCAAAAATTCTGAGGAAGAACGTTATAAAAAGCAGCCTTTGTACCAGCCAGCGCATTACTCAAGCTAGCCTATGCTGAGGCTCGAGGGAAAAATAACTCCTAGAGACAGTAGGGTCAGATGGGCACCTCAAGAAGAGTGTCTGCTTGGGAGAGAGGATTTCAAGAAAGTGGATGGAGTCTGGCTGCCCTCAAAAGGCCTTAGACAAACCGTAGGCAACTGTCTCAATAGGGAAGTTTTGCAGGTGACTTGTGAACGTTTGTGAGAACAACAGCAAGCATGTTTAATAAATTAAAAGTCAAGGAACGTGGGGATGTCACTCAGTGGTAGAGTGTTTGCTAGTAAATGTGAGGCTCTAGGTTTGATCCCTAGTGCACACGCATGCACGTGCACGTACACACACACACACACACACACATACACACACACACACACACACATACACACACACACACACACACACGGAAAAAAGTCAAGGAGTGGAAGTATGAGATGTAGCTGCAAGATTTAGATTCTCAGGAGGTAATCTCACTTCAGCAGGACCCTTTCCCTCACTTGTGCTTATCAAAATAAGGGCTGATCCTTACTTTGCAGAGGGAACTAACTGAAGCACATAGTAGGAAGTATCACCTATAATGTGCGATTCCTAGAGGTTTAGCTGCTGCATGGCTGAAGGGAATCTGCAGTGTCTGAGAGACTTGTGGTACAGTGGGAGACCCTTAGGGAGAGTTTGAGTTGCTGTAAAAGTTGAATTCACTCACAGAGAGAATTCAAGCTATTTGACTGGCACCTTAATCTCAAGAGAATGCAGAATTGAGCAGTTGACAGTTTAAAGGAATGAGGTAAAAGCTGATGGTGGCTCTAGGGTTGAGGATTGAAGATCCTAAGATTTGAAAGCTGCCCATGCTACACTGAGACTTAAGGAGAGCCTGTTTACAGGACCTGATGCGTTTCACAGGGACTGGGACAGATTCCCAATACTCGAAATTGCCAAAATCAGGCAGTCAGCATAGTAGAATTTCGTACTGGGCAAGTTTCCCTGTCTCTCACTCCAATAACATTTTTGCCTCTGGGCAGACAAAAGGGAAATTCTGCCATTATAATATCATATGGACAGGATCTTTGGCAGCTATGCATGTGGTGGTACTTTCTTTTATTTTTTTCTACCCTTGCTATTGATATAGGATTTCTTTTATAGATTGCTGGTGTTTCAGAGCTGAAAATGTTTTAGAAGGCATGTAGATCAATTCTTTTACTTAATAGAAAGGTAAACAGAGAACCAGAGAGAAATGGCACAAAAGCACATAGCTATTGATTGCTAGGACTGCAATTAGGCCTTCTAATAGCAGTCCAGGTCTTCCCCACAACAATGTACCCTTCATAACAAATAACATTTGTGTATCAAAGTCTCTTGCCCATTCTATTTTCTATCTCCTGTTTTATTCCATGCGAAGTGTCTTGAACTATATCTTGTTCCTGGCAAAATGACTTTCTAAAAAGTTTCCACTATTTAACATTTTGATTAAAAAAAAAAAACTAGTAGTTTAGAAAGAGGTTTTTACAAACCAGAGGCTGCCAATGTGAAATGCAATTGAGTGGGACAAATGCGTAAGATCCTGTTGCTCAGTTATTCATGGGTGAGGAGCACAACAAAATATGCATTTTAACAAGAACATAGGTGATCTGAATGCACACTAATATTTTAGTAGTGCCACCTTAAGATTAGGCTTCAAAAACAAGTCTTGCCTTCCCCTTTCACCCCAAGTAATTAACCTTCTAACACCTCCCTCTTGTTCCTTCCACAAACTTCTTCCCAAATGTTGTTATGTTAATTTTGTTCTGCATTTTCTTGAAATTTTAAGGTCATCATAAAGAAGAAAAGGGTATATTTTAAAAGTAACTCAAAATGAAAATTTTTGAGGCTAATAAAATGTAACCAATTTAAAAAGATCTTTTGAAGCTCCAATATCACGTCTGCTATGTTTACATTGGCTGGCCCGTAAAATCATCATCTTTGGTTATATTTAGGAATTTGATGGCTTGGAAAGCGTACCAAAAACTCTGAGAACAAAAATATTTTCTCTCCTAACTTTCTGGAAAATAAGACAAATCTTTTTAAAAATTCCAACTGTTTCCCTACTTCATTTCTTTCTTAGCCCACCCAGTGTTATGTATTTCTCTGTCTCTCTCTCTTTGTTCCTAGTTGTTTTCTCATTTCATTTACATTTTAAAAAATAGATTCTTTAATTTTTTTCTTATAGAAAAATTAAGAAATAGAGAAGTAAAAGCAAGTACAACCATATCCCAGAACATAATAATTAGTATATATTTCATTTTAAATAGAACTATAAGTTACTGACTTCTTTATATCATTAAATGTACTTCAAAATTACTGTTTTTTATTCAGTTCTGTCATTGAGATTACACTATACTGTGGTGGATAGTCTAATGATCAGCTTGTAACATCCAGCTGAACTGAATCAGTGTGGGTCTGGGTGTGGAGGGCCCATCCGAGGATTGCTGCCAACAGAAGAAAAAGACCTGCAGGGGAAGATGCTGTGCTGTTGATCCTCCTGGAGGAGCTTGTCATGCTGACTTTCCTAACATGAACTCACCTGTTTCATCACTGGAGGAGCTCAGATCTTCGCTGCTGCTGAGGATAACTGTTATTCTTTTCACGGGGAACTCTGGTCTTTACTTTGAGTGTTGCTTCTTTGCTCCAGTGCAGATTCTCAGCCTGCTGGCATAGATTCTTCTTCCTGCTAGTGCAGACTTTCTAATTTCCACCGCTGACCTTTGGGCCTTCTCAGTGCAGATCCTTGATACAGACTTGCAGGAGATATTGTTGTGGGTTCTAGGCCTCCATTTAGACTTTGGAGGACATTGCTGTAGGAACCAGACCCTCAGCTGGATTCTTTGTGTCTTTAGTGTGTGGACAGTGTTTTGTACTCTTCCATATTTGACTTTTTGGGTGAATATTATAAAATAATGCTAAAAATTCTGTGTCCTATATTAAATTTATTCCCCTGAAAACCCTGATCACAACATACACTATGATTACTTTGGTAGTATTTCTATTGTTAGATATTTGGGGAATTAAAACCTGTCACTATTAAAAACAGTACTGTACATTTTTAATGATTTTTTTTTTGAGACAGAGTCTCACTCCGTAGTTCAGGATGGCATTGAACTCTTGGCAGTCCTCCTAAGTTCTGGGATTATAGGCTTGTACTACCATGCCTTGCTTGACTTAATGATTTTCTTATTTTAAAAACTATTCAGGTAAATCTTGAACATTACTTCTTTATTACAGTTATGAAAAGCATTAAGATAACACCAATCCTTGATCATCATTGACATCCCTGGTTCCCTTCCTCTCCTTCCTTCCTGATTTCAGCTCTCCACTTCCACACCAGCTCAGTGAGTCAGCTTTTTAATGGATGTGCATGGGTTGCAGAATGCAGAATTAAATGCTATAAAGATTTCATTGGATGACACAGTCACCACCTTATGGAGGGAAGTGAGCATTCATCCATGACAAGATACAAATAACACAGTTCACACACTGTACTGCTGCGTAAAACTTATAGAAACTGTGTATAGTTCCAATTAGTGTTAAGTGACTGTCATGTCCTCTTCATCTTTCACTGAGATTACCGTCCCAGGATTTCTGTGCTCTCCTTGTCAATAATCTCTCCTATTATATTCATCTAGCTTATAGATGATAAAATAGTCTCCACAAAACACTTTAAAGGTATTTACGCTCCAGTTCATTCACTGTTTTCTTATTCTACCTACAAAGCTTCTCCTCAGCCATCAAGTCTCCCTTAAACTCTTAAAAAACAAAACTCTTCAGCATGTATTTACCAATTACCCTTTCTAAAAGCTTTCCTCTTAGCTTTGTAACTCCTTATTGCTTCTTTTCTTGTAATTCACACAGTTGTGATTCCTTGTTTATTCTTATGTCCTGTTACACTCCAAACTGAGTTCTTCAAGTACGGGGCCTCTATCTTATCTCTTTCTATTGCCAGCAGTAAATATAATAAATATAGTTAGTTATTAATAAAGTAAAAATAGTTTATAGTTAATGCTTAATACATGTTTGTTCATTTCTTTGAAAACAATAACAAAAAATGGATAAGTGACTTTCCCAGAAATGTCACACTGGTTCTCAGCATACTTTTATAGTTTGGAAATTAATCTTCGCTTACAGAGAAAAGCAACTGCCTGAGATAGCAAGAGCAGAGAGAGCCTTAGCTCTTGAAAGTTATCAAGGAAGGAGCTGGCAGTTGCCCCATTCTAAGTTTTCTGATGCTACATTTTCTGAAACAAACTGACTTTGCAATGTAGAGGGGTGCTAAAGAAGCATTTGTTTAAAAAACTAAGAGAAAGATTTTGAAAAGATCTCAACTTCCTCATTAGAAATTAGAAGTTTTAAAAGTTGAATTCTAATCACATTGCTCCCTTGCCTAAATCTCTTTGGTTGCTTTTCATTGCTGTTAAAGTTCGAAATCTTTACTTTGACCTGCAAGGGTGCTGCCTCACCGCATCCTGTCACTCCACTCTTCCTGGACCTCTTTACATTCCAGCTGCATAAGTCAGTCCTTTGTTCCTCAACACCAAGCTTTATTATTAGTGGTGCTCCTTATGCTCAGAACACTGTCTGCTGTCACCCACATCCGTATCATCTGACTGATGGTCACACGGTCTTCACGTCCCAGCAGAAGTGTCATCGCCTAGAGAGGCTTCCCCGAGTTTCATACTTTTGGGACAAAGTCTCGCTATGTAGTTCAGGCTTGCCTTGAACTCACTGTGTAATCCAGGGTGACCTTAAACTCAAGGCAGTCCTCCTGCCTCAGCCTCCCAAATGCTGAGATTACAGGCATGTGCCACCATGCTGGGAAGCTTTCCCTTTATTTTTAATTATTGAAAATTGATAGTTAAGTACGCAATTCCTGAATGTTTCTTCTCACTCTCCACCCTCTGATACCAGAACACAAGCCGCAGGAGAACAGGTTTCCCTGTGTTTTCTTCACTGTTTTACTAAAGGGATTTTATCTACATTATTTCCACTAGTTTCACTATCCTGTGAGGTTTGAATTCTGACCCTTCTTTTAAAGATGAGAAAAACTAAAGTTCATAGATATATGTGAGAGTCAGGTTTTGAGCCTAGTTCCAACTACATTTTTAAAGGACTAGAAGTTCATTTATCTGGATTTTGGACTCTCAGGGCCTAAACTGAAGTCCTAAGTCTATTACTTAGTAACCTCATAATTTCAGGTGAATCTCCTCACTTGTTTAACTGTGAAGGAAGATAGTGTTACTTACCTTCCTTACAAAGTTTTCAGAAGATCAAATGAAATAGTAGCTATGTACTTGTATATCATAACCTCTGCTAGAAATCTAAGTGAAACAACCGACAGGTTTCATTGACCTGAGCCCTGTAACGGCCATTACTTATCTGGTCTGCCCACTCTGAGCATCTGCTTCTTGAGTAAAATTGTCAGTTTGGAGATGGTGAATCCATCTCTATACATGTATCCATCTCTACACATCATGTAAAAGAGGTTGTTGGCCTAGGACTTAAGTCAACAACAAAAAATTAATTTAGAGTGATAGCATCTATCTTAAAGAATGAGAACATTTAACTTTCACATAATTATAAATAAAGATAATAAATTATATGCAGCAGGGTTCTTTCATTACCCTCCTGCCCTTGCTCACCAGGGAATAGAGGAAATGGTTATTGAAGAGTAGTTAATGATTAGCATTAATGATTACAGAGTTTAGGCTTTAGAGTCAAATAGATCTGAATTCAGTACTCTCAGTTCTACACTTACCAACAAAGGGAACTTGGGCAAGTTACTTAAATTCTCTTAGCTTTATTTCTACACTTAAACTATACCTCCCCCTCAGATTGTTATAAGGATAAATACAACATAAGTGCCTGGCACATAAGAAACCTTCCATAAATGCATAGTGTTATTACCATTCCAGTCTGCTTTCTTTCTTGGTTTGTTGATCCCCATGTATCCATTTGTCCATGTTTCTTCCATCCCTACTGAAGTGACTTGCAGATCTTTGGATCTTAAATTCTAATGGCTAAGAACTCTTTCAGTCTGCATCTGCTCCAAGGGAAGCTAATCTTGTACATATAAAGGG
Organism: Cavia porcellus; assembly: GCF_034190915.1. Taxonomy (NCBI): domain Eukaryota; kingdom Metazoa; phylum Chordata; class Mammalia; order Rodentia; family Caviidae; genus Cavia; species Cavia porcellus. The sequence continues at coordinate 48,110,377 of NW_026947492.1, forward strand.
GAGCGCTCTCCTCCTATGCTCCTCTGGTTTCTTGTACTTCGAGGGAAGCATTTCTATTTATGCAAAGCAGTAAGATTTTCTATCCACACATGAGTAATTGCTTGTCTTTATCCAGCTATTTCTGAGTGACACACTAGGTAGAATGCAATCCTGAAGGAAGATTGTATTCTCTCTGGCTTTGGGCAAAAAGGTATATAATTTGGAGTCACAGTGAAAAGAAATTCAGCCATTGCAAAGCTACTCTGATACAGACTACATACAGATTCAATTCACCAATAATCTTTTAAAAAGAAGAAAAGAGGAAAGACCATAGTGTGGTGAACATGAAAGACCTTTTCAGATACGCAACTGTCATTTACCAGTAAATGTAAAGTCCTTTCTGCTAAGTGTCTGTACTCTTCTGACACAGATGGTGACATCCTGTGGTCAATTCCTCTGCTAGTCAAATGTTAGATGGTGGTTTCATGCACTCCCCACCCAAGATGGTGGATTAGCTGACAGTAACAGAAACAGGAAGAACAGTGGTTTTAAGTGAGAGAAGAGACTGTGTATTTTATGGTAAATAACTCTTCCATTTCTATCAATTCTTTGATGAAATAATGAAAATGCTGTCGTGTGAAATGATCAGGAGGAAGCCAAGACACTTCTGAAAAGCAGAAAGCCTCCCTGACGTTAGAAGCAAGTCACATTCAATTTGACTAAGTTAGAGAAGTGATCTAGATTTAAAAATCAGTCACTACGTAGAAATGAACCCAGCTCATTTATAATAAAACTCCTTGCTTTATGGGAAATGTGGGGCTTCTAGGAGGAGAAGATGAGATAATAGGTGATATAATGGTTATTACTCATAAGAAATACCCCTATGGTCTTTCCTCTGTTTCTAAAAGTATTACTCTCCCTAGGAAATTATAAAACTGAAAGGCTTTATTGAAAATGATGTGGTTGTATCTTTGCTTGTTATGATGGAAATCTTAACAGTGGGTATCATTTTTGAGCTTCTATTTTTCTTAGGTCATGGTGTTATTCCTTTAGGGACTCCTTGGCTTCAGTTCTGACTATGTGGGTCCTTAGAGATGTTCTCACTTTCGGGCTCTAGAGACTAAGCTCCATAAAGTTAGAAGTTGTTTTCTAGATTCTTCAGGATTAGATTCTACCTAAAATCCAGCAGGGTCCAGTAAATCATGTGTTCAATCAATATTTTTTGAAATACTTAACATTCATTATCTTTTTAAATGCAATAATACCAAAAGCCCAGTATAAATACGTCTAGCTTTTGAATAATAGAGTTAGTTTGCTCATTTCAAAGATATATACAGCTATGCATGGGATGGAATGTTGTAAAGACAGAAAAGGTGGCTTTCTAGTTCCATGATTCCCGTACTTAGCATAAGAAAATCAAGGAAATAATTTTGTTCATGTGAAGATCTTTTCATGCTTTTGTAGCCTGGGAGAGAGTAGCTCAGTTGGTCATTTTAATAAAAAATGACCTCCAAACCATGTCTATGAGGGGAGGGAGAATCAAGAGACATGCTTGGAGAATTCTTAAGGAAGACATAATAACCATCTTCACATAACCCAGGGCTCACTCATAGAAGAGACTGTCTTGTCCTGTACAAGCCCATAATGCAGTGTGAATTTTAGGGACCAAAAAAATGGGTGCTGGAAAAAGTGCTAGACAGAATCATTCTTTCCCTGTAGGGAAACCAACTCTGGTTAGACACAGGGAAGAACATTTTAACCTCTGCTGCTATTTAGAAATAGAATAAACCGTCTTGAAGGCATTAAATCTTGTTTTTGGAGGTATCCATGGAGGAACCACATGATCATTTGATAGAAAGATTGTAAAAGGAATTTAAACATGTACTCAGAAGAGAGAGGCATCATGTGAAATAAATATCTGCTTTATGTCTCCTAGAATCTGTTGTTTATATGTGAAAGTCATGAAGCTAGCATAGAAGAATGAATATATTTAAAAGAAAACAAGTTAACAGTTTAGGTCATATTCTGTTTATCTAAGAATGCCCTAGGACAGAATCTCTATGTGACAGAGCAAAGTTTATCCCTGGGCCTGGCATATAGCACATCTTTATTAACATCAATTAAAAATGAAATCTGTGATACATTGAGAATTTATGCTCTGAATGTCTTATTCCCAAGTAGTCACAGAGGGCAATAGGAATGAGAATTAAACCAGTTCAATATTCCTGTTCCCTTGTCCTCAGTAGAGATGTTTGATCTGGAAGGACCTCACATAGTCTTTTCCTCTGCACAAGTTCCTCACTGTGTACCTTTGCTCTTAACCTCACTAGTTTACAAGCTGTTGTGAATAAACTATATAGAAATCAACTTGTTAAATGCTGAAATTAGAGGACCAGGGAGGGCCTGACAGATGCCCCATTCTGTCCGTGGTGAAGAACACACAAAAGTGAGGACATAAATTAATAAGCAAAAAACCATAATTTAGCATGGGGAGCCACTCCTGTTGGTGACACTGGAGAAATACTACAGGGCAAGAATGATTCTGTCTAGGACTGTGTCCAACACCCAACTTTTGTTATTAAAAATGTTTTTACTAGTGCCTATTAATTTTACAAAATATTGGGTTTTGATGTGCATATTTTGACCATATCTATTCGCGTTATTACCTTTCCTTACAGTTTCTCTCCCTTCCTTTTATTCCTTTCCTCTTATCTCATAATAGTCTTCCTTTTACAATCATTTCGTCTTTCTTAGATTCCACATATTAGAAAAAAACATGGGATACCTATGTTTTAGTATCTTCTTTATTTCTCTTAACTGGATATCCAATTCCATACATTTTCCTGAAAATGACATAATTTAGTTTTCCTTTATGACTAATTAGTATTCTATTCTATAAATGTACCGGATTTAAAAATCCATTCATCTGTTGAAAAGCACCTCAGCTGGTTCTTGGCTATTGTAAATTATGTCATAATATGCAAGGGTATTGTTCTGGTTTGTGTCTAGATCATCCCCTCCCAAAGCCTCATACAATCATGGGAACAGGCTCTTAGAATTTGTGATTGACTCACGGTCCAATGCTGGGATTATGGGTGTGAGTGCTACACTTGCCTTCAGGTCGGTAGTCTGCATGCAGTATAAGGGAGGGAAAGAGTCTTCTCTCACACTCTCCCTTTTTTGCTTTTGTTGCTTTTGCTGTCTTTTGCTGCCATAAACTGTTGCCCTCTGCCATGTGCCACTCTGCCTTGGAACCAGAAGACTATGGACTAAAATGTCCATGAACTCTGAGCTAAGTAAACCTTTTCTTCCTTAATTTTCAGCATCAAGTAGTTTGTCTCAGCAACAAGAGAAAATTAACCAAGACAAGTATGAAGTTATCATTATTTGTATGCTGACATTAATTCCTTCTGGTATATACCACGAATGACATAGCTAGGCCATACAGTAATTCTGCTTTTATTTTTTCAAGAAACCTCCATACTGATTTCCACAGTGGCTATACTATTTTACATTAGTACCAACAATGTGTTGGTACAATGCATTAGTACCAACAAAGTGTTCTTTTTTCCCTTTCACCCTTGCCAGCACTTATTTATTTATTATTCTTATATTCATGATGATGGCCATTTTTGATTGGGGTGAGGTGAAATTTCAGTGTAGTTTTGATTTGTATTTCCTTAATGACTAAAAGTGTTGAACCATTTTCATATACTCATTGGACATTTTGAGAAGTGCCTGTGCAACTCATTTATCTTTTTCTTCATTAGGCTATTTGAATTTTTGGTATAAGTTTTTTGGTTTCTTTATATATTATAAATATTAATCTTCTGTAGGAAGAGTAGCTAGCAATGATTTTGTCTCTTTAAACTGTCTCTTTACTCTTAGTTGTTTCCCTTGGCTTTGCAGGAACTTTTGAATTTGATGTAGCCTCATGTGTTGAATCTTGCTATTTCTTGTGCTTTCTATTCAGGAAGCTTTTTCCTGTGTCTGTGGCTTCAAGTGTTTTCCCTTTTTATTTTTTTTTGTTTTTTGTTTTATTTGAGACAGGGTCTCACCACATAGTTCAGTCTGCCCTCTCACTAGGTAGTTCACCCACATTAGCCTCAAACTCATAATGATGTTCCTGAGTGCTGGGACTACAGGCATGCTCTACCATGCCTGACTACTTTAAGTCTTTTACATATGGATATTCAGTTATCTTAGCACTATTTTTACAATATATATGTTTGTCTCCTTTGCCTGGAATCAGATAGCTATAGTTGCATAGGTTTGTATCTGTGTCCACTATTTTATTCTTTTGGTCTATGTGTCCATTTTTGCACTGTGACCATACTGTTTTGGTTACTATGGCTTTGTAGTATTATTTAAAATTGAGTATTGTGATGCCTCCAGCCTCATGTTTTATGCTTAGGGTGCTTTGCTTATTCTGACTGTTGTGTGTGTTTTCATATGAATTTTAGAATTTTTTTTCTAGTTCAACAAAGAAAGTCATTGGTATTTTGTAAAGGATTGCATTTACTTTTCAAATCATTTTAATGATCATTTTAAGAGTGTTAATTCTGTCAATCCATGAGCAAGGAAAGTCTTTTTAGTTTCTAGTGTTTTCTTCACTTTCTTTCTTCAGTGTTCATTGTGGAGTTCAAGTTTCATTGTGGAGTTCTCTTGCCTCCTTGTTTAGATTGACCCATAGGTATATTTTAAGTTATTGCTGATGGAACTGTTTTCCTAATTTCTTTTTCTACTGCTCTAGTTCCTTATTGGCATATAGAAAAGCTATTGATTTTTTAATGTAGGTTTTATATCTTGTCTGATATCTATTAAAAGCTCAGTACAATGTACTGAGGGAATGAACAGTATAATGTTGTCCAGTAGTAGCTCTGGATTCAAAACTCAGAAATCTGGATTCCCCTCTGGATCTGTTACTAAATGTCTGTGACTGTGTGACCTTTCCATGTTTCTTATTCTTACTAGTTAGCATCTGAGATTCAAACCACTGTCCTATTTGGGGGACAGATAGAAGAACATGTCTGTCTCATCCAGTTGATAGAGGTAGAAAACAAAGAAATGAATGATTTCAAGATCATTTAAAAAGAGTAAGACTACATGTATAGTTGAATGTGGGATGTGAAGGAGGCAAAGTGGTCAGGACAGCACCTCGATTCTCACTTAGGCCATAGGGTGATGAAAGCAGTGTTCAGTGAGATGGAAACCAGCAAGGAGAAGTGGGTTTGAGGAAGCTGATGAACTCTAGCTGTGCTCCCAAATGCCCACAGGCTCAGGAAGATCCTGGTGCTGTGGTTCTTCTCCTACTCCATGCATCTGAGCATGCGTTCTTTGTTCCAGAGGGATGGGCTAACTAGGTAGCTTCAAATGTAACAGAACCTCAGCTTATGCTTCTTGGTGTTTAAGTAATGCAGTTCTAAATTCTTACATCTACATTTCTTCTTATTTCTAAGGCAGCTCCAAAAGCAAATATGGAGAGCTGGGACCCACAAACATAAAATTATAAAGAAAACAAAGAGAACCAGGGAAAACTTCAAGATTAGAAATTTGTTTTCTGCCAGAGCTGTACTTTGTTCAGTGTACTCACCCACACTCTCTTTGGTTTCCAAAGACCAACTGCAGGCTTGACTCTTGCAATCTATGTCAGTGCTCCCAGTCCTTCAAGCTTTATAAATGAAACTAAAGGAGAAAAAAATGGAGCTCCCTAAGGACTAGGGGTGGCTGGGAGCATCCAGCTGAGTGGCAGACTGGGGGAATGGTGAGATGAGGATCAATATGTAATAGAGGAGCAGAGCTCCCTGTGGGCCCTGAGCTACCACTTTGATCTCAGCTCATTTAAGTGCTGCAGGCCTTGGTCTAGTGAACTGACCCCAGTGACAGCCTACTGGGGCATAGATAATAACAGTCATCTTGTGGTGTCTTCTGAATAGTGCTACATAGAGAGAATCCACACTTGATAATACTGTAGAAAGAGACAAAGGTGGTAAGAACAAATGTGAGAAATTACACCTTTCATTTTTAAAAATAATACATTTTATTGGTTTTTTTCTAAGCAACATACGTTTTTGGTAGAACATTTAAGAAATACAGGGAAGTAAAATAAAAATCATCTGTAGCCTACTACCATTCCTACTATTTGATGAATATTTACTGAATTCTGACCAGCTGATGCACAATTTAAGGACCTCAATAACCCCGAGTCTTAAGATACTTTTTATTCCTCTTTAATCAATGGTAGAACTGAAGTTCAAAGAGGCTGAGATTTGCCTGAAAATGTACAGCTGTCAAGTAGTAAAGCATGAGTTGAACTAAGCTCTGTATCTCAATTTTCTCACAATACTTTATCTTAACTGATACGACTTCTCTCGACCCATCAAAATTTATCTTGATGCCAGAGATGATGCCAGTTCATCAAATAATCCCAGGTTTTAGATGGGAAACAATTCAAAAGAGAGAACATACTATATGAAGGTGTTTCAAAATGTGTCCTGTCTTTCAAGTCTTGTCATACTTCCTGAAATTTTGTAAATTCATTCATTGCAAAAGCAGTGTTTTGATTCTTTGCCTTCCTTGTAACCAGAACAGAGAGTGACTTCCCTTCTATCACTTGGCCTGAGGCTTCTTTCTGCCACTGCCAAAGGCAAGCTGTGGTTAGCACTTATTGCTTAGTCCTCCCTGTGTGTTCCTCTTTGAAATAAAATGTTTTCATGACCCTAAAAATCAAGCCAGTAATCTATCACTTTAAAAAATGTGGTAGGTGGTACATACCTCAGGAGGCTGAGACCAGAGGCCAGTGTCTTAGCTAGTTTTCCTCTTGTTGAGACAAAATATCCAACACTCAGAATTAAAGGAGAAAAGTTTATTTCATTTCACAGTTCGTAAAGATTTCAGTCCATAATCAGCTGGCTTCAAGACAGGGTGGCGTGGCAGGTAGGCATCACAGGGAAGAAACAACGGCTCCTGGTGGGCAGAACATAGCAAAGTAAGCAAGTGACCATAGCAACTTGTTTTTTGCTCTTTTTATATTTTATCTAGCCCACTAGATTAGGGTGGCACCAAACCAATCAGTGGACTAATTTAGTAATCACCCATCCTCAATCCTAACATTGCAACATGAAATCAATCACACACTCCAAATTTAACCACCTCTGAAAAAACTCCACTTATGACTCCATGAGACTTTGGGAGGACCTCTAAACACAGGTTATAACAGCCAGCCTTGGCAACGTAGTAAGATGCCATCTCAAAATAAAAAGGGTGGGGAGGGGGCTAGGAATGTAGCTCAGTACTTCTTGGCTTGAATCCCTTGTATCACTCTAAAATCCAAAAAAGAGCCAATATTGTACTAACAGTCTTACTCCATTTCTATGTGTTACCACCTCCTACAACATCATACCAATACCCAGGCCCAATTACCCAGTTTTGTTCCCAAGTCAGTCTTTTTTTTTTATGCTAATTTTTTTTTAATTTAAGGAGAAAAGAAAAAAAAAGTGAAAGGGTACAAGTTATACAGATTTACAGAAGAAAAAAAATGAACAGTAGGAAATCACTAGTTAATGGATTACATATTGCCATCTTAAAAATAATTGTTCAAGTCACAAAATTAAAGCTTGTAGAGTGGACATTCCAACAAACCCAAGTCAGTCTTATTCTCCCAGCTTTAGATACTTTTTTGGTATTAACTAGCCATAACTCTTTCCAGTAGCTCACTAGTGGTTCTTATAATACAGAGCTGAGAGTGGGAACTTTGAAACCAGCTGCTTTTACCACTTCTTGTGTGACGTTAGGCAAGTTATTTAACTCCCTGTGCTTGATCGGTTTCCTTGTTTATGAAGTGGGAAGATATTATCTGTTTTATAAAGCTGTTATGAAATCAAACACAGAGCTAATACTCAGAGAGCTCTTAGAGCATGGTCTGGCATATTGTAAATATGTAGTAAATGTTAGCTACAAAGACAAATGGAATTGTCTAGTTATCCTGTTCCCTCAAGGGCCAGTACATTCCTTTCTTTTATTTCTTTCAATTATTTTAAAATTTAGTGGTTTTCCTGTTTTATTTATTGACATTACAAAGTAATTTTTATTACACATGTATAGATGTTTGCTTACCAACAATGGATCCACTCAAAAGATTTATATAGGTTTGCCTAGAAACTCTAAAAAACACATTATTCTCGCAATATATACATAGAGCTGTCTATGTATATACACACACAAACACATTGTCTTTGTTGTTGTTTGTTTGTTTGTTTTTGCAATGCTGGAGATTGAACACAGGGTCTCACTAGTGCTAGGCAAGCACTTTACCACTGAACTCCATTCTTCAATCCTATGTATTTTTTGTAGTACATTATTAGACTATTGCTTTTATGTTACATATCTAGTTTCTCTTATAGATTCATTTTTTTCTTTTACTCATTTTTCAGTTCCAAAGTCTGATTAGTAAAGCATGTATATGACTCCATATGGCCTTACGTAATATGTTGAAGAGTGTGCATTTCAATCCCATTGAGCTATCTATGGGTTCAGACAAGGGAGTGCCATAGTCAGTCTGCATTTTAGGGAACTAAGTTTGGTAGCAATGCAAAGACTGGCTTGATCAGGGAGAGTAGTTTAGAGAGCATTGGGAAATCCAGCCAGAAAGACTCAGTTCAGGTGCTGAACAGTAGAAGGGTCTTATGTGAAAATGATTTGAGGGTAGAATTAAGAGGCTCTAGAATGGAATGGCGAGAAATAGAGGAGAGAATTCTTACAGCTTTTATTTTGGGTATATTGTGAAAGCATTAAGAGAGCTTTTCCTATTGTTTTCTAAATACAACAGGGTTCAAAATTTTTAAGAGGCAAAAGACACTGAACACTCAAAACATAAAACAAATCTTTTTTTTTTTTTTTGTCTTTTTCCTTTTTATAGGTACCAGGGATCGAACTCACGACTGCCTGCTTGCAAGGCAGGTGCTTATGCTGCTGAGCTAAATCCCCAGCCCCTAAAACAAATCTTTTCTTTGACTCAAAATAAAATCTATGTACACCCACTTTTTTGACAGGTAAAACTAATTTTTTTTTTAAAAGAAAGACTGAATAAAACAGAAAACAGGTAGAAATACTACATACTTTCAAGGAAAAAAATAAAAAGAAAGAAATCACTAGTTGATGATTACAGATTTTTCTCTTACAAATATCTATTCAAGATACTAAAGTGGAGCACATAAAATAGGGATTGAAACAGTGAGACTGCAACTAGTTCTGTTCAACTATCCAACAAAAACTTAGAAATATGGCTATCAATCCTATACACTTAAGCATACATGCAGTTATCCATATCTTCAATTATGTTGAGACTGAACAAACCCAAGCAGACTAATATCACTCTGAACAAAGAATAATACTATTGCTGGTTTTCACATTATGACACTCCAGGTTCAACACTAGGTACTTTAGTGTCTCTTTTTTTTCAAAGAATCTGCTCATTTCATCAGTGTCATAAGATCAGTTCTCATAAACTGTTTATACATTCTACACATGCATGAGTCTTAACATGTATTTATATCCTTTCTATATTAGAGGGAGAAATAAAACAAAGCAAGACAAAACAAAACATATTCCTATAAACACATGAAACGAGATAGACATATAAAACCGCTGTACAAGGAGTTCTACCATAGTTCCTTGTTGTCCCTTGTTATCTTCAATAGAATTGGCTATATCATCAGACATAGTATAATTGAATATATCAGTACATAACAGTATTAATAAAAACACAACTTTGTATATAGTATAAAACTTGAAAAACAGGCAGTTATCAAACCAGAATGTGTATCGTAGAGTCTTGTCATCTTCAGTGTAGTTGCCTATACTCTCAGATTTGATACTATCAATCATATCAGTTTTGAATAAAATCTGTCCATACCAAACAGCAATCAAACAAACCAGATTTAATTAAGATCAGTCATGATAAAATAGTATAAGTCATACAGGGGTCCAGATAAAGATAATAGGAAATTAAAGATAATTATTGTGCTATATCCTGATGTTTTTGGGAGAGCTGTTTGTGCCCTCATATCTGATACAAGTAGACAGAGACAGAATAAAATCTATCAAACAAAAAAAGAATAAAATCTATCTAAGCAGAGTGGTGTTCGTAATGTGGGTTTTAAGTCCTGTTACATTATTCACAATATCTTGTACCATATTTTTTAAGACTATCCCTCCCTTTCACTTCCCCAGGGTACATTGTGCATTTTGGGGTCTGACTAAGACCCTTGGTTTTAAATTGGAGGCGGCGGGGGGGAACCGCTATTTAACCAAGTGGTTCCAAACTTTCTCTCTCCTGGACTTCATCTCTAATTGTATTCCTTTACCTATTAAAGCCTGTCTTTCCAACCTATCCACAAATATTGGTCTAGTTGCTCCTATTGTTCTCTGGTTCTCTGTCACATAGAGCATTGTTTTCTCATATTTGATTTTCAGTCCATATATCCTTTTTCAGTTAAATCATATTTCCTATAAAGAGCATCTCGGTGGACCCTACCTCCTGATCTACTCCATGTGTGGTTCTTTTTTTTTAATTTAGTGTATCAAGGCCATCTAGATTAGAGATTATAACCAACCTTCTCTGCCTCATTTCTGTTATGCTCTTTTTTTGCCATCAGTTGTCTGCTTATCTTCTTCATTCTGTTTTCTGCTCCATTCATTAGGCCTCTCTGCCACTGTTCCTGGAATCCTAGTACTTCTCTCTCTCTCTAGAATGTACTGCAGTATTCTCTGTAGAGTTGGATTGGTGGTTGCGAAGTTCCCAAGTTTCTCTTTGTCTTGGATGCATCTTGTTTCTCCATTAATTTCTAGAGACAGTTTAACAGGTTATATCAATCTGGGCTGGAGGTTATTTTCTTTCAGGGCTTTGAATATTTCACTCCAGACTCTTCTTGACTTCATGGTTTGTGTCGAGAAGTCTGCCATTATTCTGATGGGCCTACCTTTATAGGTTATCTGTTTCTTGTCTCTAACAGCTTTTAATATTCTGTTCTTATATTGAATTTCTAGGATCTTGGTTATTACATGCCTGGGTGTAGCTCTGTTTCGGTTGTAGGTGGCTGGAGTTCTGTATGCCTCATACATCTGTATATCATTTCCTTTTCCTATGTTTGGGAAGTTTTCCTTAATTATTTCTGTGAATAGCCTTTGTAGTTCCTTTGTTTGTACCCCTGCTTCTTCATTCATATTCTTTATTCTCAAGTTTTAGATCCTTTTGTCATCTTCTAGCCTTTGTATTGTTACTGCTTTTTTCCTTGTTATTTTTAAAAAGTTTTTCCTTTCATAATCCCACATTGCAAAACTGTCCTCCAGTTTGGATAATCTATTCTTAGTTTCTTTCAAGCAGATTTGCTATCTTTCCATAGAGTTTTTAATTTCCTGGTAATCTCTTTGAGTCTGCTTCATGTATTCTATATTTTGTTTATATTCTTCATCAAATGGTTCTCTCCTTTATTTGAATTCCTCCCTTCTTCTGTCTGTGTCTGCTTGAGGAGTACTTAGCATCTCTTTTTTTAATATTCTTATATCTTGCTTTAGCTGGCTAAATATTTCACTTTTGAACTCATCTATGAGGTCCTGAAGATACCTCTTTATATCCACTGGTGCCATGTCTGATATCACTTGTTTGCTGTTCTCATTCTCCTTTGTATTTACCTGTCCTGGGTCAATGTTCTCAGAGTTGGGACCTGGGGACTTTTTGTTGTTGCTTCCTCTTCCCATCTTTTTTGTTTCTTCCAGGAGGCCCCAGTTTCTTTCTTTGTTGGTTACAATTCTTCTGAAGCACACTGGCTTGGTGCCCCTTCCCACTGTAGTGTGCTAGTGAGTTGCAAACAGGGTCAACATATGCTGGCCCCTCCCCTCCGGATTAGTCAAGCTGCTGAGGCCTGCACTGTATTACTGTGCGCTGCCTCCCCTCTGGGTCAGACAACTTCTGAGGTCTTCACTGCATTAGTGTGCACCCCCGCCATGGAGAATTGATTTCGGATAACCTATTGGGTCTCAGCCAGCTTGTGTGACCCAGGCCTAGCTCACTCCATCAATCCCATTCAGGAAGGGAACAACTGACTGAAGTTACTGCTGCCCCTTTTCTTGCCAGTCCTGTCTGGTCCCAGAATGTTGTTCACTGGAGCCCCCGTTCTGTGGAATGGCTCCACTCCTGTTACTCACCACAAGTCAATGCAGGCTCCCTGCCAGCTCAGCTGTCATTTAGACTGGCCGACCCCCGACCTCAGTATGACTGCACCTCCAGTGAGTTTAAGAGCGGGATCTCAGACAGTTTGGCAAGTTGCCCTCTGCCACGGGAACACTGAAACTTGAGCTATTCCAATAATAGCATCAGGACTTTATGTTTGATTGGTTCTTCTCACCTTAGTTTCTTCTTGGGATGAGAAAATTCATCTCCCTGTGTTCGGAATTCCCCACACTGTATTATTTGAATACTCAGTTGACTATCTCAGGGAGCCTCTGTAGCCAGCAGCTATCTATCCACCATCTTTGCTCAAATCCAGGTAAAACTAAAGTTAAACAGAAATCAAATAGGTTTTAAAATAAAACATATAGAATTAAAATGATTTTTACTGATAACCCATTTGACAGTGATAATCAAGCATATTAAATATATCATTCCCAGCAGTATCAGGCAGATGCTAAGTTTGTACAGCACCACACTCTTTTGTCCCTGTAGGTGTGAAAGTTTTCCTCTCCTTATAGAGGAGCCAGAGATCTGAAAAGAACCAAACAAGTCCCAAGTACTACAGCTACATCCTTTCTGAGATGCTAATATGTTGTGCTTTCACCCAAGACTCTCAAAGCTTGGATGATTAGTGGGCAAAGACTAAGACACAGCAGCTACCCCAGCCAGAGACTGTGTGGGCAGCCAACCAGGCAAACAGAGTAGCTGGGGCTGTCAGCCCAGAAATGGTGTGCTTTCACTAAGCCACACTTCTCTCTCACCTCCCCCCGCAAATGTTTCAACTGACACATAAGAAACTTTTGAAATAAGAATGGAGGTTTCATAGATTGTGTCTGTGCATTCATATTTTCAAAGTTCAAAATCCAGATGTTTGGCAAATACAGTTGCATTAAGGGCATCTAAAGGACAGGATATTTTAAAGTCACTGTGAAACATCCGAAGTATGAACTTGCTGTGGTAAAAATACATCACTTAAAATACTGGTCCCACCAATGCTTGTTGAGCATTCACTAGATGCCAGGCACTGTTGTATGTATGCACCAGCAGTAGAGTGGTGAAGAAAGTAGACAACATATAATGTAATGGGAAGGGCCTACTACTGGGTGGTGCATTAGAATTTTAGGGTTATGTCTACTAAGGTAAGAATATAACTCAAAGAGACCATGATTAGGTGGATAATTATATTGCAGATTTTAACTTGTATTTGAATTCTAAAAGAATCAATTGGGACCCTGCCTGATGTATCAGTGACATGATCCCTAAACCCCAGTGAGAAGTCATTTCTTCCTTCTCTGAGCACTGTTGCTCCCTCCCCCCCTTTTTTTCTGGTACTGGGGATCAAACTCACTACTTTACACTTTCCAGGCAGGCACTTATGCCACTGAATTAAATCCCTGGCCCTTGCTGCATTTCTCTTGATCCTCTCAAAATTAGTTCATTCTATCATGTGCAATAATTATTTATGCACATGTCTTATTAGCCTTTATTGATTCCATCAAAGCAGGCAGCTTTCTCTTGTCTCTCTAGATCCCTCTCCCTTCACCACCCTCATTATCCTCTCTTCTCCCTAATTCCCACACCCCTGGAGTTGCTTCCATATGGAGCTATTTGCTAGTTTCTACACATGCCAAGCCCACGCCTTTGCACACGGTTTCCTCTGATGGAACACGCTTTCACTTCTTCATTGCCTGTGAGAACTATGACTCTTGGAAGAATCAGTTCAGAAGTAACCTCCTTAATCTCTTATGTCTCTGGTTAAGGAATGGTATGTCCTCTTGTCCCTTCAGGACTCTATCTATATCTCTGCTAGCTTACTTCCTATCGTTTTTTGTTCTCATTTTGTTTATGGGTCTGTGAACTCTAGGGGAGAGTCCTCATTTGATCCATCTACATCCCTTAGGTCTTGCGCTTTTGCCTGGAAGAGTGCTTCATTCTGACCTGCATTCTGAATTACCAGAGAGACAACCACATGACCTGAAGGCCCTCCAGCCTCTAAAATAACCAACTAAAGAACAATGAAAATAAATAAAACTCATTTTTGCTAGAAACTTTCTCCAATCCTCACTCCTTGGGCTAAAGGCACTGAGACGTAGAAAAACGTATAGAAATGTTTCTTGGTTTATGATGAGGTTATGTTCCTAAGTTGAAAGTATCATAAGCAGAAAATGTATTTATTTAATAACCCTAACCTGTAAAACATCATAGATTAACCTTAAATATGTTCACCTATTTTCTAATAAAATGTTCAATATCTCATGTATATACAACCAACAGTAGTTTTGTAGAAATGATAGAATGCAAAAACACAAAAAAGTGCTAGTAAAATGTAAAATACGTTGTTTGCCAGCATGAACATACAGCTGACTGGGAGCTCTAGCTCTTTGCCCAGCTTCAAGAGAATTTTTATTGTACCACATATTGTACCTTGATGCTGTCGCATTTAACATCACCTAAGAGCCCAGCCCTTGTACATGTGTGAAGTTTTGGCAAGGACTTTTATCTTAATTTGGCTTGAAAATGCCTTGATTTTCCAAGTGGTATGTTCTTCTAAAAAGTGAGCTATGTTACAGCAGCTGGCTGTTTTCTGACATAACCATGTGGATACATGGAAGGTGGGGAGTAGTCTATGGATTCCATGTGTTTTCATTCTTACTAGTAACCAGGATCTGAGAAAATTTATCATATCACTAGACTCATGCAAGTCAGGCAGAGATAAAGAAAGGAAATTATGACTTTATAATAATTTAAATACTACAGGTGATATGAGGTGATATGCACGAATCACACACACTGACATCGTAAGTCTTAGAAGAGTGATTTAGTAAGGGTATCTCCTGCATAGAAACTTAAAAACTCACATATAGCAAAAAGGACATTGAGAGAGAACCCAGAATTGCTCAGTGCACAAAATATTATGCTTATTTTTTAGTATAAAATGTAGAATTGTTGGAGCTAGATGGGACCATCTCTTGTTTCACAGAAGGGAAAAATTGTAGCCCACAAAGAGGAATTGACTTTCCCAAGCCCACATCATGCATTCCCTTTCTCTTTCATTACACAGTCATTTAAAGGGTGCTAACTAGGAGTAAAAGCATTCTAAGCATTCTAAGCAAAGTAAAAGGGACTCCATAAGCTCAAAAGTCTAACAGGGGAAATGGATACAAATAAAACCAGTTCTCATAAAGTGTGACTAGGGCTCTAAGACAGGTGTTGGCAGAGATACTATGTAGCAAGTAATTTTAGGCCCTGAGGCTGAATATTCTGTTGCAACTATTATACTCCATTATTGGAGCGCAATAGTACAAACAAGATATAAAATAAGAGTGACTGGATTCAAGTAAAATTTTATTTGTGGCCATGGCAAATTTAATTTAAAATCATATTCACATCAAGAAATGTCATTCTACTTTTGATTTTAGAATTCCATTTAAAAATATACAACTATTTATTCCTAACTATGCATCTCAAAAATGGCACCAGGCCAGATTTAGTCAACAGGAGGTGGTTTGCTGAAGCTTTGTTGGCTAAGGCTAAGTGTGCTGCGCAGGCGAGCACTGAAGCCTTGTCTAAGATGAGAAAAGTGAACCAGACCCAAGGCTTTCCCTGTAAGTCAGCACCATTCTTGGACTATGTGGGGAAAGAACAAGGATTCACCAAGAAGCAAATCCCCTGTGTGAACCAGCACCATGCAAGGGCCACACACTGTCAGGGGGATAGCCAGACCCCAACCCCTTCCTGCTCATGGGGAGACAAGAGTCAATCCCTTCCCCACCCCTACCTCAGACCAAGGAGCGATGAGCTGATCCAGAGAAACACAGGCTTTAATGATAGCAATTGAGGCGAAATGCAGTTTAATGTTGTGTTGTTCTGGTGTTTCACTGACCTTGCAGGTCGAGGGCCATTGGTCTGATCATCTATTCAGAGGGTAGTGTTACACAGTGTGGAATCTAGGAGGATCTTCTGAAGGTGGTAACCATTGTTAATTCCTTATTATCTTGTTTTGAAGTCCTGTATCATTTTCATTATTTTGTTGGGTTGGGTTTTGTTCTGTTTGATTTTATTATGTCTGATGGCATGAGAAGCTATTTCAAAGATAGCAAGATATATTAGGGTAGCCATTTTGGATTTACTGTTATCTTGTTTTGAAGTCCTTTATTGCATTCATTGTTTTGTTTTTATTTGTTCTATTCTGTTGTGTTCTCTGATTTTTACTATGTCTGGAGGTATCTGCAGCTATTTTGAAGACAACAAGAGGCATTATGGTAACTATTGTTGATTTTTGTTTTGTATTGTTTTGAAGTACTGTATCATTTATGCTGGTTTGTTTTGGTTAATTTTATTCTGTTTTACTTTCCTTGGTTTTATCCTTTTAAAAATAAAAAATATTTTAGAAAGATCAGCAAAAGTTCCAGACAATTTTTGACATTCATAGAAGTAGTTATTTATTAGATTCTTTTGTTGAAATTAAAGAAAAAATATGCTTTCAGTGTCATCCTGAAAAACTAAGACCACAGAGGTAGACATTACTTACAAAATAAATAAGAGAACAAGAAGTAGTCTCAAACAAGGGGTTTAGCTCAATGGCACAAGTGACTGCCTGGCAAGTGTGAGGTCATGAGTTCGATTCCTGGTACCAAAAAAAAAGTCTCAAAGTTTCTAGTTCATCTCAACTTTGCCTTCATTTCCAATTAAACCCCAAATACCTCTATAATCTCAAGCTAACTTTATGTTTCACATTATAAGTATTCCCTCTGTTTTGTGTAGTTTATAATGCAGGCCTCTCTGTGGGAGAGTTGGCCTTTTCCAAAGTCGCCACATAATCGTGTTTTGAAGAAAGTCAAATAGCTATATGGAGCTCATTTCCTGTAAGGTTCAGGTAGGGTTTTAAAAAATTTTTTTCTTTTCTTTGACACTATTGTGTGTAGTTTTACGGGAGACTAACACTCTTCTCCTAAGAGATGTGCACACATGGAACAGTAAGTTACTAATTTTTTTTATATCTAATTCTTTAGAACAGAGTTTGGCACTTCAGAATCATAAGGCTTTGCCATGACAGTTTCCCCGATGAAGTATATACTCTTTCCACTCATAGGACAATTTCTTGGATCTGTTTTGTCACCAGTTCAGTCTGGGGAGATTTACTTGAGAATTACACAGCCTGAAGCACAGACAAACCGTCATGGAATGGATTAGACATCTTTATTTTCAGGTGCTGCTCAGCTGTACACACTCAGGTGGCAGTCCTCACACCACCACTCCAGCCAACTGCCTCTGTCCAGGCACTCTTGCGGCTGTCGGCCGGTGTGCACACAATGGTGGCTGTCTGCCAGTACCAAACCTTATATGGGGCAAGTGGTTATGTAAGTTATTTACACAAGGATGGAGAGATGTGCCTGTGCTGGAGTTTTGTTGACCCACTGCCTTCAGGTTACCCCACTTCATAACTGAGCTAAATTCATGGGTGCCTTGGTCTTATGCTTATGTGTTCTCTTACAGGACCTCAGTTTACTTACTTATAAATGGACATAATATCACCTACATCACAGGATATTAAAGAGCACCTTTGAGATAGCACTCTGTAAACCACAAAATACTACTTGAATGATCTTATAACTTCTTATCACTCACTTTCATCTCATCCCTATATTCTAGCAAGACCATTTTATCTGCCTGGGCTCATTTTTCTTTTCTCAAAAGTCAGTAAGATAAATTTAATAATCAATAAGTTCTCTTCTATTGTACCACTCTGACCCTGTGCAATGTGAGAGAATGGATTTTCACTAAGCAAGGAGCTGTTTTGCAGTATAATAAAAGTAAAGGCCTGGGACCAAGAAGCCATGTATGGAAAACCAACAACAATAACAAAAAAGAGAAGACTACAGGGCTGGGGATATAGCTTTGTGGCACAAGCACCTGCCTGGCAAGTAGAAGGTCCTAAGTTCGATTCCTGGTACCCAAAAGAAAAGGGAAAAAAAAGAATGCAAAAAAACAAAAGCAAAAACAAAACCTTAGAAAGAGAAGACTACTAGAGAACTTTGACTCTGAATGGGAATAAAACATCAGTGCCTTCCTGATTAATTATCCCTGATGAAACACATGCTTCTTTAAAAACCCACAATGTCATATTTTTGGCACAGTCCACATTTGCTTTCTTTGTAGAAAGCTGAGTTTGAGAATCTCATCAGCTTTCTCTCTTTATCAGAATCAATTAATGCTTAGAATGCTTGAGAAAGTATCTACCTCGCAATTTTTAACAAGGACCTCACTTAGAAGTTTCAGTGTGGAACACATATTTCTGTGTCATGCCCTTCACCCTTTAAACCTGTGTCGGAAGTGTTGGCTTCAGCAAACCAAACTGAGTCATGTCTCCTAACACCAGGGTCCTACATAGATTTCCTCCTCTTTCTTTCATTTCCCACTTTCATAAAGAGAAGAGTGTGTAATCCATTGACTCTTAGCTATCATGCTGTCTTCCCTTCTAAGAAAGATGATCTTGTTTTTTAAGGAGCCAGTGTGGGATAAGAATGTGTGCAAGACTTGGCCGGCAAACAAAAGGCAGGTGAGGCAAGTGGAGAAGAGATAAGAGAAACTTGTCTTTCTCCCTCCTCCACACTCCCGGCGTGAGGCTTTGGAAGAGCGATGGATGTCCAAACCCAGAACTTATTCCCACGCCTCTGCTAGAAAGGAGAGTAGGTCTTGGTGTGCCAGACATCGCTGCTGTCCCAGAGGTAGGTCTAGGCCTCAAATGGCAAGCAAAATGCAAGTTCTGTGTTTTTCTTGTGATTTACGTATAATGACACCACTGAAGTAAACTAATTTACAAAAGAATGCACAGCAGATCACAGATCACATTTTTATAACCCAGAATCCTAAGAAACACTTTTAGAAATATTTAGATATTAAGTACACATTGTCAAAAACTAGGAATGCTCGACTCAATACTTCGTATTAGCCTTAATTATCTCTAAAATGAACAACTTATAGTCCTTTTAATACTCTGAGTCTTCCCATCCCCCTGCATTTATTTAAATTTTTTCCTCTGCTTTAAAGACCTTTCTCCCAAACATTCCTCCTACTGTTGAGCACTGCTGGTTCAAATGCTGCCATGGTTCAAATCCCATTTCAAGTACTGACTTTTTTTTTAATAAGGACTTCCCTCATTTGTTTGGCTCTTATAGTTACTTTTACATAAATTTGTTTTGCCTTGCTAGTGACAGAGTACATTTTTTTAAGCCTTTGAAGCAATTTTTATATTTCCTCATGTCCAGAGTAGTACCTGACTCAGGTTCTTCTATAAAGCAGGCATTGAAAACAAGAACAAAAATAAAAGTTTGTTCATCATTTGTTTAAACAGAAACATTATCCAAAGTACTCATTATAAATAGGATTTTCACACTATTTAGAAGTTAGGACCACAAAGAAACTGTTAGCAAGAATTTGAATTTAAAACAACAAACTTCTAGAAGATTTCCTGAGTTCAACATATTCCAACTACCTTTTGCACCTTCTGCATATTCTTTCTAAGCAGTTCAATCACTGTTTGGAATAATAAGCCTGAGGCATGGCAGAGTCTTCAATCATCTAGAAAGATCCAATTATATTTAGAGTGTGTGCTTCCAAATGGGAAACATGGACTAAAATTTTGAAAAGGTTTTCAACAAGGAAGTTTGAACTAAAATACTTTCCTGAATAAATATTACTTACATAGGGCATGAAACTAGCACACATCTCATTCTCATCCTGTTTCATCAGTATTTTTGCTATAATTACTTATCTTCCCCCAAATAATTACAAGTGAGGAATCTGGGGCGTGGCAGTGCTATGTCTATGACACTTTGTAGACACAGTCTCACTCAGGCCAGCCAGCAGCCCTGCTGAGTATTATATTCACCTGACTTGCAAATGACAAAATAGATGCTGAGGAGTTAAGTAACTGCCCCAAAAGAACAGAACTGAAAGTAGACCTAAATCCAAACCCAGGTCTTTTTGGTTTCACGACTTGAACTTTTTGAGTGTACCATACTGTCTTTTGAAGTCTGTCTTTTGCACAACAGTCCAATTAGTTGAGAAAAAAAATGGGTTGGATTTTTAAAAAATTTTTTAAATAGACATACAGTATGATGTAATGAAACAAAAAAATGTTGAACTAAGTGATAGAAATATGGTTCTGCTCTGCTCTGATCCACCTAACTACATGACTACAGCCAAGTCACACTGTGAGATAAATCAATCCAAGATCTTCCTCTTATATAAGAGGAATTTGAAACTCAAGTGAATCTATCTCCCTATAATCTCACAGGAATAGAATTCAGGCTTAGCAAACCCATTTAGGGCCCCTATCATTGGATCATGTGTTTCCTTCCTGGGCATTGATCTTACGTATAAAAGAGACCTCCAAGACAAGTATGATCCACTTAGATTTGTGGTGTTTAAATGTAGAGAATTTTATTATAATTTCTTAGTATATAATTGCATAAGCGGTCTCAGAGATACTATGAGAGAAAAGCCATGCAGCCTCTGAGTATTTGTGAGTATATATGTGTGCATGTGTGCCTATGGGGTGGTATTGGGGGCAAGGTGGAGAGCCTAGGGAGAAATCTAACCCTGACATTGTCTTACATCCCAATAACTTCCTGGCACTGGATGAGTTCCTTTTCAGGAATTCCTTCATATTCCCTCATACATTTTAATTTATGGGCTTTTGAGTGAGTTTCTGCTCCTTATAACTAAAACAAAAGCAAGAAAACACTAAATAGAAAATTGAGAAAATATTTTCATCTAAATTAATTTTTATTGGTGCATGTTCACATTATATAACAATTACATTCTTTGTGGGGTGTTAGTACATGTAATAACACATCTTAATTCTTTTTTTTCCATCCCCTTTCCCTCTTTTATTTCACTTTCCCTTCATCTCCTGGTTCTCTTCCTTTCTGCAAAACATCTCCTTTTTTTCTAGAGCATCAAATGATGTTCTAGCTCAGTGTACATAGATTGAAACATCTGCATCATATGCTAGTATCCTGAATAATGTATTTTCACCCCTAAAGAATAGAATTTATTTACTGAGCCTCTCCAGGCCTCCAGTCTTTTTCCTCCACCAAAATAACAGCTGTGAATTTTTTGTAAAAAGCTAAATGTCTCATAATATTTGAGGTTACACTCAGTAAAGATGTGCAGGGACTGCCTTCACCCAATTATATGATTTTTATATGCCATTTATATGCTTATGATTTTCCTACTTTATATCAAAACCTTTCTCTTAAGCTCCAGATATGTGCATATGATGGTACCTCATACATATTTAGGTATCTTTATCTTAACATGAACGAGACAAATCTTTTTATTTCCTTGGTCTTCCCCAGCATAGTTAATATTGCCACCATATATTTAATTACTCAACACACAAATCTAGAAGTCATTACTGTCTTCTCTCTTTCTTTTTCCACACTGACCCCTTGGGAAATCCTGTTCTACTCAAGGATGTGCTTAAGCCATCAACATCTCTCTGTCTGCACTGACACTTCTATTACCATCTCCCAGATGAACTACTCCAAGAGCCTCCCAGCTAGCTTCCAAATGAAATCTTGTGCCCTGAATTCCCTTCTCCCTACAACAATCATTTTCCAATAAAGGAAGTTTTTCTTTTTCAAATAGTAAATCAGATCATTCCAGGACTTAAACCCTTCTAGTTTCTTTCCACTGCATTAACAATAATATCTTCTTATTGTGGTCTGTAAGATCAAACCTCATCACACAGCTCCGGCCACTGAGGCTCCTTTTGCTTCCTCCAACGTGCCATGCTTTTTCCAAGTTTTCAGACTGATTGTTCACTCTGCTTTCTGAGCTTCCTTTTTTCCACTTACTCAGAGGTGTATGAGGTGTCATGGTGGGGGAGGAGTTCAGACAGGATGTAGCAAAATTAAGGGATATGGTTGACTAAGGGCAAATGAACTCTGTGCCTAGGAAAGATTTCCTGCTTTAAATGGAATTTTTAGAAACAGCAACCTGCAATCGAAAACATGCCTATTTTTATACCATGTATGTTTTCTGTAATTATTTCTTTTCTGTTTTCCCTCATGTTTAGTGACGCTGTTCTTGAAAATTCTGCTTGTCTCAGTTATGCAAAGTTTGCCAAAAGCCAATATTTTTGTCCATATTGAAACTTTTAAAGAAAAACCACACAGTCTTGGGGGAGGGGTAAACAGGTGATGTGGTGTTAGAGAATCTGGAAAAATAACTAAAATAGAGATGAAATTCAAGCCACAGAGTCAGAGGGAATAGATTAACCTCCTGTAGCTTAGAAAGACTGATTTGGTTCCTTCTGACCTGTTTAACTTCAGACATTCTGTGTTGTATCTTTGTCAAGGTTAATTCTTTACAAAGTCACATATATAGAATATTATGCTGTAAAATACAGTTGGTTAAGAATTTTCTAGTTGCATGAAAACCCCCAAATCAAATTAGATAAGGAGAATGATTTGAAATGTAAACAAAAAATACATGAGAATTTGTGTTTGTGTAGCAAACCATTCAGAATTGGACCTCAGTATTTCTCAATCCATAATTGCTTTAATATTGGCAGCTGGAAATGACGTGGGGGAAGATTCTTGCCTTATTCTTAGAGAGATCTCTGGGGGAAGCATCTCAGTCCTAAAAATAACAAACAACCAGAGGAATAATCCAGATGTAGACATTTCAGATTAGGGGTATTGAGTATTGTATTTAGTAAGATAAATGGCTGGCTCTGAGGTTGATAGGTTCAGATTGTGAAAGGATACTTATGTTTTTTGGGACCTGGTCTTAGAAAGTCAGGGGTTTTCAGAGAGAGAGAGAGAGAGAGAGAGAGAGAGAGATTATGGAGGCATTGGCCCAAATAATTATGAAGGATGGCAAGTCTGAACTCTACATAGCTAATATGCTGGTTTGATTCCTAAAGCAAAACTGATTTAGAATCAGGAAGATCAGATGTTCCAGTTTGAAGTCACTGAGGGGAGAATTCATATTTTACATAAGACATGGCAGTCATTTGTTCTATTTAGGCCTTATTTGGTTGGATCTACTTGTTTGAAGGTGATCTGCTGTACTCAGTCTACTCATCTAAATGTTAACCTCATCCAAAAACACCATCATGAAAAAACACACAATCATGTTTGACCAAACATCTGGACACCCTGTGGTCCAAGCTAGGTGACACATAAAATTAACTGTGACAGAAAGAAAGGCATATGCATTACCAAATTTCCATTCAGACATGAGTTGGCCCCCAAAGCGTGATAGCAGGAGAGAGAGAATCTCTGAACTAATTATTGCCACTGGATTATATGATAATGATACTTCAAAAATTTAAATTCTTCTTTGCTATGGGGAGGTTCTGCCTTTACCTTGAAGGCTTTGTATTATGATTGGAATCATATCCTTCTAAAACAATATGTTAAAGTCCTAATCAATACCTCAAAATGTGACCTGATGCAACAATCCATCTTCTCAGAGGTAATCAAGTAAAAATGAAGTCCTTTGGATAGATACTCACCTAATATGACCACTGTCTTTATAAGGGGCACAATTTGGACACAGAAACATACATAGAGAGAAAGTGATATTAAGACACACAAAGAACACAGCCAACTACAAGTTAAGGAGAAAAACCTACAACAGATCTTTTTCTCATAGCCCTCAGGAGGAACAATCCTTTTGATGACTTATTTTAGTTACTTTTCTCATTCCTGAGACAAAATAGCCAATACCTAAAGTTAAAGGAGGAATGGTTTATTTACGTGACAGCTTATAGAAGTTTTTGTCCATGACTTGCTAGTTCCAAAGCAGGGTGGTGTAGCAAACAGACATCACAGAGGAGAAACACTTCATGGTAGGTGGAAGGTATAAAAACAAGCAAGGAATGAGCATAGCTTTTTATATACTTTATCTTTTATTCTGGGTATTTAGGGTAGGTAGCACTCACACCCTTAATCCTGGTACTTTTGATCCTATCATGCAATTTGAGTCAATTCCAACATCACACAATACATCCAATCATCTCTGAAAAAGCTCCGCTTATGGCTGCATGAGGTTTGCATCTATACGCAAGCCATAAATTCTGCTCCTGGCTCCCAAATACTCAAGCATATCCCTTTAAGCAAAAGGCATTTAGTCCATCTTTAAGAGTTGCAAAAGTCCAAACAGTTTCAGCATTGCTGGAAGTCCAAGTCCAAAGTTTCCTCTGACGTTTAAGCAAACTCTTAGTTGCAGGTCCTGATTCAGATTAAAAAAAAAAAAACAGTTAAACACTTCCCACATCCAATGGCGTGAGATCGACATTTCCATTCCAAAAGTTACAAATGGAGGATAGCAAGAAATGGGAACAAAGCAAGAAGAAAACTCAGAAAGGCAAACATTAAATCCCACAGTCCCACTTCCAGCATCCTCAGCGATGTATAGCAAATTGTGCAAAGAAGTTGAGTGGCTTTGTCCCAGTGGCTATTTCACTGTAGCTTGTCTCTGGAGCTGACTCTGCTCCTTTCTTGCAGTTTTCCATAGACAATGTACATCTTCACTGTACCTTTAGCTTCTCACTCACAAGCTTCACACATTGCTTGGCTTCCCAGGCCTTCTGAAATCTGTGTGGAAGCCCCTGATCCTACAGCTCTTGCATTCTACATGCACCTAAAATATAGCACTCTGTGGATGATGCCAACGTTGGTCATAAGCTGAAGCAGTAGCCAGACTTCCTTTTCTCTCAACTGTAAGAGTAGAGTGCCTATGAATCAAATACCAAGGAATAACTTCCCAATGCCACCACCATTCTGGACGGTGTTCTGGGGCTATTTTCTCAAAGCAAAGTTTTTCACTTTTATAATTTTGAGGCAGCAAAGGTTGAAATCCTCCTGTTTTGTGCAATGCTTTCAGATCATCTTTTCCATTCTGTTCCTTCTCAGCAATCAGTATCTCTCCTATCTTTTTGCAGTCCACAGCCTTACTGGTGCTTCCTTTCTGGCCAAACCTAAATCATTTTGAATCATTTTTCTGGGCTCTTTGCTCTTGATTCTCAACATAAAATGGCTAAAATTCCCCAACAATAGCCATGGCTCAACCTAAACTGCCTTGAAATTTTTCTACCAGACTAATTAGTCTATCACCCTTAATCTCAGTCTCAGGCAAGATTCTGGATATGAGCAAAATGCAGATAAACTTACTGCCAAGGCATAACTCACATCATCTGGAATCTGACAACCAAGGTAGCCATTCTTTCAATCAAAAACTTCCTGAGTCTGGTTTTTACAAGTCAGATTTCTTTCAACACTCTGGTCTTCTGAGCTCTGACCATAATTTCCCATCAAGCACAGCCTCAGACATTCCAGCTCTACTTTTTCAGCTGGTATCGCCAAATCTTTCCTAACTCTTCTTCTTCTCACAAGCCAGTTTGAAGGCTCTTGAGCCTCATGGTTAGGTACAGTCACAGCCCAAAGACCCCAATTCTCTGGTAACAAATTTTGTCTTAATTATTTTTCTCTCATTGCTGAGACAAAATACCCAACATCTAAAGTTAAAGGAGGAAAGGTTTATCTAGCTCACAGCATTTAGAGGTTTCAGTCCACAATTGGCTGTCTCCAAGGCAGCATGGTGTGGCAGATAGGCATTGGAGAAGAGAAATAGTTCATGGTGGGCAGAATGTGGCAAAGTAAGGAAAGGACAACAGCTGTTTCTATCCCTTGAATGTAATCCTGGTTACTTAGAATGGCGCTCACATCCTTAATCTTAGTGTCTTTCATCCTAGCATAGAACCACAAATTGATCCCAGCATCATACATTCTGGGTGTAACCACCTCTGAAGAAGCCCCACCTATGACTGCATGAAGCTTCAGGGGGATTTTGAATATATAGCCTCTATAGTTGTGAGTCAATTTTTTTGTTGTTTAAGCCACCTAGTCTGTGGTACATATTACAAAAGCCTAAAAACACTAATATGCTTAGTAACGTTTAGTGTATGTGATACTCTCTGTTGAACGTATTTGGAGAATGAAGGAAGGAGGTAATAAAGTCCATAGAAGAAGAAACAGCAACACAGAGAGGTCACAAGATGGCAAAGGCAATGGAGGAAGTCTGGAAGAATGAATGGTAGTCTGAAGAAAATCTACACTACAGTACTGAAAGTGATAGTACTTGGTATGCCAAAAAATGTGCTATAACTGAGTGCAGTTATCACTATAACCACTGACAATATTATAACAAAAACTGTACTAGCCACTGACTGGAAAAACCACTGATAAAACTAGTTCATAGTGATCGTTCCTGTGTTTCACCAGCTGGAAAGCATTAATGTGGTTTATATTAACTTTGAAAATGTTAAAAATTAAAAGGTTTATATTAACACTGGCAGTGATGAAAAATAAAGGGTATATATTAACTTTGACAATGTTAAAAATTAAAAGGATAATTGTTTGCTATATCTGTATCAATAGTCAAGGCACAAACATCTTGCTGCAGGGTCTATGAAAGCAGCAACAGCAGCAGTGTCTTGCCTTACATGTGTATCTTTGAAGGTCACCACAAAAGCACATTTGTCTCTTGAACCCCTTCCACTGAAGTGTTGCTGTATATATAGATGAGGAGTAACAAATGGCCATAAGAGTGGAAAAATGAAGAAGGATAAATAGAAGAAAGGAATGAAAAGCAGGAGACAGGACTTTTTCTTACCCCAGGTCCAAGTTCCAATCCATCTGAAATAACCGTAACATTTGGGTTCAGATAAGTATCTTAATATTTCTAAAATAGTCAAACCTTTAGAATATTTGCCAAGCACTGTAATTAAATTATTAATATGAGGTAAAGATGTTATTGAATACTAATCTCAAAGATTAATGTTTTCTTAGTGTCCTCATACCATGGCTCACTTCTAAAGTCTTTGAAGCAGCCTTTCATTATGGAAAATGGAATGAAGATTTCTTGAAAGTCTAGAAATGAGGTAGAAGATAAAGAAATCTGATGATATTACCTCAATGTCTGTAATACTGAGTAATACTGATATTAAATAATTATAACAGGTTGATTATTATTCCAATGATTTCTATTTTAAAGGCTTGCTGTTATGCATTTCCTTTGCCCTAGTATCTTAGCAATTATCATTTTCTAGGGCTATGCACATGAGCTGAATTCTATTAAATACCAAATGGCTTCCCATATATCTACGGTTGGAATCTAATTCTTAATGGAATGAAATTACTCTCCTTCAGAAGAGGGATACAGTAACAATGCATACACAGCCAAAATAAATGTTGTTGTCCTTTTTCTTTATTGACAAATAACTGCTGATGATTTCAGTCCTGGGTAAAGCTAGAAAAGAAAATGATAATATATACCTGGCAATAAATTTTCTGGGGCAGGAGATGAAAAGCTTATACTGTCTGTCTATATTAAGGACATGTTAATATTCAGACCATATTTAGTATTGTTGCCAAGGAATGTTGCACGGCATAGAGCAAAGGATGAGAGACTATGTGTAGTTTGACCTCTGAGAAGGCCCAGAGGGGCAACCTTAGTCAAGATCCTTCAGCATGAAAAAGTTTCAGGAAAAAAGGCGGCTCAAAACTGAAGCTTCTGCTGCTTTTTATTGATAGAATGAGGAAGCAAGGATGAAGGAAAATAACAGGACATCTGTGCAGGAATTCATAGGGGCCAGAGGAAGGGCAGGGTAGTCTGTAACATGACTGATTTTTGGGCCAAGTGAAGTAATATATTAGAGTCTAGGGAGGACAAGGGCCAGAGCACTCAATCCTTAAGGCAATGTGTTTTGATCCTACTTGGACTTGTGGCCCTGTAGGCTATCTTTTAATCTCTAACCTTACATTCCGGGAGGTTTTGGGCTTCTGGCCCTAAGAGCTCCTATCTCTGCATTATCCATCTCATACATACCTCTGTTCAATGGCCCCACAAGGAAATGTTTGATGTTTTTTTTTTCCTGGACTGGAATGGCACATATATAATATTTTTTGTCTCTTTGCTCCCAAATATTCTGCAAAACAGACTGATGTCACTGTATTCTCTGTAAAGTTGCTTTTATAAAGAAAGTTCTAAATGAAATGAATAGCTGGAGCAAAGATGGGAATATTGGAACATTCTGATGTGCTACCTTTTGCAGGAAAATGTGAGGACTTTAGTAGGTGCTTGCTGCTGTTTCCGTTTCAAGACATGACAGTCTTGGGTAGACTTAATATAAGAGGGCATAATTATGCAGTTCTGTTTCACATCA
Source organism: Cavia porcellus (assembly GCF_034190915.1). NCBI lineage: Eukaryota > Metazoa > Chordata > Mammalia > Rodentia > Caviidae > Cavia > Cavia porcellus. The sequence goes on from NW_026947492.1 coordinate 48,138,831, forward strand.
TTAGTGAGAATAAATGCCCTGCCAGGATCCTGCCAACACTGTTTCTAGCCAGACATCTACTCGTAAACACTGTACTCTTAAAATATGAGTTGGCTTCTGTGACTCGGTTGTGTGCACACTAGAAACTAGGTCCGGATTTTTTAAAGTGTCATCATGTATAAGCATAGAAATGCTGTCCTCCAAGGAAAGTATTAGAAATTTGGGACACTCAGAGTGGAATTTTAATGAAGTCTTTTTTCTTAATTTCTTAATTGGAAATGTAAAAATAGTTTGTTGTTCTGTGAAAAACCAAGTGAGGAAGTAACTAACTTCTTAGTTCTAGCTCTGCTTTACTCAGTATTGGCATTTTACTTTCTGCATAGACTAGCATAAACTGAGACACCACCTCTTTTTAACCTCAGTATTTTATCTTTCCAAGTGAATATTTTTAACAAATTGAAAGAATTTGGTGGAAATATGCATTGTAAATAATTGTAGAGTTTGACATACTTCAAAATAACAACTTTTTTAGTCAGTAGATGCTTCACAATTTTTAAAACATCTCACCCTATTTTGTGATTCTTGTCAGTACTATTACCTGGAAAGATTAGGAAACACAAGTAAGAAAACTGACTCAGAAAGGTTAAGAAGCTGGCCAAAGTCAGGAGCAAAATAGCCTACTTTCAAGAGTAGCCTGAAAGTCTGTGATAATATTTTATTAGTATTCCTTGTTTAAGGAGGGCAAACTTCTAGTTAGATGAGTGAGTTCCAAATTCCATAACCTGCATACAAGTCCTATGACCCCATCTGGCTCTGAGCTTCCCAGGTTGGTTAGAATTCTGAGTGACAGCTGCTTCTATAACTTTTCTAAAATAAAAAGACATTTGACCTAAAAGTTTACTTTCCACCTGCAGGTAGCAAAATATGACAAAATCGTATCATCCAAAGCCAATATGACAAGAAGTTCTCAAGATTCATTCATAGATTAGTAGTATTTTAAAATGTTACAAACCAGTTTCAAATGAGAAATGACAAATAAATTAGTATGGCAAATTGCAGTTCTGCTTACAAACAATGACACTTTGGGTAGGCACTTATAAATAATAATATATTGAACTTAACTCTGTCGCCTCTACAAGATATTTACCACTCTGAGAACATTCACCACTTTTTAAAATAGTTATCACTACAGTGCTACTAGGAGTTGCCTCATGAGGAATTACCATCTCCATTTTACCTATAGAAAAGCTGAAATTCAGAATTCATATTGACTTACTCATCATCCCAGGGTCATCAGAGGAGACTAATTATCCATTATTTGATTGTCACACTTAATTGATTTGATTGAAGTAATAAAAGTATTTGGAGGGTGAGAGCATTTATGATATGTTAATTAAATATGCAGTTGATTGAGGATGGAGTGCTAGTCTTATCTTTTTCCATTGCTGGTTATGAGATTTAGACAAGTTACTTGACATTTCTTAGCCTTACTATCTTTCTTGACGAAATGAGACAGTTAACTTAAATGAGATTTTTTCAACTTTTTCTCACTTTAATGCTATAAATTTAACTAATAAAATCTGAGCTATATAAAGTTACACGTTCTACTTGGTTCCCTCCACTCCTAGTGGACTCCCTGAATACAGTTTAATAACTAAGTACAGGTAATTTGAAATTTCTCTTCTTTTCTTAAACTTACTGTTTTTCTTCTTCTTTTTTTTTTTTTAAATCAATACCAGGGATCGAACTCACAACTCTGCAAATTTACTGTTTTCATAATTGGAAGCAACTAGTGTTCTAGTCTTCTACTTGTCCATGTGCCTTACAGTAACTTCTGGTACCAAATAGCCCTAGACATAGAATCAGAGGAGTTCGGTAAGTCCCTGCTGAATCATCTAATTATCTTTCACCCTCTTAATTGAGTTCTTTGTTTCTTTAAGCCTCCATTTCCTTATATTTAAAATGAAGGTAGTAACCCACTCAGAAAAAAACTGCTTTGTAAACTGTAAAAGACTAAATAAATGTACACTGCCATTAGCATTATCTCCTGCCCTATGCACAACTGCCTTCTTTGTAGGGAGGTGGCTGTATCATTAAAATGACTCCAACTAACATTTACTGAGCTGCTCTTTGGAAAACTTGTCTAAGAATAGAAGTGTTATCTATCATATTTATATTCACCTTTCTTGTTAAGCTAAAGCTTAAGTCAGTAAGGAGGATGTGGGCTATTAACATAGCAAATAACTAAACTGAGGAGACAGAGTTGTTAAATTTAAAGGGAAGAACTGCCCCCATAATTGTGACCTTGTTATTAACAACCCAGCCACATTTCTCCCTCTGCATGAAGTCAAGCTCCAGTGACAATTAGTTATTTCTGGAATGTTTAATGTATACTAGACACTATTTTTCATTTGTGTGTTACTTTGTTTGTTTGGAGAGGTTTGTTTGTTTGATACAGAGTCTCACTATATAGTACAACCTGTCCTTAAATTCACAGTGATCCTCCTGATTCAGCTTCTTGAATGCTGGGATTATAGGTGTGGACCACTAGATCCAAATTTAGACACTTTTCTGAGGCTTTTACATAAATTATCTCATTTAAATGTCATAAAAACTATCAATGTTAGCTCTATTGTACAGTCAGAAATAGCATATAAAATAGAGTATTAGTCCTATTTCGTGGCTTAGAAAAACTAATTTGCTTAGGTACATAAAATAAGTAAATAAAAGAATCTGAATTCTGAATCCAAAATGCTGAAATAATTAGCTCTGTCTCCCAGTTGGAAGAAATCGTTTCTCTCATTCAGATTAGGAGCCCAAAGCTTTATTCCTCCTTAACTTTGCAGTGCCTCAGCCCACTTCTCCATTTTTATTATTATTTTTACTTTATTTTCCTCCAATCAAAAATGCCTCATTAATCTTCATAAAACTCAGAGATGGCAAGTACCTCTTAGTCATTGATTCTCCCTCCCCCAACTGGTCCCCCACAACATGGTTTCTACTCAGAGTCTCTGAGAATGAAGCCAAATCTTTTCCCTTGGGGAATGAGTCTTGTAACTAATTCATCTCTGTCAGTAAGATTTTCTTATGCTTTTCTCCCTATTTAGCTTTGTATTTTTCCCAGTGCTTTATCTTTGGGGACTGTATACTTCAGCTCTTCAGATTACATGTTGAAGCCTGCACAGGCTCTCGGCAGTGATTTTGCTGAGCTGCTGCTTCTCCTCACATCATGGCCAGAATGACTTTATTATTAGCACCTAGAAAGGTGATTTCCACAAAGGAAAGACAAGGAGGTGAGCTGCAGATGAATGGTGAGGAAGAAATTAAGGACGAAAAAGTAAGAGCACAAAGCTTGAAACCTACCTCGTCAACAAACCTTCGGCCCAATTTGGCTTTGACATTTCTCTTAAGTTTTGCTTCTCCACTGGCAGCAGAGGCATTTGCTATCCAACTAGGCATGATTCCATGAGGATGCTGTGCCCTAAAATTTATTCCAGGAATCACAGAAATAAATGGAGTACACCATTACCAAGAAGACAGCGTGGCACAGGCGAAAGTATGTCAGCTTTAAGATTGAAAAATCTGATTTAAATCATCACTCCACTTTTTATATAGCAACATAACTTTGGTAAATCATTAAATTTTCTGGCCTTCAGTTTACTCATTTGTTAAATAAAGAAATAATGGTTTATATATAAATGTTCCCCCAAACCTCATGCAATCATACGGGAGATTTTTGAGAGAAGATTGAATTACAGGGGCAATATAGCTGGTTTACTCTTAGGAGGTGGGGTCTAGTTGGAAGAGGTAGATCACTGGAGGGGTGACCTGGAGGGGTTTATTATATTTCCCTTTTACTTCCTCCTTTAACTCTCTCTGCTTTTTGGTCCACAATACCACAAGCCAATTTTCCTTTGCCATGCTGTTGTGCTATGCCATCCTGCATTGGATTCAGTTGACTATGGACTGAAACCTCTACAAACTATGAGCCAAAATAAACTTCTCCTTTAAATTGTGGGTGTCAGGTATTGTGTCCTAGTGATGAAGAAAAATACCTATCTTAGAAATTTCTAAAAGAATTATAGATAACAGTACTCGGTCAATAAGAGCTATAATTTTTCAAAGTTCTAATTCTAAACCACTTGCCTTAATCACTTTCTCATAACTACGCATCATATTAGTCTCTAGGCAACTGTATCTCTCATTCACTGATGCTCACTATGCTGTAGACCATTCCATTGCATTCTCATATTCTAGCTTCACCTGCATCACCAACTATTGTCCCAGTTTCCTACTGCCTAGGAAACAGAAGTCAGGTATTAACTTTCTGATCCACATCAACATTAGTTTCACTTTTCAATTTTCACTTTGCAGTGAACTTTACCACTTATATGCAGAAATAGATACTAACCAATTTGCCATTTTTATAGGCTGTATATGAATGTTGACACTTTCTTATTTGTATTGTGTACATGGGCACTGGAAATAACAACTTACTGCATTAAAAAATCCAATTTGTACAAAATATCTCATGAAAACACTTTTTTCAAGTGAATGCATGTGGGTGACCATATTCAACCAAAAGAGATACTGCTTATCTCTTAGGTGACTGAAATTTATTCATTTAACAAATACTTTATGAGAGTCAACAATTTAAAAGATATCTTGTAGGTGCTGGGCTACACGGGCTAGAATGGCAGACATGAAATCATTAAAACAAATCCCATCTTTCATGTAGCTCACATTGCAGTGGGAAACATAATGAACAGGTAAACATGAATGAAGAAAATAATTTGAAAATAATCATGATTTTAATAAAGAAAACAAAACAAAATGGTTAGAGAGAATATTTTATTTGTTTATATATATATTTAACTAAGTTTTAAAAGTAATAGATACCTTAATGTAAAAAGTAATAAATGCATATTAGGAGTAAGTTTTCTGTCATGGTGATAAAATACTTGAAGTAAACAAGAGAGAAAAAACTTTAAAAGGATAACATGTTTATCTTGGCTCCTGATTCCGTAGGTCTAAAGACCATGTTTGCTCAATGCAATTACTTGTAGGCTGGTGGCAATGCAGAACATCATGGTGCCAGCATGTGGTGGAGAAAAGCTACTCACATCATGTTGGCCAGGATACAGAGAAAGAGCTTGCTGTTATAACAAAAAGCTTCCCACAAACCCATTAAACTATGAATTCATAAGTGAATCAATCCATTCATGAGATGAGATACCTATAATAGAATCACTTGCCAAAGGCCCTCCTTCTACACTCTACTGCACTGGAGACCAAACCTTCAACAGCTCAAGCTTGGACATTTAAAATCCAAACCGTAGCACACAGAATTCTATATCTAATAGGCACTCTAGAAATAAAAGTTTAATATACAGGGAGAAGAGAAGAGGTCACCTCCGAGAAGGTGAGAACACAGCTGAGATCTGGCTGAGAAGGCAACAGCTACAAAATGGCCTAGAAGAAACTTAATCAGGTAAAGAGAACACAATCAAAAGGCTTTGAGTGCAAGGGAGCATGGGATGGGAGAAAAGTACAAAGTAGTTGAACTGAACTGAACAGAAGGATGAGAAATACAAGGCGAGATTGTAGAGGGAGGGAGAGGCAGATTATATAGGGGCTTACTGGATATGGTAAAACTGTTTGTGTTCTAGGTATAGTGAAAAACTATGGAAAGGGTTGGAGTAAGCAAGAGAGAGATTTGGGCTAATTGAGTTTAAAAGATGACTGATGAATGGAGGATGGAGCACAGAGTGGCAGCAGTGAAAACAGGAGTAAAAGGGAGGAGAGATCAAAGTCAAAGAAACAGACTCAGAGGTAGGAGAAAAGAATGATGGATAAAGGACAGAAAGAGAATAGGAGGTAGTAAGACACATGGGACAAAGGAACAGAAAATACTCAAATAGCTGAAAAGATTGCAAAGCAAAAGAACAAGAGAGAAACGTACTGGTGATGATTAGGTAACTTATTCTATTCATACTGCGGTTCACTGTGGGCTTAAAGTGTTCTTTCTTCTCACTGCTGTGCTTTAAAAGATGAAGTAACTGCCCACAGCCTTTTTTTTTTTTATTGGTACCAATCACTGGGGATCAAACTCAGGACCGCCTGCTTAGAAGGCAGGTGCTTATGCCGCTGAGCTAAATCCCCAGCCCCACCCACAGCCTTTTGATTTCTCTTGACTTTCAGCTTTCCTTACAAGGCATATCAAGAATCGTTTCTCATATCTGCAGGGAATTGGTTCCAGGACCCCTGAGGATACCAAAATTCATACACGCTTGAGTCCCTTATACAATATAGTCCAATCACCCCCACCAAACCTTTCCTTAGGCTGTTCTGGTAGTCACTGGGATAATATTATCGTGGGTCTAGAAAGAACCAAGCTAGTTTCCAGACAGTCCACAGACCAGCAATTGCCTAGCATTGTGAAGATTAACAAGCAGTGGAATATCTTAGTGCTTTAGAACTTAGAATAATTTATAGTTACTCTGTGTTTCTTCATGTACAAATTATGCTTCAAAAGTTGTTGAAAACCATTCCCTTCAAATGTTTAAACTTTTTCCCATAGAACATTTTTATTTTTTATATCTAAGGTATATCTCTTCTACATAAGGATTGGAATAACATGGTTTTTGATGTTCCTTTAGAACCAAGCTCTTAAAAAAAATGGAGTGGAGGAAATATAGCTCAGTGGCATGGTGCCTGTCTGGCAAGCGCAAGGTCCTGGGTTCAATTCTGGACTCTGGAAAATGAAAGGAATGGTCAGAAGCAAGCATTTTATGTTTATAAGAGTCTTATAATGATCTTTTATTATATGATAATTCCTATAACTGTTCTTTAATGATGTGCTAGGAAGCTCCCCTGAGCTAAATTCATCATTAAATTGTAATATCACCTAAGCTATAAATAGCATTTTCTTCTACCCTATACTGTATTTCCAAGACCACCTTCCCTGATGTATGTAAACAGAAATAATACACATTGATACAAAGAAACCAAAGAAATACAAATTTTTGAAAGCCACTATAGTAGTAAAAAAAAAGTAGGGTTTTTTGTAAAAAAAAAAAAGCTGAAAACATTCATCATTTTCTATATTCTTACCGATACAACATATTAAAAGAGTAAGGGCACTAATTTCAATATCAACTTGCTGACAGAGTTCCCCTCTCTAGTTATAGACCATCTGTACCATTTCTAGAGGAAGGATCTGAAGTGTTTTTGCCGGATCTCTTAAGGTAATTTTTTTTTTTTTTTGGTACTGAGAATTGAACTCATCAGGATCTTGCTCTTGCCAAGAAGGTGCTGTGGCAGTGAGCTGTATCCCCAGCTTCTTAAGGTAATACTACAACTATGTTCTGCACAAAGACTAGGTTGACTTATCTTGCCTTTTTTGAAAAAGTTAGAATTATTTATTTTTTGTTCAGACAACCTGATTCTTACAGTGAAGCTTGCATATCAAGGTTTTGAAGAATCTTCCTTTTCAACAGTGAGGTAGAACAAGAGGATGGAGATGTACAGATACAGATAAAGATGTAGATACACATATACATTTATGGCATTACTTTTTGTCTTAGTGTCTGTCATTCAATATTAAGAGTTCTACCAGAAAAGAATAATGTCCTTAATATTTGAATTGCCAACTTCAGAGAAATAATACATGGGATCCTGTCAAGTATCATGAATGTCTTAGGTTTCTGTCACTGAAACATACATAATATCTGACACCCAAATTTAAAGGAGGAGATGTTTATTTTGGCCCACGATTTTTAGAAGGTTTAGTCCATGGTGACCTGATTCCAAGGCAGGATTCCAAGGCATCCTTCCATACTGGAAGAATGTGGGAGAAGAAAGTTGCTCACTTGATGGTGGTCAGGAAGCAGAGAGTGAAAAGAGAAGCTGGGGAGGGAGATAAAGACTTCAGGCCAACTGCCTCTTCTGACCAGGCAAGTCAACTATGAAAGCGCCAGTGGATTAATCCACTTGTGAATATAGTACCCTCATGGTCCAATCACTTTTCAAAAACCTCACCTCTGAACACATGAGGGTCTTGGGGAACACTCTAGATCTAAACCATAACAATGATCTTTTCAATTAGTAGGAAAATAAATGCGTCTTAAGACCTTTAATGTTAAATGAAATAAATCAGATACACAAGCTTTCTCTTATATGAGAGTCCCCGATGTATAAATAAATTCAACTGCAAAACAAAGATAGATAATAGGAAACAGAGATGTCTTTTGCAACAGGGAAGATAACAGAGATGATTGGAGAAGGAAGGAGGAGAGGAAAAGGAAGTGAGAATTAAAACGTGTTATGTATGCATACCAAGTCCCTATAATGAGCGTAATTATGTACTGCAAACATGCACTAATGAAAATGAAGTTTTTTAAAAACAACGTATTTACTCCTATCTCTATTTCCTCAAGTAAAATGGGCTCTTCCTAACAAAATAACATCTACCTCAACACAACAGAGAAATTATAGTATTACACCTGTATTTTGACCATAGACCTTCTCTAGTCCTAGTTCCCTTAGGACTTCTACATGATTCTTTTTAACAATTTTATACTTCAACTGGAAAATTTTAAGGTAGATTTATCATTTTCTAAACTTATTACATTTATTTAGCTTTGAAAAGCTGGAATGCACTATCAAGAGTATGTGTCTTCTTTTCCTCCATAATATACATGAGAAAATATAGACAGTGTTAGGGGTGGTTCAAAGATATGGTAAATGTTTAAGTTAAAGAAACTTATTTCAGTAAATATACATTGTCTAGAACAATGGGATAAGTATTTTGAAACAAGAGAGTGTTTTGAGAGATTAATGGCAGAATATCTTTTACTGTAATAAAAATTTTAATTTATAAATTCATCATATTTTATGATCATTCTGTATTGATCAAACATTTGTGGCAATTTATGTCAAATAAAATCATTGCAGTGTGTCCTCATCTATCTTACCCACTGGGTATGGCTTGAATTCTGGCTCTTCCCCAAAGTCAAAATAATCATGAAAAGTAAACATTTTGGATCAATTCAAGTATTGAGGGAGCCATGACGGTGCAATTAAAGATGTTCATGAAAGAGGAGTTTTAGAACTGCTTCAGAAAGTGAAAAGAATAATAGGGTAAATGTGATTGAAGTAAGGAGGAATATTTTCAGGGAGTTAATGATAGTATGTAGTTTAATGTAGTAAAACTTTTAAATTAAGTAACCCTGACCTTGTGTTCTTGTTGTAGATATTCAGCTTTTCTGTTAGTCTAGTTATTTGACCTTTCCAGTTTTGATTCTTAGAAGTAACATTACTTTAGAATGCTATGGACTATTATTAAGAACAAAAAATATGTCAATGGATAATAAGTTGATTGTGCAAATAAAATATATGTGTATCTAGTTTTTAGTATGTAGGTAAGAGTTAGAAACTATTATTTTTCTACATATTTGTAATACTAAGAATTTATTATGGTATTAGTTAAAAATACAGTTTCCCTAGTTTTATCCCAGACCTCATGAATCAGAAAGCCCAAGTCTTGGAAACTAAGGAATTATATTTTTAACAACATTCTTTGTGATTTATATCATCAGAAAAGTTGTAAAAATATTGATATAAACTACCAGTGTCTGTTACACTGTATAAGTAAAATTTAAAATAAAATGATGCTAGTTTAACTATTTAATATTTAACATATACAGCTTCAATATGCTCTTAGTCAAATTAACCAGGTGGGTATTTTAATTAAATTTACACTAAATATTTAAAAATTTAGTACATCTCTTTTTTTTTTTTTTCTACAAGTTCCACGAAATAGTCAAATTTCATTCTCAGTAGTGAATAGGAAAGAACTACTTTTGGCTTTGACAATATCAGCAAGGTAATAGCCAAGAATATTGTAAAGTAGTTTGGTAATATACAGTGCTGCATAATGTTTATTATAATTATTAACTATAATAGTTATAATAATAATGGTCTATACCTGCAAGACTTGACTTGTGAGTTAACCAGTCAACTGCATTTTAATATGTGGTTAGCAAATCTCTCTAAGCATCATGGAAACAAAACTTGAAATATTATGTATAAACTCAGCACAAAAATCCCTTCTTAATTGTGTCCAAATTGCTTTTCTTTTTTTTTTTGTCCCCAGATAGACCTCCAGCTTAACGTACATTTTAGGTTATGGTTTGCAATTTTACCTTTGCAATATAACTGCATTTTTCAGTGTTTAGCATCCTGATATTCATTTTATGTTTCATTTAAAGAGGCACTATAGATTGTGATCCTTTTTTGTGTGTTACATGTGGGAGGGACCTAGAAGAGTGAGAACATAAAGAGGAAAGGATAGGAGAAAGGGTGGCTAGATCAGTGTAACACCAGCAAATCTTTTTATATGAATGACAATTGAACAAGGGACATCTCCTGAGCCCCTACCAAGAGACAGCTACTGTTTAATAGCGTGATCAGTGCTAGCTTCTGTTGGCTCACTTGTTTTCTGTTTTGTCTTTGAGCTCTATAATCAGCTAGGAGCATGACAATTGTTAGTGTCAAGTGGATACTTTCCAGTTAAAAAAAGCCAGGCAGCTATTGGTTGCGCCAAGCCCAAATACTACAAAGTGGTTGATGCTCTGTTTCAGAGTTTAGCATGAGTCTTCTATTATAGTTTTGTGCCTATATCGTGTCAACACAACACAAAAAACTCTTTTGCTCTCATCCATTAGAGTTAATTTAAAATGAATATGCTTTAGAGCTGTTAATTCAGATATTAGACACTATCTGGAATGTAGATTATGCCATATGTGTTTGCTTATATTGTTTTCATATTTTATAAATTCATTCGCTTATTGTGTATTGCTAGAGATTGAACCCAGGGCATTCATACTTAGCTACATGACCAGTTCTTTTTGATTATTTATTTTGATACAAGATCTTGCTAAACTGCCAGGTTGTCAAGTCTGTAATCAAACTTGCGATCCTGCTGTATCAACCTCCCAGAGCACTGGGATTACACGCATATGCCACCACACCTGTCTTCCCTAGTATTTTTTGTTTCCTATTAAAATTAGATATTTTTTATTTAGCTAGAACTTTCTCAATTTTTCTCTATAACAATTTTTCTCTATAACATTCTCTATAACATAGGATAAAACTGTACCCACAGTTACTCAAGTGTTGATTTTATGAATAAATATATTGGACCTAATTAACTGCACTGTAGGATTTGTTAATGACCACTTCTTTTCACAGTCTACAAATGACATTGGTGAAAATTTCTATAACTTAAACTTTTGATATGTTGTGTACTTTTGATATGTCTGAAACTACCAGCCATGTGAAACCTAAATATGGTCACTAATAGTGATCAACTGTATTCCCAATGAATTGGATTCTCATTCTAGAAAAATGAGAAAATACACAGGAGTTTGAAATTTAAAAATTAGTCACTTTGAATTGTACTGTATGTATATTCTATATAACTGTTATGCATTTGCTTGTATTTTCCTTGGAATTTTTTTTTCTTTTTCATTGTTAACAGTTTGATCAATTTGATGTATAGTCTTCCAAAACTGCTTTAATGCATAAAATGTGGATGAATATTTATATTCTATTGTAATTTACTTCCTAAGCCTAATCTCTTGTAAAGACTCTCACTTTTAATTTCTTTTCTTTTCTTTTTTTTTTTTTTTGGTCTTTTTCGGTCGAACTCATGACTGCCTGCTTGCAAGGTAGGTGCTTAATGCCGCTGAGCTAAATCCTCAGCCCCAAGACTCTCACTTTTGATTGAATGGGTGACTGCTGAGAGCGAGAGGTAGAGATGGAGTATACATGTGATCAGGAGTTTAGAATTATTCTTTATTTTCATGAATGAGCTAATCCTGCTTTCCACTTTGATTTAAATCTCTTCTAGGATACAGATAATATCCTTTACATCAGTTTTTCTTAGACTCTAGAATTCTTAGAGCTTGTTTAAAAATTTAAAAAACTCCCAGCCTAAACCTCAGAGATTCTGATTTACTAGGTAACCAGACGTTGGCAACTTTTGAGCAATCAGCTTCAGATCCATTCTCATTGTTATCCTAATCTCACTTTCAAAGACTCTTCCTTTGTGCACATTTACAGGAAATCACCTAGGGGTGGCCTTTGAGTCCATTATTTGGAAGTTCTTCGGAACTTTCAGTCTATGGCAGTAGTATAATGATAAGTTTGAATGCAAGATGTTAGCATGGTCTCCAGCATGAAGACTATAGCATTTCTGCAGCATTTTTGTTGTGGTTCCTAAATGTTCTTGGCCCTATCTCCAGTCATTCTATGAACCTCTAATGTCCTTCTAGTGCATTCATTCTTTTCCTAAGGTATCCCAAATTGGTTTCTGTTGTTTGCAATCCAGAACTATAATCAATATAATGCACCTATATTAAGATCAAGGAACCAAAATTTTTAAAAAGAAGTCCTTCAGACAATTCTGATGTAAGTTGTCTTCAAACTTTCTATTCTATGTCTTTAGTACCTTCACAACTCCTAGTATCATAGTATTCATGTAGAAAAGTCAATAAATATTACTCGATAGATGAATGGATAAATAATGAATTACTTGTAAGTTAGCCTGTGCCAGTTAATCTCAGTTGTCAACATAACTGGATTAAGAGACTTTTGGAGAGGTGCCTGGATCATGAAAGTGCTAACTGAATGTGCTGTTAGAAGGTGGGGCTCAGTCAGGGGAGGGGCTTACCTTTGGAGAACCTATCTCTTGCTGGCCCTCTTCCCTTATTCTTTGCTTCTTGGCTCCATGAAGTAAGTGGCTTTGCTCCCCGACATCCTTCCACCTTGATTGTCTGCCTCCTCTCAGACCCAGAGCAATGAAAGCAGGTAATCATGGACTGAAATCTTTGAAACCATGAACAAATAATAAACCTCTCCTCCCTTAAACTGCAGTGTCAGATATTTTGTTCCAGTAATGGGAAAGCTGGCTAACATATAACCTGAACTCCGTCTACTATTGCTAAACTTTTGTCAAGTTAATGTAGGAATATTAATTCCTTAGTGTTTCCATGATATATATAGTAACACCTCAGTTTACAAATGCTTTTGCTTGCAAATAATTTGGTTCACAAATGAAAGTGTTTGGCAAATTTTGCTTTTGCTTGCAAATTCTACATTGGATGACAAACATGACTGAGGCCATTTTTCCTGCACAAACACAAATAGTGTCCTCTTTTCCAGAATCGTGGAACAAATTAAGTTTGTGAACCAAAGTATAACTGTATGTTCTGGTTTTCATTATAGTTTTAAATACAGTGTAGATTAGAAAGGATATAATAGAAATTTCTAAGAGAGAACTAATCTTTAAATCTTGCCAGTGAAAAAGAAATGTGATTTTTATAGGTATGACTATAGGATTTTGTTTGGCTTTTGTGTTTGTTTTTTCTTTCTAAATGATAATACAGATCTTTGAAATGTTTGCATAGTTCTTCAGTATTTTATCTACTAAAGAAAAAACAGGCAGCTAAAAAAATGTTATATAGGTAGTTTGTAAAGTAGATAATGGAATTTTTAAAGGTTTTGACCTTGGAGTGAGCAAAGACTATGCTATGATTGCTTTTCTGTGTATAACTTTTCCATTCATGACTCCCTCCATGTTCCAAGAAGTTTTTATAAGTATTTGTGGAAAATCTTCATAAGAATTTTCTTTCTTATAAGAACAGTGTCCTAAAAGCCTACTGTGATGACATATGCCTATAATATCAGCTACTTGTAAGAGGCTAAGATGGGAAAATTGAGTTTAAACTCAGGCTGGACAACACAGCACAAACCAGTCTCAAAAAAAAAAGTCATATTATTCTTGATCCTCAAGAAATGTACACAGATACCTGTGCATCCTGGGCATCATTGACATTACTGTATTTTTGGATATATTGACCATGTGTTAATGGCTTACATATAGATGTTCCCCCAAAGCCTCATATGCTTCATGTGGGGAAGTGAGTAGATTATGGGGCAGAGGTCCTTATCAGTGGATTACTCCACTGATGACTTTATAGCAGGGTGAGATGTTGGGAGGTAAAACTTGGTCGGCAGAGGTGAGTCACTGTGGCCATACCTAGACGAGTCTATTTTCCTTCCTCCTCCCTTGATCTCTCTCTAACTCTCTCCCTCTCTTTGTCTGTCTGTCTGTCTCTCCTTTCTCTGCTTCCTACTGTAGTGTCATGAGCTCTTTCTCCTATGTGATGCCCCTCTGCCATGGTGCCCTACCTGGAGCCAGTCGCCTATGGACTGAAACCTCTACAAACTATGAATCAAAATGAACCTTTCCTCCTTAGATTTGTGGGTGTCAGGTATTGTGTCTAAGCAACAAGAAAGTGACTAGGACACCATAGTTTCTCACTAGTAATTTCTTAGGCTTACATCTGAGAGGTGCTGTGAGGTGTTGGGATACATACTGGCTTAAGAAATTGGACACAGTGTTTAAATGAGTACTGTTAAACAATCTAACTGCAATCACTGATTTGTCTTCCCCCATTACTTGGACAAAGATCATAGTTTATTTCTCTTCCTGTGTCTACTACCAACCATAGAGTTAGCACTCAGCTAATGTTTACTTAATGAAGCTTGAATTAATTCCCAATTTTAAGTCCATAATGTTTCTGAACTTTATATTTTTTTACTTGTAAAACCAACTGGTTTTTCTCCAATGTAATTTCCAGCTTTGATACTCTATGATTATATAGTCTGTGTATCCAACAGAAGATTGCCAACTTCCCTAAGCATTCTGCCCTGTTTCGGCCATTGAGAAATGGCATTGAATTGTTTGCTTTATTACAAGTAGCTTCTTCATCTCTGAGTCATTCTTTCTGAAAACAATTTCAAAAAGCCTGAAGTATTTCTGCATATTTAATGAAAAACAACTTGGGAAATTGTCCATTCAATATTTATTTTTAGATTTTCATGCAGAATTCTCTACTATAAGGAGAGCTGATATATTTCATGTAACTTCTGGGGAGTTTTTTTGCATTTATTTTTTTAAATTTTATTTAAAGAAAGACTAAACAAAACAGAAAATGGGTAAATAATTCATAGGTTCAGAGAAAAAATAAACAGTAAGAAATCTCTAGTTAATGTTTACATACTGTCCTTTTACAAACAGTTGTTCAAGATACAAAAGTAGAACATATAAAGTGGGAATTCAAACAGCGAGACTGCGAACTGTTCAACTATCCAACAAAAACTTAGTAATATGGTTATCAATCCTATACACTTAAACATACATGCAGTTATCCATATCTTCATTTATGTTGAGATTAAACAAACTGAAGCAGGCTAAAATCATTCTCAGTAAAGAATAATAGTATTGCTGGATTTCACATCATGACATTGCGGGATAAGTACTGGATACGTTAATGTCTTTTTAAAAAATTTTATTTAAAGAAAGCCTAAACAAAACAGAAAACAGGCAGAAATAATACATACTTTCAAAGAAAAAAAAATAAACAGTAAGAAATCACTAGTTGATGATTACAGATTGTCCTCTTATAAATAGTTACTCAAGATACTAAAGTGGAATATACAAAGTGGGGATTCAAACAGTGAGATTGCAACCAGTTCTGTCAAACATATCCAACAAAAACTTAGAAATAATGGTTATCAATCCTATACACCTAACCATACATGCAGTTATCCATATGTTCAATAATGTTGAGATTGAATAAACCCAAGCAGTCTAAAATCACTCTGATAAAGAATAATACTATTGCTGGGTATTTTAGTGTCTCTTTTTCTTCAAAGCATCTGCTCATTTCATCATGTGTCATGAGATCAGTTCTCATAAACTGTTTATAGATTCTGCACATGCATGAGTCTTAACATGTATTTCTATCCTTTCTATATTAGAAAGAGAAACAAAGCAAAGCAAAACAAAAAAAAACATATTCCTATGAACACATGAAACGAAATAGACATAAAAGACCATTGTACAAGGAGTTCTACCATAGTTCCTGTGTTGTCTCTTGTTATCTTCAAAAGATTGGCTATTTCATCAGACATAGTATAATTGAATATATCAGTACATCACAGTATTCATGAAAACAGAACTTCATATACAGTATAAAACTTCAAAAGCAGGCAGTTATCAAATCAGAATGTGTATCATAGAGTCTTGTCGTCTTCAGTGTAGTTGCCTATACTCTCAGACTTGATACTATCAATCATATAAGTTTTGAATAAAATCTTCTTCATTCTGTTTTCTGCTCCATTCATTGAGGCTTCTCTGCCTCTGTTCCTGGAATCCTAGTACTTTTCTCTCTCTCTAGAATGCCCTGCAGTATTCTCTATAGAGTTGGATTGGTGGTTGCGAATTTCCCAAGTTCCTCTTTGTCCTGGATGCATCTTGTTTCTCCATTAATTTCTAGAGACAATTTATCAGGATATATCAATCTGGGCTGGAGGTTATTTTCTTTCAGGGCTTGGAATATTTTGCTCCACGCTCTTCTTGACTTGATGGTTTGTGAGAGAAGTCTGCCATTATTCTGATGGGCCTTCCTTTATAGGTTATCTGTTTCTTGTCTCTAACAGCTTTTAATATTTTGTTCTTATATTGAATTTCTGGGATCTTGATTATTATAAACTTGGGTGTAGCTCTGTTTTGGTTGTAGGTGGCTGGAGTTCTGTATGCCTCATACATCAGAATATCATTTCCTTTTCCTATATTTGGTAAGTTATCCTTAAATATTTCTGTGAATATTTCCTTAAATATTTCTGTGAATAGCCTTTGTAGTTCCTTTGTTTGTACCCCTGCTTCTTCATTCACATTCTTTATTCTCAAGTTTTAGATCCTTTTGTCATATTCTAGCCTTTGTATTGTTACTGCTTTTTTCCTTATTATTTTTAAAAAGTTTTTCTTTTCATAATCCCACATTGCAAAACTGTCCTCCAGTTTGAATCATCTATCCTTAGTTTCTTTCAAGAAGATTTGCCATCTTTCCATAGAGTTTTTAATTTCCTGGTAATCTCTTTGAATCTGCTTCATGTATTCTGTATTTTCTTTATATTCTTCATCAAATGGTTCTCTCCTTTGTTTGAGTTCCTCCCTTCTTCTGTCTGTGTCTGCTTGAGGGGTACTTAGCATCTCTTTTATTAATATTCTTATATCTTGCTTTATCTGGCTAACTATTTCACTTTTGAACTCATCTATGAAGTCCTGAAGATACCTCTTTAGGTCCACTGGTGCCATGTCTGATATTGCATGTTTGCTGTTCTCATTCTCCTTTGTATTTACCTGTCCTGGGTCAATGTTCTCAGGGTTGGATCTGGGGACTTTTTTGTTGTTGCTTCCTCTTCCCATCTTTTTTGTTTCTTCCAGGAAGCCCCAATTTCTTCCTTTGTTGGTTACAATTCTTCTGAAGCAAGCTGGCTTGGTGACCCTTTCCATTGCAGTGTGCTAGTGAGTTGCAGACAGGGGCAGCATATGCTTGCCCCTCCCCTTTGGATCAGTCAAGTTGCTGAGGCCTGCACTGCACTAAGCACTGCCTCCCCTCTGGATCAGTCAAACTTCTGAAGCGTCACTGCATTAGTGTGGTTAGTGTGCACAGCTACCATAGGGAATTGATTTCAGATAACCTATTGGGTCCCAGCTAGGTCACGTGACCCAGGCTTACCTCACTCCACCAATCCCATTCAGGAAGGGAACAACTGACTGAAGTCACTGCTGCCCCTTGTACTTGCCAGTCCTACCTGGTCCCAGAATGTCATTTGCTGGAGCCCCCCTTTCTGTGGAATGGCTCCTCTCCTGTCACTCACCACAGGTCAATGCAGGCTCCCTGCCAGCTCAGCTGTCTGTTTGGCTGGCCGACCCCCGACCTCTGTGTGTGTGACAGTGCCTCCAGTGAGTCAAAGCGGTGAGACCTCAGATGGCTCAGCAAGTCCCAGCGAGACCTCAGCAAGTCGCAGCGGAACCTGAAATGGCTTGACAAGTTTCCCACTGCAGCAGGAACACTGAACCTTTAGCTATTCCAATAATAGCACCAGGACTGTATGTTTGAGTGGTTCTTCTCACCTTAGTTTCTTCTTGGGACGAGAGAATTTGTCTTCCTCTGTTTGGGGCTCCCCATGCTGTATTATGTTGAATTCTAACTTGACTATCTCAGGGAGCCTCTGTATCCAGCTGTTATCTGCCATCTTTTTTCTATTTCATGTAACTTCTTAAGGGCAATGCTGTCTCTAGGCATTTGGTACCCATCTGGCTGTATTGACTTATATATAATTTAATGCATTTGTTCATCAGACAACAAGAGTTCAGAACGACTGAAATGATGGACTGATGAACTACCTGATAAGTAAAGTCACAGGGAGTCTAGGACATCTGTCCATCTATAACAATACTGTAGCTCTTCTTTATCCCTTTAAGGTAGAGACAGTTTTGCTTGGAGAACGATAGGAATGGGGCTGGGGGTTTAGCTCAGTGGCATAAGTGCCTGGTTGGCAAATGTGAGGTCGTGAGTTCCATCCCTGGCACCCCCCCCAAAAAAAAGAAAATGATAGGAACATATGAGCAAGAATAATTGGCATCAACTATAAAAAGTGAGAATGGGAAGGGCTGAGGGTTATTGTGAGGGCCTCAGTGGCTGCCTGAAATATGTATAACAGGGGGAGAAACATAATTAGGTAGGACTCGCAGTTCTCATTCTAGCTTCAACCATTTTAACCAAGAGCAAACTTGCTTTTGCTTACTTTATATGCTGATCTTCTAAATAACTTTATAGAAATGTTCTGCTTTAAATAAAAATTCGATCTATCGCTCTAGTCCAACTCATTTGTAGATAAGAGAGATTTGAGAGATTAAATAATTTGGTTTTTTGTTTTGTTTTGGTTTGTTTTTTTGTTTGTTTGTTTGGGTTTTTTTGTCTTTTTTCCTTTTTATTGGTACCGGGGATCGAACCCACGACTGCCTGCTTACAAGGCAGGCGCTTATGCCTCTGAGCTAAACCTCCAGCCCCAATAATTTGTTCTTGAAAGAGATCACTGAAAGATCTCTTAGACTTGCTCTTACCTATCAAAAATAAGGTTTTCAGTAAGATTTTTAAGTAGACCTAAAGTTATAGTAGAAAAACATGCAATAACAGAATGCTTAAATTTTTAGGTTTACAAAGCACTAGTACATGCATATAATTTTATCTTTATAATATATTGGTGGAACAGGCAGTACCGGTATTGTTAATTCCAGTTTACAGTGAGAGAACTGACATTGGGCAAGATCAAATGGCAGATGCAAGATTACATCTGTTACAGCCCAGACTAGAACTCAAGTCTTCTGACCTTGTACTCAGAACTTTTTGTATTGTGACATACTGCAGACTGAAGACATGACAAATAAATGTGTCAACACATTTTGGAGACATGAGTTTATAGTGGGCAGAAGACTCACACATTTTGGCACCCCAGGATATGGTTTGGCAATTGTGTACATTTCCGCCAAAGTCATCCTATGATGATATTGCTCAGAGTCTGAATCATGTACAGTGTTCCCATTGGAGGAATATTTAAGCAAACTTTTACATGTGCTATTTTAGCAACATCAATAATTTGCTAATTGTAGAGACAAAATTATCTTATCAGATCATAAGAAAATCAGCCTTTTGATTTTGTTAGATTTTTATTCCTCTTGATTAAAATTTTTTTGTATTGCTTATAAGAATTTGTTAAGCTAAAACATTTAATGTGTAACATTTTGAAGATAAATTTTGCCCTTTTTTGGGCCTATTAGTCTAATTTTGTTTTTCATTTTCTTCTCTCATCCTCATCTCTTATCTACCCAGTGAATAACTATTCATTATTGGAAATGGAAAATATATTTTCCAGGGTAAAAAAATCAAACATAACCACAATATAGGATCCAATACATAATAGCAATAGAAATATTTTAGAGATTAGATTGTGTAAATGAGGAAACATTTAAAAAGAAATCATAGGCTTTCTGAGGGAAAAGATAGGTGGTACTTTTTGATATGATGAATAAACCAATCTAAAATCTGAGGCTGAAAGTCACATTTGGTTTGCCGATTTTTCTTGGTGCTCTAAGAAAATGCCTGGGGCTCCATAAAGTATATAATTAATAAACCATGTAAACCAAACATTTCATAGAACAAAATCCAGAATTTCTAACTAGATCATCAAGGGAGAACATAAGCATACTGTTAGCGAAATTGTTACTGTATGTTTACCCTAGGATTAATTGACAAGTTCCCTGCCTTTTAAGAAGCCGTCTAGATGTCTTTAGTTTTGTTAGGCCAAGTGGAATTATGATATTTGGTGTGAGTAGAAAAAGGAGATGATCTTGGAGACAAGCCCAAATCCTTCTCTTTACTTCACCCAAGAGAACAATACTGTATGAAAATCATATTGGATTCATTTGTGTCTTGGGATTGGGTACAAATGAGAAAACAGAAAACCATAAATAATAATCCCTTAAGATATAAATTAATTTCTATTTCACATAAATGGAGTTTGGAAATAAGTAGTACAGTCTTGGCATAATGGTTTTGCAATCAAAGATACAAACTCTACTGTTGCTTTGTCACCTGCCATACATGGTTTCTACTAACATTTTAGAATCATTGCACCTGCTTCACACATCAGCTGAAGCTCAATCCAGCCGTTCAGTATTTCAGGACTGGATTCTTCCCACCCCAAATAAAGGACACAGAGATGAAGAAAGCAGATTGAACTCTCTTAAAGAAGTCTTCTAGGAAATCCCAAAGGACAATTGTTGCAGTGTCATGAATTAGAATGCAATCACTTACCTACCTACCTACCTACTTACGTATGTAATTATAAAGGAACTTTTATCTCCCTTCCTTTTTTTTTTTTTTTTTTGAGTGGCTATAAAGATAGCTAAAATCAAGGCCTCATTATTAAGGAAGATTGGAGGAGTGATAGTTGAATTATGTCTGGCATCCTTTTTCCACTGCATGAATTTACTTGAAATCTTCTTTCACCTTCCCCAGTATAAACTCAAATGTAAATAAATAGCTGTTACTTCCTGTCCAGTGGAGAAAAAGTGAACTTGGAACTTGGAACTCAATTTATTCTCCCTAAAAATAGCTGGTAAATGCACTTTAAAGGTGTTACTATAGTTTGTTCCATGTAGAACTGGAGAACTGAAATTCAGAATAAATCTCTATGGCATCTCCACTATTTTGCTAAATATATAAACCTAAATTTAAAAATTACTTAACATTACAGATGGTCCAAATAACCACATTCCAAACTGCTATGAGTCTGGGTATACCATAAGTATTTTTCAGGAAAAAAAATTGCCCAAGCAGTTCATATCTAAACAAGAAAACATCTCTAAACATCCTGTAATTTGTTATCTAACAAGGACCATAAGAATAATAGTTGAAGCCAGAATAAATATGTATAAATTTGAATCTTTAGAAAAATTCATGAGAGTCAAGGTCTAAAGGCTATGATTAAAAATAGCAAAGCAAGAAGAAAATGCATACATATGACTGAACTTAAAAAATTTTTAGTATCATAAACTTTGGTAAAAGAGAGGAAGTATTACAGTTGCCTCAGTGAATCTATTTTAGAGCATCAATTTACAAAATATTTTTGTTCATTGACTCCATATTAATCATCATTGGTTGGGCAAATATTTATTGAGCACCCACTATATTCCAAGCATTGTATAAAGAGAGGAATAAAACTGTCTCTGCCCTCAAGAGGATTAGTTTAGTGATTACAATTTACTGATAATTTCATCCTAACAAGTAACAGTACTCTTGGTCTCTGATCTCAGAACTAGAAATTTGTGATTATCAGACACAATTTTTCCACGAAGAACAAAGTAAAAATATTATAGTCTTAGAATTCAGAAATCTTCTATTTAAAGCTCAGCTCTGTCACTATCTGTGCCTTTGAGCAGATTAGTTAACTTTTCTTGATTTCAGTTTCTTCCTCTGCAAATTGAGATTAATGCCTAACTCTTGGGGTTGCTCCAAGGATTAAATACAATAATGTAAATACTGTACTTGCTATATAATGAAGGTATTCAAAAGATGATCATAATTATTATTAATTATTATGTTATTTCCAAGAGTGAATTAGGTTTAACACAAGGCTTGACAAATGTATGTAAAATTAATACACATATAGTGCTTGTTATGATCCATATGCTGTTTTTTAGTTGGTTACGTAGGTGGTTTTAAACCTTATAAACCAGGTTATATATACAGGTTATATATACAGATGCTGAGATTAAAAAATAGTTGTGTAACTTGCCCAAAAAGTTACACAACTAAATAACAAGGATGAGATGGGAACACAAATACCTTTTATCAGAGTCTATACTCTCTCTAGTATACCATATCAGTAAAAATAACTTCATTTTTAAAATTCATGAATCATATATAATAATATAAAGAAATTTCAGACTTTCAGTGACTATATTTTGGTGCAAGAACATATCTCTGTTACCTGAGCAAGGTCACCCAGCTTTAGGAAGCCCTAAATATCACAACACAAAACATAAATTTGCCAAATAATGAATATGTGTCACTGATATTTTAGATCTGACTTTCTGCATTGACATTGTACTGTATGGTCTGAGGCATCCACCCTTGTGCTTAACAGCATTCAGGACCTAGGAAAACACTTCTTTACATTTCTTGTCTTGTGGCCCTAAGTGAAAGAAAACTGTGTCTAAATGCTGGGAAGTCTTGCGGAGTATACCATTGCCACATTTATACATAAACACCAGCAATTTGGGTGGATTTCAGTAACAGAAGTGTCTAAGTAAAGGAAAAGACTAACTTTTCAGATCCTGCCTTTCAGCATTACAAAAGATTTTTGCATAATTCAATATCATTTTCCAGTACAAAACATCCATTTCCATTTGTGTTTCCAGACAGTAGTCATGAACTAGCAATATTTTATTGAATGTAGTAACTGAGGAATATTTTGCAACATTCGAAGTGTGAATATACAGGCAGTATATTATTGAAATCCCAATATTATAATCACAATAGTAATTCCTTATAATATTGCAACCCAATTATTGTAATCCTTTTTTCAGTCCACCTTGTGCCACAACCCATGCAGCTCTGTGGTTTCTGGGATGAAGGACCATGAAAGGATGAGAAAATAAAGAAGAGACACAAATGCTGGGGTCAGGTGGAGTCCTTAATCTCCTGGTGGGAGAGAAGGATGTGCTCAGCCACTGTAACACATTTATTTATATACTCAAGAGGAGGATGTCAATTTTGGCCCTGCTGCCTAGCAACTTCTTTGCCTGGCTGGCCTGGGCCCCTTGCCTTCTTGGTTGGAACCACTTGTTTACATGGCTTGTTTTGGGCTCTCTGTGTTTTCAGGGTTGCCTTGCTTTAACCCCACGCATGCAATCAGTCTCCAGCTTCTACAGCTCCCTACAACCTTTTAATCCAGAAAGTGACATTTTAAATTCCATTGAAACGTTATTGGAATCCCAGCAAGTTAATTCCAGTCTACCACCTCCAATACAACCCACAGCACGAGTAAAGGTACTAACATATTCAGTGTTATGGGCAGCCAAGGGGTCCTAAGTCTGATCCAAGCGAGGATATACAGACAAAGGCCATGATGAATGGCATCTCCCAGAATTTATTATCTCATGAAGAAAGGAGTGGTTCAAAGATGAGTGACGGGTAATTTGAGCTGGATAGCCAGTGTGGGGAGAAATGCATCTTTGCATTATGCAGAGAGAATGATATGCAGAAGGATCAGTCTGCATAACTCAATTAGGGTAGCATTTGAATGGTTTTATGAGGCTATTGCTTCAGTTTCGGATATATAAATTTTTGTGCTCCAGGGTGTCATAGCCTCTTTAAGGCCAGCTCATACCCAGTTGACATTCCTGGAGCTAGGTGGCTCTGCCACCCTGCTGTGCTCAAATTTTATAGAGAGCAATATGCAAGGAAACAGGAAACTGTCAAATTAGCCTCAAGCATTACATATCAATACCTCAGCTAGCCTTATTTGTATTGCTTATAGTCAACTGAAGAGAGAAGGAAATATCACAGCTAGCCTCGTACATATCAGTGCTTGGAAACAAGACTCAGTTTAACCAATGCTGAAGCAATTGTTTTGTATTCAACGGGAACCGCTCAAATTGTCTGCTACGGTATATAACACATACGAAGTGTGATATCAATTCTTCACATTAGTCTGAATGAGCAACAAATGTAAGAACTAAAAATAGTTTTACTCTTTATTAAAATACTTAATATATGTAAGTAAATGAAAATTTTCTTTCAATCATTTTGATTTTAAAATTTGGCATTCATTATTTCCCCTTTTTCATTTCAAAAGAGATAATTCTGATACCCTATGTGAATAACTTGCAAGCAAATAATTATAATTTTTCACTTTTTTTACATTTCAATTACTTTATTTTTATTTTAAAACCAAACAAAATAAAATAGAATAAAGACAATAAAAAAATATAGGATTTCAAAACAAGATGATAGGAAATCAACAATGGCTGCCATAATATATCTTATCTTCAGAATAGCTGCCCATACCATCAGACATAATAAAATCAAACAGAATAAAACCAAACAATGAATACAATACAGGATTTCAAAATAAGATGATAGGAAATTAACAGTGTTTATCTTAATGCCTCTTATCTTCAAAATAGCTGCCACATCAGACATAGGCATGTAAAATTAATGAAACAATACAAAGAATTAAGTGTTGTTTAGTTCAGTTGTTATCTTTTCAGAAATTTTAAGTATATGACTTCAAATTTCTGCTATGACTATGTGTCCTAACTTGTTCTATGTGTGCTGGAGATATGAGATTGTATTTTGCTCCTTCATCTTGACATTTTCCTTTATTCTTCTGAGTCAGTCCATTGCTACATCCCAGGTGTTTCCTGCATTGGCTGCCAATCCCTCAATGTAGTGGGCTGGACTAGGCACCTGGCTTCCTCTGATCCAGGGTTCCTGGAATGGTGGAGAGGCACAGGACTGTGGTTCACTTATGCTCCCCCAGTGGTGGAGGGGCCTTAGACTGTGGCTCTTCTCCAGCCCTGCACTGGGTTCATCAGATCTTTCCAGGGCTATAGGCAACATGGACTCAGGGCATGGCTTCTTATTAAGTTCCTTTGTTTGCAGGTTTGGTTCAGCTCTGATATTTCTTTGCTGATTTTCTGTCTAGTTGATCTGTCTCTATGACAATGGGGTATTGAGGTCTTCTGTTACAACTGTATTACCCCTTTGATTTTCCATGTCTACCAATAACTGTCTTACATAGTTAAGTGTTAATGTTGACCTTTCGCTTGCCAGGCGAGCACTTATGCCACTGAGCTAAATCCCCAGCAGGTACGTACATATTTATAATAGTTATGGCATTTGTGCTGTTTCCAGGTTTCTCATTGACCCCAATTAATGTGGTGTTATTCTTCTTTGCCTTGTTTTGTAACTATTGGGTTGATTTGTCATGGTCTCTTTCTATGTTTGAGATGTTTATCTTTTTATAATTACTAGCTGCAGTTCTGTCTTCAAGATCCAAAATTCTGTCCTTTCCTTTGTTCAATCTGTTGCATGCACTATCAGTGGAGGTTTTAATTTCTTGGATCTGTGTTTGGATCTGTTTCATGGATTCCATTTTTTTCCTATTTTGGGCATTTTTTCATTCCATATTTTTAAAGATCATCTATTCTTTAATATGTGTCTTCTCTAATATCTTTGGTTTTAAGCACCATTTCTTTTTTGTACTTGAGAGATCATTTTCTCTATAGCCTTTTCCATTTTTTTTTACTTCTGTTGTCATCACTTCAGTAAGTTCCAGTGTTTGACTTCCAACTTCATCCATCTTGTTGAGTTTCAGGCCTGTCCTGTGTGGGCTGGGAATCTGGGGCTGCATCCCACCTCTGTGTCTTATCATTCTCCATCTTCTCTTTTTTGTTTTATTTTGTCTTCTGTGTTGCTGTCTGCCAACTTCCCATGACATATAGCTCTACCACTAGCATAGAGGCCTCTCTCAAGAAGGAAAGGAGATGTCTATTTCTCAGGGATGTCATTCAGATGTAGTTGGTTTTTATAACTCTGCCAAGAACCTACCTTCTTCTGGTGTTTACAGTTCTGTGATAATTTCATGTTACAACCCAGAGATATGCTGGGTATGGAGCTGATCTTGACTTCTGGATGTAGGGTCTGGGACTGGTCTTTGGTTGGTGGAGTTCTCCAGAGCCTAACTGCTGTCTCCTCGCTTTTGCTTCAGATGCTTTCATGTTACTGGCCTCAATGATTACTTTGCCCCCCAGAAGTATATGTGTATTGTATGCTGGACATTGTCCTGGGTCTTGGGGTTTCCATTAGTCTTACACTCTTCCAGTTGGGCCTGCCATTAAGGGAGGTAATGGAGGCAGTCCAAGCAAGAACTCACTGTCTTCCAATTGGCCCTACCACCCAGCATGTAATGGAGGGGCACACAGCACAAACTCATTGTCTTCCAGCTGGCCCCACCATCAGGAGTGGAGGGTAATTCATTTACTTTTTTGGTGGAAAATATATTCTGAATAAATTATATTTTGTGTTTTAATCTTTTCAGGAATTGAGGTCAGATACTTCTTTTAAAAGTTTGGTGGTTTGATATAAACTTCAAAATATCTAGACATGATATGTGGGCTTCTATGGATTGTCTGGTTCACCATCAAACACTAGATAGGAACTTTTGAGATACAGTTTATGCATAAATTATGACTCCTTCATAATCTATTGATGAAGGTAGAGTTGTCAGAATCCAACCATCTTCTAAAAGGTCCACTTCCAAACACTGCTATCTTGGGTACAAACCTACTCAACACATGTCCTTTGGGGACTGCTTTAAATTTAAACCACAATAGAGTCCATATGGGAAACCTCTCTACTATGTTCTGAAAAAAGGAATAGTTTCTAAGACAAATGATCTTCAAGGAAGAAAAGAGAAAGTAAATATAAAATGTTTCCATTAATTCAGCCAATCAATGCATAATAATATTCATGTAATGTCTCCCAGCAGACAACGTCCAGAATATGCAAAAGATGTGGTCCTGCCAATAGGGACTTTACAATCTAATTTACCTAATTGAATAGATAAGTGATGGATAGTTAAAAAATTAGAGAATAGACATTAAAATAATTTTGAACAAGTGTTACTGAGGATCAAAGTAGAGAAAGACTTGTGTGACCTTGGATCATGCCAGAGAGGGCTTCAGAGAGCAGCACTGGAGTGTGCCATTAATAATCCTTGAAATAGAGTTAGGAAGGGCCTTATAGGTTCTATGAGAAATACATGAGCTATAAACTATACTTTGAAACAAGCAAATGCCATCTTTTTGGTTTTTTTTTTTCCTTCTCCATAGTAGTGCTAAAAATGTTCCTACTATTATCTAGTCTTTTTTTTTTTTTTAAATCAATGAGGGAACTGTGACTTGAGTGTGTGTGTGTGTGTGTGTGTGTGTGTGTGTGTGTGTGTTTAGAGGGGAGGGAAGGAGGAAAGTTAACATCTAAACAGCAAGGAGTGAGCTGAAAAGATATACCCACATCCTACAATCTATAAACATGACTTTTGGAAAAGATTTCTCAGATGTGATTACATTAAAGATCAAGAGCTAGTAGTTATAATTTGGTGGTAGAGGGTCTATAATACAGGAGGATTTGAGTTCAATCTCTACCATAACAGAAATTTTAAAAATTAAAGTTATGCATCTACATATGACATTATCCTAGATTATCCAGGTAAAGAAGACCATGTAAAAAAAGAGGCAGAGAATGGAGTTATGCATCACAAGCCAAGGAACAGCTTACATTTATCTTTTTTCTTTTTTAAAGTTCTATAATAGCAACATATTATCCCAAAACGTAGTGGCTTAAAACAACTTTTTGTAGGCAAGGAATTTGGGAACAGGTTAGCTGGTTGGTTCTGGATCATGGTCTCTTATGAGATTGCAATCAAGATGTTGTCAGGGCTTCTGCAAACTCGACTATGGTGTTGGACAATATGCTTCCAAGACAGCTCATTCACAAGGCTAGCAAGTTAGTGCAGGATCTTGGCAGGAGACCTGCATTCTTTGCCATGTGGACGTTTCCAGAGGCTTGTTTGAGTATTCTTATAACATGGTGGCTGATTTCTGCCAAAGTAAATAAGCCAAGAAAGAGCAAAGTGGAAGGTGCAATATTGTTTATGACTTTAGCTTCAGAAGTTACATATCACTAACTCCTCACTCTATTGGTTACATGTGTCACCCCTATGCCTAAAAGGCATAAATACTAGGAGGTGAATCACCAAGGTCCATATTTGAGACTGGCCAGGACAAGTCTCAAATTTTTCAGGATATTTCTAAAGCCCGACTATTTAAAATAGTCACCAAACCATCTATATGAGAATCTAGTATATCAAACAATATCAATATTCATTGGATTGATGAATTTATGTTACTGTATGTTACAGTCAGGGGTTGTGCAGAGAACAATTAGAATCAGGACACAGAATTTATAATATTATTTTATGATGGTCACCTGGAGTTAACAAAAGAAAATGCAGGAAATCTGTCCACAACACTAAAGACCCAGAATATTCAGCCAAGGGCCTGGATCCCACAGCAATGTCCTGCAAGAGTCCAGATGAAGACCTAGAACCCAAGGCAATGTCTCCCACAAGTCCAACTGGAGGTCTAAAGCTCACAAAAAGGACTCGAGCCAGTCTCTTTTATGGATCTGTACTGGGAAGGCCTGAAGGTCACGGTAGAAGCTAGAAAGTCTATGCCAGTGGGGGTGAAGAAACTATACTGATAAATTGAGGGTTCTATGCTGGAGCCAAGAAGTTACTCTCAAAATAAGAACCAGGGCTATCCTGAAAAGCACCACAGTCATCCTCAGCGACACAGAGGCCCCAAGCTCCTCTGACAATAACAACAGTCGAGTACATGCCAGGAAGCCAGTATGAGGAATTTCTCCTGGAGATTAAATAGCACTCATCTTCCCCTCTGGAGCCAGGAAGCCATGCTCAATGTAAGGACCAGAGCTCCCCCAAAGTGAACCACAGCCATTCTCACCAATAAGGTCCTGAGCTCCTCTGATGACAATGGTAGAACTCATACTGGTGAAGCTAGTCATGATGAGCTCCTCTAGGAGAACCAATGGCTTAAAGAGCAACACTTAGAGAAATCCACAACACCTCACTCATTTCCACATTTCTATTTATGCTGGCAACTTTCCTCAGGTGGACTATCTATGCCTAGAACCATGCTGATTTAATTCAGCTGGTGTTAAGTTAACCACCAGTTTTTAATCCAAAACTATACATTATTAAATTATTCAGTCTGGTTTAGTTTCATATTTTAGGTTGAAGCATATGAAATACAATATTTTTGTCATTAAAAACCTTATCTTCTTCTATCAGCAATTTCATGTTCTCAACCTACCACATACTAAGATGGGACTATTTAATTATTTTAGAATCTGAACATAAAGTTTATTTCAAAATATTAGTTATACAGAATTTTAAGTGAACCAGAATAAGGTATTCTTCACACATTCGGGTTATTTGAAATGTTACTATAGATCGGATATGTCTTTAAAGTTTTGAGTCCATGAGCAAAAGGCTAAGTTCTGAGAGGGCAATGTTTCCATGTAACTTTATAAAGGTGTGACTGTAACACCTATGTGACCGATTTTTTTCTCATTTATAAATGTAAGAATTGGACTAGATGACATCTAGGCAGTTTTCCTGTGCTAAAAAACTTTTAACATGTCTTTACGTGTTGTGTATGAACTCCTATCAGTTCCTTTACCAAACTCACACATACTATGGTTTCTCTTCAGATCATATAAATCTTTTGCCTTTATTAAACTCATAGAAAAAAATTGAAAATCTAACAAAATTTGAAGTTCTAACAAAATGTCTTCAACTAAGCATGTTTATTTAATAACACACAGTATTAATAGTCAAACTTAGGGTCTCTAGTGTTTATTAGTACTCCAGACTGTCTTCCTTCCTGCTTGGTTCTCTGGAAAGCATAGACTGGCCTTCAAATTAATTTGGTTTGCTATATTTGACAACATTTTTTTGGTTCACATATTTTTTTCTTGTGCCAAGTCTTGCATTTTTTATTTCCCACAGAATCAGGACAAACTGTACATCTCCTGCTGTGTCCAGTACAGATCTGGCTAAATGTCAACTATGTTAATTGGTATAGAGAAAACAGCAGGCCTATTTTTATCTGATTAAAAAATCCCCACAAACATTCGCTAAAGTAAAACTATGTCCGTACGAAGTGATTTAATTATAATAAGAAGTTTGGCAGATGTGTGTTTCTTGCCTTTATTGTAGCATGCAAAAATGTACTGTTTCCTGAAATCTTCTTGTATATGAAATTTTAATCCTGTTTTTGGAAGTTTAGCATTTGGCACTGAGTTTTTCTCTA
The DNA here is from genome assembly GCF_034190915.1 of Cavia porcellus. Taxonomy (NCBI): domain Eukaryota; kingdom Metazoa; phylum Chordata; class Mammalia; order Rodentia; family Caviidae; genus Cavia; species Cavia porcellus. The sequence continues at coordinate 48,169,255 of NW_026947492.1, forward strand.
GACAGTGAACCAGAATAAGGTATCTTTGTTTTAAAGTGATAATGTTTAAACAAATGATTTATTGATCAATCTGTAGCACTTTATTTAAAAGGTAGTTTGAAATATCTTATTCTACTTTTAAAATTCTACATCTTAAAAATTGTCCCAGAATGAGCAGATTATGTAATATAATTGGTTTAGTTAATTGGGGTGTGGGAGGTGTAGGTGTGAAAGAGTACAAGGTAATGAACTTTAATAAATTTATATGAGCAATAACAAGGTAGCAGGAAAAACTTAATTCTATCAGAAATTGACTGTCTTTTCAGTGCTTGTTCAAAATTTCATGCTATTTAATAGTGGAATTTCCCCAGGAATGTATTTACCTGGAAGGTCATGAGTTCAATACCCAGTAACAAACAAACAAACAAAACCTAGAAGAAGAACTCACCCATACTAGACTACTCCCACTTGATATGTCAGTGAGGCCACCCATACTTTTAAATGTTTAGCTACAATCTGGAGTTTCCCTATATTATGATTTATATCTACATTTCCCCCAAGAGCCTAACGTGCTTCCAGCAGGGCTTTTGGAAGGTGATTGGCTCATGAGGTACTATAGCTAACTTGCTGTTAGGTGGGGTATGCTTGGATGAGTGAGTTACTGGAGTCCTGATCTAAGAAGAGTGTGTCTCCATTCTTGGGTGTTTGCTTGTTTTTCTGTTTATTGGCCTCCTTAACATGAGCAGCATTTTCTCCACCGTATCCCTGGAGTTGTAGTACCTTACTCTCTGAGCACCTGAATATTTTCACCAATTTGAAAGCTCATTAAATTTAATCATTAATGTGTTTTCATAGAGCTCAATTTCCAGGTTTTTCATTCTCATCCCAGAAGATGGTGAGCATCTTCATTTTTTTTCTCTTGTTGCTGAGGCAAAAATACCTGGTATCCAAAGTTTAAAAGGGAGAAAGGTTTATTTAGATCACAGTTTATAGAAGTTTCAGTCCATAGTCAGCCAATTATGGCTGACTCCAACAAAGGAAGGGACAAGAGAGAGGGAGAGACAAGCCTCTCTCTGTCCCTTTATATTGTATGAAGGCTACCCACCCCATGGCAGGTGCAGTACTCACATCCTTAATCCCAGCATTGGACTATGAATCAGCCACAAACTGTAGAAGACTGCCCTCATGACTACATGAGGATTTGAGGGGACACCTAAACGCAAACCATAACAGTGAATCAGGCTGAAATTTCAAACTTTAATGACTTGGTCTTTCTTGTCACTAACCCCTTCCAAGGCCATTTTGGGGTCCCATTTTAAGTCACATCATTAACATAGATTCAATTTAAAAGTACTCATTATGAACAAAAAAGAAGACATTTCTATGATTTAGTAAGTTCCACAGATTTTAGGAGCTCTGTTCCAGGAAAACCAGATGAAGATCAAGTATATTTTTATTTACACCATAAGGACTTAACCTGATGGATTTCCAAGCCTAATTCATCTGTGGAAAGGGGAACAATGAACAATGCCTCTAGCCATCCTGACATATTAGAAGAAAAACAAAGAAGCAATAGTGAAGTTCAAATTCAAGTGACTAATGAACAAATCCTAGAACTATAGAATGATTTGTATCCCCCAAACCTTATCACTTTATTGCTAAAGACCTATTTGCTATAATTGCTCTCATTTACATCATGTGTTTGAATTTCTACAAAATATTACATACATAACATACTAAAAAGAAAATGTCACAGTTTGAAGAAACTGAAAAAGCATCAGAAACAGAAAGGGGAGAGATTCTGGAATTATTAGATTGGAAATTAAAACAATATGAATAATGTGTTAAGGCCCCTCAAATAGAAAAGACAACACTCCAAACTAGTGAAAAAATAAGAAATGAGATGAAATTCTAAGAAAGTGTAAGGAAAACATGCTAGAGACAAAATCAGAAATGGAGAATGCCTTTGTTAGACTCATTAGTAGATTGAACTGAACTTATGGAGCTAGAAGATTAAAAAAAGGAACTGAACATTCAAGAATTATGGGACAACTACAAACATATACACAACTGCAAACTACACACATATAATGCAATACCAAAAAAAAAGAAAGAAAGGAAAAAAATGAGAAGAACTAAAGTAATATTTGAAACAATCATGAGAATTTCTCCAAATTAATTTGGGACATGATACTCCAGAAAACTCAGAGAACAACAAGCAGGACAAATCTCTGCCCCAAATTACATGTAGCCTTATCATTTGAAAACCTTAGAAAAATTTTTTAAAAATCTGTTTAGGTGCCAGGATAAAAACTTTAGAAAATTAAAACTAAGAAAAAAAATCTTTGAAGAAGCCTGAGGAAACAATTACATACCTTCCCTTACAGAAACGTAGCTGAGAATTATGTCGGACTTCACCTCAAAAAATATGCAACCAAGGGAAGAGTGAAATGAAATATTTAAAGTGAAAAAACAAAGCCTCAAATCCCCAAGTCACCAACATAGATTTTACACCTGATAAAATTACCCTTCAAAAATGAAGGAAAAATAATTTTTTTAGGCAAACAAAAATTAAAAGACTTGGGCTTCTGGGAGAACATGGCAGATAGATAACAGCAGCTATGGAGGCTCTCTGAGATAGCCAGCTTAGATTCCAGGAATGGTACAGTGTGGGGAGTCCTAAGCAAGGGGAGATATACTCTGCCGACCGAGGAACGAACTAAGCTGAGAGAAAGCAACTGGAAATGCAATCCTGGTGCTACGACTGGAACAGCTAAAGTCTCACTGCCGAAGATGGAACCTGCACCTCTGGAAACCGTGGCTTGAATTTCCTGCCGCCACTGCTGCAACTGAATTGGCACAGCAGGGATAGAGACGCGAATGCTCTGACAGCGGGAATCAGCGAACTGAATTGAGAGCAGAGCTGGCAGGGAGCCCTGCATTGACCTGTAGTGAGTGAGAGGAATGGGGACCCTTTAATAGAATAGGAGGCTCCAACAGAGGACATTCTGGGACCGGGCAGACTAGCCAGAACAGGACACTGCAGTGGCTTTAGTCACATATTCTCCTCTGAAGTGGGATTGGTGGGGAGTGCTTGACCTGGGTGACACAGTGGACTAAGACCCAGTAGGCTAGCCCAAACCAGGTCCCTGCACCTGGCAGTGCATCCTAATGCAGTGAAGCCTTCAGCAGGTTGACTGACCTGGAGGAGTGGGCCCAGCATAGGCTACCCAGGTCCATGTCTCCCTAGTACACTGCAGTGGGCGGGAACACCTAGGTGGCACGATTCAAACAAACTGTAACCGACAAAGAAAGAAACTGGGCCTCCTATATACACTTGTATGAAAGGAACAAAAAGTATGGGAAGAGGAAGCAACAAGAAAGGGTCCTCAGTCCCCAATCCTGAGAACACTGATCCAGGAAAAGTAAGTGCAAAGGAGAATGAGGACAGAGAACATGCACTATCAGGCATGGCACCAATAGACATAAAACAATCTCTCCAGGACTTCATAGATGAGTTCAAAAGTGAAGTATTTAACCAAGTAAAGCAAGATATAAGTAGAATAGTTAAAGAAATGTTAAGAAACTCCCAAGAAAAAACAGATAGTGGAATGGAAGAACAGAAAAAAGGGAGAATTGTTTGATGGAGAAAATGGAGAATACATGAAGCAGGTTCGAAGAGATTACCAGGAAACTAAAAACTCTACTGAAAGCTGGCATAACAGTTTGAAAGAAACTAAGGATAGATTATCTGAATTAGAGGACAGATTTGTAATGTGACAGCATGAAAGAAAAAACTTCTTAAAAATAATAAGGAAACAAACAGTAACAATACAAAGGCTAGAAGATGATAAGAGGATCTATAACTTAAGAATTAAGAATGTAAAGGAAGAAGCAGGGGTACAAACAAATGAACTGCACAGGCTATTCACAGAATTAATCAAGGAGAATTTCCCTAATATGGGAAAAGGTAAAGATACTCAGATGTATGAGGCATACAGGACCCCAGCCACCTACAACCCAAACAGAACTATATCCAGGCATATAATAATCAAAATTCCAGAAATCCAACATGAGAACAGAATATTAAAAGCTGTCAGAAACAAGAAATAGATCAGTTACAAGGGAATACCCATCAGAATTACAGCACAAACCATCAAATCACAAAGAGCGTGGGGTGAAATAATTCAAGCTTTGAAAGACAATAACCTCCAGTCAAGATTGATATATCCTGCACAACTGTCCCTAGAAATTAATGGAGAAACAAGGTGCTTCCAAGATAAAGAGGAACTAGGGGAATTTGCAGCCACCAATTCAACTCTACAGAGAATACTGCAGGACATTCTAAAAGAGAATAATTCCAAGATTCCAGAAACAGTGGCAGAGAGGCCACAATGAATGGAGCAGAAAGTGAAATGAAAAAGACAAACTAACAACTAATAACAGAAAAAGAGCTCAACAGAAATGAGGCAGACAAGGTTGGATGGTATGAACAGCTGTTTTGGAGAAAACAAGACATCATAATAGCTAGTGCTGATTTAGTATCATCTTGTTTTGAAGTCCCATCAAGCTTTTATTCTTCTATCTCCATCAGTCTTAACAGGTTGCATCTTATTGAATTTTATTATATGTGATAATATAAACAAAAACCTTTATAGACAAGGAGATTATACAGAAACCATTGTTCATTTTCTGATAGTTGGTTCTAAATACCCTGTAATACTGTCATTCTCTTGAATGATTTTACATTGTCTTGATATGTTTGATGCTACAGTATACAAAGTTATACTCAAAGATTTCAAGAGACATTATGGTAACTACTTTTATGTTGGGATATCTTGTGGTGAAATACTATTTTGCTTAAATGGTTATGTTCTGACCTGTGCTGTTTTGTTGTTATGTCCTCTTTTACCTCGATCTCCTTTTTTATTATTTTCTTATTTTTATCTTTTTAATTAAGGAAAAAATAAATTAAAATAGCAGGATATATTATAGTAACCCACTTTGATTTCCTATTAACTTGATTTGAAACCCAGTATTCCTCTCACCATCTTGTTTTGACTGATTTTAATCTATTCTGTTTTGCTTGACATACCAAGTTTGAGAGTATAGGCAACAATTGTGAAGACAGTAAGATTCACTATGATGCCCATTCTGGTTTGACTATTATCTTCTTTTGAAGTCCTGTAATGTCTCCAATGTTTTGGTTTTATCAGTTTTGTTCAATTTTATTATAACTGATTATATAGGCAACTCTTTTTAAGATAGCAAGAGGCATTGTGGTAACCATTGTTGATCACCTTGTATTCTGTTTTTACATTATGTACAATGTCCATCCTTTTGATTTGACTGAATGTTTTCTTTTGTCACATTTGGTTTTATTCTCCTCAAAAAAGAAGTAATAAGAACTGTGGGAGTAATAAAACCCAAAATGTGTAATTGTCATTGTCCAAAAGAGAGGAAAAGAAAGTGCACTAAAGGATGTAACTGCATGTGCATTTAGGAGTATAAGATAGATAACAATATTATTGAGTTTTTATTGGATCATTGAACAGAACTATTTGCAGTCTCACTGTTTGAATGTCTACTTTATATGCTTTAATTTTGTAACTTGAACAACTATTTCTAAGATGACAATATGTAATCTATTAACTAGTGATTTCCTACTGTTAAATTTTTGAAATTCTGTATAACTTGTACCCTTTTTGTTTTTTTTCTTTTTCTCCTTAAATAAAATTTTAAAAAAATTAAAAGACTTTGCTGCTAGAGACTTGTCTTACAAGAAATGCTAAAGGAAATTCTTCAAAGATAAGGAAAATGATATATGTCAGAAATTTGAATCTATATAAAGAAACAACTTGAGGATAAATAAGGTTAGATAAATACTTTTCTGCTTGGGACTGGGCAGATGACTCAGAGGTACAGCGTCTGCCTAACAAGTGCAAGGTCCTGAGTTTGATTCCCTGCACCAAAACAAAAACAAAACCCTTTTATTCTCATTTTAATTTATATATAATAATATTTTGCTCTAAATAATAACAGCAATACTATGTTTGATTATGCATGTAAATGTGTATTTATATGCTTTACATAGGCTTATGTGTAAATGAAATGAATGTCGGTGGCACATACTTTTGACACAGTGATAGGAATGAGGAATAATTTGATATTAGGCTTTTGTGCTACCTATGAAAGTGTATTTGATTTAGTTGTAAACATATATTACAAGCTCTAGGGCAACCACTGAAAAAAATAGAAAAAACAAAATAAGTAAAATTGATATTCTAAGAAAGGAGATAAATGGAATCACATAAAATATCCAATTAAAATATCCAATTAAAGCCACAAAGACAAAAAGTATGAAAAGTACAAAAGAAAAACCCATAAAAGGTAGAAAAATAAGAACAAAGAATAAGGGCAACGACTTACTAATATTAGGAACTCAAGAGGAATGCACAATAGATATTAATCCAACTAAATCATTAATCACTGTAAAAATCAATGGTCTAGAGCTGGTGTGGTGCCACATGCCTATAATTCCAGCACTCAGGAGGCTGAACGAGGAAGGTTGTTGTGAGTTAGAGGCTAGCCTGTACTACAAAAGCGAGTTCAAGACAAGCTTGCACTACATGGTGAGACACTGACAAAAAAAAAAAAAAAAAAAAAAAAACAACCAACCCCAAAAAACAATGTTATAAATACATCCACTACACTACAAGATAGATTTTGTTGTAGTGGATTAAAAAACAAGATGTGATGAAATGTCTAAAAGAGATCTATTTAAAATACAGTCATGTGTGTGTGTTTATAAAACAAATAGAAAGATATACCATGCTAACATTAATCAAAAGAAAGCAAGTGCTCATCCAGTGGGACATTCCTATAACCTCAGTGACTTGGGAGGCTGATGTAGGTGGATTTCAAGTTTAAGGCCAGCCTGGGAAACTTAGTGAGACCTTATCTCAAAATAAAAAATAAAAATGGTCTACAGAAGTAGCTCATCCTGAATTCCCTGGGTTCAGTCTCCAGTACCAAAAAGTAAAACAACAAAAACAAAAATGCAAGAGTAACTATGCTAAATTTAGACAGAATATTCTCAGAAACTTATTAAATATAAAGAGAGGCATTACAAAATGATAAAATAAAAAACTAATACTCATTAATGTTATATGCCTATCTATAGGTCATCAAATCATGTGAGACAAAAACTGGCAGAACTACAAGGAGAAATAGATAAATCCACTACTTTTGGAAATGTAATAGTTTGTCTAGGAATGAGAGAACTAATAGGCAGAAAACCAGTAAGAATATAATTGAATTGAATAACACCAGTCATCAACAGGATATAACTCACGTCTCTATGCTACTTTGTCCAACAATGAATTACATATTTTTCTCAAAATCATATGAAGCATTTACTAAGACAGATCACATTATGGGCCATAAAATACATCATTGAAAATTTATTTATTTATTTATTTATATTTTTGGTAATGGAGATTGAACTCACAACCTTGTGCTTGTCAGGCAAGTGCTATGCTGATAAACTATATTCCTGGCCCCATCTTATCAAATTTAAAAGAATAGTAATCACATAGTCTCTCCTAATAGACTACAGACTAACAGACTACTAGAAATAAGCAAACTAAAAATAAATAACAGAAAAGATAGAAAGTTCTATAATATGTGTATATTAAACATACACGTATATTCACATATACTAAATAATATATTAATCAAGTAAATCTCAAGAGAAAAATCTTTGACACTGAATAAAAATGAAAACATAACATCAAAATCATAACACTGAATTACATATTACTGAATTATATATTAAAACTGAATTATATATTTAAAAAGAAGACCTACAATCAATAATCTAAGCTTCTACCTTATGGAACTAGAAAAAAGCAAATTTTATATGTATAATAAGCAGAAAAAAAGAAATAATAATTAGAACAGAAGTCAAGGAAACTGAAAGCAGGAAATCAATAGAGAAAAATCAACAAAACTAATCGCTGGTAAAAGATATATAAAATCAATGAACCTCTAGTCAGGTTAATTTAAGTAAAAGGAGAGAAGAAACCAATGAATTACTAATATTTGGAACTCAAAAAGAACATCACTAGAGATGTCCATGATATTAAAAGAAAAACAAAGAAACATTGTAAGTACTCTGTGCTCACGAATTTGATAACTTAGATGAAATGAACTAATTTCTTAAAAGACGCAGTCTGCCAAACTTCATACAAGAAAAAATAGATAATCTGAGTGGGCCTATATGTATTAAAGAAATTACATCAAAAATTAATAATTTCCTAAAACAAAAAGCACCAGGCCCAGCAGGTTCATTGGCAAGTTCTAGAAAACATTTAAGAAAAAACTTATTAACTTTCTATAATCTCTTTCAGAAGTTAGAATCAAAAGAAACAGTTTCTAACTCATTTTTGAGGTCAGTATTATTGTAATAACAAAATTAGACAAAGACATTGAAAGACAACTATAGGTCAATGACCAAGTGGAATTTGTCCTAGATAAGCAAAACGGTGGTTTGGCAGTTGATAATCAATTCATGTAATCCATCACATTATAGGCTAAAGAAGGAAAATTGTATTACTCTATCAATAGATTCAGAAAAAGCATTTGATGAAGTCCAACACCAATTTATCATAAAAATTTTGAGAAAACTTGAAATAATGTGGAATTTCCTCGGCATGGTAGAGAACATCTGCAAAATCCTCAAGCTAGTACAGGTAATTTTATGAAATTCAAACCTTTCCCAGTGGGATCAGAAACAAGACAAGGATGCTTATCACTGCTTTTCAATATCATACAATATAAGTACCCTGCACTAACTGTTTGTGTCACTGGAGCTCCTATAACATCATACTGAAAATCCTAGCTAATTCAATAAAAAGAGAAGAAATGGTACATAAATTAAGAAGAATGAAGTCAAACTAGCTTTATTTATACATGATATATTGTTATGTTAGCTTTCTGTTGCAGGAACAAAATACCTGAAATAAGTAACTGTACTGGTCAACTTTCTGTTGCTCGGTCAAAATAACTGACACCCATAACTAACTTTGGCTAATGGTTTCAGAGATTTCAGTACATGGCCAGCTGAGTTCAAGGTGCAGACATCAGGGAAGAAGCATATGGTAAGGAAAAGCTGTTCAATTTATGGAATTAGGGAGGGAGGCAGAGACCAGAGAAAGAGCCAGAGAGGAAGGCACAAAGGATCTGATAGAGTGCCTAAGATCACACACTCGTGACTCACTTCTTCCAACTAAGCTCCACCTCCACATAATTCTGTCACCTACAAATAAATTCATCAAGAGCTAACCCAGTGATGAGGTTAGTACTCTCATAATTCAGCTACCTCTCCAAGAGTCTCTCAATCCAGTCAAGTTGACAATCAAGATTAATTGTCACAACAACTTCAAGGAAGGAAAGATTTATTTTGTCTCATGATTTCAGGTGCTTTAGTTTATGGTCATTTGACCCCATCACTTTTGGCTTGTGTTGAGATAGTATATCATAGCAATGGTAATGTGTAGTCAAGGCTGCTCACCTCATGGTAGACAGGAAGGAGAGAGAGAGAAAGAGAAAGAGAAGAAGAAGGAGGAGGAGGGAGAAGATGAGGAAGAGGAAGAAGAAGAAAAAGAAGAAGAGGAGGCAGAGGCAGCTGGGATTCCAATATCTCCTTTAAAGGCATGCACCTCATGAGTTAATTTATTTTCACTGGAACCCACCTCTTAAAGGTTCCACTGCATCCCAACAATGTCATCAGTGAGAGCCCAACCCTTCAACACAGAAATCTTTGGTGGGTAGTTATAATTCAAATCATAACAGTGATTTAGGAAGAAAGTTTAAAAAATCAAGCAAAAAAACCACCCTAAAACTAATATAATATGGTTGCATGATAAAATGTTAATATACAAAAGTCAGTCACTTTATTATACACTGATAATAAACAAGTGGAATTTGAGGTTAAAGTATACTAGCATTTATACTTACAAAATGAAATCCTTAAGTATCAGTCTAATAAGTATGCACAAAGTCTATTTGAGAAAACTAAAACTCTAAGAACCAAATAAATGGATATAGTACATGTTCAAGAATAATACTCAATACAGTATTGTCAAGATGTCACCCAAATTGAACTAGAGATTCAATGGAATCCTCATCAAAATCCCAGCATGTTATTTGTGGAAAACAAATGGCTATATAATTTATATTGAGAGGCAAAAGATCTAGAATAACAAATTAAATAACACAAGAGAAGAACAAAATGGGAAGACTGATACCTGGTTCAAGACTTACTATAAAGCTAAAGTAATCAAGGCAATGTAGTACTGGCAAAAGAATAGGCAACAAAGTCAATGGAACAAAATAGACAAGTTAGAACAACACAGAGGGGATGAAAATGATCAAAGTATGTCATGTGCATGTACAAAATGCCAAATGAAACCCATTAGTCTGTATAACCAATAAAGAGTGAACAGCAATGAAAAAAAAGGAATGGCCCCACTAAAATATAGTCAACAAATATTTGACAAAAGAGCAAAGACAAGCCAGGTGTAGTGGGACATGCCTATGATTCTAGTGCAGAAGGAGGGCTGTGAGTTCAAGGGCAGCCTGGGCTACTTAGTTAGTTCGAGGCTAGTCTGGACTATATAGTGAGATCCTGTTTCAAAACAGAGAAAAAAAAAGCAAATATAGAGCAAAGATTTTTTTCTAAAAAATGATGCTGAAACAATTACACAACTACATGTAAAATAAGTGAACCTTGATGTAGGCCTTCTACTCATCATAATAATTAGCTCAAAACAGAACAATAAATTTTATATAAATCAATACAGGGTATCACAACAAACTACCATAGAGTGGATAACTTATAAACAATAGAGATTTATTTCTCACTGTTTGGAAATCTGGCAAGTCAAAGATCAAAATACTGGTAGATTCAATGTTTGGCATAATTTACACATTGTCACTTGTTACTGCTTTACCTAGCAGAAGGGTTTCATTTATAAGAGCACAATTCCAATTCAAGAGGACTTCACTTTTATATCCTGTTCACCTCCCAATAGGCCCACTTCCTAATAGCATCAGTTTGGGCTAGGATTTGAATATATGAATTTCGGAGGGATGCATACGTTCAGACCACAGCAAACCTAAATGTAAACATAAAATTCCTAAGAGATAAAATAGGGGAAAACCTAGGTGGCATTGAGTATGTTGATGACTTTATATTCAACACTATAAGCATGAATCATGAAAGAATGAATGATAAGCTGGAATCCATTAAAATTATGAAATTCCTATGCAAAAGACACACTGTAGATGGAAAAATGTGCAAAATATATATCTGACAAGAAACTATTGTTCAAAATATACAAAAAGCTCTTAAAACTCAACACTAATAAAACAAATAGCCTAAATATAAAGTTGGCAAAAAATCTGAACAGATACTTCACCAAAGAAGTTACACAGATTAAAAGTGTATGAAAAGAATATTTAACATCATACATCACTGGCTCATTGCAAAGAGAAACAATGAGATACCACCACACCTATTAAAATGGCCAAATCCAAAATGCTGATAATACCAAGAAATTGGCAACGATATGGAACAATATTGTTGGTAGGGATGTAAAATGGTCCAGTCTTTGTATTAGTCAGGTTTACCTGACACATATAACTTTAAGGAGGAAGAGTTTATTTTTGCTCATGGTATCAGAGGTTTCATTCCATGACTGGTTGATTCCAAGGCAGAAACATGTCAGAAGGGTGTGGTAAAGCTGTGATACTCACTGCACAGTAGCTGATAAGCAGAGCACAGTGGAAGAGCACCAGTGGGAAATATATCTTTCAAAAGCATGCCCCAGTAACCCACGTCCTTCAGCGGGGCACCACCTCCTAACAGTACATTCAACCATGAACATAAATGGACTAATCATCTGATGAGTACAGCACTCCCATGATCACCTCTTCAGGAAACTTTTATTTCAGTCAAGACAATTAAGTGGCATATGCACTTTGGAAAGTAGACTGGCATTTTATACTGAACATATTTTACCATATGATCTAGCAATTGTGGCCTTCAGTATTTAACAAATAAATTGAAAACTTACATACAGACAGGAATTAGTTTATAGCAGATATATACATACTGACAAAACTTGGGAATAACCAAGATGTCCCTAAGAAGGTGAATAAACAATGATACATCCAGACAAAAGAATATTATTCAGTGTTATAAAGAAATGTGCTGTAAAGTCATGCAAAGACCTGGAGGAATCTTAAATTCATATTACTAAGTAATGAAGTTAATCTGAAGAGGCTATCTATGATATCATCCTATGAATATTATAGTCTGGAAAAGACAAAACTATGAAGACAATAAAAAAAATTAGTGGTAGCCAGGGATGATGGGGAGAGACGAATAGGCATAGTGCAGAGAATTTTTATGGCAATGAAATTATTCTGTAGATTATGACAGGAGATATATGTCATCATGTATTTGTTAAAACTCATAGAATGCCAAGAATGGATCCTAATGTAAATTGCAGACTTTGGGTAATAATGATATATCAATAATGTGTCACTGATTATAACAAATGCATTTTTGCAGAACATGATGTCCATAGTGGGGAAGGCTGGGTGTGAACACAGAAGATGTATGAGAATGATTGTATTTTATATTCATTTCCAAAAAGTGTTCTAAAAAGTAAAGTTTATTACTCAACAAATATATACAAGCTGGATACATTTTTCTTCTTGCCAGCTTTCCTACTTCCTCTCCCTCAAAGATACTCTTTCACATCACTATCACTACTCCTCTGGCCTATAGCAATTCCTTCCTAACTGGTTTCCCTCTCCCTGTGTTTGCTTTATATTTCATTCTCCACATAATAAGAATATACTTTTCAAAATCTTTCTGTTAGTTACCTACTTCTGATATAACAAAATCGCCACAAACATTTAACAAAAACTTATTCTATGTGTAATTTTGAATTTCTAATCTAAAAGAAATATAGTAACTTCTGGAGCTAGAAGGATACAGTTAGGATAATGAGACTAAAACCAAAGGGTTGATGGAGATCTGAAGATCCCAGAGGGAAATGCCTTCTTTGCTTCTTCAAGGTGGCAGGCTTTCATTGGCTCATAGCCACATCTCTCCTATCTCCACTTTTGTTATCACATGATGCTTCCTCTAATCAACTGTCTTTTTCTTGTAAGGATCCTGTGATTACATCAGTTTCATTTACAGAATCTTCCTGTATTTAGTCACTCCAGGAACATCATGCTGGGAACATCCTTTTTACCATTTTATAGAGAACACTTTGCCATCCTCATCACAGTCCAGGAAGGTTTATATTTGTAATCCCAAGGAGAAATTACTGGAATTCTAGTGAGTTAATTCCAATTTACCACTTGTAGTGCAACCCATGATGAGAATAAAAACACTAAGACATACATACAGTCATGGGGAGCCAAAGGGTCCTAAGTCCAACCAAGATGGTGGTTCACCGGAACAAAGCCCTCAACCCAGAGCCCAACCAAATTTTATTAAGTCTCCATGAGAAGTGTGGCTTGGGGATGAGTGACAGTGAGAGTTGTGGGAAATACATGACTGCTGTAACTACCAGGAGCTGGGCTAGGTAGGAAGTCTGAGATCACCTCTGCAATAAGCAGAGGGCAAGAAATGCAGAGAGAGCAATCTCTATAACACAACTGAGATAATATCTAACAATTTGAGGTCAGTGCTTCAGTTCTGATGTACAGTCATTTTTGCCCGGGGAAGTCATAGCCTCTTTCTTAAGGCTAGGTCCCAGCTGACAGCGTGGAACATGGCTCTCCACCCGCTCAACCACATATTTGGGGAGTCACTGGGTGGGGTAACACTGACCTGTCCCTTTGCTTCAAAGATTACGCATCACCTCCTCAGCTAATCCAATTCACATTGCTTAAAGCCAATTGAAAGGACAACAGAATAGCCTAGCCAACTCTGTACATATCAATACATGGAGACAGGGCTAAGTTTATCCAAAATGGAGATAGTTGCTCTTCTTGTGCAAAGTTATAATTCAATAAGTCTGCGATTTATCTTATAGCCTATGAGTCTAAACTAGTTGGTATTAAAATAATGAGAGCTTCAATAGTTTATATTGCATGCTATGGAATTATACTATTGATCCATTTTGCAAATTATTACTGTTTGCTTCTTTTCTCTGTCCTCCTCCTTTTGGTCAAGTTTTAGCCCAACCTAGAAGAATAGCATTTTCCTGAGATATGATCAATGTAGATCTCCATTCCTGCTTAATGTCACAATTGTATAATAAGTTTTTCACAGTAGTCATTTTGACCTCTATAAGTAGAGGATTTCCTATTCTTTTAATTGATGATCATTTGTAAATCATTTCATGTAACACTGATTGTGCATTTTAGACTCTGAAGATCTTCTATCTGGTAACTCCAATGCAGATAGATACTAAAACAAAAACAAATATATTCTTAGATTTTTCAAAATCAGACAACAAAAGTATGTGCCACAATCTATTCAGTTCTTCCTACAGAATCAAGTATCTTTTTTCTTTCAACTTGAGTAGACTTTGTTCAAGTCTATCATTGTATGTCGAATTAGTCCTGTATCTGGTAACTGTCAAGGACATAGGTCTTGAGGATACCATAACCAAAGGAAGCCATTAACAATTAAGGACGTTAATCCAGATGAAGGAGATTAAACAGCCAGGAGGCTAAACATACAAATAAAGAGGAAATGAATGCACAGAATGTGACAATCAGTGAGATCTTGTTCTAATGACCTTGGGTAGAAAGAGCCTACTTTGTGCCATCATCAGCTTGTTCCAAGGCTCTTGGGTCAGGTGTCTGTTGTCATTGGATATCCACCTCTGGGTATCATGCAAAGTTCTCATTATGCCTTGTAAAAGCGATCACGATCTGACTATATCTCTGAGATTATCTTCTAAGCCTCTACATCATCTTCACTTTTTCTGTGGCCATATTGTCCTACTAAGAGTGCTCTGAAAACAAGTTAATCTTGTTCCTAATAATAATAATATTCATTGTTTCCATTATGTAAAATGATCTCCCCCCAATATTTGCATTGTTGACTCCCACCATCCACTTAAGTCAAATTTCGACTCCTCACAAGGACTTTTTCTTATCACGCAGTTTAAAGTCCTCTTCCCCTACTATTGATTCTTTTATACTGCTTATTTTTTCTTCACAAAAATCTTTGTCTGCAATTATTTAATATTCACTTCTTCTTTGTTACATGCTCTCCTTGAAAATACATACCATGAAAGAAGGAAATTTCTATTTTGTTCACTGAATAAGCTTTCAGGGAATAGAACACTCTCAAGTATATGTAGGTACTCAATAACTACCTTACTTGCTGAGTGAATGAATAAAAACTACATACACACTATGTTCTAGCCACATGCAAATATATTCAGCTCTCAAATGGCTTAGTTTTTTGAATGTGTAGTTTCTTCTACTTCCAGTAGCTTCTAATTCTCTCAAAATTCCTGGACACCCTTAAAGATTTAGCTTAAAACTGGATATGGAAGTACATGCTTTGGAGGTTTGAGGTGGGAAGATCATTTGAACTCATGAGTTTGAGATTAGCCTGGGCAACATAGCAAGACTTCCTCTCAAAATACAAAGCAAAAGTCAGTTTAATATCTGTCACTCTGGGAAACCTTCACTGATCCATTCAAACAGAATTAGGTGTCCATTTTATTTATTATTATAATAATAAAAATATTTCTTTGTATTGCTTAACAAATTGTGTTAATATTTTGTCTAATTCATTTGTTAGCAATGTTTGTTCATAGTACATTCTGAGTGGTTGTTGACTTATTTACTGAGAGTCAAGCACTATACTAGTTGTTGTGTACATCATTTTAACACTGACAGGAAATATGCAAACTATGTACTATTATCTTTATATTATGTATGAGGAAACTGAGTAAATTCCTAGTTTTGAAACTGAGTTCAGACCCATGATTCTATATCCAGCATTTCTCCCATTATTTCAAATGAATTAATTAATCTCCCGCATTTTACCTATACCTTTTGGTCATAATATCCTAATTTCAACATTAATATTAATCAAGGTTTGATTAATATCCCATTTTAAGGGAAGGAGTGTATTCAATAACCAGTCTGTATATCATCTCTGAACAGCTTTAAAAGGTCCAAATACATTATAAGTCACATTGAAATTATATAATTAATGTACCTGAAAGGAAAGCCCAGGAGTTAAAGCTAGACAAACAGGAGATTGTTCTGATTGTCTCTGAAGCCATGTTTGATAAAGTAGCATCTGTGAAAAGACCATGTAGAACTTCTATAAAATTTTTAGATGTACATGAAATAGTTTCATGAGGAACTCAAGCAGTGACAGTCCAACTTGTACAGTCAGAAAGACCTGAGATCTAATTCTAGTTTCCTTACCTAACAACTAAACAAACAAGCCAATTACTTAATTTTTCTAACTTGAATTTCTTTATCAGTAAAAATAAGAGGGAAAAAAGTTTATTAGGCAGAATAGCTAATTACTATAACAAAGAAAATTAAAATTTCAGAGGCATAATTTAATAAAGCAAATGAAATCTACTACAAGTGTTCTTGGTCATGCAACTCTCTTAGTCAGTGTTTCTTTAAGAATTCATTTGTGATCCCAGGCTTCTTCCATTTTGTGGTTTCAATTCTTCTAGATTCTTTGATGTCATTTAGTTGGTAAGTAGAGAAAGAAAGAGAATGTGGAGCATATGTGAGAGGTCTTCAAGGTGTTTTGGGTCAAGATTTTAATGTCTTTTGTCACTTTGTCCACATTCTTTTGGACAAAAATCATTTGTACGACCCCACTCAATCATTGGTGGCTGTGAAGTACAGGAAAAAAAGTTCAGTGAACACAAGCTGTCTCTGTCCCTTAAAGTCATGAAGGTGTTCAAGGGTGAAAGAGATACTGTGTACAATGTGCTTAATACCTGGTAAGTAATCAACAAATAACATCTTATTATTAACTACAGTTTATGTATGCTGACAGTGTTGTTTCTCACAGTTGGAATGGAGTCCTGGCTGCAAAGAAAAGTCCTTATTCTTATGAAAAGTGATAGAAGGTAATCTTTTATTGATTTGGTCACATTAGGAAATGTAAACATGGGCATTCGAGAGGAAGAGGTTGCTAGGTTTTCATATAAATTTAATTAACAGAACTTCAAAAGAGTATAATCTAGATAAAATGAATTATCTAAAAATAGATTCTTGATTTGGGAATGGACTGAAGTATAATAATAAATGTAAAACTTGTGATCAATTTTGTTTCTTTTTTGTCTCCCATTCTCTCCCTTTTAAGTCAGACACCAGAGTTCCTCAGGTGGAGCATACTTTTTTCTTTCCACTTACTGTCTCCTCTGTTACTAAAGACTTCTAAATGTCTAAGAGCAGAGACTATGTTTGTCTAGCACACTATTTGTGTCTTAACATCTTGCAGACCCTAGCACATTGTATCCAGGCAAGAACTACTTGTTGAATGAATTTAATTTATATTGGCAATTGCTTCAAGAATTGGCTAAAGGATCAGAATAAAAAAATGGAAAAAGAATGAGTCTTTAGCTTTTGCTTATGCTACTTACAATGTGTGGGATTTGGAAAGTTCTTCTAAGGCTTGTTTGTTTCTCTGTATTAGATACCCATGATAATTTGTGGAGTTGTTATAATGAAAATTAAATTTTAAAAATGATGTTATATTTCTAACATGTAGGAGACATTAAAAAACTTGCTCTTTGCCCTGAGCCCCATGTTTTTTCACAAAATGTAACTTTTAGTTAGAAGAGAGTAGTGCATAATATGTGCTATTCACATTGTTTCTTTCTGCTGTTGGACTGTTAATTTGTAGAGTAAAAGCAAACAAGCCTTCATGTTAGTGATCAAAGTAGAGAATTGATTTGTTCCCAAAGGATTCACGGATTCACTGTTAGAAAAGTATTTGGCACTTAAAAAGGTTCTTAATACAGAGTAGGTATTCAATATATATTGTTTGAAAGAGTAAATTAACAAAGTACCGAAATATGATGACGTTCCAGACAGATAATTATGGAATGGTCATTTAAATTTGTGAAAAAGCAGACATATTTTATGAAACAAAAGATTTGGAATGATGGTATATACAAATGGATAATTTAGATGTTTTCATTCATTCTTTATACTGCGTCTGCTATGCATCACAGGTTAGTTTGGGGATAATTCTGCTATTCTGCTTAGGGATATCTCCCATGAGTAAAATAAATCAATCACAGAAAGATGTATAGAAATTGTAAGAGTAGCAAAAGGAGATCACTCCCTGCCTAATGGGGTGTGAAACAGCAGGGTACTTCCAGGTATGGTTAAGTAGTAGGATAGATAAGTAGACTAGAGTACATGTAGGGGAATGGGAAGACATGAATCTCAAGAAGCCTATATCCCAGGATAAGAGTCCTGAATTTTACCCTCTACCATGATGGCAGTGGTGCTTGCCTTAATCTGCTGCTGTGGTAGAATACCACAGACTGCATAATTTATAATAAATATAATTTTTTTGGTTCACAATTTTGGAGGCTGGCAAGTCCATCATCAAAGGCCTGTTATCTGGTGAGGACCTTCTTGTGTAATCCTTGGGCAAACAGTAAAAAGCAGGTGCAAATAGGAAGCCTTGAGTCTTTTATAATCAACATTAACCCATTTATAAGGGTGGAGTCTTTATGACTCAAAAATCTCCAATGAGATCCCACTACCCAACGGTGTTGTATTGGAGGTTAAGTTTCTAACATATTAAGTGGATGGGAAGGTGCTCACATCTGGGGACACATTCCAGCCATACAGAACTATTGGAAGGTTTTACTGTAAAGAAATGATAATCCCATTTTAGCTTTAGAAAAATCCTCTGGATTGAAGGATTGAAATATGAGAGACAGAGCCAGCTAAGAAATTATTGGAATGGTTCAGGTATAAAACAAATTATGAAGACTGAAAATATGGCATAAAAATGGTGTTAAAAGAGGAAGGGCGTAATTTAGTAGATTGAGCTATTTGAGGTAAATGAGAAGGAAAGCTCAGAATCACAGTTTTTGTTTTGTTTTGTTTTGTTTTGACTTAGGCATTTCTGCAGGTGATGAGGCTAGTAACAGAAAACAAAGGAGAGGATCCATATGGATTAAGGATGTGTGACTGGGTAGGCAGGACAAAAGAAATTTTGGTTATTGTGATGAATCTGTGGGATTCCAGACACAGATATTTCTTGAATACACCATGGATACTGGCACAAAGTGGAGATTTAAATAAATAAGATAAATTAGTAATTCCTATTTTAGAATAATTTCCCATTTTCTAAATTTCTCCGTATTTTTCAGTTTCATACCTAGGCATAACTCTCTACCAATGATGGCTAAATATGTTAGCCACTTCTAAAATGTAACCTTGAAAAAAGTACAGTGATATTTTTAACAGAAGCTAGTTGGATAACAAAGTAAATATATTCACAGTTATTTGTGTAAAGATGATGTGCAAGAAGTTTTTTGAAACACCAAAATAATTTTTTTAGACTAGCTTCCATAGTATTGCCAAAATTGTACTTCCAGCTATACGCTAAGGAATAACTTTTACATCGTCCTTAAGTATAAAATGTTTAGCTATTGATTGCTAGACTCTCCTAAGGTTGACCTCAGATTGGAGTTTATCAGTGTAGAGATTCAGGCCAAATCTACTGGTGAAGAACAAAAGCAACGGACAAACAGCCATGATGGTTGACATGCCTTGAGACTTGGGTGATTTCATGGAGAAGCAAACGAGGAACCAAACTACCAGAAGGACTGCAGATGCACTGAAGGAAGTCATTATAGTTTTGTAAAACTTGAGGCTTGACAAAAATGAATCCTGCTGGTTTAAGAACTGTTAGTTCTTGGCAAAAGCATGTTGGTGCAGAATTTCACCAGCCACAGTGAAAAGGGGCATGTGTGTAAGAGTGAAAGGCAGTGGGAAGAGACCATAAAATTCCTGATATGACAGGTAAAATGTTAAACACCTAATCGCTTTTCAGCTTTTGAAAATCACCAGATTGAAGCACAGTATTTTGGACTTTGCTGGCAGATGGTGTACACAGATTTTGAGTATGTTAGCATTTCACTTGAAAGTAGCAAGATTATATCTGATTATGATGGTAACTTAACATTCTGAGAATTTTATATTTATTCTGGGTTAAATGTAGGACACTAATAACATTTTAAAAGGCTTTGTTAATACATTCTCTGGTTCTCATAGAACACATTCTCAGGATACAGTTCTCTAAAATGCCACAGGACAGTGTCAATATCTTTCCATGGAAATCTGGCTTCCCCAGTGAGAGAAAAGAGGCCAAAGAGAAGAAAGGCTAAGTCAAGGGAGATGGCAGGTACTGACTTCCGAGTCTCTGAATAGGACTTCTCCTTTACCACCCTCTCACTTCCTTCTATGGTCTGGACCTTTAATCACCACAGCAGTCAGCCTTGTAGGGTCAAGTTAATGGTGTTGACATCATCCTACTACTTCCCTTTTCGAATTCCAGAGAAGCTATGTGTTTCCTGTCCTATTTGACACTCAGGCGAATGAACACTGGTTGGTTTAGAGTCTAAATTTAGGCTGTCAGGGACAAGTCCAGTTTCGGAGATAAACAAAACAAGGTGACAATTCCAAGCTTCTCCAAGAAAAGAGGGGAGAAGAACCTTTCTGGGGTAAATAAACTGAGAGCTTTTCAATAGTTTCAGTAGAGTGAGGCCTCCTGGCAGCTTCAGAAAATCGGATGACTGAAGTCCTTGGCTTAAACCCAGCGAACAGGTCTGGGGGCGTCTCCAAACATTCTTGACTGCTAGCAAAGCCCGGGGAACCGGTGACCTGACGCCCCCTTCTTCAGTCGCTCGGCCGGCGACTGCAACTCCTCTTTGTCAAGCTGCGGATTTCGACCACAGACACGAGAACTCCCTTAGGGTGGGGTGAAAATGGGGCGCAGCCTCCCCGCCCCCGAGGCGCGCGTCCGGCTCATCGCCCCGCCCCCACACCGTGACCCCCGAACCCCGCCGTAGGCGACCTGTTGGCAGCTGAGGTCACGTGACGCGGCCGGCCGCTCGCTCACGGCAGGCTGCCTCCTGTTGCGCCCGCCGGGCGGGTTCCTTCACGTAACGCGCGGGCGCCGCCCCGCTCTTCCCTCGCTGAGCGAGGGAGGGCGGGCATCGGAGAGGAAAGGGAAGGGAAAAGGGGTGGGAGAAGGGAGGAGGGACGGCGCCCGCGTCACGTGACCCGGGGGCAGCCCGGAAAGCTCGAGGAGGAGTCTGGCGCCGCCATTTTCCTGCAGCTCCCTGTCCCTCTTGCCCTGCCCGGCTCCAGCTGACCGAGGAAGGGGTGGGCTGAGCTGAGGCGGGGGCAAGGGAGTGCCCGACATCTTGTCAGACCCCGTGGGGGGACACGAGCGGCTTCTCCTCCGGCTGGGTGGCAGCACGCGGCCCTGAGCCCCGCCCCAGGCCGGCAGGCGGGCAGGGAGCCGTGGGGTAGGGGGTGCGGTGGGGGGTGGGGACCCTCCGGCGCTTGGGGGTCCCGGTCCCCGCCGGCTGCTGAGCGGGAGGGGGGCGGAGGAGCCGCAGCGATGTCTGGCCAGAGCCTGACGGACCGAATCACCGCCGCCCAGCACAGTGTCACCGGCTCCGCGGTATCCAAGACAGTATGCAAGGCCACGACCCACGAGATCATGGGCCCCAAGAAAAAGCACCTGGACTGTGAGTGAAGCCCATGCGGCCCCCTCGTCGCCCGCCCAGCCCGCGTCCTTCTCTCCATCTCTTTCAGCTGCCTCTTCTCTCCCTGCATTTGATCTGGCGTGGCGAGTCCTGTGCTTGCCGGGCTGTTCTTTTTGCTTCCATCACACCTGCCTTCACGGCCTCCGTTTCCAAAAACCTCTGGCAAGCCAGCCACTCCTCTCTAGGGGACCCTCGCCTCCGCGGCCGCATGCCCATCACACCCGGCCACCCTGCTCTCGCCTCGTTCCTCAGCCCCTGCCTCTGTCCTGTCTGCTGCAGCCTTCTGACCTTCCTTGCATCCTTCCCGTTCCGTGCTGCCTCCTTGCCCTAGCCTGAGCGTCTCCCGGACTCATCGTCCCATTGTTTCCCCATTAGCCCTTTCGGGTTTTGGTGGACGCCGGATTCTATGGACCCAGGTCCTTCTTACTCTGCAGCCTTTGAAGTGGTTCACACTTTCTTTGCTCTGCTAGACTTCTCCCTACCTATCCTTGTTTTCTCTTCCATCTTTCCTCCTCCATTTGGGTTACCTTCGTTTGCTTCTATAGTTTCAGTTCTTTCAACTCATTTTATTTTCGGTGTCATACCCAGCCACCCGACTGTATCTGTATTATCATCGTGAGGAGTAAAAAAGTTAAAGGATTCAAGTTGGTGCAGGGCAAGCTTTCCGAAAGTTTGATGTTTTTGTTTGCTTCTGGTGAAATTCAGTCGTTGTACTGCCCGTGCTTCTGACGAGTGAGTTGTGAATGTCAGCACCCCTAGCCTTTTTAAAAATTCAAGTACGGAGATGGAAAAAAAAAGACTTCGCTGATACTGGTACTGTACCAGTTCCTAGATTATTACCCTTGACAGTTCAAACTTAGAAGCTTGTGTGTGAAGCGTGGACTGTTGGAATTCAAAATGGGTTAATAAACTTAGCCTATAAATAATATCTGTTAAAAATGTTAGTAAAAAGATGGTTGGTGCTTCAGTTTCAATTTTGCTGATTTTCTTTTGGGGAACTAACTTTTCTTAAAGGGCGTAATATTACTCCATTCGCTAACTTAGATACAATTAATAAGACTCCACCCAGTTTTTTTCCAACCTGGAAGCTACCTTCTTTTTCTTTAAGCTCCTTTACTTCAGGATACAAAGCTCAGTGGATCACTCAAACTTTGAGTCAGAGGAGGTTGACCTGAAGCTTTTCAGGGAAAAGTAGGGAAATAGTCACAGTTTTAAGTTCCCTTTTAACTGCTGGACGCATTAGCCCAACTGACTTTCATCATACAAGAAAGTTACTTGGCTTTATGGTAAAGCAAGAGCCAGCATGTTCTGAAAGGGAATTCACTGTCAGGAGTCCTGTTTTCATTTCTAACTTGGACTTTGACTCTGTAAGGTTTGCCCTTAAAAACAATGTACAAATGAATTCTTGCAAGATACTTTGCTCATGAAGGGCTGTTGGAATAAATTGTTGCTACAGATCACTCCATCATTCGCTGTGATTTGTTCTCTTGCTGAGGAATAGTTTTATAAAAATCATTACTGTTTGGTTCTTTGAGGTAGTCAAGTAAGCTTTTTTAAATGATCAGTCTTTGCCAGTTTATAGAGTACAGAATTTGAGTACAGTGAATATATTTAAATAGTGACACTTTTAGAAGCAGAAAATTATTTAAAATGCATCGTGAAGCCATAAGTGATTTTTAAATTATCTAATACTTAGAGTAGACATTTCAACTGTTGACATCCCTTCAAAAGACTACTTTGTTTGCCCTACTAATAATCTTAGTTTGCCCTGGCACTGTGCTGTCTTTTTTGGGGGAGGGATAGAAGAGGAAGAAGAAACTATTTGTGTCTTTGTGAACTATTTTTCTCTTCTCACAATAATTTCACACAATAATTAACAATTGATATAGCTTTTAGAAGTTTTTATAAAGGTTGTATGGTCAAATGTAGCAGTGATTCTTTTGACAGATTCCTGCAAAGGGTAGAGAATAGCTCGGTTAAAGTTAGAAGAGTGGTATTTGCTTGATAATTTTATAAATGTTACTGGCTTTTTAATAGCTGCTACTGCAGATGCTAACTGGAATTAAGTTTTGAAGATAATGTCACATTTGTAGGTCTTTTTCTTTATCATTGCTGTATATTCTACAAGCACTCATAACTTTAGAGCTTGGATGTGCTAGTAATGTTTGGTTTTTAAAAAACTTATATGAATAAGGTGCTTCCATTCCTTTTCAGTGATATTTTAAAATACAGCTGCTTTTGTTTAAAATGCCCTTGAAACTAGTTCTCACTAAAGAAATAAATTTAAAGTTTCACTAATGAGTGATTTACTAAACACCTTTTCTCACACTCCTTAACATGCTTTGAGAAAATGGAAAAGACTTCCACAGACAATTCATGGTGTTGACGTCTTTACCTGTAAGATTTAATACAGAAATATGTCATTTCAGATAATTTTTTAATCTTTGATTTTAACAGTGAAAGCTTAGTTTTCTTAAACCAAATAAAAAAATTTCAATTTAAAAATGTACATTTAGCAAAAACATTCTTAGAATTGTTGTTTTCTCCTATAAGCTCTTAGACTGTGGAGGTAGTTTCTGTGCACTTCCTTGCCAAGATCTTTCCCTATTAGGAAGTGATTATTATAATCCATGAAATTATGGCTTAATTTATGCATATATGTTGAAGAAAGGTCTTTTTTGTTTGCTTATTAGAATTAGTGGTTAAAGCATCAACAAGTATGCTTATTGGGAAAATAGTTGTTAAACTTGAAACAGTGTATAAAAATAAATGTGGTTTCCATTTAATTTCAGGCTTCTACTGTCCATTCATAGTTAAGTTTCAAAAATAACATTTATATATGAAGGATTTCAATTTTTCAGGCATGGTATCCTCCCTAGAAATAGCAAAATCTATGCATGCTCAAGTCCCTTTAGCATAGTATTTGAATGTAACTTACTTGCTCCTATATATTTTAAATCAACTCTAGAGTACTTATTCCTAATATAATGTAAATGCTAAGTAGTTGAATTGTTAAGGGAATAATGACAAGAAAAAGTTCATACATGTACATTATAAACCCAGTTATTTTTCCCTAAATATTTTGATCTGAGTTTGTTTAAATTCAAAGATATGAAACTCATGGAATCAGGGCCAACTGTAATTAGTGTATTTTAAAAGAGAAATCCTGAAGAGAATTGACATTCATCTGTTTTTGTAGTTATCTTATTTGTAAATAGCTAATGTATTATAAAACATCTTTATAATTTTTCATTGGTGGGCTCACTTAAATGCTTAATGTTGTAGTATGTATGCTTTTTAATTTTAGTATGTGTTTTATTTCTCTGGGTATATTTCTTTGAATTTGATGTAGATGAGAAACACTTCACAGTGATTTGGCCACTTTCTGTCATTTGATTTGTGAAGAATTTGTATGAAACATTTGATTTATTAAAATTACACTAATTAAAAATTATTTTAATCATCAAAATTGCTTTCAGTAAAATTTATTTTGATCTGATCATCATTTAGAATATTTAGTAGGAAAGTTCACTGTAATGCAGTATACAAAAAGTTGCCTGTGTTTATTTGCTTTAGTTTCAAAGAGCTACATTTCACCAATTCTCAAAATCAAAGTAGTAAGAAAAATAAATTTAAAAGCTTCTTGGCAAGAGGTTAGAGCCCTACTAAGAAGTAGCAGCATTAAGAGTTTTAAAGTAAAAGCTTAGTATTTGCTTTTCCTGTTCTTTTGGTGGCTAAAGTGGCATTTCCGTTACTTTGTGTTCTGTCTCAGTATGTTCCCTGTTGAACTGCTTTATACATTTCTCTAGAGAATCAAAATTTTGGATTTGACCTTTTGGAATTTTGTATATTCATAGTGTATATTGTTCTTTTCATGGAGAATTGTTTGGGCAGTTTGATTTGACTATTGATAGTCATTTCAAATGTAGTGCTGCCCCTAGTACTGGGGTGTGACCCAAGAGGGCTCTACCATTGAGCTACATCCCCAGTGTGCTGCTCCACCTCCTCTGCTCTACCCTCCAATCTTGCATCGACCTCCCCTAGAAGTTTTTTCTGAGACAGTGCCATGGTGAGTTGCCCAGGCTGGACTTGGAATTCTGATCTTCGTATCTGTTAAGAATCTTGGTGAAGTTAAACCTTTATAGATTTGAAAATTGTATTCAGAGTGGTGATTTGCCAAATTATCAAAAATACTGAGGATTTCTCAAGTTATACTGGTATGTGGCTAGCAAGGGGCTTTATTTTCTTTATGCTTCTGAGTAGCTGATTTTTTTTTTCTGGTGCTAAGAAACTGAATCTAGGGTCGATGGCTTGCTTGACAACTGCCCTTAAACTGATCTATAACTCCAGCTTATAGTTTAAACAAATATATATTTATGTTTATTCTGTACTGGATACTTTACAAGGAGCATGTTACATTTGTTAACTAGTTTATTCCATTTAACGCCATTTGGGAGGCTTATTCCAACATGGTCACACAGCCAGAAAAGAGGTAAACTGGAATTTGACCCCAAGTAGTCTAGCATTAGAGTATGTGCTGTCATCTCAGTGTGTCTTTCTGCGTAATACCTTTCTATTCCAGAAAATGAATAATTTTGAAGCTTTATTTTATGGTATTTATTTTTTGAGACAAGGTCTCACTACGTAGTCCAGACCGATCTTCAACTCACTGTGTAGCCCAGGCCAGCCTCAAACTCAAGGCAGTCATCTTGCCTCAGCCTCCTGAGTGTGGGATTACATGTGTATGCTATCATGCCAATGAGAAAATGTGTTTTTTAGGATAGCCTTAGATTCATAGTAAAATTGAGCTTCTAAGGGGGTATAGTGATTTCCTGTATATCCTATACTCACACATTCATATGCTCCCGTAACTCCCTCACTAAAGTAGTACATTTGCTATAATTGATGAACCTATATCAGTATGTTACCATTTCTAAGTCCATAGTTTATGTTAGGATTCAGTCTTGGTGTTTGTACATTCTATAGATTTGAACAAATGCATGGCAAACTCATATAATGATGCTGTTTTTCCTGTTGATCTCTCCTCTTGCAGAGTCTACTATTGCCATAGTTTTCCTTTTTCAAAATGCCATATATAGTTGGGGTCATAGAGGATGTAGCCTTGTCAGACTGGTTTCTTTTACTTAGTAGTACTGTATGTGTTTGAGATGTCTTTATGTCTTTTTATAGCTAATAGTTCATTTATTTTTTAGCACTGAATAATATTCCATTGCCTGGATGTATCATAGTTGGCCATTCACGTATTAAAGAACATGTTTGTTGCTCCCAAATTTTGGCAATTAGGAGTTAAGCTCTGTCAATGTCTCCGTGTTAAAGAATATACTTTTTTTTTTAAAATAAACTGTTAGAATGCCTTCCAAAGTTGCTGTAATGCTTTGTAGTTCCACTAGTAACGAGTGAGATTTTCTGTTCTTCACATGTGAAGCTATGGTAGCAAATGCATGTGTGGCATGCACGCTGCAGCTGGCTGTTATTGTTGAGAGCTCTAAAAAGGTTTGCTTTCACTGATCTAGACCATCTTGATCTTCAACTCATTTTACATTCTGTGGATTTTTTGGTGAAATTGCTGGTAAGATCTTTGACCCTTTTTAATATTGAAGTGGTTTTCTTGTGGAGTTTTAAGGGTTCTTTGTATATTTTGGATAACAATCACTTAACAGATAGTATCTTTTGCAATTATTTTGTCTCAGTCTATGATTTGTCTTTTTATTTTTTTATAATTTCTTTTAAAGAGCAGAATTTTTTAATTTACTAATGTTAAGCTGATCAATTCTATTGTTTAGCTGCTCAATTCTATTGTTCATAAGCGATTCTTTCAATATTGTATTTAAAAGTCAGTGTAAAGAGCATCTAGAGTTTCTCCTATATTACCTTCTAGGAATAGTATTATTTTGTATTACATTAAGTTCTGTGATTCATTTTTAATTAATTTTTATGAGAGATACATGTCTGGATTCCCCTCCCCCACTTTTTAAAAATATGTGAATGTCCAATTGTTCCTGTAATAAAAATAGACTAGCTTTGCTCCATCCTGTTGCCTTTATAGCAGTTGTTTTTTGGGGGGGCAGGGTGTGTTCACCTGGTTGATTTAACTTGTGGAATCAACTTTTTGAGAAGCAGAGAGTACAGGTTTTTACCATCATGCCTGTCAGCAATGGTACTTTTTTTTAAGTGCATAAAGAAAAATATTTTCTACATGTACATGTATGTAACATAGTTTATTTTTATTCCTCCACATTATTCCCTTGTACCTTCTTCCTTCCTTTCCCTGACCCCCTTTATTTCCTGTAAAACTGTCTTCTACTTTATTATCATCTTTTTTTTTCTTTTTTTAAAGGTTCCACACATCAGAGTAAACACGTAGTATTTGAGATAGTGGTTTTTAAAATGTGGTCCAAGAACTCCACGGAGTCTCCAAGACCCTTTAACAAGTTTGTGAGGTCAAAACTATATTTTATTTGCTTTTCCCATTTTTATATTCTTGCGCCAGTGTACAGTGGAGTTTTCCAGAGGCTGTATGATTTGTGATACTGCAGTAGATTGACAACTAGTAAATAATGAGCTGTTGTCTGTTAAGCCAACTGTTAGTGAAAACGTAAAATAATGCCACTCCTTTAAAAGTCTGCTTTGGAAAATGCAATTCTTTTTCATGTAACATGTTAATATAAAATGGGTTTTACTATTTTAAAATGAGTTTTTCATTTGTTTGTTTTGAGTCGGTCTCACAGTGTAATTGATCCTGATCTGAAAGGCACTATGGAGCACAGGCTGACTTTAAACTCTCAGTGATCATCTTACCTCAACCTCCCAGGCGCTGAAATTATAGGTGTGTGCCACCCAGCCTGGTATAAGATGAATTTTTTAAAAACGAATTTTAAATTTCAGTTAATTTGAAGTTTCTAATAGTAAATATTGATGAGAAAAATTTCCCATAAAAGCTCTTTGGCCTCTTCAGTTTTTAAGAATGTAAAACTCTGAGATTGAAAAGTACACCTCTAGAAAAGAGAAAAGAAAGGTATTCTGAAGAACTTGAATTAAAGGATCTTTTGAACTCTACACAGTACAGTAATTTTGGATTGTGTTGGTGGCTAATAGTGACCAATCCTTTGAAGACCCTGAGCAAGAGTGGTGGTATAATCTTTTTACTTGGTCAAATGATAAGGAGATTGGAGAATTTTGCAGTGCTAACTTAGAAAAGTGACTGCTAAGGGGTAAACAGAATCTAACAATGATGTCACAAATTTCCCTCCAAAGATCTTAATAAAATTCATTATTAAGTTGTAACTCTTGATCTGTTTGTCCTTTTTCTCTCCTTTCCAAAGCTGTCCCTTTTTAATGAAAACCAAGCAGATTACCAATAGTGCCAAAATAAGTTTTTAACAAATAACTATTAATTTTGGCACACACCATTCATAGGATATAAAATGTCTTCGTCTGTTTGTCAAAACAGATTCCACCTTTCCTTTTTTTCTCAGTGTTGAGAGTTCAAACCCAGGGCTTTACACATGTGAAGCAAACATTCTACCACTTTTATACTCACAGTCATCTTCCCTTTTAAGCCGCCTTTAACTGTGCTAGCATTAACAGTCACATTTAAAATAACCTTTTGGAGAAAAATATCACTGGTTCTGTCAGTTCAGTACTCGCACCACTTATAGTTTACCTATAGTTAATATCATACTCATGATTTATGTGTGTTTTGTTTGTATAGTAGAAATTATGTTTTTCCTATTCTCTTGCATATCTCCCAAAAGCACTTATTTGGTAACAACTTTGCGTGCTCAGTAAATATTGAATGATTATACGTAATCTGCCTTTATAGCTCAGACTATTCCATGGACAATTTATGGGAATAGCATAAAAATCTATTCCAGCAGATACTTAAGAATATCTTTTATAAGGTAGGGATTTAGCTCAGCGGCATAGGCGCCTGCCTGGCAAGCATGAGGTGGTAAGTTCGATTCTCGGCACCAAAAAAAAAGAATATTTTTTATAGGAATTATTTTAGTAGTTATGAATCATTATCTGGTTGCAACTTTGTATATACAGTGAATCAGTGACACTGGTAAAACTATAACAAAGTGCTGGGTTTCATAGAATTCTTGAGGTTTTCAGAGATTTAGTAATAGGAAGTATTTTCTAAGATACTGTTAGATCAAAAGTTTTGGTTATGGCTGCTCAATTTGAACACTATTAAAACATTTTTGAGGGCATGTTTTTAAAAGTAGAAATGTAATTTTAAGAAGTAAGCAGGGCACTAGAGATAGATGTGAAATGTTCATCAGAGCTGCTTCCGTGTACCACCCCAAGGAGGAGGTACCATTCACCCTGGCCTCTTGTGAGAAATTCCTTATGTAATTATGGTGGCAGGTTAGATTTAGGCCTTCACACTCATGGAATTCCTAAAAGCCCAGGCTGGGCTTGAACTTGTGATCCACCTGCTTCAGCTTCCCTAAATGCTGAGATTATAGTCATGCGCCACCATACCTGTTGTAACAGGTTCATTTTTGGATTAAGAAGGAAAAAGTACACTCAGTGGATCATGTCAAAATGTGAAGAAAAGATATGACTTATGTTGAAGAGTGTCTTAATGAAGTATGAGACTTACAAATGGCAGTAATAATGGTGGTTAGATCACTAAATTTAGACCACTGGTTGATACCAGAGGCTGATGGGAGCTATCAAAAATTTTCTCTAAATACTTGGAATTCTAGTAATGATTTCAGGAATGTGGTAGGTATTCATGGCATTATGATATTGCTGGAAAGCTTCCTAGGGTCCCAAGTTTTATTCAAGGGTCACTTTTTTCAGGAGTGGTTAAGGAAGTGAGGCATGCTTTGTAAGCTGGCAGCCTTACTAAAGATTGAAGTCACTCTGCAGGTGACTTCACAGTATGTGCTGAGTTGTTATATTTTATTATATGCTTCTGCTGATTATAGGTTTGCTGACTATAAGCTCTAAGAACAAGGAATGTATGTGTGCAATTAAAAATACAAATATACCATATTCAAAATGCATGTAATATGCAGAAATATTAATGTGGGTGTATACAAAAATAGGTGGTAAGGGGCTGGGGTTTTAGCTCAGTGGCATAAGCACCTGCCTTGCAAGTAGGCGGTCGTGAGTTCGATCCCCGGTACTGGAAAAAAGACAAAAAAAAAAAAAAAAAAAAAAAAAAAGACAAAAAATAGGTGGTGGTATTCACCCTAGAGAGAATTGACAAGCCCTTTTGATGTACTTCAGTTGTTTGCATAAATTTGTTTTATGCTTTGTATTGAATAATTTGAAATATTAGCATTTAACTAAAGCTAATATATAGAGTGGTGTATGATTTTTTTCTTTACAAATTTGAGACATAATATAGTTCAGTGATATGTAATATTTTCATAGTGCTGTGTGGAATCATCACCACTGCCTATTTGTAGAACATTTTTCTATCCTCTAAAAAAGAAATTGTTAACAATCATTACCACTTTCCTCCTTTTCTCTACCCCACAGCCACTGATCTCTGTCTATGGGTTTTCCTATTTTGGACATTTCATATAAATGGAATCACATAATATATGGTATTTTGTGTCTGGCTTTTTACTTTACATGAAATTTGCAAGGTTCATCTTTGTATCATATAATATTTCATTTCTTTTTATAGTTGAATAGTATTTTCTTGCATGTATGTATCACATTTTATTTATACATTCACCAGTTGGTGGACATTAGGCTTGTTTCCTGTCTTTGGCTATTAAGAATAATAGTGGGGTAACCCACTTGGGGACCCTTCTGTCTTCTAGATAGCTTTCTTTCAATAGGTATATTCTGCTCTTAAAAAAATAATAATAGTGTTATGAATATTTATGTACAAGTTTGTGAATATATTCAATTCTTTTATGTATTTACCTAGAAGTAACGTTGCTACATCGTATAGTAGTTCTGTTTAACTTCTTTTTGTTGTTGTTGCTGATATGTGAGGATGGAACCCGTGGCCTCATGCATGCAGGCAAGTACTCTTACTGTGTTGCTCCGCCAGCCTTGTATTTAACTTTTCAAGGAACAGTAGCTGCATCATTCTCATCAGCAGTGTGTGAAGGCTTCAGTTTCTCTATATTTTTACTAACACCTGTTATTTTCAGGGTTTTTTGTTTGTTTGCTTTTTAAATAAGCAGAGTGGGTGCAAAATATTTCATGTGATTTTGACTGCATTTCCCTAAAGATTAATGATGCTCTTATTAAACATCTATGCTCTTGTTCAACATCTATCCTCTTATTGAACATTTATATAGCTTCTTTAGAAAAATGTCTGTTCATATGCTTAACTTATTTTTTAATATATTATGAATGCTAGAAAAGTACTAAACTTTATGTGTTTTGAATACTAGATTCTTTAGTATGTTTGGATTTTTTCCCATTCTGTGGTTTTGTACTTTCTTTTTTTTTTCTTTTTTTTTAAATTTTATTTAAGGAGAAAAAAAAACAGAAAAAGCATACAAGTTATACAGAATTTCAAAAAAATAAGCAGTAGGAAATCACTAGTTAATTACATATTGTCATCTTAGAAATAGTTGCTCAAGTTACAAAATTAAAGCATATAGAAGGGATTTTCAAGCAGTGAGACTGCACAGTTTTGTTCAATGATCCAACAAAACTCAGTAATGTGGTTATGTATCTTATACACTTAAATATCTATGCAGTTATATCCTTTAGAGCACTTTCTTTTGTACAATGACAATTACACATTTTGGGTTTTATTATTCCCACAGTTATTATTACTTTTTTTTTTTGAAGTAAAACCAAATGTGACATAACAGGACAGAGTCAGTTAAATCAAAAGGATAGACATAATACATAATGTAAAAACAAAACAGTAAAGAACAAGACCAATAAAACCAAAACATTGGAGGCATTAGGGGACTTCAAAAGAAGATAATAGTCAACCAGAATGGGCGTCATAATGAATCTTATTGGCTTCATAGTTGTTGCCTATACTTTCGAACTTGGTACTATCAAGCATAACAGAATAGAGGAAAATCAGTCAAAACAAAATGGTGAGAGCAAAACAGGGTTTCAAATCAAGTTAATAGGAAATCAGTGTGGGTTACTATAGTATATCCTGCTATTTTTTATTTATTTTTCCCTTAATTAAAGGGATAAAAATGAAAAAGTAGATAATAAAAAGGAGATTGAGATAAAAAAGAGGGCATAACAACAAAACAGCACAGGTCAAGACATAGCCATTTAAGCAAAATAGTGTTTGACCACAAGATAATCTCGACATAAAAGTAGTTACCATAGTGTCTCTTCCCTTAAAATCTTAGGGTATAACTTCATATACTGTAGCATCAAACATATCAAGACAATGTAAAACCATTCAAGAGAATGACAATATTACAGGGTATTTAGAATCAACTAACAGAAAATGAACAATGGTTTCTGTATAATCTTGTCTATAAAAGTTTTGTTTATATTATCACACATAATAAAATCCAATAAGATACAACAGGTTAAAACCGATGGAGACAGAAGAACAAAAGCTTGATGGGACTTCAAAACAAGAGGATATTAAATCAGCACTACCTATTATGATGTCTTGTTTTCTCCAAAACGGCTGTTCATACCATTCAACCTTCTCTGCCTCATTTCTGTTGAGCTCTTTTTCTGTCATGAGTTGTCAGTTTGTCCTCTTCATTTCACTTCTGCTCCATTCATTGTGGCCTCTCTGCCACTGTTTCTGGAATCTTGGTATTTTTCATTTTTATAATATCCTGCAGTAATCTCTGTAGAGTTCAATTGGTGGTTGCAAATTCCCCTAGTTCCTCTTTATCCTGGAAGCACCTTGTTTTTCCATCAATTTCTAGGGACAGTTATGCAGGACGTACCAATCTTGGCTGGAGGTTGTTATCTTTCAAAGCTTGAATTATTTCCCCCCACGCTCTTCGTGATTTGATGGTTTGTGCCAAGAAGTCTGCTGTAATTCTGATGGGTCTTCCCTTGTAAGTGATCTGTTTCTTGTCTCTGACGGCTTTTAATATTCTGTTCTGATATTGGATTTCTGGAATTTTGATTATTATATGCCTGGGTGTAGCTCTGTTTGGGTTGTAGGTGGCTGGGGTCCTGTATGCCTCATATATCTGAGTATCTTTACTTTTTGCTAAATTAGGGAAATTCTCCTGGATTATTTCTGTGAGTAGCTTTTGTAGTTCATTTGTTTGTGTCCCTACTTCTTCTTTTATGTTCTTAATTCTTAAGTTATAGATCCTCTTATCATCTTTTAGTCTTTGTATTATTGCTGTTTGTTTCTTTGTTATTTTTAAAAAGTTTTTCATTTCATGCACCCACCTTACAAATCTGTCCTCCAGTTCTGATAATCTGTCCTTAGTTTCTTTCAAGCTGTTATGCCAGCTTTCAATAGAGTTTTTAGTTTTCTGGTAATCTCTTTGAACCTGCTTCATGTATTCTACATTTTCTTCATTTTCTCCATCAAACAATTCTCCCCTTTTTTTCTGTTCTTCCATTCCACCATCTGTTTTTTCTTGGGTGGTGCTTAGCATTTCTCTAACTATTCTACTTATTTCTTGCTTTATTTCATTAAATA
Source organism: Cavia porcellus (assembly GCF_034190915.1). NCBI lineage: Eukaryota > Metazoa > Chordata > Mammalia > Rodentia > Caviidae > Cavia > Cavia porcellus. The sequence continues at coordinate 48,203,677 of NW_026947492.1, forward strand.
CTTCATTTTTGAATTCGTCTATGAGGCTTCGGAGATACCGCTTTATGTCTATTGGTGCCGTGTCTGATATTGCATGTTTTCTGTCTTCATTCTCTTTTGCATTTACCTTTCCTGGATCAGTGTTTTCAGGATTGGGGACTGAGGACCCTTTCTTGTTGCTTCCTCTTCCCATACTTTTTGTTCCTTCCATACAAGCATATGTAGGAGGCCCAGTTTTTTTTTTTTTTTTCTCTTTGTCTGTTACAGTTTGTTTGAATCCGCCGGTAGGTGTTCCCGCCCACTGCAATGTACTAGGGAGACACAGACCTGGGCAGCCTCTGCTGGGCCCGTTCCTCCAGATCAACCTAGTGAAGGCTTCACTGCCAGGGTGCACCGCCAGGCGCAGGGACCTCATTTGGACTAGCCTACTGGATCTTAGTCTGTGGCGTCACCAGGCCAAGCGCTCCCCACCAATCCTGCTTGAGAGGGGAATATGTGACTAAAGTCACTACAGGGTCCTGTTCCCTCCAGTCTGTCCATTCCCAGAATGTCCTCTGTTGGAGCCTCCTAGTCTATGAAAGGGTCCCCATTTCTCTCACTCACCGCAGGTCGATGCAGGGCTCCCTGCCAGTCCCGGTCTCAATGCGGTTCAGTTCGCCTCAGAGCTTTCGCGCGTCTCTCTCCCTGCCGTGCCGATTGGGACTCAGCAGTGGAAGCAGGAAATTCAAAACGCGGCTTCCAATGGTGCGGGATCCAGCTTCCGTACTGAGATTTTATCTGTTTGTGTTATAGCATCAGGATTGTATTTCCAGTTGGTTTCTCTCAGCTTAGTTTGTTCCTGGGTCGGCAGGGTACATCTCCCCTCACTTAGGACTCCTCACATGGCACCACTCCTGGATTGTAAGCTGGTAATCTCAGAGAGCCTCCGTGGCTGCTGTTATTTGTCTGCCATGTTCTCCCGGAAGTCGGTTTTGTACTTTCTTGATAGTATCCTTTGATACATAAAAGTTTTTAATTTTGATTAGGCCCATTTTGTTTCTTTTTACTTGTTTTTACTTTTGATAACAAAAGCATATTTATACTTACATTGAAAGTAGATTTATATCTGTCTCCTAAGAGTTATATGGTTTTAGCTGTTACATTTAGGGTTGATCAGTTTTTCTTAGTAAGTTTTCATTTATATCTTTAATGTGAAGAGGTGATATAGTCACCATTCTGTTGCTTTTACAGGATACTATAACCTGAGTAAATTCATAAACTAATTTACAGTTCTGGAGGATGCAAAGTTCATTATCAACGTGCTGAACACAAATGGTGAAACACCAAGAGCGATGAGCACTTACTTTTTTAATTAGGTGGCTCCCATAATGGTATTAATCTTTTCATGAGGGTGGAGTCCTTATAGCGTAATCACTTCTTAAGGACCTCTCTCTTAAGACAGTCATAATGTCAGTTGTGTATCTGTATGAGTTTCGGAAGGGATGTTCAGGCCATAGCAGAAAGTTAACTTATTTAAGGGAAGCTAAGGGTATTTAAGTACGTCTTCCTTTTTTCGAAGTAGACACAAAGTCCAACTTTATTAGCTCTCTGGTAATCATGGAAATAGTTGTGGAGGAAGAAAAAAAATTTTTCTGATAGTCATCTTCAGTGTTAGGTATAGTTTATTAAAGGCCAAGTAGAATTATTTAGAAGTTTTCTCAACTGGATCAACCACTTAACCCAGCCCATTATCCCTTTTTAAGGCTCTCAATGTATGTAGTCTTTTAAATGTATAAAGATAACACATAGTTGCAAAGTATCAATAAGCAGTGTTTGTCCACATAGAAGAGTTAGTGTATGTTTCACATTGTTTTGTCCTTCATATTGATACTTTTCATCTATTGGAATTTTTCCTAGCACCTAGGATTGTAGTTTATATAGAGGGCTTACATGTGTCTTCTTTTTTAGGCTAACTATAGCATATAAATATTACAATAAAGTATCAAATTGAATGATTTGAATGAGTCAAAGACATGTATTTTTCAGGGGGCAGTTTCTCTGTATAATCAAACCGTGCTTTAGGATTTTTTTTCACATAAAATAAGATCAAGATTGCTATAGGAGTAATAAATAGTGCTATGATAGTGACTTGTTTAAACTTTTCATGATCAAGTAAATTTTTATTCTATATTGATTGAAAATGTATATAATGATGAAAGTTGGGAGACAGATTTAGGTAGTTGTTAGGGCAGTTTGACATCTTAAAATATTTAGTCTAAAGCCACCTATTGTTGGTGTGTTTGATTTCAAACATAATTTAATGTCAAATCTTGGGATTTTATTCCATCATCATTAATTTGGTAATATGTGATTATTAAAAATGAATTCCAAACAGTTCTTGGCTTTACATTTTATTATCTACAGTATTCACATATTATAGCAGTATGTTATTAGGCCTTGATTGCTAAATGTTTGTGTGTTTCAAAGAATACTGGGAAAACATTGCAAATAAAAATAGTAACAAATGAAACGTATGCCTTTAATAAGCAATATTGAGTGATAGGAAGTGTTCTCCCTACCTATGTTAGTTACACTTTTTTCCTTTTTGTCTCCTTGCGATTCTTAACCCTATTAAGACTGAGTTCATCATTTTGTGACTTTGTTTTTCTTGAAGGTTGCCTGAGGTAGAAAAATAAGAATTTTTTCCCCATGATATTTTCGTTAAATTTTATAGGAAACTCAAAAAAATTTTTTTTGCTTTATATATGAGTAAAAGTATACACCAGGAGTTGTGAAAATGAATTCTGCTTAATACTGAGCAAGACCTATCTAAATCTTAGTCAGAAGCAGTAGTGAGGTGCTAAGGGAAAGTGATAAGGGTAAAAAGAACAAACAAACAATATGAAGATGATTCTTGACCTCTACCTTAAAAGGAGCATGAGTATAAAATAATAATTGCAACATACATACCCAAATAATTGAAGTATACATAAAATAATGTATAATACTTTTATATGAAGTATAGAGGTAATTATCTTTGAAGGAAGTAAGTAAACTCTTCATAGGAGGTGATAGAAATTTTAAGGGTGGATAGTGTGATGGACCATTAATCCTTACATGTCAGCTTCATTGGATTAAGAAATGCCTAGCAGATTAATAAGGCTGTTGGGTATATTTGGATGGGTCATGGAAGCATGTTCTTGTGTACTATGGCATGCTCTGTTTCGTGGCTACCACCATGAAGTACACAGTTTTGTTGTACCACACACTTCCACTATGATGTTCCTACTTTGGTGCTGGCTTACTACAGACTGAATTCTCTCAAACTGTGCTAAATAAAACCTTTCCTCCTTTAACTTGTGGATTTCTGATACTGTGTCTCAGTGACAGGAAAGCTGACTATACAGATAGTGATTTGCAGATGGATAGAGGGATTTCTTTCTAGTTAACATATACAATAATGTGGAGACAAGAAAGAGCTTTATATAGTTGGATAAAATGTGAAATAGTTCTGTTACGGATGCTGACTGCTAATGGGCATAAAGAAGATGGGCTGAATAGCTAAGGAGCGCAAAAAGGTCTTGTTAGGGCACTAGTTACCTCTTTGGTGTCTTTAGCTCTTCCCCTAAATCTTTGTTTTAGAGTCCATCATTTTCTCCCTTATTAGGTGCTTTCCTTGCTTTTTATATCTGGGCCATGAACCTATGGAGATATTTTCTCAGGTAGTTTGTGATAGTGTTGAGAGGAATAGAAAGGAAAGAACACAGGATCTTATTAGGTGTTCAGGAGTCTATGTGTGCTTTGACATGTGAAATTGAACCTTTGAATATTACTGTGCTGAATGCTTTGGGTTTAAATAAAATCAAGTGTTGATTTTGTAGTGGGCTTGTCTGGAATTACACTTTCTTTGAGTTCCACATTTATGAATGAACACAGTGAAGTCACCATTCAGTGATGTTCAGTATGAATAAAAAAAGCTTGATAAAGTAAATTGACTACAAATTTTGTTTTTGCTGATTTATGTGATTTAACCATCTACCTATTTGTCTGTAAATGATGCCTTAAGGTTGGATTTCTACTATACAAGACTTGATAGTCCGGTAAAATTAATATATACACTCCCAATTACATACTAAATATATACTGTATATTCAAACTCCTATATTGAGATTTTTAGAAAATCTAAAAGTGAAATTGCTTATTATACTTTCAGTCTAGTAGGGAAAATGACATACATAGATAACTGTATTACCAGGATATGTGAGATAAATATAGATCAAATGACCTTAAAAATCAGAGGCTAGAGACACTGGAAAGAGAACAGAGGGAAAACTGGACTTTAAGTAGTGAGGCATTTCACTTAGAGGAAAAAGGATATAAACAAGTGGGCAAGAAGGCTGGAATTGTGTTTGGGGAACAAACAGGTCTAGTTCTTAAGACTGTGGTAACACTTTGAGTATAATGAGTATACTTAGACCTATTGTCTGAGGCCAGATTGGGCGCTAGTGTGAATTTTAATCATAGAGCCTTCCCTGTAATTTATTGCCTGGTAGCTGCTGTAAGTTGGGCCATAGTTAAAGCCAGTCAGTTAGATCTGATTTTTCAAAATTACACTGTCCAGTATCTTTCTTTTCTTCTGCTGCCAGTGTGAAAATAGGAAAGGCAAGGAGTTCTGCTGATTTTGAAGCTGAGAATGAGATTTTGCTGCTTCAAGCTTTTTTTATATTAACTTGTTGTAAACTAAATACATAGAGGCAGTTGCTAAGATTTGAAACATTGCAATGTTTTTGAATTGTAAGAATTGTGAAAAAAGGTCTTCAAAAGAGAAATCAAATATACCTAATGATCTGAAGGTTTTATAAAAGCTTAAGGAAACTTTTCAATGTTACACAATCAGATAAAATCAGTTAGGACATAACATACACATTGAGCATAGGTAAAATTGAAAGACTTGTTCTATCTTGTGCAGTGGACATACATTAACACAATACTACTTACAAAAGCGTATTGAGTAGACAGTTGTATTAGCTGTAAATTATAGATACTGTTCTTAAAATCTAGACACAACTAGTAAAAAAGAAAATAGAGACTACATTTACATTTATTTTATTTTTGTTGCTGGGGTTGACCTGAGGGCCTAGGACCTTGTACCTTATTATGTATTTGCTCTTTACACTGAGCTACATTCCCAAACCTAATTTATCTTTTTTTTTTTAATACATGGAACATTTACATGCCAATGAAGAACCTTGACTTCAAGACAGCGAGTCCAGAAGAATTTGTTAGCATACAGAAAACTTTTTAGAGAACAAGATATAGTTAGAAGAAAGCCTTTCTTTACAAAATACAATTTCTATTAATGTATATGATTACATTTGGAAGTGGCAAACTCCTATAGTTCTTCAATAAACTGTTAATATGCTTCAAGAAGAGTAAGCCATATACTAGATACAAGGTGCCGGCCCTAGCTCCATGTGTCCTTAGGAAAATCTAGCACTCACTTAAATCGTTTATTTTCTAAATTGCCTCCTTCCTCTGCTACTCTGTGGATGTTATATGTGTTCTCTTTTAGCTCTTCTTGACTTTTAAACTAAGATCAGGGAAAATTTCTCTATGAGCTTTTGCTTCATTCTCCATCAGTGTTCTGTTCCACCTAACAGCATATAATCATTGTTTAAAAAACAGTTTGAAGTTGCACATCACTGCCATTAGCAGGGAAAGATGGCATTGTTTTATGTAATTTTTTAGGCCAATAAAATGTGAATTTTCTTCAACCATTATTTTTGAGATAGGCTCTTGCTATGTAGTTCAAACTACTTTTGAACTTAATAATTATGGGCCTCCGATTTGCTTCAATCTTCTTGCCTCAGCCTCCAGAGTAGTACTTGGGTTATAGATGTGTGCTGCCATGCCTTGTTGTACCTTTATCAAAAATATCTGAATAGAATATAAAATAAGAAAATACTTCACGATAAAACATTTCCTTAAATCTTTTCAACCATGTCTTACAAGTTCAGTTTTAAAAATCTTTCCCTGTAATCATACAGATTGACTAAAAGATATTCACCTTGTACAAGGTTTCTTTTTATTCACATATACTGGGTTGGATGCTCTTATTTGGACAGGACCCTTTCCCTTTTTCTTTCTTTCTTTCTTTCTTTCTTTCTTTTTTATTTATTTATTTATTTATTTTTTGAGGCAGGGTCACACTGTGCAGTTGAAGCTGACCTTGAACTCACCATGTAAACCAGGCTGGTCTTCAACTCTTTAATTTGGCAAACCTCTTGCCTCAGCCTCCCTAGTGCGAGTGCTGGGATTACTGGCATGTGCCACCACACCGGGCTCCCTCACTCTTTTTTTGGACAAATGGATCATTCCTCACAAGCCTTGGTTAGCACTTGTAATCATATTTCTTCACCATTTTGCAGGAGTAGTTTTCCTTTTTTTTTTTTCTCCCTCTTTTACTGTTGTAGCAGCCAATGTATATATTTATCTTGAGAATAGGGAGTGTTTTATTCATTGTGGTGTTGCTCACCCATTATATACTACCTAGTCCTGAACATAAACTATAATTATTCTTTGGTAAAGATAACGACCTTAATGTATCAGTCTAGTAAACTATTTAGTCAGCAGCTTTTTGTTGTTTCATTTTTAAATGTTGAAAGCTTATTTTGTTTTTAAATGTAAGATTGTTCCTGGCTACTGTTAGTCTTTATATTGAAAATATTTGAATATGATCTTGGTCTTTAATGGGTTCACTTGATCAGTGCAGATTATTCATACCAGGATTATGAATTAATAAACTGAAAAAGGGTGGTAGTATTGGTCCTTTTAATTGCCACAGACTCTGATCTGCAGTGGTTAGTTGGCTGTTGATCATGGTGGGGAGTCAGTAGAAGTGTTTCAAGAAACACCATTAATCTATCACCATGTGCTTAACCATGGTAACATCATCTTTAAAGTATTTGGTTAATGGAGTTATGATTTGTTGCTTCAAATCTTATTTTATCCCCTTTTTATTTCTTAGAATCACATAAACGTTGTTAAATTTCCTTCATTTAGTTTGCTTTTTTTTGAATTGTTATGTATTCTGTATTATGCATGAGAACTCAGAAATTGGATATATCTGCTTATTAATACATAATAGGTCAAGATTGTGTTGTATGTAGCTATAATTACTTGCACATATTTGAACTGAAACCCTTTGTGAACCTATGACAACCCCTAAGAGACGAGCCCAAAAAATACCTGAAAGTTGGCTTTTATTTGTAGTATCCACTGTGCTAGCTTTTGATTGGCTCATCAAAAGTATAAGAACTTTCTCTCTGGCATTTTTGTTTGTCACTTTATGTAATTTTGAAATTTTAAGAGCAACTTAGGTAAATGTGGTGGCACACACATATAATCTCAGTACTTTGGAAGGCAGAGTATTGCTGCAAGTTTGAGTCCAGGCTGGCTGCATTAGTGAGTTCAAGACCAGGCTGAACCTTAAATAGGGAGAATCCTGTGTCAAAAAAACAAAACCAAACAACAACAACAAAACAGCAGCTTAGTGGTATAGTTAGAAATAATGTTGCCTTGTATTCAATTGGTGGTATACTTAAAAGGCTTTTTTTAATAGTTGGTACTTTTCATCTTCAGGTTGCATCTTTGGAAAGAGAGGGGAAGAAATTTATAAAGATAGCATTTCTCTTAGGTGAATAGAAAAGAAAGCCGATTTCATTAACTTCATATATTTCTTTAGTGGAAAGATTATGTTTGAAGACAATGTCTTCAAATATAACCAGCACCACTAATTCATGCTATTTCGTTAGATAAGAATTTAAATATTTACAATGGACTTAACAGTATCCCTTCTTGTCTCAAGACTGTTGCGGTAATCAGAAGACTAAGGATATAAAAGAATTTTGTAATGTAATCAAAGACCATATGCATAAATATCAATTTGTAACTGATAAAATGGGCTTTAATGGTTTTGCAGAGGTCATTGAGTTTGATATTATAGGAAAGTGATGTAGGAATGATCTTTCAAAACAAGGGAAAACTCATTTATAAAATATGCAGAGGAAAAACAACAGTAGTCTGTTTGTAATGGTGATAAAGTACCTAAGGTACTATATTATTCAAACAAGGGATACTGTGAAAACCCTACTTTTATTTTATTTTTTTATTTTTTTTTACATTTTATTTAAGGAGAAAGAAACAAGGCAGAGAAAGGGTACAAGTTATACAGATTTACAGAAAAAAATAAACAGTAGGAAATCACTAGTTAATGGATTACATATTGTCATCTTAGAAATAATTGTTCAAGTTACAAAATTAAAGCTTATAAAGTGGACATTCCAACAGTGAGACTGCAAACAGTTCTGTTCAGTGATGCAACAAAACTCAGCAATATCATTATCTGTCTTATACACTTAAATATACATGCAGTTATATCGTTTAGAGCACTTTCTTTTCCTCTCTTTTGTACAATGACAATTACACATTTTGGGTTTTGTTGCTCCCACAGTTCTTATTACTTTTTTGGAAAAGAGTAGAACCAAATGTGACATAACAGAACAGAGTCAGTCAAATCAAAAGGGTGGACATAATAGATAATGTAAAAGCATAATACAAGGTGATCAAAAATGGTTACCATAATGCCTCCTGCTATCTCTAATAGAATTGACTATATCATCAGTTATAATAAAATTGAACAAAACAGTAAAGAACAAAACCGGCAAAACCAAAACATTGGAGACATTACAGGTCTTCAAAAGTAGATAATAGTCAACCAGAATGGGCGTCATAATGAATCCCACTATCTTCACAGCTGTTGCCTAAACTTTCGAACCTGGTACTATCAAGCAAAACAGAATAGAGGGACATCAGTCAAAACAAGATGGTGAGAGCAATACAGGGCTTTAAATCAAGATAATGGAAAGTCAAAGTGGGTTACTATAATATATCGTACTATTTTTTATTTATTTTTCCCTTAATTAAAAGGATAAAAATAAAAAAGTAAATAATAAAATGGAGATTGAGATAAAAGAGGGCATAACAGCAAAACAGCGCAGATCAAAACAACCATTTAAGCAAAATAGTGTTTTACCACAAGATAATCCCGACATAAAAGTAGTTACCATATTGTCTCTTTCCTTGAAATCTTTGAGTATAACTTAGTATACTGTAGCATCAAATATATCAAAACAATGTAAAACCACTTAAGAGAGTGACAGTATTACAGGGTATTTAGAATCAACTAACAGAAAATGAGCAATGGTTTCTCTATAATCTCCTTGTCTATAAAAGTTTTTGCTTATACTATCATACATAATAAAATCCAATAAGATACAACCTGTTTAGACCAATGGAGACAGAAGAACAAAAGCTTGATGAGACTTCAAAACAAGATGATACTAAATCAGTATTACCTATTAAGACGTCATTTTCTCCAAAATAGCTGTTCCTATCATCCAATCTTTGCTGCCTCATTTCTGTTGAGCTCTTTCTGTCATTAGTTGTCAGTTTGTCTTCTACATTTTGTTTTCTGCTCCATTCATTGTGGCCTCCCCGCCACTATTTCTGGATTCTTTGTATTTTTCTTTTTTAGAATGTCCTGCAGTATTCTCTGTAGAGTTGAATTGGCGGTTGCATATTCCCCTAGTTCCTCTTTATCCTGGAAACACCTTGTTTTTCCATCAATTTCCAGGGATAGTTGTGCAGGATATATCAATCTTGGCTGGAGATTATTATCTTTCAAAGCTTGAATTATTTCCCCCCACACTCTTCATGATTTGATGGTTTGTGCCGAGAAATCTGCTGTAATTCTGATGGGTGTTCCCTTGTAAGTGATCTGTTTCTTGTCTCTGACGGCTTTTAATATTCTGTTCTTATATTGGATTTCTGGAATTTTGATTATTATATGCCTGGGTGTTGCTCTGTTTGGGTTGTAGGTGGCTGGGGTCCTGTATGCTTCATACAACTGAGTATCTTTACCTTTTGCCAAATTAAGGAAATTCTCCTGGATTATTTCTGTGAGTAGCTTTTGTAGTTCATTTGTTTGTGTCCCTACTTCTTCTTTTATGTTCTTAATTCTTAAGTTATAGATCCTCCTATCATCTTTTAGTCTTTGTATTATTGCTGTTTGTTTCTTTGTTATTTTTAAGAAGTTTTTCATTTCATTCTCCCATATTACAAATCTGCCCTCCAGTTCAGATAATCTGTCCTTAGTTTCTTTCAAGCTGTTATGCCAGTTTTCGATAGAGTTTTTAGTTTTCTGGTAATCTCTTTGAACCTGCTTCACGTATTCTATGCTTTCTCTATTTTCTCCGTCAAACAATTCTCCCCTCTTTTTCTGTTCTTCCATTCCACCATCTGTTTTTTCTTGGGTGGTGCTTAGCATTTCTCTAACTATTCTGCTTATGTCTAGCTTCAGGTCATTAATAACTTCATTCCTGAACTTGTCTATGAGGCTCTGGAGATAGTGCTTTATATCTATTGGTGCTATGTCTGCTATTACCTCTTTCTCAGGACTGGGGGCCGAGGAGCCTTTCTTGTTGCTGCCTCTTCCCATATTCTTTGTTCCTTATATATGCAAGCGCATATAGGAGGCCCAGCTTCCTTCCCTGTCGGCCACAGTCTGATTGAATTGTGTAGGCTAGGTGTTCCTGCCCACCGCAGTGCACCAGGAAGTTGCAGACCAGGCAGCCAATGCGGGGCCCGCCCCTCCAGGTCAATCTACCTTCAGGCGCTGGGATCTGGGTTGTGCTAGCCTACTGGGTCTCAGCCAGCAGCATCACGTAGGGTAGGCACTGCTCACCAATCCCGCTTGAGAGGAGGATACGTGTCTGAAGTCACTGCAGCACCCTGTTCCCGCAAGTCTGCCCAGTCCCAGAATGTCCTCTGTTGGAGTCTCCAAACCATGGAAGAGTCCCAGTTTCTCTCATTCACCGCAGGTCAATGCACAACTCCCTGCCCGTACTGCTTTCAGCTCCATTCACCGATTTCCATTCTCAGAGCTTTCGCGTGTCTCTCTCCCTGCCGAGCCGATGTAGACGCATCAGCGGCGGCGGGAAACCCAAATCGCAGCTTCCAATGGCGCAGGCTCCACCTTCCACACTGAGGCTTTTCTGTTCCTGTTATGGCACCAGTATTGCATTCCCAGTTGGTTTCTCTCAGCTCAGTTCGTTCTTGGGTCAGCAGGGCATATCTCCTCTTGCTTATGATTCCTTACTCCGCACCATTCCTGAATTCTAAGCTGGGTCTTTCAGAGAGCCTCTGTAGCTGCTGCTATCTGTCCGCCATTTTCTCCTGGAAGTCAAAAACCCTACTTTAAATGAGAAATTGAAACTCAGTGACTGATTAATGTGCTTGAAGTTTACGTACTGAAATTTTTTTATTATTTTTATTTTTTTACCGGGGATCAAACTCACAACTCCATGCTTGCAAGGCAGGCGCTTACGCTGCTGAGGTAAATCCCTGGCTACATACTGGAATTTAATGCTAGATTTTTTGCTCATTTTGAAGTTGCTAATCCTGTTATAGTCCTGTTACATGGAAATAGGGCTGTGTATAGCAGTGAAAGGAGCAGCTAAGCAGGACTTCAGTATTAAGAAATTAACCATTCTTGTCATTGCTGTTGAAGCAAGGATTAGAAATGATTAACACTTAGGATAGGTAATCAGTGAATCAAAAGATTTCTTATAGATAGAAAGGAACTTCAGAGAACTATCTGATATATAGAACTAAAAATAGACACCCTTTTTCCCATCTGCCAATCTCATCATCCTAAGAAGTTCTGATAAAAAAGCATTAAAATAAAAAGCTAATGTTCTTCAGTCTATCAAGTTTAGAAAGGGTTTAACTTGAAAAATAGTCACACTAGTAGAATGCTACTAGTAATTATGTAGATTTCTCTGTGAATCCTTTGTCGTCATGGCAGAAAGGAAAGTTGGTGAAAGATTGGTATGTAGCATGATAGTAGAAAGATTACATTTTTCTTGCTATTTGTGTAGACCTCTGCAAAATATTACTTTTTCGTACCAAGCCAAGAACAAAACAGTCTTTCAGAAATCCAAGAGATGCTTCAGGTATCTTCCTACAAATATAATTTGGTTTTTAAAAATTTGTATGTGACATTACCCATCTAAGTATAGATAAGCACTTGGGATAAGTATGATAAGTAAGATGAGCACTTGCATGAAAGAATCGACTATTTTTATTTTTAGGTCTTTTTACTTGTTATTGTGGTTGTTACATAGAAGCAAAAACAGTAAAAATGCACTGAGGTATTTATATATAAATATATAAAGTATTTATTACTTCTCTATTTTTTTTTTTAAGTAACAGAGATCAGTTTGTCAGCTGTCTTCTACTGAAAGACACTTAAGCGTTTATATTTAGGAAAAATGAGTTCTGAATTCCTGTAGTAGCAGAGTGTATAAGCCTGGCTTGGTGGCTCATGCCTGTAATCCCAGTTCTTAGGAGGGTTAGGTAGGAGATCCTGAGTTTGAGGCTATCTTGGGCTATATAGCAGGTTTAGAGTTCTGGGCCAGGCTGGATTACATAGTCCCTATTTTAAAACAAAACTAAAGATGTATATTGTGATTATTTCTGACTTGTAATAGAAGAGGTAAAGATAATCTGTTGCTTTTTTAAAAAGAATTTTTTTTTAAATCCCAAGTCCTTAATGTTTTTGCTGTAATATATTACTAAGGTTGATGGCTTTGAAATAGAAACAGTCAAATATTTTATTCTCAATTTTGGAATTTAAGATGTACTGAATTCTCTGTTTCTATATATTCTGCAACAGTTTTTTCCAGACAGACAAACTTTACTTTTTCTTTTTCTGACCAAAGCTTGAGATTTTAGCTTCAAACGCATATATTTCCTTTTAAATTTATATTCTTGAAGTATAGTTACATGGAATTTCTAAGTTTAAAAAGGTAACATCTTCACTGTAATTTTAACACATGAAATACTTTGATCAGAAGATATTTCATAACATTTCAGAAAGGTCTTTGTCAGGAGATGAAATTACCAGTTTTTATGCTGACAAATAGGTGAATATGGGTCACATAGAGCTTAAAAGAACAACTGGGTGGTTATAAAATATGCAAGGATGGAGGGATTTTTTTTTTTTGTAGTAGTGATTATTCCCACTTGTAGAAAAAGGCTAGTGATTATTTCTGTAGAAGGAAAATACGTTTGCTTTATTTTATGGTTATTTTAAATAGTATATTAAAATTGCCCACGCTTCCCATTTAAACAGCATTGTTTAAAAAAAAGTCTGTAGAAAATTATCCACTGCTTACTGTTTTCAGCTGCAGCTGTCATGACTGTTTCTACAGTTTGAAAAGGATTTTTCTTTAAAGAAGTGGCTTTCACTGATTACTTAGTAAACTGGATGCTTGCTTGCTGCAGGTATAGCACCCAATCAAATGTAGTAAGTGACTGGTGTTAATTTTGAGTCACTTAAGGTAAAGAGATTGTTTCAGTGGGAAGTGTATAATGAGATTTCCACTGTCTGCATAAAACTAGAGGCTTTGCAAAATGAGTGAGAGAAGATCCTCTTTAAGGTGACAGGTTTGGCAAAGGTAAAGCAGACATGTGAGATACAGAATGAGTGAGATGCCTTTACACTTTCCTGCTATGTGAAAGTGATAGTTGATCTTACAGGTCAGTTTCTTAGATCTCCAGACTTCTGGTGACACACTATGGTTGTTGCCATAACTCTTAAAAGCCTCACTGGGGACTACTTCCCTGATTATCATTTGTGTATATATATCAACGTCTCTCAAATACATACCTCCCACTTCTCCCAAGTGCTAAAAAATCCCTTAGCATTTACTGCCATCTGATATATATTTTGTCTATTTACTGATTGTTTTCTCAAAGTAGTGTATAAACTCCACTAAAGTAGGTGGTTTGTCCACTGTTGTGTATTCCTAACTCTGAGACACAGATTCCATATTATACTATGTAGTGAGTATTTGTAGAAAAAAAGTGAGATTTCTGTTTGTTCTTATTGAGGTTTGCAAAGCTTCAAGAAGATGAAATATAAAGATTCTTGTTCTAATTGCATTGAACATGAAACAGAACTTGTGTTATTTATTTCCCCTGACTAGGCAGAATTTATATTGTTAAGAAAAGTCAGGGGGAAGTGGTACACTCCTGTAATCCCAACACTTGGGAGACTGAGGCAAGAGGATCTCTGAGTTCAAGGCCAACCTGTGCTACATGGTGAGACTATCTCAAAAGAAACGCTAAACAAACAAACAGTTATATAAAGCATAAAAATTCTTTTGGAGTCCTATTTACCTTTTAGTCAGTGGGGTTGGCTGTTGGAGAATAATATTACTCTGGCTATAGGAAATAGTTTTTGCCTGTTACTGTATTTTTACAGCTGGATCTTGTGAGTGGTTTTTTTGTTTCATCTTTGAATTCACAAAAATTTGTACCACACAATGCAGAAGATACAGAGGGAGAATATTCTTGAGAATTTATTTTAACAAAGTTAGCAAATGAATCTTGTTGAAACAATTGGAGCTGTCTGGTTACAATTGAGACTCTGTTCTTGTTTTTTAATTGAGTCATTTTTGGACATAGATGTGTAAAAGTCTAGTATCTTCAACTCCACAGAGGAGCTTAGTGACTTTTCTGAGAAGAAATGGTACATCATTTGCATAGAGATTTTCTTTGAAGTTAGGAGACTAGATGATTTTCCTGGTGCAGAAATAGGATCAGGGACGAAGGTTAAATACTGTTCATTGATGGGGGCGGAATGAGAGGACAAAGTAGATGAGAGTAGAAGCATGTTTGTGTTTTAGGAAGGCTGGGGAAGTTCTGTCTAAAAGATAGATGTCTAAAAGATAGAACTGTTAGAAAAATACACATATATCAGCAGTAGGTCATGATAGTATATTAATTCCATAACTACATGTAAACTTTTTATCAGACCACTTACAACATAAAGTGACATTTATTGTCCAGATTCGGCTGCTTTTAAGGGTCAGGGACAACAGGTGTAAACTATGATTGTTGCAGGAAAACCAAGACTCAACCATTTCCAACTAGTAACATTCTCTCTTCAGACTTAGTCCCAAATCCATTGATCCCTTACAGATCCTTTCACACTTTGGTTTCTTTTTCCTATTCTTGTTGGAATTAAAGAAGTATTTCGATTTTATCTACACTCCCTTTGGACTGCTCTTTACAGCTGCTGTGGAAGTAAGTATAGTATTCACTTTTTATCTAAGAAGTCAGGATTTGTGTGTTTCTCATCCAATATAACATTGTTTCTGAGAGTCTTGGTAATATGTCTTGTAGCATGACTGTTGAACTATTTATGTTTAGAAAATAAAATAGAAATTTTTTTCACATACAGAATTTGCTCTTAAATTTTTTAATACTTAATTTTTTTTCCTATAGGTGAGATTATAATTTTTAAACTTGAGCTCTTCAAAGAAGAGAAGGAATACATCCTGAATTTACTGTGGATATATACAGTGTATATATTATCATACATATATTATTGTTAGAGCACTAAAATTCTTTTTTTCTTATTCCAGCTTAAATAAATATCTTAAATTTTTGTATTAAGTGATGTGTATGAGTTTTTATTATCTTGCATTTTCTGCTAAATTAAAAACTAACAAGCAATAAATCTTTGAAGTAATATGACTTCCTCATCTCTCAGATCCTTATTTGAAAGTAGGACGAGAATACGGTGTCTAGGTTTGGCAATCACCACTTTGGAGTACAGTTTTGTAATGGAACCTCAAAATTAGGAAGTATATAAATGAATCTGAACTCTTCTTTTTTTTTCGTTTTCACCAGGCTCTTGTTTTTCATGTTCTGCCTGCCATCTTGTGGTAGGAATTCAGAGAACACTTGCACCCTCATCAATTGTAGGTTCTCATACTAAGTACGCTTACCTTATAATCTAAGGCTGCTTTATAATGGGGGAGGGCTTGTTTGAACATATAAGTCAGTAGCAGTGAGGTTTGGGAGGATTCCAAAATGTTTCACTATAGAACATTTTTATGACTTCAGCTTTTTTTTTTTTAACAGATGACATTAGTGAAGAAAACATTGAAGAAATGATAATTTTGATAGGAGGTTATGCTGATTTGAAAAAGATGTTGATGAAAATTTTAAAAATTACTTAACAGTGCTATTAACTAATATTGTTTTGCAGTTTAAAATTGAAGTTTGAACAATTCATTATATTTGGCTTAATAGTGATCTATGACCTAATGGATTTAATTTTAGCCAAATGTTAATGTGTTTAGGGATTGGCTTTGTGTTCCTCACTCCATTTGAATTCTTCTCTAGGTTTTCCTTTCAGTTCTTTTTTCCTCTGCTGCATATAAAAAGGGTGTCAGTCCTTTCCCTGCCAGATATTTAAAAAAATATATTTGTATGTTCTGTCCTTGAAGCAGAGCTTTCTGTTAGGGCATTTTATACTACTTCACTAGTGTTGGGACAAGAATAGAAAAAACAGATGCTTTCTCTCAGTTGTTGATGCAGTTCTTCCAAATTATCACTGCACCAAAGCTAAAACTAAATATTGTTTCATTTTGATGATGGTAGTGTTGATAATGAGGATTCAATCCTGGGCATAGACTTTGCTAGGCAGACAGGTGCTTTACCACCAAGCCACATTCCTTAACTGTTATTTATTAATTTGATTGAGTATTTCGGGCCTCCTGTGTTAGATGCCAACAGTAGAAGAATGAGGAAATACAGATTTATGGGAGAAATTGGTATAGTAAGTCAGCAAGTATAGTAAATAGTCTAATTGTGATAAAATGGACATACATACAATAAATATCTGAAGGTGTGTGGCCCATCCCTTGTCTTACTGATTCCATTTTGGAATGAATACACACTTGCATGGACATGTATTGTATATACTCAAATGTGAAGCAACTCTAAATAGAAAGCAAACTGTCATTTAAGTTTTATTTATTTTTACCTATTCAGACATAAAAATACTAGGGATATAGTAAAACAATCTGAATACTGAAATTCATTAGTTAGAATATACATTAAAGATTATAATAAAATATGATTTTAAAATAATTTTTTCCTCCCACTCACATATCTCTCACAAAGATATTTGACTCATACTCCAGTGTGAATACAGATTAATATTTTTTGGTTATCTATAACTTCGTTATTTCAGTTTTAGTTGTATAGCATCTGTGCAAGTTCTTTCAGTTGCAGCACTTTCACGTTTATTTTAGAAAGTTTTAAGCCATCCATCCTTGTACCGCTGCTGCTTTCAGTCATGTATATTCCTGATATCTGCAAAATAACTTTTTTATCTTGCTTTTTAAAGTGTTCTGAAGGTGCCCAATACTTGCAACTGTGTGGTTTATCCTCAGAAATGCTAATTGCATCTGTGTTAAATCTTTTTCTTTTAAATTTCTTTTAGGGTGTCCCATGAGCACTTGAGACTAATACTGAGAGAGATCAGTTTAGGTTGTTCTTTTCTAAAAAAGAATTTTGTGTAAAATAGCTAGATGATGAGTATTTGAAGATTTCACAGCGATTTTTCTATTAGTTTTTAAGAAAGAAAGTTCTGTCTTTTTACACAGTGATTAAAAAGATTGATTAGTTAATGAATGAAAAGTTTATTACCAGGGTAAATGTAAAATATAGCTACCAAACTGTAGAATGATATTTGTCATTCTTAATTATTACATGTGTTAGTCCATTCATTTTGTAGAGAACAGTGACAACAGTTGTGCTAAAAGGCTGTTTTACTTCTTAGAGCTAAAAGGCTGTTTTACTCCTTAGAACTGCAGTTTACTTAGTAAAGCAGGACTTTGTCTTTTGTGGTGGTATTTATTGGCAGTTTTTTGAGACAAGTTCTTGCACTGCAGTCCAGGTTGGCCCCGAACTCACTGTATAGCTTAGACTGTTCTCAAACTCATGACAATCCTCCTGCCTCAGCTAGGATTACAGGTGTGTGGTACCATTCCCTACTGGAGATTTGTTAAGATTTATTTACCATGCTGAGAAATTGAGCATTTGTTCAAAATATTAATAAACTTCTGGACTAGTGTCTTCCAGATACTTAACTATTGATATTATGTATCTTGTGTTTTCTTGTCCCGCCTTTTCCTTGTAGTCTTGAGGAAATAAAAGGAATATGTCATATTGTCCTTTCTGCCATTAATCATAATATGTAGCAAAGGATCTGAGATGAATTATAATACAGATCTGATATGTGCTATGCAATGTGGGAGGTGCGTACAGAGATTCGTAAAATTACAGAAATAAGCATATAGTTACTTTTGAAATTGGTTTTGGCTAACTTCATATACAGTTTACTTGCTGAGTAGTTTGGGAATTTTTTTCTTTGTATCATTACACAAGTATATTAGTCAAATACAGAACATATTTTAAAAATCAAATCTTCACTAATTTTTTAATTAATGTGAACATTTTCTAGATTTGTTGGGCTCATAGAATTTCATGAGATAATATTGCAGAGAATATGTTTATTATCAGCAATATTATTGCAGATAATATTGAGAGAATATGTTTAATTAACATAATCTGTTACTGGATATGTCCATATACAATATATTGTCAGTTATATCCATTAGCTTCATAATGTTTTTTGAAAGCCATCTAGATACCTTGTCTTTTTAATATTCTGAATGCTGTCTTTGTTCTTGTCTTCCAATTTTCTGTGTCCCTGTCACTTCTCAGCATTTTATAGTCAATCTTTGAGCACTCTTACCCAGTTATTACTTAAAATCTAATCAGTATGCTGTTTAAATTTATTTCTTAAAGGTATGAATTAGTCTGAAGTAGATATTCGTGAGTTAATTCTAATGGAAATTAAATAATTATAGCACTGTGTTCACGTAGGGAACTCCACAAACATTAAAGTTAGCAAATGAGGAGTGCATCTTAATTTGTACCATATTTTGTGGAGTAAGGAATAGAAATGCTTATTGCACTTCTCAGACATTTAGTGATTAAGACCAGCATAAGTGTACTCCAGTGTGTGTAATTTGTTTTGATTTAAATGTGATTTCAACTTGGCTATATTCTAATTTTCCTGTATTAAAAAAAAGTTCTGATTCTTTTTGTCAAAATCTCAGAAACTGTGTATCGTGTTTCTCAGAGAATATTTCCTTTTTCTTTGTACTCCTGATAAAATTTCTGATTTCATCAGTGAAGTGTCATTTGTTTAACCACTTAATTTGCCTTCCAAATACAATTATGTCTCCAGTTTTCTAAATAATTGAAGAAATTAATCTTGTATTACTGGGATAGAGTATGAAAGCAGTTAATTTTTGGATCTAGGGATATATGGCTCAGTTTTAGAGTGCTTGTTTGGCCGATGTGAGGCTATGGATTTGATTCTTGGTGCCAGTAAACAAACAAATGAAATAAAAATGAAAAGGAAACAGGGAGGTTATTTTTCAGAAAGACTTTTTGGAAGAGATAATCACATTTGGCTAAATGATTATGAGATACTGCTCTTTTAGAAAAAATTAATACTGTTTTTTAGCCATGGTCATGTACTAGAAAATCTGACTTTAGTATCACCATGGTTTTGAGACAGCCTAGTGAATGCCTGTTTTCCTGGGAATTTAAGAACTTTAGTGCATGCCACTAGTTGGGTTGCCTGATTTGCTGCAGAAGTAAACTTGTCAATGTCTTAATTGAGGTTTCTGAAGTTGGTCTAGGAGGCCTGTACAGACTGGCTGCCTGTACTTTGAGTGTGATGATAGGTTAGCAAAGCCATCTGGTAACAGATCTGTTTTGTAGGCTGAAAAATTTCCCTTTAATACAAAAACGCTTTTGTGTTTCCACTATTTTTCCAATTTTTAATTAGTTCAAATTTGCTTTACATTGGGTAGTTGGGTATTTACTTGCTGTATATGTAGGTATCCTTATCCTTTACAAAGATTTAATTAACTGTATAGTCATAAATCTTCAGGGCCTTCTTATGTAAATACAAATAACACCTGCTTGCTCCATCTCAGACATTACTGGAGGAACATATTGAGAGCATTTTGTGCGGTAGGATTTGGTCCCTTCCATTTTCTGTTGGGAAAGTGCTTTTCATTGTTATGGTAAGGCTGTGTTTTTCATGCTCTTTTATAGTAGAAAATTATTTGAACCCACATGCATGTGGTACTTACGTTTTTGAGTATGGAGTTTGGGAATTGTTGATGAAATATTCAAGAAAGTAGTGCAGTTTTTAAATTCTCGAGGTAATACAAGAAAACTAATGTGTTCTTTTGGAATCTTTTTGATTAGTAAGGAAAATTGTTACTTAGTTTTTGCTTTTAAAAAATAGTATCTTCTGGACTGAGTGAGGGGCAGCAATGCCTACTGAAATTCCCATGGTGTTTGTGACTTGGAGCTAGTTGTTTTGGTTAGTCAGGTGGGAAAAACATTTTTCTTTGGAGTTCTTAAAATTCCAACTTGCCAAGATTTTTAAGTTACTGCTACAGTAGAAACATTGTACAAAAGAAAAATAATACAAAGAGAAAATGACTGGCTGAATTGAGATAGATCTTTCTCAAAGAAGGGGATGAAGAGATGGAGGGAGGAAAGAGAGAGGGGATGAGGAGTGAAAAAAAGGAATTGGGATTACATGTACCAACTCTACACAAAGAATGTAAACATGTACTGAAAACATGTATATCTACTGGAAGAAATCAAGAATGGATGGATAGAGGTAGGAAGGACAACAAAGGGAATTAAAAAAAATTAAGATGTTTTATATACATGTAACAACTTCCCACAATGGAATGTAAACATTTACACACTTGTACTACGCTAAAAAAAAAGATACTCTGGCAGGGAGGGCGATTATGAGTAAAATAGGCACATGAACCTCTCTCCCAATGTGAAACTATTGGGAAAGGAGAGGCGAGGAGTTACAAGTGTGTGTATATATATATATATGTGTATGTGTGAAAGTGAACAAAATAAACCTTCAGGCTAGTAATGTGGCTTAGTGGGAAAGCTCTGGGTTATCCCCAGTACTTCTCTCCCTCATCCCGCCATCTCTTCATCCTCTTCTTTGAGGAAGATCTATCTCAATTCAGCCAGTCATTTTCTCTTTGTATTTTTTCTTTTGTATAGTGTTTCTACTGTAGCAGTAACTTAAAAATCTTTACAAGTTGGAATTTCAACAACTCAAAAGAAAAAGAAGTACAGAAAGGGGGAGGGTAAATATATCCTGTGGAGCCTTATCAACAATTTATTATTGATTTATAGATTCAAGTGCATTGTTTTCTGTTTCCAACAGGCATATGTAAAAGAAATGTGCTTGCACTGAACTAAGCATGTTAATTGTTTATAATGACACCTAGTAAATTACATAGGACAATTTTGAAGAATAGTTTTTAAAACAAAGTAAACTTGTACTTTTTTTAAAAACCTACTATACAAAGTGTACTACTGTTTATATAACTTTAATAGCCCCCTCCATAATACTTGTATAACTTTACTTTTGCTTTTGATGTACTTGGATTCATAATCTCGGCATGAATTCTGACTTCATTTTCTTCTGTTGCCGTATATGAAGTAGTGTTTTTTTTTTTAGCTTCAGGCGTTACTCTCTAAATTTCATTTTGTTGTAGTGGTACTGAGGATTGAACCTAAAGCCTTGCACATGCGAGGCAAGTACTCTACCACTGAGCTACCTTCCTGGCCAGTATCCTTCAGTGTTTATGTGGTCATTTCTAAGCATACTACAGTTGATATTCATCATTACTATGAAAACTTTCATTTGTTATATCCCCTTTAATTTGAAAAATTGCACATGTTGGGCTCAGGTTTTTCAGCTTTTGGAAATAGTAAGTTGTACAAATAGCTATAGAATGTTGGTTTATTTATTTTTTTATATCAGGAATTGAACTCATGACCTCATGCCTGCCAGGCAAGTACTGTGCCACTGAGCTATATACCTGGCAGAATGTTGGTTTAGTCCATGTAAGAAATACTACTTGGGATGCTCTCTTAAAAACTCATGTTATAAATACACTTATGCAATGAGTGGCTACAGTATGTGAGGTATTTCTTTAGCCCTTTGGGGATATGGCAGGGAACAAATTAGAGCCCTACTCACATGGAACTTTATTTATTTTTATTTTGGTTCCTTTTTTTGCTGCTTGCTATATAGTACACATAATCCTTGAACTCAGCAATCCTGCCTCAACCTCTCAAGTCCTACAGGCATGCACCACCATGCCTGTTCCCACATGGAATTTTAAAACATTTTAGTAATTGAGTAATTTTGAAAGATTAAAATAAGAGGACTTTACCTTCCATAGATTATATTTGATACAAGACAAGTGCAATGTTTTCAGAACCAGAGGACAGGTGTAAGTATTATGAATATTCAGAAAGCAGAGATCAAATTCCAGATTTTACTTTCAGAAGCTGAATGTACACTTTAAACTTGAATTTACTGTTTCATTTCTGCTGTTCTGTCGGCACTTTCATGCTTTGTTTTTAAATCCCTGTTGGCTGTTATCTAAATCTATTTGTTTAGATAACATGTTGGAGGATTGTAAGCAGAAAAATATTCTTAGTTACATTGTCATCTCAAGGTTAATTTAGCTCATTTGAATTCATAGTTAATCATTATAAAGCTGAAAATTTTAAATGGAAAATTACATATTAAGCCATGAGTAACTTAAAATTTTTCTCTTTGGTAGTTTCCTGAGATATATTTTTAAAAGTAAGACAATACCCTTCTTCGGCTTTCTCTTTATTTTCTAAATTGGATTATCTTTTGTATTTCCTGTATTCAGTGTACTAATGATATCTTTTAAGCAGATTATGTGTGATACTCTGAGGTCTGTTAAGAACTTTTAAAAGTCAGTGTTGGCTTTGAAACAGTAGTGTACTACTTTATAGTAATGTTTTTGAGTTTGAAATACAATATTAGAGCTTTCATTGCTTTAATATTATCAAAGTAATACTAAATAATAGTTTCTGAGTTATTGCTGACTTGGAAATTTATACAATAAGAAAACCTATTTTCAGTTTTATTAGCGTTTGCTAGTTAATATTGGCTAATACCTCACCTTTCTCCACCATACTGAAAAGACTGAGAAATATTTTATCTAAGCAGTCAGATCCTAACCCAATCACAGACCAGATTTCTGTTTTCATCTTTCAGTTAGTGCAGACACAGCAGTCTAGGGAAGGTTAATAAAGGTAGTAGACCTTTTTAGCTTGCTCAAGCTTCTTTATGAATGATGTCTTCAAAAGTATTTTTAATAGAAAAATTTTAAACAAAAAATTTAATTTTAAAAGGATGAATAGTATCAGTATTATAACTCAGCAAGTCCATGAATAGTAAGAAAACTAAAAGTTCCCCAAGGCCTTGAAGCACTTCCTTTTGAGATGAATAAAGTACCATAAGAGAGTCTGATTTACTTTCTGGTAGTATTGATCATTTATGAATCCTAATCAGTACTTACTTCTTGATATTCTCAGTTGCTCTCCTAAAGAGTTCTTGACAGTTCCCCAAACTGTCTGTTGTTGCTCCACTTTGTTAGATTTTTCATGTTAGTGTACAGAATTGGCATTAGGAATAAATTAAAACCAGGTATAATTAATCTTAAAATTTTTTGTTACAGACTTAATTCAGTGTACAAATGAGATGAATGTGAACATCCCACAGTTGGCAGACAGTTTATTTGAAAGAACTACTAACAGTAGTTGGGTGGTGGTCTTCAAATCTCTCATTACAACTCATCATTTGATGGTGTATGGAAATGAGGTAAGAATTTTTGATTAACAAGTGTATTGGTATGGTGACTTATGATTTAACTTGCTTTTGAAATTTGAACACTAATTTCATCAAGTAAATAATGTAGATAAAAAGAACAAGGTGCCTAGTCAGAAATATACTTGCAGGTCCTGCCTTTTGAGGAAAGATGGCCTGTATACTAGAAAACAGAAAGTGGGTCAGAGCAAAGAAGCTTTCAATAATGAGATAAAAAAGCAAAAATAATTTCAAGGAGTGATTTCCAAAAGCAGCACTCATCTTTGCAGTCTTCAATTACAGACCACATATTTGTCTATATCACTTGTTTTTTATTGTAGCACAGATTTCAGTCTGACTTCATATGGTTGTCTGTGGAAATACTTTACTTTGTTTATAAGATGAAAATTAAGATGACGTTTTGCTAAGAGAGACAGTTTGAAAAATGTCTTCTTCATCAGAGGTGTATCTGAAGTCTTTGTTGCTCAAAAGCATAGAAAATTAAGCGTAAGCTGAGCTTTTGCATTTTTCTGTTTGGAGAGAATCATCTTATTTGCCTTGATAGAATGGTGGCTAATTTTTTGGTTTTCTACCTGAAGCACGTATTACAGCATAAATTGTAGATGATTAATAAGTGAAAGTGCAGAAAAATTGGTGGATGAAACTTTAGAAAGAGCCTTTAAATATTTCATTATGAAAAATTTCAAGCATCTGCTATAGAACAGTGAAATAGTGAAGTAAATGCGTGTGTACATGTTATCTACCTTCAATATTTTACCATTCTGGGGCAGCTATATCTTGTCAAGTCTAATTGTGTTTTCCTATACACATGCGTTGTTGCAAGTTTTTAAACTTAATCCTCTTAACTTTCTCCTATAAAATGTTAAAAGAAAAACTATGGAAAGAAAAACAAATTGGCTGTCCTATAAATGACTTTTATGGTTATTCATTCCAAGTTTTCTTGTGTAATGTAAAATGAGAATCTGTGAACCATTTGCCAGATTGATGGCATGATATTTATTACTTACCATTTTGAGTATCACTAGGATATTATTAAGAACATAATCAAAACTCAGTTGGGCCAGGGTTTTAGCTTGGTGGCGTTAAGTGCCTGCCTGGCAAGTGTGAGGTTGAGTTCGATCTCCAGTTACTGCAACCCCCCCTCCAAAGAAAACTTTAATTAAAACCATGTCCTTGCAGCTAAATCCTCTGACAAATGTAGAAGGGACTAAGAAAATTTAGATCTCCTCTCCTTATAGACATGGGTGAAATAGCTGGAAAGAGTAAAAACATGTTGATTCATAGAATGCAGAGGTTAAGAAGAGTATTATCTGTCTACAAGAAAATTATACTAATAGTGCCTTAGGATATTTTACTTTTTTGAAAGAAGTTGTTTTAGGATAATGATAAAGTATGAGTCTGGGGTAATCTCAGGTGAACATTGTCTGAGTCAAGTGAGTCATGAGTAGTAGTGTACATCTTAGTTAATGGTAAACCTGCATGTATTTAAAGAAAAAAAGAAAAGAAAGGGAGACCTAAGTGAATGAATTTGAAATGCATTTACTAAGCTGTCTGTTTCAGAGGAAGGTTAAGGTAATGTATAAAGGAAAGTTAAGGTAATGTACTACAGTAAGCACTTTGGAAAGCATATCGACAGTATTTTGAAAACAGAAATTTATACATTTGTCCTGACATAATTCAGTCTGTATATGTCCTGAGAAACTAAAATATTTGTACATGTAGATCAGCTTAAAAGATATCATTGCAGCATTGTTAATAATCATAAAAACTGAAAACAACTTAAAAATCTCAAAACAAAAGAAATGGAAACAATGATGTATTAGTTCACTGGAATACTAGAACATCATTTAAAATGAATGAATTAGATTACCTATACTAAGTGAATAATTTTTGGGGAAAAGTTGAGTTAAAAATATAATGCAAAAGAAGTATAATATATATAAACCACAAAACAAAACTCGACTTATAAATGTTTACACAGGTAGTAAAATTGTGAAAAAGTGCATGGACTTCAGAAAAATAATCAGTGCTGAAGGAGGAGGAAGGAGAATGACATTGAAGAATGTATTCAGTGGCATACATTTTGATTCAATAATAAGTAAATATGTTGTAGTTAATCTGGGCAAGTAAGAGTGTCTTTATAATATAGTTCTCTTTTATGATTAGGAATATTTTGTTTTTTAAAAAGAAGTCATAAAAATTTGACACACCAGGTACCTATTTGTAGATGTTAGCCAAAGGCAGTAGTATGTGTCTGTTATCCCACCTCCTTGTGACTAAGGTAGGAGAAAACTTTGAGCCTAGCCATTTGAAAAAGCCTGAGGAATATAACAAGATTGTGTATCAAACCAGCAAACTACATACAAAACAAAAATACAGATGAGATCTTTGTGATTAGCTGTAGTACTAATACTCTGGCAGTGATGGTGAATCATTTGAAGCTTTCATTGATAATAAATAGCCATCTGTGGCACACATAGATTTGCCCCCAATAAGGTTTAAAATTGCCCTCTTTAATATTTTCACTTCAGTACTTTCAAAAGCTTTGGCATTAGGCTTTAATAAATTCCTGTATACTAGTGAAAAAACGTTTTTAAGTTTGGTAAGTAATAGAAATGAGAAATTTAAACTAGCTAAACGTAATGGAATGTGTTAACTATAACTGTCTACTAATTTTCAAATTAAAATTCATGAGATGACAATACCTTAATTTGATATTTTTTTTCCTGCAGCGTTTTATTCAGTATTTGGCTTCAAGAAACACATTGTTTAACTTAAGCAATTTTTTGGATAAAAGTGGATTACAAGGTAAGAACGGCTTATTCACATAGAAAAGCAAGAGTAACCTCATATGAGTATAGTAGAATTAACATGCTTTTTTGGGGAGAGTACTCTTTTAAACTTCATGTTTTTAGAAGGCTGTAGGGGAATAAAATCCTTTAATTTGAAGATTAAGATTGATTTAATTTTCTCAGAACTCTAATAAACAGTACAAGGTAGTTATTTGGGAGCATGGACTCTTGAGTTGGACTGCCTGGGTTTGTTTCTTATCTATACTTAGCTATATGAACTTCCTGTCCACATTTGTAAAATCAAGAAAAACGACAGTCTTTATCCATTATGGTTGTTAGGAGGTTTAACCTAGTTAATAACTAATGTAGAGTACATAGAGCACTGCTGGGCATACTGAAAATACTGTGTAAGTGTGTACTCACTGTTACTATTGCTTATGATTTTACACTGAATTCCTCATATTTTATTTGCTGAGTGTTTTTTTAATCTTATTAATTATTAAGTTATCATGTCCTTAAAATGGAAATGAAGCAGTTTTAGTGGTAAGGTTTTAAGAATTTCCTTATTCATAATTTTTAGAACCCCTCCCCTTTTAAAAGAAACTCATTCTGAAAATTATAAAAATGAGGCTAAACAAAATATGTTATTTAGTGGTGATTTTGAAAAGTAGTTTTGATTGTTGCTATATTTTATTGGAGGGACAAAACATATTAAATATATATTGATGTACAGATATATGAATAAACTTCTAGGCTAGTGACTAAAAGAATATGTCATACAGCTACCAGTTGTACTTGGGGTAAGAATGCTAAGTGAGTCCAAAGGGTTAAGGGCATGTTTCAGAGAAGTGAGGTCTTGGAAGATGAAAGGTATTTTCCCTGTGAGAGAAGACTAGGTAGTATGGACGAGAGGTAACAGTGTGAACCAAAGAGTTGAGGGATGTGAGTGTATGTAAAGTGTACTAGTAGATAGAACACTGGATGAGGAGGAAGGCAGTGATTTTTTTTTTTAAATTGCTGATTTTTCTCCACGGATTATCAGTTCACTGATTTTTTTTAAATAGGCATTCAGTGACTGTTTCCTGAATGAATGGTCAGTGAAGGTAAATCCAGTCACATTACATTTTTGGTTGTTTTGGTACTGCATTTAAAAGTAGCAGAGATAATTAGTTAAAGTTAAATTTGTTAGATGAAAATGATTTGCAATAAAATGAAGAGTTAAAGTTTATAGATTTCTTAAGCCAGTTAATCAGTAAAATACAGTTTTTAAATTTTTTTAAGAATAATGTTTATGAGGCTTTATATTGTTGAAGTATTCAGATTCTGTAATTATGATGAAAGTATAACAATGACATGTTTTTTGTTTTAAATCCATAAAAGTGTCTTCTATCGTATTCTTGTATATTGCCATTTCATTTTACTGGGCAATACTTTTTATAAGATTAGCATATCTTATTTATGGTAGTTCAAAATAATATATAACTAATGATTTCACATGTATAAAATTTTTAAAAGTTGCCTGATGGTTTGAGTAATGGAATTTATAGTTCCATAGGATATTAAAGTTGAGTTGTGAAGTTATTATCTTGTATAAGAGAACATGTTCTAATTCTTGCTGAATAGGAATATTGATCAGAACCAAGATTGACTTCTTATTCTAGTGAAATTCTAAGTAAAAGGTTTTTAAAAAGCTGTGTATGATATAATTGACTTTAAAAATGTGAAGTCTTGAGAAGTTGATCAATGTCATTAATTAATTTTATGTCACCAAATTGAGTAGGGATCAAGATAATACAGCAATTAAATAACAGGTTTTTGTGGGTAAATGAAGAGTTTAACTGTTTATAAAAACAGCATATTTCTTTTCTTACAGGATATGACATGTCTACATTTATTAGGCGGTATAGTAGATATTTAAATGAAAAAGCAGTTTCATACAGACAAGTTGCGTTTGATTTCACAAAAGTGAAGAGAGGGTAAGTTATACTTTTTTTTTTTTACATCAGTGTATATCAGGTATCTTTGTAGTAGAAGTTTTAAAAAGTTCTTTTTTATCTAGCAGCTATGCTTAGATACCATTCACCAAATATAAAATTCACCCCTCTAAAATCTACAGTTCAGTGGTTTTTAGTGTATTTACATAGTTGTCCAACATCATTACTACTATGTGATGCCAGACAGTTTTTATCACCTCATAGTTAGTAGTCAGTTTCCATTCCCGTTTTCACCCAGATGCTGACAACCACTAATCTATTTTCTTCCTCTATTCCTTTTGTCTATTATGGACAGCTCATGTAAATGGAACTATTCAATTTATGGCTATTTGTGTCGTCAGACTTCTTTCATTTTGCGTAATGTATTTCACCTGTAGTATATAGAGTTTGCCACACCATGTATACACACTTTAGGAAAAGAAAGATCTGTGAAAGTGTTTTAATGCTGAATTTATTGAGAGATAAAATTAATACATGTTACCTTAGACCTCTGCAGTTACTGGAAATGCTCAAAGTGGTAACCATTAGCTTCCAGATACCTGTTAATATGGTGAACTGCTACTCAGATAAGCTTGGTCCTTTGAGATTGCTGTACATGCATTTTAATTTCTTAAGGACCAACAGTGTAAACACATTCTCTGTAACATACAATAACATCCTCTAGGATCCCTCATAGGAGGGTAGCATCGTCTGTTGAAAAACATATTTTTGTTTTCCTGAAGCATGTGTACATTGTTTTGGTGGACTCTGTATGTTGTGGAATAAATCAGTACTTTCTTTCTTTCAAATGGTTTCTACTTTTTGGCTATTAGAAATAACGTTACTATGAATATTTGTGTACAAGATTTTATGTAGATTATTTCTTTGTTTTAGCACTTTAAGATACTTTCTTAATTCACTATTATCTTTTCCCTCGGGTATGTGAGTATGCCTTGGAGTGCTGGGCCGTAATTCTTAAATGTTCTGAGTAACACTCAAAGTGTTTTTCAAAGTAATGGAACCATTTTATGTTTCCACCAGCAGTGTGTGAGTTCCATATTCTCTATATTCCCCCTCCCCCCGCAAAAAGAAAAAGAAAACACTTGGTTATTGTATGGTTTTATTTGTTTTGTTTGTTATTGTCCTATTGGGATATGAGGTAATATCTTGGGGTTTTGGATTTTCTCTAATGGCTAATGATAGCATCTTTTTATGTGCTTATCTGCCATTGGTGTATCTTCTTTGGAAAAATGTCTTCAAATCATTTGCCAATTTTAAAATTAAATTTTTTTTCATTGTTGAGTTTTAAGCAGTTTTTTAAAATATATGTATTTTCTCCTAACTGCTTTCTATAATTTTAGTTGTCTTTGGACAACTATGATCTGAAGTTATTAATGGAAAATCACTAATTTAGAAGTTTCAAATTGGGTGTTAATAGAATCCCATGCCATTCTGTTTTGAGCATGAATCATCTCCTTTTCAGCATATACATGTTGTTGTTTGACACCACCCTGGTAGTCAGTTTGAAGTTTAGTACTGTGTGTAGTTTTAGGCATCCTGTGGGCTTCTTGGGACTTACTCCTCATGATTGAGAAAGGACTACTATATGTTCAGGAAAACAGTTCCTTAATCACATTATGACTTGGAAATACTTATACGCTTTTGGAACTTTCTTTCATTAAATTGCTGGTGTCCTTTGAAGAACAAAAATTTTGAATTCTAGTAAAGTCCATTTTGTCAATTTTTCCCTTTGGTTGCTTGTACTTTTGTTGTCATGTCTAAAAAAATATTTAGTATGTCACGAAGTTTTGCTTTGTGAATTTTATATTTTTAGCGTATACATCTAAATTTTAAAAGTATTTTGAAATAATTTCTGTATATGGTGTGAGGAGTGGGTCCAGCCAGAATACATTCTTTTTGTTTGTTGTTTTTTGGTTTTTGGTTTTTTTGGTACTGGGGAGTGAACTCACAACCTCATACTTGCCAAGCAAGGCACCTGTGCTGCTGAGCTAAATCCCCAGCCCAAAATTTCAGTTCCTATAGCCTGTGTGTTTTTGATACCAGGGATTGAACTCACGACTGCACACTTGCAAGGTAGGTGCTTATGCCGCTGAGCTAAATACCCAGCCCCAGAATTCATTTTTTTATATATATATATATCACACACACACACACACACACACACACAGTTGTCCAAGAACCATTTTATGAAACAATTTTTTTTTTCTCATTGAGTGGTCTTACCACTAATGTTGAATTGGCCATAAATAAAGATTTACTTTTGGATTTTCAGTTTTATTACCTTAATCTTATGTTTTTCCTTATGCCATTAACTCCCTGACTTGATTACTGTTGTCTTAGTAGCGGTTTTGACATTGAAATGTGTGAGTCCTTCAGTTTGTCTGTGTTTTTCTTTTCTAAGATTGTTTTGTCTTCTCTGGGAGGACCTTGCTTTGAATCTGTAGATTAAGGACTCAAACTCAGGGGCTTGCATTTGCCAGGCAGGCACTATGCTGCTGAGACCCCAAAGATATTCTTTTTTGTTTTTGTCTTTTTCATTTTTATCGGTGCCAGGGATTGAACTCACGACCGCCTGCTTGCAAGGCAGGTGCTTATGCTGCTGAGCTAAATCCCCAGCCCCCCAAAAGATATTCTTGAAAAGGGGAGTGATGACCCTTTTAGCGTTGAAGACCTGGCCTGAGGGGACTATAGCTTCTGTTAAAAAAAAAAAAAGGTGAATACATTTCTGAGCCTCCCTGCTAATTAAACACCTTAGAAATCTAAGCAATTGATATGTTGTTTGTAGTTGTTTTCTTGAAATTTTAAATTATTAAATTGAAATGGAAAATTTAATGAAGATGTAATCACACAGCTATATAGGAAATTTTAAATCCAGACTCAAATGTTCTGTGTTACAATTTCAAATTAATGAGGAGATATTTTGGAACTTACCAAATCTGAATTCTTCTGATTTTGTTTTACGTATTTTAGCACTTTGGAGACTTTGGTGAAGAGGTTCTTATTGGTCCTTAACCCTTGTATCCTGTCCAATAAGTCATTTTCTAGTTGGGTTTCTATTAATGCTTCGCTGTAAAGTATTTTCACCCATCCTCAAAGTATTTGTAGATTTCAGAGTATTTTAAAAATACTAACACTCACTTGCGGGTGTGTATATACATACACACACACACATACCCGGTTTGAAGGCCAGTCTTGAGACCGAGAAGAGTTCATGATTTTTCCCCCCCTCTGGTCTAAAAAACTAACTTTATAATTGGATGAGACTATCCTTTAATGATACACAGTAAAATTAGTACTTATTTGAATGAAACAAGCAGCCAAAATTGAGTGGGAACTAAGTAGTAGTACAAAAATAACATTGTACACATACATATAATGCATATGTGTGTCCATAAGTATCAATTATATAAATAAGAAAGAAAAATAAAGGCTATAGAGTTGACTGCAGACTGTAATTAAGATTTTTTTATATTATAGCAAAACCCCACAGACTAGAACTTTTGCAGAGGATTTTTATAGTAACAGAGTTTCATTTATAAAGACTTTATAATTTTGTTTTGTTTTAAGGTGTGGCCTCAATATGTTATTTCACCTGTCCTGGAATTCCTGGGCTCAAACAGTGATCCTCAGTGTCCCAAGTAGCTGGATTTACCAGCATGTACCACTCTGCCACATTTAAAATAATTTTTTTTGTGTTCATGGAAGTGATAACACTTTTTCTTAGTGCTCAGAATCAAACCCATGGCTTTGTATATGCCATACAAGCACTGTATCACTGAGCTACATCCTTAGACCAAAGTCAGGCCTTTAAAAATTTCAGGCCGTTTTGCAACCTCATTTATAGTGTAGTAGCAATAGATTGACCATCTGTTTTACATATAGTTGAATTCTTAAGTGAATTTTCCAGTAGAATAAATCCTTATAATAAGATATATGTATTAAACATTTTCATAGAAAACTCCTAATTACTATTTGTAAAAGTTAAACCAAATTATTGAATAAACTACAGGTACAAATATATTAATATTAACAAATTGCGATATTGGGCCCCCTCTCTCATTTTTACAATGCTATTTTTCCTTTGTTAATTGCGTTTTGGTGTTCCTTACTCATTTCTTTATTGGATACTTTTATTCTTTTCTACTATATTGAGTAGTGGCTCTACAGGTAGATGAATGTAAATTTGAAAACTAACTTTACTGTATTCCACTGAAGATACTTTAGGTAGCTTGCTTACTTAGAATATATAACTTTATTTTGAAATAATTTCAGTACTGGAAATGTTTAAAAAATATTTAAAGAACTTTTGCTCTTGTCTCTCTCTCTCTCTTTCTTTGTTTCTTTTCTTTTGGTTTCTGTCTTTTTGAGACAGGATCTCACTATTCAGTTCAGGGTGGCTTTAAGCTCATTTCATGTCCCAGGCTGGTTTCAAACTTGCAGTGAACCTCTTACTTCAGCTTCTGAGTGCTGGAATTACAGGCATGCACCCCCACGCCTGGCTTTTTTTTTTTAAAGAGAGGTTATCATTATGTAGTGCAGACTACTTACCTATTACAAACAGTATGAAATAGTAGTATATGTAATGCTAAGTACATTATACTCAATAAAGAGCTTTTTGTGTATTAAGAAAATAGGTGGTCAGAGTTACATTATTTTTCCCTATTCTTTTAATGTTACTAAAAGCTTTTAAAATCTTGAGGCATCAAAATTATCCCCCCCCTCACTTTTATCTTTCAAGCAAGCTCAGAAGCTTCTATAGCCCCCTGCCCCATCAGTTATCTCTTCTCAAGTTTTCATAAAAGATATTTCTGGAATCAATGTCTTTTTTTTTTTAAAGAAGATTTGTCCATAATCAAAACTTCATTGAAAAACTGCCATCAAAATAGGAGATCAATGCTATGTACCTTACAAAATCAAACATAATTACGTATCTTGGTAGGTTCATTACAATTACTGAGCTTTTATGATAAGGCTTTCTGTGAAAAAACAAATTCAGGAAGTTGTATAGATCATTAGTGTTGCTTTCATCAAAATGAGCAATCTTCTATGAGTCTAGCCTTTCCTCCTGTAGGCTGGCACAAAATGGTTGAACAACCTACACAAAGAACCACTGTGTACATGGCTGAAAACTGTAGTAATCTTGTAGCAACCTGGACACTTTACATCCATAAAATAAGAATTTGTACTTTGAACTAGGCGCTTCTTTTTATGTTTCTTCTTTTCTTCTTCCAAGGAAAGGTATAGTAAATCTCTGGCCAAAGGCATGGTGATCTCCCGCCATCCGGCGGGACAGCTCAGATTGCTGACGCCACCCGCAAGGCGTACGCGCTCGGCCCCTCGGCCCAGAATCAATATCTTATACAAAAAAGATTAATTCATTTTTTTAAACAGTGAGAAGCTAATGTATTTTGAAAACAGACGTATAGAATATTCAAAAACCAAACTGAATTGCCCAGAAAATTGTTAATGGCTTTTCACGCATAATGTCCTTTTTTCTTTAAAGCTCTATTATTATTCTGGAAAATTCTTAATCATTCTTTAGGAATTCATTTACATATTTCTTTGAGAGAGTCTGGTTTCTGTTGTTAGATTATATATGACACTTGATGAGTAAAATATAGTCATCTTCTTATTTATATCTTTAGGGCTTATCATGGTATCAAAACACCCTATGTAGATGTTAATTGTTTTCAGACATATTGCCAGATGTGTTGATAGAATATGTGAGATGCTTGTATACATAATGGATCTAATAAATTGCCTGTGTGTTTATCTTTTCAGTAGTTTGTATAACATTCCATGATTTTGTAATATTAACTCATCATATTAAATTGTTCTTGTAAGTTGGTGGAGTCCAAAATGAAGACATGGTTGTATAAGCAAAAGAATGATCTAGTCTATAAATAAGAAAGCAAACTTGTAATGTACTCCTGTCTTATATTTGGGGCAAGTATCTGATTTTAATGACCATCTGCATGAAGTCATATAACTTTGTCTTACACATGGAATATGAATTGTCATTCACTTGGGTTCAGTGAGAACCGTATTTTAGTTCCTTTGAAGTCTGACATGAGTATAATGGTGACTGAAGATCTTTCTGTTTTTAAATTTTTTTTTTTTATTTTAAAGAGAATAAAGCCAAACAAAGCAAATAAGAACAGAACAATGCAAGCAACCCAGGACTTCACAATAAAACAACAGGAAATCATCATTGGCTACCTTAATGTCTTTTGTTTTCTTCAAAATAGTGGACAACTATTTTTTTTTAAGGGTCTTTCTTACTTGAAGAATTTAAATGTTTTTCTGGGAAGAAATGATACGGAGGCTAATGAGACAGGAAGGAATAAAAAATGTCTCCTTTCTGGCATAAGACATTGGGAAGATGATACCTTTTTCTGGAAAGATTTTGGGGAGCATTGTAGGATGTAGGGATAAAGAATTAAGGATTCAATTTGGAAATGCTAGCTTTAAGATGCCTTTTATTTAAGCAGGTTAAAATATCTAATAGAGTATTTGACAGCTTGGAATTTAACCACATGAGCAGGGCTCATATGGGAAATAATTGAAGAAAGAATATAAAGTCAACTTACATGTAGTTTGGATTCGAAGAAGACCAGCCTGTGTTACTTCTTTTGTTGTTATATGGTTGTAAATGAAGTTTTTTGGGAAGTTATAACCAGAGAGTTTGTGTGGGCAAGCGGGGATACAGATGTAGGAGAATGAGGTTTGAGAGTTTATTAGAGAAGGCTAAGGATTGTGAGCAGTGCTGATAACCTATTTGAGGTTGATGATGATGACTGTGGTTTTGCCATTTTGCCCAGATTTCTAACACTCAAGTGTGTACAGACATGGAAAAGTTAAGTGTTTGCTTAGCCAGATTTTCAAATTTGCCACATGACTGCAAAGGAAAAAGAAAATTGCAAGAAAACTAAGGATACAAGAAAGTGTTTATAACAGTAGTCTGTGGGATTCTAAACTAGTTGAAAGTAACAGTGAGAAAGTGGGGGTAGTGGTAGAATTGATACATTTAGGTTTTGGTTTTGATTAAGAAAAAACATAACTTTGGCCTTGAGGATTCTTGGCCAAAGCCACTGAAAGGCTAAAAGGTTCTTGTTATTGTGATTATAGATTAACATGTCTAAATTTTGTCTTTTTTCATTGGGGAGCTGAGGTTAAGGTGTCTAGTGACAGTAAGGTTAGAATTTTTAGCAGTATGGCAAACCTATAGCATGCATGTCACGGTGGACTGTTCATCATTGAAAGATCTAGAAGGTTCGCCATTACTGGACTAAGGGATGATGTGAAGAGACTTTGAGATCAAGATTAGTTCAGGTAGATACTGAAGTTATCTAAGTGTAATTGAACCAGTGTTCAAATCTGCTATAATATACCAGATGGTAAAAAAATGACTAGCAATGAAAGTGGGGTGGGGCGGGAGAATTTAAAAGGTATCAGTGGTAACTAATAAAATGAGAATATGATATTTATGGAAAAAGAGAATTACAAAGAGGAGATGGTATTCTTATCCTAAAGTTCAGCAGCTTAGTAACCTATGTCGTGTAGTTCTTAAAAAAGTTGTAAACAGTTGATAGGGTAACCTGTCATTAGGCTAGTTAGATTAAAGCTGATCAAGCCTTTTAATGGTCATTAAGCTCTGTTGTGTCCTGCAGAAAAATATTACTGTCTTTTCATAGTTTTGTTGTTTTTCCTGGCATCTGGGCTGGAGATTGATTAACCAGCTCAGGGTATTGCAGTTGTTTATAAGTGCTGATTGTTTGCAAATTAGGCAGAGCCTATATGCTGTTTTTTCTTTTTGAAATGCCTATTAACTTTAAGACAAGTTTTTAAAAAGCACTGTTTTGCATTTCAGTATGCATAGGTTTACATAATGATTATGTAGTGTATCGCTGATTAGTTTTCCAGTTTTAAGTCATAATGGTTTTACTAAGTCTAAACTTTGATCATCTGTACAAGGCCACAGTAATATCTGTAGGTTTCTTGAGATTTTGAAAATGATATTAAGCCCTTAATAGACTTAATACTTGTTGTTTGCCTTAGCCCTAAGTACCTTTTACTTACCTTATAATTTTCTTTTTTAAATAGTAGTTACATAATATTATATAATATTACAATTTATTTGGTGGTGCTAATAGTTCTATTTTTAGAAATTTCTATTTGTAAATACTTCACAGAATTTTTGTTTTTGGTGAGGAGGAGTACTAGCGATTGAAAAGAGGGTTTTCACACTGAGCTAAATCCCCAGCCCTTATTTATTTATTTATTTATCTATTTATTTTTGTTTTGAGACAGAGTCTTGCTAAGTTGCTAAATGGTCCATGCTGGGCCTGAACTTGGAATCTTCCTGTCTCAGCCTCCCAGAGGATGGGGATTACAGGTGTGTGCCACCACGCTCAGCCAGACTGTTTTATTGAACACTGCTCTTAGTGTCTCTTATTTAACAAGTAGATTAGAAAAACTTGGAAAATTTGCCTTTCATTTCATAATAAAGTATAATTTTTTATATTACAAATTATTGCTATTTTAGTCATGAATAAAATACTTTAAAATGGTGCTCCTCCACTTAAGTTCATTTCCTGACACCATAGTGTTGAACTGTTAAGTAACTTGAGGCATACAATTTTCTTTTAAAAAAAACTAGAAAATCTATCCTTTCTTTACATATGAATGATTGGTTGTGAGGATCATGATTTCCTCAAGTGAAAAATATACTATATACCTGGCTAGTATAATCTATATGTTTATTCTTTTATCTCATGCTGTATGTCGTCTTTGGTTTAGGTTTTAAATGAATATGTAAGAAGTCTGGTTTTGTTTTTGCTTTTTGTATGTGATCCACATTTGAGGTTTCAAGTTCAAAGTGACTTAAAAATGTACCATTTCATAGCAACTTTGTTCTCTATTTACTTAAACAGAGAACCAGATGGAGACTTGAAATGTAGATTTAATAGCAAATTCACTTTTCTGTTTTTTTTTTTTTTTTTTTTAAATAATAGGGCTGATGGTGTTATGAGAACAATGAACACAGAAAAACTCTTAAAAACTGTACCAATTATTCAAAATCAAATGGATGCACTTCTGGATTTTAATGTAAGTTGGTTATAATTTAGTGATTTAAGATTTTTAAAAATTAGATCGTTGCAAACTGATCACCTTTCATTCTCAACTGTTCATAGACTTTTTCACACTGTAATTACCCATCCTATTTAGCTAAAGATTTTCTGTAAATGTGTTTTCAAGTTAGATTATTTTTATCTTTGTTTTAGATTTAATCTTACTTTCTTAGAGGCTTTTCTCTAGTTCTAGAATTTCAGGATACAATGAAAATGATGGAGGGATAAAATGATTTGAAAAAATGCTTCAGATAATGGCTATTTTCTTTATGAATACTTGCTAATGTCTTACTTCTGTCATAAAACTCAACAATTAAAAAATAAAGCGAAGTTCAAATAGTATTTATAATAGTTTGTTATATAGTACCCAAGGACGTAATTTTCTCTGTATTTTTATTATAATGATCATTGTTTGACAACATTGTCTTGTTTGTACTGTTAGAAGTTAGTATATTTTCAACTCTTAACATCTCTTTCTTTCCTTCCTGCCTGTTTTCTTCTTCCCCTTCCCTCTCTCAAACATTTCTTAAGTGCAAGGTATTAAGTGGGCTGTGACAGTTTCACAATTACATTGATTTTTGTTTTAGCTTACATTATTAGTCTTTGAATATCTTTAGGAAGCAAGTGAGCCTTGTTGTGTGCTATATCCTCACTACTTAGGGATATACAGCACATACTAAGTGCTTAATTAATGTTAATTAAATGAATCATGTGTTATGCAGACTAGAACAGGGTTATCAAACTAACCCACTGCCTGTTTTTGTGACTTGCTAGCCAAGATGTGCTTTTTCTGCACAGAATTTAAATGACTGAAAAAAATTTTTGAGACTATTTTGAGACATGTCAAAATTATAAAACACTCAAATTTCAGTGTTCACAATAATGTTTTTGGAACATATGTAACTTCATTGACTTATAGTCGATTATTACTGTTGTGTTATAGAAGCAGAGCTGAATAACTAAAACAGTGATCGTATGATCCTCAAAAATCTATTTACCAGTTGGCCTTTTATCTCCTCCAAAACAAAACAAAAACAGCTTTCTGATTCCTATTCTAGAAGACATCCGAGAGTAGTATTATTACAGCATTATTTTGGTTTATATACAACAGTGTTGGTGACCTTAGCTTTCAGTGATAACAAACAGCCCACCACAGCACATGAGCTGTAGGTTTACTGCCACTGGTATAGAGGCTGTGGGTCCAATCATAAATTTTGTTTTCACTTACTAGATTGTTAGATATTTATATTAAAGTTATTCTTTCTAGTGTTTGTATTATGTAACTACCTTCTGTTGGTAGATATTTAGTGTTTATAGTTTTAAGATTCTGAACAGTGCTGCACTAAATACTCTGTGTGTGTTGTATCTACTCATTTGTAAACTTTAAAAAAATTTTTTTTAAAATTGAGACAGTTTTGGTATGTACAGGCAAGCCTTGAACTCATCATGTGGCTCAGGCTGGTTGCAAACTCATAATGATCCTTCATCAGCCTTCTAGGCACCAAGATTACAGGCAACTACCACCAAACCTAGATGTAAACATTTCTATAGGGTTAATATGTAGAAGAGTAATTTACTGTTTCAAAGGATTTAAACACTTTATTTTAAAATAAATATTACAAAACTTGACCCTAAACATATTGAGCCAAATACTTGTTAGAAGAGGCCTGTTTTCTTATCAGCATTGAGTAATATCTATTTTTATTTTGATATTTACTAGTCTGAGGCTTAAGACAATATTTTCATAATATAATTTGATTATTTTTACTTACCTCATAAGTGAACTCTTTTTCACTAGCTAGCCATATGTATTTTTTGTTTTGTAAATTGTCTTTAACTTACCTTATTATTTGGATTTTCCGTTATGAGATGGAAATGAGGTTTATAAGATACTCTGCAGTTTGCTTACCAAGTTTATGCTATGTGTAATAAATACTGTTGTAAAAATCATTAAATCTTTCATGAGTTAAAAGAACTGCCTAGATGTGAGCTTTATTATACACTTTAGAATTATTTAATGTTGTAGTGAATTTAATAATTAAAAATCCAGATACAGCCCAGGAATTTCAAAACCTTAAACAACAGTGGACATTACTTTTCTCTTTATAATGTATTTTCGAACTAAATTTAATTTTCAAAAATTGAAATTTGTTTGCGTAAGGCTTTTAAATAAATCTGAACTGTTAAGGTTTTTGGCAATATTTGGCTTCCAACTCTAAGAAATTAAAAATTTCATATATTGGGAAACACACTGTGTATACATTAGACAAAATAAGGACCTTTTTTCTTCAAAATGCCTAAGTATTTTAATGTACTATATTTTAATGTGAAAGAATTTTTTTATTGTCATTTAGCTAACTAGCTCATCAGATTTTTAATTTTTTCTCCAGGTTAATAGCAATGAACTTACAAATGGGGTAATAAATGCTGCCTTCATGCTCCTGTTCAAAGATGCCATTAGACTATTTGCAGCATACAATGAAGGAATTATTAATCTGTTGGGTAAATACTGCTCACATCATTTTACTTTTTAAAATCTTGTCATGTAGGTAAATAATATTTACTGAGTTGTTAACTTAAAACTGCCTAAAATTTACTGAGTTGTGTTCATTCATTTCAGTAATAATTTAGAAAAAAGACATAGCTAATTGTATATGCAAATGATTTTATTCTTATTTTAATCATCTGATTTTTAGCTAAATGAACTTTAAATTTTTTGATATAGTTGTAATTTTTCCAGCCTTTTCATTAATTTTTCCCAAGATGCTGAGGACAGAACCTTCAAATGCAAAGCACACATACTACCAGTGAGCTATATCCCCAGACCCTAAATATCAGTAATTACTTTAAATGCATCAAGCATTTATTTTTATGGATACCTTTTACTTTTGAGTCATTTTAAGAATTGGTGGTATTCACTTATATATTCCGTATCGGGGAATTTTGCCCAGAAATGCCCATTTATTTCAATGGCATGTGGGTGGAATGGAAAGATAATTTCAAAAGTGCCAAAGTATTGAATGTCAGATTTTATTTCAATGTGCTGATTCTTTGCTCATTCCCTCCTTTACTAGTTGTTGTTTTTGGTACCAGGGATCAAACTCATGACCTCATGCTTGTCAGGCAAGTGCTTATGCCACTGATCTAAATCCCAAGCCCTCATTCCTTCCTTTAGACTAGGATAACATAAATTTATTCAGAAGTGCTCTAATTGATAAGAATAAGGAAATCAGACTTAATTGAAAAATAAAGGTTTCTTTTGTATACGGCTCTAAAGAGCATAATCTTCTACTCTATGATTGGTGTAAGTTAGGAGCATTACTGCTATTTCATGTGAAATTTAAATGGC
This sequence comes from Cavia porcellus, assembly GCF_034190915.1. NCBI lineage: Eukaryota > Metazoa > Chordata > Mammalia > Rodentia > Caviidae > Cavia > Cavia porcellus. The sequence goes on from NW_026947492.1 coordinate 48,244,671, forward strand.
CCTTCCAAGTGGCATTTAAACATAGTAAGCTGGGTATCTTAATATGCTAATACTAATTATACTATTAATAAAAGCATTTGGAAATAGTAGATAGTGATATTTCAAGTGAAGTAAAGCATGATACATCTTGCATGTAAGTATTTATGAAACTATGAGAGAAGAAATATTGAGAAACACACTAGTAATAAGAATAAAGTCAAGTAATTTTTGTATTTTGAAGTAACACCTCTTGTCTTCTTTTTTTTTTTTTTTTTAGATTTTTTTTTTTGTCTTTTTCCTTTTTATTGGTAGCAGGGATCGAACTCACGACTGCCTGCTTTCAAGCCAGGCACTTATGCCACTGAGCTAAATCCCCAGCCCCACCACTTGTCTTCCAATTCGGATTAAGTACCTAAAATAATTTAACACTAGTATTTGTGTTACAGGGTTATGTTTTCTGAGAGACCTGTATAATCATTGTGGAGATATTACCTCATATTTTTTCTTTTTAAGTGTTACATTGTAAATAAAATTATTTTTGAACTGTTAAATTTGTAAATAATAGTATTTTTATACTTTTGGCAGAAAAATATTTTGATATGAAAAAGAATCAATGCAAAGAAGGTCTTGACATTTATAAGAAATTCTTGACTAGGATGACAAGAATCTCAGAGTTCCTCAAAGTTGCAGAGGTAAAGTATCTTTCAGAGACTGCTTTCTACATTTTTTTTTGTTTTGTCTGTATGCATAAATTTTGAAACCACTTATTATCCAAATGAAAGGAATGTCTTCAATATAGTAAGCTTATAGATGTCATATTAATCTAATTATTGAATTCTGTAATATATGCATGTGAATCAGTGAATAAAATATGTATTATGTATTTAATTCAACATAGGATATTGAAAAGTAATCTTGTTAAATTATATACTTCTGTTAGATGATGTACTATGGTGCCAATGTTTTTTTGTTTTGTTTTGTTTTTGTTTTTTTGGTCTGGAACTGTCTGAAGCTGTTTATTTTAGGCTTGTTTTGTTAATCCTGAGGGAATATTCAACATAAGTGTAAGATCTTTTTCCTCTGGTGAGACCTGCCTGCAACTTGAGCCACATAAGTCAAATGTTTTATGAACAGAAGTGTATTTTACATATTTGTTCATTATTGACTATATAAATCATGAAAAGTAGGTTATAGGGGGAAAAATCAGTTTTGTAAATCTATTTTAAAAATAATTTTCTGAAATTGTCACAAAAAGCAGTTGCAAAGCCAGTCATGGGCGCACATAGTCAGCTACTCTCAAGACTAAGGAAAGGAGGATTGTGGGTTTACAGCCGGCCTGGGCAACATAGTTGAGACCCTGTCTCAATAAAAAAAGGGGTTGGTGTGTGTCTCAGTACTCCCAGGCAGCAGAGAAGGCACCAGTGACTAGAAGGCAGTTGTAATGCTTGTAGGCATTATCTGGTTACAGCACATAGTTTTTGCTTTCCCTTTTTCTACCCTCTGCCTATCAGTGTCAGAGATGTCTCCCTGGGATAATTATTGATTATATCAGGATTACTTTTCCAAAACTAGGTTGACATATTAGGCTCTTATTGCTGAAGTAACATTTCATTCTAATATAGGTAGAATAGACTAGAAGAGCAGGATGAGATCTTGTGAAGAAAATAGCCTTGTTTTCTTGCTTAATGGAATTATTTTGGATTTTAAGATTTTTCAATGATAACTGGATATGTGGGTGTTGTAATCCCAGTCACTGGGAAGCTGAGACAGAAGGATCATAAATTTGAGGCCAGCTGGCGGTTTAGTGAGGTACTATTTCTAGCCTAAACCCCCAACATTAAAGGACAGTTAGGGATGTAGCTTAGTCAGAAGTAGAAGGCTTGCCTAGCATGTACGAGGTCTAAGGTTTACTTTATTGTACCACACATACAAAAAAAAAAAAAAAAAAAAATCACGTAACTATAGGAGAGAGTGCAATTTTCTAATTTGCATCCTAGAACAGGTTGCCTAGCTCTCAAACATCATGAAAATATGTTGGAATTTCACTGAGATGGTCGTATCCTGGCTGGATATCTCTTGACATTTGTATAAAACCGGATCAGTTGGCTGGGTCTGGTGGTGTATATCTGTAATCTTAGCTACTCAGAAGGCCACAACAGGACCACCACAAGTTCAAGGCCAGACTGGGTAACTTACCCAGTCCCTTGTCCCACCGGTGAAAAAAATAAAAATAAAAAAGCACTGGGGATGTAACTTAGTGGTAGAGTTCTTCCTTAGTATTATTATTATTATTTTTTGTCTATTTGAAACAAGTTCTTGCTATGCAGTTTGGGCTGACCTTGAACTCACTTTGTAGCCCAGGCAGGTCTTGAACTCACAAGGATCCTCTTGCCTCAGCCTCCAGAGTGTGGGATTACAGGCATGCACCTCTGTGCCTGACTCCTTCCCTAGTATTCTTGAGATCCTTAGCTGAAACCCAGTACTGCAAAAAAGGTTTTTTTAAGAAAGAAAAACAAAGCAAAACAACAACAAAAAAACCTGGTGTACCTAACTGAAACATGACAAAGGTTATGTAGTTGACTGTCAAAGGAAGCATGTTTTATGGAGGACAGTGTTGATGTCATCAAGTTTGTTTCTTTTTTTTAATGCTCTAATTTGTTCATGTTTAGCCTTTCTCATTCTTGCTATAATATTTTTGCCATATGATACATAGAAGAGATGAATTTTTCAGATTGTGGTAGTTTTTGTAAGTGTTTAGAAGAGGTGGGGATTGTAATTTAGAGCAGATTTGTAAAATTTCTACTGTAATTCTTCTACTGTTATGATTTTTAGAGCTATTAAATAACATTTAAGCTGTTGATGATACAATTCATTGGAGAATAAATATTTTTCTGATTTTTGTGTCTACAGTGTATCATTCTTCTAAATTTTTATAAAATATCTTTATTGTAATATTATCTGTTAAATATGCTTGTTGTTACAGCAAGTCGGAATTGATAGAGGTGACATACCAGACCTTTCACAGGTAAGTATGTTGTTAAAATAGCAGCCCACTGTACGTTGCATACTACAGTACTAAGATGAGTAATGTATAGCTCCTATTGTCTTTTTCGTTTTTCTTTTCATTAGCCTCTGCTGTCACATACCAGTATGATTTTTATTAATGTACTACTGAAGTTTGTTCTGACAGTATGACCACGTGAAATGATGTATTCACTGTGTACAGTACTACACTATTCTTTTATTTATTCCCTTTAATATCTTCTATCATCATCCAAAAAGGTAAAATAAAAAAATAGAGAACTGAGAGAAATATATTTTACAAATTTTTTTACTATACTAATGGTAGAAAATTATCGTTTAGAAGAATTATTTTTCCTATTTTAAACCTTCAGCTTTGGCTCTTTGACTCAGACCAAAGTATGAAATAGGGATAAACCTCAGTGTAATCAAGGGTTAAGAGAGCAATATTTGGATAAAACTATAGAATTTTAAGTGGGCTACACTTAGTTGACCCTGTGACTTTATGAGGAAATATATTCTAGGTTCTCATTTCATCATCTCTAAAATGAGGATAGTACAGTATCTCCTTCATGTGGTAGTTTGGCCAATACATGATTTCATACCTAAAAATAATTTAGAACATTAAATTAATGTTAGCTAATATTTGTTTTTGTCATTGTCATCATCTTCAAAAAATTTCAGAAAAAAGTATCTGTATTTTTTTATATCTGATTTCTAGCTTGTTCACTATTGAAAACACACCTTGCATGAACTATCCTTGTTATAAAACTTGAATCAACTTGTTTCTTAACATGTTTTACCTTGTCTTGAACATCTTTTCTAGCACATCTTTTAAACACTGTCTTTTTATTTGTTGTTTTTCTTTGTGCTAATCCTGACTCATCCCTCTGATCTCAAGGCTAAGAGTGTGAGGTAGATCTTGTGGATTATATAGATTGTGTGTGGGCATTCTTTTCATATGTTCACATGAAAACAGTTGGTTTCGCTGAGATCGGACATAGTATTCTGGACTAAATGTAAAAAGAATCATTGTTGAATAATATGTAGTAGTATGAAATGATTTGGGATCTTCAGATTGTTGTGTTACTCTCTTGTCATGCAAACTTCTCCTGTATTTTGTTTAAAAATCATCAGACTTAGGCAATATGTAGAAGTTAGATGCTCTCTTCATATGTACTTGAGTATTAACATTGAGTTAGCCAGCCTCCTTCCCTACCTCTTTTATTAGTGATTTCTGAGCAGAGAGAACATGCCAACCATCCTTTTGATAATTCAGAAATTTTTCAAAAGTAAACTAAAACAATCCTGTCTAAAAATTAAGGAAATGATAATATTAAAATAGTAGAAATTAGAGATTGTTTAGTCTTTCAATAAGTGACATTTTGTAGAATGTGAAACAGCACATTTCCTTCACTGTATGCAGCAGAGTTATCTTTTAAAGAAGAGTCATGCATATTTAGAAGAGATTTTGGAAATGGTTTACCATTGCTTACCATAATTTAGAGGTTTAATATTTATAAGCCACATCTTAAACCCTTCGGAAATAAAAGTAACTACATTTTTAATAACCACACTTGAAACCAAGAATTCAGTAGCTTTGTACTGTACTAAATTGTCTGTACTTCAAGGTCACACATGTCTGAGACCCTATTTTGGTTTCTGCTCTATACTCTTGTATATAGCAGAGTATATACTCTTGAAAAAAATCACTTGATTTTTAGTGCCTCAGATTGTTTATTTATAAAATGGATGTGCTAGTAGCATTTTCTTCATAGACTGTGTACAAGGTAGTGTACATACTGCCTCTGTGTTAAGAGCTTTTTGAACATTAATCAAGGTTCTGAATATCCTCAAGATTATCAGCATTGAAAGTGATGAGCAGATACTTTGCTGAGACTGGAGAAAGTACACATACATTCTCAGTTCATCATAAAAGTCCATCTTATAGTTTAGAATTTGATTTTAAATGGTTTTCTACTTGATCTGTTGTGCTAAGGTCTAGGTATATACCATTTAGAAAAAATATGATGAAGGAAATTGTTAACACTGTTATCATGAGAGAAATTAGCTAGGTGTTACCCGTTTTGTGCCTAATTCCTATAATCTAGAAACTACCTTAAATCCTAAAAGACACAGGGAGTAAATAAATACCATTAATGCATTTGCTTCTGTTAGAGTATTTTTTGATCTACACGTTAAAAAGGTTTCCACTTGAAAGTAATTAACTTTTTTCATCCTACACTGATACTTAACTAATAACCCAAAAATTTTAAACTAAGCCTTAGTTTTTTAAAATAAAGGTTAATTTCAATAAGGTTTGATACATGTAAATATTTTTATAGCCCACATGCTTTTTAAGACATGACATTGATTCCATCACCCCAGTCCTTGTGCCCAACATTCCTTGTATAGTTACTGCTTTGATTTAATACTGATGAGCTCTCTCTAATCTGAAAATTTGATACCCCAAATGCTCTATAAACTGAAGCTTTCGAATGCCAATATGACACTATAGATGGAGAATTCTATATCCTACCCTTACATGACAAGTCATAGTCAAATGCAGGGGTACTAAAAATACATTATAAAATTATTTCTGGCTGTGTATATCGGATATATATGAAATAAATTCATGTTTAACTCTGAGGTATCATTTGTAAGATATCTCTATTAAGCATACTCATAAATTAGAAATCCAGATTACTTCTGGTCCAAAGCATTTCAGGTAAAGGATACCTAACTTACAACATAATTTTATTCATTCTTGAACTTAATACAAATAGAATCAATATATTAATATCACAGCCATGTAATATAAAGTTTATTCTACTATATTTTCACAACACAGATTGAGATACCATATGTGTGAGACTTTTCTCAATAGACCAAACAGACAATCCTGTAAGCAGATACCAGTTGAGTATCCCTGAAATCTGTTAAGTTCTAACATTTGCTTTCTGAGATAATCATAGTGTCATAGGGTAAGAGCTCAGTCCTCAAAAGTTCCCTCCCACACTTTGCATACTAAGCACAAGCCCCACTTTGTTTTACTTCTGCTTCTGACTGACCGGCTATATATTAGTTCTCAGAATTGTCTCCTGCATTTGATTAATATGCTAAGTAGCTCAGGAAACCTAGGGAAACACATTTTCTGGTGTATTATACTGTGAAGCATATGGGAAGTAGTGTGGAGTTTCCATTTCCTCTCTGGTCATGGTTGTCTCCAGGAACATTTGTGTTGTTCAGCTGTCTAGAAGCTCTCTAAACTTTGTCTTTCTGAGTTTTTATGGAGACTTCATTGTGTACCCATGGTTAAGTCATGGAACATCATACTTGATTGGGTATGGTCTAATGCTAATACATTGAGTGGAGATAGTCAGCAAGACCTGTCCAGATTTTTATTACCCTTTCTATCGTTGCTCCGTCTTGAGTACAGAGCCAAGAACTCTTTTAAAATTGGAGTAGAAAGGGGTAGCTTTTTCTGGAATATCACTACAGAAGGTAAGTTAGAGAATTATTTTGTGACCAGCTGCAAGACAGAAACTGTGAAGATGATCAGAGTATGTTTTTAGTTCCTATAACTGGTCTTGGCAATGAGAAATTCTAGTTTCTGTGACCTGTGTTAGGAAAAAGAAGGAGCATGTAAAGTGAGGGCAGACAAGCAGACAGGCTGACTTTGCTTCTCAAGGCCTGCAGCACACCAGTGTTAACTCTAGACACTTGGGAAATTACCAGTGTCGTAGAAAGTAGTAAGCCAAAAATTGTAGACTTCCCAAATATATGTATGTGTACACACATATGTGTACACACATACATATACACATGTACTTATTCTTCTATCTGGCTTCCTTTGCTCATGATTGTGCTTTGAGATCTGTTCATGTTGTTGAATAAACCATTCATTCTTTATTGCAGAATAGTATTCTATTATTATAAACAGTACTATTTTCTAAATGTAAACAGTACAGATGTGAATCTTTTGTAGGTATTTGGCTGTTATAAGCAAAACAACATTACCCATTCTAAAGCTAGTCTTGTGTAGATAAGTTTTTTATCTTTTGGGCAAATAGAAGTAAAATTGGATCATTAAAGCAAATGTGTATTTAATGTTAGAAAAATCAGTTTCTTTTCCAAAAGGAATGTACTCCCTGCAGTGATGTGTGAATTAGCTGTTTCATGCCCTTGCCAACATTTGCTGTTGCTAATCTTTTTAATTTAATTGTATCCATACCAATGAAAAAAAGTATTTGATTATTATTTTAATTTATATTTCCTTGAAGATAGTCTCCAGTATCATTTATTAGTAACAATTTTAAAGTGCTTGGATAATTAATAAGTACCTATTAAGAATCTGCTACATGCTCATTAGTATATCTAGCTTTTAAGAGTATATTTTTACTTAAAAATTGAAATAAATATAAAAAATTTTAAGTATTTGCAGGATCCTAGTGTTTCATGTTTACATAGTCTTTAGTTTCTGTAGTTTGGATGTTTATTAATACCTCCAGCTAGGTAATGTTTATATAATAAAAGTAAGATTGTCATTTTCTTTTCTTTTTTCTTCTTTTTTTGGTACCGGGGATCGGGGCCTCACACTTGCCGGGCAGGTGCTTATGCTGCTGAGCTAAATCCCCAGCCAAGATGGTCATTTTCATTAGGTAGCTAAAAGGGTTTTGTTAGCGCATGAAGAACGTGCCTATTTTATTGCTCTTTTGTTAAGATAATTCTCAATTGACTTTAACCAATAGTCTGATTGTTAGAAAACTCTATTTATGTACTTTTCAGGCCCCCAGCAGTCTTCTTGATGCTTTGGAACAACATTTAGCTTCCTTGGAAGGAAAGAAAATCAAAGATTCTACAGCAGCAAGCAGGTACATTATTCTGTGCAGGGCAAAGGGTAGGAATGATTTTTCTGGGGAAATGAATGAATCCAACTCAAGTTTCAAGTTAGTTTCTCTGCATCTTGATTTAACTGTAAAATGGGTTTATTGTGTTATTATTGTAGCAGAATTAATAGGTTAATACATGTAAGTTTATGGAATAGTTCCTGATTGTTAATAGGTACCATTGGGCTAGTAAGGTGAGGACAATGATGCCTTGGTTTAGAATTATGTTTATAATGTCAGGATTTCTCATAAAGATAGTCATAGATTGATTTGTGTAGTGCTTTGTAATTATAAGATACTTTTGTATTAATATATATTTAATCCTCTAAATAGCCTTTTAAGGTATGTAGTAGTAATGTTAGAGCTCAAATCTGGACTGTTTGACATCAGATTTCCTCATTTTCTTTAATGCTGGTTTAAGAGATTGATTATTGACATCTTATTTTTTAATTAAAATACTTTATTAGTAAATATTTGCAGTATATTGTGATTACATTCATTGTTGGGAGTTGGTATGTGTGTATAACATCTTAATTCTTTTTACTTTCCTCTTTTCAGTCTCCCATCTCAAAATCCCTTTATCGTTTGCAAAAGATATACCTGTCTACATCCTGTTATCCATCGTTAACTAACATGTCATTTTAATCAGTTTTACATTTTGAGCTAATCCCTCAGTTAACCTAGCAAATTGCAAATAACATAGATCATCATGTATTAATCTTAGCATGGTTTCTGGGTTGAGTAATTACTTGAGTAAGTTTTAGTTTTAAATGATGGTTTCCTAGAGGAGTGTGGTGGCACATACTTGTAATCCAACACTCAGGAACCTGAGGCAGGAGGATCACTGCAAGTTGGAGGCCACCCTGGGTTTCATACCAAGACCCTGTTTTAAAAAATAAAAAGATTTACTTTTAATAATATGACAGAACAATTTTTATAAAGTATAATAATGATCTTTTGTGCACTTTGAATTTTTTGATCAGTTTTTAGAAGTGCTGTACTTTAACTACAGTGCTAAGGCCCAGTCATTTGAAAAAAATAATAAGTACAACCCTATAGCTCAGGTACACCAATTTGCCTCAATGTTTGTCATAAAAACTTTTGAGTTTCTTGAATTTATGTAACAACTGTATTAATTTTTCTTTGTTTTCTGAATTGTATTTTTTTATTATCTTTTTATTTACGATGTTTATTTTAAGGAAGTCTAATAGTTTTTGTTACTGTTACTTAGAGTAGAAATTAATGACATTCAGTTTGTAGTAAAAGATCAAGATATTTCTGGATAGAATTTAACACATTTTTATTACAGAATTAAATGCTGGGGCTTATGCTATGGATAAGTCGTTGCTAATAGGGAAAGAAGGCGGCTTACTATGAATTTGCTAGTAAGAGATATGCATGATACATTTGAAAAGTATACTAATTTAGAAATGGGCAGCACCCAGAAAGAACATGCTAGCTGAATCAGTGACTAGATTGAAACTGATCTTTTCAAGGAATTTAAATCCTTTGGAATGCCATCTTTCAGTGTTGTTAGGGGAAGCATAGGTATGTATACATTGCTTACTACAGATGCTCATGTTTTGCTGTTCTTTTAATAATATAGCCAATCCTGGCTATAAATTAATAGGTGGTGTTTCTCTCTGAAAACCTCAATACTTGTTTTCATCAGGATTTTTCTTTGAATGTGAAGGTTCTTTTCTAACTGCATTGGTTCCCTCTCTTGGGGTGTGAAAGAAGTAATATGCCTCACTCTTGGAAACCCTTTCCAAAGTCTCATTAATACTTATTCTTAAAATAGTGGTGTATATGTAAATCAATGATGTTTTAATTTGTGTATATACTCTGGTAGGTCACTGGTTGGAATGTTCATCTTAAGTACTAGTTCTAAATCAATGACTTAAGTTGGTAACTATGGCCTATCCATGATAGGATTGCCAGATTATTTTGTGACCTGATATAATATGAAGTGTCTGTCAAAATGTTAAGTTATTGGTGTCTGATTGCCATAGGGCCACAACGCTTTCCAATGCAGTGTCTTCCCTAGCAAGCACTGGCCTGTCTCTGACCAAAGTGGATGAAAGGGAAAAGCAGGCAGCATTGGAGGAAGAACAGGCTCGTTTAAAAGCTTTAAAGGTACATAGCTTTGTTCTCTATTTGGAAAAACAAGTATAAGTGTTCATTAAGTAAATAGAACTTTACACAGACTTAAAAATTTTTAATGTGTAGCTACTCCGTGGGCTAAAGCTCAGTGTTAATTTTTTTTTTCCTGATATATGATCAGTATATGCAGTGAATGTTTAAATTTAAATATAATAATATAAAAAATACATCACCATTAATATCCCTCAGAATACTCCTCCTTACTTTGAACACAATTATCCATTGTTTTCCCACTTTCTGAGACATTTCTGGAAGTTTTGTTTTGCATCTGTCTTTATGAGATATGATCAGATATACGGTGCGTGTTGCTGCCAGGTCCCATCCAGTGGTAAAACCGGATGGCAAGAACATTATAACGTGTCTTCTTTTCTTCTCTAAATCTGGCACTGGGCAACTTTTGGCTCTTACCCTACCGTCAAAATGATATGAATGGTAAACATTTTGAATAGAGGCAGCCTTTAACTGTGCAGCTATAGACACAAGAAGAGACTTTGAAGAATGATGTTATAATTACATATCAGTCGAAGGGGAATATTTTGAGGGTATTAATGGCATTATGTATTTTACTGCAATAAAATTTTAAAATTGAAACGTTCTGTATATTTTTTAACACAGCTCATAGAATGACTGCCAGAAAGAGTTAAGAAATACTTTTCTGCTATCAAGACAATTACAAAATGCTTTTTTCTGGAAGCTGTATAAACAGATCTGATCTCTGAATTTCTTATGGTAGTTAACTTTTCTCACCAGGAACAACGCCTAAAAGAACTTGCAAAGAAACCTCATACCTCTTTAACAACGGCAGCCTCTCCTGTGTCCAGCTCAGCAGGAGGGATAATGACTGCTCCAGCCATTGACATATTTTCTACCCCTAGTTCTTCTAACAGGTATACAGAGTGATTAAGATTGCCTTTGGGTATTTTATATGCAGAGGCTTTTAACAGAAATTTGCAGAGCTTTTTAGGTTTACTTTATGAGTTTTTACCCATGAACTCACACAAATAGCTGATGATACAAAGTATAACGGGTACATTGTCTAAACCGATAAGCACTTATATTTTGCTTATTTAAATGGAAGATGCCAAAATTACTGATTTATACTAATTGGAATATAGCTCAGGAGGCATGCCAGGCATGGTGGTGCATGCCTGTAATCCCAGCACTTGTGAGGCTAAGGCAAGAGGATTGCCCTAAGTTCAAGGCCAGCCTGGACTACATAGTGAGACCCTATCTCCAAAAACAAAACAACAGAAACAAAAACAAAACACACTTAATGCATGATGTTAGAATATTTTCCTGGGCCTCTTTAGAAATACACATTTACATGAGGGGCAGACAGCTATCAGCTTTTGAAAGTCTTTTTCCAAAATTTTGAGTTGTACATAACTAGGGCATATGTTTATTGGGGTGGGGATAATGTAGCAAGATTTATCTAGAAAGTAAAACATGTTTCCAAAATACTTTCTTAGCTCATCAAAGCTGCCAAATGACCTGCTTGATTTGCAGCAGCCAACTTTTCATCCATCTGTACATCCTATGTCAACTGCTTCTCAGGTAGCAAGTACATGGGGAGGTAAGTATTAATGGATTCTGTTTTAGCTAGCTCCCCTTATGAGGTGTTTCACTTTTTAGTATAGTTGTTGGTTACGTTTATGACATGAGAACTTGTGAGATATTAAAGTGGTAGTGAACTAATTTTATCTCTTGGAGATACTTTAAATGCAATTTTTTAATTTGTTTAATTAAATTATAGAATGAGGCTCAATGAAGGTGAAGAGGAAGGACCACCATTCTTTTAATATGAATTTTGATTCCATAATCAGAAAATGCATAGTAGTTATTTTACTTTTAATGTAAGGGAGAAATCATACTTCCTTACACATTTGTGAGGAATATTTGATAAGATTTAGTAAGACTGCAATTCTATTTTCAGGCAAAGAAATATGTTGTGACAGTGTAATTTCATCATGTACCTTGTGCTACTTATATTTTGAATGTTGATTTAATTTAAACCTGTAAGATTTTTGGTATTGAAAGAATCTTCTAGTACTAATAGGAATAATTAATTAGCCTCCTATGAACAGCTCTTTGATTATAAAGTGATCATGTCATGATTGTGACCATTTCATATCACCTTTGGAGGAAAGATATTTAGTTACTTATAGCCTCTCGTAGCAAAGATTAATTATTCTAGTAAGTTTTTACAAGATATTTTTCTGTTTGTTTGCTTAGTTAGTTAGCTAGTTAGAGACAATGTCTCACTGTGTATGCCAGGCTCAGCAATCCTCCTGCCTCAGCTTCCTGAATTCTGGGATTACAAGTGCCTGGCTTTTGTTTATTTGTATGATTTATATTTTAAGAATTGTTTTTGTTATTTTTATAACTTTTTTAGACACTTTTGTGTATTACAGTGTAAATTTTGTGAAGGCAAGGATTTTTATATGTTACTTATTGCTCTATTCTTTGAGCACTTTTTGGAACATAACAGGAACTTTATAAATAAACTCATATAATAAGTAGTTTGTTGAAGAAGTGGCCATCTATCTTCTGGACAGTTTATTTCTGTTTTAAGATAGTATAGCAAACAAAAATAATAAAACACTAAAATACAGATTTTTAGACTAGTTTCTTGAGCTTTAACTTGATTTTTAAAACTTTGACTATAAGCGGTAGTTTTAATTTAGCAAAATCTTAAGGCTTAGCAGTGATTTTTTTTTTTAAAGACAATTAAAATTCAGTATTTTATAATTATTTCATAGTAAACTGCAGACAGCAAAGTAAAGTTTCTAAGAAAGGACTTTTTAATATACTTACAAGTCCTGAGTTTAGAATTTTTGGTCTACCAACTTCATGTTATTGTTAATTGCTTTAGAAAAGATTAGTAAAATTAAAGAGCCATTTAGGCAATTTTAGCTTCTGTCCCTTTTTTTTTTTTTTTTTTTTTGATAAACTAAGACTAAAAAAAGACTTAATAAAACTAGTATATTTAATAGTCAAAGAAATTGAATCATTAAATTCATTATTTTGTCTAGACATACTTTGTACAGTTTTAAATTGACAACTTCAAAGTTTCTGTCTGCACTAGTATGAACATATATGAACATATGAAAGCAGGTAGACTGTTAACTGTGGGAGAATATATCTTATTAAATTACAATTTGTAAGAATTGTCTGTCCTGTGAGAAATGATTTCATAACAGTCTGTATATAAATTCAATATGTTGGCTATATTTAATTATGTTGTTTTTCTATTTTAGATTTTGCTTTCTGTGCAATTTTTTGAATTTTTCTACCATAGTTTACCATTTAGCTTGCTATATATCATTAGCGAGACCATTAAAAGTACAAACTAAGTACAATGAGAACAAGGATAGGAGAAATTGTAATTCTCTATTTTCAAAAAATTTTTATTATATACAGAAGAAAGACTTATCTTAACAGTGAGCCTTTAAATTTAAGATGAAAGTAATCCCATTTTGCTTTTCATATAAAGATATTTGGCTTCCAATCTGGTGATAATTTCAGTTTTGATTTTGCATGAGTAGATAGCTAAAGAGTATTTTAAACCAAGAACTTTGGGACTAAGATAAAAAGAATCTTACTTTAAAAAAGATTTCATTGTAACAATGAATTTTGAAATTAATCATTTATCTCAGCACTTTAAATATGTCACATTTTATATGTCATGTTGCTTTTGTGGCATATTAGCATATGACAAAGCAAAGGTATGATTTTGGGTAGTAGTTATATATGTTTCTTTTGCTTTAATAAGGTAAAAATGGGTGCTAATAACAGGTGTTTATATAATTTATTTATAATAACAGGGTGTATATAATTTAGTTCTTACGTAAGTACCATATAGCTAATGTGTATTCTTTGCCTTAGGTAAGGATAGTGATAAAGTAGAGTTAACAAAAAGAAAGACTGTGTGTGTCTGTGAGGAAAGATGTTAAACATTATACCTAAAAATGATACCTCAAGCACACAAGTTTCCCTGTTCCCCTCACTGTGCTGTTAAGAAACTCTTGAATATTCAAGAAATGGTCTGGAGAATAAATAAGCATTTGGTGTTGAGTGCTAATATCTTCACTATTGTTATCACATTGAAAGCTTTGTTTTACAGCAGATCTAAAAATACACAGTATTATCAAATCACTATACTGTCGAATATTTGAAACAAGACTTCAAAATTTAGCTCTAAGAGAATTACTTATTCTAAAGTTAAATTTTCTTTATTCATAGCTGCTATGAAAAAGTTTACTTCATGGAAAACTTTATTTTTATATATGCAAATATAGATTTCAATTGCTGAGGACCTGAAAATTAGATAATATGATTATGGTGCTATTTAAATCCTTATTTTAACTTTTGAATTATTTTCCCATCTTTAGGTTAGTATAGAATTTAACTTTCATGTAGATAATGGTAAAAATAATGAGCAAAATTATTTTTAAAAAATTTAAGAAACTTAGAATTACTAGTCTAGTAGACAAAGTTTAAATTGGAGTAGTTAGAACATTGTAATCATATATTAATATATTTGTGTTTGTTATGTATAATGTCTACTAAGAAACTAATGTGACTAGACTGCCAGCAGTGTCACACAGACTAGAAGGTGATTTTCATTACTGTCTGATTGATCTAAATATAAATGTCTTTGTACATGTTTCTGTGTATTCTTGTCTAATATATTTCATATGATAGGAAGTGATTTGCAATTAAGTGCTTTAATGAAGCAGTGTAAGAAAGCAGATAATCCATAACTATTCCTCACTATCTTTCTTATAGATTAATGTGCCCATTGTAGAAATGTGAATTTTTTTTTTAATTTCATGACTTTTGTTTTTGTTTTGTTTTTGATGTGGGAGGAGAGACTAAGAGAAATGTTCTGTATTGTATGTCCAACAAAGTATAATGTATTTTAAAACTCCATTCCACTACCAAATATTTTTAAAGCATACTTTCAACCCAGCTGGTTAACTCCTAAACACAGTACAATTCTTTTCCCATGAAAGCAGATGTTACAGCTGATAGCATTAAAATTTAAAAGATGTGTTATGCTTACATAATCTTAGTATTTTCTTTTTTCAGACAGTTGTGTTTGGAGTTGTGGAAAACTTGTTTTCGAATTACTGACTTTAAGGACAGTTTGCCTATATCATAGTAAATGAGCTTGTTCTTAGGTCATTGCTGCTATTGTATTATTCAATCATATAGTCTTAAAAGCAAGTTACAATGTCTGGAAATAAAGATATTGCACTAACCTTTGGTGAAGATCAAGAACTGGACAGGAATAGGCTAGAAGAGGTGTTGGTTTAAAGTATAGCACTGTTGTCTTTTTAGTTTTGTCACTCAGAAAAAAATACAGTACTATAGTTTTGCTCATCTTTATTTTTTCCTCTCCTCATTTAGTTAATGCTTTAAATTTAAGTAGATAGGATAAATGACTTTCAGTCATTTGAATGATTATCTTGAATGAGGTATATAGAAATATCTGATTGTAGAAAAGCTTCAGGTATGGAATTTGATAATAGCGTATGTTAATATTATGGTAGGGAGCACTTTTTTTATTCTTTTAGAAAGTCACTTAAAGACTCTGAAGCTTTTAGCTTCAAAGCTGCTCTCAGTTTACTAACGAGGCCATCTTTTGCCTCTGTTCTTAGGTATCAGAAACTTTTCCCCATTTTCAAGTCTTTTCTTCATTTTTAAGTTTCCTACTATTGAATCTATAGAGGAGCTATGTGCACATACTAGAAACGGCTTCTTCTAATTTGAAGTTAATACTTTATTTTTGTAACTCTCCTCATATAACATATACCCCAATGTTTCTATCAGCTATTTGAATAACCACCCTTATGTCCCTGAAGTGAATGTGCTTCTAGTAGGGCAGTGAAAATGTATGCAAGGTGAGTGGGTCTTGCATAAAAGTATCTTTATAATTCTCTTAAAACTGACTAACAGCTTTCTAATGTTGGAGAGCAAATCATCCTCAATATGCTACCATTGTTAGTGGATACATAAATGTTTTCCTCTTAAGAATTCCTTTTGACTTTTTCCCTTTTTATCGGTACCAGCGATTGAACTCACGACTGCATGCTTGCAAGGCAGGCGCTTATGCTGCTGAGCTAAATCCCCTTGTACCAATAAAAAGGGGAAAAGGCAAAAAATAAAAAAATAAAAATAATAAAGAATTCCTTTTGAAATATGTTAAGTACAAATCTTCCATCTTGATGATTCGATGTATTTGCATTTAAAATTAATAGTATAGCTACTACTTTTCACTTTGCATCTTTTGACTAATTAAAATACTAATTTATTTACTTCCTTTCTTCATTTTTGCTGTAATACACTTGGACTGCACAGATCCTTTCTCTGCTACTATAGATGCTGTTGATGATGCCATTCCAAGCTTAAATCCTTTCCTCACAAAAAGTAGTGGTGATGTTCACCTTCCCATTTCTTCAGATGTATCCACTTTTACTACTAGGACACCTACACATGAAATGTTTGTTGGTAAAGTACCTTTAACCTTTTTTCCAATTAATGTTTATACTGCCTAAGTATTTCTTACGTATCCACTAATTTCTTTTACTGTAGTAATTACCTTAGATTTTAACATCAAATTTTAAAATACATGAAACAGCAATGCAGCAATAACAAGGTAAGCAGGTTCCAGAAATTGACATTTATTATCCCTAATTTTATTTAACACAAACTTCTAGAAAAGAATATTCCTTTATTTTTCAGTGTTTTGTTCCATGGGATATTTTGGTGAATAGCACAAGTAGCATCTTGTTTTTCAGTTCAGAGAATTGATTAAAAAGTGATATGTCCTTACATTTTCCCCTTTACACTCTAGAGAGATGCTGGTTATCATTCTTAGTACTGATCTTAATCTTATTTTTGCCTTTTAAAACTGTTACATATTATAATTTTGTTATCTAAAAACCCACCCTTCGTCTCATTCTTAGGAGATTCACTTAAGTATTTGCCTGGAAATAAGTGAAAAGTAGAAATATGTATTCCATTTTAACTTGTAAAGTGGGAAAGCAAGTTGGGTTGAATAACCTGTCATAGCAGTGTAAAAACGTATAAAAAGTCTTAAGTTTCTTAGCTGAATTACATTGCAAAGAATAAATTTCTAACTGCACACTAATGTTGAAAAAAGACACCTGATTCCTGTGTCAAAAATACACTACTTGCTCCTTTAAAAGATGGTGAAACTTTAAATCTATTCAGACAGTTTAAGGTGATATAGATTTAAATATTTGATTAAAGCAGCCTACAAAGAGTCATCTCTGTATCCTAAGTAAACAATGTGGCCACATTCTAAGTATCATAATATATATATATGAGAAAGAAGGAAGAGTGAAGTAGTAGAAAAAAGGGACAAAAGATAACTGGAGAGCAAGTTAATAATGGAGGCTAGAGAATATTCCAATCAGGTACTCTTAGTTGTGTATGAGTCTAATACCTCAAACTATTTTCATATCCAAAATGTAATAATTATAGTAATTGCTTGTTGTAACAAGACAAAACTGTCATCCTATGTTCTATAAGATTGAAAATAACAAAAAAAAATCAAGCAATAGCTGTATATCTAGATTCCCACAGGAAGACATTTATCTGATATAATATGGTAACCAGTGTAATGGGTAGCTTTTCTTTATTGAAGCTATAATAGTTAGTTAATACAAAGTCAGAGAGAATGAGTCATAGGTCTGATAGGCCACATACGTGAGTCTCTATGAACTGCTCTAGGCCTGCGTCCTCATGTGTAAAAAGTAGACAGGTTAGTGTTGCCTTAAAAAGCCAACTGCCCCATACTACCTTTTCTAATGAGATAGGGTTGAATTTATAATTATTTTTTTTAAATTTGATACAAACACTAGTCACCTCTCCTTTTGACAGAATATTCACAGTGAAACCTTAGTTTGAAGTTCGAAGAATGCTGTGTTTGGAATCCCCATTTTTTGTTATACTTTTAAAATTTATTTTTAGTTACTCCATCCTATCTTTAAGCTGTTTCTTTTCTCCTTTTTCTTTTTTCTTTGCCTCACTCCTTCCCCTATTTCCCTTCATGGCATTTATGCCTTGTTAAAATTTTTTATGGCACTTGAGTTTATTCTAGTATTTCCCATAGGTACCATGAACCTCTTGTAGTGGCATATTTAGTGATAGATGACATTTCTAAATTTTATTCAGGAGAATTTTTTTAATGAGTATTTTTAATATTGTCTAGAAAACTGCTTGTTTTTGAACAACCATTTCTTAGCTAATTTTGCTCTTTAAATGAAATCCATTTGTGATTTTCCATTAGAATGCCTATCATTTTACTATAATGCATTCTCAAGGGTTGTAAATTTTCAGAAGAATTATAGCATTTTAATATTAAAAGCTTATGGAATTAAGAGCTGTTTGTATACTCACCTGTGTCTTTCCAAATATATTCTTGGGTAGTGCAGTGGCAATAAAATTTCAAAGTCCAGTGTGTGTGTGTGTGTGTGTGTGTGTGTGTGTGTGTGTGTACATGTAGTTGATTTTTTAATTAAGTTGACATTAAAAGGAGATGGCACACAATAAAGAATTGAATAGTAAGAATTGGATATAACTAAATATATTTCAAGGTGTAATATATAATGACATTTGATAAAAAAATACACTTGATAGTCTAGCAAATGTGAGTTTGAATTCTATTTCTTTAACTGAACTGTAAGCAACTATTTAATCTCTAATCTGTGAATGTTGGTATCATAGTGTCTTGTGGGACTGTTATTAAGTTCATATGTATGGCTATTTTATATCTATCCCTATGGCTGTCACATAAAATTATAAAACTGTTTACAACTGTTTTGTATATTTAGATTGTTTCATACTTCAAATATACTTCTTTCCTAAATTATTTAATCATTAGACATGATCTTAAATAGTGACTTTTTTTTATTGTTTTCAGTTTTTAAAATTGTCAAGAGTTATTTACTTTTGTATAGCATTAGCAGTGAAAAACTTCAGTTTTTAAAACGAGTTATTTTAAGAATTATAGCTTTAACAACTTATTTTGTACTTACAATGTTAGTTCATGTAAGATGAATACCTAAGATATACAAAAAACTTCAAATAGTTTCTAGAACCAAATTAGAGGTTCAAGTCTTCATTTTGCAACTTACTAAATCTTTAACTTTAGGTAAATTGTGTAGCCTCTTAATGTTGTAAATTCTGTGATTTAATGGTTGGATTTATATGTTAAATTATTAATTATTTTGGTAGTGTTTCTATTCTCAGTATAGGACCAAGATCTTTGAGTTAAGAGTTTAAAAGTTGAAACATCAAAATTGTACATTCTCAAAAAATCTGTGCCCTACAGAATATTCATTGTATGATCTAACATGATACTTTTAAAGTAATATTGATGTTGTCATTACCAAATTATTGTTTTCTAATTTTCTCTCTGATACATTTTGTCCTGCTTTTAACAATTTTCTTTAAAGTCAATCTCTCTGGTACAATATAACATCTTTGTTATTTATATCCTATACAACATACAAAATTTAAAGTGAGATCCTGACTAAAAGTTTCTCTACAAAGAACAGAGTAAACTAAAAGTTCATCTTTTCCCTCATGATCTGGCGGTTTTTATTTTCCTACATTTTAACTTCCTAGATTTTAGAGGTGGAAGAGACCTAAGGAACCATTTACTGCAGCTTTTTTACAGAGTGATACTCTTGTTTTTTGAGACCGGGTCTCACTATGTAGTTCAGACTGGTGTTGAACTCACTATGTAGCACAGGCTGGCCTTGAACTCCCAGCAATCCTCCTGCCTCAGCCTCCTGAGTGTTAGGATTATAGACATATTTTCTTTGTTCTTCCTCTTCCTCCTCTTCTTTCTCTTCCTCCCCTTCTTCCTCTTCTTTCTCTTCTGCCTCCTTTTTTCCCTCTTCCTCTTTTTCCTCTTCTTTTTTTCCTCTCCTTGGCTTCCTCTTCCTCCTCTTTCCCCTTCTTCCTCCTCTTCTTTTTTCCTCCTCTTCCTCATCTTCCTCTTCTTCTTTTTCCTCTTCCTTTCCTTTTTTTGTTTTCTGTTGATACTGGGTTTACAACCCAAGACCCTCACAGTTAGCTTCGTCTCCAGCTCTTTTTATTTATTTCAAAACAGGATGTTGCTAATTTGCCCAGGCTGTGTTCCAACATATAATTCTCCTGCCTTAACTTTATGGAGTTCTAGGATTATAGACATGTGCCACCATGCCAAGCAAGTTGTTCCTTTTTGTGAGATCTTTCTCAACTCTTATGAGAGCCTTTAATGCTTTTAGACAATTGTATTGCTTTTTAGTTTTTGGAAATTTGATTCTCAGTTCAGAAAAATAGCACCTCACAAATAAAATCTTGTAGTTATTCTATCTTGAGCTAGTCTCAAAGACATTAGCTTGATATTTGCTTAATAGTACTAGTGTCAGTATAACACAGGTTAAAAAAAAAAGAAGATGTTCTGTTTTTGGGTTGATTTTTTTTTTTCAACCCAAAATTAATTAGCATGTTCGTATATTTGTCAGTCTTACTGAAAGCAGGAAGTTGGTGTTAGAGAAAGTGGTCAGGAGTAGAAAGTGGGCTTTTTTTCTTTAATGTTCTAAAAGTATTTGAATGCAAGTGTACATAATACTTACTGAGTTGCAACTTTGAGAATCTTACCACATTTCGGATGAACTGAAATCATTTAGCTTTTGATTAACTGTGAAGGAAAGGAAGGTGATACAGCAGGTAGGTGATAGGTAGAGAGACTTAGAAATATCAAGAAAGTACATTTTCTTTTACGCACCATAGAATACTCATTTTATTCTCAAATGATACCTTGTATTGCATATGTCAGTTGCTTTATACATCTTGCAGTTTTAGGTGACTTCAGATCTTTAAAAAGTTGTCAGCATTCAAAATTTAGGTGAAAAAGAAGCAAAACATTTTATATCTGTAATAAATAACATTTTGCGGCTGCTGCACTCTCTCTCACAGTGGTTCACTGTCACCCTGTGGAGTGCAGTTCTTTTCCTGTTGTTAGTTGGCCCAATTTTTAGTTGGCCCTGCTCTGCAGAATATGTTCCTTTTCCTAGCTTTCATAAATGTAAAACCTGACTACCTTAACAAAAACTTTTTTTTTTTTTTTTGGCTTGAGAGTTAGCTTTGGTTTTTATTAGGGGGGTTTGTTGCTTTTGCCACTCTGTTACAGTATCATCATTATTGAGCTTACATGGCATTATTAAAGAATTGAACTTTTTCCATTTTGTTTTTTCTTAGGATTCACTCCTTCTCCAGTTGCACAGCCACATCCTTCATCTGGCCTTAATGTTGACTTTGAATCTGTATTTGGAAATAAGTCTACAAATGTTATTGTAGATTCTGGGGGTAAGAAATGTTTTTTTTAAATACTGTAATTTGAATTCTGTATAAAGAAAGATAATGTTACTATTTTAGTGTTAATGAACAGTGAAATTGTCTCACATCTACCCAACTACCTGAGGAAAAGTTGAAGCAAGTTTTAGTCATCACACTTTTCTTGGTGGTCATTACTTTTTTTTTTTTAGTGGTCATTTAGATTCTGTGAAAAGTTTCTTTGCCCCAGAATATAGGCGAGAAAAACATTTTTCACTAGAGTACTAAGTTGCAAGGTACTATGTGTAGAATGCTGTGACTTTTAAGTCATTATAATTTTTATGTTAGTGAATGAGTAATCTTACTACATTATAATGTATGAAATTGTCTATCTTTGAAATGGAAAATATAACCCATAGGATCATTATCTATATATGAACAACTAGACTATGTTAAGTATCAGGCTTATATAGGTACAGGGTTGTTTTTTCTTTTAATTGTTTTAAGGATAATTTTTAAGGTATTCTTGAACATTTGTTGTAAAAGAACTTTATAAATCTGTAGAGCAAGCTTGTACTTTGTACTTGTATTAATACATTGTTAATTTGAAATTGAGGAAGTGCTTAGAAAATGTGAGCGTTCTGATATTTTTACCATATGGTGACCTTTGATGTTCAGTAATTAAATTTTATCTATGTTAAGATAATACCAAGATCTCAATTTTATAACATACTCTTATCAATAAAGTAAGACTCAAGCTTGCTTGTATGGAGTAAGGATTTATTTTTATGTGTACTTAGTTTATGATTATACATATTTAGGGAATACATTTGGTGTTTTACTTTTGTTGTTTGTATTTTGTAAACCATCATTCTTGGTGATTATCTTACTTTTCTCCGTTGCTGAGACAAAGTATCCGACACCCAAAGTTAAAAGGAGAATGTTTATTTAGCTCACAGTCTGGGAGTTTCAGTTCACAATCAACTGGCTCCCAGGCAGGATAGCACATGGCAAACCATTCATGGTGTTAAATAAACAACAGCAAAAACAACTAGTGAGAGAGCAAGACAAGCCTCTTTTTGACCCTTATATTGTATCCACTCTACCAAGATTAGGGCAGCGCCAATCTAATCGATGGATTGATCCAGCAGTCACCCACCCTTAATCCCAGCATTGCACTATGAATTAATCACACATCCCAGATTGAACCATCTTCAAAAAAGACCCTGTGACCATATGAGGCTTTTTAGACACAAAGCATAACAGTGGCTTTTTTTTTTTTTTTAATCCTCTGTAGTATTTTTACATAATGCTGTTTGAGTCTTGATTGAATTAGGTTTGGTTGGATTTGTTTTCCCCTTCTGTCCTTTGATGGGGAAGTAGGAGTTGTATTTTCAGTTTCATGACATCGTCGTTTTCTAGATGAGGTTATACAGTTAGAGCAGTTTAATAATTTGTTAGGTATAATTTAGTTTAGCTCTTATCTTTCCCATTGTCAGGAATAAAAAAATCTCTAAAATAGTATTTCTAAAAATAAAAGGAACTTTTTTCAAAATTGAAGAGAGATACAGTCTACTTATATTACTCTAGATATAATTGAGTTTTGAAAAAAATTTGCCAGATGAGGATGAGAATTACATTGTGTTTCCTTCCCTTCACAGTGCTTTTCATCCTTTTTATTCAACCCTAATGAACTTTATTGTAGGGTAAATCACATCTGACATCTGTCAAGAGTCTTCTCAGTTAGTTCACTTTGAGGTTGTAAATTTCTTTTTTTCCATTTGAAGATATTTACTAATGTCCATTATTTGGAAGAACTTTTCCAGTGAGCAGACAAAAAGAAAATACAAAGATTTCCTATAGAAAGTTTTAGCACCATGAAGTTCCTTATGACTCCTATTTCATCTGTTTGTAACTTTAAGGCTTTGATGAACTAGGTGGACTTCTCAAACCAACAGTGGCCTCTCAGAACCAAAGTCTTCCAGCTGCCAAACTCCCACCTAACAAGTTAGTATCTGATGACTTGGATTCATCTTTAGCCAACCTCGTGGGCAGTAAGTAGTCCTTGCACTCTGTAATCATTTTTAAAATAAGTTGTTTTATTAAAAATGATTCCAGTTTTTAAATTTTTTTTCTCCCTTTCCTTTCCTAGATCTTGGCATTGGAAATGGAACCACTAAGAAGTGAGTGTTATATTTGTATTCTTTCTCCATATGTCATTACAAGTTGCTTTGCCTTTCCTCTCAAAGGTATCTATAAAGATACCAAGTCTGCACCATAAATGCTTTGTTCAATCTAAGTGTATATTTAGTACAGAAACTTTATAATTAGACATTTAATATTCTCACTCTGCTTATTCATTTAAAGTGATGTAAATTGGAGTCAGCCAGGCGAAAAGAAGTTAACTGGAGGATCTAATTGGCAGCCAAAGGTTGCACCAACAACTGCTTGGAATGCTGCAACAATGGTGAGTTACAAAAGTTCTTATATACCAACAAATGAATATTTAATTAAATGTATAACCAGAAAATTTTTAAAACTGAAAGGCATAAATAGAAAAATTGTTACTGAGTTTTGGGTGTATACATAGTTTAATTTTTTTAAAGCTGGTTGGCTATAATTTGCCAGGTACATTTTAGTAGTTAACATGTATCTGTCAATCTTACATGGTAAGGAAATACTGGTTTTCCTATTTTATAGAGGAAAGAATACAGTCACAAAGTTAAGAAGCGTGCACATAGTCAGTAGTTTAGAACCAGTAGCCTGAGAGCTGCAGAGCATATGCTGATAATCACTACTGTATATTACTAATTTCAAATTTATTACTAGTTTGTCAAAAATATAAAATCTTTAGGTTTCTTCAGATTTTATCATTAGTCAGAAAAATACATTTGCTTTATTTTTGTTAATATTGTATAGAGTTAATTCATCATTTGTAGTAAGTAGTTGAATATTAAATGCCACCTGGAACACTGAACTGGTGACTTGAACCATTGCTAGGAAAAACACACACCTATATACACGTATCTCGCAAAGATTATAATCTTAAATCCAAAAAAAAAAAAATGCCTAGTAGATTCTCTTTTTCTTATTTGTCAAGAGAAAATGAGGCTCAAAAGTTTCATGCCACTTTCTTAAGGCCACTACTGCCACTGCCAGCATTAGAATTATAGCCTTATCTTCTGGCCTCAGAGCAGAAATTCTTGCAATACTCTAGATTGTTTCTACTTTCTCTCATGTGGAAATCAAAACAGGGTAAAGCATCCTGCCTTTTCTACTTCAGCTGGAAAAGATCTGTGTCTGATGACTCAATTTTTATGCCCCTTTGCATATGTACATGAAAAACCTTGAAAACCACTATGGATACTGATTTAGGAAGTGCAAGTTTTAGCAAACAGGCAATTTTGCAAATACGGAATTTACAACTAACTAGGGCCAATGATATTTGCTAATTAAATAGCATGTAGTACTGAAGAGATTTTAATAATACAAGGTTCTACAAGGCATGGTAGACCTAGAAGAGCTTTATAGCTATTTCTCTGTCCTTTTGTCCAGCTACTATTTTACCAGTCTACCAAGTCTCCATGGTCAGGGACATACAGTTCTTCCTGTGGAAAATTTTGAATCATTAGAGACATCTATTGTCCTTACTATAGCAGTTTTCTGTGATCAAACCCCAAAATAGGACCTTGTCCTGTTTAATTTAGATTACTTATACATTAAAATTAGAAGGACTAAGCTAAAATTACTATGCAGCTAAAAAATTTGCGTGATATTCCAAAAGAGATTTGTTGGATTTATACTTCATAAGAGGAAAATAATTAATGAAATTTACCTACCTTTTTAAGCCAGTAATTTTTCACAGTTGTCACTACCATCATTAGTAATAAACTTTTACATTTAAATAATTTAGGTTTTTACATGTATACAAACAAATGCAAATATATGCTCTACATTAAACTTATAAATAGTGCCTGTTTAAGGGAGTTCAAGCATACATTATCTCAGTTTTAAGTATAAAGCTATCTAGGACCCCCTCCCCCCCAAATGTAAAGCAGGGAAGCTGATTTAAATTGAAATGCATCCCTTTCTCACTAAACCACACCTCACTCACCAGGGGATGACGGGAGTTTAGTTAGTGGATTTTACAGACTTAGATGTGAATTGTACATTAATAATGTATAAGGAATAGTATAAATACAAAGGCCTATTTTAAAATGCAGTGTGTTTTGCTTTTTTGTTAAAGTAATATTTATTTGAAATATTAATTTTAGCACTTAAGTGTAACTACAATGTAACAGTCATTCACATCTAGAATTTGTATGTAAGTTGACAGCAAACAGTATTTATGGTAATGTATCAGATATGGCAGTGTGTATCTTTTATGGAGATTCTAATGTCTGTATGTATCTTACAGAGTTTCATTTTAATGACTAACCTGGGGCTGATTTGATTCAGTACTTGGGATATATTGCTGCTTATGACATTTCTTTACATTTCTAACCTTTGTATTAATCCTTAAGCACTGTCAAGGTTTTTGAATTTTTTGAAACAATGATGGATTTAAAACATTCACAGGAATTTTATTAAAATACCTTATGACAATTTTTAGAAATTAATGCTTTGGCCCCCCTCGCTTTGTTAGACATCTGATGCAACCACATGAATGAGACACTCAGAATTTTACACTATTGATACATCTCATAGATTTTATGTTCAATGACAGTTGTAAGCAGTGAGCCTAAGACTCAGTTTTCCTTGTCAACCTTGATAGTGTTTTGGTACAGATGTTCTTTCATTAGATAGTGGGAATATAAGGGATTTAGATAGTTAATGAATGTACGTGTGAACTAAAATGCTCTCTGTGTATTTTCTGTTGTGTAAGTATTTGTTCTAATCCAGTGTTATTGCATTATGTAATTGTTTTCCCTGGGAAAAACAGAATGGCATGCATTTTCCACAATACGTAAGTGACCAAAAACTGGCCTTTTTGTAATAAATTGGCATGCTATTAACCACTGCTGCAGCAGAATCTCATAACCTTCCAGCTATTGTTTTCACATTCAAATTTTCAATGTGCCAGAAATTCTTCCTAGCATCTACTGATTTTATGGGTGTGTTGCAGAATTGATTCTGACGGTGGCATGGGAAACACCACTTTTTTTTTTTTTCTTGCTTAATATACTGCCATTTGCTGCCAGATGGCTGGGTGTCTGTGTGTGTATCTGCGCTGCCACTATGCACTTGATGACTTCTGAATGAAGGGAAATGTTGATTGTGGTAATGTTTAAAATAATAACTGCATGAAATCTTACAGGCTTCTGCTGTACTTGGCAGTCTGTCTACTGCTCTTGTAGATTTTGATTTTTAAGTAGGGAGAAACAAGCCCTACATGCTCACCTAAATACTAAACTTTTAACTGATTACTGTTACTTTTTAAAACTTATGCTTCATTTAACTTTTCCATGCCTGTGTTCAAATTGTCATGTAATTTTAATTTTTTTGTTTTTTTCTTAGTGTTCCAACAGCATTATTGACCTTTTACCTGCATTCAGTTTTCGTCTTCATTTTTAGAAGCACAGGGAATATTGTTAAGACAGTATCTCTAAACTAATTCTGTTTCAGATTGCATATTTACAAATCATCAGTTGAAGTACTAGGAGGAAGTTTAAACATGTTAGATGTAAATGGGTTCCTTTAATCATTCAAAACAAATTGACTTAAAAATTGATTGTTGTGCTGAAATAATTTTTGAAGTAAATTAGAAAGAATGTTAACATTCGTACTCTTTACATAAGAACTATAGTTCATAGAAATAGTCACATTCAATATTGATTCAAAATATTTGGGATTCTTTGAAAACTATTAGAAGCATTTTTTGGAAGATCAAGTTATTAATTGAACTAGGGTTTTAAAGGATTTTTGAATGCTAAAAACATGAACTACATATAAAAATTTTCAATATTACTGCAGTTACTCAGTAAACATTTCTAATGAACAGAGTTTCACTTGAGTTCAGGCTGAACTTGAACTCACTGCAGCCCAGGTTGGCCACAAACTCAGAGCAATCCTCCTGCTTCAGCCTCTCAAGTACTAGGATTACAGGCATGTGCTACCACACCCAGCACAATTTTAAAATTTAGAATATTTTTGAAAATATATACATTTTTTTGTTTTCTATTTTTACTAGTATTAGGAATCCAAGCCAGGGCCCCAGAGGCTCTGTTGAAACTGCTTAAAGCTGTAAATGTATGTTGAAATCCTAGATCAGTGTTGTATGCAAGTTTAAGTCATATTTTTTCTTTTTGATATTTCTACTTTTTTGCTTTTTAAGATACTTTTGTTATTTTAAGATACTTTTCTCATTGAGCATTTACACAATTATTAATGATTACAAATATCCCTTAATCACAACTGTCTTAGCAATTTTTTTTAGTGGAAGAATAGCTTTTAATTCCCTGAACTGGATTGACATATATGAGTTACACTTCTTTGTTTTATTTTCCTTCTGCTATATCAGGCACCACCTGTAATGGCCTATCCCGCTACTACACCAACAGGCATGCTAGGATATGGAATTGTAAGTATTTTTCCCTGTACAATTTTTTGAAAATAGATTAAATTACATCTAACTAGCTTTTATTACAGTATTAACTGGAAAAAAGAATTCAGTGCCCTTATCATCAAACCTAGTGGTACAATGCTTCTGTAGCTTAGGTTCATAAATATTTCTAGAACAATATACAATAAATACTATTTTTTACAGTTTTATTTTACTAATATTTTCACTCAAGACTTAGACATGTTTTTTTTTTGTTATAGACTTACAGATATGCTAATGTTAACACTAAGCTTTTGTTATGATGACCTTGCATTAAATATATTTAGGCCTTAGGACTTAGTACCTTAAAGCTATAGAGAACTAAAGATTAACATTTCTTGAATCATGAAGAACATTTCTTGAATCTTGAATCATATATTTAGTCAGGTACAGGCTGAAGAAATTTTCCTAAGACAATGAGTGTTATTATAAAAACTCTTTTAACCTTATGATCCCCACACTCAGTACTTTTGCTTATTCTCCCAACCCTTTCCTATACAAACTAACTTAGATAAGAATTGTAAGTAGTGGCTTCAACCCAGTGGTATGCATTTTTGGAATTGATGCTTGCAGAAGATTGACTTTGGTTTTGTTGTTGTGTATACTTTGCTGCTGTATGTATCTGATACTGAAGTAGCTCCTTTGGTACATCTGAAGAAGTTTCATAGCTTTTGGTTGGTGTTCATGCCCATAAATTTAAAGTAAAGCTCTTAATATATAAATAATATACTACATGAAAGGTTAAGTAGGACTTCTTAAAAGATAAAACTGTAGAGCATTGTATTTTTACCAAAATAATATAATAGCCTGTACATGTATTGTTTGCAGGGAAACATTGTTTGAGATTGTTTTCAGTGATTCAAGAATGAACTGATTTCTTTGTAATTTAAACTTCTTCATGATTCTTCCTAAAAATATAATGGAATTCCTGAAATTAAAAAAAGCTACTGCAAGCAAATTTCTTTAAAAATATCAACTACCTTCACTTATGATCATTTGTTTAATAGTATAAAAACTTGATACATAAAGGCAGGCTATTTTGAAATATGTTAGTGGTTTAGGAATAAAACTGATAAATAAGGAAATTTTGGAAGCCTTGTGGTGAATCATTTCATGTGTTGAACTACAGTAAAGTTTAAAAATTTCAATTTATTGAATGAAAAAGTTAGGCTTTCTGACTATCTTTTTTAAGGATACATGCTAACGACTTGCCATACAAAAATACTATTAAAAGTCTGTGGCTCTTAGCCTGTATTGCATTTAGAGGAATTTTCCCTTGTAGTCAAAGCAAAGGTACTGGTGACCTTTCATTCCTAATCTTCTTGTTTACTTAGTTATAGTAAGGAAAGTGTGAGTTGAAAACCCTTAACTTCATATTCGTCATCGTCTTCTTTTTTTAGCCTCCTCAAATGGGAAGTGTACCTGTAATGACACAGCCGACTTTAATATATAGCCAGCCTGTCATGAGACCACCAAACCCTTTTGGTCCTGTATCAGGAGCACAGGTATTATATTCTACACATAAGTGTTGTAATGTGCTTGATGGTGAGGGGCTATAATACTTTTTTTAAAAAATCCTTTCATGCAACTTAGTGAATTAAGTTATTTGCATATTTTTACTTCATGAGTGTTATTTGCTTCATATCTTTCTCATATAAGAACTTTTAGGCTACGGGAGGCTGAGGCAAGAGAATCATAAATTCAGGCTTATTCTGGGCAACTTAACAACTTAGTAAGATCTTGCCTCAGAATTTTTCAAAGAGCTAGATCAGTGCTAAGACCTTAGATTCAGTGCCAGTGCTGGGTGAAAAAATAAAAGGAAGCAAGTGTTTAGGAATTTTGATTATCTGGAGGGAAAGGTTGGGGTCAGGATAATTGATGCACATTATTACCTTTATAAATCAGTAACTTTTTATGCATTTGTAATAAATTCTTTATATAGATACTGGGATAACCTTCTGAGGGGAGTCCTTGGATCTTTATCTCTGTACTCAAGAACATAAGGAGGCAGGCACGGCAGTAGATACTTATAATCCCAATGTTTGGGAGGCCAGCCTAGATTATGTAGAGTATTCGAGAGCAGCTTGGATTGTATAAAGATATCTTGCCTCAAAAAAAAAAATAAATAAAAAACTGAATCTAAATATAATTGAACATTTAAGGCATCCCCCTCAGATTGCCTTCCATCTTAGACTACTTCATGAAATCTTTCTATTTGTAAGAGTCACAATGGGTGAAAAGAATACTGATATTCTTCAGTTTGCCTTTACAGTTTACATTGTATCCAGTGTTCTGTTGATCTTTTCTAAAAAATTTTTCATCTTTGTAAATAGTAGATTACAAACTACTCATTCTTTGGTAATTTCTTTTCCTTCTGAGCCTGTATGATAGCTGTAATCCTACATTATTTTTCTTTATTTGCCTATGGCTGCCTGACATCCATCCATTTAATCTGACAGTAGACAGCCCTTGCCTTACTAGATAA
Source organism: Cavia porcellus (assembly GCF_034190915.1). Classification (NCBI taxonomy): domain Eukaryota; kingdom Metazoa; phylum Chordata; class Mammalia; order Rodentia; family Caviidae; genus Cavia; species Cavia porcellus. The sequence continues at coordinate 48,275,167 of NW_026947492.1, forward strand.
TAAACTTCAAGGCTTCTATGTGGCATATTTGCTTCCACCCTCAGTTTCTAGAATAGTGTCTGACTTATAATGGTTTTTGGATATTATTTTAACAAGTGAATCTTCATGAAAACTTACCGTTTTCAGCATGTAACTTACTCTGCTCCTTTTTAATCTTTCGTTTCATATAATTATATCACTGTTCATCACTTCTCGTCCTTTTGGCTAAGATCAAGTGTATTAATAGTGTCCAGAATTGGCTCAACTTATTGGCTAGTGTTTAATATAGCTAAAATATTAACTGGCTTACCTGAGGAAAGATGATGATATTGATTTCATGATTCAATATTTTAATAATTTGAAATTGTTTCTCTTTCATTTATATGACATTTGTCTCATATTTTGATTTTCAGTAATTCTTAGCCAATCCCTTGAGTTGATTTTTTAGGTTGAAGTCAACCTAAATAATTTTTTAAATTAATTAACTTTTTAATCTATTATTGTTTCATTCTCTTCTCAATTGGATCCAAATGTTCTTGAGGCTAGAGATCATTTCTTTTGTAGGTTGTAAAGTTAAAGGTAGTTTAAGTGAAAAATAAAATTTCATCAAAATACAATCTTATAAACAAATCCAAATTGTAGAATTATTGCCAAAAATCCTTCCTTGTGTCTTGAAGCATGTTTCTGGGGAACCATTGCTCACCCAGGGCATAACATGGATGTTCCTTACACATATTTTCTTGTTGCCATTTGGTAAGCCATTCTAAGCATCTCTGTTACTCTGAATGTTTCATTAGTATTTGCCAGTGAAAAAGCAGCTAACACCTTCCAGAAGGCTGTCAGCTTAGACTTTGTTCTGTTGGGAATTTGTCTTCAGTATAGCTTTTAATTTGTCAGGCTATACTAGTTTTCAATCTTTCTCTTCTTTTTGTTTTTTCCGTCATGAGAGTTGAACTAGAGGCTTAATGCATGCTAAGCAAAATAGGCTCTATCACTGAGCTACCTCTCCAGCTCCCTCCTACCTCCTTGATTTTTGGTGCCAGCTCATCATTCCTTTTTTTTTAAGAAGATATTTTTATGTATCTGTCAGTTGCTTAAATGAATACTATATTATGTTCTTGTAGGCATTTTAAAAATTTGCTCTACATTAAATGCCTCTTCCTAAATGTTTGACTACATGGAAAATGCTAGGTTTCAATTTTTTTTTTCTCTTCTTTGCTTCTTCACAGTCTTAGTATTTGTTTGCTTCTTATAAGTTGTTAATGTATCTGTATTTACCTGGCGAGAACAGCAACTCTTGTGCCTTTTATTGATCCTTTGGATAAATTTTACTCATGTTTATATAAATTGGAAAATCCATTGCTGACCCATAGTTTGTGAATTCATTCCACATTTGCAATACGCAGCTGTTATGCTACTAAATATGAAGACAGTTGACCTGATTAATTTGTTTCTTTTGATAGCTGCAGTGATAGCAAATAACACTTTTATATGGTTTCCGGTATTGTAGAAGCTTTCTTAGGAAAGATGGAAAAGGATCATTGTGCTTGTCTGATCTCACTGTTTCCTTGAATGAGGACTCACATAAATCCCATATTAATCTGTCTGTTTTCAAAAGCAGTATGAAAACTATATAGAGAGTTATATTTGGGCAGCTAATATTAAAAATAAGTTTTTTGAAAGTCTTCTTAGTTTCTTGATTGGAATTAGGTTTTTTGTGTGTGTGATATGAAGAGATGGATGGATAATGCAAACTAGCTGCTGTCTTTTTGTTTGAGAGGTCAATTTTAAGTAAGCTTAATACCATTTAAGTGTCTAAAAGGAAACGTTTGTTGTGAGTACTTTTTACCCTTCTAAATGGGGGGCACTGTTGGCTTCAGATATTGGAATAACTCAAATCTTGCAAAAAAAAAATTTAATGGCCTTTTGTATATAAAAACCAATGGCTCTTTGCTGTTTTAGTTTGGTTTTTCTTTTATTTAACTTTTATTTAAATTTCCTCTTGTATTAATTGTGGATATTTATAGTGCTTCTACCAGCTGATCTATCCAGCTGGGTTTCTGTGAAGAAGCTCTTTTGCCTTGACAGCAGTGTGTTGTGCTCACTCATCCTTACCTACTATAAGGTACCATGAAGGAAACTACTGTAGAGATTGGAATTTAGTACCATTGATGAAAACCCGGTCTTAAACCTACTAATGTGTACTTGAGTCAGTCAAAACGAAAATATTAGGAAGCCAAAGGCTGACCTCTGTGATAATACGATAGTATGTACAGAAGGTTTTGCTTTCTAGGTGTTTGCTGAGAGCTTTGTTTCTAAAAGGTAATAATCTACTTAATAAAAACAAGAAAATTTCTTAAAATCATGGGTGACTAATGTTTTTCAAAATCATAGAAACAAACATTAGTGATCACATACAGCACTGTTGATATGGAAAACATGGTAGTATGTTGACTGTGTAATGTTTTCTAGAGAAGTTCCTATCTACTATTACTTTAACTTCCTCATTTTAATATAGTACAGACCTAAATTATAGCTGAGCTAAAATAAATGGGAATAGCAGATTTTTAGAAGTCTGGGGGTGGGATATGCTAGCCTTGCAGTTAGCAGATCTGTATTAGAGTTTGTGTTAGTTTCTGGCGGGCTGCCATAACAAAAGTCTCACAAATTTAATAGCTAAAAATAATTTATTTTTTTGCTGTCTGGAAGCTGAAAGTCAGAAAACAAAGTTGTTGAGAGGGTCATGCTCAGTATAAATCCTCTGTGATTTATCCTCTTGCAACTTTTAATGGCCTACTTGTTCCAGTTTGCACCTGTAGCTCTTTAAACTCTGCTTCTGCCAGTGGCATTCTGAGGGTCTTTGCCTTCAGGTGGCCTAGTATGACAATATGAAATCATCAGGTTAGGGCCCACCCTAACATACCTTATCATAACTTTATCGTATCTATAGAAACCTAATTTATAACCAAAGTCACAATTATAGGTTTTTCAAAATCATAGTTTTAGGACTACTTCATCATACGTGCGGTTAGAGGCTTCATATCTACAGATTCCCAGTTTGACTCCTCACTAATAATATGTTTCAAGGCAAATAGTCTGTAAATAAGCCTCAGTTTCCTTTATATAAAGTTGTGATACTTTTTAAAGTTTAAAGATTTGCTGTAAAAATCAAATGAGAATATTTAAAATTGACAAGAATATGGAGATATTGAAATTCTTAAAGATAAGTAATGCTTTTTAAAAGAAAATTGAACAAGTTTGCCCTATTTTTGGAAGTTGTCTTCATTCCCTGAATTGTCCTTATTCCCCAAGTGTAATTTAATGTATAGTTTATATTTTATTCAATACATTATAAATTTTCTTCATTATAAATAATTTATAGTTCATTATTTTGAAACCTTAATTATAACTGTTACTTGACAATAACTTTTAAGATTGTAGAACTCCTTAGATATTTTTAGTGGAAGTTCAATCTATAATTTAGGTGATGTAAGTAGCCTCAAGTGCATATGTGGAACACAGTTTGGAATTTTTTAACCATGCATAAGTGCCATATTTCCAATATATAGCAAAGCAGTATGCATTTTAGATACATTTTTAATTCTTGTTTCAATTAAAGTAATGGTTGACATAAATTTTCATGATTTACATCTATCAAATGGAAATATAAAACAATGTCTCTTAAACTTGGAAACTTTGTTTTTAAAGACAGGGTCTTACGGTGTAGTTGAGTCTGGCCTGGGCTCACTGTAGTCCAGACTGACCTCAAACTTATGGCGATCCTTCTGCCTCAGCCTTCTGTATGGTGGGATTATAGGCATGCAAACACCATACCCAATGTGGAAACATTTTGATAGATGAAAGATACTTACTTTTGGCTCAGTCAGTTAATATTTCCTCCCACAAGCTCAGGGTTTCTTGTGACCTGTTTCCCTCTCTCCTACTTGGTTTGGCTGTCAGTTTAAGTTGCCCCAGTTCTGTGAAATACCTTAAAGATGCTACTTTTGAATAACAGTAGTACTCAAAATATTTTTAAGTTACTGTAGATTCCAATCTGCAGTTTGGGAGAGGTTTAATTATAACATGCCTTCAAAAAAGCATGCTTCCAAGTCATTGTGCAACATCTCCTGAACAAGTTGAGTAGAGCTTTGGGTTACTGGCACTAGACATATCCTAGGATGGACCTTCTGCATGTACACAGTGGAGAAATCCTTTTTAAACCATGTCTCACACAGAGTTAAGAATAGCATTATCTGTAAAACAAATGGATTGCAATACTGGATACTTACATTCACATGCATTTGGATTTGACGTACTATTTGTGACCTGGCCACTGCTGTAAACACTACTCAAAACCAACTTACTCTTCTATACTGCAGTTTTAAGTCTGATATCTCTGCGAATCCTGTTGAGAAACACTGTAACCAGTCTCTGTTTTGTTACACGGCAGTGTTAGGAAAGTGTCCTAAGCATTGCTTTGATTAACTTGTGCTACTCTAACACAACCCCACAGACTAACTTATAATAAATAGAAATGTATAGGCTCATAGATCCAGAGTCTGGGAAGTCCATTATTAGGGTGCTAGCATCTGACAAGGGCCTTCTTGTCATGTAACATAGGGAAGGTATCACATGGTAAAAGTAAGTAAGAATGAGAGCACAAAATAAAGGACCCACTCATTTTGTGAGAATGAACTTGCTGCCTCATAACACCATTCATCCAGTTCATGAGGTTGGAGCCATTGTTACCTAAATACCTCTTCATTCTCTTAAAATGGCAGCTAAATTTGAACATTAGTTTTAGATGGAACATTCAAACCATAGCAGGTGTGTGACCTTAGTATATGTATGCTTATAGATTATATGAATATATTACTATAACGATATAGTAAGGTACTTTTTTTAAAGGAAACAAATACTTAATTTTTTTCTTGTTTGGTTTTTTGAGACACACAGTCTTGTAGCTCAGGCTAGCCTTCAGCTTATAGCCTCCTAAGTGCTGCGATTATAGGCCTGTGCCAGTGTCTAATTTTAATTTTAAAATTAAGAGAGAAGTGGTAATTTCTTCTTACTTGCACTTCGGAGGCCGTTTTTACACAGTTTGTTTTCTCATCAAAACACACTTTTACATATTTTAGAATGTGTAACATGTAGACCACTGCAAATTACTGAAGAGGAAACATTAAATAGAGTATTTGATTGTACCTGAGGAACCTAAAGATGAATGTAATTTGGAAGCATGAGTGATGGATGGATGGATTATAGAGAAATCTGTAAGAGGAAATTGAGTGCTGAGAGCATAGTGAGGGAGCAGGAACAACATAGATTCAGTGGCATTTGAACTGGATCAGTGATGAGTGCGGATGACCATTTGATAGTAGGTGCTAGGGAAATTGAAGTAATCTTTAAAGAACTGATTTATTTTTGGTACTGTGCTGGATACCTGTTATTTAATTCTCAACATAGCAATAAAGGGAGATACAACTATTAAGAGTTAGGTATTCTAAACCCCATTTTATAAGAGGATTGAATTTGGTTACATCTTTCTACAAAACCCCTTTCACTCAGTCGTTACAGGCAAAGGAACTACTCCTGTTTTTGTTTGGTGATGTTTTCTTTGCTTCTTCATTGAAGACAAAAATGTATCTCTAAACATTGCTGTGTGCTATGTAGGCTTTTGGGTAGCTAAAGAATATAATTTATAGGTTGACAAAGTTGTCTCCTTAAGAATTTTTAGTGCCATTGATATGTGTTAGAAAAATTTTCCTAAATACCCAGTCTTTTATCTTCTCATACACTTGGTTACACTAGTTTCGTGTGAGACTGCTGCTGTTTTTTCATTCTAACTTGAAATTTTCTTTCTTACTGTTAAAATAGGAGTTCAGTATAATGAAGTTAGACTCGTTTTTCTTATAACATTAGAATTTTTAAATAAATGTCAATATATAATTTTAAAAGGTTGATTAGAGAGGTGGAGGAATTTCAACCAAGAATTATTTGTTACCATTAATTCCTAGTGAATTTTAGTATTTTTACTTGTATGATAACTTTTCTCAATATTTTCATTTTCCTGAATATGAGAAATAAATGTATCTATACTGGATCATTAAGACTTATACAACCTCTTTAAAAGGCATCTTTAGTTGTGATGTAGATCACTGTGATTTGAACAAACTAATTCTTTAGCTTTGGGAATTTTAGGATAGAGAATATTATTTGAAGTAAATGGATAAGATAGTTTTCAAAATTTTAACAAAAAGTATTTTGGTGATGTTATATTTATAGTAGAGTTTAACTGGAATAAACAGTTTGTGTTGTGTTGGCTTATAAAATTTTGTGATGAATATTGGAAAGGTCTTTTTCTTTTTGCCCTCCCTCCCCATTGTGTGTTGCTGGGGATCAAACCCAGAGCCTTGTGCATGCAAGGCAAGAGCTCTGCCGCCAAGCCACATCACCGGCAGTACTTTTGCCATTTTATGTTCCTTGCAGCCTTATATCATGTTCTTTGATTTAGTTAAAAGAATGAGAACTAAAGGAGACTCAGCTTATAAGTTTCTGGTGACTTTTTGAGATATTTTAAACATTGTTCCTGTTACCAAGCTTTGGAGTGCTGGGGTTTCTTTCTGGAGGCGGTTTCTAAGTTCTTTCTGTTGTGAGCAAAGAATTTATCAAGACAAGTGCAAATGGTACCAAAGTTGTATTAAAGATAGGAAAAGAAGCAGGCTCTGCAGAGCAAATTTGGGCCAAGTGAAAGCAGGAAAAGAAGGATATCCTACAGCATGAGGGTGGGCCATCTGTGCGAGAAAGAATTCTGTGTGGTCTGACTGAGAAGCCAGGTCAGTCCTGACGACTCACGCTGATGTCAGGTCTAGGCCATCATATAGGACACCTGCCCGAGTTTTCCCTTGATGTCCACATGCAGGAGTTTGAGAGCTGTTCTTTTCATGTGTTCTGGGATTTTGTAATCGACAGGTTACACCTACTTCCCCAGCCAACTTCATGGCAGCCTCATCTCCCACTACCCCTTCATAGTCTTTTCTTTTTCTTCTTCCTGCTTTCCCTGAGCAGTAATGTAGGCAACTTTTCTTCTTTCTTTCTTTCTTTCTTTCTTTCTCCTTCCTTCCTTTGTCTGAGCTGCCCGCTTTCTCAGCTTTGCAGGTTCAGTATGTGCTTTGATGTTTACTGCTATGAAGGGATGGGACCAGTGGTCAGGGCTGCTGGGAGTCTCATTCCTTGGAAATGTGTACCAGCCAAATGCGCTCAAGCCACAGTTTCCTTTACTTAGATGGATATTGATAAGAAGTTTATTATAGAGATATAGTCTTACTTTCTTATTGGTGATACCAGTTATGTTTTAATTTGACTAAATATTTGTGTATCTTAGGAATTTTGGAGACTAGATGAGGTTTTAGTTCAGTACTTTTTCCCCAATGAAAATTGGTCCTCTTGAATATTTTTTATTGTATAAGCTTCTAGGACCTCTCTTTAGCCATATGCTCACATATTAAGAAGAGTAATAGTGTCTCCTTTGTATTCTCAGGAGCATCTTCTCCTGGCACTATCAGATCTTTAGGACTGCTGCTGTCACATGTTTAAGAACTCATTTAGTGTGAGACCCTCATAGATGGTTTGAGATTTCACATGCAGTCTATCTGTAATAAGCAGAGTTTGTTATTGTTAGACATGAAAGAGAAAATCCGCTTTGGAAAGAAACTCAATTAACATTGGAAATAAATGTGAATGTCTGATTCTTCTGGCTCAGTGACTAAGAATTATTCAAAATCATTCTGCTCCTAAATGTGTTTGGACTGAAAGTGGGAGATGGGGGCATGTTTCCAACAAACTGCACCTAAATCTGTCTCCAGATGGAAGATAATTGAAACTTTAAGCCAGACATGCTGCCTACATAATAGTTCCATCGTCCTATCTGTTGTTTCAGAACCAAGATATGAAATAGAAAAGCAAGCTGACCACCAGTTGAGTGATGACTTTTAAACCTGTAAATTGATCTTGGTATTCAAAGCAACAGGTTGTTTATACTGGTAATATTTGAGGAAATTCATTGCCTTCTTAATACTCTGCTTTTCATAAATACAATAAAATGAAATCATTTTCAACTAGCAAAGACAGTTTTACAGCTTAAAACTTTTTTTTATAGTATTTGAATGTTGAAGGTATGAATTAAAACTGTTTCTGTTAAGTCAGGTTTGACTTAATACTCAATCGCACAATCCCCAAAACAGCTTATTTCATAATAGCCTGGTGTTTACGTCTTCTGTGGTCCTGCACAGAATGATAAAAAGTATTGATTAAAAGTTTGTCCCAAACTTTTGTTGAGTTTAAAATATTCACAAGTCACCTTGGTACAAAAGCTACATATGTGAAAATCAGTATCTTGGTTCTTTGGAACTCCTTTGGGAGAATACCAAACAGTTATTAAGCTCAGTGGTCTTCCTGCTTCATAATATATCAAATTAAAAGATAGGGTCAGATTCTGAGAGTCAGGTAAATGAATTGAAACAGGAAGCAGAACCAGTGATGTTAAATGTTCCCCCAACTCAGGGCAGTATGTAGACATTCAGACTAGGTGACTTCTGCAGTCCCTTTCACTTCTCATAGTATATGCATCAGCTGCAACATACCTAAAGAGGCAGAAGACAACTTCATGTGAAAAAATTGTGAAAGCCAAGAACATTGCTTTCCACTTTTATAAAGAAGGAAAGTAAAGAATTTTGCAACTAGATCTGAGGGGTCTGGACTGAGGTCACAGTTTGCACATCTTCAAGCAGATCACCTGGACGCAGAGAACTATCTTTACTCAATTTAAAAACAAACACTTCTGTCAGCTATACTCCCCACCACCTTCCCTTACTCTCCTACACACAAAAAGTCTTAACCATGGGTCAGCTTATATTGACCTTTTTGGGTAAAATACTTTGTTTCTTTGAAGTTCAGAAGCATGAATTTATTTTCTGAAAAATCACATGCCATTGGATACTCTTTAACTTGACATGTGACTAAAACTTTTGTTGTAGTAATTCCATTTTCTACAAAGACCTTTATAATTTTTTTATTAAAGGTGACAAAACAAAAATCACTTCCTCTTTCATTACATTTTCTGCTTTCATGTTCTGTCATTCTGAGATCTTTTTTTCTTTCCCTCTCTCTGTCTTCTTTTCCCCCAGCTGTCGGCAGCATCCAGCCCCTCCAGTCACAGTCCTCACAGAGCTTCAGGAAAGGACCCTTTTGCAGAGCTCTCTTTGGAGGATTTCTTATAAATCACTTTAGGTATTGCTGCTTGTTGGGGGAGATATGGGGGCTTAACTACTTATTAAAAATTACCAACCATTAAATACAATTCATTCTTCTCCTCCTTTGTTTCTTTAAAGGGCTCAAGGTTCCCTCTGCTTTTCTACCACCACCTCCTTTATTCTTCAGGTGAAGAATAAAAATAGGTCAAGAAAACAGGAGAAACAACTTCTGGAAAATATCTTTAGCATAATTAGAAGATGTAAAATTAAAGCAACATCTTACATATAGAGGCATCTACTGATCACAGGAGATGAATGAGATCAATACCACCCTTAAAAACTACATTTTTAAATCAATCTTTAAAAGAACAGTTATATACCTGTAGAGCTTGATGAGGACATCTTTAGTTTTAGTATAAGGGCCAGGATTATGAAGAATTCATTTCAGTAATTTCTTGAAAGGATTGTATTTTATGTATATTTTTTCATTTTAAAACAGTAATACTTTTTTAAAAATAGCGTGTTTTTAAATTAAGCGCAGGTGAATACTTAAGCCCTTTCAGTTAGAAGAATTCTCTGCGTGATCCACACTACCTTATTTACTGGAAGACAGCATTTGTTCTTGGTGCTCTAGTACCCATTTACATTTACCTTCTAGATCTTTGGGACTTTATACTCTTCTTATTTGGCAAGTGAGCACATCTACCTCAGTAATGCCTTTGGATAGACAGTTTAAAAGAAACTGTAAGTGCTGTGTCTGAGTGAATGCTGACTCCCCATTTAAAATATTCATTTATAGGTCTTTCAGATTTTGGGTTATGTTAGTAAAGAAGTTGTTTAGTCAGTATAACATTACTTATCCTTTTATTATCTCTAGTTTTATATTTTTTAGAAATACTAAATTTTGCCATCCCAAATGAGATTTTACAAGGAATATTAGTGCTTGTGGATATTTTGAACTTATTATGGAAAAACTTCTTTCTTGAACTTCTTTCTTTCAATCCCTCTATGCTACCCCCTTGTTTTTAGTAATTAGAGAATTATTTAGAAGCCCCTATAATTTACATTTTAGATACTGAATTCTGGCACATAAGCTCATAGTAGTCATCAGTTTTGTAATCAGTGTTTATTAGAAACATGTTATGAACACTTCTGAGTTATTTGAATGGTAAAGGCCACAGAGGATTTTTATTCAAGAGAAGACATTCTACAATGTAATGAATTAAACATTGTGTCTTTTTTTCTTCCAGATACAGTTTATGTAACTAGATGGAAGAGAATGGAATTACTCCAAAAAGACAAGTACTCAAGTGGCGAATCCTTACTTCCAGCAAAATCCAAACTGCTGTCTCTTAAACTCTTCTTCCATTAGAATGCTACAGTAACCCAGTGAAGGCCCATGAAGGAAATTGGGACTAGTTTATAGGAGAACCTATCAATACAGTTTATAAAGCCAAGAATTGCCATGATTTAAGACTAAGATCTGTCTTTTTGGTGACTAACCCTTCACTTCTTTCAACTCCTATTAATACCCATAATCAGTAACCTATCAAGAAAAGCCCTTATTTGGAAAGTGTGAAATTTGTATTTGGAAAAGCTGCCTAGAGAGAAGAGCTGTGTCCTTTACTGTAATTCAACAGGACTTGTTGGGGGATCAAAGTCATAATTCTTAATTATGCATTATCTTTCTTTTCTCCAGTCCTCACAGACACAGAAACCTTAACTAAAATTAACTTTCCTTTAAAAAAAAATTATATTCAGTTTGCAGTAGACATTCCTTAAGTGTTTGTATTTATTTATGATTATCAATTTTACATAACATTAATATTGTATCAAGCCTCCTTATGAAAATGAGTATGGATGTATACAGTATGTTTGATTTTTATCCACATGAATGAATCTGATTCAGAATGCTTTTCAGCTGACATACAGAGCACTAAATATTTTAAGGCAAGTTCATAGGTCTGAATCTCTTCAGAATTCTCAGTCTCTGTGGGATTTAGGGAAGCATTAAAAATGCATTAATCCTTATAGTCAATTCTGTGCCTAGGATTTTGCAAGGAACAGTTCACTGACTAGGAAAAGCACTACATTTTAAATTCAGCATTAGTGCATTGGGAAGGATCTTTACTGCTTTGTGCTTGGCATGTCATTATTTTTCCATTTTGACATTAGGGCCTTTCCAAAATGAATGTGAGGAATTGCTTTCACTTCAAGACTTTCCTTCTTTTCATTAAAACTCTAGGAGATGTTATTGGGGGAGGGGGAAAGGGACAAAATCCTTGAACTTTTATTTGGCTTGTGCCATGTTATGATCATGTACCTTTTAAATAAGGGGAAATAGTATCTTTAAAGTTAATGTCTAGCCAAGAGTTTAGATAATGAAGAATTAAACTGCACTGTTGATCGGTGCTTTGTGTAAATACATCTTAATGCTTGGGTTGAGATGGGCCTTAAGAAGGACAGTTCATTGTAGGAAAGCAATTCTGTACATGAGTTTAAGCATACTTGTTGCATTGTCTCTGCAGATTCTATTTTTGTTTACAATATTAAAATGTATGTTAGCAAAATGGGTGGATTTTCAAATAAAATGCAGCTTCCACAAAACTTTTGCTATGGTATTCTGGTCTGAGGTACATTTTCTTTTTTCCTTTATTTATTTATTTTTTTTAATAATCAGTATAATCATTTTTCCTAGTAAAAGTGTACCCAGGTGATTATATTTTCTGATTTAATAAAATATAAAATTTCTGTTTTATTTAAATTTCCAGAAAAATTTATCTTTCCAATTTTTGTTACTTTAGATTCCTACCGGTAAACTATCTATTAACTACCGGTAACTAACTATTGTTCGTTTTTGCTTTCTGGTCTTTGGTAAGGTATGTTTAAGAAAAATGCTTTTGAGTTTGACATCTTCGTGCATATGATTATGTCTATCAAAGAAACCTTTGTATGATGTTGCATACTGAATACCTAGTAGGATTCAAATGATAGAGGGAGTTAAAGCTTTGCATTGAAAGTGACTACATAATATGTGCTGTGGTTAGAAAAATTATATGGTCTGTAGTAGGTGTGTTTTGTTAATCTTACCAGTTTTTAAATTTCACTGTTAAACCATTTTCATATAAACTGGGAATTGTACTTTTAGAAGTTAGCTTCCTTAATTAACATCACAAATTTTGTTTTGTCTCTTCTGATGTTTGAGTAGATGTTAATATTTAAGTTTAAAGCTTGTATTTTTATGTTACTTTATTTTGGTAGTATATTTCAGTATGTGAAAAGCTTTATAACTATTTCCATTTTATTTTTTTTTTTTTTTTTTTTTTTTGGGTCTTTTTTGTTTTTATCGGTACCAGGGATCGAACTCATGACCGCCTGCTTGCAAGGCAGGTGCTTATGCCACTGAGCTAAATCCCCAGCCCCTCCATTTTATTTTCAAACTTCTTTCTGACTCTGCTAAGGAGAAATTACCCACATTCTACCTGTCTGTAGTAGATACCCATGTCCATATGCTAAGAGTTATCAGAGTCTAGTAGTTGGTTTTATGATCCATTGTTATTTTTGCGACCTCTGTCATTACTTCAAAGTTGCAGTGGGAATTGTGTCCTTCTGTATTCTTGGGGTAGCCACTGTAATCCCAGTGGTCTTCTAGGAAACATTTCCTGCATACCTGACATTGTTGATAGGCAGTGCAAATATGTGATAACGTTAACATTAATCAAAATTTAATGAGTAGAATAGCTGTTTAGTGTATAACTACATCAGATTATAAACCCAGGTATACCCAGGCCATTTTACTACCCAGTTAAGTTGATAGTGACTGCAGAGAACGGAGTATATTAGCAGCAAAGGGAAGGTGTACCTGTCCCAAATTATCTTCTAAATTTTTTTGCTTATGCTTTAATATCTTGTTATAGGCATTCAACATTCTGTAAAAAAAAATATATCCCTTTGTTAACTAGTGACTGTGAGTCCATCTCGTCTTCATAGTAGACTGCTGATCTTTTACTTTACATCAACAAAAATCTTATCCCTAGAAAATAGGTCTTTGTGGGAATCTTCTACTTAACTAACATTGAAATAATTTCAAAGCTGTTTTGTTAATCATCACCTACAGAATGTTTCCAAACTGAAAATTCAGTACTGATGCAGATGCTTGTTCTTTAAAATTCCATAGGGAGTAAACAGAAAACAGAAAGATGATTCATCCAAGGTGAATGTGGCAGCTCTGTGCTAGTAGTGACTGAGTTGAAGTGTGGAGAGGGCACAGCACTTGGCCAGAGGAACTCATTACTGGCTTTCAGAAAAGACAACTCCCCATCTCCCATCAGCTGTCTTTGTTTTGCCACAATTGCTGTTGCCTCCCACGGTCCAGCTAACCCTTCTAGAATTCTGCTGTCTGACTAGCCTCTGAGAAGAAAGGCCAGGACTATCATCTTCCGTGTGGTTTCAGAAAACCAGAAGCTGATTCCTTACTGGTACTAAGAAATGATGCTGTGTTTGCAGTATCACTAATTAGAAATATTTTCTGTAAGACTCTAGCTGGGATGGACTCTTTCTAGTTCACTTAGTATGGATCCTATTTGTTATTGGTGTAAAGTGCATGTGTGGTTTTTATGCTGTGTGAAACTGCGTATGTGAAAAGTCATGTAAAGTTCTCTCAAAGGTATTTGTTTTGGGAGAGATGTGACTATCTTGAAGGTTGAACTGATTATATTCAGGAGAAAGGCGAAGTTAGAAAAAATTTATGGAAACTATTCTAATAAATAACAATTCAGGATAACTTCTTTTACCTGTTATGTAAGCTTTTCTTCTTTCTCCTCCTCTCCCTTCATCTGCGTCCTTTTCCTTTCTGTGTTCTTCTGCCTTCTTCTTTTCTTCCCATTCCTCCTTTCTTTCCCTCCCTTTGCTCCTTTTCTCCTTTTTTTCTAGCTTCCTCCTCTTCCTTCTTCTTCCATTTTCCTTTCTCCCTCTCCTCCTCTTCTTTTTTCTTTCTTTTTTTTTAAGGCACTAGGGACCAAGCCAAGGACTTTGCTCATTCTAAGCATATGTGCTACCACCAAACTATACCCATAGCCTACAAAATCTACAGTAATTTTTAATTCCATTTTAAAATTGAAAGAGGGTCTCCTTTGGGAATTAACAATGGCTAATGGTCCTCTCATCAGGAATCCTATCTGTTTTGCTTGAGCCTAGGGCACTTGGCAGCTGTCCTGTTCTCTTTAAATAGGCACCAAGTGCCATGCTTTCTACTAGAGACTTTGGGAAGGAAACAAAAATTAAGCAGCCTCCTATTCCCTGCCATCCCCTTAAACTCCAGGCTGTCCAGAATGTTGATTTCCTTAGACTTTCAAGAACACTTTATGTGTAAGCATCAAGTTAATCCTGGCAGGATCAGCTTTAGCTTCATGACTGTTTTTGAAGGTACAAAATAAAATTTGTATCTGATAATTTTTGTCTTGAAGTAGAGTTGTACTTAAAAGCTCTTCACTTCTAAATTTAATTACTGGAAGGGGGGGGTGCAAAACACTGCAGTAGAAGGCAAAGGTCTAGCTGAAGATTCAAAGAAGCCTAGCCAGCTGGTATGAGGTAGGTGCAAGGATAGCTGCATGCACTTCTTGGTATTCGTAATAGTTGTCACCAGGAGCTAATCTTTATGACAACTAACATGCACAACTGGTTTATCGAGGACAAGATTTATATAATGTGTGGGTCAAATAGAAATCAATAAATGAGAGTTCAAGAGATAAGATGGGGAAAATGTGGAGGTAAACACCTTGGGTATGAATTTAAGAGGTAAAGGACAAATAGTAAAAGCCATACAGGCTGTCCAAGGAAGGCTTTAAGATAAAACTCTTCACTTTTATTCATGCACTCATGAAATATCCTTAATATGCCAGTAGTTAAGAGGCGGCAAGTGATAAAGGTTCAGTATAGGGTCAAGGATGTAGCTCAGTGGTAGAGTGCTTTCCTAGTATGTTCAGTTCTCAGCATCACAAAAAACAAACTCCAGAAGTTCACTATATTATTTCTGTTATTCTTGGTTACAGAAGAGCTTGTGGTCAAGAGTCTAGATTTGGAAGGTACAACACCTATATTTTAAATCCAGATTAGGCACCTAGTTAGATGCCTTTGGAAAAGTTACTAGATTTCTTTGGCCTGTTCTATAAAATGATATATGTAGATCTAATTTCATAGAATTAAAGTAATGATAGATGCATAAAGCATGTAATCCGCATTACTGGAGAGTCTAAAGCCACCAGTATTTTTTATTTGCATCAACAACATCAGTGGTGCTGATGGAGATTCAGTAAGCTGCTTCTAAAGCAAAACACTGAACCTCACCACATGTTCTTGCAACAAGCCAAGTTACTGGCTTGGTGATGCTGGTGTTATGGTCAGCTTTAAAAGAATATTGGTTTGAACAACCAGGCCTATACATAAAGACAGAGTTAATGGCAGCAGTTTTAGGTGCCCACAGGTACTTTCTAATGCAGGATAATTTCTAATGAAGTTCGGACCTTTTGTTGTCAACAAAATAAATCGTTGAGGCCTTATTCAATGTTCATTTAGATACTACATTTTTTAGTTGAAATCATTTCTTATGAAGCAATCATCTTTGGCATTATGATTTGTTTTGAGTGTATGTTAACTGAAAAATTACGATTTTGAGACAAAAGAGACGTTTGTTTCCATATATACATGAAAGTCTCCTAGCACAGTAGCTTTGCTTCATGCAATTTTCGGCTTTCCACTTTTGGGTGTTGTATTTTCTGTTCAGTCTACTCATCTGCACAGTCCAGAATGGGTTGTGGCATAAATACTACTGAAGTGGCCAGATGGAGAAAGCGGAAAAAGGAAAACAAGTGACTCAAATTCACATGCCATTGGCTGGAACTTTGTCTTGTGGCTACAAAGAAAACCAGGGATTGGAATGACCATGTGTTCAACTAAAATAGCTAAATGAAGGGAAAGAGTAAGTTTGAAAGTAAATTCACTACCACTACAGCTGGGGGTATAGCTCAGTGGCACGGCACCTGCCTGCCTGTGAGATTTGTGAGTTTGAAGCCCAGTACCCAAAAAACAAATTTTTTAACCACTTATATAGTAACAATTTTTTAATTGAAAATGTTTCAGTTTCTGAGGATTTTTCTAATCAGTGACTTCAAAACTGTCATGTCACATTATAAGTTAAGATCTGAGAAATTCTAAAAAAGAAAAAAAAATTTTTTTAACCCCTTCTGGGGTTATCTGGGGATTTTGTGTTAACTGATGGTGTAGTCAGGGTTTACAAAGGAAAAGATTTAATATAAGACATTATTTATGAGTTTATAATATTTACCCAAAGAGTCAAACGCAAAAAAGTGAGGTCCATCCACACACCAGAGAGAGAATCCAGGCTGAGAGCCTGAATCCCACAGCAATAGCCTACACAAGTCCAGCTGAAGATGTAGAGGCCATGGCAATGTCTTGTGCAAGCCTTTACCAAGGTCTGCACTGGGGAGGCCCAAAGGTCGGTGGGTGGAAGCTAGGTCTGCACCAGAATAATGAAGGATTTGTACTAGAGCCAGGAAGCGACGCTCCAAAGATCAGGGCTCCTCAGAGAGAGAATAATAGCTGATTTCATGTCAGGAAAGCCAGTGTAAAAAAGCTACTCCAGGAGAATCAACAGTGCGCCATCTCCACCCCCGTTCTTTTTTCGTGCTGTTGGGCCTTCCATACCCAGCACCACACTTGAGTTCAGCTATGTGTTATGAGCTGACCATTAGTTAATCCACTGCGTCTGGCTTCTAGCCACTCCACCTAAACCTACTTAAATTTTGTGTACTTTTTATTAATATGTAATATACTTAATACATTATTATAACTGGGCAGCTTGATAAATTTTCATATGCTTAATAAGCACATGTAAATACCAAAATTAAGAAGAAAACTTACCTCCTACTCTTCCAGTCACTGTTTCCTGACAGCAACCACTTTTGTGACTTGGAATATTAGTGTCTTAGTTACTTTTTACTCGTCGCTGAGACAAAATACCTGATGTGCAAAGTTAGGAAAGGAAAAGTTTATTTCTTACAGTTTTTGGAGGTTTCAGGAAATACTCAGTTGGCTCCAAGGCAGGGTGGCATGGCGGGGCTGCAGTTCATGGTGGCTGCAACAGCAAGGCAGAAACCGACAAGAGCAAGACACCTTCTTCCTGCCATTACATCACATCCTGGCTCCACACCTATGTTGGTGCAGCGCTGACACCATCAATCCAAGCACTATACAATGAACCAATCACAGATGCATAATGTAAATGCATGAGGCCTGGGCACCACCAACATAAACCATGACAATTAGTTTGATTCTTTGGTATCTCACTGGCTTTTCCAGTATTTTATTGGACTTATATGAAGCTTATGTGTCCAGGTTACTGGCACAGTTTTAGAATCATGGAACTTCTCTTTCCATTTCATCCCTTAGAAGTTCTGGCTTGTACTCTCATCTTATTCCACACAATGCTCAGGCAGTCTGTATAATTCTTAGTGCTTCATTGCTATCAGTATGCCCACCTATAGTTCAGCTCTGTCTCCTAAGCTTGAGAAACATACCTGGGCATTAGGTATCTCCACTTACCTTTCCTACATGCACCACATACCAATACAACCTATCCAAAATGGCAGCCATCATCAGTACTCCTGACCTGGTTCTCTATGTTCTCCATATTGGGGAACAACCTCTCTCTCCACCAGTTACAAACTGGAAAACACATCTTTTCTCTTGCCAGACATGGTGGCACATATCTAATCCCAACAAGCTGGAAGAGTGAGACAGGAGGATTAGAAGTCTGAGTTTAGAAACTTAGTAACTTAGTGAAACCCTCTCTCAAAAAAATGATTAAAGTGGTAGAGTGGGGCTGGAGATGTAGTGACTCTCATCAGCTTTCAGAGTACAGTTTTGCTGTCTAAAAATCTCTTAGTTTCTTTCATTTATCTTCCCTCTAAATGCCACTTTCTATTTTACCTTGTTCACCATCACCACATCTATCTATATTAACTGGCCTCAAATTATAGTTTTAAACTTGAAATATTTCAATGAAAAAATACCAAAAGTTTAAAAAATGTAAGCAAATTGAAACTGCTAGTGCTGGGTAATTGTTACATGTTAAAAATAATAACTTTTCTACCAGATTTTAGATCCAGCTATATCCCATGTTGACTTTTTACATGAACAGCCTGAGTCACAGAATACTCTTTTTAAGTGGCTAGAAAAAAAAATAATAATGGGTTAAAAAATGAGGTGTACCCATCAAAGAAGATTATACAGTATATCTAAGGTTTTTATGTTATCTCTTATTTGATGCCTGATGGATCATACAGTATGTGAGATTTTTATGTTATCTCATATTTGATGCCTGAGGATTTTAAGGTAAAAAGGTGCACTATCCTTTTTTGGAGCCGACTCAGAGGGGACTCCAGCATAGCGAATTTTCATTCCTCTTAGAAGGAAAGTGTTGCAAGGGTTAGCATATTTTTACAGCTAAGTCTGCACAAAAAGATAGTACTAACCCAAAAGAAGTCAAGAGGTCAGCAGGACTCGAAGGAAATGCTGACAAAAACTTATTCTGAAAATCTGTAAGGGTTTCTGAATGTGCTGTTCTTGTAAAACTCATCTGCTATGCTGAAAATCTTAAAACATTTCTATTTAAAGAATCTTTAAAAGTATCTTGAAGGTTTTCAGTGACTAATCATATCATAAGAACAGAATGACCTAAAACATAACTAAAAAGTCAGGGTCAGAACAAGCAGCTTTTTGGGGGAATTTGAGCCTCACAAAATCATAGGAATGGGAAATAGAAATACTTAATCCAGTTAAAGTCACTAATATTTAGAAAATCCCCTTTACCGAAGGCATATTTCCTTGATTTTAGTGCAAAAGCCTGTTTATTCCAAGAAAAACACAGAGAACTGTTGTATTGAGATCTAGAGAAACAAGCAAGAACCAGACAGACCTCTAACAAACAGCCCTTTATTGCCATAAAAATACTCTAGCCTCCCTGTTCCCCTGAATTGCTCCAGTGTTTAACTACAGGGCCCAAAAAGAAAAATGCCCTGCACGTCCCCCTTCTTTACACTTGAGCATTTTGGAAATCTCTTTCTTATTTGTCCCTACAGCAGCTTGTTAGAGATCAGAAGATTTAGGGTGGAGCCTCCTAGAGCCGGTTTAGGGTGGAACAAACCTTCATATAGAGAGGCCACTGATTCATTCTCACCATTGCTTGATGCAGTCCTCTTGATAAAAATGTGTAGAACACAACAGTCACTAGAAACTAGTTTGCACCTCAGTGCACAACGAATTTGACAATCACTGCAGGAGCACACTGCAGACAACCAAGCATCTTGGGCTTTGTTTCCAGAGAATCTTTAGAAATTACTATTAAGCATAACTAGTTATTTCAACTGTCAAAAATTGCATGTATGCAAGTTATATACTCTCTCTTTTTGGTTTGTTTGCTTGTTGTTTTGTGGTTTTGAGACAGGGTCTCACTGTGTAGTTCAGGCTGGATTTGAACTAACTAGCCCAGGAAGACCTTGAATTTGTGATTTTTCCACCTTAGCCTCCTAGGTGCTGAGATTACAGATGTGTGCCATTATACTTGGCCATCCTCTTTTTTTTAAATCCTTAAAATAATCCTGCAATAGAGGATTTGGCCCATAAAGTACAGATGAAGAAATCAGATGTAAAGAGATTAAGTGACAGCTATACATTTCAAAGGCAGCTAGCCTGACTCCATATTGTTTCCAATACTTTCCTTCTTTAAACCTCCTCAATGAGTTGAAAGCTGCCACCACCTGGTCACTATTTCCCAAATGTGAAATACTTGGTTATTCTGAGAACTGTACCTGATATAATATCCACATAAGCTAATTTTGATTTAACATTTTTTCCTAAACCTATTAATAAAAGTGCTAAAAATAGAATGGTGCTAATTAAACTGTTATGGATTAAAAACTGGAGGTCAACCTAGTGCCAGCTAGTTTAAATCACCATGGTGCTGAGTGTTGATGTTCCACATGAGGAAAGTTGCCAGCATAAATAGAGATGTGGAGAAGGAGAAGAGAGGCATGGAGGCATGGAGGGATGGGGGCATGGAGGCAAGGAGGCAATGTGGGTTCTCCTATGTGTTGCTGTTTGAGCCGTTGGTTCTCCTGGAGAAGCTCTGGTCCTCACAATGAGCATTGCTCCCTGGCTCCGGAGAGGAAGACATGTGCTCCTTATTATCCAGGATGAATTTGTCATGCTGGCTTCCTGGCTTGTACTCAGCTGTCTTATCATGGAAGGAGCTTGGGCCTCCCTGTTACTGAGGATGGCTGTGGTGCTTTTCAGGACAGCCCTGGTCTTTGCTGTGAGTGTGACATCTCGGCCCCAGCTAGAACCCTCAACATACCAGCATAGCTTCTTCACCCCACTGGCATAGACTTCCTAGCTTCCACCACTGACCTTTAGGCCTTCCCAGTGCAGATCCATAAAACAGACTGGCGTGAGTTCTTCTGGTGGGCTCTAGACCTCCATTTGGACTTGTGGGAGGCATTGTCATGAGCTCTGGGTCTTCTTTTGAACTCATGCAGGACATTGCTATAGAATTCAAGCCCTTGGCTGAATATTCTATGTCTGTGGTACTGTGGATAGATTTCCTGTAGTTTCTTGTGTTAACCCTGGGTGACCATCATAAAATAATATTATAAATTCCATGTCCTGATTCTGGTTATTCTCCTCACAACCCCTGACTACAACAAACATGATTCCTCACCCACCTCACCTAGCATAGCTTCTTCTACAGCCTCTTTTCTGCTGGTTACTACTGAAAACTAAAAGCAGCAGTGCAGCTTAAGCTGTCTTGCTGAGCCGGGTTTGTGGAAGGAAACGGCAAGCTGGTTTTTTGTTCCTAAAGTCTCACACACAGTACTACCGGAAGGACTTGTCTCATAAATGTTTTGTGACATGGACAGGAAATTTATAGTGGTACAACACTACAGATTTACTTTTGTAAGTAATCATCTAACAAAGCTATCACTGTATGCAGTTTAGAATTTGCTTGAGAGGTACAATCTTAAATAGAAGAAATGATATCAACAGGAGGAAAGACGTGTCTTCTTCCATTTCCAAGTAATACCTTTTTCAGTTTCGACATCTTGGTAGCAAATAGGACTTTCAGAGGTTTTTTTTTCATTGTGAAGGAGAAACCACCACAACTCACAAAATTATGCTAGAATGCCAACCGTGTTAAGTCTGGCTTGTTTTAATAATCTCACAGTCTGAATTTTGTGTTAAAGAAAAAGTATCAGTTTCTTGTGCTTGAAAATTGAGAGATGAATAGAATTTTTTTGTTGGTTATAGGAAGTTCTTTGGTTTGTCCTAGTGGGAAGTCATTTTTTCTATCTGAAGAAAATACTGATAAGTCTCACTATAAAATGTTTACCTTTCATAAAAAATTGGCAAGTTATTACACGTTATGTTTCGGTTGACCTTTAAACTTAGATTGCTCTAGACTAGCCGGAACAGGACACTGCAGTGACTTTAGATGCATACTCCCCTCTCAAGTGGGACTGGTGGGAAGCGCTTTGCCTGGGTGACACCGCAGACTAAGACCCAGTAGGATAGCCCAAACCAGATCCCAGCGTCTGGCGGTGCACCCTAGCAGTGAAGCCTTCAGTAGGTTGACTGACCTGGAGGGGCAGGCCCAGCAGAGCCCAGCCCTGTGTCTCCCTAGTACACTGCAGTGGGTGGGAACTCCTAGCCGGAGCAATTCAAACAAACTGTAACTGACAAAGCAAGAAACTGGGCCTCCTATATACGCTTGTATGGAAGGAACAAAAAGTATGGGAAGAGGGAGCAACAAGAAAGGGTCCTTGGCCCCCAATCCTAAGAACACTGATCCAGAAAAGGGAAATGCAGAGGAGAATGAAGACAGAAAACATGCAATATCAAACACAGCACCAACAGACATAAAGTGATATCTCCAGAGCCTCAGGGATGAGTTCAAAAGTGAAGTATTTAAGGACCTAAAGCAAGATTAAGTAGAATAGTTAGAGAAATGCTAAGTACCGCCCAGAAAAAAAACAGATGGTGGAATGGAAGAACAGAAAAAAAGGGGAGAATTGTTGGATGGAGAAAACATAGAATATGTAAAGCAGGTTCAAAGAGATTACCAGGAAACTAAAAACTCTATTGAAAGCTGGCATAACAGCTTGAAAGAAACTAAGGATAGATTTTCTCAACTGGAGGACAGATTTGTAATGTGGGAGCATGAAGTGAAAAATTTCTTAAAAATAACAAGAAAACAAACAGCAATAATACAAAGGCTTGAAGATGGTAAGAGGATCTATAACTTAAGAATTAAGACCATAAAAGAAGAAGTAGGGACACAAACAAATGAACTACAAAGACTATTCACAGAAATAATCCAGGAGAATTTCCCTAATTTAGCAAAAGGTAAAGATACTCAGATGTACGAGGCATACAGGACCCAAGCCACCTACAACCCAAACAGAGCTAAACCCAGGCATATAATAATCAAAATTCCAGAAATCCAATATAAGAACAGAATATTAAAATATTCCGTCAGAGACAAGAAACAGATCACTTACAAGGGAACACCCATCAGAATTACAGCAGACTTCTCGGCACAAACCATCAAATCATGAAGAGCATGGGGGGAAATAATTCAAGCTTTGAAAGATAATAACCTCCAGCCAAGATTGATATATCCTGCACAACTGTCCACAAAAATTGATGGAAAAACAAGGTGCTTCCGGGAGAAAGAGGAACTAGGGGAATTTGCAGCCACCAATTCAACTTTACAGAGAATACTGCAGGACATTCTAAAAGAGAAAAATACCAAGATTCAAGAAACAGTGGCAGAGAGGCCACAATGAATGGAGCAGAAAGAGAAATGAAGAAGACAAACTGACAACTAATGACAGAAAAAGAGCTCAACAGAAATGAGGCAGAGAAGGTTGGATGGTAGGAACAGCTATTTTGGAGAAAACAAGACATAGTAGGTAGTGCTGATTCAATATCATCGTGTTTTAAAGTCCCATCAAGCTTTTGTTCTTCTATTTCCATCAGTCTTAACATGTTGTATCTTATTGGATTTTATTATATGTGATAATATAAACAAAAACTTTTATAGACAAGGAGATTATACAGAAACCATTGTTCATTTTCTGTTAGTTGGTTCTAAATACCCTGTAATACTATCATTCTTTTGAATGGTTTTACATTGTCTTGATATGTTTGATGGTACAGTGTACAAAGTTATACTCAAAGATTTCAAGGAAAGAGACACTATGGTAACTACTTTTATGTGCGGGATATCTGGTAGAGAAACACTGTTTTGCTTAAATGGTTATGTTTTGACCTGTGCTGTTTTGTTGTTATGTCCTACTTTATCTCAATCTCCTTTTTTTATTATTTACTTTTTTATTTTTATCTTGTTAATTAAGGGAAAAATAAAGAATAGCAGGACATATTATAGTAACCCACTTTGATTTCCTATTAACTTGATTTGAAACCCTGTATTGCACTCACCATCTGGTTTTGACTGATTTTCCTCTATTCTGT
The DNA here is from genome assembly GCF_034190915.1 of Cavia porcellus. Lineage (NCBI taxonomy): Eukaryota > Metazoa > Chordata > Mammalia > Rodentia > Caviidae > Cavia > Cavia porcellus. Next base: position 48,299,004 of record NW_026947492.1, read on the forward strand.
TTTGCTTGATAGTACCAAGTTTGAGAGTATAGGCAGCAACTGTGAAGACAATAAGATTCATTATGATGCCCATTTTGGTTTGACTATTATCTTCTTTTGAAGTCCTGCAATGTCACCAATGTTTTGGTTTTATCGGTTGTATTCTTTACTGTTTTGTTCAATTTTATTATAACTGATGATATAGGAAATTCTTTTTAAGATAGCAAGAGGCAGTATGGCAACCACTGTTGATCACCTTGTATTCTGTTTTTACATTATGTTCTATGTCCATCCTTTTGATTTGACTGACTCTGTTTTGTTATGTCACATTTGGTTTTATTCTCTTCAAAAAAAGTAATAAGAACTGTGGGAGTAATAAAACTCAAAATGTGTAATTGTCATTGTACAAAAGAGAGGAAAAGAAAGTGCTCTAAAGGATATAACTGCATGTATATTTAAGTGTATAAGATAGATAACCATATTACTGAGTTTTGTTGGATCACTGAACAGAACTATTTGCAGTCTCACTGTTTAAATGTCCACTTTATGTGCTTTAATTTTGTAACTTGAACAACTATTTCTAAGATGACAATATGTAATCTATTAACTAGTGATTTCCTACTGTTTATTTTTTCTGAAATTCTTTATAACTTGTACCCTTTTTCTGTTTTTTTTTCTTTTTCTCCCTAAATAAAATGTAAAAGAAAAATAAACATAGGTGTACATAAAAAAAAAAAACTTAGATTGCCCTAAGGAAATATTTTGCCTATCAATAAACATTCTTGCCACTTTTTATATTACAGATATAATCATAGCCTTTGCAGATTGTCCTTTTGAGGAATGGGTTAGAATATGGGTATTTGGGAAACATTTTTTGAAACCCATTAGCAGTAGAAAGTATATCCATCAAGTACACAAATCTGATCCTGCTTAGTGAATGTAACAACTGAACACAACACTTAGATGGACATCTGTGAGAAAGCTTCATGTGCCATCCATGTCCATACCACAAAGATAACTATTATTTTTCTGTCATTCTAGATTAGTATTTTGAATCTATGTTTATGATACATATATGTATATGGCCTATAATTTTGTTTTCTTATACTTTTGCAAGGTTTTGGTATTATTTTGGCTTTATAAAGTGAGTTGCAAGTGTTTATTTTTTCTTACTCTCTGTGTTTGTTGTAACCTTCCTAAAATGTTTGGAAAACTTCACCAGTAAAGCCATCTGGGTTTGAATTTTTTTTTTGTTAAACTGTAAGACTTGATTGCTTTAACAGATTAGGATTATTCAATGTATTTCCTCCTATTCTTCAGAAATGGTTTTCAAGAAATGTTTTATCTATGTTGTCAAACTTATTGAAAAAGGTTTTTTATTAATTTTCTTTTATTTTTCATGTCTGTAAAAGCTGTAGTGATTTTGCATTTTTCAATTTTTTCTGTTTGATTAGTCTTTAGACATTATTAATTTTAATGAATTTCAAACTGAAGAACCAATTTTTGGATTTGTTTCCTTTTGTGTACCAGATTTTTTTTTAAATTGGACTTTGCTCTTTATGTCATTCTACTTTGCTATTTATTTCCTAGATCCTAAAGTCTAATTATGGTGTGACCATGTTGAGTTTTGTTGTTGTTGTTTGGTATTAATTCCAGCTGGGCTTCCTGAGTGTCTTCAATCTATAGGTCAGTGTCTCATAAGTTTTGGAAAACATTTACATCTTCAAATATTTCTTCACTTTTATCCCCTAGTCTCTCTCCTGGTTGCCAACTACAGATATACTGCTTAATCTTAGATGTTCCTTACTATTGCTCATTTTTTATTCACTCTGGAATTAAAGTTTCCTATATTTGGGTATAGACTCCTCCCAAATTTCTTCTGTATCCAGTCTGTCATTACCTGATCCAACTTTTTATTAACTTCAGATTTTACACATTTTAAATTTTTTTTTCTCCAGTACTGAGCTGCATATTAGCTCTGCCCTGAGCTACATCCCTGGCTCTAATTTTAGGATGTCCATTGGAATCTAATTCTCTGTTTGAAATTCTCTATTTTTTCATATGTTTTGATTTTAAAAAACATTAATAGGCTTTATTTTTGGCAGATTATACATACACATAACATACTCGAATCATTCTCCACATCACCCCTCTCCCCTAGTTTAACAATTTTGGTTGGTTTCAATGTGTGTAATGTGTTTTTGTCATATACCTATTATGTTTATTTACTTGACATATTTACAGTAGTATTCTTAAAGTTCTAGTCTACTGACCTGTATCTGTAGGTATCTTTAATGATTTACTTTTACTCCTGAATCTCCATTTTATTTTCCTTTTTCTTTATATATATTTACATATACATATGCATTTTGTGTGCTATACATTGAGTATAAAAAGACATAGTGTCTAAAATTAAATTTTTTCCCAGAGAAAAAGAATCTATATATTCTGTTAATTATATTTGATGAGGCAAATCATCTCCAACCAATTAATAATTACACTCATTCAGGGCTTACAGTTTTATTTAAGTACAGTCTGTGTATAAAGGACAGTACCCTTTTGGTTCAAGCCCTGCTTGTACACAATGAAGTCTCCCAAGTGTCCTTGGCTTTTTTCTCTTTGACTCTTAGTCCCGAGGTGGTGCATCTAGACTTTAAGTTCAGCCTTTTGCTTTCAGTTCCCAGCTGTATCCTCAACTGCTTCCAGCAAGAAATAGCACATTCAAACAGGATGCTCAAGAGGAGTTTAACAAAAGGAGTAACAAAAGGAATAAGTGCAAAAGTGTGAGTAGGATTAAGGGAAACTAAAACGGATGGAGACATTCTCTTAGGAGAGCACCACGTAGAAACTGTTCACATTCCTGGGCCTGAGTGGGAGTAGTTACCACACCTATGGCATCACTGTACCAGAGTGACAGGAGCTGTGGGGATGTTGCTAAGCTACATGACCTTGTAGAGAAAGAACTGGGAAAATAACTCTCATCCTTCCTTTCTTTGCTCTTCTGCCAGAACCCTCTCCATTTAAAAAAACCCAGTTAGAAGTTTGAAGACCAGAGAAATTATTGATGTAGTCCATAAAGGTCACCCTTTGGGACACAAAAGGATAAGATTTGATCTGGAGTGATCAAATAGAAGCACTGATATCAATTTTCTACTGGTGAATAATCATCTCAACAGATGGGATATTATAGGCCATGGTCTAGAGCGGAAAGGAAGCATATAAACCAGGTGCTAAATTAAAGCTCAGAGAAGAATGACAAGGAGGTAGAAAATAGAAGTGAATGATAGTGGAGAGTCTATCTATCTATCTGTCTACCATCCATCCATCCATCCATCCATTTCCAAAATGAGTATTTTTATGTAGGGAAGGAATAGTTGCCTGAAAAAGGCACTGAGTAGGTAAAAGGATATGAACCTATAAAACGAAGAGCAGAAAAATGCCATCTATTTTAGATGCTACCGAAGTAAGGTCTTTGTGGGGAGAACCAGGCACCAGTTATGGTCAGGTGTCAGTCAAGACCAGAGAGTAAAGGAAACTTTCAGCACTCACATTTGTTAACTGAAGCACTGAACAAAGTACAGGGGAAACATCAAGGTGCTCAGTTGAAGGATGCATTACTCCTCCAAAGTGGTGTTGGAAAGTATGATCAGTATTTTTGACTTCTGCAATGACTGAAGAATGTGTAGCATGTGAAATTGAGAAACCAGAAATGGTAACTTACTATAGGATTTATGACAATACCCAAAATGCTAAAACTTCTACTGATGATGGAAGGGGCTTACCTTTTATATCACAGAAATACCAGATGTGGTGTTCTTGAGTATCAACAGGAATGCTGATCTCACATTCTGGCAGTCACAGTGCCTTGGGCTTATGGTATCTGTCATGGTTTATGTTGGTGGCCCCCAGGCCTCATGCGTTTGCATTGTGCATTTGTGATTGTTTCATTGTCTAGTGCTTAGATTGATGGTGTCCATGCTACACCCACCTAGGGGTGGAGCCAGCATACAATGTAATGACTGAAAGAAGGCATCTCTCTCTCTTACTGGTTTCCACTTTGCTGTTTGTAGCCACCATGAACTGCAGTTCTGCCATGCCACCTTGTCTTAAAGCCAACTGAGTATGGACTAAAACCTCCAAAAACTGTAAACAATAAACTTTTTCTTTCCCAACTTTGGGCATCAGACATTTTTTTCTAAGTTACAAAAAAAGTAACTGAGACAAAATTTGGTACCAGGAATGGGGTCATTGCTATAACTATAACTGACCATGTTTTTTGAAAGGCTTTAAAAATGGCTTGTGGGGAGAGTTTAAAAAGGTTCGGACATGTTGCCTAGATGCAGAGAGCTAGAGCAGCTTAGGCTGTTCTATAGAGGAGATTCTGGTCAGAGCTCAGGAGACCAAAGGGCTGATAAAAAGCCTGATGATGAAGACCAGGCTTGGGAGGTTCTGTTGGGAAAAAGGACTGCATCGGTTGTTGGACTTCCCATGATATGTGTTATGGCTTGGTAAAAAGTTTGTCCACATTTTGCACATGCCCAGAGACTTTGCCTAAGATTGAACTTAAGGGCAATGGACTGATTAATCTGGCAAAAAATATTTCAAGGCAGTCAAATGTTGAGGCTGTGGCATGACTATTGTTGGGGGCTTTTAGCCAGATATATGTTGCAAATCTATAGCAAAAAGCTCAACAGGATAATTTACAATGCTGTGAATTTGGCCAAACAAGAAAAAAAAAACTTCAGTAAAGCTGTAAATTATACAGATAGAGCTGAGACTTTTATTGCTAAAAACAAACAAACAAACAAAACAGATGGCCAGGAGACATCACCCAAAAAAGTGGGTCTCCATCCTTTGGAACCTCAAAACTGCAAAAGTAAAATAATTTGCTCAAAAAAAAAAAAAAAAAAAAGCTTCAGAGTATCATGCCCAAAATGGCAACAGAGGCCGCCTGAGGTTCCAAAATGGTGACAACATAAAAAAGCTTTTCCTCACAATCAGATAAACAGATCCTAGTAATCCAGGCACTAGACCCCTACAGCAAACAAAAACAAAACAAAACACCCCAAAACAGCCTGGCTACTGCTCCAGCTGACAACAAACCTTGGTAACATCCACATGGTGTTGATTTTAGATATAAAAAACTACACAAATTCTGAGGATAAAACAGCTTCCACCTCCATTACAAAGGGCCTGGGAGGCCAAGCAGTGTGTCCCTAAGATGACAATTTATAAAAATATAAGGATAAAGCCAAACGTATAGTAAAAACTCCAAAAGTTTAAAAAAGCCAAAAGTGTAGACCATCCAAAAAAACCTACAAAAAATGAGCAGAGAGGTTTAAAAAAAAACAAAAAAAAGCAAGAGCTAAAATCCCTAAAAGTGCCGTGGGGGTAAAATCACCCAAGCCTTTTAGAGCTTACAACCAAATCGCTTCAAATGCTGAACATAAAACTCTAAAGCTTAATGTTCACCCTGCTAGACATTAGACTTGCTTTGTTTCCAATGCTTTATATTCCCATTTATAACTTTTAAAATGGTAATGTTTATCTTGTGCCTTTACATTTCAAAAATGTTTAACCTTGTTTCATTTATACAGGGGTTACAGTTAAGAGTTTGTCATTGATATCAAGAGAGACTTAAGACTTCTCAGCAATGCTAAAACTGTTAAGACTTTGACAACTCTTAGAGATGGACTAAATGTCTTTTATATAAAAGATGTACATGAGTCTTTGGGGGCCAGAAGTAAAATGTCATGGTTTATGTCGGTGGCCCCCAGGTCTCATGTGTTTGCATTGTGCCTTTGTGATTGGTTCCTTATCTAGTACTTCCATTGTCAGTGCTATACCCCGCTATGGGGTGGAGGCAGCATACAATGTAACGGCTGGAAGAAGGTGTCTCTCTCTCTCTCTCTCTCTCTCTCTCTCTCTCTCTCTCTTGCCGTTTTCTGCCTTGCTGTTTGCAGCCGCCACAAACCGCAGCTCTGCCATGACACCCTGCCTTAGAGCCAACTAAATATAGACTAAAACCTTCAAAAACTATAAAAAATAAACCTTTTCTTTCCCAACTTTGGGCATCAGACATTTTTTCTTAGTGACAAAAAGTAACTAAGACAGTACCCATAAGAAGAAGAGGTAACTGCTTTGGATAAGAACTGGGTAGTTTAGATGTGATATAGTAGGTGAGGGGGAGATCTTCATAATAATGAAATATTTTTTTACAACTGATTTAACACCTTTGTTTTTGTTCTTTTTTTTGTTCTTCATTATAAATAGACTTAAATTGAAAAAGTTTTGAAGTATAGATTGGTTGTCCTATCATTTAGAACTCTAAGAGGCAAAGCTGCACAGTCAATTCTATGAAAACCTCTGTTTTCTGTAGAAACATTTCAGAATGAACTGTTTCATACTGGAATTAAAGGTTAATCAGTGAGTTTTTAAGTGGAAAGGACTCTCAGAGACTACCTTGAGTCCCTGGCAGGCTTCTGAATATTTCACTATAGAAATATAAAATGTACTCTATTTTTGTCATTTGTGCCATGTAATCAAATGAATAGCTGAATACTTGAAACTTTAATTTTAAATGTAGTTATGATTTGTAGAAACAGTAGACTTAAAAGTGGACCAAAGAGTATGCAAAATGAGCAAACTGGCATATACTTCAACTCCCATTTATAAAGAAAAACTGCAATTTTCAGGTTTCAGTCTTGGAGAAAAGACTTCATCATCTTATATGTGATGCGGTTTTCTGGACTGCTGACATCTTCATCAAATTTGAGTGAAATTTCCTTTTCTTGAAAATGAATTGGCATTTTCTTGCTCTCCACACGCATGAGCTTCACTGCCAGTGGGCCCAAATCCACGTGTTCCTATAGGTGAAGAGACAAGAGGAGGAAAGGTTATCTGGCAAGTCAACCATAATGGATTAGGCTTATTGTGTTTGACCTTTGTCTGACAGATTTCATTGCCCCCTTGATTGTCTGTATGCTATGGAACACATAAAATGTAAGTTTTTTTTTTTAAACCACACCTCAAAAGATTGTATACCCAGTGGAGCATAGTAGGAAAGTTCTTCCAAAGAGCAGGCAGTAGGTCCTCTGGAAGCTCGTTTTTGTTCATACAAAGGGTTGAACCTAAGACCTTGTTCATGGTAGGCAAATGTTTTATCACTGAGCTACATTCTTAGCCCCCTTGTAAGAACTTTAATTGGTAGAAGAATGCTAACTATATACACACAGGCTGTCTATTGGTTAGGAGATAACCACAACAAAATTTTCTTTATTATTCAAGAACAAGGGGAAAGAATCTGAAAATTCCATTTTGACGATGAATAATATCGAGCAATTTTTCCTGAATATTTTTTCTTTTCACAGGATTCTTGGATATTACATAAATAAATTTACTACGTTCTGCCAGACTATGGTGTAAGATGTCAACAAACAGCTAGTTTATGTAAAATCCTACAGCCAACCCAAAATGGATTGAAGCAGCTCCGGCCCTTACATAGCATTCTCTCCTTTGGGAAGCCTCTCAAGCTACAGCCTTCACATTTGAACAGCACTTCAGCAAATTTTCCCTGAGTGCCTGTTATGTGACTGGCATCGTATCAAGTGCTGGGTTGGAATGCAGAGCACACAGACTTGTCAGAGAGACATACAGATGCCTTGGCATGTTGTGGGAATTATTAATATTTATTTGAATTTAGGAAAATCAAAGAATGAAAAAAGGAGGCACTGTTTTATTTCTTAAAATGCTTATAATTGTATTTAGTTTTTAAAATGTATAATTATAGAGCTGTGATAAATGTAAGACAGGAGAAAAAGGAAACTGATAGAGGTCTACCACGTTGTACACTATGGACTTGACAGTTTCACATCAAAAACTCAGAAAGCAAGAATGCCTTTTAGTAAACTCAATGGTGTACGGTTTGGGAATTTTGTATACAAATGTCCACTAGTCTGAGGTTATTAAGACCTCAGATATGTATGTGGATGTTTCAATAGCAAAGAGACTAGAATTTTATTGCTATTATTTTTACAGTGCTAGGAATCAAATTTTAAACCTCACACATGCTTGACAAGTGCTCTGCCACTGTGCCACATCTTCAGCCCCCAAATTTTAGTCTTTAAATGGTCACTTGATAGTAGAATTGTACTTGGTAAATGGTAGTTTATTCAGATTCTTCTGTTTTATATCCATCCTTCTCCCCCAGATGTAAAGTTGTATGTGAACTTTTAAAGTTCTGAGTAAGATGAAGAAAGAAAAAAATCAAGGATTCATGGGGGAGTGTGAAGTTACCAAAAGAGATTTAAAAGTCAAAGGCTTGATACTCTAGATTTGGATTTATGGTACTATATGTGCAATTTGTACTTTCAAAAAACTGGCCTGATACATATCCCACATACTCTTCTTAAATGTAATATTGACTGTCCTCCATGAAGATGCAGGAGTTATATTTCTTTTCATTAGTTGGAACTTGGAACTACATCAACCAATAGAATATGAGGGAAGCGATGATATCTGATTTCCAAGGTTGCTGTTCCAAACACTGACACTTTTATCTTGCCTGCTCTGGGAAGGACCAGGCACCATAACAAAGGGACACTCAAGTCACTCTTTGGAGAGGCCCATATGCAGAGAAACGGAGGTTCCAGTTTAGCCAGTATCATCTTGTGAATCACGTTGTGAGTCCACCCTGGAAGTGGATCCTCCTGCTCCCATTCAAACCTTCATATGAGGGTAACTCTACCCAACAAATGAGTGCAGCTGCCTGCAGACAAAGTGAGAATTGTCCAGCAGAGCCCTCCCTAAATTCCTAACCAACAGAATTTCTGAAGGTAAAGGTCTAAGCCACTAGGTTTGGGGATAGTTTATTATATAGTGTTAGATCACTTACATTGTATATTAATAGTGGAGATTCATAAAAGAATGTATGTAGCTAAATGTAGGGGTGAAAACTATCCAATGAAAGAGGAATGGTGGGTTTGTTTTATTAATAAATGCAAATAGAAGCTTTCAATGTCCCTATTTTAAGCGAATTTTTAGAAGTGTTCTCTTAGTAGTCAAAGTTGTGGTCTCATGAATCTTACCTTGAAATCCCCTTCATCTTCATACAGTAAATATTTCATATGAGAATCCCTAAACTTTGTACATGAGCTCTCCACTTCATTTGTCTTCAGGTGGTGGATGGTTCTGCCACTGTCTTCAAGGGTAAGCTGGACGGAAGTACTCTCACGTGATGAGTTCAATGTGTCTCTGCGTTCTCCTAAGGGTGGCAATTTTAACTTCTCTTCTGATGAATGAAAGAAATTATTTCTGTATATACTTGAAACAGGTGAAAAATAAAATGCAACACATCTTTTGCTACACTTTTAATTTCAAAGAGCTCACAGCATTAGAAATATAGAATTTATGGATTGATGTAAGAGGTACCCTTATTTTAAGAAACTTTAAATAATATTTTCTTCTGTCCCCTAGTAATTCATAGTAATCACTTGGATCTATATGTTTTGATATTTTGGTTGACTCATTGTGGTCTCAAATTATATTACTATAGGAAACACTCTGTCCCTCCTCACTGCCATCTATTTAATTCATTGTGAAACAAAGTGAGTTTGATTAGAAAATGAGACTACAGAGAAGAAAATGATTAGGCCAGTCATCACAAGAAATCATCACAAGAAAAGTCATCACAAGAAAAGAAGCCTATAGAAGATGATATGTATTTATTCCTGAATAGCATTTGCAGGTGGGGCACCTGCCCACCACAAATAATAGCTCTTTATTAAACTGAGGAAAAAATACACCAACACCATTGCAATAAAACATACCTATATAACTTTCAGCCAATTCCAAAGGCACTTCTTCAGGTGGTATTTCCTGTCCAGCAGCTTGCCTAAGATATAGGTGCCTAAAAGAACAAATAAGCAAAACAGTCTGCCAGTGAACAAATACTGTATTATGTGCTTACTAATGTCAATTTCTTCCCTGGATTTTAGAAATCTATAGAAAAAAGAAAATTAAGACATGGTTTCTACCCTTGAGCATACAGCCCAGTGGAGTGGCAGGCATACGATAGTATTTTACAGCAATTGTTTGTATCACACCGGGTAACATGCAGCATAGTGTGAGAATGCTGGGAATAGAAAGAAGCAGGACTGAATTAGCTTGAGGAGATCGAGAGGTTTCCTGAAGGGCATGGATCCCGAATTGAGTCTAATAATCAGGAAATGATCACCAAGGAAAATCTTGGAGTAAGGGAAGAATATTGCTAAATAAGAAAATAACACATTTAAAGTCCCAGAAGTAAGTGTGAGCATGACTTCAATTAGATTGCTTCTTCTGTAATTCAGGTGAAGATTGACAACACCCAGAATGGGATGGATTTGACATGAAAAGAAAGAGTGGTAGGAACCCAAGGTGTCATCTGGGTGCCGACTTTGACTGAATGACATGTTTTACTACAAGTATCTCTACTATTTATTGATCACTGTGATGTCAGGCAAGTCAAGTAGCCTTGTTGAGCTTATTTCCTTATTTGAAAAACTGAATAGTGGCCACCACTCCATGATTAAGTGGCTTGTAAATTATGTGCTTATAAAATGGTAGCTAATATAGTACCTACTCTTTGACCCCTGGTCTTAGGACAAGAGTGACACATTTCAACCTCAAACTCAGTAAGTTAATATTGCGTGCTTCTGTGGCTCTCTGTACCTGTATTTAATTCTGCGCTCTCCTCTTTATAATACCCACTGAATTTTAAAAAAGGAAACATATTTTGAAAGCTCTGAATGGCATTACCATTTGATTTTCCTGAAAAGAGCATGAAGCAATTGGACCTTTGGAGATGTGCTAAGCCAATTAGCAGTCCAAGCAAATCCCCTGAATTGGGGACCGTCAGTTATTTAAAGAACATGAATAAAGGGTTATCTAGATACTTATGACTAGCAACTATTGCAATTGCATGTAATATTTATGTAGAGCTTTTTTTATTAGTACATGCTTATTGTATACAATTACATTCATTGTGGGGAGTTTGTTCACATGTATAACAGATATTCTTTGTTTTAATCCCCTTCTCTGTCCTTCCCTCCCTCGCCCGTTCCTTTATCTTTTGGTTCCCTTCCTATTTCCAAAAGTTCTCTCTTTCTGTTTCCTATTAGATATCTTTCATTCTGTTCTTTGATTTATTTATACTTTGGGTTTCTCATATATGAGAAATCATATAATATTTAACACATTCATGATGGGGCCATAATTCATATGCCAGGTGGCTTGAACCACAGGTGGTACATGCATGAGTATTTCATCACATGGATTTTTATTAATTTAATTACTAAAAAGATACATAAAATGGATTAGATCCACTTGTACCACCAGTGGTATAAGCTGCCTGGCAGGCGTGCACCACTGGTAATTGAAGTGGGCAGGAACTTGTTGAATTTGCATCTATTTCACCTGTCATTAATGTCTCAGAGTGTATCCATTTTTGTATAAATATCTCAAGTATACCCTACTTTGTGAGAGAGGTGTCTAAATACCACATTTTTATCCATTCACATGTTGATGGACATACTATAGGGTGCTTCCAAGATTTAGCTATTATGAGTTGTGCTAAATCTTTCCATTTTTGGATATTCTCTTCCATCTTCTTTTTCAGATTACTATGGTTTTTGTTGAAGAGGTCTTTTTCTTCCTTGCTATGATATATTTCTAAGAACTTAATTTTTCTCAATGCTATTAAGAATGGTATTTTTTTGTAATTTCTTTCTCAATGAGTTCATTATTGGTGTACAGGAACACTACTGATTTTTGTTGTTGTTGTTGTTTGTTTTTTGAGATAGGGTTTCACCATGCCTTTCAGGCTAGTTGTGAACTCACTTTGTAGCCCAGGCTGGCCTTGAACTCACAGACATCCTCCTGCTTCAGACTCCCAAGAGCTGGGATTACAGGTGTGCACTATTATACTCACCCTAATTTTTATATGTTGATTTTGTATCCCATGTAAAACTTTTGAAAGATAATTCATTAAACTTGTTTTATGTATAGCTCTATTACTCTGTAGGTAGACATGTCTGGGGTTATAGAATTATTTTCTGGTGTTATCATTTTGAATAATTAAGATCTTACCAAATGTCTTAGTCTTTATATATCTAGGTTTCTCTCTTAATAAGTTTATTGTCATTTCTGTACCTCTATAGGGCAACAACATATTTAGTAATATGGAAAAGTATTTTAAAAGATATTAGTGTTAGATTTGTAGGTATGCGCCCACTTCATCTCCCACTAGAACTCCAAGGTCGTCTCCTCTGGTTGACACTTGCCTCGCCTATTTTCACCAGTGCGTCAGCAAAATGCTACGATGTTATACTTGAGTTTTAATGGAAAAAATCTTGTGTCATGGGAAATGTACAACTCTTATTAATCAGAATGAAAACAAGAACTGTTTCTATGCTTCTGGGAACAGTTCATATCTATTTTTCATGACTCTGCCAGTACTAGTAGAGTACTGTATTCTCAACAAATGTTGGAAAGGTCAGTTACTATAACATATACAAGGCATGCTATGTTTCTTTGACTTAAAAGCTGTTACATTAGAAGCTACCAAATACTCTCAGGTTAACTTGGTAAAGAACTCTTAATGGCTAACTGAGAGTTTACACATTTCCCTGTTTCTTTATGGGTATCTTTCTAAAATAGCTTAAACAGTTGCTTCAAGGAGTTGAGGAGTCAAACAAGGAAGCAGACATGAAGTAATCAAAAGAATGATAAAACTGATTACCATGAAAAAGTGCAGTTTTATGAAAGTATATACCAGGGACACCTAACTCAGTTCTTAAAAATCTCACTCATAGAAACAGAGGAATAGGAGAGGGAGGAGAGAGGGAGGAGAATGAAAAGAATTACATGCAGGTACCCTCTAAGATGGATGTAAACACTATGTACAAAAACGTACTAATAAAAAATAGGAAAATATTTTTATTTTATTTCTTCCAACTCTGATGAACTAAGAACTCCATGCCTCTCACTAAGGAAACCAGTCACTAAAGCACTGATGAACAGTGTGGATTTTACTGAGAAATGTGGGAAGGACAGAGGGAATTAGCTGCGTACTATACAGCAAACAACTTAACAAAAATTCTTATTAAAACTTTCCCATCTGAAATGAGGATGTAGCCCAGTGGGCAGCATGTTTGTATTGTATATTTGAGGCCCTAGGTTTGATGCCAGCTGCGAAAAAAAAATTATAGCTTCCTTCCTGATCTTTAGGTTAATGGAAGAATTCCTTTTGTTATAGTTATTGGCACTTCATATCCATGTCAGCATCAACTCAGATACCTCAGACTGAGCTGACTGAAGTAGAGAAGTACAGCCAGCAGGTTAGAAGGTAGCTTCTTATTAAGATTTAGCCAGCTTAGAAAATGAGGATAGCAACAGCTGGCAGAGATTGGACATGATGCACAGAAGGCAATGGCAGTAAATGACAAGATGAGAGGCAGGACAAGAATGTCAGACCTTATCTAAGAGAGGAGGGCTGGCAAGCCAGCCTCCCCTGCACAGGCCTCCAGGGCATCAGGCCAAGAGACCAGACACACAGGCGCCAAGTAATCTATCAACTCATTCAGTTGCACCTCCTATACTGCTATCTACTTTTTCCTAGTGCCTACAATTTGTGGGAGATAGGTGGCCCCTTTCTCTATCCTGTCCTGTCTAGCTTTTAGACTGTAAAGTAATTACACTATCTACCAGTTTCTCTAGTCTTGTATCCAACTCCCATCACTTAGCCTAGCAAACAAGAAACCTACAACTTAACTGCATTTATCCTTCTTGGAACACATTAAGAAGTTTGTAAAAAAAATTGTCCAGATGTGGTGGTACACACCTATAATGTGAGCAACTCAGAAGCTGAGGCAGGAGGACTGACATGAGTCTGAGGCCAACCTGGGCTATGTAGCAAGCTCAGGATAAGCTTGAACTACAGAGTGAAACTTTGTCTTTAAAAGAAAAAATGACTGTAAGAAATAAATGCCTTACCATGTCTCAAGTGGTATTTGTCTATGTCAAACAAGCAACATGAACTGTTTTGTTGGAATATTTTACTGGCTTTTCTACCATAATCAATTGAATATCTAATTTAGTTCTTAGATCTAGACACTTATCACCTATACTTGCATATTTACACACTGTATTTCCCCTTTCTTCTTAAGTGTACTATGTTTTAGATTATTTCATATTTTTTGACTACATATCCAAATTATGAATGTCACTTTGAATTCCATATTTCAGGGTCCTAGTTTTCCCATTAAGTATATATATATATATATATATATATATATATATATATATATATATATGGGGGGATTCAGGCAAAATAATAATAACCTAAAATACAAAGCTATGTATACATTTGACTTCTCTTGTGCAGGAACAAATGTAACATGGAATCCCAGGCTATTTTTTCCATCTACAAAACAGTTTGACTATTTCAGAAGAAATAATTCCATATTCACAAGGTAACTAAAAGTCCAGAACACCTCAAAGAAACTTCCAAAAAGTTGATCATCCCCTTCCTTGTGCTAACTCTGTGCTTGCTCATCTGTTGCACTGATACGCCTTTAATTCATAACATTTTTCTTGTGAGTCTGGAGGCTCCTGAAGGTTGGAAGTTGTGATGTTCATGTTAAACATTTTGTATTGGGACTACAGTGCAATGGAAAATAAAAAGTGAAAGTTCATTCTGTACTTGTGATCAATAGTAATAATCTTTTATCTTCATCATGGTCACTTGTGAGTTCTTCATGTTCTTCACTCTGAGCATGTACCCAGTCCATTTCTTAAGTTTCATTTGAGACAGGGTCTCCTTAATTGCTAAATTCTCAGGCTAGGATTAAACTTGTGATTATCCTGCCTCAACTCCCTAGAGTGTTGGGATTGCAGGTGTGAGCCACCATGTCTAGCCTTTTACTTTTGACAATTTTATTCTGACTGGAGCAGTGAAGAAATAAACCACCATTTTAAAAAACTCTATAACTACAAATATTTATAAAACACTTTCTAGAAAATATTAATGACTTTCACCTGGGTATTTTGAGATCCACAAGTCTACAGTTGAATAGCTGATCAATAAGCACCAAATTTTCTTCTTCCAGTTCATGAATAGTATTTTCTAATTTTTCAACTTCCTTCCTGTGAATTTCAATCTGTTCTCAAGAAAATAAAAAAGAGAATGGATATTGCTACTATTTGATTTAGTTCTATAAAATCTATAGCAAATTCAACTCCTGCAAGTGCATTTGCCTGAGGAAAAGATCTATAATGTATTTATTATTATGTTAGCTTTGTCTTTCCTGGCAATTTATCAGAATTTGTTTCATGGTAAGGCAGTTGCAATAGGAGAGTAGAAGCTGTCCTCCTATGCTTCAAAAACTCTCATAAACTTATATGTGAATCAGAGGAAGAAATAAGAAAACAAAGCTAATAAATTTACCAACATGATATACTGGTAGCTGAGGGTAATTACAAACAATATAATAAAAAAATCTAACATTTGGATAATGCTATAGTATAGTATTTTTTAAAATAGAGGTATATAGAATTTTCATTTGCCGGACTTCCGAAAGAACATGGCAGATAGATAGCAGCAGCTATGGAGGCTCTCTGAGATACCCCGCTTAGAATCCAGGAATGCTGTAGTACGAGGAATTCTAAGCAAGGGGAAATACACCCTGCTGACCCAGGAATGAACTAAGCTAAGCGAAACCAACTGGAAATCCAATCATGGTGCTATAACAGGAACAGATAAAATCTCAGCTTGGAAGCTAGAACCTGCACCACTGGAAGCCGCGATCTGAATTTCCTGCTGCTGCCGCTGCATCCAAATCTGCAGGGCAGGTAGAGAGTTGCACGAAAGTTCTGAGAGTGGGAATCTTCGAATGGAGTTGAGAGCAGGACTAGCAGGGAGCCCTACATCAACTTGCAGTGAGTGAGGAGAATGGGGACCCTTTCATAGAGTAGGAAGTTCCAGCAAAGGACATACTGGGACCAGGCAGACTTGCCAGAACAGGGCGCTGCAGTGACTTCAGTCACATATTCCCCTCTCAAGTGGGATTGGTGGGGAGAGCCTGGCCTGCGTGATGCCACTGACTTAGACCCAGTAGGTGAGTCCAACATAGGTCCCAGCGCCTGGAGGTGCACCCTAGTGGTGAAACCTTCCATAGGTTGACCTGGAGGGGTGGGCCCAACAGAGGCTGCCCAGGTCTGTGGCTCTCTACTACACTGCAGTGGGTGGGAACACCTAGCTGGCGCAATTCAAACAAACTATAACCAAAAACAGAGAAAAAAATTGGGCCTCCTACATTCGTTTGTATAGAAGGAACAAAAAGCATGGGAAGAGGAAGGAACAAGAAAGAGTCTTCAATCCCCAATCCTGAGAACACTGATCCAGAAAAGGGAAATGCAAAGGAAGACAGAAAACATGCAATATCCGACACAGCACCAACAGACATAAAGTGGTATCTCCAGAGCCTCATAGACGAGTTTAAAAATGAAGTATTTAATGAAATAAAGCAAGAGATAAGTAGAAATAGTTAGAGAAATGCTAAGCACTGCCCAAGAAAAAACAGATGGTGGAATGGAAGAACAGAAAAAAAGGGGAGAAAACATAGAATGTTTGGATGGAGAAAACATAGAATATGTGAAGCAGGTTCAAAGAGATTACCAGGAAACTAAAAACTCTATTGAAAGCTGGCATAACAGCTTGAAAGAAACTAAGGATAGATTTTCTGAACTGGAGGACAGATTTGTAATGTGGGAGCATGAAATGAAAAACTTCTTAAAAATAACAAGAAAACAAACAGCAATAATACAAAGGCTTGAAGATGATAAGAGGATCTACAACCTAAGAATTAAGAACATAAAAGAAGAAGTAGGGACACAAACAAATGGACTACAAAAGCTATTCACAGAAATAATCCAGGAGAATTTCCCTAATTTAGCAAAAGGTAAAGATACTCAGATGTATGAGGCATACAGGACCCCAGCCACCTACAACCCAAACAGAGCTACACCCAGGCATATAATAATCAAAATTCCAGAAATCCAATATAAGAACAGAATATTAAAAGCTGTCAGAGACAAGAAACAGATCACTTACAAGGGAACACCCATCAGAATTATAGCAGACTTCTCGGCACAAACCATCAAATCACAAAGAGTGCGGGGGGAAATAATTCAAGCTTTGAAAGATAACAACCTCCAGCCAAGATTGATATATCCTGCACAACTGTCCACAAAATTGATGGAAAAACAAGGTGCTTTCAGGATAAAGAGGAACTAGGGGAATTTGCAACCACCAATTCAACTCTACAGAGAATACTGCAGGATATTCTAAAAAAGGAAAATACCAAGACTTCAGAAACAGTGGCAAAGAGGCCACAATGAATGGAGCAGAAAGAGAAATGAAGAAGACAAACTGACAACAAACGACAGAAAAAGAGCTCAACAGAAGTGAGGCAGAGAAGATTGGATGGTAGGAACAGCTATTTTGGAGAAAACAAGACATCATAATAGCTAGTGCTGATTTAGTATCATTTTGCTTTGAAGTCCCATCAAGCTTTTATTCTTCTGTCTCCATTGGTCTTAACAGTTTGTATCTTATTGGATTTTATTATATGTGATAATATAAGCAAAACTTTTATAGACAAGGAGATTATACAGAAACCGTTGTTCATTTTCTGATAGTTGGTTCTAAATACCCTGTAATACTGTCATTCTCTTGGATGGTTTTACATTGTCTTGATATGTTTGGTGCTACAGTATACGAAGTTATACTCAAAGACTTCAAGGAGAGAGACATTATGGTAACTAATTTTATGTCGGGATGTCTTGTGGTGAAACACTATTTTGCTTAAATGGTTAGGCTTTGACCTACACTGTTTTGTTGTTATGCCCTCTTTTATCTCAGTCTCCTTTTTTTATTATTTACTTTTTTATTTTTTTCTTTTTAATTAAGGGAGAAATAAAAAAGCAGGATATATTATTATCGTAACCCACTTTGATTTCCTATTAACTTGATCTGAAACCCTGTATAGCCCTCACCATCTTGCTTTGACTGATTTTCCTCTATTCTGCTTTGCTTGACAGTACGAAGTTTGAAAGTATAGGCAACAACTGGAAAGACAATAAGATTCATTATGACTCCCATTCCGATTGACTATTATCTTCTTTTAAAGCCCTGTAATGTCTCCAATGTTTTGGTTTTATTCTTTACTGTTTTGTTCAATTTTATTATAACTGATGATATAGGCAATTCTTTTTAAGATAGCAAGAGGCAGTATGATAACCATTGTTAATCACCTAGTATTTTGTTTTTACATTATCTATTATGTTCATCCTTTTGATTTGACTGACTCTGTTCTGTTATGTCACATTTGGTTTTACTCTCTTCAAAAAAAAGTAATAAGAACTGTGGGAGTAATAAAACCCAAAATGTGTAATTGTCATTGTACAAAAGAGAGGAAAAGAAAGTGCTCTAAAGAATATTACCGCACGTATATTTAAGTGTATAAGATAGAGAACCATATTACCGAGTTTTGTTGGATCATTGAAGAAAACTGTTTCCAGTCTCACTGTTTGAAAGTCCACTTTATATGCTTTAATTTTGTAACTTGAACAACTATTTCTTACATAACAATATGTAATCTATTAACTAGTGATTTCCTATTGTTTATTTTTTCTGAAATTCTGTATAACTTGTACCCTATTTCTGCTTTTTTTCTTTTTCTCCTTAATAAAAAAAGAATTTTCATTTGCCTTTATAATACAATTTTGTTCTGAGTGATAATGTAGTTTGAGAAATGTCAGCTAGATGAAAGATTATTTATTCATTTAATTGTATGCTTACTGTATGCTAGAAACTGTATCACACTTCGGAAAAAAATGAACAAGATACTAACCTAGGACAGCGATGATGAACCTTTTAGAACTTTCCATATTACAAACATCCCACTGCATCACAGAAACCATGAATTTGCTACCACTGATCTAGGACCTCTTAGCCTGGTATGAAAATGGTGATGAAAATGGAAAATGGTCTGATAAAAACCATGTTGGAAGCTTTTCAGCTGCTGTGGGAGGAGACATCTGATATCTGTCAGATGTCAGAATAAAGCAGCGAATGGAAGAAATAGCACCACATTTGAATCTTGAAAGACAAGTAATGATTCCCGAGGCAGAAACAAGAAAGTCCCTTTTGCATGGAACCACATGTCTAAAATCACAATTATTTTGATGTGGACACAAAGTACAAGTGGGGGGAAATAGGAGAGAAACAATTAGGGAAGGGATAAATTCTAAAGGACCTCATTTTTAAATAATGATAGGTCATTGCTAGATATAGGACACTTAGTGTTTACTGAATAAATATGACCAACACAACATGAACAAAACCTACTTATGTTGATGACAGTTCTCATCAGTTCCTGCGAAGTACATTTTGGTAACTTGTTTAAAGTAGGCTTGACAGTGGAAGGGATATATGGAAGACTCTTAAAATAGAACTCCCAACTCACATTTTTGCCAGGCCAGAAAGTGATCATGGGGTGAGAGCAAGATGATGTAAAAATTAGAACTAACAGTACAAAATGGAAGGCAATAGAGCCAGATGTGGTGGCACACACCACTACTCCCAGCACTTGGGAAGCAGAGGCTGAAACATCTCTGTGAGTTCGAGGTCTGTTTGGGCCACATAGTGACTTCAAATCCAGCCTGGACAACGTAGCAAGATCCTGTCTCCAAAAAGACTCCTTCCCCCCAGAAAAGAAAGTAATAGGCTGGTGAAAAAAATAGACAAACAGGAGGAAGTAATGAATTTTGAAGGAATGAAGTAAATTTTAAAAGTTACAGGGGTTTAGATTCAATATACCTTGTCAGGAGATGCCACAAATGCAACTGAGATGAATATTTAAGAAACAACTAACATTTTCTGCTTTGTTACTGAAGTAGCTGTATTTTGGAATCTTGAAGTGTTTGGTATATTACTGTATGCATATCTCTATCACATAAGTCATTAATTAAAAGTATGAATTCTTTTTTGCTTTGTTTTGCTTTTTGAGAGAGAATCTTGCTATGTGGTCCAGGATGGTCTTGAACTTGCTCAAGCCGACCCTGAACTCACAATCCTCTTGCCCTAGCCTCCTAGAGTATGGTATTATAGGCATGTACCATCAAGCCTTGGCAAGTATAGGAATTTTTTATATGTACAACGCTCTGAGCTAGACACTGAAAGATATAGATGAATAAGGCATGACACCCTCCCTCAAGACCACTTAGCTTCAGTGAACAAAACTACGACTATAATATATAACATTACCAGTGTCCTAGAAAAGGTTCAAAGACTGCTGGTAGCTTAGAGTTGAAAGAAAAAGCATGTTACTTACTGCCTCAAATAATTTACCAAAAATCATTTAACTCCATAATACTAAATTAAAAAGCTAAGGATTGGTGTTTTAGGATCTCTTGTGTTGTGAGACAATTAACTTGATTACAAGCTTGGGTACCTTAAGAAAAAAGTTTATCATTTTTTAAATGTTAAAAACAAGAAAGAAGTTATAGTTAGAGATTATAAACAGAGAAAAAAGAAATATTTAGAAATATGTGACCTAGGGATTTGACATGCATGAAAGGCAGCACACATAGTTCATGGTCCCTATCCAAAGTGAGACTGAAGTTCCTTTTTTTTTTGGTCTTTTTTGAGACGGGTCTCGCTATGCAGTTCAGGCTGGCCTAGACTCACTTTGTAGCCCAGGCTGGTCTCGAACTCCCAACGATCCTCCCACCTCAGCCTCCCGAGTGCTGGGATTACAGGCGTGAGCTACCATGCCTGGCAAGACTGAAGTTCCTTTGCAGAGTTATACCCAAATGTCCAGCTGAGGGTACCCTGCCTCACCGCCTCCCTACTTAGAGTTGTTCAGTGATGTTCTTACCAGTTTCTTTTCCCCTGTCAGGCTTTGAAATGTTAGGAAAATAAAAACTAGTTCTTTTTCATAGTCACATAAATATCTTTAGATTTTGGGGATAAGAAAGTGAAAAGGAAAAGGTGAAAGATCACTTTCTTCCATATACTTAAGAAATGTATGAAATTGGGAAAAATAACTTAGTTAAGACTAGTGTAAGTCAGGGGCCTAGGATCCTGAGTTAAACACGTATTCTCAAATTTTTTTTTTTCTTAAAGACTCACTTGAAGAGCCTTGTGCCTCTTCATAATTAACACTTTGATTGCTAGCTTCCTTGAATCTTTTTGTTTAGTTTCTCTGGCTTCCCATATATTGAGCTAATCTATGTCATTTGAAAACTCCAGTTTTCTTCATTTTCCTAATAAGCATGTTAAATAAAACCAGATAATGAAAACCATGCAATAGTACATCTCTCCGTATGCTTCACAGAGATCCAAATTTTTGGTTATTGTTGACAATTAAATAGAGAAATATTTTCAATTGCATTATTAAATATCCTTTGTTACTCCTAAGTCTTTCCCAAATACACTGAATGACATACATTTTTCTGTTTCTGGGCAATTTCTAATTCTTTTGATAATACTTCTAGCCAGAAATATTTTTCATTAATTTTATAAGTAAATTTAATAAAACCAAAATGAATATTTATTGAAATAAAGAGCAATTAAGTCTACTGAATTTACTTAAAATTATTTATCCTTTATTACTAAGCTCTTTCTTTGCCCATGATTCAATTACATTTTTATTTTCATTGAATTATGAGAATTTTTTTTAAAAATTAAGAATAATTTGTAGCTTTAGCAGGAACAATCAATGTTGCATTATCTATCAAATGCAAATTTTTATAGTCAATTTCCCTAAGCCTAAAATCTACAACACCTTATGAAATTAAGAGTTGAGTCATTATAGGATTACTGTTTTACTTAATGAAAGTATAAAATTTCTCCTTCTCTATTAAGTTGGACATTTCTGGGGACAGTATGCACTCTTTTTCACCATGACTTTAGAGACAAATCTGGATGAGAAAGGGAGTCTTCCAGGGACTGAGGCTGTGCCTATTCTTTAATACTTGTTCTCATTTTAAATTGTTATTAAATTTGTAAGATTCCCTAGAAATGTTTTGTTTTATCAATGAACTTATCTGTGTTATAAAAATCTGTCAGTCTTCCCTGTGCTATAAAAACCAGTGAGCATCAGTCCCGAAGGGAGAGGGAAAAAGCAGTTAATCTGCAATTCTGCCTAAGGACTGAGAGGCACATAAACTAGGACTAAAACTTTTACTTTTTGAGAGTTTCAGGGTTACATCTAGACCAGTTTTTGCTAGGCAAGCATTCTATCACTGAGCCACATTCTATGCCAATAAATCTATACCAGTTTTTGAACCCAGAGGTAAGTGAAGGTCAGTTTCTCTCTGGAAAGGTCCTGGGGAGGAGAAACTCGCTGTTCTGGAGACTTGGTCCTACAATTCAGCAGCCACAGAGCAAAGAACTGTCTTGGACCCAACACTGTTGTAAACTGTGTTATTTCTCTGGGACAGAGCAGTGGAGAAGGGACAGAAGAGCGACTCCAAGCATGGCCCAAGGACTAAATCCTAAACAGCTCAGGTGTAGAAAGACAATTAAAATCAGAAGCTTTCCCAGGGTGGATCTCTAATCCTTGGCAAAACATGTCTCCAGACACAAAAGATGTGATTGTCTCCAACTACACTGTCAAGCAGAAAAACCAATGATCAAAGAATCTCAATTGCAATTTTGACTATTCTTTCTCTTTCTTACAGTATGATACTAGTTGTGAAATAGCATCATAATCAATGCTTCCCTCTGGATTCAGTTTAGGCTCTGGAGAGTAGGTAGGCCATGTGCAGGTGCAAAAAAATATTAAGCCATTCTCTTTCAATATGTGAGGGTTGGACATTTTCCTGTGCTTAAGAATTCATTCCAAAACAGTAAGATTTTAACACTGAGTATCCTATCTCCATCCAAATATCTCAGTGGAACCTCCAAGTGATACGGGGCATATAATATAGGGACCTCCAAGTGATCTAAATAATATACAGGAAGTAAAACTCCCAACCTGCTATATGTCTGACAGGCTGAATTCGTGTTCTCTAAAATTGAAGAATGAATTCTAAGAACAATGCAGATTAAGAGTAGAAAGCATTTGTTGAGAGAAAGAAAGCTTCTGTCTAAAAGGGACAGAAGGAGATGTTGTTAATACCACTGAAAGCATATACATTTTAAAACTGCCTGTTTCCTAAACTAAGGATACTCAGTCACATAAGAAACAAAAGAGGGGAAGCTGACAGTGACATTTCTATCTCGAGTATCTGGGTAGATGTGAAAAGGAAATGGAGGAGGAAGAAGTTTAAGGGTGCATTAAATGAGTACTGCCGTGGATGCGTTGAGTCTGATGTCTTTTTTTTTTTGTCTTTTTGAGATAGCCCAGGATGGTCTTGAACTCACAATAGTCCTCCTGCCTCAGCCTCCCCAGTTCTGGAATAACAGGCATGTGCCACCACACTCGGCTCATGTCTTTAGGACATACATGTGGAAATATCTAATGGGAAAATAAAACGCAAGTCCAGAGCTGAGGAAATACTAACTGAAGATGTATACTTACAGTTATGAAGGATTAACTAGCTAATGAGACTTACATGTACTGTAGTATGAAGTGAGTTCTCCCCAAAAGTACTGAGTTTTGTTTCATAAATAGCACTGAAGAATAGGCTGAGTGCCTACTACCATGGATGTAAAGAGACCTTCAAGAAGTAGGAGGGCAACTGGGACAGGTAAGTCTAAGGCACCACTGTACTCAGGATCCAGAAACAGGATTCTGGACTCTTACCCTCGAGGTGGCATACAACAAACCTGTCTGAGTAGCACAAAAACATCTCCTTAGAAAGGCCCCTTTTTATGTTCCTGAGCACCTGTGGACCTACTAAAGAGTCAGTTACTGAAAGATTTTAATCAGAAGACTACACGACAAGGGTTGTGTTTTAAAAAGCTGTCTCTGAGGTAAGGTAAAGGAGAAGAGAAATTTCTGAGCTGGAAGGAAAATCATAAAATAGAAGGATCTGTGTAAGAGATAATGAGGGCCTGAATTAGGCAATGACAACAAAGGAGAGGTGGTACGAAGTAGAACTGAAGATTTAGAGGCCTTTTAGATTGGGAAATAAAAGGGCATTTCTAAGATAATCCCAGATTTCAGGCTTGGGAGATCCTTCCTTGGGACAAAGAACATAAAAGGAAGCAGTCTGGGAAAAGGGGAAAGATGAATTTAATTTAGGAGGTTGAGTTGTCTGTGGTGCATCGGGGGGAGCCGCACAGCTGTTTGTTCAGTATCTGGGTTTGGAACATGGCAGTGAGATCAGTTTCAGTCCAGGGCTTTTCTGCCCAACACAATTATCCTCAAGACAATTCTTCCCTGGTATATGAGGCAGTACATTGTTTCCTGTTTTTCCCATATTCAGTTTACTATCTTGTTTTGCTGCAGCAAACTGGAAAGTAAATTTCTGAGGAATATAGAGAAATATTCGGAGCTCTCACATTTCCAAGAAGAGCTGTGTTTTGCCCTTCATCTACTCTTGCTGAGTACAGGATTCCAAGTTGAAAATGCTCTTCCATCTTCACACTTGCTACTGAAAAATTGGATGCCAGCTTGGATTTTATTTCTTTGCAGCTAGCATGTTCTTTACCCCACTACTTTGATAGAACATTTTAGAATTTTCCTTTTGTGTTAGTGTTCTAAAAACTGATGCCTTTTTCAGCCCACAGAAAACTTCTTCTATAATTTCATTGATGATTTCCTGCCCTTTATGTTTTTCTTTCTGGAATTATTACTCTTTGTATATTATATATCTTACATTAGTACTCTATATCTCTTATCCCTTCTCCGTCTTTTTGTTATTATCTTCTCTATTCTGAGTGATTGTTCTCCACTTATTTTTAAAAAGTTTTTACTCTTTAATGTTTTGATATTGGGGATTAAATTCAGGACCTCCATATAGCTATATTCTCCAGTCCCACCTCTTTTCCTTTCTTTTTAAAATTTTTTTTTATTTTAAAGAGGGTAAAATTAAACACAAAACAGAACATAAGAAAGCAATGTAATAGACATAAATTTCAAAGCAAGACTATCAGAAATCTTCACTATCTATCACATTGTCTCTTGTTTTCTTCCAAATAGTTGCCCATATCTTTACATACAGAAAATTCACATGAAATAACATAGTATTGAACTGATCTGAACAAGATGAGGAAGGCATTTTAGATCTTCAAGATCAGACAACAGGGAAGTCAACAATGGCTGTAATGGTGTCTCTCATTCTCTGCAAAATAACTATCCATACCTTCATGTATGTTGAAATTAAACAAAACAAAATAGGCTAAAATCACTCTGAACAAAGAATAATAGTATTGCTTGATTTCACATCATGATGCTACAGAATCAGCACTGGGTACGGTCGTGTCTCTTTTTCTTTAAAGTAGTTGTTCATTTCATCATGCATTATATGATCCATTCTCATAAATTGTTTATAGGTTCTACGCATGCATGAGACACTACATGTATTTCTATTCTTTCTGTATTAGAGGGAAAAACAAAACAAAGCAAGACAAAACAAAACAAATACCTATAAAAACATGAAATGAAAAAAGTCATATAAAACCACAGTACAAGGTGATTTAAAATGATTACTGTGTTGTCTCTTGCTATCTTTAATAGAACTGTCTATATCATCAGGCATAGTATAATTGAATATAGCAGTACATAACAATATTAATAAAAACAAAACATTGTACACACTGTAAAACTTGAAAAGGTGATAATCAAACCAGAGCAGGTATCCTAGTGAATCTTGTCATCTTCAATGTAGTTATCTATACTCTCAGACTTGATACTAGCAATCATAATAGATTTGAATAAAATCTGTCAATACAAAACAGCAATCTAACAAACCATGACTGATCTTAGTTGATCTTAGACTCAACTAAGATCAGTCATGGTTTGTTAGATTGCTGTTTTGTAGACTCAACTAAGATCAGTCATGATAAAAGTGTAAGTTATACAGAACTTCAGATTAAGTTAATAGGAAATTAAGGATGATTATCATACTATATCCTGCTATTTTGGGCATAGCTGTCTGTGTCCTCCAATCTAGTACAAGTAGACAAACTGGAACAGAAAATAATCCATCTAAACAGAGGAGTGTAACTAATGTGGGTTTTAAGTCCTGATACACTATTAACAATATCCTCTGCCTTTTTTTTTTAGACTATTCCTCCCCTTTCACTCCCACAGGATGCACTGTGCATTTTGGGTCCCACCAACTCCCTCAGTTTTTAGATGAGGCGGGGGGCAACCTGCTATTTACTTAAGTGGTTTTGAACCTTCTCATTCCTGGACTTGATCTCAAGTTGTATTCCTTTACCTACAAAAGCCTCAAAGTTTTCCTTCATTATAGCTAAGTGGTTCTCTATTGCACATAAGTATCCTGTCTTTCCAACCTATCTGTAGGTGTTGGTCGAGTTGCCCCTATTTCTCTCTGGTTCCCTGTCACATAGAGCATTTTCTCATATTTGATTTTAATCCATAAACCCTTTTTTAGGTTAATTATATTTCCTATACAGAGCATCTCGGTGGACCCTACCTCCTGATCTACTCTTCCTATGTTCCTTTTTTCTTTCTTTTAAGTGTATGAAGGCCATCTATGTTAGAGATTATAGCCAACCTTTGCTGCCTCATTTCTGCTATGCTATTTTTCTGCCATTAGTTGTCTACTTTTCTCCTTCATTATACTTTCTGCTCCATTCATTAAGGCCCCTCTGCTACTGGTCCTGATATCTTGTGGTATTTTTTTCTCTCTCTAGAATGTCCTTCAGTATTCTCTGTAGGGTTGGATTGGTGGTCACGAATTCCCCAGTTCCTCTTTGTCATGGAAGCATCTTGTTTCTCCATTAATTTCTAGAGACAATTTTTCAGGGTACATCAATCTGGGCTGGAGCTTATTTTCTTTCAGGGCTTGGAATACTTTGCTCCAAGCTCTTCTTGATTTGATGGTCTGTGTTGAGAAAGTCTGCCGTGATTTTGATGGGTTTTCCTTTATAGGTGATCTGTTTCTTTTCTCTGATGGCTTTTAATATTCTGTTCTTGTATTTTGAATTTCTGGGATGTTGATTATTATATGTCTGAGTTAGCTCTGTTTTGATTGTAGGTAGCTAGAGTTCTGTATGCATCAGACACCTGAATATCATTTCCTTTTCCTATGCTTAGCAAGTTTTCCTTAATTATTTCTGTGAATAGCCTTTGTATTTCCTTTGTTTTTCTTCATTCACATTTTTTACTCTTGTTATAAACCTCATCTTTTAGCCTTTGTATTGTTATTGCCTGTTTCCTTGTTATTTTTATGAGATCTTTCCTTTCATGATCACACATTGCAAACCTGTCTTCAAGATTTGATAGTCTATCCTTAGTTTCTTTCAAGCAGTTTTGCCAGCTTTTAATGGAGTTTTTAATTTCTTGGTAATCTCTTTGAATCTGCTTCATGTATTCTAGATTTTCCTTATATTCTTCATCAAACATTTCTCTCATTTTTTTATGTTCCTCCATTCTTCCATCTGTGTCTTCTTGAGAGGTGCTTAGCATTTCTTTTATTAATCTACTTACATCTTACTTTACTTGAATATTTTTGAGCTCATCTATGAGGTCCTGAAGATATCTCTTTATGTCCACTGATGCCGTGTCTGATATTGCATGTTTGCTGCCCTCAGTCTCTTTTGTATTTATGTCTCCTGGATTCTCAGGGTTGGGGGCTGGGAGCTTTTTCTTATCTCTTTTTCTTATCATGTTTTTGGTTTCTTCCATACAGGTATATAGTGGAGGTCCCAGCCCCTTTCCTTATTGTTTATGATTTTTCTGAAGTGTGCTGGCTAGGAATTTATGCCCTCTCTAGTTTGCTGTTGGTCATTGAGGTGCAAGCAGGGGTGGCATATGCTGGAGGGGTCCAGGCCAGTCAACCTGCAGGGGCCTTCACTGCATTAGTGTGTGCTGTGTATATGGAATTGGTTTGGGATGACTTACTGGGTCCTGGCCAGAGGCATGACCCAGACCAAACAGATTCCATTAATCTGCTCTGGGAAGGGGGCAACCGACTGAAGTCACTGCTGTTCTTTGTTCCTGCTTGTCCTGCCCAATTCCAACATGTTATCCAGTTGGTCACCCCTTTCCCATGAGAGGATCTTATTCTGTGCACTAACCACATGTTTGTGCTTGTCTCCATGCTGGCTCTGGTCTCCACTGTGCTTGCCGAACTCTGACTTCAGTGCAACCATGGCTCTGGTGAATCACATGGCTCAGGTGACTCTGGCAAGTCATGGTGGCAGGAGTATGGGTGAATCCGGTGAGAGCACATTGGCTGCTAATCTTAGCTTCTCCGCTGGTAGCCCTGGGACTTTGTGTTTGACTAGCTCTTTTTCCTTCAGTTTCTTCCTGGGTCAAGAGGATCCATCTCCCTCTGTCCAGATCTCTCCAGGATGTTTTATTCCAGCATCTGAGTTCTCTCTCTCAAGGAGCCTCTGCATGCTGCTGCTTACTGATCTGACATCTTTGTGAGACTCCCTGGGATACTTAAGAATGGGAATATTATAGGTGCTGAGTTAGATAGAAATATTATAGACAGTCAGACAACACTAAGCGTTTGAGGGAGCCAGTGCAGAGGACCAGATATCTTGTGACCTGGAAACTAGGAAAACTGTCATCTCTTCTTTCTCTTGGGCAAAGCAGGGTGACAGTAGGCAGGGCTGCTGGGCCAAGGAACCCTGCCTGTGATGGCACTGTTTTTTTTTTTTTTTTTTTAAATTTTGAGACAGGGTCTTGCTAAGCTACTTGAGTTGGGCTAGAACTTGTGCTCTCCCTGTTCATTTTGTTTTCAGTGTTCTAAAAACTCAGGACTTTTTCAACCCATGGAAATGTTCTCCTATTACTTCACTGATGATTTCCTTCTTTCTGTTTTTTCGTTCTGGCAATGATGGGAAACACCACCACACCCTGCTTATTTGACTATTATTGTCTTAAATTACCTTATTCTCTAAATTACATGCTTTCTTAGATTTGCTATTAATGTATGCCCTTTCAAAACCCTGAACTTTTTCCACTTCTTTCAGGGAGTTTTTGGTACAGCTCTTTACTTTGTGTTAGTTTTATTTATTGCTTCTCTTCTGGGATGGTTGCACTTACATGCTTTGTGATCCTTGGTTGTCTATTCGTATGTGAGAAAGGTCTGAGGAATGGTGTGGGTTTTCTCTATCACCGTGTAAGTAGTTTTGTTTCCCTAAGAAGTTTTTACTCTGGCTGGGAACATGAATTATACATAATACATCATGGAAGGTGGACTGACAAACTGTACTTTAGATGAGAAGGCAAGAGTGGCATATTAGATTGTGGCCTCACAAATGCCATTGTAGGAAGGGCATTTTCCATAGAATTACTAGTGGTACATGAGTAACTTTAGTGTTTATCATGTAATTTGTTCAGTGCTCTCAGAGAACAGCTCTCTGGGTCCTAGTCCAAGAGTCTATTTTTGATTTATGTGAGGGAAATGGTAGTAGGTTCCAGGGAATACTTACCACTTCAGATCATCGTATGACATGCTTATTTTTGCTTCAGTGCCTATTTCTACCATTTACCATATACACAGACTCTCAGCAAGAATCTCCCAGGTTTCCACACACAGATTCAGTTTTTACATCCTCTGAAGCACTCTATGCCATCTGGACTAAATAATATTTGCTGGTTTCATGCTTTCCACAATATGCTTTCATATCTGCCTTTTATCTTCCAGGAACTTTCCGTAACCTCACCAGCTAGTTAACTCCTCCTATTCTCTTTGTGAATGGGTTTCTTCTTATACTTCAATAATTTTATTTCAATAGTCCCTCAGGAGAGACAGGATACAATCTGCCATCTTGAAGCACATCATAAATAGTTCAAAAAGGTTTCAATATAACTGTTTACTTCACCCAGGATCTAAGCTATATATTTGATTCGTCCCTCCAAAGTCTATCATCATTGAAATTCATTCATTCACTATCTAATAAACAGACTTTTTTGTTCTGGGGATCAAATTCACATCCTTGCACTTACCAAGCAAGCACTTGAGCCACTGAGCTAAATCTCCACCCCCTAACCAGACTATTTTTTCAGGTGCTACAGATCTAATGTTGAAAGATACACCTTACTCTATGTAATGAGTAGATGACACAGATGCAAAAACAAATAATTTCAACATTTCAACAAGAATTCAGTGAAGCAAAAGAACATTGGAGAAGACATACTTAAAGTTTCCTGAGGGATTCACAAGGAAATTTCTCATCAAATTCTGTGCCTGAAGGAAGAGTTGGAGGTTTCCAGACAATTGACAGTAAGGAGATAAAGGAGATAAGGGCAGAAAGACCAAGTGTGTAAGGAATGTAAGGAAAAGAGGACAGTACTGCGTAACTGAGAATAGTGTGAAGGATGAAATGCCCTGCTCTAGAAGTACTCACATGGGCACATCTATCAAGAACAGTTCTGCGTCATGATATAGGGAGACAGGTAGACATCTGAGTCGAAGGCATTACACATGTGCTAAGCAGCTTCTGCACTGTTCTTCAGAAGGAATAAAGGGATCCTAAGGATCAGATTTGGGTGAGATACAGAGGCTTCAATGGGCAGGGACATTATGAATATGTCAATGGCTGCACCATAGACTTGGTGTTTGCTATAACATAATGTTAAAAAGCCAAAACAGATGTCAGAAGTCACTAGTGCACTTAGAAGACGAGACCCTTTCTTCTAATGAATAAAGAGAAGGAACAAGTATTTAGCCAAAGGAAATTTCATAAATCTGAGTCTTCTTTAGCAGCATACTCACAAAAAGTCATGTAAGACCTCCTTCTTGGTACATTAAGGGGCCACCTTAAGAAATACTGAGAAAAGAGAGAAGTCTGAAAGACTGGACACTTTGTCCAATGGAGACCACATCATCCCAAAGAGACAATTTAAATTAGAATGATTCTTTACTCTTCGTCATCACCCTGAGGAAGTAGTACATAAAGGAACTGTATTTCAGTAGACTTTAAACTTAACAATTACTTCTGATTATTATTGGGATTATGGTATTTGATGGGCAACAACTTGTAATAAGGTTAAATCTTTTCTTGAATTACAGTTATCTTAGTCAAAGTTCAATACTTTTCCCATGGCTTCAGTTATAATTAAAATTTATTTCCAGCTCAAAAACAATGTGAAAAATTCCACGCACCTCTCTTTTTAGCCAGTTGTTCTCCAAGATCTCTCGATAACTGCTCCTGTCAATTAAACTTACAGCATTCTGAAAAAAGGAAGAGTTGCCACATGGTAATTCACAAGGTTAGCAAAGGGGATACACATTCATTTCAAATTATGCTTTGCAATTATTTTGAGAATGTGTAACATCTTTTCGTTTGGTTTTTTCTTTAGTCTTTTTGGGTTAATTTGCACATTCTACCACAGGTGAACTGGAGAAGTGGACAGAGTATGGTTGTCCATTCATTGGGCTCCACTATGACTGACTTTGACTGCTGTGGTGGAATCATCAATTAAGTGATCTGCTTCATAATTAAGATGTTAAATTGTAGTGATCAAGTATTTTTTATAGTTAGATGTAACTCAACATACATCAAATTTTCTGCATGTCATTAGTAACAACATACATGTGTACAGACCTAACAGCAAGTAGATCTAAGGTGGCAGGCTACAAGTGACACATTTCTAACTAAGGAGAGGCATTTTAGATAAAGACTATAAGAAAAACCTTGATAGTAGGTTCATAAGATGCACATTTGGTTTCAATTACTTGGATATTTATAGTTTCCCCCACAAGAATTTTATAGTAGATGTCACTGTTTTTCTCTGGAGATACTTTTGCAAAGAAGTTATGTTACACATTCAATATGCAGTAACTGAAGGGCAGACCTAGAGGAAGAGCAGCTAATATTCTAGAGGGAAAAATAAAGAAAAATATTCTAGATCAAAACCAAAGACAGAAATAAATACCATGTATTTAAATTTAAAGGATAAATTTATCTTTAAATCTTTAGAGTTTAAAGATTTTCAAATAAAAAATCTTTAAATCATGTTTATTAAACCAAGAAGAGTGAACATATATTTCATAGGAACCAGGAAGTTCTGTACTTCAACTACAACTGTTCTAGTTTCCTCTAACAAAATTTCAACAGAAGTAGGAAATGGTTCATAACTGAGGTTAGTTGACTAACAGTTTAATTCAGCAACAATGGAGAAGTAGTTTCAACTTCGTTTACACATTAGAATCTCCAGAGAGCTATGAAAAATCCATAAACCCATGCATCATTCCAGGGCAATTACACTAGGATTTCTAGGATTTCTATGGGTGGGACCCAGGCACACTTGGGTTAAAAAAACTACAGTTGCAGGTAACACACCCATGCTTAGCTAAAACTGCACAGTACTGGATTATAATGATGCTATAAATTGAACTGTAACAGCTGGCTGAGAGGAGGAAAATTCATATAAGCATGTGAGTATTCAACATCATGTAGAAAAAAGATAATGTATTGCGTAGTGATTATGAACAATGATTTGAAGGAGAGCTGAATTGGGTCTGGGTTCTCGCACTTGCTCTGGGCAAGTCATACTAATTTTCTTTGGCTCAGATTCCTAAACTAGCAAGTTCCTACATTGTTTAGAGTTGGCAAGAGATTTAACTATAACATGCTTATAAGAGTATTTGGGACAGTCCTCATGACATGCTTGAAGTTATAGGCTTATTTCATCTACATATACATTTTTAATAACTGTAGTTAGATGAATCAATGGTTGATTTCATCATTTAGCCAGATTCTGTCATTTAGCTGCATGGGAAGACAAACCATTGACCAGTTTCATATTCCTCTATGTTTTTGTAAATTAGTAGAAATCATGGTATAGAAGAATAACACTGTAAGAACAAGTGAACTAACAGGGGTGCAAGAAAAAGCAACTAAAATTCAGAACAGACTTTTTTAAAAAACCAGATATTTATAATTCTGAAGAAACAATGTTCCAGATAAAGGAACATTCACATACTGACTTAGGAGATAGTTTGATGATAGGAGGCTGTGTGTGCATGTGTGGGGAGGGATTTAGAAATTTTGTGTAAAAGAAATTAGAGAACATATTATACAATTGGAAATTTTATCTTAAAAAATGTTTTATATCCAAAACTTTTAAAACAACAGCAACATTAAGAGGGTACTCCTAGGCTTTTTCAGACAAATTATTTTTATTCTATAATTCATTCAACCTATTTAATATTTTAATCATGATTATTATACTTTAAAAATCACTAATTATTTCTTGTGAGACACTATGCTACTTATCTCATCCAATATTCAAAGTATTTCTATTTATTTATTGGTACCAGGGATCGAACTCACGACCATGTGCTTGCAAAGCAGGTGCTTATGCCGCTGAGCTAAATCCCTGGCCCTAAACTATTTCTTTAAGGTTAAATACTATTAGTATTCTTACTTTTATAGTAAAATTAAGTAACAAACTTGTGTATGAAGTCAGTCAGAGGCAGAGCTGCAATTTAAACCCAAATTGCCTAATTCAGAACCTATATTCTTTTTTTTTTTTTTTTTTTGGCAGTACCAGGGATCAAGCTCATGACCTTGCGCTTGCCAGACAGGCATTTACGCTGCTGAGCTAAATCCT
This sequence comes from Cavia porcellus, assembly GCF_034190915.1. NCBI lineage: Eukaryota > Metazoa > Chordata > Mammalia > Rodentia > Caviidae > Cavia > Cavia porcellus. The sequence goes on from NW_026947492.1 coordinate 48,332,741, forward strand.
TGGCCAGGACCCAGATTCTTAACCACTATAATACACTACCCTAAAAATTTTTATTTATTTATTTATTTATTTGTGTGTGTGTGTGTGTGTGTGTGTGTGTGTGTGTGTGTGTACACGTGCATGTGTATGTGTGTGTATGTGTGGTGCTGGCCACTGAACCCAAAGTCTTCACTCAGTGACATCCCCAGCCCCTTCCCCTCATTTAAAATTTTGAGCCCATGGCCTTGTTAAGTCACCAAATTGCCCAGTCAGGGCTTATATTTGTTACTGTATTGCCTCAGTGTCCCAGAATACTGGGATGACAGGCATGTGCCATCATCCCCAAACACAGTATTATTTTTTATAAAAAATAAAAATGTTTTAAGAAAATTGAAATACACTGTCGTATAGCCATACTACCCTGAATGTGCCCAATCTTATCTAAAATATACCTGTGCAGCCCATTCCTTCTTTTGGTTCAATTGCAGCAAAGTATTTCTGATTATTTTCTTTCTAGTATCTTCCAGAGTGATTTTACACTGTTCTTTAAAGAGAAAATTAGTTAACAAGGTTAATTCTAGGTAAAACTGATGTTGGTAAGTTTCACCTTCCAGAATCCTTATCTGTTTTTCTAACCAGTTTTTCCTCCCAATTCTCAGAGTACATTTTTACTGAAGCATACAGTTCTTTCGGTTAGAAGAAATGCCCAACAATTTACAAAAAATTTTATGCGAATGAGTCTAAGTTCTCCACAAACGTATATGTTTTTGAAGGATTGTCTTTCCAAAGAGAGAAATTTAAACACTTTAATACTTATGTGGCTAGTTGTCCTGTATCTCCTACAACTTATGAATCTACAACAGAGATAATAAAGAAGGTTTTATTATCTGCTTGAGTGGCATATTGTACATCTGACTCCATCTAATGAGATTTCCAATATTCACGCATTTCCTAGGGCAGGACTGACAGAATGAGAAAAAGAACGTGAAGAGTAGAGGGCCCAGGGAGTCAGGAGACCTCTTCTATGCTGGGCTTACAGCAAGAAGGAGGACAGAGACAAAGTGCAGGGTTCTCTGTCCTCATGTTCCTATGCTTGTGCCATCACTGAAAGAGGGAAGTCATAAATTTCAGATCTCAAACGACACTTAGAAAGTATATAATCAATATACTTTTTAAAGTAATTGAGGCACAGTCATATTAAGGCTCCTGAGACTGAATAAAGGCCAGTTTCTTCACTTTTAAAAACAATTATGAAGCTCTTTCTACATGTCAGGCATTACCAAAGAGACTGGAAATATTTCTAATTGAGACGAAAATCCCTACCTTGATGGTATGTATATTCTCATGGAAAAAGCAGACCATAAGTAGTAAAACATAGTTTTTCAGTTGGTGATGCGTGCGATGAAGAAAAGCAGTTTTTTTCAGATAGGGTGAACAGAAAAACTTATTGAGACATTCGAGTAGAATGAATAAGATGCTGTAGTTAGAAATGTGAAATGTGAAGTCACTGTCTTACTTCAAAGACTTAATCTGACAATTAGTAAAGTTGTGGTTTTGTTATAACATCAATGCTATATCCCCATTAGTAGTAGTCTATTTATAACATATACAAGATAATTATTTGGAAATCAAGATATATTTTCCAATACAAATAATGTTGAAGATCATGATTGCTAGAATTCTAGACAGGTCATAGAAACTTATTTAATTTTTTAAATTTTAAAATAACAAAACAAAACAAGAAAAATGATGATGCAGAATCTCAAGACAAAATAATAGAAAATTAACACTAGTTAATATATAGCATATTGTTATTTTTTGTTCAGATTACAAGTTTAGGCATGAAAAAATGATCAAACAATCAAACACTGAAAGCACAAACTGTTCTTTTTGATGAACTAACAGAGATTAGTTGTATAGTTATTATATATATATTCTTTTCCCTTGTTTTCTTCTTTCCCCTATCCCAATTGTTCTTTCCTTTTGAGCACTTTATTTCCCTTTCATTTTCACAATATGTATATTTGGATCTTATTTACTCTTTCAGTTTTTTTTGCACTAGGGAGACAATACAATATTTACACATGCGAGTCTGATTTATTTCACTTATGAGTATGATCTCAAGTTGCATCCATTTACCTATAAAAGTCTAACGTTTACTCGTTATAGCTGAGTAATACTCCACTGTATAAACACTAACTTATTCTTTGACTAAGTAAAAATGTACAAAGGATGCTGTAGAAACTAACTTCCACTGAGGATATTGTTTCAGTGAGAAAAAAATCTTCATAAACCAAGGCAGCCATAGCAGAATTCTTGGGATCTTATGCTGTAGGGAAGAAAATGCACAGGTCTTATCTCCCAAGAGGCCAGGAGTAAATCTCTCTGAGAACATCTGAAGATTCATTTCTTAGATCAAGAAATTAAGACTTAAAAGAGTAATGTTACTTTTTTGTAAGTGAATTTGAACCCAGGTCTTTTAACTCATCCTTAAGATACAGAAGTTTCAAGGATCTCTGTCCTATGCCTGATAAAGTGTAAAAGTAAAAACGCTGGGTGACTATATCGATTGATTTGTAATAAACATGTTCCTTCTCTATTGCTGGGCCTAATCTAAATTGTTCACCTCTATTTTGAGGAGAGGGAGCCTTACCCTGGCTGTATCGGTGACTTTTCTATACCGAGTGCTTCAATAGCTCCTTGAGCTACACAGGGAAGCAGTTTGAGGTGCTTTTTTCTCCTGCCCCCAGGGCTCAGAGGAGGCTATTAGAGGAGGTAGGGTGAACAACTGACCAAAGAAGTCTTCTTGGGCTGAGCATGACCCATGAAGAGGCATGGGCCAGCAAACATCTTTGGTCATTTCCGTTTAGGTAAATGATGACACCAGCTGTCTTCAGAATCTAAGCTTGAGAATACTTTACTAAAAGGATTAATCTGTGAGAAGCAAGCAGAGAATGGGACAGGACCACAGAGCAAAGCAGAGGTGCTCAGAAATGGGTTGTCTCAAATTATGGGGTAAATATAGGGAGAAGCCATCTCTAGAGTCACCACTGAGCCTATAACCTCCAATTCTATACCAGTCCTCCCATTTTCACAATCCAAAAGCATTACCTATGGAAGGTCAAATAATTTTATTTTCTTTCTTCCTTTTAAAATACTATTCATACTGTATAGCTAATGATTTCCACTCAATATATGGGAAATCCTATGACTTTTCTGGTACTTCGTAGTAAAAAAAAGGTCTTTAAATAAGTACAATATGTCCAGTCTATCACAAAAATCCAAATTTTAAAGTTCATTAAAAGTTATGATGAATCCTCTTTGTTAGCTTCCACCTACTGCTCTTTTCCCTGCCTTGAGCCTCCATGCCCTCTCTGAGGGTGCAGATAGAAAACGGGAAAAAAGCTTTTGCCCAGCCTGTACTGTCTCAAACTCATGTTAACTTCCTCTCCTACTCAGCATTGCAAACTTACTTCCTTTCTCATGGGGATGTTTCTTACAGGCTCCCTGGAGGACCACCTTCCCCATTTCAAGTGGCATTTCACCCATTCACCCTTGAAGCAGGGGACTCACTGACCTTGGAAGCTGGTAACAACTTTTCCTTGGACCCTGGCCCTCAACACTGTGCCCCTCAGACAGACAGACAGACAGACAGACAGACAGATGGATGGAAAAACACACAGACACACAGACACACACACACACACAGACACACACACACTCTTTCTCTCTCTCTCTCTCTCTCTCTCTCTGTCTCTCTCTCTCTCTCTATTTCTGGAGGCTCACAGTTGGCCAAGCAGAGAGTAATGAACAACTCAGGGAGTGCCCATTTTTTTTCCCCACCAAATCAATGCCCTTTAACAATCTTTTATTGAATTGAGCTAGCTTTATTGCAACTGACCTGACATTTTTTCTGTATTCTCTTTAACTTGATTGATGTCATTTTGTAAGGAGATAATAAGTTTAGCATGTTGTTCACTTCCTACGTTCTTGTACTCTTCCCAATATTCCTTTTCACCAAGTTTCTCAAGAAATAGTTTCTCAGTATTATTTATTTGTGTGCGCATATCTGTTGGAAAGAAAATTAAGATACTGTATAATTTCAGTGGTTCTTATAGCCATTACTTGTTGTAACCTGGTTTTATGTAGTTAAGTCTGATATTACAATGCCATTAACTTATAACTTATTATTTTATATATACATAATTTTTGAAAATCTTAAACTATTCAACATGTTGTTTATCTGTTCTTTATAATTCAAAATTCAAATAAAATTAAATTCCCAGTTATAAAGTAAAATTGTAGCCAGGCATGGTGGTTCACACTTGAAATTCAAGTACTCTCTGAGGCTGATGCAGGAGGAGCATAAGTTTGAGCCCACTCTAAGGAATGTAGCTCAGTGTGAAGGCCTTGAATTCAATTCTCAAGTACCAAAAAAAAAAAAAAAAAAAAAAGCAAAAAAATGATTTGTGATTTGGGTTGTGATTATCTGTCTATTATCTCCATATCTTCCCTAGGAATTTTCAAGTTTAAATATTCTTGTGACAACTTAATAAGGGTATGATATGGCACAAAGCTTTATATCATGAATTCTTTACTAATAAATTGTCATTTTGTGGCCATTATGCCTCCAGGAAAACATGATTTCCACTTACTTCCTTTTCAGGTTCTTGGTAAACATTATGAAGTACATGATTAGTTTAGTCATCTAAAGTTGATTTGTTTGGACTTTCCTTGTATGAAATGACAGCATGTGATACATGTCTCCCCATTGCTCCCTAAGTATTTGTAAGTACTGCACTATTTCAAACATATAACCTTTCAGTTTTTCCTGGTACATTAAGCATTCTATTTTATTCAGTCTTCAGACCCAAGTATATCACTGAATACTGTACTTCTGAAGGGAAAGCATTACACGGTCAAGTCCAAAGAACTCATTGGATGTGTGGCTCACTAGGGGAGGAGCACATCTCACTCATCTCTGTAAACTCAACCCTTGGCACAGAGCCTCACAATATCTTTTATATCTTTTTGATGGTTTCACTGTTTTATTGTTATATAATGTCCTTTTTGTCTTCAGTAAAGACAACTAAAGTTGGAAGAAAAGGGTTACAGATTATTTCTTAAATCTTGCTGTGCATACGAATCTCCTGGAATCTTGTCAAAATATGGACTCTGACTTGGCGTCTGGGTGAGGATGAGATTTTGTGATTCTAAAGTGAATTACTGTGGAATTAACTCTCATAGAGATATTGGCAAGGGATGTTTCCTGGTTATATTTGCCTTATTTTTCCCAAATCTAAACCAAGGCTAAAGTACATGGAGCCACCGAACAACAAACTTTCACAAAGAACAAATTCCCAGTGTGAAAAGAAGCTCAGCTTGATACCTAACAAGGTACTATGTTAGATGGATTTCATCTGTCTTTGTTTCTGATTACTGTACTTACTCCTCCTCCTTTGGCTGCGTACCTCTGCCCACTTTCATCATTTCCCTCTCCTGCCCACTTACCTATACGTGTTTGTGGGTGTAGTGGCAATGATGTCATTTGAAATAAACAAACAGCACTTACAACATGCTGGAAGACAAAAATATTAATACATTTAAGAAATAAATGATACAACTTCTCTGACAGTTTCCTAAGTTACTAAATCACCTCTCAAGTTCTTTTCCTGGTTTCTTTCAAACTCCCATTTTTCCTTCATTGCCTCTTCAACATCCTCTCTTGTGACAACTGGTAATCCATCTGCCGACTTCTCACTCAGTTCCTTTAGTAGGTTCTTTATGTGCCAGTTCTGTTCCTCCTTTAAGCGTCTGTTCTGTCATGGAAATCAATAGTAATTAACTATTTGCCAAACTATTTACATTGTTTTCCCAAAACAAAGGTATATATTGAGGCTTTCGAAGTGAGAAAAATTAATTAAATAAATTATACAGTGATATCCATAGAAGCTAATGGGATATTTAAGACTTGAAATAAAACCTATCAATGGAATAACCATTAGAATGTTACATTTTAAAATTATGCTAACAGGAAGAGAAACAAGAAGTTAATTCGCCCTTCCCATGAAGTCTTGTATCACTTTCACTATTTATTTTTGATTACCTTTATTTTGTGTAGTTTTATTCCTTTTAGAATAAATTTTTAAAAAACTATGCCATTAACCTACTGATCTATTATGTTATCATAGGATCAATAAACATCAATGCTAAATCTTGGAAGTTAAATATTTTCAATTTCCCATCAACACTGTCTTTTTCTACCATTCCTTATTCATCTAGTCATGTATGCTGGGTACTAGAGCTGTGTTGGTGAACAAAAGAGGAAAAAATTCCTGCTTTTGTAGAACTTATATTATTGTTTGCTTCTTTTCCACAAATGATCCTAATTTTCTTTTACTAGGATTATGGTTACTTACCACTAAAAAAATTCACACTTCAAATATGGACAGGGTTATTTTTTGTAGATATTCTATTCATGTTCCTAAGCTGCTTATCTAATCAACTTAGTTTTTTCTTGCTCTTGTTATTTTGTTATGTGTAAAAATCACACACACAATCTTCCCTATAATAATTATAACAAAGTGAGGAAAACTAGACAGTAACCTAAATCCGTGAGAAAAAAATAAGTATACCAATAAAAGTATGCAAGCAAGTATGAAAGGCAAAATAAATGTATTTTTATGATTTCCCCTATTTAATTTAAAAGACAACTGCAAAAAGAGACAATTGCAAAATGCAACAATTATCAGTCTGTGTTTATGAGTACACAGTGTATAAAGTATATTATCTATAATGATACAAATACAAATGAAGAGGGAGAAAGTGGAATTACATATTTGTAGCTATTAAAATTAAGTTGGCATTAGTCTAAACTAGATTGTTATAACTGAAGATGTTAGGAATCCTCAAGAGAACTACTAAGAAAATAAAAGAACTATAACAAAGTTAAAATGCTATACAAGGAAATGTTTAATATCACAGAAGGCAATAATGGAAGAACAGAGAAACAAAAAGAAGACATAGAAAACAAACAGCAAAATTCAGATGTAAATCTTCCTTATCAACAATTACATTAAATGAAAATGGGTTAAACATTAAAAGGAATAGCTTTGCAGAATGGATGTTTAAAAAAAAATCAACTGTATGATTTCTATCAGACAGACTTAGAGTTCAAATAACAAGTATGCTGAATGTCTGAAGATTAAAAAAAAGATATACCATACAAACAAGTAGCCCAAAGAGCTGATTTATAAAAAAAAATGCTACTGAAGACAAAAAGGACATTATATAACAATAAAAGAGTGAAACCACCAAAAAGATATAACAATTAGAAACATATAGCCTTCATTAGATATTAATGTTACCTCAAAATTCACGCCCATTCAGAACTTCGGGGTATGATCTTATTGGAAATAGTCTCTACAAATGTAATTAGTTAAGATGAGGTCATATTGGGTTATGGTGAGCCCTTAAGTCAATATTGGTATTTTTTATTAAAAGGCAGCATGAAAACACAGAGATACACACAAAAGAGGCAATGTGCAGGTGGAAACAGAGATTAGAGTGATGGATATAAGGCAAGTGATGCCAAGGACCACTGGGAACACCAGAATTATGAGATGGGATGAGTTCTGCCTGAAAAATTTCAGAAAGAACCAATATTGGCCATTCTCTCCTTACTTGCTGATTATGCCAACATTTTGATTTTAAAGTGTTGATCCCATCCATGAAATATGTGAGAATAAATTTCTGTTTTTTTAAGGCACACAGCTTGTGGCAATCTGTGATGGTAGCCCATAGATAGTAATTCATACCATAACAGTAGAACCCCAAAATACACAAAGGCGAACGCCTATCTATGCTCAATACTAATGAGAATCTCCCTACCTTCAGGCGTCTTGTCTTTACCAGGCAGTAATCAGGTGTCATCCCCACTTTCCCTGCCAGAGTGATATCAATAAAATACAGATACAATAAAAGGTTGTAAATAAGATCCAGAGCCTCATAACAATACAAAATATCTGGGCTTTAATAAATCACTCATCATACCAAGAATCAAGAGGATTTCAAACTGAAAAAGGATAATCAAGAGCTGCTATCATCAAAGCAACTGATACACAGAATTGCTTGACAAAGATTTAAAGCAGCCATGATAAAAATGGTTCTCTGTGAGCAATGATAAACATACTTGAAACAAAATTGTGGAAGGTCTCAGCAAAAATACAGAACATAAAAAAAGAACCAAATGAAAATTTTGGAACTTAAAAATATAGTAACAAAAAGCTCAATGAACAAGCTCAATGGCAGAATGGAAGAGACAGAGGAAAAGAACAGTGAAATGGAAGATGGAACAACAGAAATTGACTAATCTGAACAAAAGAAAGAAAATAAACTGCAAAGAAAAATGAAAAGAACCTTCGAGACCTGTGGAGGGGCCCCAATTTTTCACATCCTTTCTACCATTTTTGATTACAGCCTTCCTAGCAGCTAAGAAATAGTATTCTGCTGTGGTTTTGATTTGCACTTTCTTAATAACTGATTATGTTGAGCATCTTTCATGTTCTTGTTGGCTATGTGTATATCTCCTTTGAAGAAATGTCTACTCATTGTCAAACTGATTTTTGACAAAAATATACAAATAATTCATTGGACAAAGAACAGCTTTATCAATCAACAGGTTGGAACAACTGAACATCTGTAGACAAAAATCAAACCAAAACAGCAAACACCTTGACTTAGGTTTCACACCTTATACCAAGAAGAACTAAAAGTAGGTCATGATTCCAATGTAAAAGCTAAAACTGTAAACTTTAGAAAAATAAGAGAAAATCTTTAGGATTTAGAGCTAGGCAAAGAGTTGTTAAACTTGACACCAAAAGCATGATCCATGAAAGGAAAAACTGATAAAATAGATTTCACTTAAAATGAAAACTTTTGCTCTGTGAAAGATCATTTCATGAAGATAAAAAGACAAGCTACAGACTGAGAGAAAATATTTGCAGATAATGTATCCAACAAAGGACTAGTATTTAGATTATATATTATTAAATATATAATACACAGCATATATTAGTTATAGCCCATATATGTATAGTTTGTATTCTCAAAACTCAACAGTAAAAAATATCCAATTAGAAAATTGTAAAAATACACATCACCAAAGAGAATATATGCATGGAAAATAAGCACATAAAAAGATGCTTAATATAATTATCCATTAGGGAAATATAAATTAAAGCTACAATGAGATAACACTACTTTTCAGAATGCCTAAAATAAATTGATATCACCAAATTCTGGTGAGAATAAAGAGAAACTGGACTACTGATTTATTGTTGTTTGAAGGATAAAATGGTACAACCAACTTGAAAAACAGCTTAGCAGTTTATTGAGTTTATTATATAAATTAGCAATTGAAATTCTGAGCCGTTAGTCCAAAGAAATTAAGTCACATGAATACTTGGACATGAATATTTATATTACTTCATGTGTAATAGCCAATAACAACTCAGGTAAATTCAGGTATGTTTGAATTACACAATGTTACTAAATACTGAAAAGGAACCCACTAATGATACCTACAATCTGAATGAATCTCCAGAGAATTATGCAGTTTTAAAAAAGCCAATCACAAAGGTTACTTATTATGTGATATTCTTGACATAAAAATAATAAAATATAATAAAAATAAAGGACAGAATAATGGTTTTCAGGGATTAATGAAGAAGTAGAATTGGAGGGAATTGAGCAGCTATAAGGCAACAGTATGAGGAATGCTTTTGGTGACAGAAACATTTCACATCATCTTGACTACCAATGTTAATATCAGTAGTCCAGTTACAATACTGTGGGTACAGTTTTATAGTATATTTAGGAACTAGGTAATGGGTGCAAGGGACTCTGTGTGCTGTTTCTTATAACTGTATGTTAATCTATAATCATCCCAAGATAAACAGTTTAATTTTAATAAATGAAGCTCAACCAGTATTAACAGTTTAAGAATATACAATGTATTACTTTTTAAACAATTCCATTTTCTTAAATGAAACAGATTCATATTTTGCTTACTGATAAATAAGCAATTACTTTGGCTTGACATAAGCTATATTCAAATGAAGTATTATAGAAACTTGAATAATAGTGATAAAAATATCACTTGCCAAAAACTCCTGCATAGCTAATACTCTTTCCAAATATAGACTTTTCCATCTATTTTCATAAAAGTGGAAAATTCCTTTACTGTTTATGTTTGGACACTAAATGTTTATTTAGTTATATATTACTTATTTTAGTTAATTTTAGTAATACGAAATGAAATTTAAATTCAATTCTACCTCAAAAACATTTGCCCTGACATATGAGCCAAAAATGCCCAAAGATAATGATAATTTAAAAACTACTGTGTCGGGTCTGAGAACATAGTTCAATGATAGAGCACATACTTAGCATGGGCAAAGCCTTGGGTTCAGTCTCAGTACTGGGAGTAAAAAAAGGAAAGGAAAGGAAGGAAGGAAAAACCCATTATGTAAAATTCATAAGGAATTTCTGTGGATGGTGGTGCATGCCTATAATCCCAGTACTTGGAAAGCTGAGGCAGGATTGCCATGAATTTGAGACCAGTCTGGGCTACATAGTGAGTTCAAGGCTGGCCTAACAGCGTAGCAGGAATCTATCACAAAATTCTACGTAATATGCAAATAATCTTTCCTTTTACTTTTCTCACATGGCACAATGTTCTCTAATACAGCTCTCCTAGATCAAAATTCTAATATAAATGACTATTCTATGTAAGTATTTTAATTTGAAAATTAAAACAGTGTAACATATTTAAAAATGTTATATGTTGCATAGATAGTATCAAATATTTTGTTACATATAAATTTAATACCATTTATATTAAACTTTCCAAACCTATGTGAACTTCAAACAGAAGGAAGTGTCTGACATGTTACAAAATTCAATGTCTAGAAAAATTATTTTGAGTAATATATTAAAACAAAACTTAATTAGATTGGTCAATGTGCAAAAATGTTTTATCTTTTTTTCTTTTGTGCCATCATTTTTATTAGTGCATGTTTGCAATACATAATGTTTACATTTGTTGTAGAAAGTTGGTACATGCACATATTCTAATTCCTCTACTCGTACCCTTTACTTTCTATTGACCCCCTTCCTGTTTGAGAAAGATCTACCTTCTTACTTTCTATTATTTATCTGTTATTTTACTCTTTATTTAAATTTTAATTTCTCATATAGGAGCCATCATCAAGTCAAATAATAAGAGATGCTGATAAGGGCTGTGGAGAAAATGGAACCATTCTACATTGTTGGTGGGAATGTAAACTAGGATAACCACTATGGAAATCAGTATGGTGAGTCTTCAAAAAATTAAAACTAGAAACTCCATTTGATTCAGCTCTTCACCTTGTAGGTATCTCCACAGAAAAATAAAAGACATCATGTTACAGGGATATAACATATCCATGTTTAGAGCAGCCAAATAGCTAGTAGTTAAATTAGTTAAAATTATTTATATGTTTATCAACAGATAAATGGATAAAAATGTTTACTGTATGAAGCAAATCAAATAATTAAGATAAACATATGGAAAAAGTATATTTAATAAATACACTACCAAAAAAGAATGATTTTGTTTTCATAGGTCATATCATGATCTTTACTCTTTAGAATTTATAAGAACAAGAATAAGAAGTTCCCCCAATAGCGCAGAATTTCAACCTACTATTTACCCAACTTTGCCCAAATGATAACACCTTACATTACCATAATATTAAATCCAGGAAGTTGACATTTATAAAATGTTAACAAAATGAGATATTTTATTTCTTTCAGTTTTTATACATACTTATTTTGACTATGCAATATCATGAAATTTTAGCATATATTTATGTGTACATATTTATATGAATTATTACCAAATAGATGACATTTGAAGCCACAGTGTTAAGTGAGATTTACCCCCACACATACACACACATAGAATTTAGAGTGAGAGAAAAGAAGGCTGAGATTGGAAGCCTGGTAAATATGATTAAGGAATGGATCAAGGAAAAGAGCAATAAATGAAAAACAAAAAATGGTCAGAGAGGTAGTAGGAAATTTTGACATAACTGAGGAGAAAAAAAATTTATCTTACTAATAGTCATACTTATGGCCTCAAAGTTTTTTCCACTGCTGTTACCATGAATTCACTCAACAAATATTTCTAAAAACCTACTCAAGCTGGGCTCTTCCACAGAAACAAAGATAATTAAGATTTGATTGCTGTTGCCTAAAAAGCTTTCAGTTCAATAATGAAGATATGTTTTATACAATATTTCAGCTTAGACTGAGAGAATTAAAAGGTGTCAGTTAAGAAAAAAGCACACCAGGAAGAGGAAACATTTTGGGTGTCTTGGTTACTTTTCTTGTTGCTGACACAAAATACCTGACACTCATAAGTTAAAAGAGGAAAGGTTTATTTCAGCTCATAGTTTGTACAGGTTTCAGTCCACAGTCCGCTGGCTCCAAGGCGAGTGGCATGGCTGAGGGCCATCACAGACAGAGGAGAGAAGAAACAGCTCATGGTATGGCAGGCAGAAAGCAGGAGGCAGGAGGCAGGAAACAGCAACAAGCAATAAGCTTGCCTTCCCTCTCTCCCTTTATTTATATTCCATTCAGGCTGTAAGCCTATTGATTTGTACCACCCACATCCAAGGTGGCATACAAGGTGAGACTTTGTTGGAGACCACTATGAAGTGGCTTTGAGCAGGATTTAAATTTTACTAATTTGCTTTCTATGTTTATCTGTGAGTCTGTCCTAGGCCTAGGCGATGGGAGCTGATTCATAGTAAGTGAACCTCTATGAATCACTGGTCCTGGCTGAGGCCTGTAGTGGCCTGTGAGGCCAGAGATACCTCAGAGGGCAAGATAAGGCCACAGCTGCAGACACTCTGGCTCCAACCCCAATTAACAAGGTAGAGACTGCAGCTGCAAAAATTACTCCTACAGTCTCACTTCTACCATGTTTTCATAAGACAGTTCTGCTAAACTGACATGATTCTTTACTTGGAGACGTCCTTGAAGTAACTCCCAATCCTACTCATTGCCTGCACTTTCCTCAGTTTCCCCATCCTTTGTTTTGAACCTAATAAAAATGGGTGGGTCAGAGAAGTCTTTGTCTTAGCTCTCAGAGTTTTGAGCTCAGATAAAGGGTTTTGACTTTCCTGGAGCCCTAAAATCATACCACTTGTCTCATTTTATTTAAGCCTTCGCTGTACACTTGTTTTGGAGATCAGAGATCTAGATCAGGACTGGATAGGACTTTCATTACCTATACCCAGAACTATGATAAATACATTTAGTTATCACACACCCTAGATCCAGACACCTCTGAAAAGCCCCATCTGTGAATTCAAGAGGCTTTGGGCAGACATGTAGATTTAAGCTGTAACACTGGCTAAACACAGAATAGGAAAGAGACTCATTTTTCTAAGACTAAAAAGAAATACAGTAAACAAAGCATGGGTCAGCTGGAGACAAGGTTAGAGAGGTGAGTGAGGGCTAGATTTTTCAGGACCCTGAAGACTTCAGTAGGTCTACAGATTTTATTTTCTGTGCCATGGGAATCCACTGAAAAGTATTAAGTACTGAAAGGTTACAGTATTCAAAGGCTAATTCACGTTACAGTGTAGAGGGGGAAACTTGGGTAAGAGATGAAGATGATGGTGTCTTTGATTAAAGCATTAGCAACATAAAGAAAATGAAATGATGTTCAGATATATATATATATATATATATATATATATATATATCTGAACTAGTCTCTCTCTTCATGTTCCTTACTGCTGGGCCTACCAATATGAAGGCTTTAGTCTTGTTCTTGAGCTAATCTTTATGGAAATAAGAAATTCAATTTTTTTTACTCTAAATGATGGGACAATGGGGATGTGATGACTCATTCCTTATCTACTGTACTTCCCACAGCCTGACCCTGACCTAGGAATCCTGATGCTCACTAGTGTAGGATATGCATTGGTTCCTTGATGCCTTAGTCCCTTCTGTGCTCTGGATTTCGTATCGTGTGAAACCTGCGTCTAAGCACCTAGACCAGATTTCTTTCTGCTCTTATCTAGAGATCTATTTCTGTTTTAGTCCTTATTATGAATACTAACCCTTGAAAACCATGACAGTATCAGAGCCACAATTATGTCACTGCTTACATTACCACCAGTGGTTGTCTTGTCCAAAAAGTATTTGCTAAATGAAGGAAAAACTTAGCCCTGGGGAGAAGAGAGGAATCTCCATTTCACAAGAGGAAAATTGAAACTTATACCAACTTTGGCCCCCCAAAAACCTCATTAGTAAGTTGTACACTCAGGATGTAGACACAAGTCTCCTAAATCTATATTCCACTAAAATTTGAAGATATAATATTTATAAACAGGAGTCAAATAAAAAGAGTTACCTGTGGAAGTTTCAGGTCCATAAAACAAATGTGTAAATGTATTTATAAAAAATAAACATATATTTTCTCACACATGAGATGCCTTGAAGAATAAGTTTTGTTAATTATCATTTATTATTTTCTAACTTTGCTTCTGTTGATCTTTAGTCCAGACAGACATATACAGCACCTTTTTAACATTCATTTTAGTCTAATTTTTAAAGAACAGTATGTCAAATATTCAGTTACTTTAACAATTGAGGTTATAATTTTTAAAAGGTATTAAATATGCACATTCTCTGAAAATTTAGAAGAAACATTCATAGGTTAAAAACATAGAACCAGTGTTTTATAGTAGTTTGGTTAAATAAGTCAAAAGGTAAGTGTAGTTTTAATGCTTTTAAATTTTAAACAATTGTCCTCAGGATCTAAATAACTTAACAAGCTGACTTCCACTGACATTATAATAAATATAGTGGGAACATTAGTACTGTGTTGCCTCACATGTACAGAAGAGCATAAATGAATTATAAATCAACCAATTTCAAGCCCTGAAGATAATTTCTCAGGGTATGTTTCATTATAATTCAATTTTTGAACCATATATATGTAAATGTTTAATAGTTATATAAAGGCTCTAAATTTTATACTCACTCTTTCATGATACTTTTGGTTCTTTTCCCTAAGCTTCTTAATTTGAAAAATGAATCGCTCTACTGAATTTTCTTTTATTTGACGGCTGAGAATAAAGATAAGATATTATAATTATTCATTAAGAAAAATTAATGAGATGAAATTTAAAAGGTAAATATTTGAATTTCAATATGTTATTAAATATATTACAAAAGCCCATTTAGGGATAAGAACCTTTCTTAAATGACTTGTGTTGGGGGGGTTGCAGCGAGGATGAGGAATGAACCAGTATCTTCACACTGAGCTACGTCCCCAGCCAATTTTTAATTTTTTAATTGAAGACAGAGTCTCCCTAAGTTTCCCATACTGGGCCTGAACTAGCTATCCTCTTGCCTTGGCTTCCCAGAATGCTGGGATTACAGGTGTGCACCACTATACCTGGCAGTCTTAGAATTTTAAATCTATTTAATTTATTAAATATACAGGAAAGGTAAAATTTTATTGAAACAATTCCTGTTAATATCTTATAAATGTAATTTCTATACTTTGTAATTACAATTAAGAAAATGTAGAAAAAGGTACATACAAAACATGCCTCATAGAGAATTCTAAAACACTTAGACAAACATGACAAACAAAACAAAGATTTTCATAAAGCATATTTTGAAATTGGTTCAAGTTCATTCACATACTATCTTTTCTACAAATAAAAAGGAAGCTTCTTTCCTGGCACAAATACATTTCTTTAACACCCAACAAGTATTTGTGAAGCATATCTTAGATATGAGAAGAACGAAAAAGCAGGAAGGCTTTGGTACAGGCTCTTTGATAGTGACTCATACAAAGCAAGTGCCCACAAATGCTTGTTGCACCTAAATCTGACATCCTCTCAGCTTGTTCTCTAAAATATCACTTATATTTGTAATATTGTACACTTAAGAAAGAGAAAAGTAAGGCTGTTTACTTCCAAATGATAAGAAAACACAGCACAAAAATAAATCCTTTAGAGGCAAAAAAGCTGGTTGCATATTATTAACATCTGATTTTAGCATATATGCTGGTGAAGCGAGCACTGATTTTTATCCACTAACTGCCTAAGGGTATTCAACTTAGTTAGGCCTTGAGTTACTCTGCAATAAATAAGAAGATTAAAGGAGATGAGTTCTGTGGTTCCTTTCAATTTCAAAGTTCTGCAGTTTATATCTACCAATTCCTTTTTATGCATTCATACACGCAAAGCAGGTTCAATGAGCTGCCACTAGTGACTTGCGCATCAGAGATCATTTAGAACAAAACCTGATGATCTTCACCCTCAGGGAGTATAATTTACTAGACAATAAAAAAGTAAATGTACAACCTGACTAGCTATATACTGTGGCAAATACTGGGGAGGGGAGAGATATCAGTATGTAAGAAAGCTGGTAAATGGAAGAGACTACTGTAGTAGTGGATACCACAAAATACTAAAAAAAGCTTCTAAGTGGACCATGTTTTACTTCTTATTTAAAGTTTAGGTATATAAAAATTTAGAAGGAGTGCTTCATCTCTCATTTTAAGGGAGAAAGGATGAAAGCAACATAAATAAATTTTCCAAAATGAGGCTATGCAATCATGTGTAAATTACTCACATTATTTCTGCAATTACAAATGTAATAATAGTACTTCCCTGTATGTGTGATATAGGCAAATAAATATCAAGCATGTGGTCTTTACTTCTTGAGACACGATCTTGGGTTACCAGGCTGACTCATTTGCAGCTGAGAGCCTGACTTGGTGATGATTGAACATGCAATGAATAGGCTAGACGCGAGGTCAGATTCTGAATGGGATATATTTACAATACAATATATTTACAATAAAAAAGTAATTTGTTATTTATCCCAAATTCAAGTTGGGAATTTTTATTGTTATTTGTCACATCTGTCAAACCCATGCTTAAGTATACCATTCCTACCCTAAAAACATTAAAAAGCAAATAGATTAAGGCTTTGCCTCATCTTCATTTTGCCATAAGCAGTTCAAGATGAAGGGAATGGCACCAGCAGACTGACACATGGCAGAGGGTGAGGTGGGGTATGGGTGGATTCTGGGACCCCTTAAATGGTTTGGCCACTTCATTAGCCCCTTGTGGAGTCCATGGTGATTACAACTCTAACTTAGCTGGGTCTTTCTTTAGAATCCACTTATCTTTCCCAACCTTTATGAAGAGGTTAGAAAGCAAGCCTGACCTACTAGTGGGAACTGTCAAAGCTTAGCTTCAGTACTCCATAATCTTAGCCACTATGGAAAATTCAGTGTTCACTGATATGTATATATATTTTTCTTTTTCGTATCATCAGTGCCCACATGTCACAGTAAATTCTGAACAACTGGAATGAGAAATTATGTGTATATATGATTTGAAAGGAATATAGCACTATTTGAAAGCACAGTAATATTAAATTATTGGCAATATAATTTTCTTTGCCTCCTCCCTCCCTGTATTATTAAAAATGTTAGTAATGAGTAAACTTTTCATCTCTGTGCAATTTCATTGAAAATTTGGGCAATGAAAACAAATTTAAAGTCCAAAAAGATCCATCTACTTTACACATAACTATAATGCAAATATGTTCCTATATCCATATCCATCTACTTTCATTATAAAAAAAATAAGGAGAAAACAAAAACTACCACTACTTAGAAATTATAGATTTAGCATTGGTGGTATCAGCTCTTCACACACACAAAAAACCACCTTATGCTCTTGGGATACAGTTCCTATATACATGGAATTACCTGATCAAAGGACAAGGATGCTTTGTAGTTACTGCTTTTATTGCCATATCAAAATATTTGAATAATATATACTTACCTGTGAGTAAGAAACTGCCTGTTTCATGGTATGTATTTCACCATTAAGAATTAATACTTTAAAAGAGTATTTCTGTATCAGTAGACAAAAGTAGTATCTTCTTTTTATTTTCCTAAGTGAGTTTGCTTTCAGGAAAAATTCAACAATATTTACCCAAGAAAGAAACTCTGCACTCATATTCTCTATACCAGGTTGCTAAGTACTAGAGATATGAGGAGTTGTAAAATATAATCTCCAAGGAGTTAAGAGTTTGTTGAAGAAAAGGCAAGCAGAAATTACCTTTCATATTTTCCCCTTACTTCAAATAGTCGCTATAAAATGACTATCAGATCCAAATAAACTTCAAACTGAAATCTATTTTTAACCTACAACCACATCCAAATAAACTTCAGATCCAAATAAACTTCAAACTGAAATCTATTTTTAACCTACAGCCACATCCATATTTATTTTTATATCTATATCCATGAAAAAACTAAGAGAAAGTGAAGTACAGAACAAAGAAAAACCATCATTCTCAAAGATGATCATTTTGTAGATTTAACATGGGCAGTATGATTTCACAATCACAGAAATATATGAACTTACTTTTTTATTAATATATTTTAAGTACCATTACTCAAAAAGTATTGTATTAGTCAATTTCCCATTATTGGGATAAAATACCCAACACCTGTACCTTAAAGGAGAAGTTTATTTTGGCTCTTGGTTTCAGTCCATATCGGCTGGCTCTAAGACAGAAACAGCATGGGACGGGGGCATGCTGCAGCAAAGACGCTCAGCATATGGCAGCGGAGAGAAAGAAGGGAGGAGCTGCAGACAAAAGTATACCCTTCCAGGTCATGATCTTAGTGGCCCACCTCCAACAAGGCCTAGCCTCCTAATAGCACATCCAGCTACTGAGCTAGTCAATGGATGAGTCCACTGGAGTGTATTGGTGCCCCCATGACCCACTCACCTTCTACACACATGAAACGGGAGTGGGGGGCACTTTACGTCTAAACCATAGCAACTATTCACTGACTACTAGGTGCTCACTGCTTTATTAGAAGATAAGATTGAGTGTGAAATGTAAGATGCTTTGGGCCAAAAGTTCTGTTGGATGGGAACACAAGGAATGGGTAAACTACCACCAGTAAAAGATGGTACAGGAAGCCTTACGTTGTTCCCCTTCACAAGATTATTTCATTTTAACGAAATAAAAGGAACAAAGGTATGGAATACTGAGTTTATGTCTTGTACTATATCATGAGATTTTTTTCAGTATTTGTCTCTGTAAAATAGGAGAAAGACTGTCTTCTGGATGATCCCAAAGAAAGAAACAGCTATAACTAGATATCTAAACTGTAAACCAATGAAGCAAATTAGAGACCAGTCACAGAGCCTGACTTTCTATATACACCTTTCCTAAGACGAGATGAACTTTTCAGTTATGTTCAGAAATGAGTGTAAATAGTATCTGCTTATACTTAATGTTATCACAAGTAGAAGATAAAGGGAAACTGTTAAAAGCCCCTTTTCAGTGGATATTTCTCTCTTAAGAGTTCTGGCCTTTTCACTTACTGCCTTCTATAAAGACATTTAGGTATATTTGTAGTTTCTTAAGGGGTAAGAGATGGAGTTTCTCTGAATATTAAAGTAATTGTTTTAACAAACACCTTGTCACTAGCATGACAGGCTTCTTACTTTCAACCTGTGCCTCTCCAAATGGTTTCCCATTTTCATCTCAAGTGTTTGTCTTGATCTAACTAATCCTTGCCTTAATTACCTGATTTGTCCTTGCCCTCTCTCTCTTCCTCCATCCATCTCTCTCTGTTTTCTCTCAGTTCCCAAAACATGATAAGCTCTTTTGAATCCTAGTGTCTTCTCCATACACCATTCTTTCCACCACTCTCTCTCCACAACACCTGTTTCTCTTCTGTATGTCAGCTCAAACACGACTTCCTCAAATATGATTTATCTCCTGTGTAGGCCAAGCCTTTAGTTTTACTATTGAGTAGTACTATACATCTCTTTCATAGTATCTCATTACAGAAACAGGTATGCTACTATGTATTTATTTTTTCATTTAAATGTCTGTTTCCCCTGCTTCTTTGGGTAAGGACCATGTGGTCCCATCCATTGCTATCCCTTGTCTTATTCATAATAAACTTTCAAGTACTTGAATGATAAAATGAAGTAATTTTAGTCTTATTTGGGAAAAGACTAGTGCTTAACTATTTATTCCCTAAATACTATATCTTAAAGCATCTATCGTCTACCAAAAGTTGAGATTCTCAAGTTTTCAAGGAGCTCTCTATTAGTTGGAATAAAACAGTGTAGAGTATGTGTCACCTCTAGTTTTCTCTCTAGTTCCTGGGAGCGAAACATTAAGCGATGTTCTCATTACTAAAAATAACTTGTCTCCAAATCGGTTGAATTTGATCTATGGTCACCCAAGAATAATGCAAGTTAGAATGTCTAAAATATGGAAAAATAAATTAAAGGCCTCTCACGCTCTTCTATAAATATATCTGAATCCTTCCATACAGAATTTAAGAGGAAGCCAGCAAGCTGTGTATATATGCGAGTGAGTGGCCATTAACATAGTGGAGGGAATCAAAGCTACAGCAGTGAATGATGTTCCAGAGACAGGTTCAGTTACAAAGTTTCAACAGCCTTTGAAAATATGCAAATAGCACAACAGTGTCATTATGCCTCCTACCATCTTTATCCTCTTGTCAGTTGTTGGGGGCATCATTTTCATTTGTAGTTACATTTGTCTTAACAATTACCTTTACATAAGGCAAACTGTAGCTTTCAGAGGACAGACTTACTGATAGTCTAGAAGTGCTTCATTGGCAGGCAGTTTGAAGTCTTTTGGTGGTCCAGTGTGTATCTCCTTTTTATATGCTTTCCCCATGCCTTCCATTGTTCCAGTTAGCTACTAAGAAATATACCTATTTTTAAAAAGAGATGGAAAAACAGAATAAATTCCATATTTGCTCCACTACTTGTGTTTACTGTAGATTAGACACCACTGTCACTTTCATTTCAAACCAACTTTTCTCTGTATGAGGTAGTATACAACTCTAAATCCCAGCTACCTGAGAGAATGAAGAAGGAAGACTGAAAGTTTGAGGCCAGCCTAGGCAACCTAGTTAAATCTTTCTCAAAAAATAAAATAATCTTAAAGTGAGCTGTGGATGTAGCTCAGTGGTACACTGCTTGTTTAGCATGTACAAGGCTCTGAAGTCAATCCCCAATACTGAAAAAAAAAAAAAACCCAAACAAAACAAAAACAAAACTGGCCTTTCTATTGATTGCTTCCTTATCCCCACATGTAACATCAACCACAAGACCGGAACATCATAAATCAATTGGATTCTTGAGTCCAATGAGTTCCATATTTAGCCCATGTATAGCATTTCCCAACCCCATCCCAAACATTCTAAGACTCATTCTTTTGTTACCCATCTACAACAGTTACTCTATCAAGCTCCTCCAAGAGCAAAGGACTGAATTTTTAAAATTACTTTATCTACAGTGTTTGGCAAAGTGTACTGCACATAGCAGTGATTCAATAAATGTTCATTAATTTTTTAAATTTAAAAAAAACAAGAGCCAGGTATGGCGGCACACACCTCATCACAGCACTTGTGAGGTTGAGGCCAACATGTGCTACATGGTGAATTCAAGGCTGGTCTGGATTACATAGGAAGATACTATCTTTAAAAACCAACCAACCAATCAATCAAAAAAAAACAAACAAACAACAATTTTCTACCAGTACCAAGAAGCAATGATTGAAAGAATTAGAAGCAGGATCCAAAATAATTAGGTTTGACCAGGGTTGTTACAAAGAACAAGTAAAAGCATAACTGAAGTGTGTTTAAATCATTAGATTTACAAGTGCAAATAACAATGCTTTGTATTAATAACTTTTCACAAGCTATTACATGCTTTTTATATTTAACAACAAACATTGATGATATATTTATAAAGGAAAACCAAGGCCCAATGTTCCTCAATGTTTCCATTAGGTAGGAATACTTCATGGATTTGGTATATCTTTTAATTTCCCCGATTCCATAACAGCCTAACTTACAATCTATATAACACTAGTTTACAGTAGTTTACTGTGGTAGAAAGCACATAATCTTTGTTAATTATTTGTTTAGATTATTGGAAACTTGAGAATGAAAGTGATGTGATTCCTGTGTATTTTCCCATCTAATGCAATAGACACACAATAAATCCTTGTCCAGTGAATATTCAAATGGTAGATGAATCAGACACACATTTAATTCTAGACCCACCATCAACTGTGTTACCTTGAGGTTAATCTTTTTTTGACTTTAGTATCATTTATAAGATGAAAATAATACTTTCTGATTATAAGAATTAAATAAGCTAATATTTAAATCACCAGATAGTGTTTCATACAGAAAGAGCTTAATAAGTATTATTCCTTCAGTTACAGCACCAGATCTCCCTTCTTCAAATTCCAGGTAACTATAAAACAGAAGATTCTGCCTGCTGCCAATTATAGTGATTTGTGTAAAGACTAAGCTCGCAAGTTTGCTTTTGTCAATTTTCATTATTAGTTCTGATCACCAAATTGTCAATCTGCATAGATCATTCAGATCCACAATGGAAAAACTTGGTGAAATGAAACAATTTTCTTGGTAGACGTGCTCACACACCTGAGCCTCTAGTAAAGCTGTCTTTGTGTCCGAGACTGCTCTAGAAAAGTATACACAACATTGTATGCTAACAAATTCAAGTATACATGAAAGCAAGTACTAAAAAAAACATGATGACATATACAAAGATTTAATACACTGAAAAAATGTTTTCTCAAATGTGAAAGTATTGAGAATAATTCAGTAGGTTCCACACCAAGAACACAGCCCACAGAAAATTATTAGCTCAAAGAACTGGTTCTCTTCTGCTTTAGATGCAGAGTTGAATTTTTATATTTTCCCTCTTAGAGTAAGAATGTTTATCTTGGCTGTTGGACAAAATGATAGCATGCTGGCAAATGTTTCACTTTAAAACATAACTCACAACACAATAATGATTTTATTATAAAATATTTTATTGAAAAGTTAAATGTCAACATTAATGTCTTTCTTCCTGAGTCATATGAAAGAGATCAAGGTGCCCACCTGCAGTAGCCATCTGGCACTGGAGGAAAATGACCTCATCTTGCTCAATTACCTCAGTTAGCTGGTTCTTATATTTTTAACTCTCTAATGTATAATTTGTTACCTAATTGTAGTTCATGGCAAAGAATTTTAATAAAATATGAATGACAGTGTGGCTCTACTACAGCACAAATAATTTGTCTATAAACCATGTTAAAATTCATTGCCTGACATACTTTAAAGAAAACTAGTAATTAGAATTCCTGTTTAACCATGGCATTTTGGCAATGAGCTAATGACAGTACCTCAGAATTTAATTTTGCCTTTTTTTTTATTGGTACCGGGGATTGAACTCACGACTGCCTACTTGTAAGGCAGGGGCTTATGCCGCTGAGCTAAATCCCCAGCCCCTAATTTTGCCTTTTATAATATCCTCCAAACAAATGGGACTGTCATAAACACTGTAAATGTTTGCAGTGTTTATGGTGGCCATTTTGTGGCTACCCCGAGGATTTCTTAGCAAAGGATGAGAATTGTAGAAAAATACTCACAAAGTAAATATTATCTTCCAAAAAGGTTACACTTAGACTAATTCCTGACAAATGCTTCTCTCATCTGTTTGTCAGTAACTACAAATATCTATCTAGTGCCTACTCTGCTCTGCACATGGTATTTTCCCTGGCCCTCAGCTGTATACCTCAAAGAAGAAAGATCCTTACTCATACTGAAAGGAAGGAAAAAGCACGCTGCAGCAGAACTTTAACAAAAACAGTGAGTCACTTAACTTTTCCACAGTCTACTCCACAACTGCTTTGAGAAAATGTTTTCAAAAATATTTCCAAAATGCTTTTCAGTGAAAAGTAAGAAGTCTACTTAGTAAAAATGGATATACATTGTCATCTTCAAATGCTGTTTTTCCATAATGTTTTGACACTGCAAAATTACCCATGCCTATAGTGTGCATCCTTCCTACATAGTCTCAGGACCCTTCTTCAGCATCTACAAAGCTGCTAACCCTCTTTTCATAGCTTTGTGGGGTATGAATATCCAGGAGCCTCCTAACACCTCCCCTGATAGTTGTATGGAAGCTGAGAGAGGTAGCAGTTGTGTCCTAACATCCTTCTAGACATAAAATGGATCCTGATGTTTGTTGGCTGATGTTTTATATAGATGTAAATTTAACAAAAGATAAAGATATTTATCTAATAGTATTTTGTAGTGACAAAAGTTTTAGTAATATTCCATGAGGTGATGAGAGTATGATATAATTTAAGATCTCTCTATGGGTACTGGGAACCTTACAGTCTAGCCCTGGCTTGGCCATTAACTAGCCATAAACTTATGCAAGTCAGATAATAATAACCGCAACAAAAGTGAAAATGCAGCATTTCCAAGAGCCTTGTTAAAGAGCAATGTAACTTCAAAGGTGCAGAACACATTATAGCATTAACTACAAGGCAATACACACATTTAAAAACATTTATGGCATTCAGCTTCAATAAAGTAATTAATTTAGTGCTCAACAACAATTAACTCTTCAATTATCTTATCTTTGGGAACTTAAAAATACATGTTGGCACACAGGCCAGCAGCTCCCAAGGACACAATCCAGAATAAATACTTCATTTGAACAACTGCCTTATAAGCAATACACGCTTACTTTTTTTTACTGATGTCCCTACTTATTTGTTAATAACGTTAAACAGATCCTAAATTTGGAAAGTAAAATTACCTTTAGGCTAAAGTTTTTACCAGAAAGATTTTTTTAACATACAGGGAGAAAAGATTTAATCTGATTCATCAGAACGCATTTTAATGTAGTTAGAAATACTTTCTAGCACACTTAAAAAACAATTAGAAGTTATAAGATCACCTAAGAGTCAGTTTTTTAAAAATTTTGGGCTTTGTTTTATATAGATTATATGTATATAGCCACAAACAGCCTCTAAGTTTGCAGAAATAATGTTAAAATCATATATTCAAATCTAGGAATTTAAAAATACCTAGATAAGGAACATTTTAAACTTTCACTTAGATGATTGATGATGTACATTATATTAGCACGTATTTTCTTTACTCATGAAAATTCTTTAGTCGCTGGCACATTTTTAACTGCAATTCCCAAATTATACTGAGTTGTTAGGTTTAAAATTGTCTTTGATCTATAACTGCTAACTCAATAGTTTAAAATGCAGTTTATTATACTAATTTTTCTAGTAAGCAGAAGTTTTTTCAGTTCTGTCATTCAACCTTTGAAAGGTCAAAAAAGAAAACCAAAAAATAACAATAATAGTGTGTAAGTAACCGAAACACATTTTCATAGGTTGATGATAGAGGAGACAAAAGGCCTCTTCTACCTTCACAGGGCAGTAGTGAATATAAAGGGGACCTGGAGTCAGGTCTTAGAGATGCCTGCAAAGAAATCCATGAGCAATTATCAGAAACACTGATGCATATTCAGCCTTATTATTTTCCTTTCTGCCTTCACAGAAATAAATCTTCCTTTAACGGCACCCCGGGCTTTGATGGGATGTCTTCTCCCATCTACCACTTCTTCGACTCTCTCTACCCAGGAAAGAATTAAGGGGTAAGGAGGGGAGAAAAGAAAGCACTGTAAAAATCTAAGAAATTCATGAAAGAAGAAAACCAAGCATTAACTTTACATGGATGCCATGGGGACCAATAAAGGAACTGAAATGAATCTACGGATTGAATGAGAGGTGAAAGGGCACGGACGATACACTGAATGCTTAGTGCACCGTGTGTTAGGAAGGACTGCAGCACAGACGCTATTTCTACACTGAGGCTGATAACCTTAGACAAGTTTCTGAACCCCTCTGACCCTGTTTCCTTTTGCATCTTTCCCATTTCCTGTCTTACTGACGTGGCTGTAGGAAAACTGTCAAGTGATGAAGCCCTGTACAGTGGAAGCCATCACACCAGTTCCTCTGCACGCCTGGGGTGCATTTGAAGACACCAGTAGACAGATGCCTGAAACTGACTAGAGATGGTACCAAACCCTACACACTGGAATAACTACAACTATGTTTTTTTTCCCTGCACATACATCTATAATAAAACTTAACTTATAAATCAGGCACAATAACTAATATTACCATAGAACAATATGCTGTAACAAATGTTGCTCAAACTCACAAACTGCTTATTTCTAGAATTCTCCTTTCCCTGTTTTCAGATGAGCAGTTGACCCCACCCCAGGTAACTGCCACTGCACTTCTCAGATAAGTGGACCATTATATTAATGGTCTGAGCATCTTCTGAGGTAGGGACAGGGCGAGGGCACCCAGAAGATCACAAACCTTTCTTCCATATTTTGATCCTGCCCTCCAGGAGCAGATCTGGGAGGGCAAATAAGCGCAGCAAGGGGTTCTGCAAGGAGGAAAGAGAGGTAAATTAATATTCTGGTCGGCCTGCTTTCCGGTCTCCCAGCCGCTAAGGAACCGCGCGCCGCGGGGAAACCAGGGTGCGGGTCCCGGCCCAGCGGTGCTCCAGAAGTCTTCAGGGTCAGACCGGAAGGGGGTCAGGTCGGTGCCGCGCCAGGCCCGTCTCCACACCTGCCTTCGACAACACGCAGGTGCAGAGCCAGGGCTCACGGCTGGCTGCTCGCCCACTCGGAGCCCGAGTTTACCCGCCCGCAGCTTCCCACTCGCTGTTTCCTAGGCGACCGCCCCCTCCCCGCTCAGCCGCCAGTGCGGCCAGCGCCCGCCCCCTGGCGGCCACGGCGGAAGGGTCACCGAGGGCCCGCGCACGCCTACTCTCCGCGCTCTGGCCGCGCGCGCTCCTTGTCCGCCGCTATGGCGAACCCGGAAGGTTAAGTGTGTGGAGACGGGAGGCGACGTCGTGTTGGGTTTCCTGTGGCCTCCTCGTGGCGTGGGGCCGAGAGTACGCGGGGATGGGCTCGCACCCTCCAGCCCCGTGTCCTGCCCCACGGCGGCCCCTCCGGCCCGGTTTCCACACGTGTTGCTCGGGCGTTAACATGGTGCGTACGGCCTGAGGTGGAGCCTCGATTCCACCTGCGATCCTTTTTGCCCTGCCTGTATGCTCCGCAGAAAAGAATGAAGATTCAGTTTCCCCTTTTTAATTTTTTGCAGATCCTTTTTCATTCGAGGGAGTAAAAAGAAAACTCCCCACCTTGAGCTTTTCACTGGGTCTTCCCGCTCAGGACCGCCCCCCCCGCCCCCCCCGCCCCCCCCCCCGCCCCGAGGCTCACGTGCTCGCGCCCCGAGGGCCTGCCGAGCCTCCTAGAGTGTGTTTCGCATCCTTGAATTTGTCTTTTTAAAAACATCATTTTTTAATTTTTATTTTTAAAATTTTTGCTGTTAGGAATGTTAATAGCTGGGGCTAGAGATTTAGCTCAGCGGCATAAGCGCCTGCCTTGGAAGCAGGCAGTCGTGAGTTGGATCCCCGGTACCGATAAAAAAGAAAAAGACAAAGAAGTTAGGAATGTTAATAGCACATTAAAACTTTGGAATGAAAGGAGTTAATACAAATAAGAATTAGCTTTTGATGAAGGGAGATTTTGTTATCACTAAAAAGTCATTTAAAAATTAACATTTCGAAATAACTTGTATTCCACCTCCCTTTGTTCTATCAGTGTTACATACTTATGAAGTAGTTTGCTGTGATCTGCATATCGATAGTTTTTTAGTTACTTGGTCTTCCCTATAATAAAAACAATAGGTCAAATTATAAGCGCAAATGGAAAAGAGAGCTACCACCAAAATTTTTTAAAGCATGGAGATTTGTTTTAATGGAAAAGCGTTTGTGATTTTTGAACACTTCGAATTCATTCCTACATTATTTCCTATAAATCTTAGACCTGCTTCTTTTATAACAGCCTGGGCCCATTATCAAATATGTACTTTTACCCCATCATTTATCTCCAGCATAGTTTTTCTGAGGTTGCTTGCCAGGTCGTGGTCAAACAGTGAAGCCAGATATAAACCATTTGCCGAGTTTCCTCATTTGACCTTGATTTTCTGTTAGCCCTGCTGTCTTGAATGATGCACAAGTAAAAATAGGAACATATTTATAGTAGAAAGAGCCAAATAAGTTGTTCTTAGCAAACTCACAGAAAAACAAAATCTGATAACAGGTTACGCTTTTTAAAAAATTACTGGAATCTTTTTTTTTGTCAACAATATGATTTTTTAAAAACCATGAACACTTAGTTTTCTATTTTTTCACCTGTTTTCATCGGAGAGTATTAATTCTGCAAACAGATTGTAAAGCAATCAACTAGATATTAATGTTAAATATCATCATAGTTTCTGGATGTTTGAACTAGAGATTAAATTTTTGGTTCAAACTTCTAGTATACCACACATACTACTGATGACAAATCTACTCTTTTAAGAAATGAAAAGCCCTGCTACGGCTTATCAAAAAACTTTGTTCCTGTTAGATTTGAAACAAATCAGTTTACCGAAACATGTTTTCCAAAACATAGAAAGCAAAATGAATACTCTTTTGAGAAGAAAATAGTTCATGCTACCTTTAGAAAGGGTGAAAAATTCAGAAGGATGAGGTTTTTACCCAGTGTCTATTCCCATGTTGCAATATTATAAAGTGAGATGTTTTCCCACTTACATGTAAGGGTCACAATTTTTTTTCCCCTTCAGCCCAGGCCTATCTCTTAAATCTACTTCCTTGTCTTCATCTTGTCAATCCAAGTTTAATTTGAATAACCAGAACCCTGGAAGGCAACAATAATAACTGTCTTTTTTCCTTTGCTGCCTCTGTGTAAACAGTTTTAAAATTACTTTTATCATCTCCTTGTTTTCTGGGTTGTAAGAGGAGCTCAGAATGGTAGCTGAAGTAAGTTGCATGTCCCAGTAACATGGGCCAGATGATACGAGCTGTGACTGAGGGTTTTAGCATATGATACCATGAGAGTGTTCAACAGTACTGAATTGTTACATACTTGTAGTAGTTTAAAAATATGTCCACAAAAGGCTAAACATACAGAATATGCCAAAAAATTCGGAATATACATATGTGGTCAGTTGGCTAAGTTAACAAGGCAAGAATAATCTTTTCAAAAGATTTTATTGTACCTACTGAATATCTATATTTGGGAAAAATATGAAACTTGACCCTAAACAAAAATCATGCAAAAAATTAAAGTGACTCAGACCTGAGCATAAAAGTTAAAACCATAAAACTTCTAGAATAAAACTAAAGAAAATGATGGTGACTGTAGATTGGCAGAGATTTCTAATATAGGACTCAAAAAGAATGGTTCAGAAAAAGAAAAAAAAATCAGATTATTCATATTGAAATCTTTTCTTTAATTTGAAGAATATGAAAATGTGTTGGCACATGCCTGTAATCCAAGCACTTGGGAGGCTGAAGCAGGAGGATCAGTGTAAGTTCCAGGCCAACCTGAGCTACACAGCAAGACCCTATCTTAAAAAACAAAGACAGGATCTGGGATTTAGCTCAGCAGCAGTGCCTGCCTGGCAAGCGTGAGGTTGTGAGTTCGATCCCCGGTACCAGGAAAAATGTGAAAACAAAACAGACAAACAATAACAAAATATGGAAAGGCAAGCCATGATTTGGAGGAAAATATCTGCAATACAGATACCTGACAGAAGTTTGTTAACAAGAATCTATAAACGCTCTTAAAACTCGAGTAATAAAAGAATTAATTGCAGATATCAGAAGAGCAGGCACCGCACAAAGAAGATAAATTCATGGCCAATTAGCTGTGAAAAGACGTTCAACTTCATTAGAGTCACCAGGGAAATGTAAATTAAAACCACAGTGAAATATCACTACACACTCACTGGAATAACTCAATTTAAGAAGGCCAACAGTTTCATGTGTGGATAAGGGTAGAGAGTAACTGGAACTTTTGTATATGGCTTGTGGAAAAATAAAATGAAACAACTATCTTGGAGACAATTTGGTAGCTTCTTATAAAACATATACCCCATGGCCCGGCAGTCCTGTTCTTAGATATTTGTTCAGGAGAAATGAAAATGAATGTTCATGGCAGCATTATTCTTAATAATCTAAATCTGGAAACAATCCACATAGCCATCAATAGGCAACCACATAAACACAAAGTAGAATTTCCACACAAATAAAATACTACTAGAAATAAAAAAGGAATGTACTATGGATGTGTGCAGAAACATGAGTCTCTGAAGAATTTAGCTAAATGAAGAACTCAAGAGTTTAAAAGTATGAAATTCTAGAAAAGCTTGAAAGCAGATCAGAGGTTGCCTTAGTACTAAGGTGTGTGGGGTTTGACTGCAAGGGGAGAAGAAGAGAACTTTTTGGAATAAATAAAATATTTTCATTGTGGGAGTGGTAATAAGGTATATATATTTGTTAAAACTCACTGAAATGAGTATTTAAATGAGTGTATTTTAATGCATGTCAGTTATGCCTCAATAAAGCTAATTTTTAAAAGTTAAATTTTTGCACCCTTTTTGTCAAGATACAGAGTCACTAATCCCTGCCTGAGAACCTAGGTGGTCTTTTGATTGCTTCAACCAATAGAGTATGGTGGTGAAATGGCTATTTATTATGCCTGAGGGCATCATTAAAAATTCATGCAGGTTCGACTTGGATTGTTTGTAATGCCTGCTATATAGATAAAGTGAGCTGTTATGTAAGAAGTCTACTATGGGCCAATCATGCTGGAGATGCCAGCTCTTTGCACTGTGGTCAACTGTTCTAGCTGGATCCACTTTCTAGCTCATAAAATCCCAGACATACAAGTGAAGTCATATTGGATCCACACTAGCAGCCCATCTTCATCTAAGTATTGCTGAATTAGTACTGTGTGCCATAAAGAGAGACAGAGATATAATAAAGTGGTTATAGAGCACTGGGGAGAACATGGCGGACAGATAACAGATAATACGGAGGCTCTCTGAAAGGCTTGGTTCAGAAGTCAGGAAGGGTGCGGAGTAAGGAGACACAAGCAGGTGGAGATATGCTCTGCTGACTCAGGAATGAACTGGGCTGAGAGAAACCAACTTGGAATGCAGTCCTGGTGCTAAAACAGGAACAGAAAAGCCTCAGTGTGGAGACTAGACCCTGTGCCATTGGAAGCCGCGATTTGGGTTTTCCGATTTGGGTTTTCCGCCGTGCAGCGGCTGGCTGCCTCTTCAGCGGCTCAGCAAGGAGACGCGCGGAAGCTCTGAGAACTGCAATCTGCGAACGGAGTCGAAAACAGGATGGGCAGGGAGGCGTGCACTGACTTGTGGTGAAGTGAGTGAGAGAAACTGACACTCTACCACAGTTTGACTCCAGCGGAGGACTTTCTGGGCCTGGGCAGTCCTGCGGGAGTAGGGCGCGGTGGCGACTCCAGCCACACATCCCCCTCTCGGGCGGGATTGGTGAAAAGTGCCTGGCCTGCGTGACGCTGCTGGTGGACCTGGTAGGCTGGCCAACCCAGATCCCAGAGCCTGACGGTGGCCGGGAGGGGCGGACCCCGCGTAGGCTGCCTGGTCTGTAACTCCCTGGTGCGCTGCGGTGGGAGGGAACACCTAGCCGGAGCAATTCGATCAGGCTGTGGCTAACAGGGAGAGAAGCTGGGTCTCCTATATAAGCTTGCATATATAAGGAACAGAGAATATGGGAAGAGGCAGCAACAAGAAAGGCTCCTCGGCCCCCAATTCTGAGAAACAGGCAATAGTGGACACCGCACCAATAGACATAAAGCGCCATATAGAGAGCCTCATAGATCAGTTCAGGAATGAAGTTATCAATGACCTGAAGCTAGAAGTATGCAGAATAGTTTGAGAAATGCTAAGCACCACCCAAGAAAAAACAGACGGTGGAATGGAAGAACAGAAAAAGAGGGGAGAATTGTTTGATGGAGAAAACAGAGAAAGCATAGAATACGTGAAGCAGGTTCAAAGGGACTACCAAGAAACTAAGAAGTCTATCGAAGACTGGCATAACAGCTTGAAAGAAACTAAGGACAGACTATCTGAACTGGAGGGCAGACTTGTAATATGGGAGAATGAAATGAAAAACTTCTTAAAAATAACAAAGAAACAGCAATAATACAAAGACAAGAAGATGATAAGAGGATCCATAACTTAAGGATTAAGAACATAAAAGAAGAAGTAGGGACACAAACAAGTGAACTACAAAAGCTACTCACAGAAATAATCCAGGAGAATTTTCCTAACTTAGCAAAAGGTAAAGATACTCAGATGTATGAGGCATACAGGACCCCAGCTACCTACAACCCAAACAGAGCAACACCCAGGCATATAATAATAAAAATTCCAGAAATTCAATACAAGAACAGAATATTAAAAGCTGTCAGAGACAAGAAACAGACCACTTACAAGGGAACACCCATCAGAATTACAGCAGATTTCTCTGCACAAACCATCAAATCACGAAGAGCGTGGGGGGAAATAATTCAAGCTTTGAAAGATAATAATCTCCAGCCAAGATTGAGATATCCTGCACAACTGTCCCTGGAAATTGATGGAAAAACAAGGTGCTTCCAGGATAAAGAGAAACTGGGAGAATTTGCAACCACCAATTCAACTCTACAGAGAGTATTGCAGGATATTCTAAAAAAAGAAAAATACAAAGAATCCAGAAATAGTGGCGGGGAGGCCACAATGAATGGAGCAGAGAACAAAATGAAGAAGACAAACTGACAGCTACTGACAGAAAAAGAGCTCAACAGAAATGAGGCAGAGAAGATTGGGTGATAGGAACAGCTACTTTGGAGAAAATGACATCTTGATAGGTAATACTGATTTAGTATCATCTTGTTTTGAAGTCTCATCTAGCTTTTGTTCTTCTGTCTCCAATGGTCTAAATAGGTTGTATCTTATTGGATTTTATTATGTACGATAGTATAAGCAAAAACCTTTTAAAGACAAGGAGATTATACAGAAACCATTGTTCATTTTCTGTTAGTCGATTCTAAATACTCTGTAATGCTGTCATTCTCTTAAATGGTTTTACATTGTTTTGATATACTTAATACGAAGTATTAAGTATACAGTATACGAAGTTGTACTCAAGGATTTCAAGGAAAGAGACAATATGGTAACTACTTTTATGTCAGGATTATCTGGTGGTGAAACACTATTCTGCTTAAATGGTTATGTTTTGATCTGCGCTGTTTCGCTGTTATGCCCTCTTTTATCTCAATCTCCACTCCATTATTTGCTTTTTTATTTTTATCCTTTTAATTAAAGGAAAAAAATAGCAGGATATATTATAGTAACCACTTTGACTTTCCATTATCTCGATTTAAAGCCCTGTATTACTCTCACCATCTTGTTTTAGACTGATGTTCCCCTATTCTGTTTTGCTGGATAGTATCAGGTTCAAAAGTTTAGGCATCAGCTGTGAAGATAGTGAGATTCATTATAACGCCCATTCTCATTGACTTTTATCTACTTTTGAAGACCTACAATGTCTCCAATGTTTTGGTTTTGTCGGTTTTGTTCTTTACTGTTTTGTTCAATTGTATTATAACTAATGATATAGGCAATTCTATTAGAGATAGCGGGAGGCATTATGGTAACCATTGTTGATCGCCTTGTATTATGTTTTTACATTATCTATTATGTCCACCCTTTTGACTTGACCGATTCTGTTCTGTTATGTAACATTTGGTTTTACTCTCTTCCAAAAAAGTAATAAGAACTGTGGGAGCAATGAAACCCAAAATGTGTAATAGTCATTGTATAAAAGAGAGGAAAAGAAAGTGCTCTAAACTATATAACTGCATGTATATTTAAGTGTATAAGATAGAAAATGATATCACAGAGTTTTATTGGATCATTGAACAGAACTGTTTGCAGTATCATTGTTGGAATATCCACTTTACAAGCTTCAATTTTGTGACTTGAACAATTATTTCTAAGATGACAATATGTAATCCATTAACTAGTGATTTCCTACTGTTTATTTTTTTCTGTAAATCTGTATAACTTGTATCCTTTCTCTGCTTTTTTTTTCTTTTCTCCTTAAATAAAATTAAAATTAAAAAAAATAAAGTGGTTATAGCTTTAAACCACTTAGTTTTGTTACCTTATTAGTTACCTGTGACTAAAGAATTTAGTGATTCCAGACATCTCATAGTTTCTGTGGATAAGGAATTTGGGAGCAAACTGACTTGAGCAGTTTTACCTTGGTATATTTTATAAGGTCAGGTTTTAAACTGATTCTATATCTACCTGAAGGAGCTTTCAGTCTAAGGAGAAAGAATGGCCATCAAATCGGTAGAAATTACAGCACAGTTAGAGAATCCTCAGCATTTGGGGGACAGAGAAAAGGGGCTGTGGAAAACCTAATTCAGACTTGAGTCAGAGAATAATGCTTAGAAGTCGGGTCTAAACTAATACTTAATGATGAAAAGGATTAGGTTAGAGTATTGGGTGGGAGGGTTTGGAATGGAGT
Source organism: Cavia porcellus (assembly GCF_034190915.1). Classification (NCBI taxonomy): domain Eukaryota; kingdom Metazoa; phylum Chordata; class Mammalia; order Rodentia; family Caviidae; genus Cavia; species Cavia porcellus. The sequence continues at coordinate 48,367,206 of NW_026947492.1, forward strand.
ACATAACACATACAAAGTCCAAAAAGCAAAAATGAAAATGTTAAGTATCTAATGGAGCTAAAGAAATGAGGTTGAGATAAAAGGATCACTGTCAGTTTCAGGTCAACCTGCACTACATAGCAAGACCCCATCTCAAAAAAAGAAAAGAAAAGAAAAAAATTTCTGGTTAGGTAACAGGTTCCCAGAGATGGGAGAGGACTGAGACAGGAAAAGAGAAGCAAGCAGGAGCAGGTCACATGAGTTTGAGCCATGTTAAAGATGAGAGGCTCAGTCATCTTGACTGAAGTTTACTCTGGCTGCTGCAGAAGAGGGTGTGAAGGGTCACCACATGATCAAGTTCCAGATGGACTCCATTGACTACGGTTCCAACCTTTCTTTTGCCTTAGGGCCTCTCACTTGGGACCTGTTTTTGGTTCAAGGAACATGTTCAGGCTCTGCCCTTTGCAAGGTACAACTGACTGGCAGAAAGAATGACCTCATCTCTCTGGTTCAAGTTGTCAGTTTGTATAATCTCTAAAGGATTCTATGACTCAGGTGAGATGCCTGCCCCCACGCTTGGAAGTCGCCTATGAAACTACCATCACCTCATCAGTAAACATTAAAAGAACTAGAGCATAGGGGATAACACTACCTCACATCTGGAGGATGAGGCAATAAGAAATTATAATTTCCAGCTTTTCCGAACTGAATTTGTTTGTACGAGAAAACATAAAAGTATGTTGTTAGGAATATCTGCCAGTATTAGCAAACAAAACAGTACACTGCGTTTTTTTAAATAAGAGAAATTTTGAGGATGTGGATTACTCCCTACATATTTCATGTGGTTTTGGGTATATCATTTATTTATTACACTGCACACTAGTGAAGGAAACTACTGCCAAAAGGCCATATTTTGTTACTCCATTTAAAAGTAATGTCCAGAAAAAGCAAATCTACAGACAGAAATTGAGACTTCCACTAGGATTATGTACCACAGAATCACCAGCAGGGGGACCCCTTGAGGAGAGAGCTGTGAAGCCAAGAGCAGCTGAACGCAGGGGTATTGTAAAAACAATAGTCTTTGGACCCTGAAACAGGAAGATTTTTCTCTTACTGAATGTGTCCAATTTAGGGAACTTCCTTTGTGCTGAGTGAGACAGCCTATAGAACTACATTTCATTAATGCTCATTTTCTTTCAGAACATGAAATTTGTAGTCTGTGTGGGTTCCTCTGAAGCTAACTCCTAGTTATGTGGCCTTTGGCAAGTGACTTTGCCTTTCTTCATTCCCATTTCCTCATTTATAAACTAGAGGTTGCATTGCATTCCTCTTAGAACTGTACTTACACAATTCCTGGAGTATAGTAAGTTTTCAGTAACTATTAGTTCTTCTACCCCTTATAAAATATATGAGAATGCCAGAGAATAGGAAAAAATGGGTCTCTTCTGGGTCAAATAGGCAGTAAAGAGTGCCTATTCCACTCAGCGTCTATATCTGATGAGATCCAAATATACATCTTCAGCAAGCTCCAGAATCACATACTCAGCTACCTACTTAGCATCAGTTGGGAGGCTCATTATGTCCCAAACTCTTAATCTCTCAGCTCTCCAATTTGTTCCTCCTCCTAAAGGCTGTGTTCCTTACTTAATAATTGTAGTTTTCAACAACTTTCAAATTATTTTCAATCTATCCAGAGATTTCATAGGTTAATTTTTATTTAAAAATCCCTGGTGAACAGCTATATTGAGCCAGACATTATGAGCTAGTCTCTGTCTTTATGCCTTTTCTCTAGTGCAGTTTCCAGTCATCTGACTTAAGAAATAGCTTTTCACTTAGTTGTTTGAATTCAGCCCATAATGAAGAATTCCTGACATGATGGAGAGTGCCCTTCAAGAGTCAGACCCACCTCAATCTGGGTCAAGTGTCTGTGTTACTTGCTTCAGTCATTGGTTGGGTTCTCCCAGATATGTTTTGAGATTGTAGTTTGGATGCAGGTAGTATATTTGGGAAGTGATCTCAAAGCTCTGGTAGAAATATTGGGAAATGAGGCAGGAGGAGAAAGAATCCAATTCAGGATGTGTTAATAAGTTATTAGGAGATTGGATGATGGATCTGATTTCTTTGGGAACTCTGGGGAAAAGCATAGAAAAACCTCAGGCTTGTCCCAGCCAGAGGGTGAAAAGTGTGTTGGGGGTTACTTAGCTCTCATTTGTCATTGGTCGGGGCCTGATTACCCAGTACTTACAGTTTGCAAAGGCCTACCATATCTTTCCCCACTGTGGAGCAGAGTTTTCACCCAGGACTGCCACAGATGGTCACTGGGCAAAGCGTTTGGCTTAACTGGTGAATTCTGGAGAGAAATGAGACTACCACTCTCAGAGGACATTTTATCTCTACTTTGTAGCTTTCCTTATCCTTGAGATGATTCATTCCGTGTCAGTCCTTCAAGGTCATCTGTTAACTCTGTGAGGACATAGACAAAATTTCTCTTCTTCTTCACCAGTATACTAGCAGTGCCTAGCACAGAGACCGACATGTAAGAGGAACTCAAGAGCTATTTAATGAATGTTGTGATAGATGAACAAAGGACTATCCTTTCCAGAGAATAATTCAGACATGTCACACTGAGTATCCAACAAACTACACATGCATAATAAAACCTTAAATTACGGTGATACTTGAATTCACATAAGTCACTGATAAGTCTTAATAGCTGATCAAGGGCCTAACTGGGCTTTCTAAATAAAGCTTAGGATACAAAATTTTACCCCTTGGCAAGAAATATATTCCTAGTACTTTTTTCCCTAGACCCAGACCACTGCACACTTGCTCCTGGGTTAGAGGAGATGAAATATGTAGAGCCCACATTAAGAGCAAACAGGCTCTGCTTTGTGGCTTTCTAGAGATGGCTCCCATCTGCTCACCAGTGTGGATATGAACAGGTGGAGTGCACAAGGGTGGCGTCTGGAGCTTAGACTTTGTCCTGTCAACTCGGGGGACTATAAGATCTTCCCAGCATGCTCAGAGCAAAACGCTGGAAAGATTAATAAAGCAGGAGTGGAATGGGGAGAGACCAGATGCTAGGAGACAATGTAGATGGGAGAGGGCCTGGAAAGTGTGACTGGTAAGCTTTTAAGTGAGGTGACACTGTTGCAGGTGGGTCACTACAGTGGTTGGGGGGGGCAGAGAAATTGCTTCAGTGAATGAATTGTATAAATAATGTGCAAATGTAGTTTAGCTTTTTAACCCACTCAGGATCCCTTCCCTGTTACTTTATCTTTGAAGGTATTTCCTAAAGCATTAATAAGGTGTTTGTAAGAAAAGCAGTAAGCAACTACAGACGTTTCCTGCTAACACTGAAGAAGGCAGGTTCCCACAGCTTTTCAAGGCATTTTATTTTTGGATGTGCAGAGCATGATGCGTGAATATGCCCTGTATAATTTTCTCTGAAATGAATAAATATGCTTTATTTAAAACTGTAAGTGAAAAAATCCTTTGTTTTATATCTTGACCGTGGCATTGGCTTCATGAGTGTATATATATGTCAAAATACATACAATTATTATATGTGTGAAAATTATGTTTTGAGAGAACACTGTAGAGTTGTGAGGCAGAGAAACCCCTGGTTTAGAAAAGACCAGTTACAGGAAGAGGAATATTGTTTATGGGCTAGTAGAAAGTAAAGAAAAATGCTCCATCATCGCTTGCCCATTGCTTATCTGCTCTTATAAACCATCAGAGGCTTCCTTCCGTGGGAGGACTAACCATTATAATGTGTATTTCTCCAAAGTAGACGTTAGGCCTGGAGCCATCCTAGTAGCCAGAGGTCCTGGTTCTGGAGTAACCATGGTTTAATTTTGTTGTCAGCAGTGGTCAGAAGCAACTCCACAGGTTTGTCTACTTTTGACTTAAAAAGAATGTGTTAAGGAAAATGGAGAGAATGGTGTTGGTCTGTCAGGTCTGCCATGACACAACACTATGAACTGGGTGATTTAAACAACAACAGCTTATTTTCACAGTTCTGGCACTATCAGGGCTGGTGCTGGATGAAGGCTATCTTCCTGCCTTGAGAATGGCCATCGCCTTACAGAGTCCTCCCATAGTTCCACCTCCAAATATAGTCCCTTTGTGAGCTAGAACTTCAGCATATGAATTCTGTCCATAATGGAAACATTGCAAATAAAGATGAGCTATAATGATAACAGAATTTGGAGCCTGATTCTCTAAGTAGAAATTTGAAGAATGCACACTGACCATTTGAGGAAAAATTTAGAATTTTCTCTCTTACCCATTTTTTATCATAATTACAGAAAGGAGCAAAGGATTGAAACTAAAAAATATGAAGTTTTATAATAGTGAAGGCATTAAATGGTTGGAAAATGAATCACTTTTGAGATTTTTTTTCTAATGCCAAGAAGAATATATGTTTATGTGTGAGTATGTCTTGTGTCATTATTATCTAACTATATGTATGTATGTATTTATATATAATACACATATATTTCCAAAGAGATTTAAAGTCACTTTTATCCCTTTGGTGGAATGGAGTATATATTAATAAATTTTTATTAAATGTAATACATATCTCAATTATAATCCATAAATAGCTTCAAAATTACTAGTTTTTATTCTATATAACTTAGCTCTTTCTTCTTTTTTTTCACCCCAAATACCGGGTATTGAACCCATGGAATGTTAAGCTATATCTCCAGTCCTTTTCATTTTTTGCCTTTTAAAGTTTTGAGACAGATTTCCCAAAATTGCCTAGTTTGGCCTCCAACTTTTGATCCCCTTGTTAAAGAGCTGTGGTTATATGCATGTGGCACCATATCCAGCCTCTTTCTTATATCATATGTGTTAAGGACGCTAGTCCATATCTATGCTGAGAACTCTGAGATATTAGAGGCCTTATTATAATAAGACCCCTTAGTGCCATGGGAGAAATGATAGAAGACATTCAAGGCTAATTACCATTATTCCTAACATTATTATGATCACAGTTTATATATATCACAGTATTAGATATACATATAAATATAACTATGAGATTGATTTTCAGTTAAACATGACTGAGTTTATCTCCTCTCCCTGCTGAATGTTGAAAGGTGAGAAGGAGGAATGTTGATTCACAATGAGAGAAGCTAGGAATGGAGATAGCAGCAAATGGGAAATTTCAGAAAAAAATTTTTGGATAGTAGAAAATTGGTAGAGAAGAGAGGATTTTGAGTAGAGGAAGTTGCTGTGTAACTGTAGAGGACATGGTTTAAAATGGTACTGGAACCATGCTTTAAAGATGTACAGGTTAGTATTCTCAGTTATATTTCAATTTCACTATTCTTTGCTTTATGGAGGTATGATTACTATACAAAATTCCATGTTTTGTGTATCCAACATATGTGTTTGGACATATGTACCCATTCATAATGCCCTCACCACAAACAATGTGCTAAAATATCCCTATCTCCAAAAATTTTTTCTTTTTCAAAATTGTTTTTTTTTTTAAGAAAATAAGCTACCAATAATGAATGGAATAGAATGCATGCATTAGATCTAGTATTTAGTGTAAAGTTTGAGTCATTTAATTTTTATATCCAAAAGCATCTATTCTCATTATTTGGCTTCAATTTGAGGACAATTTAATTGTTTCTTTGGCAGTTTTTTTTCTTGGAAATTTGCCTGCAGTTTGACAAAATGTCAGTTTCATCACTGCAGAACTCTATTCCTTGAATGTAAATATTTGCTAAAGGTTAATATTGCTTGACAGTACAAAAGAGAATGTATCTACATTTCCGAATTGATAGATGCTTTTCGTATTGGTATATTGAAAATATGTATAATAGCATTTTTGTTTTTCTTTTTGGCTGGTATCCTTTATAGGTCGGATACAGGTGAATTTTGGTCTCTTTCTGAAGAATAACATATACATTTGACATACCACATATCAGTGCATGATTCAACAGTCTACGTTTCTGCTACTGTAAGGCAGTGACAATTTATTCTATTTATTTATGAACAGTCATCAAACTACACTTCTTAAAATCCTGAAAATCCTTAGTAGTATGTGACAAGTCACTGTAGCAAAGGTAAGCAGACAGGATACTAGATGCTATCCCCAGAAAGGCTTTTGTTTTTATATGTGTTTTATATGTCTACTGGTGTTCCAAGTAGATTTTTAAAAAAATATGTAGTGTTCCATTGCTTAAAATAAAAGTTTTAAATGCCCATATATCAGCCTAAACTTCTCATTATTCAGACTTGAAATGACTTATAAATATGTCCTTGTTCACATCTAACTAGGGCTAGAAGCCAGATAGTTCTCTCAATAGTTGGTCCACTTCCTTATGATGGAGATAAAAGTTAAGTCTTACAGTACTGTGTAGTGTTTTGTCTACATCCATCGTTTTCAAACTTCAGAGTATATTAGGACCACCTGAAGATCTTATCACAGATTTCTGAGTCCTATCTCCAGAGTTTCTGATTAAATAAGACTAGGGCAGAGGTCTAACAATTTTCATTACATAATTTCAGATGTTGTTGATGTTGCCTTACTTTGAAAACCAGTAGGCTAACAAGATACCAAACAACTGAATTGAATTGACCACCTAGTTACACACCTAATTAATTTTATTTCATTCAGGGATAATAATGGCAAAGGGAAATCCCTTCTTCAGAATTTGTAACCTCATTGCTTTAGTCAAGTCACAGCTTGTTCATTAACACTCAGCACTGACATTCTCTCACATCCAAGATCCTAAGCCCTCCATGTAGCATGTGATGCTGATACCTGTATATATTTGGAACCACAAATTCACAATGGCTCATTTTGCATCTTTCCCTAAGGGATAAATGGAGGCTTGGTATTATGGTATCACCCTTTGGATATTTCCCATTAACTTTTTTTGGATATGCCATCCTCTCCCACCCACTAAGACTAAATAAACTAAGACTACTAAAATGAGTAAGATTCTTGTAAGCTTAAAATCATCTCCACCCTCTTGAGTCATCCCAGAATTATTCATTGCCTACTATATTACTGACCTCTGAATCTTCCAGTGATCTGGAATCCTCCACTAATCCCTCCTATCATTGTATGCACCCATTGCATTGTACACATCCAATAAATAGTAGAGTTTCTGGGTCTTTGCCCATCCTGAGGCATTGACCTCGTAGCCCCTACCCTGCCATCATTCATTACTAAATTTGTCTCTGTTTCTTGTTTTATCCTTTGCTGTACCTCTCATACAGGCAGTTGGGGATATTGGCCAGGTCCCCAATATGGATACATTCCTTTGTCCACCTTTCAATTGATCTAAGTAGCGAGCAGTTCTATCACACACTACCACTTTTCCTTCCCAGTAGCTTAGCATCTATATCCTTGCCTGGGACTTTCTTTAGTACACAGGAGCTCATTCGGCTCACAAGTGTTGTGAAGAGCAGTACTCTGAACACATCTATTTCTCAGGTGCACCCATGAAGCCAGGAATCTGAGTCTGAGGATAAAGACTAGTTTCCAGATCACACAGTAGGGAATTCTGAAGCTTGTTCAAATGACCTCTCAGTGTTGCTAGTCAGATGGAGCCTTACTTTTTCATAGAAGTAACTCATTATCAACAAACCTTTATTAGTATTTCTTCTTGTCTCTACACTTCCTCTACTTTATTTGTGCTTCCTTGGATAGCCTCCTAAATAAATATCTACATTCCACATTCTTGTCTCAGGGTCAGTTTTTAGAGGGATGAAAACTAGGACACTCAAAGTTCTTCCTCAAACTGAAGGAAGCAGCATTTGCTCTTATTTAATTTCCAGTTATGTTCCCTAGGGTTCTACTCACAGGTCTTGGGCTGGCATCAGGCAGAATTAGCCATGATTTACCTGGTGATGACACTGAGGGGTATCTGGAATCATGAACCTTGGCTGTATCCCTTCAAGCAGGACAACCCTGAGCAACTTATGTTGTCTTCATGGTCTCAGCATCCTAGTTTATAAAATAGCATTGTCTCTAGTTCTTACTATAGTTATTCTAAAGGGTTACTGAGAGGATCAAATGAAGTTGTGTATGTGAGCATACTTTGTAAATTGCTAAGTCCTACCTAATTGAAAGGGATTATTGTGGGAAAATTTATCATTCCAGATACTTTTCCTTTGTAACAGCTGCCAGAGATAGAGATAGACAGAGAATGTAGATAGTTAAATGGTCTGTAGTTTCTTCCTTAGAGGGATGCAAATATAATTTTTCTTTTTTAATTAAAAGTCTGTTTACTAAGATGAGTCACTGTAAGTAAAATGATGCTTAATCAGGGACTTGAATTATTAGTTGAATCATTCTACAAAGCTTGTAAAAGAAATGTTTATGTAATATTATCTAAAGAAATAATTGGTTTTCCTTAATTTACTGCTGACATACTATTAAAGAGAGCCAATTTTGGAATATGTTGCTTTACATTTTTTAGGTGGTTGCATATTCAGAAAAATTGCATTGTAACATTGATTCATATTTATTTGGCTTTTTTCCTGTCCAATGGGAGTTCTGTGAGAGATTAATTTATTCACAACAGAACTAGCTGAGAAAAACCACGCAGCATGTTTTTTGGCTATATTTTGTTATTAGGGAAGTCAATGAATAATTCCTTGTGCAACTTTTAGAATACTACTAGGAATGTCAAATATGATTACTAGACTTAGAAAGCAGTCAAATTAAAAACCTAATTAACTTTAAACTTTCACAATAGCAGAAGGTTAGAATGATGTCTAAAAACTGTCACCCTAAGAAGTAACTATCTACCAACCATCCTCAGTAGTCACTTTTGAAGATAGTTATCACTTGAATCTAAAATACCTTTTCTAAATGTGTGTCACTTTGCATTTTCTAAACACATTCTTACCATTACTTGGATCTTCCACTTAACATTGTTGTGGAGCATTCAGCCCTTTCATGAGAAATAACTGCTGTTTTGACAAGAATCTATTCATAACCATGCCATATGTGAATGGAGGGTTGTCAGCATTTGTGAACTGCAGAGCTAGGTAGGTGGCTGGGGGAACAAGCTTCCTTAAGCATGCTCATTCACTCATTCAAAAAAGAGATAGATATCCAAAACTTACTCTTTATCTGACATCATGCAAAACACAGTAAACGAAACAGGACTTGCTAAGATATATGGATATGGAGGAGTTGGGTGGGCAGGAGTGACAATGAAAGATGGAGTGGCATGGAGGACAGCAGAAAATGGTTCAGATAGAATAGCATGTAGGATGATATAGAAGCAAGAGTGTAGTGTTTCTGAGCACTGAAGAAAGTCTGTGATAGCTATGGTGAAGGTAGTGGGGCAAGCTGGTATCAGATCATGGAACATCTTATCAGCATGGCCCTCTTTCCCTGATCTGTATAAAGTTAGGATCAGTGCAGAGCAGGGCTTCTTAGACTGTTCCACAGAATTTACTGGTGTCTTGGTTACTTTTCTCTCAATGCTGAGATAAAATACCTAATACCCAAAATGAAGAAAGGAAAGGTTTATTTAGCTTACAGTTTATGGAGGTTTTAGTCCATACTCAGTTGGCTCCGAGGCAGGGTTGTGTGGCTGAGGGGTAACTGTTCATGGCAGCTGTGGCACATACTAAAAGTGGCAAGAGCAAAAGAGTAAAAGGGAGAGAGAGCCAAGCCTCTTTCCTTCTCTTGTGTTGTATGGCGGCTACCTGCCCCAGGGCGCATGTAGCTCTCATACCACAAAATTCCAACACTAGACAGTGAACAAATCACAAACTCTAGGTCAGCCACCTTTGAAAGTTCCCCATGACCACATGAGTTTTTGGGGGGGACATCTAGACATAACAACTGGCTAGTATTAAGAAGACCCAGAAATTCTGGGGGAATTGGCAGTGAAAGTGAATGGCTCCAGACTCCAACTTCTGGCTCAGTAGGAATAGTTTTGCCAACATCTATTTTGAATGTTGGGGACATAGGTATAATAGCACTGGAAGAATGGGCTGTGCGGATTTTTCAAAAATGAAAACCACCAGGTACCCTTCAACTCTGACATTTTCAGTTAATATGAACCAAGGTCCTGGGGTTTTCTATCCTGTTTTTCACAGACTTTTCAAAAATGGGCCCTTGAAGTTATCACTTTCCCAGTTTCATTATTGTCTTTATGTCATCAGGAGAGAGGACCCTTCCAGCAAGTTTCCTACTGCCTTCCTAAGGCACAGTGCATATAGTGCTGAGTCTTTCTCAGCTGCGAACACATAGCTAGGAAACACATCCACTTAGGTACTGAAGGGGAAGAGTGTGAGGAGCAACTCTCCCAAAGTGAGAACTCATCCTCTCTCTTAGTCAGAAGAGACTCAGAAAGACTGGAGAGCTGTCTACCTTTTGTTTCTTTGCAGTGTCTTGTTCTGTAGGCTCTGGCTCTTCAGACCAGCATAACTGGTTTAGTTTCTCTTCCTTCAGACTTAACTTCTTATCTTCTTGATATTTAGATGTTGCCTTCAGTCTAGGCAGCTGCTCTGATGCTTCCTTGGTCTCACAGGGATGGAATCTGCATTCTAGGCTGGCCAGCCACACTGATCCCAGCTCCGCTGGGGGCAGAGTAGCCTGCCATCTTACCATTCCCGAGGGCAGTGGTCATAATTTAAGGATTCAATTTGGATACTGCTGACACTCCTTCATGGCTCCTCCCAGCTGGATCTTCTGGATGTCTTTAAGTAGGAAACTCAGGCCTCAATCCTTCCTGAGGTGGATAGTACATGTCATCATTTAACGTCTCATCTCCAGATCCCTGGAGGTCTGGTTAAAATGAATAGAACTGGGGTAGGGCCTGAGATTCAGAGTTTCTAAGATGTTCCCATGGTATAATCCTGATTCATGAACTTCATTTTGGGAATAAGAAATATGTGTAACAACCTCAGCCTCATGGGATGAAGTCTGGAATAATTTTTTTTAACATATTAGTCAACATCCATTGAACACTTTCCCTCTCTGGCAATTGCTGTGCTGCTAAGATATACTATTTGCTTTTAAGGAGCTTACATTTTAATTGAATAAAAGGATTTGTTTTGTGATTACATACTTTGTGCAGTTTAATTCTCATAACATCCTTATGAGATAATTATTATCCCCACTCCATACATGAAGAAACAGTTTTAGAGAGATTAAGAGACTTGTCAAAGGTTAGAATGATAGGGAATGGCAGTCTGGATTGCATTTGACATCAGGCCATGAGCCTTCTTGCTTTCTAGGATTAGCTTATTACATTTTTCTGTATCATCAAAATCTATACATCTGTTTTCTGCCTCAGTTTTCTTGTCTAATACTTCGGTTTCTAGCTTAGATTGAGTCCTGTTCAAACCTAGCTAAACTTCTTAGAGATTAGGGACCCAGATCTTTCCAATTCCTCCTCATTTACCCATATAATAGTTGATATACAGTTATAGGAAACACAAAACATTGCTCCATGTTGCAAAGTAGCTTCTAGGAACTAGCTCGAAGAATTTTTACTTTCTCCTATAACTTAACCTCATGGATTTTGGAGTTTTGTACTTAACGTCAAGTGCTTCAGAAAGTTAAGCTATATATTAGGCACAGTAAATGAAAGAAGGGGCACTAATTTATACAGCATTCATTCTCCAACCTCTAACCCAGGGCAGCAATACTAATGGTCCATGTGTCCTCTTCCTAGAGATGGACATGGCAGCTAGTAGAGCTCTCTGATGTGCCTTATCCCAGACTCCAACTCAGCTATATCAGTTTCTGACAAGACTCTGGGATGAGCCAAAAGGATAGGAGAGTTTCTCAAGGATAGATTGTACATGGAAGCATGTACACATATTGCAGTCATTCTGCTCTGTGGTGGTGGCTTTCCCTTCAGGTGCTCTCTGTTCCCTCATCCCCTGCCTCTGTAAACAGGGCTGGCTTCTGAAGTAGGCAGAGAATTCACTTTCTGTTGGTTCCTATTAAGTTACCTAGGAGACAGGGGAATGGATAAACATTTGCTATTGCTTTTCTTAAGTGACAGAATTTAGAAATAGTTAAATTAAAATATGTCATGTCATTGATCATTCTCACCAATAATAGCAGCATTTTCTCTGTTTATCACTTAATACAAACCATTCTACTCCAAGTAGATCTCCCCAAATTTCATGAACCATTCCCCATACACAGCTGATACTTTTTCTCACAGTCTGATCTCTCAAGGAAGATGATCATAAACCAGACTTCAGGCAGTCTTCTGTAGCACTCCCACTTTGAATGATTCCTGCACTTTGTGCTAGTGCCATTTCTATCCTCTCACATGTTCAACAGATGGCAGTGTCTGCCCAAAGCAAGCCCTCCATTGCCACCCACCTTCAACCCTTCAAGCTGAGTGTCAGCTGGATATTCTGATCCCATAGTGTTATGGATTAAAAACTGGTAGTCAATTTAACACCAGCTGAATTAAATAAGCATGGTGCCAAGCGTAGATTTTCCACCTGAGGAAATTAGCAGCATTAACAGAGACGTGGAGAAGACGAGTGAGGCATTGTGGGTTTCTCTAAGAGCTGCTGTTTGAGCCGTTGGTTCTGTTGATTCTCCTGGAGGAGCTCATCATGACTAGCTTTCCCAGTGTGAGTTTGACCATTGTCATGAGAGGAGCTTGGGACCTTGTTGGTGAGAGTGGCTGTGGTTCACTTTGAGGGAGCTCTGGTCCTTACATTGAGCATGGCTTCCTGGCTCTGGAGGGGAAGATGTGTGCCATTTAATTTCCAAGACAAGCTCCTCATGCTGGCTTTCTGGCATTTACTCGACTGTTCTTATTGTTGGAGGAGCTTGAGACCTCCGTGTCTCTGAGGATAGCTGTGGTGCTTTCAGAATAGCCCTGGTTCTTTGTTTTGAGTGTGACTTCTCGGCTCCAGGTTAGAACCCTCAACCTAACACATTCCCTTCAATCTTCTTCCTCACCTCCACCTACATTGTTGATGTCCTAGCACATCTCACCTGTCAGAAGGTCACCTGGAGGAATGACACTATTAGGTGGTTTAAGCCATACCATAAACAACAGCTATGTATGTCAACTGAGCCTTTCTGTGCACTCACCCCCACTCAGACAAAATGTAAACATGTTTACAGCTTGCAGTATGGTGGCATGTGGTTTCCTTTAATTCAAAGTTAGAGGCTCTCTGAGGGTGTCCCATGGTTTCTCTACAAGTCCAAGAACTGTGTATTTACTCTGAACATGAAGACACATGATGGAGCTTCAACCTGACAAATCACCTTACCCTGCTTAGAAGATTAGAAGCTTGCAGGGAGTTTGCAGGGAGTTTGGAAATCGTTGGGTGAAATTTGATTTAGTGCCCTAAGCAGTAACTCAGAGTAAAGTCTCAGAGCTTTGCATCAACATTTTCTTCTTGGGATTTCCTTTAATTCTAAAACATTTTGTGATCAAACTCTATAATTTGTAACCTAAAAGTTTGACTGAAATTTCCAGGCATTTTTGTTGTTGTTGTAAATTGTTTTGAACTCAGTTGAAAATGTTTAGTAGTATCTACAGTATTGCCCACAAGTTAAAAAAAATTGGAAAACTGAAACAAAATAAAACAAAGCTTTAAGGAAAAAAATAAATTAGTACCTTTTTTATGTTCTAAAAACTGTAATATACTTTTAACTTCTCTCAAATCCACAAATTATTCCTTGTCCTGAAAATAGTGTGTCTCATTTGAAGTTATGGAATTGAACCCAGAGCTTCATGCATGCTAGGCAAGCGTTCTGTAAGTGAGCTGTGTCCCCAGCTCAAAAAATGACCCAGGAAGTTTTTGACTGAAAACTCTACAGCTGACAGCAACTAGCTGGGGTGTCAGCTCATACCACTCATCTTATCCATACTGTTTGTATACAGTCTTTTTGTGTTGGTCAGGCTCTTCTGTGACCTCATGCCACTGTGAGTACTGAGTCTACTTTCTTTTGTCTGAAAATATGCTGATCAAACATTGAAAATTGTCACATATATAGCTTCTGACCCCAAGTCCACTCCATATACAAAATGTGAACTTTACCTTTCATTCTTTTGCTCAGAAATATTTAGTTATTCCTTATTTTTACCTATACCATTGACTTGCTAGGCCTTTTATAATCTGATTTCAATATACTTAGGTATTTAACTGCTTTTTAGCATTCACATTGTTCTGCAACTATCAACATCATCCATTTCTAAACTTTTTCCTCATTCCACAGTGGGATTCTGTGCCTGGTAAACTGCAACTCCACACTACCTTTCTGCAACACACCCCCTAAATATTATCTGACCTTCTGTCTGTATTAGATACCTAGTCTAGGTATCTCATATAAATGGGTGATCTTTTATTTTTTGAGGTAACAATTTTTATTTAAACAGCAAAATAAGAAAATTTAATCTAAAACATTGATAGAATAAACTTGGAGATTTTAAAAAATATGTAATTAACATTGGAATGCATGTTTGCAAGCACAGATGAAAGGCACTACAGTAATAAATAATGAACATTATAACAGAAGTGGTCACTACAAAGGGTTTTCTTTAAAAAAGCTCTGTATGAATAAAATTAGGACACATGCCTTCATACAATCATTACTCACATAAAGTCTAAATAATGATGCAACCATATTCATGAATATCATAGGTGTCTGTGATATAAGTAGATTGCTGGGTTCCAACCTTGACTTTGCTCCTACTTTGCCAGTTGGCCTGGAGTTAAGGCTGTCATTCTTTCAAGTCTCTTCTGTCTTCATCTGCCTTTCCTACATCATACGGTTCATGTGAAGATCAAACAAGATAATCAAAGTGAAAGGCCTTTGAAAAACACAAAGCCCTGTAGAAATAAATGCAAGGCATTATTAAAGGCTGTGGAGAGATTGCTAACACATTTTGATTCAAGGCCAAAGTTTTGTATTTTTAAAAGTTAAAAAGATATTCAGGATTTACAAATTTTTTTAGAAAGCCAAATTCTTGCTTTGGTGACATGTATCACAACTGAATGGTGTTCTAAATGCTGTATATTTGATACCTACTGCTTTAGTCATCTAACCACATTACCACATGAGATGTAATTATGCAACATTTCAGCAATATGTGCAATTTTTAGTGGGTAAGAAGTTATAAATCCACATAGTATAAAAACAAAGTCATGTCTTTAAAAGGAAAATTCTTTTACTTTTCTATGGTGGCAAAATTGCTGCTCTCAGCAACACATCACCCATGATGCCTGCCAATGCAATTTAATAAGCATTTATTGCCTGCCTATGGAATACAAGTCACTTGGGATAGAAATAAAATGGAGGAAATGATGGAAGTTGTGAAAAGAAATGTAAGGGGAAGGCTCACTATGAAATGGGTAAACATTAAAACAAGCAGGTACAACTTTCCACATGGAATGTAAACATTACGTACTACATACATGTACTAATAAACTAAAAAAGAAAATTATATTCAGTTTGAAAAATTAAAAAGAAAACAAAAACAAATAACTAGTGGAAAGTAGCAGATTATGTGACAATAAACTATAAAGACAAAAAGCAATCAATCAATACCAAGAAAATGCTTGAGGAATGTACCATGGGAATGGAAAAGTTTGCAAGGAGAGCAAAATCTGGTGATATTTGGCCCCCAGCCTTGATGCATGAGGATTCCTTGAGTCAGAATTTAAGGAGAGGATAAGTCTGAAGGAGGCATACCCTGCTCATCCCATCTACAAACTAGCATTAAACTAAATTTAGCGGCATGCCTGCCTATGACAATATAGCAATGTCACACTTCAGCACTGTTAGAGGTTTAATTCCAGATTCTCTTGAAGACAACAATCTTTTGGCATCCTGCATTTTCAAGAGGGGGATTCAGAGTGTCATACACCATCCTGAAAATACTACTCCATTTTATTTCAGGTCCATAGAGAAGCCAGAATTTTATGCTTGTTCAGATGAGGCTTCCATATTTAACCCACTCCTCTAGGCTCTTGCTCCACCTGCAGGCTACTGGACTCACTTTAACTCTTCATCCCAGTTAGTTTTCATAAACTCGGCATTAACCTTTACATTTATCCTTGGTTTTCTTCCAGGATTATATTGCCCTCTCCCCAGATATTACAGTTAAAATATTAGTTTCATTCCAAATATGCTATTCTTTCAACTTTATTATGCTACTAACTAATATTTATTGAACTCTTACCTTGAATCAGGCAATGTGTGAAAAGTATTACAATGTTGTCTCTTCTGCATGAGGACAACTAAGAATATTATTTGTATTTTATAGAAGAATAGTCACTGTTATGGTTTGTGTCTAAATGTTCCCCCTAAAGCCACATGCAGTCATGGGGGGCAGATTCCTAGAGTTTGTGATTGATTCAAGGTTCAGTTCTGGGATTATGGGTGTGACTGCTACATTCACCCCTGAGTGGGGAGCCTGCACACAATATAAGGGACAGAAAGTGGTTTGTTGCACTGTCTTGCTCTCACTCTGGCTCTTGCTCTATTATTGCTTTTGCTCTCTTCCACTGCCTTTTAACTGTTGCCGCTGCGCCATGCCACTCTTCTTGGAGCCAGCCAATTATAGATTGAAACTTCCATAAATGGAGAGCTAAACAAATCTTTCCTTCCTCAATTTTGGTCATTGGATATTTTGACCCAGCAATGAGAGAAAAGTAACCAACAATCACTAGCAGGGGTTTAGTAACTGGTCCAAAATCATGCAACTAAATTAAAGGTGGAGCCAGGGTCTATGTCTGTACCTTTAATCCTGCACCGCACTATCCTTATCTCTGTACCTTTCCCCTCATGGAATTCTGTGAGATTAGTGTCACTCACATGCAAACCATTTTGAAGCAGGGCATTTCCGTATAGGTTAAATGGAGCAGGCCACTGATGGTTTGGTATGACCATGTTAACTAAGGCTTATTCAGCACTCTCTATATGCTATGCTGTGTACTAAGCACATATATTTTCTCTTTTTAATGCTCATAGCCTGAGAGAGGAACACAATTACTGCCTTTTTAACAAATGAGCAAATTGAGGCACAAAGAGTTTGAGTAATTGGCATAAGGTCCTAACAGAAACTGATGGGGCCAGTTTGTAGCTTTTGGCCATTTGACATCAGAGCTTTGAGTTTTAATCTCTGAGCCATACAAGATTTGAATAAGCTGGGAGCCCTCAAGAAGACCTTACCTCAAAATCTCTCCTCATCTACCTCCTTCAAAGCCTGAAATCAGGATCTCAAGACGTTTCCTAGTGATTAGGTGTTGCTTTTGTTTCTAGAATAGCAGGGACACTGGGAGTATTGAGCTGAGTGCCTTCAAAGCCCTGTACCAGGTGATAAAGGCATCCACAGATGAGCAGCACCCAGTGCCTGTCCTCCAGAGCAGGGTAAGAAGATGGTCAGCACAGCAGGAGCAATCAGCAATGTAAGTGAGGTACTAAAAGCATCAGAGGCCCCACTGCCTTGCTTAAAATCATTCACCAGCAGCCATCAACAGGATACAGCCACTTCCTTCAAGACAGGCGTGGCTGCTCTCCAGTGTCTGTCTACTAATCTCCTTAGTTTCCTCTCTGCCTCACTGTTACATACTGCAATAGCCATGATCTATGGTAGAAGTCTCCATGTCTACATTTGCCTCTGTGTACCCAGTACCCTTTAACCCCTTCCATCTTACCTAATTTGTAGATCCTCTTTTAGACCTTCCTTAGTCATACTTTTTTTCTGCTGTGTGTGTATGCACACATGCTCAATGAATGTCTTGTATAGCACTTACAACTAGTTGGAATGATTTATACATTTGTCAGTAAAGGCAAGGTGAGTGGCTTGGTCCTCTTGCATCCTGAATACTTTCCAACAGAACATATCAGACTCTCAAAGCTTGGGTAAAAGCTAGAACACACACCTGTGTGTCCTATAGTGTAAGGACTGCTAGGCCAGGTTAGCAGCCCTGCACTTTGTCATAGTGGGGCTTTGGGGGGTCAGGCTTTGAAGTAGGGGAAGGAAGCACTTTGGAAGAACCAAGGCCAGACCTGGGCCAAAGTCAGCTGGATGAACAACACTGATCCCAGAGATGATGAGGAAGGAGACCTTGAGGTTCAGAAGTTTGCCTGGGGCTGGCATCAGTAAGACAAAAGTTTGCCATGATACACTGCTTATGGGTATGACTGCTTCCCCAATAGCCAGTGCCTTCGGAAAGCATACTTTCTGGGCACATGCCAGCCACTGGACAGTACATATTTATTGTAGATACTTTAAAATCATAATTTTATTTAATCTCAACAACCTGTACATGAATGGCAACTGATGTTGCTGTGCGTGGTCGGCATCAGTGGCCCTTTCCTTGCAGGGTCGCTGTCCCCACTCATGTGGAGGGGGTGCCTCCAGGTCCAAGTTCTGGGGCTCCAGCCTCCCTAGTGCAAAGGGTCAAAAAATAATTATTTTTTATTTGTACAAAAACAATTTGTTTAGGGGAAAGATACACTTGTGGAGGCCGAGAGAGGTGAAAAGCAGCGGGGGGGGGGGGGGCAGGAGGGGAGGGGAGGAGCGGGCGCGCGGGCGGGGCCCTGGCTGTGGCCAGAGCAGCCTCACGCCTGCCCTGCCCCGGGACCCTGCGCCTCGCTGACAGCAGCGGAGACACCTGGGCCGCCCCGCCAGCGAGCGAGGCAACGCAGCCGCCCGCGCCCCGCCGCGAGGGGAGGCTCGCCGCGCCCCGCCTGGAGGAAGGTAACGCACCGCGCCGGGTTGGGGACACCAGCCGAGGCTGGGGCACAGGACGCGAGGCGGTGGGATGCCTTCCGTGCCAGACGGGCAGCGAATCACACTAGCGCCATCGGCTCGCAGTGCTGCCTTCTCGGCCCACGGGGCTGCGTTACCTGGAGAACTTTCTTTCCTTCTCTGGGTCTCCGTTTCTGTTAAATGAGGGAGTCGGTGTGGGATGATGCTCTTTAGTCTTCTGAGCCCAAAGACGCGAACTGGTTTTGACACCTGACAAACTGTCTTCCTCAGTTTCCCACTTCTTCAGAAGCCACCCTCGCTGCCCACGACGCCCAGTCTCCGCGAAGCTAGGGTGTCGGCGGGGGAGTGCAGCTGAGCTGCCGCGTTTCGGGGGGTCCCCCGGGTGTGCCCAGATAGCGCCGGTTCCTAGGTGGGGTCACGGGAAGGAAAGGCACCCAAGGGTTCTCCTTTGAAAATAAGCAGATTTGTTTTGGATTTTTTTCCTCTACACCCCAGACCTTATCCCGCGGAAAATGTAGATCACAAGAGAGGTTTATTATCTTTCAAAGTGGAAAACCTATTGCTTCCGTGCTGAGACTACTCCACTAGCTCGTAGGAAGTGGGTTTCACGCTCTCCGCGCCCATCCTGCCTCCTCCCTCTTCCTTTTCCTTTCTCTTCTCCGAGTTAATCCCCCTTGACTTTGAGGGGCTGCACTTCCTGCCTTGAGGAAAAGTTTTATTTTCATTTCATAGTGTCGGTTGGTAACTAGCAGCCTCCTGGCGTTGGGCTCTGGTTGACATGGAAGCAGATTCTCTTAGCTCGTTGAAAAGACAAGTTTTCTGTTTCTTCTTTGTAAGAGAGAATCTTCTTAGTCTAACACTCTGAGTAACTACTTTGAAGATGATACACAGTGTATTATTAGTCTCATTATTTTGTAATGAAATTTTGTTTTAATGTTTCATTTAAAAAAAAAAAAAACCTCCAAGTCCCACCGAGCTTCAGATAGACGGGGGAGGAGGGGAAGAATTCTAGCAGCCCTCCAGCTTCTGTCCTGTGGTCAGCCAGTCCCGCCCCAGTCCCGCCCCCACTGTCAGCGAGATGGAAGAAGATGACTGAAGTTGCTGAGGGCTTTGATGGGTTTCAGGAGATCAGGAGCACTTCACTCTCCTCAACTGCTCTCACGTTTGTAGTTCTTCTGCCCATCTCACCTGTTGTGTCCAAAGCTAAATCAGATTCCAGGACTCATCAAGAGTGACAGGAAGGAGCAGAGCAGGTATAGGGAAGAGAACAGGGCAGTGTTGACTTCTGTCTGTCACTTACTATGGGCCAGGCACTGACTGTTCTACATGTAAAATTCTCACAAAGGGAAGGTAGTACTGCACTGTGCAGATGGAAACTGAGGCTCAGAAAGATCACTGCTCTGTCACATGCTTAGTAAGTGGCATCTTGGGGATTGAAATTTAGTCTCTAATTCTAAACCTGTGTTATTTCACTTTTTTTGAGCTTCTTGAGTAAGGGCAATCAGTCTGGAAGAAGCTAACATTATAGCACCTGGCTCTTACCAGGTGTTAGCTATTGCTCACAGTATCTTAGTGGTGATGTGTCATTAATGGTGCAGGGACTTTGGTATCATAGAGAGATCAGCGAGGGCCTTCCTGACTCAGCAGTGGGACTGTTCCAGAAGGCCAGCCTGATCTCACCCAGCTGCCGGTGTGTGGGTGAAGGCAAGGCCCCTGTTTGCTTTATCCTAGAAGTGGTTTAGAGTCTAATAAAAGATTGATTGTCCACATCTGATCCGTTAGACCTGACCGTTGGCTTGTGAATGATCCCACTGTCCCCTAAGAGGACTTTTTCTGACTTCACTCAATAAACATTTGTGGAATGAATGAATTAGCACCTTGTGCAGAGTGGTCTGCTGCCCCAGAGAAATAGGAAGCAGTTTGGGGGCGGCTGTGCTCTGTTTTCAAACCTATAGTGCCAGGCTATGCTGTTATACCCCTGTGGCCCTGGAATTCCTTGTTTAAAAGTTTGCTGCCACCTGTTTTTATGAAGAATTTTTCAGGAAACAGCACATGAAGCAAATGTGCTGACCAACCAACCTGAAAAGTGACTTGTTAATGCTAAGGTGGCTACCCTCTCAAAAAGGAGGTAGGAAAATAAGATGGTACTCCTGGCCTTAGGGCTTCCCATACTTCTTTGTGGAAAAGGCCCCAGCAGGAAGAAGACAAGTGTTTGTGGGAATTGGGATTGGGATTTTGGCTCCAGGAAGCTTGAAAACTACTTTAGGGACTTAAGTTCAGTTTTTCATCTGATCTGTTGATATGTGGATTTCAGTTTAAATATATAAAATATTTTCACCAAAATATTTTAGTAAAATTGGTGTCCTAGCAAATTGTTTTATATTCTTAGTGTCTGGGGATACTCAAAGGGAGAAGCAAGACAAAGGTTTTGGTCTGGGAGCTTACAGTACTTTGTCCGTTTTCCATTCTCTGGTTCACAGGAATGAAGCTTAACTCCGGGGAGAAATGAAGATGAAATGCAGATTATTCTTAACAACAGTAATTAAATTGATACATCTGTACTCACAAATAACTGATGCAGAACTTGGGACATAGTTTTCTGAATCTTTTTTTCTGTGTAAATTTAAAATGAATACATTCCTTAGTTTTGATTGAATTCTTATCAAAATTAAGGTCCATCGAATATTGTTTTGAAAGAATATAGAAAATAAATGATAAAATAATGAAAATCATATGAATTAATCCTGTTTGTGAGCCACAAGTTTAACCCTCCCCTAAACTGACGTTTAGTCTTCAGAGAAACTTGTCAAGCTGCGAGACTGCAGCTAAAGCTATAGAGTCAAGATGAGCTCCTTGTTACATGTCCCAAATGTAACAGAATAGATATAGAACAGTTATACTCAGAAAATGCAAAAGCTTCTTTTGAAAGTGAGAATAGGAGGTGCTTAACCAAGGTTTTCATGCTAGTACTGTATTTCATTACCTGTGTGACCTTGGCCAACACAAGTAACTTCTCTAAGCTGATTTTTCTCACCTAAATTTGAGGTTAGGAGCCTTGTGTTAATTAGAGTTCCTTTTCTAATACTTGAGATAATTAGTTTATAGTTTTGGTCAGTTGGGCCTATGGACACACAGAATGTCATGACAGGGAACATGAGGCAGAGGAACCTGCTCACCTCTTGGCAGTCAATAAGGCAGAGAAAGAGACAGGTGGTCAAGGTTCCAGTGTCCCCTTCAAGGGCACACCTCTGCTGACCTAACTTCCTTTCACTAGGCTCCACCTCCTGAAGTTTCCACCACTTCCCACTAGGGCACAAACCTTCAACGAATGAGGCTTTGGGATATTTTAGATCCAAACTATAACATTTCCCCTACTAGAATCACCATGAGGACCAAATGGCATGTGGTATCACTTGTTACTTGAACTTCACGAAAGTCTGTGCTGCTTAAAAATGTTTAAACGTAGACAGTTCAAAAGTGTTGTGAGACTTTATAAAATGTTGTAATCAAACTCTTGACAGCGGTAATAGGACTAAATTGTGATATAAATTTTCTGTTGGAACTTTACCTGAAGTTTTTTTCCCAGAATCTAGGATTCCTAGATGGTGATCTTACTTTATGTTAGTCCTAATCAGAAGAGAAAAGAAGATAGTGCCCTTTGCTAGGATAAAGACAAGCTTGCCATTCAGGGAACTATTTGTTTGCACAGGGAGTTCCTGAAAGTTGTCCCTAGTCACCTTAGGCAAGGCAGAGGCGTTGCTAGGAGGAAGCAGTAAGAACACCTGGAAAGGCGGTGAGTCCCTAGGGGCCATGGTGAGTGCCTTCAGCCAGTTCTTCAGAGGGGGCTCACAGGTATATCCCCTTCCCCTGGCAGCTTGGGAACCAGTGGATCCTGTATTGGGACGCAAGTGACTTGGCTTCTATCTCTGCAACTGCCAAGACGATTTGTAATAAATGAGGTTAGTCACATCTTTTGAGCCTTAGTTTTGTTAACTATAAAGTTAGGGAGTTTGCTCACTAATGGTTTCTTCTAGTTTTAAAATCTGTTATTTTCCATTTTGTCTGCTTAAATGAGAGTCTAATAGAGAATTCCATATCTAGTTGACTTAGGTGTATTAAAAAGTGTTCCTACTTTTTGTTGTTTGGAGCTTTTGGTAACTTGCTCATGATTTTTTTTTTTTTTTTGAGACAGAATCAGGCTGGCCTTAAACTCACTATGTAGCCGGGGTTGGCCTCAAACTCCCAGTGATACTACTGCCTCAGTGTCCTGAGTGCTAGGCTTACAGGTATGTGCTACTCTGCCTGGCTGGCACTCATGATTTTCTAAATGTCTCTCCACTTGACTGCCCTCCATAGATCATAGAGGAGTTGTTTCTACTCATTTGCTGTTAATCTAGCACCTCCACCTAGCATGTTTTGAGGCTTTGAAAGATATTTCAACCATCTAGAACAGTGGTGGTGAATTTATGGCATATGTGCCACAGGGGCCTCTTTGTATCATTGAAAGTTCTAAAAATAAATCGCCATCACTAGACTAGAATGTTGTGAGGAAAGAACAGTTTGGGGCCAAGTTTTGGAAAGGTAAGTGTATAGAAATATAATGAAAGCAGCTTTTGATGATAATAAAGCCATGTGTCACTAATTGCCCCCTTAAAAATACCAAAAACAGTATTTTTACTTTCTGCGCCTTAGTCATTTTGCTCTGTGTTACTTTTGCAGAATGTGGTAGAGGCACATGACTCCTTCTTGAGTTTCTTACTTGTGGAATGGTGCACAAGAGGCCCAGCAGGCAGGAGACAGAGAATGTGGCTGTAGTTAAAATGGGATTGAGATGAAAAGATCAATTTGAGAACACCCTGAACCCCCAAGCGCTTGTACTGTGAAGTTGAATGCTGCATCTATATTGCCTGTCATAGTTGCTGGCACTCAATGGGAACTCAGTAAAGTACTTTAAACAATAAATGAACAGGTGGAAGAATGAATCCTTCTCCTCAAATGAAGTCTTTGCTGAAATGTAGTGCAATGCACCTTCTTTATGTACTTATAATCTACAGAAACTCTTCCCTATATGTGGTCTCTCACATTGATGACTGAGATAAAAGAAGGCCTAATGTAAGACACTCCCTGATATCACACTTTTCAGACTTCACAGCTGTGGTAGAAACAGATTAGGTTTGTTACTTGTAGATGTCTTTTTTCTAAAGTGCATCAAGAAATATTTGGAGGTGGAGTAGCTATAAGACCTAGCAAACAATTTCACAACATTGCACTTGTGAGCTGGAAGAAGAAAGGCAGCATTTGATTTCTGGATGAACAGATGTTTATTTTTTCCCTTGAAGAAGCATTGTTTTACTGTAAGTCTTGACAGCACTTGATGCCATCATCTGCTAATCAGATAGATGTGTTTTGTGCCACCATTACTCATGGCCACAGGCGCCTGGGCTTTCCTGCCTCTGGCTGAGTGAGTCATTTGGTTAAAGCACGGGGCTGTGAGGCTGAGGGCCTGAGCTTAGTTGCAGGCCAGTCTAACATCTGTACCATGACCATTTCTGTCCCTGCTACAAGATTTCTGTGTTGGGAGGAAAACAGCTGTGACATGTTAGATTCTTGAGGGCAGATTCTTTACCACTGTTGGTTTTAGACTAGTCATTTGAGCTGTAGAAACAAAGGGTCTTGATTTTCAGTTTAACTCTTTCTAGAATATGTTCTAGGATTGTTTCAGTTTTATTATTTTGGGATGTGTTCAGTACAATTTGAACCTTTGTTGTCCCTGTGTCTGGACTGTTATCATAGCCGATAATCTCTTCAGTGTGTCTATAAAATGAAATATCATTCCTGCCTTGTGAAGTTGTTGAGAGAATTGGATGAGGTCATGTATTTAATGAAAACCAGCAAAACACACTGTAGCTGGGTGGTTGGCCAAACATGCATCTGCCAAAGACTCACCACCTCATATGTATATGGAACCATTTCTGAATTTAACTACAGTTTCTGTGTGATGTATGTAAGGTAACTTATGAATAGTTAAAATCCAAGAGGAAAGATAGAGATTTGGATCCAGACACTCTGATTCTAGACCCTATGGTTTGGATCATCAAAATATAATCTCATACATTTATATCCTACCTCTACCCTAGGAGCATTCTGCTTTATTTTTCATGAAATCAGAAAGTTGCAATTTGAGTTCTAGATGCAGAAGCAAAATTTGTTGCCTGACCTGTGTTTTGACCACATAGGACAATACTTTAAAATGGGCTTGTTTTTAGAAATTTAGGAAATTTACTTGCACAGAGATGGTAATAATTAATGAATTTAAATATTTTAGGAAATATCTGAGGTTGACCTGACACTTAAAAGTGATGAACCAGCAACATAGTGGCCTATTTAAGAGTCAGTTCTGGCCCGGAAGTTAGCAACTAAAATGCTATGTTTAGAAAGTTATGGTTCTATTTATATTAGGTAATTACATCATTTATATATTTTACTTATTTTTAAAAATTTTAATATTTGTGTTTTTATTTTATATTACATACACATTAATATATCACTAGGTTGTATTAATATTGGTATTTGAAAGATACGATTTATTTTTAGCCAGATTATGGGATGCAGAGAGAGCCTCTGTCTACATCTACTATCTCTAAGTTATACCTTTAACTTAGAAAAACAAAAATGCTATCATTTTTTGCTTTCCTTTGGAAATGCTACCAAGGATAACAACAAACAGAAATTATCTATTGAGCTCATACTGTATTTTCAGGACCTTGCTCAGCTAATTGATGGGACAGAGCTCTAAAGCAGATGGTAACTATCCATTTTACTGAAAACAAAATGGCAGCAGAAGTTAAGTGCCTCTAGGTAATAGAGCTAGTATATGACAAAACCAGTGTCTGAACTCAGAAGCATGTGTTTTCTCTACTGTCCTGACTTTTGTAGGGACAGTTAATTAGAAAAAGTGAAGTATGCCCATGCTTATTGGAGTCCTGTTTTGAGACGTATTGTTTGGCATGATTCTTGTAATAGATCATAGTATTTGAAACTAAGACTGTTTCAGAACCTGAGTATATTTCTGCAGTGTATTTCTAACAATGTAATGATAGATTTGACAGACTATTCCAGGAAAAAAATTGATTCTCCTAGCATACCATGGCCTTGGGAGTCAGCTGCTTGTTACACAGTTAAAAAGCTGCACAGCTGTGGACCAGAATGCTTGAAATGTGACTCTGGAGAATGGAGATCATCTTTTATTTATGTTTTATTTCTGAAATATCCTAATCACATTTTATTTGGGGGGATATCACAATTTGATAAATGAGAGGGAATATGCTGAAGAACTTGAGTGAAAAAGAAGTAGATTTTAATTCCATACATGTTAGATCTGTGGTGTTTGGAATATTTGTATGTCCATAATGAGGTATGTTGGGATAGGACCCAAGTCTAAACAATGAAAATCATTTTATGTTTTCTATAGAACTTATTCAAAGCTTGAAGGTAATTTTATATAGTGTATTTATTGTGTCTGTGTTTTGTCTGTAATCCATGACATGAGTCCTGGAGTAGAATTTTCCACTTATTATATTATCAGTGTTCAAAAACTTTCTAATATGGAGCAGTTTAGATTTTTGATTTTCAAAGTAGGGATGCTCAACCTGTAATGTGCATGCTCGATTTATTTTGAATTAGCATGTACCATCTTTCTGCAAATTTAATCACTGTGTTTTTGCTGGAATCTTAAAGGTACTGTGCCATCTCATGGATAATAGTGGATAGTTTTGAGGTACAATCATAGGTGGAAGGTCAGAAGCTGAAATGAAGCTCAATGGCTAGCAAAGTGATGGGAAAAGCTTAGGAAAGGTGTTTCTAGCTAATGTTCATGGCTAAATATGAATTTGGAAGCCCGTGTTTCCTGCAGAACCATTTTGTAGTGAAATAAACTTTACTTTGCAGTTGAGTAGAATTCCATTTAAACAGTAGGTCCACTTACTAGTTGTGTAGTTGAGCACATAACTTAAATGGTCTGAGTCTCAGTTTCCTGCTCTAAAAACATTATTTCATCATCTTACATTGTGGCTCCAAGTAATAAAGAATATATTAAACTGACCAGCATTGTGCATTGCACAGAGTCACTGTTAAGAAAATGTTCTTCTTTTTTCTTCTCTCTGCCTCCTTTTCTCTTGGCTACCTCTCTTGGCTCTTGAGGGTAACAGTGGTAAATTAATATACATAATACATGGTAGTGAATATTCTAGTAGAAGTACACATAGCTTATCCTGAGATCATAGATAAAGCAACTGCCTAGAAGAGTCTGAAAGTGAAAAATGAGCTACCCATTTTTTAGCAGTTTGCTAGGTTGGGAAGGGAGTGAAGGGGAGAGGACAAGCTGAGAGACTTTATGTTGAAAGACATGGAAAGAGGAAGAACATGGAAGCAGGGAGAGATTAGGGTTATGGATGAGGTTCTGACCTGAAGTTGAAATCAGGCACAAAGTTACCCTTCATCTTAGAGGCTACAGGAAACTAATGAAAATTCTCAATATTGTGAATGAAATAGCTAAATTTTTCTTTAGAATAGCAACATTGCCCGAAGTATCAGAGGTGAATTTGGTTGATTAGTACACTTGCTTGAACTTGTGGGTTCAGGTGAGATACCACATTTTAAAACTTCATTGTTGAAAGTTAATGTAGTTGAAGACATGGTCTTGGTATTTAAGACTTCTACAAAGAGGTATATAATATGATGGAAAATGGTGATTCTGTATAAGCTGGATCACATTGGAGTCAATTTTTTTTTTGTCTTTTTCCTTTTTTATTGGTACCAGGGATTGAACTCACGACTGCCTGCTTCCAAGGCAGGCGCTTATGCTGCTGAGCTAAATTCCCAGCCCCATCCAAATTATTCTTAAAAGATGAATATATCCCAACTTTGGGCTAAACATATTCACTATTTTAATAAAGGATCCAGCTGTGTTTTTGGCAAAATTATTGAGTCTTGAACAAAAGATAGACAAGACAAAACAAAACTGTTCCAGGCCCCTTTTTATGTTTCCAGAATTAAATGTAAGATTCTAGGAACAGTTGATACCTAATATATGTTGAATTTGATTAGTGCTTTCTAGATTTTCTCAAGCTTGGTGAGCATTATTATGGTTAGCAGTTTCTGAGTTTCTTGTGGGGAGGAGCAGGGAGGATTGGGCTACAAAATTTGTTATCTGTGTGAAATTTTAAGAAGCTGGGTAGCTCTTCTCTCCAAGCAGTCAGAATAGGACACAAGTAGACACAAGTATGTGTTTGCTAGGTCTGTGTTTGTTTGCTGGAGTGTTGCCTGTCCCTCTCAGACCAGAGGGAAAACCTGATATATACTTGGAATTCCTTGGGGAAAGCCACTGGGGAGATTAGTCTTGGTTACTAGAGGTAACCTAGATATAAAGATAATCACTTTCTTATCCACATGAACTAATAAGTGGCCAGGAGCCAAGGGTGTGGAGGAAATGGGACTCCACCTGTCACATTCTGCCACTGACAGATGTGACCCTATCATGAAGCTAAGCACAGGTGTTTGCTTGGTGTAGAAGGAAGTGAGGAATGGGTGGATGTGTTTATTTTTTCCCTCTGTAGAAGACTTTCCCCAACATTACTCTGGAGCAATCAGGAACTAAAAGGAAATCTTGAGCTTACAAGGAGCAAGATGTACATTTTAAATTCATGTTGGGCTTTTGGAATACTAAACTTTTGAACCTGATCTCCTTCATGTGCCAAAGCCCGTATTCTCACTGTGGTCATCAAGTTTAGGATTAGTCCACTGATAGATTCTGGTTTGGTCTCTTTCCTTTAAGACGAAAGCAGCAATTCTGAGGAACTGTGCATGGAAATTGTTAGGTCCTTGAGGATGTATTTGCAATTTCAGGGAGGTTGGTACAAGTATAACATTGTTGTTTGGTCTTCACTGAAATTTGTTGGTATTCTTTTTAAGGTATTAAACAATAAATATTGACAAAAGAGGCAGCATGAATGTGAGACTTGGAGATGACTTATTCAATAAATACTGAGGGTTTACTATTTTATAATGTGCCAAAAGCTGTGTTAGGTAGTCTAGTGGAAAAGACAGATATCTATCATTGCTGTGTGGTATGGTATTAATGGATGTGAGAACAGAGATAAGGTAGTGAAAGAGAAGAGAGAACAAATACCTGGAAGGGGTGATACTTAAGAGATTTGGATAAGTTGGAAACAAGAAGTCAAGAAGTGTAGGAAATAATGTGGTGGGGATGGTTTCATGTTCGGGCAAGGCTGGCAGGACTGATGCCAAAGAGGTAGGAGTCGGCTGATTGGTCTCAGAGAACTTTGGACATTTATTTAAAGAGACAAGACTTTTTAATGGAGCTTTACTACCCTTTGTCAAGTTCTTGCTTACCCTGTCACTTTCAAATTCTGATGTCCTTAAAACTATGGTTGTATAGTTATCTTGCTATGTAGTTTGTAGTTTAGGCTAGCCTTGAACTTACTATGTATCCCAGGTTGGCCCCAAATTCATGGCAATTCTTACCCTCCCAAGTGCTGAGATTACAGGAATGTGCTACCAGTCCTGGCCTGGTCTATTTTTGTGACCATCATCACAGGCCACTGTGTGTTAACAATCTTTATGTCATCTTTCCTATTGGCCCAAAAGTTCTTAGAGGAAAGGGACTCAGGGAACTTATTTCTTTAATGTCCAGATCCCAGAAGGTTGACATAGTAAAGTTGTGTTGAATGAAAGTATTTTGAAGTGCTGAGTTAGGTTGGTTATAAGAATTCAGTGGTCAATGGGAAGTTGTTAATTAGATAATGGGGTTTTTGTCCACATGTGAGCAGAAAAGAATTAACAATAGCAAGTATGAAATTGCTCATCCTTAGCAAGATCTACTTGCAAGTTTGGTCCTTGGTTGGTATATAGAAATCTGGATTTCAAGAAGGTTTCTGCTAATCTAAATGATAAGAGTAGCACATTGCACCTCAGCTGTTAGTGTAAACAGTGTACTTTATGCTGAATACCTGCTTTTCTTCTAGGAGTCTTGGGTGAATGCCAGGCAAGGAAAATGTACAGGACCAGTCTCCCCTTTCCAAAAAAAAAGAAAGGAAAAGAAAAAGAAAAACTCCATGCATTAAATATCTAATGAAACAATGTGGCTGATAACATTCCACAAATTTTATCAGTTTATCCTATGTGATTTCACTGAGAGAGGGCCAACTCTCTCAAATGCCACTGAACTCAAGTGCTCCTAGGTGGGTCTTTTGAGGGGTGACTAAACCACAAAATGATACTCACCAGTGAATTAGTCTACTGATAAGTTTATAGCTAAATGTAATTTGGAGATGAAGCCTGGGTGGAGAAGGTAGGTTGTTGGAAGTGTGACCTGGAAGAGTCTATCTCCCTCCTGATCCCTTGATTCTTTCTGCCTTTTGCTGCCATGCCATAAGCTCATTCTACTCTTCTATACCATTCTGCCATGGTGCCTTGCCTTGGAGCCAGCCAACTATGGACTGCAACCTCTACAAACTGTGGGCCAAAATAAATCTTTCCTTTGAGTTATGGTACTTATTATTGTGTTCAGTGATGAGAAAGTGAAACAGATTTTGGTGCCAGATAAGTGGGATTGTTCCTGTGACACTACCTGACCATGTGGTTCAGAAACTTTTGGAACTGGTTTGTGGGAGGAGTTTAGAAAGGTTTGGAGATGCTGGCTAGAGAAGCAGCCCTTGAATATTGTAAGCAGCCCTGCGATTGATGGGAAATTTTCTTTCTGCTGATTAAAAATCAGAAAGAAAAGACCAGGTCCAGAAGATTTTATGTAGGGACAAGGATAACACATTTGGACTCCTGGCTAAATGTGTTATGCTGTGGCAAAAAATTTGTCTATATTTTGTCCCTATCCTAAGATATTGAGGAGACTGAAATTAAGAACAGTGAACTAATTAATCTGGCAAAGAAAATTTCAAGGTAGTCTAATGTTGAGGCTGTAGCACAGGTACTGTTGTGGGCTTTCAGAATCAACTATCCCTTGAGAATCAAGACCAAAAGACACACCCGAATGATTTAAAAAATTTTGTTTGGTCAGAAATGAAGTTTTGGTAAAGTCACAGCCTGACAAAATGGAACAGAGGATAACTTGGTGGTTAAAAAGATTATCATTAAATAGAAGCCAAGTACTTTGGAATAAGACAATAGGAAAAATGGCTTAAGGGTAGGTGAGGAATGAGCCCTACCCTTTTAAGGCTTAACATTGCAAAAGTAAAAGACTTTGCTTTGAGAGAAAAGCCTCAGAGCTTTCTGTTAGAGAAGAGCAGCCTAGTGAATTGATTCACTGTCCTCAGCCAGCAAGGCACTCAGAGGCAAGACGCAAAAGGACTCAACTACTGCTCAAGCTATGGCAAATCTTGGCATCATCCATAGTGCTGGCTTTATGGGCATGCAAAATGCAAGAGTTGTAGGGTGAGGAAGTCTTCTATCCAGATTTCAGAAAGAGGCTGGAAGGCAAGGCTGTGTGCTTCTGGGAGGGCAGTGTATGAAGCTGAAAGTGCAGTAGAGATCCTAGAACGTTGGAAAAGCTAGGAATGCGAAACATCGGAAGAGAGCTACAACAAATGAACAAAGCCTTCCCCAGAGAGAAGTCATGAGGGCTATAAATCACTGACAATACCATAGGGGCAGGGCTCTCCCAGTCCTTTGGAGTTCACTTCTCATCACATTTTATCCCAATGCTGGACATGGAATTAATTTTTACTGTTGTGTGTTTCACTCTTTGGTCTCATTTCTTGTCAA
This sequence comes from Cavia porcellus, assembly GCF_034190915.1. Taxonomy (NCBI): domain Eukaryota; kingdom Metazoa; phylum Chordata; class Mammalia; order Rodentia; family Caviidae; genus Cavia; species Cavia porcellus. The sequence continues at coordinate 48,398,684 of NW_026947492.1, forward strand.
CCTCCTATTTTTCCCTTTTGTAATGGGAATATTTACCATGTGTCTTTGTATGTTGAGGTGTTTAGCTTTCTTTGACTTTTTTAGGGGCTCACAGCTAAGAGTTTGTCTTAAATGTCAGAAGAGTTTGTACGTGAATTTTTCAGCAGTGCTGAAACTGTTAAAACTTTGGCAAGTCTTAGAGATGGACTAATATGCATTTTGAGTAAAGGGATATTTATGAGTCTTTTGTGGGCTGGGGTGAAATGTTGTAGTTTGTATCTAGATATCCCCTCAAAGCCTCATGCACTCATACATAGGGCATTTGTGAAGTGATTGGATCATGGAAGTGTGATACTCATCAAAGGATTAGTCCATTGATGAATGTTATAACTAAATATGATGTTGGGAGGTAAAGCCTAGTTAGAGGAGGTGAATCACTTGGGGGCATAGCCTACAAGAGTCTGTCTCCCTCATTCTTCCTTGATCTCTCTTTCCCTGTCTGCTTCCTGCCACTCTACTGGGAACCAGCTGAATATGGACTGAAACTTCTACAAACTGTGAGCCAAAATAAATCTTTCCTCCTCTCAGTTATGGGAATAAGGTATTATGTGTCAGTGAGGAAAAAGTAACTAAGACACCTTGGAAGCTTGTGCCTGGCTTTTCTCTGCCTGCCTATGTACTTTTTCCTTTGTTAACTTCTCTTTTACTGTAATAAGTCATAGCTATACGTATGACTACATGCCATCTTCAGATCTAAGACTAGGCTTGGGAATCTGTTCACCAAATAACAAAATGCCACAAATGTAGAACCAAAGATTTTTTTTAAGGAATTTGTAGATATGAAAGACTCAAAAAGGTTACTGGTTCTTCCATGACAGAAGAACCCATTTCTTAAATATATATCTACATACCTATCTATATATAAATGTATATATATATATATATATATATATATATATTATATAAAGAGATGATTATGAAACTTCATGGTCTTTTGTCATTCTATAAGCCAGATCAGATTTCACTTTCTGGCAATAAATCTCAAGCTTTGAAGCACCAAACCTAGAGAGAGTTAGAAGCTATAATTTTCTGTTCAACTGGGGTTGGGAGTTCACATAAAAACTAGGGATTAGTGTGTGTAGATTATCGTACAGTATGCAGTGGAAGAGTGCACAGGTAGGGTGTGGCCAACTGGAAAGACCTAAGTATAAAATAGACTTATTAAGTTTTTATTGATCAAGTAGTTCATAGCTTTAAAAAAGGACAATAGAGACTATCATTTTCTTTTTTTTTTCTTTCTTTTTTTTTTTTTTGTCTTTTTCCTTTTTATTGGTACCAGGGATCGAACTCACGACTGCCTGCTTGCAAGGCAGGCGCTTATGCCGCTGAGCTAAATCCCCAGCCCCGAGACTATCATTTTCTAATGTAACATTTTTCTATAACTTTACAGTTTTCAAAATGCTTTCACATATGATATCATTTAATGCTAAAATAATCCTTTTAGGTAACTGACATTATCAGTTCAGAAATGAGGAAACTAGGATTCAGAAAAACTTGAATAGGTTGCCCAATATGCTATGGTCTGTTGGAGAGAAAACTACAGTTCAAATTCAACACTTCTAATTTTAAATCTAGATCTAGTGAAATGTAAGAGTGATGAAGTCTCTTAGCCTCCTGATGTCCTTGGATTTTTTGTTTGTTGTTTGTTGGTTTTGTTTTTTGAGTCAGGGTCTTGTATGTAATTCAGGCTGGCCTTGAACTCACCATGTAGCCTAGGCTTACCTTGAACTCACAGTGATCCTCCTGCCTCAGCCTCCCGACTGCTAGGATTACACATCTGTGCCACTACACTTGGCTGTACTTGGGTTTTAAAATCATTTTAAAGCATGAGTTAGTCAAGCTTTAGAAATGATAGGTATTATTGAGTGAAGGAAAGACAATAAGGGGAAATGACTTATTCTACTTATATACATCTTGTGGGTACATTACTTACAGAGAGAGAAATAGCTGACCTTTTAAAACCAGCTGCATTTGTGGTTAAGACAGAAAGAGAAGGGCACAGAACAGGTGGGAGGATGTAGACTCTAGTTCCAGAGCTCGTGATGCTCTGTTGGACATGTTTTATAGGGGCTTCTTGTTGCCACTCTAAAATCTGGGAAGACTCACTGTCTTTTCTCTAAGTTGGCTGGCAGGGGAGGGGGTGAGTTCTTTAGGAGCATCTTTCCTTCCTGAATAGAAGTGCACAGCTCATACATCATTTTGAGTTTCTGTTGTGTGTCAGACATTGGTTAATCTTTAATCTTCACAAAGATCCCAAAAGCAGGAAATTTCAGCCATGCAATATAGATATGTAGAATGAGACTTGGAGAAGTTAAAGATTGGGGTTACATAGCTATTAAGTAGTGGCCCAGAATTCAAGCTTAAGACTGACACTGAAGCTGGTACCTGACTGTACTGATACAACGTCATGCAGTCGTAGGTGCTCTACCAGTCCTTTTACAAGGGGCTAACTCTCCCTTGGCTCTCCGTACACGTGAAGAGTCTTCAACTGAGACAGTTAAGCTTCTGATGCCAACCTGGAAGTTTTAGAGAGAGAGATGTCCTTGGTGGTATGTGCATGTTTCATGCTAGTGAGTGTGTCCCTTTACTGGTTCTCACAGGCGCCAGAGTGGCAACCTCCCCAATGTCCTCCTTTCACAGAGGGATGGGTGTAGGTGAGGAGCGGTGATGGTCACTCTGTCTGTCTGTTTCTTTCAGAACCAACTTGCCTGATATCGTCCTTTCTGGCAAGTTTGACAAAAACTCATCATCTGGGAATAATCTGATTTATTAAATTTTAAAAAGTAGGTATCGGTTTTTATATTATAGATCTGGTTTGGAGGCTGTCTACTGTTCTTGTTAGTTTCATCTTGTGAAGGATTTGTATTAAAAATAACCTGCACATTACACAGAGGAAACAAGGGCATGATCTGTAGAGTGCAGAGGAAAGTGCTGAATGTGAGTAAATAAATTCTGTTCTGGTACAGTGCCTGGCACAGGTAAGAGACATAACATGTGTTAAATAAATACAACTGTGACTACTGAGCATCTGCATCTGCCCAATTCTACTGAAAGAACAGAGTAGCGCAGGCCTCAGCTTCTGTTACTCTGTGCTGGCTGAAACTATGACTCTTTAAAAGATCAAATAGTATATCTTCTACCAGGACATCATTAATTCAGAAAATGAAATACAAGCATTTGGTGAGGGACAGTGCTGAGGAGTGATTATATTTGGGATGCTGAGAATAGTTAGTAATGGTGGTAGTAATAATAGCTAATGATGGCATAATATTCACTATGGACCCTGATAGACTAGGTCCTGTGTGCATACAAACTCATATGGTACTCAAACCTCAATTTTTATACTTTTTTAAGGAAGCTAAATTAGTCACACAGTAGTAATTGTGAGACATTACTGTTGAGATCACAGTGCCGTGCTTAACTTCTCTTTGTGATATAAAGAAATAGGATTCTAGGAATTTAAAAAGCCATCTATATGGAATTTATAATGATTATTATTAGAAGAGAGGTGCAAACAAATGACTCTGCTTCCCGTGAACTCCCAGAGCAATTCCTGAATATTCTGCATTTATTTTACTTCTACATAAACGTCAAATTATTATTCATACTTTTTATTTAGAAAGACATAAGCGTTAATGTTTTGGTTTTATTTCATGCATATATACACCCAACTTAATGATCCTTTCCCTCCCAAACAATAGACAAATGGTAGAAATCAAACACAATAAACAAAAAATACTTTGCAAATGCAAGTTCTCTCCTGGGGAGTCAGTTCAGGGAGACATGTACCTAGCTGGGAATTTAGAGACTTTTCAGTTAGTGATCTGATCATCTATTCTGTGACACTGAGGAATTGAAGTTTTATTACTTGTTCTGTTGTCTTGTACAATTTACATTTGTTCCTTTGAGTCACGGAAGTAGGAGGTTTAAGGAACTGTGAATGCTTTCCTCTAATGCATAACCATATTAATTGAAGATGGCAAAGCATTAACTTTCTTTTTGACACTTTTTCAGTTGTATTGGACTTTGTTTGAGACCACATATTTATTTTTAATTACTTTGCAGGTTTTATATATGCATTGATGGGAAGTACTGACTAAAACAATATGTAAATACATGCTTGCCAAATTCCAATCACAGATTCTCCAACTTATTTTTAAGAAGTAAGATTTTTTATTCATGCAAAACTAAACAATATGATAGATATGAGACCTTAATCATTGGACTGACTATATCTTTTTCTGTTGGAACAAGTTCCATGAGAGGAGGCATTGAAACCATGCCCCTGATTTCTAAGGGCAGGATTATCAAACATTGGTTATCAGATATATACCATCTTAAATTTCATGGATGTTATAAAAATTCAAGGTTGCTGAAACTTTTATCCATGTCTTTCTCTGTGAGAAACTGTATAATTCAAAGTCCCTAAAGAAAAAAAAGTCACCTCTATATCATAGAAATTGATAATAATAATTCTCAAGTTACTTTCTTCCTTTTAGGTATTTGTATCTTGGAAAGAAGGAGACATAATAAAAACTTACATTAACAATCTAGATCAGTTTGTAGAGGATTTGATATCTCTTGTGAAAATTTTTCATATGAATTGTTTTCAAAAGGTGCCTGTTTGAAAAAGAAAAAGTTATCTTTCTGGAGACTTCAAACCCCTAAAAGTAACACATTCCATAGGAGTCCCATTCAGAGAAGTAAACAGACTAGAAAGTTATGCTGTAATTTAAGGAGATGGGATTGTCCCTGACAATGAATAAAACACAGAAAGATGAAATGACACTTGGCTCTCAGTGCCCTCCACTAACATATTAAATAGTCTATTCTGGACTACTTCAGAAAGGTAGATTTGAGGGAGTCCTGATGATAGATTCCAGAGTCATCTCTAATTTGAAGATCACTCTTCACTAGAGGTCTGGTTGGTGTCGTGGCTTTCCTGGTAAGTTACATCATTTTAAATGATTCAAACTCTAACTTCTTAGAGAGCCACAGGCTTTCCCTGGTGCAGACTGTACACATCAACTAACCTTTTCATCTGATTTCTTGTATTCTTACTGGGTACAGTTCAAAATTCAGCACACAGTAAGAACCTATCCTAAAGAATTCACTAGTTATATACTGTGAACAGATTCTATCTTCTCAACTATCTTGTCAGCACATCAAAGCTATTAATCCTCTTTTGGAGCTTTTGTATTCATGTAAACAGTTAGTAGAATTAGAAGGTAATGAGATTGGAATTTATGAGTCTTTCTCAGTTACAAGAAGTTTAGGGGCTGGAGCTAAAAGTATTTGGTTAGCATGTGCACGGCCGTAAGTTCAACCCCCAACACTGAAAAACTTTCTGAGAAAGTAAACAGCTACTTGTGTGTGTGTTCGGTTCTTTATGAGCTCAAAGCTTAGATGTGTGACCCCATGAATTACTCTCAACAGCTTGCTAACTGTGCTGCTCCGTCTGGGATTTGTGGCTTAAGTTAGAGGACAGATGCATGCAAGAGTCTTCAAGTATGTATTTGAAGAGCTATTGTAGATGTGTTGAAAAATAGTTGCTTGCTGTGTCCACAAGAGCCAGTGCAAAGAAGAGCAGCAGGTGGCAGATTAAACAGTAAAAATGTAAACAATAGAGGACTGACTTATCTTTTTCTTTAATTTTATGGGAAAAATGTAAGATAAAATTTCATAACAAAATAATAGGAGAATAACAATAGTTAATAAATACATGTTATCCTTAAAGTAGTAGCTCAGGTTATAAGATATGGGCATAAAAATTTCTCCAATTGATATTTGCCAAAACTTTCCTTTATTAATGAATTAAGAGATACTAATAGTATAACTGATTTGTATTTTATTCCTTTTCCCTACTGCCCTTTCTACTTTCACCAATCCTAGTTGTTTTGTCCTTTTCAACAATTTCTTCCCATTTCACACTATCTATTGTACATTTTAGACCTTACTTATTAGTTCAGTTTATCATACCAGGAAGATAATATGATGTTTATACATTGTATTATTTGATTTATTTCACTTATGGTGTGGTCTCAAGTTACATTCATTTACCTATGAAAGTCTCCAGTTTATCCTTCTTTAGAGTAAGTACTCCATGGTATAAAAATACCATATTATTTTATCCATTCCTTGGTTGATGGGCATTTGGGTTGTTTCCAGCATTTAGATATTACAAATTGTGCTAGTATAAACATGGGTGCACATATATTGCTGTGGTATAATGTTTTAAATTCTTCTGGGAAGATAACCAGAAGAAGGATAACTGGGTGGAATGGGACCTCCAATTCTAGTTTTCTGAGGAATCTTCACACTGATTTCCACAGTGGTTCCACCAGTCTACATTCCCACCAATACTGGAGGAGGGTTCCTTTTTCCCCATAGCCATTCCAGTGTTTGTTATTGGTTGATTTCTTGATGATAGCCATTCTTCCACTGAGGTGGAATCTCCGTGTTGTTTTTATATACATCTCTCGAATGATCAAGGACTGGTTTATCATCAGAATAAGAATGATGTTTACAGGTCATTTATGCCAGTTTTCATTTTGCATATAAGAAAACTGAGGCAGAGGCAGATGGCGTGGGCTCACAAGGTTAGTAACTAACATAACCAGGCATTGGATTGTTAACTTTGCGTCTCTACTTTGAGGTTTACTTGTAACCCTTCCTATTTCAAGATTGTGATTAGATACTCAAGTGTCATATTCAGCAAAGCTCTTCATCTCTGGGCGTTTTTTTTGTTTTGTTTTGTTTGTTTTGTTTTTTTGCAATTAAAAGGCTAGATAATTGTCTTCTTGGAAAAGTGCAGGACTTTTTTGGAAGTTAATGTGAGCAAGAATATATATGGAGAGCTCTTTTTTATCTCTGGAAGATACACATGTGTTCACATGAAAATTTCTTCTGCTGGACTTTGTCTCTTTGATATCAAATGACTTCCAGGTCCATTGGTTCTTCTTCTGCTGTGGAATTGTGATCTGGCAAGAGCAGCCAGCACCTTAGGGTACATCTCAATTTCCCTCAATATACAAACAAAAATTCACAAGCTTGTTCTCTGTATCTAAAATATAGGAGCCTTGGGCTGGGGATATAGTTCAGGGGCACAGCGCCTGCTTGGCAAGCACAAGATTGTGAGTTCGATTTCCTATACCCCCCAGTAAAAAAAAAAAATATAGGAGATAAGGAAGCATAGGAAACTGGTAGAAGCTATTCTTGAAATGCAATTGAATTTAGAATGAATGAGAAGGCACAGCCTTTGGCAGGTAGTAGGTACTTAATGTCATTGCTAAGTAAATAAACTATAATCCTCCTTCTTTCCACATAGGGTTACAGAGGTGGAAGGAAACCTAAAGACAAATTGCACTCATTTTCTTCATTTTATGGGATGAAGAGAATGAAATATAGAAACATTACATGGCTTGTTGGAAGAGACAGAGCTGGTCAGGGTCTGTACTAGGGCTAAGACAGTGTCATTCCGTCTCGCTGTGGTGTTAGGCTGAATCTTTTCTGTGAGTCAGAACAGTTGTATTCTTTTTTCCATTCTTTTTTCCAAGTAAGCATATAGTGTCAAGATTGAGAATACCGGTTCTGAGTCACTTGACCCGGAGTTTACATCCTGGATCTTTGTAAGCCAAAATGTCCTCATTTATAAAACAAGAATAATATGTGTATCATTCTTAAAAGATTTTTAAAGAGTAAATTATTCTTTGAAGGACTCAGTACATAGTAAATACTTAATAAGTGTGTATATTTTATTGTGAATTTTATTAGTAAGAAAGAGAACAAAGCTCATTAGAAATTAAAAATCTATCATCCTTCTGAAAAGCGCATTAATTTTTTTTCCCACTGAACCTTGTAAGACTACTGCATCTTCATCGTGTAATGTGGACATAGAGTTATATTGCATTTGATATGCTTGCACTAGTTATAGAGAATATGCTTGAAATTACATGCTGTTTTGCGACCTTTGCTTTGTTGCATGTCTGTGTGGTGTGCAAGACTACAAATGTAAGTATGCAAGATTAGACCACAAACTCTATAACGGGAGGGAACCATAGTCATGGATGATTTTCCTCAGTTTCAAGTGCAGGCCAAGTGAAGAGTTATGGCTCGAAATGTTATTGTCTGACCAGCCAAATTAGTATGCTTCTTAAAAATTGGATCCTAGGGCCATACCCTGTGTCTATCTATCCTTGTCTTCTGGGTCAGCAAATATCTCCTTTGCCTGGGCTTTGACAACCATGTGTAAAGTATTTGTCAGAAAGCTTCTCATGAACCAGTGACACATCAAGAGCAAATATATTTTTCAGACAGCTGCACACTTGGGGGAATTGTTACCACCCTTGGGTAAGAATGGACTAAGGCACTCCCAGTCCTGAGAAGGAAGCAATGGACTTATTCTGAAAACAAATAGCTTCCCTAGCAGAGAAAATAAACAGAGCCTCTCCCTCTTCCCTTCTGGTACCTGACCCTAACCCTCCCTCCTCTAATGTCTCTGCTGCTCATAGTCCCACCTCATGAAGCCAGGGAGGAGAACAAGCCCAAGACAAGCCTTCTCGTGTAGTGATTTGGGGAGAGGGATTTGTAGCACACAGTATGGCAGCTATTATCTTTCACTTGAACCTGTCTCTTCCTATTTATTCTACTTTTTATCTACATTTACTTTGTCCATATGACATTTGCCACAGTAAATGTGAGCAACATTTGATCTTTAAAGGAAGGCACCATGTGAATAAAACACTTTTGCTACATGAAATTTTATTGACAAGACATAAACTTATTAAGAATTGAACACTGTTTTGAACTATGATGTGAACATCACTACATGGAAGTGGTTATAGAAGGGTGAAAACATATATTAAATATTTAGGGAGGTTGGCATCGTGCAAAACCTTTTTGAACATTATGTCTCCTCCTAATAGTAGCTATCCAAGAATAAGCATTTTCTTCCATTTCATAAATCATAAATCTGTAGTTCAGAGCAATCAGCTGGCACAATATCACACAAGTCATTAGTGCAGCTTTCTAACTAAAGCTGTGTGTGTACTTGGTACTGGAGCAGGACCAGGAGGAGATGGTCTTTAGCTTCTCGGGGGGCCTGTGAGGCAGATAGGCACAGCTGTGACTGACCTTTCAAACTTGGAACAGAAGCATTGGGAATTTTCAGTTTGTCCAGTTTTATGAGCAGGAAATTCATACCCTCATTTTTTCATTCACTTATTTATTCATTTAAAATACTTCTCAGTTTCTTTGTTCAGCACTGTGGTAGCCACAGAGTGGATATCAAATGTAAGTCATGTAGTATGACTTGGTGCCAGGACCTTTATTCTAGATAAGGAAATAAGAGTCTGAAATATTTGCTCTTAATGTAAGAGCAGGCGTTGGATTGCGCTGGGAGTTTAGAAATGGGAAAGATCTGTGGAGTGCTTAGGAAAGGTGTTGACTACTACCCTCCCACCCCATTATTCCCCACACTCATACCTACACCCTCTCAAATTGATGTTGCTGGTGGTAGCAGATGAGAGATTGATTTGGGATTTTTAAAAAATACATATTTTTATTTTGAGATAATTATATACCTGCATGAGGTTATAAAGAAATAACATAGGGATCCATGTACCTTTTTATCTGGTTTTCCCCAGTGGTAATAGAACTATAGCGTAATATGAAAACCAGGATATTGACAGCTACAATTCAGATTTCTCCAATTTCACGTGTGTTCATATGTGAGCTTGGGCCTATGTGATTAATTTTTTTTACAACTTTATCACAGATATCCCCCACTGGTAAGAGGCTGACAAACTCCATCATTGCAAGATTCCTTCCCATCATGCTTTTATAGCCACACCTGTCTCCCATCTCTTCTGCCCTCTCTCTAACCCTTGGCAACCAGGAATCTGTTGTCTCTTTGTATCATTTTGGCATTTCCTGAATGTGCTATACATACATACAAATACAATGTGTCATCAATAGTTCATTTTTATTGCATAGTTGTGTGTATCAATAATTCATTATTTTTATTGCTTAATAGTATCCCATAGTGTAGATAAAGCAAGATGTACCAGAGTTTATCATTCACCTATAGAAGAACATTGTAACTATTTCTGATTTGCAGCTATTACAGATAAAATTAGTAAGAACAGAATTTTAAAAATAGGATGGGCTATTTATTTTTATTTTTAAGGAAATATTTATGTCTTATCTTAGGCAGAGTGTCAACTTGTGTCACCATTACTCCTTTCGTGGAAGTAGTACTTCATTCTTTCAGTATTCATTCCACAAGTATGTTTCATTTTTTGAAAAATGTTTTTATTAGCACGTTTGCAGGACATAATGATTACATGCATCATGAGGAGTTGGTGCATGTACATGATACATCTTACTTCTTTTTATATCCCTTTCAACAAATATTTTTAAGTGGGGCATTGTGCTACTATTATATTCTATAAGAAATAGAATGAAAAATTACCTTTGTTGACTCTTGGGCTTCAGTAGTCTATAGCTCTCAACATATAGTTTCTTTGGAGAAAAAACAAATTGGAGTCTTAGGCTTCATTTAAACTCCTGTAGACTGTGACTTTCAGAGCTAAAATTTGGGGATTTCTCTTTCTGTAAATCTCCTGGGCTAGACTTTCTATAAGTTTTCATGATAATTAAAATTCTCATTGGAAATCTTAAAAATAGTCTTTTGAATTATTTCGGAGACAGAAATGGAAGAAGTGTCTGCAGAAATTAAGATTTGCTTTTCTTTTCATAGAACAATTTTCATAGTCAAGGAATTTTACTTCTAGGAAGAAGTTAGACATTTGTCTAATGATGGTTAAGAAAAGGAGGAGCCCCATTTTTCCTTCTACTTTCTATCTTGAAGGGGGTTCATTTCCAGCTGTTATTTATCTGAGCTGATCCTGAAACTGTTTCGTATCTGCTCTGGCATTTAGTTAATGTCATTTTGTTTTAGTTTTGTTTAGAATTACAGAAACCTGTATGCTCAGGTGAGATTGAATTCCACAGAGCAGATTTTTTTGCCACCTACCTTTTAGGTAACACTCAAGTCCTTTTTTTTCAACAACCATATATGGTTGTGATTTCAATGTGGAATGAGTGTGGGTTTTCTCTTGGCTTTTTACTCTTCTTACCTCCCACTTCTTTCCTTCTACTTCAAAGCATTGTATGATTGGTTCAAATGAGAAATAATACACAAATAAGAAGATTCTACATGCAAATGCTAATATGTTGCAGCAGACAACCACAGACTGTAGCGCTGAATAACTAGTGTTTCCCAAGACTGACTGAAATCAATTTATAAATCTGGAAGATAGAAACATGTTTTCCTTACCAGCTTAGTGGGTTTGTGGAACTGTGTAAAGAAATTAAAAACTAAGATTCAAGATGATGTACTTCTTGTATCATTCTTTGTATGTATACATATTAGAAGCTGGTAATTTTCTATGCTTTTAATGTACATAAATTTAATAAAATAAACATGGAATAAAATTAAACTCCATGATATCTTTTATTTCTCTTGTATTTCAGCCTAAGTAGCAGTAGCATTTAAAAGCCTTTGTACTAGTGAATAATAACATTATGGACCCTGAATTTGAAGTGAAGAAGTATTGCAGCCTACTTGAACTCCTCTGGTATCTTTCATTTTTTTCTTCTTTAATATCTAGGACAAAAATAAAACAAAAAGCAATGAGGCAGAAGATATCTTACCTTTAGATGAGAATATTTTCCTCACCTCTCACATCTCTGTTAATTTACTTACTCCTTTTCACAAAACATTCATAAGGACCACCACACTCTGTATTTCCCCTTGGTGGCTTTGGTTTCCTAGTGGGAAAATAAGGCAGAAGGAGTCTGAGGTGGTTAATGGTTCAGCAACTCTGAAATATCTAACTCTATTTTCAGACTGTAGCATTGCACCATCTGCAACATTACACTTTTTCAAAGTATAATCCTAATTTATCTGAGCACATCAAATGCCTTTCCTGAGGAAATGTCTCTTTTCCCCTCTGAGAGGTTCTCTGTAGGCTTAAGAAAGTAGAAGTTTCACCACCTTGTGAAGATTATGTCTGCTGAGGGGCACATGGCACATGGCTACTGTAGCTGAGTAGTGCCTAGCATGTGGCAAGAGATCTCCTAAGGCCTCACCACCTTGATCTGCTTGAAAAGTCTAGTCTTAAGAAATCTGTGGGGAGCATCTGAGCTGGAAACTAGAAATGAGAAAAATCTGTGATCCAGAAGGATCAAAGAGAAAGGCAAAAGAAAAATCAGACTTATGAAAGGTATAACCCAGGCCAACAAGAGAACCAGCCTGTACTTTGTGATGCCTCTGTCCAAGAAGGCAGTGTGGTATATCAAGGTCAGGAGTCAGAATGTTGAAATTGTACTGCCTGACTGAATTACTAATTACTCCCTGAGCCTGTTTCCTTGGTTTTAAAATGTGTACCTCATCATGCTTTGCGAGAAATGAGTGATTTAATGTGTATATAGTACTACTCAGAACATTGTCTGCCATAAGCTAAGTGCTATGTAAGCCTTTAATAGTCTTGTTCTTATTAATATTAATCTTGCCTTGTTAGCCTTTTTTTTTTTTTTTTTACCATCGATAACAAGTATACAAGTACATGAGAAAAACTCAAATTTGTTTTTCCTATTCTTTTCTTACCATCACACAAAGCATTTCCATGACCGGGTATGTGATGGATCAATCAAGCAACCAATTCTGCAATGGATGCTGGTTGCACATCCCCTAATTCAATGCTGCCACTGTCTACCTGTAGGTAACCTCAAATTCCATAGGCTAAGGGGTTAGTACCACAAGACTGCCCATGCTTCAGATGACAACTGTAAGTAATAAGTTGTTACTTACTCTTTTGCTCCCTTGGCTATAAGTTGAGGTTCCTACAACTCCTTCCTTTGCTGATTTGCTAGAACAGCTTGTGGAACTCAGGGAAACACTTTACTTAATTTTCCAGTTTGTTATAAAGGATATTGCACAGGATACAGATTAACAATCACATGGAGAGATTCACAGGGCAAGGTATGAGAAATGTGTTTCTCTGGGTGCAGAATGCTCCAGGAACCTCCCCAACTTCAGCAATCTAGAAGCTCTCAAAAACCACATCCTTAGGGGTGGTTTGGAGGTTTCACAATGTAGGCCAATCATTAAATCATTGGTTACTAGTGGTCAATTTAAACTTTAGTTCCTTCTTTTTCCTCAGAGGTTGAGAAGTAGGCCTCAAAAGTCCCAAACCTGATATATTTTGGATTTTCTGTGACCAGTCTCCATCCTGGGGCTATCCATGGCTACCAGCCATCTCAGCAGCATTCAAAAGACACTCTTACCACTTGAGAAATTCTAAAGGATGGGAGCTCGATGTTAGAAAATTAGGACAAAGGGCAGATACATATTTCAAAATTATCAGATGAGAATGTTTAGTTTGGTTGAAAATTATTCAGTCTTCAGAGGAACCTAAGCTGTTCTACAAGAATGGCTATGTTCACATCCCACAAATTTTGGAGTGGTATTCCTCTGGGCTTTGAAATGTAATTAGTTATAAATGTGTAATATTGAAGCCATGATTCACTGTAATCACATTCTTCTGTGGCTTGGATTGTGTTCTTTGACCAATTTGAGTCAGACTATTACTGTCAGAAGGGATCTAGAAGAGCTAATTTTTTTATGCCTTCATTTTGCAAATGAAGAGTTGGAAGCTTCAGGTTGACTGATGTGAGAGTAATGACTGAACTGGTAGTAAAACTGACCTTGCCTGAGCCTCAGACAGTGTTTTTTCTTCAGTACACACCAGTCTCCTGTAATCATGGCTCCTCTTTGAAGTGAGATATACCTAGGATTCATTCTCACTTCGTGTGTCCTTAGGAAATACTTAAAGACTGATGACTGATTTTTGTCTAAAAATCTGTGTGTTTTACTTCCTCTGAAATCTAAGTTATGATAAGATTTATTTACCAAATAGTTTTGGTTTATATTATGTGATCTTTTATTTAAAATCTACCTCCCATCAGGAGTAAAATGATGTTGGAACACTAACTGACCCATGTGTTTGTAACTTTTGAAGTGAGAATTTGAAATACCATTATTCAGTCTGTATATGGTAGCTTGTATCTTTAATATATAAATATATTGTTATGCTTTAGATCTAGATGTCCCCCAAAAGCATCATGTACTCATAGAGTGGTTTTTTGGATTATGAGACATTAATAGTTGGCTTTTGTTAAGAGGTGGGGCTGAGTCAGGAAAGGGAGTCTGTGGGTGTGACCCAGCAGGGGTTAACTCCCTCCCTAGCTCCCCCCTGGAGTCTCACTGCCTCCTATCCACCATGCCTTAAACAGCTCTCTTCTGCAATGCTCAGGTGGCATGTTTTTCCTCCTTTGAATTTCAAGTGTTCGGTATTGTGTCTCATTGACAAGAAAGTGACAAAAACACATATACATATATCTGTTTATGACATAATGTTTAAAAGGATATAACAGAAGTGAAATCATCCTATTCTTCTGAGTTCTGTTTCTCTTCTGTAAAATAGGAATGATAATTCTGCTTTCCTTACAGTGTTGTATTGGGGAATCATAGAGAAAGCTTTGGGTAAGTGTTCTGTCATGGGGGAGGGGTCTTCATATAAACAATAGCAATAATTTGACATACAATCCTGCTCCCTCTCTCCCCACAAATAATTACATTTGAATAAAAATAAGCCTTATTAGGACATCTTTCTATAGGGGAATGGCATCTGATTTTACTTACTAGCGAACCAGAATGCTGGTTTTATAGTCACTTAGCAACCACCCAACCTAGCCTTCTCTGCATAATAATAGGGTGAGCAGTTCTCAGGATTTCATTTGTTTGCAAATAGCTGAGACCTTAATATATTTGTGAGTGTATGTGTGTATAAAATATACAGTTTTGTCTGGTCTATTCTTCTTGACTTAGCAACATTATCAGAAGAGTGTTAGTTTTCATTGGTAGGGGTCTGCAGAAGGCTTTGCTACCTTTAGCTGAGCTCTTCAAAATGCCAGAAAATCTTTTAAAAAAAGGTGCTGAAGAGGTTGTTCTCTCTAGTTGGGAATTCTTATTGACTTCCATTGTTGCATCCACTCCATAATTGCTACTGATGTGATGGAAAAGGAGTTTAAATTCCATTCAGTAGAAAAGGCACTTTCAGCTTCAAGTCCAAATTCTGAAACACTTCCTGGATAGTCCCTGCCTCCACCCTATCCATGTCTCCATCCTATCCCTGCCTACACCCTACTGTCTGGGAGATGTCTGGGAAGAAGGAGAGGGTTCTTAATCATATCCTATGTTATATTAATTTCACCTGTGAATTTCATCTTAGCATCCATGATGTAATAGTATATTTTGAAGCACTCTTTGATGAAAAAACTGGAATCAGAATTATGGAGGGTTAATAAAACCTCACTAATAACAAGTAAGACCTGTAATTCTGCTAGAGTAAACTTTAGAATTTCCATCACCTCGTTTAAACAGTTTAATTCTCATTCTCCTTGGTGTCTGAGATCTTTTCCCTCTTAAGGATCTCCACTTGATTCTACAATCCCCTAATCTGCCATTTTGTCTATATAGTACACAGAGCTGGGACCTGTTTTATTAAGCCTTAATTTTGAGGTTCTGTTATCACCTTGAAATCTTTCCCAGCCATTTTCCTCCTCTCCTTTCCTGCCTTAGGATCAGGTCCAGGTTGCTTATTAATTACATGCTTGAGGCTTAGTAACAATGAATGCAATCTGGGAAGGTAGGCTTGCTGTGCAAGCATGTGATTAGTCACACCCACAGAGGGCAACACCTTGATGGACAAAACCTGCCAGCTCAGATAGTTATGGTAATGGTCCAGAATCCCAGCGTCCAGCTGAGGATGTATCTCAGTGGTTGAATGCTTGCTTAAGCATGCATGAAGAACTTGGTTCAATCCCCAGAACTGAAAAAAGGAAAAAAAAAAAAAAAAAAGCCTTGTCAAGAATGCTGAGGTCAAGTGTTTTTGTCTTAGCTGAGTGATACCTTTAACCCCATGTATGACTTTTTTTTCTGAGGCCTATTTTGAGAGCCAAGAGAAAAGTAAGACTCAGTGCCACCCATTTCTACTCCTGGGAAAAACACAAGTGCTGATTACTGATAGTGGTTAAAGAATGTTTTCTTCTTAAATGAAGACAATGCACTTTTGTGTGTTATATATACAGACATCCTTTTGTTTTCTGTACTCCACCCTCTCCAAAGCAGTACTATCTTGTCTTCTGCACTGAAGTCAGTAAGTTGGCATGTGATTTGTCTAATGTGTAATTCCTGTCCAAAGCTCAAGTCAAACCTCACCTCTTCCTAGTTTTTGCCCTGGTCTCTTCACCTTTCTAATCGTGTGATGGACGCTTAACTAGAGCTTTTGTCTTTTAAATGTGTTATCTTCCCAGCTGTATCACTTACCAAGTAACAACAAGTCACAACAAGTCACTTTGCCCTTGCTGTACCTCAGTTTTCACATCTGCCATAGGGGATTGTGATGACATACATTCCTGCCCATGCTGTGTATTTCCTAAGGTTGTTGTGAATAGTGCATGTGTAAACCTTTAACATTGTGTGACTGAGAGTCCTGAGAGTCCTTACTGTTACTTAGAGCCAAAATCTTCTTGACAACAGAAATCAGGTCTTACTACCTGATAACTTTTTTTATTCTCTTATAGGATGCACTCAGTAAAGAAGGAGGAATTTAAAAAAGGGAGAGGAATCACAAAGAAAAAATTTGTCTGATTTTATGTTCAGTTTTCGTAATTATTTTCTCCTTTACTATAACTACATCATATGAAAACTATTTAGTTTATGAAAAAGCGTTTTGTACTGGATGGCAGGATGACTTATTTTTTCTCCAGTAGGTAGCCTCTACATCTCTTTCTCTCTCAGCTGCTATATTGGTGGTTTTGGCATTTATCATTTGATTTTGTTCCCATGAGAAAAAAAGTTGGAAGGTTCCCAAGAGCTCAGAGTTCAAATATCCCATTTCACAGGTGAGGTCACTTAGAGAGGTGAATGAAACCAAAGTCTCAGTCATTAGGGCAAAGCAAGGTCTAAGCCCAGCACTTGTTCTAAAATCGTTAGGAGGCATTTTGATTTTCTGTACATGATCTTATTCTTTCTTGCTACTTGTCATCTGATTTTCCAGGCTTGGTTGAGAACTTTCAGAAAACGTAGTGTGTAATTTATTCCTTTTGGAGGTTTTCCTTTCTCTTGGTTTTAAAAAACCCACTAAGTTAGACAACATTTCTAACTTTAAATTGCCTTTTTAAGAACTGTGGTTCAGTTGGTTTAAAGATAGGTCTCTCAGGACAAATATATATTTTTGTACCTCAAAGATTATGTCACAATTCTGAACATCTATATATATTTTTTCCTAATAAGGAAATCTTGGAGATAGTTTACTTTCTTACTTTTTGAGTAAAAAATTATTTCTTGAAAATAAATTTCTAGTCTGTTGGAAAAGCAATATAAAATGAATGTAGAACAATGGTGGAATGTGGTCCAATGTCACCAAATATTGAGTAGCAGCCACAGGCTGGGTGCTGGAAATAAAGAAGAGATAGGCGTGGTTCTCTATCTCTGAAGAAAGCTCAGGATTGTCAGGAAGACAGATAAGTAAGCAGACAGTTGTTCTATAATCAGAGTACTGGGAGACCACAGAGAAAGAGACCAAGTCTAACTTGAGGAGGAAGGGCTAACCTCATCTTTCCAAACAAGGTGGACCTGGACTATGTCTTGAAAGATGAGTAGGATTTTAAGCTCAGGAAGTGCTTTGTAGATAGAGGGAGCTACATGTTCCAAAGGCATAGAAGTAGTGAAAGAGAACTTTAAGGCACTTTAACGTATTGCATAGGGGAAGTGGAAAGGAAGATTAAGGGGAGCAGATCTGGAGGGACCAATGTAATACAGAGTGGTTTTGAATTTTATTCTTAGTGCAGTGAGTACATCCTAGGGAGTCATAAACAAAGAAGATCTTAGATATCAGAACCTAGGACTTTTATTTTTTAGATGTAGGAAGTGAGGTCAAGGAGGGTGAGGTGAGTTTCTCATGTAATTAGTGGCTGGCGATGCATGTCTTTATAAAGTGGAGAGTAGAGCAGGCTGTGGGAAGGAGGGCCTTCACAATGACATTTCAGTGTTGACTTTGTGAAGGCAGATTCTCACAGGAACATTTGGCTAAGGATTTATTGTGGGGACTGCATGGTTTGGGCTAATGACCCCAGCATGCCTTTTTGCATATTATTTCCTTTAAAGGAAAGGCCATCACTAGCTAGAAATGCTCTTTGGCTATTTTTAGATTATGTGGTAGGGGGAATTAGTGGAATTCCTAAGGTCAACTTCAACTGTTTTTTCTCCAAAAGACCAGCTGAATATTTCATGAGATTTTCTCATTAAAGCTTTCATCCTTCTGTGAAGCTTTTTACTGAGTCTTTGTCAGATTGGCCTGGAAAATAAGTAACAGGACTGGAGTTTGGAGAAAACCAAACTGGGCCTGAGATAGCTGCTGCTGCCAATTTTGATATTTAATATTATTAATGCTTTGTAAGATATGGTCCTTCATTTCTCCACCTTACAACATAGTGAGTGTCCTTCTGGAATATACTTTGGAAGGTTGAAAGATTCTGGATTGTTGTATACAAAAAAATATAGCATGATACCTGGGAAGATGTGGTTCTGACTAATTACATGGTAGTTACATTATCAAATAATAGGAATTTTTACTTAAAATACCACCTCATAGCATGATAGCACCTCACAGCTACCAAACCATTCTTTAAGACTCCTTCAAGAGGGGATTGCTATGGTTATTTGGTATTTATAAATAGAACATTGCTTCTGTTTTGTTTTAGGGACTATACAAAGGTAGGTAAACTATAGACTTTATTTCTTTGACAGTATGCCTTGAACTTTCCTGTCATCTAAGTTTATGGGTGTCTGCCTGGAGGCCTGCTTAGAAAGTGAATGGATACATATAATTATATATTGTTTTCAGTTGACAAAATGCCTTTCCATTCATAATATTATTGGCTCCCTGTGCTGACTTTCCAAAGAAAGTAGGCAATGGTTGGTCCCAATTTTAGAGGTGAAAACACTGAACCTCAGTTAAATGCAATGTTCATGATCACTAAGAGGAAAAAAGTACCAACATTTATTTCTAGCATAAAAGTGATTTAAAGAAAGGTAATTCTGGTGTATATACTTCTGATGAAGGGGAATCCACAGCAAGGAATTTTTAAACATATCAAATGTCTCCCTAGCTCTGTAACAATGATTATTTTAATTATAACTCAATGAATTAAAATGACAATGTATAACTTATGCTAATGAAAAAATATTACTTATTTATTACTAGGATAAATAGTGGATTATAACCTAAACCAAAGAATGCATCTTGTAAAACTTCTAAGGAATTAGCATTGTTAGTCACCAGAAAATGACCCAGTGTACTTCTCTTCTGCTTTCTGAAATTTCTAAAGATCCTTAGTCTACATGGGATAGAAAACTTAGCGAAAAGAGTCCAACATTTCAGTATTTAGTATTTAAAAGGTTTTTTCACTACTATGTGCAAGATTCTAAATGGTTAAAAAATGAAGTGGACATAAATCCTTCCCTTAAAGAGTCTCTTCATGAGAATCTGATGTGTTTATAAGTTACAGCAATACTAATGTGTTAATGATTGAATAGTTACTTGAAGGGACATATCTCTGTGTATCTATATACTATATATATGCTTTCTTCTCAACCACATAGTAAGATAGTTATGCACCCATTTTATATGTGACAAGACTGAAGCTTCTTGTACTAGAAGATCACTTTGTATCTGGGTTTATCAGATCCTCTGCCCTTTCTTACTTAGGCTGAGAAACGTACAAATAAATGTTATAAAGACTTGGTGAAAGAGGCAATGTTACCAGCTTGTAGTAGAAGGTACTTGCAGCTTGTACTGTGAGGTAAATGTGTTGCAAGAACAGTTTTGGAGAGGAGATACTGTTCAAACTGAGACTCAAAATATAGGTAAGGTTTGATTATATCACAATCTTTCTAAGTGGAAAGTGACATTAAAAAGTCTGGCAATTATGGTGTAGACAGGATGTGTGAGGAGTGGTTTTATTGAAATTCAAAGGGTAGGAAGAGGCCCATGCCAAAGAAGGTTGGATGAAGAGCTTGAAATGAGAAGGGCATCGATATTGGGATAAGGAATACAGACTTGCTCTGCTGTCAGGGAAGAGCTATGGAGAGCTTTTAAGTGGAGATGCAGTATGATCAAAGCGATGATTTAGAATATGAATCTAGCTGGCTTGTGTATGAGAGGTAGAAGTGTGGGAGAACCAGGAATGTTCAGGCATGAGTGACAGTGAAGCAGAGGAAGGGTCAACTGAATCTGGCAATCATTGGGCTACAGTACAAGGAGAGGAAAGTGTCCAGGGTGCCACCTCAAAGTCACTTATGAGGATGTATTTATTTTACAGGGATTTATACTGCGAGCAAAGGATTCAGAGATGAATAAACAATGTTATCTATCCTGAAACTGTGTATAAATTTCCTAGTATTGCCATAAATTTAGCGGCTTAATACAATACAATTTTATTATCTTACACTTTTAGAAGTCAAAAGTCGGAAATGATTCTCACAGGCTAAAATCAAAGTGTTAGCAGAGCTGAGTTCTCTGGAGGCTCTGGAGAGAATTTGTTTCTTTGCCTTTTCTGGCTTCTAGTGGCTCGTGGCTCTTGGCCCATGACACCTCCTTTTACTTTAATAACACATCATTCCAAACTATTTGACTTCATCTTTCCCCCCTCTCTCCTTGTGACTCTCCTGTTTCCTTCTCATAAAGACCTTGTGATTATTTTGCACTACTTTGATAACCTAGGAAAATGATGGCAAACCCTTTAGAGACCTAGAGCCCAGACTGTAATCCAAAGCCCGTTTATGTATCACAAAGTGCCAACACTGCAATTAAACTTGAATACTGAGGTTTTAGATGAAAATAAAACCTATTACTTGATGCTTGGCTGCTGGGGAAATTTGGATTGCATGCCAACAGAGAAGGCTCTGCCACTGTTGCATGTGTGCCACAGTTTCACCACCATTGATCTAAGACAATCTCCTTTAATCACATCCAAAAAGTTTGTTTTACCATGAAAGACAGCATGTTCACAGTTTTCAGGAATTAGAATGTAAACCTCTTCAGAGGACTGTTATTTTATCTATCACATAGTTGGCAAATACATATATGAAAGATAACTTGTCATTTTTTGTTCTTGCTTTATAATTTTTCTTGAGAATTTCTGTACTCCACTGAGTTATCTTGCTTTTTTCCCACTATCGTCATTTTTTCTACACTTCTTTCAATAAATGAGGCACCTGCTTTGTGCCAGGTACTGTGCTAGAAGCTGGGGATTCAGGGATGTGAAATTCTCTCTGTCCAGTAGCAGAAAAAGCATTAGTAGAGGATGGCAGTTAATGTAGAGCTGGAGGCCAAAATGTCAGACTCTGACTCTTGGTCTTATAAAGTAGGGGTCAAAGCCTAAACTAGGAATATGTAGAATTCTCAGTAACTTAAGAATAGGAACCTCTTATCCAACCTCTCTACTACTGATTCCCCATCCCAAATTTAGATTTTTTAAAAAAATCTCCTTAAAGTCTTCTGGGCAGGTGTGGTGATGTGTGTGGCTGTAAAAAACCAAGAATTAGATTCCTTAAAATGGGGTAGGGGAAGTCTAGTGATGTAAGTAGGAAAAATCTAGTGAGGTAAGTAGGAAGAGCAGCACAGTCATGCTCAACCTCAATGTGGCATGGAAGGAGAGCTGAGCTAGTGCAGTGCTGGACATTGTTTGACCTGGTTGTTTGTGGAGCATGCATTTTGTCCTAGACCATTTTACCTGCAGCCAAATATTATCCTCTCTGAAACTTTGCATAGGAAGTTTTGCTGTTCACGTGTACAGATCAGGAAACAAGTCCAGTGTCCTTAGGGAAACTACTAAAGAACTAATAAAAGATCACTCCTCTTCCAGTTGCCTTTTGACCCCAAAGCCAGTACATTCTATTACATCACAGCAGATTCTGTGTTATGGTATAGAAAGTAGATGTGGACATTATTCACTTGTATCAGTTTCCAAATAAATATCTCAGAGAGAATCAAGAGCATATAGGAGGACCTTGCATAGCATAGGAACCTGACCTACCTTTGATGGCCCAATTAATAACCTCATCACAGAGATTGAGTCTTTGAGGGAGTGTGGGACAAGGCTGAGGCAGGTGAGGTGGCAAAGGCACAGAATCGTTATGAGGTCAGCTGACCTTGCTGCAATTAAAGTGGATCCTTGACTTTTGTGTCCTAGGGGCCTTTTAAGAAAGCCTCTATTGAGGTCATTGCAGGTGCTGGAGGCTGAGCTTAGAGGCTTTGTCTCCTTATTTTTGTTCTTTGAATTTGATTTACATTTGATTTAGATTTGAGCAGTGTCCAGCACAGGGAGAAGACCAGTTCAGCAGTCTCAATCTAACTCCTCATTGTAACCTGAGCACCTTGAGCAAAAGTATACCAGTTAGGGTTGTGCCTCAGACCAGTTGAATGAGAATCACTGGAAGGAAGAGGGAGGGTGAAGACACCTGGGCATTGTTTTTATTTGTTTGTTTTGTTCTAAGTTTTTCAGGTGATGCTGCTGTACAGCAGTTTGAGGCCATCCATGTTAGTACATAATCACTCCTTCCCAGGCTGTAAGAATGCACATAGTTGCACCCAAAGTGCAGCTTTCTATACCCTTTTAAAGTCTGAGCAGGTGATGGCTACAGTTCAGTTAATTTTATGATTCTGGTTTTAATTCCAGTCTAGTTAATAAATCAGCTGTTCTTTCACTCCCTTCCTTTGAATTTGAATCCTAGAAAATAATTAAATCTAGCATGCATCTGTAATTCCTGCCTTCTGTTCGTGTGTCAGTGTCAGAAATGCGATGAAATGCATCCCAAATCATTTTTTGGTCCACATGTAAATCCTTATTTTTATCGTAATTAAAGGAGTGGCAGATCAGAGTGGTCTCCTCTGGATGGCCTCTCTCTCTCAGTAGACAGCTGTTTGACCTTAAGCAATTGGTTTAACCCCTCTTAGTCTCAATTTTCTTATCTGCACAAAGAACTACTTCTGACTTTGTGATACAGCTGTTACTTCTTTTGTGTTAGCTCTTGTCACAGCTGAAAAACAATTGAAACATAAATGAACATGTTCAACTTTAACTAATTGCTTTGCTTTTCCGACAGTCATCTGACATTTCTGAACTACTAGGAATCCTTTATAGATGTGATTTCTGGACCTGGCCAAATAGCTACATCATATGGGGACATTCTATTAAATGCAGATACCTGGACAGCCTTAAAGACTTTAGTTCACTGGGTCTCAAGCAATGTCTGGGAATCTGTTGCTGGTCATCCAGATTTAGAAGCACTCATAAATATAATTAAAGAAACAGCACTTCCAATTTAGATGTCACTTTAGAGCTGTGATAACAAACCTTTTAGATCTTTTAATGACACAAACAGCCTGCAATAGCATGTGTGCCATAGGTTCACCACCACTGCTGTAGAGTTTGCAGTTGATAGAGGTCTTACTATTTTCAAGGGAGCATTCCTTGCCCTCATAACACATTAAGCCCCTCAGTTAAAAATCCTATAGCCCCCTACTCTTCCGCTTTGTAGGGATTCTTAGATTTGTTCAGTATCTGTCCTTTCTGAATATAAATTCTTTGAGGACAAGGATTGTGTATACTCTCGGAACTTTCAGAACATATAACTTTCCTTCTTCCAGAATTAGAATGTGGGCCTGGGTTGGCTGGCGCCATTTCAAGGAGAGGAGAAGTTTCTCTCTGGCACTTTGATCTTATGCTAGGCTCTGGGTGCTTCCCAAACTGTGCAATCAATAGGAACCAGTGATTATGTTGGCTTTTATGGCAGCTCTGTGCAATACTAGATGAATTCTGTCCTATTGTGTTTTAGAACTCCTTTTTGTTGTATAGTTATAAGTGAGTCACATTTTTGTAGGCTGCCATCCTTTTTCTAGATTAGATTTGAACTTTTTTCCAGGAGTAAAGTTCATAATGAACTTTCTGCTGCTCATTTCCCCAACTCATTTTCTTAGTCTTTTGTAATTCTGATAGATCAAGAAAATATAAAGATTATTTCTAGAACATTTATCAAAAATATTCACATTTCAGGCTCCTTGAGAAGCCTGATCTCAGTTCCCATTTATATTCTGTACTCTGACTACTAGCCTTCTTCTTGAATCATTTTTTCTTTCACATTCCAGTGCTGTTGCCCAAAATGACCACCTCTTTGTCTAATTTAGCCTTCAAGATTCACATCATTTTATTTCCTTCCTAAATCCCCGTACCTAAACTCCTCCTTCCTACACACAATTTGTTCTTCCATTATTAGTACTCAACTAATGAGAGTCAGTTGTATGTGATACTTCTTCCCTGTATAACCCATGACCCATAACCCATGATACTGATTGTGATGGATGCTTGTTGAACCTTATGATTCCTATGGGTACCCTAAATTTAAACTCAAGACCAAGAAATGGTAGAGATGAGCTTTTTGTAAGTCCAGGAACATCACCATTAGGTTCAAATTTGAGATTTAGGAGTAGGAGGAGCTTGCACATATAAATAATCTTTCTCCACTGCCTCTCCCTACCCTTCATCTTTAGTTTGATATTACCAAGTCATTTTCCAGGAGGCTTTAGCTCTTAGCTACAGCCTAAAGCTGAAGGGAAATGGACAATGTCAAAAATACTTCCATCTTTGGAAGAATTTTTGCAAAAGTAAAGAGTTCTTTTTTATCTTGAGGGTGATGGCCAGTTTTTCATTTTTTCCTCTATGAAAAGTAAAACACTAATTTATTACCAGATAACAAACTTACTCTTTTTATTCTATGCTACCTTCTGGTTTGTTCACTTCTTCAGAGGTCCATTTTACTAATACATTTTATTTATCTGACTAACATTTTTGAGAAGCTATCTTGAACCAATAAAAGACATTTATTTGTCTTAAGAAAACCAGTTTAGACAACATAGTAGACTGAATGATTCACATTTTTTTAAATTACTAAAAGCCCCAACCAGGCAGAAATAAAAAATTCATGAAGCATTATCTCTTAATAGTGCACAGGCAAAACTTGTTTTCATGTATTTATGTCATACATTTCTGTATAATCATATAACAGACCATTCTGATTGAGTTCAAGCATGGAAAGTAGGTTCTTTTAGTAATTGTTTTTTGTTCCAGGAATCTATACCATTCTAAGAAGTGGCTGGGCATGTATAAACACCTCCCATGTTGATGCAGGTGCATTTTTCTCTGTCTTCTGATTGATTTCCTTTCCATGTCTATCTATAAAACAAATCCAAAGGGCCCCAAAATTTTCCTGTTCCTAACAAGTTGTATACAGAAACATGTGCTATTGAAGATCAATACATGTTTCCTGTATAGGAAATGACCAAGAAGAAATTAGAATGTTCAGAGGAAGGAAAGGCAGGATGTATGTTCCACCTGTTGGCTCCATGCCACTCAGCTCTTTGGGAACACTTTTAGTTAACTCTCCCTTTCTCATAACAACTTAAAGGAAAGACAGATTTTATGCACTCCTTCAGTCTTCTTTGTTAAGAGGAAGATAAACCTTCTTTCAATTGTTCTCTCATATTTTCTAAGTCAGTCATGGTATTGGACATTTTTGTCTGCACTGAAAAATGAGCAAGTAGTACAAAGAACTTTCACATATGATCTCAGTTCATCACTCTGACCACACAGGAAGAAAGGTGTTCACCACATAATTCAGATGAGAACACTGGGGCTTCAGGAATTAAATATCTTGCATAAGGACATTCAATCAGAGTGTGATTTAAACCCAGGGCATAAGATTCTGAAGCCATTGTCCTTCATCTTTGACTGCATTACCACTGCTCTTCTTCCCAGAGAGACTACACAGTTAGGGGCAGCCAGAGAGGAGCTGCCCAGCAAAGCAATTGGTGGCATTAGCACTCATAGCCTAGCAGGATGGACTTGGCATCTAAGAGGCACAGGGTGTACAGGGCGATTTTTCTCCTGGGAGAAGCAAAGATTCTAAGCATCACCCTGTATTTGACTCTGTCTTCAGTTTCTCTTGAACTTCCTATGGATTATTCCATTCAGCTTTTGATGTCACTGTGACCTAGAAAGTTAAAATAAATAAATAAATAAATAAATAAATAAATAAATAAATTTAGTTTTATGAAAGATGAATTTTGTAAGTGTTACCCCTGGAGATGAATGTTTTTGTTATTCAGAATTTTTTTTGAAGCACCAATTCTACATATTGGTTTTCTGCTCTGCTTATGCTGCCCAGATCTTTTTCAAGCCTTCATTCTTGATGTCATGGGACCATCAGAACAATGTACTTCTCTTCTGAAAACCTCATCATGTGAGAGTCACTGCTAACATGAGTTTTGCTCCCCTCCCTTGGGGTCTGTAACCTTTCATTCCGCAGCAGCTATATGGGAAAAGAGAAGATGCTTTCTGGGTGCTTCTCACAGCGGAGTGCAAGAGGAAAGAAAGTTTTCATTAACAAGGCTTTATTTAATTTAGTCCAGTCAGGTGAAATGATTGAGATTAGGTCTAGTAACCCAGCTCTTAATTTTGTTACCTCAAGTGTTTGGGGTTTTTGTTTCTCTCCCCAGCTTACATTTTGGACAGTTGACAAGATGAGAAGCACTGGTTTTTATAGATGTGGCCTGGCAGGGATAACACATGGAAAATGTGAATTAAACCCAGTCCCCATGTGAAGCTCTCAAATGTCTTTTTTGTGGTACTGTTTCTAATGCTCCATTTGTTCTACATTTGCCCTCTGCAGAGTTCCACATTCTCACCATTCTCTTGATAATCTCCCTGAAGAAGAGAATGTGCTCAGCATATACACAATAATCAAGACTTAGAGAAGCAGCCTATTCTAATCACAGTGTCATGTGCAAGACCTGGTGCTAGAAGCCAGGAATAATACAGATCTGATTTTTACCTGCAGGCCCTTGAGCTAGCTTCTTAGTAAAGGAGGAAGTAGAAGCTCCGTGCTCTCCCTCCTGGTTTTTTTTTTTTTTTTTGTCTTTTTAGTTTCCACAAATATAGTATTTTAGTGCCTATTTGAGTGGCAAGTGCTACAGACACAAAGCCCTCAGACAACCAAATGTTGGTGGGGCACAAATGTGAGCAGATAGGGATTTGAGATACTGTACTGAGCATCATGACCAAGGAAGGTGAGTGCTGAGAGCACGTAGAAATGTTAGCAACCTAGTCCCATGTGGTTAGGGAAGGCTTCTGTGTAATAAGTGACTAAATTAAAGACCCAAGAAGGAAGGTTACTCCAAGAGAAAAGAATAAAATGTGTAAAGTCATGAAGGCAAAAGGAGCTTAAAAAGTTCAGAATGGTTCACAGGCCATGTCAAAGACTTTTTAGCTTCAGTTAAATTAGGTCATACATCCTAACGGCACCCTTAACTATAATCTCATCTATTGATGAGTATAGCACCTCCAAGATTCATCACCTTCCAAAGTCCCACCTCTGAACACATGAGACTTTAGGGCACAGTCTAGATCTAAACCATGACATCAACACTGTAGTGGTTTATTCAGACAAAACAACAGGCAAATGCTGGTTCTCAGTAGCAAACACATCCTTGTTTTCTTCATTGGCAAAAGTATAGCTAAAACCTATATCAGCATCTTTGTGAGTATAGGCATAAAGTACCAGGTGTATAGGAGATGCCTAGGAAACATTTATTTTCTTCTATTTCCATGTCCTTTCTTATCACTTGTGCAACTCAGAGTGAATCCAGAAATTTTATAGTACTTACAATGCCTAGTCACCTGACCTACTTCCTCTCTGCTTTGCCTCCCTGCTCTCCTAACACCCTGCTGTGCTCACACTGGCCTCCTTGTGGTTTCTTGAGCAACTGGACATGCTCCATCTCA
The DNA here is from genome assembly GCF_034190915.1 of Cavia porcellus. NCBI lineage: Eukaryota > Metazoa > Chordata > Mammalia > Rodentia > Caviidae > Cavia > Cavia porcellus. The sequence goes on from NW_026947492.1 coordinate 48,426,752, forward strand.
GGACCTTCTGATGTTTACCTGGCTTGTTTCCTAATCTCTGTCAAGAATTTGTTCAAGTGTTGCCTCCTCAATGAGACTTCTTAAGCCACTCTTAAACACCAGCTCTCCCACATGATTACTCTTCTCCCTCCTCTGGACTTGTTTTCTTTCAAGCTTTTAACACTTTCCAATATGCTACATATTTAATTACTTAACATTTTTTATTAAAAATGAATTTTTCATTATTTAGTTTGATCATGTCTCTTTCAAGTATCATGTAAGCTCATCAAAGGCTTTTTTCTTCTCTGTTATTCATGGCTGCATCTTTAGAACACAGATTAATGTCAGCCTCCCAATGAATGAATGAATGAATGAGTGAAATGTTTACTGCTCTCTCATCTCAGTGTGTTCCACAAGAGTGGGAGCTAGGTGAACAGCAATCCTGAAGCATGTCGGTTGCTATCTGGGCATTCTCCTGCATCTGACTGGAAAGTGACCCCTAGATACACAATTAGGAAAGGATTCCAGCCTTTATTCCTTTGGAAAATGAGACTGTTGCCCTTTACCTCACTCATTGGCTATCTTTAGGGTTGCCCTCTTCAGCAACTCTTCTCCTCAACACTGCTGAACCACTTAAATTGTTTTTCTCCTTTGCTGTCCTCCTGTCCCCATTCTTTGAATTTAAAAACTCTGTGGCCAGGTGTGGTGGCGCATGCCTACAGTCCCAGCACCTGGGCTACACAGTGAGTTCAAGGCAGTCTGAGTTACATAGCGAGACCTGTCAAAAACCAAACAAACAAAAATCAGTCTCCCATTGAACCAGACGGTTCTCAGAATGTGGCATTTCTCCATTTTCTTGCCAGCCTTTGGCCTCCGAGGAAGTTTCTGTACAAGAAAGACAGGAAGAATTGAAATACACATCTTTGGTGATGCTGGCTATATGGATTTAGTTCATTCATTCATTTAGTCTTCTATAGTATTCACATTCAGAGACTCACTGTCAAGTAAGAGAGACTGAGAACAGACAAAAGCAAGAGAGATATGTATATGAAGAAGGTTTTTCTATCAGTCAAATAGGTTGCATAACAATTTCAAAACCTCAGCGGCTTCCAAAAACAAATATCCTTTTCTTGGTTCCTGTCTTAGTTACTTTTTACTAATTGCTGAGACAAAATACCTGAAGCCCAAAGTTGAGAAAGGAAAGCTTTATTTCTTACAGTTTTTGGAGGTTTCAGTCCATACTCAGTTGGCTCCAAGGCAGGGTGGCATGGCTGGGCTGCAGTTCATGACAGGAGCAAACAGCAAGGAGGAAATAGGCAAGAGTAAGACACATCTTCCTGCCATTACATTACATCCTGGCTCCACCCCTAGGCTGATGTAGCAGTCGCACCCCTAATCCAAGCGCTAGATAATGAACCAATCACAAATGCATAATGCAAAAGCTTGGGGCCTGGGGGCCACCCACATAAACCATGACAGTTCCCTATCTGTGGATCAACTAGGTAGCCCTACTTTAGAGGCTTGGGTCAAGGTCTGTTACTGGGAGGGAGCAGAGAGTTGGGAACAGTAATTTATTCTATCACAACATTTAATTGTGGCTCTGGAGATTAGCAGATGCTTTATTAAGGTGGTAACTTGGATCTTTCTTGAAATGTGGGTAGTTTTCAGGACAAATGAACAGACCAGAACATATGTAAGTGTGTGAAAATTTTAAAAAGGAGATTGAAGTAATGTCTTATTATTTATTGAAGTGATCACTATGGGTGATCTGTAGGAGTTGTATGAAAATAAAATAAAATAAAGATCATCAGAGTATCTGTTCATGAAGTCCAAACTTCACAGGAGAGATAAGAAAAAGATGTAACACAAAGTAGAAGGAAAACACAGAGCCAAGTACAATCTTATTCACCTGGATGAAACAAAATGTGTGAACTTTGAAGAGAAGCTACAATATATTTTCAGTAACTAGCTATGGAACAGCATGCAACATATGTGCTGTTTTATATTTATTATCTTGTTTAATTTTTATGATTTATGTAAAACATAACATTAAATACAAATAGACAAATGGAGTCTCAGAGTAACTTACTTAATGGCTTATAGTTAGTAAGTCATAGGGGGACTACTTCCAAGTAATTCTGTTTTGCAGGGAATTTATTCAATGAACTTTACTCACTAATGTACACATTCTATTTTGTTCTTAAGTGGAACTGCTTCAAATTTAACAAACACATGGTTTTGAGTATCTACTATATGTGCAGCACTGTATTTTTCAAAAGACCTGGTCTCTGGAATAAATAATATCCAAAGTTTCATCTAGCTGTGGCATTTGTTAAGTGTAACTTTCTCATGTCACATGGGTTTAGGATACCTCAAAGAAAATAGAGTTCTCAAAAATGCTTGTTTTTGGGGCTGGGGATTTAGCTCAGTGGCATAAGCGCCTGCCTTGCAATCAGGCAGTCGTGAGTTCAATCCCCGGTACCGATAAAAAGGAAAAAGACAAAAAAAAAAAAAAATGCTTGTTTTGGATGGTGGAATGTTTTAAAATTTTCTTTTTTCCCCCTGTTTATATTACATACAGCAAGTGTTCAGAAATAAAAGAAGGAATAGCTTAGTAGTTTCCTCTAGGTGCAGCAAACATTAGAGGCACAACTGGTTGAATAATTCCTACTATTCTGCAAATTACCTTTCCTTAATACTAATCTCTACCACACAGCACAAATACTGCAGTGGAACTTTCCTATTTATGAAGAAGTAAAATTTAACATTTGTATGTCTCGTTTTTTATTTAAAATTACTTGACCACTGGAATCACATCTGACCTTTAGCCTGAGTTTTTAGCCAGAAATTATGCAGAACCAGTTCCTTTTTGCAGCCATCCTTTTCTGAGGTGTATTGTTAAACATTGACAGGCATTTTTGTGTGCTCTACATCTTGACCATCTGGCACTGGGTTGGAGCATATTTCATGATGCCTTTACCATGTACTCAGAAAGCCAGCTGAACTGGTTTCCCTCATCTCAGAGACCATCTCATGTGGTCATTTTAAAATCTTGTCGTACGGAGCAGTGCTTTAGGAGTTGCCTCTCACTCTCTTCTGTTTGCTGTTTCACAACTCCCCAGATCAAGGATGCTCCGACGTTGCTGCCTCTCACACTGACCACAGAGACGGAGAGAGAAGCCATTGTGTGTGAGACTGGACCAGAAAGAGAGTGGACTGGGAATGCTGCTAGGGGCACAAGGAATGCAGTCATCTCTTGGGAGCCTCTTCTCTACATCTTGCACAAACTGCTACTTCCTCGTGGCAAAAGTCATGTAGGAGGAGTTTGCTATCAGCCACCCAAAACTTTTGCTGAGCCCAAACAAGACTTTTGTTGCAGAACTGAACAAGATATTATTTCATTTCACTTCATTTCATTTTTGCATCCTTCATCCTTCTTAGTTTTAGTTTTAGCTGTTTAGCTACGTCCATTTCAAGCTGCATTCATTACTATTATTTTTTGTTTACACTTTTCAAAATGATTGACTTAAGCTTTCTGACAGAAGAAGAACAAGAAGCCATTATGCAGGTTCTGCAGCGGGATGCTGCCCTGAAAAGGACCGAAGAGGAGAGAGTAAGGTAAGAGGCCATAGGAGTCCTCTGGCACAGGGAAAAAAGAGGGTGTTTAAATGAAAATGAGACTTTTTTGTTTTCAGCCACAAGTGGTAGTTCTGAGTTGGAACCTAAACTTATGAGTTCCAATTTTAGGTTGATTTCCTGTTATAGAAATTTTCTTCCTTGTGTGTCTTAATTTACACCATTGGACACTGACCAGAAATAGAATATTGATTAAAAATAAGCCAGGTGCAGTCGTGCATGCTTATAGTCCCAGCTGCTCAGGAGGCTGGAGTGAAAGGATCATCTGAGCCACAAGTTTGAGACCAACCTGGACAATATAGTGAGATCTCATTTTATAAACCAAAGAAGAAACTGTGCTCCTTTCACTTATTAAATTATGAGTTAAAAGTGAAATACATAAATATGCATACATGTTGCTATATCCATGTATACCTGTGAATATTTTATATCCATGTTTCAAAATGGAATTTGTTTTTTAACTGAAGCATGAGCTAAGATATTTTAAATTTCTAAAATATTTATAAGAAAGTAAATTCAGGAATATCTTCAAATTTTTGTATACTTTCAGAAAGACTGGAATGAGACAGGGTCTCACTGAGTTGCCCAGTCTGGCCTTGAACTCACATTCTCCTGCTTCCTGAGTGCTGGGATTCTAGGCATGAACCACCTCCCCTGGCTGGAATTGATTTTAACAGTAAAAATGAAAATGTTCTCTGAACAGATAGTATGGCATACCATGAATGAATGGATGGATGTGTTCTCTGATCTAGGCAATATTTTATTTGACTTGAGTTCCATAAGGAAGAGTGGCACCTTTGACATAATGTCCTTGTTGGGTGGAATGCAAATGTCCAACCCAAATGTTCAGCATCCTTACCACTTCCATTCACCTTTGTGGTAGAAAGAGAACAAGGCCAGACTTAATCTACGCCCTACTATTCACCATCTAAATCTTGGGTTTTGATGACAGTGATAGGCTTCTTGAATGTGAGTTACTAGCATTAGCTTTGTGGGCCCCTATCTCAAGCATATCCAAAAGGACCATAAACCATATGCTTATTTCTTGGCACATGAGCACCATGAATTTATTTATTTGTACCATTTCCCATATTCTGACACTAATAGAATATGGATGTTTTCTAAAAGAACATGCTGAAATTCTCATAAACTCTATAGTATGTGTGATTATAATAATAACATGCATAATAACTTACTGATAATAACTTATGCATAGGAATTATAATAAGTTACAAAGGTTTCAATATACTTTTTATTTCATATGCACTCACACACTCCTGTGAGGTGGAGTGGAATAGGATTACCTCATTTGATGTGTGAGGAAATTGACTTTGAGAAAGATCAGATGACTTGTCCATGATCATACCACCAGTAGGTGTCAGAAATGAGATTTAAATCCCAGTCTTGAGGTATTCATTCCCTAACACTACCTCTTCTCCTTGAGAAAACAGTGACAGGTTAGTCTGGGATCTGGCAGTAGGGAGGGAGCAGGCTCTCAAAGTATAAGCTGTAAATCATGAAAATGGGATCATGTTCTTTCCACAAGTCACTTGTGATGCTGCTTCTTTTTCTCAAGAAGCAGGGTGTCTCAAATAGTGTCCCCAGGAGGGACAGAGGGTCAATACTTCTCTCGGCAGCAGAACCCCTTGGTGACATTGATGCTTTCTTTACCTGTTCACAGTTTATAAAGCCCTTTTATGAACATCTCTCTTACATTTCTCATAACAACCCTGAGATTGGGTGAATAAGGACAGTTACACCCATTTAGAAGTAAAGCACCAGCCAGTCTAAGCCATTGCAAAAAATCTGAGTCCTTTATAGTCTCGGTTTTCAGCCTCTCCTCTGGTCAGCTATTCCTAAGGGTATCACAGCAGCTGTGGAGAGTGCTCCTCTTGGGTTTTTTGCTTTTGTAAATAAATAATGGGAAGAAGCCTTGGGGTGGTAAGAAATCTAGTACAGGTCAAGTCCTAGCTCCCTCTCAAGGGGACTCACTGTGTGCCAAGCTCTTTTTGTGGACTTGGCCACAGGCAGATCCAGGATCCTAGCTGACAGTGTGCACCAAATGAGGGCAGACGGGGGTGAGGCAGTGACCTGTGGACATTGAAAGAGCCCAAACTGTGGCCTGTTCCACACAAGAATCTCATGGAACTGAAGAATTTCAGGGATGCTCTTGAGATTGTTCTGCTTCTGGACTGATGGAACCAGAACTTGGTTTCTGACCTGAAAATGTTACTCCTGGCTTTTGCTTACCAACTCAACTCCTTTGCCATCCCTCAGCTATTTGTCCACCAGTCAGTGTTCCGGAAAGGAGCTGTTTTAGCCCACATCAGTAATTTTACAAACAAGAAATAAAGGCAGAAAAGAGAAATGACTTTCCCAGGGTCATGTAGCTAGTAAGTCCTAAAGCTACAGGAAGATAATTTCTTGGCCCACTGCTTTTCCCTTTGCCTTATGCTGCTCATCGCCACTTATTATTCCCAACAGGAATAATAAGCTGCATGGACCTTGGAGTCCAATTCTATCTCTACTGCTAATCAACTCTGATTCACTGGGCAAGTAATTTAGTCTCTCTGAGCCTCAGTTCAGAGATTGTGAATGACCACAGTATCAAATTCAAATGTTTAAAGTCAGAATTAAGTAAAATATTTCTTAATCTTCCCGGCACGTGATGATGATGGAGACATTTTAGTCCCCTTAACCACCATTTCACCTGTGTGTTTTGAAAAAAGGTTCTAGTTAATAACCTTATTCCTTAGCAGGAAATTACTCCTAGAACTCTATTATTTAATAAAGTAAAATTTAATTGAGTACCTATTAAGTGCAGGGAACTGCTCTGGACAATGTCATGAAGAAAATTTTAGGGTGCTGAAAACAAGATCCCAGCCATCAAGGACTTTACTACCTAATGATTAGCCTTTATCCATTTAATGGATTATCAAATGCAGATTTAAAATTTAAATTTTGTTCCCCTGGATGATACTACAGTGTGCCAGTTCTTCTATTTGGCATATGGTTTAAAAATACCAACTATATAATTATAATATTACCCTAAGCAAAACATCATTAGAAAGATAGAGCTGCCACTATAATTCAGCCTGTTCTTTCAAATTCTAATTTTTCTTTTTTTTTTTTCGTCTTTTTCCTTTTTATCGGTACCGGGGATCAAACTCACGACTGCCTGCTTGCAAGGCAGGTGCTTATGCCGCTGAGCTAAACCTCCAGCCCCTCAAATTCTAATTTTTATGGGGTTGAGGCCACAGTCCTCCTTTAGTCCTGAGGCCATCACTAATCAGTGCTAGCACTGCTGCCTACAAGACCAGATATTTGCTTCAAAACCCTGATTTTCAGTAGGACCTCAGAACTTTCAGAAGAATTTCTAGTAGCTGAGATTTGGCATTCAAATTGAAATCTGCTTACCATTCCTGATATGTCTGGTGCTTTGAATAGCTCATATCCAGCCTCACTCAAGACACTTTGGAGATTATAGTTTGCATGTTACCTCCTATTCTGATTTTATGGATGAAGAAAAATGAGTCTCTATAGTAGCATCCAGTTCCCAAGTCACTCAACATGTGAATGTTAGAATATCAGCTGGGATCTAGGAGTTGTATCCTCTGTTGTATCTCTGGGGTATAGTTCCAGGTCACTACTCTCATTTGTGTCACTTCTCTTCCTATAGCCACAAGTGCTGCCCCAGTTATCAGCTTTTGTCCCTAACTCCTAGGTAGGGCCATTTCTCAGTCTAACAGGAAAGCAGATCAGAACTCTGTCTCTCTGTCTCTGTCTCCTCACCACCACCATCTCCGTCTCCTTCTTTTTTCCCCTTTATCCCTCTTTCCACTTTTTTTCTCCCCTCCCCAGCCTTCTATCAGTTGGTCTGGGTTTATCTTATCCATCCTGCCTTTCAAGCAAACACTATCCTATTGCACACATATAATTTTAGTCATTTATGTTTTGAAAATGACATACTCTAGAGGTGTTTTATCCTGTGTTGTGTGTCACATTGCCAGCAGGAAATTGCTGCATATGTATGTCTGTGTACCACACCAGATCCATGGCCCCACAACTAAATACACAAGCACATCACACAGTGATGGATGCTTTTGCAGTAGATGCCATCTTAACTGCTACATCTTATAAGTCTCAGCTCCTGCCGTCCTAGCTTGTTTTAAATGAAAGCTGAAGAACTGACTTCAGGACCTCTGATGTCAGAGGAAGAGGGAAAGGAACCTGCATTTATAAAGGGTCTGCACTACACGTGGAGCTCCCCATACATCTTCTCCTTTCATCATCGGAACATTTTAGCTGAGTTGTTCGACAGATGAGGAAATAGGGTGGAAGAGGCCAGGTGCCCTGCAGACTTAGAGCCTTGCCGATCTAACTCCCAAGCCTGTGTTCTTTCTATCCACTGTGTTGCCTCTCAGCAGACTGTGGAGTTTTGTGATGTCTAGAGTCTAGTCTGGAGTCTAGGAATGCCGTTTCTTAACCTTTTTCACTGTAATAAACATTTCAGTTTCTTTTGTCTCCAGATATGTTGGTTTCCAAATTCTTCGTTAAAGGGTAAGTCCCTTGGACTAAAGAATGAAATGTGGTCACGTCTTAAAACCACAGCCATGCTTAATCTCTGAGGCAGGATAGGGTAGTGGAAAGAGCATTAGCTGAGAGTCAGAATGGCTCCTTGTCCCAGCTCTGTGTGATCTTTGACAAGTATCTTTACTTGCCCGGGACTCAATCATTTCATCTAGAAAGTGAATACGTTTGCAACTACCTAAGGTTTTTTCCAGCTCTCGCATTCTAAGAATACTTGTGAGTCACATAGTCATGCACAGATTATACCGGGGGTGGGGGAAGGATTAAACAATATGAAAAAGAGAAGACTAAATAATGAACCCATCATCTCTCTGGCAAGCCTGCTGATTCTTACTATCCTAATTGGCTGGATCAACCAGGTCCTGCTCTGAAATTATATCTGTTTATCCAGAGGAGCTAGAAGCTGGGATGTGCACATGTGAACACAGGGAGAAAAAGCGGTGGGTGAAAGTGTTGAAGGCGGGGGGGGGGGGGCTGTGCTTCTAGCTTTCCTGCATAGCCCTCACACTATCGGTGCCCTGGAAAGAGTTGACAGTGGCAGTTAGAGCTATAGACTGAATTTATATGTATAACTCAACAGGTATGCCTAGTGTGTGACAGAGAAACTGTAAGTTATCATGCTATGACTGTTTATGGTTTCTTTCACCAAGAGCACTGACCAATGCCATATTTTTTGGTGCTTTTTTCCTGTTTTGATAAGAGATGAGCATATTCTGCCTCAATAGAAGACCCTGCCATTGCGATGGGGCATGGATCACTGAACCTCAGCAGTGACAAGATCTTCATTATCTCTTGCCTGACTCAGACTAGGGTCACTGCTGAGCTTTTGTTTGATTTAGTCACTCAACAAATAGTTACTAGGTATCAGCCCTGTGCCAGGCTCTGTGCTATGTCAGCATTACAAAAGTGATTACATGTAATCCTTGTCTTCAGGGAGTTTGCAGAGTTCACAGATTGGTGGGTGAAACAGATATGTAAACAAATCATTGTAACCTGGTGTGGTAAATGCTGAGGACAGGTGCTGTGGAAGCTTGGAAGAGGGCGCACCTTCTTGATCTTTAGGTGCAGCTGAAGGATGAGGAGCAATGTGTTGGAAAGAGGAGCAAGGGAAATACATCCCAAGCAGCTTCACATTCACTGGTCTCTTCCCGAGAACTAGGCACTGTCCAGTACTTTCAGGCAAATACTTCAGCTACCTATCTCAGAAGTCCTACAAGATAGGTCTCATTTCCACCTTGTTTATACAAGCAAGGAAACTGAGACTCACTTGAGTTCAATTTCCTATTCATGGTCACAGGCAAGAAGAATCAGTACTGAAATAAATCTAGGTGTAATTTGGGAAGCCTCCAAAGCCTGTATTCTTTCTGCCATACCTTCCTGCTTCTTCTGGCTTCTACAGGAGTCTCAAAGAGCAGTTTGGAGGAGAGTAAGAAGCTGAGTGTGCTGGTAAGTGGGGTAGCCAAGTGCTGGAAAATGAATCTGAGTGCTGGTAGCTTGAAGCCAGCCGTTCAGGGGTCCAAGACACTGTCTCTGCAAGCACTGATTCCGTACCCCACCCCCAGGAGCTCAGTCTGCTGGGGAGAAGTGGAGAATTTCTCACTTCTGGAAATGAACTCAGACTTGGTGTGGTTGGGAGCAGGAGGCAAAGCTACACCAGTAGCCCATCAGGGCTTATCTGCTCTGCTCAAAGCCTTAGGCACTGGACGTATTTAATAAGAAGCATATTCTCTTTGATACTCAGAACAATGAAGTGACTTTGCTGTCCTTGTTAAAATCTGGAAATGGGCTACCATGACAGTGTATGGCCATGCTTGTGACTGGACAGATTAGGGATAAGATCCCTTTTCCTGGGTAATTGGGAAAAGAGAAAAAATTCCAGCAAAGTTAACCAGGCATGTTTGGGAGAAGGGAGACATCTTCGGTAGACTTAGAGTAACTGCCCCCACCTGCACTCCCATTTACCACGTATGCTTGAAAGCAGCACTCACGTCCAGCCCTGCTGCCCTGTTGGCCCCTTCACATTCTCTGACTAAACAATTAGATTTGCTACTTTAGGAGGTTTGCATATTAGCTCAAATAACCATCACAAAGCTCTTGGATTTGTGTAGTATGTTGTTTTAAGAGTTTGAAATTTCCTGAGGCTTTTATTCCTTTCTATTCTGAATATAACTATGAATAAGAAAAGATATTTTTGGGATTCACATTTTATGAAGATGGATGCAGAGGCCAAAAAAAATGTATCAATTAGAGCAATTTTCCCAGTCCATATAAATTAGGAAAGTATTAGAAGGGCAGCATTGATTCTATGTAAATTTTAGCTTTTCAGTGAGTGTGAATGATTGTAGAACTTTAAAGCATTATCTGCACAACTGGAATTTGCCTGCACACTCTGCTTCTGTAACTTAGTCTTTCCTGATTATTCCCTTGTGTTCATTCCCTTAACAATATGCACTAGGGACATCATGCTGCCTTCCTCTAATCTTCCAGGAAAGTTTCTGATTAAACATATTTCTCCACAATGGAAAGGATTGAGTAACTGGTAACTAACTATTCCTGAGTTATTTCTCCAGTGTTTATTAGGTACCAGCCATGCTCAGTTTACATGTGTTATTAGTTTATTTTATCCTTAAAATAGCCTCCAAAGATGGGTTACTGTTTTAATTGCCCATTTACAGATAATCCAGTGTTTCAGAAAGCTTCCGAGATCATTCCTCTCTGATGTACATGCATTGAAACAGTAGATACAGAAGACTACAACTAAGAAATGAATCTGCTCTTGAGAAATTTCAGGCATCACCTAAGGATCATGGGTTAAATCTTTGAATTGAGATATGTATATATTAGCTTTGGCTTCTCTGAATTTCCAATCAAAGTGGAACACTTGTTAGTCATCTGGGAGGTTTGTGGTGTCCAAAATACTGAGCTTCATTTTGCCTTTCTGTTTACAAATTTATGTTTGCACTGTCACAATGAATTCATTTATTTACTGCAAGTTCTCAGTAAAGAGCTCTTTTCCTTTTGTAGACATTTGCCTGAAAAAATTAAGGATGACCAACAGCTAAAGAATATGAGTGGACAATGGTTTTATGAAGCTAAAGCAAAAAGACACAGAGAAAAAATCCATGGTGCAGATATTATCAGAGCGTCCATGAGAAAGAAAAGGCTCCCGGTGGCAGGTAAGGTGACTGGCTGTGTGCCTATAGCCAGCATTTCTTTGGGAAGGAGGAATGGGGAAGGATGTCAGAATCATTAATGAAATCTGCTGAGGGAAACCTTTTGGAGGTATGCTTTGCATAATTTATGACCTTGCAGCTCAAAATCTTCTTGCCTGGGGTTTGGATGGATAAGGGCAGGGCCAAGTGACTCAGTGTGGTACAGAGGAACAGGAAGCCCTTTGGGCACTATGTTGAGTTGCAGTAGCTTACATACATGGGATTCATCAGAGGTCTACCACCTCTTCTTTGTCTTTTAACCCCGGAAATTCTGAACCTTCTGAGTAAGATGAAGGTTCAGACAGAAAGAGACAGGCCTCCCTGTTTGATGGTCTTGACAACGGATATTTTTTAAATCAACCAAGTACATTCTTTCAGGGATTATAAAGGTAATTTTTTGAGGACTTACTTAGAATTTTTTGAGTTTAGTAGATACTTACTGAATGGCTTTTCTCTAACTCTGGGTTAGTCGGTATAAACCCCTGTCTGGATCTAGCCTGTATGCCATAAACAAAATAGCTGTTACCTTTTGTGCATCTATTGTAGACATATTCTGCTATTTAATCTTGTAAGTATTATTTTCCCCATCAGCTTTCTTGGACAAGCTAGGGGTTACTTGCCTGAGATCATATTGCTGACAAATGGCAGAACTAGAATTTCAAATCTTTCTCAGTGCCATAGTTCATGCAAGATAAGGACTATTTGTTTTGTGTGGACAGTGCACTGTATGTAGCGCTCATGATTTTCAAAACTACCTAGACCTTAAGAAATCTTAAAGGGTACTGCTTAGTGCTGTGTTCTCCATTTTGCAGTTGAGGAAACTAGAATCCTGTGTAATGAGACCTGTAGGGAATACCACCCTGGTTCTATTTGGCAATTAAAAGCCCACTACTGCTTCATCTTAACACTGCTGAGTGTATTTTTGACGTATACTTGCTATTGGGCCTTAGGTGGTTTTCTTGACTTCTTTGTTCCTCAATTTCCAAATCTGTAAATTTGAAAATTGTTCTTACCCTATAGGATAATGCAAAGATCTCAGCTCTGTGCCTAAGTCAGTCATCACTCAAGTATGTTAATCATCAGAGCGGTTCCAGTAAAGGAAGAATATGGAATGTTCAGAGGCAAAGAGGTTATTTCCTGAAGAGGGAGCACAGAGCTTTTATGGGATTCTGACACCTGTCCTGGGTGTATGTAGACTGGAAAAAGGGAATAGAGGAGGCACTGGAGAGGAATAGTCTAGATTAATATCATTTGTTCCCTCTTTGTATCTCAGGGTCAAGCATCCTGTTGCATACACTAGATATTTAATCAATGCTTGGTAGGGATGATGCTTCTATGCCAATGAGTATTGCCTACCCTGCACATCTGCTGGCCATACATCAGCCCTGATCCCAATTAAAATCAGATTAACATAGAGGCAGTCAGCATTTTGAATTAGTGGCCTCTTGAGTTACATGCACATTTAAAGGTATACCCATACTCTTAGGAAATTCTGCGTGAGGGGGAGCTAATGTCACGGAGATTTACTGACTTCTCTTAAAGATGTAATTATGCTCCTGAGACTCAGATAGCTTTGGCATTCAGGAATCCTGAGGTTCAGGTTTGAGCCCTCAGTGATAGGAACTGAGAAGAGAGTTATAGATTATGAAAGTAAGAGATAACCTTCCTGTGTTTATTATTTCCTATTTCAGCTGAGCAGAGTAAGGACAGAGCAATCAGGGCAAAGGAAAGCTGGGTGAATAATGTCAACAAAGATGCTTTCCTTTCCCCAGAGCTATCTGGAGTTGTAGAAGAGCCAGAAGACAAGGCAGCCCCAGCAAACCTAAGGTAAGATAGAGATTTCCAGGAGAGCTGCGGCTTCTGAATTTCTGGGCTTAGTGCGTTGTCTGGGCAAATGGCAGATGAGGTGTACAAAGCCTGGACTGATGATATAGATGTGGGGAAAGGAGTAGTGTATATAGAATTCCGGGTCCTAATAAAGACAAAGACAAAGCAGTACTTTTTCCTCAAATCCCAGAATTTTTTTGTTTTCTTTTTTAAAATTTTATTTTAAAGGGAAAAAAATTGCAAAACAAGATAACAGAGGAATAACAATGCTTACCACCTTGCATATTATCCTTTTTTATTTTTTGTCTTTTTTGAGAAAGGGTTTCACTATGAAGTTCAAACTGGCCTTGAACTCACTTTGTAGTCCAGGTTGACCTGAAACTCGCAGTGATTCTCCTGCCTCAGCCTCTCGAGTGCTGAGATTACAGGCATGAGCCACCATGCCAAGCTGCATATTGTTCTTTTTAAATCAGTTCCTTAGAGTACCAGATATAGGTATTTAATTGTCTAAACAATGTTAACACAAACTTTTCTTTTCGATGAACTAAGGGAAATTAGTATAACTTTCGTAACTATCATACATATATATTCTTTTTTCTTTTCCTTTTCTTTTTTTCTCTTTTCCCATATCAGTTTCTCTTTCCTTTTGAACAGTTTCTTCCCATTTGACAGTATCTATTGTACATTTTGGATCTTATTCACTTTCTCAGCTTCTCATACTAGGGAGACAATACAATGTTGATACATTGTATTGTTTGATTTCTTTCACTTATGAGTATGATCTCAAGTTGCATGTATTTACCTATAAAAGTATCCAGTTTATCCTTCTTTATGACTGAGTAGTACTTCATTATATAAAATGACCACATCTTTTTTTATACATTCCTCAGTCAATGGGCATTTTGGTTATTTACAGCATTTAGCTATTATAAATTGTGCTGCTATAAACATGGGTGTCCATATGATATGATGTTTTTAATTCTTCTGGGAAGATGCTCTGAAGGGAAATAGCTGGGTGGAATGGGACCTCCAATCCCAATTTTTTGAGGAATCTCCACACTGATTTCCACAGTGTTTACATCCACCTACACTCCCACCAACAATGGAGAAGGGTTCCTTTTCCCCAATGACTCCTCCAACATTTGTCATTGGTTGATTTCTTGATGATAGCCATTCCTTCTGGTGTGAGAAGGAATCTTAGTGTTGTTTTAAGATGCATCTCTCAAATGACCAGTGACATTGAACACTTTTTCATATATTTATTTGCTGTTTTTATTTCTTCATCTGAGAGTCCCAACTTTCAGAATTTCTAACAAATCTAAATCTTAAAATGTCAAATATGATTGCTTTCAGCACCAGCAATAGCTGATTTTAAATTGGTACTAAGGGTTTCTCCTTAAAGTGGGACAAAGAGGTACTCCAAAATACAGAACAGTGATATCAAAACTTTTAGAGACCAAACGCCCAAACTACAACCCCAGATACACTTATTTGTTGCAGAGTGCCAGCTAGAAAAAACAACTGTTATCCAGTGCTCAGCTACTGGAGCAACTTAGCTCACATGCTGACAGAGAGAATTCTGTGTATCTGTTTCAGCACACGTGCCATAGATTCACACCACTGGTGCAGAAGAATAAGTCATTTCAGCAAAAAGGCAAATTATAATCTGATTGTAACAGCTTTGTGCATGGAAGCAGTTTAAACCCAAGAATCAGACAGACAGGAATTTGAAACCCAAGCTTGCCACTTAATAGGCGTTTAGCTGTGGGCAATCACTTAGCCTCTAAATGTTCTTTCCTTCCTTTTCTGTCTGTCTGTCTGTCTGTCTCTCTTTTTGCCTTTTTTTTTCTTGGCAGATTCTCACTGTGTAGTACAGGATGGCCTTAAACTTGCTTATGTAACCCAAACTGCCTTAAATTCATGATGATCCTCCTGTCTCAGCTTCCCTAGCGCTGGGATTATCAGCATGTGCCACCATGCCTGGTGTATTTTCTTAACTATAGAAAGGAAGAATGATATATACTCAAAAGGCTATGGTTTTGCTGGGGATTTAACTCAGTAGCATAAGCACTTGCCTGGCAAGCATGAGGTCGTGAGTTCGATCCCCCGTACTAAAAAAAAAAAAAAGGCTATGGTTTTGATTTTTTTGTGTTTTTCTGTTCATGTTTTCATGACCAATTAAAGTGTACATTTGTATGTTGTTCCATAGAAGTAGCTAATTGTGGGTCTGTATTACTGTAGATCCTATAGGCTACAATGATTTGCTTTTAAGTATTTAAAGATCTTCTGATGCTGTCTGTCTCTTTCCATAATTTACACTTATGTTATTCTATGTTTTCCTTGTGTGACCTCAGAAATATCTTTTGGGTCTTATCTGTAAATCAGAACAGGATTTTCTTACTAGAATGTTGTGAGGTTAAATGAAATAAGGTGTGGGAATCAGCATTTCTCAGAAAGAAAATTGGCCATTTTTCCAGTGGCATTATAATAATGTTATTATTACATGGATAAAATGCAGTGCTGAAGGCAAAGGGGTTAGGTGTAGCCAATGAGCTTTGCTCATTTAAGCCAACTCTACAATTTGTGGCCTAGGTGATAATCACTCTGAATTATAGAAGGAGTTATTTTTTGCTTTCTCCTTTCCAGGTCACAAACTATTACTGTACTCCATATCAAGTTCCTGCATTATTTTCCACTTATACTTTAACCTTTGTGCACTGGGTGTGATAAGTGTATTTTGGGGCCTGTACTTTTAGACTAAGTGAATTTCAACAGAATGATTGTACTTGTCAATATTTTCTTAGCCACGAGTCAGGAACTGAAAAGCATGAGACCACAGTGGTGACATATTGCAGTTTCTGAAGGAATTTTCCTACTAGGTTTAGTAGCAAGGTCTTTCAGTTGTGGGCAAATTTCTGTGAGGTCCGATCCATGAAGAATTAAAGTGCTGAATACCTACCTAGCACATAGTTATGCATCGGCAGCAGCCTGCATTCTTTGTGAACTCAGTTTTTTTGACCTGTTGTATAAGGAAGCAGAAAGAGGTGAATGAGCAGAAAACAAGGTTCCCTTTAGAGTGGCAAAGAGAAAACTCCAACACTCATGATTCTTGGTCTAGTTATTGACTTTTTGTTGTGCAGTGTCGGCTGGACCAAGACCTTTTAAAGTGTAGTAGAAGACTTGTTTCATTTTTATTTCAGATTTTCAAATCTAATCATCACAGGTTAATACCTTTTTAAGAATGTAAATATGAAGTGCAGAGAACAGTAACATTGTACAACAGACCAGTGGTCATGTGCTGTGATGTAAATGGTTCTCAACCCATACCTCCAATTTCTGTACTTAGTGTGAATCAGTGACTATGGACTAGCACTGATCCACAGCCACACATGGATAACACATTGTGTCCCCCTCCCTAAAATGATTGCTGAACGCATGTACAATAAGCCACAGGACATGGCTGAGTTAAGTGGAGAGTACAGAATATAGACATAAGAAGCTTCTGCCATGCGGGTCAGTTCACAATGGAGAACTGAACAACATGGAGGTGGGCTAGAACTTGACTGGTGCAGAGGTGTCTAATGTCAATGAGTTAAAAAAAAAAATCTCCAGAGAATTTTTCAGAAATGAGTTCAAGGAGGTTAAATATTTCATTATGGTATCTCATTCCATGACTTTGGCAGGTTTTTCTCTGAGCATTTTACTCAGAGTTTCCCTATAAGCAGATCTGCATTCTGATCTTTGTTCTTGGTAGAATTAAAACAAAATTTTATAAATCAGCCTAATGAACCAAAGTGCTTCTCTGGGCTTCACTGCCTTGGCTTTAGTGATTCTCACTCTCTCTACCAGTCTTTCTCTTTGTTGTGTGGGAAGCAGTCTATTAAAACCGTATCTTTAGCTGTGGAATAACACTTTTTCCTACCAATGCTCTTTTCTTGGAAGGTTTCTGTCTCTCTATATATATCTATGTCCCTCTACCAGAAGGATGAGGTAATTGCCTTCTTCTCTGTAATGTACAATCTTCTCCCAAGGGCAGGGTATGGATGAGTTAACCTATGGGAGATGTGTTTGATATTATCCTCAAGGATTGACAGTAAAGTAAAGATTCCATTTTTAGAAGGCCTGACACATAGAATCATTTATATTGAGCTTAAAGAGAGCATTTCAATTTCACCTTAACAGATTTTGAAACTACTTAAGTCAGCTGTGCAAAGAATAATTTTCCTGGAGTTCAAATGGGAATATTTGTGTTTGACAGATCTGTAGCATAAACTGTGTCGCACTGGAGGACTGTACAAGCAATATTTTGGTTCATGATAATACTGACTTGAAGAGCTCAGGATAGCATGATTTCTACTTGCTTCCTTCACTCATCCCTGAGCTATTTCTCCACTGGTTTATTAGTTCAAGCTTCATTTGGATCCAGTAAACACCATCACAGTGCTGGGTGATAGGGGTGAGAAGTAACACCTACACCTCCAAGGAACTCAGTCCAAAGGGAGAGATCAAAATGAGAAAGACACAAAAACAATCACTTGAAGAACTTCTTTCTGGTTCTGTAAACATAACATTAGATATTATCTTAATAATTTTAATGAATCAAACTAATTTTGTCGAAGTGCTACTTCCAATATTGTATGTCCTTTTTGAAAACTGATGAGGGAAGGAAGTTACAGGCCTTGGGGTATACAATTTGGTTTGCTTTACAACTTTTTAAAAAATCATGTAGAAAACCTTGAGTATCTTTTAAGTTTATAACAGTCTACCAGCCTCTGGGAGGAGTCTTAAGAAACAAAAAAACACAAAGACACTGTATTCTCTTAAGAAACAGAATGGGTTTCTATATAAAAACCTGGTCACATGGTAGCAAAGAATGTTGCCAGGAACAAATTTCTAACCCAAAGTACCAATCAGATATGCTGGAATAATTGAAATAAGGAAGATTCACTCCTAGCCAAGATAATACAGAAGATGAAACTTGAGTTGGGCTTGAAGATGATGGGGATGATTTAGGCAGAAAAAGGGGCCAAGGGATTGGTTGAGTGGAAACAGCAAAGAGGTAGGTGAGTTTCTGGGACAAAAAAGTAGATAGGCCATTTGATTGGCATAGATGTTCAACAGAAAGGAAGAGTAGGGTGGTATATTGGGTCAGATGGTGAATGGGCTGTGGTGCCTTGCTTAGAATTCAGTATTCATTCCACAGGCCTTGAGAATCCAGAGGGAGGTAATGAGCAGAAGAGGGGATATGATCCAAGTTGTGTTTTAGACCATTTAGGCTTAGTGCCTGAATCATGAATGGATTATGGGAGTGGAACTTTTAGAAAGACACAGATGGGGAAAATACAGTTGAAAGAAATAAAAGTATCATTAAAGGTTAAAAAAGATATAAAATCATTAGGAAGGGAGAAACACTGAGAATTAACTCTATCTAGTCTTCTTGCTACAAACCACTGCTTTAATCATGCAAGAAGTCAGAGACAGAATAATTTAGCCACTTCCATGTTTGCATTTGGAGTCAGACATAACTGGATTTAAATCTATGACTCTCACAAACTAATACTGTGACATTAAACAGGTTACTTAACCTCTCTAAACTGGAGTTGTTTTCATAAGGAAAATGGGGAGAATGGAACATACCTCATAGATGTTGCAAGAATGAATTGAGAATGAGGTGATTGCTGCTGTGGTAATTGCCCAATAAGACAGACAAGCGAGGGGGCTGGGGATTTAGCTCAGCGGCATAAGCGCCTGCCTTGCAAGCAGGCAGTCATGAGTTTGATCCCTGGTACCGAAAAAGACCAAAAAAAAAAAAAAAAAGACAGACAAGCAAAAACATAGTAGTATTCCTTAAGAGAAGCAAAACTGCTAGGCAGTAGTTAGATTTTTGGACACAGTTTGAAACAAGCTCTTATTTTAATATTTTCCAAATAAACTAATTGTGAACTGTAACTAACCAAGTCTGCCATGTTCATTTTTTTTTTTTCTTATCCCAAACATGAGGTATACCAATGAATACAGTGTTTCTAGTATTTTGGTGTCTGCTATGAGTCCTAATTTTTTTGTTTCTTGCTCTCTTGTTTTCTCAATAGCATGAACAAGACCTTTTGTTTAACCTCTAAATAATCTGCTGTTATTGTAGTTTGGCAGACAACACAAATTAGAACTGAAGCAAGACGAAACCCGGCCACCTGTCTGCTGCTGCTCTCCCTGGCACAGGCTCACTTGGCCTTCATGTACTTAGTCATACACCAGTTTTTTACCAGGGACTGTGGGTGGTAGAAAGATGATCAAGGATCTCTTGATGGATCTCCCGCTAGTTTACTATGTGTGACCCAAAATGAGGTTGTGTAGTAGACATGAAATAGGTCTCTGAATGGAATTCATTAAGGGAAAGACCAGTTTCATGTCTAAGAAAGAGGATCAACATGATATGCAGAAAGGGCTGCTGAGGCTGGGACCAGAGGACAGGAAAGGATTTCCTGGAACTGAAAGAAAATGATGCAGAGGTTGGAAAATAACAAGGGGAAAATAAGAAGCTGTCTGGAGAGCATGGAGACCTAAAACATCAGCACTTGATTTAGGTACTCTGATTATGCAACTGCTTTATTGACTAAGGGAGATCGTACAAAATACCTGCACTGAGAAACAGAGCTTAGCATCTGTCATAACGATGTTCCTCAGATTACTCACTATCTTCCTAACATAAAAAAGGTAACTTGCTTTCTACTTCTGAGCTGTTAGCTGTTTTTATTGTCTGGACACTGAATTCTATCAGTAACCAATTTTCTTTATTAAATTTTGCTGCTAGATAGTTTAAGATTGTGCTTACCTATTACAGGAATAGAGGACTCCTATAATGTGTCCTTCTGTCCAAATTCTGGCTCCATAAGTTCCTCCTTTGTTCGCCACTCCTTCCCTTATACCCCTTCCCCTCCTTTTTTGCCCACGTGCTTGCTCTAGTGGGCAATATTTTATATACATCTACACAATCTGCTATAACTCCTTTCTGGAACAAAAGGGAGATGATGAAAGGAAGAATAGCTTTCTCAGGAGTTCACCTTTCCTGAGACCAAATGTACAAAAATAGCAATTGAAGTACAGAAGTAAGGAAAGGAAATGAACTACAGAAATGCCTAGCCCACGAGTTTATGACTTTAGTGACAATAATTTTGGGAAGTTTCCATGGCTCTGTGCAAATTGCTCCCTTTCCCAGGCCTTCTGTTCCTGTACCGTGGAAGACACCTGTACCTTTGGAGGTATTTTCTAAGCTCCTGACTCTGGATCTCACTAAGAGAGCTGGAGGTGTTTAACAGGGAACTGTGATTTTAGTCAGTACTTACTTAACCCCTATGCCTTCGGGAAGCATCCTAGAGCAAGCACTCTGAGCGGGCTGTTTCCTCCCTCCAGGGGCTCTATGACCCTTTCTTTTCCTTCTTACTCATGAGTAAAGGTTGTTCAGGAAAGAGGCTGCTTGACTCATCTTTCTCCTTTCATTCTGGTCATATCTCACCCAGGGCTGCCCTATCCCTGAGACAGAGAATCGTAGTCTAGAACAGTGATGACAAAACTTTTAGAGATGAGTCCCCAAACTGCAGACAAAGCTCATTGATTTATCATAAAGTTTGAACACTGCAATTAACCTGAATACTTAGGCTTTAGTTCAGAAAAAAAAAAAGCCTCATACATTAGCAACTTTTGTCTTAAAAATGAAACAACACGTGCATCACAGGTTTGCATCCCTAGTTGAGAGAATCTGCCTTACTTCTCTAAACCAGCTCCAGACACCTCCCCTCCCAGCATCTTCTGGATACTCCACTTACCTTTATCCTTCTGTATTTGATGACATCCAGAGTTAGGTGCTCAGAAAATAACTCCAAAGGAACAGATGTCTTCCACAGTGTAGGAACAGAGGGGCTGGGAAAAGGAACTCACTGGCCATCTTGGATAGTTAAGTTGAAAGTTCTCAAACCCATCAGCCTGTGTACATGGCACACACTGTGATCTGCTGACTTTTCTCTTTGCCAGATCACTTGTCTAACCCTAGACTTCAGTTATTTCCCCCTTGAGTTAGAGTAAGCACTGCCATGATGGCCCTGCCTCCAGTGGAGTCAAAACTCCCAAAGCCTTTGGGGCTTCCTTTCAGCAATGAAGTCAAATTGCTTTCTTTCTAACCTGCATCTGATTTGAGCTTTGAGACAAGTTCATTTCTACCAGGTTAGTGAACTTCCCATAAAAGTGAAAGGCTGCTGGTGAAAGGTTTTGTCTTTTCTCATGCTTGTCTTTCATTCCTGTTCTGCCATGGCCTTTGCTTCAGTGCTTAATCACCCCTCGGCCCTGATCCCCTCTTTTTTCCTTACAGTCTGATTTTACAGACTTCCTCTCCCATCTTGCTTTCTAGCTTTTGAGCTTTTAATGACATGATTTATGCTTCCTCAAAGGGTGAGTTTTTATTCTGTGGATTATGGTTTTTTGTTTTTGTTTTTTGCAGTGTGGTGAATTCAGCTTCTTCTATGATTAACATGTCCCAGGAAAATACAAGGAAAGCACCTTTGTTTCCAGCCAAGGTAGATTGAGTCTAAACTTCAAAAATCTGCTTTTTGGTGGTAATGTTATTTTTCTCGTTTTGTCAAAGCACTTTGTAATAAAGAGGATTTTGTAGTATTTTTTTTTTTTTTTTTTGCTACCAGATGCAGATAACTTTTACTATTTAGTGTAAGAAGTCACAGTTGTGGTGTATAAGATTAATGAATGCCATGTACATAACTGAAGACCCAAGTTTCTTGCTGTAGAAAGTAAAATCTGAAGCTATTTGGGGCTGCTTCTTTTAGGGGTATGGAATGTGACTCATTAGTTCTACTTCTGTCTTCTTTGTTATTCAGAGCTCCCTGCCTCTCTTTTAGAGGTCTGCTACTCTGAAGGCATTGACAGTTTATACAATTGTAGGCAATAAACGTAGATATTCAGTCTTGTACTCATAAAAATCTTCATTAGCACTAACTAACCATGAAGCAGGGCAGGGTAACTGAAGTATCTTCTAAGTAATTTGGAAAGATCAGTCATAATTGTGTTTTATACAGCTACAATCTAGCACAAAGAACATCTGATGTGATAGAAAAGCAAAGTAGAAATTTGACTTCCTTAAATACAATTTGCCCTGACCATAACCAGGTCTTCGACATACTCAAGGCCACATTTTCTCACCTATAAAATACGGAGTTTAGTTTTGAATGCTTGTTTTTGATCTAATTTTATAGGTCTCTGGCATTGAGTATACATTATGTAATTTTACTTATTTTTTGTTAGACATATATGTGGTGTGATTGAAGCTATCATGGTTAACTTTCAGAAATTTATTACTTTAAAAAAGACATATTTTCTGTCAGATTCCTCAAAATACTCCCCCTCACTTCAAACAGACTTACCCTATCTTTCTTGCTACTTTCTGAAGCAGTTCTGTTTTTTTTTTTTAAAGAGGGTAAAATAAAATGTAACAAAATAGGTCATAAGAAAACAATTTAAGAATCAACAGATTTCAAAACAAAGACCACCAGAGATCTTCGCTATCTATCATATTGTCTCTTGTTTTCTTCCAAATAGTTGTTCGCATCTTCACACATAGTACTAAACTGATCAGAACAGGATGATGAAGGCATTTTAGGTCTTCAAGACTAGACAATAGGGAAGTCAACAATGGCTACCATGTAAATGTCTTCATTTGTGCCAGGCTGTCTCAATGACCTGAATCAATGCAAAATGTTTACCTTTCACAGTCAGAGTCTTGACTTTGAGAAAGAGCTAGAAGTCACAAGGTACCAGATCTGATAAGTAAGGGGATTGAGGACACACCGTGATGTTTTTATGAGCTTGTCTTTCCTCAGATGACACTCAGCAACTGTAATCACACCTTGTAAAAACCTGAAAGAGGACATCAGAACTGCTTTAGAAAGATGCAAAAATAATGGGATAAATTTATTTGAAGTGTGGGAGAGTATTCTGAGGGGAATTAGTGGCACTGTGTCTGAAACAATTTTTAAAATTTAAACATTTCTTATATAATTTGATCATCCCTTGTATGGTGGTAATTCTGTGCTTTTAAAATCAATCAGGTTTTTTCAAACATGCCAGATTATAAAATTGATTGGGTAAAACTGTCATACATTGGTGGTAATAAACATTTGCTAACACTGAGTTGCTGTTATGACATTTTAACTAAGTTTAATAAACAATATTTTTCTCCAGCAAAGGAAGAATCCATTTAATAGCACTAAGTTGCCAGAAGACCACTTATTGCAACAAACCAAAAGTGAACAGTCAAAAAATGAAAGCACTGGTTTACTTCAGATTTCAAAAGAGGGTAAATATTATCTTTATGGGCTAGATATTTTTATCTTCATTATCTGTGGACTAGGGAAAATTCCTACAGATCTTTTAACATAAATAACTTCCCAAAGAAAGTGGAAAGTCCTAATGGTTTTCTCATCTTGCTTGTTCCTGTTGGTTTCTTCCCTGAGGGAGAAGAAAGAAATTTTTGTCACTGGCCCTTGTGTGTGACTTCATCAGTAGACTGGGAAATTTTTTGACCAAAAATAGTGAGTCTAATTAGACATAATGCAGTTTGCCTCAGATTGCTTCACTAGGTGTGGTGGTACATGCCTATAATCCCAGCACTTGGGAGGCTGGAACAGGAGGATTGCCATGAGTTTGAGGTCAGCCTGGACTACATAAGTGAATTCAAGGTCAGCCTCCTAAATAAATAAATCAGGCTGCCTCAAGACAAAAAGCCCACTTGACAATGTTATGATCTTCTAATCTATAATTATAGCTCAGAATTTTATTGTTCTTATATACCATTAAAGAAAATAATAGAAAATTTAGTCTCTTCCAAATCAATTGTAGGAAGATTCCACTTGCATTAAAGATTAGTCAAGGGGTAAAAAAATTTAACAATTGAATAGGTGTGTGTGTGTGTGTGTGTGTGTGTGTGTGTGTGTGTGTGTGTGGTGTGGTGGTACTGTGGTTGACTACTTAGGGCTTTCTCATTAAGCTATACTTCTAGACCTTTTTAAAAGTTATTTTATTTTGTTTAAATACAGTCTTGTTAAGTTGTTAGGCTACCCAGACCAGGCTCAGACTTTGAATCCTCTGGCCTCAGTCTCCCAGAGTGCTGGGATTATAGGTGTGTACTCCATACCTGATCAACTAACTTGTTTAATTTGTTTTTCATTGGGCAAAAAATTTTTGTATTGATTATAAATTCCACAAAGTATATAATTATGGTACTCTTAACTGTGCAGTCCATCTGCAGTACAATGAAATTCGTAATCAATTTTTAGTAGACTTTATTTTTTAGAAAGTTGGTTCACAACATTATTGAGCCAAAGGTTTACATGTTACCCCTATATACCTTATTCCCTTACATGCATGGTCACCTTATTGTTAATATCTCCCACCAGCTCGATGTGTTTGTTATAACTGATTAACTACTTTGAGATGTCATTACCACTTGAAATTGATAGTTTACAACAGGAGTCACTGATAGCATTGTATATTCTAGACTTATAAGTATTTTAAATTGCAGAGTTGCTTTCTGTTTGATATATTGCCTGATATGTTTTAATTTCCAGGTGAATTGTCAGAGTCAAAAGAAAAGTCATCTATCCAAGATACATCAAGCCAGAGCTTAGAAGAATCAAAACAGACTGTGCCAGTGGATCCTGCAAATGTGTCCCAAATCAAAGCTCCAATCCCCAAATCCAGAAAATTCATTTACAAATCGAATGATTTAAAGCAAGATGATAACCAGTCTTTTCTTAGACGAAGGACAGATTCCCTGAATGCAAGAGGGACTCCAAGAGGAATTCTCAAGCGCAACTCCAGTTCCAGTAGCACAGACTCTGAGACTCTTCGTTTAAATCACAACTTTGAACCCAAAAGCAAAATTGTGTCACCTGGCATTACCATCCATGAGAGAATTTCTGAGAAGGAACATTCTTTAGAAGATGACCCTTCCCCAAATTCTCTGGAGCCATCGAAGCATGTGAGGTTCTCTGCAATGAAGGACGAACTTCCACAGAGTCCTGGGCTAATCCGTGGTCGGGAAGTGGGAGAATTTAGTGTTTTAGAACCTGACGGGTTGAATAATGGAACAGAAGATTCAGGAGACATAGATGAGCTTCAGGATGACCCGAAGCCCTCCCAGTATGAAAAGCCTCTACCCTTTCGTCAGTCAGCCTCAAGCCCAAGTGCATCAGAAAATGAAACATATCACCCAGTGACATCTAGTTCTGTTCCAAATGATGGGCTCCAGTCTTGTTCGGAAGTTCTAAAGGAGGAACCACAGTCCACTGAGAATTCACCCACAATCAGTGAACACCAAATTAAATCATCAGAATTAACAAGACTTGAACCAGAATTGTCCCAAAACCCTGCTGGTAAGAAAGTCGTCACTACCAGATTATAAAAGCTGGCTCAGTGGGTTTGGAGTGGCCAGGTCAGCCAGCCCTCTAAAGGGTCAATTTTACTTTGTAAGCATTTTGTCTAGAATTCAGACAGATGCCACTGGAAAATTTATATGCCTCTTACTAGATTTAGAGGCTTTTTTCAACCACCAATGTTACTGAAATAACCAGTATAGTACAGTGTCTAGCCCGTTATGTTTTAACTGTTAAAAAAATCCATATCAATTATTTAAACAAGTGAGAATGTTTTGCATTAAACCAAGGTGTGTTAAAGAAATGCTAATACTTCCTCACTGAGTAAATATGCTATTACTCACTTAATGTAAATTTGTTGCCATTTTACCAAAGTTTGATCTCTCTTATAATTGCAAGAGAGACGTCACTTTCTTAGCCTCAAAGGATAAGAAACTAGACTTTGAGTATGTAATATGAAGAAGCCTCTGCTTTTGGCCTGTGCATGGTCTGGAGATGTTTGTTCTTGACTCCAGACATGCTGGGTAAGAAGCAGCAAAGGTGCTGCTTTTCCTGCTAACAGGTCCTCCAGTGAAGATCTCACCACTCTCAGTGGCTGTCTCAAACTACCCCTCATATCTGTATGGTTACTTTAAATTCTTAAGTTTTTTAAAAAGAGAAAGGATGGGGGAAATGATGTTGTGCATTTTCTCCCACCTCCAATAAGTCTACATCTAATTTTTTACAATCAGGAACACTTATAATCCTAGCAATCAAGTCTCTACCTCTGTTGCCCAAATGAATGACATCTGCTCAGCTCTACAGTTTCACACATGTTCAGGTCAGTCCTCTTCTTAAAAGACAGTTGCTTTTCCTCCTTGGATGTTTTAGATCATTTGAATGAAACATAACTTTTTTTAAAAATCAAAAAATTAGCCAACACTTCTTTAAAAAAGAAAAAAATAGGAATACTGCCAGGCATGTTTGCTCATACTCATAACCCTAGCTACTCAGAAGGCTGAGGCAAGAAGATCAAAAAGTTGAAGTCTGCTTGGTCAACTTAATGAGATTGTTTCAAAATAAAAATTGACAAAGGTGGTAGGGTACAGTTCAATAGAAAGCATCCCTGGATTCCATCCTAGTAGCATACGCACACAAAAGGGGTAACTCATAATAAAGGAAATTATTAACATTTGATGGAACATTATGAAGTAATTGTATGGTGGTTACCTAAATATTCATTCAATGGATGAAAATACTTCTGTAATAGTAATTTTTTATTGTAATTGACTGAAAAGAATCATGCCCTATTTTTGAACTCATACTTTCTCCTAGACTACAATTTTGTATATACTTTGCCTTCTAATTTTTAAGCCCAAACTGACCATTAAATGTGGGAACAAAACATCAATAGCTAAACTATTTTGACTCCCTGTTACCCCTTCTGAACAAAAGGATTTCTTACAAAGTTAGGCCCTGTATTCTCCTTGATTTACTGCAAAGATTTATACAAGTAAGTGCTAGTACATGAGACAAAACTAGGATAAAATGTTGAGCTCTATGTCTGTGAATCATAAAAGTTTGGATTTAGCTTTGAACATTAAGACAGTCAGTATCACACTGTTTTTTCCACTGGGAAAAAATTCCTCAGAGGAAACAAAACATTATCGGACTCTGAATTTTTAAAATAACTGTTCCTATTTTTAAGTAATAGCTTTTTACTGTAAAATGTTTAAGAATGTGCACAGAATTTTTAAAAAGCTCATCTGTGATGTCATTATCCGGCATTAACTAGTGCAAATATTTTATTGTGGAGCCTTCCAGAACATTTTAGGCATGCCTATAATTTATAAATCATTACTATACTTCTAAGATTTTTTAACTAGCAATATATCACAGATTTTCTAAAAAATCATCAAATAGTCTGTAAACAGAATTCTTGAAAATTTCTCAAAAGAACTTCACAAATATTGACATATATTTAATAATTCAGTGTATAGTTAGAGAAGGAAACCAATATCTCTAGGTGCCAAATGTACAAACTCTTTGTAATTTATATATTTAACCAGAACTGATAGTCGAAATTAAAGATAGAATTTTGTTAACTAGTATGTCTTTTAGTGCATTTAGAATCATAAAATTCAACTCACACATTTCTTTGTTTTGTTTTCTTGAGTTTTTAGACAGGATCTGGCTATGTAGTTTAGGCAGGCGTCAAACTCACAGCAATCCTCCTGCCTCAGGCTCCCACCATGCCCAGCTTCACACAGCTTTTAAGGAACATCCCTCTATATGCATTGTGTTGCTTATCACTTTAAGGATGAAGATAAATGCTGAAACATTTGAACTATAACTAAATGCCTAATGAGACTTAGCAAAATATCTAAATTCCCACATCAAAATGTGCTAGGTAGCTTGTGATAAAGACTTAGGGAAAACTCTGCTTTTTGATAGGTAAGAAACAATGTAAATATTCTTCTCTAGCCTCTTAGCCTTTAGCTAGCTGATATTATGGGGGAGATAGAAATCATTCTTTGTCAGTCCTCATTTTATTTGGCTCCTAGAAGTAACTTCTGACTTACAAATGATAGATAGGAAAAGGGCATAATGAAGGAACCTATTGAGATCAGGATTCCTAAACTCCAGTATGTAAAACAGTTACTAAAACATCAAATCTGTCTTCAGAGATTCTGGTTAAGTATATCAGGGATTAAAGCCCAGGAAGCAAATGTTCTCATTCAGATATTCTGGAATGAATTCCTTGTTTAGTCTTACTTGATAGTTGGTTTTCTAATTCTTGAAATCACTTAAATCTGTGCTCCTCAAAATTAGATACAAGACCCTTCTCGGGTTTATAACAGTGTGTCAGAGGATTAATTAAGTCATAAAAAGTCAGCATGGTGTACCTTCCTGCATGTCGGTTCTATACAAAGATTTGATAGTAAGAGAAAATTAATATTTAAAAAGTGACATGGAACAGAATGTAAAATGCACATGAATTTTTAAAATAAATCAAGGACTTTAAAGAAATTTTCCAGGTAGGTTTACATACTGTAGTTTGAGAGGTCTACATTTGCCCTCCTTTATTGTCATAGGGCACCTTTGGTAGAACACCTTAATTAGAATGTCTAACCCCTAAGAGATGTATGAAGTGCAAATAAAAAATACTTTTTCAAAAGGTGATATGAGTGACTAAATTATAGTCTTTAAGCATTCTCTTTTCTTATTTAAAAGAGCATCTCTATGTTACAGATGAACTGTCTCATTGTGTTGAGCCTGAGCCATCTCAGGTGTCAGACTGCAGTTCTAGAGACCATCAGCAAGGTAAGCCCCCTCTTCTCAACACTCTAAAAGTTGAGACATCCTCATGTTCTCGTTCATATGCCTCTGAGCTAAGGAAGACAACTGATGATTCCATATCTAAAGTCCTAGACTGGTTTAACCGAAGTTCTTATTCAGATGACAGGAAATCATCCCTCCAACATCCCCAAGGCATATTACCCAAAGGAAGGATAGACTCAAAATCACAAGTTCCTATTGCCTTTGTGACAGATGGTACAAGTTTAAAAGAAAATGGCTCAAAAGCCCTGTCACCTACTAAAGTTGAATTGAAGCCTGTAAGATCTGATTCAACATTTCAAGTAGAAAAAGAGAAGCTGCTTTTTGAAGAATGCCAAGATAATGATGTGAATATTAAGTCCAAATATGTGAATTTGTCCCAAGAAGATACCTCAAAAGAGGATCTGAATATACTGCAACCACTTGAAAGCTGTGCTGTATTAAGTCAAGGGAATAAAAATATGGACTGTTGTCAAAGTTCAAAAAATATAGGAAAAGGAGATGAGGTACCTCCCTCAACCAGTTACTCCTCCAGTGTTCTTAAAGGCTATGGTGCAGAAGAACAAGTTACATATAACACTAAGAATATCGGCAGTTTCAATAGAGAAGAACCCAAGCTTCATGATAATGAAAAACATAAAACAAACTCAGAAGTCAATTTTCACTCTTCAACAATTGTCCAAGAATTAAATTTGAAGGACAACACGCAAGCAGAGAGAAAGAGCAAAGAGGGAAATACTTCTATCCTGGAAGCTTCCTTAGAGACAGAGAATAGTGAGCTACCACCTTGGGCTGCCAACAAAGGATCTCTTTGGAAGAAGCCTGAAGTCCAACCACAGAAGGAAGCTGGTGAGCTTCCAAAGAACCAAGTACAAAGAGAAAAATACAAAAGAGTAAGGGAAAGAATATCATTTTGGGAAGGAGAGAGAGCAGTTGCTACTAAGTTAAGTCATAAAGAACCCACATCTTCATGTATCCAGGAACAGCCTCCTGCTAAAGCGTTGCAGCCTATACAGGCACAGGGTGTATACATGGACAGTTTATCTACAGACCAGAGTGAATATACTCAAGTCACTGCCAAACTAGTAGTCCTTGATGAAGATACTCAAGCATTTCATCTCTCCAGCTGTTACTCCTCAAATAAACCTGAAGAGACCAGCCCCCTAATATCTGGTCCATCCAAAAACTGCCCTTCAGCTAACCAGTCAGATAAAGTGTCTCTGTTTCATAATGAGAGAAATGGACATAGGAAAAGATTGCCAGTGGAAGACAGTTTGCACTCTAGAAGAGATACTACTTTACAAGTACTGCAACATCCGTCAAATACTGACAATGGAATACGTACTTCTGTGGAGAAAGACAGATTTCTAACTGGTGAATCAAGTGCCAACTTTAAAGTTATGTCCCTAAAAGAAAGAATGGATGAACACAATACAGAACAGATCTATAATCAGTCTCAGTTTGAGAATTTGAAAAAATTTTGGGCCTCAGGAACTAATTTAAACAATTCAAACAATAAGGATAATTATGAGATGACAACTACAAGCCAGAAAAATTCTGTGGCTTTTAATAGCCAGAAACACAAGAAATTAAGTGACAATAAATCATCAGGTAAAAATATCCATGAAACAGAGGCACTTTTTAGCCAAAGAAACATTACGGCAGGAGGAGAAATGGAAAAAGTCCACTCAAAGAGCATATTCCAGGGGCTACCAGATGAAATCACATTTCCTTTAAAATCACCCAGAAAGTCCACTCACCAACTGACCGGAAATGACTCATCAAAGGAAAATGGGGAAAAGAATATGGAATGGTTTGTTACTCCAGTACCTAAGGAAGAAAATGATTGCTCCAATCAAGAGATTCAAGAATCCATAGTGAAAACAAGTGTCCTGTCTAAAGACTACAAAGTTACTTTTAATGACAGCTTACAAAAGCTGCCTTCAAAAGTTTCATTACCAGTAAATCAACCTTCTGGTGGAAAAGTTTGTGGAAAGCAGCTACTTAAACCAGGTGTTTCTGAAGATGGGAAATGGCTTCAAAAGACAGATTTGGCTGACAATAAACAAGAATCCAAAGGATTTATGGAGATTCCTAGTGAGCATGGAGACAACATGATAGAACCACGTCTAGACAAACTCTTTAAAGAAGCTATTGGAACCTCACACTCTCCCTTGCAAACTGAGATGAAACCTGGTACCACCAGGACCAGCTCCCAACTTAAAGAGGGTAGATTTTTTGAAAAGGAGATAAAAGAAAATCATAATACTTCATTCTATCAGAGCGAAATATTACCTCCTTTTCCAAAGGGGGATGAAACTTCGGGAAATGTAGCTGTCACCCAGAAAGCTGGAAGTGATGAGTTCCAGCTCAACAAAGAAAACTTGTTTCCGACGACTGCAGAGCTTTCTCCTGCACTGGCACAGCCTTCACATCTTCACAGAAAAGGTTCGTTTGAGGATGTGGCCAGCTGTCCACAACATATGTCTTTTTCTGGGGATGCTCATCTTGCTCACCAAGAAAAGGCATTATCTTCTCAAAGAGAAATTTCAGAGACCATAGAGAGAGTCATTCTTCCACCCAGACCTGCACTGAGTGATGTAAATGACGCATTACAGAGGCTACTTAGAGAAGTTTCCTTGAGTTATCCATCTGGGACAGAAGTAGGTCCTGGAGAAATAAAACCAAATTTTTCTCAAGGAGTACAAACAGTAAGTAATTGCTCAAATCCTCTGACAGTGATCCTACCAGCGGCTGCAATGGATACCATTGTTCCAGACAGGAAGGATTTTTATACTTTCACTGTATTTCCTGATAAAGCTCATGAAATTAGGTCATGTGTAGCTCTCCAAAAGTCTCCATCAGAACAGCTCACTAACTCATCTATTTCTGCCATGCCTCAGTGTGGCAAAGAGCAACCTCAGGAAGTAGCAGAAACTGTGACGGAAACAATTACTCAGCCCAAATCAGAATTCCTTGAATTCAGTACTCACTTAGAGAAACTACTCAAGGAAACACTACAAACCTCCTTATCAAACTATGAAAAAGATACAGGAACCCTTTCTCCATCAGAGTTTATAGGGAGTACTGAGGCACCCAAGCAAGCTGCTTCTGAATTCCATTCTCAGGAAATACAAGAAATAATAGAAAAGGCTGAGGCTCTGTCAGCAACTGAGAGTGCTTTGGATACTGGATTTGAGAAACTTCTTAAAGAAATATCTGAGGTTCCTCTTTCTCAGATCCAGGTGTCAGTGAAGGAGGAAACTCTTGAAAAGGAGCCCTCCGAATCAGAGCAGCAGGCCAGGTTCTTGGACACAAGGCCCCATTTTTACTGGGCAACCTCAAAGGGCTTGGAAATGAAGGGTGAAAGTGATTTGAAATCTCAGGTCAACCAGTGTGGTAAAGTGTTGGAAGAAGATGAAGCTGTGACTGATTTGTCAGTAAATCTTTGTGATTTTTCAAGTAGTAGAATTCAGATCTCTGGAACCCCACAACTTTATGTGGATCATGAAATAGAGACCACTAAATGTATACAACCTCCAGAGGACATGGACAGTGAAAGAGACAGCGGAGTGGGACAAAGGGATTTTCAGAAACCTGGCTTTGAAGAGGTTCCTAAAGCAATTAATGTTTCCAGAAGTAAGCAACCCACCCTTCCCCTGACAAATAAAAAAGACTCTACAAAAATAAGCAAAGTTGAATTGTTGCTAACGTCATCATATAATAGACAACACAAAGAGCAAGAAAAACAAGGTTTTTCTGATTCTGATTTTTCAGATGGAAACACTGGTTCTCATGCAGAAAGTTGGAGAAATACCTCCAGTGAGTGTTTTCAAATTTTTAACCCATGAGTCTGCTCTATGGAATGCTGATATAGAGGATGATTTTTTTTCTGAGATTAATTTGATACTATCAAATGGTGCTAAATTCTTTTTGTCACTCCATTTCTCCCATACTTTTATAATAACAAAATACATTTATGTTCTATATTCAAATGATTCCATAGAAACAGCTTTCTTAAAGGCTTTCTTCTAGTCTATCCTTGTTTTTTATTGATTTTAAAACTTTTACACAAAAATAAATTAAAATAATTTTTGAGGTTACAAAACATCTTTGAAAAATTTAAGTTAGTTTTCCTCCTGAAGGTAATTAGAATTTCTTAATTGGCAATCGAGATAGAAGTCTCTAGTAAGAGATGTGCCCAGAAAGTACCACAAATGGGCATAAATTTCCCATTTAAGAGCAGTGTTTTACCAAAGCTGTGGCTAAATATCAGGGGCAAAATGTAGGGGTTGAGCTTTCCTTCCATTTTATACTTTGTGCTGTAGTATTTTTGTTGACGTGCTCCCCTCATTTTCAGTTATCTCTACAGTCTCTGCCTTCTAGATCAGGACTTTGGTCAGATGACATCATGTGATTCCACCTAAATGTGTTGCCTGGCTGCTGCATTTCTTTGGCTTAAGCCTTGACTAAACTGTATAAAGATTTTACTCAAATGCTACATTTGTCTACCTGGATATGGGGTACTGGTTTCAGCCAACCTATAGGGCTTTTTATTCTGATCAGCTCTTGGTGTTTTAACAGAGAACCTCCAGAGTACATTGTCATGAGAGGTTACCTGATTTAAGTGATAAAATAATAGATGATGCTCTCTGGCTGAAACATTTTAACCAAAGTTGAAAAACCACAGTTGCACAACTCATAAAATACAATCTAATCTCGATGAAACTAGATAAGTTTTACTGGATTGCTGACTCATGATACTTGAGTTCCTTTATAAGTAGCTTGAGTACTGACTTAGGAATCTACCTTTAATCCTAATTAGTCAAGCTGAAGTTATTTTAATAAATGTTGCTGGTAAAAAAAAAAAAAAAAGAAATGCGTTTCTAAAACATGTAAGAATAAAGCCCGCACATTAACCTTATTGAGGTATTCCCTTACTAAACTACCCTGTGCATTACTACATAAACTGACCCATAGGACATTTGCAAATTTGCGTTTTCTTTAAACAATGTTGCCTCATTTAGGTGACACTATAGGCATGCTTATAGTGTACTAGCACCACTGATTGAACAACAAAAGCTTACCTTTAAAAAGTAGTTAAATAATCACCTAGACAGTGTTGAGAAAAGACATTTTAAAATGATAGGTCAACTAAGAGGTATAAAATGTTGCAGTCATTGTTTTATATCCCCATCCAGAATTATTCATTTAAAAAAAACTGGCAAGGGTAGTATAGAACTGCCAAGGAACCACCAATGGTATGCTAATTATGATGAATAACCTTACATTTATGACTATGGCTGAGCTCTAAACCAACTAACACCTCATTATCTTCTTTTGAAGGAAATAAATGTCTATGGTCAAATACTTTTGGAAATGATGGGATATTATGTCCATTATTGTTTTAGCATGTTAAACTCTGAGGTCTGTAATAATTATCCTCTTAAATTTGAACAAAAAACACCCTAAATTTAATTTATCTTAGAATCAATTTGATATAAAGTATATATTAATGTTAGGCAAAATTAAAAGCATTTCAAGAAATTATTGTTGAAAGAAGTGGTTCTTAAATTCATTCATTCATTCACTGAATCATTCATTGATTCAGCAAATATTTTTGAAATGTCTATTTGAAATCACTATTCTAAGTACCAAGAATAAACAATAATAAGTGTCAATATTCATTGGGCCTATTCATGATGAAGTTCTCACTGACAAAATGAAAAACTTGACAATTTAGAGAATTTTTCTATAAAGTTTAAGGATTTTTCTTATTTCTCTTAGTTCTAAATTGTGTTTTCCTTCTTTCTTTCTTTCTTTTTTTTTTTTTTTTTTTTTTTTTTTTTTTGGTACTGGAGATCAAACTCATGACCTAGCGCTTGCAGGGCTGGTGCTTATACTGCTAAGCTAAATCCCCAACCCCTAAAAACGTCTTTTTTAAAAAATAAGATAAAGTTATTACTGCATGATAAGATCTCCCTGTCACTTTTAAAGTCCTTTAGTTAAATAAAATTTAACTATTTTTTTGGAAAATTTTACTAAATCGTGCAATCCAAAAAGAATATATGTACTGATCTGGAGAGACTTCTGTGATCATCCATCTGTGATCCATTTGTACACAGATGTTAAACAGCTGAATCCTGCCTTCCATAGTCTTCAACTAATTTTGAAAATGTTTTGAAATCACTTAGTGGCTTCTTCAAAAGATAGACTGTTAAGGGGGAACATTCAAATTCTGACACAAAATAAATCATAAGCCTAAAATAGAGATGTAAACCACTAGATCATGTTTTCATTAATGTGGTAATCTTGTGTCTGTAATAGTTTATGTCCACAACTATTTCTTAACCAGGTAAATTGTTTTTTAAAGGGCATATTAAAAGTCTGTAGATGTAACTCAGTAGTAGAACATTCACCTAACATACTCAAGGCCCTGGACTTGATCGCAAACAACAAAATAACATTAAAAGGACATGGTAATAGTGGAGAAATTTTACTTTCTTTTGTGAAGTACTACTTAAAACAATCAAAATTAGGGAGGCTGTGGCATAATTTCTCTTTTCAACCTACCATCTTAGGGTTCAATGGTTATTAAAAGATTGTCTTTTTTCCTTTGTATTGTGCAGTGTTCATCGGTTTTGTCTTGTAACAGGTTCAGAAGAAGAACCCAATCCCGTTTTGAAACCTTTGGGAAGGAGTGCTGCTAGAAAAATGCCTTCCAAAAGTCTAGAAGACATTTCATCAGATTCCTCAAGTGAGAATAAAGTCTGCCCCACTGTTTATGTCTCACCTAAGCTTAGAAATGTTTGTGTGCTGTTCCCTGGCCTCACTGCATGTGGCCATGCACTGAAACCCCTAATATGAGGGTTCACAGCAAAAATCTTTCCCAAGTGTGCTGAAGAGGCTTACCCCCAAGCATTCTGGAATTTTGCTTTTAAATTAATGTGTGAGGTTTGCTTACTAGAATAGTAGGTTTCCCTGAAACAAAGCACTGATGTTTGAGTGTTTACTCAAGTGTAATGAGTTTTAAAGGACAGTGGTGGCTAGTAATATTAGTAGAACTAATAGTCATAGGTAATACTTATTGAATACTGTAAAGCAAAATTTGTCTAAGAATTTTATGTTTTGTCTCATTTAGTACATGCACGCACACACACACCCCAACCCTGTGAGAGAAGAATTGTTATCCTTATTTTATAGAAAGAAAATGCTCAGAGAGGTATAATAACTTACTTACATAACACAGCAGACCTGAGACTCAAATTGACAACTATCAACAGCATTTATGAATTTACCACATTATAATATAATAGTGTTATATGTCCAATGAATTTTATGATATAATGTTGAATTATTATCTGGCTTCAGGGATTTTCCTTTTCTCTTTTATTCCTTCTTTTCCATTCACATGTTTCTTTTGGATATTAGGATTATAAGCTCAAAAATTACCTAACACACAATCCTTTAGGTACCTTGTTCCTTACTGGGTGCTCCTTTAAATTAGTGAAGGATTTCTTGACTAGTAATAGAAAACACAATGTATTTAGGGACTTGTGTATCAGACAAATGGATTTAGAAGCCATAACTTTTAGGAGTTTTTGTCTTACTATTTTGAAGCTAAAATAAACCTCTGAGATTTCAGTGCCATGAGAAAAACTGAGTAAAAACCAATGCCAAGCTCATGATTGAAAACTGATCATTTTCAGGTTTAAAATAGTTTTTAGGCATCTGCATTGAAAATAAAAATTTAGAGTGTAAAAAGAAAAAGTAAAAGTCCTTTAATCTAACAGTTTCAGAAACTGACAGGTTTCCAGGGTTCTGAAGACAATATTCCCAATTTTAAGGGCAGTCTTAACCTTCCCAAAGAACTTCAAATCTTAGAGTTGGAGGGATCTTGAAGGTCACCCATTTCAACCTTTCCCCAGTGCAGGAATTTTCTCTAAAGCCTCCTCAACAGGTGGCCTGCCCCACATCTGCCAGAATGCCTCCCAGAGAAGGCAGGTCTAGTTCTTTGTTGGACAGCCCCAATTGTTCTTCCTTAAGTTGGTGATGGGCCTGAGGAGAAAAAAAACCCTCAACAACAATTGTTTGATTTAGCAAACTCCTTGCTTGTGAAGCACAGAGCTTTTTCCATGGTGCAGCTTTAAAGTATTCAGGAATGTGTAGGGTTAAAAAAAAATCACTATCCGCTGACGGGTATTCCTGCACGCTCCCTTCCAAATACCAATACCCACTCTCACACTAGCCTGCCAAAATTCCACTTAGCAGCTGGTCCCCAGTTACATCTCTTCAGTTGACTTCCCATGCAAGCCTCCAGAGGCATACGCAATCGATGATGCACTCACACAAATATCTGTTAATGACCATAGGTTTGGGAAGGTGTTAGTCATGCCGAGTATCGTACCCTTTCAGAAGAATAGAGAGGCTGTTTGCAGCCTTGTGCTTTGCCAGCCGATTGCTTGCTCTGAGCTAACCCTCTAACCCTTGGGAGTCAGTGTGCAGCAGTGTGCTGATGTAAGCTGCATCAGGGCTGAAATGGGAGCTCCTGCTATGGCACTCGTTCAAGTAGCTAATCTAAAGAGAAAGTATTTTGGGGAAGACATCTTGGTCGCACCCCTCACTGCATCTTGACTAATTGCTTCCAACTCCGGGAGCTCCCAGAGACAGTCTCATTGTTCTTTTCTCTTCATGGGTCAGCCATGTTAACCATTTGTTAATTTCTCCTGAACAGATCAAGCAAAAGTAGATACTCTGCCAGAAGAATTAGTACGTAGTGCTGAAGATGGTAAATATCTTTATGTATTTGCATGTCTGTTTGTGTATTAAGTTCTGGCTGGGGTGATTTGAGCAGTCACCGGGATGCAGCTGTCAGATGAATAGAAGAACGTCATTTGGCACTATGGGGCAAATAGTGCCTAAGTTGTTATAAAAACTGTTCTGACTTGGTGCATTAAATAGTGTGTGTTTTTAAGGCTTCTGGTGATACCATTGTGAGGATCTCATTAGAGACCCTGGGGAAGGATTTCTATAAATAGGAAATTGTATTTCTATGGGTATGAGCTGATTTTCACTACTCTGACTTGCAGAACTCCTTTTGAAGGAAGATTGGAGGGGTTCCTGGGTTAAGTTATTTCTGTGTTTGATTCTCAAGTCTCAGCATTTAGATCACCGGGCACAACCAGTAAAGCCTTAAAAAGAGAAAAGTCCTAAGAGAAGAATGGGAGAATTCTGCCTCTGTTTATATAAATAACTTAGACTGAGAGTAAAATTAATAGATTCTGAGTGTAAGGAGCCAAAAGATTTTCAAGATTGTCAACAGATCATGTATTACTTGGTTCATTTTTTTAAATGAATAGGGTAATAGTGCATTGGTGGGGTGAGGGATGGAAGATTGTTCAATTGTTAGACCTAAGGATTTATGTAAATGAATAATGTATACTTATATGCTATTTTTTATTTTTCTAAATTGCTTTCACAGTAATCGTAAAAATGTTGTTCATTGAGTTTTTCTATACAAAGTGTCATGACAGAGCCCTTTAAAAGTCTTTACTTTTATATAATAGTGTTGTCTTTCTCATTTTATAACACCCTCACTGAGGTAGGAGGGGCAAGATTTTCATCATTTTGCCAATAAGAAAAGTTCAGAGAAATTTGATGATTTTGTAAAATCTTATGACTAGTCAGTTAGTGAGAGTGCATGGAAAAGAATCTCAGCTTCGTGTTCAATTTCAGTGTTATGTTAGTACATGAAAGGACAGAGGTTGCACATCTCCTGTGATCTTAGTTTTTAGTTGAACAGGAGACGTTAAGAAGGCTAATGAAGAGTCACACTGGGATATGGATGAAAGCAAACTGAAAATCTGTCAGACATATTCTGCAGTTTCAGTTGTAAAATTGACATTTGAGTTTACTTTCATGTCTGTTTAATCCTTCTGTTAAAATGGTATTTATTCTCAATGTTACTCTTCTGAGTAGATCAAAGAGCAGATCAGGAACCAGATACAAATGAATGCATACCAGGAAGTGAGTAGCAGGATTTTTCTCAAAATGACTAAATGTTCTATTTGCATAGTGTTAAATATACTGAAAGAACTAACCCATTAATAATGCAGCACTTATTATTGCTAAACTTCTGCAGCCTGCAAAACTATCTCATTCTGATTACGGTTTATTTAAAAAATTGATATTGCCTATGTAAAAAACTTCATGGTTCTACCAAGGGACAGTTAAATATTTAAAATACGTATTATATTGCCATTACTGAGTATTATTGAGTTTTGTCAGTCTCTGCTCTTTATGTCTGCTTAAAATTAAGTTGGCATCTTCTGATTTCATTAGGCTTTTATGTTGTAGTATGGCCTTAAGCATTAGATCTCTTGTACAGGCTTGTTGCCCTGAAGCAATTTACAATATTCAATTTACTTGGACCCAAAGAAGAACATATTTCAGTAGTCAAATGTAATATGGTTGTATTTGTCTCCCTATACACCTATGAAAGCAAATTTTATGTCTGAGGTTTATCCTATGAGATTTAAAGCTGGATTTCAGCAGCAAATATTCAATATAAAAGACAAGCGAGCATCTGAATCTAAGAAATAAATGTATACCTGTGATGACTAATGTCCATCAACTAATTAATGTCCACCACCACACAAAGATATTTATTCCCTCTTTTCTGTTCAATCTTAAGATTATTCTACTTAGCCATGACTGCTGTTTTAAAGAAAAATGTTTACAATGTTTGGGAGGCCCAGTAAAGCATACAAACATGTATGTGATTTCTCAGCTCCCCAGTTTCAGTGGTTTTCATAAACCTATGGTATGAAGGCAGTGATATATGTGTCTTGCCTGCCCTCAGTTCCACAGTATTTTTAATAGTCATTCCCTGCCAGCCTTTGGATATGCTAATAGGCCTTAAAGGGGTAAGCAGCTAAACGAAGGAGTCATTAGATAAACGATGTGCTGATGCAAGAAGTCAGTGACATCTAGTGTGAAATCTGAGACTTTGCTCATGAGTTCTTCCTGCTAGCCGGTGAAGGTGCTGAGCTTTGGCACATGACTTGACAAATTCTTAAGAGCTGCCTAGGAAAGAAGACACTTCAAGTCTGGCCCATGTAAATATCACTAATGCAGGCAATATAAGACTTCTGCTTCTAAGAAGCATTAAACAGACTTTTGCAGTTGCTTTTGAACTGGGATGTGCTCAAGTCTGAGCATCTGACTTTCTCTTGCCATGTTTTATTCAACATTTAGCCTGAGGAGTGAAAGAAAATCTTATATAACATGTGCCTATATAGCTATATCTTTATTCATGGATTTGTAATTGGCTTAGACAGTTATTGATCAAGACCAGTAGACCAATTACATGCCAAACTCAGTAAATTAATTTCTCTTTTTAATGTTTTCCAAAAATGATTCTTAGTGACTTTTCACCAATAAAGACTATATTCTTACCATAACACAAAATCAAAATCATGATCCAAATATAACTTAAGCTCATAAATATAAAACTGACTACATTTGAATAGTGGGTATAGCTGAATTTGACTTGTATGCCATCATCCAACAATATACTTGGAAAATAATATGTTGGGGCTGGGGATTTAGCTCAGCGGCATAAGCGCCTGCCTTGCAAGCAGGCAGTCATGAGTTCGATCCCTGGTACCGATAAAAATGAAAAAAAAAAAGGACAAGAAAATAATATGTTGTAGCAAAAATTTTTATACTATGGACTACACTATGTGACATAATCTTACACTATTACCCAATATAGCTCACCCCAATACACACCCACATGCACACATCTGTTTACTGGAAAGTAATGAATTAAAGTAGGTATGTTAATAAGACTGTATAAGTGGATTTTGGAGTATACTTAAGTATGTGATGATAGATCCTGTGCATGTGAACTACAGTGCCTTTAACCTTTTTATAAAAACATGTCTGTTCATACATGAAAGAAAAGTGTGTTTTTAGTTTCTTTCTAGTGCCTAAAAATTGTCTTTACTGTGTGTAGGTCAAATTTCAGGGTTTTTTTCCCATTAGATTTCTTTCAATTAAAGTGAACTTAGGTAATACAATGGCCAACCTTGAGTCTTTTATGTTACACAAAGAACTATAACTTGATTTTTATCTATTTTCCTAATATCTTTTTAAGATAAAGTCAAGTTAATATATGTATATTGTGTTCAGAGTATAATCTAAAGAATTTCCATGTAATAAAATTTAATTAATTGATTAATTAAAAATACTCACACAAAGCCTACTACATGTCAGGTACTTTTGTAACTATTTTAAGAAATTCTAACTCTTTCACTATAAGAGCTATGATTCAACATCAGAAAAACTTAGGCATTTTGATTAGTAGGCAAAGAAAAACAGTTTTCTAACTAGAGATAGGCAAATGAAAATTATAATTCATCTTTTTATTATGTCTTCATTTACTATATCAGAAATAAGATACTATATGTGCTATATTTTTCATATTAAATTCTTAAATTATTATATCTTGAACCATTTAAACTTGACCTTGGGAGATTGAAAACTCTCTTTTAAAAAAGATACCTAAGTGTTAAATTTTTAAATAATATTCTTTCACCATTCTGAGTGGGAAACACTACAAGAAAAGGGATTCTCATGATCACTAAATGAATCAACCTGCTATTTCACACTCAGTAGTCAAGGGTACTTTTATTGAATTGTGTGCCAAGATCCTTAGTATCCAGATGAAATAGTTTTTCAGCTTGCAGCATTTTAAAAATACATCTCAAGGAGTTGAACCAATAAATATAGAAGTTGGCCTTAAAAACTCTAATGTGAAAAAAGTAAAACCAGTTCATAAAGAGACTCTTAATGTAATTAAGTCCAGCTGTAATCAGTAGAACTAGTATTTTTTAAATTAATTTTTATTTGGTTCAACTCCTTGCTAGCTCTCTCTATATGTAATTTATAAGATCTGCATGCTACTTACCTCATGATGCTGTGCATGTGAACTACTATGCCTTTAACCTTTTAATAAAACATGTCTGTCTAGAGATGAAAGAAAAGTGTGTTTTCAATTTATGCCTAATGTCTAAAATTTGTCAGAATAATTTTGAAATTGAGATGCTGCTGTTCAGTTTCTACAGTGCCTTCACAACCTGATAATCAGTTTTCCCACCCTGACAAACTCAAAAGGATGAGCAAGTCTGTTCCAGCGTTTCTACAAGATGAGGCAAGTTTGTCTTTTGTATCTTCAGAAAAATGGAGCCAGTGGTCATGATGGTGCACTTCTGTAATTCTAGTACTTGGGAGATTGAAGCAGGAAGGTTCCTGCTAGTTCAAGCCTAGTATGAGCTACATAGTGAGATCAAGACCATCCTGGACAACATAGCAAGATGCTGGTGAGAGAGAGACAGAGAGAGAGAGAGAGACAGACAGACAGACAGACAAAAACTGAAGGGAGATAGTAGGTTTTCTATGCCCAGGTCAGTGTGTGTGTATTTTACTATAGCAAAAATCAATACAGCAGTGAGCCTTGCCTTCCCAGTCAATGGAGGCAGTGTTGTTGATCCTGGAACACAAGACATGTCTCGTTTGACTCAAACAATGACTCTTTTTGGTCAGTGAATCAGATTGCATAAATTTGGGAATGTAACTTTTGTTTCAAAGTCAGTACAAAATGAGAAATCTAAGGAGAAGTATGTTGGCATGAATTAACTCTCCCTCTGTAACCTTGAGTTGGTTTGTCAAAGTTTAATCTAGGTAGCTTGTCTACCTTAAAAACATTTGTTAAATGGCAAATGACACAACAAGCTCTAAGGAGCATCTACTAGGTGCCAGGGACTTTTTATTTATTATTTCATTTTATTGTACAACAACCATGAGAGGTAGATACCAGCATTATCCCCAGAGATTGCAGGGAGGAAGCTGAGAGGTGAAATAACCCCATTCAATCAGAAAGGGGTTGGACCAGGACTGAAGCTAAGATCTGATTTCTAGACTGATAGTCTCTATTGTATACTGTGTCAACTAAGAACATGACTCTATTCATCAAGTACCTACTCTGTACCAGACTCTAACATCCAACTCTAACCCTACATGGTAGGTACTGTTTTCTCTACCTTAAAAAATAAGAAAGGCCCTCAGAGAAATTAACTCGTTTCTCAACACTCAACAGCTAAAAAGTAGATCTAGGCCTTTAAGTTGAGTGTTTGGACTTAAGATCCTGTGTCCTTATAATCATTATGTTAGGAGCCTGAGGTCTGGTCAGACATTCTCAGTCTTGGGTATGATACTAAAGTGCTGTACAATCATGGGTAGATTCCTTAGTTGTCCTGAGTCTGGTGTCCTAGTACCTACTTAGTGATGTTGCGAGGAATCAGTGGGATAATACATAGCGTAGTGCCCAAAGCACAGTGAATAGCCACTAAAAATGTTAACTGTTATCATAGTTTTTGCTTTTGATCTGATTCCCAATGGTAAAATACAAGCATTTGCAAGTATTCTTTTAGTAGATAGAATATGAGGAAAACTGTGGATAACATATAAATCACAAATACCCCCATCCTGGTCACCTTCTGTGGATCATTCGACCTTCAATGAACTGTATTTACAAATATTCAGACTTACATATATTTAACAGCTCCTATTATAGTTTAATTTAGAATGAACCACTCAGTTTTGAAACTAACATAACTAGAAGGTAACAGTAGCCACTCTGGTTTTATACCTTTGTAGCTCTGTGTTGGTCTTGGGTAGAGATAGAAATGAACCATGTAATAATTTAAGAGTTAAAGTACATCAAGTTCTAGTTTTTACATTTTCCTTCTCCACTGAATTTTATTCTGCACAGAAGAAAGTTCAGATTATTTGGGTTTGTATATCAGAAATGCTGGCACTGAAGTATATCATTTTCCCAAATGCAGAGGCTGAATTGGACAATAAAGGACATAGGGATAAAATTAGGCCTCACTCCTTTGTCTACTGTCCATTTGAGACGGCATTACTTACATTTGTTGAGGCCAACTACATAAAAAAAACTGTTCCAGGTCAAGACAAAGTCATATCCTTCTAAAAATTCACTAATGATCTGATATGCTAATGTACTAAAATATAGGAAGTGAATTGTTCAGCATGTGGGGAGTCTTTAAAAGCTATGAACCTTTTTAATCCTTGGAAGAGAATTCTTTTGTCATTCATGCGAGTCATTAATTTTGTTTTTCTTTAACTCCTTTATACATGTGCATTAGAATTGGCATCCATTATATTGATGCATAATCGCATGGTCATGGGATATGTTGGCATGAACTAACTACTCCTCCGCAACCCTAGGATCCAGTGAACTACTCCACAAGTACTCTAACCCCAAAGAAGCTCATTGTGAATCTTGAATTTTGTAGGCTGCCATCAAATAAATTTTAGAGATAGATACAATAGCATTTGTCACTGCAGCTTTTCTTTCTTGTTTCAGGTGGACATTTCTTGGCACATATTTAAAATAAATATCTCATTGCTTTTTTGTTTTTCAAGAAATGTATTAAAATATAATGTGGGTAGAATATGTAATTGAACATACTTTCCTATAGCACCAAAAAGATAAAGCACATTAATGCTATAGGAATACATAAAGAATAGTTTAAAATTTTAAAAGAATTTATGTATACTATAGTTGAAACATACCAAACATTTCTTTTTCCTAGTTTAATAGTATCTCAATGTGATACTTTAGGGAAGCTAGAGCTATTATAATAATAATGAGAGGAATGAAGGATGATGTCTTATGTTTTGGCAAAGTACTTAAACCTTTTGTTATTTGGGTAATTTTTCATATTTTTTTATTTATTATTATATTATACAAGATAA
Source organism: Cavia porcellus (assembly GCF_034190915.1). Lineage (NCBI taxonomy): Eukaryota > Metazoa > Chordata > Mammalia > Rodentia > Caviidae > Cavia > Cavia porcellus. The sequence continues at coordinate 48,471,591 of NW_026947492.1, forward strand.
CATAAATACATGACATCAGAAAAGTAACCAAAACCTCACAATACTGCTGTATTCTGTAGCACCTTGAAGCCACATTGCATCTAGAAAAATCACTGTGTTAATCTAATATTTAAGTGCTGCCCTCTCCTTATGCTAGATCCAGTGGAGGCCACTCATGTTACCCTGAATCCCTTTCTTTGGTAATTAACATTGTCACCCTTTGACCTAGGGAAACGTCATAGAACAGAGGATACCAAGATACCATCTTTGTCTAAACATAGATTTTAACCTTGATTCATTCTGAATTTAAATACTGTGCATATTATATGCTGTTTTGTAGAGTGATGACAGAGAAACAGATACAGCATCAGAAAGCAGTTACCAGCTCAGCAGACACAAGAAGAGCCCGAGCTCTTTAACCAATCTTAGCAGCTCCTCTGGCATGACGTCCTTGTCTTCTGTATGTAAACAAAGGCTCCGTGTTAATCTCTTTCCACTGCTCTAAACCTTGCTTTGCCATGCTTCTGCTGATTGCAAAGTGGCCTCCTGTTGTCATTCTCAGTCCCCAAGGGCACAAACATTTTCTCTAATCCATAATTAGCTTCTGGTGAACTAATTTTTTTTTTAAGAATAAGGAGTTTCCTATTCATTATGAATCAAAAATTTTCAATATAAGTGCTGTATTTCAGAAATAAATTTAAATTGCCAGCAGGTCTTATCACTAAAATTTTTCTATATTACAAATGGGGTAGTGATTATAAAATCCATTTGTATCAGATCCACTTTTATATACTATTATAGGAATATAACTGTACTTCTATAATAAACTGGTTGAATAAATTTGTTGATTCATATTAAAGAACAGAAAAGATGAGTCTTTGTCTTATAGCAAGGTACAAAACAGGGTTTTAAAAGGGAATTTTCCAAAGTATAGTTGCTCAGGTTTGATTTAAAAGCAATTGACTTTACATAGAACTTCTTGCATAAAGTGAGGAAGCTATGTATTCATGTAGTATGTGTGTAGAAATATACATATGTAAGTGTATATACACTTAGCTACATATTTTCCTAATATGCATACATATCAAGCATGCAAAACAAATGATTCTGTGCTTAAATTCTTACTAGCCTTGCATTTCTGAAACCTTTTTTAAAAAATCTATTTCAATTGATTTTCTGATGATAATCTAATATATGTCCTTGGGAAGGCTTTAAACCCCTTCATCAATCACCCATTTTCTACCCCTCTTGACCTCCAAAAGTGCATGGCTCAGTAAGCATTTTTCTAAATTCAGTGACTGAGTAACGTGGTAAAATTCCTCTTTAGTGCCTTGGAAATTTAAGCTATTTGTCACTGTGATTTGTGTGCCTGGGGTTTCTCATATCCTCTTTCTTTAGCATGGTAAATACTATGCATGCCTAAAAATGGAACTCTGAATGCCACCTACCATAAAATTACTCTGTTTTAAATGAGTACCTAAAATAACTTTGCATTTCCCTAAGAGCAACTTTAAAAAAAAAACTCTAGTGATATAGATCATATCAGGTTGTCTATGTTAATACCTTTATATACTAAACTGACTGCTTTTATCTGTAAGGTAGAGAAATAATGCCAGGCAAGGATTAGCTGTGTGACCCTTGTGCTGGGTTCAGGAATGTTGCTGAGACAAACACTGTATGTTTCTGATGTTTTTAGGTGAGTGGCAGTGTGATGAGTGTTTATAGTGGAGACTTTGGCAATCTGGAAGTGAAAGGAAATATTCAGTTTGCAATTGACTATGTGGAGTCGCTGAAGGAACTACATGTTTTTGTGGCCCAGTGTAAGGACTTAGCAGCAGCAGATGTTAAAAAACAGCGTTCAGACCCGTGAGTACATTTTGGAGTTACAGCATCTACTTTCTTGTAGTTTTCAAACCAGGAATCCTATAGGAACTAGGAAGGAGAGAAAGTAATCAAATGGGGGTCTGTGTGTGACTGTTAAAAGGAATTAAAGGGAAGTGTGAGTTTTAATTATTTTGCTGTGTGAAGCCCAAAGCTTTTTATTATTATTATAAAAGCAATGAGCTCAACATCCATTCTTTTGTTTTTCTTTACATCAACCCTGGCTCAGTTAGATGTGTGCCAAGACTGATGATGTTTTTCAGTAACAAACCAATAGTTTTAAACACTATGTTAGAAATTTACTCCCACCCCTTAAAAACATATTAACTAAGGCCAAAGGAAAACAGTGAATTCAGAAAATTTCCTTTAAAAATCTTCAAAATAATACTAAGTGATTCATTCCACTAAAATTTTTTTAAATGTTAAAAGTATAAAGGTGTTGGTGGGAACGTTTATTAATTATTCCTTTTCTCAATGTTGTGAAATTACTTTTGTGGGGAATTTTCATTATATTTTTAGAACTAAGGAAAATAGAGGTAGGGACATTAATTTTATATTCTCTGAGCTTCTTGTCTATTCACATCTCTTTTTAGGTATGTAAAGACCTACTTGTTACCAGACAAAGGCAAAATGGGCAAGAAGAAAACACTTGTTGCAAAGAAAACCTTGAACCCTGTGTTTAACGAGATACTGCGGGTATCTATAAATTCTCTATGCAAGAAAATCCTAAATGGTAACCTGTGCATTGAAATAGCTGTGTCTTCTTGGGTAATATCTGCACAAAGTCACTCACTAAGGGAAAAGAAGGAAAAAAATGAATATTTTCTGAGAATGGCCTTGTGTAAGATGATACAAATGAATGTATCACATGATGTCATGCATTCCTGTGCATTTCCTGCAGGCAGGTATTAGCTACATGTCACAGACAGGCAAATGGAGCCTAGAGAAATAAAGAAATTTGCTTGAGGATGTACAGTGGATAAAGTTTAGTGTTACGATCAGAATTATCTTCCGCAGCACAATTCTGCTTAAAATCGTTCAAGATTTCCATTAGTCTATGTGACATTCATCCTTTATAACATGCACGTGGTCCCTTCAGAACCCAAACTCTGTCTTCATCTTCATTCTTTCATAATCTTTTTTCTGGTCCCTCTATATTCCCTTCTGTACTTTTAAGGAAGTACATTTTCTTTCACTGCCGTGACTTTCTGTTCTTTGAGGCCCTAAGAGCCTTCTCCACATTCCTTCCCTAACAACTTCCTACACATTTTTAAATGCTTATTCCTATAAGAACCTGTCTTTAATAACCTGTTTCCCTGCCCTTTGCTGCCTTAGTTACATTGCTTTACTACAGATTGTTCTAATACTCAGCGGTTAAACTAGTAGTTTAATTTTCTACCTTGACGCTAAATTTTAAGTTCCACGAAGGCAGGGACCAACACTGTTGTATATATACCGTGCCTTTGGGCAAATAACATGTCTGCACCTCAATCTGAAATAGGGGATAGTTTTGGGATCTACAAAAGGGTAATAATAGTACATACTTACTTCAGTAGTTATAAATATGAAAAGAATTATTATGTGTAAAGTGATTAGCACACATTAAATATTTAACAAATATTGATTAGTAGTATAGTATCTATGATAAATACCAAAAAATATTATTGGAAGGAAAGATATGTGGACAGGTGAATGGAAAATAAACCTCACTCACATATACACATTCTTTTTTCTCCCCTTTCTCCAAAATGGATTATGCTTGCTTTCTGGTTAACAAATCATTTAAAACCAAAAATATAAGCAGTGTTCTTTTTTCTATCTTTCTGAAAACTCTTAAATTTTTTATTATCCTCTGATAAAGAAGAAACAGTTAAAGGAACTCTCAATCATCTACGGTTTAAATTAGTAACTTGTGAGTATTTTATAGTAAGTTTTTGTTTTGTTTTTGAGACGAGGTTTTGCTTTATAGTGCAGACTGGGCTTGAACCCACTATGTAGCCCAGGCTAGCTTTGAACTCATGGCAATCTTGGCTCAGTCTTCCATGTGTGGGAATTACAGGCATGTTCACTGTGCCTGGATTCTATAGAAAATTTCTAATTACTGTTTAACTATGACATACCCCAGTACCCAGGCTATTTCTGGATCTGCTACTTCAACCCTATATTCAAGAAAAGCCAGCTAATTTACATGGCAGAGAAAGGCAGGTTTACTACAACCAAAATGGAAATTCAAATAGTATGTCATAAAGCCAGATAGAGATTATTTTTAGAAGTACTATTATTCCTTCCATGATTATATATAATCAAGGTTTGACCATATTTTAGATAAAACCAAATCTTGTCTGCTTGACCATAAAAAGCTGGACAAAACTAAGTTTATCTTTTTTTTTTGAAAGACATCTTGTCCTTGTGGGATATTGACAGTAAGAAGTGCATGTGGGGGGCAGATCATATCTGGGAACTCTGTACTTTCTGCTCAGTCTTGCTGTGAACTTAAAATGCTCTAAAAAACAAGTACATTTTCAAAAGTACCTTATCCTCAGGTAGAAAACAGAACTGGAGTAAATCTGATTACATTTTTAGATTGAATTTGATTTATGTTCTATCTAATCTAAAAATATCCAACAAAATTGAATGATTGGCTTTTTAGAAAGCCATTGCCAGCTATGATATCCGATCCATGGTTTGTTTTTCCAGAGGAGAAAGAATGTCAGCTTTTATAAAAGATGCATTTTAGCTCTTAGAAACAGGACACTCGGAATAAGGTGACTTTGCAATATTTGAGGGACTTGAAACCTAATAGATGAGAAAATCTGATCTACATAGATGACTTTTCTCTCCATCTCTGTGTCATAACTTTGGCATAATGTAATGTTATTCATCATTTTCATTTTCTTCTTTGAACTCCAGTATAAAATTGAAAAGCAAATCTTAAAGACACAGAAGCTGAATCTGTCTGTTTGGCATCGGGACACATTCAAGCGTAATAGTTTCCTAGGGGAGGTAGAAATTGATTTGGAATCATGGGACTGGGACAACAAACAGAATAAACAACTGAAGTGGTACCCTCTAAAGCGGAAGGTAAGTTTAGAGTTTCTTGGTGGGTTGGTTAATTGGTAGGTTGGTTGGTTTGCAGCCTGGTATACTGGAAAAAACCTCCGTTGCACTTAACTCACAGTCTGATTGTAATTTGGAATCATTCTAAACTAGGGCTGGGCTTATTTAGCTTGCACATTCAGTAAAGAAAGAGTAAGAAAGATTTAGGGAGAATGTTTAAATCAGCTAACATAAATGTTTCTGAGATTTCATGAAGGTCATTTGAGTACTTTCATCCTGCAATGTGAAACATCCTTTAAGCTTAACTAACATATGTCAGATTTTGATAAATGTTCCATGTGTCACTTGAAAAGAAAGTCATGTTGGACATAATGGTATATATCAATTAAGTCAATAGTGATTAATAAAATCTTTTATATCCTTACTGATTTTATGTCTGTGTGTACTATGAATTAGTAAGAAAGATGTGGTTATGGATTTATCTTGTACTTTTAGTTTTCTTATTTTGATTTATTTTTCTTGAGGTTATTTTATAAAGTATATACACATTTAGAATTGTTTTATTCTAATGGATTAACAATTTTGTCATTCAAAAATATACTTTTTATCCTAGTAATATTTCTTGCCTTAAAGTCTATTTTTTCCGTGTTAGTGTAGCTGTGTCAGCTTCCACACACTTACAACTTTGTTTCAGTCCTTTAGTTTTCAAACTTTCTGAATTTTTATAGTTAAGATACGTTCCCTATTGGCAATAGTTTTAATTTTTTTCAATCTGAAAATATTTGTTTTTTAATTAGGTCATTTAACCAAAGTGTGTGTGGTGTAAATATTGATATGTTTGGATACAAATCTGATCTTTGTATTATTAGGTTAATATTTGTATTATTTTTCTTATTATTACATAATTACCTCTTTTTGGTTTATCATATACTTCCATTTTCCTCTCAACTATTATGTCAGTTACAATGTTTTCTCTTTTTATTGGTTGATATAGAGGTTACAGTATTCATCCTTGAGTTCAAAGTGGCCAGTGTAGAGGTTGGAGTGTAGCTCAGTGACAGAGTATTTGCTGGGTATGCACAAGGTCCTGAGTTTGATCCTTGGTACCGACAACAAAAAAATGTATCTAGTCTAAATTAGGAATTGTATGACTTCCAGGTTAAGGAAAGAAATTAAGAACATTTTTTAACTTCATTTATCCACTCTCCTATCTTTTATGGGATTTTTTAGTCATGTTTTGATTATATGGAAATTTTAAATTCCATTTGACACTATTATTTAATAATGTATTCATTTAGATGACCATTTTTGTTTCCCTATTTCTCTGTATCCCTTTCAGTGTCTGTATGTGGAGTTGTTCCTGGAGCTCAAAGACTTTGCTTAGTTCTATTTTTAGTGTTTATCTATTGGCAATATATTTTCACAGGTTTTCACTGCATTATATCTCTTTCAAATAAGTTGTTGAAAGATATTTTTGCTTAGTTGCTATCTTGGCAATTATTTCTCTTGGCACTTTGAAGATGTTATACCATTGTATAACTAACTTGTCATTTATATTGTAAAGTCAGCTATTAATCTTATTTTTGCTCCTTTGAAAGTTATGCATCTTTTTATCTCTCATATTTGCCTTTTATTTTTAACAGATTTGATATGAGTATACTTTTCTTTGTGTTTATCCTGTTTTGTGCTCACTGAGATTCTTAGATCTATATCTTGGTATCTTTTATCAATTTGAAAGATTGTTTAGCAATTCGTCTTCAAATACTGATTTTTTTCCCAATTTTTTCCAGGCTTTCAGGAACTTCTAATTACATGTATACTATATTTGATAACTCTATCTCATATGTCTTTTATGCTCACTTCTATATTTTATATTCTTTTATTTTATCTATGCTTCAGGCTATTTTTTGCTACCTGTCTTTCAGTTCAATAATTTAATCTATCTAGCCTAGCACTTGGGAAGCTGAGGCAGGAGGATCATGTGACTTCAAGGCCAACCTGAACTTGTATAGCAAGACTTTATGTTAAAAAAAAAATCTTGTCCATTTGAATCCTTTTCTGTTTTAATAATTCTTTGACATCTTCAAGTTGATTATTTTAATCCTACATTTTTAATTTTTCTCACTGTGAGGGTGCATTTTGCCTAAGGCAATCTATCGTAGCTAGAAGTGATACATACAAACAATACAAATTTCTCTGAAGTGTGATTTAAAAAATATGGTGAATATTAAGCCATTTTTTAAAAATTATTACGGTAAAAGACAAATTGCCATTGATCTCTCAAAATATTCAGCCTCACCTCCAACACAGCCTATCACTCTTGCTACTTCCTAAAGCTGTCTGGAAGTCTTCTTGTCCGAGTGTTTTTAGTTGTGCTGTTGTGACTGCATGGAAGTCCTGAATTGATTCAAGACATTTACCTTTCATGATCATTTTGACTTTAGGAAAAAGCCAGAAGTGACACAATGCCAGCTCCAGTAAATATGCCTCCCTTTCTATTGGACAGCGTTCAGGAGCAGAAATCACCATGTTTTATCATATTTCCTAAAGACACTCAGGAAAGAGGACTTCCAGCACTCTTCAGAGAGTGGCAAAAAATATTCTTGAAGAAAAGGGGAATTTTTTTAAGAGTAGAAAGTATTTATTGAGAGAAAGCTTCTGTCTAAGAAACACAGAAGAGGTGCTGAGTGGATATCCCAAGGTCGGATATTTTGAGTGGGATTAATGGCAAAATGTTTTGAAGTATAATAAATTTTTAAAACTTTAAATATTCACTGTATATTTCATTCATAGGTCATTCATAATAAAATAGTTCCACTAAATAGTTCCCAAGTGTTGCACAAAAATCACTTTAATCAGTAATTTCTAGCTCTATCCAGGTATGGGTATGAATTGGCAGATGATAGCTATACATTGCATTAGTCAAATGTCCTGTTGCTGAGATATAAGAGCTGAGACTCACAACATGAAGGAGTGGTGCTTAATTTGACTCACGGTTTCTAGAGATTCAGCTCATAGTGAGCTGACTCCAAGGTGAAACATTATTGTGGAAGGACATGACAGCAGAGATGCTAGTTTATGGTGGTGGCTGGAAAGCAGAGCAGGCAAACAATCCTGACAAAGAAGGGGTGACAGTCTAGAGTGAGACTCCAAGCTATACCCCATGATCCACCAAGACACACCAGAAGTATGCTCCACCAGTCTCAGATCAGGTACCAAAGGCAGTCAAGATGACTTAACTACCACAAACATCTTAGTTTTAACTAGTCTCCATTAGGTTCTGATGCATACACCTCTTGAAACTAAGACGCTAACCAAGCAGAATTTGAAAGTAAGACCATCTCTCATGCTTAAAATAATGTACATATTTTTAAGTTATTATCAGTCTTTGTTATTCTTACAGAGTCCTATACACTTAGTCTCTAACAATCAAATTAATACAGCTTTGAAAATGTAAGATTACCTCTAGCTGAATGACTACACAATGTATGTGTTCTGAATATATCTCAAGACACCTTTTGCATTTCCAAGCAAGCCATTCTGATTTCTCTACCATCTTTGAGACTGAAGACCATGAAATAATTTTTAGGCAGCCTGTTGAGTTTTTCCAAGATATACAGTATTGCTTTCCCAATTATAAAAACAACAGCCTATCTCTGATACAGAGGTAACTTTGAATTCAGGTCACTCATAAATGATACATAGTCCCAGAAAGGGGCCAAATGGCTCTGTAACAGAATATCCACAAACAAAATATTAAAAATCTGTGTCTCATAACTCCTGACATTCCTGTATTTTTCAGACAGCACCAGTTGCCCTTGAAGCAGAAAACAGAGGTGAAATGAAGCTAGCTCTCCAGTATGTTCCAGAGCCAATTCCTGGTATGTAATGACTTTCTATTTATATCTGTTCTTTCCTTACCACTCTCCTCTCCAAAGATTTTCAAGTAGAACCTTCTGATTCTGTGAATATTCTCAGTTTTGTTAGTCTAGTGTACAGTCCTTCTTTTTACTGTCCCCACTTTCTCCAACAATTTGTATCCACACAATGTAAAAGGCCTTTTCTTTATTCAGAATTGGGTATCGTGATAAGAATGAAACTTGAGTAATCTCTTTCATAGATGGGAATTGGAAGAATTCATAGAAACTCCTTAAGAAATCAGAGCTCGCTGATCCTCTACTCTGAGAGTCCGTTCAAGAGATTAAGCATTTTTGTTCAAGTTTACTGTATCATTCTTCACTTCGGGGCTTCTGGTCTTCCTTTTTAGGAATAAAAACTGGCAGGAAATGAATGCCAGCCTCTACACTATCTCCCAAGCAAGTTCCCCCAAAATATTGGCCCTGGACGCTGTACAAATGTTATGACTGAAATTAGGTATTTCAGGCTCAAACTTTTTTTTTGTAACCAGGCAATAAAGCAAGGGATATGAAGAAAAAATAGATGTAAGGTAGTAGCTGAACTAAAAAAAGGTATTCTAACTAAGTTTTTAAAATTTGAAGGGTATAAGCCATGGTGGTGCACACCTGGCATCCCAGCACTCTGGTGACTGAGGCAGGAAGATTACTGCAAGTTCAAGCCCAACCTGAATTGCATAGTGAGACAATGTCTCAAAAAAAATTGAATGGCAAGCAAACCATGTATTTGGTTCAAATTGCTGCTAGACCATCATCTTATAACTTCTGGGTCTTCCTAAAAGGCAGATTCTTTTGCATATAATTTATATCCTATAATTTATGATCAACATGCATAAAAATGCCAACCTCATATCCTATTTTTCTCACTATCACTTGGTAGTTGAGAGACCCAGGGAATTGTATGTTATAATAGGTTCCACGTTGTCTGAGGTTTTGCTCATACAGTTTTTCTTCCCTGGAATGGCTTTCTCTTCTCTTCAACTTACTCAGGTCTCAGATGAAGTCCCATTTCCTCCATAAAACTTTTTCAAGATTATATTAGCCCTCATTGATCACATAGTTTTCTAGAACATTGCAGCAACAACTTCACATTTCACTCTATATTGTATATTTATAGTTTTTATTTGAATTAATTTCTCTTGCTTAATTATAAATATTTCCTGAAAGCATAAATTATTTCTTATATTCCTTGTATATTTAATGACAACATAGGGGGAGTACATTATAGATGCTCACAAAATACAGCTTGGTCAATTCATTGCATTAAGCCATGCAGAAAAATTTGAGAGTGTTCTTTTATCCATATGCACCCAGCCTAGAAAGCAATACCATACTAAGTCAACTTGTTAGTAATTCCCTACCTATAGTATTACCTATTGTATGTATATATATATATGCAATATCCCTATAAAACATTTAGACACTTTTAATAAGAAAATAGACTGTAACTTAGCCAATATTAGTTTTGGTTAATTTACACTCAAATATATTTAAATGCCTTTCACCAATACCAGCTATATGGGTATTAATGTTTAAAAGGATTATTCATTTCACTGAGATATGTTGAATATAATTGTAAATGGATGATTCACAAACCTGCTATCTGATTTTATTGAATCAAGTAAAACCCAAAAAGGAGATGAGATACCCTATACTTGGAATCTGTATGAATTTTTTTCATTCTTAGGAATTATTTTTATAGAGTTATCTGAGCTCAGCATAGCCAGACTATGAAACATAAAGTTTAGAGTGTATAGCTTAACCAATTCAGTATTATTGAGCACTTGAGCTAGATCATTTTTTAGGCTGACATCTTTAGACTTGTTAATATCAAGAAACAAACAGTTATCAAATTTTTCTCTCCTTTTTTAAAATTATAGGTAAAAAGCTTCCTACAACTGGAGAAGTGCACATCTGGGTGAAGGAATGCTTTGATCTTCCGCTGCTAAGGGGAAGCCATCTAAATTCTTTTGTTAAATGGTAACAGCATTAATCAATTGGCCTTCTTCAGGTTTACCATTTAGCTTTGTCTTTGTTGGTTGGTTTCAGCTCTCTATGTCTGTGATGTTAAAATTCTTTAGTCATAGTTTAGGTGAGTTTACTTGGAACAAATAGAGACATGAATTTTACAAATCTATAACATGAATTTCTAAGGTTTCAGTTCTAAAATCATAATACTAAAAGGGGCAGGCTGAAGCAGGAATATCACTGTGAGTTCAAGGCTAATCTGAATTACACAGTGAGACCTATCTCAAACACACACACCCCCAAAAGAAAAACCAAACATTTAGAGGTTTTTGCTATAGATGAAACTGAGTCCTCAAATGCAGATATGTAAGGTCTTTTATGGATGTATCTGTTGGTGAGGTGTATCATATTTCTAATAGTGAATGTCACACTCTGGCTTCTCTGTGAAGCAGGGAAAAATCCTCTACTTCTTTGCCTCACATGTTTTGTGGTCCATTTGCAAAGATTCTTTGTATCAGAATGAAGATATTTGGAAAATGACTTGCTACATAAGCCCCTACTAAGAGTTAGCTCACTACAACTTAAGATAGTTTGAGTTTTTAAGTAGCAAAGTTTTTCTGTTATACATTTAAAGTACATGGCATCTAGTAAATAATAACTAGATAGATTAGTATGATCTCCTTGTTCCCTCTCATTTTATCTATATAGAGTCTACTGAAGACAAATAGTAGTTATTTAAATATATATGACATAGTTTAATACATATGACATTATTTATGATTCTCCCTATATATTTTTCTCATGAATGTCAGCCAGTAAAATTTTTGAACTCAGGTTAGTCTCCCATTTTTAAACCACGGTTAGACATTTTGCCTTTATAGGAGATGTGGTAGATTAAAGTTCACTCAATTATTGTCTTAAGTAAAGCATAAGTGAAAGCAAAAATATATTATTAATTCTCACATTCAAATCTAGCAAATTCAACAGGTTTCTTTTTCAGCTCCATAATAGTAATCCCTTAGGCTATCATACTCAGGAATAGCCTGTACTTACAAATTTTAAAAAACCCTCAAGTAATTGCTATTTATTAGAACTTACTCAGTGCAAGCACCATGCCTGTCCGTAAGTCTTTTTCATGTGTTATTTAATTCTAATATCAACCTTTTGACGTCAGCATCACCATTCATACTTTGTAGATGAGGAAGCAAGTATCTGAGCAATTGACAACTTTTCCTAAAATGCCAATAATTATCTGTCATAAGTGGGAAAGTTAGGATTCAAATTAAGTCTACCCAGCTCCATTTCCGGAGTCTTTCCAGCATGATGCACCTTTCCCTACCTTCAACCAAACCACAAGTACTATCGCTCCAGTCTTTTTCCCTCCATTACCAATCTCTAATAGCTGTGCTTAAGTGTACTAAAAGCATAAGAGTTCACTATTGTACTGAAATGTTCTCACAATAATACCTCTTTTTGTAGTACGGTTCTTCCAGATACCAGTAGGAAAAGTCGCCAGAAGACAAGAGCTGTAGGGAAAACAAACAACCCCATTTTCAACCACACCATGGTGTATGACGGGTTCAGGCCTGAAGATCTAAGGGAAGCCTGCATAGAGCTCACTGTTTGGGACCATTACAAATTAACCAACCAGTTTTTAGGAGGTCTTCGGATTGGCTTTGGAACAGGTAACATCTGTTGTATTTTTAATTTTCCATGAGTCAAATTTTCCTGGAGACATTAGGAATGTGTTTCTTTGCTTCTTTCTAAGGAAAACAGATACTCTATATCCATTAAGAATAATGAAATGAATGAGTAACGGAATCACAGGCTGCATACCAGGGCCTCTGGAAATGAGGATTAACAGGGTACAGTGTCTGTCATATGGAGCTTAAATTTTGTTGGAGTATGAGGTAGAGGACAGAAATGCCTTTAACACTACTGAAAACACATTTGTGGTCTTTCAGGACTAAACAGATATTCTTTGAATAATAATAACTAATATTTATGGAGCATTAGTCACTCATTTGCATTATTTTACTTAATCTTCATAACAGTTTAATGAGGTATTTACTACTATTACCTCCAGAGGAACTGATAGCCAAAAATGTTAAGTGACAGAGCTCCTGACAGAAAGATTCAAGGTTCTAAATTGTATCTGCTTGGCACTAAAGCCTTAAGCACACTTCCTAGGCATCATCAAGTGTCATCTCCAACCCAGTGCAGAAACCTTTCAACTCTTTCATGCCACTGATATATTTTCATCCAGCTTTTACATTCATGTGAAGAGAAATCATCGTTATTGGAATTATGAGAATGATCTCCAAATGGAGTCACTCAGATGGGCAAATAATTATACTTCTTTATATCATGTCCCAGATCTGTCTTCCATTGGTGATTATTACGAGGGAATCACACACACCATCCCCATTTTCCCCCATGGGTTATTCATTTTAAATGCAAAATTTCCTTTTTTTCAGGGGAAAGCTATGGAACTGAAGTAGATTGGATGGATTCCACTTCAGAGGAAATTGCTCTCTGGGAGAAGATGGTAAACTCCCCCAACACTTGGATTGAAGCCACATTGCCCCTCAGAATGCTTTTGATTGCCAAAATTTCCAAGTAAACCCAGAGTCTTCTGGCTCCTCCACTACAAATTACTACATAGATGGAACCTAATATGGAAAATCTGACTACAGGGACAAAAATCCTCAGTTTCTATCTGTTGACACTAATGAACACTACACAGCACATTAAAGTCAATCTGTATGTGTTTCTTTGATTACAAGGCCCAAGGGACTTAAATAATGACAAGATGCGTGGCTTGTGATTCCAATGTTAAAGATATTTGACCAAGCTAGGAAAACTGCTTTTTGAATGAAAAAGCTGCCAAGAAATACTAAATCTGGGATATCATCAACCAGCAAAATTTTCTAGTTTCCCATTGAGTGTTTTGAAGCACACACCATCTTGTGTTCCAGTCCTCCTTGATTATCGAAAAATGTAGCAGTTGTAAATAGATAGAAAAATATAAAGGAAAGTTTTTCCTGGGATAGGGTGGGGAGAAGAAGAATATCAGTGATGACAAATAATTGCATAAAAAGACAAGTATGTATGCTGTAGTCTCCAATAGAATATGGAATTCCATGTTATGGCAATATGACTGCATTTATCGCATTTATTATTGTCTTCAGAAATTGCTTTCCTTTTTTCCTGGTCTCAAATGTACTTTGGTGCCACCTACTGGCTAACATGGAATTCAATTGTTGGTTTATTTTGGCTTAGTTCTATCTTAAAATAGATCTCAACCCTATAATGTTTTATAATAGCATATGTTAAAAATTTTGCATAAATGATTGTTTTTCCTTACAACTTTACTATATGAATGCAGCATAAAGGTAGCCACAGATATGCTTTGCACAAAGTTTAAATTAGAATATAAATTGTTCAATTTTATTGTACTTCCTATATATGTACAATTTTCATAAAATATTTTGTAAAAACCCTAATAAATTATCAAATTTAAATTTTATTGGAAAAATAGCTTGAATTTATTTTTAAATACATTTTTATTAGTGCACACTAATTTTATAAAACACTGTTCAATATGGCATTTTCATACAGGCATATAATACATTTGATCATATCTATCTATATTACCTTCCCTTACCCCTTCTACTGTCTCCTTGTTCCCTAACTGTTGTCCAATAATACTACTTATTTTAATGGAATACTTTATATTAAAAATCCTGAAGTCTAAACTCCCTAACAAGGCTAATATAATTCTGTAGGGCTAATACTTCTTCATAATCTTTAACTCTTGGCATTGTTTCACTTAAATGGGCATCTTTGGCTACATTAGTAAGAGTAGAATTTGGGGGTTATTTCTTAGTGGTGGAATGTTTGCCTACCGTATGAGAAGCTCTGGGTTTTGTCCTCAGTAGAAATTTTTTTAAAAAAAGAATAGTTGAAAAATTTGAAGATAGCTTAATGTTTCATCTTAAAAAGTTTTCCAGAGATTATTTTGAATGAGTTTAGTACTCAAAATATTACTCCCCCTTAGGACTCAGTACTTATTTAAATGTGAGTTAGGAAAGCCTGGGTAATGAGCGAGCATGAGATCTTACAACAGGCATCTAGTAAATGTCATTAAAACCACTTGTCTCCCTCCCCAAATAGATACTAGAGCCTCTTATTTACATGCCAGTAAGAGGGACTAACCTAGGACAATGCCCTTTCTTTGTTCCCCCAGTCTGTTATGGGAGTGTTTAGTTCTGTTCTTGCTGAACTTGGAGAAGAAAAAAAAGAAGAAGAGTTAAATAGAGTTTTATCTCCCTCCAAGATTGATTGGAACACAGTAGCAGCAGTGCAAACCCCACTCTGCCTCATGCTATGTCACAGTACAAAATACTTTCTTGGCCCTCTTTTCATTATCTGTTTGACTACCTCCAGGCATCCAGCCTGGTCTGGAGTACTAAGGAGATTGATTGTGGTATCGTCCATCTAAAATGAGGATGGCCTGCCCCTTCCATACTGAGATCTCTTAGCTTTAGAAGATCATATTGGGCTGGGGATTTAGCTCAGCAGCGAAAGCGTCTGCCTGGTAAGTATGAGGTCATGAGTTTCACTGGTACCAAAAGGAAAAAAAAAAAAACATCATACTGAACAACCTCCTTGCAACTACCTGAAGCACATCAAGCTGCTTCTGAAGTCTAAAGGGATTGCATGCCACATTTCCTTCTGGAAAAGAAAATACAAATCATAAATTTAATCTCATCTACCATAAGAAGAATGCTAAGTGTGAGCTTCCTGAATTTTAAAATGTGATCTACCTGAATTCTTTAGGGATCTGGGTGACAGGCTTTTGAACCAGTGTAACTTTTAGCCAAGGACTCTGCTGAAACTTCAAAGCATATTTTCTTAAACTGAAGGCATTTCCTTGGATTGAATGTTCTGGGACATTTACTTATTTATAAACTCAGAATAAGCAGGAAAGGGGAGATTTACTAGACAGATACAGCCCATGGAAACTCCGGTTATGCTGGGGCTGGGACCAGATGCCTCCCCTCTCACAGAGAGGGGGAAATAGTACCTCCTATAGCTCTAGCATCACAGCTGTGCCACAGGGCCTCTTTTCTTACTTCTGCTAGAGAAATCTCCAGAGAAAACTGGTTAGCCTTTGACTCAGTCACCCACCTTTTGGGCCATTTATTGTAACCAAGAATGGATGAAGTAAGATCTCATGATTCCCACAGCAAGCCTGGGTATTCTGCCTACCTTGTGTCCATGGGGCAAATGTTCATAGAACAATGGAATGTTGTGTAAACACAGTCGATATTCATAGTGTTTTGAACCTCTCTTAAGTGAAGATACTTCAAAATTGTATTATTTTTTCAGAAAGAGTAATATTTCTTTTAAAATTTTACTTAAAGAAAGACTAAACAAAACAGAAAATGGGTAGAAATAATACATACATTCAGAGAAAAAATAAACAATAAGAAATCACTAGTTAATGTTTGCATACTGTCCTTTTACAAATAGTTGTTCAAGACACAAAAGTGGAACATATAAAGCAGGAATTCAAACAGCGAGACTGCAAACTGTTCTATTCAACTATCCAACAAAAACTTAGTAATATGGTTGTCAATCCTATATGTTTAAACATAACATGCAGTTATCCATATCTTCATTTATGTTGAGATTAAACAAACTAAAGCAGGCTAAAGTCATTCGGAACAAAGAATAATAGTATTGCTGGATTTTACACATGACACTCTGGGATTAGCACTGGGTACTGTAGTATCCCTTTTTTCTTCAGTTCATTTCATCATGCATCATAAAATAGTTCTCATAAACTGTTTATAGATTCTACACATGCATGAGTCTTAACATGTATTTCTATATTAGAGGGAGAAACAAAACAAACTAAGACAAAACAAAACATTTTCCTATAAACACATGAAACAAAAAAGACGTATAAGACCACTGTACAAGTAATTCTACCATAGTTCCTGTGTTGTCTTTTGTTCTCTTCAACAGATTTGGCTATATCATGAGACATTGTGTAATTGACTATATCACTACGTAACAGTATTAATAAAAATATAACTTTGTATATAATATAAAACTTCAAAAGCAGGCAGTTATCAAACCAGAATGTGTATCATAGAGTCTTGTCATCTTCAGTGTAGTTGCCTATACTCTCAGACTTGATACTGTCAATCATATCAGTTTTGAATAAAATCTGTCAATACCAAACAGCAATCAAACAAACCAGATTTAATTAAGATCAGTCATGATAAAACAGTGTAAGTCAGACAGGGCTCCAGATTAAGATAATAGGAAATTAAAGATGATTACTGTGCTATATCCTGGTGTTTTGGGGACAGCTGTCTGTGCCCTCAAATCTAATGCAAGTAGACAAACTGGGACAGAATAAAATCTATCTAAGTAGAGTGGTGCAAATAATGTGGGTTTTAAATCCTGATACACTATTAACAATATCTTCTGCCATCTTTTTAAGACTCTCTCTCCTCTTTCATTTCCCCAGGGTACACTGTGCATTTTGGGGTCTGACTAAGACCCTTGGTTTTAAATTGGGTGGGGGGGACAACTTCCTATTTACCTAAGTGGTTCTGAACCTTCTCTCTCCTGGACTTGATCTCTAATTGTATTCCTCTACCTATTAAAGCCTGTCTTTCCAACCTATCCACAAATACTGGTAAAGTTGCCTCTATTATTCTCTGGTTCTCTGTCACATAGAACATTGTTTTCTTGTATTTGATTTTCAGTCCATGTACTCTTTTTCATGTTAATTATATTTCCTATAAATAGCATCTTAGTAGACCCTGCCTCCTAATCTACTCCACGTGTGTTATTTTTTTTAATTGTGTATCAAGGCCATCTATATCAGAGATTATAACCAACCTTCTCTGCCTCATTTCTGTTATGCTCTTTTTTTTGCCATCAGTTGTCTGCTTATTCTTCATTCTGTTTTCTGCTCCATTCATTAGGCCTCTCTGCCACTGTTCCTGGAATTCTAGTACTTTTCTCTCTCTCTAGAATGCCTTGTAGTATTCTCTGTAGAGTTGGATTGGTGGTTGCAAATTTCCAAAGTTCCTCTTTGTCTTAGAAGCATCTTGTTTCTCCATTAATTTCTAGAGACTGTTTAGCAGGGTATATCGAACTGGGTTGGAGGTTATTTTCTTTCAGGCCTTGGAATATTTCACTCCAGGATCTTATTGACTTGATGGTTTGTGTTGAGAAGTCTGCCATTATTCTGATGGGCCTTCCTTTATAGGTTATCTGTTTCTTGTCTCTTAACAGCTTTTAATATTCTGTTCTTATATTGAATTTCTGGGATCTTGATTATTATATGTCTGGGTGTAGCTCTGTTTTGGTTGTAAGTGGCTGGAGTTCTGTATGCCTCATACATGAGAATATCATTTCCTTTTCCTATGTTTGGGAAGTTTTCCTTAATTATTTCTGTGAATAGCCTTTGTAGTTCCTTTGTTTGTATCCCTGCTTTTTCATACACATTCTTTATTCTCAAGTTATAGATCCTCCTGTTGTCTTCTAGCTTTTGTATTGTTACTGCTTGTTTCCTAGTTATTTTTTAAAAGTTCTTCCTTTCTTAATCCCATATTACAAAACTGTCCTCCAGTTCAGATAATCTGTCCTTAGCTTCTTTCAGGCACATTTGCCATCTCTCCATAGAGTTTTAAATTTCCTGATAATCTCTTTGAATCTGTTTCATGTATTCTATATTTTCTTTATATTCTTCATCAAAGGGTTCTCTTCTTTGTTTGAGTTCCTCCCTTCTTCCGTCTGTGTCTGCTGGAGGGGTGCTTAGCATCTCTTTTATTAATCTTCTTATATCTTGCTTTACTTGGCTAAATATTTCACTTTTGAACTCATCTATGAGGTCCCAAAAGTATCTCTTTATGTCCACTGGTGCCATGTCTGATATTGCATGTTTACTGTCCTCATTCTCCTTTGTATTTACCTGTCCTGGGTCAATGTTCTCAGGGTTGGGACCTGGGGACTTTGTCTTGTTGCTTCCTCTTCCCATCTTTTTTGTTTCTTCCAGGAGGCCCTAGTTTCTTTCTTTGTTGGTTACAATTCTTCTGAAGCACGCTGGCTAGGTGACCCTTCCCACTGCAGTGTGCTAGTGAGTTGCAAGCAGGGGCAGCGTATGGTGGCCTCTCCCCTCCGGATTAGTCAAGCTGCTGAGGCCTGCACTGTATTACTGTGCACCGCCTCCCTCTCAATCAAATTTCTGAGACTTCACTGCATTAGTATGTGCCACCACCATAAGGAATTGATTTCAGATAACCTATTGGGTCTTCGCCAGGTCACGTGACCCAGGCCTAGCTCACTCCACCAATCCCATTCAGGAAGGGAACAACTGACTGAAGTCACCGCTGCCTCTTGTACTTGCCAGTCCTGCCAGGCCCCAGAACGTCATCTGCCGGAGCCCCCCTTTCTGAGGAATGGCTCCACTCCTGTCATTCACCACAGGTTGATGCAGGCTCCCTGCCAGCTCAGCTCTCCATTTGGCTAGCCGATCCTAACCTCAGTGTGACTGCACCTCTAGTGAGTCGAAATGGTGGGACCTCGGACGGCTCAGCAACTTGCCCGGTGCAGCAGGAGCATGGAACCTTTAGCTGTTCCAATAATAGCACCATAACTGTATGTTTGATTGGTTCTTGTCACTTTAATTTCTTCTTGAGATGAAAAAATTCATCTCCCTCTGTTCAGGACTCCCCACGCTGTATTATGTTGAATTCTAAGTTGACTATCTCAGGGAGCCTCTGTAGCCAGCTGTTATCTATCCACCATCTTTTCCCATCTCGGGAGTAATATTTCTAAGGATCACTGGTAACTCTTTCCAGAGATCTAATTTCCCCAATTCATGCTGATGACTGCAGCTTTTAAGCAAGTAATGATTGTCCTGGGAACCCCCTGGCCTGCTCATGTGGCCTAAGAGTCCACCAAAAACATGATTACTATTTGCCTACTCCAAATTCTACAGTGGCCTCCTGCCTCTGTGTTTTCCCTATTTATGTTTTCCAGAAAACTTGCTTGGACTTGTATATATCTGCTATCCATAAATTCTGCTTTCTTTGGCATTTTACTCCCATTCAGTTTTGGGATTACTCTTCCCATTCCCTTGCTTGTCCTCCCTCCTCCCTACTTACTAATTTCACTGTTTCATGAAACAAACTATGCTCCCACATACTTAATTCAGTCATAGAACAATTCTTTTGCTTCTTCAGTTGGTTTGTTCTAAAATCTGGTTACCTTCAGTATTATAACAAGGAGATCCACTCTTTTATATTTAGTCTGTCTGTTAAGAGATAAGATTGGATTTCAGGTTATTAGTTCTCTATCTCGTAACAACCTTTTAATTTTTTCTCATCTTCTTTCATTAAAAGATGCTTCAGTAACATCTTGTATATTTTTAAAAAAATTTATTAGCACATGTGTGCATAATGACTTTTTGTTGTGGGTATTTGGTACATGTACATAAGACTCCTGTTCCTCTTCATATTTCTAAAAGATCTTGCTTCATTTCCTATTGTCTATCTTTTATTTTGCTTGTTACTTTATTTCTATTTTGGCTTTCTCATATGAGAGAAATTAGATGGTATTTAAGTTTGTGTGTCTGACTCCATTTAATATGTTTTCAAAGTACATCATTTTCCTACATTTGATGCAAATTTTTCTTTATAGCAGAATAGTATTCCATTATGCGTGGATACCATATTTTCTTTATCCATTCATCTATTTATGGACATACAGGCTGCTTCCAGGATTTAGCTATTATAAATAGTAATGCTGTAAATAATGGTTGCATGTATCACTCTAATATGATGGCTTCAACTCTTTCAGGAAGAAGCTTCAGAGGGGAATAGCTGAAAGGAGTTGAAAGGAATTTTTTATTTCTAGTTTTTAAGGAATCTCCTTATGGATTTCTGTAATGCATATACTAGTTCATATTTCTCCCAGTCATGTAGAAAGACTCCTTTTTCACACAGCCTTGCCAACATTTGTTATTATTTGATTTCTTAATGATTACCATTCTTGCTGGACTAAGATAAAATTTTAGTGTTGTTTTAATTTGCATTTCTCTAATGTCAAGCAAAATTAGACATTTTTCCTGTAATATGGGCCTTTTAAATTTCTTATTCTGAGAAGTGTATTTCCATTGCACATTTTTGACTGACTCTTTTATTTAATAGATTCTAATTTTTTTGAGTTCTTTGTATATTCTTTGAGTCCTTTGAGGTATAGCTGGAAATTTTTTTTCCATTCTGTAAGTTGTCTCTCACTCTGTTGGTTGTTCCTTTTGCTGTTTAGAAACTTTTTGAATTTGATATAACTCATTTACTGACTCTTGCTGTTATTTCTTGTATAATTAGAGTTCTATTTAAAAAATACTTATCTATGACTGTCTTTAAGGGTTTTACCTACTCTATCTTTCATCAGATTTAGAATTTGTTTTAATATTTAGATTTTGATCTACTTCAATTTTAGTTTAGTACATGGTGAAAGATGTGAGGCTAAGCTCAATTTTTGGTATGTGTAAAGCCAGTTTTCCCAGCGCCATTTGTTAAAGAGGCTATCTTTCCCCCAGAGAAGGTGTTTGGTACCTTTGTCAAAGATAAACTAGTTGAGGTTATTGAGAGCATCCCAGCTCGATCCGCTGCTTTCTGTGATGTATACAAGCTATAGGCTGCATAGAAAAGACTCTAGGAGACCTTCAAGCTGCATAATGATGTCACTATATGGCTCAGACTCAGCTGGAACATGTGGTCCTCATGCCACGGATTTCTCAACAGCTCACATTACAGAAATGAAATGTACTTGTCCTAAGAATAAGCAGTTCTGAGGACTTCCGGGAGAACATGGCAGACAGATAGCAGCAGCCACAGAGGCTCTCTGAAAGACCCAGCTTAGAATCCAGGAATGGTGCAGAGTGAGGAATCCTAAGCAAGAGGAGATATGCCCTGCTGACCCAAGAACGAACTGGGCTGAGAGAAACCAACTGGGAATGCAATCCTGGTACTATAACAGGAACAGATAAAGCCTAAGCATGGAAGCTGGAGCTTGCGCCATTGGAAGCCACAATTTGGGTTTCCTGCCGCCGCGGCTGTGTCTCAATTGGCTCGGCAGGGAGAGAGACATGCGAAAGCTCTGAGAACAGAAATCAGTGAACAGAGTTGAAAGTGGGATGGGCGGGGAGCCGTGCATCAACCTGCGGTGAGTGAGGGAAACTAGGACACTTCCACGGTCTAGAGGCTCCAATAGAGGACATTCTGGGACTGGGCCGACTTGCCAGAACAGGGCGCTGTAGTGACTTCAGTCACATATCCCCCTCACAAGCGGGAGTGGTGAGCAGTGCCTAGCTTATGTAATGCTCCTGGCTGAGACCCAGTAGGCTAGCACAACCCAGGTCCCAGCACCTGAAGATGACCTGGAGGGGTGGGCACTGCATAGGCT
This sequence comes from Cavia porcellus, assembly GCF_034190915.1. Lineage (NCBI taxonomy): Eukaryota > Metazoa > Chordata > Mammalia > Rodentia > Caviidae > Cavia > Cavia porcellus. The sequence goes on from NW_026947492.1 coordinate 48,493,892, forward strand.
GCCTGGTCCATAACTCCCCGGTGTGCTGCGGTGGGCAGGAACACCTAGCCGGTGCAATTTAAACAGACTGTGGCCAACAGAGAAGGAAGCTGGGCCTCCTATATATGCTTGCATATATAAGGAACAAAGAATATGGGAAGAGGGAACAACAAGAAAGGCCCCTCGGCCCCCAACCCTGAGAAACAGGCAATAGCAGACACAGCACCAATAGACATAAAGTGCTATCCCCAGAGCCTCATAGACGAGTTCAGGAATGAAGTTATTAATGACCTGAAGCTAGACATAAGCAGAATAGTTAGAGAAATGCTAAGCACTGCCCAAGAAAAAACAGATGGTGGAATGGAAGAACAGAAAAAGAGGGGAGAATTGTTTGATGGAGAAAATAGAGAAAGCATAGAATACATGAAGCAGGTTCAAAGAGATTACCAGGAAACTAAAAACTCTATCAAAAGCTGGCATAACAACTTGAAAGAAACTAAGGATAGATTATCTGAACTGGAGGCCAGATTTGTAATATGGGAGCATGAAATGAAAAACTTCTTAAAAATAACAAAGAAACAAACAGCAATAATACAAAGACTAGAAGATGATAGAATCTATAACTTAAGAATTAAGAACATAAAAGAAGAGGTAGGGACTCAAACAAATGAACTACAAAAGCTACTCCCAGAAATAATCCAGGAGAATTTTCCTAATTTAGCAAAAGCTAAAGATACTCAGATGTATGAAGCATACAGGACCCCAGCCACCTACAACCCAAACAGAGCTACACCCAGGCATATAATAATCAAAATACCAGAAATCCAATATTAGAACACAATATTAAAAGCCATCAGAGACAAGAAACAGATCACTGACTTCCAGGAGAACGTGGTGGAAAAATAACAGCAGCCACGGGGGCTCTCTGAGATTACCAGCTTAGAATCCAGGAGCGGTGCCGTGTGAGGAGTCCCACTCGAGGGGAGATGTACCTTGCCAACCCAGGAACAAAGTAAGCTGAGAGAAACCAACTGGAAATGCAATCCTGATGCTATAACAGGAACAGATAAAATCTCAGTGCGGAAGCTGGATCCCGTGCCACTGGAAGCCACGATTTGAATTTCCTGCTGCTGATACTGCATCCCAATCTGCATGGCAGGGAGAGAGGTGCGCCAAAGCTCTGAGAGCGGGAATCAGCCCAAACAGCATTGAGAGCGGGACTGGCTCGACATGCAGTGAGTGAAATGGGGACCCTTTCATAGACTAGGAGGCTCCAACAGAGGACATTCTGGGAATGGGCAGATTAGCCGGAACACAGCCCTGCAGTGACTTTAGTCGCATATTCCCCTCTCAAGTGGGAGTGGAGGTGAGCGCTTGGCCTGGTGATGCCGCGGACTAAGATCCAGTAGGCTAGCCCAAATCAGGTCCGTGTGCCTGGCAGTACACCCTAGCAGTGAAACATTCAGTAGGTTGACCTGGAGGGGCAGGCCCAGCAGAGGATGCCCAGGTCTGTGTCTCCCTAGTACACTGCAGTGGGCGGGAACACTTAGCCGTGGATTCAAACAAACTGCCACAGACAAAGAGGAAAAAAAAAAAACTGAGCCTCTTACATATGCTTGTAGGGAAGGAACAAAAAGTATGGGGAAAGGGAGCAACAAGAAAGGCTCCTCAGTCCCCAATCCTGAGAACAGTGATGCAGGAAAGGTAAAAGCAAAAGAGAATGAAGACAGAAAACATGCAATATCAGACATGGCACCTATAGATATAAAACGGTATCTCCAGAGCCTCATAGATGAGTTCAAAAATGAAGTATTTAATGAAATAAAGCAAAAAATAAGTAGAATAGTTAGAGAAATGCTAAGCACTGCCCAAGAAAAAACAGATGGTGGAATGGAAGAACAGAAAAAAAGGGGAGAATTGTTTGATGGAGAAAATAGAGAAAACATAGAATACATGAAGCAGGTTCACAGAGACTACCAGGAAACTAAAAACTCTATTGAAAGCTGGCATAACAGCCTGAAAGAAACTAAGGATAGATTATCAGAACTGCAGGCCAGATTTGTAATATGGGAGCATGAAATGAAAAACTTCTTAAAAATAACAAGAAAACAAACAGCAATAATACAAAGGCTAGAAGATGACAAGAGGATCTATAACACAAGAATTAAGAACATAAAAGAAGAAGTAGGGACTCAAACAAATGAACTACAAAAGCTACTCCCAGAAATAATCCAGGAGAATTTTCCTAATTTAGCAAAAGGTAAAGATACTCAGGTGTATGAGGCATACAGGACCCCAGCCACCTACAACCCAAAGAGAGCTACACCCAGGCATATAATAATCAAAATTCCAGAAATCCAATATAAGAACAGAATATTAAAAGCCATCAGAGACAAGAAACAGATCACTTACAAGGGAACACCCATCAGAATTACAGCAGACTTCTCGGCACAAACCATCAAATCACGAAGAGCATGGGGGGAAATAATTCAAGCTTTGAAAGATAATAACCTCCAGCCAAGATTGATATATCCTGCACAACTGTCCCTAGAAATTGATGGAGAAACAAAATGCTTCCAGGATAAAGAGGAACTAGGGGAATTTGCAACCACCAATTCAACTCTACAGAGATTACTGCAGGATATTCTAAAAATGAAAAATACCAAGATTCCAGAAACAGTGGCAGAGTGGCCACAATGAATGGAGCAGAAAGCGAAATGAAGAGGACAAACTGACAACTAGTGACTGAAAAAAAGCTCAACAGGTTGGATGGTAGGAACAGCCATTTTGGAGAAAACAAGACATCATAATAGGTAGTGCTGATTTAATATCTTCTTATTTTGAAATCCCATCAAGCTTTTGTTCTTCTGTCTCCATCGGTTTTAATGTGTTGTATCTTATTGGATTTTATTATATGTGATACTATAAGCAAAAACTTTTATAGACAAGGAGATTATACAGAAACCATTGTTCATTTTCTGTTAGTTGATTCTAAATACCCTGTAATACTGCCATTCTCTTGAATGGTTTTACATTGTCTTGATATGTTTGATGCTACAGTATATGAAGTTATACCCAAAGATTTTAATGGAAGAGACACTATGGTAACTACTATTATGTCGAGATTATCTTGTGGTGAAACACTATTTTGCTTGAATGCTATGTTTTGACCTGCACTGTTTTGTTGTTATGCCCTCTTTTTTTAATCTCAATCTCCTTTTTAGCATCTACTTTTTCATTTTTATCCTTTTAATTAAGGGAAAAATAAATAAAAACTAGCAGGATATATTATAGTAACCTACTTTGATTTCGTATTAACTTGATTTGAAATTCTGTATTGCTCTCACCATCTTGTTTTGACTGATTTTCCTCTATTCTGTTATGCTAGATAGTACCAAGTTTGAAAGTCTAGGCAACAACTATGAAGACAATAAGATCCATTATGATGCCCATTCTGGTTGACTATTATCTTCTTTTGAAGTCCTCTAATGTCTCCAGTGTTTTGGTTTTATTGGTCTTATTCTTTACTATTTTGTTCAATTTTATTATAACTGATGATATAGGCAATTCTTTTTAAGATAACAAGAGGCATTATGGTAACCATTGTTGATCACCTTGTGTTTTGTTTTTACATTATGTAATATGTCCATCCTTTTGATTTGACTGACTCTGTCCTAGTATGTCACATTTGGTTTTACTTTCTTCAAAAAAAAAAAGTAATAAGAACTGTGGGAGTAATAAAACCCAAAATGTGTAATAGTCATTGTACAAAAGAAAGGAAAAGAAAGTTCTCTAAAAGATATAACTGCATATATATTTAAGTGTATAAGATAGATAACCATATTACTGAGTTTTGTTGGATTATTGAACAAAACTTTTTGCAGTCTCACTGTTTGAAAGTCCCCTCTATATGCTTTAATTTTGTAACTTCAACAACTATTTCTAAGATGACAATATGCAATTAACCAATGATTTCCTACTGTTTATTTTTTCTGAAATTCTGTATAAGTTGTATGCTTTTTCTGTTTTTTTTTTCTTTTTTCTCCTTAAATAAAATTTAAAAAAAAGGAAAGAAACAGGTCACTTACAAGGGAACACCCATCAGAATTACAGCAGACTTCTCGGCACAAACCATCAAATCACGAAGAGCGTGGGGGGAAATAATTCAAGCTTTGAAAGATAATAACCTCCAGCCAAGATTGATATATCCTGCACAACTATCCCTGGAAATTGATGGAAAAACAAGGTGCTTCCAGAATAAAGAGGAACTAGGGGAATATGCAACCACCAATTCAACTCTACAGAGAATACTGCACGATATTCTAAAAAGGAAAAATACGAAGAATCCAGATATAGTGGCAGAGAGGCCACAATGAATGGAGCAGAAAACAAAATGAAAAAGACAAACTGATAACTAATGACAGAAAAAGAGCTCAAGAGAAATGAGGCAGAGAAGATTGGATGATAGGAACAGCTATTTTGGAGAAAACGATGTCATAATAGGTAATGCTGATTTAGTATCATCTTGTTTTGAAATCTCATCAAGCTTTTGTTCTTCTGTCTCCATTGGTCTTAACATGTTGTATCTTATTGGATCTTATTACATGTGGTAGTATAAACAATAACTTTTATAGACAAGGAGATTATACAGAAACCATTGTTCATTTTCTGTTAGTTGATTCTAAATACCCTGTAATACTGTCATTCTCTTGAATGGTTTTACATTGTTTTGATATATTTGATGCTACAGTATACGAAGTTATACTCAACGATTTCAAGGAAAGAGACAATATGGTAACTACTTTTATGTCGGGATTATCTTGTGGTGAAACACTATTTTGCTTAAATGGTTATGTTTTGATCTGTGCTGTTTTGTTTTTATGCCCTCTTTTATTTCAATCTGCATTTTATTATTTACTTTTTTATTTTTATCCTTTTAATTAAGGGAAAAATAAATAAAAAATAGCAGGATATATTATAGTAACCCACTTTGATTTTCTATTAACTTGATTTGAAGCCCTGTATTGCTCATTGTTTTGACTGATGTTCCTCTATTCTGCTTTGCTTGATAATACCAGGTTCGAAAGTTTAGGCAACAGCTGTGAAGATAGTGGGATTCATTATGACGCCCATACTGGTTGACTATTATCTACTTTTGAAGACCTGTAATGTCTCCACTGTTTTGGTTTTGTTGGTTTCGTTCTTTACTGTTTTGTTCAATTTTATTATAACTGATGATATAGGCAATTCTATTTGATATAGCAGGAGGCATTATGGTAACTATTGTTGATCACCTTTTATTATGTTTTTACATTATCTATTATGTCCACCCTTTTGATTTGACCAACTCTGTTCCGTTATGTCACATTTGGTTTTACTCTCTTCAAAAAAAGTAATAAGAACTGTGGGAGTAATAAAATCCAAAATGTGTAATAGTCATTGTACAAAAGAGAGGAAAAGAAAGTGCTCTAAATGATATAACTGCATGTATATTTAAATGTATAATATAGACAACGATATTACTGAGTTTTGTGGGATCATTGAACAGAACTGTTTGGTCTCACTGTTTGAATATCCACTATATAAGCTTTAATTTTGTAACTTGAACAAATATTTCTAAGATGGCAATATGTAATCCATTAACTAGTGATTTCCTACTGTTTATTGTTTTTCTGAAATTCTGTATAACTTGTACCCTTTTTCTGCTTTTTTTTTTCTTTTTCTCCTTAAATAAATTTTTTTTAAAAAGATAAAGTAGTTGAGTGTTCTTGGGGTTGTTTCTGCATGTTTTAATGTGTCCCATTTGTCCATAAATCAGTTTTTGGGCAATACCACACTGATTTTTTTTGGACCAGGGATCGAACTCATGACCTCTTGCTTGACAGGCAGGTGCTTATGCCACTGAGTTAAATCCCCAGTAGCCATGCTGTTTTTATCACAGTAGCCTTTAGGTATAACTTGAAGTCAGGTATTCTGATGCCCCTTCCTTGCCCTGGTTACCCAGAATTGATTTTGCTATTCTGGGTATCTTATTTTATGTTAATTTCAGGATTTGTGTGTATCAGTTTTGGAATTATTGCCATTTTGACAATATTCATTATTGTCTATCCAGCAATAGGAGACATCATTCCATTTTCTGATGTCCTCTTTGATCTCCTGTTTCAGAGTAGTATAGTTTTCATTGTAGAGATCTTTAAGTTCCTTGTTTAAATTCATTCCTAAGTACTGTGTTTAATTTATTTTGGTGCTATTGGAATGGTATTTTTTCCTAATTTCCTCCTCAGTGAATTCATTATTGGTCTCCAAGAATACTATTGATTTGTATGTACTGATTTTCTATCCTGCTACTTTGCTAAATTTAGTTATTAATTTTAAGAGCCTTTTGATGCAATGTTTTTGGGTCCTCTATGTAAAAGAACATGTCATCTGTAATATAACTTGATATCTTCCATTCCTGTACATATCCCTTTTATCTCTTTCTCTTGCTTTATTTCTCTGTTTTAAGTACTATATTCAACAGGAGTGATGACAGTGATCTTTATCTTGTTTCCGATTTTAGAGGTATTCAATGTGATGTTAGCTACTGGTTTGTCATATATGGCTTTTATCAGATTAATGTATGATCATTTTGTATCTTTTTTCTTCTGGATTTTTGTCTTATATGGGTATTAGATTTTGTCCTTTTTAAAAAGACAATAAAACAAAATAAAGTAGAATAGGGCCAATCAAAACAAAACAATGAAAGCAATACAGGATTTCAAAACATGATAATAGGAAATCAGCAATGACTACCATGACTCTTGTTATCTTAATAATAGCCACCCATACCATCAAACATAATAAAATAAAAAATCAAAATGGAATAAAACCAATCAAAACAAAACAATGAAAGCAATATAGGACTTCTATAAAAGATAATGGAAAATCAAAATGGCTACTACATCTTGTTATCTTCAAGATAGCTGCCCATGCCATCAGACTTAATAAACTCAAGCAAAACAGAATAAAACCTAACAAAACAAAATAATGAAAATGATACAGAACTTCAAAACAAGATAATAGAAGATTAACAATGGCCACTACCTTCCCTTTTTAGACTTTTTCTCCCCTGAGACTTGCACAATATCTATCGTCCATTTTGGTTCTCATGAATTCCTTACATTTTTTATACTAGGGAGGAACACAATGTTTACCCATTATGAGTTCAACACCCATGAGCATGTTGTCAGGTTGCATCCATTTTCCTACAAGAGCCTTAAGATTATCCTTCTTTATAGCTGAGTAGCTTTTCATTGTATAAAAGTGACATATCTTCCTTACTCACTCTGCAGTTGATAGGCAAGTTACCCCTGCTTTTTTCTAGTTCCTTGTCACATGGAGCATTGTTTTCTCTCCTTTGACTTTAAGTCTGTGAGTTTCCTTTTGAGTTAAATGTCTTTCTTATACTCAGCATATTGATGGAACTTGTTTCTTGATCCACTCTTCCTGTGTTTATTTTTTATTGGTGAACTAAGGTCATCTACGTTAATGGTTGTGACCAACATGCACCGGCTTGTCTCTACCATGCTATATTCTTTTTACTGGCTCCCTACTTTTTCTCTGCATTTGATTGCCTGCCCCACATGGTGGCCCCCCTCTGCTGTGGTTCCTGGAACCGTGATCATCTTTTTATCTCTCTAGAATATCCTTCAGTACTCTTTGTAGGATTGTTTTGATGGTCATGAATTCCTTCAGCTGTTCTTTGTCATGTAAGTATCTGATTTTTCCATCTTTTTTTTTTTTTTTTTTGTCTTTTTGAGACAGGGTCTGTCTTAGTTACTTTTTACTCATTGTTGAGACAACATACCCAATTCCCACAGTTAGGGAAGGAATGATTTGTTTCTTTCAATTCTTGGAAGTTTCAGTCCATACTCAGTTGGCTCCAAGGCAGTGTGGCATGGCAGGACAGCCATTCGTGGGGGGCTGCAAAACAGCAAAAGCAAAAGCAAAAGAGCGAGACACACCTTCTTCCTACTGTTACATAGTGTGGTCACTCCACCCCTACGTGTGTGGAATACTCACATTGCCAATCCCAGTGCTAGACAACAAACCAATCACAAATGCTAGATTCAGCCACATCCATATTACAAGAGGCCTGGGGGTCCAAAGGCATATATAATCTATAACAGGGTGTTACTATGCAGTTCAGGCTGGCCTTGAGCTCAGTTTTGTAGCCCAGGCTGATCTCAAACTCACAATGATCTTCCTGCTTCAGCCTCTCAAGTGCTGGGATTACACAGGTGTACACCACCAGGTCTAGAAATCCATCAATTTTTAAAGATAGTTTTGTAAGTTACATCAATCTGGGATGGAAGTTGTTTTCTTCCAGGACTTGAAATACTTCACTCCGAGCTCTTTTTGATTTGATGGTTTATACTGAGAAGTCTATCATGATTCTGATTGGTTTTGCTTTATAGATGATCTGTTTCTTTAACAGCTTTTAATATCCTGCTTTTGAGCTGAATTTGTGGGATCTTGATTATTATATGTCTGGGTATACATTTATTTTGGTTATGGCTAGGTGGACTTATATATGCCTTGTTTATCTGAATGCCAGATTCCTGTGTTTGAAAATTTTCTGCTATTACTTCTGTAAATAGCTTTTTTATTTCATTTGTGTTGACCCCTGATTCTTCACTGATGCTTATCACTCAAGTTATTTTTTGTATCATCTTATAGATATTGAAATGTTATTTTTTGGTTCCTTGTTGTTTTTAAAAGATCTTTCTTTTCACAATTTCAAGGTGCGATCCTGTCTTCAAGGTCTGAAAGTCTATCTTCAGTCTCTTGAAAGTGGTTTTGCCAGCTTTTGATAGTTTTTAATTTCCTAGATATCTCTTTGAATCTGTTTCATGCATTGTGATTCCTTCCTATATTGTTCACTCAAGGTTTCCATCATTTTCCTGTGCTCCTCTTTTTATCTATGTCTTCTTTAGATATGCTCAGCAATTCTTTCAGTATGTTTGCGATTTCTTCTTTTACCTGAGGCATTATTTCTGATCTGGTTACTTTTACATCTCATGAAGTTATTTCTTTACTTCAGTTGCTATCCTGTCAGAGATTTCAGGTGCGACTTCCGTTTTCTTCCATGACTGTATCTCCCAGATTTATTCTGTGTGACCTGGAGGTCTGAGATTGCCTTTGTTTGAGCTTTCCTTATTGGTAGATTTTATAACTGTCTTAATTTCATAGTTTACTATTGGATTGTTTGAACTTTTATGCCTTCTTGTTTCAGTGTTGCTAATTCATATATGTATGGAAATTCTCAAAATTGAGAGTAAAAAGGCAATATATAGTATCAATCAATCAAAGAGTTGGTTCTTTGAAAGAATAAACAATATAGACAATTCTTAGCCACCCTTAACAAAAGGGAAGAAAAGATTCACATGCATGCAATTAGAAATGAAAAAGGCAAAATCACAACAGACACTATCACTATAAAAACCAGTACTCCAACAAACTAGAATTTTTAAGTGGGTGGATTCCCATACATATATGAATTAGCAATCCAAACCCAGACCTAATTTAAGGAGGTAAATCATGGGTTTGAATTGCTACTGTTTTTTCAAATATCTTCAGTTTCATGATATTATTTGAGTCATTGTTTTCCTAATGTGAGCAATGACTGGAATAAAATTCTCTCTTAAGACTACTGTTATCAGATGCCATAGATTGTGGTGTATTGTACTGGCATTATTTCTTGATTCCAGGAATTGTTCAATTTCTTCTTTGATTTATTCTGTGACCCACTGAGTGTCTAGAAGTGTGTTGTTCAATTTCTAGGTGTTTATAAATTTTGTGGCATTTTTTTGTGATTCAATGTACAGTCATCTAATTGCACACAGGGGTGATTTTGATTACTTTGTATTTATTTAAGAAGGTTTTGGGGGCTAGTATATGTTCTGTTTTGGAGAAAATCCTATGTGTTGCAGAGAAGAATATGTATTAGGTGTAGCAGATTAAAACCCTCTGTAGAGATCTTTTAAATCCATTTTGTTCAAAGGTATGATTCAATTCTAACATTTTTTGTTGGTTTTTGATTTAGTTGATCTGTTTCTTTGTGTAAGGGAGGTAATAAGGTCACCTACTGTGACTGTATTTGTGTTTATTTGATCTTTCTAAAATTTAAAAAAGTTTTTATAATATATGCTTACATTATATAATGTTTACATTCCTACTTCAGAGTTGGTAAATATACATAACATATTTTAATTTTTGTATGTCTAGTAGCTTTTGCTTTATAAAATTAAGTGTTTCAATATTCAGTCCTATATAATTGTTATTTCTTCCTATTGGATTGTCCCCTTCTAACTTTCCACAACAGATGTGATCATTTGCTACAAACATATGCTTATAAAATATTTTTTAAAAATAAAAATTCATTGTCTATTAAGGCTCATCAGCATTTTCTTTAGAATCATGACTTGGAAGACACTAAATTTGACCCCAAAAAGCAGTTACTATAGGAATAGTCAACTGTTTTTAATTATTTCACAGCATCAATATTATTCTGAACTTTAAATTTTGAACTTAGCTATAAACATACATGTTTAATGGCTACATAATATTCTGTCATGTAAATATATCATAATTGTCTTAACATTTTCCTTGTTGGGATATTTAGGTTTCAAACTTTTGGTTATTATAAACTGTACTACAGTAAAATGTTTCTTTCAGATTTCTTCCCAGAAAAAGATCTCCCCAGAAAGGTAATTACTAGTTCAAAAGTCTTAAAAGATTTTAAGTTTTCTATAATACTGTCAACTGGCTTTTACCAAAAGACTGCCTATGTCACTACACCTTGCCAACACTGAGCAGTTATAAATTGAGGGAAAATTTTTGGACTAGTTTTATAGATGAAAAATATCTAGTTTGGGACTTCCTGAAAAATGATAGAACACTAAGCAGCAACAAATCAACTTGTTGATTTGTTCCAAGTTTGGAATCCAGACACTGGCAAATAACAACTTGGAAAAGAAAAGGGGGGGATAGACCCCTGGGACCAAGGAAGTAAAGAGCGAAAATTAAAATTTTGAATAAAAGTCTGCCCAGGATGCCTGCCAAGACCAACCAGATATGTCTGGAAGGCCCCACAACAGAATACTTCTTTTATGTAAACCCATCTTAGCTGCTCATGTGGAACTGATGATCTTACAATGTAACTTAAAATGTAACAGAACATTTTTTCCTTTTTATAACACATGCTTTATACAACTAATAGCCTTATGATGTAACCTGAAATGTTTAAACGCCTTCAGCAATCCATGATCCCTCCAATTGTATGCACCAAATCTGTGTATGTACCTCCCCACTCACTTTCCCTTTAAAAACCCTGAAACCTGCTGGGCTGGGCCCTCACTCTTTGGAAGAGATCCTAGTCAGAAGCCCACAGTGTAATAAAATGCCTCCTTAACTTCTTTGCTGTTTCTTTCTGTGTTTAATCTGTCTTCCATAACAGAAGGATCCAAAAGGAAAATTGGAGTCCACAGAAAAAGTGAAGAGACAGAAACCAACATCAAAAAGGAGGGCACAGTCTGCACTTTGTCCCCATCTCCTGGCACATGATGTGAGACAGGAGGATCCATCAGTGAGGGCAGGTGACGTCAGAGGCCTCCAGGGAGAAATGCTCCATAGCATGGAGCAGTGGGTGTGTGACACCAGCACTAGAAACGACCTTGGTCCCCTGCTGAAGTGCTTGACTGGGCACCATTTTCGGGCGGGGCCAGCTAAACCTGGGATTCAGAGCAGCCATGGGTTGGCTTCATTTCAGGGCTCTGAGTGTTGAAATTCCACCATCACTGGAGTGAGCGACAACTTCAGGAAACATCCAGAGTCAAGAAACCATGGTCAGGTCAACAAGAGACACCCAGAATATTGTAGGCTGAACAGCTCAGGCCCTGACCCCATGACCAGAGATCTTGACCAGAATCAGCCTGAATTTCTGTGTATTTGAAAATATCAGAACTGGTATCCAGCCCAAATCCTACTGCAGTCTTGCTGGGATTGTCCTCAACCCTGCTCTAATAATACTGACAGTTTGCTTGGGATTATCCAGCACATGACTGGATTCTGGCTGCCTCCTTTGTCTACCAGCAATAGCAGAGTCATGCCCTGAATGGGACACTGTCACAAAACTGTAGCCAAGAAATCACAGAGAATTTTTTTTCTTTTGTTGTTTACTTGGTTCTTTTTTTTTTCTTGTTTGTTTTTGTTTTTCATGTGTGTAAACATTAGTTTTAGTTTAGTTTTGTTCTTGTTCTTGTTTTTTCCTTCTTTTCCTTCTGTCTTCTTCACCAGTTTCTCGAGGCTTGCATTATCTTTCTTTGTCCTTTAGCCTTGCTTCTAATCTCTTTCATTTATTTCTTTATTTTTTCTTCTTATCCCTTTTAAATTTTCTTCCATTAGGGTAAAATGACTCCACTGAGTGAATATTTACTGCACGTAATTTTCTGATTTGTGTCAGATTTTGTCATATAACCATAACTCTTGTACATATGGTTAATTCTGGCAAATTAATAAGTATCACAATTTGTCATCACCTAGTCTGTGCTTGATGACTTTGTTATTACTGACTATATTACATTAGCCAAGGTGACAGTTATTGTGATAAATTTATCTTCCTTACATACCATTACTTAGATTGCTTGAGGATCATAAACAATATTATAGCCCAGTACCAAAGAACTGACTGCTAGACCAAGCAGTCAGCAACCCTTCATTCATAATAAACTGATGGGGCAGAATCTTAGGACAGACTGAAGAGCCAAAAGCCAGCTATGCCTAGAAGACATCTTTGAAAAGTAGTAATTTTAAAGAAGTTTTGATATTAGCAGTAAAACTACCTACCACAAGCAATTTACAGGTCTCAATCCAGAGAAAAAATAAAGAAAATAGAACACATGGAGCCAATATACATCCCATGACCCGCAACTCGCCCAAGGCAAATCAAGGGGCCATTGAAGTAGAAGAAACCAAAAACTTCTCAGCTGACGTCTATAAAGTGGTGGCAGTGAAAGCAACAAAACAGGTCAATTGATCTGACAAAAACAAAACAGAGATAAAGAGATGACAACCACAATGAAGGAAAGGATTAGCAAATGTAGAATACACACAGATTTAAAAAAATAGAATGGTTTAAGAAAGACATGGAAACTATGAATAACTAACACAGAAAAAACCAGATTTCGTAAAACAGACTCAAATGGAAATCCAGGAAATTAAAAATTCTACTGAAAGTATACACAGAGTCAAGCAGTGTGATGATAGAATACCAGATCTAGAAGACAGTATTGTGGGTTGTGATCATCAAGTGAAAGATCATTTAAAAATAGCAGTGGACCATGAATAAACCCAACAGCTGCTACATGATATGAAGATGAATATGACTAATTGGAATCAATAAAGAATCAGGAGATAGAACAAAAGGCATTTAAAAACCTCACAGAAGTAATAGCAGAATGGAAAAATAACTTGAGATACAGATAAATGAGGCATATAGAATCTCAAATAGCTATGATTAGAAATATAATAATAGTATTCCAGAAATACAACACAAGAACAGATTAAAAGCTGTTAGAGAAAAAGAAACATATCACCTATGAAGGAAAACTCATCAGAATCATAGCAGAGGTCACAACACAACCTTTAAGTCAAGAAGACCTTGGCATTAATTATACCAAGTCCTAAAAATAAACAACCAGATCCAGGTTGATATACCCCACAAAATTATCTTTTAAAATTAATGGAGAAATAAGATACTTCCATGATAAAGAATACCTAAAGATGACTGACAAACCAGTACTTCAAAAAGTTTTGGAGAATATCCTAGAAAAAAGACAATTCTAAGAATCACAATAGACTGAATCCACCAGTCAAGGAAAGCAATTAAACAGATGGGAAAAAGGAACCAAAAGCAGAAAAAGTAATATAACAAGGATAAACCAACACCTGTCATTGAAACAATCAATGTGAATGGCCTCAACTCACTAATCAAAAGAAGATGAGATAAATGAATCAGAAAAAAGATCCAATAATTTGATGCACTCAAGAAACACATTTATCTTAAAAAGAAATTCACACCCTGAAAGTCAAAGGGTGGAAAAGGATATTTCATGTGAAAGGAACTTAGAAAAAGCAGGGTTAGCTATTCTATTTGCAGACAAAGTGGATTTCAAGCCAAGTCTAAGATGAGACAAAGAAGGTCACTATATATTTGTTAGAGGAAAGATCCAAAAGGAAGAGATAAAAATAATACATCACCCAGACTTGACGGAGCAGGCCTGTAATCCCAGCACTCAGCAGGCTGAGACAGGAGATTTGCCATGAGTTTGAGGCCAGCCTGGGCTAAATAAGCAAGTTCAAGACCAGCCTACACTATACAGTGAAACTCTGCCTTAAAAAATATAGATAGATAGACAGATAAATAGATAGATACATAGATGGATGTGGGTAGACAAAATACCAGCCCACCCAACTGTTTAAAACAAATACTAGTGGATATGAAAAATCAGACAAGCATCAATAAAGTTGTAATGAGGGACCCTTTTCTATTGCTGGTGGGAGTGTAAACTGGTACAACTATTATGTAAGTCAGTAGAGAGAGTCCTCAAAAAACTAAAACTAAAGGTTTCATTTTATCCAGCTGTTCCCCTTCTAGGTATCTTTCTAAGTTAAAAGCATCATCCTGCAGTGATATATGCATAACAGCATTTATAGCTGCACAATTTATAATAGCTAAATCTTGGAAAAAGCCCATATACCCATCAACAGATGTATAGATAAAGAAAATGTAGCATTTACACACAATGGAGTAATACCTTGCCATAAAGGACAAAGTAGAGTCATTTGTAGAAAAATAGGAGCACCTCAAGGCCATAATCTTAGGCAAAATAAATTTATTATTACACAAGTGTAAATATCCCTGTGTTCTCTTGTGTAAGAAACCCAAAGGGTAAATAAGAGATATAATGAAGGATAGATCTTAGCAAATAGGAAGAACATAAAATATTCAAATAGGAAGGTGAACAAGGGAGTGGAGGAGGAAGGAAGGAAAAGGAAAAAAAGAATGAAAGGAGAAATGGAAACAAAAATTTTGTAAATGGGGAGGAAAAGAGTTAAAGGGAGTGGAGGGGGATAGAAAAATAATTAGTTGTACAAGTACAAATTCCCTATGATGAATGTGATTCATATGTATGACAAATATATAATTAAAAAATAAAGTTAAAAATGGGAAAAAACCCTATTTTTAACTTGCATGTGTTGAATCACAATTTGAGGTTAAATTTGTAGCTATTTCTTTTCCTTTGTGAATTTAATTTTTCATTTCTCTTTTAACATGTTGATATTTTATTAATGTGTGTAAGTTCTTTAGAAAATATAAATCGTGTCTGACATCTTTATTGTGGATATTTCTTTAGATTTGATTTTTGCTTTTGACATTTATTCAACACACATTTATCTGAGGCTATCCAATATGTCAGGTACCGATGTAATCACCAAGGATGAAAGAGACACAGTTTCTACCCCTCATGATATTAAACTTAATGGAGAAATCAGGCAGATAAGCAATGACTGCAATAAAATAAAGCCTTCTTATGCCTCATCAGAAGTATAATGAGCCTACTGTAGAGGCCCTAAAAGAGGTGAGTGGACAATCCTACATGTAGAGGGCACAGAAATCTTCATAGAGGAGATGCTTCTTGACTAAGTATAAAAAGTTGAGCAAATTACTGAAGTGATAAGGGACATTCCAGGCAGAATATCTACAAGCAGGGCCAGAAATCTGGTTGACATTGTAGAGAATAAAATGTCAGACAATTCCAGAAGATCAAAAAGCTAGAGAAACCTCATAGTTTTAAAAACTGTACCTAATAATAGGTTTTTCAATGAAGTCTAATTCTCTGCTTTCCCTTTTTGAGCTAAGAAAGTCCTTCCAGAACCTGAGACTTGATTCTTTTCATTTTCTTCCAGCTTCCATTGTTGATACTTTGATTTTTTAAAAATTTTTACATTACATTGAACTATTTAATTCATTGGAATTGACTTTACTATATGATAGCAAGCCTCATTTGGATCTTTTTGTTGTTGTTTTAATGTTTACATCTGTATTGTTCATTAAACTTTTTCCTGTAACCTTATACACGAGTTTTAAAAAAAGGAGTGCTGAATATCTAATAAAGATTACCTGTTCTCAGATAAAAACAATTATAAGGGAAACAAAAGAAATTTCTCCTTGGTTTGCTGCTTCGATATTGAAACAGCAAAACTCACCTGGATCAAACAGTAGGGGGCAGACTTCTATCCATTAAGGTCCTAGCTTCCAAAGCATACTACTGCAACTTTATAGAATACACACTTTGGAAGAGCCAACTGTGTTTATATAAGCAGTAATTTATTTTCATGACAACTGGAGGAGAGCGGGGAGGAAGAATAAGTCATTGTAAGATTTGTTCGTTTACTCCTACCACGAATTTAGGTAGACGGTTTCCTGACTAGAAGGTGAAAGGCTTCGGCACCTCTGTACTTTACTGGCCAGATAATGGCTAAGAACTAGGGGCTGACTGGTTAGAATGGTGAACGTAACCTGAGCAGGCTGGGTCTGACCCTCGCCTTCCCTATTGTTACTTCACAGCATTCTGAAGGCCGGTCCACCAATCACAAGGCTCCTTGTTGGAAAAGCCAACTGCAGAGTAGTGCCAAGAGTCCCTAGCAACATCTTACAGCTTTGAAATCCGAGAGAGAAAGAGGGAGAGGGAGAGAGACTGGGGAGGCAGCTGTTTGTAGGCAGGCAAGTCTAAGCCTGAGGAAGGGCAGGCTCTCAGGATGGACACCCCAACCCCTGAGGGGTCCTTAAATAAGCAAAATGAAAAACTGCAATGCGAGGAAGAGGAGATGGGGTTTAAGGAGCTGGATGGGCTGAGGGAAGCTTTGGCCAACCTCCGGGGCCTGTCTGAGGAAGAAAGGAGTGAAAAGGCAATGCTCCGCTCCCGTATCCTAGAGCAGTCCCAGCTCATCTGCATCTTGAAGCGAAGGTCAGATGAGGCCCTGGAGCGCTGCCAGGTCCTGGAGCTAGTCAACACAGAGCTGGAGGAGAAGAGGATGCAGGAGGTGGAGAAGCTGAAGGCTCAGAGAAAACATGCCCAGCAGCTAGAGGAACGCTTTAAAACCCTGGCAGCCAACCATGAACTGATGATTCGCTTCAAGGATGAACACAAGAGTGAGAACATCAAGCTGAGGGAGGAGAATGAGAAGCTAAGGCTGGAAAACACCAACCTCTTCAGCCAGGCTCTGCAAGACAAGGAAGCCAGAGTACTGCAGCTCACCATCCAGAGTGAGGCTCTTACCAAGGAGCTGGAGGCTCTGAAACAGAGATGCACTCAGGATGCCAGCCAGGCACAGGCCCGAGAGAAAGAGCTACTAGAGCATCAGAGCCAGCAGGCCTGTGCCCATGCCAAGGAGATGGAGCAGCTGCACAGCCAGCTACAGAGCCTTAAACAACAGCACCAGGAAGCTGTGGAGCAGATGGTGAATGCCAGGGAGACACACAATAGGCTGAGCCAGGAGCTGCAGGCCAGCCTGCAGACAGTTACACAGGAGAAAGAGGAGCTGCTGCAGCTGTCCATGGAGAGGGGCAAGGTGCTTCAGAACAAGCAGGCAGAGATCCGCCAGCTCGAGGAGAAGCTGGAGACAGCAGATCTGGCCAGGAAGCATGCACTAGAGCGGTTTGAGCGAGAGGCAGCTGCTGTGGACAGCAACCTGAGAGTCCAAGAGCTGCAGCGCAAGGTGGATGGGATCCAAAATGCCTATGATGAACTCAGGCTGCAGTCAGAAGCCTTCAAAAAGCACACTCTGGATCTTTTAAACAAGGAGAGAGAGCTCAATGCCAAGCTACGCCATTTCCAACCATAAGGAAGCCTCTGCTTGTCCATCCCTTATTAATCGCAGGATTTGTGCCCTTCGCATTTTGGCAAGAGCTAAGATGATATTCCATTATTATACCTGTAAGCATAAAGGCAACTTAAAGAAAAGCTACTTTACTATGAAACTCTTTTCTTACTATTGTAAAGCTAATGCCAATGTTCAGTTCTACCATTGCAAATATACAATATTTACCAGCGTTCTTTCTGTACCTTTGAAGTCTTCTAAATTTGCTATCTGTCTTTCCTACCCTGTAACTTATTCACTCTCAGCATCAGGTGTCTTAATGTATCTTAGGATTTAAAATTAGCAGCTTCCATGTTTCAAATGAATCTAAAGTATACAATAAGATGTGCCATTATGAAAAAAATATAACACAATTAACTACTGCAGATAGGTAGGTTTATGGTCCCCCATAGTTGAGATAGGAAATAAATAGTTGATAACATAATTAATATTATGAGTACTTGGCAGAAAAGTGTCTGACTTTATTTTTCATGAGCTTGGGGAACAAAGATTTAGATTAGATTTATTCACCAAAATACTCCATATGAGCAATAAGATTAAAATAAATCAACCAATTTTTGTTTTTCCTGACAGCTCAGATTATATTCCATTTTCTATGTTTTCTCCATATAAAGGTAGGATTTACATAGGCAATAATGCAAATTCATGTAATCCACAATATGCTAACAGAAAAAAAGTCTTGGTTTGGGGTAACAAGTATTATCAAACTTGTTATAATTTACATAATAATTCATAGCAATTGTTTTCTGCTTCCATTGGTGTTTCTTGGAATTAACTTTTTCATTTTTAAAAATTAAGTTAAATGTGTGTATGCTTACTTATGACATTTTCATAGAAATCATTATAAAATATTATAGTTATACATATTTATGCAAAGTTCTTAAAGTTAATTGTTAAAAATACTGTATATTTCATTATTTTCCTGTTGTTATGGATATATAAACTTTCTTAGGAAGGTGACACTACAAAGAAATTTGTAGTGTAGAGTTTTTTTTCATCTGGTGCCAAGTATATCAAGATTTATACAAATTGGATTTACTAAAAAAAAAAAAAAAAAACTTGAGGCCTTTGTTAAATAAACCACTTCCAAGCAAGTGTTACCTCAGGGAATTTGTTAAACTTATTTTAAAAATAATTCTATTAAGATTCTGTTATTATGTACAATTTTTTCTTATCAAAATACAAACTACTGGGCTGGGGATTTAGCTCAGCGGCATAAGCACCTGCCTTGCAAGCGTGTGGTCATGAGTTCGATTCCTGGTATCTATAAAAAAAATTTTAAAAAATAGAAAGTACTTTGTTGGCTTGCAAGGACTGTTTGCTTCCTCTCCACAGCTTACAAAGAATCAGAGTATAAGAACTAATTTAGCCTAGTATCCTTTATTGAACCCATACTATTTATCATTGTGTTGAAGCAATTTGGAGATACTGTTTTGTTTATCACTTAGGGTTATTTAAGAAGGTAATTGTGTTCCTTCCTACTTCAAAGAAGAGGAAACTGGATTTCAGCAGTTTGTTTAAGACTACTTGGTCACTAGGGAGCTGAGATTTCCTGCTGAAATTGTTTTTCACAGAAAAGTAATTGTTAACTACTGAGTACCATGTACTGGCATAAGAACTGAGAATAAGCATAGTGATGCATTTTCTACCTTGGAAGGGCCCTGCCCGGTGTGCCACAGGGCAGGCTGTTTGTTATCACCCAAAACTCTAAAAGATTCGCCATCACTGGTCTAGTCTGGGAGGGTGGTGGAGGCACAACCAAAACCACTGCACACAGTGTGCTGTGTTTTCACACGAGGTGTTATGTGTTTTTAGCGGGGTCTGAACAGGATAACTCTGCCTGGAGACAAGGGTTGTGGTGGTGGAGAGGGCTCCCAAGGAAAACTAACATGTAAGCTGGTTCTTGAAATAGAATGTCATCATGTAGAAATAAGAAAGGATATGCAGAAGGAATAGAAGTTTTGAAAATGCCTACAATACTTAAGAAATTGTATAAGTACTTGGTACAGAGAAAGGTGACTACAAATTAAACCTGAAGAGTAGGTTGAAGCAAGAATATAGAGAATCTTAGCCAGGCTGACCTCTTCTATTGGAAGGAGGATGATGGAGGACAGAGGAGAGAAACACAAGCCTACAAATGGAAACTGTGGTCCCACTCCTCTTCCCATCCAGGTTCAGGCTGTGAGGGGCCTGGTTCACCTGTGTGTCAACAGTCTCTCCTTCCTCCTGCCTTTGCTGCCACCTTAGGTGGAGGAGGGTGCCCGTGAGGAGCATAGGGAGGGGCTAGACAGAGAGCAGTGCACGTGCCTAGAACATGGGTGAAAGGGAGATGGCCCACTTGCCTCAGCCATGCAGTATTACTCAAAGCCATGATCAAGAGTATATATTAGGCTGAACCATGTAAAGTTGATCCTAAGTGGTCAGATATGGGCCATTTTATCAAGTTCATTTGAATATCATTTTAAAAGATTTTAAAAGGAAAATGAGAAATGAGAAAAGTTAATGGCCAATGCCTAGAGATAATTGAGGAAAAGAACCCGCAACACAGACTAACAAAGTAAGGGGAATGTGTACCTATTGTGCACCAAGTGCTTTTCAGTTTACCCTCACACAGCTCTTCAGGGGAGTTTTCATCATCACTCTGTTACAGATGCAACAAGACAGACTCAGAGGTGGTGACTTGTGCAATGTGAAATTTGAACTGAAAGCTCTCGATCAAGACTTTATAAGTGTGTCACCTACACAGGACCCTATACTTGGCTTAATGCTCCATTTACACTGCAAAGAAATTCTCAATGTTTTAAATAAGGGACCTCACATTCCTTTTGTACAGGACATTACCAATAAGTATCTGGGAAAAAATTTACATGCACACACACCCCAGTAAAATCCATGTCCCCTTTCACCAAACTACCTCTGAAACAGTCTTAAAATTTCTTTCCTCCATGCTTGATGTCACCTTGCATTTCACTATCTCACTGGTCAGCGTATATTTGATCTGTGACCCAGAATTACATTCCGGGATGAGCAGTAAGTTTAACTGCTGTGGTCTGCTACTCTATACAGTGATGATTATCACTGGAACAAATCAGTAAGATATAAATTTTCCCCTTCCAACCCAATGCCTTTGATAAGAAAAAAAAACTACTTTCCAAAGAAAATCTGTATCATCATTGGGTTTGTCTTGAAAATCCACAAACAGATTCCCTAAAATGAAAGCAGAACAGAAATTGTAAAACTAAATACTGGTAATGTGTACATAGCCTTGTGTAGCTTAGTGAGATCTGTCCTAAGATTACTAAATGAGAAGGCTTTTGGTGCACCTCTGAGGAAGTCCTCTGGTTCTAAAAATTATAAGCTCTTGAGAGCTATTGGAAAAGTAAACTTAATATTTTCAGAGTACTCACTGTGTTAGTGGAAATGAATTTAAGTTAATTTGTTTTTAGTACAGATAGTTTTAATAGAAAATGTCGAGCAATTCCATTGTACTGCAGTCAAACTTCAATTACTATTTAAAGAGCATTTTTGAAAGAGTACTTGGCTTTCATTGGCCCATAGGCTCAGTGGGTGGCTCAGGACTGGAATTATTCTTTCCTCCTTAGTATGACTAGATGGAGAAAACTGAGCAGACACTTGAGATCCCACCTGTTGTTCCACAAAAGAAAGAGGACCACAGTTATGACTGTGCTCTTATAAGCCTACCCTGTCAAATCAGGAGGCTTGTCTTCCAGCATCAATTGGTCACAATTGAATTATCTTGAAATACCTCAGCCAAGCATCTTCTTTAGAGCATGTTTCTATTATTAATTTAGAGCAATTAGGATCCAGGTCTTGGACAGGAGTGAGGGCAGTCTCTGCTGCATAACAGAAGGGGCTGCCTGAGATAAGTAGATCACCGCCAGGAGGGATGAAGGGGGATGAATGTTCAGTGAGCCTCCAACAATGCATACTGTACTACATTTGCTGAGATTGCCAGATGCTTAGATCAGGTAGGGGGCATCTTTGTTTCTTTAATCACAAGTCTTAAAGAATCATCAGACACTGATTAATATGCTTTCTAATTGTGCTGTACCTATGGACAAATGACGCTATTTTCCAAAGATTAAAAGCATTAAACTTAGAGACTTGAGTCTATATATATGAATCTCTTACTTGAGGCTGTTGTCTTCTAAACATTTTTTTAAAATCCCATTTGGACAAAACTAATTCAAGGAAAACTTTCCCTTGCAAAATTTGCCTGGTCATTTATCACATTTACCTGACAACCTCCTTACTCTCCAGGTAGACAAAGGTACTTCTGCCTTTGGTAGTTGCCAGACTGCTCCTACTTAATGCTCAAATCCACTGTTACTTATATTAGTCTAAAATAATTTTTCTGTCACATTTAAGGTTAGGTATTGTTTGGCTCTTCAATGTCCCCAGTAGGCCCATATGCTAAGGCTTGGCCTCTAGAATGTTGCAGCTGTGGGATAGTGAAGCCTGTAAAATGTGAGGCTAAACAGGAGGTCTTTGGGGCATGCTTTGAAGTTATGAAATGCTGATCCTTTTCTCTTTTGCTCCCTGGTTGAGTGGTTTTATTCTGCTACGTGTCCTTGCCATAATGTGCTGCTTTGCCCAAATGCAACAGAGCCAACAATCTTGGACCTCCAAAACTGTGAGCCAAAATAAAGTTGTAAGTTTGTAAGTTGATTATCTCAGGTATTTGTTATAGTGATACCAAGTTGACTGACACAAATTCATCATATTATTTGTAATGTCAAAAGATTGAAAATAGCTTATGTATCATTGAAAGAGAACAGGTTAGCTAAATCATGGGTCCTTTACTCTTTGAAACACAATGCAACTGTGAAAGAAACACAAATCTTTTTGTGTATTGATATAAAAGTATCTTCAGGATACAGTATATGTTTTTAAAAATCAGTGGAATAATATTTATGATATATGCTTTCTTTTGTGCAACAGGGAGAGGAAAGAAGGGAATAAGAATAGAAGTACATTTACTTCTGTATGTTTAAATACACACTGGAAAAAACACTAATGAAAGTGGTTACTTACTGATATGGTGAGGTATAGAGAATAAGGTGATCAAAATTAGTCACTGGAAGGAACCTCTATGTGCCATTTTTATATAATTTGATGTTTGAACTATAAGACTACATCACCTATTCAAAAATAGTAAAATTAAAAACACACATAAAATCTTCTAGTAAATTCTATTTCTTTGTATGTGTCTAAAAGGCCTGCAGACTTTTCCTCTCCAGGATCTAGGTAGGCTATATGTGTTTTGGATAAAGCCAAATATGGCCTGACAGATCTGGGTCAGGCTATTCAGCTGGAAGCTGCTGCTTTCACAAATGTGCAGCAATACACGGCTAGTGATGATATCTTGATCTGCCCTAATGAGTCCTTCTCAATGATTAATATTTTTCTCTTGCATTTAAAGATTTATATTGTTAGCATATCTCAGGGACTTTCATATGTTCATATAAATTTTAGATTTTAGAAGTCTCTTTTCTCATATGGTCAGCCTTTGTTGAGTGTGCTTTGGATGATTCTTTGTTTTGCACTAACAGACGAAAGATGGTAGCAGCAGGACAAGTCCAAGCCATTTGAATCATTCTATCTTAACCCTTTACTCATTCATTTCATAGTAACATTAATTTCGCAAATATTTGTTGAGTGTTTCTTATTGGGGAGATATTTTAAGTGCTGCTATATAATCTGAACAAGATAAAAATATAATTTTCTCTCAATTTCCATCCTAGTGGATAAGAACAATGCTCAAAATTAGGGGGACATGAAAATATATCCAAAGTTTCCAAACCTAATGTAAAAGAAAGTAGGGAAAACTTTTCTAGAAGGATATTTAAGCTAAAGTCTGAAGACTATGTTACAGGTGTCCAAGAGATGAAAAAAGCATGACAGTATCAGTGCCTAGAAGCCTTCACAGCACTTCCTGTTCCTAGATAAGAAAGTTGCCTTTCCAACAGCTGTACCATTCAAGGCTGCAGAATGAGCTGTCACAATAGATTAAGGTAGGAGATTTTCTAGCCAGATTAATCCATTTACACTCACATCCATATTTACTGTAGTCCCTGCCAGAAGTCTGAGCCTTCAGAATCTGACTCAATCCTCCCCCTTCCATCCTGCTCAAATGCTCTCACTGGGCCCTTTGGAAATGTAGTTCTATGATCAACAAGCTAACTGGAATGTTAGTCCAGAATAGAATGCCACATTGGGATCAGAGTGCCTAGATTCAAATTTTGAGTGTCATTAACTGGTTGATCTTTGAAAAGGTATAACTAGGATAGAGAGTAAACCAGAAAGCTAAAACCTTCAGTAACTGAGATGAGGGCATTGCATGAAATTCACATTGGTGTAACAATACAGAGAAAAGAATTCTCCAAACAACTTTAGGAAACAGTTATTTTCAATGAATATCCTTAATGGAATATATGTTGAGGTTAATTAGAACTACAAAGAAATCTTAGTAAATTTCACTTGTTTTATTAGTGGTAATGTTGGTATTATGCCTTTTAGGTATTAGACAAAAACAAAAATATTTATATTAATATTGCTAAGGGAAAATATTTTCAGAGTGTAAATGTAGATACTAAAAAAGTTAAATAAGTCATTTAATGTTAAATTCAAATTGAAAATATCGCTCTAAACCAATGAAAGTCAGTATATTTGGTCAGCCTCTCCTCATCTCAATTTTTTTGTGTGGCTGCTGAAACAAAATACCAATAACTGAAGGAAGAGAAAAGGAAAAAAAAATATATATGTATATGTATATACACAAAAAAACCAGTTAAGACAGTTATACTAATACTAGTATTGATACTAGTTCATTGAAAAGTGTGTCTAAATTGTTTGATCAATTTTTCAAACCTATAGCTTGTAATAGTAGCATCTACTTTGAAAATAATATGCAATGCACTAACCATTGTTATTCTCCTACAATCTTATTTTGAAATTTCGTACCATTTTGTTTCTTTAAAAAAATGATCCAAACCTAGGTAGCTTAAAACAACTGAAATACACTGTCATTGTTCTATAGGCTAAAATTCAGGAATCAAGGTAAAGTTATGCTGTCTTTGATGATCTTCTCTTGAGAGGGCACTATTTAACTCTATAATTTATCCTTTCCATCAATCTCAAGTGACAACATTCTCCTAATCCATGTATACACCATAGGCACTGTCTTCTGGTGTCTCAACTGAAAAATGTACACGTGCATGTTTCAGAGAATGAGATAATGCTCTTCTGGAGTAGAAAAAAAATCTATGGTTAAAGAATTTAAAATCTTATATGGAGAAAAA
This sequence comes from Cavia porcellus, assembly GCF_034190915.1. Taxonomy (NCBI): domain Eukaryota; kingdom Metazoa; phylum Chordata; class Mammalia; order Rodentia; family Caviidae; genus Cavia; species Cavia porcellus. Next base: position 48,519,175 of record NW_026947492.1, read on the forward strand.
CTGTTACATATATTAAGGAAAAGCAAGGAAAGCTCAAGAGAGAAAATATCAACGACTCTCTATACATCTTACATTAGTTTATGTTTGTATTACACGCCTGCTAGAAACATGGTTTTCTTCAGAGTTCCAATAAAATGCTGTGTATTTGTAAACATAGCATTTATTTAGTTGCAATTAACATATATACTAAGACATCCCACATAATTTCTCTTCTTGTCCACTCTTCCAACCACGTTTTTGTCATCTGAAGACAGAATTGGGGATTAGGATTTTAGTTTAAATATTTTCTCCTCAAATACCCCATTGACCCATCCAATCTAAAAGAACCATAGATTTGTTTCTAAATCTGTATAGGCAGGATGTGGTGGCCCACACCTGTAATCCTAGCACTTGGGAGGCTGAGGCAAGAAGATCGCAGTGAGCTCAAGGCCAGCATGAACAGTGACCCTTCCCCCAAACAAAACACAAAAACAAACACACAAAAAAGAAGTTCGTTCTGTATAGCTTTTTATTAGTTAATATTTTCTTATTCATTTTATTTTTTTTACTATGACATTTGCTTCTTGAAAACTTTACCTTTGATTATCTTTATATTCACAATGGCCTATTATAAGATCTAATTCAAAGTAGACTGTGTGTGTGTGTGTAAAATAGCTGAGTAAATCTTTTTTCCTAAGGTTTGTCTTGCAATTCTAGATAAATACAGTTTAATAAAAATGTTTGAGATGGATCAAGTTTTGCATAATCTTTACTTGACTATGGGGAGCTGTGCCTCTACAGTGTACAGGGTTATATACTTTTAGTTTCACAATAAAATAATGAAGCTTACAGAGTTCTTATATTGCCTTACTACTTTTTTTCAAAGACTTGGCATACAGTCGTATCCTGTGCTAAAAATACAGAAAGTGCTACATAGAAAAATATCAGTATTTATGCTAATCATGCTTTTAAATAGTTTAAAATCAAGCAGTAAGTCATGAAGATAATTTTGATATATTAACTATTTAGAAATTATTGTCTATTAAAACTAGCAGCTTTAATAAACACTTCTAGTACATAGTAAAATGGACAAAAAGTTTTGGATGTTATCCTTATAATGAGAAGAGTTTTGGTAAATCAAGAAGGAAAAAGGCAAAATATCTTCTTTTTTTTTTGGTCTTTTTCCTTTTTATCGGTACCGGGGATCGAAATCACGACCGCCTGCTTGCAAGGCAGGTGCTTATGCCGCTGAGCTAAACCTCCAGCCCCGGCAAAATATCTTCTTAAAAAACATTTTGCTTTACCAAAAAAACCCCCAAAAAGGTAGATAAAGAAATAAAAATGCCATTCACATAAAAAGTGAATTGACCACATGGAAATTACTCTATTTTCCAAAAAAAAAAAAAAAAATCAAATTCACAAAAAGCATATTTTTATTTTTAGATGGAAACATTTAAAAAGAATAAATCTACTGTCATTGAGTAGGTAGGTGGGAAACTAAATATAGTCTACATCATTGGTGAGAGGTAATAACAGTTTATGTATAAAAATTCTACACACAAATTCTACTAATACTTTATTCCAGGAAAGTTATTTTAGAAAAGTGAACCAAGATACTTGTACAAAAGCATATAGTTAATACTAAAATATTTAATACAAAGTGTGCTTGGAAACAAAGTGTAGCTTAAAACAAAGCCTACGCCCGGAAGATTTAAACTACCAATGACCATTTTGAACTCCTTCTAGCCCCAAAATCCTACTAACCACAACTATCACACTAACTATAAAACAAAGCATTTACCTTAAAAAGTATAGGAGATAAAATCTTTTTTCTGCTGTTATAGAGAGTACCGCAAAGGAAAGATGAAAGATAAAATTAAATAGTAAAAAAAAAAAGGCATAGATTACCCCTACCACCTCTTGTATAATGAGTTAACTAGAATCGACTTGGCAAAGTGAACTGAAGTCAACCAACTGAAACCAAAAGAGCTACTTCCAAACAGTTAGCAGAGAAAACTCATCTATGTGGCAAAATGGAAGATTCTGAAGTAGAGGTGAAAAGCCAACCGAGTTTGGTGATAGCTGGTTATCCAAATAAGAATTTTAATTCAGCTTTTTTTCCTAAAAATATTTTCCTAAAATATTTCCAAATCTAATGAAAACTTAAAACTTATTTTAAAGAGGGACAGCTCTTTAAAGTAAGGAAACAATCTTCAACAGTGGGTAAACAAACACAACCACCATAGTTGGCCTAAAAGCAGCTATCAATTAAGAAAGTGTTCAAGCTCAACAAACCACATAATCCCTAATCCCAATTCCCCTGACTAACAATTGGATTAATCTGTAACTATATAGAAGAAATAATGTTAATATTAGTAACAAGAAGTCATTCTCCCTGCAGGAGCTTAAATCAAACATACACTTGATTATTAACAATTTAATAAGACAAGATTCTTTATTAATACTCTTATTAAATGGATTGTTAACCCAACACAGGAGTGCTACCCAGGATAGACAAAAAAAAAGCAAAAGGAACTTGGCAAATACAAATCCCGCCTGTTTACCCAAAACATCACCTCTAGCATTCCTAGTATTAGAGTATTAGAATTGATTTTTTTAAAAAGTTGGAAAGTTCATGAAATGTAATTCTAGATAACCACTAAAAACGCACAAGGAGAAGTGGGCACGGCAGTGCATGACTATAATCCTAGAACCCTGGAGAATGAAGTAGAAGGAAAATATGTTCTAGCTTGGCCTGGACAGCATGGTAAATTCAAGGCCAGTCTGAGTTACACAAAGCAAGAGCCTCTCTCAAAAGAACGAAACAAAATACACACACAGATCTATATTTATCTGTGTGGAAATGTCCACAATTTGTTCATTGCAAATGAGACTTCAAAGAAATAAAATAAACCAATGTGTGTCTATACATAGAAAAACTAACATACTAACATTTTAATAATGGCTATTTGGGGTAGGTTGTGAATAATAACTAATTATTCATTTCTGCATAATCTAAGTTTTTTTTTTACAGTGATTATAACCAGAAAAAGATGAAGTAGCTATGAAGGAGAGAATGAGCAGGAGGAAAAGGAAAGAGAGGAAAGGTGAGGTGGAAGAGGAATATTTCATTCAAGTTTACTCTTGCTTCAACTGTTTTTTCTTTGAGACACCATTTTAAAAAACTTAGTTTTTGGTTTTCTGCATATCTCTTAAACTGGAGAGGCTTTTAAGCCATGTATACTTAAACTGTAAGATTATAATACAGAAAAAATAAATCATAATGTTGAGTTATGCCTTTGGAGAAAATGCAGTTCCGGGCATGCAAAACAGCTGTTTTCAAGGCAGACCAGGAATACTTGTATCACTTTGCTGTTTTACTGTAGCAAAAACTTTCCTAATGCAAAAGTTAAGACATGGAAGGCTTTCATTTATTTTCCCCCTTGCAGGATTTTCTTTCAGTTGAGCTACACCTTCATCCAAAAACTGTACACATTCATTCATTCATGCATGCATGCAACAAATATTTCTTGAAGCTTATGGTGTGCCAAGCACTTTTCTGAATACTTGGCATCTTTCAGTGTCCAGCTTTCCTGGTAGCTGTATTCCAGCTCTTAAGAAACAGCAATATAAAACCAACTATTGTTGAAAGTATCTGCTGCATTATTCAGTATCTTAGAGGTTTAACATCTAAAAAAGTAGGACAGTAGTTTAAGAATTTATATACAGGTTACATGACAGAAAAGGAAATTTTGTTTCTTTTTTATTTTGTTTGGAGTACCAGGAAGTTTAATCTATTTTGTGCCTAACTAGAATAATTGTGTAAGATATTGTGTCCATTGTATTCCAATGCTAACATTTTTCTCTTTCTGAATTCCTTACCTTGCTATTTCATTTACATTCTTATTGGACTTTTTAAGTACATGAATTGCTTTGTTTCGCTACCAATACATTTCATTTTAATGTACTTATAAATACTGCAAATCTCAAATCCTCGTGGAGCTCGAAAAGTAAGATTTTTGAAAACAGTTAAAAAATCTAGAATATGGTGTATTTTTAGCTGCCTTGGTCGCTTCAAAAGTCAGTATGAAGAAAAATTAAAAAGTGGAGAGAACGTACTAGTTTGAGAAATGCAAACCAAACCCAAAACCCAAAACAAATGCAATAAGGTACATTCAAAAGGGCTTTGAGAAAGACTGAGAACATCTGAATACAGCCCAGGGAAATATACTATATTAATAAATGCTAATTTTCTTAGTACTTCATAGTAGCATTTGCTTATGGACAGGCGTATTTTTATTAGAGACATACTGAAATATTTTAAGGTATGTGATCTGCAATTTAGGAATGTTTAGCAAAGAAAAAGTATTCACAACTATTCATATAAAGATAAGCAAAATATGGCAAAACGTTGAGCTTGTATAGGGTAGCATTACCGAACTGCGCAGCGTTGCCAGGGGTCAGTCGGGGTTTATTGTGCGGCCGCTGTTACTATGACATCATCAGAAAACTGGAATTAACTGAGGCTCCAAGGCACTATAAACTCTCGCGATACCGCAACCTGGTGGAGCGCGAAACGCGGTGGGCGGGGTCGCTACAGCGACTAACTTCCGGCTCGGCCGTTGTCTGGGCGGTGCGGTCGAGTCATCGCTGGGCTTAGCTGTTCTGTTCTTCTATCCCTCCCCCGCGCCCCGGCGCGGGGGGTCTACCAGCAGAGCTAGACGGCTCAGCCCTTGCCCCACTTTTCGTCGCGGCCGACCTGCGCCCCAGCCGCTAGCGCTGGGGCCTGGGGTTCCTGGGGCCCGCGAGGCCCGGTCTTTGGGTCGGGGCCTGCCTGGGCCCGCAGCTGGGCTCCATGAGGCACAGCCTGACCCAGCTGCTGGCAGCCTCAGGCCGCGAGTCCCCGCCCCGCAGCGAGAGCCCGGCGCCGGCCGCCCCCTGCTCGCTCCCCCTGGACCGGACGACCGCTGCACCTGGGGAGGAGGACACGGCGGCTGCCGGGTCTCCCGGTTGCGAGCAGCCGCGCGGCGACGAGGGCGAGGCGGAGGCCGGGAGGTGGGGGCGCGGCGGCGAGGCTGTGCGCGCGCCCTCGCCTGAGGAGATGGAGGAGGAGGCGATCGTCGGCGTCCCCGGGGAGGAGACGGAGGACATGGACTTTTTGTCTGGGCTGGAACTGGCCGATCTGCTAGACCCTCGGCAGCCGGACTGGCACTTGGAGCCCGGGCTCAGCTCGCCAGGGCCTCTCTCCTCGTCTGGTGGCGGCTCAGATAGCGGCGGTCTTTGGAGAGGGGACGACGACGACGAGGCCGCTGCGGCTGAGATGCAGCGCTTTTCTGACCTGCTGCAGAGGCTGTTAAACGGTATCGGAGGCTGCGGCAGCGGCAGTGACAGTGGCAGCGGGGAAAAGAGGCGGAGAAAGTCTCCTGGAGGAAGCAACAGTGGCGGCAGCGGCAGCGACAGCACTCAGGCGGCAACAAAGAGTCCCCGGAAGGCGGCGGCGGCCGCAGCCCGTCTTAATCGGCTAAAGAAGAAGGAATACGTGATGGGCTTGGAGAGTCGCGTTCGGGGTCTGGCAGCCGAGAACCAGGAGCTGCGAGCCGAGAATCGGGAGCTGGGCAGGCGCGTCCAGGCACTGCAGGAGGAGAGTCGCTATCTACGGGCGGTCCTAGCCAACGAGACTGGACTGGCTCGCCTGCTGAGCCGGCTGAGCGGCGTGGGACTGCGGCTGACCACCTCGCTCTTCAGAGACTCGCCCGCCGGTGACCATGACTACGCCCTGCCTGTAGGAAAGCAGCAGCAGGACCTGCTGGAAGAGGACGAGTCGTCGGCAGGAGGAGTGTGTCTTCATGTGGATAAGGATAAGGTGTCGGTGGAGTTCTGCTCGGCATGCGCTCGGAAGGCGTCGTCGTCTCTTAAAATGTAGGGTCAAGTAATCTGCTCTTTATCCGCGTTTACCCCTTTCAACTCCCTAACACCATGTAAAACACTTTAGTGGGACATCTTCACTGGACACATTTCAGAGGAGGAAAAAAGTAATATTGAATCTTTAAGTGTTTAGCTAAAAGCATGAATGTGACACTGTAACCAGCTCCTAATGATAACCTGTGACTATTAAATCTCTCTGACAGTTTCTTTTTTAGGTGATTTCCTTCCTGCCAGGCTCCGTTGTAGGGGTTACAGAACAGTCGTTCCCGCCTCACAACCTGGTAAGGATCCATCTCTTCACGTAACGCTCATGCTCTGCTGCTTAGTCTACTTTAATGGGCAACATCTCAATTTGTGTGTGTGTGTGATTTTTTTTTTTTTTTCTTTTTTGAAAGGCGGGAGGGGAATCTTAATTTGGGCCCTGTCCACCCTGGAAACAGACTTGTGCTGGTCAATAATGTATTTAAGATGCTGCTTCTGGTTGAAATAGCTGTTAATGTGTCCCCTTGTTCAGACTTGCGTGTACCTAGCTCTTCTGTACCCAGTGTGGACATGGCCTTGGATGACATCGGTTCCAACTGTACACTGAAACCTGCTTATAGCGATACAGTTTGGAGACAGTGAAACAGGTGAAGTTGAATGGAAGTTCCGAGTTGTACAAGGTGCAAATTGGAATTCCAATTTTAGAGCAACTTTTCAGAGGTTGACAATGAGTATTTAAGAAATGCAAAATGTAACAGTTATTTTGCTGGAGATGACAGAAATCTCTTAAATATTCAAGAATGTTTTTTTAGTTTTCAGTAGAAGATACAAAAATACAATCTCTTCAAGTAACAGATTTTAATATCTCACTATTAGAAAAATTGCAGATTTACCTATCAGACTCTTGTATTTTAGTTAATTGGAGGAAGGATGCTAATGAAATGTTTCTTTGAGGACCAGCACAGTGATTACCCTATCACTCATATAAATTGTTGGATACTTTTTTATGTTGTATTGACATTATAGCTTAAATTTATGTATGTATGATTAGATACTGAAGATTGTGAAATGTGAATGAAAACGTGTAAAGTGAGGCTTCACAAAGAATCTTAATTCACTGTATTTTAAATGTATGTTCCTTATTTAAAATACTTTTTTTTAAAGTTGAGTGGTTCTGCCACTTAATGGAATGATGTTATTTTTTCCAAACATGGAACATATTCTTCCGTTGCAGTACTTTTAACTATTGTCCACTTGTATAAATTATAATGTCCTTCATTATAAGGGGCATTAAGAAATTCTTTGTGAAACATCACTGTTTGATAAAGTATATACGTATTTAGCATCCTTGTTTTTCTTTGTGCTAAAGTGGATACAGCTGTTGGGGCAGAAGAGACGGGACCAGCTGCTGGCCACATTTCCTGCTTTATTTTAAAAGGTAGTATAAGAAATGAGGAAAAAGAGGTAATATCAGGGCTTCTGCTGTCTTTTATTTTTAAAATGTTCGTAATTGAAAAGTATTTTCCAGCAGTCCAAAGATCTAAGTTATCTTACACCATAAGATGTTTTAGTTTGTTGTTGTTTGGTTATGGAAATGGAATCTTTGTTCTTGCACAACTGTAAATGTTTTGTTGCTAGATAATACAACTTGAGACCTAAATTGGTCTCTGGTTTCCAGTGCATCACAGCATATTTTGTGAAATCATCTACTGCACTTGAGCATGAATGGGTAATAGTCAAACTCACAACCTGGAGTGTGATGAACTTTCTTATACCTAAGGGCAAGAGCAAGCCCCTCACAATGCAGCTGCATGGATTTTTAGTGCCTACTGAATTATATATATATATACATAAAAACCAAAAGTAGTTGGAAGAATTATTTGAAATGACTAATTTGTGCTATCTTTATGAAATATGTTAAATGTAGCTTTTTGAAACAGAAGCCTTGAATTGAAATTCAACTAATACTTGAACATTTTTGTATATATTTCTTTGTATATAATTTTGTGCAGTACCAATGACAAAAATATGGTGTCATAATAAAACTGGGTTTGTTGATCTTTCAGTTATGGGCTCAAAGAATTTATTCATCTCTAATATGACATTGGAAAATAATGGGTAAAAATAGGAAAAATTACTGTTGTTAATGCTGTGGGTCTTAAAAAAGTCTGAAAGCAGTAAGTTTGTTTATCTAAAAATTATACCATTCCCGTAGAATATTTTCTTCCTGATACCAATGCTTTTCCTGCATTATTTAAATTTCAAGGCTAAGGAGAAACTGTAGTCAAAGCTTTCTGAATTGGAATGTTTTGAAATTCCAAGTATAGATTTTAGAATGTCATTTTATAAATGACAACTTGGGGAAATAGATGATTTAAGAACTTTCAAAACTGGTAAGATTACCACCTGTTTTTAAAGCTGCTTTGTTAGGTTTCTTGTTTTATTAACTGTCTCCTCTCAGTTTCCATTTCATTATTTCTTTTTTAGTTTTGGTGACTTAGTGAATTTGTCATTTTTTACATCAACTCATGGTCTTGTTTTTACATGGTAATTGCATGTATTTAGGACCTATCAGGGGTTAATCCAGTCATATTTATGTGTTAGCACATCTTACTGTAAATGTTTGGGTTTCTGAATTTACAACAGATGTTTATTTCAGTATGTAGTAAACAGAATCTTTTAAAGTGTCCTATTCACTACTTGTTAATTAAAAAGTTATGATTAATATGAAACTGTTGTCTTACTATTTTCAGAAAAGTGTGTTCTAAATGATTAGTATTTGGATTAAGAGATTTCTGGAATATAAAGTAGATTGTTTTTGAAATGTTCAGGTTTGGTTCTATTTAATGGTTGAAAACAATTTAGTATTTGGGGGACCTTTTCCTTTTGGGTAATTGTGCCTCTTTGGTTAAATGACAACAGAACTAGAAACACAGGTTTTGTAATACTTGTCTTCCTATGGTGGCAGGAATTCATACATTAATTGAACTAACACAACATGTTGACCTACTATTTCATACCAACTTAACTGTTTCTGCACTTCCTTGATCAGAGTTAATTAAAAATAACACTTCTTAAAAAATATAGTCACTCCTCTGATATATCCAACAAAGTGTTCGAAATATTTTAAATATTTGTTCATTTTATAATCACTAAATTAATTTCTCTCTCTTCTCTTTGAACAGCTTAGCAGTATCTGCAAAAACGAATCTTTTCCTACAACCTGTTAACTGACTGGACTGATGGTAACAAAGTAATTGTGGGAGCCATGTCGGTCAAAAATTTGGCATCTGCTGAAAAATATGAATGCCATTTTTCAAGTTCCCAAATTACTTCTATATTGATTTTACTTTCCAGAAATGGAGATATGAAAAGATTCTCTGGAATGCTTGAAAGACTTAATAGAAATACATGAAACTAAGTTAATTTTTGGAACAAAATTATACTTTTTTTGTCTTTCATGGGAGTGATATTCAGTTCTTTGCATATCTTTTAAAACTTGTACCAATGGAGAAGAGAATTATAGTATTTCATCAAGAAATCATAGATTCTTGACATTATCAAGAACACATTCTATGGAATTACATTTAGTGGACTAGAGTTACATAAATAGGCCGTCAGTGATCACAAAGCATATGAGTTTGTATTTATTTCCTGGAACGTAAAAGCTGATTTGGAGGACAGACAGACACCTTGCTGAGAATATAAAAGTTAATGTAAAGTCCTTAACTATAAAGAACAGTCTTTCAAAAGATGCATTGATTTGTCTGTACATCCTTTGAAAAAGCTGGTTGTAATAAAATGTATAAGTAGTTAATTACAATTTAGGTTAACACCTAGGCTGTGTAGATCCTGAGGCATTTGAATAATTGACTTTGAGATTAAATGATGTACTAGTTTATATATCAAAAGTTTTATAGTGTTATCTGAGGGCCATCATTCTAGATGATGGGAGTGGGTTTTTTCATGGAATATGGTTTTATTGAAACTTTTTGTGGTTTATTACAAATATGAAAAAACCTCAAGACTTTGGATTATTTCATTTTTGTTGGATGTTAATATTTTTTGCCCTGGTCTAGACTGAGTCATTTTATTTTACTCACTTGCCTGGGAATTGTGTAGGTGATAGAAAAGGGAATGTAGGACTTCACAATAACTGTATAGTTGGTCTTATATGGTAATCAAAATTAAAAGTCCAGTTTCCTATAATGTGAACATACTCAGTGCATTAAAGCCAGGCAGCCAAGAGCATCCCCCCAGTAGCTTATACTGATGCATCCACAGTACGGCCAGTTCTACCACTATACTTTTGTTCACAAATACTATGAATAGATTAGTGGTTGTCTTTTCAATATGTGGCTATCTACTTGAGCATTTTGAAGTTATAGATGAAGATCTGACTAATTTAGTCAAATTTTTAAGCTAATTTGTTAGTCTTGATAGGTAATGTTTATTTTTTCCCAAATTATCAATATAAACTTTGAGACCATTCTAAATGTTTTACATTTTTACCTTTTTATTGAGTTACCACCGAAGTCAGAAATCAAAAAGGGAAGACTTTCCATTAGAAATGTTGAAAAGAGGGGCTGGGGATTTAGCTCAGCGGCATAAGTGCCTGCCTTGCAAGCAGGCAGTCATGAGTTCGATCCTCAGTACCGGTAAAAAAAACGAGAAAGATAAAAAAAAAAAAGAAATGTTGAAGAACATTTGGTTTGGCCAGCACACTTTTCATATATTTGAATTTTAGTACCTTTATCTGTAGGCGCAACATTCTTTCAGCCACTCTTAATACCCTGTAGTTTTTGTTGACCTAAAATTACTTGAAAATATTTTGCTCAGTTTCCACAGGAACTAATTTAAAAATCTAGTCACTACTTATGTTTAGAAAATTGTGTAATCCTGTAATTGTAACAATTTGAATTAGTAGCCCAGAATGTGCTTGTAAATTCTCTTCCATGTATTTCCACTGAGGTCAATTCCCTGGACCCCTCTGCTCTTAGTATACTACAATTTAAGAGTAACAAAATACTTTACTGTATCAGTTATTAACCCCCCCCCCTTTAGACCTTATATAATTAAAAGTGAACTGTAAAAGACTGGGCTTATCTACTGTGACAACTGGAATATAAAATATTTTTCTGATTGAGGTAGTGTTCTTTAGGTCTTAGCTATAAATGACTGCGTTGTAATGCACCTCAGAGCAGGTTCATATTGTCATAGATTTGCTGCCTTGTGACAAAAAATTTTTTTTGTGATCAGTAGTAAACAGATCAAAGCTGTTTTATTGTTCAAGTTGCCCATTTCTATGAATTTGAAAAGATGATTTAAGAAACATGTAGCAGAGAACAGATGTTAGGAATCTTTTTAGCTACAGAAATGCTTATACTCATTTACAGATGGTATGCTAGGGAGTAAATATTTTGGGACTATTTCAAACAGCTTAGTGATACCATTGGGTTTTCAGTTAATGTAAGTTGACTATATCATGTATTCTTAAGGAGTCCAAATCAGTAATTTGGATTTATTTTTGAAGGGATTTTCAAAAATGTAATGAATAGAATTCAACAGAATATAACAAAAATAGACAACTTTGAATCAGAGCCTTTTATTTTGGTATGTTAGCTTGCATATTTTTTTCCTCAGTTGTAAGAGCCAATACATTATAGAAAAACTGGGAAATTGTAAGTAAAGCAAGAAAAAAAATCACCCATGACTATAAATTAAAAAGAGTATCTTTATGCACATACTGGTTTGGTGTAGCAAATATGTTATTGAAAAAATCTGTTTTCAGAAAAACTAAATTTATTTTACTTGAACTTTAAATCAGGCAGCACTGTTAAAGAGGCAAAAAGCTATTTCACTTGCAAAGCTGCCTTTTTAAAATTCTGCTGTATAGAATATATGTATGTACAGCATAATATTACTTAAATCACTGTTATTTGAGGACTAGGTAAGATGAAGTTAGGAATATGACCTAGGATAATACATAAAGTTTTGCTTTGTACTTGTCTGTGGTGACTGGCCTTTCTAGACCAGTGTACTGTCTTGACAGTGTAACTGTGTATCCTCTCTGCAGTTGCTCAAAACCTATAATCGCTAGTGACTAACACTGACTAGCTACAAAACGTTTCTGTCAGAAAAAGTACTTTTGGACAAGGCTGATTTGGATGCTGTTAGGAAAAGAAATGGATGAGAAATGTTTGGAAAGGATACAGCAGATCACTTCAGAAATTTAAATGATCTAAAGAAATGAATCCATAGTATGTTTTAGAAAGTAAAACAGGAACACCACAAGGGATACGGCTGTTAGTGCTTGATCTGTCATGCTATGTTAGCAACTTAGTATGTAATACCAGCCTCTGATGAGGTTACTAGTGAGAGCACTAAGCGTTTAGTACCTAGACATTAGTACCTAGCATCATATGTTGAAAAAAGGCTCAAGTCTGGTGATTCTGAAGAACTATCCCCAGATATTTGGAACCTTCAAATGAGACTGGGTTGATTTCTTGTGAAATCTATGTAAACCCTGAACTGAAAATATGATGTACAATTGCTGTATTGACAGGTCTTTTTCCTTTCTGTCTGGTTTTGTGAAGTCAGTGAAGTCGTAGTTTTTTCCTTTTGTGTTACAGACCAAACTCAGTGCCTGAAGCAAAGTGGCACAAGCAGGGTAGAAAAGACAGTGTTGAGCAAACTATAGAGAAGTGTGCTCGTTTTTTGGGGGGAGAGAGGGGATTGAACCCAGGGCCTCATGCATGCCAGGCAAGCACTCTACCAGACTATACCCCGTCTTTACTCTTGTTTAAGTGAGTAGCTTTTTACTGGAATTTACCCTATTGTTGCCCTATGTAGTCTTTGTATCTCATGTGCTAAGTTATAAGTGTGTGTTTATTTTTCACATTACAGATAGGTTATTTTCACTGTTTTATTTCTGCATACATATTTGGTTAAAAAAAATCAGTGAGTTTCTAGGCCTGGTTCAGGTAACTGAAGAGCCTTTATAAGTAGTTTATATTGTGTAGATCCAAGGTAGGCAGCAACCACAGTCTGAAGTAAAAGGGGAAATAACATCTTTCTAAAGACAGGCTTGGATACTCTAATCCAGTATGTTAAGATGTTTCCTTTCTCTGGTAGCGGGGCTGACTGATACCTGTAAGAAAACATTGAGATATTTCACTATCAAAGACTTATATCAAATGATGAACCTATGTACAGTGTATTCATCCTAGAAATCTTAGGATAAAACTAGCTAAAGTTCATGGTAATGTTACTCAGTCCAGCATCTTAGTTCTGAGGTTTTGTTGCACCTTTCTCCAGTTTAGTGCTGAAAGACGATACAGAAAATAACAATTATTTTCTAGCAGCAGGCTTATAGCTAGACATTTTCTGATGGAAATTTGATTTAGTGCAAATGCTCCAACTCAGAAAATCTGTATGTAATACAGCTTTCACACTAGACCTAGTATTTTTTGTAGCAAGCATTCGGTATGCAAATTAAGAATAGTAATTTAAACTACTACACTCTTAAAAGGCCCAGTGTGATATGGTTCTAGAACTGTTTTCATCTCTTGAGAAGAACTGTTTACTTATAATAAAAAAGCTTTTTAAAACTTCTAATCAAAAAAGTAACTGGTCTACTGCCTTAAAACAGTGGTGATTCTATGGCATGTTCGCTACAGTGGACTATTTGTTATCATCACTGAAACCTGTAAAAGGTTCACCCTCACTGTCTTAGAGGTTGTTTTAAATTCTAAGTCTTTTATGTAGTCACATATTATTAAAGGTTTTTAGTCACCATGAGAAAACACAGTCTTACCTGGCTGCTAAGGCACCATTTACAGGTATAGCCAAACAAACAGGGTACAGACCGCCAAAAACTAAACCAATCAGTCCAGCCCGTGTCAGGATACAGGTTTCACAATTCAAATCACCTAAGAAATAAATTAGTTCTGGTAACTTATGGTCATGATAGGTAAGCAAACATGATTTAAATACAAGATCCACTTACATTTAATACAGATACTTTTAGGCAATGCTGTAAATGCAATTCTGTAAGTCACATTCAAGGTACAATTAGGGGGTGGGAGTAGGGTTCAGTCTGAAAGTCCACCCTCAGCCATGTGCAAGGCCCTACGTTTGACCACTAGCATCCGGAGAAACAAAAAGGTATTATGTGTGGGTAACCTAAAATTGCCAAGAAAATCTTAAGACATTTTAGGAAAAAAAATTCTCTAATTCTGACCTTGGGTATAATAATGTCAAAGTCTGGACTGCTTCTAGCTTTCTGCTCTTGGTTAGTATCAGCAAACCTGGGCTAATATTTTCACTTGGTTTAGTTACTGGGCAACAGATTTCCTTTGATTGTGAAAGCTCTTATCCTAGTGGTGGGACTCCAAACAAAATACCTATAATTTAATCACACTAGAGCAGCACTTAACAAAATAAAATTTAAATGGACTGCCCTCTTCAATTCCCATGGTTAATATTTTTGTGTTAGTCAAAAGATTTGTGTGTATGTATGTGATCAGGTATATATCTGAAGCAGCACAAATGGTTGGTTTTTGAAAAATGCTGTGTAAGCATGTAGTGCTTTAAGAGATTTGCTACATAGTAGAATATTTTGCCCCTTTATGGATTTTCTCTGTAACATAATCAACAAAATAACAAAAAGGCAGGAAGCTACAAGTTTTCCAAAAATATTGCTTAAGGTTTTCAAATATTCATTACTCAAATATCCATGAGTGCTGAGAGAAAGATAAATTAGAAGTATTTAGAAATGCTGGTGTATGTACCTCTTACTTGCTTGTTAAGACCCTGCTAATAGCAATTACTATATAAGAGTGAAGCTAGCAAGATTTAGTTTTACCCAAACAATGCATTATAGCATAGCTACTAGATATTTAACCTGAAGTGTTAATGTTGCCAATAATATATATCAAGGTAAACTCTTTGGTGATAATGAAGTTGAATTTACCTGTATTCAGAGGTAAACTTACAAAACTTGTGTAAGAGGCATTTGCTGATAAAAACGGGATCACTGTCATTGGTAAGCCAGCAGCTACACGAGCCTTTGTCACATGTAAGATACGCCGAAAAAGACTGTTTGCTATTAGACCACAGAAAGCAGCATTAAGTCCAATATATGCCGATCCATATTCAAGTAGTCTCCTGTGGATGAGAAAAACTTGTTGTTCTACAGGTAAACAAACATTCTATGAAATGTTATAGACCTAACAGGATTTTGGAAATAACTATTAACACATCTACCACTTATACTTCCATAATATCAAAACCTTGAGTTTGCTTGACATTCAGATTTTTATTCTGAATTTGGTCAACATGCCAGGATACAGTGATAGGTTTTGCTACATGTTTTATGTAGCAGGAAGCAGCTTCTAAGAGTCTTTGAGTTGGATGGTTCTCTTCAGAGCTCCTGTAATACCCAGTACTTATCTTTTAGCACAAAATATTATAAGGTGGTATTACCTTAAAACAACTGATTTACATGTCCGGCTTTCTCTCTTATCTATAAGCAACTTGCTAATAGACACAAGGATGAGTTCAATTTAGTAACAGCTGCCACAGAAGTGTTGTGGAATCCGTTTCCTTTTACTTTCTTGAAGTATTAATGTCAGGATTTGGAGATTTGGGAAGTACTAACATCTACGTGATATTTTAACCTAGGTCCTTTACAGCAGCCATTGATAAAGAATAAAGTGCTTTGAGACAGTGTGAGATTGGGATTTTAAGTCAGTTTATGTAGGAATATAGAACCTAGGCTCTATGTATTGTTTCATTCTGGGTAGTCAAAGTATTGATTCCAATTCAAACTTTTCATCCTATTTTTTTAATCACATTTGTTGCCATCTGGAATGCAGTTTATCTCTTAAATCTGTTACTCATGACTAGCCAAACTACTGTCTCATTAACTTTACACTATCTTAAAAATAACTTGCCTAGTAACGCCTAGTTAAGCCTCCTACATTGTGTAAGGTATTACTTTTCTTCCATGTCACTTGGTTTTCATAATGAGACCTGTCATTTCACTCACGGAGAACAAATAACCTGCAGTATACAGTTGGTGCTAAAAACACAAAAATTATCTTTTCAAGTTTTCAAAGTAAGAGTATTGGAGAAGACATGTAAACAAGGTGTAACAAGTCTATAAAAATGGTTTAAGAAAAAGGATTAAGAACTTTGTGTATATTTTACATGACATTTAAAGTGATGAGGACTTAGAGAATTGCCAAAAAATAACCGTGTAACTGAAAGATTTGTGGTTTTTGAGAGGGGGTTCAGGGAATGGGAAACTTGAACATTCCTCTAAAATATTTACTGCAGCATTAAAAATCACTTAAAATACATACTATCTCTAGTGACAGAAGCCAATCCTGAGAGAATACAACTGGAACCTGAAAAGCACACTTGTGTTGTTTCCCAAACAGGATTTAATTTCTTAACTAAAAAAAACTTAATTTTTTTTTAGCACAAAATCATTACTGCCCATTTTCCACATAAATTCTGTATAACTAGAAAAAAATCATAACTTTTTGGCATGATATATAAGACCAAAATTAACAAAAAGTTACATATAATTGTTACTTAGATCAGAAAATGAAGTGTTTGATAATAAAAAGTTTCATACATACTCAAGAATATATCAGGTAATTATGCATATCTGATAATACAAGAAGACATGAGGATTCAAACTTAAAAAGATAAATGAGGCTGGGTGTGGTGGCTCATGCCTGTAATCCCAGCACTCCTGAGGCTGAGATGGGAGGACTTGTGAGTTAAAGACCAGCCTGGGCTACAAAGTCAGCTCAAGGCCTCCCCAAACTGCATAAAGACCCTGTCTCAAAAAGACCAAGAAAAAAAAAATAAATGCGAACAGAGAAAATAAGAACAAGGATGATGGATACTGTTGTGTTTGAAAGCAATTTCTTATCTCTAAATTCTAACTTTGCAGTTCCAGCACTCTTCCCAGTACTCTTCAATTTGTTGATGGACCCAGTGGCAGCCTGCTTTCTTCAAAGCTGCCGCCATCTACTCTATTCCTTGTGTCAGTTTTTAGGGTCTTCACTGCCTTGCTGGTTTGGAAACAGGCCTTTTTGCTTTTAGGTTTATTTATCTCCACAAAACAACTGAAATGTTGTGTGTGTGATGAGGTAGTGATGGATGCAGAGTTTTCAGAATCTCACCAAGTTTTTAATTTGTTCTTGGTTTAGTTCTGTGTTGAGATGGTAAGTAACAGCAACACTGAAATGTGTGTAGTTTTCACACCTAAAGATAAGTATACTTCCAAAACACATTTTAAATCAACAGCACTCTATCCTCTGATTCACCAGGATAACTGGCAATTTTTGTACTGGTATTTTTTTATCCTACCTTAAATCCAAGATGAGCTAGAAAGTCTATTAGAAAAGTTACAGTAGTACCTTGATATAATAGTCACTAACTGCTTCCAGGAGATGTGACCAGGTCCAAAAATGATGAATAGCCAACACATGTTTTTGGCTGGAAAGGGTAGTAAATTACCAGTAAATTCTAGCTTGCATTACAGTAATAAGTACTAGGACAAAACTTGCATGTCAAAATGCACCAAGTACCAAATATAAACTTCAAAGCAACTGACTACCATTGTATAACTATAGTTGTATCACATTTTCTGAAAGTCATCTTTTTCTATTATGTACTTCCCTTATTTACTAACACTTTCCTCAAATATGATAAATTCTTTGGCTCACGCATATGCCATTCTCTCTGCTTGAGAAACTGTCCCCCCCTTTCTCCCAGGCTGGCCCATTTTCATCCTAAAGATGTCATATTTTCATTTTAAATGCAACCTAGTTAGATATTTTTTTTTTGTTTTCTTTGCAAGGAGGTGTGGAAGAGTACTATAACTGCCTGTATGGTCTTCAGTTATCAATACGTTTCCGTATTTTTCTTTTTAATAAAATTTTAAGATCTTTAGCCATGATCTTATTTCTCTGACATTCTCTGTCTAGCCCTGATGCTGATAGGCAAGTACTGAGGAAAACAAAAGAAATGGAAATGAACTGAGTTTTTTTGTTTTTGTTTTTTTACTCACTATGTAACCCAAGCTGGCCTCAAACTCTGGCTGATCCTCTTGCCCCAGCTGGGATTATAGGCATGCACCAACGTGTCCAGTGAAAAGATAATTTAAAATTTTGTTATGAAATGGGTTTACGATATTTACATTTTACTCCAAGCTGAATGGAAAAACTGAATCATACAATTAGTATGTCCAAAGGCATCTTGCCTCAGCTTCCAAAATTAGCTATATAATATTGGGCAAAACATTACACCATCAAAGCAAGAAAAAGATTGTCTTTTGATATTGGGTTTTTTTTTCTGCTAATGGGGATTGAACTCATGAAATCGGGCTTGCCAGGCTTGCTTACATTGCTGAGCTAAATCCCCAACCCTTTCGTATGTTTCTTCTACTTAGCTAAAATTGAGTTAATAAAAATCTACTTGGTAAAAGATGTTTTTTAATTAAGCCATCTTACCTGTCTGTTTCTGGAAGTTGTTTAATCTTTCTGGCTATAATATCAATTAAGTTTTCCTTGATTGCATCTGGTTTATGATTTTCCATCGTGAGCCTTAAAAAAGTAAAAATACTGTTTTTCAATAATGTACATAGAAACAACATACTTTTGAAAGAGGTACAGATTTAGTAAATAATGTGCAAAAAAAAAAAAAAAGATTCGTATGTAGAATACAGAAAAACAAAGCAAACAAAACAAAAACCCCAAAAGTCTTAAGTGAAACTAGAACATGAAAAGTAACACAAAAACTTCCAAGAAATTTAGAATATTTGCTGAATGTTGTAGAACAGCACTAAACTGATAAAAGACTATTAAAACAATTTGTGTTGATTAACAAAATAGAGAAACTAGGGGAGAAAATGTTGGAAAGTGACAAAGTAGTATCCATAACACACAGAGCTATAAATCAAAAGCGATGTAATAGCACAGTTAACAAAAAGGTCTGAAAAGGCACTTTACAGAAAAGTCAAAAGCCAATAAATACAAAAATATGCTCAACCTCACTATAATTGGGCAAATACAATAAAATCCCAAAAGGCACCCATAGGTTAGCTAAACTTTAAATATGAGTTTCAGTTACAGTACTGGCAAGTATTTAGGGTAGTCAAAACACTCATGTAGTCTATCTGTACTATATGGGGTAAATGTCAGGAGGGGAGAAGTGAATGAATTTTAGCTTAAAGATTGAGCTCACTAGACAACAGATTTACAGGTAACAGTTAAAAAGTTCCAAGGTTTTATTTTGTCGGTTACACTATTTACCTGCTACAAGATTAATTTATAGTATGAACAAGTATGTATTGGATACTTGTTTTATATATAGCAATCATTGGGAAAATGTTGAATGCACTAAAATTCCATTATCTCTAGACTTAAAGTTAACAGTATAACCCAGGTTTAAAATGAGGTCTCCAAGACTCAAATTTTTTTGTATGTGGGGTGTAAAAATATATATATAATCAAATTCAGTATAACGTATATGATACATCAGAAACAAATCATTTTCTTAAAATGACCCACCCAAGGCTAGCACTACTTTTAGGTTCTATACATACTGGTAAGGGTCTTAGTTCTGTGAAATAGTCATTTGATGTTTCCATTAAAAGTTACCTTTAATTTAGTAAACCCCAACTGGCGCCAGCCTCTATGGGCATCGTATCCCCTTTTTTAAGTAATAAACCTCTATCAAAGGCTATGCCACCTATGCCTGTAAATCCAGTATTCATGAGGCCAGCCCGGACTACATAAAGACAGCTTCAACTACTGTACACAGGAAGCCCGACCCCATCTCAAAAAAACCACACCCAAGCTCATCTTTGCTACAAACTTGAGATTTCAAAAGTTTGCTGTTGTTGCATTAGCTAGCTCACTTAACGTTTAGGTAGGTCAGAGACGAGGGCGATGATAAGCGAAATAAAGGAAAATCAAATTTAGCCAAGGTCACTGTATAAACTGGTAGTAACTCCGGGATTAAATCTAATCGCGAGAAAACCTTCTATTGGTTTTCTTTAAATACAAGGTCATCCTTTCCAGGGTGGAAATGGAAGAGCTGTTCTGCACCATGGTGGCAGGTTCCCTTCCCTCATTCGTGCTTTGTCAGGAAACAGCGTCCTCTTGACCAGTCCTCTTGACCCCGCGAGATTTACTTCACCTTACTGCGGGACACCATTACCTTACACTTGGTCCCGCGTTTTCCCTCCACCATGCCACGGTTTACTGCAACCTTTGTTCAACTCCTCAGGGTGCAGCCATCTTTAGGTGACACGTGACTCCGCCGCAGGAGCTACTTCCTGTCTGGGACTTCCGCCCTGGGGAGGCTGGCGCGTTTAAAGGGAAAGGTTTGGTTTTGGCTGAAGCCGTTTTGTCCTTCACCCCAGGCTGTAGAAAATGTGCAGTTTTGAGGTATAGAATGAGTGATTGTAAATCCGATTCTTCCATCTGAAAACCTACCGAGGCACGTTACTTAACTTCCTGGTCAATAGAGCCCCCCCCCCCCCGCCCCGCCCCAGTGAACTCTGGTTAAAAATAAATTGGTAAAGAGCGGAGATTTCTTTGCTCCATCGTTTTTCTGCTGTTTCTTTGCTCAGGTTCTCTGCCCAGCTATGATCGGGTTGATTGTTCCAATATAATTGAGTAACTCAAAAGCCTGTTTTTGTTTTGCTTTGCTTTGTTTTGAGGATTCCTCAGTATCTCCCACTGTATGGCTAATTGCATAGCAGAGTTTGATTAAAGTGGTACAAGAGCCTGTACACAGGGAGCCTGGGGCCTCCTCCTGACAGTTCGCATTCCCACAGCCTTTTCATTTTTAAAATAGGAAGGGAAACAGTACTTATTTTATTTTATATAGGTTGTGAGGATCCAATAAAAACGCTTCCCAAGATTGCTTTAAAAATCTTTGAACTTTATCAAGGAAGAAGGAGGCATTCAAAATAAAAGGAAAACCTTCACAGATGAGGTGAATTCCTGTCTCAGAGGTATTTAGGTAGTATTAAATAGGTCTTTAGTTAATGAACTAAATCCCTCAGCTTCCTGTATATAAAGTTAATTTATTCCTAGTAGGAAAGTTTGTGAAATAAATGCAGAAAAAGTTCGGAAAAACCAGCTTATTTAAATGCTACTGTGTGTGTATGGATACTTTGTTTCCTAATACTGTATTTCATAATTTTTCATTGTAAAATTTTATTATTTTGGGGCTGAGGATTTAGCTCAGCGGCATAAGCGCCTGCCTTGCAAGCAAGCAGTCCTGAGTTCCATCCCTGGTACCAATAAAAAAAAAAAAAAAATTGTTATTTTTAGTACGTTTGCAGTACGAAATTAATTGTGGAGAGTTGGCACATGTGTATAATATGACTTGATTCTTACGTTGCCTCTTTTAATTCTAGTTTGATGTTTTAATAGTTTGAAGGGAATTTTGAAATTAATGAATGTTCTCTCTGTGCAACTCTAGCATGCCATTATACATTAGCAAAAGCAGTTTAGTATAATATTTTTTAAAAGCTTAAAATTCTGTGTAGACATAAAACTTCATAGATAGGGAGTATTACAGTTGAAAGGCTAGTGTAAGAGACTAAGATATTTACTGAAATGATCAGTATGTGGGCTTACCTAGTATTTAATATTAATATAGGAGAAGGAAGGGAAGCCACTTGGTTTTTGTTTTGTTTGTTTGTTTGATGGGGATGGGGTTACCTAGGATTGATCTCAAGACCTTTTATAGTTTTTATTTTGAGACAGTGTCTTGCTAAACTGGCCAATCTCAAACATTCAATCTTCTTGCCTCAGCCTCTGAGTTTCTAGATTTAAGAGAACCAAATTTATAGGAGAAAAAAATTAAAGTATCGAGATGAAATGCTAAGTTGGGTGTAGTGGTGCATGCCTATAGTCCCAGCACTGGGAAGGCTCAGGCAGGAGGTCACAGTGAGTTCCAGCCTGGGCTACATAAGTGAGTTCAAGGCCAGCCTGTTCTACATAAGGCCTCATCTCAAAAAAAAAAGAAAAGAGAAAAAGTAAGAAAGGAAGGAAGAAAGAAACAGTAAAATATTGGTCACCATTTCCTGTCATAGATTCCTAATGAGTTTGTGACTGCTCCCATCCATATCATAGGAGGCACCTGATTGTTGGTGTGTGTGTATTGTAGCCCAGGCTGACCTCAAACTTGCCAGTGATCTTTCTGCCTCAGCCTCCCAGGTGGTGGGATTATAGGCGTGTACCACCATGCCTAGATAACCATAGGTATTACGTTACATTTAAATATCATATTGTAATATACCCCACTAAAAAGTATTTAATAGTTTCACATGGACTTTGAATAAAACCTCAAGTCTTTAACATGAAATATAGAACCCTACGTAGTCTGGCTGTTTCTGTTTCCAAATGTCTGTGAGCCATTTGAACACTGAGCTCACTGTGTCTAGATGCTTTGGCCTTTCAATTCCTCAGCTCTCCAAGGTTTCGATGCTCCAGATCCTTTAGCTATGCTGTTGACCCCAATCATCCCTATATTTTATTTATTTACGTATAGTTTTTCTGTATTTTTTTAAAGACAGGTCTTGCTTTGTAGTTCAAGCTGGCCTTAGACTCACTAGATAGCCCAGGCTGGCCTTCAACTCACAATGATCCTTCTGCCTCAGCCACCTAAGTGCTAGAATTACAGGGGCACATTACATAGTGAGCCTGGCTATCTTTAGATTTTGCATAGCTAACTTCTTATTCTTCAAGTTTTAGATTAATCATACCTTGACTTTTCTTGACAGTTCTTCCTATTCACTTGTCATTATCCAGTTTTTTTCAGAATACCTTTTTATTTCTTCATCAAATATTTACTGAATGTTATAGCACTGCTTCCCGGGTGCTCATAGAATAGTGGGACATGCAAGCACAAAATCAATAATTGTATGTTCTCTGTTATTTTTATGCTAAGTAGAGGATACTATGGAACATTTAACTCCACCTGGAATGTCCATAGAGCCTTTCAAAAGAAAATCCAGTTGTTGGGAGACAATTTCTAATGGTATTGGTAAGTATTTTGTGATCAAGGCTATCTTTTCAAGTATGTTTGCCTAGTAGCCTTAAGGATTTCATGTTATGTTTCCCTGTGTATCAGAGAGCAGGTTTGTTTTCTGATCAGAATAATAAAGATATTGTCTCTTTGAAGAATAAAGTTTGAACAGGTTTGTTTGTAATCACCTTATAAAATTGGGGCTTATATATTCATCAGCTAGGGATGGAGCCACTTCTGTTTAGTACCTACTTGGGCCCATGAAAACTCATATTGCCTGCTTTGCCACTATTAATAAACTGTAAATTCAGCAGGGCTTATTATCTCATTACTGGCTAAATCAATGTAAATATGGCAAGTCAACTGAGTAACTGTCATTGTGTTGCCACATAGGAAATGTTTGATTGCTGACGTCTTGATCACAGTTGAACATTATAATATAGTAGCCACTACTCACATGTGGCTGTTGAGCACATGAAGTATATAGCTACTTTAAATTGAAAGTTACCGTCAGTACCAATATGGTCATGAACCAAACCAAATTTCCCTGTAAGATTCAGTATAAATAAGGTTAATCTGCTGGACCCCTATGAACACGGTTGCAAACTGATTTTAGTCATAAACTGAATCATTTTCCCATAAGGTTCAATGTAAATAAAGTTAATCCATTCTAAAACATATGTATTTTTTAAACCATGAAAATAGTACAGTAAAGAGAGAACACCAACCTTGAGTAAAGGCAACTGCGTTGTGGAGGACAGAAAGGTAGGTGGGAAGGAGGTTGTTGTTTAGAGGGAGGGTGCCCCTCTCCATGGAAATCAGGGAGATTGCGTTTAGGGGTTTCCTTTCTTCTTTGTCTCTTAGCTGCTGAGTCAATTTTGATGAAAAATTTATCAAATGTGACTTGTTATATACTGAACTGCTAACCCTCCAAAAATGAAGGACCATGTTATTATACACCAGATTCAAACTGTTCATTACAGTTATGTTGAGGTGGTACTTTTTTTTTAAATCAGTACTAGGGATCAAATGCATGACCACATGCTTACAAGGCAGGCGCTTATGCCGCTGAGCTAAATCCCCAACCCTGAGGTGGTACTTCTCAAAGAAATCTTTGCACTTGTTCCATTTTTCCATAATGGATTTTATCACATCACTGCTAACCTCCTTCATATCTTCCTTTTCCTCAGTGAAATGCTGCTCAACAACTGTCTTCCGCTCACTCTGTAGTCTAGCATGTTCTTCCAACATCAGCTGTTCCTCATGGTCCCTAACAAGCTCTTCCAGGTCTGCACTATCAATGTCCAGACCCACACTCTTGCCCATGGACATAACATGTTCCCAGGCTTTGTCAGTGAGGTTGATGCAGTGGATGACACTGAAATGTTTCTTCCAGAACTCTTTCAGTATTAAGGATGTTTCTTCCAGAACCGGTACATTAAAACACCTGGTGGAGAGCTTCGTGAATTGCAAATCACTTGCTGGTGGTGCATGAGTTGCAAAAGAGGTGTCCTGTTAGGGGAGGAACTTGACTCTTACGAAGTCATACTCAGCATCCATATCACCCATCAAGGCTGGAAAGTGTGCCAGGGTATTGTCCATCAGAAGAGAGTGCCTTTCAGGCAATTAGTTGTTGTCAGCTATTTCTTAATACTGGGAGCAAACATCCCATACACCATAGCTACAAGAATGCTGTCATCTGCCAGCTGTTTCTCATTCAACTACACTAACAAAAGTTTTTCTACCACTTCCAGAACTTTTTTCCTCTGTTTAACATTGCTTCTCCTTTGACCACATCAGTTCCTGGGATGGCATCTTTATTCTTCAAAATAGTTGAGATTGTCAACTTTGTCATCTTATCCTTCAGGGCTAGATCAGTCACATGAATACCACACTCATGGAAGAACAATTTCCTTCTTCTGTTCATTGGTTATTTTCTTCAAAACTTCCTTTGTACTATTATTGCTTTGAATTTCTTGTCACCTTTATTAGTGCTCTGCTTATTCTGGTCATGTTCATTACCACTCTTCATGTTCCTGTCACCTTCATTACCACTCTGTACTTACTTTTTACCACCATGCTTGCTCTTCACTTTCTTTGGAGCCAGATTTAATACTACTGTACGTACCGTGTATACTAAAAAGCACACAAAAAGACTTCACAGTAGTTATGCACACGCCTATCTCTGACTGCAACTTGAACTAGAGGAAGGTGTGACCACATGTCAGAGCAGGGGAGACGGCTTCAGTCATGTTTGTCACCCACCATGCAGACCTTGCAAACAGATGCAATCCAAATTGTGCACAAACAGATGCGTTTGTGAACTGAGGCATGACTATAAAATACACATCGGATTTGGAAGATTTAATACAAAAATTTCATATTACATGTTGAACTAGTAATAGTTTAAGTAAAATATACTGAGTGAAACAAAGTGTATTCTTAAAGTTAATACATTCTTTTTAGCTATGAATACTAGAAAATGTAGCATTTACAGTATGTAGCTTGTATTACATTTCTAGGGGACAGTACTGATTTAGAAGGTATATCTAAACCCTATTAGAAAGTTAAAAACTGGCAATAAATCTACAATAAAATACGTAAATAAAACTTGATCGTAACACATCTCAGATTTTTTTTCTTCCTCCAGCATTTTTGAGGGACTGATAAAGTGTTTTCATTGTCCTTTATCTAGCTTAGGGTCACTTAACCATTAGGCCTCCTACTGCCAAGGAAGTCTATAACTAGTTTCTGAGCTAATATAAAGATTTGTTTTCAGGAAAGTATAAAAAGTATAAAAATTCCGGGGCTGGGGATTTAGCTCAGCGGCATAAGCACCAGCCTTGCAAGCAGACGGTTGTGAGTTCGATCCCTGGTACCGATAAAAATGAAAAAGACAAAAAAAAAAAAAGTATAAAAATTCCTAGTCTTCCTTTCATATAGATATATTTTCTTCAATCTCAAAGTTTAAAGCAAATTTTCACATCATAGTATGCTGTTCTGTAGGTTGGCTTGAATAGAATTTTGCTAGGGTTTCTCTATACCTAGGTATACTTCTTTCTTATGTAGAAATTATAAAACCACCAGCCAGTGAAGACTAATGGGAAATAAGGTTGAGAGGATGAAAAACAAAACTCAGAACAAAGCCAAGCTATGAAATACTTAAATACATGCTTAAGAATCTGCTCCCATTTATTTGCAGGGAGACATTAGTTATTAAAAAATTGAAGTTACATAATCATAGTTGTACTTTGTAAGATTCATATGGTACTGACAAAAAGGGGGCGACACTATAGATAGTTGTCTATTTTATATATATATGTGTGTGTGTGTGTGTATGTGTGCGCGCGCGCACGCGTGCGCAAGCCTTAGGCATGAAACAGCTTTAGCCATCAACCCAGGCATCAAGCTAGGATGAACAAAGGACTGTCATCTGCTCTTCCCTGACTGATATAAGAACAACACCACCAATGAGGTGTCTGTTTCCCTATTTTCAGGGGGTTATTTTTGTTTTTTTGAGACAGTGTCTTGCTATGTAGTTCATGCTGGCCTAGAACTCACAACAATACTCTTGCTGCAGCTGGAGTTTATAATCCACATGCTAGGATTATAGGTATATGCCACCAGGACTGGCTAGGTCTCTCAAAAGTTGAAAAACAAGTTTGTATTTCTCCTTTTCATACTGAGACCTTTACTATTTCCTATCTAAGACTTGGCAGCATTATTCATTATCTGAGTGCCTCTGCATTACTCCCTATAGGTCAGTCAGTCATGAACTATTGATAGTTGGTCTAAATATCTTTTACCAGTTATCTCTCATCTAGGCACCAGAGGTGACTTTAGTCTCACAAATTCCACTTTTGCCTTCTAGCCATTCTTCTCATGGGACCTATAGAAATTTTTTATTTCAAACAATTTATTTGACTTTAGGGTATACATGGGAGAGGGATGGAAATGTAGCTAGTAATCTGCAATGCTTATGATGCTTGCCTCAGTTAAACAAGGTTTTTTTTTTTAATAGAAAACAATAATTTGTCAAGGTGTACTTTTGTTCCTAAAAATGAATGCGATTTTTTGATTTTGTAAGAATTTTTAGAAATTATAATAGAACAATTCTGTACAGTCTCACTGAATTTTCTAATAACACTGGCACATAAGGTAGCTAATCAATAAGAAAAAATAGAGGCTGACCATTTGTCACTACTTTTATTATTACTGTTATATCTTATCTTGACTATGTATATAATACTGTGTTGCAAAGCAGATTCCTGATGATGTGGCTCTGACTTCAGTGTAAGTGATTTCAGTGTTACCTGAATCTCCTGATAGCTTTTGATACAGAAAGATCGCCTATATTTCAAAGATGATAAAGAATAAGAGGGACTCTCAGCTTTAGAAAATGACAGAGTAGCTTGTGTCAGACAGATCTTGTTGTTAATAACAGTGTTAAACTCTGGACAAAACACACTGGAAAGTTATCAAAAGCTTACGAATACTGAATAGGATATAATTCCTTTCTGTTTTTAGCAGTGCTACAGATTGAACACAGGATCTTGTGTATGCCAGACGTGCTCTGTTCCTGAGTCACACCACCAGTCCAGGAGGATACAATTCTTGAAAGAAGTAGAAAATGCTGGATAAGATCACCTTCATCCTTTTTCCACCCCTGGGATGACACCACTCAGCCTGTGAGATGCATGGAAAATAAGAGTACTAGAAGAAAGCAGTATTCCTTCCAAAAAGGTTAAAGTTTTGCAAGGCAAGTGCTTAGGCCACTAAACTAAATTCCTAGTCTCAAAGGTTGAAGTTTGAGGATAGTGGAAAAACTGGAAATTGAAGGGTAGGGACCTTGAAAAGAGAATCATAGGGTGGCAGTGGGGGTGTGGTTTGCCTCAAAATATCTATCTAGATAATCCCTGAAAATCTTGGCTGACATTATAGCCTCACATGCATTGAAAATATAATAAGGAGCAATAGTTAAAAGACTGGAAATGCCGAGGTAATGTTTCAACAGCTATATGGAACTGGGGAGACAGTATTTTGAATTAAAATATCTCCAGTTTATAGAAAGAGGATTAAAATTTTGGCATTCCATTGAACCACAAAAGAGCCACATTTTAGAAGTAAAATTTTTACCCAAGGGCTAAGGCCTGTGCCCTGGAGCTAAGGGCAAAAATGGCCAAATCAAGATTAAAAGAAAAAAAGAAAAGGAAAAATCAAACCAAGCAAAAAGAAAGTAGAAAAATAGAGGAACATAAATTGAATAGAAAAGATAAAAATAGAGAAAAAACAAAACCAAATGTTTTATAAATGCAATAAGCCCTAGTAAGATTTATGAAAGGGAAGAGAAATAAAAAAATCTTTTTGAATAGAACAGGAATATGACATATCTTTTACAGAGAGGGAATATTCTAAAGCATTTCAACCTAGTAACAAACAAAGTGTCTAAATTGGTCTGATTGTTAATTGCTTATATAGTTATGATTTATCTATTTATTTAAAAAATTTTATAATCGACAACTTTGCTAAATTAACCAAGATTCTTTAAACAAATAATGGCAGTTTTTCTTCTCCAGTCTGGATATCTTTTCTTTCCTGGTCCCACCCTAACTCCTTACTGCACTGACTAGAACCCCCTACCATGTTGAATACAAGCCATGACAGCTGACGTTCTTGCCTTTTTCCTGATCTTAGAGGGAAATCGCTCAGTTTTTCAATATTAAGTATAATAGTTATAGGTTATACCTTGCGAAATATCTTTTCCGTATTTGGTGAGATACCTTTTATCTGGCTTTGATACTGAGAAATAGGTCTGGAATTAAATTACTTGGCAAGTGTTCTTTTCTCATCAAATTTTTTTGGAAGAAGTTTATCATATTAGTATTATTTCTTCTTTAAATGTTTGGTAGAGTTCACCTGTGAAGACTTTTGTGCTTGTGATTATAATAAATTTGTGACTATGTTAGTTTATTTGAATGAACTTTTTAAGACTTTAAGAAAGCAACATGAAATGTCATTTTCATCTAAGTCATCAAAGTTATTGAGTTAAATTGTTCAAAAAATTTATTATTCTTTTAATAATTTTAATGTGGTAGCATGTAGTTGTAGCAGGATGTACTTTTTAAGGCTGTCCTTGCATTGTATGTACATAATACATCTTTAATTGGTTACTTTTTAACACATTTTATTTATCTACCCATTTGTTGAAGGACTTTCAGGTTGCTTCTGTTGGCTACTGTGAATACCATGATGAAGAGGTTGTACAAATGTCTTTAACATCCTGCTTTGAATTCTTTTGGAGATATACTCAGAAGTGAAATTGCTGGATTGTATTGGTATTTCTGTTTTTAGTTCTTTGAGGAAATACAATACTCTTTCCATAATGGTGGTACCATTTTATGTTTTTCATGCAAAATGTTCCAACTTGTCTGCATCTATTCCAAAATTTGCTATTCTCTATTCTTTTGATAGTGGCCATCCTGATGGATATAAGTTAGTAACTCTGTGCTTTTGTGTTTTCCTAAGGATTAGTGATGCTAGGCGTTTTTCATGTGCTTATTGCCTGTTTGTCCATGTTCTCTGGAGAAACAACTTGCCATCCTTTGCCCAGTTTTATTTTTGGTCAGTTTATTTTTGTTGTTGAGTTATAGAAGTTCCTTATCTATTCCAGATATTAACTAAAAGTAATGTATATGATTTGTAATTACTTTCTACTATTCTTTAGGTTTCATTTTAATTGCTTATTTTGATGCATAAAAATTTTTAATTATTTACTCTCATTTATGATTGTGCTGTTTACACTGTCATATCTGCGAAATATTAACAAATCAAATGTCCTGAAGATTTTCCTTTGTGCCTCTAGTAGTTTTTGTTCTTATATGTTTAATCTATTTTTATTTAATTTTTTAAAATATATGAATTAAGGTAAGGATCTAACTTCATTTTTTTCACAAATAAATATCCAGGTTTCCAACACAATTTGCTGAAGATATCATCCTTTTCCAAGCTGGATGCCTTTTATTTCCTGGCTCCACCCTAGCCCTTCATTGCACTGGCTAGTTTTATCACCCTTGTTAAAAATCATATGATGATAAATGTAAGGATTTAGCTGTGGCATCATTATTCTCTTGCTTTGGACTATGCATTTATTTTTATGTATGTTTGATAAAGTTTTGATTATTGCCTTATGGTGTTTTTTTTTTTTTGAAGCAGGGATCAAACTCAAAACCTCTTGCTTACCTGTCAAGCCCTTGAACCATTGAGCTAAACTCTTGGCCCTTATAGAATTTTTTAATTGACATCTAAAAATTGTACATTGAGTACCATGTGGTTTTTAAAATATATATACTGTGTATATTGCATAATGTGCAAATCAGAATAAGCATATTATGTCCTCAAATATTTATCATTTATTTGTGGTTTAAACATTGAAAATTGTTTCATTTTTTTTGACTAGATAACACATTATCTATGCCCACCTACTCTGATTAGTCATTCTCTTTTTATCCCTTCTTTCTCCACACATTTCATAGGCTCTGATAACTACTATTCTATTCTTTGAGTTCAGTTTTTTTAGCTTTCACATGTAAATTGGAAAATGAAGTATTTGCCTTTCACTTAACATAACATCATTATATCCATATTGTTGCAAAAATTTAATTGTTTTTTATGGTTGACTAATATTCATATATATGATTCTATATATGTACATGTATATAATTTTCTTTATCCAATTTTTTTGCCACAGGACACTTAGGTTGATTGTTGGTTTTCTGAGTAATGCTGTATGTAGCAAGCCTGAGCACAGATAACATTTCAATGTACTGATTTTAATTCCTTTAGATATATACCCAATTATGGAATTGCTGGATAGCGTGGTATTTTTCTTCCTGTTTTTTTTTTTTGTTGTTGTTGTTTTTGTTTTTTTTGAACATCCAAATGTTTTTCATAGTGATTGTACTAATTTATATTCCTTCTACCAGGGTTTGAGAGTTTTCCTTTCTCTGAATCCTCATCAGCATTCAGGAGGCTGAGGCATGAGGATCGTCTCAAGTTCGAGGACCAGCCTGTGTTACAAAATGAGCTTAAAGCCAGCCTGAACTGCATAGTAAACCTGTCTCAAGGAAAAAAAAAAAAAAAGAAAAGAAAAGAAAATAAGATGTAGGGCCTTTGGGAGATAATTAGGTCAGGAGGAAAAAGTCCTCATGAATATTATTACCTCTGAAAGTTCTCTTTCCACATCTCCTACATCTTCCACCATGTAGCATACAAGAAAAAGGCACTTCTATCTATGAACCACAAAGTAGGCTCTCACCAGACATCAAAGCTACCGGTATATTGATTCTGGACTCTTCAGCCTCCAAAACTGTGAAAAATAAACTTTAGGCTTTTTAAAATTTTGTTTTGTTATAGCATACCACGTGGACTAGGCAGTTAACATAAAACCTTGTTTGAGCACTTATGATTTTTATATTTAACCGATTCAATCCTTACAACACTCTACTTTTCAATATTCATTTTACAGATGAGGAAGCTGAGGTGCCAGTTAAGCAGGGACATAGGGTTTGAACCTTCAGTGTTACAGGCTGTACTTTTTACCTATGTACTGTTTTGCCTTAAAGAACCTCGCTTTCTTCACTATAGTTCAACTAGTTTTACCTTTTGGCTTGAGTCCAGAGGACCAAGGTTTCCCAAACTTTTTATACTTGCAATGAAAGCAAGTACTGCTTTCCAAAGCCAAGAGAAAGTTATCAATTCCTTTGCCACTTTTTTTTTTAATTATACAGAAGAAATTGTCAAGTCACTAAGGTAGAAATCAGCTTTCAGATGGCAGCAAAAGTAAAGGTTAACCTTGCTGTACTTTCTACATTGCAGATTTTTATTTAGCCACTTACTGCACGTGGCTAAGGAGAAAGAGCTGTTCTGTAAACTGCATTTCTCATCAGTATTCATTTCTAGAATGAACTAAGATAAATGTGTAACTCAGGACTGTCTCAGCAGACTCCAAGGAAGCATTTAGAATTTAATGTTCTTGAGATTAAAATATATGTATACTTTAATGCTTATTTTATTGTATAACAAATACATATGCAATAAATGTTCTTTAAGCTTGACAGTGAAGTATGGGACATCAGAGAACTGAGGAATAACTGGCCACTATGAAGAAAGGAAGTTAATACAGCTGAGATCAGTTTACCTGAAAATATACTAATGGATAATGGGAGACAAGATGAATCTCGTTACTTTTAATTGCTTGTACCCATGTTTGTATGAATAAAAGCAGCGCTTGCCAGACACTCAGAGCTCCTCTGTCTACTAGAGGCAAGTGCCCTTGGCTGCCTGCATGCTAAACTGACTTTTATTCTGGGGGAAAGAACGGAGTGGGCTGGCTCCGCAGGGGTGGCTCCTGGAAAAGGGACCTGGGACCAGTGACACAGCCTGGTCTTGTACAGTGAAGACAATACATAAATGGCAAGAAACAGAGTTGAGAGTAGAGGAATGGGCTGTATCTTTGTATTTTGCTTTCTTGTGAACTTTTAATTCTTCCTTCAGAATTAACTTCATGTTATTTTCCCCGTAATTTCCCCTTCTAAGTACTTAATAGCCACATTCTCAGAGCCCTCAAATTATGCATTTATATCTCAAACTCTCTGATATTGTATGTTCACATTTTATATTCCTTTTCCAAGTTGATAATTCTTTCTGGCTAAGACCATTTCTTATTATGTGTAATATAGTACTTGAGACATAGCAAGCAAGCCGTAAATGTTCCAGGAATCAATGTATGACTATAAATCAGACCTCAGGTCCTAAGCCCATTTCCACATATAGTGAAGAAAGAAAGATGAAATTTGTATTTGTTTAGCATTTGTATTTATTAAATTACTATTTATTATCTGCTACATACCAGGCAAAATATTTTTACTGTTTCAGCAATGTGTCAGTCCTCATCATATAAACATATACTGTTGAATTAGTGTCCACAGATTCTTCAATCTTCAGGTACAGTTTTCTTATATGTATTTTCATATATTGCATACTGCTGTAGGCCATTAAGTATTCCAAATTGTGTCAGAAGTATTATAGGAATTACCATTGCTTTTATTTGTGTTTGACAAAGCAGGAGCCAATGAAGGAAAACCCTTCCTTTTGGTGGCAGTGGAACAGTATGATACCTAAAAAGGAAAAACAGTTAATCATTTTCCTGAATATATATTCTATAAGAAGAGCTAATCATTCTCCTGGATATATATTCTATCAAAGTTCACCGTTTTCTCCTAAAAATAATCGTAATTTCTATCATAGGTTTATTATGTAGATAGCAAAAAATTAAATGTCAGCTTTTTGGAATACCAAACTACTGTTTTTATATTTGACTATATATACATATCTAAAGAATAGAGTTTATTAACCTAAAAAAAAGGAAGGAAAGGAAAGGAAAAAAGGGAATAAATAGAGACTTACTTGACTGCTAAGCGTCCATTTTTAGAAAAAGCCAAACCACTGGGATATAAAACACCACACACTAGGCCAACTAGTGAACTTCTCAGGACACAATTTTCCTTGCTTATATGATCTACAAACAAAAGTAAAATTTAGCTCCCTTTAAAATTCAGGGTAAGAACTATAAAGACAATGTTGTGCCTCAAAGAATAGTTTTTTATACCATCTTCAGCCACAGTATAATAGAAGAATATTAGAAATTCACAGTCTATGGTATATAACAGGCTTTAGGTACCTTGTTTCAAAATGCTTTTATTATACCTTATCATATGGATAATTAACTCTTACATGCTTGTAGAAGCAATTCCACAATACTACTAAATTAGCTGACTAGATTATCTGGATTCTAGGTTAAATACATGTATTGGCTACTATGTGTCAGCTATGTGTTAGGGACCCAGTAGAACATTAAAGAGACTTTCTGGCCAGTAAACCAGGGAAGAAAGACATTAGACAAATATTAAAAAAATAATTATAAGTGTATACAATGCTTTGGGGGTAGTCTTCAGAGAATGTATCTAGACACAGCCTTTATGAAGGACCCAGAGAAAGTTTCCATAGGGAAGGAATATTTCAGCACAGACTTGGAGAATAAACAGAGACTAAAGGTTCCATCAATTGCTAGTTGTAAAACTTAAGCTAAGGTGAGAAGTCTGGAAATAACAAGAGAAGTCCATAACATGAAAGACACTGTGTTAGGCATTTAATACACACCATCTTTTAATTCTTACAACAATCCTGTGAAGAATATCTTGTTAGTCCTAATTCATAGATAAGACAACTGAGGCTCAGAGATTAAACAACTTGTCCAGTGTTACACTTTTTTTTAGTGTTACAAAACTTTTAAGTAGCAGGAAGTAGGATTTAAAATCATATGTTTAGCATGCTAAAACCTGCTTTTTTCTCAATACAGCATGCTGTTTCTCATTACTTGAATATGCCTCAGTTTTGGTGGTTTATCTGTAAAAAAGGGACAATATTACCCGCTCTGCTTGATCAGGGCTGTTGCATGGATCAAACAGAAAAATTTATGTAAAGGTGCTTGTAAGTATCAAAGCAACATACAAAGGTTAGGGATTATTAGCATACATTGGTAAGTAACTACCCTTAGAAATAACCACATTACATGTTAATGAATTTAAATTTTACCTGAATACAAAGCATCAGTTACAAAGAACTTATAAGTAACTATGGTAGACAAAAATGGAAGAGCAGTTAATGATGCATATGTCTTCAAAACATCATGTTTAACTTTGAAGCAGTGTCTCAAAATAAAGTTTGCCAATATTCCAGAGAGACTAGCTGATGCTGCAAAGAATACTGGTCCAGGTAGGAAAGCCCTAATAGAAAAAAACAATAAAATTAAGTTTAATATATTATTGTACTAGATACAGTCTTTCCTTAGCAGTTGTCATTATGTATGTGCTCAGCATCAAAGATTTTTTGAGCACTTTTTATGTGAAAGATATTTCATAAGTACCAAGGATGAGGCAATGAACAAAGCTAAAGCAAAGAAAAACAAACAAATTCTACCATCATAGAACTTGTAATCTAATTGGAGGATATGGTTTTCTTCTGGAGAATATTTAGAGCACTTATAAGATGGAACTCTTTTGTGGATATAAAGAAATGAATCCAAATTTTATGAGGGCCATTTCCAAGAATATCTTTGTTTGCTAAAAGAATTAATTTGAATAAAGCCATCTGGAAAAAAGGTGTCTACATTTCGTTAGGATGTCTAGAAAATAATTATTTCTTAATTAGCCTAGACAAATTTAATTTGTTCATGATTCATCAAACTTCACCACAAGAAATATGATAAATCCTTTTTTACTTATTTTGATTCATATCTAAATCCTAAGAAACAATGGCAATAGAAAGGATCTCCAAATAAAGTTATTAACTTCTAGTCTGGGTATGTCTCTTACTTGTCTCTTCGAAGATACTCAAATTTTTTTTCTATGTTTTCAATGATCATTCTGAATTTTGCATCTCTTAGAGAAGGACTGAGTTGAGTGTGTGCAAATGTTGCTGTCTTCATCCCCTGGAAAAACAAAATTCCACAGCCATCTTAGTTACTTAGATACATGTTTAGTTCTCTTAGTCATGAATCCCTGTAAAAATAAAAAAAGAAAGTTAAATACTTCCAATATAGTAGCACAAGGTAAACATTACCATTTCACAAAGAAGGGATAGAAGAATAGAAAGGAATCAGACCAAAATATCACTGAAATCCCGCAGGACTAACATCGAATCTCTATATCCAGCATCCTAGGAAAGTAGTGGTGAGATGTGAGCTACGAAGGACTTGGCTGCCCCTATTTCTATTGCCAGTTCCAGCCCATATGACCTCTTTCTTGGGGTGGCTCCACTTGTGACTGCTTGTGACTTTTCTCGGTACATGTTCCACATTCCTGCCATCTCCAACTTCCTGAGGTCACTACACTTTTGGCTTCACTCTCACAGTTCATGCACTGCCTCTTGGGCACACAGCCTAGTCTCCAGACCATCTTCTTAAATCTGGATGGAAACTTTCCTGACCTCGCAATTCCTGCATGCCACATACCTGAAAAATCAGTAGCATATGGATGATACTTAGATGGTTTCACAGCTCAAACAGTAGCCAGGCCCCTTGGATCATAGATGAAGAGCCTTCTGAGTGCCTGAATGACTCAACACTGTGAAATAAATCCTGAACAACAAAAAACCCCAGCATCCCTTCTCAAACAGGGGCTCTAAGGGCTCTCCATTCAAAAAAAAGCTTCACTGTTTTGTACCCTTGAATCTGGAATGAGTTGGGTTTTGATGATTCGTGAGATGCCTTCAAGTCTTGATACCAAGGAACTTGGCTTTTTTTTTTTTTTTTTACAATCTTTTCAGCAACCACACTCTCCTTAACAGGCATTTCCTTTTAGATGAAACCACAAACTTTTCATTTGGGCTTTTTGCTCCTGATTTTTACTGTAGATCTGGCTAAAAGTAGCCACCAATACCCATCCCATAGCCTGAATTTTAGACTACTTTAAAATTTCCTCAGCCTTTACTGCCTGCATCCTTGTCAGCATTCTGGTCTTCTGAAGTCTGACAAGAATCTCACATCAAGGGGCTGGGGATACAGTTCAGCAGCATAAGTGCCTGCCTGGAAAGCACAAAGTTATAAATTTGATTCCCAGTAACAAAACAAAACCCCAAAAAACA
The DNA here is from genome assembly GCF_034190915.1 of Cavia porcellus. Lineage (NCBI taxonomy): Eukaryota > Metazoa > Chordata > Mammalia > Rodentia > Caviidae > Cavia > Cavia porcellus. Next base: position 48,555,832 of record NW_026947492.1, read on the forward strand.
AACAAAAAAACCAACCAAACAAACCGCAACAAACTCCCATCAAGCTTAGTTTACAGTAATTTCCAAATCTTTCTAAAACCCTCCTACAAGGCTTCTAAACAATATGGCCAGGTAAAGTTATAGGAACACCCCCACTTCTCTGGTACTAATTTTGGTTTTACTTTCCTATCACTGGGACAAAATACCCAACACACAATTTAAAGGAAAATAGAACTATTTTTGGCTTACAGTTGCAATCTATGGTTGGCTAATCTCAAGGCAGATACAGGAAGGGAAAGGTTTATGTCAATAGAAAAAGGTGCTCAACCTATGGCATCCAGGAAGCAGAAAGGAAAAGGAAGAGCTGGGGAGGAAGGTATCCACTTCTTTAGAATCAACTGGTAAGTGTAATGCTCCCAGGTTCCAGTCACCTTCCAAATGCCCTACCTCTCTGAACACATGAGACTTTTAAGGGACATTCTACATCCAAAGCATAATAATGTTATTAATATTAAACAAAACCTTATAAAATTATACAGATTCAGATTAAAAATCATTTGGAGTCTAGTAATATATCCAGTACCATGTCATCTGTTTTCAAATATTTGAAGTGAATGACCTTATCAACATTTACTGAGTCTTATTAAATGTTACAAACAGCTTTGAGTCCTACAGTAAGGTAGGATAAGGATCACCTTTATTTTTACAGAAGAGAAAAGCCAAGTTCTGAAAATCTGACTTACATTAGGACTTAGTATTGAAGGTAAACTTACTGAGATTCTGATAAAGTCTTTGTATTTAGTATAGTTTTTTCTAGTCTTTTTAAGAAAGTAACCAGTCTTTACCTCCTGTACCTTTGTTCTGTCTCATAAAAGACAAAGATCAGTTTGGAGATTACACTGAATTTCCTGGAGAGGTTAGAGCAGGGATTACTTTGGAGAAAAATAAGAGAAAATCAGAGATAAGCACCACTCTAGCCTGGAAAGAGGCAGCAGATTATATGTACATTGGTTAAAATATGTTATGCATTCAGTTCTTTAGCAGCACCGCACACAGAAGCAGGGCCTTGGTCAGAAATGGGTATGTGGTATACCACAGAGCCTTGATTTATGGCACTGGGTTACAGGGATTGAAGGTTCCTGTGTTTCAGATTTCAAGTGTGATGAGTAGACCACTGCCAACATTGAAGACATTAAAGAACCCGTAAGAGGTTGGCCAGTAGCATCTTATAAAAACCAGTGAGGTTTAAAAAAAAAAAAAAGGAACAAATAAAAACTTCAGAGTCTCACCTCCTTTCTAAGGATTTGATCTAGGTAAGATTCTGGGTCACTGTGAGAAGTCTTAACATTTCTTTTATCTTTTGCCACTTTGGCATTATGGAGTTTGAGAGTTGTATCTAATTTCATTTAAACACAAATATGGACATTTCTTTCAAATCTAAGTTTGTGGTTGCAAATGTTCACTTACTAGGTCAGTAAGTAAAAGATCTATTTATGCAAAGTTCAAAGCTTTTCAATTTATACTTCTGATTAGTCAATAACAATATAAAATCTAAGGACCTTCACAGATTACACCAATCTTCATTCCAACAACTTTTATAGTCAAGGTCATATGCCAAATCTCAAATTTCAGGAACCCTAAGCAAGTGGATTAGAGTAGATTAGGTATTAAGGCATATACCAGTAGTGGTTCTCAGTCTTTAGTGTAAACATGAATCACATGAAACATTTTTTGGATTTTTTTTGTACCAGGGGTCAAACTTAGGACCTTGCACTTGCCAGGCAGGCGATTATGCCACTGAGCTATATACCTGGTCCAGCATTTTTTTGAAATACATTTTTTTGAACTTCATCTGAGATATTGCGTTCAATAGGAATAGGGTGAGGTCTAGAACCTGCGCTTCATTAGCACCAAGGATTTCTGCTATTTTAGTTCATGGATACACCTTTAACTAGTTAATAAAAAATCCATTCATTCACAACATGTGTGATTAACACACAGAAAGGTATGTAGATCCTTTGAACTTCACTAAGGACTTATACAGTTAGTAATAATAGGTAAGTTTTTTTTTCCTGCATCACTGTGGGACTGTAGTTAAGCCACTTAAATCTTTAAAACATCTGAGAATGGGGGAAAAAAGGCATAAAGCCACAAATTACAATCTTTTGTTTTTCCCTATTGTCCAAATGCCAAATGGAAGAGAAGAGGGTGTAATAACTAAAGGAGAGGTCGCAACTAACCCATTTAGCTTACTGTGAAAGCAGATATCAACATAATAAACAACCAGAAAACTTAAATACATTTTTGTTCTGCTGTGATCAATGTCTTATAACATCACCTACTTAGTGTACATCCTTAGCTCTGTAGAAGAGGAAAAACTCAGGATTCTTACTACAGGACAGTAAATACTGAAATAAAATAAGACAAATATTTATTGAACCTTAGTCTTTACAAGACAGTAGAGTATTACTGTTTTCTTTCGTCTTCTTATTTAAGAAGACACACCACATACTTTCTGAACGATTTTTTGTCTTGAAGATCAAACCCAAGGCCTCTTGCATACTAGACAACATCTCTACTCCTAAGCTACTCCCCTCAGCAGCCAACGTTTCATCTAAAAATTAGTTCAAGGGCACTCAGCTGTTAACCACACTCATACCATTAAGAGCGGATTTACGTAGATTCATAGTCTGCATGTTCTGACTTTTTTCTTTTTGTGCATTATGTTTCTTATTTCATCTGATGTCAACATTTTCACATCATTTACTGAGCACCTGGTGTATGCAGGACCTCTGGGTAATTAATGAAGATATAGCCAGTGTGTTCAGGAACCCACAAACTAGAGGAAAGTCAGGACAAATGCCAGAAATTTAAAGATAGAATGAAGGTGTTACTAAAAAATAAAAATGAAACTAGCCACAATCTGAGAAGCGACATTAAAACGAGTATTTTAAAGAAGGAAATTTGGTGCAAATTGAGAGGGACAGGAAAATATTCCTAACCGAAGGAAAGACCTGTACAAAGGTCCGGAAGCAACAGAATGCAAGCCTATTTTCTGTCTGCTTCCTTCCCCTCTCAACTGGGGACTTGATGTAAGCCCTGCATAGACTTGGGACTGTTCTTTTTAGTTGATGATTTCGTTTACGTGCATCATCTCAGACAAGTTGGCCACACTTTCAGGTTCCAGAAATCACGGTCCATGTCATCCCACGTTTTCTCCTACCTCGTGAGCTTCTTCAGCTCCCCCGGGCACCATCCTTGCATCCTTCAGGTCTACTCCAGGGTCCCGCCTGAGCGCCGCCATCTTGTAGGTCACCTGATGCGCGGACGGGCGGGAACCCAGAACTCCCTAGAGGAGCCTGCTGAGGGCTCTAGCCTCCGGCCCTCACAGGGCCCGCCCCAACCCAGTCAAAAGCCGCGCCCTCCATCCAGCCTGAGATTGGGCACAGCGTCTAGAAATGACTGCTGCTCATTGGCCTCCAGGAAATCCAGGCGCCCCGTGGCCCCGCCCCCTTGCCAGTAGGTTTCCTCCCCTTTCTGTTAGTCACCCGCGCTCCGTCGCCTTCCAACCTGAGGGGATTGGGGTGGTTCGAGCTCCGGAACGCGGCTGCCCGCCTTCCTCTCCTCCGGGCAGCCCGGGAGCGGGGCGCGGGCTGTTCGTCCCTTTCATGCCCCGAGGAGCTTGCCCGTCCCCCTGGTCTATGTGTTTAACGCTCTGGTTTTTGTCTCCTCAGAGCCCCCAGCCCTCCGCCCAAGCGCTGTCTGAGCACCCCTTCTCCCCGCCTACCCTTCTCTCCCAGTCTTTAGTGCCTTCATATTCCGTCCTTTCGCCCTCCCTGCAAAGGGACCGGAGAGGAATCCTCACCCCGGGAAGACCCCCTTGTCTGCCAGCGTTTCCGGGCGGAGGGCGCTCGAGGAGGCCTGGCGCGCTTTTGTGCACGTTCAGTGCCCGGCAGTGCCTCCAGACTGGCCACCCCCGACCCTCCAGTCTCCGTGTCTTACAGAAGCCAAATTCGAGAGTTATATAATTTCTAGTGCTGCTGTTTCTCCTGCCTGAGGAAACACTTCATCGCGTGGAGGGTGCAGGACATTTTAGTGCTCTTCTGTATAAGATCGGGGTGTGGGCAGGGGTGGCCAGCGGTGGCACAGAGATGTCTTGTCCTTTCTGCAAAAGGAAGGTGGGTAGTTTGAAGAGAGATTGAGAGAAAGGGTGGATGTGGAAGCTAAACAACTGCACTCTTAGGAAATCGCAGACCGTTTTCATAGCTTATGCATGCCTACTACTACTACAGCATCTCTGAAAACACCTTTGGGGAAAGGTTTGGTTTCTCCTCTCGTCAGTCTCAGTGTTTTTCCTCACCGGATAGGGAGCTGCTGGATGCGAAGAGATAGCTTGATGTGAATGACTCCAGTGTGAAGAAATCTGCTTCGTCAACTCATCCTGCATCAAGTGCCCATTGAGTAGCACTGTCACTTTAATGTCTCCAAGCCAAGGGATTGCTTTCTTTTCAATCCTCTTGGTTAATACATAGGAGGATCAGAACAGAGAGGCATTAAGGATCAAGCCTTCTGGGCTTGGAGAGCACAGAAGAAAAAAATGAAATTGACAGCAAGCTGGATCCTGTTTTACTGAGGGGGTGAGACCGGAACTTCTGGTTCATTAAATGGAAAGGGGCCTTTAAGTCTCTGTTCTACCCCACAAAATTGTTCAAACTTCTGCACCTTTTTAAAGACCTGAGTCAAAGAGACTTTTAAAAGTATTTTTTGAAGGAAAGAATTAATTTTTCTCTAATAATTGAAGATTTTACTCATCAACCATTTCATCATTGAATTTGATCATGTATATAGTAGTAGTGACACAGCTGTCTAAATCTGAGTTGTGCCTTAATTGAGTTAGACATTGGGCTTCCAAAAATGTTGCTGCCTGAAGAATTTTAACGTTTTCTATGCTCAGTAATTTTCTCTGCTTCTAAAAAAACAAAATAACATTTTATAAAAATTGAAAAACTTGAAAAAGCTCGAAAGTTATTTTTCTCTCTACTTTGTGGGCAATACAAAGTTTAGTTAGGGAAACATATCATTTTTTTTTTTTAAAGAGAAGACTCAGCTTGGATTTAAAAACTGAACAGTAAAGTGGTTCGCAACAGTTACCTAGCTTGTGGCCTCAATCCAGCTGGAGCCCGCAGAGATTTGAAAAGAGATCTTGAGTCCTGTGGCAGTGGGAAGACCCAAGAATGCCAATCAAGAAGAAAGGTGGGCTATGTCCTAGTAGATGGTTTTTTGTTTTCTTGGTTCTTTATTTGTACTTTCAATTGCATTCCGTTGGAGAGTAAAACTTTGCCTGGATTTGAGGTGATATTTATTGTGATAATATGTTTTAAGTTTTATATCATTCAGTAGTATTGTTTTGCTACAGTAAAATGCAATAAGACTATAGTATTTGTAGACATTTATAATTTCATAAATCAGACTGTATCACCATTTGTAATGAGGATAGATTCAGTCCTATAGATTTGGTATCTTTATCTTGTTTTCTTACCTTGTTAAAACTTACTTTCAAATAGTCTTTTACAAAGAAACTTGTACAATAGAGCTCTTCCCTGAGGGTTTAATATTAACTGAGCTAGTTACATAATTGTAAAAGTAATTTTGTTGATACTGGAAATTTATAGCTTTACCATAAATCTTTTGATTAAAATAGATTTCATGTTTGGTTTTAGTCTAGGGTAAATCTTCACTTTTGTGATAAAGTATAACTTTGGTAATGTGATTTTTTTGGATACTGTACATGCGTTATTTAGTACATTTTCTGATAGAGGTGTACACTTGTTTTTTCTCTCCCACAACTTTTATTGCTCAGAAATAATCAAGAGTCAGTGAATTTCTGAAATAGTTTATGATAGGCTAGATTCTAGGGGTTTAATTTAGCCTTTACATTTACTCCAGGTTAATTTATTTGAAAAGAGTCTGGTGAAATCAAATTTTTTAAACCTGATATGGAAGAATGAGGTTATAAAGAACTTCTGTATAGTTCTGAATCAAAATTTATACCAACCACATTGAACTCTACAATACTTGGCTAACATAGACCCAAACTGTTCAGTCATATGAGTTGTTACAACCTGAAACCAGAGCCTCAGCTCTATGTTAAAGTATATCCTGGCTCTGCATGGTGTTTAATCCTCTACCTGTGGATTTGGAAGATGTATTGAGAGCAATTTTGATCAAGGAGATGCTTTTATCCAAGCAGGTAGTGTAGAAAGGAACGGTGGTACAAAAAAACATTTTAAATACTAAGAATTGTGCTTTTTGCCCACTGGACTTCCAATATGGGATTGTTTTCTTCCTCACTGCTCCATGTAATACCACTGAAGAAGTAAACTTGCTGAGACTTTAGAACCCACAGCTTATCCGCAGTTTATTTATCTGGACACAGTTTATTTATCTGGAACAGTAGTGTTTGGAGAGTATAGTTCTTTAATTTATTTAACTCAGTGGTTTTGTTTTACTATTTCTACCATTTCTCTAGGTAGTCCATTTTAAAATTACTGTATTATTTTGGACTAATAATAAAATTGAGTTAAATTAAATTAATTAAATACATTGTGTATTTGTGTGTGAGAGAAAGAAAAGGAGAGAGATAGAGGGAGTGACAGTAAGAGGGGAAAAAGAAAAAGGGATGCAAGGGATATGTGGGAAGGAAGTGGAGGAAGCACAACTGATTTTATTGGTGTAATTTAACTAAGGGAAAACTAAGGTTTCCAAAACCAATAGACTGAGCTGCTTAAAAGTTTATACCTTTACAGGAACTGTTACAGCAATTGGTGACATATTTTTGAAAATTAAAATGTTATGAAAAAGTATTATAGATACATCCTTCCTTTCCTTTCTTTTCTTTTCCCTTCTCTTCTGTCTTTAACAATGGATTGACATAATACATCAAAATCTCAAAAGAAGCTGGTTATTGTGGTATATGCCTGTAATCCCAGCACTCAGGAAGCTGAAGCAGGAGGATCAGTTTGCAAGTTCAAAGCCAGCCTGAACTATGTGATGAACACTTTAAAAAAACTCCCCTAAAAGACAAATTTTCAGAAGAACCACAAACAAATTCTACTTTGCAAAACAAATATATATTTGTACTGTATAATACAATAATAAAACATATGCCTTATGTACTTCACTTTATGAACTAACCTACAGAAATTATTTATTTTTAGTTTTTAAAATCATTAGCATCAAGATATATATTTTGAATACTATATATAACTAACCAAACAAGTTGTACATTATATCTTTTATTGGCTAATCTTACTATCTTCATGTACTTACTGTATTTGTTTCTATATGAAAAACAAATATTTTGGAGTTTAACACAGACTTACGTCATGGAAGAGCCAGCCTTCCTGTGATTGATAACATGCAACTGTGGTGGGAAATGGGAACGAGTGTTAAATCTCACCAAACCAATCTCCAGCTACTCTTCTTGATTACTCTTGGATCAGCTCTGAGACAACTACACTTGAAAAGTGATCTTTTGCTTTACACTCCCTTCACATTTCTGCAGGTCTCAGTTTTGTCAGGGGAAGACTTTCATTTCCCTGATACAGATTTTTTGTCTCAAAAGCTCCCCTACCCTCAAGGGTCTGTTATCTAGAATAACCACCTTTTCCTCCAACTATTGTTATTTCATTGTTTTTTTACTAGTACATGTTTGCAGTACATAATGTTTACGGTTATCATGAGGAGTTGGCACATACACACAAGCTCATCTTAATTATTTTTACTTTCTCTTCCCTTCCTGGTCTTCTCTCCTTTCCATCTCATGGTCTTTCTATTTGTAAAGTGACTTGATTTGCTTCCAATTCCTTTAGAACAATAAGGCATTTTATTTTGTGAAAATTTAAAGCTAATCCAAGATTAGCCTTCTCTAATATGATGCAAGATTAGTGGATTGTAAAAGGTTATTTCATTAAGGCATCTTGAATTAAACTGACATGATTTTATACTGAGTCAATACAACAACCAAAAAGCTTTTGTGTCCTCTATATTTTCAACAGAAAGCTGCTGCTTTAATGATAGAATGGGTTTCAACAGAAGTTTTTAGTACAACCTGATTTCATTTTTGAATATTTTTTGTCATTAAATATATGAAAAAGTCATTGCAAAAGATAAAGGTTCATTTCACTTCTGCTTTTAAAAACGTGTCCAACTAGTTATCTTCTAAGTGTCTTTTAAACTTTATTTTCTGTCTAAAATGCTCTTGGATCAGCTGAAACAGCTATACTTAATCTTAAATATTAACTTTCTATACCCTCCCTCTTTTACATCACTATAACACTATTTCCTTTGAATTGTTTTTGCAGCCATTTTTGATGATATAATGGAGCATGTATAAACAAATTTTTAGTGTTTACCGAAAACGAAACACTGTCATTTGCAGTCATATGTTTTAATTTTGTATTTTTAAAAGGAACTGAAAAATATTATATGGAATTGTAAGACATGATACCATCATATATCTATGGGTTTATATGACCCTTGAAATTGAAATTTTTGGGGGCTCACAGTTTTTTATATCTTTACTTTTGGTTGTTTGTATAGTTTCTAAAAGTGTCCATTTCTGTCTGTCTTTGTATTTTTTCTCTCTGTGGAAGGAATAGTAGGACCATTTTGTTTATCTGTTTCTCTGAAGTTTTCTACTTTCAATGTTTGTTTCCAAAGCTTTGTGGTTAAATTCTTTTTTGTAGTATCCCAATAATTTATATGTGCCTCTCATTGCCTGTATATACTTTTCCCATTTCTAGCTCTTCTTACACTTAAATTTTTTCCAGAATAAATTAAGGGAAATTTTATGTCTGAATTTTTTGTCTGTTCCAAGTGGCTCTTATATCCCTTTTGCATATATTTTACCAAATTCATATTTGAACTTTCATATTTGCTATACCAGTGGTATATGTGGATAGTGAAAAGATTTTTTCCCTTGTGGCTAATAACTCTCAAAAATGATAAGCCTTGTATTTTCTGAAAAGAGATTATAAAAAATAGTTATCAAAGGTTTGCAATTTCTGTAACTTAAAGTAAAATAAGTAATTTACTGAAGATTTTTTTAAGATTTAAAATCCTCTGAATCAGTCATCTTGACATTAATTGTGAGGATTATTGGAAATCATAAAACCATAGATACTTTTAAAAATTATTATTATTTTAAAGAGATAAAAAACAAAATTTCAAAGTATGATAATTGGAGAATAACAATGGTTAATACATTGCATATTGTTATCTTTAAGTTAGTTAGTCAGAGTACAAGACATCTGCATTTAATTGTCCAAACAATATTAGCACAAACCTTTCTTTTCACTAAACTAAGAGAAACCAGTAGTATAGCTATTTTAATTTTTATATATATATACATATATTATATATACATATACACATATAATTTCTTTCAGTTCACACTAAGGAGATAATAAAATGTTTATACATGTGAGTCTGATTTATTTCACTTATGAGCATGATCTCTAGTTGCCTATAAAAGTCTCAAGTTCATCCTTTTTTTTAGTTCATCCTTCTTTATGGCTGCATAGTACTCCATTATATAAAATATCATATTCTTATTTATTCTTTGGTTGATGGACATTTAGGTTGTTTTCAAGATCCTGCTATTACAAATTGTGTGGATGTAAACATGGGTGCACATAATATTGCTGTGGCATGATGTTTTTAATTCTTCTGGGAAGATACCCCAGAAGGGAATAGCTGGGTCAAATGGGACCTCCAATTGTAGTTTTTTGAGGACTCTCCACACTGATTTTCACAGTGATTGCACCAATTTACACTTCTGCTAACAATGGAAAAGGGTTCCTCCACAGACCATCTAGCATTTATTATTGGTTCCTTTCTTGATAATAGCCATTCCTTCTGGTATGAGGTAGAATGTCAGTGTTTTATTGTAGTGTTTAATTTGCAACTCTCAAATGACCAGTGATGTTGAACATGTTTTCATATATTTATTTGCTTTGTATTTCTTCAGCTGAGAGGTGTGTGTTCATCTCAGATGCCCATTTTTGGATTGGGTCTTTAAATTTGGGAGGTCTGATTGTTTTGGGTCTTTTTTGAGTTCTTTATATATTCTTGAGAATAAGCCTTTGTCTGAGGAACAACTGGCAAAACTTCCCCCCACATTTTGGGTTGTCTCTTCACTCTGTTAGTGATTTCTTTTTCTGTGCAAAAGCTTTTTAATAAGATGAAATTCCAGTTGGTTCTTTGTGATAAAACCTTAGATTCTTGATGTTGGAAAATATTCATCAATCTAGGAGGCATATGGAGACAGTATTCTGGATAGAGAAATTAGATAATATTTTTGTGTCCAACTACCTATTAGGTATAGGCCATGAAGTGAACAATAGCAGTAGAGGTAAAAGTAAAGCAATCTGTTAATTGATTTTATTCATGTATTGGGAAATTATGAAAATGATGTACTAATTACTTAATTCAATAAGATGTGTGAACTTCTGCGTTTAGATGAAACTACTCAAGTTCCTTCATAACAGAATATTTAATTTTTCCATTAGGCCTGTTATTGCTTATCTTTTTGATGGGAAAGTCTATTCAGTGAGATGTATACAAAAAATTGAATTTTTAAAGTATTAGATTAATATATTCAATTCATTCATGCTTCTCAATGACTATCCCCCCCATATTATATAACATTTTATTCACTAAACTATGCACATACTATTATTATTAAGATTATTATTATTATTATTTTTATGTGTTCTTATCTCTTAATATTTTCTATTATCATGTTGATGATTATAAAATATTCTAAATATAAGGCTGAAATCATAACATCTTTTCCTTTCTTTTTATTAGAGGTAGGGGATCTGTTCTGTTGGTACAATTTCTGCTCCGGAATTTGTGGAGTTAAGACATGAAGGCTTTGTAACCTCAATGTAGGTTGCTTCATCAGCAAAAGATCATGAGTTTTACTCAGTCTCTTCTGTCCAGTCAGTTATTCTGAATTCCAACTAGTAAGCTTTCTGTATGGGTTCAATTTTTAGTAAGTTTCTCGAAGCTATTTCAAGAATTATGGCCAAGTCACCTCTATTATGAAACAGTTCTCCTGACCCCATTTATTTTGGGCTTTAAAATAAGAGGAATTATGTATTACAAGGTAGGTAATCCTGTGAAAATGAATTATTAAATTTAAACTTTCAAAGACCATGGGTAAGATTTTGCATCCTGTTTCTTCTGATGACACCATCTCACTAGCCTTCCAAGCCTTAACTCTGTTAGAATAAGATCCTGAGGCTTCTATTGGCGGAGGGGCTTTCATTTTGAAGCATGGTGGTGTCTTTAACATTAAAAGTATGGTAAGACTCAGAAGGAACCTATTAGATTTTAATCTATTTTAGATCTTTTATAGGTAATAAACTAAAATTATTTTAAATGGTAAAGTCATATATGTATTTAAGACATTAGCTTTATTTGTTTATTCAATCAATCATTTGTCATTTAAAAAAATTTTTTACGTATCTGCCATGGCTCAGGTATTGTGCCAGATGTGTGTTTTTCAGTGGCAAATGATATTTAGTCTCTTCCTTTATGATACATAACATTTGTTAGTAAGACAGTTGTGGAAGAAATTATGATGTTGTTTGGTGATGTTAACATATTATGTCATGGAGTCAGATGATTCAAGCCTATTTAGGGACATTTAAGATGAGATATAAAAGTTGAAATTTATTAGTCAATGTGGGAATAGTAAGATGCTGTTTCAGGTCATTATTTTCTTTGCTTTGAATTGTCAATAATAGTGATACAATGGGGAAAAAAAGTAGACCAGTAATTAGAAGTGAACCGGCCCTTGGGTCAATCCACGGGGTAACCACCTGGAGGAGGAACGGGGATTAACAAAGACAGAGCAAGAGACAAAGCGAGAGGGAGACAAGTTGAGGAAGTCCAATCAAGTCTTGTTTATTGAGGAAGTGGTTGCAGCTTTTATGGGGCAAGGGCGGGCCAGTGGGACAGGAAGAGGCTACGGGGTGATCTCTGATGGATCATCATCACGTCCGTGTACGTGACAACGTGACGTGAGCAGGAGAGGATCATGGTTGTTGTAGGCACACTATGTGCCCATATAAAGGAGAGGCGGGGAGACAGCAGCAGGGTGGTCACGCTGCTCCCTACATAGAAGGACTGGCTATAAGAAGAAGGGACAAGATCAGAAATCATGTAAGTTTAAGTATATAAGAAATATCTATTTCTTGTCCATGTTGCAAATTTAATTTTTAGTCTTAGACACTGAGTAATAGACAAAACAATTCTAATCAAGAGATTGAGAAGGGGGAAATAAAGGAGGAGAAGGATGAATAAAGAATTGAGATGTATTACATGTACCAACTCCCTATAAGGAATATAGTCAAGTGTACTGCCAGCATATACTAATAACAAATAAAAACTGAAAAAGAAAAAAAAATGATTGTATTTCCTATCCGAGGTTTTTCACTAGGGTTAAGATAGCATTTCATCTGGAATGGGAGGAGGGCTACTCTGGGTGTTGATCATCTGTGTATGGCAGCTTACAGATTCTTAGGTAGCAGTCGTTGTGCCTACCTGGTTTTTCTGGTCTGGCAGAGATTTGCTACTTCCATGTTATGGAATTCTACTCCTTTCTAGAATTTCTGATTTCTGAGTTTCTGTTTACCTGGGTGCATTATGATCCCATTTTCCTGTGGTCTTGCTGCCTTCTAGGCAAGGCTCACTGAAAGCAGATCCTAGATTTTTGCGGTTTTGGAATTCGAAGATTCTCTCTTTGTTGTTGTTTATTTGTTTTGTTTTTCAGATGTGAAAAAATCTCTTTCTAGACAAGCGAGGGCTATGAGAAGTCACTCTGCTTGTATCTGAGCAACTCTTATCTCTGTAGCAAACTTATTGTGACAGTGTAGGCTTTTGGAAAATAAAACTGAAATAACTTAAAAAATCCCCTTTTTCTGTCCTGACATATATTGCCCCACAGGTAATAACATCAATCTAGTATCTGATTGAATGAGAGGAAAGGAAATGGTGAAATGTAGGGAAAGAAAAAAAAAACTTTCTTTCTCAAATGCTCATCTCCCACCTGAAAAATAGAATTTATGTGCCTTATATTGATGCCACCTGGTGGTAACCTGTGTCATGTGGCTCTTGTAAAAGTCACTTTCCTTTTTAAAAATGGTTTTAATATCTCTTTCCCCTTCTTTATATGTCGTTTGTTTTCCTCAGTAAAAAATATACATATGAACTTCACATTTATAAAGCTAGTAAGTGATAGAATTAGGACCAGAAGCTTGTCCAATGCTCTTTTCATTCTGAAGTGTGGTGTTCTTTGAACAAATAGCTCACATGATGGTGGAGAAGGGAGTCCAGGGTTAAAACCCAGTCTCTGCCATTAGCTGTCTTAAGTTATCTAAAGAACATAAACTTATTGAGCTTTAAATTCTTCATTTTAAAACATAAATGTACTAATAATATCTTTTAGGATTATTGGGAGGATTAAATCTAGTAAAGTTTGTACAAACATGTAACAGCGTATAAATAAGAAAGGACTGCAGGGATACTTCTCATCAGAATACTTTTCTTGGGGGGAGGGATGTCTGAGGGAAAGTAATGTTCAAGGTCAAGATCCTTTTCCATTGGTGACAGGGGGTTAGCTTCCTTGTCACTTCTGGAGTAACTTTGCCTGAAAATTGCAGTGACAATCTGATCACAAATAGAAAATGTCGTGCCATGTCTTTTTTTTTTTTTTCCAGATAATGTTAACATTTATGCTGGGTACTATTTCTTTTCTATAGATATGAGAATAATTTGTAAAACTATGGAATATATTCATGAGTGCAGTCTGCAGAATCTGCTTCAAGTCTGGCCATTTTGCCTACTATTTAAATTCTGTCTCTCTCTTTTTTTTTTTGGAGACAAGATCTCATTTATATAGTTCAGACTGGCCTTGAGCTGACAATGTAGTAAGGCTTGCTTGCTTCAAACTTGTAACAACCCTCTTTAGTTTTGGGATCTCAGGCATGTACTGCCATGCCTGGCTTTCCAAATTTTGTTTATTTTCCTCATCTTTTTCTGGTTTGTTACAACTGGAGTGATGCATATTTCAATATATATCTAAATGACAATTTTACTTAGCAATTTACTATATCATTCTCTTTTTTCAGCAATTCTATAGAGAATTTAAAGAATGAATTATCTGAAAAGAGGAATATAAAGCTACCATTTTATACTAATACCTTTTTGTTTCAATAGGCGTAACATCCTGATCAATAAGTGTTTGTTAAGCTATATTAAATTTGAGTTGGTGGTAAAATATAATTATTATGGACAATTATAGTAAAAAAACCCCACGATTCTTTCTCAAGAAACCAAATTGCAATATGAAATAATAAATATGGACCTTGGTGCCAGACAGACTAGAGCAGTGGTTGTGAACCTATAGCATGAGCACTGCAGCGGGCATGCAGAGTTCTCTCTGTCAGCAAATGATCCAAATGTACGAATTATTTTTGCTAAACTAAAACGTCCATATTCAGGTTTAATTGCAGTGTTGGCACTTTGTGATAAATAAATTGGATTTGGATGCAGTTTGGGCGCTCAGCCTCTAAAAGGTTCTCTATCACTGGACTAGAATTTGAGTCCTTAGTCCAGCGTATGCTGGTTGTGTAGCCTTGGATAATATTATGATTGGATCTTAAAGGTTCCCCAAAAGACTGTGTGCTAAAGGTTTGGTTTGCAGCTTGGCAGTGTTGGGAGGTAGTGAAATCATTAAGAGAAACCTAGTAGAGGGTCATTGTGGACATGCCCTTGAAGGGAACATTGGGACCCTGGCCCCTTCCTTTCTCTTCTGCTTCCTGGCTGCTATAAAATGAAGAGGTTTCCTTTATCATGTGCTTTTGCAATGATTTACTGCCTCTCACAGACTCAAAGTAATGGAACCAAGTGACCATGAACCTTAACCTTCCTTTAAGCTGGTTTTTGCACAGTGATGGAAAGGTGACTAACATATATAAGTTGTTTCATTTCTCTGTCTAAATTTTCCTCATTTGTAAAATATATTAAACTGTATTTCTTAAAATTCTTGTGCAGGTTAAATAAGATGACCTGTGCAAAATGCTTAACATAGCTTAACAAATGTTAGCTTACATTACCAGTAATAAAATTATACCTTTGTTGTGTCATCTTGACTGTACACTTTAATATATTAAAATCTTCCTTTTAAGGATCTAGTACAAAAGTAATTTTTCTATTGGTATTATTTATTTTCATATCAATATCCTTGATTTGTAATGTAACACAAAAATAACATGAACAATAAGAATTAAGCATTTACTTATAGTTATAACATTTTTATTTCTAGTCATGTTTAATAAGTACTGATAAAAGTTACAACTATTCAGTTTTGCATTTATTTATTAAAATAGCCTAAAAAACTTGTTATTCCCTGTTTTTCTCTATATATCACACTATAATGAACATGTAATTAAAATAATTCTAAAACTAAAAAATAGTCATGTTCCCTTTCATTTTAAAATTTTCCCTGGTATCTGGTGCTAGTAGCATATGTCTATAATCCCAGCACTGAGGAAGATCACAAGTTCAAGTCCTGCCTGGGCAAATTAGTGAGACCCTGTTTCAAATAAAAGGGTGCTTGGGAATATAGCTTACTGCAAAGGCCCTGGGGGTGGGAGGAAACCCAAAACAAGCAAACAAACAAAACTTATATAACTTGTCATTTGTCCTTAGCTAAAAGGCCAGTCATTAACATGGAATGTATTCTGTCAGCTTCTCTGTAACCAGAGCATATGGTTCATCATGATAGCATTATTACCCATTAGTTTTGTTAAACTATTTTATTTAATTATATTTACTTTCAGACTAAAACCTCTGTGAAGTTAGATTCTTGCTTATCTTCTTAGTATTGTGTTCCAAGTGTCTGAAACATAGTAAGATACTGATAAAGTACTACATTATGAATGAAAGAACTTTTTCTATCAGACTCACAATGGTGGGAATATTTTTATTTATGTTATGAATATAACTTTTACTTTAAAAAGCACATGAAAATTAGTTATTCATTACCCTAGATTCTAGAATTCAGTGATATAACGTATGTCTTACTGGTCAAGTTTTTGTTATTTTCAATAGAAATGTGCTACTCTAGTTTAAGAGGCTTAAGGGTAGTATTGTAGAGGGAACACTGCATTTGGAATCAAAAGCATTAGGATTAACCTCCAAATCTGTTATTTAGTAGCTCTTTGATGTTTGCATTCACTTTCATGTGTAATATGCTTAATTTCTCAGTATTGAGGATCTGATAATATAATGCATGTAAACTGTAAAGAAACTGAATAAATTTGTGCAAAGGAATTTCATTATTCTAAATTCTGCTATTATACTTTAATCTTAGTTTTCCTAATAATACCACTGTGTATTTTATAATTCTTCCTGCTTTTAGCCATGGCAAATGATTTTATGTGTTAATCTTGGTAAAACTTCATTTACCAAGGTCCATTTACCAAGGACCAACTTATGTGTTGTTCTTGGTAAAACTTCATTTGTTGGCATTATTACTGTTTACTCTTTCAAATTTAAATTACACATCCCAAAATATTTATAGTTTTCTCAGTGCTATTTTAAACCAAATACAATAGATTGAGCCTTAATTAACAGACTTGTGATTGACTTGTGATTAACTACAATGCCAATTATGTAACATTTTCTTGATCTTTTGAGTGCATATTTTATGCAGAAGTTTCTCATTAAAAAAAAGATCTTGTGCTTGTCCTCAGGTAATCCAAATTTAGTTTCTTTCTTTATACAGATTCAAAAGTCATACAAAGTAGATTTTTGGGAGCAAAGGTCAGGGAGAACAACCTGTGAGCCAGGCAAAGTGTGGATCGGGGAGAGCCAAAATGGAATACCCTGTTTATGAGCAATCTGGAGCATGGATAGGGGAGAATAAGGAAGGAAGCTAAACCCGCCACCTATGAGCCGCGTAGAGTGCACATTTGGGGGAGAGAAGATAGAAGCTAAGCCCTGGCCTGTGAGCCAGCCAGAGCATGGATCTGGGAGAGCAGGGAAGGAAACTAAGCCCTCATCTGTGAGCCAGCCAGAGGGCAGACTGGGGAGAGCCTAAGCCTTTGCCTGTGAGCTAGCCAGAGTGTGGATTGGGGAGAACAAGCAAGAAAGCTAAGCCTCCACCTGTGAGCTGGCCAGTGCACAGAACACCCTTTCCCTCATGAGCAACCAACTGATTTGGAGGAACTCTATTGTTTGATTGACTTTGCAAGCCTAAAGCCAAGCAACTATTTGGAGGACAACAATATGCAATGTAGTAACTACTGTAGATTTCCTACTGTCTTATCACTGTTTTGATTCATTTTATTGCTGTTTTGTTCCCTTTGAAATAAAAGTAAATTTTTTTAAGCAAAGAAAGTAGAAGAATCAAGGCAATTCTATCAACAATTGAGGTGAAAAATTCTTCACATATCTGGTTATTTGAACATAAGCTACTAGTCCAACTTGTTTGACTAATTCTTAACTTTCTACATTATTCAGTTTATGAAGATCTGACTAGTGGTTTTTGACTTGTGTAACATGAACATTGTCATCTTGCCCCTTTTATTTAATTCATCATCTCTTTTTTTTTTTTTTTTTTTTTTAAGGATGTGGGGAAAGCAAGTAATCAAGTAATATATTTTTGCATAGTAAATTTGGTGTTTTAACCATTTGTTTTTTATTTTTTATTCAAAGAGAAAGAAAAAAATGAAAAAAGGGTAGAAACAATACAGAATTTCAGGAAAATAAACAGTAAGAAATCACCAGTTAAGTTACATACCGTCGTCTTAGAAATAGTTGCTTGAGTTACAAAATTAAAGCATACAAAGTGATATTCAAATAATGACACTGCAAACAGTTCTACTCAACGATCCAAGAAGAACTTAGTAATATGGTTATCAGTCCTACACACTTGTTTTTTATTGTAAAGAGGGTAAGATTAAACAGAACAAAACAGTTTATAAGGAAACAATTAAAAGAAACAGATTTCAAAGCAAGTCCACTGGAGATCTTCACTGTCTATCTTATTTTCTCTAGTTTTCTTCCAAATAGTTGTCCCCATCTTCACACACATTGAATATATACTGAACATTATAGAACTAATCAAATCATTACAGGATGATGAAGGCTTTTTAGGTCTTCAAAACCTGATTTTGGGGAAGTCAATAATGACTACCATAATGTTTCTCAGTCTCTTCGTAGTAGCTGTCTTTATCTTTATGTATGCTGAAATTGAACATAAGAGACTTGACTAATATCACTCTGAACAGTGAATGATAGTATTGCTAGATTTTATATCATAATGCTACAGAATTAACATTGGGTTTCTTAGTGTCTCTTCTTCAGAGTATCTGTTCATTACATTGTGTGTTATACAATCTGTTCCCGTAAGTAGTTTAGAAATTCTTCCATGTGTGAATCTCTACATGTATATCTATCTTTTCTGTATATAGGGAAAAACAGATCAAAACAAGACAACAAAATAAATTCCTAGAAAAACATGAAATAAAAAAGACATATAGGACCACAATATTAGGTGATCTACGGTAGTTACTATGCTTTCTCTTGTTATTTTCAATAGAATTGTCCACGTCGTCAGGCATAATATAATTGAACATAACATTACATAGCTATTTTAATAAAACCACAACTTTGAGAACATTGTACGACTTGAAAGCAGTTAATAATCAAAACCGTAGTGGATATCTTTTACATCTTGTCATCTTCAGAGTGGTTGCCTATACTGTTAGACTTGATACTATCAAGCCTACCAAATTCGAATAAAATCAGTCGAGGCTAAACGGCGGTCTAACAAACCAGCTTCAAATAAGATCAGTCATAATAAGACAATGTAAGTAACACAGGGTTTCAATGTAAGCTAATAGGAAATTAAGGGTGGTCACTGTGGTATAGCCTGCTATTTTTGGGTTAGCTGTTTGTGCCCTCAAACTAATGAGTAGACAGACCGGAACAAAATGTAATCAACTAAACAGAGCGATAATACTACTGTGACTTTTAAATCCTGATACACTATTAACAATATCCTCTGCTTTCCTTTTTTAGACAATTCCTCCCCTTTCCCTTTCTCAAGGTGCTTTGTATAATTTGGGTCTCACTAGTTCTTTTAGTTTTTAGATTAGGGGGGCAACCTGTTATCTATCTGAGTATTGCTAAATCTTTTTACCCCTGAGCTTGATCTTGAGCTGTACTCATTTACTTACTAAAGTCATAAGGTTTTCCTTCCTTCCAGCTGTGTAGTTCTACACTGCCCAAAAGTGTCATAGCTTTCCAATCTATCTGCAGTTGCTGGATGAGTTGTTCCTATTTCTCTCTGGTTTCTTGTCACATGTAGCATTGTTTTCTCATCTTTGACTCTCAGTTTATTAACCCTCTTTCAGGTTGAGTGTATTTCCTATTCAGAGCATCTCGATGGATCCTGCCTCCTAATCTACTCTGCCTATGTTTCTTTTTTATTAGTGTATCATTGCCATCTATATTAAAGATTATAGCTTACCATCTCTGCCTCATTTCTGCTGTTTTATTCTTCTGCTATTATTTGTCCAGTTTACTCCTTCATTCCACTGTCTGACCCGTTCATTGAGGGCTCTCTGTCACTGTTGCTGGAATCTTGGTATTTTTTCCTCTCTCTCTCGGGAATGTCCTTCAGTCCTTCATTATTTTTTGTAGGGTTGGGTTGGTGGCTATGAACTCCCTCAGTTCCTCCTTGTCTTGGAAATATCTTGGTTCTCCATGAATTTTGAGAGAGAGTTTTTCCGGGTACATCAGTCTTGGTTGGAGGTTATTTTCTTTCAGGGCTTGGACTACTTCCCCCCAGGCTTTTCTCGATTTGAGAGTTTGTGTTGATAATTCTGTCATTATTTTGATAATTTTTCTGTTGTAGGTAATCTGCTTCTTTTCTCTGGCTGCTTTTTGTGTTCTTGTGGTGGATTTCTGGAATCTTGATTATTATGTGTCTGGCTGTAGATCTATTTTGGTTATAGATGGTTGGAGTTCTGTATGCCTATTTATCTGGATATCATTTCTTTTTCCTATGCTTGGGAAGTTTTCCTTAATTATATCTGTGAATAGTCTTTGTAGTTCATTTGTTGTTACTCCTACTTGTTCGCTCATGTTTTTTATTCTTAAGTTATAAATCCTCTTGTCATCTTCTAGCCTTTGAATTGTTTCTTCCTGGTTCCTTGTTATTTTTAAGAGATCTTTTCTTTCATGATCACACACCATAAATCTCTCTTCAAGTTTCAAAAGGCTAACTTTAGTTTCTGTCAAGGCATTTTGCCAGCTTTCAATGGAGTTTTTAGTTTCCTGGTAATCTCTTTGGATCTGTCTCATGTATTATAGATTTTGTTTATATTCTTCATCAAAGGTTTCTCCTTTTCTGAGTTCCTCTGTTCTTCCATCTGTGTTCTCTTGGGAGGGGCTTATCATTTCTTTAATTAATCTTTTTATATCTTGCCTCACTTGGATCAGAAGTACAGTTTTAAATTCATCTATGAGGTAATGAAGGTATTTCTTTATGTCTGCTGATGCTGTGTCTAATATTGCATGATTACTGCACTGGTTCTCTTTTGTATTTACCTCTCCTGGGCTTATTTTTCCAGTGTCAGTGGCTGGAGGTTTTTTTTATTTCTATCTCTTGTCATGTTTCTGGTTTCTTTCAGATAGGTGTGTCCTGGGGGTCTCTGGCCCTCTTCGTATTGCTTACAGTCTTTCTGAAGTGTGCTGACTGGGATTTTGCTACTCTCCTCAATTTGCTGTTATCTGAAGTATCTTAAACTCCCTCCCAGGTGCTCGGGATGGTGTGGGGACACTCACCCCAGACTGCCCAGTCCAGAGTTCAGGGTGCAGGCAGGCAGGCCCAGTTCCCTGAAGCTGGTCCAGCATGGCAGGAAACCGGAAAGTTCTGGTTCTGTATTTTTGATTATTGTCTGAGGAGGTGTTTTCAGAAGCAAATTCTCTGGGCTCCATTTGTGGTGGCGGCTCCATGGGGCTCCAGCTGTGTGGACCTGGTGGCAGCGAAGACACACTCACTGCCCAGGCACTTTGGGGGCACTCCGGTGGTGAGGGCCTGCTCAGCACTGGTGCCACCAGTTCAGGTCCTCGCCTGAGTGGCGAGGGTGAAGGCAGTGATGTGTTCCAGCAGATCCAGTCCCGTGCCTGTGATGCCACAATGCACCTTTCTCCTCACACTCTCTGGGATGCCCCTCAGATCTGGGGAGGTGGCAGTGGTGGCTGCAGTGGTGGCGGGGGTGGGGGCAGTCGGTGGGCACTGAGTTGCTCCACTCCCCCAGCCTCCAGCGGGCCTGTGGCAATGGAGTCGGAGGTGGCGGCTGGAGTGCAGCAACGTGGGGATGGCCTGCCTCAGTGTGCCGAGGGCGGGCTGGAGGTGCTCAGGGCTGCATGGTGGCACGGCCAGTGGTGACTATATGTTTGATTGGTTCTTCTCACCTTAGTTTCTTTTTGGGACAAGAGAATTCCTCTCCCTGTGTTCAGGGCTCCCCACACTGTATTATGTTGAATTCTAAGCTGACTATCTCAGGGAGCCTCTGTAGCTGGCTGTTCTCCCTCCTGCCATCTTTGCTCCCCTTGGTCTAATTCATCATCTTTATACAGGAGTCTTGTTTTAGATTAAACTTTTGTAAGCCAGAAATACATTCATTTCTTAGTTTAAAGAACATAAACAAAATAGAACAAAGCTAATCAGAACAAAACAAAGTGACTTCAAAACAAGTTAATCAACAATGGCTACCATAATGTCTCTTGTTTTCTTCAAAATAGCTGTCTATACCATCAGACATAATACAGTCAAGCAAAACAAAATAGAATAAAAGCAATCAAAACAAGAATGAAAGTGTTACAGGACTTCAAAACCAGGTAATATAAAATCAGCAATGGCTAACATAATACATCCCATTATCTTCAAAATGCAATCAGACACAGTAAAATCAAACAGAACAAGACAGAATAAAACCAAACCTAACAAAACTATGAAAATAACACAGAAATTCAAAAAAAGATACTAGGAAGTTAACAATGATTATCATCCCTTTTTAGATGTTTCCTCCCCTATCACTTTCATAATATCTGCTATACATTTTGGATCCCACTAACTCCTTCAAATTTTTATGCCAGGAGATAACACGATGTTTACCTACATGAATCTGAACCATTTCACCCATAAACATGATCTCAAATTGCATCCATTTACCTACAAGAGCCTTGAGATTATCCTTCTTTTGGCTTTCCATTGAAGGAACATACCATATCTTTCTGATTCTTTCTGTAGTTAATGGACAAGTTACCCCTGCTTTTTTCTGGTTTCCAGTCACATGGAACAATTCTCTCTCCTTTCACTTTTGTTCTATGAATTTCCTTTTGAGTTAAATGTGTTTCTTGTGTATAGCATATTGATTTTACTTTCCCTGTGTTTCTTTTTATTGGTGAATTGAGGCCATCTACATTAATGATTACAACTGGCATGCAGTGGTTTGTCTCTGCCATGCCATCCGCCTGCTGTTGGCCCCCCACATTTCCTCTTCATTCAGTTGCCTGCCCTGTTTGGCAGTCCTCCTCTGCTGCTGTTCCTGGAACTATAGTCATCTTTATCTCTCTCTAGAATATCCTTCAATGCTCTTTGTAGGGCTCATTTGGTGGTCATGAATTCCTTCAGTTGTTCTTTATCATGGAAGTATCTTATTTTTCCATCAATTTTGAAAGATAATTTTGCAGGTGACATCAATCTAGGTTGGAAGTTGTTTTCTTTCAGAATTTAAAACACTTCACTCCAAACTCTTCTTGACTTGATGGTTTGTGTTGACAAGTCTGCCACGATTCTGATGGGTTTACCTTTGTAGGTGATCTATTTCTTTTTTCTAATAGCTTTTAATATTCTACTCTTGTGCTGAATTTCTGGGATCTTGATTATTATATATCTGGGTGTAGATTTACTTTTGTTATGGTTATTTGGAGATTATATTCCCTGCTTATCTGAATGCCTGATCCTTTTGCCATGTCTGGAAAGTTTTCTGCTGTTATTTCTGTAAATAGTCTTTTTTATGTCATTTGTGTTGGACCCCACTTTTTTGCTGACACTTATCATTCTCAAATTATTTTTCTTTGTGTTGTCTTGCAGTCATTGAATTGTTATTTTCTGGTTCCTTGTTATTTTTAAGAGATCTTTCCTTTCACAATTGCTAGATGTAATCCTGTATGCAGGGTTGAAAGTCTATGTTCATTCTCTTTCAAGTAGATTTGCCAGATTTTGATGGAGTTTTAAATTTCCTGGATATCTCTGAATCTGTTTCGTGCATTGTAATTCCTTCCTATATTGTTCATTCAAAGTTTCCATCATTCTCCTATGCTGCTTTAAAAAAAATCTATGCCTTCTTTAGCTAAGTTCAGCAATTCTTTCGTTATGTTTGTGATTTCTTCTTTTACCTGAGACATTATTTCTACTCCGATTACTTTTTTAGCCTCATGAAGTTATTTCTTTACTTCAGTTGCTATCCTTTCAGAGATTTCAGGTGTGTGATTTCCATTTTGCTCCATGAGTATATCTCCCAGACTTGTTCTCTGTGGGCTGCAGGTTTGAGATTGCCTTTTGCTCTTTTGTCTTGATATTTTCCTGGTTCTTCCTGATGAGCAGTAGATGCAGTGGAGCATGGCGTGGGCTTCCCAAATGACCATGGGTGTGTGGTGGCAGGGCTGCTACTTCTCTCAGCCTCTGTGGCTACATCGGGACTCCCCTAATGGCAGCATGCACATGAACATCTTTGTCTGATTTTCCTGACCTGTGCTGGCTGCCCCTGGGCAGCAGGCATTTCTAATGGTGGCTGCAGGGTCATGGTGTGTATCTAGATATTTCTGTCTGGGTATTCCGCCCATGTTGATTACCTGAGGGAAGCAAGTTTTCTTATGACAGCATACACACAGAGGCAAGTCTGGCTATTTCTCCTTGCCTGTGCTGGTTACCTGAGGGAAGCAAGCATCCAGATGGTGGTGGGTGCACAGAAGTGGATCTGACCGTTTCTTTCTGCCTGGGTGCCTGCAGCAGCAAGCCTTCCAGTGGCAGCCCATATATAAAAATTTAAGTAGAGAGAGTTTAAAGGCATAATGGAATTGATACCATGTGATAATTATTGTCAATTAACAAGAGAATCATGAAAGAGTAGCTAGAATTTCAGGAGATTTGACCATATAGGATCATTTGTTTTTTTCTTACATTGTAGCATTTTGTTTTATGTGTCAGATTTTTCCCATAGAGAGATGAAAGGCATATAGTAAATGTTGCTGGTCTAGAGAATATCTGTTTTGAATCTATATAGTATTTTCCCTGGTTACTTATTCAATAAAGGTTGAATGAATGAGTGAATGTCCCCTCAGTGAGCAATTTTACATGTGATTCTGGGATAGTTATTAATATAGTATTAAGGAATTTCCCTTTACAAGAATAAAAGATTAAAATGTTAAAAGAATAAAAGATTAAAAATGCCACTGAAGTAAAAAGATCTTAAAGTTGTAATTGCAGAGAGAGACAGAGAGACAGGGAGACAGAGAGACAGGGAGACAGAGAGTCAGAGAGAGACACAGAGAGAGAGAGAGAGAGAGAGAGAGAGAGAGAGAGAGAGAGACAGACAGACTGAGATCAAGACTGACAAGGAAGGAAGATCAGAGAGAAGAGAGAAGAACAAGTAGATTTTTAAAGAAAAGATCTGTGTAATAAATGAAGAACTAAAAAGTCTGAAAATTTAGGCATTAAAGATAATTACTATGATTAAAGCCCCAAACATATAAGTACTGAGGGAAGGATGGTATAATTAATATCATTACAATAGAAAAGAGTAGGTATAAATAGATTATATAATGTGATGTTAGTATGTCACTGTTAGTTCAGAGAAACTGCTGATTATTGACAAAATGGGGATTAAAGTATTTCTTCCTGATCCAGAATTATTAAAAATATTATACAGGTGAAGTATGAAGTTATCATTAAATATTAAACCCTTTATTTACTTGTCCCATTCTTTATTAATATATCTTATTTTAAAATTGAGTCACTTGTTTAACCATACATAAAAATATAAAAGTTGTACAAGTTAAATGGATACCATGTTATATATATATATATATAATATTTAAATCAAATGAGGAACCATGATACCACTGTAATTATTTCCATACATAAATTTGTTTATGGATAAATTTCTAAAATTATTTCTATCAGCAGTTTGAAATGTCATTTTCTGTAGTCATTCTACTGTACAGAAACACACCAAAACTGTTGAATTCAGTTTGCAAGTATCCTGTTAACAATTTTTGTCTATGTTCATTAAGGGTATTGGCCAGTAATTTTGAGTGTGTGTATGTGTGTGCGTATGTTTTCTTATCTAGTTTGCACCAGGGTAATGTTAACCCCGTAGGATGTGTTTCAAATAATTCTCTTTTCTTGTAATTTTTGGCCTAATTTAAGTAGAATTAGTATTAGTTCTTTACATAATTGATTGGTAAATTTCAGTAGAGAGGCTGTGTGATCCTGGGCTTTTCTTTGATAGGAGACTTTGTGTTATTCATTCATATTTTCTTGTTATTGTCTGTTTAGATTTTCTGTTCTTAGTTCAATCTTGGTAAGGTGTATGTGTTTAGGAATTTGTTCATTTTCTCCAGATCATGAAATTTATTGCCATATACTTATTTATACTAATCTCTAATGGTATTTTGTATTTCTGTGGCATTAGTTATAATATCTCCCTTTTCATATTGATTTTTATTAAAATATTATCCCTTTTTTCTCAGTACAGGTAAGAGTTTGTATATTTTATCTTTTTGAAGAACAAACTCTTTGATTAATTGATATTTTGTATTTTAAAAACATCATTTCATTTATTTTTGCTGTATTCCTTATTATTTTCTACTAGTGGATTTGGTTTGCTGATGCTTTACTACTTCCTTGAGATATAGTTATGGTTTGTTTATTTGAGACCTTTCTACTGTCTTAATGCAGCAGGGAGTAGTGTAAATTTCTCTCTTAGCACTGCTTTGATTGTATCTCACAAGTTTTTGTATGTTGTGTTTTTGTTTACAGTTAAACTTTTAATTTTATTCATATTCTCTCTTTTGATATACTGTTCAAAATCAGGTTGTCTAATTTCCATGTACTTATATAATTTCAAAAAAATTTTTAATTTATGATGAATCCTAGTTTAAACATTTTTTGAGACTAGTTTTATAAACCATCATATGATCTATCCTGGAAAATGTTTCATGTGCTGATGAGAAAAATGTGTAATTTGAAGCTATTGGAAAAAATGTTCTGTGGAGGTCTTTTGGCTCCATTTGGTCTAGGGTGCAATTTAACTCTACTGTTTCTTTGTTCATTTTTTCTCTGGATGATCTGTTCATTACCGGGAGTGAGGTATTAAAGTACCCAACTTCTACTATATTGAAGTCTTTTTCTCCATTTAGGTTTACTAAGATTTGCTTTGTATATTTGAGAATCAAATATTGAGTGTATTATTTTCTTTTGCTGAATTGATCCCTTGATCATTACACATAACTTTCCTTGTCTTGTTTTTTTTTTTTTTTTGTTTTGTTTTTGCTTTTGACAGAGTCTATTTTACCTGATATAAGTATTGGGTAATTTCTTTTGGATTTCATTTATATGGAATATCTTATTTCCAACCTTTTGCTTTCAGTAAGTGTATATCTTTAGAAAATAAGTTTCTTGTAGTCAACATATGGTTGGTTTTTCTTTCATTCATTCAATCATTCTGTATCTTCTAATTGGATAAATTAATTTTTTGCATTTAAGATAATTATTGATGGGTAAAGATGACAGCATTATATAACTCATTATAACTCATTTTCTAACATTATTCTCTTGCTTTCTTGCTTGCTTTCTCCTCTTAAAGTTTTTGTGTTTAAGAGAATTAATTTACCAGTATACTCTGATTCCTTACTTACTATTTTTGGTGTCTGTTACAGATTTTTGCTCTGTGGCAGCAGTGAGACTTCCATAAAATTTTTTTGATTATATCTAATTATTTTGAAACATAGTAACTTAGCATGACTGTAAAGATAATAGAAACTAACAAGCAACATAGCAAGAGAATATATATTAATATGAAAATTCTTTAT
Source organism: Cavia porcellus (assembly GCF_034190915.1). Classification (NCBI taxonomy): domain Eukaryota; kingdom Metazoa; phylum Chordata; class Mammalia; order Rodentia; family Caviidae; genus Cavia; species Cavia porcellus. The sequence goes on from NW_026947492.1 coordinate 48,583,060, forward strand.
TTGATCTCCATTTCTCCTCATATTTGGATGTTTTGATACTCACCTTTCAGTCTATATTCCTGTTCTCATAACTCATTATTGTAGTTTTTATTAATAGCTTTCTTTTACTCTTTGAACTAAAGATATGATGGATTTATATACCACAGTTATAGTATTACAGCACTGTGAATTTGTTTATCTAATTACTATTTACCAGTGAGTTTTAAACTTCCTATATTTTATTTTTATTCACTAAGATTTTACCTTATCAATTTGAAAAATCTTGCTTTAGCATTTCTTGTAGATCATGTCTGGTGGAGATATATTTTGCCTGCCTTTGTTCGTGAATGTCTTTATACCTCCTTAATTTTTAAAATATTTTATTATTTTGGTACTGGAATTGAACTCAGGACCTTCTGCTTACCAGGCAAGTAATTGTGCTGCTGAGCTATAACCCAGTCCCTACAGTATTAATTTTTTTTTTTTTTTTTTTTTTTTTAATTTTTATTTAAGGAGAAAAGAAAAGAAAAAAAAACAGTGAAGGGTACAAGTTATACAGATTTACAGAAGAAAAAAATGCGCAGTAGGAAATCACTAGTTAATAGATTACATATTGCCATCTTAGAAATAATTGTTCAAGTCACAGAATTAAAGTTTGTAGAGTGGACATTCCAGCAATGATACTGCAAACAGTTCTGTTCAATGATCCATTAGAACTCTGTGATATCATTTTCTGTCTTATACATTTAAATATACATGCAGTTATATAGTTTAGAGCATTTTCTTTTCCTCTCTTTTGTACAGTGACTATTACACATTTTGGGTTTCATTGCTCCCACTGTTCTTATTGCTTTTTTGGAAGAGAGTAAAACCAAATGTGACATAACAGAACAGAATCGGTCAAGTCAAAAGGGTGGATATAATAGATAATATAAAAACATAATACAAGGTGATCAACAATGGTTACCCTAATGCCTCCCGCTATTTCTAATAGAATTGCCTATATCATTAGTTGTAATACTATTGAACAAAACCATAAAGGATAAAACCGACAAAACCAAAACATTGGAGATATTGTAGGTCTTCAAAAGTAGATAGAAGTCAACGAGAATGGGCGTTATAATGAATCTCATTATCTTCTCAGCTGATGCCTAAACTTTCGAACCTGATACTATTCAGCAAAACAGAATAGAGGAACCTCAGTCAAAAACAAGATGGTGAGAGTAATACAGGGCTTCAAATCGAGAAAATAGAAAGTCAAAGTGGGTTACTATATTATATCCTGCTATATTTTTCCCTTTAATTAAATGGATAACAATAAAAAAGTATATAATGGAGTGGAGATTGAGAAAAAGAAAAAGAGGGCATAACAGCGAAACAGGGCAGATCAAGACATAACCTTTTAAGCAGAATAGTGTTTCACCACCAGATATTTCCGACTTAAAAATAGTTACCATATTGACTCCCTCCCTGAAGTCCTTGAGTACAACTTCATATACTGTAGCATTAAGTATATCAAAACAATGTAAAACCATTTAAGAGAATGACAGCATTATAGAGTATTTGGAATTGACTAACAGAAAATGAACAATGGTCTCTGTATAATCTCCTTGTCTTTAAAAGGTTTTTGCTTATACTAACATACATAACAAAATCCAATAAGATACAACCTGGTTAGACCATTGGAGACAGAAGAACAAAAGCTAGATGAGACTTCAAAACAAGATGGTACTGAATCAGCATTACCTATTAAGATGTCATTTTCTCAAAAATAGCTGTTCCTATCATCCAATCTTCTCTGTCTCATTTCTGTTGAGCTCTTTTTCTGTCAGTAGCTGTCAGTTTGTCTTCTTCATTTTGTTCTCTGCTCCATTCGTTGTGGCCTCCCTGCCACTATTTCTGGGTTCTTTGTATTTTTCTTTTTTTAGAATATCCTGCAATACTTTCTGTAGAGTTGAATTGGTGGTTGCAAATTCCCCCAGTTCCTCTTTATCCTGGAAGCACCTCGTTTTTCCATCAATTTCCAGGGACAGTTGTGCAGGATATCTCAATCTTGGCTGGAGATTATTATCTTTCAAAGCTTGAATTATTTCCCCCCATGCTCTTCGTGATTTGATGGTTTGTGAAGAGAAATCTGCTGTAATTCTGATGGGTGTTCCTTTGTAAGTGATCTGTTTCTTGTCTCTTACAGCTTTTAATATTCTGTTCTTGTATTGAATTTCTGGGATTTTTATTATTATATGCCTGGGTGTTTCTCTGTTAGGGTTGTAGGTAGCTGGGGTCCTGTATGCCTCATACAGCTGAGTATCTTTACCTTTTGCTAAATTAGGAAAATTCTCCTGGATTATTTCTGTGAGTAGCTTTTGTAATTCACTTGTTTGTGTCCCTACTTCTTCTTCTATGTTCTTAATCCTTAAGTGGTGGCTCCTCTTATCATCTTCTTGTCTTTGTATTATTGCTGTTTGTTTCTTTGTTATTTTTAAGAAGTTTTTCATTTCATTCTCCCATATTTCAAGTCTGCCCTCCAGTTCAGATAGTCTGTCCTTAGTTTCTTTCAAGCTGTTATGCCAGTCTTGTATAGACTTATTAATTTCTTGATAGTCCCTTTGAACCTGCTTCACATACTCAATGCTTTCTCTGTTTTCTCCATCAAGCAATTCTCCCCTCTTTTTCTGTTCTTCCATTCCACCATCTGTTTTTTCCTGGGTGGTGTTTAGCATTTCTCTAACTATTCTGCATACTTCTAGCTTCAGATCATTGATAACTTCATTCCTGAATTGGTCTATGAGGCTCTCAATATGGTGCTTAATGTATACTGGTGCGGCATCCATTATTGCCTGTTTCTCAGGATTGGGGGCCGAGGAGCTTTTTTTGTTGCTTCCCTTCCCCATATTTTTTGTTCCTTATAAAATGCAATCTTACAAAGGAGGCCCGGCTTCCCTGCCTGTCAGCCACAGCCTGATCAAATTGCGCTGGCTAGTTGTTCCCGCCCACCGCTGCGCACCAGGGAGTCGGAGGAGGCAGCCTACGCGGAAGTCAGTCGCTCCTCCGGGCCATCGTCCGGCTCTGGGATCTGGGTTAGGCTAGTCTAGCCTAGAGAGTCCGCCAGCAGCGTCACTCAGGCCAGGCACTTTTCTCCAATCCCGTCCGAGAGGGGAATGGCGCCCAGAGAGATCTCCGCTAGAGTCAAACTGTGGTGGGGGGTCAGATTCTCACTCACCTCGCCACCAGTCAGTTTTCGTGTACACCTCTGTCCGTCCTTTTTTTTTCGACTCCGTTCTCCCGTTCCCAGAGCTCGGCGCTCCCAGAGCTCGGCGCGTCTCTCCTTGCCGAGCCGCTGTGGAGATAGCCGGCCGCCGCACGGCGGGAAATCCAAACCGGTTTCCGATGGCGCGGAGTCGAGCCTCCACACCGAGATTTTTCTGTTCCTATTTTAGCGCCAGGACTGTATTCCAAGTTGGATTCTCTCAGCCCAGTTCGTTCCTGAGTCAGCAGAGCATATCTCTACTGATTCGTGTCTCCCTAGTCCGCATTATTTCTGGCCTCTGAGCCGAACCTTTCAGAGAGCCTCTGGTAGTTGCTGTTGTCTGTCCGCCATGTTCTCTGGTCTCCTACAGTATTAATTTTTAAAGGATAGCTTTGTTGTGTGCAATATTCTCAGTTAGCAGCTTTTCCCTATTGATATTGTGAAAAATGTTGGGCCATTATTTCCTGGCCTATGAAGATTCTGCTTAGAAGTCTTATGTTTGAAGAATTTGGGCATCACCATGCATTTTTTATTTCATTTCCCCTGCTACCTTGAGAATCTTTTTTATCTTTCATCTCTGAGAACATTGCTATACAATATCTTGGGGGAAGATTTAGTTATGGTAAGTTTTACTGGTTATCTTTGACATCCCTATATCTCCATATTTTAAATCCTTTAGGTTTAAGAAGTTTTCTATTGTTATTTCTTTGAATAGAATTTCTATACCTTTGTTATTTTCAAATCTTTCTGAATGCCAATAATTTCAATATTCTCTTTTAATACTATCTCAAAGTTCTCATGGTCTTTCTTAATTCTTCTTCATTCAGTTTCTTCTCTACATCTGCATTTTCAAATTGGCTGTCTTTAGGCTCACTAATTCTTTCTTGCTTCATCTGTCTTACCATCGATGCTTTCTATCAGATTTTTTATTTTATTGAGTACATTTTTCAGCTCAAGAATTTGTTTGATTTTTAAAAATTTTTCTTTCACCTGTTTAAGTCACTGTTAAAGAACTAAAAATGTTTCTCCAAGCTACTTGAGATACCTTAAGACAGAAGTTTAAAGTTTCTGAGTGAGAGTTCTTTCATACTGATTATTGCCTAGTCAGTTTCTGGGTCTTTATTTTTGAATACCAGATGAAATCATAGTTTTCTAAAAGCCTTTGATGCTTGTTGATATGTAACATTGTCTAGGCCTGGATCGATTAGGTTCTGCATTTATTTCAGTCTTCATAATATGGCTTTGTTTCTACTTTCTAGGTAAGTATACTTATATTCCCTGAACCTGCAGTCTCTTTCGTTGTTTCTTCACCAGATGGCACATAGATCCACATTTGTCAAGGGTTGCTATTTGTGTATTTTTACTGTTTCAGTTCCAAAGAACAAGACAAGTCCAGATTTGACCCAAAGATACTATTGATGTCTTATTAAGAAAGAAACAGGAGTGTACACTGGAAATATTGCAGGGTAGTGTGTCCCCACAAGTCTTTCCCTGAAGTTAGGGTGGATTCAGATGTTTCATCTGCTGACATCTGCTTGTGGTCAGGCACTGTAGTATTCTGGGCAGATCACTGTAGATGGACCAGATAAAAATATTTCTGTCACATCTATGGCCACTAATGCTACCAATGCTATGTCCTATCCTGAGTCCAAAGCCCACTAGGATCAGCCCAACCCTTTGATGGGAACAAGGCTCATACTTCAGTGGGTTGCCTTTTGCTGTGACCTTGTGGCCCAAGACTGTTGCAATCAGTTACATGTGATGCTATCTGGAATAAAAGTCCAATAGCTTGGGGCTTCCTCTGGCAATGGATCTGTTCCAGAGGTTCCATCCCAAATTAGGCCTGCCTGGTGTCAGTCATTAACTGATCAGTAAGTTCTAGATATCCTATCCAAGATTCAGTAAATAGATTTTGCGCCAAACTATGCTGCCTATGTTTGGGTTGATGTTGGTGAAGGCAGTGCCTCAGTCCCCTAGGCTTATATTAAGCAGCATAATGTGGAAGTCTTATAAATACAGGGACCAGCAATATTTCCGGAGTGCAATAGGGCCACACTGTAAGTAAAAAGATGATTGCATCACACTGGGATCAGTTCTCTGCCAAATACTGGGGAAGTTCTGTCGTCCCATCTGTGAGTACTGGCCTGATGATACCTTTGCTGCCTGAGGTTGGGGATGAGTGATGTACACAGTCCCCTGGTCCACTAAGCTGTGTTTCACATAAGTCTCACAGTTACAAAGATTTGTAAATATGAAAATGATATGTGTCAATGACAAAAGCTCTTTCAGTGAAATTATAGGAAACTCTGAGTAGAGTGGTATCAAAAGAAAATTACAGGAAGGAAAAGGAGGCAGTAAACATTTCAAGGAATTTTGTGTAAAGGGAAACAGAAGAGAGGCTGTAGTTAAGATTGAGAGTCAAGGAACACTTTAAAAGGCACTGATATTAAAGCTTATTTTTGTGCTGAGAATGGCTGGAAAGAGAAGAAAAGTAATTGAAGATGAGCTAGTGTCCTTGAGTAGACAAGAGGGTGTAGTGGGCAAGACGAGAAGAGTTGGCTTTTGAAAAAGCACAAATATTTGATCTATGATTATAGAAAGGAAGACAGAATATATGCGTACAGTTATGGATAAGTCAGAAAATGCTTTGTTAGAACCTTTTAGAAATTGTTTTCTAATTTTCCATGAAATAAGAAGTAATACTATTGGCTAAAAAGGGCTGTAGGAAAGAAAATCAGAAAGCTCATGAGAAAGAAATGTATGTAGATATAAAGTGCTCAATAAGTATGAACTATTGTTGTTAGACTTGATGTTTATTTTTGAAGATGGCAGATTGGAAGAGAAAGAGGGCTCCTAAAATTCCAAGAAAATTATCACCAACTGCATTAGAAGATAATGTGATTCCATTAACTTTTTCAAGGATTCTTCATTTTGTGAGGGATGAAGACACCTATTCAAGAAATCTTAGTACAACATAGTATAAGTTAAGGATCCCTACAGTATTTGTGCACAGAAACTGGTTTTGAATAAAGGTTAATTATAGTGATTAACTTACCATCAGAGATGGCTTTTGTTTTTGGTTTTGGTACTGGGGATTGAACTCATGACCTTATACTTTCCAGGCAGGCACTGTACTGCTGAGCTACATCCCTGGCCACATCAGGGATGATTTTGAAGAGAAAACATTTTACTTGGGTCTAAGGGGACTGTACGTTTTCAGTTGATTTATTAATTGCTTTTATGTGCTAAGCATTGTGCATACATTGCTTTTGTTTGATTCTAATATCCGAGGAAACTTATGCTCAAAGAGGTTAACTTATAACATAGCTGGTAAATAGGTTTCATATCCAGACAAAAACATTTCCTATATAGCACACTGATTCTAGGGAGAGAGAGTTGTGTTGAGGATATTACAATACAGGGGAAATGAAAGCATAGTAAAAAATCACAAGGGTGAGAAAAGGAAAGTCATAGTTTTCATGTGTGTGCCTGTGTGCATAAGTGTGTACATGCGTTTGTAGAAAAGTGAGTAATCCAATATGACTTGGGGTAATTGGGCTAGAGTGGCAAATAAGACTGAAAGTGTAGTTTGAAAATTGATCACGTGAAGGAGAATTCAAAGGTCAAATTCAGGAATGTTGACATTATTTTGCAGGAAATCATCAGTTTTTTTCTTAAAAAAGAAAATCACATTGTGTAAACATTTGGTTAGCACTATATTCTTTGTTCTGTTTTGTTTTGTTTCACATTTGTAGATTCTTTTAGAAGTCAGAATTACAGGAAATAAAAGTAGATTCTTGAATTTTATAGTAATCAATTTTGTATGATAGTTATGGAATTTATGATTACTTTATTATTTTGTGTCATGAAATTAAGAGCACAGCTATGAACTGAATTAATATTAGTTTATTATTTTTCTAAGACATGTGAAAGAGTTTTTAAATTATGTTTTTCAGATACTGATCGTGCTTTATCATTACTGGAAGAATACTGCAAAAAATTAAGAAAACCAGAAGAACAGCTGTTGAAAAATGCTGTTAAGAAGGTCATGAGTATCTTTAAGAGCAGCTTATTTCAAGCTTTGTTAGGTATGTATTACAAAAATTACCTCTTTTTTTAATGGTCAGAATTGGGCATAATACCTTGGATGATATGGTCAAAGAACTTGATGTTAATGAAGTTTCAAACTGAAATTTCAAACCCTTTCCTTGAAGGGAAGTTTTTAAAAAAATTTAATTTAAAAAATTAATTTAATATTTGCCTAAAAGTATTTTAAAAGAGATAGAGCTAGATTTTTGAAATATGTTAACATGGAGAGATTACTTTATATAGGAAGAAAAATTTGCACAGTTTAAAACCCTATGTAGATTTTGCAAAAATTTGGGGACAGATTCACTCAAGAAGTTGCTTTCCATTAGAAGGAATTGTGTTGCACAAAAATGTTAGATTAATTCTAATCAGAATCACTTTTGCTTTTGGTTCAAAAATAAAAACAAACTGTGTATCCATCTTTCCTTCTTAGAAAAATTTATGATCTAGAATTCACAAACTAATTGATGAAAATTTAGTATTTTGGAATTCTTATCAATTTGTCATGTTTAACTTTATGTGTAGTCTCCTGTTTAGTAAAAACTATGAAGAAAATAGAGGTTCATTTATGTATATATTTATAGGTATACATATATATCTTTTGTTTTTATACAAATGGATTTTAATTCTTCTAATATTTTGGGACAAAGAGTAGCAAAACATATCAGTAAATTCGTCCCTCAACAAAGAGTGCTGACTACCTACACAATAAAAACAACTCCACTGAACACAGTGTATTTTATTTAATTATTAATTAATTAATTTTGTGCTACTGAGAATCAAACCTAGGACTTTGAACATGGTAGGCAATAATATTTTAAAGAAATAACTGAGTCTATTGAACATTTTTATTGCCCTTTCATGCTGCTAGTTATTGATGTACAGTCTAAAGATAGGAATTTGTGAAGCCTCATTTTGAAAATATTTCATCTGTTTTCATTATAAATATAGTTATTGATACAAATCTGTATAGTTTAAATATAATTTTTAAAATATAAAAATTTTGAAAAATCAAAAACCAGTTTATTGTTGATAAATGGAAATAAAAAGTTGTATAGGATTATTTTACTTGTGGGTTAATTTCTTTAAAATATTCTATTGTGGTTCATAAGACTTGATGACCCAAATAACTGAATAGAATGTTGTAGAATTTTAATAGCATTGTAGAAAGTGGTATTTTAGAAAACATTTTCAAACCATAGATTTCTTAATTAAAAATGAACAGTGTCTTCATAAAGGTCATTAAATCTAAATAGATTTATATGATGTGTTTAGTTAAGACTGGCTCTGTCTTGAGAGCTTGAGCTTTTGAGAATTTAATTTAGAAAGAGTGTTGCTGGATGATTTAGATAATTCTAGTATGTTTTGATAATGTAGTCATTTGTTAACACCATTACCTAGGAAATAAAAAGTCAAACGCATTATCAAAGAATTGCATTTTGCCATTATTTTAATGAATGATAAATATCTTGGCTTGAAACCTATGGTGTGGTTTGAATTTCTCTAGCAAAATAATAGACAGTAGTAATCTGTAAAAAGCTGTTATGTAAGTAATCCCAATGCCCAGATTTGAATGGATAGATTTATTTTAGCTGGTCTTTTAAAGTCATTTGGGGATAAACCAGAGTGCAAAGAATGGAGCATTATACACAAAACATAATTTTCTATTGAATTTCCTATGGGTAGCAAAATCTTGATTACTAACATTATTTTTTAAAAGTTTATTTAAAGAAAAAAAGCAAAACAGAAAAAGGGTAGAAATAATACATAATTTTTAAAAAATGGAAGAAATCACTAGTTGATATATTACATATTGTCCTCTTAGAAATAGTTGTTCAAATTACAAAATTAAAGCATATAAAGTGGCCATTCAAACAGTGAGGCTGCAAACAGTGTTTTTCAATGATCCAACAAAAACTTAGTAATATGGTTATCAATCCTACACAACATTGTTATTTTTGAATGTTGTAGTGCTCTCACTGTGTATTTTCATTAGGCCCCAAAGAAAAGTCATGCAGACATGTAATTCTTGAATAAGATTTATAGATTTATAAATACATAGACAAGGAGATATGATAAATTTGAGCATTGTTAGGGTTCACAGATTGTTTTCTATTTGAACCAACTATCCCTTACTTTCCCTCTTCTCTTTTGTTTTAAGTAATGGAAGATAATGGCTTCACCTGGTTTATTCTGATCTTTAAATAACCAGTACATTAAAATAATACCTTGCAAGAGTCTCAATTAGCTACCTAAATAAGGCAATAATAATTCACATAAGCTAATACAAACTGATAGTAAAATGAAATACTATTACTGTGGAATGTGCTGTAATATTTACACATGACCAGGGAACCAAAATCTTTTTCTACAAATGAAAAAAATCACTCTGAAAATAAATGCTGTATTCTTTTTGTAGTTCTTCATCATATGCATAAACAATTACATGTCTTAGATAGTATAATTGTTGAGGACCAGAATCGTGTCTACATAACTTTGGTCAACATAATAGTGTGTAAGAGCATTTTATAAAACAGTTCTGTGATAACATGATAGGTTATTGCAAAGGTATTGTATCTTGTCAAGTTTTATTATAAAACTTTGACTATAAAAGTAATTCATTTTGGAAATATTATAAAATAAAAGTAAAAGTATGTAAAATCCAATTTCTTTTTGTAAATAGAAGGATATCCAATAAGCATGTAGAATGATAAACTGATTAACTTTCTTCATCCTTACTTCTAGAGTCCCTATATTATTTGTTTTGATTTTCCACTCATTAATACCTGGCAGTACATAAAGGCACTTTGATGGTTAACACTCAATGTTTATTAATGTACAAAACAAGAAAAAAATATATCTAAGCAACCTGCTACATTCTACACATTTAGATGTTAAGCTTAGAGTGACCTCTTGTGGTATTTCTAAGGAAAAAATTTATCCAGTGGATAATTATAGTTTTATGATAATCACCATAATATCGACACTTTTCAGTTTCAGTGTATGTGAACTGGAATTCCCTGATGTTTAACAAATTAAGTCTCTTTTTAGTTTAGAATAGCTAAAACATTCAGATTTTCAAGACCTCTTGTTAGTTGTTTATTCTTATTTTGACAATGGAGGGCCAAGATGGAATTTTTTAACTTTTATTTTTATCTCTCAGGTCTACTTTGACCATTTAAAGACTTATATTATCACAATAATTATTTTTGAAAACTATTTTAATATAATGGAGTAGTTTATTTTCAATATGTAATATAATTTTTTTTGAGATAGGGTCTTACTATGTAGTGTGGGCTGGCCTTGAACTCACTTCTGTAGCCAGGCTGGCCCCCAACTCACAGCAATCCTTCTGCCTCAGCCCCCTGAGTGCTGGGATTACAGGCATGTGTCACCATGCCTGGCACATATTTTGTTTTTGTAACTTACTGAAAATTCTGACTTATTCTCAGTACATATACAGTGGAAAGAAATATAGACATATTTAACATTCCAACTCCTTCTAAAAGCTTTTTAGCCCCACTAATTAATTTGTTCTCTTATTTTGTTACCTTATTTGAATAATTCTGTAGAAAGACTTATAATAAATGTTCAAGTGATAGTTTATTTAAATTCCACCAGTAATAATCTCTTAAAAGAGTATTCATCCATTTTATGCAAGCTGCTAAACTTTGTATGGCTGACCTTTTGTTAGAATGCTTTTTTATTTCTGTAAGACTTATGAGAACTTTTGCGGATACTTAAGATGACTAGCAACAGTTTGAAATAATATGCTGTATACTGGGCTTTATCATCTTCTTGTTGAAGACTTGTAACATTTCTCTATTTACCAGAAGCTTTAATTAGCTTTTTCAATTTTGCACCAACCTCCTCCTGCTCCCCTCTCCCTCACTGAAGATCTAACCTGGGACCTCAAACATACCGTGTAAGCACTCTGCCACTGAGCTACATCACCAGCCTGCTCACTGCTTTTGTTCATATTAAAATACTTACCATCCTGCTTGAAACATTGAATATATTTCTGTCCCCTCAATAGCCTGTGAGTATCTTGATGGCTAAGGTTATTATTTAATTAATTTTTGTGTTCCCAATGTGAACCTTTAATAATAGACTTTCAATAAATTTCTGTTCATTTTCTTTTTTTTTTATTTAAAGAGAAAAAAAGAAAGGACATAAGAAAACAAAGCAGTAAAAGCGTACAAATAATACAGTATTTCAAGAAAAAAATATACAGTAAGAAATCACCAGTTAATAGGTTACATATTATCTTCCCAGAACAGTTGTCCAAATTACAAAATTAAAGCATATAAAGTGGACATTCATACAATGATATTGGAGACAGTTCCGTTCAACGATTCAACAAAAGCTCAGTAATATGGTTTTCCATCCTACGCACTCGAACATACCTGCAGTTATATCCCTTAGTCCACCTTCCTTTCCTCTCTTTTTTACAATAACAATTAGACTTTTTGGGTTTTATTGCTCCCACGGTTCTTATTACTTTTTTTGAAGAGAATAAAACCAAATGTGACTAAGCAAAACAGAGCCAGTTAGAACAGAAGGGTGGGCATAGCACATGATGCAAAAACAGAATACCAGGTGATCAAAAGTGGTTACCATTGTGTCTCTTGTTATTTTTAAACTGAGTTGTCTATATCATCAGGTATAATAGAATTGATCAAAACAGTACAGAACAAGACCAATAAAACCTACACTGAAGACCTTGCAGGACTTCAAAAAAAGGATAATAGTCAAACCATAATGGGCATCATAGTATAACTTATTGTCTTCAAAGTAGTTCCCTATACCCTCAAACTTGATATTATCAAACAAAATAGAATATAGAATAACCAGACAGAACAAGATGGGGAGAGCAATACTGGGGTTCAAATCAGGTTAACAGGAAAACCAAGAAAGTTACTATAATATGTCCTACTATTTTTAATTTAGTTTTCCCTTAATTAATAAAAATGAGAGAAAATAGATTAATTTAAAAAAAGGGGGGAGATTGAGATAAGAGAGGACATTGTAACAGAACAACGCAGGGCAGAACCGAACCATTCAAGCATCATTGTGTCTCACCACCAGTTAATCTAACATAATAGTAGTCGCCATAGTGCCTCTTTCCTTGAATTATTTGAGTGTAACTTCGTATGCTATAACATCAAGCATATCAAGACAGTGTGAAGCCATTCAAGAGAATGCAAGAATTACAAGGTATTTAGAACCAGCTAATAGAAAACGAACAATGGTTTCTTTATTATTTCTTTGCCTAGAAAGAATTTTGTTTATACTATAGCATATAGTGAAATATAGTAAGATACAACATGTTAAAACCAATGGAAACAGATGTACCTTAGCTTGATGGGACTTCAAAACAAGATGATATTAATTAAGCACTAGCTTTTATGTTGTGTTGTTTTCTTCAAAATAGCTATTTGTACTATCATAGATACTAAAATCGAACAAACCAGGTTAAAACCATTGCGGTTAATGAGTGAAAACATTATATGGCTTCAAACCAATATGATTGAGAATCATGATTACCACATACTTTTATGTATTCTTATCATTTCTTACACTAGGGAAACTATTCGGTATTTATACGTGTGAGTTTCATTTACTTCACTTATGAGTATGGTCTCAAGATGCATCCATTTATTTATAAATGTCTCAATGTGATCATTCTTTATAGCTGAGTAGTACTCCATTGTATAAAAATACCACAACTTTTTAAATCCATTCTTCAGTTTATGGACACTTAGGTTGTTTCCAAGATCTGGCTATTACAAATTGTGCTGCTATAAACATGGGTGCACATATATCACTGTGGTATGATGCTTTCAGTTCTTCTGGAAATATACCTAGAAGTGGGATAGCTGGTCAAATGCGGCTTCCAGTCCCAGTTCTCTGAGAAATCTTCAGACTGACCTCCACAATGGTTGCACTAGTCTACACTCCCACTAACAGTGCAGGAGAGTTCCTTTTTCCCCACAGCCTCTCAAGCATTTGTTGTTGTTGGTTTTCTTGATCTTGGCCATTCTTTCAGGAGTGAGATGAAATCTCAGTGTGGTTTTAATTTGCATTTCTCTAATGGCTAAGGATGATGAACATTTTTTCATATATTTATTTGCCATTTGTATTTCTTCATCTGAGAATTATTTATTCATCTCAGATGCCCACTTTTAGATTGGGTCTTTGAATTTTGGAGGTCGGATTTTTTTTAAAAAATTCTTTATATGTTTTAGACAGAAGTTCTTTGTCTGAGGGGCAGTTCACTAAGATTTTTTTCCCAGTTTGTGGGTTTTCTTTTCACTATGCTGGAGATTTCTTTAGACATGCAGAAACTTTTTAATAAGAGGTGATCCCAGTTATTGACTCTGGGAAGTATTTCCCGTGCGGTTTGAGTCTTGTTCATGAATTCTCTACCTTCTCCTATGTCTTCAAGGTTTTTACCCAATTTGTCTTCCAATAGATTAAGTGTTTCTGTTTTAATATTTAGATCTTTGATCCATTTAGATTTTATTTTAGTACATGGTGATAGGCATGGGTCTAAGTTTTAATTTTCGGCATATGGAGAGCCTGTTTTTCCAACACCATTTATTAAAGAGACTGTTGTTCTCCCAGTGAACATGTTTGGCCCCTTTATCGAAGATAAGGTGGTTGAGTGTGTTTGTAGTTGTGGTTGTATCTTCTAATCGATTCCACTGATCTTCAGCTCTGTTTGAGTTCCAGTACCATGTTGATTTTACTACGGTTGCTTTGTAGTATAACTTCAAGTCAGGGATTGTGATGCCTCCTGCCTTGCCTTTGCTGCTTAGAACTGTCCTTGCTATTCTAGGTCTCTTCTCACTCAAGATGAATTATAGGAATGAATTCTCAAGTTCTGTGAAGTATGTTGATGGTATTTTTATCGGGATTGCATTGAATCTGTATAAAATTTTGGGAGAATGGCCATTTTCACAATATTTATTCTTCCTATCCATGAGCAAGGGATGTCTTTCCATTTTCTGAGATCATCTTCAATTTCATTTTTCAGTGTATTATAATTTTCCTTGTCCAGGTTTTTCACTACTTTCGTGAGAGTAATTCCTGGATATTTCATTTTTTTGGTTGCTAGTGTGAAGGGTGTGGCTTTTCTTATTTCTCTCTCTGTGACTTTGTTGTTAGTGTTTAGGGATGCTATTGATTTTTGAGTATTGATTTTATATCCAGCTACATTACTGAATTTATTTATTATATCTAGGAGTCTTTCAATCGAGTTTTGGGGATCTTCTGTATAGAGTATTATGTCATCTGCAAATAATGATAGCTTAACTTCTTCTTTTCCTATCTTTACGCCTTTTATTTCTCTCTCTTGTCTAATTGCTCTGGCTAGTATTTCCAGCACTATATTAAATAGGAGTGGTGATAAGGGACATCTTTGTCTTGTGCCTGATTTTAAAGTAAAGGCCTTCAATTTTTGGCCATTTAGTATGATATTGCCTGTTGGTTTGTCATAAATGGCCTTTATTATATTGAGGTAAAGATCATCTATTCCAATTTTCTGCAAGGTTCTTATCATGAATGAATGTTGGACCTTGTCAAAAGCTTTTTCTGCATCTATAGAAATGAGCATGTGGTTCTGACTTTTGGTGCTACTGATATGGTGTATTACATTTATTGATTTATGTATATTGAACCATCCCTGCATGCCTGGGATGACTCTCACTTGGTCATGGTATATGATCTTCTTGATGATTTGCTGCATCCTATTTGCCAATATTTTATTGAGGATTTTGGGATTTGTTTTCATTAGGGAGATTGGCCTGTAATTCTCTTTTTATGTTGAGTCTTTCTCAGGTTTTGGTACTAGAGTAATATTTGCTTCTAGGAATGATTTAGGAAGGATTGCTTCCCTTTCAATTTCATTGAAGAGTTTGAGGAGTGTTGGCATTAGGTCTTCTTTGTATTTCTTGTAGAATTCTGCCGTGAATCCGTCTGGGCCTGGGCTCCTCTTTGTAGGTAAGGATTTAATTACTTTTTCGATTTCATTAATAGAAATTGGGTTATTCAGTAGTTTTACATCTTCATGACCTAGCTTTGGTACTTCGTATGCTTCTAGGAATCTGTCCATTTCCTCTGTGTTATCAAACCTTTGAGAGTAGAGGTTTTCGAAATAGGTGTTGATGATTTTCTGTATTTCTGTAGGATCTGTAGTGATTTCTTCTCTTTCATTCCTTATTGCATGAATTTGAGGTTTTTTTCCCTTTTTAAAATAAGGTTGGCTCTGGGCTTACCAATTTTATTTATTCTTCCAAAGAACCAACTCTTTGATTTGTTGATTCTTTGGATTGTTTTCTTAGTCTCTATTGTGTTGATTTCTGCTCTGATTTTTATAATTTCCTCTCTTCTTTTGGCTTTGGGCTTGACTTGCTCTTCTTTTTCTAGCTGTTTGAGGTGTAGCATCAGGTTATTTATTTGTATTCGTTCTGTTTTCCTGCTGTGGGAACTCAGTGCAATAAATTTTCCTCTGAGGACGGCTTTCATTGCATCCCACAGATTCCGGTAAGTTGTATTTGTGTTTTCATTTTCTTGTAGGTAGTGTTTAATTTCTTCTTTAATTTACTCTGTGACCCACTGATTACTCAAGAGTGTGTTATTCAGTTTCCATGTGTTTGTGGGAATTTTGTAGTATCTTTTATCATTAATTTCTAATTTCATAGCGCTATGGTCTGAAGCATGCAAGGGATGATTTCAACCCTTTTGCATTTATTTAGATATGTTTTGTGAATTAATATATGGTCAGTTTTAGAAAATGACCCA
This sequence comes from Cavia porcellus, assembly GCF_034190915.1. Lineage (NCBI taxonomy): Eukaryota > Metazoa > Chordata > Mammalia > Rodentia > Caviidae > Cavia > Cavia porcellus. The sequence continues at coordinate 48,599,180 of NW_026947492.1, forward strand.
TGCACTGCTGAGAAGAATGTGTATTCTGTTGTTGTTGGGTGGAATACTCTGTATATGTCTGTTAAGTCTATTTGTTCACAGGTGCGATTCAGTTCTTTTATTTCTTTGCTGATTTTCTGTCTGGTTGATCTGTCCATTGGTGTCAATGGTGTGTTAAGATCTCCTGTTAGAATTGTGTCACTGTTAACTTGGTTTTTCATTTCTGTTAGTACTTGTTTTATATAACTGTGTGCTCTGGAATTTGGTGCATATATAGTTAAGATAGTTATCTCTTCCTGTTGGAGTTTTCCCCTCACCAGTATGTAGTGACCTTCTTTATCCCTTCTGATCATTATTGGCTTGAAGTTCACACTGTCTGCAAACAGAATAGCCACCCCCACTTTTTTTGGGGTTCCTGTTGCATGAAATATTGCTTTCCATTCTTTGACTTTCAGTCTGTGGGTATCCTTTTGGGTTAGATGAGTTTCTTGTAGACAACATATGGTTGGATTTTATTTCTTGATCCATTCTGCCAGTATGTTTCTTTTAATTGGTGCATTGAGACCATTTACATTAATGGTTATAACTGTTATATATTGGTTTATTGTTGACATGTTATCTTTCTGCTGTTGCATCTTTATCTTTCAGGTCTGCTTAATTGTCTGCTTTGTTTAGTGGTTTTTTTCCTAAATGTATCTAGGCTGTCTTTCAGTATTCTTTGCAGGGTTGGCTTGGTGATCATGTAGTTTTTCAGCTGCTCTTTGTCATGGAAGTATCTTATTTCTCCATCCATTTTGAAGGATAGTTTTGCAGGGTATATCAGTCTAGGTTGGAAATCATTTTCCTTTAGTATCTGAAATACTTCACTCCATGCTCTTCTTGACTTTATTGTTTGTGCTGAGAAGTCTGCTGTGGGTTCTGATAGGTTTTCCTTTATAGGTGATCTGTCTTTTCTCTCTGACAGCTTTTCATATTTTATTCTTTCGTTCGATTTCTGGGATGGCCATTATTATGTGTCTGGGTGTAGTTTTATTTTGGTTATGGCTATTTGGAGTTCTATATGCTTCAGTGATCTTGATATCAGTTTCCAATATCATGTTTGGGAAATTTTCAGCTATTACTTCTCCAAATATCCTCTTGACATCCTTTATGTTGTTCCCTTCTTTTTCATTTATCCCTATTAACCTTATGTTGTTCCTCTTTGCATCATCTTGCAGGTGTTGAATTGTTATTTCCTGATTTCTTGTTATTTTTAAAAGATCTTTCCTTTCCTGTTCACTGGCTGCAATCTTGTCTTCGAGGTCTGAAATTCTATCTTCACATTCATTGAGGTGGTTTTTACAGCTTTCGATGGAGTTTTTGATTTCCTGTATATCTCTTTGCATCTGCTTCATATATTCTGTTTGTTTCTTATATTGTTCATCCAGGGATTCTATCTTTTTGTTTATCTCCTCCAATTTTTTAACTGTATCTTCTTTAGATATGTTCAGCATCTCCTTCATTTCTTTTATCATTTCTTCTTTTACCTGAGGGATTATTTCTAGTTTAAGTTCCTTTAAGGCTTCCCAGAGTTGCTTCTTTATTTCAGTTACTATTATTTTAGGTATTTCAGTTATGTGGCATGTATTTTCTTCTATGCCCATGGCTTCTAGGCTTTCTTGGGATGGGTTGGTTGTTTGAGACTGCATTTTGGTCTTTCATTTTGTCATTTTTCTATATTTTCGAGCTTCAAGTGTTGTTCCAAGTGAGGGAGAGAGGTCAGCCAGGCTGGGACGGAATTCCCTGCCCCTCCTTACTCACTGATCTCAACAGGAAGTCCGGGTCTGTTCCCAGGCAAAGAAGAGAGCTCCGCCGGGCTGGGATGGGCTCCCTGCCTCCTCTGGACCCACTCCACCCGACAGAAAGCCAGATCCTGGCCCCCAGGTGAAGAAGAAGGTCTGGGCCTTCGCTGGACTTACTTGACCGACAGCCAGCGGGATCCTAGGCCCGGGTGAAGAAGACAGTTCCCGGCCTCCGCTGGACTTAGCCTTCGGACAGGAAGGCAGAGCCTCGTCCCCAGGCGAAGAACAGAGTTCCCTGGGCTCTCTGTTCATTTTCTGAAGTTATTTAAAAATACTCTTTAGGTGTTAGATATTGTACTAGACAATAGGGATATTATAATCTACTATAGAAGACAGCATTTACCTTTATGAACTAGTAGAGGAAAAAAAGTAGGGAAAAAGCATTATCAAAATTAATAAATTAATTTATTCTAATTCTGTGTGAGATTTTGCTACACAATAAGTGAAACTTCAAAGCTATTTTGGGGAAGGGGAAATATGAAAGGTACTGGTGATTTTTGCTAAAGTGTATAATAAATGAAAATTTAATAATGATCACTAAAACTTATGTGGCAACTGGAAAAAAGCAGAACATCGTAAGTTTTTCCAGCTATGTTTTCTTAACCAAGCGTGTGAATATTGTTGATATAACCTTATAGCCTTAATCTTTTGGGTTGTTGAAAAATACTTTCAGAGAGTTGATATACATAATTATTTAATTATTAGGGTAATAAAGTCACAAATTAAATATGTGTAAGATCTTTATCATATTTTAGAATTAAAAAATCACATTCTCCCATTTAAGTAATTCTAGTATAATATTTTTATTTCAAAATAAAATCTACTTGAAAGCATTATGGCTACTTTGTTTCTATCTATTAATAATTATGTGTGCCTTTTGCCACCTGATTATAAGGAAGGCAAGGAGTTTTTATAGATTATGGTGACTGTGAGGGCTCATATAGTTCTATGTACTAGGAGCAACTTGATTCTAATCCTCAAAAACAGAGGTTCTCAGTGTGTTGTTCTTGTGCTAGCAGCAGCAGTCTCCTGTGAATTTGATGAGCACTGCAAGCTCTTGGGTGTCTCCTCAGATTCCCTGAATCAGAAACTTCAGAAGTGAATGCTGCAAAGTATTTAAATGACTCTTCTAGTTGATTCTGAGACATGCTGATATTTGAGAACAACATGGGTTCTAAATAGTAAACATTTGGCCATTCAAGAGAAATAATATAGTTTTTTAGTATTATCAGTGAACTTGGAAGAATATGATAGTAGCATTTTTTTATTCTTAGGTCTTATAAAGATTTGATTTATCCTTTAATGATAATGAACTATTATCATTCTGGGACATATTTGACTACTATAAGAATCCACAAATTCACTAATATCATTATGACTCTTAATATTCCTTCTAAAATACTATGGAATAACTGAAACATTTCAATGATTCCCCCTTTTGAATACTTAATGATAGTTTCTACTTATGCTTCTATGGATAATGAACAGCAAGGCTACAGTGAGACGCTGCTTAAGTAAGAGGAACACTCATTAGGTAATGCTTGCTGCCACTCACAATCTCAAAGCATGTGCTACAGTGAAACAAGCTACATATTATGGGCCTTCAAATGAGTATTGACTGAGTAAACAATGAATGATACATTCTTAGCGATGAGTGATCAAATGGATCTCACTGGAGTATGGGCACAATTTATGCTTTTAAAATGTTCTCTAGGAGAGCATCAGAAAAAGGAAAGATATCTTCCTCTTTCTGGGTAGGTAGAGCTAACATAGTCAAAAGGGCCATATTTCCAAAACTGATGTACAGATATAATGTAACCTCAATCAAATACCTTTAGTGTTCCTCACAGAACTAGAGAAAATAATCCTAAAATTCATGTGGGAACAGAAGAGACTCAGAATAGCAAACACAATCCTGGGAAATAAGAGCAAAACAAGAGGCATCACAATCTCAGATTGTAAAGTTGTATATAAAATTGCAGGGATGAAGCAGCACAGTACTGGTACAAAAACAGACAGGTGGATCAATGAACAGGACTCAGAAATAACCCTAGGCAGTTCATCTATTTGATCTTTGACAAGGATGGCCAAAAACATGCAGTGAAGGAAAGATAATGTCTTTAATTAATGATACTGGGAAAACTGGCTCTCCACATGCAGGAGATGAAAACCAGACCCACGTCTCTCACCATATACTAACCTAAAATCAAAATGGATCAAAAATTTAACATTGAAAAAGAAACTTCATCTTCTGGAAATTAAAATAGGTAAAACTCTTGAAGGTGAAGGCATAGGCAAAGACTTTCTAAACTAAATCCCACTTGTACAAGAAATAATATCAAGAATAAACAAGTAGGACTATATGAAATTAAAAAGCCCCTTCACAGAGTGAAGATACATTCTGGAAATTTTTTGTTAGCTACTCCTCGGAGAGAGGAACAATAGCTAGATTATATAAAGAACTAAAAAATATATAGATCCCCCCAAATAAAAGACACAACAAAATATGCAACTGAAATGAATAAATACTTCTTATAAGAAGTACCAATAAATACATGAAAAAATGTTCAACATCGCTGGCCATTAGAGAAAAACAAATGAAACAATACTAAGATTCCATCTTCAGAAAGAATGACTATCATCAAGAAATCAAATAAATTCTGGTGAAGCTGTAAGAGATGATGTTGGGGACCATTCTACATTGTTGGTGAGAAGGTAAATTAGTGTAATTACATTAGAAATCAGTATACAATTCCTTAAAATACTAAAAATAGAAATTCCATTTGCCCCAGCTACACCCCTTCTAAGTATATATCTTTCTCAAAAAGTTAAAAATGTCATATTACAATGATACCTGCATTGCCCATGATGATAACAATACAATTCATAACAACTAAGTTTTGGGAATGGCCTGTATGTCTATCAATGAGTAAATGTACAAAGAACATGGGCCTATTTATATACAATGTGGGTATTTAAATATAATCCTTCTGCCATAAAGAAGAATAAATGAGTTATTTGTAGGAAAATGAGTACATCTTGAGACCACACTATTAAATGAAGAAATCAGATACACAAGTTTAAATATCAAATTGTTTCTCTTATATGAAAACATAAAAATATAAATAAAGAGCAAAATAAAAGATAGATAATGGGAAACAGGATGATAGATCCTTTGCAAATGAGAGGGGGACCAACAGATGAAGGAAGTTAAGAAAGGATGGAAAAGGGATGAAGAAAAGAATTAAGATGTGTTATATACATGTACCAACTCCTTACAATGAACATAGATACTATGTACTCCAAACATTTGCTAATAAAAAATTAATAAATAAAATGTGCTCTAAGAGTCAAATAGGGCATCATGTTGGACTGGAGTCTTTTTTCAAAGACTTTAAGATTTAAGGTAAACTTGAGAATCAAGGGATAATACATAAAATGTGAGTCAAATGATTTGCATAATTCCCTTTGTTAAACCACCATATTCCCATTGTGAATTAGGAGTGTGTGTTTCATGTCAGGCAAGACAAAATATTCCTTAACTTTTTTTTTCTTTTTCTCTTTTTATGGGTACCAGGGATCGAACTCACAACCACCTGCTTGCAAGGCAGGTGCTTATGCCGCTGAGCTAAATCCCCAGCCCCCAATATTCCTTAACTTTGACACTTGGTGTTGAAACCAGCAAGAAGATATATGTCATTCCTGGCTTTGGGCTTTGTATATTACTGCAAAATTTATGTCACCAGATGGCACCATTTAACTAAATTTATGTCCTTAGGATGCCTGTATGGCTGGTTGTTTTTAAATGAAAGTTGCTTTTATTTATACTATAGCTGAAATAGGAAAAAATAATGGTAATAAGGCATCTCTACACATTAAGATAGTGATACTCCAAAGTTTTTTTAAGGGTAGGGGATCATGACAAGTTGCGGTGATCTGCTGAGTATGAAATGAAGGGAAATTTTGTTGATGATCACTAAAACTAGTAAGTGGCGACTGCTAGGAAAGCAGAGCAGAATAGGTATTATCATTTATGTTTTTCCATAGAAAAGCACATTAATATTACTAATATATTATGGGATCTTTCAGTTAAAATACTTTCATGGAATTGATATACCTAATAACAAAAATATATGGAAGTTTCTAAAAGATTATTTGAGAAATAGATCTTTTAAAATGTCCTGAAACAGCATGGTGATAATATCTAAAAAAATCAATGAAGTATATGGTCTATTGAGGTATATAACTAATTAGATTAATATAAACATTTTCTTATAAGCAAGTATTTCAAGGAAATGAGTATTTATTATTTGGTTAAATATTTCTGTAATACTTTTCTTTAAGTAGAACTGATTACTTTCTCCCTTGTTTTCCTATAGTAGATGATTGTATTTCTGGTACAAGTACGATGTTCTGCTGTAGTTGGTTATATGTTGGTTTCCCTCACTAGGTTGTGAGCTTCTTGTATAAAAAGATTGGTTCTAATTCAGCAAGTGCATGGCATTGAATAGTCCTTCATTAAATTTCTGTCATTTGACAAAAATTATCTCAACTCTTACTATCTAAGAACCATTGTTCTGAGGATTTAGCAAAAAAGGAGATTTGGTTCCTGTTTGGTCTTCTAAGGGAGACAAGCATTAAAAAAGTAAGTATAGTACCAATGAAAATTTTGGAATTAAACTAGTAAAATCATGAGGACATTTTTTTAAAGTGATCAAATTCATATTGTACTGTGGTGGGTAGAATCCAAGGTAGGATGTTCATTCTGGTGCAGCATCTAGGAATGTTGCACAAAATAAAAGGATAGACGTCAGCTCCCCTCTACACGAGAGGTTAACAATGTATATGTAAACTCAGTATGGCTGATGCACAACATGCCTTCCCTTAAATTCTCTACTGTCATGCACCTGGGCACTATTTTAAAGAGAAATAGTAAGATTAGTAAGAAGGAAGTTATAAAAATGAACTGTTGGGGCTGAAAATGGCTGTTTAAATTATGAATAAAACTGTCATCTTGTATTGTGTTTCATCTTGTCTGTCTTTCGTTTAAGTTTAGCTAATGGGAGATGACAGTGGTAGATCAGGGAGGAGGGAGAGAAGTTAGGGTTTTATCCTTCTGCCTGCTTTCCTTCTGGATCATGACTTGACAGTGAAGGCATTCTTCTTAGATTCACAGTTCCTGTAATGCAGCACCTTTCCCATTTCTATGATTTCCGCTCACACTACAATGTATAAAAAGTTGTTTACATTCACAGTCTTTGGCTTTGTTCTTAATTTGTTTTCTTTTTTTATTTTAAAGAGGAAAAACAGAAAAGAAAAACAAAAAAACAGGAGGCATACAAACAACAACTACAAGAACAACAAAAACCCCAAACAGTAACAATATAGGCTTTCACAATAAGATGATAGAAATTTAACAATGGTTATAATATTGTTCTTATGAGAGTACTCCTGATTAGATTCTTGTCCTTCACTGCTTGAGGTACAATTTACAATGGTACTTATCAAGGTTGTAGAGAATTTCATGTTTCTAATTTCATTGGTTGGTTCCCAAGAACGATCTTATTTTTTGTAGCATTTCACATTCAATCTTGTTCACCTTCTTGTACTGCTGTATTCTCCTTCTTTCCCAGGCTAATTCCTCAGACCTCTCTATGTTTTTAAAATCTATATGTTCTACTTAGATAGACTCATCAAATCCCATGTTTTAAAATGATGTCTGTAGGCTAATGACTTCAATATTTGTATCTGTAGCTCTCACTTATGTCTTGTATATAACATTGCCTATTTGATATCTTTTACTTGGGTGTCTCTTAAGCATTTCAATACTTACCGTGTTCAAATCTGGACTCTTGATCCCCACTCCCCACCCCCAGTTTGCTTTTCTCCACTATTTTGGTAAATGCCTTCACCATTTTCCCAGTTTTTTTCAGCTAAAAACCCAACAGTCATTGATTATTTTCTTTTTTTTTCATACCCCATTCCCACTTATTTGCAGTAAGATATCAAATTAAATGAATAATTCTACCACTCTTAAAATCTCCATCATGTCATATTAATCTAAGTCATTACAATCTCTTATTTAGTCACTGAAGTAACTTCCACACTAATTTCTCTTTATTTTCATTCCTGCTCCAGTCTACTTTCTGTGTAATACATAGGGTGATATTTTACAACAAACTTTAATTTATCTAACTATTTTCAGAATCTCCTATTGGCTCCCTTTTACTTTCTTTTTTTTAAATTTTATTTAAGGAGAAAAAGGAAAAAAACAGAAAAAGGATACAAGTTATACAGAATTTCAGAAAAATTAAACAGTAGGAAATCACTAGTTAATAGATTACATATTGTCATCTTGGAAATAGTTGTTCAGGTTACAAAATTAAAGCATATAAAGTGAACATTCCAACAGTGAGACTGCAAACAGTTTTGTTCAATGATCCAACAAAACTCAGTAATATGGTTATCTACCTTATACACTTAAATATACATGCAGTTGTATCCTTTAGGAACACTTTCTTTTCCTCTCTTTTGTACAATGACAATTATACATTTTGGGTTTTACTACTCCCACAGTTCTTATTACTTTTTTTGAAGAGACTAAAACCAAATGTGCCATAACAGAACAGAGTCAGTCAAATCAAAAGGATGGACATAATACATAATGTTAAAACAAAATACAAGGTGATCAACAATGGTTACCATATTGCCTCTTGCTATCTTAAAAAGAATTGCATATGTCATCAGTTATAATGAAACTGAACAAAACAGTAAAGAACAAAACCAATAAAACCAAAACATTGAAGACATTACAGGACTTCAAAAGAAGATAATAGTCAACCAGAATGGGCGTCATAATGAATCTTATTGTCTTCACAGTTGTTGCCTATACTTTCGAACTTGGTACTATCAAGCAAAAAAGAATAGAGGAAAATCAGTCAAAACAAGATAGTGAGAGCAATACAGAGTTTCAAATCAAGTTAATAGAAAATCAAAATGGGTTACTATAATATATCCTGCTATTTTTTATTTATTTTTCCCTTAATTAAAAAGAAAAAAAAATAAAAAAGTAAATTAAAAAAAGAGATTGAGATAAAAGAGGGCATATCCACAAAACAGTGAAGGTCAAAACATAACCATTGGGGCTGGGGATTTAGCTCAGCTGCATAAGCGCCTGCCTTGCAAGCAGGCAGTTGTGAGTTTGATCCCCAGTACTGATAAAAAGGAAAACAAAAACAACAACAACAAAAAATAACCATTTAAGCAAAATAGTGTTTCACCACAAGATATCCTGACATAAGAGTAGTTACAGTGTCTCTTTCCTTGAAATCTTTGAGTATAACTTTGTATACTGTAGCATCAAACATATCAAGATAATGTAAAACCAAGAGAATGACAGTATTACAGGGTATTTAGAATCAACTAACAGAAAATGAACAATGGTTTCTGTATAATCTCCTTGTCTATAAAAGTTTTTGTTTATATTATCACATATAATAAAATCCAATAAGATACAACATGTTAAGACCAATGGAGACAGAAGAACAAAAGCTTGATGGGATTTCAAAACAAGATGATAATAAATCAGCACTAGCTATTATGATGTCTTGTTTTCTCCAAAATAGCTGTTCCTACCATCCAACCTTCTCTGCCTCATTTCTGTTGAGCTCTTTTTCTGTCATTAGTTGTCAGTTTGTCTTCTTCATTTTGCTTTCTGCTTCATTTACTGTGACCTCTCTGTCACTGTTTCTGGAATCTTGGTATTTTTCTTTTTTAAAATATCCTTCAGTATTCTCTGAAGAGTTGAATTGGTAGTTGCAAATTCCCCTAGTTCCTCTTTATCTTGGAAGCACCTTGTTTTTCCATCTATTTCTAGGGACAGTTGTGCAGGATATAAAATCTTGGCTGGAGGTTATTATCTTTGAAAGCTTGAATTATTTCCCCTCACGCTCTTCGTGATTTGATGGTTTGTGCTGAGAAGTCTGCTGTAATTCTGATGGGTGTCCCCTTGTAAGTGATCTGTTTCTTGTTTCTGATGGCTTTTAATATTCTGTTCTTATATTGGATTTCTGGAATTTTGATTATTATATGCCTGTAGCTCTGTTTGGGTTGTAGGTGGGTGGGGTCCTGTATACCTCATACATCTGAGTATCTTTACCTTTTGCTAAATTAGGGACATTCTCCTGGATTATTTCTGTGAATAGCTTTTGTAGTTCATTTGTTTGTGTCCCTACTTCTTCTTTTATGTTCTTATTTCTTAAGTTATAGATCCTCTTATCATCTTCTAGCTTTTGTATTTTTGCTGTTTGTTTTCTTGTTATTTTTAAGAAGTTTTTCATTTCATGTTCCCACATTCCAAATCTGCCCTCCAGTTCAGGTAATCTATCCTTAGTTTCTTTCAAGCTATTATGTCAGCTTTCAATAGAGTTTTTTTAGTTTCCTGGTAATCTCTTTGAACCTGCTTCACATATTCTATGTTTTCTCTATTTTCTCCATCAAACTATTCTCCCCTTTTTTTCTGTTCTTCCATTCCACCATCTGTTTTTTCTTGGGTGGTGCTTAGCATTTCTCTAACTATTCTACTTATATCTTGCTTTATTTCATTAAATACTTCACTTTTGAACTCATCTATGAGGCTCCAGAGATATCACTTTATGTCTATTGGTGCTCTGATATTGCATGTTTTCTGTCCTCATTCTCCTTTGCATTTACCTTTCCTGGATCAGTGTTCTCAGGATTGAGGACTGAGGACCGTTTCTTGTTGTTCCCTCTTCCCATACTTTTTGTTTCTTCTGTACAAGCATATATTGGAGGCCCAGTTTTTTTCTTTGTTGGTTAGTTTGTTTGAATCCGCTGCCTAGGTGTTCCCACCCACTGCAGTGTACTAGGGAGACACAGACCTGGGCAGCCCCTGCTGGGCCTACCTCTCCAGGTCAACCTCCTGAAGGCTTCGCTGCTAAGGTGCACCACCAGGCTCTGGGACCTGGTTTGTGCTAGCCTACTGGGTCTTAGTCAGTGGTGTCACCCAGGCCAAGCGCTCTCCACCAATCCTGCTTGAGAGGGGAATATGTGACTAAAGTCACTGCAGCGTCCTATTCCGGCTAGTCTGTCCAGTCCCAGAATGTCCTCTTTTGGAGCCTCCTAATCTATGGAAGAGTCCTCATTCCTCTCACTCACTACAGGTCGATGCAGGGCTCCCCGCCAGTCCCGCTTTCAACTCCGTTTGCCAATTCCCGCTCTCAGAGCTTTCACAAGTCTCTCCCCCTGTTATGCTGATTGGGACACAGCAGTGGCGGCAGGAAATTCAAATTGCGGCTTCCAGAGGCGTGGTTTCCAGCTTCTACACTGAGATTTTATCTGTTCCAGTTATAGCACTGGGATTGCATTTCCAGTTGGTTTCTCTCAGTTTAGTTTGTTTCTGAGTCAGCAGGGTATATCTCCCCTTGCTTAGGACTCCTCACACTGCACCATTTCTGGATTCTAAACTGGGTATCTCAGAGAGCCTCGGTGGCTGCTGTTATCTATCCACCATGTTCTCCTGGAAGTCTCCCTTTTACTTTCAAAACAAAATTCAAAATTATGTCATGACCTAAAGGCCTTGCATAATCTCACTCCTGGATATACATCCCACTTGCTCAAAACTCAACAGCAGTCCTGTACACAAAAAACAAACTCACTGAGAATAACTTTCACAATAGTATCAAGAAAAAAGAAATACTTAGGAATCGACCTAATGAAGGAAGTAAAAGACTTTTACATTGAAAACCCTGAAAAAGAAAATTTCTATTTCATAAAATAGAAAGATAGCTCTTGTTCATGGATAGGAAGAACCAACATAGTGAAAATGATCATATGCCCAAAATTGTTATACAGATTTAATGAAATTCTGATCAAAATATAATTAACATGCCTCACAGAACTACAGAAAAGATTCCTAAAATTCATTGGGAATTAGAAGAGACCTACAATAGCAAAAACAATTCTGGGCCACAAAGGCATAGTATTGCAAGTATCACAATTTTTCATATTAGCAGTAAATTTAAAAAGTAGAAAGACATGTAAACAAGTAAATTTGCATACATTAACTCTACCAATTTTAAATGATATTTTGATTCTTGCATACAAGCATATTCCAGGAGATCATCTAGTAATATGGTAGCATGATTAACCTTGCTACTCTCCTGATCTCATAAATCACATTTTTTCACTTTTGTTTGAATCTGTCTCTAGTTTTGGTATCAGGGTAATAATGTTTGCTTCCATGAATAAGTTTGGGAGAGTCACTTCCCTTTCAGTTTTATGAAAGTGTTCAAGTAGTAGAGGCATTTTCTTTGCTGGTAGTTTTTTTTTTTTTTTCTTCTTCTTCAGTTTCATTGACTGATATTGAGTTCTTTGGAATTGTTGTATCTTCTTGATTTAGCTTTAGAAATTCATATGTATCTAGGAATTTGTTTATTGCCTCTGCATTTTCCATCTTATTATGAGCATAGGGTTCTGAAGTAGGTATTGATGATCTTCTGGCTTTCTAAAGGATCCATTGATGATCTTCTGGCTTTCTAAAGGATCCATTTCATTCTTAATTACATGGACTTGGGCCCTCTTTCCTTTTTTGATAGGGTTTGGTAAGGGTTTGTCAATTTTATTTAATCTTTCAAAGAATCAGCTCTTTGATTTATTGATTCTTTGTATTGTTCTCTTAGTCTCCATTACATGAATTTCTGCTCTGATCTCTGATTTCCTCCCTTGTATATGCTTTATGTTTAACTTGCTCTTTTTTTCTAGACGTTTGAGATCCAACATTGTTATTTATTTGAGTTTAATTAATTTTCTGATGTGGAATTTTATTGCTATAAATTTCCCTGATAGAACTGCTTTCATTGTGTTCTATAAGTTCTGATATGTTGTACTGGCATCATCATTTGATATAGAAATTTTCTAACATCTTCTTTGACTTCATTGTGACTCATGGGTTGTTCAGGGGGGAGTATTATTTAATTTCCATGTGTTTATGCAGTTTTGTGGTTTCTTTTGCTACTGATTTCCAATTTAATTGTACTATGATCTGATAATTTAAATGGGATAATTTCAATTCCTTTGTGTTTACTTAAGTATGTTCTTGCCTATTTTGGAGAACATCCTGTGTACAGCTGAGAAGAATACTTTTTGTTGTGGGATGGAACAATAGATATCTGCTAAGTCCATTTGTTCAAAGGTTTGTTTCAGTTCTGAAATTTCTTTCTTTCTTTCTTTCTTTCTTTCACTCATTCTTTCTTTCTTTCTTTTTTTTGTCTACTTGACCAGTCTCTTTTTGACTGTGGGGTATGAAATCTCCCACTACAATTTTATTAGTGCTTGTATATTTTTCATATCCATTAATGTTTTGTTTTGTATAGTTGGGTGTGCTGGTTTGATGCACATATATTTATGATTGGTATCTCTTCCTCTTGGATTTTCCCTTAACTAGTATTTAGTGACTTTTGTCTCTTCTGAGCAGTCTTGGCTTGAAATTCACTTTGTCTGCAATAGCTACTCCTGCTTTTTTCCATGTTCTGTTTTATGGAATCCAGTTCTTTACTATGTTGGGCATTCATGATTTCCATCACTTTCCTAAGCTCCTCTATTTTTTAAATCTCTAATGTAGATTCACTAACCATGTTCTTTATTAGGATCATAATACTTCAGTTATGTGTGTATTTCAGAGTTGTTTTTTCTTTTTTTTTTTTTTTTTGTCTTTTTTATCGGTACCAGGGATCGAACTCGCGACTGCCTGCTTGCAAGGCAGGCGCTTATGCCGCTGAGCTAAATCCCCAGCCCCAGATTTGTTTTTTCTAAAGACTTATTCAATTCATGATAACTGCAGAAACTACAGCAGGGTAGCTTTTGATTTTTTTCTACCTTGGTGACTCCTTGATTTGCCTTGGGTGAACTGGAGGTCTGGAGTTGCATCTTTCTTCCATGTTTTCCCATTTTCTACTTTTTAAATTTGCTTTCTGCATCAATGCTTATAAATTTCTTATGATAGATTGCTATATCACTAGTATCAAGACTTCTTTAGGAAATTACTACTTTTCAGAGATGTTTTCTGGTTTTTTTTTTTTTTTTTTTTTTGTACCAGGGATCGAACTTACAGACTCGCACTTGCCAGGCAGGTGCTTATGCCACTGAGCTAGATCCCCAGCTCCAGAGGTGTTTCTAAGTGTAGCCAGCTTTTGGCATTTGGATTTATCCCAAGGTCCTCCTTGTAAATTTTTTAGGGATGAGAAGTTGCTACCTGATTGGTCTAGCACCCAGTTCTTTGGAGCTGGATTATGGTATTATTTATATCCTCAGGCAATTTTGGTGTTTGCATATGAGGAAGAACAACAACTTGGCTAAAGCGCTGCAGTCAGTAATAACAAAGCATCAAGCACAGTATAGAAAATGACAAACTTTTACATCTGTTAATTTGCCACTTTTAATCATAGGTGTAACAAAGTCTAAAACCAATCAGAACAAATGCGTACAGTAAATATTCCTCAGACAGAGTGATTTTACCTTTCAGGGGAGAAAATTTAAAAGGGATAAGAGGAAAAAATCGAAAATAATGAAGAGAAAGAGATTAAAAGCAAGGTTGAAGGACAAAGGAAGATTACTCGAGCTTTGGAAAACTGGTGAAGAAATGAAGGAAGGAAAAAAAGGAAAAAAAAAAAACCAGAATAAAACCAAACCAAACAAATAACTAAAAACAGTGTTCATGCTCATTAAAAAGAAGAAGCAGAAGCAGAAGCAGAAGCAGAAGCAGAAGCAGAAGCAGAAGCAGAACAACAACAACAAAGAAAAAAACCCCAGAAAAACCAAAAAGATTTTTCTATGATTTCAAGCTTGTAGTTATCTTCTAGTGTCTATACTTTTGTGGTAATGCTCCCTTCAGGGCTTGTCTCTGATGTCATTGGGAGATAAAAGAGGCAGAGAAGCCCAGATCCTGGTGCCTGATCCCAGCAAGCCCAAGGTAGGAAGAATGCGGGGGTACCGATTTGGTGCTTTCAATTCCACAGAAATTCTGGCTCATCCTGGCCCCTTGGTCATGGGGTTAGGGTCTGAGTTGTTCAGCCTACAATACTCCAGGTGCCTTTTACCAGCCTGACCTCACCTCCCTGGCCTTGGAGATCTGCCACAGTTGTCTCTCACCAGTCACTGGCAGCGCTGAGATGAAGCTAGCCCACAGCTGTTCTGAATCTCAGGTTCAGTAGTCCCCACTCTAAAATGGCATCTGCACAAGCACCCTCTCCAGGGCACAGGGCAGATGTCACTCAGCAGCTGTTGTAGTGCACAGCATCCACTGCTGCATTCCATTAGTTGGTTTCGGTCTTTAGGCCTCTGGAGTTAAGTGACTTCATGATGTCCAAAAGAGTCTAGCCTCGTATCTCATATCACAAGCCAGGAAGCAGGGAGAAACTGCATTTTGCCACCTCTTTCTAGGTTTATGTCTGTCTCTTCACTTTGTCTGTGGGCTCCAGTTTTCCTTCAGATCCTTGCTGGGTCCTGGGGATCCACATCCCTCTTATTCTTTCCCAAGTTATTATATTCTAATGTCTGGATTCTGTGTCTCAGAGAGGTTGATTTGTTGCTCTTTACTGATCTGCCATCTTCCTAGAAGTCCTCCTTAGAATTCTTGACTGAATTTTAGTTCTTTTGAAAAATTTGAAACTATCACTTAAAAATGAAATTTTATTGCTACAGTTCATTTTCCTGGATTTTGTTAATTTATTAATTAAATGAACAAATATGTATAGGGCACTTATGTACCAAATATTTTAAATGCTGGATATATAAATATATACAATATATTAGTAATTATTATATATCATAGATATTCTTACTATTATGGAATTTATGATTAATAATCAAAATAAAAAATTGTATAGATATATATAGTATGAAGAAAAAAGTAGGTCAAAAAGGGAAATAGGAAGTTCTATAAGGAGAAGAGTCATTTTTAAAAAATAGCATAGTTGTTAAAGTCTTATCTATGGAGATACTTGATTCGAGGATTAATGGAACCAAGTAAGTAGGTCATATGTTTATCTGCAGAGGAAAGAGCAAGTGCAAAGGTCTTGAGGTAGAAACATGCCAGAATTACTCCAGGAATAATAGAAGTCCAGGGTGATGGGCTCAATTATCATTAATTGAGAGATAGTAGGAAAAATGAGCTTGATTGTGGTAAGAAGATAGATTATATAGGAATTTGTTTGGCCATTAAAGGAATATTGAATTTTATTGTGAATCAGATAGAAATCCATTGGAGTATTTTGAGATGTTTAAAATGGTCAGCTTTGACTTGCATTTTGAGAATATGAACTGAAAAAAATATGCAAGTAAAACATGGAAAACACAAGGATACATAGTATTAATCAAGGGGAGAGACAGTTATAATTTTAGTTTAGGGTTTGACAGCACTGAGTGTGGTACTGTTACAGACAACTGAGTTAAATAGAAATATAGGCAGTCAGACAGGGCTAGGCCCTCAAAGGAGCCAGTGCAGAAGGCCAGATACCTTGAAACCTTGAAAGAGACAGACACCTCCTACTGTAGGCCAGATCTTAAGACAAAAGATCAAGCAAATACACTCACATCCTGAGGACTGATATTCTAAATAGTTCTCTATCACCCTAGGAAGCCAAGAGTCACCATCCCAACTCTCTGTGCAGGAAAAGTCTCTGCTGTTAAGCATGCCTATTTGCCATGTGGTTCACTTTCCCATTTGTCCCTGATTTAATTAATGTTACCTGAGCAATTAATCTTATTGATTGAACATAGTTCTGTCTCACCTTATGCCCATTTTATAAGTTCCCATTTTGGACCTGCCTCACCTTGTGGTTTTGCTCTATAAAATCCCTATGAAAGATGGTGACTTTGGCAACTCACTTGGGACCCCTTCTGTCTCTCTCAGGCAGAAGCTTTCTTTCTCTCAATAAATATATTCTACTCTTAACCTCCATTGTTCCTAAAATTCATTCTTTGGTTTTAGAGAACATGAATCCATATTGAACATCTAGTAGGTTGAGAGTTTCATTCCTGTGTACCAGTAAGAATGGTTGGATTCTGAATTTTGAAGATAGGGCCAATGGTATTTGGTAATATATTGGGTGTCATATGAGAGGAGTCTCCGATTCCTCATTTTCTCTTCTCTTCCCTCCCTTTTTCTTTTGTCAATTTCTTCTCTTCTTTCCTTTCCTTTCTTTTTACTTTTCACTGTCTATCTAGCTAGCACTCTTGGTTTCTCTTTCACATGAGCAATTACAAATTCAGCACAGCACAGACTAATGTGCTGAAGGCCCGTTGACTGGCTCAGGTCCCTGTGTGCACCTCAG
The DNA here is from genome assembly GCF_034190915.1 of Cavia porcellus. NCBI lineage: Eukaryota > Metazoa > Chordata > Mammalia > Rodentia > Caviidae > Cavia > Cavia porcellus. Next base: position 48,616,350 of record NW_026947492.1, read on the forward strand.
ATAACAGTAACTGGAGAGGGCAGCAAGCCCCCAGCCAGCCCACTATAGAAAAACCATAAGCAATATAGAGAGGGCCTGACACCTCCACCATACACCTGTCTGAAAGAAACCAGAAGCATGACAAGAGAAAGAAATAAGAAAAAGTGTCCAGTCACTGACTCTGGGAAAATAAACCCAGGAAAGGTAAATAGAGAAGAGATCCAGGGAAGCAATCATGTAATATCAGCCACAGCATCAGTGGACATAAAGAAATAACTTCGTGACCTCATAGATGAATTTGAAACTGAAATTATAATCCAAGTGAGGCAAGATATAAAAAGATTAATAAAAGAAATGCTAAGACCTTCTCAAGAAGACATAGGTGGAAGAATGAAGGAACCCAGAAAAAGAATGGAAACCTTTGGTGAAGAATATAAACAAAACCTGGAATACATGAAACAGATCCAAAGAGATTACCAGGAAAGTAAAAACTCCATTGAAAGCTTGCAAAATGCCTTGACAGAACTAAAGTTAGCCTTTCAAAATTTGAAGATAGATTTGCAATGTGTGATTGTGAAAGAAAAGACCTCTTAAAAATATCAAGGAACCAGGAAGTAACAATACAAAGGCTAAAAGATGACAAGAGGATCTAGAACTTAAGAATAAAAAATGTGAGCAAAGAATTGGAGTAAACGGAAATGAATTACAAAGATTATTCACAGAAATAATTAAGGGAAACTTCCCAAGCATAGGAAAAAGAAATGACATCCAGATAAATGAGGCATACAGAAATCCAGCCAACTACAACCAAAACAGATCTACACCCAGACATATAATTATCAAGATCCCAGAAATTCACCATAAGAACAGAATATTAAAAGTGGTCAGAGAAAGGAAACAGAAACCTATAAAGAAAGACCCATCAAAATAACAACAGACTTCTCAACACAAACTGTCAAATGAAGAATAGCCTGGAGTGAAGTAGTCCAAGCCCTGATAAAGAATAACCTCCAACCCAGATTGATGTATCCTGAAAAACTCTCTCTCAAAATTAATGGAGAAACAAGACATTTCTATGACAAAGAGAAACTGTGGGAGTTTGTGACCACCAATCCAATCCTATAGAAAATACTGAAGGACATTCCAGAGACAGAGAGGAAAAAAATACCAGGATTCCAGCAACAGTGCCAGAGAGGGGAGGCAGTGGAATGAAGGAGAAAAGTGGACAAATAGAAGAAAAATAGAATAGCAGAGATGAGGCAGAGAAGCTTGGCTATAATCTCTAATATATATGGCCTTGTTACACTAACAAAAAGAAACACAGGCAGAGTAGATCAGAAGATAGGATCCATCGAGATGCTCTGAATAGGAAACATACTCAATCTGAAAGAGGGTTAATAAACTGAAAGTCAAAGATGAGAAAACAATGCTCTATGTGACAGGGAACCAGAGAGAAATAGGGACAACTTGTCCAGCAGCTGCAGATAGGTTGAAAAGTCATGACACTTGTGTGCAGTGGAGAACTACTCAGCTATAAAGAAGGTGTGGGAGACAACTCCAGTGACTCCAAAGCAATTCCTGTGACTTTGATTACTTAGAGACTCATTTCCTTATATTGATATGTAAAAGGCTGGCTAGGGTATTTCCTTTTCTCTTTAATTGGCTCTGAGCATTGCAAATAAGGCTAGCCGAGGTGCTAATGTGCAAAGTCTATAACTATAGACTGTCCTGTTTCCTCACATGGTACGCTCCACAGTACAGGACTGAGCTCGTGAAATATTAGAGCAAACAGCTCCAGGAATGTCAACTGGGTAAGAGCCTCAAGACAGGGGCTGGGGATTTAGCTCAGTGGCATAAGCACCTGCCTTGCAAGTGTGTGGTCATGAGTTCGATCCCTGGTACTGATAAAAAAGAAAAAGACAAAAAGAAAAAAAAAAAAGAGCCTCAAGACAAAAGGCTATAACTCCCCAGGGCATAAGAGTTTATATATCAAAAACCGAAGTGATATCCCCCAAAACAATTCCACTACTACCTTAATTGGGTTATATAAATTGATGTTTCTGTATATCTTTATCTCTGCAAGTTACAGAGCTGCCATTCTTGCACTTGGGCAGCCAGCTCAAGTTACTCAGTAATTCACGACATCCTCACTAACACTCATCCCTGAGCCACCCGCCTTTCTTCATAAGATAATAAATGCTGGGAGAGGCCTACCATCCAGGCCTTTGTCTGCATGTCCTCACAAGGATTGGACTTAGGACCCCTTGGCTCCCTTAACTTGGAACATGTCTTGGTGTCTTTACTCTTGCAGTGGGTTGGATTGGTGGTGGTAGATTGGAATTAACTTGCTAGGATTCCAATAATGTCTCAATGGGATTACAAATATAACTTTTTGTATTGTGAGGAAAACTAAAAAGAAGATTATAATACTTGGATGATTGAACTCGATATTTGGGTTTACAATAGAAGGAAAACCTTGAGGCTTAATAGATAAAGGAATACAGCTCAAGATCAAGCTCAGGGATAAAAAGGTTCAGAACCACTTAGGTAGATAATAGGTTGCCCCCCTAATCTAAATTTGAAAGGAGTTAGCGGGACCCAAAATATACAGAGCACCCTGAGAAAAGGAAAGAGGGGAGGAATTGTCTAAAAAAGAAAGGTAGAGGACATTGTTAATAGTGTATCAGGATGTAAAAGCCACATTAGTTTTATTGCTCTATTTAGTTTGATTTTATTTTGTTCCAGTCTATCTACTCATACTAGATTTGAGGGCACATACAGCTATCCCCAAAATAGCAGGATATGCTATGGTAACTATCTTTAATTTCCTATTAATTTAAACTGAAGCCTGTATTACTTACCTTGTCTTACTATGACTGATTTGAATATGGTTTGTAGACTGCTGTTTTGTCTTGACTGATTTTATTTGAATTTGGTATGCTGATGGTATCAAATCTAAGAGTAGAGGCAACTACTCTGAAAATGACAAGATGCAATAAGATACCCATTCTGTTTTGATCATTAACTGCTTTTGAAGTCCTACAATGTCTCCAATGTTGTGTTTTTATTAAAATTGCTGTGTAATGCTATGTTCAATTATATTATGCCTGACGATGTAGACAATTCTATTGAAAATAAGAGGCAGCATAGTAACTACTGTAGATCATCTAGTATTGTGGTTTTATAAGTCTTTTTCATTTCATGTTTTTCTAGGAATTTGTTTTGTTGTCTTGATCTGTTTTTCTCTGTAATACAGAAAGGATAGATATACATGTACAGATTCACACGTGTAGAATTTCTAAACAGTTTATGGGAATAGATTATGTAATGCACGATGTAATGAACAGATACTCTGAAGAAGAAGAGACACTAAGATACCCAGTGCTAATTCTGTAGCATTATGATATAAAATCTAGCAATACTATTATTCACTATTTAGAGTGATATTAGTCTAGTCTCTTATGTTTGATTTCAACATACGTAAAGATATGGACAACTATTTAGAAGAGAATGAGAGATGTTATGGCAGCCATTGTTGACTTCCCTATTGTCTGGTCTTGAAGACCTAAAGAGCCTTCATCATCCTGTTCTCATTAGTTTAGTACTATAATGTTCCGTATGTATTCACTGTGTGTGAAGATGTGGACAACTGTTTGGAAGAAAACAAGAGACAGTATGATAGACGGTGAAGGTCTTGAGTGGTCTTGCTTTGAAATCTGTGTTTCTTAAAATTATTTCCTTATGATCTGTTTTGTTCTGTTTAATTTTACCCTCTTTAAAATAAAAAAAAAAATTCGGCATTCTCATTTTCAGAGAATGTATAGTCAAGGAAAGCAGCAAATTTAGGGATTAGGGAAGAAGATCAGGCTACATTAAGTAAGCAATTGAGCGTAAGAATGTGAAGTATCAGGGAGATACCAAAGTTAGAAAATTTAGGTTTAGAAAAAGTAAGAATAAATCTTTTTCTAGTAAGCACTGACTGATATACAGCTTCATTAAAATATTATATATAAACCAGTTATTTGAATATAGCCAGCTTCACACTTTAAAAAGCTTTACCTTTTCTGAATAAAAAATTAATCTCCTAATTTATTGAAAGTGTCAATTATTATGCAAAACTTGGTATAAGTGATTTATATTTTAGTTTCCACAAATGGTAGGAAAATGGGTTTCAACTTCAAATTTAGAAGAAACTATACTTATTCAAATATTTTAAGTACCAGCCTACATGCTAACATACATGAATTTCACTGTTAAGCATTCTGAAATTGTTTTATTTCTAATGTAATAATTTCTAATGTGATAGATATTAGGGCTAAATATAGATGAATATTGGAGTCATCAGAGATTTTGTATAAAAATAACAGACCAATATTTAAATCTATTTATGGATTTATTGGAACAATTGTAGCTTTCACTGAGATAGATAGTAGTTATTTTGGAGTGTGTGTGCACGTGTGTCAGTGAATTTTATGTTTTTCTAAGAGGTCTGGTTTATGTCAGTATAATTTTTATCTCCTTTCCTACTTTACACCTACCAACAGCAGAGACTACATTTTTCTATGTGCGCGGGGGAATATTTTCCAAGAGAGAGCATAGGTTAGGTCACAAATACATTTCAATAAACTTGAAAAGACTAAAAATCAACTGAAGTATGCCTTGCAACCATGATGATATGACATTGGAAATCAATAATGAAAGAAAATTTGGAAAACTTGCAAGTATGTTGGATTTAAATAACATACTTCTAAATTACCAATGTTTCAATGAGGAATTACAAGTGAAATAAGAAAATCCTTTGAAGTGAATACAAACATAACAAAGTAGAAAAATATTAACCTTATGGAATGTACTTAGAGCAGTGCTGAGGGGGACATCTACATTTATAAGCACTTATTATGAAAGAAAGATCTTATATAAAGAAACTAATCTTCTACTTTTATAACTAGAAAATAAAAATGAACCAAACCCCAAGCAATCAAATAAAGAAAATAACAAAGATTAGATGAGATAAACAGAAATAAAAAAATAGAGATAACTAATGGAACTAAATGTGACTCTTTGATGTGATCAATGAAATAGACAAACTTTTGGTGAGACTACAGAAAAAAAAGAGAAGACACAAATGGCTAAAAGGAATGAAAATGGAAAATTTATTCCTGACTGTTATGATTTGTGTTTGGTTGTCTCCCCAAAGCCTCTTGCGGTAATGGGAAGCAGGCCTTTTGAAGGCAGCTGAGTCTAGAGTGAATAAACTCATGGTCTAGTGCTGGGATTATGGGTGTCAGTGCTACACCCAAGTGGCTTGCATGCAATATAAGGGATAGAAAGAGTTTTCTTTCTGTGCCCCTCTCCTTTTGCTCTTTTGCTTTCACTGCTTGTGATTACTATGAACCACTGCCCCTTGACCACACCACTCAGCCTTGGAGGCAGCTGAGTATGGACTGAAACTTCCAAAAACTTTAAGCTAAATAAACCTCTCCTTCCTTCTGGGCATCAGGTATTTTGTTCCAGTAACTAGAGAAAAGTAACCAAGACACTAACTTTACAGAAATAAAAAGAATCATAAGAAAATACAGTAAACAGTTATATAAGAACCAATTACACAATGTAGATGAAATTGATAAATTCTTAGAAACAATCTGTCAGAACCAAATCAATGAAAAAAGAAAATATGAATAACTGATAACAAGTAAAGAGGCTGAACCAGTAATGAAAAAATTTCCGACCAAAGAAAACCAGGACACTTGGAGAATTCTACCAAATGTTTGAAAAATTAACACCAGTTCTTCTCAAACTCTTCCAGAAAATTGGAGAAAAGGGGATACTTACTAACCTATTCTATGAGCCTTGTATTATTCCAATACAAAGCCAAAGACATCACAATAACACTGCAGACCAGTATCTCTTATGAATGAAGACTTTTAACAAAATATTTGCAAGCAAAATCTAGTAACACAACAAAAAGATTATACACAATGAGTAAGTGATTTTTATCCTGAGTATATTTAAAATTTAATCATCCTAATGCACTATTTTAATAGAAACAAGGAAGCAATTTAATTTCATTAATGCAGGAAAAAAGCATTTGATACAATCTCAATACTTTTATTATAAATATACTAAAAAGTAGAATACAAAGAATTTCCTCAGCCCAATGAAGAAAATCTATGCAAAACCCATGTTGTTCTTAGCACCATGTTTAATAGTGAAATATGGAAAATTTTAAGATTAGGAAAGAGCCAAAGATGCCTGCTCTTACCAATACTGTTCAATGCTGTACTGCAAATTCTTACTAGGAAAATTAGAGCCTACTCCAACAAAAAGCACCTAGATTGGAAAAAGAGTAAAATATATATTCACAAATCATATAATCTAACATATAGAAACCTCAAATGATCCACAAAAATCTATTAGGGCTAATAAATAAGTTTAGTAAAGTTATAGAATATAACAGCTAGTTTTTATACATTGGCAATGAATATTCCAAGAATGAAGGTAAGATAATGATTGTGTTTATAAAGCATCAAAAAGAGTACAATACTTAGAAATAAATTTAGGGAGTTTCAAGGTTTGTACATTGAAAATTCTAACATTGATTAAATAAATTAAATAATCCTAAAAACAGAAAGGCATCCTGAATTTTTGGATTGAAATCCTTACTATTGTTGAGATGGCAGTATTTCCGACCTTAATCTATAGATTTGTGGCTATCCCTGTCAAAATTCCAACAGCCAGTTTTGCAGAAATGGAAAAACTGATTCCACAATTTATATGGTTTATGAGTAGCTTTCAGATAGTTAAAGCAACTTTGAAAGAGTGAAGTTGTAGAACTCACACTTTCTAATTTCAACACAAAGCTGTAGTTCTCACAGTAGTGGAGTGTTGCTATAAGGATAGTCACAAGTATCAGTGAACTACAGTTGAGAGCCTAGACATAAATATATCCATTGATGGTTAATTGATTTTTGATAAGAGTGTCAAGACCATTCGTGGAGAAAGAACAGTACTTTCAAAAAATAGTTCTGGAATACTTACATAGCCCCATGAAAAATGATGAAGTGGGGTTCCTACTCCATAATATGAATGAAAATTAGCTCAATGGGATCAGAAACCTAAGTATAAGACCTTTAGAAGGAAATATATGTTTAGTACTTTTCAATGGACTTAATGTTGTGTTTATCAATATTTGTATGTTATAATTCTAACTAGCACTCAAGATGATAGGAGGTGGGGCCTTTGGGAGGTAATAGGTCATCAGAGTGGTCATCATGAATAAAAAGAATTGTTTTGTCTCCTTTTTACTGTGAGGTTACAAGAAGCCAGCAATCTGCAAACTGGAAAAGTGTCCTGACAGAACCTATGTTGGCAGTTTGTACTTAGACTTTCAAATTCCAAAACTGAAAGAAGTAAATGTTTGTTGTTAAAATCACTCATTCTATGGTATTGTGTTACAGCAGCCCAAATTGCTGGTGATAATCCTCATGACAGTGGATTAGGCAATTATCTTTAAAAATATGACAGCAAAAGCACAAATAAAATCATAAAAATAGAGTAAATTTGACTTTATCAAAATTTTTGTTTCAAAAGAAAGTAGAAAGACAATCCATGCAATGAGAAAAGACTTTAAAATATGGTTCTGATAAGGTATCTAGAATATGTAAAGAATTTTATGAATTAACATAAAAAGATAGAACAATTAAAATTGGCAAAATTTTAAAAGCTATTTCACCTAATAAGAATCAAATAACCAGTGAACTCATAAAAAGATGCTGAGTGTAATAATTATAAGAAAATGTGAATTGAAACCTCACATAAATACAACTTTACCACCATGAGGATGGCTATAATAAAAACAAAAGAAAATAACAATTATTGGCAAGGATGAAAACAGTACTACTTTTCTCTCAGAAATGAAATAAGATCCAAATAAATGAGAAGATATTGCCTGTCCATTGCTTGGAAAAATCAATGTTGTTAAGTGTCAGTTATCCCTAAATTGTTCTATATATTCAATGTAATCTCAGTCAAATTCTCTGTAGACCTTTTTGGATTTTAACAAGTGATTAAAAATAAAGCAGTGGAAAAAAAATCCCACGATAGCCAAATGAATTTTGAAAAACAACAAAAAGTTGGAGGACTTGTTTGTTTTCAAGGCTTATTATAAATATAATATAAAACAATACAGTGTTAGCATAAGGGCACAACTTATAGACCAATGAAACATGTGAGAGTTCAAAAATAGATCCAGTGTATAGGTTGATTACTGACAAGAAGCCAAACTATTCCAGTATGGCTGAGGATAATCTTTTCAATAAGTGGTGCTAAAACCTCTGGATAGGTCAGGGAAAAAGTGAACCTTATGCACATAATCAGAAAACAACATGGATTATGAACCTAAGCATAAGGGATGAAAATACAATAAATCTGGACAAAAAAATTAGAGGAAATCATTGCAACCATGGAGTAGACAAAGAGTTTGTGGGGTCCCTATGCATGAAAGAAACAAAAAGCTGAACATTATCAAAGTTAAACAACTTTATTTTAAAAAGCAAAACAAAAAAAAAAAAAGGATAGAAATGATACAGAATTCCAAACAAATAGTAGGAAATTAACACTAGTGAATATTTTGAATATTGCTATCTTAGAAGTAGTTGTTCAGGTTATAAGATCTAGGCATAAAAAATGATCAAACAATCAAACAACGAGAGCACAAACTGTTCTTTTTGAATGACTAGCAGAGATTAGTAGTATAGTTATTTATCTTGTATATATATACTTACATTAATATATGTATATCTACATATATACAATTCATAGTTAAATCTTTTGACTTTCAAAAATATCCTCAAGAAGATGAAAAAGAATACTAGAAAGTGGAAGAAAAATATTTGTAATACATACATCTGACAAAGGACTCATATTCATAGTTTTGAAATAACAATTGTAGAATAAAAAGAAAAACTATTCAATAAAATATGAAACATTTTATGATACTTCACAAAACAAGATTGTTTTGGCAAATAAATACTCTGCAATGTGTTCACCATCTGTGGTCATTAGGGAAATTTAAATTAAAACCACAGGGAGATGCACCTACACCCTTTTAGACAGCTTAAAATTAAAAAGGCTCACGTTTTAGTTACTTTTCTTTTTTTTTATTTAAAAGGAAAAAGAAAAAAAAAACAGAACAAAATAAAGCAGTGTAAGGGTACAAGTAATAGAGAACTACAAAAAAAACCCAGTAAGATATCACCAGTTAATAGATTACACACTATCATCTTTGAAACGGTGATTCAGGTCACAGGATCAAAGCATACAAAGTGAACATTCAAACAGTGAGACTGAAAATAGTTGTGTTCAATGATCCAATCAACAATATTAATATGATCATTTATTTAACACACCTAAACACACTTGCTGTTGTATCCTTTAGGGCACTTTTTTTCCCCTCTCTTTATTACAACAAAATTTACACATTTTGGGTTTTATTGCTCCCTTAGATCTTATTACTTTTTTTTATAAGAGAATAAAATCAAACATGATAAAACAAAGCTGTCAGTCAAAACCAAGGATAGACATAGCACATGATGTAAAAACAGAGTACAAAATATCCAACACTAAGAATTAAAGGAGGAAAGATTTTGTGGCTCACAGTTTGTAGAGGTTTCAGTTCATAGCTGGCTGGCTCTAAGACACAGTGGTATGGAAGAGAGGTATCATAGGGGAGAAACTTCATGGCAGGCAGAGCCAGTAAAGCAGTGAAGTAGCAAAGAAGCAGTAAGTGACAATTGACCCTCTTTCTGTCCATTATATTCTATCCAGGCTACATGCCCGTTAGCTGGGTAGCACTCACACCCAGGGTGGGACACCCTTAATCCTAGCATGACACCATGAATGAATCCCAGCATCACATCCTTTATCCCAGCATTACATTCTCTAGATCCAGCCACCTCCAAAATATCTATGTATGGCTACATGAGACTTTGGGGGGACATCTAGATACAAGCTGCAACAGCTCTCAATACCAATATTGTCAGGAACTCAAACATTTCTGGTGGGAATGTGAATTGGGACACTGGAAATATGACAGTTTCATCATTTCTTAAAAAGTGAAACTCATCCAAATTTGTTATACACATACATACACAAAATACAAGAAAATAAAAAAAATTTAATATTTGTTCATACAAAGATTGTATAAGAATGCTTTTTAGAAGCTTTATCCATAGTGGCCCCAGACTGGGTTCCAAAAGTTCATTAGAGGCTGAACAGATAAACTAGTTTTGGTATATCCATATAATGGAATGCTGTTCAGCAGTAAACAGAAACACAATACAATAAACATAAATGAATCTCGTGAGTCAGCACCTTTCGTGGACTAGGGGTAAAGAGAGCAAAACCACCCTAGCAAGCAAGCCCAGTCTGGGAACCAGAACCATGTGTGGGCTGCTGGCAAACTAGAGCTGACAGACCCCAGCCACTTCTGGTGTGCAGGCTGGCAAACAAAAAGTACCCCCCACCAACACCATAGGCAACTGGCTTATCTGGAAAAACACAGGCTGTGATGATAGCTATGGAGGTGAATGCAATTGGATGCCTGTGGTGCTTTGGTGTTTCACTAACATTGCAGGTCAGTGGCCAGCGGTGTGATCATAGGTTCAGAGAACAGTGGTACAGCTATCCTCTGGGGTGAGAAATCCCCTTCTGAGTTGTGCAGCCATTGTTGATTCCCTATGATCTTGTTTAAGAAGTTCTATATCGTTTCCATTGTTTTGTTGGGTTGAGTGTTTGTTCTCTCTCTCTTTTTTTGATTATGTCAAATCCAATGACAGGAACAACTATTGCAAAGATAGCAAGATATATATTATGATAGCAATTTTGGATTTACTATAGGCTTGTTTTGAAGTCCTTGGTTGCATTCATTGTTTTGATTTTATGGTTTCTATTCTATTCTGTTCTGTTTGACTTTCACTATATCTGAAGTTATCTGCAGCTATTTTGAAGACATCAAAAGGCATTAGGGTAACTATTGTTGATTTTGTAATGTTCTAAAGTCCTGTTTTATTTTGGTTGGTTTTATTTTGTTTTATCTTCTTTATAATAAAAAAATGAATCTCCCATAACATTCTGTTTGCTAAAATAATCCAGATACAAAATAGTAAATATTTTGATTCCATTTATATGAAATTCTGTTTAAAACTAATTTATTTTAATGGAAAGAAGATAGTGAAATCTTAAAGTTTAGAGTGGTAGGAAGACATTACGGTGTAGCACAAGGAACTTTTAAATATTCTTTCACTTATTGATGAATATTTGAGATTCAGCTGTGGCTACAATGGAAAGGCTGTTACAAATATTTTTGTGCAATTTTTGTGGTGATGGAAATTTTATATATCTTGATAATTGTTACAAGAATATAGACATTTATAGAAATCTATTAGGTTGTATACTTAAAGTAGAAGCATCATTGTAAATTATGTCTCAATGAAATTGCTTTAAAAAATCCATTGAGTTTCAAGGAGAGAAAGCTACTTGTTAAAGTTCATATAATTTGGAAATAATATAAAACATTGCAAGTCTCTCTTATGTGACTTTATTTCTCTGTGTTATGGTGTACAGACTTTTTATACACACAACACTTTTTGCCACTTTGGGATTGGCTCCTTTGGGAGTGGCACTTTGTGTGTTGTGTGTATAAAACTTACTTACACAGTAAGTTGAATATAAACATGAGCAGAAGGATTAAAGACGTTAAGGTGAAACAAGGAATATATAGTCAGCCCTGTATACAGAAGTTCTGCATCTGTGGATTAAGCCCATGTCAGATTGAAAACTGTGAACTGAAAATATTTGAAAGCAGAATTTATCTATTCTAAACATGTTCAGACTTCTCCTTGTCATTGCTCTCCAAGCAACAAAGTATGGCAACTAGTTGTAAAGCATTTAAATTATATTAGCTGTGTTAAAGGGAGAAAGGAAAAAGTAAAACACTTTCAAAACAGTCTACTAAGACAGTAACAATAATTAATACATTAATGCATTGTATTTCTAAATCACATTTTAGTTGCTTTGTTGAATTGTCTACCACTAGAACTGACATTTCTTTAAGGGAGGGAACTGTGTCTAATTCATCTTCTATTTCTCACTTTGTTACATAAAAGGATCTCAACAAATGGGAACATGTGAATGGGAAGTACAGGATCGGGCTTTAGAGAATACTTGTTTGTTGAAAGGCTTAAAAGAAGGACTTATTTAAATCAGAGGAAAGCAATTCTAAAGTAAGCAATATAAGACAGGGTTTTACACATCACATAAAGAAAAGAACATGAGTTTTTGGATTAGATTCTGATTTTTCCCCTTAACTACATGCTTTGGAGCAACTTACTTGATCCCTTGGAATCCCATAATATGCAAATTATACATAATATGCAAATTAGACAATATTTATGGAATTGATCTATTCATATGGTATAGCATATTTTCTATCTAAAACCTGATAGTCAGTACAAGTGGCAAACATTTCCCTTCTCTCATTTTGTGTTCTCACTGTAACAGTGAGAGTGATTGCCATAAGCATCATTATAAATTATGCAGGGAAGTAATCTCAAGGAAAAGACTCACAGATCTAAAGGAAGTGCAGTAAGGAATGGTTGAAACTTTTGCAATGCTTTTAGCTTAGGGAAGTTAGTATTCTATGCTTTCTATCAGTATAGAACCACGTTTGCTAACATTTATTATGTTAATTTGACAAGTTATCTTTTATATTTTATCCTCTCAAAAATTATTTATTGTTAAATATGCTTTCATCTTCATTATGCTATGCCTTTAGATGTATAATTTTTAGTGACAGGAATTTAAAACTGATGACAGTGGCTTAAGACTTAATTTGAAAATTATGAGTGTAGTTTTTTTATTGAAATATTGACAGAATTGTGTGATTTTTGAAAGTTCTTTTGTCTCAGTATCAGCTCAAGTAAAGAAAAAGATAGAAGTTTACACAGCTTTTTTTTAAAAACAACTTTATACAGATTTAATTTACAAAATTATCCATTACACATAAGTATACCTCTCAACAATTTTTAGTAAATTTATGAAGTTGTGATATTATCACAATTTAATTTTAAAACATTCACGTCAATATAAAAGTGTTCTCATTCTTAGCGCTAGCCCATGACTGATCTGTTTTTCATTTGTATAAATTTGTCTGTTTTGGAAATTTAAATTAATCAAATCTTACAATATGTCATCTTTTGTGTCCTTTTACTTAGCAGAATGTTTTTGAGGCTTATCATGTTGAAGCCTATATCATTAGTTTTCTTTTATTGCTAAGTAATACCACCTAATATCTGATAGATCACATTTTAAACAAGTGCATTTCCAGTTGTTGGATATTTTCATTGTTGGATATTTTCATTGTGCTGTTGCTTGTATCTACTCATGTAGTCATTGGTGGTGCTTTTCAGAGGTGACTGAATCTAGGATGTGTGATGCTGCGATGAAGGATGTGATGCTGGGATTGATTCATGATACAATGTTAGGATTAAGGGTGGCCTGCCAGGGATAAGTGTGTAAGGGACAGAGGAAGGCTGTTGTCATTGCTTGCTGGTTTAAGGTTTTGCTTGCTGCTTGCTGCTTTTGCCGCCTTCTGCCTGGCACAAACTCTTTCTACTTTGTGATGGCTGTCTGCAATGCCACTGTGCCTTGGAGCCATCCAATTATGAGATGAAATCTCTAAAAACTGTGATCTGACATAATCCTTTCCTCCTTTAACTTTAGGAGTCAGCAATAAGAAGAGTAACTAAGACTATATGGTTACTGTGAACATTTATTTAAATGGGTATATATATTTATAGATGTGTATATATAAAAATAAATATATAAAATAAATGTATTTATATAAATAAATGTATCTGAATAATTCTTCCTGGATGTGCAATTGCTACGTTATTATAGTAAGTTTATGTTTAACTTTTCAAAAATTGCAAATTATTTTTCAAAGTGACAGTGCCACTTTACATTCCTACAACAATGCATGAGGGGTTCAGTTTTTCTACATTCTTACCTACACTTGAGTTTTAAAATATTGATATTCTACTAGGTTTGTAGTGATATGTTATGATGGCTTTAATGTCCATTTCTGATCTATGATGCTGAATGTCTTCTGTTCTGCTTACTAGTATTTGTGTATGTTCCTTGGTGAAATATTTCTTAAAAATGTTTTGCTTATTTTAAAATTGAGTTGTTTCCTTATGATTTGATTTAAATATTGCTTTATATTGTGGGTACAAGCTTTTTAAAAAATATATGATTTGCAAATATTTCCCCCAATTGTTAGCATGTATTTAATTTTAAAAATGATATCCATTTAAAAATAACCTATAATTTTTAGTAAGCCCAATATAAGGTCTTTTCTTTTGCTGTTTTCCTACTTGATATTATAAATATTTTCTTTGTTGCTTTCTTCTAGATACTTTATGCTAATTTTAGTTCTTATGTTTAGGTCTGTGATCCATTTTGAATTAATTTTTGTTTGATAAGACATATGGATCAAAGTTGACTTTTTGCTTATGGATCTTCAATTGTCTGAGCTCCTTTTATTGAAAAGATTTTTTTCCCCTAACAAATTATCTTCCCATCTTTGTGGAATAGACAACTATTTTATATTCTTGAGGGAAGGAGGAAATATTTTATAGTTTTTTCTAGACCTTGACAACTGATCTTGAAATTTAAATTTAAAAGGTTTTTCCCTTTCCAAAGGAGTCAGTCTTTCATCACCTAAATCCTGGTATCTCTAGCAAAGATAGTACAGAAAATCAGAATTAGGTGAATATTTAATAACAATAACAATTTTTCAACTAGTTGGAAAAGCTAGTTGCTGTTTTATGATGCAGTGACAAGAATTTAGGTTCTAAAATTAAGTAGTAAGAGAGTGTTGTGTTTAGGAGTAAAGCAAATCTATTTACATTCAATCAAAAGAATGATTTATTTCAGGGTGAGGGCAATATATGAACATATATACATCCATTTGAGATAGTTGTTTGTCTTTCAGATAGATACGAACTTTTTTTTTACATTCCAAAATAAAATGTTTATTTAAAATTAAAGAAGTACAAGGAAAAAATTACAAAATATTTCTAAAATATAGTTAAACACAGAAAGTAAAAAGATATAGCTACCTATTATACTGCTTGTTACAGTCAGAGTTTGCAAGGAAAACAACCTAATGCGACACCCATAATTTATAATATTATTTTATAATAGTCACCCAGACTTAAATATGAAAAGTCCACATACTAAATCTATACACATACTAAAGATCCCAAAAATTCCAGGTGAGGACCCAGATCCTATGGCAATGTCCTGCATGAGTCTAGCTGAAGACCTAGAGCCCATGACGATGTCTCATGCAAGTCTGTTTCATGGATCTGCATTGGGAAGGCCCAAAGGACAGTGGTGGAAGCCAGAAAGTCTGTGCCAACAGGATGAAAGATCTGTGCCCGCAGGCTGAGGATTCTGCACTGGAGCCAGGAAGCAATGCTCAAAGTCAGGATCAGGGCTCACCTGAAAAGTACCATGGTCATCCTCAGCATCTATGAGGGAGCCAATGTGACAAGCTTCTCCTGGAGATTGAACAGTATACCATCTTCCCCTCTGGATCCAGCAAGTGGTAAAGACCAGAGCTCTCCAAAGTGAACCACAGCCATTTTCAATGACAGGGTCCCAAGCTTTTCTAACAATGAGAACAGCCAACTTCATATCAGCAAAGAAGCTCCACAAAGCCCTTCAGGAGAACCAATGGCAATAGGAAAACCAACATCAGCACACAAAAACACTTTTTCCTCCCCAGTTCTCCTTTTTGTGTTGTGGCAACAGTGCTCAATTGGGTTATCCACACTCAGCACAATGCTGATTTGGTTCAGCTGGTATTACAAGTTGACTAACAGTTGCCAGTCCACAAGACAGTAACATTTACTATATCTTACTTTTTACAAATGAAATAGAGCTTGTGAGCACTTTATCTACTAGAATATATATATATATATATACACACACACAGACACACACACATATAACCATATAACTATAAAAATGAGTAGTATCTTTTTTTTCTGTTATGACAGTAATGTCTTTGTGATTACCTGGTTCACATGTGTGGGTTTATAATATTTCCTGAGTTGTTAAATCTGATCACATGTCCAGATTGTCACATCTGCTGCCACATCTGTGCTTTGGATTCCTTTAGGCTTTTGAATTTTAGAGGAAAAATTATATCTTAATAAGAAAATTAGTTATATAAAAAGTAATGCAAACTACTGTTAATCAAAAAATGCTTTATAGAAAAAGACTTTGTAATGTTATAAAATTAATTTGCAAATGCTTAGAAAGTTACATGTAAAACAATTATCAAGTTTACTTTGTCAAGAATATTTTTCAGACTAAGATCCCTTTATATAGGTTTGGGTATGTCAAAATGTAGTTATACATTATGAAGAAATCACTATATTATACTGTTTTAAGGTGATTTTGATAAATAATGGTGACTTTCAAACTTCAAGAGTCAGTAGGTAGTCATGGGCAAAGGTAGGGAGCTGCTCTGTGCTCCATCAAATTTGGATAGGGTAGAATTTCTTGCATTTCATATTATAATATTTTTTGTGATATTAATCATGCAGTAAAGAAATTGTTTGCATTTGATTCCTGGAATTTTTAGATATTCATGTGGACTTCATTTTCACAATACCTCAATCTAAACTTCAGTTTTATATGACTATCAAAGTTTAAAACATTAGCATGTAACAGTTCATTGTCACTAATTTCAAAAATTGCTTGCTGGATGTCTGGATGTGTTAAGATAGACATCTAATCTAGATATTTGAAATTACTGGTAGTGTTTTGTTCTATATATTTATAAAAATAGAAATGCTATGATTTATTTTTAAAATTTAACTTATTTTAATTAACATATAGTAATTATATCTATTTATGGGTACAGTGTGACACTTCAATATATGTATACAATGTATAATGGTCAGTTCAGGATAATTAGAATTTCTGTCACCTCAGACATATTATTTCTTTATGTTGGGAACATTCAGAATCTTTTGTACTATTTTGAAATTTTCAGTTAGTTATTGTCAGTCATAGTTATTATATTCTACTATAAAATATTATTAAATATTTCTCCTACCCATATGTATGTTTGTACTCATTAACCACAACCTATTCCTCTCTCTGTCCATTGCACCCTTCCTGGGTTCTAGTAGTCACTTTTCTATTTCTTTGAGATCAACTTTTTAGTTTCCATATATAAATGAGAGCATGAAATGTTTTCCTCTTTTTCCTGACTTATTTAGTTTAACATAATGTTCTCTAGTTCCATCCATGTTTCTATAAAAGATAGAATTTCATTCTTTTTATGATTGAATAATATTCCAATGTATATAAATACTACATTTTCACTATCAGTTCATCTGTTAGTCTATTCCTAGGTTTTGATTTCCTATCCTGGCTATGGTGAACAATTGTGAATAGTGTTGCAATATTATTTCAATTCATTTAGCAGTAAAATTGCTTGTTTATGGTATTTCTATTTTTAGTTCTTTTAAGGAGCCTCCATACTATTTTTCATAATTGCCATAATAATTTACGTTCCCAGAATAGGCTCTGAGAATTTCTCTTTCTACACTCCTTCCTAGAATTTTTTGGGTCTTTTTTGTGAATAGTCATTCCAACCTGTATGAAACGATACTTCATTATAGCTTTGATTTGCGTTTCCCTGATGATTAGTGATTAGCTGCTTCATAGTAACTTTGATTTGCATTTCCCTGATGATTAGTGATGTTTCATATTTTATTGCCTGTTTGTATATCTTCTTTTTGGGGGGAGGGGAGTAGTGGGAATCGAACACAGGAACTCATGTTTACCAGGCAGATGCTGTGCCACTGAGTTATATCTCAGCACTGTATATTTTCTCTTGAGAAATGTATATTCTGATTATTCACCCATTTTAATATTAGATTATTGATGAATGGTTATTTCATTTGTTTTTGAGTTGCTTGAGTTCCTCACATATTCTGGAAATTACTTCCTTCTGAGATGAATATTTTCTAATATTCTGTGTTATATTTTCACTCTAATGTTGGTTTACTTCGTTGTGCAGAAGCTTTTTAAATTTGATGTAATTTTATTTGTTAACTTTTGCCTTTGTTGCTTGTGTTTTAGGGATCTTAACCAAAAGATCTTTGCCCAGACTGATTGCCTGAAGTGTTTCTCTATATCTTGTTTTTGTCATTTCATATCCTATTTTTAAATCTTTCATTTATTTTGAGGTTTTCGCATATAGCAAAAGGTAGAAGTCTAGTTTTTTTCTTTTGCATGTAGATATCCAATTTTCCCAAATCATCAGTGCCCAACTTCTTCCAACTAGTTCCTGCCTCCTGAAGTTTGTTCTACCTCCTTATTGGACCACCAGCTTGGGACCTGTCCTTCAGCTCATGAGCCCTTTGGGGAGCATTCCAGACCCAAACTACAGCATCCTATCTACATTGTCACATATTTTGCAAATATAGAAAGAAAAAAAGCTTATGTTGAGGATCTGTTACCAATTGTCCTGTTTATGTGTCCTAGCTGAATTTCTACCCTACCCTATTCTTTAAAAGAATCTTTGAGAATGGAATACCTTTAGGTATTCCCCCAGAAATTCCTCCTCAGATGGGCTAGCCAAACTCTTTGGAGATGTGATGAGTGCCAGAGTGATTACAGACAACCTCAGCTTCATTATAATTCCTTGTGCATGCTGAATGACACAGCCCCAAGTGCCATGACAGTAGTCAAACGCTGTGATAATGATTGGAAAAAATCATATATAAAGGGAGCCAAAAAGAAGTGGTACCCTAATTTCCAGAAAATCTCTACCCATTCCCAGAAAAGACACAAATATTCCTCTCACTAATGTTTATTAGCCTATTCCTCCCTCTTATTTCTTTTATCTGTGATTTCTCTGCCACTAGTGGGTTGAAAAGCGATTTGTGAGCTTGTTTCCCTGCTACTCATACTTGGGCCACGAATAAACCTTCCTTTACTGCTCACTCAATACTGAGTCTCATCCATTAATTCTGTGAGTTCAGAAGAGAAAAGGGGTCTAGTCAAAAATTGCTGACAGATAAGAGTATTTAAAAGAAAAGGCTTCATTTATGTCGATGTCCGCTCCCGGCCGGCAGGAAGGACACACGACAAAGTCTGGTAGTGGACAACCTTTTCTTTTTATTTTCCTTCTCCGTACAGCCTGCCCTGGGTTCTCCCAGCTGAAGCCTCCTCTGGTCCGCTCCCCGTGGCTCCTTTTGTGCTTCAGTCTGCCCCAAAGCCTCTACCGGTCCGCTCTCCGCGGCTCCTTTTGTGCTTTTACTTCTGGGCTTCTACCTGGCTTCTTCTTCCGCCCAGGGGTGGCACCGGTATATATACGGGTACAGTGTCCAATCATGTTAAAGTAAGCAAGGCAAGCTGATTGGCTAACATCATCAGTTGCCAGGCAGACTATATTGTTGAGCGGGTTGTTTACGCGGTAAGCAGGAAACTAACATATTCGATGGGAGGGGTAATCTACCTCAGGCTTTGCTCTTTACCACAGGCCGCACGTCCGCCGCGCAAGGCGAGCTATCACAGACGCGGCTCCCAACATCTCCCCCTATTTTATTTTTTATGAATGTGCGCATCGTAGCCCTTCCTGGACTGGGTGCAGAGGCTTATGCCCTATGTGTAGGCCCACCGTAGGTCCTTGGCTTAGACCCTGGTTGGCCATGCCATGGTCTGCCAAGGCCCTGAGGCCCTCGTCCTTTTTCTAGGGCCAGGCACAAACTGGACGGAACCTGGATGCACACAAGCTTGCACTCATTTCCTCTCCGTAAAGAAATCCCCTCGGAGAGAAATTTAGACCTGGGCAGCATCTAACAGTCCAGCGGCTTACGTGCAGGATGGGGTAGGGCCTGGCTTAGGTCGAGTCGTGCTGGGGAGGCACGCTCTTACCCGTCATTGACTCACCTACCCTGCTGTGTATTGTCACCTTATGGAGGAGAATGAGGGATGCCCGCCATATCTAGACTCGGTCGTGGGCCAATTGAGCAAGCCATGCATATGCCTGAGGATCTTCTTGTCCATTTCGGGCTACCGCTATTTCTATTCATCTTATTGGTTGGTCTGTGATGGATCTCCAGTAGGGCAGGTCTGATCTTCAGTCGAGGGCTTTGTTGCCCGTGTCAGTCTCTCCGGTATCCACAGTGGTTCTCGTCCCGATTCCTGTGGGAAAACACAAACCGCGCCTCGGTTCCAGCTGACCACTGGATCCGGGCCCATCCATTGTCCTGTCAGGACATCTTTCCACTTCACCCACCCTTTATGGTTGGGGGAAGGGTTGCAGTGCTCCACAGCTGGGGAGCGATTATCATTATTTAAATTTAAAAAATTGTGTGTGAATAGTGCCATGGATAATCGTGCCTTTGGGGCCAGGCCTTGGCCTACTCCCCCTTTTTGTTTTTGTAAAATTTCTTTGAGGCTTCTATGAGCCCTCTCAATGATTCCTTGACCTTGGGGATTGTATGGGATACCATGTTTTAATTGAACCTCCATCATTTTGCAGAACTCATTGAAGGCTTTGCCTATATAGGCTGGTCCATTATCAGTTTTTAATATTTTTGGTTTGCCCCATGCGGCCCAAGCTGCCAGGCAATGATTGATCACATTAGACACTTTTTCACCTGTTTCTGCTGTTGCGAATATGACGTGAGAACAGGTGTCTGTGGAAACATGAACATATTTAAGAGTCCCAAACTCCTGTATATGTGTGATGTCCATCTGCCAAACATCACCAGGGATCAAACCTCGAGGGTTTACTCCCATCGGTATGGCAGGTTTGTATGTGGCACAGGAGTCACATAGTCGCACGATATCTCGTGCATCTGCTCTAGAAACATGGAAATGGTTTGCTAGTGTCCTGGCATTAACATGAAACTTATCATGGAAGGCACGGGCTCGCTCGATTGGTGTTAGTAAGGTAAAAATCCATAACGGGCGAGTGGCAGTGTCAGCAGCCGCATTCCCCTGTGCCATGGGCCCCGGCAGGGATGTATGTGCTCTTATGTGGGTGGTGAAGACCTTATGGTGTCTGTTCTGAAGCAATGTCTGGATAGACAGGAACAGTCCAGCCACTGTGGAAGTGGATCTAATTAAACTGGCAGTCTCAAGCACTTGCATAGCATTGACCACATACCTAGAATCGGAGACAATGTTAATGGCTTCTGAGAACCGTTCAAGAATCATTTTAACGATCTGCAGTTCTACCACCTGAGGCTGATCAGGTTCAAATTGTATGGTAACCGGGGGCTTGCCTAGGATCACATAGGCGCCTATCCCCGTCTTGGAGCCATCTGTGTATATTGTAGTTGCTAGGACTAATGGCTCAGAGGCAGTAACCTTTGGAAAAATTATAGGGTGCTGAGTGACAAATGACAAGATAGGGTCTTTAGGGTATTGATTGTTTATATCCCCATGGAAAACACATCTCAGAATGGCCCAGGTATCTATGCAGGCAGCCAGGGTCTTGATCTGGCTGGCGGTATAGGGTACTCGGATGGCTTGTGGTCCTGAGCCAAAATGTTGGACAGCTCTATCATGTGCTTCAAGGGCCAATGAAGCGACTGCCTCCGGGTAATGCTCTATGACTTTTGCAGGTGAGACCTTAGGGTGTATCCACAGTAGTGGTCCTTTCTGCCAAATCACCGCTGTAGGCTGTAGACTAGTCTGTAGCAAACAGACATCAAAGGGTCGCCCTGGTTCAATTCTGTGTAAGGTAGCCCCACCTAAGGCTTTTTCCACTCTCTGTAAGGCAGCTCTTGCCTCAGGAGTGAGCCTCCTGTGGGAGGCTATATCTGGGTCTCCCTTCAGAAGGTCGAACAGGGGTTTGAGATCTGAATTTGGTATATGTAAATATGGCCTAATCCAATTAATGTCTCCCAATAGCTTTTGCATGTCATTTAGGGTCCTAACGCCATCCGTCCTAATGGTGACCTTCTGTATAAGTCTGGAGGCGACACTGAGGTCCACACCTGCTGACCCAGGGGTGGCCCTTGTTGAAGGCTGCCACCCTGAGCTGTCCTGTCTCTGGGGCGGGGGCCCGCCTGTGAAGGGGGCCCCCTCTGGCCGTTTTTTGGCTCTCTAGCATCTTGTCCACAAATACGGTTGCCCTGAGCATCAAAGACCGACCTACACTCCTCAGCTTTGTGTGATCCCTTTTTGCATCGCCCACAAACATATGGTTCTTCATTCCTAGGGCGAGGCCTAGCATCTGCATTGTTTGGGCAATGACGTTTAATGTGTCCTGGCTCCCCGCAGGCAAAACACCCTTTAGCCTTACATTCCCCTTCTAACCCGCGAGGTCCCCTCTGCTGTACAGCCGCGGCCAGGAGAGCAGCCACTCCCGAGTTGGAGAGCAGCCCCCCTATCTCTCTGCATATCCTAATCCAGGCGTTGAGGTCCTTGTTCTTATGAGGAGCTATCGCTGCCTTGCACTCCTTTGTACATTGCTCAAAAATCAGCTGTCTTACCAGCGGTTGAGCCACTCCCGGATCAGAAAATATCTTATCGGCAGCATCTTGCATTCGGGCCACAAAGTCAACAAATGGCTCTGTGGTACCCTGAATTATTTTTGAAAGACACAAGGAGGCTGTTCCGGCACCACTTACCTGTTTCCAGGCGCGGAGCCCTATGGCATTGATTTGTTCATAGACAGCGCCGGGGAACTGGGTCTGGTCATCAGCGTGCCGACCTTCTCCCATAAGCATTTCCTTGTTCCACCCCCGGTTTCCCCGATTGGCGTTTCTCTCAGCCTGCTCTGCAGAGAACTCTGCGTACCAGGCTCGCCAATCCAGGTAACTGCCCGAGGGCAGACACGCCTTTGCCAGCTGAATCCAGTCCGCGGGGGTGAGGGGCCCAGAAGACAGATTCTCCAGCATGGCAATGGTGTAAGGCACAGTTGGCCCAAAGGTTGTAACTGCATTTTTAAGTTCTCTAATCTGCTTTATCTCAAAAGGCTCCCATACATTGCGTCCCTGGCCCATAGCTACTTGTACAGGAAATATCCCGTAGGGGCCACTATCTATCCCAGGTGGATGTACCTCATGAGACAAGCGTCCCCCCTGCCAAAGCCGCCTGTAAAAATACCGACCCGCCGGCGGCGGAGCATAAGACAGCGGCCGTGATTGGGCGGAAAATGGGGGCCCGTGCATCACTTCCTGTTCTGGCGAAAGGGGAGAGAGCTCCCAGGCGGCCGCCTCGTGGCAAGGAATCGCCTCCGGAAACGGCCCCCAAGGTGGGGCGGAAGGCTTCGCCTCCCTCTCGCGCCGGGGAGCGCTCAGGAGCTCTCTACTCCTCCGCAGACCAGGTTGAGCAGAGCGCAATTCGCGGGGCAACGCTGGAAAAGAACCCTGCGACTCCTTATTGAGCGACTTAGGCTCCTGACAGCTGGTCTCTTTGGCCTCCTTGCCATTCAACTTTCCCTCGTCCTCGGAGTCAGACGACTCCGAGGCTAGAGCCCCGTCCTCCTCCTTAGCATCCTTGTTCCCCTTGACGGACCTCTCTCGGGAGCTCCCTGACTGGGCCTGCTCAGATACCCTGCGTACTTTTGTAAGCTCTTGAGAGCTTTCTCCACAACCACCCTCGCTCTTAGTGTTGCTACCTAACATGTTTCCCATCTTTTAATATGTTACTCACCGCGTGAGGCCCAAGGAATCCGCCACTTACGCGTGAGCCTGAGGGGAGTCTAAAAGCCCTGTAGGTGCGCGCCACCCAGAGCCCAGGCTTATCCCCAACTCACCTGTCTCGCAGCTCTGTACTGGAGCGTTGTCCACTTCCACGTCTCGGGGGTGATCAGTCCCCGTACGGGCTTCCAAATGTCGATGTCCGCTCCCGGCCGGCAGGAAGGACACACGACAAAGTCTGGTAGTGGACAACCTTTTCTTTTTATTTTCCTTCTCCGTACAGCCTGCCCTGGGTTCTCCCAGCTGAAGCCTCCTCTGGTCCGCTCCCCGCGGCTCCTTTTGTGCTTCAGTCTGCCCCAAAGCCTCTACCGGTCCGCTCTCCTCGGCTCCTTTTGTGCTTTTACTTCTGGGCTTCTACCTGGCTTCTTCTTCCGCCCAGGGGTGGCACCGGTATATATACGGGTACAGTGTCCAATCATGTTAAAGTAAGCAAGGCAAGCTGATTGGCTAACATCATCAGTTGCCAGGCAGACTATATTGTTGAGCGGGTTGTTTACGCGGTAAGCAGGAAACTAACATATTCGATGGGAGGGGTAATCTACCTCAGGCTTTGCTCTTTACCACAGGCCGCACGTCCGCCGCGCAAGGCGAGCTATCACAGACGCGGCTCCCAACACATTTATACATTGATTTTTTCCAATTTTCATTTTGTCCTATCTATCTTCAAAAGACCTTGTAGACTGATCAAATGTGTAGGTATTATCTGCCCACTGGCAAGTCAATTTGTATATGCAGTTTTGTGCAGGCCTATGGGAGTTTCCTTTAATATATATCTAGAAGATGGCTTAACAGTAGGGGTGGAACCCTTTCTTTTGCTGTAATTTCTACTTAGGTTGAAATCAGAAGTAAATTTAGAATTATAAGTAGAATCCTGTTGAAGTTTCCTAAACTGAGTGGGAAAGAGAAAAGGAAATGAGGAAAAAGCACCAGCAGGACAAAAACTGCTGTTTTAAAAGGAATTCATTTCTTTCTCTGTGGGTATACAAGTGTGGGTGAGGTTTCTCAATTCTGCAATTGTTGTAAATAAATTAGCTGTGAAGCAGTCCCAGATCCCCTCCCACCCTGAGTCCTCTAAATTACTTCAAGTGTCAAGCTGAGAAATCTGTGGGGCTTTCAGCAACAGCACAATGTTTCACATTATAATTTTTTAAAAGCAGACACAGAAACAACCCAAATAATTCCATTTACATCTGAGTTAAATTCTTCAGGCATTTCCTGGATTTTATTAGCAATTCAACAAGAAGCCTAGTATTAGGAAATAGGGAATAATTATAAAAGAAAAGGAGGGATAGTAGTAAAAGAGCACTGAATTTATAGTGAAGAACTTGGCTGAAATGGTTACTTTGGTTGTGATTAGAAGGTAGTGGGTCAAATTTTAATCCTTCAGAGCAATGAGAGTAATTTTCTATGGTAAAATATCTTTCTTTCTTTTTTTTTTTTAAGTGTACTGTGCTAATTATTCCATTGCAAAAGTCAAATCAGTAATAGTGTTTGTAACTCATCTCAGAGGTTTAGGTATCAATGTCCAGTCTTATTGACTCAAGTTTCGTAAAGCCCCTTAGTATGTCTGATTTATAAATATAGTTATTTATTTTATTATACATAAACAATCATATCCTATGAGCTTAACTAGTCCCAGGTTCCTCACCTGTAAAAGAGGATGCTGGACTAAATAATTTCTAATATTCTTTTCAATTCTGAATTCTGTAAGAGGAGTAAAAATGAGATAAGGAACCCAGTATGTAAATGAAAGTCATCCATTTGAATTTAAAGCTATAAGTATAATGGTGACTTAGGCGTTACTAAAATGCAGTGACTCTGAGGCTCAATGTGTAACTAAAAGCAAGATAAAAACTTGGCATTTCTGCCTCCAGTGGTTCAACTCATTGTCTCCTGAAGCCACCTTGGATTTCAGTAGCAACAAGTCTGAGCAATAAACATCTTGTAATGAGTCAAAACTATTCCCCAGGCAAAAGAGACTTTTTTATTTGCTGATATAGCCACTCCTGACCAATGTTATACAGGGGGAAGTGTCTGTAGGCAAGGCAATAATAGAATAAGGGTATTAATAAGTTTTTCAGCTAATTCTGACTAGAAGGAGTTAGCATTTTACTGGAGGTATTCCTTTGGAAGCAATTAAAAGGAAAGGCATCAGATAGTACAAATAGCATAAGAACTTACATCAGAAAGAGCAGAGGGAGAGGTGACAGGCAGAGAATAGAAGCCAGGTACAGGGAACCAAGATAGCCAGCCACCTCTCCCCTGGTATTGTTTCACGTATTTCCAACAGGATGTCAGAAGATTTTGCTGCTCATGGTTCTTTGTGCTGATAACCAGAAAAGAGAAAGAAGTTGTTTTCTGATTTTTAAAAGAAATGTTTTCAAGGCTCTTCTCCTTTATTTTTTAATTAAACAATTTATTAGTTCATGTTTGCAGTGCATAATGATTATATTCATGATAGGGAGTTGGTACATGTACAGACTACATCCTAATTTTTTTCACTTCCCCTTCCCTTCCTCTCTGTTCCCCTTTTCTCCTTGCCTTGGTCAACTTCCCAGTTGCCAAAGATCTATTTCCTGTTTCCTATTTTCTATCTTTTATTTTGCTCCTTGAATTTATACTTTTTTTTTTCCAGTACCGGGGATCGAACTCACGACTGCCTGCTTGCCAGGCAGGTGCTTATGCCGCTGAGCTAAATCCCCAGCCCCTTAAATTTATACTTTAAGTTTATCTTATAAGAGAAATGATGTAATCTTTGTGTTTGTGTGTCTGATTTGTTTCACTTAATATTATTGTTTTAAGATGTATGTTTTCTTACAAATGGCTCAAACTTATCCTTCTTTATAGCAGAGTAGTCTTTTCTGATTTTATCTTTCATTGTGTGTCTGTCCCCACACGATCACCCTCTTGAAACCTGATTCACACAGTCTAACTTTATTGTACCTCTGTGCTATCACAGATGTTTACTCCCACTTCTGTCCCTGTCAAGTACAGGCTGGGCCATGCCTTCTCCACCTACCAAGTCTTTTCCTTTTAGCCATCTCAAGTGTTTTCATGGCTCTTTTAAAACCCCTTTCCTGTGGTCCCAATCACAGTCTACTTTTATATATTGGTTTGTGAGTTCCTGAGTGAGAGGCTCTAATTTCTCAAATGTGATTTGCTTTCGAATTCCATGAAGTACTGACACAAAGCAAATACTTAGGAAAAAAAATATGTTGAAATGAGTTAGATAAAGGCTTGCACTACTGAGGTTATAGAAATTAAGGGTGGCAAATTTAGGGTTGTTTTCAAATCACCCTATTTGAAATAGTCTTACTTATTTCCAACTGCAAGTCTTAGTGTCTTGCTTATTTTGGAATACAAGAGAATAGATTAATTATTATCTTTGTATAATTTGTATTTTAAAATTTGGTTTTGTCTTTCACAATTATAATGAGTTCTGCTCTTGGAATTTAAAAATTATTGCATTCATTTTTATAATAATCTTAACAACTAAGGAAGGAGAATAATGTAAAAGCACTTTATATATATTTATTTTAGAAAGCAAAACAGAAAAAAGATAAAAATAATACAGAATTTTAAAAAGTAAAAAATCAAATACTAGTTAGTATATTGTATACTGTCATCTTAGAAGCAGTTGTTCAGGTTACAAGATCTGGGCATAAAAATTGATCAAATAATCACTGATAGCACAAACTGTTCTTTTTGATGAACTAACAGAGAATTAGTAGTATAGTTATCTATCTTGCACACATATACATACATACAATTATATATATATATATTATATATATATATATATATATATATACCTACATACATATAATCTTTTCATTTCTTCCATTTCTTCTCTCTCCTATCCTTGTTCTTTCCTTTTGAGCATTTTCTTTCCTTTTCATTGTTACAATATCTATTGTACATTTTGGATCTTATTACTCTTTCAGTTTTTTATTATTTATTTTTTATATTAGGGAGACAATATAATATTTACAAATGGGAGTCTGATTTATTTCACTTATGAGGATAGTCTCAAGTTGCCTGTATTTACCTATAAAGGCCTCAAGATCATTTTTATAGCTGAGTAATATTCCATTGCATAAAAATACCACATCTTTTTCAACCATTCTGTGGTTGATGGGTATTTTGGTTGTTTCCAAGATTTAGCTATTACAAATTGTGCCGCTAAGTACATGAGTGCACGTATATCAAAGTGACATGACATTTTCAATTTTTCTGGGAAAATACCCAGAAGCATAATAGTGGATTGAATGGAACTTCCAATCCAAGTTTTTTGTGAATCTCCATACTTAATTCCAGAAAGGTCACAGAAGTTTATACTCCCACAAAAAGTGGAGGAAAAAATCACTTTGTATTATTTTTACTTTGTCTTATTTTTTAAAATTCTCAGTCTGTTTTTAAAAATTCATTATATATATGATGGATATGTTGGAAACAAGAGGAGGGCAGGAAGTCTTTCTTCTTTTTTTTGAGACAGGGTCTTTCTTTGTAGTTTAGGCTGACCTTGGACACACTATGTAGTCTAGGCTACCCTTGCACTTGTGGTAATGCTCTTGCCTCAGCCTGCAGAGTGCTGTGATTACAGGTGTATACTGCCAGGCCTGGTTGGAAGTCTTTCTTTTAGTCCTCAAAGGTTCAGGAAATGGAATGGATTTAAAATAGTAGGATGTGATAGTTGTATAATGTACAGAGGGATAAAGCACTTTAACTCTGCTTGTAATATATGTCCTCAGATGAATAAATACAGGAAGCCAATTTAGCAGTGAACTACTGAGACCCAAAAAAGGAAATGTGAGAATATTAGGTAAAACAAGGCAGTACCAGCACAAAGCTTGATGCATTGATACTTGTAATAATAATTTTAAAAACAGGCAAACTCAGACTTTCGTAGTCTAAATGGGTTCATTAGATCGATACCCTCTCTGGGCAGAAATATCCCTGAGAATACTTGACTTGAAGAGGAGATGGTAGCTTTGTGGAAAGAAAATAGCTTGCATTCATCCACAGCTTTATGTGAGTATCCATTACATGAGTAGTAGATAAAATCCACCTTGCACCGTGTCTGGGAGACTACTTTGCAGGCCTAATATGTTTGAGAAGAGGAAAATTGATAAAATAAAAGTATGGAGAGATTTATGTGCAAAGATATGCCTGAAATTAAGATACTTTAATACAAAGTAGAGAAGTAAAATGTGGATATGATTAAAGATTTATTCATTTATTTATTTAGACATAAGGTCTCACTGTGCAGTTTAGGAAGGCCTTGAACTTACTATGGAGCCCAGGTTGGCCTTGAACTTGCAGTGATTCTCTTGCCTCAGCCTTCCTAGCACTGGGATCACAGGCATGTGCTACCACGCCCAATTTTGATCAAATTTTCAAGTATGCGGAGAGGGGATATAGTTTAGCAGCACAGCACCTGTGTGGGAAGCTTGAGGTTGTGATTTTGGTTTCTGATAAAAAAAAATAACCAAACCAAACCAAATCAAAGTAATAAAACACCAAAATCCCACATATTTGGAGAGCATGAATAGACTTGTCTATCAAAGTCAAGAACTAAAGGAATCTTTGCAAAGCATAGTAGAAATCATTTGAGGAAAACAAAAGGGAATATTTCTCTGGTTTTTAAAGGAATAAGACACTGTTCTTGTGATACAATAGGTCTCTGTATATGATAGAATTTGCTTTTCAACTACATTGGTTTCCCATTGTTGGTACAGTAAGTTATTCAAATTTAGTGGTTTAAAATAGAACCCATTTTAGAAAATATTTGTAAGGCAATCAGAAGTCTGAAATTAGTTTCACTGATCATAGAGTAAAGAGAGTTGTTTCCTTTGGAGGCATGAGGTGGAATATTCATTTCTTCTGTCTTATGTGGTGTCTAATGGCCCCAATGTCACTGTGACTTATGGTCCCTTCCACTAGTGTCAGACTGCATAACTGCTTCCATTATCATCATTCCTTTTCTGACTTAGACTCTTCTTTGAAGGGCTGCCATGATTACATTTAGCTCACTGGATAGCTCACTCCTATCTCAGGATCTTTAATTTGATCATATCTGTAAAATTTCTATTGCTTTACAAGGTAACATTTATAGATCCTGGAATTTAGTTCTGGGCATATCTAAGCAAACATTATTCATGTATCATAGCAACTTATGTAGAGCTTTGTACATTGTAGTAACTTAATATGTGTTTGCTGATTTGCTTGCTATATAGTTTTTGATAAGCTTTTTCCTGGGAATCAAGCTTTTTTTTTTGCAGCAAGACTAGGGTGTCTTTCCTTGTTCTTCATAAAGGACTCTACAACTCTATTCTTTTTTTTTTTTTTTTTTAGATTTTTTTTTATTTTAAAGAGAACAAAAGAAAACAATGAAAAAAAGCAAATCAGAACAGGAAAATGCAAGCAACACAGTACTTCACAACAAAACAACTGGACATCAACAGTAGCTAACATAATGTCTCTTTTCTTTGAAATAGTTGAACATCCCTTCACACACAATAATAATAAACATAACAATATAGTAAAAAAAAATTCAAAAGAATGAAAGCATTACAGGACTTCAAAACCAAATAACAGGGGCTGGGGGTTTAGCTCAGCGGCATAAGCACCTGCCTTGCAAGCAGGCGGTCGTGAGTTCGATCCCCGGTACCGATAAAAAAAAAAAATGAAAAAGACAAAAAAAAAAAAAAAACAAATAACAGGAAATGAACAATGGCTGCTATATTACCTCATTTTCCTCAAAAAACTAGTTTATAATATCACACATAATAAAATCAAATAAAACACAGCAGGAAAAAACCAATCAAAACAGAAGAACAAAAGCATGGTAGGGCTTCAAAACAAGATAATAGTAAGTCAGCAATTGCTGCCATAATGTCTTGTTTTCTTCAAAATAGCATTCATACCATCTCATATAATAAAATCAAACAAAACAAAATAAAATCAGAACAATGAATGAAAGCATTATAAGGCTTCAAAACAATATAATAGGAAACCATGATTACCATAATATTTCCCATTATATTCAAAATAGCTGCCCTTACCATCTGAAAGCATAAAAATCTAACAAAAGACAGAACAAAGCCAAACCTAATAAAATTGTGTAAACAATGCAAGAGTTCAAGATAAGACAATAAGAAATTGACAGTAGTTTCTACCTTTCCCTGCCTTTGCTCTTTTTTTAAAAAATTTTATTTAAAGAAAGACTAAACAAAACAGAAAATGGGTAGAAATAATACATACTTCAAGAATAAACAGTAAGAAATCACTAGTTGATGATTACAAATTGTCCTTTTGCAAATAATTATTCAAGATACTAAAGTGGAGCATATAAAGTGGGATTTCAAACAGCAAGACTGCAACCAGTTCTGTTCAACAAAACTTAGGAATATCATTATCAATCCTATACACTTATACATGCAGTTATCCATATCTTCATTTGTGTTGATTGAATAAACCTAAGCAGGCTAAAATCACTCTGAGCAAAGATTAATAGTATTGCTGGGTTTCACATTATGATACTCCTGGATCAGCACTGGGTACTGTACTGTCTCTTTGTCTTCAAAGTATTTGTTCATTTCATCATGTGTCATAAGATCAGTTCTCATAAATTGGTTCTATGCATGCATGAGTCTTAACATGTATTTCTATGCTTTCTATATTAGGAACAAAACAAATCAAGACAAAACAAAACATATTCCTATAAACACATGAAATGAAAAGACATATAAGACCACTGTACAAGTGGTAGAACCCTACTCTGTTGAGTATCTTCTCTTATTCAAAGATGTTTTATTTTCATTTGGTTCAGATAAATTAAAATGAATTAAATGTCTTTTCCTATTCCTCTGGTATTACTTTTTTTTCCTCAATGAATCCACCAAAAACCTGGCATATCAAATAATAAAAAAAAGATTTTTCTGAGCCTTTTACAGACTTTCCTTTATCAAGCTGTTCTTTTTATTTATTTTTGTCAAGTTAAGGTCTGACTTAACTACTACCTCCTACATGAGACTGGACTTGTTTCAGGAAAAGAAGGGAACTATTAACAGTTATACTTTGTACACACTAACTTATTTCCTAAGTTTTATGGTGATGATCAGAGTGTTCATATCACATGATTTGCAGCAAGCTAAAGAATGATAATTAAAAGCCAAGCATTGGTGGAAAAGTGTATAGTTCAGTGATCAAACAAAGGCGCTTAGGCACATAGGATCAAATTTTACTTCTTAACAAATTCAGCTATTAAACCAACTATCTGTCTGCTTTGGTGCCTTTATCAGTTAGATAAATATCTGAGTCTCTGTGTGAGAAGTTTAATGAAGGGAGTGAGAGAGTGTAGGGGAACCATCTGTACTTTCATTATTCTGTGGTATACTTTCTACTCATTTTTCTATAAACCTAAGACTTCTATAAGAAATAAAGCCGACTAATTTGAAAATTAAAATGACTGTGATCTACTTAGTATAGTTGTAACATGTATTCACTTTTTAGCTATGATTTTTATTGCTCCATGATGTCTCTCTTTTCATTACAACATGTTTTGCAGTCCAGATTAATGCTTCCCTGATGAATTTATGTAGCTTTTAATAGTGTAGTAAAATTAACTGTTTTATAGATTAATAAAATGTAAGAGTTCTGAGGATTGCAAAGGTCAACAGTGATAGCTCTCTTAATTTCTGATGAAAAACTGAGGCATAACGAAGTTAAACAGCTTGTCAAAAACTTATTGCTATATATATTTAATACAGTGTATCGCTATGTAAGTATATCAAATATTTTTCTATTGTTTATCGATAATAAACAATATAAAGTTGTATAATAATTTATTGAAATTATTGTTCTTGTTTTTTCCTTGAATTTCCAGGTGAAACAGTAGCCACTGGTTTTTAAGCAGATATCCATGCAATTTAAGCTATTATTAGATGCTATATATTATGTAAGTTTCAATGTATTCTTTCAAAAGGTCTGTCACTTTTATGAGATCATAGGTAACTTTCTTTATAAGTCTTTGGATAAATTCCCACTTGACTACTGATAATAAAGTACATTAGTATCCTTTGGCATATTTCTGAGAAAAATTCTATTTGGCTGCTTTTTATTGGAAAAGTTGCAATTTCTTATCATAAAATAAGTTTTAACACTTTTAGTTTGGGCAGTTAGGTGAACATTAGGAACTTGAGAAAAAATTCACTCATGATTATGTTCCCCCACCCTTTTTTATGTGATTTATTTATTTTTCAAACTACACAAAACCCAAGTGTCTTGAGTTGCCTTTAAGTTTTAAATATGAACGAAAAGAAAAAAATATATAAATATTATGGATTTTGAAAAAATCAGGCCTGATTATTATACTTGAAGAAGCAAATTTGAATAATCATGACTTGATCAAACCTATAATACTTCAAGTGACTTTGTCATTTGGAACCTTGGAGCTCATTAGGGTTACTTGCCTTTTATTTCTATAGTGGAGATCTCTTCAGTGAGCACATACCTTTCACTAGTATGTTTTTTGATATCCTACCTAACCCCCAACAAGGTACAAATCCCTATTCTCTAATAACTCCTTTCATGGCTCCATCTAGATTGGTTACCTTTTCCCAGGATTATTCCATTTACCACTCCTAATCTATCAGTCTTGTTATAATCCTCTTGGAAGTATCTTTTTCTAAAGTCAGACAACATCAACAGCTATTAAAGATTTTATCTATAACCTATTGATATTTCTGACTACTATTCTTCATCATCATTGAACAATCTCCCATATCTAGTTATCAAACTCTGTTATTTTCCCTAAATATCTTTCAAGTTACTGTCTGGTCCCCATCCTGAATATTTGTTCTTTGCTTTCTTCATGTCCTGGGGATTGAATATAGGGCCTTACATATGGCAGGTAAGTGCTCTACAATTAAGCCCAGCTCATTATTTCTTTTTTGATTGAGGTATTCATTAGTTTTCTTCTGGACAACTTTAAAAATAACCTTGGTGTTTACTAATTTCTTCTCCCTGATGATATATTTTTATGCCTTTGTAGAATGATCTATTTATGGCCCTTCTGTCCTTATGTAACTTATAATAATGACAGGTACCATTTATTAAACATCTTTTTATATGTGTAACTGTTTGGCACTGTGCTAAATGCTTTGAAAACATTATCTTAAATCCTCATATTAACTTTATAACATAAATGCTATTATCTTTGTTAACAAATGAGGAAATTTAATGATCCCATTGGATAAACAATCTTTCTATGCTTGTGTAACTCACTGGTGGATGTGATGTAAGGCCCAGGTATATTTGGGTCTAAAGCTTTCTTTTGTTCAAGCAGTTAATTTTCTTTGGGTAAAAATACGTAGTCCTGGTCTAACATATTAGGAGATTTTGTGGTTGAAGTCCTGCCTATTTTGTTAGCTTCTCTTATTAATTTTGCTATTTTTCTGAACAAAATAAAATTTTAGAACACACTTTTTTATTTTCAACATTTACTCATGACCTATGTAGAAATAGGGCCAAGGACTTTTCCAGCTAGCAGAAGAAAGGGGTATTAAGAATTAAATAAAATATAATATAGAGCATACATTTTTTAAAAATATAGAAGGGACAGAGATATTGTTATTGCAGAGATATTGCAGAAGAGGAAATAGAAGTGAGTCAAGGGAGATTTCATAAAGGAAGGAGGTTTGATTTGGGTCATAAAGAATGAGTCAGTAGTTTTCAAGCATCTTCTCAGAGGACAGAAGGGAAGGATGAAGAATACAAAAGCAAGAATGTTGAGGAAGAACATGGGGTATCATTAAGCCAGAGGAAGGAGGCTGTTTGAGGGAACCAGGCTGCTCACGTTGGATATCCGAGTAGCGTTAGCCTCTTATCATGTGCATCTGCTATCTGATAACTGCCTTTCTGGCAGCATGGATGTTCTGATCAGAAAAATGTTTGTGTGGCAGTTCTTAGCATGTTTTATTTTTTATTCAAATAAATACTTGTCTTTAAAAGATGCGTGTACTTTCTGATTCATATTATTTTTGTATATTTTCTATATTTCCTACTAGAATTGTGACTGTATTTTGCCTGTTTTGTCCATATACCCAGTTTATAGAACACCATGTGACATATGTTTAAAAATACTTATTGAATAAATGATTTTACTTTCAAGTGAGATGAATGGGTATTTTAAAGACTGTTTGAGATTTAGATATTGACTATTTGATATAAAAACTAGAGAATGTATTTTGTACATTGAAATTATTCTGTGGCATGGGTAGTGAAAAGTGTGGGCTCTAGAATTTGTGCTCTATTTTGTTGTTCTAACTCTGGATCTGTCACTTATCACTTAACATCTCTAAACCTCAGTTTCCTTAACATAAAATGGGCACTAATTATAGTGCTTATTTCACGGTGTTGCTATGTGGCCTGAGTGAGGTAGGGTGTATAATTGATGTATAGAAACTGTGAACTATTAATATTTTGTTAAATGTTTTTATGAGAACTAAGAAGAGGGTAAAAGAGTCAGGAAATATGTCAGCCAACAGTATTTGTTGAACAAAGTCATGTGGGGAAATTCATATAAAAACATTGATTCAAATGTTATTAAATAACTAATTTACTGATAATGTAAATAGGATAAATAGCTTAGAAACAGTCTTTCCACTCAAACCAGTGAGTAAATGTTTGAAGAACTATTTTGTACTTTCAATGTCAATGTAATTTTAGACTTTTATTTAAAAAAATATGTAAGCTTTTCCAGTGAAGTGTTATATCATAAAACAAGTACTATAGTTGAGATATTCAATTTGAGTCTAACTTAATGCCTAACTCTAAATTGCAATGGAAAATGAATATTATGCTTGATTTGCAAACACATTTTTATTTACCTTTTGCCTTTTTTATATATTGAATATAATTAAAGCCACCTCATATTCATTCCAGCCCAAATATGACTTTATTTAAAAGTTAAATTTTGTTTTCCTTTTTTTCCACCATTTTAAGGAAGTTATTTTATTTAAAGGCTCCTCTGTGCCTATAGAATCTTGACTTAATGTTATTTTAAAGCACATATGTGGCAACTCTCCCACTAAAAATGTGCTTCTCCTTCAAAAATAAAGTGAATAGAGTGAAAGTTTCTTGGAAAAATATTTTGGGACCTCTATGATCTGTTATTCATCTGTCTCTCCAGCTTGATTTTTACCACTCTTGGGTCGTCTTGCCATGTATATCCTCAAGAACTCAATTAAGTGTTACATTACCTTGGTGTACACTGCTTTGCCCATGTGGATGGCCTTTATTTCCTGTGAATGCTTACAGTGCTTTTACAGACATGCCTCATATTATTGCCCTTCACTTTACTGTACTTCGCTCTATTGCACTTTGCAGATATTGCCTTTTTTACAAGTTGAAGATTTTTGTACGTCCAGCATTGAAATAAATTATAGATGTCATTTTTACAATTTCTTAGATGATGGTTAGCATTTTATAGTAATGAAGTATTTTTAACTAAGGCACTCACAATTAATAGACTATAAGTGTAGCTTATAAATTTTATATGCATTAGTAAACAAATTTTTTTTATTTTATTGTGACACTTACTTCATTGCAAACTTGAAACCGAATTTGGAACCAAACTTGAAAACTCTGATGTATGCATACTAGTTTTTTAAGGCAATTTAATTTTCATATTTTGACAACATCTCCAGCTGATTGAAAGAGCTTTCCTCTCCAGATATAGATACTGTATATATTCTTTTTATAGCACCATTTGCACTAGTGAGTGAAGGATAGTTGTTCACATTTTAAAAAACTTTTTTCTATGTATTATCATCTTATTTTAAACAGAGTTGTTAAATAGATATTTAAAACTTTACTAAGTTCCTTTACTGTTGCTTAGCTTTATTTCACATGTTTTTTTTAGTGTAGTTGACTTTTGACTAGGAGTCACTCCCTCACATTGAGCTAACTTTATAGATAGGAAATTTTTATCTATCTAGCAAAGGAATTGAGTGTGTGAAAGTCTTTTATATATATATTTTTGGGGACACATAGGAAATACAGTTTTGATGTAGACCCATCATTTTTAAAAATTCTTTGGCAGAGGATTTCTGAATTAAGTAAACACTGAGAGTTAGAATCTCTAGAGCCATCTATATTTGTGAGCAATAGACTATCAAAGTAATATTAAACATAATTTGTTGAGTACAGTTGTATTCAGATTACTGGAGTTGATAGAAAATACTATTTGACTGTTGGAATATGAGAGACAGAAGATGAAATCAGACTTAAAATTTATTTCTTGACTTTGATCTGGTCTATGAGCAGCAGGACTGAAGCATGAGCCTAGATTATTCTAACTGCGAAACAATATCTTTTTTAAAAGAAGTAGTGAAATAATGAAATGTGAATCCTCTAATTGGGGCAGATATTATAAGCAGAGAGCTTTGACAACTTATAGAAAAATATGGGTAGTTTATGTGATGAAAAACATGTATTCTCAGGTCAGATCATCCTGATTGGATGCTTGTTCCAATGCTTCACATGTAAATTTTAGCAGTCCTTACAGTGTCATTTATAGTTTTGTAAACTTAAAGTCTTACA
Source organism: Cavia porcellus (assembly GCF_034190915.1). Lineage (NCBI taxonomy): Eukaryota > Metazoa > Chordata > Mammalia > Rodentia > Caviidae > Cavia > Cavia porcellus. The sequence continues at coordinate 48,653,744 of NW_026947492.1, forward strand.
CTTGGTTTCCTAATCTGAAAATTGAGGAAAATAGCAATATTTATCTTAGTGCTTAATTTTTAGTACTTCAATCCAGATATACAAAGGAAATATAGAGATTATTATTTTTTTTTATGGCACTGAATATCAGTTTACACACTGACTCCTTAATGGAACAATGAGACAACATGGTAATACTAGAACCAACCAGAGTTAGCATATACAACTGAAAAACTGTCTTATTACTGACAATAATAGAAGAGAAAGAGTATTAAAAGGAAAAGAATATGGAGTATTTGAGTTTTTGTGCCTGTTTTATAATATTGCTTATTTTGTTTTGTGTGATGACACAATTGTCCTGTTTGTTAGGCTCTCATTCATATAGAAGTTTATAGGTTTAATGATAATATGGGATTGAGAAATCTGGTTTGTGATGGGAAAAAGCATGATAATAACTCATTTTCATAGTCTAGATATAGCCTAAGTCCAACAGAAGATGATAAGAAAGAAATAGAACCAGCTTGCTTGATTGCAAAGTAAGGTTACATAATTGGTTTTAAAATAGCACTGGAAATTTCTGTAATTTGCAGAGTGAAATGCCAATAATTTTACTGATTAAATTCTATTTTCCATTTACTTTTTCTAATCAAACACATTAACTCTGCCAAATCTTAATATAATTTGGTCTTTTAGAGAACATTAAGAAAGACATCAATGGAGAGTTTAATCAAGGAGTAAAATCTAAAATATGTCACTCTTTCTTTTTGTTCTGGCCTTGGAAAGACTCATTGATTTTTCCAAATGTGCTGTGTTCTTATTTTATGTCCCGTGAATATTATAATTCATTTTTTGTATTATTTTAAATTTAAAAGTTAAATTGAAAAAAATCAGCCCTATAGTATAAGCAGACCAAGAATTATACCTAATTTATATTCATATTAGTGTAGCAACTGGAGAATACATGTTTACTGAAAGCTGAATGACATTTCTGGTAAGTATGTATATGGACATGGAGAGTGGAGAGTACATGAACTAATGAGAATGTGCTTTCAGTCATCCTGGTATCTTTAGTCATTAGTGTTCTTAAAAATTCTGTCTAGGAGTAAATTAGTTGGGTCTAAGCACAATGGTTCATTCAGATATTACCACTGAATTAAATGGATGTTGCTATTTAAATAAAATTGATATCCACATCTTACTGTTTATTTTGTTTTAGCTTTGAGAAGTACATGTTGAAAATTTTCTTTTCTGTGAAATTTTGTTATGTAAGAAATGGAAACATTTTACAATGAGGTATTCTAATATTGTTTAAGATGAGTTGATTTGATAATCATGGACATGCTATAACCAAGAAAAAACTATATGTAATATAAAGCACTGGTTATTTTTCTATACACTGCCATCTTTTTTGCTTGAGATTCAGAAATAGTTCCTTACATGTACTCTTCCAATCCATGCTTCACTCTGCAGGCACAAATCTGATTTCTAGTCTCTTCTCCAGCCATACATAGACCTAAATATACATAATTATTAAATGAAAAGAAAACAAAAACAATAGCGAGTGACTTCTAGTTGCACTTTGGAAAGAGGCCAAAATACTTAACTCATTGATCTGGATTGCATATAGTCTAGACCCTGCTGAACTTTTGTTTCAGCTTATAATAACTGTCTTTATCACCGGCCCACAGTAAGAGGGAACTGTTTCACACTTCTGTTTTTATGTTTCTAGCAGTTGCCTTCGTGTTTCTTGTAATAGGTGAATATTATCACTCCTTTTTTATTTTAAAGAGAATAAAATGAAAGAAAATAAAACAATGGGAATGATATTAGATTTAAAAAACCAGAAAGTAGGAAGTCAATCATAGTTACTATAACTGTTATCCTCTAAGTGGATGCTCAGACCAACAGATACAAGTATGCAAAGTCAATCAAAAAGCACAAATCCTAAGTTGTTTCTTTACTTCAGTTGTCATTTGTTTCAGAAACCTTAGTGTGTGGCTTCTAATTTTCTCTATTTCTATTTCTCCTGGACTTGTTCTGGTGAGATATAAGCCTGCAAAATTAATTAAACAATAGAAGCACTAAGCTCTTCAGGTTCTATCATTTCAGAAATTTCACATGTGTGACTTCTAATTTCTTTTGTGTCTATGGCTTCTGGATTTGTTCTAGTTAGGCTAGAACAAATTTTGCACCCTGCTCCATCTTGACATTTTCCTGTGTTCTTTTGAGTCAGCTGATTGCTGAGTCCTGGGTGTTTCTGGCATGGGCTGTCCATCCCATGGTGCAGGGAATTGGGCTAGGCACCTGGTTTCCTTCCATTCAAAAGTCCCAAGGTGGCAGAGTGTAGGGTGGCTGCTCATTAATGTCCCCCAATGGTGGCAGAATCCTGGGAGCATGGCTTCCTCTCGTCTAGTCCCATGGTGGTTGGCTCAGGGTGGGGAGGGTGAGTTGAGTTGTTTCTTTATAATGAATTGACCAGTACATTTCTAAAGTTCTAAAATGGCCAGCAGACCATAGAAAATTACCACTTTAGGCTCTTGCTTTAAATCAATGGCTTCAGAAAATGCTGGCTTTGATTCATACCCATCACTTCTTATCCTCCATTTTAGATATTAAATTTATCAGATGAGGATTTAGCTTGTTCACATCTTCCAGTTTTTGATACTTATGTTACTTAACATTTTTCAACTCCTTTTGTTAAGTAAGTGATGCACAAAAACTTATTCTTTAAGAAAGAAAAGCTAGTATATAAACATATTTCTCAAATGCAGTCAGATATTTTAATTCTCTATCTTGTAAGGGAAAGTATAAATGCTCCTCACTATCTTTTATCCTGTTCACCCTTTCATCTGTTGCTTAGTTTCTGTAAACTGTCTTTAATATTTTTACATTCTGTTCTGAAGCATAATTATACCTTCCATGTGATTCTAAAAATTGAAAATCTTTTACCTTATAGCATCAGAATCTAGTGGGCTGTGATTATATTTTGATTATATTTTCAATTTCATAATTTTCACCACTCAGAGGAGGAAAAGTAAATCAAATGTCATCAAGTAAATGATAAACTAATGATAAGCCATTCATAATGGACCACAGATTATAGCAAATCTTCCTTAGGTTCTGTAAATACAAAATGTAATAAAATCAGAAAACAGCCATATGAAGAAGTAGAGTAAATAGTGTTCATGCATAGACAACTGTTAATATACTATATTCCACAGTTGGAAATCTTAGAAGGAATACTTTAAGAAGAGACATGAGACCAGAAAAGATGGAAATGATAAAAGAGGAAAGAGGCCTGGAATATGATTGAAGAGGTATGCAAGTGAGGGGTCGTGAAGGATCCTGTTTTCAATGTTAAGTAGTTTACATTTTATTCTAAATGCATTAGGAAGCTCTTGATAATTTTAATCGAGAAAGAGATATGATCAGTTTAATTTTTTATGAAGAATTGTCTGCTAGAATGTATAGAATGAATCGCAGTGGTTTAAGAGTGGAAGACATAATGGTGACTAGTTTTGAAACTATTGATAGTGCAGGTAAGAGATGCTAAAGTAACAAAACTCAGAGAAGCAATCAACAGAAAAAATGCAGCTTCTCCAGGACCTGGACTCCAGATACTTGGAAAATAACAATTTGGTGAAGAGAATAAAAGTAGGTCTCCTAAAATTGGAAGATAACGGCAGGAAAATGAGAAACTACAGAGAAGCTGAAGAAATTTTGCACAACACAGAGAAAAGATAGAAGCAGTCTGAAAGCTACCCTGGCTCCTGGATGGGGGAACCTGTCTCTGTAGACAAGGTAAGTTCCCTTGAGTTGGGAGCTCCAGGGAGAAACAATGCACTGGGCCAGTAGCACTAGTCCCAGGAAAGCCATGGCCATTTAAAACTTCAAAACAGCATGGTGAAAATGAAATGAACATGATTCCTTTAGCATGGTAGGCTAGAGTTGGAGAGGTACAGTGCTATGTCTGCCATATCAACAGACGGTGGCTAATCAGGTGCCAGTTTGGGAAAGTACTGATTATTTATGATTGATGCAAAGAGCAACTAGAAAACAACTTCAAGATTCCTGTATTATACTATCACTCAGCCCAAAAAATGAACTAAATAAAATACAAATATAAGAAGATAAGGCAACAAAATTAATCCAGAAACTTCTAACTCTTGCAAAACTGAGCCAATGAGGCAAAGAAGGGGAACAAATCAATACCCGCACAACTGAACTATTTAGAATAATAAAAGAGATGATAAAAGCTATGCCAATGGAGTATTTGTAAGCTCACAGAAGATATAACTAAACAGATAATGAATTTAATAAACAAAATGATACGAAGTACAGAGAAGACACTAGCTTTTGCTTAGCCAAGCTAAACAAAGTGATAGAAAAGGAGTGATTGTTTAGCAAAGACGTAGAGTCCATAGATACCTAGGAGACTGCATATTAGTTTGAGAGTACAGACAACAGAAATGACCAATGCTGGGACAGAATGTGAGGACCAGTAGATAGGGCTGATGTTGGTGATTGTTTGCTTTCAAATACCTTAAAAACAAGAGGACGACATGAAAGAAGGATACAACAGCTGATGGGTGACACAAAGAAAATAAATGTTAAGATTAATTGAAATTAGTGCAAAATTAGAATATAGCTTCAAAAAACCTGTTTACAAAAAATGGCAGAAAGTCCTCCAAATATGAGGGAATAGTAAAAAAGTACAGATAATTGAATTGAATAATGTAGAATTCCAAATAGTCATAATCAAAAAGAACTTCTTCATGACCTATCATAGTCAAAATGCCAAAGTCTAACACAACTCTACTACAAAGTCTTAAAGCTTTTAGAGAAAAGCAACAAGTCATTTGTAAACACAAATCCACTAGAAATACAGCAGACTTCTCAGCATAAAATTTAAAGGGCAGGAGAGCTTTCAGTGAAGTTTTTCAGGCCCTAAAAGCAAACAACTTGCAACTCAGGATAAAACTGTCTTTCAAAACTGATGGATAAATAAGGTTTTTCCATGACAAAGAACACTTTAAGAAATCCATGACCAAAATAGCAATTGAAAACAAACAAACAAACAAGCAAACGCCCCATACCCAAGGTTACCCTAGAGACGGTGAAGCTGAAATGAACGAAATGAACAAGCCAGGCAGGGTGAGCAACTAAGCAGAAAAAAAAAGTACTGTGCAGCAGGAGACTAATGTCAATGTTAATTAATGTCAGTAGTAACCCTCAATGTGAATGGTCTCAATTCCCCAGTCAAAAGACAAAATAGATAGATTGTCAAAATAGATTTAAAAAACCCAGTGATATTCTATATATAAGAAACACATTTAATACAAAAAGAAATTAACTGACCAAAAACCAAAGGATGGAAAACAATATTCCATGCAATGGGAACCCAAAAATAAGATGGAGAGTAGCTATCCTATTTTCAGATACACTAGACTTCAAGCCAAAACTGATAAGAGCAAACAAAGGTCACCAAATATTGATGAAGGAAAAATTCAAGAAGGAGGGATAAAAATTTTCATATGTATTTTGAACACTGATGCATCTACTTCATATAATACTATTGTACATAGAATATCAGATAAACAGTAAAACTGTAGTGGAGGATGTCATAACGTCATTGTCACAAAGGGACAGATTAACAAAGAAATACCACAGTTGAATCAAAGATTCAGTGAAATGGATTTAATAAATATCTATAGAGTGTTTCCCCCAACAAAGGTACAAAACATATTCTCAGAAGCACATGGAAGTTTCTCTAAAACAGATCACATATTGCCCATAAAGCATTCTTAAGTGAAAGCAAAAGAATCAAAATCATGCCATGCATATTATTAGATGATAGCACAATGTAACCAGAAATCATTGGCAAAGAAAACCACAGAAATTATGCAAAACATGGAAATTAAATGATAAATAATTTAATAATCAAGGAGTCAAAAAAGAAATGACTGAAGAAATAGGATAATTCCCAGGATCAAACAGTAATCCTGGTACAACATACTAGAACCTAAGGTACATAATGAAAGTAGTCCAGAAAGGGAAATTTACAGTTCTGAATGTTCACATCAGAAAAACAAAGTGCCCCAAAGAAATAACCTCATCATGCACTTAAGGGTCTTAGAAAAAAAATCCAAATTCAAATCTGGTCCAAGGAAGAAATTCATATATATAATAAATTAAGATGCTAAATTTAAAATGATCATTAATAACTATTTTGAAAACATGTTCTGCAAGAAATTGGAGAAACTAGAAGAAATGGAAACATCTCTAGATGAATATTAGTTATAAACACAAACAGAAGATTAAAAAACCCTGAAGAAACCAGTAACAGGGAATGAAATTGAAGTAAAAACAATGGCAGCAATAACAACAAAACTTATTAACTAAGAAAAACCCAGGACCCAGTTGACTCACTGTTGAATTGTTCAAGAACTCAATTAAAAAAAAAACTACCAGCCCATATATTTAATTAATATAGGTACAAATATTCAAAAGGATATTGGCAAATACAGTGAGATACATCTTTAAAAAGTTATGTATTGTGATTGAGTAGACTTAATGCCAGGGTAATGAAATTGAAGCATTAATAGGTAATGAAATTAAAGCAATAACAACAGCAGCAACAACAACAACAGCAAAACTTATAAACAAAGAAAAGCTCAGGACCCAGTTGATTCACTACTGAATTCTTAAAGAACTCAATTTTTAAAAAACTGCCAGCCAATATCTTTATTTAATTTAGATGCAGAATGCTCAATATGATATTGGCAAATAGAATGCAACACATCTTCAAAAAGTTATATATTATTACCAAGTAGACTTCATGCCAGGGATGCAGAGATAGTTCAAGATACACAACTCAATAAATATATCACTTGAACAAAAACGAGAACAAAAATTACACGATTTTCTGAATGGATGCAGAAAAAGACTTGCCAAAATTCAGTATCTATTCATGATAAAAACCTTTAAGAAAATAAACATTCAGGGACCTTATCTCAATCTGATAAGAGACACCCATGACAGCTTCTCATGAATTTGTTGCTGTAGGCAGATGCCAGGTGCTCAAAAGGCTCGCATACAAACAGGAAGGCCAGGATGTGTCCTTTGTCACTCTCTAGACTGGTGAAGGTTATGGTGAAACTCCTCCTTGCCTCAGTGTGAAATCCAGTCACGTGACAACAACATTGCCACTGATAGTCAGCTGCCTTTGCTCCTTGCTCCTCGGACCTGGGACAGCCTTGGAATGTTGGCTGCCCCTCCTCCTCATCCCCCAGCCCTGGATGGCCTTGGGATCATCAGCTGCCCCTTCTCCTCGCCCCTGGAACCAGGGAAGCCACAGATCATTGGCTACCCCTCCTCCTCGCACGCTGGACTGAGGATGGCTACAGATCATTAAATGCACCTCCTTGCTGCTCTCTGGACCTGGATCTTTGGCTTACTCTCCTCCTTGCCACCAAACCTAGGGCAGCTGCTGAAAGACATACTAGAGAGAGATAAGAATGACTACAATTCCCAGAACAACAACAGAAAGAAACACAAGACAAGGCAAGTAATTAAACAAGGGGGAAAAGCAGAAAACCAACAATAGGAAAATAACATGACAAAGTTGAGCCAGTACATATCAGTTTTATCTATTAATGTAAATGTCTCAATTCACCAATTAAAAGAAATAGGCTGACAGAATGGATCAAGAAACAGGATCCAACAATATGCTATAAACAAGAAACACACCTGACTCTAAAGTAAACTCATAGACTAAAAGTCAAATGACGGAAAACAATATTACATGCAACAGAAACCCAGAAAAAAGCAGAGGTAGCTATTTTGTTTGCAGGCAATATAACCAAAAATTATCAATAGGGACAAAGAAGGATACTACATACTTGTCGGGGAAATAATTCAAGAGGAAGAGCTAACAATCATAAACCTATATGTACCAAATACAGGAATATCCAACTATGTAGACAAATACTAATAGACATGAAAAACCAAATAAGCAACAACACAGTTGTGATAGGGGACCTTAATACCCCATTGTCACAAGGAGATAGATCAAATAGACAAAAAGTCAGCAAAGAAATAACAAAACTGAATCAAACCTGTGAACAAATGGACTTAGCAGATGTTGACAGAGTGTTCCACCCAACCACATCAGAATATACATTCTTCTCAGCTGCATCTGGGAATTCTCCAAAATAGATTATCTATTAGCCCATAAAATATTCTTAAGTAAAGGTAAAGGGATTGAAATTATCCCATGCATATTATCTGATCATAGTGCACTGAAATTGGAAATTAATGGCAAAAGAAATTGCAAAACCTGCATAGAAATTAAATAACATCTTGAATAATCAGTGGGTTACAGGTGAAATTCAGAAAGAATTTAAGCAAAACCTAAAATTCAATGAAAATGCATATGCAACATACCAAAACCTGTGGGATGCAATGAAAGCATCCTAAGAGAGAAATATAAAGCAATAAATTGTCACATCAAGATAAAGAACAAGCACAAATAACCTAATGCTACACCTCAAACTTCTAGAAAAAAACCTGCAAGTAAAACCCAAACCTCAAAGAAAACAGGAAATTACAAAGATCAGAGCAGAAATTAATACAATTGAGACTAAGAAAATAATACAAAGAGTTAATGAATCAAAGAACTGGTTCTTTGAAAGAATAAACAAAAGTGACAAACCTCTAGCCAATCTTATCAAGGGCAAGAAAGAAAAAAATTCAAATTCATGCAATAAGGACTAAAAAGAGAGACTCCATGGAAATTCAGGAGATCATGAATACCTACTTTGAAAATCTTTACTCACGTAGGGTGCAAACCACAGAGGAAGTGGAAGTTTTCTAAAAACATATGAATTACCAAAGCTGACTGAAGATTATATAAAAATGTTGAATAACTAAATATCAGCTACTGAAATTGAAAACATGATTAAAAACTTATGAATAAAGAAAAGCCCAGGTCCTGATGGATTTATGGCTGAATTCTACAAGAAATTTAGAGAAGATTTAATGCCAATACTTCACAAACTCTTCGATGAAATTAAAAGGTAAGCAATCCTCCCTAAGTCATTCCTGGGGGCAAGTATTACTCTGATACCAAAACCAGGGAAAGACTCAGCCAAAAAGCAGAACTATAGACAGTCTCACTCATGAAAATTGTTGCAGATTCTTAGTGAAATGCTGGCAAATAGAATGTAGCAAATTATCGAAAAGATCATCATGACCAAGTGGGATTTATTCCAGGAATGCAGGGATGGTTTAACCTGTACAAATCAGTAAATGTAATACACCACATCGACAGAACCAAAGACAAAAATCACATGATCATCCCAATACATGCATAAAAAGTTTTTGATAAAGCCCAACACTTGTTCATGATTTAAAAAACCTTACAAAAAATTGGATTAGATGGTATCTACCTCCATCTGATAAAAGACATCTATGATAAACCAACAGCCAACATTATACTAAATGGACAACAACCAGAATGTTCATTATTCCCACTCCCACTCGATATAGATCTGGAAGTCTTAGCCACAGCAATCAGAAAAGAGAGAAATAAAAGGAATAAGGATAGGAAAGGAAGAAGTTAAATTATCACTATTTGCAGATTACATGATACTCTAGACAGAAAACCCTAAAAACTTGGTCAAAAGACTGCTAGAGTTAATAAACAAATTCAGAAGTGTAGCTGCATACAAAGTCAACACTCAAAAATCAGTAACATTCCTGTACATGTACAAGAAACTCACTGAGAGAGAAATTATGGAAATAACACCTTTCACGATAGCATCAGAAAATTACTTAGGAGTCAACAGAACAAAGAATATAAAGACACATTACTGAAAATTATACTCCTCTAAAAAAGGAGTTTGAAAAGGATTTTAGAAAATGGAAGGATATTCCTTGCTCTTGTCTAGGAAGAACCAACATTATGAAAATGGCCACATTTCCAAAACTGTTATACAGATTTAAATCAATCCCAATCTAAATACCATTAACATAGCTTACAGATTTAGAGAAAACATTCCTAAAATTTATCTGGAATGGGAAGAGATCTAGGATAGCACTGACAGTTCTGGGCAACAAAAGCAAGGCAGGAGGCATCTCAATCCCTGACTTGAAATTATACTACAAAGCTACAGTGATTAAATCAGCATGGTTCTTAAATAGACCTGAGGATCAACAGAACAGTTTAGAAGATGCAGACACAACTACAAAGATACTCAGTCACCTTATATTTGACTAAGAGGCTAAAACACGTTCACTGTAAGAAAGATAGTCTGTTTAATGAATAGTGCTGGAGAAATTGGCTTTCCATGTGCCAACGACTGGATGGAACTAAACCCATGTTTGTTACCATACACTAAACTAAAGTCAAAATGGATCAAAGATCTAAATATTCAAATATAAACACTTAATGTACTGAAGACAAGATAGGTAGAAATCTTGAAGTCATAGGGATAGACAAAGAGTTCCTGAACAAAAAGAAAACCACATGGGAAGTATTTGAAAGAATCAACAACTAGGATCTCATCTTATTAAAAGAAATCACCAAAAAAGTAAAGAGAAAACCCTTAGAATGGGACAGAATTTTATTCAGCTGTCCCACAGACAAAGAACTTAAATTCCTAACATAAAGAATTGAAAAACATTAAGCCCCCCCAATTCAAAGACACATTCCAAAAATTGGTATCTGAGATGAATACACATTTCTCAGATGAAGGTACAGATATGTCAAATAAATACATGAAGGACATGTTCACTATCACTGGTCATTTTAAAAATGCAAGTTAAAACAACATTGAGATTCATCTGATTCCAGAAGAATGACTGCCATCAAGAAGTCAACTGATTACAAATGTTTGCAGGGCTCTGCAGAAAAAGGAATATTTCTCCACTGTTGGTGGGAGTGTAGACTTGTGTGGCCACTGTGGAAATCAGTATGGAGATTTCTCAAAAAAACTAAGATTGGAAGTCCCATTTAGTCCAGCTATTTCCCTCCTGGATATTTTCCCAGAAAAACTGAAAATGTCATGTCACAATGATATATGTGCCCCATGTTTATGGCAGCACATTTGTAATAACTAAATCTTGAAAACAATCCAAATGCCCATCAACTACAGAATGAATGAAAAATATGTGGTATTTTATACAATGGAATATTACTCAGCTATAAAAAAGATGATCTAGAGACCTTTATAGGTAAATGGAGGCACCTGGAGACTATTCTCATAAATAAAATAAGTGATACTCAAATTTATAAATATTGCCTTGTCTCCCTAGAGTAGAAATAAATAATAACATTAAAAAACCGAAAGTAATAAGATCGAAAACATACAGCATATATTATAATAATGAAAAGGAAGCAAAGGAAAGTACAACTTTAGGGTATACACATAGAACTGTATTTATGTTTAAGTGTGCAAGATAGATAACCATACTACTAATTCTCTGTTAGTTCATCAAAAGGAATAGTTTGTGGTGTGATTGTTTGCTGGTCTGCTCATTTTCTATGCTTGGATTTTGTAATTTAAACAACTGCTTCTAAGATCACAATATATAATATATTAACTAATGTTGATTTCTTCCTGTTAATTTTGAATGTTTTAAAATTCTATATTATTTATATCCTTTCTTCTGTTTTGCTTTTTAAAAATAAAAAAATAATAACAGTAAGAAAAGAAAGATATCCATGACAAAGCAATAGCCAACATTACATTAAACGGGGAAAAGCTGAAAGCTTTCCCTTTAAAATAAAGAAACAGACAAGGATGTCCATTATCACCATTCCTGTTCAACACAGAACTGGAAATAACCAGAAAAATGGTGCAAGAAAAAGAAATAACAGCAACATGCATAGGGAAGGACGAAGTCAAATTATTATTTGCAGATGATATGATCCTCTACATAAAGACTCAAAAATTTTCACCAAAAGACATTTAGAATTAATAACCAAATTCAGTAGCATTGTAGGATACAAAATCAAGACACAAGAAAATCAATAGTGTTTTTGTACATCAATAATTAGCCCACTGAGAAATCAATTAGGAAAACAATACCATTATAACTGCATGAAGAAAAATTATATACTTAGGAATTAAAATAAGTAAGGAAGTATGAGATCTATACAACAAAAAGTACAGTACTCTAAAATAAGATATTACAGTAGACATCAGAAAATGGAGAGATATCCTCTCTTCTTGAATAGGCAGAACCAATGTTGTCATAATGGTCATGCTTTCAAAAGTGATATACAGATTTAATACAACCTCAATCAAAATACCAATAGTATTTCTCAAGAACAAAGAAATCAATCCTGAAATTCATATAGAACAAGAAAACACTCAGAATAGAAAAGACAGTCCTGAGCATCAAGAGCAAATGAAGTGGTATCATAATCTCAAACTTCAAGCTGTACTACAAAGCTACAATGATTAAAAACAGCATATGTTGGCACAAAAATAGATAAGTGATTTAGTGGGACAGTACAGAGGTTGCAAAAACAACCTTAAACACATTCAGCTATCTGGTCTTTGAAAAAGAGGCCAAAATAATACATGTGATGAAATAGATCCTCTTTAAAAAATGGTGCTGGGAAAACTGACTATCCACTCTCCAGAAGTTTGACTCTAGACCCATATCTCTTAGCTTGTACTAAACCAAAATTGAAATGAATCAAGGATCTAAATGTTACAACAGGAGCACTTAATCTGTAAAATAGCTAAAATTCTTCAAGACAAAGGCATAGGCAAAGACTTTCCAAAGAGAGCTACAATTACACAAAAATAGAATCAAAAATCAATTCATGGGATCATATCAAATGAAAAGCTCCTGCACACCAAAGAAAACAACATGAGTAAAGACCCAACTTACAGAATGGGCAAATATTTTTTTGCTAGATGAGGACTAAAGTCTAGACTATATATAGAACTGAAAAAAATTAGACCCCCTTACATAAAAAATCTTAACCTTAAACTGGGCAACTGAAATGAGTGATGCTTCTCAGAAGATACAAATGGCCAGTAAATACACAAAAAGCATTTGGCGTCTCTGGCCATTAGACATACACAAGTAAAAAAGCTCTGACATACTACCTTAGAAAGAATGATTACCATCAAGAGATCGAATAATAACCAATGCTGGAAGAGCCTGGGGAATGAGAGTTAGGAACTCTTCTACATTGTTGGGGGGGGGATATAAATTAGAACTCTATATGGAGATCAGTTTTGAGATTTCTCAGAAAACTAAAAATAGAATTTCCATTTGACCCTGCTACTTCCAACCTCAGTATCTTCCTAAAAGATTTAGCATCATATTACAATTATACTGCCTACTCATGTTTATATCAGCACAATTTATAGTATCAAAATCTTGAAAGTAACCTATAGGCAAATCAATCATGAAAGAACGAAGAAAATGTGGCATTTATATGCAATGATGTACTACTGTGTTACAAATCATAAACATGAGTCATTTATAGGAAAATAGACGCACTTTGAGATGATAATGTTAGTGAAATAAATCAGACATACAAGTTTAAATACCACATAGTTTCTCTATATGAGAAACCCAAAATATAAAGAAAGAGCAAAGTAAAAGATTGCTAATGCAAAACAAGGACATAGATCATTTGCAAAGTGAAGAGATATAGGGAGAGGAGAGGAGGTGGGCGAAAAAAAAAATCAGGATGTGTTGTGTACATATACCAATTCCCTATGAGGAATGTAACCATTATGTGTTGTAAACATATACTAATGAAAAAGTGAAAATTTTAAAAAGAAAGTAGGAAAAAGTACTCTCTTTAACTTACATAGTGTCCTAATAGAACTTTAAAACCAAACTCAACTGCAGAGCACAAAAATTACATATTACAGGCCAATCTTATTTATAACTTTGATATACCTCATCTCAGTAAAAGAATGTATTCTGGCAATGTAATATTTAAAGGTTGCTTTACCATTAAAACTATCATAATATCTCCAATCAGCAAATTAAAGTAGAAAAAGTATAAAATTCTCTTAAAAATTACATGCTTATATAAATTTACTGTGTTCCAAAGTTCTAAGTCATATGTCTGTAAATTTATTTATTCTTCATAAAATTTTTTGATATATATATCTTTATAATTATTTTATAAGCAGGGAAGCTGTGGCATGGATAAAACAAGTATATGTCATCCAGCTCATATGTGTCAGGCCAGGATTTGAATTAAGGTCAGCTGGTTCAAGTGTCTATCCAGCTGGTTCAAACATCTATCTAACAAAAATAAATTCCATTTAGATTTAAGCCTTCAGAGGAAAAAATAAATCTTTAAATAATTTAAAGGAAATTCTAATACAATATGTCACTTGCAAGTGAGAAGGATTCCTTGAATAATACAGAAAAGAACATAAACCAGAAAGGAAACAGATATACACTGAATGCAACTAAAAGTCATCACTATTGTGGAAGGAAAAGATGTCAGAGAACAGACAGTGGTAGCAGTACTTTTACTTTATTTACCCACAATTTTGTTTTCTGGCTAGTGTTTGTGCATTACTTAGGTTAAATTGCTATATGATCTTCTGGAGATTTTTGTTGCTTTTAGGTTTTTTGTTTGTTTGTTGAGAAGTAGGTTACAAATGTTGACCATTATTTAATTGTATTCATTTAGCATCATCCCTACCTTTGGGGTAATTGTGTTAATGGCTTCTGCCTAAAACATCAATTTCATAGTGTCTTCTTTGCCACTAGAAAAGCTCCAAATCACATTCCTTATGTCATTTAACACCATTAGCATGCCAGAACCAGTGCTATGGTAGACATTTCAAACCATTTTAGTAAGCCTTGACAAGATTATATCATAAGGACAATAGATTTTCCTAAAGGAGTCTCTAAATGAATAACTTATTTCTATCATTTATTTTATCCTTCAAAAATATTTATTATTCTGTTTACATACACAAATTTCCTATCATGCATCAAGATAGATAGAAATATTTAATCAAACAGCTTCTCTGTGCTGCAGAATTTAGAGATTGGGAGAGCATTGAATTCAATAGAATTCAATGATGTTTTCTTTTCTTCTGCCTAAATATTGACATTTTCTAATATTTAACATTACCATAATATTTTGATTCACAAGTGCTTCTATTTGCAAAAAATTTGGTTCACAACCAAAAATGTTCATCAAAATTTTGCTTCTGTTCCTGAACTCCATATTGGTTGACAAACACAATCACAGATATCTTCCTTACACAAACTCAAATGCAGCCATTTTCCCCAAAATTGTAAAGCAAATTGTTTGTAAGCAGAGGCACTATTGTATTTACAGAAGTGTTTTTTGTCAACACATGATATATTTTTACATTCAAAGATTATTTCTGAACCAATAATATGCTTTCATTATTTATTGTTAAATTTCTCAATAATCTTTGACTAATCAATGTGTAATTTCTCAGAAAGACCTAGTCACAAATCTTAGTGACACATTTAGTAATTATGTATCCCTGAACAAGTTATTTCACTTCTCTACTTGAATTTTCCCATTTTTAAAATGCATAAAAATAATAACTACCTCCCAGGATTGTTACTAGCATTTGACAAAAATATGTAAATAGGGCACAGACCTTAAATAATGTTGATTTTGTCTCATTTAGGGCAAGAACTTCTTCTGAGAGCATTTTATATGTTGACCTACATATAGTATATGCAATAAATAATTAGTTACTAGTTGGCCAGTTAAATAAGTTAAGAGAAATTTTGAATTCTTAATACATAAATATAGATTTCAAAAAGATTTATGAACTAAAATTTGGAAGCAAAATTTTATATTTTTTAGAAGAAAATGTAAAAGTGTTATCCTTATGATTTTGAACAAGAAGAGACTTATAAACAAAACATAGAAAACATACATAATGTAGAAAAAAATGATTAGCTGACTGCAGGAGACTTTTAGTTGTATGCCTCAAAAGCCATCATTTAAAAAACAATAAGCATGATAGACTGCCAGATATGTGTTTTTATGTGCCCAACAAAAGATGTAGTATCAAGAATCCTTAACTAGCCTCTGCCTGCTGGCTACTACCATCAGAAGGCTTGCTTCTTGTGGGCAGCATGGTCAGAGTAAGCCTCATGTATGTGCAGGCCACCACTGGAGACCCTTGCTTTCTTTGGGCAGCCATTGCCCACCAGGAGAATCAGACAAACAAACCCCTGTGTGCTTGTCACCATTGTGGAAATCCTGGTGTTGGCACACATGCTGAGAAGCAGCAGCCCCACCACCACACATCCCTGGCCATCAGAGAAGCCTCAGTGTAGCTGCACAGGTCTGGAGGAGCCTTCCCCTACTCTGATACCTCCCTGGGAACCTGGGGTCAGAGAAAACCAGATGCCTGTCTCATTCCCCTACACCACAGAGGGGCAGCCAACATGAGAAGTGTCTGGGACCCCCCACCAGCTTGTTGTGCGGAACATAGTAGAATGGCAAGACAAAGAAGCAAAAGACAGCCTCAGACCTCTAGCCCACACAGTACAAATGTGGGAGATAAGCCATGGAAGAAAATGGAAGTCACACTCTTGAAAACTCTGAGGGATAGCAACAAGTAAAGAAACAACTTCATGAGACCATAAAAGTAATCAGATCAGAAATAATGTCTCAGATAAAAGAAGAAATGAAAAACATAATAAAAGAATTGTTTAGCATATCTAAAGAAGACACAGATACAAAAGAGGAGAATAGGAAAATGATGGAAAGCTTCACTGAACAATATAGGAAGGAATTACAATGCATGAAACAGATTCAAAGAGATATCCAGGAAATTAAAAAGTTGATTTAAAAAAGCTGGCAAAATCACTTAGAAGGGGATTAGAGATAGATTTTCAGACCTTGAAGACAGGATCACAGCTAGTGATCGTGAAAGGAGAGATCTCTTAAAAATAACAAGGGACCAAGAAGCAATTCAATGGCTGCAAGATGATGCAAAGCAAAATAATTTAAGAGTGGTAGGTATCAGTGAAGAAGCAAGGGTCAATGCAAATGAAATGAAAAGGCTATTTACAGAAGTAATAGCAGGAAACTTCTCAAACATGGGTAAAGAATCTGGCATTCAGATAAGTGATGCACATAGAACTCCAACTAGCCATAATTAAAGTAAATCTACACCCAGATATGTAATAGGCAAGATCCCAGGAATTCGGCACTAGAACAGAATATTAAAAGCTGTTAGAGAAAAGAAACTAATCACCTGCAAAGGAAAACCAATCAGAATCACAGCAGATTTGTCAACACAAACCATTAAGGCAAGAAGGTCTGGAGTAAAGTGTTTCAAATCCTGAAAGAAAACAACTTCCAACCCATATTTATGTACCCTAAAAAACTATCTTTCAAAATTGATGGAAAAATAAGGTACTTCCATAGTAAAGAACAGCTGAAGGAATTTATGACCACCAGACCAACCCTAAAGAGAGTGCTGAAGGATATTCTAGAGAGAGATAAAGATGATCATGGTTCCAAGAACAGCAGCCGAGGAAGACACCAAACAGGACAGGAAATTGAATGAAAGGGAAAGGTAGGGGGCCACCAGCAGGACAGCATGGCAGAGATGAACCAGTGTATGCTGGTTATAACCATTAATGTAGATCTCCTCAATTCACCAAAAAAAAAAAAAAAAAAGAAAGAAACACAGGGAGAGTGGATCAACAAACAAGATCCATCAATACACCATATACAATAAACACATTTAACTCAAAAAGAAATTCATAGACTGAAAATCAAAGGACAAAAAACAGTTGTTCTGCGTGACAGAAAACCAGAAAAAAGCAAAGATAACTTGCCCATCAACTGCAGAATGGATAAGAAAGATTTGGTATTTACAATGAAATGCTATCCAGCTATAAAGTAGAATAATCTCAGGCTCTTGTAGGTAAATGAATGCAACTGGAGGTCATGTTCATGGATAAAATGGTTTGAACTCATATGAGTGAATCTTAGAATAAAAAACAGAAGGAGTTATGATCCAAAAAAGCACAATAGGTATTGTGAAATTGATAGGGGAGGAAACACCTAGAAGAGGAGGATGGTAACCACTGTTAATTTCTGATCATCTTGTCTTGAACTCTTGTATTGGTTTCATAATTTTGTTAGGTTTAGTTTGGTTTTGTCTTTTTTTGTTACATTTTACTGTACTTGATGGTATGGACAGCTATTTTGAACATAATAGAATGTATTATGGTAACCATTGTTAGTTTTCCATTATTTTGTTTTGAAGTCCTGTAACACTTTCATTCTTTTGTTTTATTGGTTTTATTCTGTTTGATTTTATTATGTGTGATGGTCTGAACAGCTATTTTGAAGAAAATGAGACATTGTGGTAGATGATTTCCTACCATCTTGTTGTGAAGTCCTAGAATGCTTTAATTTTTTGTTTTGATTGGTTTTATTCTGTTGTTTTATTTTATTTTATTATATGTGATAGTATGGACAGCTATTTTGAGGAAAATGAGACATTATAGTAACCATTATTCATTTCCTGTTTTGTTTTGAATTCCTGTCATGCTTTCATTCTTTTGTTTTGATTGATTTTAGTCTGTTTTCTTGTATTTGATTTTATTATATGTGAAGGTATCGACAGCTATTTTGAAGAAAACCAGAGGTATTATGGTAGCCATTGTTGATTTGGTGTTGTCTTATTGTGAAGTCCTGCAATGCTTTCAGTATTTTTCTTTGATTGATCTTATTCTATTTTGTTTTATTTAACCTTATTGTGTGTGAAGGTATGGACAATTATTTCAAGGAAAATTATGGTAGCCACTGTTGGTTCCCTGCTATCTTGTTTTGAAGTCTTGTGTTGCTTGCATTTTTCTGTTCTGATTTGCTTTGTTCTGTTCTGTTTTGTATTATTTTATTCTCTTTAAAATAAAAAAATACAAAGAAAAAATGTTTTACTTATTAGTGTTCCTTAACCTATCTGCGTTGGTCCAATAGCTTAGAGCTACTATAACAAAACACAATAGGCTGGGTAGTTTACAAATCATAAAAATTTATTCATCACAGTTCTAGAGGCTGAGAAGTCCAAGTCAAATCTCTATGAGGTCTGATGTCTACTGAGGGTCCACTTCCTAGTACATAGACAGCTGTTTTTACTGTGACTCACAAGACAGAAGGGAAAAGAAAGTTTTCTAGCATTTTTTTTGAAAGTACACTGATTCCACTTAATAGATCTCTACCCTATGATTCAGTTACCTCTCAAAGGCTCCACCATTGGTTTCACATTAGTGATTAGATTTCAAAGTATAGATTTGGAGATTCATTAATATTTACTTTATAGCAGTATCCATAAAACATGTTTAAAGAGAATATGTAATTTCTATGATGCAAAATATGAAAGCATTCTCAATGTCCATTAACAAGCAAATGTAGAAATGTAGAAATGTAGAAATAAATTCTGTTATAATGGGAGACTGTGCAACAAGCAGAAAAAAATAATGAATTTCTATGTATCCAAAATGAGGAATCTCATAGACTAAACTAATGAACCAAAAAGGACAAGTTACAAAAGAGTAAATCCAGCATAATGACATTTAAATATGGTTTAAAATATGAAAAATAGGGCCAGGGTTATAGCCTAGCAGCACTGCACTTGCCTGGCAAGTTCTAGGTCCTGAGTTTAAGTCCTGGTACCAAAAAAAGAAGAAAAATCTTTAAAAATGCAAAAGAAACCATATCCTGTTTATGAATTTATATGTGTAACAAGAACATAATACATACTTACCTGCTCATATGTCAATAAACAAATAATTCCCAAATGGTAACTGCCTTGTCACTAAAATACTCAGCAATATAAATTCTTAATTAGGCCTGTAGGAATAAATGATGTTACAAAAACCATACACAAGATGATTATAAAAAGAGTGGATTGTAAATGGTAGTGGCAGCTAAATATCTAGAATCTTTAAAATTTATTTTTTCAATTGTACATAAGAATCCAACTAAATGCTATTAAAATATACTGAACACATATTTAAAAATGCTACAAGCACATTTAAGTAAAATTGTAGAATAAATCGAAGCATGATGGTATAGCAGAAAGAGACGATTTGCTCAGATTAAATTGAAATCCTGATTGTGTTGCTGGCTATGTGGCCTTTAGCAAGTCATTTATCTCAACCTTACTTTCTTTACTTGAAATAACCTTCAGTTTTCTTATTTGTAAAATTTCTGGTTAACCATATTCCAGAAAGTTTTATGCTTGTTTTTTGTGTGTAAGCACACTATGGGCTCTATAAATGGTACGTGATCATGAAGAAGAAATTAGTAATAAAATTATTAATGATACATCAGCAAGATGGCAGGATAGGACTGAACAATGCATAGATAGATGACATACCAATTTAGTAACTTGTCACAAATAAAATACTTTCAAAAATGTTAAGCAAAACAGATGAGAGATGACAGTACTTGATTGTAGCATTGAAGAAGATGTGAAGTATAGTTTTAAATTTCCCACCCCCTCTCTCCTAACTCTAAGCAGCACAGTGTCAGGAGAGATATCCTGTGTTTGGGGAAAAGATAAGAAAGTGAGCACTGGATTTTACATAGACTCCAAAATCAGATTCCCCATAAGAGTCAGACCCCCTATGGCTTTAGGCTGGTACCCATAAAGTACCTTCTAAGATTACACTGGCACCCAATGATAAAGTCAGACATTCCAAATGGATAGTGAGTTTTGATGGACTGGCTGCATGAAGAACCCACTCTAATACTCCAGCATGAACAAAACCAGACTTATTTAATTAACTATAGTTAATGGTTTTTTGAAATACTATACATAAGGACATTGATAGAGAACCAGGAAAGACCAGTGAACAAGAAGTTTATGAATGGGGTACTGATGAGTTGGTTAAAGTAGTTAAGAAAGATTGTATCATGTCATATAAATTAAATGGATTTTGGGTTAAAACTAAAAGGTGTAAAAATATTTTCAAATATATCTAAAAACTTCATCAACTTACCGCAGCTCTACTATCTTTGCTCATTTCCTTTTCTTTTTTTTAAATTTTATTTAAGGAGAAAACAAATGCAGAGAAAGGGTACAAGTTATACAGATTTACAGAAAAAAACAGTAGGAAATCACTAGTTAATGGATTACATATTGTCATCTTAGAAATAATTGTTCAAGTCACAAAATTAAAGCTTGTAAAGTGGACATTCCAACAGTGAGACTGCAAACAGTTCTGTTCAATGATCCAACAAAACTCAGTGATATCATTATCTATCTTATACACTTAAATATACATGCAGTTATATCGTTTAGAGCACTTTCTTTTCCTCTCTTTTGTACAATGACAATTACACATTTTGGGTTTTGTTGCTCCCACAGTTCTTATTCCTTTTTTGGAAGAGAGTAGAACCAAAAGTGACATAACAGAACAGAGTCAATCAAATCAAAAGGGTGGACATAATAGATAATGTAAAAGCATAATACAAGGTGATCAACAATGGTTACCATAATGCCTCCCGCTATCTCTAATAGAATTGCCTATATCACTAGTTATAATAAAATTGAACAAAACAGTAAAGAACAAAACTGACAAAACCAAAACATTGGAGACATTATAGGTCTTCAAAAGTAGATAATAGTCAACGAGAATGGGCGTCATAATGAATCTCACTATCTTCACAGCTGTTGCCTAAACTTTCTAACCTGGTACTATCAAGCAAAACAGAATAGGGGGACATCAGTCAATGAGAGTAATACAGGGCTTTAAATCAAGATAATGGAAAGTCAAAGTGGGTTACTATAATGTATCCTGCTATTTTTTATTTATTTTTCCCTTAATTAAAAGGATAAAAATAAAGAAGTAAATAATGAAGTGGAGATTGAAATAAAAGAGGGCATAACAGCAAAACAGCGCAGATCAAAACATAACCATTTAAGCAGAATAGTGTTTCACCACAAGATAATCCTGACATAAAAGTAGTTACCATATTGTCTCTTTCCTTGAAATATTTGAGTATAACTTCGTATACTGTAGCATCAAATATATCAAAACAATGTAAAGCCATTTAAGAGAATGACGGCATTACAGGGTATTTAGAATCAACTAACAGAAAATGAACAATGGTTTCTGTATAATCTCCTTGTGTTTTGCTTATACTATCACACATAATAAAATCCAATAAGATACAACCTGTTTAGACCAATGAAGCCAGAAGAACAAAAGCTTGATGAGACTTCAAAACAAGATGATACTAAATCAGTATTACCTATTAAGACATCATTTTCTCCAAAATAGCTGTTCCTATCATCCAATCTTCTCTGCCTCATTTCTGCTGAGCTCTTTTTCTGTCATTAGTTGTCAGTTTGTCTTCTTCATTTTGTTTTCTACTCCATTCATTGTGGCCTCTCTGCCACTATTTCTGGATTCTTTGTATTTTTCTTTTGTAGAATATCTTGCAGTATTCTCTGTAGAGTTGAATTGGTGGTTGCATATTCCCCTAGTTCCTCTTTATCCTGGAAGCACCTTGTTTTTCCATCAATTTCCAGGGATAGTTGTGCAGTATATATCAATCTTGGCTGGAGATTATTATCTTTCAAAGCTTGAATTATTTCCCCCCACGCTCTTCGTGATTTGATGGTTTGTGCAGAGAAATCTGCTGTAATTCTGATTGGTGTTCCCTTGTAAGTGGTCTGTTTCTTGTCTCTGACAGCTTTTAATATTCTGTTCTTGTATTGAATTTCTGGAATTTTAATTATTGTATGCCTGGGTGTTGCTCTGTTTGGGTTGTGGGTGGCTGGGTTCCTGTATGCTTCATACAACTGAGTATCTTTACCTTTTGCTAAATTAGGAAAATTCTCCTGGATTATTTCTGTGAGTAGCTTTTATAGTTCATTTGTTTGTGTTCCTACTTCTTCTTTTATGTTCTTAATTCTTAAGTTAGGGATCCTCTTATCATCTTCTAGTCTTTGTATTATTGCTGTTTGTTTCTTTGTTACTTTTAAGAAGTTTTTCATTTCATTCTCCCATATTACAAATCTGCCCCCAAGTTCAGATAGTCTGTCCTTAGTTTCTTTCAAGCTGTTATGCCAGTTTTCGATAGAGTTTTTAGTTTCTTGGTAGTCTCTTTGAACCTGCTTCACATATTCTATGCTTTCTCTATTGTCTCCATCAAACAATTCTCCCCTCTTTTTCTGTTCTTCCATTCCACCATCTGTTTTTTCTTGGGTGGTGCTTAGCATTTCTCTAACTTCTGCTTATTTCTAGCTTCAGGTCATTAATAACTTCATTCCTGAACTCATCTATGAGGCTCTCTAGATGGTGCTTTATGTCTATTGGTGTGGTGTCCGCTATTGCCTGTTTCTCAGGATTGGGGGCTGAAGGGCCTTTCTTGTTGCTCCCTCTTCCCATATTCTTTGTTCCTTATATATGCAAGTGTATATAGGAGGCCCAGCTTCCCTCCCTGTCAGCCACAGCCTGATCGAATTGCGCCGGCTAGGTGTTCCCGCCCACCGCAGCACACCAGGAAGTTGCAGACCAGGCAACCTATGCGGGGCCCGCCCCTCCAGGCCACCCTCAGGCTCTGGGATCTGGGTTGTGCTAGCCTACTGGGTCTCAGCCAGCTGCGTCACGTAGGCTAGGCACTTCTCACCAATCCCACTTGAGAGGGGGATATGTGGCTGAAGTCGCTGCAGCACCCTGTTCCCGCAAGTCTGCCCAGTCCCAGAATGTCATCCGCTGGAGTCTCCTAAACTGTGGTAGAGTGTCAGTTTCTCTCACTCACCTCACTGCAAGTCAATGCATAGCTTCCCGCCTGTCCTGTTTTCAACTCCATTCGCCGATTCCTGTTCTCAGAGCTTCTGCGCGTCTCTCTCCCTGCCGAGCCGATGTAGACGCAGCCGCCGCGTGGCGGGAAACCCAAATCGCGGCTTCCAATGGCGCGGGCTCCAGCTTCCATACTGAGGCTTTTCTGTTCCTGTTATAGCACCAGGATTGCATTCCAAGTTGGTTTCTCTCAGCCCAGTTCATTCTTGGGTCACCGGGACATATCTCCTCCTGCTTATGATTCCTTACTCAGCACCATTCCTGAATTCTAAGCTGAGTCTTTCAGAGAGCCTCTGTAGCTGCACTATCTGTCCGCCATGTTCTCCCGGAAGTCTGCCCATTTCCTTTTCAATTACTGCTTCCTCTGTTTGCAATTTTCTTCTCCAAGATTTTTACAGGCTTTACTCTTCATTTTACTAAGTTTTTGCTTAAATACCACTTCTCAGAAAGGGCTTCTTTGTCCTAATAATTAACCTTGATTGTCAATTTGATTGGCTTGAGAGATATCTAGGAAATTAGTGAAGTACACTTCTATGTGTCTGGTAGGTTATGGGAGCATGATCCTGGGGACTATAGCTGGCCCCTGAACTTTCTTTCTGGATATCCTTACTATGTTCTCTGCTTACCGAATGTCATGAGGTGTACAGTTTACTTCCACCATGCTCCTCCACTGTGATATTTCTACCTTGCAGCCTGCCAACCTTAACTGAAACCATGAGCCCAAATAAACCTTTTCTTCTTTAAAGTTATGTAAATCGAGTACTGGTTATAGGAATGAAAAGCTAACTATTGCAGAGCTCCTCCAAAATAATACTGTCTTAGTCTACTAATGGCATTATAACAAACCACCACAGTATGCATAACTTTCTTTCTCATTGTTCTGTAGTCTATGAAGTCCAAGATCAATGTCTCTGTAGAACTGGTGTATGGTGAGAGCTTCTCTCTGCTTCCAAGATGGTTCCATTGATGGCTGTATTCTCTGGAGACCAGGACCACTGGCCACACAACACAGAAGGGACAAAAGGGCAGGAGACAAGTCCCTTCAACCTTCAAAATATTCATAAGCATACTAATCTCATTCATGGGTGCAGAACCTTCACCTCTTAAAGGCTTCTCCTAATACAGTTGCACTGGGAATTAAGTTTTAACATAAATACAAGAGGGCTTACTATCATTCACACCATAGCAAACCCTGTAATTGTCTTTTGCTTTACCTGCTTGATTTTCCTTTGTAACATTTACTGATTTTCTCTTATAGATAACTAAACACTTTGAAAAAAGTAGTTTTTCTTGAAATAATTTTTTGGACTTGCTTTGTTTCATTGTGGCATAGAGTCTAAAATCTAGGTTAATTTGGTCATTTCATGAACTATATTGGTTTAAATAAATAAGCATATATAAACAAGAATTTAAAAAAGAGATTAAGTATTGTTTAAAGGAGTTTTTTTTTTAAATTTAAAAATGAGACAGTACCCTGTGCTAGGCTGCTGTTATACATAAATTTCTTATGATTTCTAGAAAATGCTTCAATCTGTTCTGTCTTTATGGAGTTCAAAAACTAATGACCCTTGTGAAAATTATTTCATAAGCACATTTGGAAAATAAACAATTAAAGAGTTTGGGCTTGAGAAAAAGTTAAGGCTAAGTATGAAAAGACAAAATTTTGAAGCTCTTTAAAGGAATATAGGAGAATATATTTATAAAAATATAATAGGAAGCCAGGCACAGTAGCATATTCCCCTGGAAAAGCTGAGGAGGGAGAATCACATAAGCCCAGAAATTTGAAATCAGACTGTACAACACAATGAAAAACTATCTCAAAACAAATAAAATAAAAACAACAAAAAAGTGGAAAATGACATAGAATGAGACACATAACCCCATTCAATAAATAGGAGATTTATAATTTTTTAAAAAAGACAATCCAGTAGAATAATGACCAAGAAATTTGAACCAGACTCTATAATGATGATATTGTTGATGATGATGATTCACAAATGGCCAATAAACATACAGATAATTATTAAAATAATGCAAATTAAAAATACAATAAGCAAACACTCATCAACTGGACTCATAAAAATACTACAGTATAAGTTTGTGCAAAAATATGGAAAAATGTGAAATCATTGCTGTTGGAAGTTTAAGTTGATACATTCACTTTAGAAGCAGTTTGGTAATAATTATGTAGAAGAATTGTATTCCCTGAAATTCTGTGATTTGTATCTCAGAAGTGTATCTTAAAAAATCCCATGTATATCTGAACACACATACAAAAGTATTCACAGGCACCCTGTTTTTAATAATCCAAACAGGAAATAACCCAGATGTCTATTAGCTTAAGAACAGAATATTTTATGACATAAGACCCAATGGAATACAGCATTATATAGCAATAACAATGGACAAACTAACACTACTCTCTACAGTACAGATTAACCCTATGAACTTAATGTAATGTGAAAGAAGAAAGATCCCAAGGAATATACAAAGTATTATTCAATGTGTATAACATTCATAAGTTAACTAAACTATGTATTTTAGGGATACATCTAGGCATGACAAAATTTCATTATTATTTTATTTATTTATTTAATTTTGTGTAGTGCTAGAGATTGTAACCCAGGGCCTAGTACATTCAGGCAAGAACTTTATCACTGAGCCACATCCCTTGCCCACAGACATGGTAAAAGTTAACAGCAAAAATATGATAATCATAAAACTCAGGACAAAGATTTCTTCTAGAAGTAATAAAAGAGGATTTAGGAAGAGACAAAGAACAATTCCAGCTTTCGTTTTCCTACTATTTGTATTGTATTTTTCCAAAATGTAAGAGTGGAAGTAGGTTTTTTTTGTGAGAAAGGCAGAAACTATTAACTCCATGTTACTGACTTTAAAGCTCATGGTTTCACAGTGGTTTTCAGGGGTTAAGAGAGATATATCTGTTATTCGTGGATAAAGGAATCACATGCTAGTCTTCATAGGAGTCCTAGGAAGCAGCTTAATGAGCAGTCATGACTTTTCTTTAAAAAGCAACATATATAGAAATTAAGTTAGTACGTGTACTATGAACAAAGGCTGAAAATATCACTCCCTAGAGACTTGTTCAACTCAAAGTGTTATTTCTTATTCTAATATGAATTTCTAAAACCTAAAGTTATTCTTGAAAGTTGGAAACACTATTTCCAAAAATGACTGCCTCAGTATACAAAAAATGTTTACTAAATTGAATGTTTGCAGAAGAGAGCAGGCAAGTACCGCGGTGAAGGGCTCTGGCTTGACGGAGAAAGCTGATCTAAGTACAGGGTTTATACATCCTTTCCTTCTTATATAAAAAGACACATTCTATCTTCCTCAGTATTTTTGAAGCATTATCATATAGAAGACTGAGATTTTCATATGTATCCAAAATTTACACTTAAAAATATTTTTATTAATTCAACAAATATCACTGTACACTTGCTGTGTGTCAAACAGTGTGTTAAGTGACAGCAAAACAGCACATGAGGGTAGGAATTAAAATAGGACTAACTGATTAATTAACATCACAGTTGTGATATGTGGCAAAGAATTGATACAAACGTGGTGGTGCTTACCTATAATTCCAGCATTCTGAGAGGCTATACCAGGAGGCACACAAGTTTGAGTCCAATTTGGGCAACTTGGTGAATTAGCAAGAAAAAAAATTAAGGTATGGGAAAGCAGCTCAGTGCAAAAGCCCTGGGTTCAATCCCAAGTACTGCCAAAATTTTTTTTATAAAAAAAGAATTGATACAAACCTTTAGAAGTGCATAAAGCTGAAGGCTTGATTGTGATAATTCTAAAGTTAATTTGGTGAAAGATAAAAGGAAACTGAGAAAAGAGCTTCCTAGGTTTATGTACTATCATGTACAGAGACCCCGTTGAAGAATAAAGTAAAGAAATAAAAATGAAAGCAAGTCATTTATGACTGGAAATGGTGGGTTAAGGAATAAATCATACAATATGAAGCTGAAGTGTCAGTCTCTCAGCAGAGAGACTGTGAAGAACTGGTAAGCCAGGGTAAGCAGTTTATCTTTATCCTATAATAAAAAGTCAATAAATTTTAGTTATCAACCCCAAGAATTTAATGACATTTGTCTTAGAAAGATTATAAAAATTCAGGATTTGTGGCTAAGCATATAACATAGTTTGGAGAAGGAATGTCCCCCAAGGCTCATGTATTAAAGGTTTGGTCCCCAGACTGTAGTGAAGTTGGGAGTTATTAGAGGCTTTAACAGGTTGGAGAGTAGAGAAAATATTCCCATCCCTTGAAGCAAGCTCTTTAAAAGAATAGTATGACCTAAACTCCTTCTCTTCTACTTTCTTTTACTGAACCATGAAGTAAATGGGTTTTGCCTCACTATGCCCTTCCCTACATGAAATGCTGCCTTTCCAAAGACCCAAAAGGCATGTGTCTGTCCAACTATAAAAACCTCAAAAGCTATGTGGGAATATATATTTTTCCTATTCACAACTTTCTTCAAGTTTTTTGATACATTAATGGAAATCTGACTAATATAAAAGCTATTCAGCAATAGAATGGGTCACCTAACTGTGTCCCTTTGTTGTGAATAATCAAGTAGAGGCTGATAATCATCTTTCAAGAATGCTACATAGAGCTACTATCAGTGACACTTCCCTCCAATAACAACTCAGTCTGGGAAGCAGCAGCCAGCCCTGTTCCTTTGCACACATCAGCTGCCATCTGGGATTCTTCTCACTAGTAACCAGCACAGGGTGGTAAAAGCAGCAGCCAGCCCCAACCTAGTGACCACCTAATGGCCATCATTGGCTGCCCTTAGCCAGTACTGGCCAGGAGAACCACCTACTCATGCTTTGGAGAAATTGTAGCCAATGCAAGAAGTGCCTGGGAGTATATTACATGCTTGTCTGAAAAACACAGAAAAATGTCAAGATGAAGAAAAAGGCAGTCTCTGGCCTCAAGCCCATGCAGAGCAAGTCCAGGAGATGCAAACATGGAAGAGACTGGGAGCTGCACACCTGAAGTTGCTGAAGCTATGGCAACTGGAATAAAGAAACAACTTCATTAGGCTCTAAAAGAAATTAGAACAAAGATACTATCTCAGGTAAAAGAAGAATTGAGAAACATAACAAAGAATTGCTGAACATCTCTAAAGAAGGAATAGGTAAAAAATAGAGGAGCATAGGAAAATGAGGAAGACCTGGAGTGAATAATACAAGAAAGATTTGGAATGCAAGACTCAAAGAGATATCCAGGAAATTAAAAACTCCACTGAAAGCTGGCAAAACTGCTTGAAAGAAACTGAAGATAAATTATCAGACCTTGAAGACAGGTTTGCAGCTAGTAATCATGAAAAGAAAGATGTATTAAAAATAACAGAAAAACAGGAAATAATTCAATGGCTGCAAGATGACACAAAGAAAAACAATTTAAGAGTGACAGGCATCAGTGAAGAAGCAAGGGTCAACACAAATGAAATAAAAATACTATTAACTTCCCAAGCATGGGAAAAGGACATGACATACAGATAAATGATGCATATAAAACTCCAGATATCCGTAAAAAATAAAGACATATAATAATCAAGATCCCAAGAATTCAGTATTAGAACAGAATATTAAAAGATGTTAAAGAAAAGAAACAGATCACCTGTAAAGCAAAACCCATCAGAACCATGACAGACTTCTTTACAAGCTACAGATTAACTCTAACCACTAACCAGCATAGGCTGGGAAAAGCAGCAGCCAGTCCCACATCAATGCACTTAATGACCACCATTGGATACCCACAGAAGAGTGACTCACTTTATAAAGTATATCAAATGCAATACCAGTGGTCTAAAATATGTAGTTTATGAGTCAGGTTTTTCTCTCAGTAAGTGCAGTAATGGTGGCATAGAAGCTCATGAATGTGGGGATGGCTGCTTTTTCTTCTGGTCCATGCTCCAAAATTAAGTTTTAACTAGAATTTTATGGTGTTTTTTTAGGAAAACACAACATTTCCAATGAATAATCCATTTTCAGTTTGTACTGCAATCAGGGAGTGGTATGTCCATTGCCAAGGCACATACAGAGCATAAGCATTGGGGAAAGAACACTAGAATCAAAGATAACTCTTAGAGCACGCAGGAAGAGACCAGAGAAAGATCAAGAAGAACTCCAAACTGGTGCAAAGCAAAGATCATTTTCTTAGCTTCATTGGCGAAGTGTTCTCTCCTTTAGTAAAGGAGGAAATGGAAGCAGGTAATTAGAATATGTATTTTAGTTCAAGTAAATGTGTATGTTTAAACAGTATTGAAGAAAAATATATAGTTCTTATTGTATTAATTGCTAATAATTAAATTATTAAAATTAATATTTCACAGAGATATTAAAAACTAGTAAGTTACTATCCTTAAGTACAAAGATTAATGTCTTTGGATACCATATTTATAAATTATATCACCTGAACTGTTACCTACAGATAATATAACCGTATCTGTAGTTAACCCTAAGTAAACTAATGCCTGCTTTATTACCATTGCCAAAAAGAAGACAGGAATACTACTTAAGAAGCATAATCTTAGGCTCATTTCTACTAAGTATTATATGTGTTATACTAGTACCATCTTCTTCATAGAGTAACTGCGTGAAAACTGATGCTATGTGAAGAATGCCTATGTGACTTCCAATTCCTAGGAGTCCTCCTATTTGTATAATTGCCATCCTGAAGTTCCTCAGTCCTCAGGCTCTTCTTGTTTCAATGTCTAATTCTTTTTCATCCTATCATGTCTCCTATATTCAATCAAATCCTTAATTCATTCCATTTTTGAATCTCTTTTCTATTTGGCCATTATAATTTTGGATTCTAATACATTGCTTAAAATGACAAATTAATATTATATGTCTGTAATTTTAATGTCTTTTTAAAAAAATCTTTTTGAGACAGAATCTCCTATGCAGTTCAGGCTGGCCCTGAGTTCACTTTGTAGCCCAGGCTGGTTTTGAATTGACAATGATCCTCCTGCCTCAGCCTCCCAAGTTCTAGGATTACAGACATGCACCACCACACCTAGCTTCTGTTTGCAATTTTAATGTTCATTCTCTCTGTACCATTATCAAAGTCATTAGGGACCATACAAAGAATCAGGCCCAAGATCAGCTCTGGTTGTCAAAAGACCATTTATAGAAGATTGACTCACTTTATAAAGTATATCAAATGCAATACCAGTGGTGCAAAATATATAGTTAATGAGTCAATTTTTTCCTCTCTGTAAGTGCAGAAAAATAATAGAAATGTGGCAGGAAGTAAACATGCATCAGCTCAGTTACAGGTCTTGCTTAGAAATATGCTCATTGTTATTGTCTATTCATGTGGCAATTTTGGAATTACTTTTGTTTTAAAACACATAATACAACCACAGGAAATCTCTTGCCTTTTTTTATTTAACATGTCCACAGAAAGCAGATACTCATATTCAGATATTTACTTTATGTTAAATATACCAAATATTTTATATGATCATTACTAAGTACATAATATGGACCTGTCAATGGCCCTTGAAGTTTATAGAAAATAACTATAAAAGTATAAAGCCTAAAAGCTCCTGTAGGTAAAAATAAAAATTGCTGTTTTGTTTTATTAATAAGTATAGTCTAAATGGCCCCCAAACTCAAATTCACTTAAAAATGACAGTTACCTTACAAAGCTAGTTTTTCTTTCCTTGTCTCATTTTCATTTTTTTCATCACAGAGAAGAAAATACTGTAAACAGATATTTAACTTAAGATGGAGATAATGGTTCAAGATCAGTTTTGTGGCCACTGTAATAAGCGAGGTTGGAATGAATGAGTAAACTCTTTATCTACCCACCAAGACCAGTCCTTTTGCAAAACTCTCACAGCCGTGCTTTTTTATCTTCAGATATCTCTCTACTTCCTCATAACAGCATATATCTTCCATTGATTGTTTCTCATTCTGTCTACTTCACACAGCCACAACCTAGAAAGGGTTAACATCTCTTTTTTAAAAATTTTTAATTTTATTGGAGCATGTATGCACTATCAATAAATGATTATATTCCTCATGGGAAGTTATTACATGTACATTACACATCTTAATTTGTTTTCAGTGTGTCTCCATCCCTCCCTTCAGCTCATGCAAAAGATCTATTTCCTTATTTCCTATTATCTATCTTTTATTTTTTTACATATTTACATTTTATGGTTATTTATGTTAGAGAAATTATGTGATATTTATCTTATGTGTCTAATTAACTTAGTATTATGGTCTCAAGATGTATTGATTTTCCCACAAATGACTCAAATTTTCCTTCTTAGTAGAGTAGTACTCCACTGTGTATAAACACTACATTTAAAAAAAATCCATTCATGTGTTAGTTGATGTACAGCCTATTTTCAAGAAATAGCTATTATAAATTATGTTGGTATAAACATAGGTACGCATGCATCACTGTAATATCATGTCTTTAACTATTTTGGGATGATACCTAACAAGAGAATAACTGTGTCAAATGGGAATTCTATTTTAGTTTTTCAAGAAACCTCTCTGCTGATTTCCATACTATTTGTACTAGTTTACAGTCTCACCAAAAATTTAGAAGTGTTCTATCTCCCTAACCCCCCAAGATCTAATAAGCATTTATTATTATCTGATTTCTTGATGAATATCATTCTGGAGTAAGGTGGAATCTCAGTGCTGTTTTAATTTGCATTTATATATTGGCTATAGAAGTTTAAAATTTTAAAAATGTACTCACTGGCCATTTGTAATTCTTCTGAAAAGTGTCTACTTATTTCAGTTACCCATTTTATGTTAGGCCTTTTATTTCAGGGGATTCCTTAGTTACTTTTTTCTTGTTGCAGAGACAAAATACCCAGTGCCAAAGTAACAAAGAAAAGGTTTATTTCCTTTACAGATTGTGGAGGTTTCAGTCCATAATCAACTGGCTCCAAGGCAGGGTAGTATGGCACAGGACCAACAATTCAAGGCAGCAGAAGACAGCAAAAGCAAAAACAGCAAAAGGGGGTTGGGGGTTCAAATCTCGATTCCTCTCCTATGTATGCTCTCCACCCTATAGTAGGTCCTTTGCACCCAAATCATCTCCACACCCCACTCTTGCAGAATCAGGATGTTTACAGAGTGAAGGCCCCGGTCCCGTCTAAATTTCTCACGTTGACACAGTGACCAACAACCTACAGTGGTAAGGGTATGTTCTGTACACCACAGGATATAGAACTACTGAGTTACTTAGTTAAGCTTTTAGACTTCTCAAGTTAACACAGTGTATCAACCATAACTGGGGGGTGGGTCTAAGGTTTTGAATTCTTTATATATTTTAGACATTAGTCCTCTATGCTAGTAGGAATATCTGGAAAATATTTTTCCCATTATATAAGTTGCACTTCACTCTGTTGCTATTTCTTTTGCTGTGTAGAAGCTTTTTAATTCGATATGACTTCATTTGTTGCTTGTTACTGTTTCTTACACAGTTTGAGTTCTGTTCAAAAAGTCTTTGCCTAGCCTATGTCTTGAAGTTTTACATATTACAGATTAAGTGTTTCTGTTTTAACATTTAGATCTTTGACCCATTTTTATTTTAGTTTACTACCTGGAGAGAAATATGAGTTTATAGTCAATGTTTTGCAGAATGGATAGCCAATTTTGCCAGCACCATTTGTTAAAGACGCTATTTTTCCTCTAGGATATGTTTTTGGTCTCTGTCAAACATTTAATATCTGAATGTGTTGTTACTCAGTATTGCTTTTGGTATTTTTGGTTTCTTCTTGTTTTGTCTGAATTTTGGGATTTATTTTTATATCTGTGAGCAGTGCTAGTGGTATTTTGATTTGAAAGTGTGTCTATTATAATAAAATTGTTTCTTCCTACTCAGGAAAAAGAGATATCATTCCATTTCCAATGTCTTCCTCAATTTTCTTTATCAGAGTACTGTAGTTTTTGTTGAAGTGCTCTTTCACTTCCTTGTGTATTTTAATTCTGAAGAATTTAATTTTTCTTAATGGTATTATAAATGGTATTGTTTTCCTAATTTCTTCTCAGTTGGTTTATTATCAGTGTTAAGTAATGCTATTGATTTTTGTGTGTTGAATTTTTAAATGAAAAAAGAATAAAAATGAAACAGAATTTCAAAACAAAATAATAGGAGATTAACAATGGTTCATATATTGTATGTTGTTATTTTCAAAGTAGTTGTTCAAATTGAAAGAGAGACATAAAAATTGATCAAACAATAAAAGCACAAACTACTCTTTTTGATGAACTAATAGGGATTAGAAGTATTCCTTTTTCCCCACATCCCACCAACATTTGTTATTGCTTGATTTTATGATGACAGCCATTCTTTCTGGAGTGAGATGGATCTCAATGCTGTTTTAATGTACGTTTCTCAAATAACCAGTGATGTTGAACATTTTTCATGTATTTATTTACCATTTATATTTCTTCATTTTAGATGTGCATGTTCATCTTAGACACCCATTTTTGAATGGGGAGGCCTGAGATTTTTCAAATTTTGTTTATTCTAGAAATGAGTTCTTTGTCTGAGAGACAGTTCACTAAAAGTTTTTCCCATTCTGTGGATTTTCTTTTCACTCTGTTGGTGATCTCATTTGATGTACAAAAACATTTTAATAAGATGAGATCCTAGTTGTTGATTCTTCGTTGTATTTCCGAGGAATGTAAGGGGCATCACAATCCCAGATTTTAAATTATTATTTTATCATTTTGTCTGCATCTTCTAATCTGTTCTACCAATTGTCAGTTTTTTTGCCAGTGCCATACTGATTTTATCACAGTAATTTTGTAGTATAATTTAAAGTTTGGAATTGTGATGCTCCATGCCTTCCCTTTGTTGCCAGGAATTGCCTTTACTATTCTAGGTCTTTTCTGGTTCCAAATGAATTTTAGGAATGTTTTCTTTAGCTCTGTGAGATATACTAATGGTGCTTTTGGGGGATATTGAATTAAACCTGTATAATATTTTTGGAAAAATGGTGATTTTCTTTAATGATATTTAAAAGAAATTTTTATTTAAAAAAAGATTAAGATTAAAAGAGGAGTTAACCAAAAAGGCCAGAAAAGAACAATTTAAGCAACATGGTGTTTCACCACAAGACAACCCAACATAACAGTAGCTACCATAGTGTCTCTTTCCTTGAAATGTTTGAGTATACCTTCATACACTATAGTATCAAACATAACAAAAAAGTATAAAACCATTCAAGAGAATGAAAGTATTATGGGATATTCAGAACCAACTAACAGAAAATGAACAATAGTTACTATATTATCTCCTTGTCTGTAAAAAATTTTGTTTATACTATCACATATAATAAAATCCAATAAGATAAAACATGATAAAACCGATAGAGACAGAAGAACAAAAGCTTGGTAGGACTTCAAAACAGATGATATTAAATCAGCACTAGCTATTATAATGTCTTATTTTCTTCAAAATAGATGTTCATACCATCACAGACAATAAAATCAAACAACTCAGAATAAAACCATTCCAACTAATGAATGAAAACATTATAAGGCTTCAAAGCCATATAATGGGGAATCATGATTACCACATACTTTTATGTATTCTTATCATTTCTTACACTAGGAAGACTATTCGGTATTTATACATGCGAGTTTGATTTATTTCACTTATGAGAATGCTCTCAAGCTGTGTCCATTTATTTATAAATATCTCAATGTGATCATACTTTATAGCTGAGTAGTACTCCATTGTATAAAAATACCACAACTTTTTTTCATTCCTCAGTTGATGGACACTTAGGTTATTTCCAAGATCTGGCTATTACAAATTGTGCTGCTATAAACATGGGTGCACATATATCACTGTGGTATGATGCTTTCAGCTCTTCTGGGAATATGCCTAGAAGTGGTATAGCTGGGTCAAATGGGGCTTCCAGTCCCGGCTTTCTGAGAAATCTCCAGACTGACCTCCACAATGGTTACACTAGTCTACACTCCCACCAACAGTGCATGAGAGTTCCTTTTTCCCCACAGTCTCTCCAGCATCTGTTGTTGGTAGTTTTCTTGATCCTGGTCATTCATTCAGGAGTGAGATGAAATCTCAGTGTGGTTTTAATTTGCACTTCTCTAATGACTAATGATGATGAACATTTTTTTTCATGTATTTATTTGCCATTTGTATTTCTTCATCTGAGAATTGTGTATTCATCTCTGATGCCCATTTTTGGATTTGATCTTTGAATTTTGGGAGTCTGTTTTTTTAATTCTTTATATATTTTGTACAGAATTCCCTTGTCTGAAGGACAGTTCACTAAGATTTTTTTTCCCAGTTTGTGGGTTTTATTTTCACTATGCTGGAGATTTCTTTTGATGAGCAGAAACTTTTTAATAAGATGTGATCCCAATTATTGATTCTGGGGAGTATTTCCCGTGTAGTTTGATTCCTGTTCATGAATTCTCTATCTACCCCTATGTCTTCACGGTTTTTACCCACTTTATCTTCCAATAAGTTTAGTGTTTCTATTTTAATATTCAGATCTTTGATCCATTTAGATTTTAATTGATAGGCATGGGTCTAGTTTTAGTTTTTGGCATATGGAGAGCCAGTTTTTCCAACACCACTTATTAAAGAGACTGTCGTTCTTCAAGTGAACATGTTTGGCCCCTTTATCAAAGATAAGGTGGTTGAATGTGTTTGTAGTTGTGGCTGTACCTTCTAATCTACTCCACTGATCTTTGGCTCTGTTTTTATCTAGTACCATGTTGATTTTACTACAGTTGCTTTGTAGTATAACTTAAAGTCAGGGATTGTGATACCTCCTGCCTTGCCTTTGCTGCTTAGAACTGTCTTTGCTATTCTAGGTCTCTTCTGGTTCCAGATGAATTTTAGGAGTGATTTCTTTAGATCTATGAGGTACGTTGATTTCATTGGGATTGCATTGAATCTGTATAACAGTTTTGGGAGGATGGCCATTTTCACAATATTTATTCCTCCTATCCATGAGCAAGGAATGTCTTTCCATTTTCTGAGATCCTCTTCAATTTCTTTTCAGTGTATTATAATTTTCCCTATATAGATATTTCACTTCTTTCGTGAGAATAATTCCTAAATATTTCGTATTTTTGGTTGCTAGTGTGAAGGGTGTGGCTTCTCTTATTTCTCTCTCTGTGATTTTGTTGTTAGTGTATAGGAATGCTCTTGGTTTTTTAGCATTGATTTTGTATCTAGCTATATTGCTGAATTTATTTGTTATATCTAGGAGACTTTCAATGAATTTTTGGGGTCTTCTATGTAGAGCATCATGTCATCTGCAAATAATGATAATTTAACTTTCTCTTTTCCTATCTTTACCACTTTTATTTTTCTTTCTTGTCTAATTGCTCTGGCTAGTATTTCCAGTATTGTATTGAACAGGAGCGGTGATAGGAGTCATCCTTGTCTTGTGCTTGATTTTAAGGTAAAGGCCTTCAGTTTTGGGCCATTTAGTATGATACTGGTTGTTGGTTTATCATAGATGGCGTTTATCATATTGAGGTAAAGACCATCTATTCCAATTTTCTGTAAGGTTCTTATCATGAATGAGTGTTGGACTTTATCAAAAGCCTTTTATACATCTATCAACATGATCATGTGATTCTTACTTTTGGCTTTATTGATATGGTGTATTACATTTATTGATTTACATGTTGAACCATCCCTGCATGCTTGGGAAGAATCCCACTTGATAATGGTGTATAATCTTCTTGATAATCTGCTGCATCTTATATTCAGGATTTTTGGATTTGTGCTCATTAGGGAGATTGGCCTGAAATTCTCTTTTTATGTTGGGTCTTTCTCAGGTTTTGGTACTAGAGTAATATTTGCATCCAGGAATGACTTAGGAAGAATTGCTTCCCTTTCAATTTCATTGAAGAGTTTGAGGAGTGTCGGCCTTAAGTCTTTGTATTTCTTGTAGAATTCCACAGTGAATCCATCTAGGCCTGGGCTCTTCTTTGTAGGTAAGGACTTAATTACATTTTCAATTTCATTAATAGAAATTGTGTTGCAGTTTTACATCTTCTTGACCTAGCTTTGGTACTTCATATGTTTCTAGGAATCAGTCTATTTTTCTGTGTTATCAAACCTATGAGAGTAGAGGTTTTTGAAAGAGGTGTTAATGATCTTCTGTATTTCTACAAAGTCTGTAGTGATTTTGCCTTTTTCATTCCTTATTGCATGAATTTGAGCTTTTTCTTCCCTTTTTAAAAGAAGGTTGTCTAGGAAATTATCAATTTTTTTTATTCTTTCAAGAACCAGCTGATTCCTTGATTCTTTGGATTGTTTTCTTAGTCTCTATTGCATTAATTTCTGCTCTGATTTTTATAATTTCCTCCCTTCTTTTGGCTTTGGGCTTGACTTGCTCTTCTTTTTCTAGATGTTTGAGGTGTATCATCAGGTTATTTATTTGTATTTGTTCTGCTTCCTGCTGTGGGGACTCAGTGCAATAAATTTTCCTCTGAGGACTGCTTTCATTGAATTCCACAGATTCTGGTAAGTTGTATTTGTATTTTTGTTTGCTTGTAGGTATTGTTTAATTTCTTCTTTAATTTCTCCCATGACCCACTGATTGCTCGAGTGTTATTCAATTTCCATGTGTTTGTGAGATTTTAGCAGTTTCTTTTATCATTAATTTCTAGTTTCATGGTACTATGATCTGATACCATGCATGAGATAATTTCAACTCTTGCATTTATTTAAATATGTTTTGTGGATTTGTATATGGTCTATTTTAGAGAATGTCCCATGTACTGCTGAGAACAATGTGTATTCTGGTATTTTTGGATGGAAACACTCTGTATATGTCTATGAAGTCCATTTGTTCACAGGTATGATTCAGTTCTGTTATTTCGTTGCTGATTTTATGTCTGGTTGATTTGTCCCTTGGTGTCAATGGTGTGTTAAGGTCTCCTGTTTTAATTGTGTTATTGCTAATTTGATTTTTTCATTTCTATTAGTACTTGCTTTGCATAAATGCGTGTTATGGAATTTGGTGTATATATATTTAAGATTGTTATCGCTTCCTCTTGATGTTTTCCCCTAACTAGTGTGTAATGACCTTCTTCATCTCTTCTGATCATTCTTGGCTTGACGTTTACATTGTCTGCAAACAGAATAGCTGTCCCTGCTTTTTTTTGGGTTCCTGTTGCATGCAGTATTGTTTTTCATCCTTTGATTGTCTGTCTATGAGTATTCTTTTGGGTTAGATGGGTTTCTTATAGACAGCTTATGGTTGGATGTTGTTTCTTGATCCATTCTGCCAATCTGTTTTTTTTTAATTGGTGAATTGAGACCATTTACATTAATTGTTATATATTGGTTTATTGTTGACATGTTATTTTTCTGCTATTGCATCTTTACCTTTCCATTCTGTTTAATTGTTTGCTTTGCTTAGTGGTTTTTTCCTAAGTGTATCTAAGTGTATCTAAGTTTCCTAAGTTTACTGTCTTTCAGTATTCTTTGCAGGATTGGCTTGGTGATCATGAAGTTCTTCAGCTGTTCTTTGTCATGGAAGTATCTTATTTTTCCTTCAATTTTGAAGGACAGTTTTTCAGGGTACATCAGTCTAGGTTGGAAATCATTTTCCTTTAGGATCTGAAATACTTCACTCCATGCTCTTGTTGACTTTATTGTTTGTGCTGAGAAGTCTTCTGTAATTCTGATAGGTTTTTCTTTATAGGTGATCTGTCTTTTCTAACAGCTTTTAATATTGTATTCTTATGTTGGATTTCTACGATGGTGATCATTATATGTCTCGGAGTAGTTTTATTTTGGTTATGACTATTTGGAATTCTTATGCTTCACTGATCCTGATGTCTGTTTCCATTCTCATGTTTGGGAAATTTTCAGCTATTACTTCTCTAAATATCCTCTTGACATCCTTTATGTTGTCCCCTTCTTTTTCATTTATCCCTATCAGTCTCATGTTGTTTTTCTTTGCATCATCTTGGAGCTGTTGAATTGTTTTTTCTTGATTCCTTGTAATTTTTAAGAGATCTTGCCTTTCCTGTTCACTAGCTGCAATCTTGTCTTTGAGGTCTGAAATTCTATCTTCACTTTTGTTGAGGTGGCTTTGACAACTTTCAATGGAATTTTTTATTTCCTGTATATCTCTTTGAATCTGCTTCATGTGTTCTGTTCCTTATATTGTTCATCTAGGGATTCTATCTTTTTGTTATGTTCCTCTAATTTTTTAACTGTCTTCTTTAGATATGTTCTGCATCTCTTTGATTACTTTTATCATTTCTTCTTTTATCTGGGAGATTATTTCTAGTCTGAATTCCTTTAAAGCTTCTCAGAGTTGCTTCTTTATTTCAGTTGCTATTATTTCAGGTATTTCAGGTGTATGGCATATATTTTCTTCTGTGTACATAGCTACTAAGATTTCTTGGGATGGACTGGAGGTTTGAGATTGTACCTTGGTATTTCATTTTGTCATTTTCCTATATTTATGTGTTTTATGTGTTGTTCCAAGGCTTCCTTTGGGCCTGTTGGAAATTGTCTTCTATGCCCTCATCTCCTAGGACTCTGACTGCCCAGTTTCCTGGATTGAGAGAGGATCACTGGGGTGGCACAGGCAGACCCAAGACCTGCAGAGCTGGTCAAGTGTGGTAGGAAGCTGGGAATTTGGCACTGGCAGGCCCAAGACCTGAGGAACCAGTCAAGTGTGGCAGGAAACTGGGAAGTTCCCTGACTGGTGGGAGTGATGATCTTAAACTCCAGTGGCTTGGGATTGTGCGGGGACTTACCTCTGGCTGCCCAGTTTCCAGGATTGAGGGCCCATGCAGGCCCAAGACCCATGGAGCCAGCCGAGCATGGCAGGAAGCTGGGAAATTGATGCAGGCAGGCCCAAGACCTGCAGAACTGGTCGAATGTGGCAGGAGCTGGGATGGTCCCTGGCCAGTGGGAGCTATGATCTTAAACTCCTGGGATTCGGGATGGTGCAGGGACACTCACCTCTGGCCACCCAGTTTCCAGAATTGAGGGCGCAGGCAGGCCCAAGACCCATGGAGCCGGCCTAGCATGGCAGGAAGCTGCAGAATGGCCATTTTCATAGTGTTAGTTCTTCCTATCCTTGATCCAGGGATATCTTTCTATTGTCCGTTATCCTCTTTAATATCCTTTTTCAGTGTACTATACTTTTCAATATATAGATCTTTTACATCCTTTATACAGTGATTCCTAAGTATTTCATTTTCTTGGATGCTATTTTGAAAGGTATTATTTCCATAATTTCTCTCACAGTGAGTTTGTTGTTTGTATGAAGGAATGTTATTGTTTTTTGAGTTTTGACTGTGTAGCCTGCTATGCTACTGAATTTGCTTGTTAATTTTAGTAGTCTTTTGGTGGAGTTTTTGGGGTCTTCTCTCTAAAGTATCATGTCATCTGCAAATAATGATAATTTAATTTCTTTATTTCCTATTCATATTTCTTTAATTTATCTCTCTTGTCTAATTGCACCGGCTAAAATGTTTGCATATATATATATATATATATAAATTTTTTTTATACCAGGGATTGGACTCATGACTGTGCACTTGCAAGGCAGAACTATATTGAATAGGAGTAGTCACAGTGGACCTCCTTTTCTTGTTCCTGATTTTAAAGTGGAAAATTTCAGTTTTGCCCATTTAGTATGAAGTAGGCTGTTGGTTTGTCATAGATGGGTTTTATCATATTAGGTAGAAACCATCTATTTTGATTTTATGTAGGATTTTTATTATAAATGAATGTTGGCTTTATCAAAAACTTTTTTTCTGCATCTATTGAGATGATCATGTGATTTTTGTATTTACCTCTGTCAATATGGTGTATTGTGTTTATTAATCTTTATAATTTCTTCCCTTCCATGAGTTTTGGTCTTGACTTGCTCTTATTTTTCTGGAGGTTTGAAGTACAGCATTAGATTGTTTATTTGTGCTCACTCTGTTTTC
Organism: Cavia porcellus; assembly: GCF_034190915.1. Taxonomy (NCBI): domain Eukaryota; kingdom Metazoa; phylum Chordata; class Mammalia; order Rodentia; family Caviidae; genus Cavia; species Cavia porcellus. Next base: position 48,695,537 of record NW_026947492.1, read on the forward strand.
CTGATGTATGAATTCACTGATATGAATTTCCCTCTTAGGACTGCTTTCATTTCATCCAAAGTTCCAATATGATGTATTTTCTGCTTTAAAAATTTTTTTTATTTTTAAGAGAATAAAACCAAATGTGACAAAACAAAATGATGGACATAATACATGATGTAAAAACAAAATGTAAGTTGATCAATAATGATTGCCATAATGCCTCTTGTTATCTTCAAAAGAATTGCCCATGTCATCAGGGTTAATAAAATTGAACAAAAGAGTACAGAACAAAACCAATAAAAATGAAACATTGGAGACATTACAGAACTTCAAAAGAAGATAATAGTCAAACCAGAATGGGTATCATAGTGAATCTTATTGTATCAGAGTAGTTGCCTATATCCTCAAACTTGATACTATCAAACAATGCAGATTCAAATGAAATCAGTCAGTGATAGCAATACAGGACTTCAAATCAAGTTAATAGGCACTCAAAAGTGGTTACCATAATATATCCTGCTCTCTTTGGAATTAGCTGTCAATGCCATCAAATTAACACAAGTAGACAAACTGGAAAAGAATAAAACCAAACTAAAAAAATGATGAAAACAATATGTGTTTCAAATCATGATAAAAGATTAACAGTGGCTACTGCCTTCCCTTTTTAGACAATTCCTCCCTTTTCACTTTCACAGGGTGCATTGTACATTTTGCATCACACTAACTCCTTTAGTTTTTAGATTAGGGATGCAGCCTGCTATTCACCTACGTGATTCTGAACATTTTTACCCCTGAGCACGAACTCAAGTTGTATCTATTTACCTACAAGAGCCTCAAGATTTTCTTTCTTTATAGCTGAGTAGTTTTCCATTGTATAAAAGTGTTGTGGCTTTCTAGCCAATCTGCAGCTGATGGGCAAGCTACCCCAACTTTTATCCAGTTCCCTGTCACACAGAGCATTGTTTTCTCATCTTTGACTTTCAGCGTATAGACCCTCTTTCCAGTTAATTGTATGTCTTATATAGAACATATTGATAGACCTTATCTCCTGACCCACTCTGCCTGTGTTTCTTTTCATTGGTGAATTTGAGCCATCGATATAAGTGATTATAGCCAACCTTCTCTGCCTCATCTCTGCCATGTTATTTTTCTACTGTTGGTTGTCTAATTTTCCCCTTCATTCCACTGTCTGCCCCATTCAGTGAGTCTTCTCTGCCACTGTTCCTGAAACCATGGACTTTTTCCTCTCTCTCTCTAGAATGTCCTTCAGTATTTTTTGGTAGGGTTGGTTTGGTGGTCATGAACTCCCTAGTTCCTCTTTATCATGGAAGTATCTTGTTTCTCCATTAATTTTGAGAGATAGTTTTTCAGGATACATCAATTTGGGTTGGAGGTCATTTTCTTTCAGGATTTGGAATATTTTTATCCAACCTCATTTTGATTTGATGGCTTGTGTTGAGAAGTCTGCTGTTATTTTGATGGGTTTTCCTTTATAGGTGATCTGTTTCTTTTCTCTTACAGCTTTTAATATTCTGTTCTTGTGTTGAATTTCTGGGATCTTTATTATATGTCTGCATGTAGATCTATTTTGGTTGTAGCTGGCTGGAGTTCTGTATGCCTCATATATTTGAATATCATTTCCTTTTCCTATGCTTGTAAAGTTCTCCTTATTTCTTTAGTAGCGTTTGTATTTCATTTGTGTTTACCTCTACTTCTTCACTCAGATTCTTTATTCATAAGTTATAGATCCTCTTGTCATCTTCTAGTCTTTTTATCGTTGTTTCCTGGTTCCTTGTTATCTTTTAAAATCTTTCCTTTCATGATTGCAAGCTGCAAACCTGTCTTCAAGGTGTAATAGTCTATCTTTAGTTTGTTTCAAGCAGTTTTGCCAGCTTTCAATACAGTTTTAATTTTCTGGTAATCTCTTTGAATCTGTTTCATATGTTCTGAATTTTTTTTAATATTCTTCATTGAAGGTTTTCCTCCTTGTCCTATGCTCCTCAATTCTTTCATCTTTGTCTTCTTTAGAGGTGCTTAGAAATTGTTTTATTATGTTTCTCATGTCTTCTTTTACCTGTAATAGTATTTTTGTTCTAAGTTCTTTTATAGCTTCATGGAGTTATTTCTTTATTTCAGTTGCTGTTGCTTCAAAAACTATGGTGTGCAAAAACTCCTGATCTCTTCTGTGTATACATCTCCTGGGCTAGTACTGCTTGGGTTGAAGGCCAGAGACTACCTTTTGCTTCTTCCTCTTGTCATGTTCTTGGTTTCTTCTGGACAAGTGGGTAGTGGGGTTCCCGCCACTTCCTGTATTGGTTATAATTACTCTGAAGTGTGTTGGCTAGGTATTTATGCTGTTTTCAGCTTTTCCTAGTTTGTTGGTGGCTATTGGAGTATAAGCAGGGCCAGGGCAGGTTAGCTCTTCCCTTCTGACTGCTTAACCACAGGGAGTCTTCACCACTTTAGTGTGTACCAGTCAGGTGGCGTTGGTTAGGGATAGCTTTAGGGAAACCTTGGCAGTGACTATTGGACCATGCAGATGGGTGGAATTCAGTCCAAGCAATTTCCATCATTTCTGCTCTAAGCTAGGAGTGACTGAACAAAGCCAGCTGCAGTTCTGTCTCCAGCCTTATCATCCCAACTCCAAAATGGCAGCCAGACAGTCTCCCACTCCCACAGGAGAACCGAGCCCCACACACCCGCCACCAGTAGTGCACTTCTCTGGTCTGCTGCTCCCCTCTGCCACTGCATCTCCCCACCAAGGCCTTTGGGCTTGCTTGCCACCAGCTTCACTGTGCCCAAGCATCTCCGGCTTCCAACAGCACTTCTGAAATGGTGATTCCAACTCCAGTGAAAGCACCACCAGCTACTGCCTTCTTTCTTTCTTTTTTTTTTATTCTATCAGTGATCTTCAATTCTCACTTTAGTTTCTTCCTGGGTTGAGGGGATCCACTTCTTTCCTTCTTGTCTTCTCCAGAATACTATATTTCAGCATTAGACTGTTTCTCTCAGAGAGGCTATTTGCTCTGCTGTTTACTGTTCTGCCATTTTCCCAGACTCCTCCCTGTATTTGCATTTCATTTGATTGTATATATTTTTTAATTTCTTCTTTAATTTCCTCTGTGACCTATTGGTTACTCAAGAGAGCTATTTGTGCTTATGGAGTTTTTTCAGTTTCTTCTGTCATTAATTTCCAATTTCATTGCACTATGATCAGATAACATACATGGGATAATTTCAATTCCTTTGCATTTTCTTAAGCGTGTTCTATGAGCTTGTATTTTAGAGAATGTCCTGTGTGCAGCTGAGAAGAATGTATATTCTGATGTTTGATGGAACACTGTTAATGTCTACTAAGTCCACTTCTTCATCAGTTTGGCTTAGTTCTAGTATTTATTTGCTGATTTTTTGTCTAGTTTATCCATCTTTTTGTGATAATAGGGTGTTACATTCCCGTTACAGTTGTGATATGGCTTATTTAATTTTCCATGTCTATTAACATTTTTCTTATATAATTGGGTGCTATCATATTTGGTGCATATGTATTTATGGTTTTTATCTCTTCCTCTTATAAGTTTCCCTTAAGAAGTATGCAGTGACCTTTATTTCTTTTGATTTCTTTGGCGTGAAGTTTACATTGTCTGCAAATAGAATAGCTAAGCCTACTTTTTTCTGGGCTTCGTTTCTTGGAGTATTGTTTTCCATTCTTTGACTTTCAGTTTATGAGTTTATTTGGAGTTAAATGTGTTCCTTATGTGTAGCATATTATTGAATCTTGTTTCTTGATCCATTCTGTCAAACTGTTTCTTTTGATTGGTGAATTCAGGCCATTTACATTGATGATTATAACTTTTACATTGGCTTATGTTTTTCATGTTATTTTACTGTTGTTGGTTCCCTGCTTTTCCCTTCTGTGTAAGTGCTTGCCCTGTTTGTAGTTTCCTTCTGTTGTTCTTTGAATTTTGATCATTTTTATCTTTATCTAGAATATCTTTTGGTACTCTTCTAGAGTTGGTTTCTTGGACATGAATTTTTTTCAGTTGGTCTTTGTGATGGAAGGATGTTTTATTTTAAAGTGAATAATACAGAAGAAAACAGAACAAAAGCAAATCAGAACAGAACAATGCAAGCAACAGAGCACTTCACAATAATACAAAAGGATATCAACAGTACCTACCATAATGTCTCTTTTCTTTGAAATAGTTGAGCATACCTTCACACACAATAGTATCAATCATAACAAAATAGTATAAAACCATTCAGTAGAATGAAAGAATTACAGGACTTCAAAACCAAATAATAGGAAATTAACAATGGGTACTATAGTATTTAATTTTCCTCAAAAAATTGTCTTTACCATCACACATGTCTCTTCTCCATTCTCTATGTTTTTAAAAAAATTTCTTTATCTTTTTGTACTTTGTTGTAATAAGCATCTTATATTTGTTTTTTATCTTCATTCATCTTTCTCTTTAGTATTGCTTAATCCACTTTCTAACCTATGCTTAGTCCATTGAAATAATTTCAAAGTCCATATAATTCATATGAATAATTTCTTTTTGAATCTGTTTAAAATATGTTTATTATTTTCACGAGGCTTTTCTTCTATATAATTGTGTCCCTTCTTTTATCTTTTTAATATTCTTAAATACTACTATTTTATAATCTCATTCACATTGTCCTCTTTTCTCAACTTGCTCAGGAACTCATCCTTCCATTTGATGTGCCTGCTGTCTTCCATGGTGGATTACTGTTTTGTGTTCTGTGAGTTTAGATTTTTAAATGATAAGTTTAAAAAAATCAGTGCTTATTTATATCACCTTGAATGTAAATCCATTCTTCCTTCTTGGCTGACGTATTGAGGGCCACAGTCACTACATGTATAAGGGTCTGTACTGAATTAGAAGAACCATGAAATTACAAATGTAGCAGTTTAAAAATAGAATGATTTAACATGGTTTAAACAAGCAGTCCTCCTCACACTTCCAAGAGAGGAACAGAAAGTGAATCTCTGTAATGTAAACAAGAAGTAAGGGAAGAGTTCCTGGATTCCTATACTTTGGAATGTAAATAAATGTCTCTAGGGGGAAAGTAATACAACTGTCACCAGATTTAAAATTAACAGAATGTCTCTGCATTTGATTCTCCTTTGAAATGTAAACATATAGTGTAGGAAGATAAGTTTCTCCGGACTTCTTTTACTATATATACTGTCCTCATTTAACTTCCAAGGCTTGTCCTTTTACTCAGTTACTGGTAAAATGTTAACCCTAACAATGTTGATATGTGAAAATGTACCTTTGTCATTAGTAATATTTACAGTAGAATTCTTTTTCATTTTCCTGTACCACTATGTAGCCTCACTTACAAATTTTCTTCCATGTGATTTTGCTATGTTCCAGGGATAACACTAGGAAAAGGTTACTCTTTTAGAAGTTAAATGATTAAATTGGTGATTTCTTAAAAAAGAAGTCTAGCAGACTTATTTGGTTTCAGGGCATGTTCTGATTTCTCATTAGAATCTTTTTATGTGTTGTAGATATCTGGGGACAAAATATTCCAGGCAAAAGGAACAGTAAATGCAAAAGCTTTGTAATAATGTTAGGGGGACAGTAGGGCTCAAGTGGTGTATAATAAGAAGAATGTTTCAAATTAGAGCTGGTGGAAGGTAATACAATTTTGTAGGCTTCAGTGAGGGCTTTGGATATTGCACCAAATGAAATAGAAAATTACTAGAAGTCCTGGAACAGAGGAAAGACATGAGATCATTTTTTTGTTTAAGTAGATCACGTTTACTCCTGTGTGTTTTGTTATGTAGATAAATAACTTATAGGGTTATGATATTTAATACTGATTCTATCCAATCTGATCTCTTAAGTAAAACAGTGGGCTTTTTTTTTTTAGAGCTCTGTGGAAACTAAACACTTAAGGCTATTCTGGAAGAGTCCTGAAATAGCACACTGAATTGTTAGTCTGGCTCACCATGTACTGGAACTGTGCACCTTGCACCCTAATTTGGTTAAGAGTCCCAAGATGGTGGAGGATAGTTGAAAATCAAACTTCTGCCATGGCATGATTGCTACAGTTGGATTCCCCTTGATCACTCCAGGGTATGGATTGTCTGTTCTTTTAGGTACTTTAGTAGACCTATAGTTCAGTACTATAGTTGGAATTTGATACTTAGTCCTGTTAAATCGTTGTTCATTAATTACCTGAAAGCCCAAGAGGTGAAGGGAAATTTACACCCTTGTTGTCAGTCCTTTCACTATAAAATTGCTGCAGTAAAAACTGTTACAAAAGGCCCATTGTCTAATTGTTCTTGTTTGCCTAACAAAGAGCCAGAGATCAAGGCAGGGGTAGAATTATGGAAACCAATGAAGTGGCCATTGAAATCACTCAGGTTAAAGATGTTGGCACCTTTGATCAAAATGGTGCTACAGACCTGGTGAGGAGGAGATGTATTGAAACATCTAACGCTGAATAAATCATGTACTGCTTCACAAAGTTGAAGAATAAAATCACAAAGTGTTGGAAATTAGGAAAAATTTACTGAATGTGTAAGAAGACAAATAGCTCCTGTTTGGGAATGATTCCAGAAAGTGGTATGTCACTGTGGTCTACTTATTTAGGTCTTTCATGGACAGACAGAGGATGGGAACCTGCCCATTTGCACAGTGGTCAGCTACCACAGATGGCATCATGGGTTTACAATGATCAATTGTGACTCAAGCTCTCCAAACTAGTTACTCAGAATGCAGAATTTAAAGGAAACTGAAGTTTATTTTATTTTATTTTTTTGGTACTGAGGATCAAATTCACGACCTCGTGCTTGCCGGACAGGCACTTATGCCAATGAGCTAAATCCCCAGCCCAGAAACTGAGCTTTGAAAGAAAACCAGTTATTCTCTATTTTTTTTTTTTTTAATTTTAAAGAGGGCAAATTTAACATAACAAAACAGAACATAAGAAAGCAATGTAAGAGACATAAATTTCAAAGCAAGACAATCAGAGATCTTTACTGTCTATCGTATTGTCTCTTGTATCTTCACATACAGAGAATTTACATGAAACAACATAGTATAGAACTGATCTGAACAAGATGAGGAAGGCGTTTTAGGTCTTCAAGATCAGACAATAGGGAATTCAAGATTGGCTGTCATAGTGTCTCTCCTTCTCTTCAAAATAGTTGTCCATACCTTCATGTATGTTGAAATTAAACAAAACCAAATGGGCTAAAATCACTCTGAATAAAGAATAATAGTATTGATGGATTTCACATCATGACACTACGGAATCAGCACTGGGTACTGCAGTGTCTCTTTTTCTTTAAAGTTGTTCATTTCATCATGCATTATATGATCAGTTCTCATAAATTATTTATAGGTTCTACACATGCATGAGTCTCTACATGTATTTCTATCCTTTCTGTATTAGAGGGAAAAACAAAATAAAACAAGACAAAACAAAACAAATTCCTACAAAAACATGAAATGAAAAAGTCATATAAAACCACAGTAGAAGGTGATCTACAATGGTTACTATATTGTCTCTTGTTATCTTCAATAGAATTGTCTATATCATCAGGCATAGTATAATTGAATATAGCAGTACATAACAATATTAATAAAAACAAAATACCGTAGACAGTGTAAAACTTCAAAAGCAGGTAATAATCAATCCAGAGTGGGTATCCGAGTGAATCTTGTCATCTTCAGTGTAATTGCCTAAACTCTGAGACTTGATACTATCAATCATAACAGATTTGAATAAAATCTGTCAATACAAAACAGCAATCTAACAAAACCAGTTTCAACTAAGATCAGTCATGATAAAACAGTTTAAGTTATACAGGATTTCAGATTAAGTTAATAGGAAATTAAGGATGCTTACTGTACTATATCCTGCTATTTTGGGATAGCTGTCTGTGCCCTTCAATCTAGTACAAGTAGACAAACTGGAACAGAATGTAACCCATCTAAACAGAGCAGTATGAGTAATGTGGGTTTTAAGTTCTATTGACAATATCCTCAATCTTCTTTTTTTAGACTTTTCCTCCCTTTTCATTCTTACAGGGTGCACTGCGCATTTTGGGTCCCACCAACTCCTTCAGTTTTTAGATGGCGGGGGGACGCCTGCTATTTACCTAAGCGGTTCTGAACCTTCTCATTCCTGGAGTGAGAATATAACTTGATCTCAAGAATACATTTTGATCTCAAGTTGTATTCCTTTACTTACAAAAGCCTCAAGGTTTTCCTTTGTTATAACTAAGTTCTAGTTCTCTTTGCATATAAGTATTCTGTCTTTCCAAGCTATCTGCAGGTGCTGGTCAAGTTGCCCCTATTTCTGTCTGGTTCCCTGTCACATAGAGCATTGTTATTTTCATATTTGATTTTCAGTCCATAAACCCTTTTTCAGGTTAATTATATTTCATATACAGAGCATCTCAGTGGACCCTACCTTCTGATCTACTCTGCCTATGTTTCTTTTTTTCTTTTTTTTGTTAGTGTATGAAGGCCATCTATGTTAGAGATTATAGCCAACCTTCTTTGCTCATTTCTGCTATGTGATTTTTCTACCATTGGTTATCTACTTTTTTCCTTCATTCCACTGTCTGCTCCATTCATTGAGGTCTCTCTGCCATTGTTTCTGATATCCTGGTATTTTTGTCTCTCTCTCTAGAATGTCCTGCACTATTCTCTGTAGGGTTGGATTGGTGGTCACAAATTCCCCGAGTTCCTCTTTGTCACGGAAGCATCTTGTTTCTCCACTAATTTCTAGAGACAGTTTTGTAGGTACATCAATCTGGGCTGGAGCTTATTTTCTTTCAGGGCTTGGAATAATTTGCCCCAAGCTCTTCTTGATTTAATGATCTGTGTCGAGAAGTCTGCTGATTTTGTCGGATTTTGCTTTATAGGTGATGTTTTTTTTTTTTCTCTGACAGCTTTTAGTATTCTGTTCTTATACTGAATTTCTGGTATCTTGATTCTTATATGTCTGGGTGTAGCTCTGTTTTGGTTGTAGGTGGCTGGAGTTCTGTATGCCTCATACATCTGAATATCATTTCCTTTTCCTATGCTTGGGAAGTTTTCCTTAATTATTTCTGTGAATAGCCTTTGTATTTCCTTTGTTTTTACCCCTGGTTTTTCATTCACATTTTTTGTTCTTCAGTTATAGATCTGCTTGTCATCTTCTAGCCTTTGTATTGTTACTGACTGTTTCCTTGTTATTTTAAGAGATCTTTCCCTTCATGATCATATATTGCAAACCTATCTTCAAGTTTTGATAATCTATCCTTAGTTTCTTTCAAGCAGTTTTCCCAGCTTTTGATGGAGTTTTTAATTTCCTGGTAATCTCTTGAATCTGCTTCATGTATTCTAGGTTTTCTTTATATTCTTCATCAAACATTTCTCTCATTTTTTTGTATTCCTCCATTCTTCCATCTGTGTCTTCTTGAGAGGTGATTAGCATTTCTTTTATTAATCTACTTATATCTTGCTTTACTTGAATTAGTATTTCACTTTTTAGCTCGTCTATGAGGTTCTGAAGGTATCTCTTTATGTCCACCGATGCCATGTCTGATATTGTATGTTTGCTTCCCTCAATCTCTTTTGTATTTACCTCTCCTGGATCAGTATTCTCAGGATTGGGGTTGTGGGCTTTTTCTTATTTCTTTCTCTTGTCATATTTTTGGTTTCCTCCATACAGGTGTATAGTGGAGGTCCAAGCTCCTTTCCTTTTTGGGTATGGTTCTTGTGAAGCATGCTGACTAGTGATTTCTGCCCTCTCCAGCTTGCTGTTGGTCATCGAGGTGCAAGCAGGGGTGGAGTATGCTCCCCTTGCCCTCCAGGTTAGCCTTCACCAAGTTAGTGTGTGCTGCACTTATGGAATTGGTTTGGGATGCCTTAGTAGGTCCCAGCCAGGGGTATGACCCAGGCCAAGCAAATCCCACCAATGTGCTCTGGGAAGGGGGCAACTGACTGAAGACACTACCATTCCTTGTTCCTGCCCATCCTGCCTGATTCCAACATGTTGTCCAGTTGGTTGCCTCTTCCCTGTGAGAGGGTCTTATTCCCTGCACTCACTGTAGGTTAATGCAGGTCTCCACACTGAACTATTCGCAATGGGCTTGCTAATCTCCAACTTCAGTGTGACCGTGGGTCCAGTGGGTTGCAGTGGTGCAAGTTTGGGTGGCATGAGTTTGAGAGGCTCCAGCGATAGTCCCGTGGCTGTTAATCTTACCTCCTCCAAAGTGGCCCTGGGACTGCATGTTTGACAAGCTTTTTTTTTTCCCTTTAGTTTCTTCCTGGGCCAAGAGGATCCACCTCCCTCAGTCTGGACCTCTCCAAGATATTTTATTCTGGCATCTGAGTTGTATCTATCCAGTTATTCTCTATTTTAAAGGTTCTTTAAACTCAGTCTTGGATGTGGAGAGACTGCATTCCATTTTGTCTTATGAACTCCTTTCAAGGGAAAGTTCTAGTACTTACTCTTATTTTATCTCTTTATCATTTTTCTTGTGTTTGCTTTTACATTTCTAAACTGAATTACCCATATGGCTTGAATTAACTTTTAACCTGGGATATATGTTATTTTCTCTGCAAGGCTGACCAACCCAGAGTGCATCTTAGTCATCTTCTTTGTTATCCACATACTTACAAGCTAAAGAACTAAACTTTGTCTTACATTTTCCGCTTCAAAGATATATTCCTGACTGCCATTAAGAAAGAGTAAGAATGACAGCTGATTTAACCCCTTGGAGCTGAAAAGGGTTGAAGTAAGAGTGATAGTATGGAATATTCTCCCAGTGGCCTAAGGAAGGGATCTATGATAGAAGTCTTGCTGGACGTCCACAGTTATGGCCTTTCTTTAGAGCCTAGTGAACCCTAATCTGGTATGTTGTCATTGGCTCTCTCTGCATGATAGTTTGCAATTTAAAGCCTTAGATCAGAAGAAAAAAAATTTACCAAAGTCTAAGAATGTGTAATCTAAACATAAGAAGCAGGATAAAATGCATATTTGGGTGATTAATAGAAAGAATCAAGTTCAGAAATTGTTTTTAAGGGATTGGAATAAGGATAATATCCAGCTGAGTCCTAGACCTGTCTGCTCATGGAAATTATCTGTAAATATGATTTTTTTTATTGTTTTAATGTCTTTTTCTACTTGATGTACATTATTAATCTAAAGATGATAAGTCATTTATGAATGTACAAATTTATCTGGTTATGGCCATGAGAAATTGAAGGCTCAGAAATTTTGTAGAACTATCTCCACTAAGGAATTGAAAATATTTCTATTGGGCCTCTATAGCCATTACTGTGGTCTTCCCACCTTGTTCAATCATAATAGTCATAAATAACAGGTATAGCTGAGGACTTCCCAACAGGGGCCAGTGTAGTGTTTGGGGCCCCCTCTTTATATGTAGCCTAGTTTTTTGTTTAATACTACTATTAATCTATATAGCTTTTTGGTTGTAGTTTTCTATACAGCATGTGAGATCAAGTCTAAGTAAGACCTGTGTTGAACAAGATTAATCTCTCTCTGTATTTGTCAAGGTCAGTTAAGGCTCCTCAGTTATTTTTGGTAACATGTGAGGAGCCTCTTAGCTCCTCTGTAGTTTTTGCTCTACCAGTGTCATCTGCCTAGACAGGTCAGGGTTTTACTTGACCATATGGCTTCCCTTGGAAACATAGGGACATTCCCTCCCCCCCGCCCCCTTTTTTTTGTACTGGGGATCAAACTCACAACCTTGTGCTTGCCAGGAAGGTAATTACATTGCTGAGCTAAGTCCCTGGCCCTGGACATTTCCCTCTTAAGTGACCTCATTTTAATGCAATGCACTTTAGTTGATTTTTGTCCTCTGGGCCCAACAATTTTCCTGCTAGGGAATGCTGAGTAAACACAGGAGTTGTAGGACCTCTTTAGAGATGTCCCATCATGCCTGGGCCCTGGTTAACCTTGGAGGGTAAAGCCAAAATATTACCATTCTTCTTAGCTCAGATATCATTTTTTAATTTTAATTTTGCTTTTTTTGTGTATGATGAACCTTTAAATACAGAGATACCAACTTTACATCTGGCAACTAAGCTAGTCCTTAAATATAGCCTAAACCCCACTCTTCCCATGCACCTGTCAGCAACAGGCTTAGCAATGATGTTCCATATTGTGCTTGATGGAATAAGGTGTATGTGTGTGTGTGTATGTCTGTACTTCTCAAAACATGTAACCCAGAGGAGTAAAGTCCAGGCCTGTTGCATTGATTCCACAACATCACCTATTTCTAGATTTCTGTTATTTTCCATCCTATTGTTTGTAATGTGTGGCTTTTGTCCCAAATATCTGGTGGTTCCAGATGTCCAAAGACTGCTCTTACTCTTGTAGTATTGCCATGGTATGGACTCCTGCAAGCGTAGCAGGATAGTTACATTGAAGTATATCAGAGATCACGGAGGACACTGCTTAGGTATTTTTGTTCAAAGGTCAGTTTTCTTGTCTTCTTTTTCCTTTTAAAATTAAGTTTTGTCACAGTTATCAATATACATGAAAGAAGAGAAAATTCTTCTTTCTCTCTAAATTGTACTCTTTTCTCTTTCCTATGCATTTCAGAAAGAATCCTGACACATTCAAAGGGAATCATAATAAATTTGAAGTTCAAAAAAGAATCCAGGAAAGGGAATATGACAAGAAGGTTGTTCCACATTAAGTAGGAAGCGATGATCTTAATATAGATCTATGTTGCAGCTTTTCTTTTTATATGCGGAGTTCTCTAGTATGTACAACTTCTATATGAACCAAAGTCCAATTAAAATTGCTATTGCTCTATGAATAGTACCCCTTAGAAATAGAAGTTTCTAAAAATGTACTTGAAGTGGTTCTTTGAAAAATTGTTCCTTTTTAGTGAAGGTCAACAAATGAGCACCATCCAAATAAATATAGAGTGAAACTAAACAACCAAATGAAAATAAAAAGCCCAAATTCTTTCATATAAAAACTTACTACAGTATTACCAACCATAAGCCCCACAAAGAAATATAAGTTACAACATGCCTAATAATGGCTTTAATTTTTAAACACAGGAACTTGTAAGACTTTTCTTAAAGAGCATGAAATTAAAGTTTCTTCGTAAGAAAGTAATAGTCACTTGAAGAAAGGGGTTGTTATGACACATTACAGCCTCAATATGTCCTTGGAAGAAATACTATTTCCTGTTAGCTTTGCAGCTGGCTTTATCTGTGTCTGTTATTCTAGCCTGCTGAATGTTGGGCAGATTTTTGGTGTCTGAGTTTATTTTTACTTTCTTATCTCAAATCTAGTTTCAGGCCCTCTATACATCATTTGGAAATTCAGAAGCTTGAAAGAATTTCAGAATACTGAATACAGTGTTTTTGAAGGGAATAATTTGCCAGAACTAGTAAATTTGATGTTGTCCCTTAGCAATATTCTATTTTGGATTATAAATTAATTGTTATTGTTTTCTGATAGTATTTTTAGATCAGTAGATCGGGAAAATTATTTCTTACCTTAGTAGAGTACATGCATGTATAACAACTGTCTTAATTTGGATTATATCATTTGATTCTCAGTATGAACTTCTTAATTTTCAAATTAGGAATTGAGACTAAGACAGGCCAAATAATTTGCCCAGGGTCATGTAGCTGCAAAGATTTAGTGGTCTGTGTCTCACGATCTACCCACTTCTCCATGCTATCTCCAAGTACAAAGAATTCCTGGAGTTATCATACAATTTGGAAAAACATTTGCGAGGAGGAAGGTTGACATCAGTTTGGAAAATAATTGCTTTTTTCTGTTTGTCTCAAAAATCAGTCTCTTCTCCTCACTTTTATTGCTATAAAATCTAATCTCAATTGAAGTTTCAAAGTGAAAATACCTGTGGTTTCTCCAGGTAACTCTCCAGATTTAACCTCTCAAGTAATTTTGTTTTGGAAATTTTAAACTTACAATTTCCACATAAATGCTTAAGGGTAATGACCAAAGGAACGTTAAGTAGTGAAGTGTGGATTAGTTTTCTATAACTAATGCTTTCAGTTTTTACTATTTCAGTTTCATACTATTTTGTTATGCTTGATATTGCTGTGTGTGAAGCTATAGCCAACTATTTTGAAGAAAACAAGAGACATGGTAGCCACTGTTGATGTCCTGTTGTTCTGCTTTGAAGTCCTGTGTTGCTTACATTATTCTGTTATGATCTGTTTTGTTTGGCTTTCTTTTGTTGTATTCTCTTTAAAATAAAAAAAAGAAACATCACAGAATGGATGGTTAATCAATAGAAATTTATCTTTTCACAGTTCTGAACACCAGAAGTTCTAAGTGAAGGATTCAGTAAGGTTGGATTTCTTATGAACCTATTTCCTTGGCTTGGTTCAAGGCTGTATGTTTCCTGAATCTTCATATGGAGTTTCTTCTGTATTTGAATCTTAATCTCCCATTATAGAGTCACCAATCATTGGAACAGGGCCTACCCTAGCGACCTGAAAACTGAAAATACATTTATATTATCCAAACATAATCATATTCCTCAAAGATTAAATCGCTGAGTAAAGTCACATGTAGATATATATTAAGAAGTAGGACTTCAACATACAAATTTTTTGAAAGGGTGTATAATTTAGTCCATAACACATATATTGTTCATCACTGTATTTCTGGATCTATTGCAGTTTCTCAAATGTATTATTTGTTGAGTGAAGAAATGTAAGTCAAATCATAAGTGTCACAGAAATTTGAAGACTTAGAGTGAAATCCTGAGATTAGTTATGCAATTAATCAATTGAATCACAGATAAGAACTTATGTAGGGGATTAAGTTACAAGAATAGCTGAGATTTGAGGGCACAAATCATGAAGTAACAGCTTTTGATTATTGCATGGTTATAACATTTACAGTGTTATTTTGGGGACAAAGGCAGAGTAAATTTAAGATTTCATAGTAGACAAAATATTGGTGGTATGAAATAGTACAATTAAATTCGTTAACCTTCAGTATTTGCAATTTAAGATGATCTTCAGACTTTTTGGATGTGCATTATTGAACTTCAGTTTTCACTCTTGTAGCTTTTTGTTTAGCAAAATGCAATTGCAAGAAATAGAAAACAAAGAGGGATATTTTTCATATGAATACTCAAATTTAGAAGTCATTTTATACATAAAAGATTGAGTTTAACAGCTACCTGATGAATAATTACACTACAGTTTGAGTTTTTTACACAATTTTGTTGTTTTTCTTCTTTTTAAATAATGTAAAGTTGCCATACACACACACATACACACAAAACTGTAGGTGACACTGAATAATGACTCCTCTTAGTGGCTCTAATCAGGACACAGTGGAAATAAGACAGGCTTTTGATTTTAATGTATACAGGCTTGGAACGTGGTTGCATCATTCATATATGTTATTATTACTTAAATTTTAAAAGCCTGTAAAAGGTGAGAAATAGTCTTCCATGTCACAAAGCTATAGTGAGAATTAAATAAGATGTTAATAAAGTACCCAGGACATTTGCCTAATCAATAGTATTTACTAAGTGAACAGAAGCTATTATTCTAGTGATTATTGTACAATCAATTTATTTTCATAAGAATCTCAAAGCAGTATATCTTTATTATGCTATGACAAGAATTATTATTTAAGAATATGAGAAGCGTGTTTATATCTCAAAAGTAGATTCCAACTAGTTTTCTTTAGAAATCTATAACAATTTCCTTCAAATTTAACAAATGGTGCGATTAATTCTTGTGCTAATTAATAGAGCTTGTTTTAGAGTCATTCTGTCAGCATGTTTGGGGTATACTATATTTTGTGGAGGCATGTTAAATCTGTTAGACTTAAAATGACTAATGAAGTTAGAAGACCTTTAAATGTTCTTAAACATTTTGTCTTTAATGTGTTTCACTTTAATGTAACTCAAAACACATACTAACATTTTATTTTTCAGACTGACGAATTAAGGGTATGATAGCCAGTAAGATAAAATTTGTTCTTTTATTTAAAGGGGAAGAGATCTTTTAAAAAACAAAGTAAAGAGCTAAATTGTGAGAAATTTATTTTAGATTCAGGAAGTATCTGTGTGGCTTTATGAAAATTGCTTGATGTCTTTGTGCTTCAAATTCTTCATCTACTGCGTAGAGACAGTGTACCTGCTACATAGAGTTGTAAAGTCTAATGTATGAACAGCATCCATGAATTCTGCCAATGTTTTGTCAATTACAAAGTATTCACTGGATGTACACTATGTTAGGTGCTGAAGAAGAATTTGCATATTTAAGAGAAAATATAAGAACAAAAATCTATAGATTGCCATTCTACAAATATTTGTTTTCAAAATGATGTGTGTCTATTCTAGTTCTGCATCTTGAAAGTCCCATTACAATGGATTTTTGTTGTTGCTTTTCTGTAGCATTAGACTTTTTCCTGGGCTAGCACTGACTCTCTCAGAAGGAGACATCTGCAGTCTATTAATTCCCACACCCCTAACCTGTTTCTTTCTTTGGCCCCAAACTCTCCACCTTAAATCTCTGATCCACTCCCCTTTACAGATTACTCTGTTCTATCTTTTAGGATAGTGAATTCTTTAGCAACCTCTACTATTTAATATATGCTAGGTAGAGAGTTGCCACAGAAGTTTGTAGCGTTTGGTCTATTGCATATATATATATATATATATATATATATATATATATAAAACAGAAGAAAAAAGAATAGAAATGATACAGAATTTTAAAAGTAGGAAATTAACACTAGCTAATATATTGCCTATTGTTATCATAAAAGTAGTTGTTCAGATTATGAGATCTAGGCACAAAAATAATCAATGACAACACAAACTTCTTTTAGATGAATTAACAGAGGCTGATGTTATAGCTATCTATCTTGCATACAAAAACATACATACCTTTACATATGTTTACCAACATACATATAATCTTTCCCTTTTTCCTTTTCTCTTTTCCTCTATCCTAGTTGTTCTTTCCTTTTCATCACATTATTTCCCTTTCATTATTACAATATCTACTGTACATTTTGGATCTGATTACTCTTTCAGTATTTTATTTTTTTTATAGTAGGGATACAATCTGTATTTATAAATGTGAGTTAGATTTATTTCATTTTATAAGTATGATCTTAAGTTGCCTGTATTTATCTATAACAGCCTCAGGATTATGCCTTTATAAAGCTGATTAATAATCCATTGTATAAAGATACCACATCTTTCTTATCCATTCTGCAATTGATGGGAATTTTGATCGTTTCCAAGATTTAGCATTACAAATTTTGCTGCCATAAACATGGGTATACACATATCTCTGTGGTATTATATTTACAATTTTGGGGGGAACATAGGCAGGAAGGGAACAGCAGGATCAAATGGGACTTCCGATCCTACTTTTTTGAAGACTCTCCACACCAATTTCCATAGGGGTTGCACCACTCTATACTCCCACCAGTGAACTGTTCTGTTTTTCCCACAGCCGGCCAACATTTGTTATCAGTTGATTTCTTGATGGCAGCCGTTCTTTCTGGAGTGAGATGGAATCTCAGTGTTGTTTTAATTTGCATTTCTCAAATGACCAATGATGTTGAACATGTCTTCATGTATTTATTTGCCATTTTTATTTCTTCATCTGAGAAGTGCAGATTCATCTCAGATTCACAGTTTTGAATTTGGTTGCCCTGATGTTTTTGATTTATGTGTTCTAGATATAAGTCCTTTGGCTGATGGACAGCTGGCTAAAATTCTTTCCCATTCTGTGAGTTTTCTCTTCACTCTATTGGTGATCTCTTTTGAAGTACAAAAACTTTTTTTTTTAATAAAATGAGATCCTACTTATTGATTATTTGAAATAATTCCTGTGCAGTTTGTATTTTGTTCATAAACTCTTTGCTAACCCCTATGTCTTCAAGATTTATACTTACCTTGTCTTCAAGTAGATTTAGTGTTTCTATTTTAATATTTAGATCTTTGATCCATTTTGAGTTTTGTTTAGTGTATAGTGACAAATATGCACCTAGTTTCAGTCTTTGGCATGTGGAAAGCCAGTCTCTCCAGCACCATTTATTAAGGAAGCTATCTTTCTTCCAGTGAATACATTAGCTACTTTGTCAAATATATGGTGGCTAAGTGTCTTTGTAGTTGTATCCACATTTTATAATCTGTTCCATTGATTCTAAAGTTTGGTTTTTGTTTTTTTTTGACAGTACCATGCTGATTTTATCACTGCAGTTTTCAGTATAACTTCAAGTCAGGGATTGACTTTGGCCTCCAGGAAGCAGGCCTCCTGTTTTGCCTTTGTTGCTCAGGATTGCCTTTACTATTTTAGGTTTCTACTGTTTCCAGATGAATTTTAGGGATGTTTTCTCTAGATCTGTAAGGTATGTTATTTGTATTTTGATTGGGATTGCACTAAATGTGTATGACAGTTTTGAGAGTATGGGGATTTTCACAATGTTGGTTCTTCCTAACGAAGAGTAAGACGTATCTTTTGATTTCCTGTCATCCTCTTCAATTTCATTTTTTAGAATATTATAGTTTTCAGTGTATAGGTCTTTTACAAACTTTGTTAGGTTGATTGCTAAGTATTTCATTTTTTTTGGATGCTATCATGAAAGGTGTTATTTCCATATTTTCTCTCTCAGTGAGTTTGTTGTTCATGTACAGGAATGCTATTGATTTTTGAGTGTTAATTTTGTATCCAGCTACATTGCTGAATGTCCTTATTAACTTTAGTAGTCTTTTAATGAAATTTTTGGGTTTTTCTATGTAGAGTATCATGCCATCTGCAAATAGTGATAATTTAACTTCTTTCTTTTCTATCCTTTTATTCCTGTCTGTTGTCTAATTGCCCTGGTAATGTTTCCAGAGCTATATGGAATACGATTGGTGATAATGGACATCCTTGTCTTGTTCCTGATTTTAGAGTGAAAGCTTTCTTTTTTTGCCCATTTAGTATGGGATAGGCTGTTGGTTTGTCATAGATGGCTTTTATCAGGTTGAGGTAGATACCGTCTAATCCAATTTTTTTAAGGTTTTTTTTTTTATCATGAACAAGTGTTGGATTTTATCAAAAACTTTTTCTGCATCTATTGAGATGATCATGTGATTTTTGTCTTTGGTTCTGTTGATGTGGTGTATTACATTTAATGATTTGTATAGGTTAAACCATCCCTGCATTCCTGGAATAACTCCCACTTGGTCATGATATATCATCTTTTTGATAATTTGCTACATTTTATTTGCCAGTATCCTCAACTTCAAACAGTTTCACCAGCTTTCAATAGAATTTTTAAAATTTCTTTGATATCTCTCTTAAATTTATTTCATGAATTCTACTTCTTTTCTGTGTTGTTCATTCAAATTTTCCATCATTTTCCCATGTTCCTGTACATTTTTACCTATGTGGTCTCTAGCTATGCTGAGCAACTCCTTTATTAAGGTTGTTATTTGTTTCTACATCAGAGATTATATCGAATCTAATTTCTTCTGTACCTTCATGGTTTTGTTTGTTTATTTTCCTTGCTATCTTTTCAGAAATTTTAGGTGTATTTTTTTTAAATTTTATTTAAGGAGGAAAAAAAAGCAGAGAAAAGGTACAAGTTATACAGATTTGCAGAAAAAAATAAACAGTAGGAAATTACTAGTTAATGGATTACATATTGTCATCTTAGAAATAATTGTTCAAGTCACAAAATTAAAGCTTGTAAAGTGGACATTCCAACAATGATACTGCAAACAGTTCTGTTCAATGATCCAATAAAACTCAGTGATATCATTTTCTATCTTATACACTTAAATATACATGCAGCCAATGATCCATGACTGCCCTAGGTCTGGGGATTGAGGAGGAGGTGCTTTAATGTACTTTTATTTCTTGGATTTATATTGTTTTAGCTGTTCTTTTCTTTGTTTCATTTTTGTGTTTTGAATTCTGCCTTAATTATTTTTTTTGTTGCTGCTTTTTATTTTAAACTTAAGAACCTTTTAATTTATATTTCAACCTGTGTTTCTTTTGAGATTTACATTTTATTTCATGAATTCCATTGTCTCTATTATTTTTAATATTTTATTTTTAGCAATCTTATATTTTATCATTTTATTTCATTGATTTCTAGTCTTTCAATATATTTAAGGTTAATTCTGACTTAATCTTTTTATTTTCTCTTCATCTCATTTAAAATTGTTGACTTCTCGGATTTGATTTTAAAAAAAGGTTTCACATCTGTATCATATTTATCATGCTAGCATTATTTTTAGTTTATTTTTCTCCCTGCTTTTTTTAAGATAATGAATTTTGTCTCTCTCTCTCTCTCTCTCTCTCTCTCTCTCTCTCTCTCTCTTTTTTTTTTTTGGTTTGTTTGGTACTGAGGATTGAATTCATGATTTTACACTTAGCCAGCCAAGCACTGGAACCTGAGTTGCTGAGCTAAATCCTCTGCCCTCTTATTATATCTTATTTTACTCTGTGATTTATCTATTTAATGTTAATAAGCATGAAAATGGGATGGCAGAAAGTAAAAACTGTTCACAGGGAAGAGGAGTGACCAGAAGCTATTTCCCTGGGTTGGGGGTGTCCTTTGTTGTTGGCATACTGGATCTTTCTCAGAGGTATTACATCACTGTCAGGAAGTACTTGTAAAAATGGTTCCACTGAGTCATAAGATTCTAGTGACTTATCAGAAGTTTACTTTTCCTCTGAGGAGGAATTAGTCTTCCTGTGCATAAAAGAGCACTTGATTTATTGTCACACTGGTCCATTCTGACAGCTCACACATTCTGGACTTCTCCCTGGAAACCACAATATATATATGTAACAATTAGATTTTGAGTAAACTGTGCTAAAGGCTGATTCTAATTTGAAAGAACACGGTTATGGTAGGTAGGGGGCAATCTCTGGTCTCATCCTCATAAGAAATTTGATAGAAGATATCCGTCTAATACCTATTACAGGTTTCTGGTTTTGATTTTACACAACTATGTTTCTAATATACTTATTAGAAACACATGGTTCTTCTCAGCAAGAACTGTATTTGCTAGACCCATTGTTGGCAAATCAAATACATATGTTTTAGTTGTCACCTAACTTGAATTCTAAGAATTGTTCACAAAATTAACAGCTGATTTTTCCCTTTCTCTTGATGTCCACTGTAATCAATTTCCCCACGTTTCCTCTTCACAGTCCTCTTAATGAGCTTACTGCTTTTCTCTTCCCTACTAATTTCTGTGTTTATTTTCTGAGGCAATTTCTATTTTTTGACTCTAATTATTGACTGATACTCCTTGGGCATTGCTACTGTCTTTTTCCAACACTCTTCAGCTGATTGCATATATCTTCATGAGTTACAGTTCTGTTTAGCTTATCAATTCTCAGATTTTATACACCTTTTCTTTGAATTTATTTATTCATTGGAAAGAAAAAATTTCCCATATCTTATGTACATAATGTCTTGTATTATTTTAGGCACAATGAACAATACAAAGATAAAATATCTCATAGAATTTGCATTATAGTGGATGATGGGAAGAAAATAAAATAAATAACCTAATATAAATAAAATCTATAAAGAACAAAACAAGGAAGGAAGAGAGAGAGACAGTGCCAGAAGGAGAGAAACAATGAAATTAATAGCAGAATGGTTTGGGAAATTCTCACTGAAAATATAAGAGACCTCAAGGAGGGAGGCAACAAGCAAATGGATATCTAGGGGAAGAACATTTTCATCAAAGAGAACCATAAATGCAAAAACCATGGGCCCTATTTTATTGTGGACCACTCCTTCAGATCTGGTGGGTTTAGATCTGACAGTTGGCTCAGAATTGGGAACTGAGCAGGAAATTTTGACTTTCTACTGGGGCAACAACTTTTCTGTTCTTCTGTTTTTTTGTGATTATTGATATTCAGCAGAACCCTTATTGGCTGCCCCTTCATTTCACTCTAGGTACACCATGCTCTGTTAACATCCCAAAGCCCTGTCTTATCAAACCACTTTGGATGCTCAGCTGACATTGCCAATCATCACAGTAATTGTGGTCTCTGGGCTTTCTGGCAGTTCGGTGCTGCCAGTTTTGCACGTTTCCCTTTTACTACCCCTTGCCCACAAAGAAAAGCCTCTATGAATTTCTTACTAATGCTGGTACCCCTCTTTCTGATACATTTTTCATGGCCTTGGTGTTCCATAGGTCTTCTGAGGAACATACTCTTGATTTTTTTGGCATTTTGAAATACAATTATTTCCAGCATGCCTATTTTGCTTGACCTCTTTGTTCCTTCTGCTACCATCAGCTACAAAAGCATAGGCATTTCTGTTTTATTGAGGGCTGGTTATTGCTTTTACCAGACTTCAAAGAGACAACCCAACAGAAAGTTTGCCTCATCATTGGAGATTCTGGTTAATGTGTTAAATTTCATACCAAAAGCTTTCTAAGTCAGTGAATCTTGGTTGTGTACTCTGACATTCCCATCTTCTTATCAAAAACCAGAAAAATATAATCTGAGTATACTTCCTTGGCTTCTCATGTGACATGACGGCTAGTTTTTATAATTCTTTGTATGTATAGCCTCTGTCTCCCTTACTAGACTCAGTAAATCATCAGTTAAATTAAACTGGGATTTAAATCTAGTTACTGGTCTGGCAGACAGAAGTGAAGCGATGACCTGATACCAGGTGGAAGAGAAGTTTCATCATATTCTCCTGGTCAGAATCCAGTAATCTTCAGTAATGGAATCTGTGTGTGTGGAAGCAGAGATAACATGTTTGGTGAGTATGTAGCCAATTTCTGCCAAAATGCCTGTAGGTTTTTAAAGCCTTTATTATCTTGACAAAAAATTCAATTTTTTTTAGTTCTTTAATATGCTACTTTTAGCCATATAGCAATTCCACTAATTTTTCTTGCTTATCTATAGCTATAATTGTTGTCCAAGGAAACCTCTTTCCTTATTTTTATTTTTAAGAGGGTAAAATTAAACAGAACAAAACAGGTCAGAAGGAAACAATTTTAAGAAACACAGATTTCAAAGCAAGACCACTGGAGATCTTTATACCGTCTATCATATTGTCTCTTGTTTTCTTCCAAATAGTTGTCCATATCTTCACACACAGTGAATACATATTGAACATTATAGTACTAAACTAATCAGAACAGGATGATGAAGGCTTTTTAGGTCTTTAAGACATGACATTAGGGAAGTCAACAATGGCGGCCATAATGTCTCTCATTTTCTTCAAAGTATCTGCCCATATCTTTATGTATGCTGAAATGAAACATAAGAGACTAGACTAATATCACTCTGAACAGTGAATAATCGTATTGCTAGATACTATATCATAATGCTACATAATTAGTGCTGGATATCTTAATTTCTCTTCTTCAGAGTGTCTGTTCATTACATCGTGCATTATATAATCTGTTCCCACAAACTGTTTAGAAATTCTCCACATGTGTGAATCTCTACATGTATATCTATCCTCTTTGTATTATAGGGGAAAACAGATTGAAACAAAATAACAAAACAAATTCCTAGAAAACATGAAACGAAAGACATATGAAATCACAATACTAGGTGATCTACAGTAGTTACTATGCTGTCTCATTATTTTCAATAGAATTGTCTACATCATCAGACATAATATAATTGAACATAGCATTACATAGTAATTTTAATAAATTGGAGACATTGTAGTACTTCAAAAGCAATTAATAATCAAATGGAATGGGTACCTTATTACATCTTGTAATCTTCAGAGTAGTTGCCTCTACTCAGACTTGGTACTATCAAGCATACCAAATTCAAACAAAATCAGTCAAGACAAAACATCAGTCTAACAAACCAGCTTCAAATAAGATCAGTCATAGTAAGACTATGTAAGTAATACAGGGCTTCAGTTTAAGTTAATAGGCAATTAAGGATATTTACTGTAGCATATCCTGATATTATTGGGATAGCTGTCTGTGTCCTCAAATCTAGTATGAGTAGACAGACTGGAACAAAATAAAATCAAACTAAACAGAGTGATAAGACTAATGTGGCTTTTAAATTCTGATACACTATTAACAATGTCCTCTGCCTTCCATTTTTAGACAGTTTCTTCACTTGCCCTTTATCAAGGTGCTTTGTATATTTTGGGTCCCACTAACTCCTTTAGTTTGTATATTAGGGGGTCAACCCATTATCTATCTAAGTGGTGTTGAACCTTTTTACCCCGGAGCTTGATCTTGAACTGTCTTCCTTTACTTACTAAAGCCTCAAGGTTTTCCTTCCTTATAGCTGAGTAGTTCTCCACTGCACAAAAGTGTCATGACTTTCCAACATATCTGCAGCTGCTGGATGAGTTGTCCCTATTTGTCTTTGGTTCCCTGTCACATAGAGCATCATTTTCTCACCTTTGACTTTCAGGTTATTAACCCTCTTTCAGGTTGACTATATTTCCTATTCAGAGCATCCCGATGGATCCTATCTCCTGATCTACTCTGCCTGTGTTTCTTTTTGTTAGTGTATCAAGACTATCTATCTAGAGACTATCTAGAGGTTATAGCCCACCTTCTCTGCCTCATCTCTGCTATTCTATTTCTCTGCTATTATTTGTCCAGTTTTTTCCTTTATCCCACTGTCTGCTCCATTCATTGAGGCCTCTCTGACACTGGAATCCTGGTATTTTTTTCTATCTCTCTCTAGAATGTCCCTCAGTATTTTTTGTAGGTTTGGATTGATGGTCACAAACTCCCACAGTTCATCCTTGTGTTGGAAACATCTCATTTCTCCAATAATTTTGAGAGAGAGTTTTCAGGGTACACCAGTTTGGGTTGGAGGTTATTTTCTTTCAGGGCTTGGACTACTTCATTCCAGGCTATTCTTCATTTGATAGTTTGTGTTGAGAAGTCTGTCGTTATTTTGATGGATTCTCCTTTATAGTTAATCTGCTTCTTTTCTCTGACCACTTTTAATATTCTATTCTTGTGGTAAATTTCTGGGATCTTGATTATTATATGTCTGGGTGTAGATCTGTTTTGGTTGTAGTTGGCTGGAGTTCTGTATGCCTCATTTATCAGAATATGATTTCTTTTTCCTATGCTTGGGAAATTTTCCTTAATTATTTTCTATGAATAGCCTTTGTAATTTATTTGTGGTTACTCCTGCTTCTTTGCTCACATTTTGTATTATTAAGTTATAGGTCCTCTTGTCTTCTAGTCTTTATATTGTTACTTCTTGGTTCCTTTTTATTTTTAAGAGATCTTTTCTTTCATGATCACACATTGCAAATTTATCTTCAAATTTTGAAAGGCTAACTTTAGTTTCTGTCAAGACATTTTGCCAGCTCTCAATGGCGTTTTTAATTTCCTGGTAATCTCTTTGGGTCTGTTTCATGTATTCTAGATTTTGTTTATATTCTTCACCAAGATTTCTCTTCTTTCTCTGGGTTCCTCCATTCTTCCATCTGTGTCTTCTTGAGAGGGGCTTAGCATTTCTTTTATTAACCTTTTTATATCTTGCCTTGCTTGGATTAGAATTTCAGTTTTAAGTTCATCTATGAGGTCATGAAGGTGTTTATGTCCACTGATGTGGTGGCCAATATTGCATGATTGCTGCACTGGATGGATCTCTTTTGTATTTACCCCTCTTGGCCTTATTTCCCCAGGGTCAGAGGCTTTTTCTTATTTCTTTCTCTTGGCATGTTTCCATTATTTCAGACAGGTGTATGGTGGAGGTCTCAGGCTCTCTCCGTATTGCTTATGGTTTTTCTAAAGCATATTGCTTGGGGAATTGCTGCCTTCTCCAGTTTACTGTTGTCTGAGGTGCACACAGGGATGATGTAGGCTGGCCCCTCTTCTCTGAGCCAGTCAATTGGCAAGTGCCTTTAGCACATTAGTCTGTGCTGTGCGGATGTCATAGGTTTGGGATAGTTTTGTCCCTGGCAGTGTGGGAGCGGTCCCAGTGAGCGCATCTCGTTCCAGCCTTTCATTCACGTTTTTTCTTCCTTCATTTCTTTTTCTTTTTCCTCAGTTTCTTCCTCGTAATGAGAATCCCTCTCCTTTTGTCTGGTCTTCTTCACGTTCTTAAAATCTAGTGTCTGAGTGTTTTTCTCAGAGATGCTCTCAACCCTGCTATCTATCAAGCTGTCATCTTCAGAACTCCTTGGAAACCTCTTTCTAATGTAGTATTTCCACCTCTGTTCACTTCATTATGGTATTTCTTTTTCAGTTTGTGCTTTTAGATTGTTTTAATTAGTTTTATTTTGTTTCTAAGGGATTTTCTGCAGTTAGGATAAAAAATTTTCCACTTTAAAAAATTGTAGTATTAGGTGAATGAGTTAAAGTTGTTGAACGTAACATAAATATTGTGTAATTAGAGGTATGTTCCTAAAACTTGTTTCCCATCAGATTCCACTTTGCCATTGATAAGTATTTAAAAATGAGACAATTGATATGGTAATAAAAAATAGAGGTTAGTTCAAAGTATAAAGAGGTAGAAGAGGTTAAAGATTGAAATTATATCATATAAATGGACTTGAAAAATAGGGCATACTTTGTTGTCCTTGTAGTAATTCACATACAAACGAACATTTTGATAAAATATGAAACAAAGAGAACTCATTAATTATAAAGCTGTCCCTTCAAAATGTAGTAAGGCATAATTTAGCAGGTAACGAGCTTCATCTCTTATCACATCACTCTAGGAAAAATATTCCCTCATTTACAGAATTCTATTCACTATTCTAATCATTTGACATTTAAATATGGTGTGCATCATCAATAAGCTTTTCTACAAAGAGGAGCAATATTTCAAGTTTCATTTCATGCAGGAAGGAATGGAGAGATCAAGAAATTGTAGCACTTTAAGGTCCACACAGTCTGGATTGTAATTTTAATTGATTGGTGCTGACTTGTAGTCTTAATGTTTCCACATATCATAGAGGAATTTTAGCCACAAAATAATAAGGTTCTAAATGATTTTAAAGAGGTTCTGCCTTTTATAATTGAGGAAATGAAACTCAGAGAGAGTATATGATTTGCCTGTTATGTAGTTCATTCATCAACTTAACACTGTATAACAAAACTACATTGTATATATTGTGATACTATTTCCATACAGATTTATAATTTGATAGAAGAAATGGACCACTTAAAAAGGTATTCAGGAAAATCATGCTGGTAGTTGATCAATCTCAGGGGTAGATTTTAAGCATAGACTTTTCCAAGCAAATTTGCATTTTATAAAGATTATATCAATATTTCATATTTCAAATCTTTCTCCTATGGGAAGTTTTTCCTGGCACCACCACTTTATATTTTTTGTTCCTATTATATACTGTCACATCACTATACTTTGCTGAACAACTTGTCCAAAAGAAAAATTTTGATTTTTCTTTAGTGTCCCTCACAAATTTTTTCCTGTTTCTAATTTCATGCCATTTAATGACGGCATCATATATCCAGGTTTTTAATGTTAAACTTTAACATGTCATCTTTGATTCCATTTTCATTCCCTCATACAATCTATCATCCAGTTTCACCCTGTCTTTACATATATGTCAGATATATTTAAACTTCTTGTGTATTTTATTCCTATTCTTCTAGACTAGATCACAATTATTTGCTGCTTGTATTGTTTTAGTCATTGCCTTACTGGTATTCCTAATTCTACTTACCTTTCTGGTATCCATTTTCCATGCAGATCCCAGAAGTCTTTTAAGAAGTAAATTTGACCATATCATATTTCTCTTTAAAACCTTTTCGTGATACTTAGAATAAAATCCAAATATTTTACAATATTCTGCAAAGCTTAAATGACTTGTTTTTTATTGAGTTTACTGACTTCATCTCTTACCAACTTCTTTGTTTATTTTTATGCTTCAGCTTGTCCCTGTCTGAGGGCTTTTATACTTTTTTCTTTTTATTCTACTCTAAAATACTCTGCATCTATATCTCTTCTTGGATGGTTTCGTCTCATCATTATGGTTTTAGATAAAATCAGAGAGGCCATCTCTAATCACCCATACTAAATAGCTATCCTGTATCTTCCATTTATAATCTGTGATATTACTGTTTATTACATTTTAAATAGTGCTCACCACTGTTTGAAGTTATCCTGTTTTTTAAATTTAAATCTTTATTTCTAAGACAGGATCTTTGTATACCATTTACTATGATAGTTTCAGGATGAGAATAATGCTTTGGTACAGTACTAGATTCTGCTTAATTTCTTGGTTTTAGTAGGGATCAAAATGTGACTAAGTTAGAAGTTGAGTCAAATGAGCACTACAGGTTGCCATTGTGCTCAGCAAGCTCTACTTGACATCTTCCTAGTTTTGAGACCATACTTATCCACTTCATTGGGCCACCTAGACCCAGTGTTTGATATTCACTATTCCATCTGGTATGCTTTTATAGTCACTATAAAAAGCCTAGTTATTTTCCTTTAATACTGTCAGACAAGTTGAGAACATCATTGTGTTTACCTAATTTATTTCATGTGGAAAAAAGAATTATCATTATAATAACAACTTTTTTATGATTCAGAGATCCATGTTTTTAGAACTCAATTTTCTATAACAGTCTATAACCAGAAATTGAGCATAAAGACAATGAGGCTATTAAAATACAGTTTTTCATAAAGTGCACTCTAAACTTTGTGTAGCAAGTTAAATATCTGCACAAAGGCATATTTCTAGGAAAGTGACAGGTGACAGCCTGACTTTAGAACAAAAGAGAAAAATGTTTGTGTTATGATATAGTAAACTAATTGGTGATTAGGAAAGGAAAGGAGTTAACACATTTCACATTTTCTGTGTACCAAGCATCCTATGTTATCTCATTTGGTCCTTACTAGAGTACTAAAAATTTTTATTCTTTATGTATAGAAGAAGAAAGAAAGATATAACAGTTATGATTTGCCCAGTAGAAGAGAGAAATAGACATTGAAAAATAACAATGGATAACAATTATTTTGTGGCAGGCATGACTCTAAATCTATTTTGTTTTTAAACACTTTTAATCTTCATGACGACTTGATGAAAAAATATTAGTGGTATAATTTTAAAGATATAAGTATTAAAATATAGAAAAGATAAATATCTTAAGTCATATAGTAATGGACAATGGTAGAATTCATAGCCAGAAAATCTGATTTCGGAGCCTATGATTTTTGTCTATTAAAGTAAAATAACTGCAATCACTTATGATTTTATTGAGAAGAGATGTCTCTAACCCTTAATTCTTTAATTCCTATTCTCCTTTCTTCTAATATCCTACCCTACCTGCTCATCTCCAGGCAGTTTCTTTAAGCATTTATTCATAAAGAGGCTCTCTAACATGCAATCCGCCTTCTTAACAATTACTGTTGATGATTTTTGACATTTTGTTTCACATATCGTCTCCTTTATCCAAGCTGCATCTCCAAGAAATTATTATGGTTTTTATGTTAAAAGCAGAAGAAATAACAGCTTAAAACAATGAATCTATTTGCATTGTGTTCATATGGTCAATTCACATGGCATACCCACAACTCAAAACTAGATTTTGCACACTCATACATTACTGTTGAGAGTGTAAAATGGCACAGCTTTTGGGGGATAAGGTTTAACATTTTCTAATAAAATTAAACATGCAATTACCATATGTTCATACAAAATACCACATGTAAATGTTCACAGCAGTTTATTTTTAATGGCTAAACTCTCACATCAGTGCAGTCACCTTTTTCAAGTGAAATGTGAAACAGGAGGTGATATCAACATAACAGGGAAAATTTTCAGAAGTTATAAAAAAGTGAACTACTGACATATACAATAACCTGGATATATCTCTAAGGAATTATGCTGAATGAGAAAGGCCTACAACAAAAAACCACATCATGATTCCATTTACACAGCATTTTCAAATGACAGAATTTTAGAAATAAACCATATTATTGTCAGGGATTAGAGATGAAAGTAGGATTTGGGTGAGATGGATGGATCTATAAAAGGGCAAGAGAGATCTATGTGTTAATTCATACTTAAGTATCTTGACTATGGTGATGGATATACACTGTGATAACAGTTTACAGAATTAAGTTGTCATACATATACAAAGATGAGCACAAGTAAAACTAAGAAAATCTGAGTAAGATCAGTAGGTAGTATCAATGTTAATATCCTGGTTTTGATGTTGTATTAGAATTTCATAAAATATTACCACTGGGGTAAATTGTACAAGACACCAATGATTGCCAGTAATCACCTGTGAGCACAATTATTTCAATAAAAATCTCAGCTACAAAGAATATCAGGGAATGAATAGTCCTGTAGAAAAGCAAGACAAGAACAACAAAAATTAAGTAAAAAATATTACACAAAAATATTAGCTTCACATGTTTATGTAGATTTAAAAAGTAATCTGGGTGAATATATCCAAAGTATTCATGATAGTTGTGAACAAAATAGGAATTCAATTTACTTTTCACTTTAATTTCATTCACTTCATTTTCCTTTGCTTTTAGTTTTTATTAAATTATCTTCTATATTTCTAAATTAACTTGTGTTCCGTAATAAAAAAGGCAAAAATATTGGCACTAGTTTAAAAATATAAACTAGATTTATTTTACTCTAAAATCTTTTAAGTGTTATGTGAGGAAAATAATTCCTAAATATATTGCTTGTTTACCAGTGTAATAGTAGTACAGTATTTGTACCCTGTATTAGATGAGTGAGAATAGCATTTGTGTCTTATCCTTAATATTTGCGATGACCTTGAGCAGATACTAGATACACAGTGAATAACTGGTTTTTTAGAGTGATCTTGCTCTATTAACTAAAATAAATTAATACTTTTATTTTCCATGGCCAGTACATAAAATATGTAACATTCTTACAAAATAAATAAAATGTTTATTGTCTTTATAACAAGTACTATAAAGTAGTAATATATAAGTAATACTTCTGTACTTAGGACTGATTCTAAACATGGTAGACATCATTGATAGCTTACTTTTGATAGCTAAGAAGAGAAAGAGGTGGGTGGAATTCTCTATATAATGAAAACCACTTGTGCTTCAAAATCTATTTCTTTTATTTTATTTAAAGAGAAAAACAAAACAAAACAAAACAAGACAGTAAAAGGCTACAAGTGATACAGAATTTCAAGAGAAAAAAATACAGTAAGAATTAACTAGTTAATAGATTACATATTGTCATCTCAGAAACAGTTGTCCAGGTTACAACATTAAAGCATACAAAGTGAACATTAATACAGTGAGATTGCAGACAGTTCTGTTCAATGATCCAACATAAACTCAATAATATGGTTTTCTATCCTACACACTGCAGTTATATCCTTTAGATCATTTTCTTTCCTCCCTTTTTTACGTTAACAATCACACATTTTGGGTTCCATTACTCCCACAGTTCTTATAACTTTTACTTTGAAGAGGAAAAGAAAAAAAATAAAACAAGAAACAAGACAAAACAAAACAGAACAAAAAAAAAAAACCCCAATGTGACAAAGCAAAACACAGTCAGTTAAAACAGGAGGATGGACATAGTATATAATGCAGAAAGAGATTACTAGGTGATCAACAATGGTTACCATTATGCCTCTTGTTATCCTAAAAAGAGGTGCCTATATCAGCTGGTATAAAAGAATTGAACAAAACAGTACAGAACAAGACCAATAAAACCCACATTGGAGACCTTACAGGACTTCCAAAGAAGATAATAGTCAAACTATAATGGGCATCATAGAGTACCTGGTTGCCTTCAAAGTGGTTACTTATACCCTCAACTTTGATACTATTAAACAAAACAGAATATAATAAAATCAATCAGAACAAGATGTGGAGAACAATACAAGGGTTCAAGTCAGGTTAACAGGAAAACAAAAAAGTTACTATAATATATCCCGCTATTTTTAATTTAGTTTTCCCTTAATTAAAGATACTAAGAAACAAATTAATTTAAGAAAAAGGGGGGAGATTGAGATTAAAAAAAGAGCATATCAATAGAATAACACAGGTCAGAACCGAATAATTTAAGCATCATTGTGTTTCACCACCAGATAGCCTGACATTAACGTAGTTACCATGGTGTCTCTTTCCTTGAAATATTTGAGTCTAACTTTGTATACTATAGCATCAAACTTATCAAGACAGTGTGAAACCATTCAAGAGAACAAAAGTATTGCAGGGTATTTAGAACCAGCTAACAGAAACCGAACATCGGTTTCTATGTTATCTCTTTGCCTATAAAAATTTTTGCTTATAATATTGCATACATTAAAATATAATAAGATACAACATGTTAAAACTATTGGAAACAGACAAATAACAACTTGATGGGGCTTCAAAACAGGATGATATTAAATCAGCACTAGCTATTACACTGTCTTATTTTCTTCAAAATAGCTATTCGTAGTGTCACAGACAATAATATAAAACAACCCAGATTAAAACTATTCCAATTAATGAGTGAAAATATTATATGGCTTCAAACCAGTGTGATTGGGAATCATGATTACCACGTACTTTTATGTATTCTTATCATTACTTAAACTAGGGAAACAATTCGGTATTTATACATGTGAGTTTGAGTTATTTCACTTATGAGTATGGTCTCAAGCTGTGTCCATTTATTTATAAATGTCTCAATGTGATCATTCTTTTAGCTGAGTAGTGCTCCATTGTATAAAAATACCACAACTTTTTTATCCATTCCTCAGTTGATGGACACTTAGGTTGTTTCCAAGATTTGGCTATTACAAATTGTGCTGATATGGATGCACATATATCACTGTGGTATGATGCTTTCAGCTCTTCTGGGAATATGCCTAGAGAAGTGGAATAGCTGGGTCAAATGGGGCTTCCAGTCCCAGCTTTCTGAGAATCTCCAGACTGACTTCCACAATGGTTGCACCAGTCTACACTCCCACGAACAGTGCAGTTCCTTTTTCCCCATAGCCTCTCCAGCATTTGTTGTTGGTGGTTTTCTTGATCTTGGCCATTCTTTCAGGAGTGAGATGAAATCTCAGTGTGGTTTTAATTTGCATTTCTCTAATGACTAATGATGATGAACATTTTTTCATATATTTATTTGCCATTTGTATTTCTTCATCTGAAAATTGTTTATTCATCTCAGATGCCCATTTTTGGATGGGGTCTTTGAATTTTGGGAGTCTGATTTTTTTTAATTCTTTATATGTTTTAGACAGAAGTCCTTTGTCTGAGGGGCAGTTCACTAAGATTTTTTCCCAGTTTGTGGGTTTTCTTTTCACTATGCTAGAGATTTCTTTTGACGTGCAGAAACTTTTTAATAAAATGTGATCCCAATTATTGACTCTGGGAAGTATTTTCCGTGCGGTTTGAGTCTTGTTCATGAATTCTCTACCTACCCCTATGTCTTCAAGGTTTTTTACCCAATTTGTCTTCCAGTAAATTTAGTGTTTCTGTTTTAATATTTACATCTTTGATCCATTTAGATTTTATTTTAGTATATGGTAATAGGCATGGGTCTAGTTTTAGTTTTTGGCATATGGAGAGCCAGTTTTTCCAACACCATTTATTAAAGAGACTCTTGTTCTTCCAGTGAACATGTTTGGCCCCTTTATCAAAGATAAGGTGGTTGAGTGTGTTTGTAGTTGTTGTTGTAT
The DNA here is from genome assembly GCF_034190915.1 of Cavia porcellus. Taxonomy (NCBI): domain Eukaryota; kingdom Metazoa; phylum Chordata; class Mammalia; order Rodentia; family Caviidae; genus Cavia; species Cavia porcellus. Next base: position 48,729,147 of record NW_026947492.1, read on the forward strand.
CTTCTAATCAATTCCACTGATCTTCGGCTCTGTTTTGATTCCAGTACCATGTTGATTTTACTACAGATGCTTTGTAGTATAACTTCAAGTCAGGAATTGTGACGTCTCCTGCCTTGCCTTTGCTGCTTAGAACTGTCTTTGGTGTTCTAGGTCTCTTCTCACTCTGGATTAATTTTAGGAGTGATTTCTCGAGATCTATGAGGCATTTGATGGTATTTTTATCAGGATTGCATTGAATCTGTATAACAGTTTTGGGAGAATGGCCATTTTCACAATATTTATTCTTCCTACCCATGAGCAAGGGATGTCTTTCCATTTTCTGAGATCCTCTTCAATTTCTTTTCAGTGTATTATAATCTTCCCTGTATAGGTCTTTCACTTCTTTCGTGAGAATAATTCCTAAGTATTTCATTTTTTGGTTGCTAGTGTGAAGGGTGTGGCTTCTCTTATTTCTCTCTCTGTGATTTTGTTGTTAGTGTATAGGAATGCTATTGATTTTTGAGTATTGATTTTGTATCCAGCCACATTGCTGAATTTATTTATTATATCTAGGAGTCTTTCAATGGAGGTGGGGTGTTCTATGTAGAGTATCATATCATCTGCAAATAGTGATAATTTAACTTCTTGTTTTCCTATCTTTACACTTGATTTCTCTCTCTCTCGTCTAATTGCTCTGGATAGTATTTCCAGTACCATATTAAATAGGAGCAGTGATGGGATATCCTTGTCTTGTGCCTGGTTTTAAAGTAAAGGCCTTCAATTTTTGGCCATTTAGTATGATACTGGCTGTTGGTTTGTCATATATGGCCTTTATTATGTTGAGGTAAAGACCATCTATTCCAATTTTCTGCAAGGTTCTTATCATAAATGAATGCTGTACCTTATCAAAAGCTTTTTCTGCATCTATAGAGATGATCATATGATTCTTACTTTTGACTCGATTGATATGGTGGTTTACATTTATTGATTTACGTATGTTGAACCATCCCTGCCATACCTGGGATGAATCCCTTTTGGTCATGGTGTATAATCTTCTTGATGATTTGTTGCATCCTATTTGCCAATATTTTATTGAGGATTTTTGCATCTGTGTTCATTAGGGAGATTGGTCTGTAGTACTCTTTTTCAGTTGGGTCTTTCTCAGGTTTAGGTACTAGAGTAATATTTGCTTCCAGGAATGACTTGGGAAGGATTGCTTCCCTTTCAATTTCATTGAAGAGTTTGAGGAGTGTCGGCATTAGGTCTTCTTTGTATTTCTTGTATAATTTTGCAGTGAATCCGTCTAGGCCTGGGTTCTTCTTTGTAGGTAAGGACTTAATTACACTTTCAATTTCATTAATAGAAATTGGATTATTCAGCAGTTTTACATCTTCTTGACCTAGCTTTGGTACTTTATATGCTTCTAGGAATCTGTCTGTTTCTTCTGTGTTATCAAACCTTTGAGAGTAGTGGTTTTTGAAATAGGTGTTGATGATTTTCTGTATTTCTATTGGGTCTGTAGTGATTTCAACTTTTTTATTCCTTATTACATGAATTTGAGCTTTTTCTTCCCTTTTTTAAATAAGGCTGGCTAGGGGCTTATCAATTTTATTTATTCTTTCAAAGAACCAACTCTTTGATTCATTGATTTTTTGGATTGTTTTCTTAGTCTCTATTGCATTGATTTCTGCTCTGATTTTTATAATTTCCTCTCTTGTTTTGGCTTTGGGCTTGACTTGCTCTTCTTTTTCTAGCTGTTTGATGTGTAGCATCATGTTGTTTATTTGTATTCGTTCTGTTTTCCTGATGTGGGAACTCAGTGCAATAAATTTTCCTCTGAGGACGGCTTTCACTGCATCCCACAGATTCCGGTAAGTTGTATCTGTATTTTCATTTGTTTGTAGGTATTGCTTAATTTCTTTTTTAACTTCCTCTGTGACCCACTGATTACTCAGGAGTGTGTTATTCGGTTTCCATGTGTTTGTGGGATTTTTGCAGTATCTTTTATCGTTAATTACTAATTTCATGGCGCTATGGTCCGATAGCATGCAAGGGATAATTTCAATTTTTTTGCATTTATTCAAATATGTTCTGTGAGTTAATATATGGTCTATTTTAGAGAATCACCCATGTACTGCTGAGAAAAATGTGTATTCTGTGGTTGTTGGGCAGAATACTCTGTGTATGTCTATCAGTTACATTTGTTCACAGGTGTGTTTCAGTTCTTTTATTTCTTTGCTGATTTACTGTCTGGTTGATCTGTCCATTAGTGTCAATGGTGTGTTAAAATCTCCTCTTATAATTGTATTACTGCTAATTTGTTTTTTCATTCTGATATTACTTGTTTTTTATAACTGGGTGCTCTGGAATTTGGTGCATATATATTTAAGATAGTTATCTCTTCCTCTTGAAGTTTTCCCATAACCAGTATGTACTGACCTTCTTTATCTCTTCTGATCATTATTGGTTTGAAGTTCACATTGTCTGCAAACAGAATAGCTACCCCACTTTTTTTGGATTCCTATTGCATGAAGTATTGTTTTCCATCCTTTGACTTTCAGTCTGTGAGTATCCTTTTCGGTTAGATGAATTTTTTGCAGCATATGTTTGGATTTTGTTTCTTGATCCATTCTGCCAGTCTATTTCTTTTAATTGGGGCATTGAGACCATTTACATTAATGGTTATAACTGTTATATATTGCTTTATTGCTGACATGTTATATTTCTGCCATTGCTTCTTTATCTTTCTGTTCTGTTTAATTGTCTGCTTTGTTTAGTGGTTTTTTTTCCTAAGTGTATCTAAACTGTCTTTCAGTGTTCTTTGCAGGATTGGCTTGGTGATCATGAAGTTCTTCAGCTGTCTTTGTCATGGGAGTATCTTATTTCACCATCGATTTTGAAGGACAGTTTTTCAGGGTACATCAGTCTAGGTTTGAAATCATTTTCCTTTAGGATCTGAAATACTTTACTCCATGCTCTTGTTGCCTTTATTGTTTGTGTTGAGAAGTCTGCTGTAATTCTGAGAAGTTTTCATTTAAAGGTGATGTGTCCTTTCTCTCTGACAGCTTTTAATATTCTATTCTTTTGTTCGATATCTGGGATGATGATTATTATATGTCTGTGGGTAGTTTTATTTTGGCTATGGCTATTTGGAGTTCTATATGCTTCATTGATCTTGATATCAGTTTCCAGTTTCATGTTTGGGAAATTTTCAGCTATTAATTCTCTAAATATCCTCTTGACATCCTTTATGTTGTCTCCTTCTTTTTCATTTATCCCTATCAACCTTATGTTGTTTTTCTTTGCGTCATCTTGCAGGTGTTGAATTGTTATTTCTTGATTTCTTGTTATTTTTAAAAGATCTTTCCTTTACTGTTCACTGGCTGCAATCTTGTCTGCAAGGTCCGAAATTCTATCTTTACATTCATTGAGGCAATTTTTACAACTTTCAATGGAGTTTTTTTATTTCTTGTGTATTTCTTTGCATCTATTTTATGTATTCTGTTTGTTTCTTATATTATTCATCCAGGGATTGTATCTTTTTGTTTATTTCCTGCAATTTTTTAACTGTATCTTCTTTAGATATGTTCAGCATCTCTTTCAATTCTTTTATCATTTCTTCTTTTACCTGAGAGATTATTTCTAGTTTGAATTCCTTTAAAGCTTCCCGGAGTTGCTTCTTTATTTTAGTTACTATTATTTCAGATATTTCAGGCATATGGCATGTATTTTCTTCTATGTACATGGCTCCTAGGCTTTCTTGGGATGGGCTGGATCAAACTTAGGACCTTGTACTTGCCAGGCAGACACTTGTCCTGCTAATCTACATCCCTGATCCTCTTTTTTTTATATTGGCTTTTTCTTGACTGAATATATTTTCTATTATAAAAATACAAGAATCATTTTTAGCCTGCTTCCCTAGTTGAGCTTGTGCCCTACAAGCTGACTGCAGTTACATATGTGAAATTTGTTGAGAAAACAATATTTGATAGTAACTGTTACACTCTGACAACTCTGTCCCACTTACAACTAAATCCAGTGACATGAGATTAAATTTGAGCTAACAAGTAAATATTTTGAGATTTCTAAATAATACCTAAAATTTTTAAATCTTGCTTTTCACAGTTTAGTTTGTTTATGTTATGAACATCTCTTCACATTATTAAAGTTTTGAAAATTGGATTTTTAATGGATTCGGGATATTATTTTCAATAGCTATATAATGATTTTCATAACTAGACTGCTATTATAGCATAGTTTTTTTTTCAATTTTGTCATATTAAAATGTATCATAATCAACATTACCAATCATACATTTCCCCTCTTTTGGGTTACTTCATTGATATAAATTACATAAAATAGGTTTACAAAGTCAGAAGATACAGATATTTTCATGACTCTGATAATACATTTACAAGTTATACTACAAAATGTTTTTCTCAATTTAAAATGTTATACAGTAGTGTATATTAATTTTACCGTAACCTCAAAAAACATTGGGTATTGTTATGGTTTGTAACCAGATATTCCCCAACACCTCAAACACTAATAGTCTTTTTCAAAATAGAGTGTGTGATGCTGGGATTAAAAGTGTATGACTAGTAAATCAGTCCACTGATTGGTTTGGCATAGTTCTAGCTAAGATTAAGGGTTTGAGCCATATACTGACTCTATGTAGGTAGTCTGCATCTGCATCTGATATAAAGGGCAGAAAGAGTCTTGTCTCCTGGCTTTGTTGCTTTTTCTTGTCTTTCTGCATGCCATGATGTACCACCCTGCCTTGGAGCCAGCAGATTATGTACTGAAATCTCCACAAACTATGAGTTTAATTAACTTTTTCCTCTTTAACTTTGGATGTACAGGATTTTGTCCTAGAAGTACAGGTAACTAAGACAGATATTAATATGTAAGGATTATGTATAATACATAATTCTTTTAGGTGAAATTTCTATTTGTATTCTGTTCTTTTATTTCTTGACACCTGTATGTTGTTTTAATATGCAGTATTTAAATTGACTGTATGGAAATTATATGTATTTGCTTTTTATATTTTATGGAATACACTTTCTGTTCTCTTTTTGTTTTAGATTTCTTAGTAGTGAACTTTCCAATTTTATATAAACATTTTGCAAGACGTTCTGCTTCCAAACTTACAAAATTAACATTCACCAAAACCTGAGCATAGTCTATTTTATTTTCTGTAATTTATAATTACAGAAATAATTACACTTATAGGTTGTTTTTTTTTCCTGCTTTATGAGGTAAAGCATGGCTTTGTTGGTTTTTCCGACACCCCCCCCCCCCCCCCGGTGCAGTGTCTAGAAGAATCAGTGGATGAAGTTTCTCCTGGAAATTGTCTTAATCATTTCAGGTTGCTACAATGGAATATCACAGAGTGAGTGGGTAGCTTAATTAACTGGAATTTGATGAAGTTCTGAAGGCTGCAATTTCTAAGGTTAGGGTGCTTGTAGATCCAGTACCTGGCAATTCTACTTTTCCTTGTATGTTAAGGGGTGTGTTTTTGTTTCTTCATATAGTTGAGAGGAGAGAAGAAATAAGCTTTCCTGTCTCTAAAAAGAGTACTAATTCTAATCATGAAACCTCTACTCTCATGACCTAATATTACTTTCCCCAGATCCCACTTGCTAATATTTTCTCCTTGAGTGGATAAGACTTCAGCATGTGAACTTTGAGGGGACTTAAACATTTAGTCCATACAGAAATAAATAAGTGAGCAGCAAATACGTGGAACAAATGTACACTTTGGGAGTTGGTTACACATGAAATTTGCTTGTTTATTCCATTTCTTATTACTTGATCCTAGGTAAGTTTCTTATCTTGCCTCAGTTCCTATTTCTTCATTTGCAAAATAGGAATAGTAGTAGTACCTATCTTAAGATTGTTGTCATACATTTTATAGTGCACTTAATACAGCATCTGGCATGTGGTAAGCACTCAGTAAATGCCAGCTATTTTTATTATTACTATTAGTACTACTATTATTACTATTAGTACTACTTTATCATGCTTATTGTCTAAGGCATTGTACTAGTTCCTTTAGCAAAACATAGATCCTTTGGGCGATATAAGTAACTGTGAGTGCCTACTTCTGATTAAGAAAGTGACTAGTATTACTAGTAATTTATATTGCTAGTAACACTAGCAATGTAAATGTTTAAGAAAAATTAAGGAGAAACCAAATCTAGTTAGTGAAGCTAAGTTGCTTTTGATCTCAATTCAGAGTTGGGAAAATGGAGCTAAAGGGCTTCTAGTTGTAGCTAGCAGTATAAACAAAGAAAAAAAATTATTGTTCTATCAGTTTAGCTGGTACTTAGAGAACGAGATAGACGATTTGGGAAAATATGTTTAGGAATTTAGATAGTGATCAGATTTCATGAACTTGAATGTGAAGTCAAAATGTTGAGACTTTTTTTTCTGAGTTAAAATTTTTTGTTTATTTGAAATAGAAAAAAACAGTAAAAACAACAAAGCAAAATTTCTAAACAAGATAATAGGAGAGTAACAGCGGTTAATACATTTTGTATTGTTATTTTCAAAGTAATTGCTCAGATTACCAAATATAATATGGCATGAAAAATTGACCAAATAATATTAGCACAAAACTTTATTTTCAGTTAACTAAGAGAATTAGTTGTATAACTATCTTAAGTACCATGTGTGTGTGTGTGTGTGTGTGTGTGTGTATATATATATATATATATATATATATATATATATATATGTTCCTTTTTTCTTCCTTCTTTTCCCCCTTCCCCTGTACCAGTTTCTCTTTATTTTTGAACGGTTTCTTCACATTTCACAGTATCTATTGTACATGTTGGATCTTATGTACTCTTTAAGTTTTTACACTAGGGATACAATATGATGTTCACACATGCAACTCTGATTTATTTCACTTTTAAGTAAGGTCTCAAGTGCATCCATTTGTAGGAAGTATATTTACAGTGATTTTTTACAGTTTTGAGTGGTAGCATCTCATAGTACAAGTATCTAACCTGGTAAATTATGAATTATTTTAGGGAAAGGATCATCCCTATCTCTCTTAATTTCTTCTACTTTTCTTTTTTGTATTGGGAATCAAACTTACCACTTCATGCTTGCCCAGCACACCCTGTGCCACTGAGCTATCTCCCTGGCTATTTTTCTTAATTTCTTATTTTATTTTTAATTTTTTGTTTGGAAAGAGTTTAAAACTTACAAAAACATTGCTGAAATAGTTCATGAAGTTCTTATGTATCTTCAACCTTATTCCCAAACTCTTTACATTTTATGTCATTATACATAAGCATTTTTTTCTTGAACTATTTGCTTGTAATTGCAGATATTATGCTTCTTAGCTCTTAAATTCTTCAGTATATACTTTATTTCTTAGAAACAAAGCACATTATAATATTTCCATAGCATGAATACCAAAATTAGAAAATTAACTTTGATTATTCATAGACTTTAAACTTTGATACTTAGTTTATTAATGCCAAACCAAAGGGAATAAAGTTTTTGTTTAGGATCTAGTAGGGTCACGTATTACATTTGTTTTTCAAGTCTATTTTCCTTTAATATGTAATAGTTTTTGTTTTTCATGACCTTGACATTTTTTGAAGAGTATAAGCCATTTATTTTTATAGAATCCTTTCAATTTTGGTTTGTCTGATCTTTCCTCATGATTATATTTAAATTATTCATTTTTGACAGGAATATAACAAAAATGAGTGCATCAGATCAGGAGACACATGGTAGTATCTGTACCAATGCTGTTAATATTGAGCAGTAGGTTAAAATGCTGTCTTTTAGTTTTCTGCACCATAAACTTGCTATTTTTCCTCATAATTAATATTTTATGAAGAGTTATTTTAAAAATATCTAACTATCTCATTTCTGATCAAATTTCATTTATCAGTTTGAGCATCCCTTGGTTTTTCTTGAAACAATTATTATAGATGTTCAAATGGTGATTTTCCAATTTCATCTTTCTTTCTACATGTTTGTTAGTGTTTGATTGTGTAAAAAAACTTTCACTGTTATTTATATATGCATTTATGTATTATTGGTTCATGGTATTTAATCTGCTATTATTTATTTTTATGTTCACATTGTACGAGATTTGACTACTTCCTTTAAATAGTGGTATATATTCTTTAGACATGTCTACATCATTTTTTTAATGCTTATTTTCTGTCACTGCAGCATGCATGTTCCATGTAGGTCTGTTTTGCAGAGCCGGAGAAGCATGCAAATATTTTGTATTCTTCATAATTTTGTGCCTAGTTAATACTTTATAAGTGAATGGATGGATAATAATTTACATAAGTCAAGGATATACAAATAAATGTACCCTTAAATTATGTAAATAATTATGCAAAACATAGATGTAAAAATATAAAAAATAAATTAAAAAAGTTTTTTTCTTTGTAGTTTTATGTAGTAATCTAGGCACTCTATACAGACTGGGTCAAGAAAATTCCTGTTAATTTATTTATTTACTTATTTTTTTGAAGAAAAGAAAAATACTATTTATGAAGTATAGGAAATATACTTAACTCATTTAATATTTAATTTAAATTATTTATTGGTACCTCCTTATCTCAAATATTTTATTTGACACTGAAAATACAACAAAATTGGTAGCCCTTGATCTTACGGATCTTTCAGCCTACTTATTAATAAATAGTAGGTTAATTAATAAATAGGTTAATGCAGAAATACTTATAAATATCCAAGTTCAGCCTTTAGTTTCTTCTATTTTACTATTTGTGTTTCTATCGGCAAAGTTCCTTAGGTCAGTGAAAAAAGTATGTTTTAAAGTTCCTACCCTATAAATAATTATTCTAGGGGCTCATTTTGGTTTGGAATTCTAGAAATGTATAAGAAAAGCCTCTTCTACTGTCCTGAAATTTACTCACCAGTTTGATAAAACAAATCCAGGAGTGAAACACTATAAAGGAATATAGGCCTTAAGAGTTAAAAAAAGATCAAGTTTAAATCTTAATTCTGCTTCTTTTTACCTTATTAACCTCAAGCAAATTACTTAATCTCTGAGATTAACAATATCTTGTGCTTCACTCTCTGTGAGAGACTATGTATGTATAGAGTAGTAATACCTAATTCTTGGTATTCATTTCAGTTAGAAACTTTCAGGCTCAGTTAACAGAAAATCCAATGCAAATTGGTTTTAATAGCAAGGCAATATATTGACTTACCTGACTGGAACTCAGTAGGGCAGGTTTCAGGTTTGCTTTATTCAGTGAGTCAAGCATGTTATCAGGAATCCAGGTGCTTTTTGTCTCATCTCCTTGCCATTCATATCATTGTCTCATCTGAGGGTTGTTCATCCTCATGGTCTGGTCTGATACTTATCAGCACAATAGGAGTGGTGGGGGAGGTCTGCACATTTTTTTGTTCTGTTCATCTGCAAATAAAGGCTGCCTCTCAGCAGCTAGTGATTGAAAATAATTTCCTTCAGTACTCTTGAGCTATCTCAGGTCATGTTCTCATCCCAAACTAAAAAATGTCATCAGGGAAATAACAGGTATGATTGTATTGGTCTGGAAAAAAGGATAGGACATGATGATTTAGGCTAATCCAAGCTCATACTGAGACTCAGTTCAGTTAGCTAATGTGCATCAGTGCTACACAGTGGGGAAGATACAGTAGGTTTGAGGAGGAGTCCTTTTGCTTTAGTGATGAAATATTTAAATTTAGATAAATTTGGAGAATAGGAAAAGGGACTACAGTCAGAAATATAGAAGTGGAGGGCTGCGTATAGAAGTATAAATAAGCAATTGCTTTGTATTTTTTATCCTTTTTAAATGATTAAATATGAGCTGCCTTTTGTGTTCAGATTCTCATATTTCTACCTGGATATTTCTTCTGTGAAACTGAAATCAGTATTTTCTTCAGCACCACTTTTCACTCTTTCCCACTAAAGAATGGATTTATCACCTACCATTTTACGGATATATCTATTGACAGAATAATTATCAATTTTCTATGCTTGAGTTGTAGATGTGTGAATATAACTGAATGGTAGTCTATCACAAATAGGTAGAATTTGCAGCATTCATGCCTTACAGATTGGGAAATTATTAATGATATCAAAGGAGTTATGTTGCTGTACCACTACAAAAGAGCTTCAAGACTAGTATTTCAATAAATAGGTCACTTGCAAATTTAACATAGTAAACTTTGGTTCAAACACAATGTGCATATTCACTGTTACCATGAATATCCTCACTTATATATATGTCCGTATTCTTTTATATTGTAAGATTCTCACAGACTACTCATGTCATTATCTTGTGATCCAGTTAAATTGCCACTTTATTCTTTTCATTTCCAAGTTTTCTCTTCTTTTCTCACTCTACTTTCACACTGATTTTGTCCTTTTTTCCTTTATTTTTAACTTTCTGCAGATGTACAGTCTATGTACTATAACATACCAATAATATTATTTCTTCCTCCTTACTGTTAATTTCTCTTTGATTCTCTTCAGCTTTCTCCCCCTGTATTCTGCTCCTCTTAACTCTTTCACATTCTCTCTACTTTTTGTCTTTCTAGTGGGATAAATAATCTGTGCCCTCCTACCCACTCCACTAACTATAAAGGTTTGGATCTGGAAGAAAACTATGCTCTGGTGTAATTTTCTTTAGACTAAAGCTTTTCTCAGCTGAAGCTGAATGACAATAATAAGCACCAACCTGTTCCAAATGATTGTAGCTTGCTGTTTTTGTTTTTGTAAAACTGTCATTAAAGCATGGACAAATCTAACATAGATTCTTTCCAACCAGGTTAGGTATACACTGCCTGTAGCACAGTTCTTACTACAAACAATGTACAACTGTTTCTATGATTATGAGCTTCTTGAGGGCTGAGACTATGTGTTCTTTTTTAATTTTTATTTTAAACAGAATAAAACCAAGCAAAAGAAAACAGAATAAAGCCAATCAAATCAAACCAGTGTGACACAGCACTTCAAAACAATAGAAAATCAACAATGGTTACCATAATTCCTCTTATCTTCAATATAGCTGCAGATACCTTCAGACACAGTAAAAATCAAACAGAATAGAACCAATAAAACAATGAATGCAAAAGGGACTTCAAAACAAGATGAGTAAAGCTAAAATGGCTAACATAATATATCTTATTATCTTTGAAATAGCTACCCATGGCCATCAGATATAACAAAATCAAACAAAACAAAATAAAACCCAACCCAACAAAACAATGAAAATGATATAGGACTTCAAAACAAGATGATAGGGAATTAACAATGGCCAGCACCCTTCAGAAGGAGATCCCCTGTAGGTGCTACATTGTGTATTGTTATCCTCTGAATAGAATATCAGACACTGGCTTTTGACCTGCAAAGTTAGTGAAACACTGAACACTACAAGAATTAAATTGTATTTTACTTCAATAGTTATCATCACACCCTGTGTTTCTCTAGATCAGTCAGTCACTGATGGTGGGAGGAGGTGGGAGAGTTGGCTCTTCTTATTTCCCAGCCTGCGTGCCAGAAGGGGCTGGCATCTGGATCTTCCCCCAGTGGCCTACACGTAGTGCCTACTTGCAGAGAGGGCTTGCTTCTTGGTGACTTCTTGTTCTCTTCCCCTGCAGTGTGAAAATGGCACTGACTCATGGAAAAGGCTGACATCTGGCTGTCCCCCCACAGTGGCCTATGGATAGCAACAATTTTCAGGGAACTGAAACTATATTTTCTTAAACTATATTTGTAGCATTTTTCACAGTGCACTTTATGACAAATACTCATTAAACACACTTTATGCAGGGCTGCTGGTGGACAGTTGTCATGTTTGTACTACTCAACCCTAGGGAACACCACTTGTATCATACACAGTTTAAATTTGCATATTAATTACAATTTTTTGGCAGATGGTAGTAATTACAAGAGAAATTTATGATAATTTCTTAAGTGATGAAAATAAATTCTTTTCAGGAAGGAATATCTTTCTTTTTAGGGTTATCTTTCTTAAGCTAACTCAAAAGTACTTTATAGGCTACTGGCAGCCCTGATTTATACGTTGTTTGTGTTTGTTAATATTCCATTTCATGAAGATTGCATTTGGTGTATTTTGCTCAAGGCAGCTCTTCAACTTTTAGGGTTAAATGAAGCGCATCTTTAATATAAAAAATGAAAATTTAGATTCTCATGGTGGGAGAAAAGTGAAAAGGAACCTTATTCCTTTTCATGTACAATTTTCTCTTCTTTTAACTTTCTGACTTCTTACTCCTGTGTGGTATGTCACCCAATGCTATAGTAATAATTTATTTGAGCATATCTATTTTAATGCTGCTGACAAAGATGCATATGCTATATACCAGTTATGTTAAACCTTTTAGAGCTTTCAATACTATAAACAACTTGGTGTGGCATGTGTGGCATAGGTTTGCCACTATTGTTCTATACTATTCTATGCCCAAACACTTACCTGTCCACATAAACATTTCCACCTAGGATTAAGTTGTATCTTTTAGCTCCAGGAGGCAATCCTGTTGTATTCTATCACAATTACCATCCACTTTAATATATATTTAATTGTGAAAATCCATATATCCAGTAATAACAATGAACAACAATTATTGATTTCTTCCTATGTACTTTTAGGAACTGTCTAATAGTTTCCCTTTTGTAAATAGGAAAAACTTGGCTTGGAGAATTTAAATAGTTTGCTGAAGGTAAGATAGCTGTGGTAGAATCAGAGCTCAAGCTCAACACTCAATATTTATTTTCAAAAATTATATATTACACTCCATTGATATTAGTCTTGATAACCTTAATCAGAACTATGGAAATACATTCAGTAGTCTTTATCAAATAGGCAGGACTAGAGTATAAATGTAAAAACATTTTCCCTAGAAAGTCTATGTAACTGCTTACTCTTTGGCTTTTTCTTATATTTACCCATTTTTTCTCCCTTCAATACAACATTTGCACTGGTAATAACAAACATACTTATATAACAATCATTACTAGGCTGTGTGAATATTAATATTTCCCATTTTAGAGAGGAGAAACTGTCCAAGGCCATGCAATTGAAGTGGCTCCAGGAGCCTCTAAATCCAGGTAGTTGGGTAAAGATTCCAAGTACAGGAATTAAGATTCTATATAATTTTGTGTACCAGCTTCTATATAATTTGTTTGAGCAATATTCCATATAATTTGGGGCCCAGAAGTCCTAGTGCAATGATGGTGAACTTTTTAGAGTTTTCAGTGATACAGCTTGCTGCAGGACACGTTATATAGGTTCACCACCACTGGCCTATAGTCTTACTTTTTCCCTCTGTTTTTTGGAGCTAATCATGCTTCATTCCAGTTTTCTCATCTGTAATAAAGAATTTGAGTCAGCCCAAGGATTGTAGCAAGTCATAAAATCATCACATAAGCTTTCTTGGCCAATAACTATTAGTGCAACTTTGAGTTATACATTCAGTTCTCACTCATTTTTTTTTTTTGCAAAATAGAAATAATTCCATATTCCTTATCAGGTTGTTATTATAGGAGCTCACTAAAAACAGATATGATGCTATTAAAGATTCCTATAACTACTATGTTATATATCAGACCTTTTATTCCATTAGTAATATTTGTTACAAAATTGTAAAGACTAAAACATATACAAAGAGAAAATAAAAATGCATGACTTTTACCATTCAGAAATAATTACTATTAACTTTTTTCATATACCCTGTCAATAGTATTTCCTTTTATGGAGATATAGAAATGGTTATCAGTGCCCCACCTTTGTCCCTCAGACTGTTTCAGTGTACCCCAGAAGATTTCCAGTAGCCAATGTGTGCCTTTTGTTTATGCCTGAAGGCTTATAAAGGAGAACCACAGAAGACCATTCCATTCATGAAGGACAAGAACAGGTTGAAAGTGCCTGGAACTGCATGTTGTATCTCTCAGGAGCAGCCTGTAACTGTTGACTACTGTGCCCTGTGGTGCAAATATTATATCTCTATCTCATTCCCTGGGTGGGACAATTCTGTGCTATAGCCTGCTCATCACAGTTTCTCCGTGTAATTAAGCTCTGGTGGTACACTGTTGTTTGGCTACATCCTTCATAGGTTGCCTTTCTTTGTGCTGCTTCCTGTATCCTTTGATGTTATTCTTGTTTTTCCATGATAAAAAGTAATCTCTTGGCCTGTATTTTATGGGAATTGAATGCAAGACAAAAGAGAACAGGGTCTGAAACATACCCAGCAATTAATCAATACATTTTTTGATTCTTATTTTGCATAGGAGAAAATGTAGTTCTCGGCCAGTTTCACTTAGGATGAAAACTTGGGCTTTTATGTAGTGAAGGTAGGATTTGAACTCAGATTTGACACCATAGCATGAGCTTTAAGCATTATTCTTTAAGAAGGAAAAATTTTTATTTTCTATTCATAGCTCTATTTTTATTCATAGCTCTTAGCACTACTTTTTATGATATATATTTCACTTTAAAAATTTTTTTCTTGAACCAGAATATAAATTCTATAAGAGCAAAAATTTTTGTTTTATTCACCTTACTATGTTTCTAATGCCCAGAAAAGTGACCTCAATAAATATCTATTGAAGAATGTGTGAATAAAAATCATGCTGATTACTGTTATTCTTCTTCTTATATAATGATTTTCCTGAATCTCAGCATTTTCCCCCAGCGTTCACTAGTCATGGTATCTTTATAGCTTAGCCACTAAAATTGTAATTGGGTCTTCTGTCTCAGCAACATGATGACACATCACAGCAGCTGCTTGGGCTTAAGAAGATTCAGTTTTGATAGGTTGTCCAGTGCTTGGAGTGTGCTTTCAGTATTCTAATTTGTTCTGGATTTTAAGAATTCCTTTGAGAGTTTTTTCTGCTTTCCTAGAATGCTGACTCTTAGATTTTCACATGCAGCTTGACTCCATTCTCTGTGATGTTTATCTCAACTTACTCAAACACCTTAGTTTTTTCATTCTTTTTTTCTTTCACTGTCTCTATCAGAAAGTATCTATTAAAATTTCTTCAGATTTATCAGCCCCCATTGTAGACATTTTTATATAATTGTCTAAAAGTCTCTTGAGCATTCAGAATCTGAGGTTTGACACATGTTATAAATACAGTGTAACTCTATAGTTAAAGAATAAGTTGTGTGGAAGCTCAGTACTACCTAAGACCTATGAGCTTCAATTTACTGTTGTGATTAGATGATAACTATTGACTTAAAATAAATATACCCAATTTAATTTTTCCTCTATGAAATGAAATGCATTTGGATCATTTAAATCTGTACTGTGGTAATAACCTCTTAACAATTTAACTTTAAGTCATACCTTTGGATCTATTTCCTTTGTGAGTCTTTCTCTGATTCATTAAACATGATTTTTAATCTGTAGGTACAATTTTAAATTCAGAACTTTCATTCTATTTTTCTTTGTAGTTATAATTTATTGTTCACTATTGTGAAATGGTGATAGATATGAAATATTCAGGTAAGTTGTGTTTGAAATTTATTGTCAGTGATTAACTCTGTAACCTTGTTTGAGGTTATCTGTAAAATAGGAATAATAATTATTTCTACCTCATTGATTGTTATAGTTATATGACTATATATAATAGGTATAGTGTATGCTGTTTAGTACTAATCTGCACTCTCTTCTCCATTCTCTGTAGAAACTTTAATTTTCTAGTATGCTCTTTATTGGTTTTTAACTTTCTAACTTATTATTAGGTACAATTATTATTAAACAAATAATTCACAGAAAACAAAATATGTGTCGGGACTTCTTGGTCATGCTGTACATTTTTGTTTCTTATACATTTTGTCTGAATAAGTTACCTTTTACTTAGAGATCATTACTTCTCTATGTGTTAGATTCATTGAGCCACAGAATGTTAGAGCATCCTATTTAAATCACTCATATTACCAAACTAAACATTAATATTTGGCATGTAAGTGGCATAACTGGGACTGAGAATTAGTCTAATGATACAAAGCCGTGCTACATCATACAACTTATCTGGCTGCACACTCAGTATTCAGAGATGCTCAATACCTGTCCAAATAGAAGGTCACTGTACGTTTTATTTATTTATTTTTTAAACCATTTTATTATCCATCAATTTCCCCTTTTCCTTTTTTTTTTTTTTTTGGTCTTGTTGGAGGGAACAATAAAATTTCTGTAGATTCTTAAAGGATTTTCTAGAAACTTCTATTAGAGGATATCTTTGCAGTCTTCATAGTGTTAATTTGAGTTTAGAATCTATATAATAAGAATTGATTTCCTGTTTACACTGTCATAGACATACCTCAATTACTGTGTGATATTCTCTAGTATAACATACAAAGTGACCAGTGAAAGTATTTTGAGGTTGAGTCTATATGCTATATTAGTCCCTTTTCCACCACTGAGATAAAATACCTGACATCCATAAGTTAAAGGAGGAAAGGTTTATTTGACTCAGTATGGAGTGGGTTCAGTCCATATTTGATTGACTCCAAGGCCCAAGAGCATGGTGGAAGAAACTGGCAGAGACAAGCTGCTTGTCCAGTGGCAGCAGGGAAGCAGAGAGGAAGAGGGGAACCCAGAAATTGGGTTACTCTCGGTGACCCACCTTGCAACCAGGTCCCAACTCCTAATGGCCCATACACTCATCAATAGATTAGTCCACTGATGAGTATAGCACTCCAGTGATACATTGCCTTTCAAAAACTCCACCTTTAAACAGATGAGAAGACCTCTTTATTACCACTTGTTTTTACTTGCAAGCTTGTGTATTTGTCTCAAACTAGATTGTAAGAATGTAGAAATTGACTCACTCTGTCCTTGAACAGCTGGACTTTAGTCGGTGATTAATCTTGCTCAATAAATTTCTTGAATTAGTAAAATAATGACTGAAAGTTGTTAGATTTTCTCAACTTTTTTGTGAGCTTAAGAATTATTTCAATCATCTTTAGCACTAAACCAGAGACATTCACATATTTTAGTGTGCTTTGGCAAGGTCAAGCTCTGACATCTGTTGCAGATGGCATGGACACTAGTGTTGTCTTTTGCTGTCATTCACCCGCTGTGTGTTGCTTTAGCTTCCAAAGTTTCATTCTATTTATCTGAAATTGCCAATTGCCATGCCCACTGGCTTGGAAAGAGATCTTGATGAATGAATGCATTTTAATCAAACTTCTTTCATTTATTTTTTTAAATTGTCAAGTAAAAGTTGTATATTTTTATGCTGCACAATATGATGTTTTGATATATGTGTATGTTGTGCAATGGCTACATCAAGCCAATTAACATATACTACCTCATTTATTTTTAAAGCATCTTTAAGTATTCAAGTATTATAGTTTTCTGAGCTTTGAAACAATAGATAAATAACAGTAGAGGGCAGGGAAAATAATCTGTCTTGTGCTGTTATATAGATTCCTTTCTCTAGAATTACTGTTTTAAAGATAACAAGAGTTTATAGTTTTTATTCCAGATTTATTGAACTCAGAGTATTATGTCCTTCTTCAAAAATTATTGGATTAACAGAGTAAGATGATGCCCTTTTGCACATGGTATTCAGAAATTAGCTGATATTCACTGATTCTTTACTGAGGTTACAAACAAAATATTTGGCTTCCTGACAGCTCCATTTGTCTTGCTGTTCATCACCCACAGCTGTCAGACACTGAATGGTCATTTGGCAGCTGACAAAGCTTAGAGTCAAACCTATTTGAAAATGTTACACTTTGAGTACAATTAAATTGAGAGTTCACCAGTAATTCTGTATTTAAATGTATTAAACCAAATCTAACACTGATTTTTCAAAAATATATCAAGAGAATTTCTCCTTATTCAAAAGTATTGTTGGATTTCTAGACTAGTTAATAATTTTGAGCTAAAATGGATAAAATACCAGGTTATTTTTCTTTATTGGAATAACTTGATATTGTGAGATTGAAATACAAAAAAGTTAAGTACCCTTTGGACTAGTTGATGTGCACTGGAATGTTCTTTATAAAAGTAAAATATATTTCACTAAGACAGGGCCTTATGTTGCAAGTGTTTCAAGTGTTATACCACTGAGCTACATCCTAGGCCCCCAAATAATCTTCATTATTAGTTTTTGATTTTTAGTTAGTTTTTGGCCTGATTTTGTATTATGCTACCTTTTCCATCTTCTTCCCTCCATTATTTTTATTTCCTCTTCCATAAATATTAAATATCTTGTTTGTGCTAAATACTGTAATGAAGAATGTAATTATCACAGGCATACATAAAAAGATAAGCTCCTTCTTTTTAGAAGAATCTATTTAATGAAGAAAAGGGCACCTACACATCATGCAGGGAAGTAGTGTGATGACACAGAATTACTGCTTCTGGAGATAAGAGTTCCTATACCTGAATCCTAGTTCTGTCACTGATTGTAAAATTTTGATGAAGTGACTTCATCTTAGTATCCATAAGTTCTCTCATCTTTAAAGTGGCTGAATATGAGTAATACCAACACACAGAATTTTGTGAGAGTTAAATAATGTAACATATTAAAATGTTTAGGATGACAGGTGGAATGTAGGTATTTTTATTACCTAAAATAACACAGCTAGAAATAGCAGATGCTTCAGATGCTAAATCCTGTGATTCTTCTTTCATTGTGCTGTATTGCCTTCAAGACATATCCAGGTCTATGAATCACTGATTTTAAGAAGAGAATAGTCAATAATGAATTACATTTTTATTTGTTTCTAAGAGGAAACATATGTACAAAGCCTTTTCCATTAAAGACTATTTTTCTGGAGGGTGAACTCTGGCATTTCAGACCTTGTTAGTACTAAATGATGGTAATTCATGCCGTTTTTCAGGAAATGTGGAATGGAGAAAGTGGAAATATTATCTTTTGGGTGACTTAGTTGGTGGATCTCTTCTCTTAAATTTAAGAATTTAAATCTTGCATTATCCTGAGCAGTTTAGTTTTCTCTCCTCAGTTACTCAGAGCACTTATTTCTGACTGTTTTTACTTTTTTCTGACCTCTATCAAAAATCCAGTCTAACCTCAGAAGAAGAACAGTAGATTTAAAATTAATCAGTTTCACAGCATTAGCACACCTTGCCTAAGTGGTGTTTAGAAATGAGAGCATGATGTGTTTACTGATGTGGCCAGGCTAAAATATGTATTTTAAAAATTTGGTTGAATCTTTTATGGGGATTCAGATCACTTTTGGATTTCATTAGACTGCAATTTGCTTGCACATAGATTTTCACTATAAAAATTTACTTGTATTTTTCATTCTTACTCACTTTTTTATTATCTTGATTCGGAGGCTATACGAAACTTAGGAAGAAATAACTTGCCTCTCAGTATGAGAAGTGTCAGCCACGCCTTCCCGCCTCTGCTGACCAACAAAAAGCTGACTGTGGAGCATTGTAGAGTGCTTAACTGCAGGTGCCCAGGTCTTCTCATCTCCTGTTCAAGCACATTTTAGGATTACACAAAAATTCCCTCTGGCTCTGCTGCTAAAGTATTGTTGAGCCACTGACTCAGAATAACTCAGATTAAGCCCTAGTGTAAAGTACATTTATTATTCCTTTTTTTATAGATGCAAACTTGGTCAGCAATGTACTTAGAATTATAAGTATCACATAGTTAAATAGGATAAGCATAACTCACCAAATCTACACCTACTATCTATTTAATTTGACCTCCTGACCACTTAACAGATGTATTATCAGCCCTATTTATAATGTCTTGGTTAGCAATATAATCCCATTGTAATTCAATCATTCAGAAGGGATGCTGAACCCTAATAAATTTGCTGAACTCTTAAGAACAAGTTATTCTTTTTAAACCATTGTAAGTAGAGGACAAGGCATATGGGAAAATAATATGAAAAAGAATACCTAATTTATTGAATTATTATTGTTTGCTAAGAATGTTAATATTTCCTGCCTTGTTTAATCCTCATATGAACCCAGTTACCTAAAATTATAAACATTTTTTACAAATGAGGAAATTGGATTTGAGCTTCAGTAATTTACCACAGCTCAATTTATAAACAAGGAAACTGAAGTTTGAACCAATGTAAGTCTGAATCTAAAACCCATGCTTGAAATGAGTGACTTTTGGTTTGTTCTGATTAGTGGTTCAGTGAATCATATTTGAAAACTTATTATATTTCTGGCCTGTAGAAAGCAATGATTGAGAAGCAAAGACACTATCAAAGATGGAACAGACTTTCCACTTCTTGATAGACCTTGAACAAGTGACTCAGCCTCTTCAAATCTTAGTTTCTTCATCTTAAAGAGGAGAATAACAATATCTACCTTGCAGAGTTATTGTGAGGATTAGAACCGATTTGTTCTGGCGCATGTTGGAATTTTTATACAGATTATAATTATGGGGCTCATTGTTTAGTAAGAGAAAAGCAGTGCCCATATAATTGAGGAAAGCATTACTAAGAAATATATTAAGATACATATAAATACAAATAGATATGTAATTAAGTTCCAGTATGATCCCGAGAGACAATCTGGAAAGGTTTTGTAAACAGAGTCGCATTTCAAAGATTGGTTGGTTAGTAGAGTTTACTTGTTTCTGTGAGACAGAAGACCATTCCAAATAGAATGATCACATTAAAGAAAGCATGGAATATTTTCAAGGTATGCAAAGAGTTTATTTGGCTGGTGTGAGGAGATTATAATGAAAGTTATAAATTATTAAGATCAGAAAGATGAATTAACTAGATTGTGAATAAACACAGACATGGCTCATTAGGCAGGGAAGCCATTTCTAGTACTGAAGTTTTCTTTTTTCTAGAAATCATTGGTATTACTAAAAGTTTAAATGCAGCTTTTTTGATAATCTCAAAGTATTCATGCTAGTTGCTTTTAGCAACTCAGTTTTTATTTTTTGATAACATTTGTAAGAATTCTTTTAATTGTTAGTAAGCTATTTTGGTCTGGAATTCTTTTAGTTAAACATTACAAAGTGGGTGGGCTGAATTTAATTCTTTTTCTTTAAATAGCAATATTACTGAGATATAATTCACACACCCTAAAGTCCATTCTTTAAAATATGAAACCCAGTGATTTTGTTGCAGAAAAACCAATGTCAAACCAAATGAAAGTCTCTGCACCAAGGAATCTAGAAGGCAATTGTTTATTATGTTAGCAGGCTAGTGGGCCCAAGTCCAAATCCCTAGCTTTGAGTCCAGTTTAAATATGCTTTACAAGCAGAAAGCACAGGCATTACGTAATTGATTACATGGGTTGAATTAAGGAACATATTGTTAGGAAAACGAACTCTAAATATATTTTCTTAAAAGGAACTGTTTAATATAACATAGGAACATCCTGGGGGGAGAGAGGTTTTAACTGGAGCAAGCAGAATTAAAAACTATGTTTGACTAGGTTACTTCACCCTGAAGTCCTTGAAGCCAGTTAGAAGCAATGTACTTTCTGAATTAAGGGAAATATAAGCTGAGAATAGTCAAATTGGCCTGGCACATTTCAGGAAAAAGGAGTTGAACCCAGATATTCAAGACTGACTGAATTCAACAGAGTGTTTACGTGACAGGCAGCAGGAGCATACGCAGAGGCTACTATTTGACTTTAATTTGCTATAACATATCTAAAAGTTTGTGATTCTATAACTATGTCCTTACTAATATAATTGTGCCCTTAAACTACAATTGTGCTCCAACAACTTAGTAAATTTAGGAAGTTGTATAGTCTTCATTATTATTTTAAAATATTTTCATCACTACCTAAAGAAGTCTTATATTCATTAGTAGGCAATGCTCACATCCCTCTTACCAGTACCTGGATTACTATTATTAATCTATTTTATGTACCTTTGCTTATACTGGACATTTCATGATAATGAAATCATGCAACATATGGCTTTTGTTAATGGCTTCTTTTATTTAACATCATCTTTTCAAGGTTCATCTGTGTTGTAGCATACCTTGTCATTCCATTCTTCCTTTATTTTGAATAATGCTCCATCACATGGATATATGTACTACATATTGTTTATGCATACACTGAATGATAAACATTTGAGTTGTTTCTATTTTTTGACTAGTGAATAATGCTACAACAAACATTTGTGTGCAGATTTCTATATAGACATTGTTTTGGATTGATTTGGGTTGATACCTAGGAGTAGAAATACTGGTTCATATGGTTCTATATTTAATTTTTTGAGGCACTGACAAATTGTTCACAGTTATTATAACAATTTTAAATTCCTACCAGTAATGTAGTCCAGTTTCTCTGTACTCTAGCTGACATTTAAATATTATTTTTATTATAGCCACAGTTTTCTGATATAGGTTTTGATTTGTATTTCTCTAGTAGCTAATGATGTTGAGCATCTTTTCACATGCGTATCAATCATGTGTATGTTTTCTTTGAAGAAATGTCTGTTTAAAACTTTGTCCCATTTTACAAAACATAGCAGTTGTGTCATGTTGCAATCGTTCCATGTATAGTCTTAGTAAGAGAAACAAAAGTAAACGCTTTGCAAATATTTTTTTCGGTTTGTGAGTTGTCTTTCAACCTTTTGGATGTTTCATTTGAAGTACAAATTTTGATTGTTTACTTTACTTTGGTTGTTTGTGGTTTTGATGTCTTATCTAAGAAGGCTTTGCTTACCCCAAGACCATGAAAGTTCACACTTAAGACTTTTTTCTAAGACTTTTATAATTTTAGCTCTTTAATTTAGGGATTTAATCCATTTTTAGTTAATTTTTTATATTATATGAGTTAAGAGTCCAAATTTATTCTTGCATGTGTGATCCCAGCTGTCTCCAAACCATTTGTGAAAAAATTATTTTTTCTTCAGAGAATTATTTTGCCATCATTGTTGAAAATCAATTGATTACAAATGTAAGAGTTTATTTATGTGCTCTCAATTATACTTTATTTCATCCAGGTATCTAATACGTTAGTACCACACTTTCTTGATTACTGAAGTAAGTTTTGGAATTGAGAAGCATGTGTCTTTTAACCTTGCTCCTCTTTTCCCAGATTGTTTTGATTAATCTGAGACTCTTGCATTTCCATATAAATTTTAGGATCAACTTGTGAATTTCTGGGGGGAAAATGTCAGCTGAGATTTTTTTTAAATGTTATCTTGAATCTCTAAATCAGTATGGGAAGTATTGTATGGGAAGTATTTAACAATATTAAGTCCTTTAACAATATTAAGTCCATAAACATGAATCATTCCATATTTACATTTTTAACTTCTTTTGGCAACATTTAAAAACTTTTAGTGATAAGTCTTATTCAGCTCTAGTTAAATTTATAAGTATGGAAAATCTTCATAAATATAATTTTATTTTGGATATTTCCTTGTGAGTGTTTAGAAATACAACTCACTTTATGTAACAGTTTTATTTCATATAACCATGTTGAACTTATCAGTTGTAATAGTTGTGTGTGTATGTATGTGAATTTCTTAGAATTTCCTGTACATTAGATTATGTCACTTTTAGCTAGAGAAATTTTACATCTTCCTTTATGCATTTATGTTTTTTCCCTAATTTCCATGGCTAAATCCTCAAGCCCAGTGTTAAATAGCAGAGATGTCAGACATTCTGTGTTGTTCCTGACATTAAGGGAACACTTTTGGTCTTTCACTACTAAGTCAATATTATCTGGGAGGTCATACATGATAGCCTTTGTTTTACAGATTGATTTTTGAGCCCTTTAATTTTTTAAATATTAAACTGACATACAAAAATTAGAACATTTCACGGAAAAATCTGAAGTTCTGGCTTTTCTTGAAAAAGCAAACAAACAAACAGAAGGTCTAGCAATGACCAGAGTTTTCTAAGTATTTTCTGGAAAAAAGAGGATAACCCAAGAAGTCAGTAGGTGTGTGTGTGTGTGTGTGTGTGTGTGTGTGTGTGTGTGTGTGTGATTAATGTGTAGGTTGTACTTTTGTGTAACTTTTCCTCTGGTTCCTGTCAGATGATTGAAATTGGAGTTGGGTTATTGCTTTGAGAGGATATTCTGGAGATTAACCTAAATTCAAATTAGCCTGGTAATAATTCTGGACTTCTATAAATTGTGTCATCCATGGGTTATTTTTAGAAGCTACTATATATTTTAGAAGCTACTCTATAAACTTTCACCAGTTCATTTAATGTGCAAATCCAATTGATGAATAGTCGACTAGTTACTGTGTCTATCACTGCTCTCTTCCATGTTCACTTTTAAATATTACTATAGTCAATATAGTTGAGCAGAATTTACCTTCATAAAATAAGAAAAAGTGAAATTCATTTGGATGTAGGGTTTTCTGATAAGGGAATATTGATGGAGAATTTTGATGTAGTAATCTTGTATACTACTTGAATAATTTCTGTATGTATTGTGAAATATTTTCACAAAGGAAATTGTCATATTTTTATATCTCTAAAATCTAACACATGGTGGATTTAGGAAGTAAGAACTGAGTGAATATTATCTGTTAGTGCCATGTACATGAGGAGTTCTTATGTGTGTAAAAATTCCAATTGAACACCATATTGCTATATTTTGTTGATGCAGACACTCATAAATAATATTTACCTTTGATGTCATTATGCTGTTAATATAATTTATAAGTGGTGCAGCAAGCAATATTTTATGACATTTAAAAAAGAAAATAAATGAATTTTTCTCTGTGAGTAAAAATTAGGGCCATTGCTTTTTAGTATTAGGGTGTTGGTGAACTTAGTATTTTAAAAAATTATCCTATTTAATATTGCAGAGAAAAATAACATCCAGATTAGTGAACTTAATATTTTAAAAAATTATCCTATTTAATATTGCAGAGAAAAATAACAGCCAGATGTATCTGTAGAATCTGTAATATCATTATCAATCGTTTGCCTGTAGCTTTTGGTGCTGTGGGAAAGTCTGGATTAGATAGTATTTATTTATTTCCTAGAAGTATTATAACCTGATTACAATAGTTGCTGTTATAACATCTTCAGCAGCATACAAATGACTGACATTTGTGTTACATCCTAGAGTACACATACTCTAGCTGAAAGAAGTAAATTGTGTTGGATAATCTTAATACATTCAAAACAGCAATATATATGAAAACAAGTTATGTAATTCTGCTCCCAAATTTAGCCAATCTTTTCCTGAGAAACACACAGAGAGATAAGAAAGAGAATGATTTTTAAAAACAATTTTCTTCATGGTAATTTCAGTCTTGCATGCTACTTATTTTTGAAGGGGTCTTGCTGAAACCTAAAGACAGGATTAAAAGTCAGCTGTTACGAAGGAGTGTCTGTGGTTGTATGTTTGGTAAGGTGGTGCGTGTAAGACAGTACTAGTAACAGACATTTGCATTTAGAAGTCTAAGTTTATCCTACTCTTCTGTCACTTTCATGGAGTCGAAAGAAGTTCTTGTTCACTGTAAGTTAATTTACTTTTATACTGATGTACTTATTGTGAATAAGACACTACTGATGACTTAAAGTATTTTCTCACAAATATTGAAATTTGGAGTTATCGTATATTGTTTGCTTTGCTTGTTATCAGTAATACCAAAATAATTACTACATTTGTGATTATGAAATCAAGGATTGATATTCTGATAGATGACTGCAATATTGGAGGTAGGAATTTGGAGTTGTACTTGGAAATTGTGTGTGCATTTCTCCTACCAGAGAATCTATCATGTAGTTTGTGAGACATGGAAAGATGATTCAAGATTTTGTTATGTTTTTAATCTGCTGTGTTGAGTTTGCAATTGTAATTAAACTTGTCATTTTGATGTGGTTTAATTAACTAAAGGATTAAAAATACCTTAATGGTATTTATAGAATTTGATTTGCTTACATAGAAACTTGGGAGTTTTTAAAAAAATACTTTTCTTAAATGGTGTTACCTATTAGATTTGAAGTGAAATAGCCTCAAGTAATAGTTTTCTGATGGCTATTTAATATATATAATTATATGTTTATTTATTTCCAAGAATGATGATAAGTTTAAAGGTTACACATAACCAAACATGCAAAATAAAAATTTCCATGTCTAATATCATTTGGTAGATTTAGGAAAGAAGTATGATCACTTTACATGAAGAAAGAGAATGAATGCCATTCAAATTTACTAGCTTGTCAGAGGTAGGACATACAGTATAGCTATATATATTTATTTATAGGCTTGTCAGCTTGACTGAGAGCTGATGTTAACTGTTGTTAGATGGCATCCCATGAATGGTCACACAATACCTTGTAATATTGCCAGTCCATGTCAACTGAAGACTTCACATCATGTGAAAATTTTTCTTCAGTTTGTATTTAAATTGTTTGGAATTGTCATTGATCCTATCTCAGAGAAAGAGGAAAATGATGATATTTTCCACATTGATTTATCTATTTATACAAAAGCTTAGAAGAGTGTCATAACTAATCTATATTCCAGGAAAGTGCATTACATGGAAAGAATGTGTCAGAACAGCTGCGCATGGCAGCTGTTGGTAGTGAATAAGAAGACATAAGCCTAGAAGTTCAGTGTCATCCTCTTTCTGCATACATTCCTTCTATAAATATCAAAATGAGGAATATATTGCACTTAACAAAGACTCAGAAACCATCATGGCACTATTATTCAAGTTCTGTCACACAATCAAAGTAGATAGCTCTATTTGGGTTAACAATCATTAAAAAACTGATGAACAAAGTTGAATGAACTAACTCATAAAGTAAGAAAAATTTTGAAGAGCATTTCATGTATGTGGAATGCTTTTTTTTTTTTTTTTTGGTCTTTTTGAGACAGGGACTTGCTATGCAGTTCAGGTTGGCCTTGAGCTCACTTTGTAGCCCAGGCTGGTCTTGAACTTAAAGTGACTCTCCTGCGTCAGCCTCCTGAGTGCTGGATTACAGGAGTACAGGAATTGACATTCAGAGTTTAAATTGCAGAGCTACTGTTTACATGGCCTTGGTTTAGTTTTTTTCTGATTTAATTCATCATCTATAAATAGTGGTAATAATGATAACTTTCTCATGGATTTTTTTCTGAGAATTAAGTAAGTTTCATATACTTACAATATTGCCTGTTACACAGTAAGCCTCTCATGTGTTATTATTTCCTTATATATTCATTGCTAGTGGAAAGAATTTATATTATGTCCAGTGAAGCTTAGTACTATTGTCCTGTCTTCCAGAGAAGAAAGACAAGTAGAGTATTAACTTCCTTGTCATTATATTATTTAATTTTGATGATGAAGTTGGTTTTCACCTTTTTATAATAGTTCTTTTAGTCTTTAAGCAAAAACTGATTTCCCCAGTACTTATGTTTAAAATACTATAAAGGGTTTCCCTACTTACAATAACAAACATCAGTGCTCAGAGGATAAGAACATTTGTTTTCATATGGTTTACAAGAGACAGCTAGGTTTACTAATACAGCAGGAATGAACAGTGTTTTCATCATTATCTGAAATAATATTAGTCTGCTCTTGCCTAAAATTAAAATGCTTCTTACAGGGTGACAGTAAATAAGTATTGGGCTTGAGAGTCAGAAAACCTGGGTCTGGGTCTTGACATTTACCACTTGTGTGACCTTGTGTGGGAAGGTCATCCTATCTTCTTTCTATATCTATTTGAAATAGATGTATAGTGACTGCTTCAGATATTTTAAATTATTTGGTGTTGATGAAGCATACTTCATTTTTTCAAGGTTGAAATTCAAATATTACTTAGTCAATGGAAACTTCCTTGACCTTTCCAGTTAGATGATATCTCTCTTCCTTTATATTTCTATAATATCTCTTGAATCTCTACAATATTCTAGTTTTTGAATCACGTAGATCATATGTTCCACTGGATTATAAGTTCTCTGTGTGTATATATTTATTTTTGTTTTTTACAGACTCTCTGGGATCTTTCCTTAAGTATATGTCTAATAAATACTAATTGGATTGAAATAAGTTAAATTTCTGTAATGATGCTTTATAAACTAAATTGTGTACTAATAAAAACATTATCATTACTATCTAATATACTTCTCACAGCCTTTATTTTCTAACCAACTTATGCTATCCTCTATTTAATAAGCCTCTTTTCTGCATCTCCAAATGTTTTATCCTAACAGTCAACCAACAGCACTATTAAATTCCTTATTAACTTCTCGAGTGCCAGTCCTACTGTCCTAACTGGTGTCTAAATCAAATCGTCATGGTGTCTGCTTTACAAGAGAACAGTAAAAAATTATTATCAAATGTCTTCATGCAAATTATGTTGTCTTTATTAGTGTTAAAATTGAATTAAATAAGCAGATCAGGGACTTCTAGACTTGCAGTGTAAAGAATAGGGATCTAATACTAAAGAATCACTAAAAACTGTTGAAAAGAATTAACACCAATTGAATATATCGTAATTTTTGTTGGGAATGATGACTAAAAAGGGAAGTTTTCAATTTGTATATTTGGTTTAAGTCAACTGAGTAATAAACATTTACATTGTTTCTCATTAGTTGGGAAATCTGTGTACTGAACTTTTTACAAGTTTTTGACATAGTTCCTGACGTATTGCCTGCCTGACAATCTTCCACAAGGTTATAAAGTTAGTCTTCTATAATACTTTGATTAGTTGGTCAGATTTAAGGATCTTTTGATACAGTATCATTACACTAGAGAAGAAAGACCATACTGGTGAATGTAGAGAAATATTCCAGGATACAAAAAAAAAGAGGAAGAGAATAAAAAAGAAAATGGAATAAAGGGACAAGAAAAGAAAGGAAAAGGAGAAGGATGAAAAAGAAGTGAAAGGAGGAAATTAACATTTATATTTGTTAAACAGGCAGTAAACTGTAATATCCATGATCTATAAAATTGAAATGTTTATCTTTTTTTTTTTTATCGGTACCAGGGATCGAACTCACAACCGCCTGCTTGCAAGGCAGGTGCTTATGCCGCTGAGCTAAATCCCCAGCCCCGAAATTGAAATGTTTAAAAATAATTGAATGAGATTTTGTTAATTCAACAAGGTTACAATTTCATTGAAGGTTCTTAAAACTCTGTAAAAATTTTTGGGTTGATAATTATTGTTCAGATCTCTGTGTATGTATCTGTGTAACATATAACACACTAGAAGGTAATGAACTTACTAACAATTAACAGTTATTAGGAGTTTACTATAATGCCACATCCTAAATACTTCGCAATAGTTTCAACAACTTTGAAATATAGTATATTATTATTTACATTTTATAGAAAAGGAAGCAGATATACTGAGTAATTGGAAAGAGATTCTCAGAATCAGTAATATCTGAAGCTGTGACATGACCACAGAGATTCTCTTTCAGACAGATTTCTGCTTATCTAATCCTCCTGGTATTGGCAACAGCTTTTGATTGCAATTTCCATTTAGGATGTACTGTAATCTGGCCTTTTCTAAGACTCCTTGGCGATATTTAATAACTTGGAATTTATAAAGCTAACCAAAGAAACAGCTCTCACAGAGCATGAACCACAATCTATTACAGAGTTTAGTATAATTATATATACTAAATAATATGTATTGGATTTTTCACTAGTGTTTATTTCTTTGTCACTAAGAAATTGCTAAAAATTTTTAATCATGGGTGGCCTAGAAAAATGGCATTGTATTGGTCTGGAATGGGTTTCACTTTGCTTGTTCTTTTGTTCACCTTCTATACCAAGAGTGCATTGAACAGTATTGTGATTTGAGGTGAATCAAAGGCCTCCTTGCTCTTTGCATCAGGGATTTTGTAAAAACAACCACAAAATGTTTAGCATCTGTAATTTGAATTCAGATTTTCCCATTTACTTGGAAAAAATGTAAGGCCTATAAGACATTTAAAAAATTGTGACATTTCACTCCACATCCTTCGATATTTGTCTCCTAAGAAAAAGATCCTGAAAGTATCTCAATACATTTATCATATTTTCTGCTTCTTTCTTTTATAGATATGTGGCTAGTACTTAGTTTTCTTTTATTGTGAAATGTTTTAAATTTTCTTGGAATATCAATAACAAAAGATTCTTTGTAGTAAGAATAAGATTTTTTAATTTTAAAGACAAAACAAAAAAATAAAAATGATACAGAATTTAAAAAATAGGAAATCAACGCTAGTTAGTATGTGGTATATTGTTATTTTAAAAGAAGTTTTTTAATATAATGAAGTATTACTCAACTATCAAGAAGAATAAATGCGAGGCTTTTATAGGTAAATGGATGCAACTAGAGATCATACTCATAAGTGAAATAAATCAAACTTGCATGTGTAAATGTTGTATTGTGTCCCTAGTGTAAACAAACAAACAAACAAACAAAAAACCTAAAAGTATAATACGATCCAAAAGGAATGAGATTTTTGAGTGCTTACCAAATTTATGCCCCTCTTCTCCCGCCTCCTCTCTACACTTCTCCACTCCTCTTCTGTCCTCCCCTTAATGCTTCCCTGCCACTCCCCTTTCTCCCCCACCTCCTTGTCACTTTACTATCTCCATCCTCCTTTACCTTCCCCTTCCCCTTCTTCTCTCTCTCTGCTGTGCTGGGAATCGAACCTTGGACCTCATATCATCTGTCAAACCACCCATGTGTCCGAGGGATTTATCTTGATCATGATGGATAGTCTTTTTTAGTTTCCTGATATTTTTTTGAGGATATTTTCATCTTTGTGCCTAAGGGTTATTAGCCTGGAGTTCTTTCTTTGTTTCATTTTGTATATTTGTGAAACAAAAATGCATTCATTGTGGGATATTGATACATACAAGCATCACAACTTCTTTTTCTTTCTCTTCTCTGTTCCTTGTTTGCCTTTAGTATCAGAGTCTTTGTGGTATCTTAGAAGTATTTGGAAGAACTCCCTTTCTTTTATTTTTTAGCCTAATTTAAAAAGAATTGGTATCAGTTTTTTTTCCTTAAATGTTTGGTAGTGAAGTAATCTAGTTCAGAGGGTTTTTTTTTCATATATTTACTTTGACAGAAAAGTTTTTGTTTCTGATTTTATCTTGTTGCTGAGTACTGGTATGTTCAGGTTTTCTATTTCTGTATGACTCAATCTTTGCAGTGTGTGTGCATGCAGAAATTTATTCATTCCTTCTAGATTATCAAATACTTTTGCATAAAGTTGTCCATAATAATATTTAATGATATTTTGTATTTCTGTGGTGTCAATTTTAATATTTTCCCTTTCATTTCTGCTTTTTATATATTTGAATATTCTCTTAGTTGATCTAAGGAACTGTCTTGTTATTTTTTTGCACTCAATATGTTGTTTGTTTTATTGAATTATTTATAATTTTTTACTATTTTATGCTCTGATCTTTATGATTGCTTTTACATCAATTTCAAACCTAATTTGTCCTTATTTTTCTATTTCTTTGGATGTAATAATATATTGTTTACTTGAGATCTTTCTACTTTTTGATGTAAGCATTAATTGCTATAAACTTTCCTCTTAGTGCTTTTGGTATATCTCCTAAGTTTGGTATGCTGCATTTCTGTTTTCATTTGTTTCAAGAAATCTTTATATTTCCTTATGAATTTTTTCTTGTTTACTCAAGATTAATGTGTTTAATTTTCTTACATTTGATTTCAAAGATTACCTTGTTACTAATTTCTAGTTTTATAGTATTGTGATTGAAAAGATATTTCATATGATTTAAATTTTTAAACATTTATTGAGATATGTTTTGTTGACTCCCATATAATCTATTCTGGAAAATGTTTTATGTACTGTTGAGGAACATGTGTATTCTGAAGCTGTTGCATGAAATATTTTATACATGTGTTAGGTCCAGTTGGTCTAATTTAACTCTAATGTTTTTTTTGTTGAATCTGTCTATTGCTAAAAGTGGAGTGTTAAGTTAAGTTATATATATATATATATATATATATATATATATATATATATATATAGTGGTTATTCCTTCTTGGTGAATTGGCCTTTTTATTGTTGCACAGTGATTTTTCTTGTTTTTTTTTTTTCTTTGTTGGCTTTGATTGACAGTATATTCTGTCTGATGGAAGTATGGCTACTCTGCTCTCTTTTGGATTACATTTGAATGTAATATCATATTTTGTTCCTTTACTTTCAGTCCATGTATTCTCTTAGAGGTGAAGAAAATTTCTTGCAGGAATCTCAGAGTAGAGTTTTTCAATTAGATAATGCAATTAATTTACATCATTCTATATTATCTCTTAACGTATTAAAGTGTTTTTTTTTTTACTATTTTAGTTGTTATGTGTCTTAGTTACTTTTCTCCTTGCTGAGACCAAATGTTTGACATCTGAAGTTAAAGAGGGAAAAGTCAATTTAGCTCACAGTTTGTAGAAGTTTCATTTCATTATTGGCTGGCTCCAAGCAGAGGGACAGCAGTTCATGGTAGCGGAAGGCAGCAAAAGCAACAAGAGAGAATGAGACAAGCCTATTTTTGTTTGCTATAGTGTATCCAGTCTACTGGGATTAGGGCAGTGCCAATC
The DNA here is from genome assembly GCF_034190915.1 of Cavia porcellus. NCBI lineage: Eukaryota > Metazoa > Chordata > Mammalia > Rodentia > Caviidae > Cavia > Cavia porcellus. The sequence continues at coordinate 48,761,582 of NW_026947492.1, forward strand.
CAAATAGGGACTGATGCAGCAGTCATCCACCCTTAATCCTAGTATTGCACTATGAATCAATCACACACTCTAGATTCAGGCAGCTCTGCAAAAATCCTTTGACCACATGAGACTTTAGGGGCACATATAGACACAAACCAAAACATTCTGTTTTTAGTCTTTGTGCTAATGTGCAAATGGTTTACATACTGTGTTTATAATATTAGCTATCTCTGAATTTGTTTGTATAGTTACTTTTGCTAATGAATTTTATAGTTTCCTATATTTTCTTCATAATCATAAAATATCTTTCTTTTGGTTCAAAGTATACCTTTTAGCATTTCTCGCAGGACATGTGTGGTGATTTGTTTTTGCTTATTTTGGAAAGTCTTTATCCCTCCTTCATTTGTATGATAGTTTTTCTGGGTGAATATTCTTGGTTGCTGTTTTTTTTTTTTTTTCTTTTTCTTTTTTTCCTTCTTCTTCAGTACTGTAAAAATCTTATGCCATCCCCTCCTAGCCTATAACATTTTCTAAGAAATTTTCTCCCTAGTGAACCGGGGCATCTGTATTGTGTTATTTTCTTTTTGCTAGTGCTAGGAAAACCCTCTCTTTGTCTTAAAAACTTTCAGTACTTAGTCATATATCTTAGGGTACATTTTGTTGGGTTGAATTGGCTGATTGGTGACCTTTGACTTTCTTTCTGGACCTGGATGTTGTATCTTTCTCTAGGTTTGGTAAGTTTCCACTTTGAATAAACTTTTGCCTCTTTGACATTCTCCAGTCCCTCAGGAACCTCAGGAAGTTAAACATTTCCCTTTTAATTTTGTCTTAATGTTCTGTTCTGAAGGTTTTAAGATTCTTCTTCATTCTTTTTATCTCCTCTTATGATATTTTCAAATAGCCTGTTTTAGAGTTCACTAATTATTTTGCTCTATTGTGCTATTGATACCTTTTGTTGCACTTTAAATTTTGCTTAGTATGCTTTTCACAATGATTTCTGTTTAATTTTTAAAAAATTACTTCCATGTCTTTTTCACATTACTCTGTTAAAATTACTCTGTGTTTTCTTGAAGTTCACTGACTTTCCTTAAATTTTTTTGAATTGTCATTTTGAGGTTGCTGTTTGATTTCTGTCATCCTATTTTATCTGCTAGGTGAAATAATTTCCTGAAAGTGCTCGATGGCATAGTACATCAAATATTCGTTGAAAGATTAGGTGTTTATTTCAGTATTTTTAATGTGTCTTTTGTTGTTGTGCTTGTCCTTCCAAAAATTGCTTGTTAATTTTCTCTGAGCCTGTAGACAGTTCCTCTATTTGCAACATTGGAAGGTATCCTAAATCCAGATTTGTTTGATATCTGGTATTGATTTATCACTATTTCAATACTACAGGGTACTCAAACCCAGGTTTGTCCCAAATCTATAGCGATCGTGTTGTTCAGAATGAACTTGAGGAGGTCTTGAAAAGTCTGTTTCTAAAAGCCTCCACTTAAGAGCTGGATAGGCCCAGATGCCTGTCGCCACACCCATGTCATTTTTTCCATTTAGCCTCTCTGTGAAGCAACCAACCCCAGGTTTCTATGCAATGTCTTGTTACCTACTTTCTGTCCCACTCTTACCTAGCAGATAAAACTCTATCCATGTTGTGTCGCATGGAAGAAGGGGTTCAATAGTGTGGCAGTTCACATGGTTAGCAGTGCTACATTGTTGGATCATAAACAGAGGCTGCAGAGATGAGTGAAGCACAGGCTTATGACCAAGCCTGTGTACTACTTGCTGCTTAGATGGATGTGTAGCCTGACACCACTGCACTAACCACAGTGCTGCTGCTTGAATAGAAGCCTGACCCACTGGGATAGTGGGTTTCCACTTGGTATTGGCATAGATCTAGGGCTGTGATAATGAACCTGTTAGAACTTTCAGTGATACAAAAAGCCTGCTGCAGCATATAGGTTTATTACTGCTAGTCTCCAGGCTGTTTCCATGGCATCAGCCTGAGGGCAGGGACCATTAGGGTCTGCCCAGTCTTAGGCTTCAGCACACTAGTACTAATTCTAAGACAGCATCATGTATTTGCCTTCTCATCTTACTCCCCAGTGTATGAACTACTACTCCTTGCTGTGCTGCTTGAGGTTGAATGAGGGTGTTAAAGACACTTTCTTGGCTGCATGGCTCAGGAAAGTCTAGAGGCTCAATCGGCAGGTACTGGTTTGGTGTGAGAGCAGTGGCAGTCAGCCTGGTACTAGGTTTCAGTGTGGTGGGGCTGGTACTGAGTTTCAATTCTAATACTTGGACTTAATTTTCTCTTCCTTCTACACAGGGGATGCTACACTGTTTGATGACCTGGACAACTCTTTCCTCCCAACTTTCTTCCACTTATTATGCTAAAACCAGGCTCTGAGTTCTGTCACTTGGTTTCATTAAGCCTATCTAATTTGGTGCCTGAATAGCTGATCAAACTGGTATTTTGTGGAGAGATGATCACAGCAAGGAGTGTCTTACTCAGCCACCCTTTTGCTTCCAAAAGACTGAATTTCATGAATGCCTGATCCAATTTTATTCGAGTGATAAAGTGAATTTTTAAAATATTTGGTGTTTTAAAAGTTGAGCAAATGTGGGGCTAATATAATTTCATAATTCATAATTTTGTGTCTCTTGTTTGTTTCTATACGACATTTAATTTCTTCATTTTTTGCTTTTACTTTGCCTCTTAGATTCTTCCCTTTCCAAGTATTACATGCCTACATTCCAGCAGTGTATTCAGTTTCTGTTAGATTTCTGCTATATTTATGATTAAGTTCTGGGCTTGATTTTCAACTTTTTCTGCCTTTTGGCTTTAGATGAGATTGTCTTTACATACTTCTAGGGAATTATTTGACTTTCATATTTTGCCTCAAATTGGTGATTGATCTTCCATTATTTTTTTCTAAAGCATTGATCATATTTAGCAACATCCATTAAATCTGTTGTTCTTAGAATCGTTTCCCCCTGTATTTCATTTTTCCCTTAATGTCTTATTGGATTGAAATATTATACTTATAGGTACATATCTTCATACCATTTTTTAAAAATCCCAGCTCACAACAGGTAAAATTTTAACTATTGTCTGAATACAATGTGCCAAGAATGGTTAGTTTTTACCTACCACCAGTTACTGTGTTCTCATTCCCAGATGGTGGGTGTTGCGCTCAAAGATCTCATTTTAGATTGCCTTTTAAAAGGCCATTTCTGGGTCCTCTTTAGGTCAGTGGCCCAGAAAAACATTCCAAGGTAGATAGCTTGCATATAGTAAGTGTACGAGGGAGTATACTTAGGAGCAGCACCTGCAGGAAAGTGAGACCACAGCAGTGGGCAGAGTGATCTGTTGAACACAAGTGGTTATTCAGTGTCCTCAGTTAATTCTCAGGAGCTCTGGGCTCAAATGTCTTTTCAGAGCTGTCATAAATTGAGGTAAACAGTGCAGATCTCACACAAACTACTCTTTAGATACTAGATACCTTTGGCAGTGGGGGTATAACTTTGAGTGACATGATCACCTCTTAGCTGAGCAATTTCTAGGGCAGAATGAATTTATCAAAATCCTACTATCCTGGAATCAAGGAGTTTGAAGGGCCATCATTATGATTTGGAGATCCCAGTAGTACACTTCACCCAGTATTATATGAGGCAAGAGAAAAAACAGGAGAAACTGTTGAACAGTTAGTGAAATAATCTAAGTGAGAGATAATGAAGATTTGGAGTTTTTGGGAAAAGGTAGAGGTAGATTTTGGAGATATTTCAAATGATTTGTCAATAGAGTAAATGTCAAGATAGAGAGCAATCAAGAGTGTCTTCTAAAACTTTGCCTTGAACAAGTGGAAGAATAAAGTTGCACAGGTCTTTGTCTTCTTACAGCAGTGGTATTACCGAAAGAATGTAACTTCTTACTGCATTTATAATTTTTAGCTGAGTTAAAGGATATGGGCTCATAATTTTTGTTTTAACAGCATAAATTACCTAAATTGAACAATTAGAAATTGAAAATTTGAATATACTTATCATCTAGGAATAAGTTAAAATTTGTCAAAGAATTATGTTTAATGAAACAAGCTGCAAGACTAAAGTCAAAGAATTTTAAACTTACTGAAATAGATACTTATTATCACTAGTCCTTATTTCCAAACAATTGTAATGGAATCTTTTAAACTCATTTTAGATAATAACAGTTGTGAAAACTGACACAAATAATGCTAAAAGAAAGTATACATTATTTTCACTTGTGAATATAGGGAAATATCCTAATAAAAGTACTAATAATCTAAGTTGAACATATTAAAAACATCAAGAAAGAATTATTCTATAAATGCAGTAGAGATTGTTTTTAGGAAATTTATTAATGTGTCACTAATAGCTCAAAGAAAATAAAAGATACAAGTACAATATATAATAATAGCTCACATTTGTTGAATGTTTAATGGGTTATGTTTTAGGTTCTTTAAAGGTATTTTACACATGTATGTTCAATTAATTTATGTTAAAAATGCCACAAAGCAGATAACATTTTATATTTTATGTGAGAAAAGAAATGTAACATACGAAGGTTTAGTAACTTTGTCTAATTGATACAATATATGAGAGAACTAATATATGAACCTAGGTAAATGTGTAATACTAAGATACTTTTGTTAGATTGTTTCCCAGTAGATGCCAACCATAGTGCTATAATGTTTATAATTTATTAACATTTATCAAGTGTTTGTTATGTGGCAGACACCATTCTAAGTATTTTAAATGAATCACCAAATAATGCAGATATTATTATGATTATCCCATTTTACAGATAAGAAAAGTGGTATAAGTGTAGTAAACTCAGCACTGCCTAGTTAATAAGTGGTAAGGATTTGCATCCAGGCAGTCTTCCTTCAGAGAGGAATGATAGTTGAAAACATTTGACCAATCATTCCTGATTATAAAGAAAGAAAAACAATGTAAAACAAGTAACTCTGTTAATAAGCCAAGTTTAAAGAATGCTTCCTTAAAATTATTTTTTAAAAAAATCCACCTAAAATAGCATTTTATATCATATGTTGTAGAATTAACACTGAATGTGTTGTTATTAAAGTTAGTAACAAGGTATAAATTCACACAATATTCTATTTAATAAAACTTCTGCAGAAGTATACTATAAAATATATAAAAACATTTTGTGAGTAAAACAAAATCATGCAAATATGTAATTAAGATGAAGTTGTGAACAAGAAATTCACAAAAATAATTATTACATGATTGGAAATGTTCAAAAATGCATCTCTAACAGTGATTTTTGTTTTATGCAGATTATAAAAGTTATGATACTCAGAATTTATAAATATGTGATAATACAGTATCATTTCATCTTTGTTATATTTAAATAAATAAATAACTTAAAAATAGTTTAACTCTCTTATCCAACAAATTTCCTTGGAAAATTTCCCTTGATTCCTCAAAATCTAAGATCACAAAGATTTTTATTTAATAAAGTTATTTTCAGCATTATGTATAACAGTAAGTTGAATATTAATGTTCAATATAAATTGAATAAGTATAACACTAAATCAAATATTACTGTTCAATATAAATTGAACAAGTTGACTATTAAATTGAATGCCCAACATCAAAATATTGGTTTTTCAATTATGCTTTACCTATATAATAGTGTGCATCCTTTATTGTTTTACTTTTTAAAATCTTATTTTAAAGAGGATAAAATTAAACATAACAAAACAGAAAAAGACATATCAGAAGAAAACAATGTAAGAGACACAGATTTCAAAGCAAGACAACCAGAGATCTTCACTATCATATTGTTTCTTGTTTTTTTTTCTAAGTAGTTGTCCATATTGTCACACACAGTGAATTCATACAAAACAAAATAGTATTAGACTGATCAGAACAGGATAATGAAGGCATTTTATGTTTTTAAACCAGACAATAGGGAAGTTAACAATGGCTGCCATAATGCCTCTCATTCTCTTCAAAATAGCTGTCCGTACCTTCATGTATGTACATCCTTTATTTAAAAACCATAAAAACATTAGTTGACTGAAGTTAGACTTCTTTCTTAGTTTCTTTTGTTTCTAACCCCTTCCATACAGATTACTTTTCACCTTTATTTGAACTTGTTTAATAATGGTCCAGAGTAATAAGTTAGGTTACATATATTTTTACACAAAAGAAACAATCATGGTAATGTAGTTATAAGAAGAGGAGTAGATGAAATAGAAAAGAATTATCCAGTGATGAAAAAAGCTTTTGTAAAGGGGAAGCAAAATAATGGATTTTTTAAGGGTCTAATAATTCTGCCTAGTTTATGCTTCCATAGAAGAGGCTCTAAGGATTTCCATTTAAATTTAAGTGATTTATATGAAAGATGATCATAGAAAGCATCATAAGGGACATAAGAAAAAAAACACAGCAAACATAAGATGCTTAAAAAAGGTACATTATCAAGCTAATAACTTAATCCCACTGGAAAATTCCACGTCTATATAGAATCAATTAACCTCTGTCATCCCCATGACAAAGAAGCTAGAGCGCTTATATACCTATCTTTTTCAGTTATCAGTTAAGAGTGCTTTTAGTGGAAGCAAGTATCTGTTGAATCTCTGTCCCTTCCAGTATGCTTTGCACACTGGTAGAATCATTTTTAGCTCCAGAGAAAGCCCTTAAGGCAGTTTGAAAGTACAGCTAGCACCATAATGTTTAGACTTAAGGATGTAGATATTGATGGGATCTGCTTTACCATCCTAAAAACTTCTTCTCAATAGCGATGCTGATACCTACATATTTAGGCCCTAGTAATTTTTCTTCTGTAAGTAGGTCAGAAAAGACCTACTCATCACAGTAACCACCAAAGAGAATTTGGAGAAAGCAGCTTAGTTGGACACCAACCACAGTGCTTATTTATTGAAAAATAAAAGAAATTTGCTATATCACAGTTTATTAATAAAACTATGGTTCTCAGTAATAATGCTAATACCATTGTATCTGCTTTTTGGAAAATCTATTAATAATAAGAAACATTACTTTTGTTTTGAGTTTAGAAGGAACTAAACTCAATTTAATCTTATGAGTCAATCATCCTGCAAATCATATGAAAAATGATGCTGTCAGCTTGTAATATACAAACTATAATTTTCCTGTATTGCATGGGAAGTGGGATTCTGAATTTATCTTTAATTACCATTGTTATATTCTGACAGCCACATGAAAGATGAATGTCTTCTAAGCATAAAATACCATAACACTTAAAAATTGTTCCAAATGGCTAGATCCTAGCATGGTATCCATTATATAGTAGGTACTGGAAAATATTTTTTTAAAGCTCAGATACCATTAGTAGTGAAATACTCAGAAGTCCAGTGATACTTTTATTTATTTCTCATATATCAAATATCTACAACTTGTCAGGCACTGCTCATTTGGAATTTTAGCTACCTGGATCCCTGAATATGATCTGGTAGAGACTCACACCACTTAGTAATATTATATAACACATTTAACCGAAGATGTGTCTCCAGATGCAATGGAAATTTTCACCTGAATGTAAATTTTAGAAATTTGTTTGTCTTTCTAGAACTCTTTCTATTTCTCTTCAGGTATCCCCCTCGCCACTTCCTTTCTTTATTCCAGCTCTTTGACAGCTTGCTTAATAGGAGAATAGCTCACTTCAAACTCCTGGGAAATTTACAGAAGGTTACACAAAAAGACATTCCCTATATTTCCTGTCTTTATTCTTAATAGAACATCAGCCTAGTGGGTTTTGTCATAATTTCACTCATTCTTCTGATACTCTGAAATATTTAAATTGTATGAGTAATTTTATACCTGCCAAGAACTGCTACCCTTTCTGCTCTGGGAATCACATTGGTTTGTTCGTTAATTGTTTTAGATTTCAGCTTAGTTATCTCTGACATTTTGGATCTTCCATTACAGTGTGTGAGCTTTGTGACTATGCTTATCATTAGATTAACTTTAACTATATTCTTTATAAATTACTGATGCCTTTTCAATTGGTTTGGTAATTTGTAGACAGAAAATTTTTACTTTTAGGTAGTGCTGCTTCTCAACCTTATTCTTATTCTTATCAGGGCAAGCAAGATAGGCAGCAGCAATAAAATAAATCCAAATTTATTTCAATTTTTATTCAATAATTTCATTTATTTACTAAATAAAATACTCTATAAAGACTATATTGATTAAGAATGACAAGATCTAAAACCTCGGGTCCAAAATGTCTGTGCTCTGAACTAGACAATTGTGTGACTGATATACAACACTGACATTCTCTATACCTAGTTTTCCAGATCCATACAAAAGAAGAAAAGTATTTTTTTCAAAGAGCTGTAAAAATACAATGAAATTCTATAAGAAAACCTCTCTGGACAATAAAGCACTCTGTATTGTAAGAGTGCTATCACTACTATTCCAGCTTCTATAGCCATTTATTGATTGTGGTATTGGTTAAATTAAACTTGCAGAGTTTCATTGCCTTATTTTTATGAAGACAGTTTCTGTGTTGAGTTTACCTTGGCATCTGGAGAGACGCTATTAGGGAGAACATCCTAGAAGACAATTTTTAATGAGTGACTCGTTGGAGAAAGCAGTGACATTTCAAGTAAAGGTAGCAGAGTGAGCAAATCATCTGGTGATTTAGAACTGTGAGAAATTTGTCAGGAACCTCCTGTGTGGTAACATAGGAATTCTCAGAGAAAATACTTCACTGGGAAGATCAGAGCAAACTGATTGCCTTTCTCTTAGTGTTGGGACTTCATTCCTTTGAGTGACATGTCTGAAACTTATTCTAAGCAAAAATAAGACACAACTATGAGGAGGATGGAAAGTATTGGTGAAAACAGGGCCCGTTAAGAACAGCATTAAGCCAAATCTAAATGCTAACAGGACATTTTACTAAGACTGGTACATGTAAAACGTCATTTAATCCTATGCATGTACATGTGAATTAGGTTAACATTATTACCCTAATTTTAATGGTAAGGAAAATAGAAAGTTTGAGCAACACACTTAAGGTTGCACACTTGAATAAGTGAAAATGAAAATCTGCTAGCCTTCATAACCTGCATTTTAAATCGCTGTACTGTAGCGCATACTTTTGTTTTAAACCTGTGCTTTTGATTACTTCAAAACTTTTGAATATTGTATTAAAAACTAAACCACAGGGAGTTTTAGTTGGAGAAACTCTTTTTCATTTAACCATATCCTTCCATTTAGTGAGGGATTCTTTATATAATGCTCCAAAGTCTTTTGCTGTGCTCCACATCCTGTGACAAATAGCTTAGTATAAAGCAAAGGAGTCTCTAATAGTCTCTCTTATGTGAAATGGAAGTCCCTGTCCTGCTCTAAGCTCTGTCCTCGGGAGAACACCATTTTGCTATTTACATGAAAGCTCTTCATGTACTTGCTATCATTTGTTCCCACCCAATTTTTGTTTTCTTCTGTTGAAGTATTAGTTTTCCCAGGTCTTTCACTTATATTTCCCACGCCATCCTTATTTTGATTGTATTCAAGTTTATATAATGTTCTAGACTGATCTTTAGGGTTTATATGGGCTGCTATGAGATGATGTGTGCTTTTTTAAAAATCTGGATGCAGTTGTCTAACAAAAGCAGCCACTGTTAAGTTGCTCAGTCAATATTCACGGATATTAAGAGTATCAGATTCTGGTATCAGACTGCCTGACTGTGAATTTTGATAATGTGTTTTCTACTAGGTAACCTTGAGATAATTTCCTAATCTTTCTAAGACTGTTTCCTCTGACTCCTGGAGTTTTTAGGTTTAAATTAGGTAATACAGACAAATCTCTTAACCAGTTACTATTAGACAGCATCCTATCTCATACAGAGTAAAATCAAATATTTTATTAAGGTTTATAAAGCCTGTTGTTCAACTTACTCTCTTTTATCCCTCTAATTTTTTCCTATTGTTCTAGACGTACTGAACTCTTTGCTGCTCCTTGATTCATACAACAAACTCTCACCCTTACTCTTGTCTCTATGTTTGGACATTTTCTTTTTTTTATGTCTCCATGGCTTGCCTCCTTATGTCCTTTAGATCTTTCCTTAAATGTCAGCTTTTCCTTGAGGCTTAACCAAGCAATCCTATTCTAAACTCTCTCTTCCTGTAACAACCACTATATTCCTTCCTGCTTTGCTTTTTCTTCTTGGTATTTGCTACCCATTATCACTAATATTTCAGTTATTTTTGTGTGTGTTGTCTGTGTTCTTATCCTGACAAAGGTGTGAGTTACATGAGGGTAGGGACTTTTGTCTATATTCATCATTGCCATATCCCTAGCACTGAGAACAAAGGTGGCATATTGTTGGTAGTCCATAAAACTATACCAATGGGCTCAGAATTGTGTTTTTAATAAATTCATCAAAGAAGAGTACATATACACAGTAATACCTCAGTTCAAGAATGCTTCTATTCACAATCTGGTTGTCAAACAAAAGCTTTTGAAAAAACTTTGCTTTAATTCCCCAAATCCACATTGGGTGACAGATACAACTTCAGTCATCTTCCTCACACAAACACAAACATGGCTATCTTCCTCAAATCATATAACAGATTAAGTTCCAGAACTGAGGCACAACTGTGTTTATGTACACACATTTATTCATAATTCATTTAGTGCTTAAATTTAAATGAATCAAAATCTACTCTCTGTTGCAGATAATTGGATGAGAAGCTTTTGAAAACTATAGATCTATTCAAGAATTTATATATTTGATATCTTTTCCATTTTTGGTATGCTCAGAAAGAGTGGGATGATTTTAATCTTTATGTGAAGATCCTTATTACCTGTTGTCATGCTCTTGGTAAAGTGAAAAGATTTTTAACTTAACAGTCTTCAATAAAATCTCCCTTGCTCTAGTGAGGTATTTCAATTTATTCAGGTATGAAAGAGAAAATTCATATTTCTCAGACAAATTTTGTAGGTCATTTATTTCCCCTTATACATGTATATTCAGTTGTGAATTTTTAAGAATATACTAAAAGTTATGTAGTTATTTATGTACATATAATCTTTTAAAATTGTATATAAAGCTTTTCCATACGTTTTATATGTAATCAGTTAAGAAAGCGAGTGATATAACACTGAATCAGACAACTCAAGCTCAACTACTTTCAGTAACTGAATAACAACCAGGTTTTAAAGTTTTTTTCTCCATGTCTTAGTTTTTGCAACTGTAAAATAAATAATGTACAAAGAAAATTTAGAAAGTAGTAAATGTGCAACCCATGATAGTGTTATTCAGTCAACCAAAATTTACCTAATTGATGTATTATTGTAGTTTTATAAAAAATTATTAATATAATTATGTTGCAATAGTAGTTGCAATAAAACAATCACAAATTTTAAGTTGTTTTCATTTTAAAGCTCAAAAATCTATTTGTTTTTATTCCAAAATATTTTCAGCTTTATGACGTATAATTGTTAAATAATGATTGTATATGTTTAAGAGATACAACATGATGTTTTGAAGTATATATACATTATATATAATATTTAAGATGTTTTGAAATACATATAAATATTTATATATAAATATATACATGTATATATATATATATAAAACCATAAGCAAGCTAACATATTCATCCTCTCTGCTACTTATCCTTTTTTTTGTGTGTGTAATATGAATTATTTGCAGAATTTGTTTTTCTTGTAATTTAAAATTTATACTATTTGACCAGCAACTCCTCTTTTCCTTTAACCCTAACCTTTATTAACTATATTTTACTTTTTATTTCTATGTATTTGACCATAAGTGACATCATGCAATATTTATTTTTGTGCCTGCCTTATTTTATGTAGCATGATGTTCTCCAGGTTTATCTGTTTTATCACAAATAGCAAGATTTTCTTCTTTTTTAATGCAGAATAATATTTTGTTAAACATATGTAGCTTTGTATAAATATACATACAAATATATACATATATACAAAGAAAATATGGACTACATATAATTTGGACTTATATTATCAATTATCTGTCTATTATAAATTATTAATTTATCTGTCTGTCTTAATCACATGAAGGAGGAAAGGTTTATTTTAGCTCACAGTTTGTACAAGTTTCAGTCCTTTGTCATCGGCTCTAAGGCAGGATGGTATGGCTCAGGAGCAACACTCCCAGGCAGCAGAAGGCAGCAAAAGCAACAAGAGCCAAAAAAAAAAAAAAAAAAAAAAAAAAGGTGGGGGAAGCAAACTTCTTTTCTTCCCTTATATTTTAAGCAGGCTACCTGCCTCAGGGCCAGTGTAGTACTCATACCATATTGTGCCCTCTTTTTGTAAAAGGTGAGGATGATTACAAACTGAGGACCCTGGCTCCCTGCAGAGTCCCTTAGTTAAACTTCTAAACTTTTCAAGTTGTCACACTATGTCAACCATTACACTGTCTTTAGACCTTTAGATTGCTTGACTACTGTGGATAATGCTGCCATGAATATGGGAGGGCAAATAATACTCCTTTTCTTTTTTTCTTTTCTTTCCTTTTTTTTTCCCTTCCCTTCCCTTCCCTTCCCTTCCCTTCCCTTCCCTTCCCTTCTTTTTCTCCAGTCTCCTTTCTCTCCCCTCCCTTCTTCCCTCCCTCCCTCTCTCCCTCCCTGACTTTCTTTCTTTCTTTTTTTTCTGAGACAGGGTCTCACTATATAGTTCAGGCTGGTCTTGAACTCACTTTAGCCCAGGTTGACCTTAAACTCATGGTGATCCTCTTGCTTCAACCTCCTAAATGTTGGGATTACAGGTATGTGTCACCATGCTCAGTGGGAGGGCAAATATTTCTTCAACATACTGATTTATTTACAGATGGAGCTATACCCAGTACTGGTTGCTGTATCATGTGGTAGTTCTATTTTTATTTTTTGAGAAATATTTACACTGTTACCCATAATGGCTGTATAATTTACATTTCTATCAACAAGAGTAGGATGTCCTTCATTCACACCCTCATCAGTCAATGCTTATAATCATTTGTCTTTTTGATAATAACCAATCTACAGGATGTAAGGTGATATTTTATTATAGTTTTGATTTGCATTTCCCTCATTGTTAGTGCCATTGAGCATTTTTAAAATTTATCTGTTGATCATTTGACCACCTTTGTAAAAATGTTTATTCAGATCTTTCTGTTATTTTTAATTGGATTATAATGATGTGCTACATACTAATGATTTTTCAACAGATTGGTTACACAATGATCATCTCATGAGATCATAGTGAAGCAGAAAAATAACTAGGATTTAGTGATGTCAGAGTAGTTGTAAAATCATAGAAAAGGCCCTATTCATGTATTTGTGGTGATTTTCATAAATAAACATGTACTGTGAATCATATAAAAGTATTCAATTATGTACAGTATGTAATAATCATAATTATAAATGACTGTCTCTTATTAATGTTTTTTTCTGTAGTATGGTTTTTGTCCATATTTGAAAGAAGATTCTTTTAATTTATAAAAAATGTTTATCAGTAATCTGCATTACACTAGAAATAGCCTCACATATCTTGTGTTTACTGCTTCTCTTGATTGGATCATTTTCTCTTGTACTTGATTTATTCTCATGTTGTTTTATTCATTATGGCTCCTAAGAATAAAATCTTACTGTTAATATTGCCAGCAAGAGGCTATGTCAAGTGATCTGAAAACAAAAGTAAAATTAAGAACTGTAAACAGGGAAAAATCAATGATGGTTATTGAACAAAATGTTGAAAGTTGTTAAAGGATCTGCTTTAAGGAAGACAAAATAAACAAAAATTTAAGAAGAGCCTATATCAGATATGAAGAAAATTCTAATGATGTGCACTGAAGAACACATGCAGTAGCATGTCCCTCTCAGCTCCATGGTGAGCATGGCCATAGCAAAATATCTGCAGATACTGAAAGAAAAGAGTGGATCCAGTAATGATAAATTTTCTATTTAAATGACTCAAGAACTATCAGTCATTATGTAATGAGAAGGTGAGTGGTAAGTCTGCAAGTGCTGATGTGAAGGCATTTGAAGAATTTTTGGGAATTCTAGATAAGCTAATTATGGAAGAAAATTACTTACCAGAGTGGATCTTCATTATTAATTGAACTTCCCTATTGTGGAAAACAATTCCTAAAAGGACTTTTAACCATTATAGAGTCAGTTTACTGCCAGGTTTTAAGGCTGTTAAGGGCAAGATAAAAGGATTGCTTGTCAACTTGTTTCAGTAACTTGTATGAATTCTTTATATATTTTGGATATTGACCTTGAACCAGATATGTGGCTTGCAAATAATTTTTCTTATTCTATAGGACTGATTTTTTTATTCTGTTAATATTTTTTCGATTCAGAAACTTTTTAGTTTTGTATAGTTTCTGTTGTTTAGTTTTGTGTTTGTTGCTGTGCTTTGTTGTTAAATTAAAAACAAAGAACTGTTGCTGAGACAATTATTAAGGAATTTTCACCCTGTGTTTTCACTTATGCTTTTTATGGTTTTATGTCTTATGTTTATACATCTTTAATCCACTATGAGTTAGTTTTTCTATATGGTATAAGAGTAATATAAAGTTTAAAAAGTGTGAATAACTTTTTTTATTGGGAAACTCTGGACTTCAAAAAGGTATCCAAAGTCCTTTTCATTTAACTTCACAGTTTCATCAATCTAAATATGTATATATATATATATATATATATATATATATATATATGATTACTTTCCTTTTTAAACCTCAAGTTTTGTGCATTTTTGTTGTTCTTAGCCTGAAATGGCTACTTGTGTCACGTATGTTTATGGACATTCTATCATTATAAGGCTCAATTCAGTGTCATGTACCCTCTGCAGTTGTCCATGATTTCCAATCACAAGTAATTGCTTTCACTTATGATCACACATAATGATAATGATTTCCATTTTTTGCTGTAGTAATTGTAGGCATTCGGTAGCAGGGACATCTGTCTTCTTGTCCTTGAATGTTTGTGTTCCTAATTTTGGGGGCTTTTAATTCAGACTGCAACCTTCACCATTGGCTCTCCTCATTTTTAATACTTCAGACTTGGACTGAATTATAGCAATAGATTTTCTGGTTATACAACTTGCATGTGACAGATTGTGGAACCTGTTAACTTCCATACTTGCATGACCAATACTTATAATAAGATTGTGTGTATGTGTGTGTTATTGGTTCTATTTCTCTAGAGAACCCTAGATAATACAGATTTTTAAAATTATAATAACTCAGTAGAGAACTGAGGTCCCAGGTATTAGTATGTTGAAGAAAACTGAACATTGGAACTGATTCCTCATTCTTCCCAAATCCCATCATTGTTGGATGGCTTTCTCTTCTTTGGTAGTAGTTTTAAAGAGTGAAATGGATGTTATCAGTGCTTTCCTATCTTTATTTCCACAACTCATTCCTGTGCCTTTGTTGGAGAAATATTCTTGGGCTGCTGGAAATTTCTCCTTTAATCTCACCCTTCCTACTGGGTGCTGCTCCTACCCAATATTCTAGTGGTGTTGGAAAATAAATGCTGTCTGAATGTCTTTGTAAGCTTAGTTCTGATGAATGTGTCATTTCCTGTGAACTCCAGCCAAAGTTACTTTCTATTATATCATGCTAAATACTATATCCTTGTTTGGCTTATACAAACTGAGCTTTAGAAATCTAAACCCTGTGTTTCTGCTGATTTACTAGTCTTTCCTAGGAACATACTTATTAGTAAGTCACTTTCATGTGAATACTGTCCTCAGAGTTTGTTTCTGAGGAATTCAGTCTAAGGCCAATAGATAGTGATTTTTTTAAAATTTCTTTGTCACTGGTTTATATCACCGTGATTCAGCTAGCATGAAGCCTTTGGCTGTCTCGTTTTCCCTCAGTATTCAGATATGTGTATTATTTATGGTGCTTCTGGGGCATAAGAGTTAACTAGGTATCTGTGTAACTGTTTATGTAATTTTCTTCTTACATAAGTTTAAAATCTGCTTTTCGAATACATTTAATGAGGAAGTGTGTGTCTGTATGGAGTAGGTGTGTTTGCATGTAGTGAGAGTTCCTTTTCTTTTTTTAGTATTGTTATCTGCTCTGGGTTACTCCTTCCTTTTACCAATTCAAGACTCTTTAGACTTTCTTATTGTTCTATTCACCTCCCCCTATGTACTTTCTCATACCGTGTCTCTTATTAGTGAAGAGCGTTGCCCAAGCTGACAGCTCTCTAATTACAGGACATTGTAATTACAATTATGTTAGGCAATTAATTGTTGTGCATGTCACCTCTCTTTGATTGTGAAGTGCTTACACGCAGAAGCCATGTCTTATCGATCTTTGTTTCTCCCACATTGCTCAGCACGGCACTGTATATATTTTAGAAGTGTGATTGATTGTTTTTTCAACAAATTCTAATGACTAGCTTGATATTGAAAGGTAAAGATTTTAATAATGTATGCTTTCCAATCCTCATCTTTCTCTGATCTATGAAAAAAAACCAGTTATTTTTCCCCGGAGTTTGAGGACTTAAGTCTTGTTTTTTGTTAATTGCTTGTTGAAAAGAAGGCTTAAGTTAATCTCCTTACTTGGGCATTGGTGGAATTTTACAGAGTAAAGGCTCATTTGTTGCGTGAAGAAAATTCCTGTGTTCATTTAATGCTAATTACCACCCATCATTTAACTATGTAGAGCTTGAAGAGTCGTTCATTAAAGAGATTCTATGGTGAAAGTTGCTCATTGGAATATCAGGTTAAAAGTCAACTTAATGAGACTGTGTTAATTATTAGTATGATAGTAATGCTATATCTTTGTATAATCTGAAGAAGATCAGATCTTCCTGTACTTCTCACTAAATAACTTGCTGAAATTACAGCCCTGGAGCTTGTTTAAATTTTTATTTTTATATGAACAAATGGAAAAACCTAGTATAAATTTCAGATAATTCACAGTGAACTGAGTTCTGTAAAAGGAAAACCAAGTAAGATAAGGAAAAAGGAAAGTGATTAATTGTAAGGAAATATCTGTTAAAAATAAAGCAAAAAGCAAAGAAGAGTTGTTAATATTTTACCATTTTTAATAGTAATTATTTTATTAGGTGATGTTTGCAGTACCTAATGATTACATTCCTCATGGGAGCTGGTACATGCACATAACACATCTTAATTCTTTTTTTTTTTTTTTAACAAACACTCCTTTCCATTATTTTATAAAACAAATAATAGTTTCTTCTTAAATTGCATTCCCTGGCCATTCAAACAAGTATTTATCAAAACATACTAAGTGCCAAACTATGATAGATATTTGAAAGAACTAAAGATTCAACTAATGGCTTACAGTCTAATTGGAAAGCCATGTTATATTTGAAGTAATGGTGAACACTACAAGACAGAGTGTGCTAAATTATGCTAGGTCTCATTTTATAACGTTTTCATTGAATATCTGAACATACCATTCCTCTCAACTCCCTGGTTCAGCTCTAATTGTTTCTAGCTTTGAAAGTTGATCAGGGTTATTGGTAATTATTCAGATATTTGTTGTCTCCTTGAATAAGTAAATGAATGGTCCAGAATCTAAAAACTATTGATGTTAGAGAAGACTGAGATTTCAAGGAGTCACTGAAGACTGTCAGTAGAAGGTATTATTTATTTATTTATTTTTAAAGAGGAAAAATGAATAAACAATAAAACAGTTTCAAAACAGGTTAGTAGAGTTACAATAATTAATACATTGAGTATTGTTGTCTGTGTAGTAATTATTCAGAGTGTAAGATATAGGCATATTATCTTGTCCAAACAGTATTGGCACAACATTTTCTTTTCAATGAATTAAGAGAAAGTGACTGCATAATTATCTTAACTGGCTTGTGTATAAATATATTTTTTCTTTTGCCTTCCTTCCTTTCCCCATCACAGTTTGTCTTTTCTTTTGAAGTTTCTCCCCAATTCATAATATCTATTGTACTTTTGCATCTGATTTACTTGTTTAGTTTCTCACACTACAACGCTCACATGTATGGGTTTGATTTATTTTACTTATGAGTGTGGTCTTGAGTTGCATCAATTTACCTATAAATGTCTCCATTTTAGGCTGGGGATTTAGCTCAGTGCTGCAAGCACCTGCCTGACAAGCATAAGATTTTCTTTTTCCTTTTCTCTGTTTTGTCTTTTTACAGTTTTTTAAAAAAACTCTTCTTTGCCCTATTAATCTCCATCTTATGATTTAATACTCAGAATCTGATCCTTTTCTTTTACTTTAGGTTCTTGGAGGTAACTTTAGTGTAGTAGCTACCACATAGGTAGAATTTGGAGCCAGACTGCTTTGCACATCTACTTTCTTGCTTTGAGATCATGAATTATTCTATGCCTCAATTTGTTCACTTGTTAATTTGGGAAAGAAGAGGAAGAGGATAATAATGCTGACCTCTTAGCATTGTTGTGAGGATCAAATGAAATAATCATTTGGAAAAGCACGTGGTAGACAGTAAGTTCTCTGTATAGTAGCTCCAAATCTTTGAAAGAAAGGGCCTGTGCATGATGAATTGACATATAAGAGTGTCAGAGAAAGAAGAATCCATTCAACAAGATTATAAAAATATTCTACCATCCTGAATATTCTATCACCCTGAATATTCCAGAACTTAAGGGTGAATCTGTGATGGACTTCAGAAATAAGAGAAAACAAAATCTAATGGGAAAGCAATAGATACTCTTGGATCATTATGTTCTTCCTTTGGTCAGCACAGGAATACAAGCAAAGAAATTTTCCTGAATATATGGAATTCCTCTGGATATAAAGTGAAGAAAAATAGATGGAGACACGCATTTGACTGCCGTATCACCCTGAACTCCTTGGTAGGGAACTTGCTCAGACTTCAACATGAGGGGAGGATCACAAGTGCTGGCAAGGCTTAACCACCTGAGGCCAGCTAGAGTTGTAGCAAGGCTATGGTTAATATTGGCCAATTCATGGAATTTGATGATTATTTTAGATTTGGCCAGAGATGTCACATCAGAGAAGCTGTACAGTGGTGCCATGCTATAGGAAACATGGTCCCCCTTTGGGCTTAAGACCCTAGCTAGTTTTCTCACACACTCCTGGTATTCTCTTTTGATCTTTCCCAGGTCTATTTGCACCAACTTCTGAGCCCTAAAGAGACTTGTGTTGAACCTGGGCTTAGGATGCCCTCTAGTGCTGAAATAACTGCAGCAATCACAAATTTAGGGAACATTCTAATACTATTTCTTGGCTCAAAATTTCTTGACCATAAAATATATTGGTAAAGAAAGATAGAAAGTACACATCTAAATTTTCAATGCACAGAAACTGATGCATGTACACGATTCAAGAATAATCAATGAAATGTGATCTTACCAAAGGAGGGAAAAGATGCCAATGACTAAGCCTAAATACAAAATAAGAGTTCTTAAGAAAGTTCAGCAAACTTGAAGAAACACAGACACAATTTATAATTTTATCAGACAAATTTAACAGAGATTGAAATACTAACAGAAGGTCAAAAAAACCATGGAGCTGAAAAACACAATGAATGAAATTTTAAAAATCATCAGATAGTATTACAGCAGAACTGATTAACCCAAAGATCAATGAACTTGAAGGCAAATTGTTTAAAAATACACAATCAAAGCAGAAAAAGGAAATAAAAGAAATGAAGAAAGCTTATGAAATCTATGGGATATTTTCAAGAGATCAAATATTGATATAATTTTACAGAAAGGAAAAGAGTAGAAGAAATAATAACAGAAAACTTTCCAAACCTAGAAAGATATAAATATCCAGACACAGCAATGTCAAAAGTTACCAGTCAGATTCAACAAAGACTTTCAAGGCTTCAAGGAAAAGAAAATACTATAACCTGCAAGAGAAGAGAAATTAACATGAGGAGTTCTAATCTGCCTGACAGCAGACTTTTTCAGCAGAAACTTGAACACTGAGAAAAAAGGAGCCTTAAACATTGTTGATGCAAATACGAATAAGTAAAATCATTCTGAAAAATAACACAGAGTTTCCTGAAAAAAACTCAAAATACAAACCATATGACTTAGCAGTCTAACTATTGGGTATACATGCAAAGCAATTTAAATCATCCTTGAATGAAATATCTTACTCCTGTGTTTACTGAAGCATTATCCACAATGACCAATATGTGAAATCAAACTAAGTATTCATTATCAGATAAATGAATAAAGAAAATGTTTATATTTACATCATGGAATTCTGTTCAGCCAAAAATAATAGATAGCCTGTCATTTGTTTCAGCATTGCTGAAACTGTGCAATATTATGTTATGTGAAATACGTCATGCCCAGAAAAAGAAATGCTATATGATTTCACTCACATGTGGAATATAAAAGGATTGATCTTATAGAAATGGAAAGTAGAATCATGGCTACGAAATAGAAATACAAATAGAAATAGAAAATAGAATTGGTGTTTAGTGGCAAGACAGAGATGTGGAGTTGTTTGTGAAAGGATATATAAAAAACGGTTACATAAGAATAATATACATAGATATATACCATATATATAATATATATGCACACACACACACACGGAAGTATAGATTAGCAATTGCCAAGGGGAAAAGAGGAGAGTAGTTGGTGGTGAGGAAAAGAAATTCAGAATGACTATTAACAATTACAGAACGTCTTTTTATGTGATAATAGATGTTCACAGGTTGTGGTGGTAGTTTCACAAGTTTATGACCACGTTGAGAACTATTCCTTAGTGTACTTTAAATAGATAATTTTGTGATATGTGAATTGAATCTCAAAAAAGATGTTTATTTTAAAGATTTGTAGTCACAGATGAGAACATAAGCAATTACAGTAGTGCTATCTCCAATATTTAAGGACACATGATACTGAAAGTAGTTTAAATAGTTGCTCTCACTTCTCATACTTTTCGGGTTATGTACTAGTGGTTCTATTACTTGCCCCCATACCTGCCTCATTTAAAAAACAATCTTCAAATAACATTAATGACTACAGTTTATTAAGCACATATTTAGTGCCATTTTCTCAAGGTCTAGTTAAGTTCTGAAAATTACCAAATGTTACACATGGAGATTTGATACTTAGGTCAGCCTGACGGTAGAACTCAGAAGCTTCCCAGTAAAATGTTCTGTTTCCTGAGTCCTTAAAGGAAATTCTGCAAACATATTGTTTAGAAATAGAGGAATAAGTGAAAAAAATTTTATTGGATAAAATGTAAGAAAAATATACCTATATTCATATAAATATGAATAAAATTCTTATACACTGTATGATGGTATGATAGAGATGGATTGCATATACAACAGTAATCCCACCAGACTATGTAATTTAGCAATATTATAACCATTTTAGTTTACATAAGTGTACTTTATGATGTTCACACAACAACATAATCACCTAACAGTGCTTTTCTCAGAATATTACTCTGTCATTAAGTGTTGCATGACTATACTAGGCTCTATTCTAAATGTAGGGGTGCACACGAAGTAGACACACTTCCTGCCCCGATAGAACTCATAGACTTGAAAGAATTCTCTTTTGTAAATCCAAAAAAATAAAAATATGAGTTCATTGATTGATCAACAGATCAAGGCATACTCAATAAATAAACTGTTGCTGGAGAAATTCACATGATTATTTGTCATGAATAAATTTATTTTATAATTCAACTGTTCTGAATGGCTAAGTATAATAGATTTGTGTCAGACATAACAGAATTTTGCCTGTCTCATAATAATTCTATGAATATTTCTTTGTGGTTTAGAGCTTCCATTCTCATTTTAAATTTTCATTTATCAGTATCAAGTATGATTGCCTTTCTACATCATTATGTAAAAGAAAGACAAATTTTGTTATTCTTCAATTTGAAGCAAACAGACTAAACCATCAGACTGTATTAAAAGCAAAAATGTCTCAGAAGGAAAAATTTATTCATCAAGAGCATTGAATAAACAAGAATAAAAAAGACTAGAAATTACTGTGCACTATAGCAGATGAAGATAAATAGGAATTTATGTGAACCATGATTTTCCAGGAAAAGGGACCAAATAGGAATGTGGCTTTCTTATCTTTTCTTGCAACTTGCCTGCAAAATGAAATAGGCTTTGATCTGATTAAATGGACAGTTCAGGCAGTTTGTAATGAGATTCATATTCTTTCATCTATAAACTTCTTCTTCTAAAATGCCAAAGCTGTTTCCCTCTGATAGATGTTTGGTGATCTATGTAACACTGGTCACAGCTTTTTAACAAGTGGCTGAGTAAAAAGATGAAAAATGGAAAAGGACAATCTCAATTTATTAACAGTTTTGCTTTTAGGAAAACAGAAGATAATTACACATGGAGGTTAAATTCTGTGTCGTAGACAGTAAACAAGATCACATTAATAGGGAGTGAGGGGAAATTGTTATCCCATTACTGCTTTAACTGGGTCTTGCAATAGTTGATATTGGGCTATGTAGAAACTTCCTTAAACATTTCATTAAAAATAAAAAATGAGGCCTTTTAATCCTGAAAAAAGCGTGTTTTACATTGAAACCACAGCTTTTCCTTTATTGTTAAACACACAAATATCAGCATCATCTCTGAGTATAAAACAAATTTTTATTGCACCAACAACAGAATTGTTCTGAGAAACTTAGTATAATTTTTAACACCAGCTACTAAGTAATCAAAATTTAAGAAGAATGTTGCTATGTATTTTATAATAAAGTAAATTTACCACCTTTGACCATTATTTTAACAGTAAGATATTTTCTGAAAAACAAGGCTAACTAGTAAAGAAAAAAATAGGCAAAATCCAAACTATCTCTTCCTTTCAATTTAAAAGTATCTTAAAATAACGGTGAAGCTATTTTTACATATTGGACTGCAATTTCAATAAAAGCAACAATAAACTATTCTATGCATAGAAAAATACCTCACATATAATAGAAACCTAATAAAATTTCATTTTTTCCTCAGTCAATTTTTATCAAGCATCTCCTATTCCCTGGGCACGGAAATACTGTTATATATTGCATACATTAGATATAAATTTCTTTTATAATACTATTAAAAGACTGATTTGTCAGTAATATATCATGAGTAGAAAGCATTTTCAATACCTGGTAAAATGTGTAAAAAGGAAAATAAGCAGCATGATGTATCAAGGTATTAAACTTAAAAACTGAAGTCCTGGGTATAATTAAACAGAGGCCATTACAATGAGTGAGAAAGTTCATTGCTGTAAACTTTATTTCTTTCATTTACAAAAGGAATACACAATATTTAATTATCTCTGTTTCGTAGTCATCTCCATTTTAAGATGTGTAAAGTGTGGGTTAAAACTGCCAAAAGCATCTGACAAATACATATTTATAAGCATGTTGAGTGTGCACATGTGCATGAAACAGATTTTGAAAACCAGTTAAATGTGGCATCCCTGAAAATGATTTAGCAGTTACTCAATAATGTGCTAACAAAACAATAATTAAACCAAAAACCAAGATGATTTTCAATACATAGAGAAATTAAATCCAAATCATAGAATAGATCTGGCATATAGTTACAATGAAAAAAATGTATTAGTGCCTTCATGAGATGAAAATGTGGAATTATAAAAGCTAGAGATACAGAATATTCCAGAAGAACAAGAGGAAAAAAAGCACTAATTTTAAAGACGCTGATGTACCGGAGATTTACAGGCCTTGTAACTTTCTTAAGGCAGGAAAGTGATCTTCATGTGTTGGAATTTATAGCACTTATGTAAATGAGTAGATGTAGAAATCTGATGAATGGTATTGATGTATAGGAATAAATTAACTCAAATTATTTTGTCAAGTTCATTTTAAATTATATTGATTTTTGCATTATATCTTGGAAAATTTTGCATGAGGCACAAGGTTACTTTTAGCTTTAAAATGCTGTTGTGTTAAGGTAATAGGAATTGGAAATAAGGGCTGGAGATATAGCTCGGTGGAACAGTACCTTCTTGGCAGCTATGAGGCCCTGAGTTTGATTCCCAAAAAAGAGTTGGATATAAGTTTTCTTTTTTCTTTTTTGTTTCTTGGGAACATAGGGTAGTGGGGCAGAAAACAATACAGGTATGGAAAAAATGAATAGAAGTAGAGTACCTCAGCAGATCTCTGATTTCTGCAAGCAAAATAGTAACTCCTTTGATTTAAAGGTTATAATGCAACAGTAATTTTTGTATTATGGATTTAGGTACAGTGTCCCCCTGCTAAGTCATAGTTCAGACTTGGTGGCCTCAGGCCTTTGATGATTTTTTCCTTAGAACCTAACTAATAATTGCTAGTGGAACCCTCAGCAATTTTATGGAAACATTAAATATTCTCTGTGATTGTCATGTTGACAGGAGGTTTGTAGGTAGCCAATCCGAGAATGTTATTTAGTTCTTCTTGCTGCTGACTGGCTCTTATCCTGAATCCCAATCCCACTTTTGGCAGGTGCACCAATATACATTCCCACATCATAGTAGGTTGCTATATTGTGTGTAGCTATCTTGAGTGTTCTAGGTTTTGTTCTCCTTAAATCTTTAAGATCCTTAAGCTATCACCAAAACTCCCTGGAACTTTTAAGGCTTTAATACAGTATTTTATTAAATAAAATCATATAACTGTGGAAGGACATATTATATTTAGGGTTTAAACTATAAAAATAAGCATTTTCCTGACCATTTAAAAATTCACAGTTACTCACAATTCATGGGTGCTCTAGGAACATAAGCCTTTGTGAACTTTGAGGGTCCACTGTAAAACTTTATTTCTTACAATCACTTTAAATTTATTTTTGCTCTTGAAATGTAATTTATAATGCTCGATTTTAGTGACTTGGGTGTTTCTATAAGTTTAGGTCTACAGTGACCTTTCCAGGATAAAAATTAAGATAGCAATTTTGCTGAATACTCATTTCTCAATAAATATGCACCCATTTTGACTCATACTTTCTTCTTCTATACATACATATAATTTTGATTTGATCAATTAATCAAATAAATGTAACAAAGTACTGCATTATAAGCACAACCTGTGAATCTTATGTTAAACAATCTATATAATATATCCAATTACTCTTAATTCCCATTGATATTTTTGTTTTCTCTATATTAACAAATAAACTTTTTTTTTTAAATTTTATTTAAGGAGAAAAGAAAAAAAAAGCAGAGAAAGGGTACAAGTTATACAGATTTGCAGAAAAAAAATGAACAGTAGGAAATTACTAGTTAATGGATTACATATTGTCATCTTAGAAATAATTGTTCAAGTCACAAAATTAAAGCTTGTAAAGTGGACATTCCATCAATGATACTGCAAACAGTTCTGTTCAATGATCCAATAAAACTCTGTGATATCATATTCTATCTTATACACTTAAATATACATGCAGTTATATAGTTTAGAGCACTTACTTTTCCTCTCTTTTGTACAATGACTATTACACATTTTGGGTTTCATTGCTCTCACAGTTCTTATTAATTTTTTGGAAGAGAGTAAAACCAAATGTGACATAACAGAACAGAAACGGTCAAGTCAAAAGGGTGGACATAATAGATAATGTGAAAAAATAATACAAGGTGATCAACAATGGTTACCATAATGCCTCCCTCTATCTCTAATAGAATTGCCTATACCATTAGTTATAATACAATTGAACAAAACAGTAAAGAACAAAACCGACAAAACCAAAACATTGGAAACATTGTAGGTCTTCAAAAGTAGATAGAAGTCAACGAGAATGGGCGTTATAATGAATCTCATTATCTTCACAGCTGATGCCTAAATTTTCGAACCTGATACTATCCAGCAAAACAGAATAGGGGAACATCAGTTAAAAACCAGATGGTGAGAGTAATACAGGGCTTTAAATCGAGGTAATGGAAAATCAAAGTGGGTTACTATAATATATCCTGTTATTTTTTTTTCCTTTAATTAAAAGGATAAAAATTTAAAAAAGTATTAAAAAAGTAAATAATGGAGTGGAGATTGAGATAAAAGAGGGCATAACAATGAAACAGCACAGATCAAAACATAACCATTTAAGCAGAATAGTGTTTCACCACCAAATAATCCTGACCTAAAAGTAGTTACCATATTGTCTCTTTCCTTGAAATCCTTGAGTACAACTTCGTATACTGTAGCATTAAGTATATCAAAACAGTGTAAAACCATTTAAGAGAATGACAGCATTACAGAGTATTTAGAATCGACTAACAGAAAATGAATAATGGTTTCTGTATAATCTCCTTGTCTTTAAAAGGTTTTTGCTTATACTATCGTACATAATAAAATCCAGTAAGATACAACCTATTTAGACCATTGGAGACAGAAGGACAAAAGCTAGATGAGACTTCAAAACAAGATGATACTAAATCAGTATTACCTATTAAGATGTCATTTTCTCCAAAATAGCTGTTCCTATCATCCAATCTTCTCTGCCTCATTTCTGTTGAGCTCTTATTCTGTCAGTAGCTGTCAGTTTGTCTTCTTCACTTTGTTCTCTGCTCCATTAGTTGTGGCCTCCATTATTTCTGGATTCTTTGTATTTTTCTTTTTTTAGAATATCCTGCAATACTCTCTGTAGAGTTGAATTGGTGGTTGCAAATTCCCCCAGTTCCTCTTTATCCTGGAAGCACCTTGTTTTTCCATCAATTTCCAGGGACAGTTGTGCAGGATATCTCAATCTTGGCTGGAGATTATTATCTTTCAAAGCTTGAATTATTTCCCCCCATGCTCTTCGTGATTTGATGGTTTGTGCAGA
Organism: Cavia porcellus; assembly: GCF_034190915.1. Lineage (NCBI taxonomy): Eukaryota > Metazoa > Chordata > Mammalia > Rodentia > Caviidae > Cavia > Cavia porcellus. The sequence continues at coordinate 48,788,327 of NW_026947492.1, forward strand.
GAAATCTGCTGTAATTCTGATGGGTGCTCCCTTGTAAGTGGTCTGTTTCTTGTCTCTGACAGCTTTTAATATTCTGTTCTTGTATTGAATTTCTGGAATTTTTATTATTATATGCCTGGGTGTTGCTCTGTTTGGGTTGTAGGTGGCTGGGGTCCTGTATGTCTCATACATCTGAGTATCTTTACCTTTTGCTAAATTAGGAAAATTCTCCTGGATTATTTCTGTGAGTAGCTTTTGTAGTTCATTTGTTTGTGTCCCTACTTCTTCTTTTATGTTCTTAATCCTTAAGTTATGGATACTCTTATCATCTTCTTGTCTTTGTATTATTGCTGTTTGTTTCTTTGTTATTTTAAAGTTTTTCATTTAATTCTCCCATATTACAATTCTGCCCTCCAGTTCAGATAGTCTGTCCTTAGTTTCTTTCAAGATGTTATGCCAGTCTTCGATAGACTTCTTAGTTTCTTGGTAGTCCCTTTGAACCTGCTTCACGTATTCTATGCTTTCCCTGTTTTCTCCATCAAACAATTCTCCCCTCTTTTTCTGTTCTTCCATTCCACCATCTGTTTTTTCTTGGGTGGGGCTTAGCATTTCTCTAACTATTTTGCATACTTCTAGCTTCAGGTCGTTGATAACTTCATTCCTGAATTGGTCTATGAGGCTCTCTATATGGTGCTTTATGTGTATTGGTGCAGTGTCCGCTATTGCCTGTTTCTCAGAATTGGGGGCCGAGGAGCCTTTCTTGTTGCTGCCTCTTCCCATATTCTCTGTTCCTTATATATGCAAGCTTATATGAGAGGCCCACCTTCTCTCCCTGTCAGCCACAGCCTGATCGAATTGCGCCGGTTAGGTGTTCCCACTCACCGCTGCGCACCAGGCAGCCTACGTGGGGGCCCGCCCCTCCCGGCCACTGTCAGGCTCTGGGATCTGGTTTGGGCCAGCCTACGGGGTCCGCCAGCAGCGTCACGCAGGCCAGGCACTTTTCACCAATCCCGCCCGAGAGGGGAATGTGTGGCTGGAGTCGCCACTGCGCCCTGCTCCCGCAGGACTGCTCGGGCCCAGAAAGTCCGCTGGAGTCAAACTGTGGTGGAGTGTCAGTTTCTCTCACTCACCTCGCCACAAGTCAGAACATGCCTCCCTGCCCGTCCTGTTTTCGACTCCGTTCGCAGACTCTCGAGAGTTTCCGCGCTTCTCTCTCCTTGCCGAGCGGATGTAGAGGCAGCCAGCCACTGCGCGGCGGGAAACCCAAATCGCGGCTTCCAATGGTGCAGGGTCCAGCCTCAGCAGCGAGACTTTTCTGTTCCTGTTTTAGCACCAGGACTGCATTCCAAGTTGGTTTCTCTCAGCTGAGTTCGTTCCTGAGTCAGCAAAGCATAACTCCACCTGCTTATGTCTCTTTAGTCCGCACCATACCTGGCTTCTGAGCCTAGTTTTTCAGAGAGCCTCCGGTAGTTGCTGTTATCTGTCCGCCATGTTCTCCCGGCAACAAATAAACTTTTCTTTCATCTGATGAATTGTTCATTAAGCTCTCTGATAATGTCAATTCATCTTGGTACATTCAGGCTCACTAAGTATTCTATGAATTTTATTTACTTATGAAATCTCTGTGCTAATTTCTGCTTTGTTCTAAGGCTCATTGGTCTTTATCTCTATTTATGACTCTTTCTGGGATCTTTTTCCACCATTGTCCTGAGGGTTCTCTTGACCTCTCTCTTATAGTTGAAGCTTTTATGTCCTGCATAATATATATTATTCTTTGTTGATTTGTTCTTATATTTGGTGGGATATCCAAGCACTTCCTTATAAAAGTTCATATGAAACACACTTTTTGATTTTCTGTAAGTGACCTCACACAATTTAGTAGTTTGGCTTGATATAGAATTGTATGTTCAAAAGTATTTTTCCTCAGAATTTTGAAGACATTTCTTATATTTTCTAGTTGTAACTAATGTTATTGAGGAGTTTAGTCTAATTTAAATTCCTGATCCTATGCATGTGACCTATCTCCTCTCAAGTCCTCCATTTCTCCTTCGGGAAGTATGTAAGATATCTTGTCATTGTGATGATACTCTGGGAACATATGCACATACTATTCATGTTTGGAAAAGTACTGTACATTATTTTTATTAATTATCTTATCTATTATCTCTGATCCATTTAAGATTATATTATTCAGACATCACACTTGCTATTCCTATGATTTCTTTAGAAATCTTCTCTATGCTTCATCTCTTTGTCTTTTTGCTCTCCTGAGTGGTTTACTTGCATTGTCTTGTAGTCTTTTCATTAAGCTTTTTATTTTCTACATTACTTTTGATATTTTTATTCTTTGAACCAAATTTATAGCTTCCTTGTTTCACTAATGTCATACTTGCTCATCTGATAGAAATTACTAATGGTAATGCTTAAAACTTCTTTTTCCTATTTTATCTCTGTCTCATCTAAGTTTCAATAGTTTGTCTTATAATTAAATTTTTGATGATCTTTGATTTTCTGTTCATGTTAAAGTTTGGAAGTATTTAAACCTACATAGAAGTTTAAAAGACCTGACAAATGGGCTTCATAGATGGTGATCTGGCTGAATTGTTTAATTAGCCAAACTCCAAGGTTAGTATCTTCTGATCTTTTCTTTGGAAGATTGGAAGATCATTCTGTAGAGAGGGATTGTCTAGTATTTTAGCTGAAAGATACAAGCTTCACCATATGATATCTCACTCTCATGTCTGTGTTTTCTAGTACAGACACTTAAATGTTCTGCAAAGTAGGGGAGAAGCAGTCATCTGGTACACAGATTAAAGTTGGGAACCTGGGGTCCTATGTGGTTGTTTTTAGACATATCTTCAACAGATTCATCTGATTGCTATATATGTACCTTTATGAGCCAGCTGGGGCTGAAAATTCTTGATACTGTTAGAGGTTCAGCAAAGAAAATTTGATTGCTTCTTGGCTTTCTCACTTTCTTCTCTAAGTCTGCTTTTGTTTATTCAATATTTTTCTGTCTTCTACAATTTTGTTTCTGTTGGCTCATTGTCCAAATTTGTCTCTGTGAATTTATATATTTTATGCCTCATTGCATCACATTATTTCATAAGACAATAAAAATAAATACATATCTTTTATGTTTTATTTTTCTGCAGAAATACCATCAATCCTTTACAGTATAATTCACCTTAAAAAAGCAGTGGAATTGAATCGACACAGTTCAGTAGTCTGCTGTGGATAATATTTCCTCATATAAACCTTTAAAATTCCATTACACCATCCTTATCCCTCACTCTTTGGGTTCTCTTTCTCTGGATTTCACATGGAGTATGCTACCTCTTTTTCCCCTCTCTCCCTTTATCATTCTATACCCTTAATTCAAAGTGTTGAGTAGCCCAGACTAAATGAGCCTGATGTTCCAGAATATATGTCTCTTATGCTTTTCTTTTATTCCTTTGCTTTCCCTAGTATTTACTCTCTTCAGCTAGTCTGGTTCTCCTCTTTTTATTTTCTTCTTTTCCTCCCATTTATTTCTTTGTTTATCAGTTTATAAAGCCCTTGTTAAACATTCAATTATTCAAGTTCCAAAACCAAACAAAAAATCCCTTTCCTTTAGGTACCTGAAAATAGAACACAGATTTTTAACATTTAATGTTCTGACATGATAAATAGTATAGCTATTATAATAAGATTATAATAATAAAGTAGAGTGACTTGGAGAGTATTGAATTTCATTTGGAGGAGTAAGAAAAGGTATCAAGCATTATTTAAAAGATGTTAAGCCAGAGACTCTAGAAGCCCACAGGGCTAGGAATTCCATGATAGAACAGACCGACCAGATGTGAAGCATTGTATAAGCAAGGTCAAGGGGAAATATGCGAAAAATGAGGATGAAAAATAGCAGGCAGATCCAAAGGGTGGGTATTTATACACTTCAGATACATCACTCTTGAAGCAGTAAGATAGAATAGAAGAGAGCCCCTTCTCTCTTGTCACAAAAATAAATTTCTTTAGGATGCTCATGCCATTAAGAAATTGTTCTAAATCCATCTCATTTTTCAAGTTCCAACTCAAATTTATCCTTTTTATCAAGCAGTTATCACCTACTCCTGCATATGTGTTCTCTTCCTTTAACTGCTAAAATTTAAATTGCATAAAATAATTACAGTATTCATAATTGTAAGCTTGAGGCTATTTTCGTTGGGCCTATGAACACCTTTTGTCTCCTCTTCAACAAATATTCAGGCTCCTGGAAGACTGTATAGTATGGCCCGATCTATTTGCTTTTTATATTGATTAGAAAAATACATAGTGAACTGCCACTATGTGCCAGGCCTGCAATAGATTTTAAAAATGGATAATAAGTCTTGAATCATCTAAAAGGTTAGAGTTCATTTTTTATATATTTAAAATTAAATTTATGGTTATCACCTTAATAACTACAAGCAGATTCTGATTGACTTATTCCTTTCCAGAATTTAAAGCAATCAGTAAGTTTTAACTCATTCATAAGCAGAAGCCCTGGTGATTGTCTTGATAGTGTCCTTCCCTGAAGCATCATTTTAGTTACTTGTACCTTTAATTTGAATATTTAGGCACAGATGTTATAAATGAATATAAAATATGTAAACTACATTTATTTATGAGCAAAAGAATTATAGTATTTTCCTATTTTAATCTTTTTTTGTGATAGTCCCAACTTGATGATAAAATGTATTATCAATTTAATTGTAAATACAGAGACTATAAATATAAATTAGAAACAAATTCTAGGATAAAAGTAAAGTCATTTAAATCCTTACATGAAGAAGCAAGCTTTATCTTGATAAATTGTAAATCATGATTCCAAATACATTAAAATTCTTCTTGCCTTTACACTTTATCAGAGTTTAGAATTTGTTTTATATTTCTAAGACCAGAGTTCTCCTCAGAATTTAATTTACCACCTTAATGTAAGTAGAAATAAATGGAAACACTATGAAAAGCATTTAATATTTTAGGTATATTTAGAAATAGATATTAGGGAAGGTTATCTATATGACGTGTGTTATTTTATTCTTATGTATAAGTGTCACTTAAATTTTTAATGTTATCTGATTATACTATCCAGTTAGATATAAAGTCTTTTGACCTTAAAAATAGTCATTGTGATGAAAAATGATGGACTGAAGTCTGTTTTTATGGGTGATTCTATTTTAATAAAACAATTTTCTTCCATGACATTTCTATGATTCCTTTCCCTATTCCCATGAAGTCTCTATCCAGCACCTTGGTCAGATCTGCTGTATTTACTGCTGTTATCCTTCCTCCTTCCACTTTCTCTTTCTACAATTCTTCCCCAGATCTGTCTCCTCCCCTTGTTAACTATTTCTTGCCTGTAACCTGTTGAGAAAAGCAATGCTTCACCCTCATTTGCCTGCTCACTGTGTTAACTTTCTTTTCTATATCTTATTACAATCCATAAATATTACTTACTCAATCAGACAAACTAGATTTCATGCTTGTAAAGCAATCTTTTCTCATATGGTATGAAGTAAGTAACTTGTTCTGAAGAATGCAGCACAAAGAAAGATATTTCACCCTTCAGTGTAACAAATTTTAGTGATCTTTTAGAGCCTTGTTTTATTATCAAAGCAAAAGTGGGGAGAATTTTAGGTGAGAAGAAACAGATGGAAGAAGGGTGGTTCTCAGGGTAGCTGAAAGGCTGTTTAACGGGAGGGAATAAGAAGTATCTTGTACTATGCTGCATAGCCCAGCAAAGAGTGAATGGATTTACTGACAGATTGATTTCAATTCTGGTTCAATTTCTCTAGCTGTATGAAATTGAGCTAATTCTTTAACCCCTCCATGTTTTTTTTTTTCCCACAAAGGGTTGTTGTGAAATTTGAGGTAAATTACTTGTGTAAAATATATACATCTTAAAATGCATTTGTAATTCAAAAACATGTAAATTTTCTTCTTGAAGTCTTTTTCAACCTATTCTTTTGAATTGTTGAAGTATTTTCACTTGGAATGGCAATATTGTGCCCCAAGAAGGACAAGAAATGACAATTCTTTCACAAAACCTAGTGACAACTGTGAATGTCTTTGTAAGGAAGAGCCCTTATGAAGTATCCCCAAAGGGTTTTGTTAATATTTAGTATGAAACATTACAATAAAGATCTCACCTAGGTGATGATTTGAAATTGTTTCTACTGTGCTATCATCCAGCCTGACTTGTAAGGCTGGATGCCTTTTCATGTGCCGTTTCAACCCTGGACTGCCACTTTCTTCTTGATATAATGGAAGACACTGGATTTGTAGTCTACTTTCTGGAGAATAAAAACCCAACTGCATTGAATTACTGTTCTTTATACTGAAGTAGACTTTTCCATTGCTGCTTGTATTTTGGTGGGAGGGGGCAAGGATTAAATCACATATTGGATTTGAACTTTATTGCCTTGTTTTTGGCAGTGTATAGCATGCAGTGCATTGTCAAGTTTTTATTTTCACTATCGTTTAAAATAAATTCTGCCACAAAGTTTGGAATAAAGAAAAATACAGATATCATGGGTAGAAAAAAATATCTAATGATATATTTAAAGGAAATTCCACACAGCAGTGTCAAGTAGGAAATAAATCAATCAAGATATAAAGTGTAGCCTGGGTGCTTCATGATGGAACACATGGAAGGCACTTGGAGAAGTTAAGGAAAAGGTAAAAATGGTAAATCAGTATACTTTATACAGTGTCTTAGTAAACAGTGTTATAAAATATAATCTAAATAAAAAATGGAAGCAACTACAATAGAATTAGTTTTTACTGAGTGAAAGTTCAGAGAGCCTAGTCATAGGTTATATCTCACTATGGTTTGAAAGTATAAGAACAGAATTTATATGATAAACTTAAAAATAATGACAGCCATATATCTTTGTCATTGTGTTAAGCTTTACTTTTGCCTCTGTCATTACACTCTAAAGAAACCCCTTAACCCTGTAAGAAAGCCCAGCCTTAAGTTCTTAAGACGGTAATATAGGGACCACCTTAGGAGTAATCTGAGATTCTTATGGGAAAAGATGAATCTCAGGAAATAAGAACTGGGCCCTAAGATAAACATGCCAAACAAGAAGCTCTTTCTTTCATTGCTTGCCTTGAAAGATTTAAAAAGCTAACAGGTGACAGCAGGTATAATTTACATATTATAAGTGGCTGAGGCACAGAGAAGTAAAATGCCTCATTAAAAATAATACACAATGGTGAGAGAGGTAGAATGAGAACTTGGAATGCTTGTTTTCAGTGCTCACTGTTTGTAAGCTATATTTGTAAATGTGGACAATATCGAATACTGTTACTGCTACTACTATCATTAGTTGAATTCCTTAACAACCCATTTCTCTTCCACTACCTTTACTTCCTTCCATAATATTGGAAATTCCACATGGGTTCTTATATTAGTGTCCTTTTTATTTTTTATTTTGAGACAAGTTCTCACTAAGTGGCTAAGTTGCCTTGGCAAGGCTTGAACTTGTGATCCCCCTGCTCCAGCCTCCTGTTGTAAGCAGGTGTCATCATACCCAACAAAACAGCTTTGTCCAATTTATGATAGATTGGGTTATCACTTCTGTTGTGCATCTTTATCTTAATGTCCTGAAGTGTCAAAGCCCATTTGCTATGGGCACATTCCCTGTTGCTCACCTGTTGCTCAATATTTACACGATCTATTCACCATTGTTATCATCACTGTCCTGGAGACAATTTTTCTAGCTGTGCTGTATCAGGTTCTGCTTACCTCAAAAAACACAAACTGTTACTGTACTTTGGTAGTTTCAGATGATATTTCTCTCTCTGTGTTAGAGAGATTGCTCAAGTGAGTTTTTCGGTATAGTAACTGAAACAAGGTCTATGGATTTCTAATGATCTTTGGAATGATTGACCTTTGACTCATTTACTAATACATTTGATTAATGAAAATAAAAAACATAAACTTGATGATGGGGTAGACATAGGGTTTCATCTACAGATAAAAAGATGAACAGATATCATGATCATATAACATTAGAAGTTCGCTATCTAGTGTAGAAAGTAAAAGAAATGAGAAGATGTAAGGAAGAGAAAAAACAAGCTTACCACCACCCAAAGGTAGCATTTAGACAAGCCTCGAAGGTTACTCTGTTCTCTGCAGTCAGTCTGTACTCAGGGAAAAACAAGAGGATGGGCAGCAGGAGAATGAAATTGTGTTGGATTTAAAGAACACTTACTTAATGAACATCATAACAAAATGCAGTATCTGAGTCTTTTTATACTGATCTGGAAAAAGCATTTGAAAGAATATTTTTGGAACAATAAAGGTAATTTGAATATAGAATATATATTAGAGGAAATAAAATTTTTATTGAAACAGAATAGTGTAAAATAAAAACTAAAAATTCTTATTTTGAAGCAATGTGTAAATTAAAGAAACCAAATTTTTAAAAAGCCAAGGACACAGCTATAACACATTAAAATGTATATTACATACATATGTGTAATTATTTTAACAAACATTTTTATTTTAACGTATTACATATATATGTAACTAATTTATTATACATATTCATACAAACATTAAGTATTATTACTTTTTCTATTTTGCACATGTAACTACTATATATTCTGTATATTTCTGTTACAAAAATGCTATTATATAGATATGGTGAGTAAAAATAGAAGAAAAAGAAAATCTTACTACTAGGGTCACACAGAATCCACTCATTGCCATTTCCTTTGCTGGGAACAAAGGTAACCAAAAAATTACTAGAAAGACATGTAAGTCACACTAAAGAGAGGTCCTGAGAGAAAGTTAAAGCAGCGCCTAAAGAGATTAAATTTACTTTAAATTTGAAAATGCATTGAAAGTACCTGAGGAGATTAAAGGAAGAATACAGGAAAGTCATTTCAAAGTATATATGATTAAAGGAACAGGCACGTGATTTAGAGAACAGATTCATTTTAAAGATACAGAATCAGTTTAAAAGAATGAGTATCATTTAAATAAAAATTCTCTTGTAGACAAATCAACAAAACTGAAACCAGATATAGATAAAGGAAGGAGGATCATGAATTCATGACTAGCCTAGACAACATAGCAGGAATCCTATCTCAAAACGAACAACCATCAAAATTACAAATTTGATAAATCACTAGATAACTTGCTTATGATAGTGAAGTCAAAGTACATATGTTTAAAATAAGAAATTATAAGAACAAAGTAAGAACTGAAACAGGAAATGAAAAAAATTGTATGAACCAAATTTCTAGATAGATTTGATATTATAGTGCAAAATTTTTTAGGGAAGTGAAGATTACCAGATTTTACCCTATTAGAGTTAGAAAGCTTACACAGTCCAATTTATATAGAGGAGATAAAGTTATTGAGAAACTACACAAAAACCTAAAACAATGCAGCAGATCCACATAGAAAGAACTGTAGTCAACGTTCAAAGACTTACAGTACAGATACCGAATTCAGATAGAGTACAAAAAAACATGATTGCATATCTCTAATAATTTTGATACAAAATTTCTTTACATAATATTAGCAAAAAATCTAATACTGTATTAAATAAATAACACACTATGATCAAATGGGATTTATTCCAAGAATGCAAGGAAATGCATTAACATTATTTCCTATATTAATAAATCCAAGGGAAAATATGATTATCTCCATAGAAATGAAGTAAATCTTTGATAAAAATTCCATATCAATTTGTAATTAAAAACTCTCCAGGAAGTAGGAATAGAGAAGTACTTTTTTTTAACTGATAAGAAATGCAGAAACAACCCCAGGCACATTTGAACACCTGATATTTGATAAAGGAGCAGAAACATAACTGGTAGATAGCCTAACAAATGGTGCTGGGAAATTGGCTAACCGCACTGCAGAACATTGAATCTAGACTCATCTCTCACCATGTAGTAAACCAAAATGGATTAAAGGTTTAAATGTTAAAACATGAACAACCTGCTGGAAGATAAAATAGATAAAACAACTGAAAACATGGGTGTAGGCAAATTTTCTGAACAGAACTCCAATTGCATAAGAAGTAACATCAAGAATCAAGTAGCAGCATATCAAATTAAAAGGCTACTGCATAGCAAAGGAAACAAGCAGCAGAGAGAAGATACAACCTTTAGAACTGAAAAAAAATATTGACAGCTATTCTTTAGATAAAGATCTTGAAACATTAGAGCATCCCAAAATAAATACCCAATCCAAATGTGGGCAGTTGAAATGAGTGGACCCTTCTCAGAAGAAACCCAAATAACCAATAAATGCATGAAAAAAATGTTTAATATCTGCAGTCACTAGACAAATGCATATTAAAGCAACCATAAGATTCATTTTACTTCAGAAAGAATGGTTATTATAAAGAAATCAAATAATAATAAATGCTGGCAAGGCTACAGGGAAAAAGTATGCTATCTGCAGTCACTAGACAAATGCATATTAAGGCAACAATAAGATTCATCTTACTTCAGAAAGAATGGTTGTTATAAAGAAATTAAATAATAATAAATGCTGGCAAGGCTGCAGGGAAAAAGTATCCTTTCTATACTGTATGTGGTAGTGTGAACTAGTACAACCACTATGAAAATCATTATGGAGATTCATCAAAAAAGTAAAAGTAGAATTTTTATTCTATCTAGTTATCTCTTAAGTATCTTCCCAAAAGAATTAAAGACATCACTTTACTATAATACATGAAGATCTATGTCTATATCAGTACATTCCATATTAACTAAATCTTGGAAGCAGCCTATATGTCCATCAATAGATAAATGAATAAAGCAAATGTATGTTCTATTTTGCATAAAGAATGGCACACTTGTATTATTTGTAGGGAAATGGATGCACCTTGACACCATAATTTGAAATAAAATAACTCAAACACAAAAACTTAAATATTACATAGTTTCTCTGGTAGACAAAACTAAAAATATAAATAAAGAGAAAAATAAAAGATAAAGAATAGGAAATACGGAGATATTTTATAAAAGAGTGGCAACCAAGGGATGCAGGTTGGGAGAGGGAGAGAAGAGGATAAAAAAAGAACTGAGATGTATTATGTACATGTACCAACTCCTCATTAGGAATGTGATCATTATCTACTGTGAACATGAACTAATAAAAATTGGAAAAAAGAAATGTATACTTTTATTCTAAAGCCTATATTTTCTGAGTTAAGAAACAAGGGCATTTTGTTAAGATTGGGAAGAATGCAAGGATATCAATTATGCCCTCTACTATTTAACAATGTAGGAAGTTGTCAACCTATACATTTAGACAAGTTAATTGAAGGTGTAGGAATGGTTAAAACAATAAAACTATCATTTATGGATAATATATTAATTTCTCCCTCTACTGCAGGAAATCAGCAATATTACTAACTCAATAACAAAATAACACAGTCAAATAGCAGGTTATAAAATTGACATATAAAATAAGTAGCCACTACATACACAAACAATAGAGACAATAATAGCAGTGAAAACACTACTGATGTAGTATAAAATGAGTACATACATATGAATAAAGTTAAGAAAAACATGCAAAATTATATACAAGGAAAATTTTTTACAAAACTCCTAGAAGGTATGGGAGAAAATTTGACAAATTTAAAGACCTTTATTGGATTTGACAGCTCAATATTGAAAAAAATAGTTTTATTTAAATTAACTAATGAATTTAGTATTATCTCAATAAAAATAACATGTTATTTTTATGGAGCTTAAGTAATTGAAAGTGCTTATTGAAAAACAAACATGTAAGCCTATGTAGGAAAACACTGAAAAAGAAAGTGTGGGGGATATATTTACCAGACATTGTAAAACCTTTATGATTAAAGCAGTATGGAACTAGTGCATTATGAATAGAGAAAGCGAACAATGAGATAGAGCAGAAAAGTCAGAATTAGCCCCAAGTTTAGTACTGTGAATGACAAAGGCAACATCCCAAATCGCTGTGGTAAAAATGATGTAATACTAGGATAACTAATAATTTGAAAGAGAAAAAATTGCATACATATTTCACACTGTACACATAAATTAATGAATTAACATATGATTTAGTATGTAAATGTAAGAAATAAAGTAAAAAAATTAAATATATAAGTACATATATGAAGTGCAAAATTAAAACATACCTAAGATTCTCTTGCGTCTTACTATAGGGCAATGTTTTTTACTATGACTCAACTTCTGGAGGCAATAAAAGAGAAGGCTGATAGATTTGGTTGCACAAGAAAAAAAGTATGAAAAATAGCATCATCAAGTTAAACGACTGGATGCAGAGATAAAATATTCATAACCTTTACCACAGACAAAGGACTAATGTTCTTAATATTAAGAACTATTAAAAATTTAGAGATGAAAGACTGAAAGCTCAGTGGAAAAGTGAAAAAAGGTATGAACAGAATATTCACAAAATGAGATAAAACTGGCACTCAAATACATGAACAAATATTCAAATTCACTCATATTTTGAGAAATATAAAGTTCAGTAGTACTGAGAGGATTTTTTTTTTTTTGGTCTTACACAAATAGGACTACACATTCTGTCAGCACAATGTAGAGAAACAGGCATTTTCGTGTATTTCAGTTGGGACCAAAACTGATTAATCCTTTTGTTGGAAAGCTTGGCAATATCTAATAAAACTATAGGTACACTTAGTTTTCACTTTGTTAATCACCCTTGTGGGAATATATTGTGAAAGTGTACTACTAATAAAACAAAAAATAAATGCAGAAGGTTATCCTTATTGAATAGCATATAATTATTAAGTGTTAGAAACAATTTAGATGTCCAAATATTAGAAAGCAATAAATAAGCTATGGCAAATTTATTAGGAGTACTGTGCATCTATTAAAAATGAGAAAGATCATATGAACTGGCATAGCATGATTTCTAAGACATAACATTAAGTGAAAAAAGCCAAGTTCAAAAGGATATCTATTAATATTCTACACTTTATGTAATAAAGGTAATTCACAAAAGTACAGATACCTGCCTTTTTGTGAAAAATATAAAAAAGATAAATCAGAAACAAACAAACAGAAAAGAATGGTTATTTATGAAGTATCAGTGAGAAAGGGAGTGAAAGAAATAGCAATGGACTTCAGGTAGCTGAGATGTGATATACTTTTCTAAGTACATCTTTTTGACTTACAATGTAATGCTTCACGTACCCTTCCCAAAACTCTGAAATAAAACCAAGGAGAATATAGTCTGAAACCAAAATGGAATACACATGCTAAAAGTGAACCTAATTGCAATGAATAACCACACTAAGGTGAGTATAAAACTAAACTATGGAAATTCAAAACAATTCTATCCTGCAATTTCTTTTGTGCTAATTCATGAGAACATCTATTTTGACTTATAACCTGAACCAGAAATTTCCTTTTTATTTTTAAGCAGTGAGGCTCACCTAGACACATTTCTAATTCTCATTTTGTGGCATTGCTATTGTTTCATTTTATGTGAGTGCACATCTTTTTCAGTAGATCTTAAAAAGGAGAAAAGATCAGTGTACTCAAGTCTGTCATGATGAACTACGTATTCAAATAGAAAATTCCAAATTCAGTTTCAATACTTTGTGAAATTTTAAGGTAAAACATTCTTACTGAAGTGTTAAAGGTACAGTTGTTGTATACTTTTTCCTGTATTTTGACCCATTCAGTATTTTGACTTCACAGTTTTAGCTGTTAGGATATATTGACTTTATGTTATAACTTATGCTTCATTTTTACCAGAATTAAAGAGATATTGAAAATTGGTCTGTGAAAACATTCATGTTTCTTTTTTAAATTTTTTTAAACGTTCATGTTTCTAAATGTAGTGGCATATAACTATAATTCCAGTGCTGTGGGAAGTTGAGGCAGGAGGATCATGAGTTTAAACTCGAACCTGGGCAACTTAGTGAGACACTATTTCAAAAATTTTTTTAATAAAAGAACTAGGGATCAAAGAATGCCAGCACAAACTATTCTGTTTGATGAACTAACAAAAAATTAACAGTATGGTAATAAATCTTACATATTTATGATTGTTCATTTTTTATACTTTGATTTTATAACTTGAACTACTATTTTAAGGTAACAATATGTAATTTATCATATCATATCATAGTGATTTATTACTGTTAATTTTTGAAATCTGTATTCTTTCCATCCTTTTTTCTGTTTTTCTTTTTTACTCTAAAAAAATAAAAGCTTAGGGATGTAGGTCAGTATGAGAAGGTAGGGAAGAAGAGAAAAAAGGCCTTAATTTGTTTAATACTGTTAAATGATTTCTATTTTTTAAAATTCATTTTTATTTACTGAAGATTTTCCATCAGGACCATTTCTTCTCTGCTTAAGGTTTATGTAAAAAGTTTTGATTATAACTCAAGGGTTTTTTTTTGCCCCTTGAAGTTAAATCTTCAGTTGTGAGTTTTTTCATTATATCTAACACTCACAACTTTGTTATGTTTAAAAGTTATGGTTTCATATCTGTCATTTATTTATTTTTTTATTTTTAATTTTATTTAAGGAGAAAAAGAAAAAAAACAGAAAAGGGTACAAGTTATACAGAATTTCAGAAAAATAAACAATAGGAAATCACTAGTTAATTACATATTGTCATCTTAGAAATAGTTGTTCAAGTTACAAAATTAAAGCATATAGGACTGCAAACAGTTTTGTTCAGTGATCCAACAAAACTCAGTAATATGGTTATCTATCTTATACACTTAAATATATATATGCAGTTATATCCTTTAGAGCACTTTCTTTTCCTTTATTTTGTACAATGACAATTACACATTTTGGGTTTTATTACTCCCACAGTTCTTATTACTTTTTTTTTTTTTTGAAGAAAGTAAAACCAAATGTGACATAACAGGACGGAGTCAGTCAAGTCAAAGGATGGACATAATACATAATGTAAAAACAAAATACAAGGTGATCAACAATGGTTACCATAATGCCTCTTGCTTTCTTAAAAAGAATTGCCTATATCATCAGTTATAATAAAATTGAACAAAACAGTAAAGAACAAGACCAATAAAATCAAAACATTGGAGACATTAGAGGACTTCAAAAGAAGATAATAGTCAACCAGAATGGGCATAATAATGAATCTTATTGTCTTCATAGTTGTTGTCTATACTTTCGAACTTGGTGTTATCAAGCAAAGCAGAATAGCGGAAAATCAGTCAAAACAAGATGGTGAGAGCAATACAGGGTTTCAAATTAAGTTAATAGGAAATCAAAGTGGGTTACTATAATATATCCTGCTATTTTTTACTTATTTTTCCCTTAATTAAAAGGATAAAAATGAAAAAGTAGATAATAAAAAGGAGATTAAGATAAAAAAAAAAGAGGGCATAACAACAAAACAGCACAGGTCAAAACATAGCCATTTAAGCAAAATAGTGTTTCACCACAAGATAATCTTGACATAAAAGTAGTTACCATAATGTCTCTTTTCTTAAAATCTTTGAGTATAACTTCATATACTGTAGCATTAAACATATTAAGACAATGTAAAACCGTTCAAGAGAATGACAGTATTACAGGGTATTTAGAATCAACTGACAGAAAATGAACAATGGTTTCTGTATAATCTCCTTGTCTATAAAAGTTTTTGTTTATATTATCACATATAATAAAATCTAATAATATACAACAGGTTAAAACCGATGGAGACAGAAGAACAAAAGCTTGATGGGACTTCAAAACAAGAGGATATTAAATCAGCACTACCTATTATGATGTCTTTTTTTCTCCAAAATGGCTGTTCCTACCATCCAACCTTCTCTGCCTCATTTCTGTTGAGCTTTTTTTCTGTCATTAGTTGTCAGTTTGTCTTCTTCATTTCGCTTTCTGCTCCGTTCATTGTGGCCTCTCTGCAACTGTTTCTGGAATCTTGGTATTTTTCATTTTTAGAATATCCTGTAATAATCTCTGTAGAGTTGAATTAGTGGTTGCAAATTCTCCTAATTCCTCTTTATCCTGGAAGCACCTTGTTTTTCCATCAATTTCTAGGGACAGTTGTGCAGGATATATCAATCTTGGCTGGAGGTTATTATCTTTCAAAGCTTGAATTATTTCCCCCCATGCTCTTCGTGATTTGATGGTTTATGCCAAGAACTCTGCTTTAATTCTGATGGGTGCTCCCTTGTAAGTGATCTGTTTCTTGTCTCTGATGGCTTTTAATATTCTGTTCTTATATTGGATTTCCAGAATTTTGATTATTATATGCCTGGGTTTAGCTCTGTTTGGGTTGTAGGTGGCTGGGGTCCTGTATGCCTCATATATGTGAGTATCTTTACCTTTTGCTAAATTAGGGAAATTCTCCTGGATTATTTCTGTGAATAGCTTTTGTAGTTCATTTGTTTGTGTCCCTACTTCTTCTTTTATGTTCTTAATTTTTAAGTTATAGATGCTCTTATCATCTTCTAGCCTTTGTATTATTGCTGTTTGTTTTCTTGTTATTTTTAAGTAGTTTTTCATTTCATGTTCCCACCTTACAAATCTGTCCTCCAGTTCTGATAATCTATCCTTAGTTTCTTTCGAGCTGTTATGCCAGCTTTCAATAGAGTTTTTAGTTTCCTGGTAATCTCTTTGAACCTGCTTCACGTATTCCATGTTTTCTCCATTGAATAATTCTCCCTTTTTTTCTGTTCTTCCATTCCACCATCTGTTTTTTCTTGGTCAGTGCTTAGCATTTCTCTAACTATTCTACTTATTTCTTGCTTTATTTCATTAAATACTTCATTTTTGAGTTCGTCTATGAGGCTCTGGAGATACTGCTTTATGTCTATTGGTGCCGTGTCTGATATTGCATGTTTTCTGTCTTCCTTTGTATTTCCCTTTCCTGGATCAGTGTTCTCAGGATTGGGGACTGAGGACCCTTTCTTGTTGCTCCCTCTTCCCATACTTTTTGTTCCTTCCATACAAGTGTATGTAGGATGCTCAGTTTTTTTTTTTTTTTCTCTTTGTCTGTTACAGTTCGTTTGAATCTTCCAGCTAGGTGTTCCCACCCACTGCAGTGTACTAGGGAGACACAGACCTGGGCAGCCTCTGCTGGGCCCGCCCCTCCAGGTCAACCTAGTGAAGGCTTCACTGCTAGGGTGCACTGCCAGGCACAGGGACCTGATTTGGGTTAGCCTACTGGATCTTAGTCCGCGTTGTCATCAGGCCAAGTGCTCTCCACCAATCCTGCTTGAAAGAGGAATATGCGACTAAAGTCACTGCAGGGCTCTGTTCCGGCTAGTCTGCCCATTCCCAGAATGTCCTCTGTTGGAGCCTCTAGTCTACAAAAGGGTCCCCATTTCTCACTCACCACAGGTCGATGCAGGGCTCCCTGCCAGTCCCGCTCTCAACGCAGTTTGCTTCGCTGATTCCCCCTCCCAGAGCTTTTGGGTGTTTCTCTCCCTGACATGCGGATTGGAACACAGCAGTGGCAGCAGGAAATTCAAATCTCAGCTTCCAATGGCACAGGATCCAGCTTCCGCACTGCGATTTTATCTGTTCCTGTTACAGCATCAGGATTAGATTTCCAGTTGGTTTATCTCAGTTTAGTTCGTTCCTGGGTTGACAGGATACATCTCCCCTCACTTAAGACTCCTCACATGACACCACTCCTGGATTCTAAGCTGGTAATCTCAGAGAGCCTCCAGGGCTGCTGTTATTTGCCCACCATGTTCTCCCAGAAGTCCATATATGTCATTTATTGTTAAAGTTTTTTAAGTTTTGTTGTCTGTATTTTATTCCTACTAGTAGTAATAAAAATTACTGGACTAAATTGAATTGGGCAGTTATTTTATACCTATTTCTTAATCTAATCTTGAGAAAGTCAAGAGCCATGTCTATCATTTATTTCAGAATGGATTAGTATTTCAGCTTTCCAGCTTTATTGTTAATATAGTTATCTAATATTCCTCTGTGTATTTTGTAAACATTGTGTTAGATATAGAGTATCAAAGGACTAAACAGAAACATTAAGTGGAAAAAGCAAAACTCACAAAGTGCCAGGTGGAAACAGTAAGGTGAGACAGTGTCATGAAAATGAATGCCCAGGACGTCCTGTCTGGACATGCTTTACTGTTTCAACAAGTATTTTCATAGAGACTACTGAAAATGTGGTTAACGGAGGAAATGTAAGCTGTTAGTGTCAAAATTAGAGTATGAATGAATATGAAGGAATATTGCAAATGAATCATGTTTTAAAATTAGAAAACTATTTCTCTGATGGCAAAAAAACATCCTAGTTCTATAATTTCTTGCTAATTCAGAAGATAAATATGTAGTAGTGTTTTTTCTCTTTTATTTTGTTGTATGAAGTCAGAAGAAGTGCCAATGTCAAAAGGTATACAATGGCTGATCAGAAGATACAGTGAATATTAATATTATATTATATCATATTATAATATAATATTAATATTATATTCCCCCTAAAATAAGACCAGATTATACGTTAAGTTTCACTCCAAAAGTCACACTAAGGCTTACTTTCAGTTAATGTGTTTTTTTCCCATGTACAACAATCTACATTTTTTCATATACACAAACTACATTTATTCAAATACAGTCATGTCATCTTCTTCTGGAACGTCACCATAACTCTCTAAATTCAGGCTCAGATTCTGGCCTGAATTTCTTGTGACTCCATTTCCTGTAGAAACATTTGTCTGTCTCTCATGTCCAGCAACAGAGCTCTAAAATGAGTGCTTCTTGCCCATGTTCTTTCTTGTAGTGGCTGTTATAACACATGATACATTGAATTATGAATCTTTATATTAGATACAACCACATATAGTGTTTAAGAAGTGCACACTTAATTTGTGCATTATCTGTGTACTTCCATCATTTTGGGATGTTTTAGCTAATTTATTTACATAACCCTTTGCTTCTCATCCAAAGACTCCCCTTGAGTACTTATAAATGCAGAAACATTAATTTATATTATCATTTAAGTATTAATACCAATAATACTATTTATAATTAATTTTATATTGTTATTATTTTATAATTTAGTAGTCATGTGTTGCAGTGGAAATACTAAATTCATCTGTCTGGTGATCTTAACTGGAAGTTAGTTTTGTGCTAGTGTTTATATCATGAGCACCCTAAAAAAGTCATGCTAGGATGTATTTTCTGGTTAGATCTTATTTTTGGAAAAATAGGGTAGTAAGAGACACATTGCCATTAATCTGTCTTAAAATACTTTCCCTTGCTTCAAATACACATATTCTATCAATCTTGTCACTTATCTGAAGCAGCTCTGGAAGTCTTGTTTTGTGAATGTCTTTATGAGCTGTGATTTTAAAAAAATGTAGTGAGTGCCACTGCTAAGTGCCATCTAATAGAAAGGCAGGTTCATAAAAACAGTATGGTATATCGTCACCCACTTTATTCATGGGGTTTGGCACAGGCAACTTCTTGCTCTTGAACAAAGTCAGGATAACCAGGAAGCAAGCATTCTGTCCTGATTCAGGATACTGAGGCAGACAGGACAGTGCAACTAAAGATACTCATAGGAAAGGACTTCCACAACTGCTTCAGAAAGTGCCAATGTCAAAAGGTATACAATGGCAAGAATAGTGAGCTAAGTATATTTAAAAGAGGAGGAGTATTTTGAGGGGTAGGTATGGCAATGTGTATTTTGGCATAGTAAGTTTTTAAAAGGTTGAACATTCTTTGTATTTTAAGAGTTTAAGTACTCCATATATTCTCCTTGTACTATAGAACACCCAGAATGGCTTACCTTGACTATCCCGTTAATAAGCATTAATCAGCAAGGCAGGGAAATTTACTCATACTGCATTTGCAATTATCCCCAGTACTGGAAATCACATAAAATAATTTCTTTTTTTTTTGTTCAGAGAAATTAAAGTTTTAGAGGAGGAATTTCCTGAAATGCTTAGATAGTTGCTAAAATACAGAATCTTGACTCTTATGCTCCAGAATTCTTCAGTAACTTTGGTGTGGATTGTTGGAAATTGTATTTGGAAATAAATACTCCTGGTAATTCTAATGAATATTATGTTTGAGAATTATTACCTAGAGGAAATATATACACATATGTTCAAAATTAGAATATATCCAATAGAAGAATTTAGATAAATTTGGAAATGAGATCCAGGATAAATTAACTGTAAGTTAATAGTTTGGGCTTATATATTATTCACTTAAGTCTCTTGGCCTTTATGGTTAATCTAATTTTATTCAGCTGCAGTTTGATTCAGTTGATTCAATGAAGGGCTAAATTTTTACCTTTTATTTATATACTTTAAAAAAGGAATAAAGATTTGTATGTCAAACTATATAGTGACTATAGTTGAAATCAGCTTTTTCTAAAGCTATTGGATGAATACCAGGATCATGTGAAATGTTCTTAAGTAATTTGTAAGAAAATGATTATTTTTTACCTAAATTATTTGGAACTATTTAATCCAAATTAACAAGAGAGTGGTACATTTAGTGCTTAGGGGTATCTGTGAAATCAGTGGGAAAAAAGAGTTAAAAAATTTTTTGCCTTTAAAATATTTATGATTATCTAAGGTACATCTCTCTCTATATATTGACATTTCTTGAAACTGTTTTTGACCAAGAAGCTTATTTACTGCAGCATCTATCAACATGTTTGGGGTATTTGTGTTCTTAATAATAATTTACATAGTTTGTGGCCTACATGTTGAAACCTATGCCACAAGTCCATAGCTCATGCCATGCTCAAAAATCAGGTTCAGACCTTTAGAAAACCAAATCTACAAGCCTGCACAAATAAAGTGAGTTCCACTTCTGTGGGTTTGCTTTTGTATTTGTGAATACTTTTGACTTTTATGTGTAATAGACTGTAAATTTAATGCCAGTGAACATCCTCTTACATAAGAAACATATATTTCATCATTACTATGTGACAAAGTAATTATATTAGGTCTAACAATAATCAATACACATGAAAAGTTGAAAGCTATCAGGAGGATGTACAGGTTTATGTATGAACATTTGAATAGAATATGACACAAGAAAAATGGTTCTTGTTTTTCTCTTTTACTTTTTAGGCATACCATATTTTAATCTCCTGTATATCATTTTTTCTTGTCCTGGAATTTTCAGAAATACAGAAAAATTTAAAGCCCTTTATGTAGTTTTTTTCCCCTTAGGCAGCACACAAGGAGTATGCTAGAGGTAGAGATAAGGCAATTTAAAAAGTCACTTTGGTAACTGATGATGAAACTGAAAGTTTAAAGAGAGCACTGTCTCAAATAGATGTTCAGATTACTCTTTCCTCATTTTAGGGAGAAAATAGTGAAAATGAATTAAGTTATTTAATTCAACATTACATGTACAAGTGGCTACTCTGGCTATTCTATGGTGAGAACTAGGGATATATTAGTGGTAGGAATACAAAGCCTATCTCTGGAGCTTGCAGGAAATAAAAAAGACAAAAGGACATATAATAATAGGTAATTACTGAGTATGTGCAGCAAATGAATTGAAAGGTACATATAATATACGGACCTATTCTACTTAGTTAGGAAAGGAATCTTTGGGAATGATATCTCAGCAGACTGTATTTCAGGAGACTATGGGTGGTGATAATGGTGTGAAAAGGATAGTATTAACTAGTGTTAGGTTACAGCTCTGAGAGGAAGTTTTCTTCCAGCTATGAACAGTGACCCAGTAAGGTGCAGAGTAGAGGGGAGAGTGGAAAATGAGGAAGAAATTTCACAGATTATTGGGACTTTGTAGACCATATTAAGGATTTTTTTGCTTTATTTTAAATATAATAGTCACAGTGGAATTTAGAAGAAATTGAGAAATCAAAATATTTATTATATAGAATCTATAGATTTGATAATTGATTGGATTGGGAGATAACAGAGAAAAAAGTACCAAGAAAGACTCACATATAGCAGCTGGGTGATCAGTGGGCATATTGTTTGACACTATTTTCTGGTAAGCATAGCACAATGCCACAGACTGGGTTAGGTTTAAAGAAATGAAGTTATTTTGGCTTATAAAGATTCAAGGTTGAGGAGACACGTGGGTGATAACCCTGTGGAAGAATGACAAATTGATGCATTGCATCCCATGGCAAGAGATTTTCTGTGGGTTCTTCCTCTTATAAAGCCACTAGTATTCAATCAGAGGGAGCTCCACCTCAATGAATTTATCTAATCCTAATCACATTCCAAAGGCTTCATACATAAACCTCCTAGACTAAATTTCCACCATCTTGCTACCTTACAGCAAAGCTTAAATTTCAACCCATGAAGCCTTAAGGGAACACACAAACCACATCCACGTCATAAAAATTTTGGATGTAGCATTCTGGAGAAGAATAGAAATTTTATTTCAGTTTTCAACAATTTACTGCTTAAAAATAGTAAAAAATATTAAGGTACGAAGTTAAGGTGATAAAAATTTTCAGTTGTGGAAAATGAGAACATAATTTGGATTGGCAGGTAGCTTTACAAGCTAGTTTGGAAGGATCATTTGAGTTTCACAATCATTAATTTATCATAATACAAATTTTTGCCCTTGGGTGATTTTACTTAAATTATGTTCACAAACCAATAGTCTAGTATAGGTTAGACAAAAATTTTCATCTGCGATTTAGGGTTTTCTGCTCTTGATGGAATAAAAATGGGAAAAGAAATTTAGGATATTATTAACAAGAGTGATGGAAGTGAAGAATAAAATATATGAATGGAATGGAGAAGAAAATCCAGAAAGGAACTTACAGGAAGACAGTAGAGGAACTGATACTTCAGCCATATAGTCAAAGTATAGATGTGGAACAAGATATTGTGACCATAGGGTAGAGTCTGTCAATTCATAATAAAAGAAAAATTTTGGGCGATGGCATGATTTGGAATGTGGTTACAGTAGTGGAGTACAGGAGAACATTATTGAAAATAGGAAAAATGTAGTAGAATACAGAGAAGAAAAACTGAGGTTATCTCTCACAGCCTTTATTTAGTACATAAGTAAACTTTTCTGTTCCCCAGACTTAAACATATATCAGCCATTTTTCATCTCTTTGACCATTATTACTCTAATTCAAGTCACCATCATGTCTTATTTAGAGGATTCAGTAGCTTCTTATTTTCCATTCTGTAACCAGAAGGATAGTTTAAGGTAAAGGTTATAATTATCATCTAAATTTCACCTCATTATTGGCTTCTTCTTATAACATAATATCTTTCTTCACTTTTCATTCTTTTACCATACTTTTCTCCAGAGCACTTGCCATCACATGACAGGTATCTTTATTTTGTCTGTATAATTTTTGCATTTTTCCTATTCACTGTATATAATATAAATTCAATTAGGGATCCAATCTATTCTTATATACAATAACCCCGGTGCTTCACAATAAATTTGTATTGAATTATTGAATTTTAATTGAAATACTACATTTAGAAATAAAATTGTTAAATTAAGAGTAAAATGAACTTGAATCCTAAGCTTAATTCAATAATTCTAATTTCAGGTTATGGAAGTATTGGCGGGCTATTTAATATTTTTTTAGCTTCAGCTTTGTTATCTATAAACTCTGACAGTTGGACTAAGTGAGTTCTAAGGATCTTTCTGTTGTTAAACAATGCCTATGATGCTGTAAAGTTTTATTATTTGGGCCTTCACTTCTTTCACGGATGTTTTCATTGCAGCATATGGTAAGGAATCTGCAGGGTGATGCCGATCTGTGGACTCCATAAGGGAACATCTGTTGGTAGTACACAACTTCTTGGTTCAGGAATCTGTAAAATATATGAGAATGTTTAAAACCTTTTTCTACCTACATCTGTGTCATTGGATTTTCCCCAAATGGAGGAATGAAACATTCAAGTACTCAAATAGAATCTGATTTTTTTCCATGAATATTTCTGAGCAATGAACTTTGATTTGGCACTGATTTAAAATCATAACTGCTTAGAAATGAACAAAATTCTTAGAGTATATTCCCCACATTTTAAGTTGCAGATGAAAAGGTCATCTGACATATGCAGGATTCTAAGACTGCAGCTCTTTCAAAACTGGGGAGTACAAGTAGAGCTACACTTTGTTGAGTATGTTATTTAATGTATGTTGAGCTTTCTCTGTGGATAATGCCTGAGTGACCACTCTCGGCAGGCTTGTTTCTTCATCTTTAATAATTTCCAAACCACTCAGAAATTGTGTTCCATTTCTCTTCTTTACAGATGCTATTTTCTTACAACGTGAGCTTCATATTTCAACACAAATTGCAGAAACTACACCTAGAGGCTTTTCTTCAAGATATAGAAGATAGTGTTTAAACAGATTGTATGATATAGCCCTAATATAGGTATTTATCTAGCAAGAGTCCTAGAATTATGTGAACAAATGTTTGTACTATTACAGTATAAAGCAATAGAGAAGTCCACAAAGAAGAAAGCATCTATTATAGCATTTCATAAAGTTAATGACCCATTGGAATTATTCTCCAAGTTCAGTATTGTTAAGCTTGAATAGTAACAGTTTTAAATGGGATTGGATGAGAAATTGCAATTTTAAAAAATGTTTGGCAAAAGAAAGATTTAAGTCCATTCTTGAATTTTTTCATTATTTTTGAGGTTATAAGCCTTTGTGGTTTGGGACTTAAGAAATAATATTTTACATGGTGTTATTTTGGTCTTAAAGAAAATGCTTAGAGGGGCATTATCCCTGACATAGGGATATATAGAAAGAAAAAGATCGTTAAAGTACTGATAGAATCATCTGAAAAATAACATTTTTACTTGAAAATCAGAATGTAATTATTGTGGTATGTTCCTTCTTTGAAATAATATGTCATTTACAGAATAGTGGAGACTAGATTGTATTGCTTTTGTTAGTGATGGCTTTATTGTGGACCAAATAAATAACAGTAAATGGTTATGTAATCATTTGCATAATGATAAATTTTCATATATTGAATTTATAATTATCATAGAATCTTTGCCTCAACACTGGGCCTAATTGGCAGAATCATTTCGAGAATTGTTGGGAGGTAATGATAGGGGGTGGGAGGTGAAGATATTTTCACAAAGTTGTTCCACTTTCATGTTACTTTCTGAATCATGAAATTATTTTCTTTGAAATTTTTCTTCCATTTTCTTCCTGCCAAAATTTCTCCTTCTTTAATCTTGTCTAGCTCACTTGGCCTCATATTTTCTCTCTCCTAATATTTCAATAAACTAGAGTTTGCAAGGCCTTTCAAGAAACATTTTATCAGTTACAGATATATAAGATGAGCAATTTGGCCAAGATAAAGCTGCATATTTTATTGTTTTTTTTTTTTTTTACCCTCACAGTTATCCTAATGTATGCATGTACTTTCATCCTTTCTCTGCTGAAAAATATTGTGAACTACTTACATATAATCTACTGGGCTTCTATTACTTAACTCTGTTTATTTTTTAAGACTTGATAAATATTGACCAGGACCTCCAGTTCTCAAATTGCAATTTCTGGAAAATGACTTGGCAATCTTGAAAATTGTATCAGCTTTTTAGTCTACCAGAAGTCCATTTAGCGTGGGAAGCATTTGTTCTCTAACTCAGAGGCCATTTGGGGATGCCAATATGCTAGCTTATTTCACATATAACTGATTTTTTAAAAAAACATTTTATAAAATTGATATTGTTAATAATCCATTCAGAACAAGTAGCATTTCTAATATTGATTATATATTTGATTTTTATTCAGACTTTTAACTGGGAGGTTAGTAATAGCCTCCAATATGCCCAATCTTTCCCCTGGAGGAAGGCAAAGACGGTATTCTAATAGCATCCAGCATATTACCACTATTTTAGTATATACCATATTTACTTCAAAGGAAAGTCTGCCTTTGCCACCAGACTGCAAAATTCTTGAGAGTGGATTATTGAAATCTCTTTAATTCATTTTCTTCTAATTTGGGACATATTTTGTTTTGGACAAATTAATGTTTGGGGTTATAAAACTGTATTATTGTACTGTATTCAGAGTAATGATCTGTTTTACCTGCTGTTTTTAAAGTTTTTGTTGATGTTCCTTTTCATGTCTTTGGAGTATCTGTAATTTGTAACTGGGAAGCTGACATGTTGGTAGCTCAATTATTTTTAGTTAGAATAAAGGCTTAATACTAAACCTTTTCAATAGGCTAAAATTGTTTTACAATCAAGGCCAAATAGGCCCCTTGCCCACCTCTGTACCTTTGCCAGGTACTCCTTGTGTCTGGTTTCAGGCTATTTACCTGTATTCCCTCAAGCCCTCCAAAAAATCATGCTTTTCCTTCCCTCAGAGATTTAGCACATGCTATTTTTCCAGACTGGAAAACAGTTCAAATTCACTCACTTGTTCCCCATTTTCCCACATTTTACATTTATGACTGATATTCTTTGGATCACTTAGAACAGGAAAACTGTCTGATGCCTCAGTACAGATCATGTTCCCCAGCTGTACTATATTATCTACTGTTTTAGAGCATACTTAACTACCATTTTCACCTTAAGTATTTATTTGTTTCTCTTTCAAGACTATAAGTTCCAGAAAATAACATATTTTATTTATTTATTCTTTTTTAAACTATTTTACCTTAGCGTATTTCATAATTCTGAACAGAGGGGAAATACTCATCTAAATTTTTCTCATCTATAACCCAGTTATGTGTTATTTTATTTCCTGAAAAAAATCAAGTTTCCTTTGGTATATGTAAATGTAGTTAATAAGAAGCCCAGTATACACATAGAACATAGTTCTTCTTGGCCCCTGAGGCCAAATACTGAGCTCATTTAATCTTTTGACATTATAGACGTTGGTTAAAGGCAGCAAAGAGACCTGAGGAGGCAGAAATAATCTTCCTTTTTCTTCTGCTGCATCATTTCTAATACCCTTACTTTCTTCCTCTTTATTGCTTTATGTTTATGCACTTTATTTATTTTATTTATTCTTTATTTTAAAGAAAATAAAACAAAACAGAACAAAGCAGATCAGAACAAAACAATGCAGTCAACACAGGATTTCAAAACAAGACAATAAGAAATCCACAGTAGTTACTATAATGTCTCTTGTTTTCTTCAAAATAGTTGTCCATATCTTCACACACAATGAGTTCAAACAAGACAAAAATAGTTTAAAACCATTCAAAATAAAAGAACGAAATCATTACAGGCCTTCAAAACCAGACAGTAGGAAAACCAATAATGGCTATCGTAATGCCTCTTGTCCTTTTCAAAATAGCTGTCCATACCTTCACATATATTGCAATTAAATAATACAAAACAGGCCAAAACCAATCAAAACAAAAAATAAAAGCATTACTGGACCTTACAACAAGATGATAAGAAATCAGCAATGGCTATCATAATGTCTCCTTTTCTTCAAAGTAGTTGTTCATATCATCACATGTAATAAAATCAATTCTTGTAAATTGTTTAGAAGAAGTTCTAGGCATGTATAAGCCTGTACATGTACATCTATCCTTTCTGTCTTAGAAAGAAAAACAAAAAAAAATCCAAACAAATTACAAGAAAAAACACGAAACAAAAGACAGAAATAAAAACAATAACCAAAACCTCAAAATAATGACAATAGGCTTTCATAACAAGGTAGTAAGAATGTAACTAAGATTGTTATTTTGTGTAATTATCTTCAAAAGATTTCAGATTACCAAATATACACATGCAAAATTGATCTAATCCTATGAATGTTACCTGTTTTCTTCCAAGAACTAATAGAATTATTAACACAATCATCTTAGCTATTTTAAGTGTGTATATACAAATTTATATTCTTTTTCATTTCCCTTCTTTTTTTTTCCTCCTTTCTCCAGTGCTGTTTTTTACCCTTTGAGCAGTTTCTTACCCTTTCCCAATATTTATTGAAAATGTTGTAACTATTTACTCTTTCAGCTTCTTATACTAGAGAGGCAATATGGTATTTACATATGTGAGTTTGGTTTATTTCACTTACGAGTATAGTCTCAAGTTACATCCATTTACCTGTAAAAGACTCAATGTGATTCTTCTTTATATCTGACTAATACTCCATTGTTTAAAAATGCCACATCTTTTTATCCATTCTTCAGTTGATGGGCATTTAAGTTGCTTCCAAGATCTGGCTATTAAAAATTGTGCTGCTATAAACATGAGTGTACATATATCACTGTGGTATGATGTTTTCAGTTCTTCTGGGACTATGCCCAGAAGTGGAATATCTGGGTCAAATGAATTTTAATCTCACCTTTTTGGAAAACCTCCAGATTGACCTCCACAGTGGTTGCAGCAGTCTATACACCCACCAACAGTGTAGAAGGGTTCCATTTTCCACACAACCTCTCCAGCATTTGCTACTGGTGGTTTTCTTGATCCTGGCCATTCTTTCTGGAGTGAGATGGAATCTCAGTGTGGTTTTAATTTTCATTTCTCTGATCATTAATGAAGTTGAACATCTTTTCATGTATTTATTTGCCATTTGTATTTCTTCAGCTGAGATGTGTGTATTCATTTTAGATCCCATTTTGGGATTGAGTCTTTGAATTTCAAGAGTCTGATTTTTAGTTTTTTTGGTATGTTCTAGACAGAAGTCCTTTGTTTGAGGATCAGTTGACTATGGTTTTTTTCACAATTCATGGGTTTTATATTTACTCTATTGGAGATTTCTACATGCAAAAAGTTTTTAATAAGATGAGATTCCAGTAAATGATTCTGGAAAAAATTTCCCATTCAGTTTGATTTTTGTTCATGAATTCTCTGTCTACTCCTATGTTTTCAAGATTTCTACCAACTTTGTCTTTGAGCAGATTTAATGTTTGTTTTAATATTTAGATCTTTGATCAATTTTGACTTTAGTTTAGTGCATGGAGATAGGCATGGGTCTAGTTTTAGTTTTAAGAATCTGGAAAGCCCATTTTTATAGCACCACTTATTAAAGAGGCTGTCTTTCTTCTAGTGAACATGTTTGGCCCCTTTGTCAAAGATAAGATGGCTGAGTGTGTTTGTGGTTGGGATTGTATCTTTTAATCTATTCCATTGATCTTCAGGTTTGTTTTTATTCCAGTACCATTTTGATTTTCTCACAGTAGCTTTGTAGTATAACTTGAAGTTAGGTATCGTGATGCCTCCTGCCTTGCCTTTGTTGCCCAGAATTGCCTTTGCTATTCTAGGTCTCTTCTGGTTCCAGATGAACTTTAGAAATAATTCCTCTAGATCTGTGAGGTATGCAAATGGTATTTTGATTGGAATTTCATTAAATCTGTATAACAATTTTGGGAGAATGGACATTTTCACAATATTTTTTCTTCTTATCTGTGAACAAGGAATGTCTTTCCATTTTCTGAGATCCTCTTCTGTTTCTTTTTTCAGAGTATTGTAATTTTCACTAAATAGATCTTTACTTCCTTTGTTAGATTGATTCCAAATAAGTTATTTTTTTTTGGATGCTATTGTGAAGAGTATGGCTTGTCTATTTCTCTCTCAGTGAGTTTGTTCTTTGTGTAGAGGAATGCTATTGATTTTTGAGTGTTGAATTTGTATCCAGCTTCATTACTAAATTTGCTTATTATATCTAGAAGTCTTTAAATGGAATTTTTGGGGTCTTCTATGTAGAGTATCATGTCATCTGCCAACAATGATAATTTAACATCTTTTCCTATCCTTATTCCTTTTATTTCTCTCACTTGTCTAATTGCTCTGGTTAATATTTTCAGCACTATATTTGAATAGAAGTGGTGATAGTGGACAGCTTTGTCTTGTTCCTGATTTTAGAGTGAAAGCTTGCAGTTTTTTAACTATTTAATATGATGCTTGCTGTTGGTTTGTTGTAGATGGCTCTTATCAGATTGAGGTAAAGATCATCTATTCTGATTTTCTGTAAGGTTCTAATCATGAATGAGCATTGGACCTTATCAAAAGATTTTTCTGCATCTATTGAAATGATCATGTGATTCTTATCTTTGGTTTATTGATATGGTATATTGCATATTGGTGTATGATCTTCTTGATAATTTGCTGCATTTTGTTTGTCCTTATCTTACTGAGAATTTTTGCATCTGTGTTCTTTAGGGAGACTGGCCTTTAGTTCTTTTTGAGTGTCTCTTTCTCTGGATTGGATATTAGAGTAATACTTGCTTCCAGGAATGAGTTAGGGAAAATTGCTTCTCTTTCAATTTCATTGAAGAGTTTGAGGAGTGTTGGCCTTAAGGCTTCCTTGAATTTCTTGTAGAATTCAGCAGTGAATCAATCTAGACAGGTGCTTTTTTGTTGGTAAGGTTTTAATTACATTTTCAATTTCATTAATTGAAATTGAATTATTCAGCAGTTTCAAATCTTCTTGATCCACCTTTGGTAATTAATGTTTCTAGGAATCTGTTCATTTCTTCTGTATTATCAAACCTATGATTGTTCACGAGTGTATTATTTAATTTCCATGTGTGTATAGAGTTTTTACAGTTTCTTTTGTCATTAATTTCTACTTTCATGGCACTATGATCAGATATGCATGGGATAATTTTGATTTTTTTGCATTTACTTAAGTTTGTTCTATAGCCTAGTATATGGTCTATTTTAGAGACTGTCCCATGTACTACTGAGAAGAATGTGTATTCTGATGTTGGATGTAATACTCTGTACACGTCTATTAAGTTCATTTGTTCACACATTTGATTGAGTTCTGTTATTTCTTTGCTGATTTTCTATTTGTTTTTTGTGGTGTTATAATTGTGTGATTACTTATTTGATTTTTCATTTCTATTAATATTTGTTTTATATAGCTGGGTGCCCCCGTATGTGGTTCATATATATTTTAGATTGTTATCACTTCCTCTTGAAGTTTTCCCCTAACTAGTATCTCTGTCTCTTTTGATAATTCTTGGTTTGAAGTTCACCTTGTCAGCAAACAGAATAGCTACCACTGTTATTTTTGGGTTCATGTTGCATGAAGTATTGCTTTCCATCCTTTGACTTTCAGTCTGTAAATTTCCTTTTGGGTTAGATGGGTTTCTTGTATATAGCATATGGTTGGATGTTGTTTCTTGATCTATTCTGCCAGTCTTTTTCTTTTAATTGGTAAATTGAAGCCATTTACATCAATGGTTATAAGTGTTATATATTAGCTCATTTTTGTCATGATGTCTTTCAGCTGTTGGTTCCTTACCTTTCCCCTCTGTGTAATTGTTCGCCTGGGCTTAGCGGTTCTTTTCTGTTGGTGTTCTTGAAGTTGTGGTTATTTTTATATCTATCTATCATATCTTTTGGCATTCTTGGCAGGGTTGGTTTGGTGGCAATCTTATTTCTCCATCAATTTTAAAGGACAGTTTTTGCAGGCTTCATCAATCTGGGTTGGAAGTTGTTATCCTTTCTGGAATGTTGATTATTAATTGTCTAAGGGTAGATTTATTTTGATTATGGCTAATTGGAGTTCAATATTGCTTCACTTATCTGTATGTCAGTTTCCATTCCCATGTTTGGGAAATTTTCTTTTATGTTTCGTGTAAGTAGTTTTTTTTATATAATTTGTGTTATTATTTTCTTTTTTTGTTTGCACTTATCAATCTTATATTGTTTTCTTTTGCATCATCTTACAACTATTGAGTTGTCATTTCTTGATTGTTTGTTATTTTTAACAAATATTTCCTTTCCTGTTCACTAGCTACAATCTTGTCTTTAAGGTCTCAAAGTCTATCTTCACTTTCATTGAGGCAGTTTTGCCACCTTTCAATGGAACTTTGATTTCCCAGATATCTCTTTGAATCTGTTTTATGCATTTTGTTTCTTATATTATTTACTCAAAGTTTCCATCTCTTTGCAGAGCTCCTCAAATTTTAACTAGGTCTGCTTTAGATATGCTCAGCATTTTTTTAAATTGTGTTGATCATTTCTTATTTTACTTGGGATATTATTTCTGATCTGATTTCCTGGAGTTGTTTCTTTACGTCAGTTGCTATGATTTCCAGTGTTTCAGGTATATGACTTTCATTTTCTTCTATGTCCATGTCTCGTAGACATGTTTAGGATGGGCTGGAGGTTTGAGATTGCATTTTTCTCTTTCGTTTTGTCATTTTCCTATATTTCCCTGGAGAAGCTGTATGCAAGTTCTTAGTTGTTTCCTGGGCTAAGGCTATCTGTCTATGCTGCAGGGAGTTTCCCCAGTTGAGTGGAGGTTGTTAGTCAGGCCTTACCAGGTTCCCTACTAGCATTTGAAGGCTTCTCAAATGTAGGGAGCATGCTGTGTGGGCCTTCAGCACACTCATATGGTACTGTGAAGTTTCCCAACTGCTTGACGTTGCTGGGTGGGACTCTACTAGGTTCTGAGTGAGGTGCTGTGGGTGCACAGCTGGATGTGGTTCACTGTGCAGACCATTGACTCACACCACCTAGCTCAGGCAACTCCCTGGCCACTTGGTGTCACTGCAGGGCCCAAACATGCCCAGAGGGACCTATCTGAAGGTCAGTGGCTGACTGGGGATGCTGGGTGGGGCCCTACTAGGTTCCAAGTGTGGTGCTGAAGTTGCAGGGGTTGCTGTGGTTCACTGTGTGCACCTCATATTTTATTTCTTAATCATGAAATTTTGAGATTTTAAGATAATTTCTCAACCTTGATATTGCTCGCACCTGATGTGAAATGGTACCAGATATATTGAAATACAAGTCTTATAATTCTGGCCACCTTATGCCTAAGTAATTGAACATTAGTATAGCTTAAGTCACTGCCTACATTATAGAATTCAGTTTTTCTAGTTTGTGAAAAACTGTTCTGAAGGCGAAATAACATTTTGAATTAACTATAGTAGTGACATTGAGAATAGTCATTTTATAATAAGAATTCAGGTAATAGGAACCAATGACCTGTTAAATAACAGTTTATGTGACCTACTTGTAGATGTATCTGACTAGATTCACAGACTTTTTAAACCAGACCTGTTCATAAATCAAATCCAGCTAATAAGGAATAAACATGAATGTGATCCTTTATTAAATTTTTTTGTATAATTGTGGCCAAATCTTACTTAGAAAGGGAAGGTACACAGCTGGACATTGCAGAAAAGTAGAGTGGGGTAATGGTGTCAGCTGAGAAGAAGTTGAAGATCCTTCTACCCTGTGACTCAGGAACATTATTTCTAGAGACAGGAAAGTGAAACATTATTTCTAGAGACAGGAAAGTCCTTGTGTTTTTCTAAATCTGGAACTGCTCTTCTGAATGGTGTAGCTGAGGAGATAGTTTTTTTTTTTTTTTTTTGGTCTTGTTTCGTTTTTATCGGTACCAGGGATCGAACTCACGACTGCCTGCTTCCAAGGCAGGCGCTTATGCCGCTGAGCTAAATCCCCAGCCCCGAGGAGACAGTTTCTAAATATCTTGTGTATCTTTTTTTTCCTTAACATACTTTTGTTGAGGTACTTGGGATTTTCAGTTCTCCAGGGCTCTTGCCAGTGACCTGGAGGCCTCTGTTTTTTTTTTTTAATTTATTTTAAAAAAGATTAAGATAAGAGAGGACATAACAAAACTGGTCAGAACAGAATAATTTAAGCAACATAGTGTTTCACCACAAGACAACCCAGCATAACAGTAGCTACCAGATTGTCTCTTTCCTTGAAATATTTGAGTGTACCTTCATACACTATAGTGTCAAAAATAACAAGACAGTATATTACAGGGTGTTCAGAACCAACTAACAAAAAATGAACAATGGTTACTATATTATCTCCTCGTCCATAAAAAATTTTATTTATACTACCACATATAATAAAATCCAATAAGATACAACATGATAAAAACCAATGGAGACAGAAGAACAAAAACTTGGTAGGACTTCAAAACAAGATGATAGTAAATCAGCACTAGCTATTATAATGTTATGTTTTCTTCAAAACAGCTATTCATACCATCACAGACAATAAAATCAAACAACCCAGAATAAAACCATTCCAACTAATGAATGAGAACATTATAAAGCTTCAAAGCAATATAATGGGGAATCATGATTACCACATACTTTTATGTATTCTTACCGTTTCTTACACTCGGGGGACTATTTGGTATTTGTACATGTGAAGTTGATTTATTTCACTTATGAGTATGGTCTCAAGCTGCGTCCATTATTTATAAATATCTCAATATGATCATTCCTTTTGGCTGAGTAGTACTCCATTGTATAAAAATATCACAACTTTTTTACCCATTCCTCAGTTGATAGACACTTAGGTTGTTTCCAAGATCTGGCTATTATAAATTATGTTGTTATAAACATGGGTGCACATATATAACTGTGGTATGATGCTTTCAGTTTTTCTGGGAATATGCCCAGGAATGGAATAGCTGGGTTGAATGGGACTTCCAATCCCAGCTTTTTGAGGTATCTCCAGACTGACCTCCATGGTGGTTGCACCAGTCTACACTCCCATCAACAGTGTAGGAGAGTCCCTTTTTCCCAAAAGCCTCTCCAGCATTTGTCATTGGTAGTTTTCTTGTTCCTGGCTATTCTTTCAGGAGTGAGATGGAATCTCAGTGTAGTTTTAATTTGCATTTCTCTAATGAGTAATGATGATGAACATTTTTTCATGTATTTATTTGCCATTTGTATTTCTTCATCTGAGAATTATGTATTCATCTCAGATGACCATTTTTGGATTGGATCTTTGAATTTTGGAGGTCTGAGTTTTTTTAATTCTTTGTATGTTTTAGACAAGTCTTTTGTCTGAAGGACAGTTCACTAAGATTTTTTCCCAGTTTATTGGTTTTCTTTTCACTATGCTGGAGATTTCTTTTGACATGTAGAAACTTTTTAAATAGACGTGATCCCAGTTATTGATTCTGGGAAGTATTTCCCATCTGGTTTGATTCCTGTTCATGAATTCTCTACCTACCCCTATGTCTTCAAGATTTTTACCCAATTTGTCTTTCAATAGATTTAGTGTTTCTGTTTTAATATTCAGGTCTTTGATCCATTTAGATTTTAATTTTTAGTACATGGGGATAGGCATGGGTCTAGTTTTAGTTTTCAGCATATGGAGAGCCAGGTTTCCCAACACCATTTATTAAAGAGACTGTCCTTCTTCCAGTGAGCCTGATTGGCTCCTTTATCAAAGATAAGGTAGTTGAGTGTGTTTCTAGTTGTGGTTGTATCTTCTGATCTATCCCATTGATCTTTGGCTCTGTTTTTATTCCAGTACCACGTTGATTTTACTATGGTTGCTTTGTAGTATAACTTCAAGTCAGGGATTGTGATGCCTCCTGCTTTGCCTTTGCTGCTTAGAACTGTCTTTTCTATTCTAGGTCTCTTCTGGTTCCAGATGAATGTTAGGAGTGATTTCTTTAGATCTATGAGATATGTTGATGGTATTTTCATAGGGATAGCATTGAATCTGTATAACAGTTTTGGAAGAATGGCCATTTTAACAATATGTATTCTTCCTATCCATGAGCAAGGGATGGCTTTCCATTTTCTGAGATCATCTTCAATTTCTTTTTTCATTGTATTATAATTTTCCCTGTATAGGTCTTTCACTTCTTTTGTGAGATTAATTCCTAAGTGTTTCATTTTTTTTTTTTTTTTTGGTTGCTGGGTGAAGATTGTGGTTTCTCTTATTTCCCTCTCTGTGATTTTGTTGTTAATGTATAGTAATGCTATTGATTTTTGAGTATTGATTTTGTATCCAGCTACACTGCTGACATTGCTACATTGCTGAATTAATATATTATATCTAGGTGACTTTCAGTGGAGTTTTGGGGGTCTTCTATGTAAAGTATCATGTCATCCACAAATAATGATAATTTAACTTCCTCTTTTCCTATCTTTACCCCTTTATTTCTCTCTCTTGTCTAATTGCTCTGGCTAATATTTCCAGTACTATATTAAATAGGAGCGGTGATAAGCGACATCCTTGTCTTGTGTCTGATTTTTAAGATAAAGACCTTCAGTTTTTGGCCATTTAGTATGATACTGGCTGTTGGTTTGTCATACATGGCCTTTATCATGTTGAGGTAAAGACCTTCTATTCCAATTTTCTGTATGGTTCTTATCATGAATGAGTGTTGGACCTTATCAAAAGCTTTTTCTGCATCTATAGAAATGATCATGTGATTCTTACTTTTGGCTTTATTGATATGGTGGTTTACACTTATTGATTTACATATGTTGAACCATCCCTGCATGCCTTGGATGAATCCCACTTGGTCATGGTTTATAGACTTCTTGATGCTTTGCTGCATCCTATTTGCCAATATTTTATTGAGGATTTTTGCATCTGTGTTCATTAGGGAGAATTGCCTGTAGTTCTCTTTTTTAGTTCAGACTTCTCAGGTTTTGGTACTAGAGTAATTTTTGCTTCCAGGAATGACTTAGGAAGGATTGCTTCCCTTTTGATTTCATTGAAGAGTTTGAGGACTGTTAGCATTTAGTCTTCTTTGTATTTCTTGTAGAATTCCACACTGAATCCATCTGGGTTTGGGCTCTTCTTTGTAAGTGAGGACTTAATTACATTTTCAATTTCATTATTAAAAATTGGGTTATTCAGCAGTTTTACATCTTTTTGTCCTAGCTTTGGTACTTCATATGTTTCTAGGAATTTGTCTATTTCTTCTGTGTTATCCAACCTATGAGAGAAGGGGTTTTCTAAATAGGTGTTGATGATCTTCTGTATTTCTACAGAATCCGTAGTGATTTTGCCTTTTTCATTCCTTATTGCATGAAATTGAGCTTTTTATTCCCTTTTTAAAATAAGGTTGGCTAGGGGCTTATCAATTTTATTTATTCTTTCAAATAAATGACTCTGATTCATTCATTCTTTGGATTGTTTTCTTAGTCTCTACTGCATTAATTTCTGCTCTGATTTTTATAATTTCCTCCCTTCTTTTGGGCTTGACTTGCTCTTCTTTTCCTAGACATTTGAGGTGTAACATCAGGTCATTTATGTGTATTCATTCTGTTTTCCTGATGTGAGAACTCAGTGCAATAAATTTTCCTCTGAGGACCACTTTCATTGCATCCCACAGATTCTGGTAAGTTGTCTTTGTATTTTCATTTGCTTGTAGGTATTGTTTAATTTCTTCTTTAATTTTCCCTGTGACCCACTGATTGCTCAAGAGTGTGTATTCATTTTCCATGTGTTTTTGGGATTTTTGCAGTTTCTTTTATCATTAATTTCTAGTTTCATGGCACTGTGATCTGATAACATGCATGGGATAATTTCAACTCTTTTGCACTTATTTAAATATGTTCTGTGGGCTAGTATATGGTCTATTTTAAAGAATGTCCTATGTACTGCTGAGAAGACTGTGTATTCTGATATTGTTGGATGGAATCCTCTGTATATGTCTATCAAGTCCATTTTTTCACAGGTGTGATTCAGTTCTGTTATTTCTTTGCTGATTTTCTGTCTGGTTGATTTGTCCCCTGGTGTCAATGGTGTGTTAAGGTCTCTTGTTATAATTGTGTTATTGCTAATTTGGTTTTTCATTTCTATTAATACTTGCTTTGTATTACTTGGTGCTCTGGAATTTGGTGCATACATATTTAAGATTGTTATCTCTTCCTCTGGAAGTTTTCCCCTTACCAGTATGTCTTTATGTCTTCTGATCATTCTTGGTGAGTTTAGATTGTCTGCAAACAGAATAGCTACCCCTGCTTTTTTTGGCATTCCTGTTGCATGAAGTACTGTTTTCCATCCTTTGACTTTCAGTCTGTGAGAATCCTTTTGGTTTAGATGGGTTTCTTGTAGACAGCATATGGTCGAATGTTGTTTCTTGATGCATTCT
This sequence comes from Cavia porcellus, assembly GCF_034190915.1. NCBI lineage: Eukaryota > Metazoa > Chordata > Mammalia > Rodentia > Caviidae > Cavia > Cavia porcellus. Next base: position 48,826,055 of record NW_026947492.1, read on the forward strand.
GCCAGTCTGTTTCTTTTAATTGTTGAATTGAGACCATTTACATTAACGGTTATAGCTGTTATATATTGGGTTATTGTTGACATATTATCTTTCTGCTGTTGCATATTTATCTTTCCATTCTGTTTAATTGTCTGCTTTTCTTAGTGGTTTTTTCCTAAGTATATCTAAACTGTATTTCAGTATTTTTTTGCAGGGTTGACTTGGTGATCATGAAGTTCTTCAGCTGTTCTTTGTCATGGAATTATCTTATTTCTCCGTCCATTTTGAAGGACAGTTCTGTAGGGTGCATCAGTCTAGTTGGAAATCATTTTCCTTAGGATCTGAAATACGTCATTCTATGCTCTTCTTGACTTTATTGTTTGTGCTGAGAAGACTGCTGTAATTCTGATAGGTTTTCCTTTATAGGTGATCTGTGTTTTCTCTCTGACAGCTTTTAATATTCTGTTCTTATGATGGATTTCTGGGATGGTGATTATTATATTTCTGGGTGTAGTTTTATTTTGGTTATGGCTATTTGGAGTTCTATATGTTTCTCTGATCCTGATGTCAGTTTCCGTTCTCATGTTTGGGAAGTTTTCAGCTGTTACTTCTCTAAATATCCTCTTGACATCCTTTATGTTGTTCCCTTCCTTTTCATTTATCCCCATCAATCTTATGTTGTTTTTCTTTGCATCATCTTGGAGCTGTTGAATTGTGATTTCCTGATTCCTTGTTATTTTTAAAAGATATTTCCTTTCCTGTTCTCCAGCTGCAATCTTGTCTTTGAGGTCTGAAATTCTTTCTTCACTTTCACTGAGGTGGTTTTGACAACTTTCAGTGGAATTTTTGATTTCCTGTATATCTCTTTGAATCTGCTTCATGTATTCTGTTTGTTTCTTATATTGTTTTTCCAGGGATTCTATCTTTTTGTTTTGTTCCTCTAATTATTTGACTGTTTCTTCTTTAGATATGTTCAGCATCTCTTTCATTACTTCTATCATTTCTTCTTGTACTTGGGAGATTATTTCTAGTTAGAATTCCTTTTAGCTTCCCAGAGTTGCTTCTTTATTTTAGTTGCTATTATTTCACCGTCTCAGTTTTATGGCATGTATTTTCTTCTATGTACATAGCTCCTAAGGTTTATTGGGATGGGCTGGAGGTTTGAGATTGTATTTTGGTCTTTCATTTTGTCATTTTCTGTATTTCCATGTTTTAATTGTTGTTCCAAGGCTTCCCCGGGACCTGTTGGAAATTGTCTTCTATGTGCTCATCTCCTGGGACTCTGGCTGCCCTGTTCCCCAAACTGACAGAGGGTCACAGGGGTTGGAGTGTAAGTGGAGCTGGTCAGTGCGGCAGGAAGCTAGGAAGCTCCATGGCCAGTGGGAGGGATGATCTTAAAGTCCTAGAGCTCGGGATGGTGCAGGGACACTCACCACTGGCTGCCCAGTTCCCAGGATTGATAGAGGATCACTGGGTTTGGGAAAAGCAGGCCCAAGACCTCTGGCCGTCCAGTTTCCAGAATTGAGGGCAGAGGCAAGCACAACACCCCCGCCCACCCCAGGGCCAGCCAAGTGGGGCAGGAATCTGGGAAGTTGGTGCAGGCAGGCCCAAGACCTGCAGAGCTGTTGGAATGTGACAAGAAGCTGGGAAATTCCTTGACTGGTGCGATGACCTCAAACTCCTGGGGCTGGGGGTGGTATGCAGACACTCACCTCTGCCCCCCCCCCCAGTTCCCCTATCTTGTGTATCTTCTTCTAAGAAACAAGAAATAAGATACCCTTATGCATCTGTGGATTGAGTAGTAGAGAACTGATATCCTAATAAAACAGCTGGAGTGTAAGCAGTTTAGGTTGCAGAAAGCTGCCTTAAGAGGTTTCCTGCTCCTATCCTGAGTCAGTATGCTTACCTCTTCCTTGATGTGGCCTATTGCATGATGCTCATTCTTTGTCCCTCACTGGGGACTGTACCTTTTCTATTGTGATGCATGCAGAACAATCCAGGAGGTGCACAGTAGTACATTGGGATCTTACCCCAGGTTATTAAGATTGCAGTTTTATATTAGCTTTTTGTCAATGTGACAAATACCTAAGATATATTAACTGGAAGGCAGAAAGTTTTATTTTGCAGTCACAGTTTCAGAGAATTCAGTGCATGTTTTATTTTGTTTTTTGATTCCATTATTTTTGGGCCTGTGATGGAGCAGTACATCATGATGGTAGAGCAAAGCAGTTCACCTCATGGAAGCTTGTGAGAAATGAAACAAAACCAGGAATCCAATATCCTCTTCAAATCTCAATGATTCAACTTCTTTCTCATAGGCCTCACTGTTAAAAGATTCTACTTCCTCCTAAAAGCACCATAGGAGATCACCAAACCTTTGGCATAAAGACCTTTAAGAAATATTTATGATCTCAACTGTAGCAAAGGTCATACTTCTGCTGAGTTTCTATTCTGAATGTTTAGCAGAGCTAAGCCTTTAATGATACTATTTCAGAAGTAATTATATTCAGGGAGTTTGTTCCTGGAGTGGTTGTTTACTGACCTGTGTGAGGGGGAAAAAGTTGACATATGCTAAGATAAAGGAAGCTAATGATATAGACAGAAATAATAGTGCCAGCCTGGAATATTTCTTGATGTGAAAAGCACTTGAGAAATCTGTGAATTTAATGATAAATCTTTTTGTTGTTGCCATTGATGGGACTGAGTGACACATTTAGCTGTCTTTCCAAAGCTGGAAGTTTATTTTTAGCATAGAGTTATGATAGACCTTTTTCCCATGGTCTCAAATCCTAGCAACCATAAAGGATTGGAGTCTAAGAACCACACAGCCTATAAATCTCTATGCCAAATGCAATGCACCACAATACCTCTGGTTTTCCAGGGCTAGTTGGAATGATGTTCAGAGGGTATGGAATCTGGCTTCTGAAGCAGCCTTTGAGGGGCCTGGATGATACAACACAGAAATGTGGGAGAATTGACTCTGCATGAAGGTGGAATGGGAAATGGGAAGTACACTATTAGATAACGTGTCTCTCCTTTTTGCATCTGTGAATTGCTCCACAGTAATTTCTCTTTGCAAACCTTTCAAAGAAATTCCATGTACTGAGAGACCTATTAGAGTTCTTCATTGTTTTTCACAAATCCAGTATAATTATAGATTTTAGGGCATTGATTTGCTCGTTTCTTTGCTCCTTTTCTTCCCTTCATGATTCTTGTTAAATAAAAATATTTTGCCCCCTAAAATAAAATAAAATATCACCAATTTAATTTCCCTCACCTTCTACTTTCTAGGAGGCTTAAAAAAGGTATACTATCATCTGAAAGATAACAAAATTAGTGTGTATGTGCATGCATGTGTGGGTAAATAATGTTTTCCTCTATTTTTGTATGTTTTCCTAAATGTTTCACTAGCTTGATATTTGTTTTTTACATTTTTTTGTAACATACACACAAAAATATTTTAAAGTAAAACATATGAAAAGAAAACAATTACTTTGTGTCTTTTAAAAAATTTTTAAATTTTATTTTAAAGATAATAAAGCCCAGCAAAACAAAACAGAATAATAATAAGAGCATAGCAGTACAATTGGTACAGAACTTAGTGCCAGAATAATAGGAAATCAACAATGGCCACCATCATATTTCTTGTTATCTTCACAATAGTTGTCCATTCCATCAGATATATCAAAATAAAATCAAACAAAACAAAATAAAACCAATCAAAACAAAACATTGAAAAAGCAAAACAATAAGTTGGAAAAAACAAAATTGTGGGAACAATATAGGATTTCAAAAACAATATAGAATATTTGCCACACTTCATACTGTTATCCTCCTAACAGATGCTCAGACAACTAGCCCCAGGCCTGCAAAGTCAACCAAACAATATAAGCACTCAGTTGGCTTTTATGCCTCAGTGGCTGTCAATTCAGCCTGTCCTCAGAATCAGCTGGTTGCTTGTGGGGAAAGGGATGAGTTCTGGATTCTCAGCCCATGTGCTGGTAGATTCACAGGAGATACATTCTGGCATCACTCTTCCTGGGCTCCACATGACTTGCTTGTACAGCTTACTTACTTTGTGTTTCTATCTTTTATACAGTCTTGAAAATCAAGAGCCAACCTTATAGTGATCATTTTAGTTCGCACATTGTGGTTGTCAAAAGCACATTCTCAAATATTTCTTAAATAAAAGAATGATATCAGAATGCTGAAATTTAGTTTGCTTTAGTTCCCTTCCTGTTGCCCTGGACCACTAATAACCTTTCTTCAGATCCTCCTCTGATACAACATTTACTACGGTAATTTTAACCCTATTATTTTACTGTGTAATTTAAGTTTTTCAGGAATTGTTATGACTCCTTGCTACATCTCAGATTTATTTTTAAAATAATTCAAAAAGACCTAATGAGTTTTGCAATTGAGGTCATATAGTTGCTGGATGGTATTGTCTCAGTAGCAGCATAGTTATTACTCAAGGTTTTTCAGCTACTCAATATTAAATGAAAAAGAGAGATAAGCAGTCCAACACCAAGAAACAGCAACCAAAAAGTAAAAATTTTAACATCAATGGAGTTTCAGTTTGCAATGACAAGTCAAGCGTTATTTATAAATTTAGATGTTTAATGTCATTTGTAAAAATTATTTTATTCTTGCGACACAGCACCCTTTTGATACGCTTTTACTGAAAACATATATAAATATACTCTTTGCTATAGACTTTATAACATTAATTTCTCACTGAACTTAAATATTCATGAAGGAATATTGAAGTATTCCAATTTGCTGAGAAATTCTGTGAATTGATCTCCTCTTGTGTTAGTTAATGCAGTTGCTACAATAGAGACTCTCTAAAATCTCAGTGGCTATTAGAGGATTTATTTCTTGTTTATATTAATGTCTCATGTAAATGTACATGTTCAGATGATTTTCTCTTCATTATTAACTTAAGATTTTATTGTTGTTCATTAGTTTTGCCATCTTCAATAGAAGGGTTGTGGGGGGGGCACTCCCAAGATCATTCTCTGAATTGTTTCTATGGTAGGCAGTCAAAAGAGAAGAGGGAATCAACTGTGAAATGGTATGTTTTTGTTTACTAGGTCTCGATAGAACAAATATTACTTATGTCCATATTACAGAAGCTGTAATCCATTTATATGGCTATATCTAAAGACAAGGGAGGCTGAGAGGGATGGCTTGGTTGTATGTCCACAAGGTTTTGGTGACTACTAGCAATCCCTATCTACCTTTTAAAGAATTCTTTGATCTTAAAAGATTTTAGGGTTTTTAAAACATTAATTATTTTTTAACATTTTTCTAATTTTTTTTATAGGTCATACACATCAATTTAAGGTTAGGGTCACTTGCTCTATGCAAAACAGGTTAGTTATCAAACTGAACAGATATAAAATCTCTAGAGGCTCATTGATTTTGACAGATTTTTTTTGGTATGGATTCTAAAATACTTACTTTTTCATGTTCCCAAGTCAGTGCAAAAGTATTTTTAAAGAATAAATGGAGACAAATTTGCTATATTTTATTCCTGGTCAGTATTCTGTTTACCAGAATCTAACTGAAACTTCAGTATCTGTGATTTTAAGTATCTAAAAGTCTTTTTAGAGACTTCTAGAAATGCTAGTCAGTGAAGCATTTGCCAGTAAAAAATGACCATCGTGAAATTTAATATTTATAACATCTCAAAGGATGTTAACTATGGAAAATTTATAAATTATAACTTAAGGTTCTCCAAAGGTGAGAGATTTCATTTTTAGATTCCTTGCATAGATTTCAAATTGACTGCTTGACTAATATGGATAGTGTGATTGCAAAATAAATTATTATCTACTTTGAATCATGAATATATTCTTCCATACAAAATGAAATAAGGCAAAATATTTTCTCTTAAGAAGCTCGACTCTTGGAGCTGGGGATTTAGCTCAGCAGCATAAGCACCTGCCTTGCAAGCGGGCAGTCGTGAGTTCGATCCCTGGTACCGATAAAAAGGAAAAAGACAAAAAAAAAAAAAAAAAAAAAAAAAAAAGAGAAAAAAGAAGCTCGACTCTTGTGTGTGAGGTGGACAATTATTAGGTACAATGCAGTGTGGCAATTTTTACTATGGAGGAATAGACAGAGTTTGGTTAAAACAGAGACAACTGAATTTTGAAAAATGATTATAGGTTTTCTTCCATAAAGAGAAAAGAAAGAACATTTTTTTGGAGTGATAAATGGCATATCCAAAAACCTAGGTTCGTGAAAAAGAATGATGTATTTACTGAATGTTGACTAGCTGCATTTAACTAGAGAACAATAGAGATGTGTGGCATTTTATAGTTCTTAGTATGCCTCAACGTATATTAGGCCCAAGTGCTCAACAAAGAGTATGACTAGGTTGGGTGAGAATGCCTTCGATTTTCATTAAATTAAAAATAATGAAAAATGATTGAAGAGCTCTGGAGATGAGTAGGATAAGACTTTGGAATGGTATGAATTGAATTTAAATATATGATATATGTTTAATAAAATGGTATAAATTTAGTTTGTGTGATCTAGTGGAAACAAATAAATGTGGAAGACTTCTGAACTTAGAGCTTTTCGATGATAGGACAATTCACCTCAATGTGGTTAACGACACCAATCATCTTTTCTCAGATTATGCAAAGAGAATTATATACTAATTTAAAGATTTTTAAATTGAATTGTATAGAATTGAATCTGGAATTCCCCACTTACTATAGGTGTGACCACTGGTGAGTTATTTAAACTTTTAATATTTGTAAAAAAGACTAAACACCATACTATTTACAAAGTATTTATGAAGGTTACCCAAGGTAACCTGTGTAAAGTGTTTAGAATATTTCCTGGCATAAGCTAAAGATCCTATCAGTATTAATCTTTATCATTACCATCATTATCAAATGTTAGATTTAGCATATTTGCTCATGTTTCATAATTCATCTTCTATAATGGGCAATACTGTTATAGATCAAGAATTGACACAAATTTTCTCTAATGAACCAAGTAGTAAGTATTTTAGGCTTTGTGGAAATGTAAGCTTTACATATAGTGCTTGTTGTATAATTTCCTTTGTTTTTATTTGTCTATTTATAACACTTTAGAAATATAAAGATCATTCTTATCTCATAGGCCATATGAAAACAGGCTTTGAGACAGATTTGTGTATGGTCTACCATTTGCTGTTCTCTGGTATACAGAAATAAATTAGCCAAATGAATAGCAGCATAGAATAAAGAGTAAACATCTGTGTCCATTAAGAAGATAAGATGGAAAGCAAATGTTTATGAGATATACCATGTATGTGTGGGCATTTCAGGTCCAGACTTGGAAGAGAAAAGGAATGCTTGCATGTTGAAGCCACTTAGATAGAAGAGGAAAGTAGGATCACAAAATGCCTTTTATAGCATCAGATATAAATGTTATGTAAGAGTCCCAGAATAGCACGATGACTGTAAACATGTCAGATATAAAAGCCAAGAGCCTAATTACAGTTCCTCATCTAGTCTAATCCTGTTTCTATTAGCAACAAAAAGGATAGCATCTGGGTTTGCTCTCCCACCAGTCTGATTTTTCTAGCTTTTTCTTCTCTCTAGCAGTTGCTACTACTGCAGGTATCTGTAGGGGAAGGGATTTCCAAAGACATCTGTTGGTTGTTTTAGGTCAGACCTCCTGAGGTAAAGGGACAGTCCCTTGGTGAACATTTCATATGTCAAGTTTGGCCCTAGCTTTGTAAATTCTATAATTAATCTTTAGTTAATTCAAAAGGGATTAACTTCTGAAAATAAATCCATGGTAACCTATTTCTAGGTGTGGTTGGCTCCAGAATAAGGTATTATTTTAACTATTTTCTCTTTTTTTCTTTCAACCTATATTACTCTAACTCAGTAAACATACATCAAAATGCTCATTGAGAAAAGAAATAGACAAAGGGAATTATATGTCCTCAAAGAATCTATACCCTAGACAAAGTAGTCTAAAGTATTGTCTTTTTAAAAAATTTTATTTAAAGAGAAAAAGAAAAAAAGAAACAGAAAAAGGGTACAAGTAATACAGAATTTCAAAAAAAAATACACAGTAAGAAATCACTAGTTAATAAATTACATATTGTCATCTCAGAAATAGTTGTTCAAGGATTGTCTTTACTACATTTTTTTCATTGTATAAAGAGCCAGGAATTAGCATACCTTTCTTTTTAGATAGTGCTGAATTAAGACTGACAAATTTTTACTCCCTAATTCTCCCCTAACCCCCTTTTCTTATCTTTTTGAGACAGGGTCTTGCTATGTAGTGCAGACTGGCCTTGAACTCAACTTTGTAGCCCAGGCTGGCCTTGAAATCACAGTGATCCTTCTGTGCCTCAGCCTCCCAAGCACTGGGATTACAGACATGTGTCATCACACTTGGAACACCCAGTTCCCTTTTATACCAGTCACTAGAGCAACATTTCCACAAATACAATTAAACAGTTTATAGATTTCCAAAATGATTGCATTAACATTTCAGAGCCTATTATGTGCCTTGTTACCTGCTATGTAATAGGGCTATAGTGATAGAAAGAAAACAAAGTCCTACATTCAAGAAACTCATAGTTAAAATAGCGTTATAATGGTTACGAGAGAGGTAAGCTTAGGCAAACAGGACATAGAACAAAGAAACTAGACTCAGCCTGCAGGAATCAGGGTAATTAGCAGGTAAAATAGGAGGTAGATAACTTTTTGGGCAGATAAAAAAATTGTGTGGCTGTAGTGAAGGAAAGGGACAGTGAGGATATTAAGTTGAGAGATTAAAACATAAGCAGATAATGAAGGAGCTTGTATATAAGTAATATGCATATGTTTAATCTAAATGTCAATTTGGGATCTGCTGTTAGGGTAGGTTGTTTTTAAAGATTATTATCTAAAGATTTTTTATTTTGATTTTTCAGGAAGAGCATGATTTTTGTTGACTTCATGCTAAGTTTTTATTTTTTATAGAAAACTCCATATGGAGCCTTTGATCATATACACATGAAATTATGTCAGCTTCCTGTTGCTGTAAAGTTGATGCTTATTAACTCATTCCAAAACTCGGTGACCTAGACATCACTCTTTTATTTTCATGTATCTATGATCAGTTTGAGATTATCCAATCTATGCTTAGACGATTGTTAGGTTCTGATGACTTTGGCTGTGGTCACAATACATTTCTCTGGCATCATATATTTGAGAGGTAGCTCTGTAATATTTGTCTCCAAGCCTCCTTCTAGGACTAGAACTCTAATCTGGCACCTCCATTTCATGGTAATATAAGGTTATATGGATGGGATAGCCTTCTAAGACATAAGCAAAAACTGACATATTACTTTTTCCCTATTACATAGGCTAAGGCAAGTCAGAGAACCAAACCCAATATCAATAGAGTAAGTGTATTCATCCTGACAGTGATATGCAGAGAGTAAATGTCTAACAATAACTTTATCTATCACAGAAATTACTGTAATGAAAACAGTGGTCTTTCATTTATGTAAGAATTATGTGGTGAAATTATATAAGAGCTCAGTGAGAGTATATCACATAAAATGATTAAATAAATGGAATTATTATTGTCATCATAATTAATTATATAGTAAAGTGAAATAGTTTTATTATTAGAGTCTTACAAGGAAATGGATAGCATTCTCAAAGGTTTAATTAAAGACAGTATATTGGAGAGAGTATTTACAGACTTGTGGTCATGACTAAGGGAAACCACAAAAAGTTGGAAGCTGTAACCACCCTAACCCTGGACAAGTGGTGGTTTTACTGGGGTTTAGAAGTGTTTCAGTCATAGGAAAAGAACTTCCTAATAGAATTAATGGGCTAAATGAGCAGAACATAACCACTGGCAAAACACTGGCCCAGTGGAAAGAAGCTGGTGGAACAGGTACTCTGACCTTTCTCTTCTATTCTGTGGTTTATTGCCAGAGCCTTTTATTAGTTGATACCAAGCAGGAGACAAAAGAGAAAGACTCTAGCGATTTTGTCTATTAAATTCAGAATCTGGGGGAACAGGGAAGAGAAAGGTCAAGAATGAATGTAAAGATAAAAACAACATCCCTAAACATACTTTGTGAATCATTAAACTTTTCTTTAAAATATCTTTTATTTAAAGTTAAAATTTGGCTTTCCAAAAGAAAGTTATTGCTTTTTCTTCCTTGTTTTATTTTATATGAATACATATACTATCAAACATCATTACATCAATGCTAATGATTTCATTTTTCAATTAAATACCAAAGAAATTGTGCCTCAGTAAGACCAAATTAGATAACACATATATAAGAGATTGGATCACTGATCTTAGTAGAGGATCTATTTTTGCAGATTTGAAATAGGATCCATAATATAGTAAACTTAAAAACACCTCTTCCTTGTTGGCTTTGAAAATTATTTTATACTTGGGAGTGACTCAACAATCTTGTGATATTGAGTAAAGGAATCAGTGTGGTTCAGAAAGAAAATTGCTTCATCATGAGTTTTGTCCATCTCTGTCAGTCAGCCAATGTCTGTTAAAAGATACTGGAAAACATATTTTTTAAAACAGCAATCTTCTTCATAATTAAATTCCATACTAACTAAGAGAGGACTTCTTCACATGCTTAGAATCTGGGAAGCACTGAGTTCTTTTTATTTTTTCATTCTTTATGCCTGTCAAACCACATTTTTTTTTAAATGTAGCTCCAAGAAGTTTTGTTTAATTATTTGTTCCAAGTCTTTTGTCTATTTCTTAGATCTTTATTATGCATACTTTAAATTTCTCCTCTAGTTTTCTTGTATTCATTTTTGGTAGGGTCGTTCTAACAGATTGTAGGCATTCATCTACCCAGTTAATGAATGTAGAGCACATACTTCGTGCCCTGGAGACAGATATATTGTGTGACTGGCCTACTGGACTTTGCCTCCAATTGTATATTCAGTTCCTGTTTTGTTCATTGCTTATAATTTTTTCTTTCCTTACAATCTTTGCATTTTTTCTTGTATTCACTTTGTCATGAATTCCCACATTCATAACTTTCATTGGCCTAAGTTTCCTTACTAATAGTATTTAGAGTTGGGAGTTTTCATCTATTTAGGTTATATTTTAAAATGATCAATTACTTTCCTACATTGGCCATATTCCCACTTATAGTTCTTAAAATGTAGAATAACTGTTCAGACCTATCTATCTGGCAACAAAAAGCAAATCTAGATGAAATGTAGTTAATCTCAAAACTCAGAGCTGAGAGCTAGGTTCATCTGCTAAGTACATTTCTTTAATCTTCTCAATTATTTATCTCTATTGCTTCTACTTGAGTCAGGCATTGTATCAGTTAGATTTCACTAGTGGAACAGATTTAAGATATATATATATATATATATATATATATTATGTATAAAATCATATATATATGATTTTACTAGGTAGGCTTACGATAGTCTCCTGTGGAAAACTGAGAGGAAGAATTCAAAATGATTATCTGTGCATAGGAGGCTGGAGGATCTAATTGAAGGTGGAAGGAGGCATGGTGCTCATTGCAGAGTTCAGTAAGAGTCTATGTAGAAAAACTGAAGGGTCTGTGTTGGCAGGCTGAGAGCCTGTAGTGGAAACCCCAAGGAATTGGACACAAATGTCCAAAGGCAGTGGTGGCAATCTGAGCTCCTCCAAAGAACGAAAAGGTAGACTTCCTTCCTTTCCTTTTAATTATGTCCATCTAAAAGCCTGTTGATTGGTGCCACCGACATCCAGAATAGGTTTCTACATTTTCTATGACTTTAAAAACATTTTTTGTTTTCATTTCATATCATAAAATATATAAATCCAAAGCCTATTTGAGATCCTCTTGCTAGCCACTTTATAACAGTTCTGGGCATGATCTCCTGGAAGGCTTGCACTTGTGCTGGTGTTTACAATTTCACAGAAGACAAGTTGTACTCTTTAAATGTCAAGGGCTATTGTAAAGAGAACAGAGGTAGCCTAAATCTATAATCATTGCTCTATTCCAAGATAAGGCCAAGTGACATTAAGGCACGGTTAGCATACTGTCAATTAGTATCTTTTATGGCATAGGTAGCAGCTTGTTTTCAGCAAAACATTATCAGTGAGAACATTGACTAATATTAATTTGAAGTTTTTTGGTTTTTTAGTTTTGACTTACTCAGCTTAATTTATTTCCTTTTTAGTTTCCTAGGAACTAGAAGCATAGGTGGTTCATACCTATTTTTATGTTTACATTTATACATTATTCTGATATTAGGGAAATGAAACTCCTGACCTACTATATGTCCTGCATGATTTTGTGTTCTCTAAAATTGAAGAATGAATTTTAGGAGCAATGGAGGTTAAGAGCAGAAATATTTATTGAAAGAAAGCTTCTGTCTGAGAGAGAGAGACAAAAGGAGTCCTGAGTGACTTGCCAAAGATTCCATATTTTCTTGGGATTTTATAGCGTAAAATCATGAGGTGAGGAGAGTCGAAAGTGGGGCAGAACTATGGTCAACCAATAAGTTTAATTATTCAGGTAAAATTGACCAAATCAGGGACAAATGAGGAAATAAATCACACAGCAAGGGAGCATTCTTCATGGATCAGCGACTCTTCCTATAGGGCATGGTTGGTGTCTCCTGGCTTCTCAAAGTGATCCAGATTTAATCCCTCAGGATTATACTTAATGGTGTGGTTGCATTTGTTTTGCCTTCTGTCCTGAACTCTGGCCCACAGCAAGAGGTGTGTGTCTTCTCCAAGGTCACCAGACATCTGGCCCTCTGTGCTTGCTTCTTCGAGGGCCTAGCCCTGCCTGATTGCCTATAATATTTTTAACTAGCTCAGCTGCCTATAACAATTCTATAATAAAATGTTTTACAACATGAAACTTTTTTCTATTTCAATGTTTTTTTCTTTTAAGAAATATAATCTTTATTCAAATTTGAGAAACCACAGTGTAGTTGCTTATTTTTTAATATACATCCCTCATTAGATTGGAGACTTCTTGAAAACAGAAAATTATTTATTTTTGTAGTACTTGACTTCACTCCCTAATTCCTAGCACATTCATAGTCACTGACTCATCCAGCAAAATTTTCTGAGTACCTATACTGAGAACGATTTTAGACTTTGGTAATAAAGCAGTGAATGTTACTGGCTAGGTTGCTGACCTCATGAAGTTTGCATTCTTATAGTAAGAAGACAGGTAATAAATTAAAAATGTATGGAAATAAAGTACATATTGAATAAATGCTAGGTAGAAATAATCAAATCATTATTATCTTCAGCATTCCATTGATGCTGCTGTAGTTAAGGTCAGCAGTGACCTCATGTTGCACATCCATTAACTGCTTTGCTGTCTGTTTTACTTTATAGCTGTTTTGTACAATAATTTTTTTTAAAAGTATTGAATTGTATTAAATAACATTCTTGGACTTTGAACAACTCTCTACTGTCTACCTCCTTAGGACTTGGGTTTATCCAAACAATTTTATTTTGTGGTTTGACTAAATTAATTCCCAAATTTATGCCCAGTCTCTTTAGGGAGACTGAAAACATCTTGATAGTTGCAGGGATATCTTTCACTTCTTTACTTGCCGTGCGTATTCCATTGGCATTTCATTGACCTCTGTTCTCTGGTTTGCCATAGTTTTTAAGTGACGTTCCCTGGAATGTGGAATTCTCAAATTTGAGCTAGGCAAGATCTGGTGGGTAAAAGGGTTAGACAACTGCTTTTTTTTTTTTCAACAGGATTTTAAAAGTGGTCTGATTCCAAACTTTCACCAAAAAAAGTTGTTTTGGAAAACCATGAGTAAGCCAGTTTATATAGAATTTTATTGTCTAAAAACCCATCAGTATGTATTTGAAGGATATTTCTTGTATTTCTTCTTCTATCTCATCAAGAAGAGACCATTAATTTTACCTTTTTGTTGTCAAAAGTTAACAGATAAGATCAAAAGCTAACAGAACTTTAGAGTTAAAAGTCTTAGATTTTATGTTGTTCAATTATCCAGTTTTTCAGGTAAGAATGCTTGGTTCAGAGAGGTGATATCATCTTCATAAGGCAACATAGCTAGTTAATGGCACTGAGACTAGTGTTCAGATCTATGAATTTTTTTACTAACCTGTGCTTCTCATTTAAATATATGATTTCTGATTTAATTATCAATTGATACTTGGAAGTTACAGCTACTAAGAGACATGAACAGAAATCAGATTACGCTGCATTGTGACTTTTGCTTCAATCTGGGCAACAAGAATCAAGTAGATAGCTAGAGGGAGGGTCACACATGGGTGTGTATACAGTTGCCTATAGATAGCATTTAAATGCATTTATCTACTGAATTGAATACACTAAGATATTTACATTTTTGTTCCTATATTCTAAATTCTTCTCTCTTCCCTCTACTATTATTATCACTATTTTCTATGACCATAATTAATAAAGACTGATTATGAAAGTCTTCATGGTTAAGATAAATCTGGATGAGTAAAACGTTACATAAATCTTGACCATGCTATTCCAATACCAACTCTGAACATTTTTTTATAATTCAGAGTTCTACCTTCCCTTCACAATTTTCTTTAAATAATAGAGGTTTACGTACAAATCCAAGTGGAAGTAAAGAAGGCAGATACCTCAAATACTGTGTGAAGTTTGTCTGAAATGCCATTCTAGACATAAATCAAGCTCTAAGTCAAGACAGTAACAGTAGGCTGTAGAATCACATAGATCTAGGTTTTAATTCTGGTTCCATCACTGAATGGAGGAATGGCTTTGTGCAATTAACTTTGCCTCATTTTCTCATCTGTAAAATGGCGATAACAACAGAATCTATCTTACAAGTAGTTATACGATTTAAGTGGGACAACACTTAATTCTTACTGTTTCTATCATACACTGAGAGTTCAGTAAATACAAGCCTCCCCTATGTTATTTCATGTTATTATTGTGTGGCTGCTGTTATTAGCAGCTAGGTTATTCTATTACACCCTCACCAGACATAGTCCAACTCATCTCTACCGCTCAGCTAAATGTGCTGGACTCTGTTTCAGCTTCTTCCTACTATTATCATTTAACTTAATTTCTGCTGTGTTTTATTTAAATTTCTCAAGTGAAAGGATCTGATTGTTTTAGCCTATCACCACCTTTTTACAGCAGATAATTTCATTAGCACATCTAGAGATTGACAAATCTTGGGTCAGGTGCTCGGTAGTCACCAGCAAGCTGGAATAACTTGGGTTTTAAGAAATCTTTCAGAAAGCACATGGCAAATATTCTAGTGCTTTCTAAAGGAGGGTGGCATAGACTGTAATTACCAATTATAACATACTAACTTAAAGAATAGATGGTTAAATGAGTCAAATATATGTTGTTTGCTTAGTTATTATTTTTGGTGAACCTGAGCTGCAGAAAATAAGAGGCTTGAAAAAAATAAAAGAACAAATGAGGACACTCAGGGCAAAACCAGTATTTATGATATATGAGTAGAATCCGTCCAAGTTTCTGACAAAGAACAGTTACCTACAGAGGAAGAGAATGTGGAGTCAGCCTTTCAGAATCCTATTGACACTAACCTCCTGTGAATCACAGGTAGTTATGCAGCTGCCTGGACAGACTTCTTTATGTGGCAAGTTGACCTCATGTGCTCTCAAGAGCATTTTGTGCTGAGTGCTGTCTCTATACCATTTATACTAATTCTGTAAGGCTAGAAGTAGAAAAGTAAATAATAACACTGAGAAAATAGCCTGTTTTTAGTTGTTTGTTTTCTGAATCAATTTTATGATAGGGAGGGGTGAGTGTCTTTTGTATTACTCCAAGCTCGGTCCTAAAGCTCCAACTAGAAAAATTGTGGCAGCTGTTAGTTGTTATGTATCCTTTAGGGAAATGGTTCTGATGTGTTTGGCATCTGCTTATATATATAGTGGCTGTTGGGGGTTTATTTTTATGCTTCTAGGATCAGAATGAGCTATGACTGTAGAGGAAATCTTGGTTTGGGAACCAGTAGATTTAAGTAATGGTTCGGTCCCTGCTAGTTTTATGATCTTGTACAAGTCTCTTTAGCTTACCACAAATTTTTTTCTTCTGAACAGTAAAGAGATTGAAAGGAGTCTTTTCTCAATTCTAGCACTGCATGACTTAGACAGGCAATTTTTAATTTTTATATTATCCAACCAATTATTTTATGGTACTGGGGATTCAAACCAGCGTCGTATGCATGCTAGATAGTCACTGTACCCCAGAACTAAATCTCTAGTCTGATCCATTCAATGTTTATTTTGAGAACATGCCATGTAATTTGTGATTCTATCTTTTAAGTCATGTAAGGTTAGTCTATCAGTCCATCCATCCATCCATCCATCCAATCATCTATTGAAATGTAATTTTAAATTCATTGAATATGTACCATCTTTGACAATGATAATACAAAATTTATTAGCACAATCTCTAATGTCAAGATATTAAAAGTCTCCTGCCTTTCCTTTCAGCTTCATCTTATACTGCCCTCTCTTACTCTATTGAAAAATTTAGTGTCCTTGTCATGCTTTTTTATTCCTTATGGTTTTGTATATGTGTCATTTCTTATACCTGCCTGTCTTCAAACTCCCATGTCTGAAGAAAAATATTTATTTCTAGGTGTCATTGAAAGTTGTCCCTCCTTTGGGAAACAAAACTATAGAATAGGACTTTTATCCTTTATTCTTATTGCCTCCTGTTTGCCTACACTGATATTTAATGACACTATAGTAATGATATGATTAAGCCATTGCATGCATGTATAACATGTTCAGAAAGAAAATTTGATTTGTAGAAAATATGAGCACATTCTATGATGCTACCAAAATCTTTGCTTTCCTTTCCCATCTGTTTGTTCATACATAATCTCCCTCAATGGTCATAAAGAGTCTCTCCCTTATGTATTCCTACTTCTCTCTCCTTTCAGACCTCATTTGTCCCACTTGTCCCAAACTCTGGCTTCTCCTTTAGTAACTGTACTGTATTCCCAAGGGGCTGGAGGTACAGTAACATGTTTTTAGGTCTATACAACTTTGGAAGTTAGCTTAGACCCTTCAGGTACTTTAAAGTAAACAAAGTCTACAAAGAAAAACCTTCTTTACCTAATCTATTATAACTTCAGTGTGCTACTGTGGTAGTTAATGTTTTGATTTTTTTGTTTCCATGTATCTTTCCAGAAAGGCAACGGTAAATGGTCTTCTATTTTTCTTCTACTGGATAGTTAGTTAGAGCAGACACCAGTCTGTCTTATACATCAGTGTGTCTTAGACCAGACACTTTATACATGCTTAATAAATACTGGTTGAAGAAATTGTGAATAAGTAAAAGCTAAAAATAGATCAACAAATTGTCTCCATCTGATATGAAACATTGTACAGAATATATATACTTTATCCACACTTGTATATATTACATAAAATATATGCTATTGTTTTTCAAATTCTGAAATGTTATATAGCTATGTTGGCAAGGGCCCGTACATAGTAATAATTTTCAAAGTATGGTATATGGACCAACAGTATCAGCATAGCATGTGAAGTTATTAGGAATGTGGTATGTACCAATACATATTTTTTAAACCAAACTTTTAGATGTTTTTGGTGCAGGGTAAAATTTGACAATCACTATTTATAAGGACTAAAAAGTGGAATGTGGTTTGGCCTTTAACTTTGTCAAATTTACACATGATGAGATAAAACATATATAACACTGACATGGAAACATAAGAATAATAAGATAAATACAAAGAACCAAGGCAATGAAGGGGAGGAGGAAGCAATGAGTTTTGGTGAAAAAGGCTTCTGAGAGAAAGAACCTTTGAGCAGGAACTGCTGACTCATGGTCCATAAAACATTTTAGATGAAAAGAAAACCAAGATAAGCAAAAAACAAATCCTCTTAAATTAGGAGCAAAACAAAGAAACAAACAAAAACCTCTGACAATTACTATAGACATAAAAATACAGTTTGTGTTAGTTAAGAACAGCATTTAGAACTGGACATAACTGGCTTCTATCCTGGCTTCAACAGAATGTACCAAATAAACTAGTCCAATTTCTTAACCTCTTTCTTCCCAAGTTTCTGTTTTTTGAGAGATGGGTAAAAGTATTTACATCAAAGAATTTTTGGGAACAATAAATGAGATGATGTAAATATATATGCTTAACTTGCCTTGGTAAAGGCTTGATATGTGGCCTAAATCATTAACACAAAAACAAATTATTGACCACCACTATCCTTATTTACTTATTTACTCAGTCTAATGTTATTGTTCTAACATTGCTACATTGCTGCTGTTAACTTAGCCAGATCTTTTCCTCATCAAACTCAGGTTCTTACAAACTACACTAGGCCACCTGTGTTGGTTACTTTTCTCTTGTTGCTAAGACAAAACACCTGACACCCAAATTAAGAGGGAAATTTTTATTAGCTTACAGTTTGTAGAGGTTTTAGTCCACACTCAGATGGCTCCATGACAGGGTAGCATGGCACCAGTGGCAGCAGTTCAAGATGAAAGAAGACAGCAAAATCAACAAGAGCAAAAAGGGAGAGAAGAGCAAGCCTTTTTTATCCTTTATATTTTAGCAGGCTACCTGCCCCAGGCCCTCCTGTTGCACAGGCTCAGCATGTTTACAAAGTGAGGACTCTGGCCTCCTGCTAAGTCACTTAATTAAACATCTAGACTTCTCAAATTGACACAGTGTATCCATTATTATAATGCACATGCTTACCGTGCCTTGATAAAGGCTCTATATGTGGCCTAAATCAGTATCACAAAATAAATTATTGACTACACCTGTCCTTATTTATTTATTTTGTTATTCTACCTGTATTCTATTCTCACATTACTGCTGCCACCTTAGCACAGATCTCTTCCTCGTCAGCTCAGGGTCTTACAACCCACACTAGACTACCTTCCATAGAAGATATTAACTCTACTTAGTCATAACAGTCCACTTCAGCCCCCTTCACCTCTTCAGACAGCTCAGGCTAGACATCATCATGCTTGAATACTATCTAACTTGTTTGATTCTCAGTCTATGTTGGTGTCAACAGCCCATATGATCTGTAAGTCTGTTGTGGGCCACCTCTGCATGCAGACGCCTCTGTCACTTGGTTTGGACTCTAACAGTTTGCTCTGAGCCATGGCAGCTCTTTCCTCCAGGCTTTTCCACTACCAGAAGAGATTTTTGCACTGCCTCAAGTAATGGCTTTGGGGCTGAATTGTTCAGGATAGGAAGGGAAAACGAGAAGATAATAAGAAGAGGAGTAGCTCATCTCATAGGAATGTTTTTCAAAAAAGCAAGAACAACATTGCTGTTTTCTGAAAATCGTTAGTGGAACTAGCAGCATGAAGTTTTCTTATCTGGAAGTTGGCAGAATGGCCCTTTGCTTTGACTACAGGGTCTGATGTGGCTTCCCAGCTGTTACAAGATTGTTGTATCACATTAGGCAGTCTAGGAGAGAACAGAAAAGCTTCCTGTCACGCTTGAGAGCTGCAGAGGATTAGTTCTTGGATCATAAAAACTATTCATCTACAGACTTGCTTTCCATTCTCCCTTTAGAACAAAAGACAGTATACTTTATTTAACCAATATAAAAGTAGACTAATAATAAGCTTAAATATGTAGGGTAGCGTATTTTCAAGTCTGTTTTATATTTGGAAGTAAAATTTGTCTTTAGTTGGGGCAGGAAAAAAAGATGATAAATTTAATGGCACTAGATTTTTCCTATAATTTTATTTAAGTAATATACTTTAATTACCTAGCATAGTAGAGTGTATACATATGAAACATACTATATTTAATATAATAGAATTTATAATCTTATGCCTATACTATAATGGTATGCATATTATAATTACCTGTATAAATTAATGTAATTTTTATAATAAATTATAATTGCATTATTTATGAACAAAAATATATCTTTCTAACATAAATTGCATCATAACTTTAATAAAACTATCAGGCATTTTATAAAAATAAATTTTGAATAATCTACATAGTCTAAGAGTAAACTTTTAGATCATTTGAAACAGATACTATATTTATAAACAATATTCTTTTTGAGACTAGCCATCTGCTGCCATTTATTGGACCAATTCCAAATGGAATGATTACAGACTGCTATTTAAATCAATCTTTTTGTCACAGTAGAATGTGACACTTTTTTCAAGTGGTAATTGACATTAGGTGTTTTAATCTGCCAAAGAAATAGTCTTCGTATGTGGTACATATAGAAAAGGACTAAGCTTCTGCCATTTGTGAATAGAGGTCAATACAATCTTCTGATTCAGAACTGTTTATCCTAAATTTTAAAAAAGGAAGAGCAAAGAAAAATAAAATGAAAACCAAAACAAAACAATCTTGCCATTTTAGCGAATTGTAATGCATCCATCTATGCCCAATTTGAGGAAATCACATAGGCCTGCTTACAGAATGAAATAGAATTTCATTTTGCTACTTAACACATGTCTCTAAAAATAACATTTCCTTGTAATTGGGTGCTATTCTGGAATCATTTGATCTGGTTAATTGTATTAACTATGAAATTACCATTAAATAGAATATTAAGTAAATATATAACTATGTTCCCAATGGTAAGGCTTCTCCTGAAAATACCTGACACTTGGAACTTAAGAGAGGGGGTGAATTTGGTTGAATTTTTCAGTCCTTGGTTCTCTCCTTCTAAGGGAGGAGCACTGTGGAGGAAAGGCATGGGTGAGCAAAGCTGTTTAGTCCAGTTGGTGTGAAAACAGAACAGGGGAATAGTGTCAGAGAGGAAAGGGCCAGAAAGCAGATATAGTGCCCAAGGTCACTACTTCATGGCACACTCAGACACACCAGAAGTATGCTTCATTATTTTCTTAGGTGGCTCTTCGGCCAGTTAAGTGGACAATTCACTTAAAATGATACAATATCTATCCTTTCCTGCTGCTGGTTTTCTGCTGAATACCTTCCTCACCAAAAACAAAAACAAAAAACCCCCCAAAACCTTACATCATCATCATCATTATTATTTTAGAGAAAAATAAAAATAACAATAAAACAGAGTTTCAAAACAGGTTAGTATGAGATTTACAATAATTAATACATTGAGTATTGTCATCTTCATAGTAGTTATTTAGAGTACAAGATACAGGCATGATATCTTATCCAAATAATATTAGTGCAAATATTTTTCAATGAACTAAGAGAAACTAGCTGTATAACTATCTTAACTATCTTATATGTAAATATATTTTTGCTTCGTACTTGTGTCCTTCTGCCCATAACATTTTGTCTTTTCTTTTGAAAAGTTTCTTCTCAATTCACAGTATTTATTGTACATTTTGGACTTTATTTACTCATTCAGTTTCTCACACTTGTGAGACTAGGGTGTTTATACATATGGGTGTGATTTATTTCACTTATGAGTGTGATCTCGTTTGTCCATTTACCTATAAAAGTCTCCAGTTTATTCTTTATGGCTGAGTAGTACTCCATTTATATAAAAAAATTTAATCTTTTTATGCATTTCTCGATTGATGTTTCTAAGATTTAGCTATTAAAAATTGTGTTACTATAAACATGAGTGCACATATATCACTATTGTATGATGTTTTTAATTCTTCTGGGAAGATACCAAGGAGGGACTAGCTGAGTCTAATGTGACCTCTAAAACTCTGTGTTCATTGTATGTCTAAAACCAATAAAGTCATCTGTAGCAAACTCTTTTTAACACTTGTCTCCAAGCTAATTATATGGCTACCTGTCTACAGAAACATGTTTGCTTCCCTTGATATTTGTCAGCTAGAAAGATCTGGTCCCAGGAGTTCAAATTCTCACTCTGTTTTTCACTCTGAAATTTCAGTGATGGAGAGAGAAATTAAATATCTGCAACTAAGCAATGTTCAGTTGCTAGTAGTTAAAACATTCTTGTTAACAGATCTTGCAAAAATTTTGAAAGAGTTCTATAGGCTTCAATTTCTATTCCTTCTGGTTACCTGAAGAATTTCCTAAATTGTATTGTAGTTAGGCATTTCACAATGAGAATATGCTTATTTTATTGTCAATAGCATTCATGTAACTCTGAGTAATCTATTATGTGTGTTACTATTATATATTACAGCACAGATTGTGAACTACAATATTAAATGTAAATTGCAACACAAGCTTTGCCTTCCCTTTCTTTCCCTTACCTTGCTTTCTAATGTGTGCTTTATCTAGGCAAGAAGATATGTTCAGTGATATCAGAGCACTCTGGAAATTTGCTTGAGCCTTTTGTGTATAAGCATTTGCTAATCCTCTGATCTTGCTTCTTTAATATCTGTTGAATTCTGTCCTTCATTAGTCCTTTGACTCTGGGTTTTTCACACACCTCTGCCTTTTATTTTAACTTCTTTACTTGGTGATCAATTTATTCTTACCAGCAACCTTGCTTTCATTCTTTATTCCTAGCTATGAAACTCAACATATCTATTCTTTTCATCCACATTCAGCTTCCGTTCATTTTTTAATTCTCAACTTCATTCCTCTAGTGCCAGATACTGATAGAGTCTTTATTGAAAATTCTACTTTGGTGCTTCAGTGTCTGGTAGACCAGACTCCAATTACCAAAAGAGTGATAATGTTCTACCTTAAAGAAGAGAAAGTATGGGATCAAGATTCAGAGTAAGGAAACTGGGCATGAGCACTAATCTGATACTCCAAACAGAAGCAAGGATAATGAAACCCTAAGACTTCAACTTGTAACATCATTAAACATAGTAAGCTTAGCTGTGTTAGACTGACTCTACAGTTGAATTCATAATTAGTAGTTAGATATGCAAAACTCTACAAAGAACAGGGTATGCTGGAAGCACTTTAAGATATTAAAAATCACATTTAACAGCATTATTATTTCTTTATTGAGGCTATAAAGAGAAAAATCTTCAGTTTTTGGTGAGTTCTTGGCATGAAACAGATTCCGGTAAGTAATAGTCACATGTACCAACATAAAACAAACCAACAACTTCCACATTTATGGTTGACATATATTAGAGGTGACTATAATTATCCCCATGATGCTATTCCTTGCAATATTAAGGTGTTTCCTATCACTTTTAGTCCATCCTATGAATTAATAGACAAAGTATGTGAATATGTTACACATTCTGCATTCTGGGTACTTTTTCATTTCACTGTAGCTAAGTAGATAATTACAGAGCAATTTGTGAGTCATATAAGAAAAAAATCACACTTTAAGAATCATATTTTATTAATTAAATTTTAAATCATGCAAAAAAGAAATCTACTTTTATTATGCACATAATTTACCTGATGAATTTTGGTTATTTAAAAATATAAAATTTCCTGTCATAATAAAAAGATTTGCCACTTGAGAGGATATTTAAAATACATTCTTCAGATGTTTAAAGGTATATCTCATAGAGATGCTCTCAGGCTCTTTTGAGGAAAGAGCAGTGTTACTGAAGTAATTATGTTCTGTTAGGTAGTCTCTGCTAGCAAGATGATGAAACATTGGAGTGTATTAGCTTTCAGGGTATGCTTAAACAGATAATCATATTTTTATGGATTCCAAATAACATATTATTTGACAATTAAAGAGTAAACTGTGCCAGAATCATACCTATAGAGGCCAGATATCAGATATCAGTTTTAAGGAATTTGAGTTAAAACAAGTGAAGTGAGGCTGAGTAGGTACTGTTGGAGATATCAACCTCAAATGGATTCTTTGTTTTAATGTACTGAAGGAAGATAAATAAGTATTTCTTTCAAATGAATCTCGAATTCAGTCCAAATTCAGTATTAGTCAATAATATTCACTTAAGCAATTGTTAGTATCATTTTTCAGTCAATGGGCAGAATCTTTTTCTTACCAACTTGATTCTCTTACTGGGTTTCTTTTCTCTTTGCCTTTTGACTCTGGAGAAGATGATTGTAATAACTAAGGGCATAGGAGAAGGATGTATGAAGAGGGGGCCTGTGTGAATATAGAGTATGAAGTATTGGTTTTGCAACCCTAAGGTGCTGTTTCCTAGTCGCAGTACTGCTGGTAGGTCAGAACCTATGGACATCACCTGGAAGTGTGTTAGCAATGCATAGATTCAGGCTGCAAGATTCCCAGGTGATCCACATATGCATTAGTCTTTGAAAAGTACTCATGTAAATTTGAAAACAATTCACAAAATATTTTTAAAAAATTGTAGCTCAAAATTGATATGCTGTCATGAATGTGTGGAACTTATTTTAAATATCCCCAGAGGTAGTAAATTATTTTCATTTGAGGAAGGAATGTGAGAAATAAAAATGCTAGCTGCTGTGATCAAGCAGTCAAGTGACAAAAAAATGTAATCCAAATAATATGTAAGTTTCCTGCAGTCTTGAGTGAAAAGAGATTTGACTTTATTCACTGTTTTTTCCTTAGTCTGAGCTTTAGAGAGGAAATACATAAACTAAAATTGGCGAGTGTTCACTATGTGTTTACTAAGTAGAAAGATGACAGAATGTACTAGAGAATACATGGCAGTATAGGACACTGACTTCATTCCTAAGATCCTTGCTTGACATTTAGAAGTTACTCATTTAATTTAAATGCTAGGCAGATGAATAACTCCTTCTAATATAAGGCAGAATGAAAAGTAAATAGATTTGAGACATACATTGTCAGAACAGGAGAAAAGTAGCAGTGCTTTCCTTACCGCTACTGCTGCTACTGAGACCTTTTACTTTTTAATGGTAGTTACATGGATACCCACTCATTTGAGCTCAGTTTTATTAGGAATGATATCTATATTGGCATTTAAGTTTTAGATCTCATCTTTTCTTTTTCCTTCTTTCTGTCTCCTTCTCCTTCCTTCTTTCTTCTTCTTCTACTTCTTTTATTCTCGTCTTCTTCTTTTTTGCTTACATAGCCATAGTACTAAAATTGGATTTTGAAGGGATAGGAGATTTGTACAAGGGAAAGGGTGCAGAAACCCAGAGGAACCATTTGAGATGGCAGGGATCCAAACTTTGGCCCTGAGAATGAAAGGTGATGATGGGGGGAATCATACAAAAGGGTGCCAAAAAGACTGGCTTGGAGAATAATAAACAGATATATCTCTGTATTGCCAGCAAAAAGTGAAATTGACATTTATCGTAGAATTTTCTTAAATTTAAGGAATCTTTGACTTAGTTAAGGTTACTTTCTTCCTCTGCAGTAGTTATAGGTAGGTAGAGAGGATAATAAGACAAAGGTGAGGAAGGTGAGGAATCTGGGAAGATGGCAGAACAGTAAGCAGCAGAGTAAATGCCCTCTTTGAGAGAAACAGTCCAGATGCTGTAGTATACCAGTATACCAATCTAGAGAAGACAAGAAGGAAAGAAGTGGGTCCTCTCAACCCAGGAAGAAACTAAAGGGAGAATTGCAGCCCACTGAGAGAATAAAAAAAAAAGGAAAGAAAAACTTAAACAGAAGAAGGCCGTGTCTGGTGGTGCTTTCAGTGGAGCCAGAATTACCGTACCAGCAGTGCTGTTGGAAGCCAGAGATGCATGGACACAGTGAAGCTGGCGGCTAGCAAGCCCAAAGGCCTTAGTGGGGAGATGCAGTGGCAGAGGGGAGCAGCAGACCAGAGAAGTGCACTACTGGTGGTGGGTGTGTGGGGCTCGGTTCTCCTGTGGGAGTGGGAGATTTGCTGGGTGCCATTTTGGAGTTGGGCATGATAAGGCTGGAGACAGAACTGCAGCTGGCTTTGTTCAGTCACTCCTAGCTTAGAGCGGAAATGGTGGAAATTGCTTGGACTGAGTTCCGCCCATCTGCATGGTCCAATAGCTACTGCCAAGTTTTCCCTAAAGCTATCCCTAACCAACTCCAACTGACTAGTGCACACTAAAGTGGTGAAGACTCCCTGTGGTTAAGCAGTCAGAAGGGAGGGGCCAACCTACCCTGGCCCTCCTTACACTCCAGTAGCCACCAGCAGACTGGAGAAAGCAGCAAACAGCGGAAATATCTAGCCAACACACTTCAGAGTAATTATAACCAATACAGGAAGTGCCAGGAACCCTGCTACCCACTTGTCTAGAAGAAACCAGGAACATGACAAGAGGAAGAAGCAAAAGGCAGTCTCTGGCCTACAACCCAAGCAGTACTGGTCCAGGAGATGTAAACATGAAAGAGATCAGGAGTTGCACACCTGAAAGAGATCAGGAGTTGCACACCTGTAGTTTTTGAAGCAATAGCCACTGAAATAAAGAAACAACTCCATGAAGCTATAAAAGAACTCAGAACAGAAATACTATTACAGGTAAAAGAAGATATGAGAAACATAATAAAAGAATTGCTAAGCACCTCTAAAGAAGATACAGATTAAAGAATAGAAGAGCATAGAAAAAGGAGGGAAACCTTCAATGAAGAATATAAAAAAAATTTAGAACACCTGAAACAGATTCAAAAAATTAAAAACTCCATTGAAAGCTGGAAAACTGCTTAAAACAAACTAAAGATAGACTATCAAACCTTGAAGACAGGTTTGCAGCTTGTGATCATGAAAGGAAAGATCTCTTAAAAATAACAAGGAACCAGGAAGTAACAATATAAAGGCTAGAAGATGACAAGAGAATCTATAAATTAAGAATAAAAAATTTGAGTGAAGAAGCAGGAGTAAACACAAATAAAATACAAAGGCTATTTATGGAAATAATTAAAGAACTTTCCAAGTATAGGAAAAGGAAATGATATTCAGATATATGAAGCATACAGAACTCCAGCCAGCTATAACCAAAATAGATCTAACCCAGACATATAATAATCAAGATCCCAGAAATTCAACACAAGAACAGAATATTAAAGGCTGTAAGAGAAAAGAAACAGACCACCTATAAAGGAAAACCCATCAGAATCACATCAGACTTCTCGGCACGAACCATCAAATCAAGAAGAGTTTGGAGTGAGGTATTCCAATCCTGAAAGAAAATGACCTCCAACCCAAATTGATGTATCCTGCAAAACTGTCTCTCAAAATTAATGCAGAAACAAGATACTTCCATGACAAAGGGGAACTGGAAGAATTCATGACCACCAATCCAACCCTACAAAAATTACTGAAGGACATTCAAGAGAGAGAGAGAGAGAGAGAGAGAGAGAGAGAGAGCATGCTTTCAGGAACAGTAGCAGAGGGGATTCACTGAATGGGACAGAGAGTGGAATGAAGAGGAAAAGTAGACAACCAATGGTAGAAAAATAACATAGCAGAGATGAGACAGTGAAGATTGGCTATAATTACTGATATGGTTTGCCTCTATTCACCAATAAAAAGAAACACAGGCAGAGTGGATCAGGAGATAGAGCAATTACAATGCCTTAGTCTTCTGCATGGGATCTTCAGTATCAATATACTCTATGTAAGAAATGCAATTAACTCAAAAGAGGATTTATAGAGTGAAAGTCAAAGATGAGAAAGCAATACTTTGTGTGACTGGGAACCAGATAAAAGTGGGGAGTAGCTTGCCCATCAGCTGCAGATTGGCTAGAAAGCATTAACACTTTTATACAATGGAAAACTACTCAGCTTTAAAGAAAGAAAACCTTGAGGCTCTTGTAGGTAAATGGATACAACTTTAGATCATGCTCAGGGATAAAAAGGTTCAGAATCACTTAGGTGAATAGCAGGTTGCCTCCCTGATCTAAAAACTAAAGAAGTGAGAAGGATGCAAAATGTACGATGCACCCTGTGAAAGTAAAGGGGAAAGAATTATCTAAAAAGGGAAGGCAGTGGCCATTGTTAATCTTTTATCATGATTTGAAACCCATATTGTTTTCATCATTTTGTTTAGTTTGATTTTATTCTGTTCCAGTTTGTCTTCTTGTATTTGATGGCATGGACAGCTATTTCAAAGATAGCAGGATATATTATTGTAACCATTTTTGATTTACTATTAACTTGATTTGAAGCCCTGTTTTGCTTTCATTTTCTTGTTTTGACTGATTTTACTCTATTCTGTTTTGTTTGATAGCATCAAGTCTTAGGGCAACTACTTTGAAGACAATAAGATTCACTATGATATCCATTCTGGTTTGACTTTTATCTTCTTTTGAAGTCCTGTAATGTCTCCAATATTTTATTTTTATTGGTTTTTTAAATTTACTTTTCTTTTTTATTTAAAGAGAGAAGAAAAAAAGAAAGGACATAAAAAACAATGCAGCAAAAGGGTACAAATAACACAATATTTCTAGAAAAAAATATATTCAGTATAAAATCACCAGTTAACAGGCTACACATTATCTTCTCAGAAACAGTTGTCCATATCACTAAATTAAAGCATATAAAGTGAACATTCATACAGTGGAATTGGAGACAGTTCCGTTCAATGATCCAAAAAAATCTCAGTTATATGGTTTTGTGTCCTACACTCTCGAACATACCTGCGGTTATATCCCTTAGCCCACCTTCCTTTCCTCTTTTTTACAGTAACAATTAGACTTTTAGGGTTTTATTACTCTCATGATTCTTATTACTTTTTTGAAGAGAATAAAAACAAATGTGACTAAGCAAAACAGAGTCAGTTAGAACAGAAGGGTGGGCATAGCACGTGATGCAAAAATAGAATACCAGGTGATCAAAAGTGGTTACCATTGTGCCTCTTGCTATTTTCAAACTGAGTTGTCTGTACCATCAGGTATAATAGAATTGATCAAAACAATACGGAACAAAACCAATAAAATCTATACTGAGGACCTTACAGGACTTCAAAAAAAAAAAAAAAGGATGATAGTCAATCCATATTGGGCATCATAGTATATCTTATTGCCTTCAAAGTGATTGCCTATCCCCTCAAACTTGATACTATCAAACAAAATAGAATATATAATAATCAGACAGAACAAGATGGGGAGAGCAATACTGGGGTTCAAGTCAGGTTAGTAACTTTTTTGTTGTCCCGTTTTTATTGATTTTGTTATACTGTTTTGTGCAATTGTATTATTATACCTGGTGTTATGGGCAATTCTTTTGAAGATAGCAAGAGGCATTATGGTAATCATTGTTGATCACCTTGTGTTTTGTTTTAACATCATGTACTGTGTTCATCCTTTTGTTTTGACCGACTCTATTTTGTTTTGTCATATTTAGTTTTATTATCTTCAAAAAAGTAGTAAGAACTGTGGGAGTAATAAAAGCCAAAATGTGTAATTGTTATTGTAAAAAAGAAAGAAAAAGAAAGTGCTCTAAAGAATAAAACTGCATGTATGTTTAAGTCTGTAAGATAGATAACCATATTACTAAGTTTTTGTTGGATCGTTGAACGGAACTGTTGGAAGTCTCACTGTTTGAATGTCCACTTTGTATGCTTTAATTTTGTAACTTGAACAATTATTTTTAAGATGACAATATGTAATCTATTAACTAGTGATTTCTTACTGTTTATGTTTTGAAATTCTGTATTACTTCTATCCTTTTTTTCTGTTTTGATTTTTTAATTTTTAAATAAAATTTTAAAAAATTTAAAAAATAAGACAAAGGTGTGAAATGAACTTTTAGTATGTAATCATATGTAGGTGTATAAATTAATTAATCTTACAAGTTTAATAAAATAAAAATCCTATCCATATGAGATTTTTTTCCTAAATGTGATCAAGCCACCAATATTCATTATTTTTTCAAAGTATAGATTATTGATGTGAATCCTCAGCAAGAGAATGGTAAATATGCTATGTTTTTCATAACTTTTTATATACAGCATTTAGATATTTGTTGACTTTCAAATGCAATGTATCTAACAGTGTTTATAACTTTAAAAGTGATACAAAGGAAAATATCTTGAAAGTTAATTACAGTAAGTCCCTGAGTTAAATGAACATTCAAGTTGTGAGCTTTCACTGATGTACTGTATAAGATTCACAGGTGGTTTAATCATTATGGAAATCAGTATGAAGATTTTTTTCAAAGAACTGAAATTAGAAATTCCACATGACCCAGCAATCCCCTGCTAGGTATCTTCCCCAAAGTAATTAGGACATTGTACCTCAGCGATACTTTTATACTATGTTTATATTAGAAAGATTTGTAATACCTAAATCCTGGGAACAGTCTGTATACTCATCAACAGATGATTTGATTTAAAAAGTATGGTATCTGTATAATGGAATATTACTAAGCTACAAAGTGGAAAATTTGTATGGATGCACCTGTAAAATAAAATATTGAGTGAAATAAATAAGACACAATTTTAAATACCAAATGGTATCTCTCATCTGAGTGTGGCATAGTACAAAGAAAAAAAAATGATTTGGTATTGATAGAAAGGGACAAGGGTGGATCTCTTGAAATAGGGAAGCAGTCCAAGGAATTAGAACAAGTGGTGAGGAGCAAGGGAAGAAGAAATAAGAATAAAGATGTGCAATGAATATGATAACCCTAATTAATGTAAGCACTATATGTCATAATGTGAGATAAGACAAATAGTATCAACATGTATGAAAAAGGGGGTATTGGAACCTGTGGGGAAGGAAAGAAAAGAAACAAGCTGTAAAATGTACATTTAACCACTCCCCAAGATGATTACAAACTGCATGGATTGCAAACATGTACTAATAAAATGAAATAAACTCAGCAACTCTTTATCTGCCTATGTATAATTAAAATACTTTATCCAAAGGCGTAACCTTGAATATGCTTCTTACTTTGGGAGCCAATATGGTCTCATAGATAGGATTATACCAAATTTCTTTGTCAGCTGTCAAGGTAAACTCTAGTCTCCAAGTCTTAGTAAAAAAGAAAGCCAAATTAATTTAGAAGCTACACCATCATTTTTTTTTGTCCTTATGAAACAGGGTCTCGCTCTGCAGTTCAGGTTGGCCTCGAGCTCACTTTGTAGCCTAGGCTGGTCTCGAACTCATAACGATCCTCCTGCCTTAGCCTCTCGAGTGCAAGTGCTCGAATTCCAGGCATGAGCCACCATGCCCAATTATACCATCATTTTAAAACACAAACTTTATGATTATTTGTACCATATAATCAATTCTAATAATTAAAATTAATAAAAGTAATGTATATTAATAATCTATAAGGTGGTTTTATAGGTTAAAAAAAAGAGATTCACATGTGTACTGTATGACACTCAGTTTGTCAGATTGCAAATAACTCTAACTTACAAATGATCTTCCAGACTGGAGCTTATATGTAGTTTGGGAGCTTACTGTATATGCAAAAGTTGTTTTAATCATACAAGTCATTAATTTTAAAGAATAAATAGCTGCAGAAATCTTTATAGAAATTTGTATTTTCTTTTCTTTTCAATTAATTCTTTAGACTAGCTGGTATAAATATACCTGTGTACTGGGTTTTATCATTGTTCCTTATTCCTCTGACTTTTGTTAACCGAATTAATACTTTACCAATCCTTATAAATATTCAAAAATTCTGGGAGGCATTTATAGCTGTACAGATTTTACCATCCTTTTTAGATGTTTTCCACATATGATTTCACAGATACCTTTTGCTAGGGGTAGAGTAATGTTGTAGTATGCATAATTATTTAAAATTATCAAAACACTTAAAACTTTTTTCTATTAAAAATTGATGCTTAATATACACAATAGAATATATATATACTTCTAATTTATATTGAAAATGCAGCTTAATAAAAATATAATAAGCATTTCTGAATTAGGACCAAATGTAGATGTAGATCATTACCATTAATTTGCATTTACCTATATGTTCTCCCCTCATCTCATTTCCATGTTTGCATTTTCCTCTGAAGTAATTACATGAAGTGCCCAGTTATGATGGTAAAATTTCTGATTTTTTTTCAATTTTACTTGTGATTTTTCAACTTTTTATTGTGATACATATTCGGTAGAGGCTGTACTTTTGTTTTAGAATTTTGATTTTTCCTTCATATTAGTGATACGTAGTACTATAATTTGTAATGTTGGTGACAGCAGTGACCATCATAGCTGATGGGCAGCCACATGATCATGGGAATAAACAACTGATACTATATGATGTATTATTGTGTAAATAGCTTATGATATTTGATACATCAAACATATTAAATTCACTGTAGATTTAGGATATTTTTCAACTTCAGTGGGTTTATATAGACATAATTTTGTCATAAGTCAGGAAACATCTATGCATATTTTCATGTGCTTTTTCACTTTGGCCTCATTGTTTTGTTACATGTACGTATGGATCCCTAAAAATACATAGATCAATTTTGCACATTTTAAAATGTAAGATGTTTTTATTTGAAAAATGATTTTTCTATTCAATGTTACATTTCAAAGATTTATTCATGTCATTCCATGATGCAGTTTATTCATTTTCATTGTTTTTTGAATTCCACTTTAAGGATATATCACGATCCATTTTCCTTTAAATAAACATTATATTGTTTTTGAATTTTTGGTATTATGATCTATGGTACTGTGAATATTTTGGTTCAGGTCCTGGTGCATATGTACAGAATTTATCTAGTATGTATACAAAGTAGTAGAAATGACAAGTTCTAGAAGAAACAAGGGTTCAATTTTATAAGTAATGTCAAATTGTTTTCTAAAATCCTTCCAGCAAATCATACTTGCTAGGAGTAAATAAAAGTTGTCACATAGTATGTCTTTTTTGGTCTTTATTTTTTTAGACTTCATTCTTTTTGTTAAGTGGTTATAGTATGATGTTACTTTGCATTTATCATCACAATGAAGCTAAGAATCTTTTCCTAGGCTTATCAATAGTATGTGTTTCTTTTATTATGAAATATGTGTTAATATGTTTTATTCATATTTTTCTTTCCTTTTGGCTTGTGAGTATTAATATCTATTCCTTTGCATCTATGTTGTGAATTTATCTTCTTTCAGTTTGCACCTTGTCTTTTTTCTTTGGTTTTTGAGACACAAGTGACAACTAATGCATACGTGAAGGGCATAATTTAGCATGTGTGATTATTTATGCTATTAGCACAATCAAGACAGTAAGTATATTAACATTAGTAAAAAGTCATGTTTCTTTCTATTGGTGAGTAGCATTGTATGTATACATTACAATTTGTTCATTAATTCATCTCAGGATAGATGTTTGGGTTATTTCCTGATTTTAGTTTTCATATGGATGTATAAATACTGTTGTTTTCCCTCTTAAATACCTAAGGCAGGGATGGCTGGATGTCTGTTAGTCATAGCTCTAAACTTTTTAAGAAACTGCCAAACTTTTTCAAAGTTACTGTGTCATTTTCCATTCTCACTACACTATATGAGAATTTCAGTTACTGTACTTTGCTATCAACTGGTGTGATCATCCCTTTAAATTTTAGCCATTCTAATAAATATGTGGTGGTATCTCACTTGTGGTTGTAATTTTCATTTCTCTAATGACTCAGGATGTTGAATATCTTTTCATGTGTTTATTTCTCATATACTATTTTCTTTGGTGAAGCATCTGTTCAGATCTTTTGCCAATTTTTATGATGCATTGCTTGCTTTCTCATAGTGCTGTGAGAGTTGTTATATATTCTAGGTACAAGTATTTTAAAAGTCAGATATATCATTTGCAGAGGAACACAATTCTATGCTAATATTATTTTACTTCAAAATTTTGAAGATATTCTTCAGTTTTCTGGCTTCCATTGTTGCTATTGAAAAGTCTGATATATCCTTTCTCTGATTGCTTTAAGAGTTTCTCTTTGCCTTTGGTATTCTGCAATTTCATTTTGATACATCTTGTCTTGGAATAGTTTTTTAAAGATTCTCTTTAAGACACTACTATGAGGATATGTGGATTCGCATATTCATAACTTTTAAAATTTTATTATTATTATTATATCTTTAAATAACACTATTATTTTTTCTCTTTGTTTTCTCCTGGAGGACATGTATTAGAAAAATATAGGACTTTCTTATATGTCCTTGATTTAGCCTTACATCACTGACATTATCACTAACAATATCAAACATTTTTCTTGTGTTGCATCTCTCTCTCCTTCTCTCCTCTCTCAAAACAAAGGTTTATTTAGCTTACAGTTCTTAAGGTCCGAGAGCATGGTACAGGACTACAGGCTACAGGCCTCTTTCAACTGTAGTGTCAGTAAATCTTAATTGTCAGCTTCACTGGATTAAGAGACTCCTGAATAATTGATTAAATCATGGGGGCATTAATTAACTGATACTCATAACTGGATGTGCTGTTAGAAGCTGGTACCCATTTGAAGATAGATCACTGGGGGTTTACTTTTGGAAAGTACAACTCTTGTTGGCCTTGTATCCAACCTATTCTGTATCCCAGCTGCTGTGAAGTAAGCAGATTTGCTCCACCTTATCTTTGCACCATTATGTTTCTGCTTTGGAACCAACTGACCATCGCCTAAACCCCTGAAAGCATGAGCCAGAATCTCTCCTCATTTTTTTTTTGCTGATATCAGGTATTTTTTTCTCAGTAATGAAAAAGCTGACTAATACAGGTTCCATGGCATGTAGATTACAATGACAAGAGTGTGTATGTATGGAAGAACTCACATGGCAAACTAGGAAGTCAGAGAGTAATCTACACTTACTGTCTAGATTTTATCATTAGCATTTCCTTGTATTTGCCACATATCTATATCTGTTTATGTGTCTGTATCTGTAAGTCTCAACCTATTCTGCTAACCATCCATGAATTTATCAATTAATCCATTTATAAATTTTAAAAATTATATTTTTAAATTTTGGAAGTTATTTTGTTTTTCCTCCTCTTTTCTGCCTGTTAGTTTTTTTTCAAGTCCTTGTTATTGCTCATCTATATGACTGTAACTATTATTCCTTTAATGCTATTATATATAGCTCTTGTATCCTACATCAGATAATTCCAAAATCAATGATAAATCAAATTGTTATTTTTTGTCTTTTTTTCCTGAATTTCATTCATAATAACATTTATTGTTTTGGTTAAATTGTGATCATAGCTCATTTCTATACATGGGCCTAACCTAGAGTAGATTTCCTGTAAATTTGTTTTACTTTTGCCTCTGCTAGTAGCTGTGGTAGAGCCACTGACAAAATCATTTTAGTCTCTCTTAAAGGTCTTGACTCAATGTGAAGTTCAAGGAGTCTGAGGTCCAGCAGGCTGAGGCAATATTGCCATTGCTGGTTGCCTTCATAATAATCATACCTCTGCCTGCTATTGTCTGTCCACTTTAATTATTCTAACCTTGAAGCTGCTGTGGTATCAGCTGAGGGTGTGTGTGTGTGTGTGTGTGTGTGTGTGTGTATACTAAACCACATTCTGCTATGCTGCTGCTGTAATGCCTGTAATTCCTCATCGTTCTATACAGTGCTGAGTTGATTTTCAGAACGTTTATTCTTCCTCAAGGTTATGAGGTGTCCTCAAAATCACCTTTTCTTAAAATGTTACAACATTTAACTTTGTGGAGTATTTAATCCTATTTATATACTAAATTTAAAATGCATTTACAAGCATTTATGAGTAAAATTGCATTACGAGTAAAATGCATTTGGGAATATTCTCTGTTCAGGTGTCTAAGAGTGATTGTGCAGTGTCTTTTTAAAAAGGCAATTTTAAAAATAAATTTTTTATTTTTAAGTTTTTTATATTTATAGAAAAACTCTGAAGTTGAACAGAGATTTCCCATAAATCTACCATTATATTGACCTTATTATTAGCATCTTAAATTAGTATTGTTGCAATAATAATGATAATTCAGTATATTGTTATGAACTGAAGTCAGTGTTACATTCGAATTTCTTCAATTTTCAGTGAATGTCCCTTTTTGGTTTCAGGAGTCCATCTATGCTGGCATCTTATGTTTAGTCATTATGTCTTCTTGAGCTCTTCTGGACTGTGACAGTTTCTAAGACTTTTAAATAAATATTCCATGTTGTATGCCTTCCATTATATATCATTAGAGAGTATTTGTCATCACTTAAGGTTCACCTATTTAGTCTTTCTTCCTTTTCCTAGACATCTGACGACCACTGATTGTTTTTATTTTAGTTTTACTTTTTCCAGATGTGATATAGATGGATTTTACAGCATGTATTGTTTTCTTGTTGACATTTCATTTGGCATTATGCACTTGAAATTTACCCACGTTTTACATTGTTTAATAGATAATTCTTTCTTATTACTGAACACTATTTCACTTTAGGATTTATTACTGTGTATCAGTTTACTAATGGAGGATATCTTGATTGCTTTCAATTTTTGCAATTATGAAAAAGGCAGTATATTGTTACTTTTGTGTTGCTGGGGAAAAATACCTGACACCTACAGCTTAAAGGAGAAGAGTTATATTTGGCCTACAGTTTTCAGTGGGTGCAGTCCAAAATCAGTTGGCACGAAGGCAATATGGCAAGGTGGAATTGTCTGATGGAGGACAACTTCCCAATGGATGGCAACCAGGAAGCAGAGAGAGAAGAAACAGAGACAAGAATCAGCATTCCAAGTCTTGCCGTTAGTGATTTGCCCCTTCTAACAAGGTCTCATCTTTGAACACATGAGAATTTGGGGACATTTTAGATTATAAGACATAAGTTGCTACAAACATTTCCATGCAGTTAAAAAGTCAATTTTCAGAATGTTTTCTATTATACTTGTTTTATCTTGCACTGCATATTTTTTGATTCTTTTAATCAGTAGTATATTCCATTTACATCTTATATGTACATATATATGCAGAAATTATTTGTGAATATTACATGACATTTTCATTCCTTCCTTACATTTTCTTTACAGATATTCAAGAATTTTATGAGGTGACATTATTGAATTCTCAAAAGAGTTGTGAGCAGAAAATAGAAGAAGCCAATCAAGTTGTACAAAAATGGGAGAAGACATCTATTCTTTCTCCATGCCAGGATAGTCTTCACAAATCTGCAAAGGTATCCTACTAAAGTTTACCAAAGCACTGAGTGACATTAGGATGTACAGACAACACAGTGGTGGTGGCAATAGTGGTAGTAGTTGTTGTCAATAATTAGTAAAAGTAATAGTAATGTAATTATTTTACACTGTGTGTAATTTTCACGCATAAAAATCTAGATTTTGCTGAGAGCTATAAGACGACATGGGAAAGATAGAATGTTTTTTGTTGGACACAATTCTTTACATTATACATTCCTATTGTTATAGTTTGAGTTCAATCTAAAGAATTCTGAACTTTCAAAATATAGTTCTGTTTGCAACAGAGGATTGAAGATGAATAGTGATATTATTGGAAAAGGTGGTCTAATGTGGTTTCTACAGCAGGCACATTCATCCTAGAGCATGAATAAAATGACCTATTGGAGAGCAGGTACAAAACAATAGATCTCTTGTTTCTACTTCTTATTACTTTTGAATTGCTTTCATTTGAATTCTTCAATTTCTAGTGTTTGCATAATTTCTAACATTAAATTACATTAATCACAATGTATATGCACTTAAATGGATATAAATTTATTAGATTTGTATCCTAAAATAATTTTTATAAATAGGACTATGGAATCATAAAATTTTGAGATTACTGTAGGAATTAACAGTTACCAAAAGGTCAGGCAAATTGAAGCCTAAATACTCATATCTTATTAAACATTTAAAAACCATTATAATGACTATTCCATCACTTTGAACTTATGTAGACAATTTTCCATTCAACATTTAGGCCATGTCAAATTTTCTGCTAGGAGTAATGCTATAAGGGATATTCATAAATATACCTTTTTGTGATTGTTTCATAAGGGTTGATTCTATGAATGATACTATTGAGTCCAAAGATATTGATACTTTTAAGACTCACTACAGGTTAAAATAATACTTAGCAGATAGGTGCTATTAGCAGTAGCAGTGTTTGAAAAGGCAAATCTGCTTATAGTCAAATTACATGATTTATAATTTAGAACATTTTGTCAAATTAATGAAGTTTTTGGCTTAATCTTTTATATTAAAATTGTTCACTACGGAACTGAGTTACTGGCTATCTGTATTTCTTTCGGTGATTCAGCAACCTCTTTGTTCATTCTTCAAAGTGGTGCTAGAATTCTTACTGTTTTGTAAGAACACTTTTTTAAGGAAATATGCTATTGTGTTATCATAATTGATTAATATTACTTTTGCTTATAATGCTTCTGATATCAATCAATATGTGCAATAACATCTATTAATTGTTTTATTTTATTTATTACTTGCTTCGTTTGCCATTCTTCATTTTTAAGATTACTTAAGTAGTCTTCTGGTGTTTTCCTCAACTTTTATTGCCTTGACATTTTCCCATTTACAATTCTCAAATACTTTTTAAATTCAATTTCTAGATGCATAGTTCTATACATTTGCATGATTTTCATGTATGCATAGAGGATAAAATATATATTGTATTCTAAAGGAAATTGTTTAAATTTTTTTCACTTTTGAGTGCTTCCTCTTTTACTTCTCACTAGTTCTGATCTCTCTACATATAATATAACCCTTGTTGACAGTTTGATGTGCTTCTTCCTTTTATGGTCACATGATCTGTATTCACATATAAACTCTACACACATATTGTTTTTTATATGCATGCACATACTGGAGCATGTACGCATATATATGTACCCAAAATTTGGAGTATCATTATTTCTAAGAAAAGTTCACATTATGTGCATATTTTTTCAAGTTGTCTGATATAGCTTTAATTAGTTCTTTTGATGAGTGTATAATTTCGCAGTGTGTGTATATCATAATTTATATAATGACTTTTCTTGGTGGGAATTTACTCTGTCTGTAGTTTTCTGCCACTATGATTAATGCTGCAATCATCCCTACCCAAGCTAAGTCTATATTTGTTCTGTAAGTAAATTCTCAGAGGTGGCATTGTTGACTCTGCATATGTTTAATTTGAATAAATTTTCCAGACTTATTTCACTTTTCACATTTCACTGCAACACATGTAGTTGTAGTTTTTAACCTCACATTTATGGCAGCAATAGGTTTTATAGCCTTTAATTTTGATCAATTTAATCTGCATAGTGACTTTTCATTTAATTTCTTGTTCTGAGATTATTAAATTTTAACATTGTTTCATATATCTGTTGGCAATTTGAATTTATTTTTATGCAAGTTAGTTCATATTCTTAACTCATGTTTTTACTGAATATCACAGCAGTTTGTGTCGCTTTTTCATTTCATACATTTCATATTTTTCATTTAAATAATTTATGCAATCTTATTACACATGAATTTCCTTATGGACAAAGATGTTGGATGAACTAATGACATGTAATGCTTTTGGTTTTCAAACATATCGGTGAGACAGAACAATTTTAAAATGTTAAGAGTGTTTACTAGTAGTTATCTGAATAAAAATTTGACTTAATCTATATAAAATAGAGCTTTTAATTCATTTGTGAAGATATCTGTGAAACACATATAAGTGCTGAGAAAACAAATGCAATCAATATTACACTTTTTGATACTCATTTGTTTTTCATTGCCAAAACTGATATTAAAAAACAAAGCTAACGTAATGGACTTTTCTCATGTGAAATCTCTCCCTACAAAATCCTTAGCTGGCGATGCTTTGAATATTTACTTGTCTTTTAAATGTTAGAGAGGATCACACACTAAGTCTACTCTTAATTGAGTCTGCTTGTTAACTTCTTAATTGAGTCTGCTTGTTGTCCTTTAATTGACTGTACGACACAAAGGAATGGTTCTGGCTGGTTATTCTCACTGAAGATGGGCACAGGGGAAAGCAAGTGTTTCTTATGTGGGATCAGGTCAATTGAGGATCCTGCCCATAGGGTTTGGCTTCCCAAGGCAATGTTTAGAAAGAGAATCTAAGACAAAACAAAATGAAACAAACCAAACCAAAAAGACTGCTACATAAATTAAATAGAGTATAGAAACTGAGAAACTATGCCAAAACAAAGCTCATAACCAGAAAAGGTAAGAATAAGTGAAGCAACAGCCTGGCTAGATTTTGATGATGTAGTACTAATGCTTACTATTGGTGTTTTTAATTCTCACTTGTGACCTCTCCACTGATTTTATTTAAATAAATCAGCCATAAAGAGTATGTAAACTCTATAAGAGCAACAATAGTAAATCTCTTTTTTCTTTGATTGCTTGCAACTCACAAGGGTAGAGCCTACTACAGTATAAGGTACAGAATAATCTTAAAGAACTGTGATAATTCATGGAGTCCTCAACTTTAATTTTCTAGAAATCATCCTGATTTTAGTATTAAGCCTTGAATATATTTAGAGGCAAAAAATATTAATTTTACCAATTCTGGGTTTTCTCAAAGCATTTCTGCACTACACACTTAGCTCTCTATTTTCCTCCGATCATTCTTCCTTCTCAGAGGAAACAGTCACTTAGCGCATATATTCTGCTTTAGCATCCCAGTGAAAGTAGTGACATGTAATACTGTGCATCTCTCTGTTGAAGATCATTCCTTGCGGTGCATGAAGGCTTTGTGATTATTGGTGGACTGAATGACTTGGGTGTGGTGAGGGGAGGCGTGGGGAAGCATTATGGTTATTAAATAGCAGTCACTCTGAGATAAGTCCTCTTCTTTCTGATTTTTGGAAACCATGTCTTCATGTTGGTATTTGACACTTCAATCTTTTGCCTCTTTCTGGTTTCAAAGAGTACTTTACCATCTGCTTACTCAAACACAAAGCATCACAACCTAAAAAAAAAATCTCCATCTGTTTGTGTTGTGGATATATAAGTAAAAATGAGCAGCAAAATGGATATCTATCTGCTTTCCCATTCTTGAGGTATAATGGCAACTTAGGACCTTCTACACAGCTATTCTTTGACCGTTGTTTTTGCTGTATGCTTCTGTGCCTTACTGACACCAACGAACTTCTGAAAAGTGTTAGAGTTGAGGAAAGATGCAAAGTTTCCTTTCCATTTTTTGTTATGTTTTTCTGTTTTCTTACCAAGAGTGTTTTTTCTTCACAAGGAGAACATAGCCCCACAGAATGGTTGAGAAGAAACATAGTCCCACTGAATGCATTCTTATAAATTTTCTAGTCTTTCACCTGGACTGTTGCTTTTGTATTTAAAAACCAGCAAATGATGTCTGTGTCTTCTGTTCTTCTGCCCCTTTGTGATTCTTGCAGTACCCCCTACCACACAGCAGTTCAAAAAGGGGCAATCAGGGTATCATTAATAACTCATTCTATTATTCTGCAACAGATACAGAAAGATTTACTCTTTTGAGAGTAGCAAATATACTGTAATTTGAATTTTAGTATCTGGCTCACAAGGAAAATTTGCTATAAAGATAAAATGATAATATACAGATAACCCTTAATCAGAGTTTTGTTTTCAGTACTGAAAAATTGAAACCAGGGCCTTCCAACTGAGTTATATACCCAGTTCTTTTTAATTTTCTTTTGAGATACTGTTTCACTAAACTGCTAAGTTGCTCAGGATGGGCTTGAACTTGTGATCATGAGTTTTTCCATAAAATCACTACCTCTAGGTGAAAAGTGTCAAAGAGCAATTGAATTGGATTAGGAGGAAAGATGTAGTGAATTTTCACAATTATATTAAAAATGCAGGTTTAGAGTAAAATTTAAGCTTTACTTTATTTTTCATTCTTTTTAAAGTCATTCAACCTGGGTATGGTGGCCAAGGCCTGTATTCCTATTATGCTAGGAAGCTAAGGCTGGAGGTTGCTCAGCTGAGTGACAAGGGGGAGTTAGTTAACTCCTTTAGATCTGTTGCTGCTCTGAAATGGCATCCCCACAAGAATTTCTGTTTTTCCTTCTCAGTAGAATATAAGTTTCATGCCAAAAGGTTGTTTTTATCTATTTTATTTATTGTTTTTCCTCTATTCTTCATTTTTTTGTTTGTTGAGTAGTTTAGGCATCTTATTTTGGTTTATAGTAATTTTTTCCTAAGAGAAAATCTGCTAATGTGAACTCTAGCATTTTAACTAGGACCACTTATTACAAAATTGAAATTAGAAATACAGATAGTAACAGTCAACATCTATAGCATGTTATTTAATCCTACATACTATTCTAAATGGTCTGTCCCTATTGCTTCTCCTCTGGCTCTTTCTGATCTCTTAGCTCTTCTAAAATTGATTAAAACAAAACAAAAAAACAAAAAACAAGAAAAACTTTCTCTGAAATACTCCCAATTTATTCCTCTGTGTGTACATTGTTATTATTATTATTTCTCCATAAGCCTATGTATAATGTGATGATGGTTGATTTAGTTTAGGTCCCTTTCTATTACAGGAGTTATCTCTTGGAGTAATTCTTCATAACCATTCTCCTAAATGGAGAAGAAGAGCAACTGGTAGATCAAGAATGCAAAAAAATTTAGAAAATGCTTTACATTATTCTAATTGATTGCTAATTGGTTGCTTCCCTTAACTTATTTAAACCCTTTTTTGACAGGTTGAACTTGCCATATTACTACTTTCCAAGGAGAGGAAGATAAAATGTCTTTTTGTTTCTTTCTTCTCATTCCTATACGTATATCCATATAAATGTTCTTGAAGACAGGAAAATACCAGCATCATCTTCTCTGTTTAATCCTAATTACCTACCAAGAAAAAGACTATTCTTTTGAAATTAGAATTTATTAGGGAATAGGAAATCTCTTAATATTGGTAGATAGCCCAACAGCAGGAAAGAATTCCTGTTATTTTCAGCCAATTTTGCAACACTTAGTTGAAAATCCCTGACTAAAGATGTTGTTAAACTGTCCATACTCATTGTTGGGTTCTTTTTTACATAATACAGTTAACAAAGATTGTTATATTCTGGCCGATTCACTGAACCTCAGTGGTTAGTGAGGATAACATTATTAATTCATTAACTTATTCTTCCAATATTTACTGAGTATGTAACATGGTTCACATAATAGGCTATATATAGGAGGCAAAACAGCAATTTTTCCCTGTTTGGACAAATATTCTAATGGAAGAGATCAACAAGTATTCATCAAAATTAATTGAAGTGTAGAGTATATTAATAAGTGATGGCTGCCATGGGAAAAACAGATCTCAAATGGAATTGGTAGTGCTAATCGCAGGGGACTGAGATTTAATGGAGTGTTCAGAGTAGACTTCATTAGCAAGAGGATATTTGAGCAAGTACTTTGATGGGGTGAAGGAATTAGTCATGAGATTTTTCTTGAAGAAGACCATTCCAGGTGTGGGAATATGCTAGTGAATTTAAGAATAATGGGGCAGACCTGTTCCTGTGCAGTTGAGAGAACAAAGGAAGAAAAATAGAAGGTGAGCTCAAAGAGATAACTAGAGACAGATAACTACAATGGTAACAAATTTTGGGAAGATTTTACTCAGAAGTGGCAAGTCATTGGAAAATTTTGAGCATAAAAATGAGTTAATTTCAGAATCCAGACAGGAGTTGAGATTCTCCTGTTTTAATAAATGTAAATATTTTATTTTCGCGTACCTCTGCTTCACTCCATAGACTTCTTCACTGTAGCTTCATATTTAGTTTTGTATTGTGGTTAATAGCAAAAGTAGAGGAGTCGTGACTTTGGATCCTATGGAGTCTCTGTAAGGTGCCTCCAAGTGATTTTTTTTTTTCTGTCTCCCTTGAAATAAGATGCGTTTTCAACATAAACTTTTGATATGGTTTCAATAGTATATAATAGTACACCATTTTAATAGATCTAGCTGTCAAAGTTTTAGACTTTTTTTAAATCTTGAGAGAAAGTGTTATAGGCTGGGTTAATGACGCATGCCTGTAATCCCAGCACTTGGGAGGCTGAGGCAGGTTGTTTGCTGTGAGTTTGAGGCCATTCTAGGTTACAAACTGAGTTCAAGGCCAGCCTGAACTGTATAGTGAAACATGGTGTCAAAGAAAAAAAAAAAAGAAAAAAGAAACAAGAAACAAAGTTGCCATATAGGCACTTATACCACTGAGCTAAATCTCCAGCCCCAGCTTGGGAAAGTCTTAAATGTCTTTTATCTACTACTTCTTGAAATTTCATCTGAGAGGCTTGCAAGAAAAGATCTTCTGTTCTCAATTTTTCGTGTATATGTGATGCTTGGAGGAAAAAAATCTTGTGTTCTCAATTTCTTAGCATATGTGTGATAAAATTCTACTACTTAGTTTAAACTTTTATTTATATGACGATTTTGGAACATGTAAATTTGCATCCTCTCCAAACCACATATGATTTTAATCTGTAATGTTTCTGATATCATTAAAGGACAGCAGCAGAATCATTATAGAGGTATTCTGTGTTGTGCTGATGACAGTGATGTTGTGAAATAGGATAGCAATTAGTCACTCAGTCTTTATTTCAGAAACAGAACCAAGAAATGTCTTCTCTTATAATGTTTTTAAATGAAGCATGTAATCTAAGATTTGACTTTTTAAAAATTCTATTGTTTTTTGGAGCAACAAGTGACTCTCACTATTCTATACTGAGATATATTTCACCCTCTTTCTATTTAGCAATGCTATATTAACTGATTTTTAACTATCCATGATGGTTAATTTTGTGCAAGAAAG
The DNA here is from genome assembly GCF_034190915.1 of Cavia porcellus. Classification (NCBI taxonomy): domain Eukaryota; kingdom Metazoa; phylum Chordata; class Mammalia; order Rodentia; family Caviidae; genus Cavia; species Cavia porcellus. The sequence continues at coordinate 48,870,473 of NW_026947492.1, forward strand.
GGACACAAAAACTTGCATCCATAATATCCCATTTCTGCTTAAGTATTTACATGGTTTATTTTTTCCTTAGAGTTTGGGCTGTCCAGCTGAAATCTGTGATTGTAACTTGGTAAACAAAAGTATTTTTATATTACTGAACAACTACTGAGTAAGATTACAGTGTTACAGTAACAGCACTGGGTCACAGAGGAGGCAGCTGGCAAAGAAGACAATCAAGAATCTTTTAAGAACCTTGTGTTTTTTATCTTTTGATAGTTACATATTCTTGGATAAATTATTTAAGCATTCCAAACTTCAATTCCTTTGTTCGTAAAATGTTAAAGTGATAATAGCCTATATCCCATGAAGTTTTTGTGAAGAATCAATAAAATATAAAGCAAGTATTTTTAAAATTCTAGAACCTAGTAAAAGCACTGCATAAATAGCAGCTATATTGATAAGAATTTTGTGGAGACTCTGGAGAACATGGCGGACAGACAACAGCAACTACTGAACGCTCTCTAAAGGCTCGGCTCAGAGGCCAGGAATGATGCGGACTAAGGAGATACGAACCAGTAGAGATATGCTCTGCTGACTCAGGAACAAACTGGGCTGAGAGAATCCAACTTGGAATACAGTCCTGGCGCTAAAATAGGAACAGAAAATCTCGGTGTGGAGGCTCGACTCCGCGCCATTGGAAACCGCGGTTTGGATTTCCCGCCGCGCGGTGGCCGGCTACCTCCACAGCGGCTCAGCAAGGAGAGACGCGACCGCCGAGCTCGGGAGCGGAGTCGGAAACGCGACGGACAGGAAGGAAGGCTGACTGGAGGCGAGGTGAGCGAGGAACTGACTCCCTACTGCAGTCTGACTCCAGCGGAGGATTTTCTGGGCGCGGGCAGTCCTGTAAGAGCAGGGCGCGGCGGCAACTGCAGCCGCACGGTTCCCTCTCAGACGGGATTGGTGAAAGGTGCCTGGCCGGAGGGACGCTGCTCGCGGACCCCCTAGGCTGGCCTAGCCCAGATCCCAGAGCCTGACGGTGGCCCGGAGGAGCGACCGACTTCCGCGTAGGCTGCCTCCTCCGCAACTCCCTGGGGCGCAGCGGTGAGCTGGAACAACTAGCCAGCGCAATTTGATCAAGCTGTGGCTGACAGGCAGGGAAGCCGGGCCTCCTGTGTAAGATTACATTTCATAAGGAACAGAAAATATGGGGAAGGGAAGCAACAAAAAAGGCTCCTCGACCCCCAATCCTGAGAATCAGGCAATAGTGGACACTGTACCAATATACATTAAGCGCCATTTAGAGAGCCTCATAGACCAATTCAGGAATGAAGTTATCAATGACCTGAAGCTAGAAGTATGCAGAATAGTTAGAGAAATGCTAAGCACCACCCAGGAAAAAGCAGATGGTGGAGTGGAAGAACAGAAAAAGAGGGGAGAATTGCTTGATGGAGAAAACAGAGAAAGCATGGAGAATGTGAAGCAGGTGCAAAGGGACTATCAAGAAATCAAGAAGTCTACCCAAGACTGGCATAACAGCTTGAAAGAAACTAAGGACAGACTATCTGAATTGGAGGGCAGACTTGAAACATGGGAGAATGAAATGAAAAACTTCTTAAAAATAACAAAGAAACACACAGCAATAATACAAAGACAAGAAGATGATAAGAGGAGCCATAACTTAAGGATTAAGAACATAAAAGAAGAAGTAGGGACACAAACAAGTGAACTACAAAAGCTACTCACAGAAATAATCCAGGAGAATTTTCCTAATTTAGCAAAAGGTAAAGATACTCAAATGTATGAGGCATACAGGACCCCAGCTACCTACAACCCTAACAGAGAAACACCCAGACATATAATAATAAAAATTCCAGAAATTCAATACAAGAACAGAATATTAAAAGCTGTAAGAGACAAGAAACAGATCACTTACAAGGGAAGACCCATCAAAATTACAGCAGATTTCTCTTCACAAACCATCAAATCACGAAGAGCATGGGGAGAAATAATTCAAGCTTTGAAAGATAATAATCTACAGCCAAGATTGAGATATCCTGCACAACTGTCCCTGGAAATTGATGGAAAAACGAGGTGCTTCCAAGATAAAGAGGAACTGGGGGAATTTGCAACCACCAATTCAACCCTACAGAAAGTATTGCAGGATATTCTAAAAAAAGAAAAATACAAAGAACCCAGAAATAGGGGCGGGGAGGCCACAACGAATAGAGCAGAGAACAAAACGAAGAAGACAAACTGACAGATACTGACAGAAAAAGAGCTCAACAGAAATGAGACAGAGAAGATTGGATGATAGGAACAGCTTTTTTTGGAGAAAATGACATCTTAATAGGTAATGCTGATTTAGTACCATCTTGTTTTGAAGTCTCATCTAGCTTTTGTTCTTCTGTCTCCAATGGTCTAAACAGGTTGTAGCTTATTGGATTTTGTTATGTACGATAGTATAAGAAAAAACCTTTTAAAGACAAGGAGATTATACAGAGACCATTGTTCATTTTCTGTTAGTCGATTCTAAATACTCTATAATGCTGTCATTCTCTTAAATGGATTTACATTGTTTTGATATACTTAATGCTACAGTATATGAAGTTGTACTCAAGGACTTCAGGGAGGGAGTCAATATGGTAACCATTTTTGGGTCAGGATTAGCTGGTGGTGAAACACTATTCTGCTTAAATGGTTATGTTTTGATCTGCCCTGTTTCGCTGTTATGCCCTCTTTTTTTCTCAATCTCCACTCCATTATTTACTTTTTTATTTTTATCCATTTAATTACAGGGAAAAATATAGCAGGATATAATATAGTAACCCACTTTGACTTTCTATTATCTCGATTTGAAGCCCTGTATTACTCTCACCATCTTGTTTTTGACTGAGGTTCCTATATTCTGTTTTGCTGGATAGTATCAGGTTCGAAAGTTTAGGCATCAGCTGAGAAGATAATGAGATTCATTATAACGCCCATTCTCGTTGACTTTTATCTACTTTTGAAGACCTACAATATCTCCAATGTTTTGGTTTTGTCGGTTTTATTCTTTACGGTTTTGTTCAATTGTATTACAACTAATGATATAGGCAATTCTATTAGAAATAGCGGGAGGCATTATGGTAACCATTGTTGATCACCTTGTATTATGTTTTTTATATTATCTATTATGTCCACCCTTTTGACTTGACCGATTCTGTTCTGTTATGTCACATTTGGTTTTACTCTCTTCCAAAAAAGCAACAAGAACTGTGGGAGCAATGAAACCCAAAATGTGTAATAGTCACTGTACAAAAGAGAGGAAAAGAAAGTGCTCTAAACTATATAACTGCATGTATATTTAAAAGTATAAGATAGAAAATGATATCACAGAGTTTTATTGGATCATTGAACAGAACTGTTTGCAGTATCATTGTTGGAATGTCCACTCTACAAGGTTTAATTTTGTGACTTGAACAATTATTTCTAAGATGGCAATATGTAATCCATTAACTAGTGATTTCCTACTGCGCATTTTTTTATTCTGTAAACCTGTATAACTTGTACCCCTTCACTGTTTTTTTTCTTTCTTTTCTTTTCTCCTTAAATAAAAATTAAAAAAAAAAAAGAATTTTGTGGAAAGACCTTTAAAATCTTAGTCTCACTTGTCTATAAAGTAGAGAGAAAACTACGTGTTCTGATTAGAATGAAATTATATATATATATAATTATACTGTATATATTACTCTATAAAATTAAATTGTTTAAAATATATGGTAAAAATGGAATTTCCTCCCAATTTCATCATTTTTCCCTGAGAATTCAGATCAAATATTAAATGAGAAAGGATTCTACAAAAACACTATGTAAATATAGGGTAATCATGTCATTATTACTATATACTACACGAATGTATTTTCATTATTGCTGTTACTTGATATCTTTTCCATGAATATATTTATTCAACTATATTAATTGTATAAGCTAATGGACTTCACTGTGACATTTTCATACACAAATACATCACGGTTTAGTTGTGCTCACCCATCCTATACTCTACTTCCCTCCTCTTTGATGGATATTTTGGTTGGACCAGAAAATGCAAAGAAAATTAGGGGAGTCCTTGTTAAAACTACTGTAGGGAAATATTATATTGCTATCTGTATTCATAAATGGCTTATCAGAACTCCCCATTGACATTAAAATGAGAGCAGTTCTTTTAAAAATTATTTTCATTTCTGGATTATTTGTTTGAGAAACTGAATGGAAAAGAGAAATTACTTGGTATGGATTTTCCACAGTGTTTGAGGGGTAAAGGTAATACTGAGAGAGGACTAAGTGCTGACACAGTCTAGAAAGGTGTGGTGTAAAGAGGCACAATTAGAAAGACAAAGAAGCAAATTTTCTCATACATACGATTTAACTACTAGTAAAAATTTTAATATACTGTTTGGGCAACACATAGAGAAATTAGCCCTTGTGAGGATAATGAAACTTCTTCTACCTGCCTTAACCTCCTTCTACCTCTTGCTTTTTCTGCCTCTTCTCTTTCATTGGATATCTGCTATGTGTTTTTAACTCTGAGTAGCTTCTATAAGTTTCTACCCAGCTGTGTACACACTGGAAACTATGCAAAGGCGAATCTCAGGAACATTTTCTTTTGCAGCTCAGTTCTATGCAGCTGTCTTTGACTTATCCCCTTTACTCAATCCCATACTCATCCTGGACTCATCCTAGCCATTTTATTCTTCTTGAGACAAAATAATTTTTAATATATTGAAACAGCTATTATCATACAAAATGAAACATCTAAGTAAGATTTGATTTTTAAATATTTCTCAGGTGTTTTTCTGAGCAATAAGTGACCCATCTCTGTTCTATACTGAGGCATACTGCACCCACCTTTTATCTACCAGTGCTATATTACCTGATTTTTCCAAGGGAAGAAAAGTCTTTTTGTTTGATCTTATACTTTTATGAGGACTGCTGCCCTGTGTAGAGAATATTATATGTTGTAAAAATTTATTTATTTATTTTTTTATATTGGATAATAAGCCAGTTAGAGTTGGTGTCACTATCCATATTGGAAATGAGAACATTGGGATGGTGGGTAGCAATTTGTCCATGGTCATATTGTTAGAAATTGATAGAATTGGGAATTTAACTTCAACCCATCCATTTTACCACTAAACTATAGAACAGAATGGAACATTTTGATTAGAATAGTAGAGGGAGTTTTCTTTAGGAAGGTGCCCTTAGAATTGGGCTTTGTGTGATGCTTAAGCTTTAGGTTAAAGAGACAAATATTCCAAGTGAGGAAATGTTGAGCAAAGACTCAGAATAATAATAAAAACTGCTTACTCTAAAGGAAGTCTAGATTAGGATTTTCATACATTTTCAAACTCTATAGCAATACAGCTTTGTAGTTATGTTATTGATTTATTATCTTGTTCTAAGTAAGATTTGAGGTAGTAGGCAGATACTTTTATTTCTATCTTACAGACCTTGAAGATGTTAAATGACTTGATCAAGAGCACATAGTAAAATGTAATGAGATGCGAAGAAGAATAAATATGAGTCTGACATTCCATGACTTTTCCTAGAATAAAATGGAAAACACTTTACTAGTAAAGAGATTTAATAGGCAGGGAAGCTGAAAATGGTAAGGTTGAATACATGATTCTAGCAGTCTGATTGAGAGCTTTAACTATAATAATACTGTGGAGTGCAGGTTCTGTTCCTTAGGCAGTTGTGAGCCATGGAATGTTTTACAAGGATATTGTATAATCTGATCTGTCAAGGAAGATTAAACTGGAAGCATCATGCATGACAGACAAGAGACAGAAGACACAGGGACTAGGGAGATCATACAGGCAGTAAGAAATATTAAACCTAGGTTCTTAGTGAACTATGTGTTTTCTTTCTTGCAGATAAAAACTGCACCCAAACTAAGTTATAAAAGATAGGAAAATCCTGATTGTAGGATTATCTAGGAAGCTTGTGAGTAACTCAGAGAGCTGGTGTTTACTTTGGTAATGCTGAAGCTAGTTCCACATTTATATATAATTTACGGTAAGATTTTCCTTTGGAATACTCTAGTTAGGCTTCCAATAATATTATCTAAAACGGTGAGAATACTTTAGCTTTCTACCTAACATCATTCAAATGTAGTGAAATTGAATTACACTCATACCTCACTAGAAAGATGAGAGCTCAAAGGATATCTCACTGAGACAGTACAAAGACATTTAACTGTAAAATTCCACTAATAATAATATCTTTGAAATGTCTTTATGTTTGAGCTCACTCCCCATTTGCAAAGGGACTGATCTAATTCAGGCTTCCACAGAATCTTCCTAAGCACTTCTACTTTGCCTTTGTAACCTATAATTATTACTCTTTCCTGTACCAATGTAGCCTCCCAATCTAATAACCTTTAACAACAGTTAAAAGCTGCCTGTGGATCCCTTGTTTACTTAGCATCATTCTGACTTCTTAGCATAGCCTCTACATTCTACATCAAAATTATATACATGTTATGTAAGTCTTGTTATTTCCTCTGTCTGGAATATTTTTCCTTTGTGTTTGAATCTGAAAATTTTTATGTTAATCTTCTATGATCCTACTTGTCCATTTTACCAATTTTCTAGTGAAATCAAATAGAACCAGTTCTTTCTGTGCTGTCAAGGCCACACTTATAGTGCTCACCATAATGTCATGGCATGAGTTGCTCAGTTGTTCTATCTGTTAGACTGTGTCTTGATATCAATTGTATTTATTCATAGAACTACAATATAGAGATTGTTAGGCAGTAAATATCCAGCAAATATTTATTCAGTGAATGATTGACTAATTTTCTTTTTTTAATTTTAAAAGTTAAAACAATACAGAATTTCAAAATAAAATAATAAGAGACTAACACTGGTTAATGTATTATGTATTATTATCTTCGAAGTAGTTCAGATTATAAGATAAAAGCATGAAAGAATGGTCAAACAATTGAACAACAAAAGCAAAACTGTTCTTTTTGTGAACTAACAGAGATTATTAGTATAATTATTATCTTGTAAATATATACAGATATATAAATATATATAATCTTTTCCATGCTTTCTTGCCTCCTTTCCACTATGCCAGTTGTTCTTCCCTTTTGAGCAGTTTCTTTCCCTATTACTTTCACAATATCTATTATATATTTTGGATCTTATTTATTGTTTCAGTTTTTTTTACACTAGGGAGACAATTCGGTATTAACACACATAGGCTGATTTATTTTTCTTATGAATACAGTCTTAAATTGCATCCCTTATCTATAAAAGCCTCAAGTTTATCTTTCTTTATCTCTGAGTAATACTCCAATGTATAAAAATACCACATCTTTTTTATTCATTATGGGCATTTGGTTTTTTTTCCAAGGTTTGGCTATTACAAATTGTATCTCTATAAACATCGGTGCTCATATATCTCTGTGGTATGATGTTTTCAGTTCTTCTGGGAAAATACCCAGAAGAGGAATAGCTTAGCAAATTGGACCGCCAATCCTAGTTTTTTTTTTTAGGAATTTCCACACTGATTTCCACGATGGTTGTACCAGCCTCCACTCCCACCAGCAATGGAGAAGGGTTCCTTTCTCCCCACAATACCGCCAACATTTGTTATTGGTTGATTTCTTGATGTTAGCCATTCTTTCTGGAGAAAGATGGAATCTCAGTGTTGTTTATACTTGGTATCATGATATCAATATACTTGGTATATGCAAACTATCGATATATCAAGTTACCAAGTATATTTACTCATAGAGTTATAATGTATTTAAGGTTGTTAAATACTCATCAAGGCAGTAAATATTCATCAAATATTTATGCACTTAATGAGTGAGTAATTTTCTTGATGTCAGAATTTGATATACTATTTTGTTACATATAGTTGTATGTATTCTACTATAAACATGGTTTAAAATCTCCTGTTCTACTCATAGAAAAGATTACTAAACCTACCTAGGGATTAATTATATACTCACAGCTCACTCTATAACTTTAAGCACACCAATGGCAGGATATGGGGAAACTATGAACTAATCTGATGCCACGTAGTTCCTCATCTGCTCCTGCAAATAGAAGCTTAGTAGCAGATTGTGCTACTATCAGAGAGGTGACAATTTCTTCATGAATTACTATGTTTGTTACTTAAAAGAAAGTTATTTCATTTTAAAAATATATTGTGAAAATAATTCTAACTGAAAACAACTGAGCAACTCATGCCATGACATTATGGTGAGCACTACAAGTGTGGCCTTGATAGCACAAAAAGAACTGGTTCTATTGTGAAAATAATATATTGTGAAAAATAATTCTCCACTGATGAAAACTGAATTAACAAAATGGAAGATATCATACCAGCAAGAAAAATTCTAAGATATTGTCTTTCAAAGTGTCAATAAAAATGAATACTAAATCCAAAGAAATTAGTATCTTTAGTCACTAGCTAGCCTTACTCCTTAAATAGTGTACACAGTGTAAAATGTATATACATGAGTTCTTAATAAACTGTGATGGTTAGTTTTATGTATGAACTTGGCTAGACTAATCAAAGGATGATTCAGGTCTTGTTCTGAAGGCATTTTAGATTTGAATAAGGTTTATAATTAAATGATTTTAATAAAGTTTATTATTTGATATGTAGATGAGCTCCATTTAATCAGTCCTTAAGAGCAAAAACAGTTTTCCTTAAGAAGGTATGCTGCCTCCAGACTGTAACATCATTCCTGTCTGAATTTCCAACCTGATGGCCTTTTCTACAAATTTCAGATTTTTACCAGCCTTCACAACTGTAAGAACCAATTCCTTAAATTCTATTCATCCACCCACCCATTCATCCTTTGATATACTCTGATATGTTCTCTGGATAACCTGGATAATACAAGTACTAACTATTTTAATAATAGATAACACTTAAATAGCTCTTTTTATATTCCAGGAAGTTGTATAAGCACTTTATATGTATTGACTCATTTAATTCTTTGTCATACAAGACACTGTAACTCTCAATTGACACATGAATGAATGAGAGTAAAGAAAATGAAATGATCTTTCCCAAGGATACACAGCTACTACTTTTCAAAATGATAGATTGTGGATGCAAATTACAAACCGAAACAGAATAACAACAGACCTTCATTAATTTCTTTTGTTTGTGAATTGGAACTAGTATCACTGTACTTATTACTAGCTTAACATTAACACTATTATTAGCAATTAGCATTTATAAAGCATTTTAACTATGTTTCAAGCTCTACATGTGAGGTGTGGTTAAAATATACAGCAAATATTTACATTTAAATATTTATTATAGTAAAGGACACATTGCCATTAAGAGCCTTCAAAATACTCCTGCTTGCTTCCAACATGCTTATCTCGCTTATCTCATTGTTTCTGCCACTTTCTGAGGCAGTTATGTTTATTCTCTTTTACAAATGTCTTTACTAGGTATGGTTAAAAATGCAGTAAATGCTGCTGCTACATACTATCTGAATAAAGACAGGCTTATAAGAACGATTGTGTGTCTTCACCTACCTTATTCACTGGATCTGCCACTATGTGACTTCTAGCTCTTCTCTAAAGTCGAATGACTAAGGAATGTAATCATTTAGAATCAAGTCAGAATATGGAGGCAGCCATGACTGTGGGCCTAAAGACACCCACGAAAAAGAACTTCCAAAACTGCCTCAGAAAGTGGTAAGAATGGTAGGATGAGTGTGTTGAAAGTGAGGGGAAGGATTTTGAGGGAGAAAAAGATATGTCTTTTACTGTACAAAATTTTAAGATTTAAAACTTCACTCCATTTTTTCAACACATCACTTACCCTGTCTCATTTATTTTGTGAAATAATCCTGTGAAATTGAACCTATTATTTATTGTGTTTTGCAGTGTAGTAAATTAAGAATTTAAACTGACTTTTCTCTGTCTTCACAATCTGTATTCTTCATCTGCCTGCCTCTTGGGGTATCATGGAATTCTATGAATTCTGAGAAATTAGATGCTCCAGGGACTATTCCAATACATTTGATCTTCATCTAGTCTTTGCAGGAGTCTTTCTGCCGTTGGAAAGGGTCTTATCAGGCCAGTTAAATATTATCTATTGGGCCAAGGCCCAGGTAAGATATATTTTCTGAGGCAGTTTGAAGTAGATAAAATGGTAGGTTAAATCCAAGCCAACATCTATAAGGAAAAAATGTGAAATCAGAACTCTGGATAATCAGATGCAAATAGTAATACCAGTGAATAATTAATGGGCTTATAAATGAAGAGTTTTTGTTAAGATCTAGATTGAAGTTAGTAGTCATCTGTAATACATTAATACGTGGGAGCTAGATGATTAGAATGTCAGGCTACTTTGAAAGTATAGGACAGAAATAGAGAGGTTAGTATTTTCACTATGGGAATGTCCTCTTTGGGAAGTTGTCTCATAGAATAAAAGGATGTGCTTTCTTAAAATTCTACCCACTTGTGATTCTGAAATACATAGAAAATGTACTGTCATTTTCATCATTTAAAAACCATCAATTATTCCTTTGTTTTTCTCGCAACCTTTCTTACTAAGTATTTATCTGATGTAGGCATCACGGAGAGCTTTTTGAGAGGCACGAGCAGTCCCAATTATGTGCTGTTTTAAACACTAAGTAAGAAAATAGTGTGACACACAGTGAAGTGTTTATCATTATAAGGGTGCTATCTGAAACAAAGTCATTGAGAAGGAACTTTCTGAAAAAAGGGCGATAACAATTTAGCCACAGTTAGTTATAGACCAGATATTCATAACAAACTTTCCAGTAGTACCCATGGTTAACATGTCAGTAAAAACAAAAAAGAGCTCAGAGGATCCAGAGCCAATTCTCTGCTCTTAAAAGTTTGTCAGGATTAAATAAAAGAATACAAATAAAATACAAGCACATTATTTGTCAGTAAATTCCCAATAAATGAAATTATTAAATATTGGGAACAATTGCTGTTGACAGAAGCATACACATACACACACACACCCCAAAAAGACAAAATCACCATAATTTGAGTACATTTTGTGTGAGGTAAACAGTCTGAAGTAAGTATTCCATTACAGGATAAAGAAATAGTTAATTTTCAAAGTAGCTTAAATTATTGTAGATTGGTGTTCATTTCCTTAAAAAGAAATGGATAGATATATTTTCAGAACCCTTCCAGCCAAGATAGTAGTGAAAAATTTATTTTAAAGGATTAAACTTTAAAGGAACTGGGAAACTCAACTTTTAAAAATGACTAACTCCACATGGTTTCAGGTAGAAATGTATTTGGTTCGGGTTAACTTTGTGTTTTAATTTTTTGTTTCAGATTAATTTATAGCACATATATAACACACATACTGATTTGATGGGAAAAACGGAAGCAAGGTCTCTGCTCTCTTTGAAAAAAAAAGACAGGTACATATGCATGTATCCTAGAATCAAATCTGTCTTGGGCTGCTTGGGCTGTTTTAATAACATATCATAGACTGAGTAGTTTAAACAATCAATATTGAATGAATACTGATTTCTTACAGTTCTAAAAGCTGGAAGCTTGGACACAGAGAGCTAAGATTCCTGGTGAATGCCGTATTCCTTGTTTATACATGCCTGTCTTCATTTACCCTCAAAAAATAGGGAAAGGAGAGGGAGAAAACAAGCTTCTTGTATTTTGTTAAAAGAGAATTACTCCTATTCACAAGTTTCCCATTGTCCCCAAACTCCACTTCCTAATACTATCACATTCGGTGTTAAAATATCAGGATACAAGTTATTGGGGAATACAAGCATTCAGTCTACAGCAAAGTCTTGAAGTAGAGGGATGGAAAATTTCATGAGAGAACAGAGCTAGTGTGCTGAATATGAATTATGTAACTGCTGCCAAAGGAAATCCTGGATAAAATGTTACAAACTAGAACTAAATGTTCTTACTCTCTAGAACTTGTAGAACAACACTCAATAGCTTTGGTTTGCAGCATTTTGCTCAAACTGTGGTAAATAACTCCCTATGAAGTAGATATTAGCCATCAGAATTGTCTGGTTCTAAGAAAACAAATGGACATGAAAAACACTTAAGAAATCATGTCTTTACTATTTCTTGTTCTAAGCTTGTTAATTATTTTAATTAGCATATATTTTCAATACATGATAATTCCATTCATCTTGGGAACTGAAATATATACATTTTGCATTTTAATCATTTTTACTTTCTTTTCCACTCAGCTAATCTTTTCTCAGTTCTCTTTATCATCTTCACAAAGTCTCTCCCTGTTTCTTACCACTTACTTGTTATTTGGCTCTTTAAATTACTTATTTACATTTTAGGCTTGTCATATAAGAAGAACCATGGTATATTTAACCTTCTATGTTTGATTTATTTAACTTAGCATTGTGGTCTCCAGCTGCATCATTTTTTTATAAATTACTCATTTATTCTTCTGAGTAGTATTCTATTGTGTACATATACATTTTCTTTATCTGTTTATCTATCAATGAGCCTAGAGGCAGCTTCCAAGATTTAGCTACTATAAGTATATACATGGGTGTGCATGTACACTGAAATGTGATGTCTTTGACTCCTTTGGGAAGATATCTAGAAGGGTAAGAGCTGGGTCAAATGAGATTTCTATTTTTATTTTTTTTTGAGGAATCTCCATCCTAAGTTTTATAGTGATTATACTAGTTTACATTCCCCAAAACAGTGTAAAAGTGTTCATTTTCCCCTGCAACTGCGTCAGCATTTGTTATTTGTTGATTTCTTAATGGTGGCCATTCTCTCTCAGATAGATGTTGTTTTGATTTGCACTTCTCTAGTGGCCAAAGATGCCATTTTTTCATTTACTTATTGACCACTTGTACTGCTTCTAAGTATATTTATTTCAATTGATCATTTTTAAATTGAGTTTTTATTTTGGGCATTTTTTTTAGTTCCTTACATCTTCTAAGTAGTCCTCTGCTCTGTCTAAGGAGTAACTGGCAAAATTATTCTGAAAAGTTCAGAGAATTCAAAGGTCAGTAAAAGATAAAAATTTATTTGATCTGAAGGGAAACCAGAGTATGTCTTTCTGATTTTAACACATTTTTATAGAGTGCTTATGGAGCCTTCTATGTGTGTTATACTAGGAGTACAAACATAAATGAGACTTTAGTGTATGGGTGGAACAAAGTATTTCCACTGAAAGAACATAATCCTTAAAGCCAAGAAAATTGTTATAGGGATTCCACTTATTCTGTTTGTAGCCATGAAACTTTGGATCTGCTCCTCCTAACATGTACATGAAGTTGAAAACATCTGCTTTGATAGCTGTTTTTCAGAAGGAGCAAATAAGTGTAAAGTACCAATTTTTTTTTGAGCTTGCCATATAATATTTGCTCAACAAATGGATGGTATGGAAATGAAAATGCTTCTTTTGAGAAGATCACAGAGCAATGAAATTATGCAAATATGTGGCATATGATGCATTATGATGTCAGAATAGAAACTGAATAAGCCTGATTTGTGGGAAACAGAGGGTTTCTCAGAGCAGATATCTTTAGAAAAACCCTGAAGAATGTAATGGGAGTAAATATAGTGACAGGAATTCCTAACTGAGAAAAGTAGCATTTTCAAAGGCATGGCACTTGAAAGTGAGCATGTGTTTTTTTTTTTTTTCTAGACCTGCAAGTGTCTCTGCTCAGCTAGAATATAAGTGAGACACAGTGCAGGTAAAACAGGAAGATAAACAAGATTACATTTATCAGAATCTTGCATAATTTCTAAAGATGTGGGTTGTAAGAAGACTGAAAGATTTTAAGCACAAATTGAAGCTCATTGTCAATAAGTGGACTCTTGGGAAACTATATCCATGTTGCCTAACATAAAGTAGTTTTCCTTATAAAAAGCCCTGGGGGAAATACTAATCTTGAGAGGAAAAGTTCTGTATCTGAAGCAGGTCTACACTTCTGGGGCCATTGACATCCTCCCTATCATAGAATTCTATAATCTTGGCTTTGCTTTGGTAGGATAGTAATAGCAACAGCCATCAACAATCCTTACAGGTTTTCAGACTGTTGTGTATTTTTGTATCTGAAATACCTTGTAGTTATTTTGTAGGGAGAGATAATAAAGTGAAAGAGCAGGTAAATAGGACACTTTGTTTTATATCCTGTGTTTTTACCCCAGGCCTCAGTTCGATCTACTAAGCAAGATGGTATCATGGAGGCATTTCTTACAACCCAACTAAACCTGTGGCCTACCTAAAAGCATAGATTTCTCTTCAGGACCTTTGTTTTAGACCTTCATTCTCATCTCATAACTTGAAATATTACTATTTTGATGATGAGAAGATGCAGGGTTAGATAAACCTATAGGGAAAACAGCCAAAGTAAAGGAATTGTTTTTCCATTAGGTGGAGAACATCAGGCTTAATCTGGACATCTGTATCTCCTTTTACCCTGACTTCTGCTTTATTTCTGTTGGCTAAGGAGAAGGAAAAGGATATTTTTCTTTAACAGGCAGAGAATACAAGCAGTTTTAAAAACCCATTGGATACACAAAGACACTACAAAACAATAAATCCTTAAAAAAGGGAAATTGTCCAGAGACACTATAAAAAAGGTAATCAACCATTGGGATTCAATAACCCTTAACCTTTAGATTTCACTCTTAGCTATGGCCTGTATGAAGGGAGGTGGGAATGTGTCTGAAGGGAAGTGGGAATGTGTCTGAGGTAGAAAGATTTCTGCCTCATACTCTCTGGCTTCCTGCCACTTAGAGCCAATGAAGTAAAGGTGATATTTTGTTCTGCGTGATGATTACTTGTTGTGCTCCTTAAAACATCTTTTGGAAAAATATAGGCAAAATTGGGGACATTCAAAGGAAGGTGACCAGAATTTTCAACAGAAAAAACCATTTCCAATAGTGCTTGGAAGAAAGTGTATGGAAGACAAAAATTCTATTTTATTTATTTTGCAGTGTCAGGAACACTATTGGAACTTAATAGATGTTATTTAGTGAATGACTAAGCTGATGAATGAATACATATTTAGGGATTTATCATTTACATTGTTAGCAATGCATAAACTAAAATGTAATAACTTTAGACACATTTGAGTTTTCACTTTTATATAAGAGAAGATTCTCAAAAGATAGACTGAAAACAAAACTTGAAATTTTAGAGAGGTTGATATAGACTCAGTTGAAGTAATACTTAATAAACAATTTCATTATTGAGTATCATGAATATTGTCTTCAAAAATGTCAACTAAAAGTCAAGAAGAGGAACTGTAGTGACAATTGTCCCAAGTATACAGAATGTAAGGAGAAGATGTGCATGAGTGCTAACACTGTGCCAGACCTATTAATCCTCTCCTTTAATAGTCACAGACATCCATGAGGTCAAGTGTATCATTATGTCTCTTCTTTCAAATCAGGAATCTAATGAAAGAATTTAAGTAACTTGCCAAATGTCACATAGTTGGTGCTTGAGCCAAGGTTCAGACTAAAGAAATTCTCATTCTGGATCCTGCATTCTAGTAGTAGCAGAACTAAATAACAGCTCTGGACACCTTAGTCCAGCATGCAGGAAGATATACCTTGATTCACTACTCATTTACTGGTTTAATATACATCGGAGAGTGTACCAGATATTGTGCTACATACAGGGAACATGTAAGTGAGTACGAAACAATTCCTACCTTCAAGGTGTTCATCTTCTCAGTAGCTCTGAATTTCTTCAAATATCAGAAATGAGAGAGAAGAAAGCTAACATGGATTTATTAAATATTTCACAATTTCTGACCGGAGATTCAAGGAAAGTAAAATGGACAGTGTATGGAGGGAGAGACCAGAGTTGGAAGATATGCAGGACTCCAAACGGGTAGTGGGATGGAGCAGAGTCACGCAAACAGAAGAACTGGGGACTAGGCAGACCAAGGCTTTCATAGCACCCCCCAAAGCCAAAGTTTTGTATGAGATCTGCATCAGCATCCAGGGAATCCAAGAAAAGTTGTATGAGAAGGTCAGTTGAATTGACCATTGCTGACCCAGTGAAACTAATCACAAAACAAGATGGGGATAGAGCTGTGATAGAATTTCAAGATGCAGATGAGCCAATAGGTTTGAAGCCAGTTTTGCCACATACTAGATGTATGATCCTTATTCTCTATGAACCTCAGCTTTATTATCTGTAAACAGGGAATGTAAAAAATTAACTATCAAATTACCAAAAAAGTATTTGAAAGGATTGAGATTAAATACAGGTAAAACAAAACTCTTTGCCTGAATAAAATAGGTACTCAGTAAATGTTAATTCCCTTCTCCAGTATCCAGTGCTGAGGAGGCAGACCTGATGTGTGAGGTGAGATGGGAAGGTTTCTACAACAGAGCAATTACCCCCCTCCCCAATCCTTCCTGATCCTAGAGGGCTTTTGTCTCTTTTTTACAGGTTCCACAAAAAGCAGTCTTTTGAATGGAATGCAATTGCCTATTGTAAAAGGAATTTTATAGAAATTTTCTTTTAAAGAAAGTATTTCAGTACTGTAACCTGGTATATGGTTATTTATAAATACTAAAAACATAGAGTATATATCCACTTATCTTTAATTCAGTGAAGGTATATTGAAATGCATTGTGCTGAACCCAAATCCTCAGGGGTTTGCATTCTCACAGCAAGTTATACATCCCAAGAAATAATTTAACATTTCAGTTCATTGAATTTTATTCTATTAGAATTCTAGAATTCTAGATCTGTATATATCTGTATCCTAAGTATTTGACACTGCTCTTTATATGTTCCTAAGACTCTATTAATGAATATTTTGTTTTTGTTTTTATGTGTTTTGAAACAGGGTCTTGTTATATAGTTTAGGTTGCTGTTGAGCTTACTATATCGTCCAAACTGGCCTCAAACTTGTGGCAATTCTCCTGTCTCCTTAGTGCTTGGATTACACATATACACTATCATACCAGGCAAGGTCCTATTAATTTAGACAATTTAGATGGCTTTGCATTATCAGGACATTGAATAGTGAAAGATGCAATCCATTGGCAGACTTGAAGTTCTTCTAAAAGAATAACTTTAGAATTTGTTATTGCGTTCTCTGAAAATTAAGCATTTAAAACATCATATGGCATTCTTTAATGTAGAACAGAGGATGCCATATATACTTTATGTACTTAATTATCTACATATGTATAAATATGTGTAAATATCCCTATTTTTGCATGTTTTCTGTGCATATATGATGACCTTTTGTATAAGATTCAATTGTGGTAAATACTGAAAAAGAATTAAATGTTTCTAAACATTAGAAACTTAAGTGCTTGTTACTAGTGTGGCATCTGTGGAGTTAAATAGAAATCCTTTTAACCGTGAGCCTACAAAAGGATATGTTAGAATTTTACTTTACCCTGTGCCTTGGTTACTTTTCTTTCTTTCCTGGGACAAAATACTTTTCACTCCAAATGAAGAAAGGAAAAGTTTATTAGGTTATATTTTGTGGAAGTTTCAGTCCATAATCAGTTGGCTCCAAGGTAGGGTGGCATGCCACAGGAACAATTCTTCAAGGCAGCAACCACCAAAAGCAGCCAGAGCAAAAAGGGGGCACAGCAAACCTCATCTCCTCCCTTATATTGTATGCTGGCCACTCCTCCCCCCAGCAAGGAACACTCACAAAATCTCTGTGCCTTCCTCTTCCACAGGATGAAGATATTTACAAAATAAGGATCATGGCTTCCTGCTAAATCTCTTGGGTTAAACTTCTGAGGTGATATAATGTATCATCCATTACACCATGCATTACACCAGGAAATGCATCTGAAATGTTTGGTGAATATAGTGGATGATTTGTTGAGAAATAAATTGATTTTTTAATATTATTTTAGCTCTTTTTAATTTAATCTAATAGAATTATTTGATTCTGCAATCAATTTCATATAAATGTATGTAATTATTAAAAAAACAAATGATAACTGATGTTTATGGGGGTAAAATTATTCAGTTACAAACTGCTAGTTTCCTATGAAACCATGTGGTTAAGATTTAGAGATCATATGTATTTTGTACCTATTCAACCAATACATGACTTTTCCTGTTTTTCTTTTGTATTTTTTCCCATCAGCACATATATTCCACTATCTTAGCCTCTAATTAACATAAATATAGGATTATTATTTATCCTACCAACACCACTCTTGCTATATATACTATTCCCTGACCAGAATGAGCATCCAACACACGTTTAATGTGAAATATATAGAAAATATATATAAGCCTAAATTAAAAATAAAAGAACATGTCAATTGTTAATAATGCCATTACACAAAGATAAAAGCACTGGATTTTCTGAAGAATATCTGTACCATATATTTCCAGTAAAAATAAATATTTTTGTTAAAATAGTGTACACTGTACAAACTTATTTCGTAGCCTGTTTTTTAACTTAGTAATATATTGTAGTTGTTTCCCATTTTAGGAAATATTCCTTCTCATATAGTCTTTAATGAATTAATGCTAATCAGGATATGTATTGTAGTTTACTTGAAAATTTTCTGTTTTTTATATTTAATTCATAGTCTTTTAGTGTATAAGTAATACTGCTATAACTTATACACAAATTTTATTTTGCTACATATGTAAGTATTTCCTTAGGATGAGTATCAGGGAGTAGAAGTTTTAAATCAACTACCCTTTTATCTTTTGCTTCTCTTAACTCTGCAGATTATACTTCTTTCAAATATCTCTGTAAGAAACGAGCTACAATTTTTTTTGTATTTTTAGTTTCCCGATACTCTTGTTAATCAGTGAGCACTGACTTATAGACAATGCCCAAGTTCTGAGTCAAGTTTTCTTTTCAAATAAAGCTGGAGTACATACAAATCTACTTTTAGCATTTTATTTTTTACTGTAGTAATGATACCACAGCACTGGTCATGGGTTTTCAGGTTTTGTTTTTTTTTTTTTTTTTTACAATACTAGTCATAAAAAAATCAAGAGTTTTCTTGTTTGTGCTTCATAGAAGACTTTCAAAAGCTAAGTCTTTATATCTAAAAATAAATAATAAATGTACCACAAAATTACATAAAGAAAATAAAAACTTTTTAATACAAAAGAAACTAATCAAAATTTAGTTGCAAAATAGGAAACATTTATGTTCATATATTAGCAAATATGTAATATGAATAAAGTTCTAAAGCATTGTTCATATCTTTTACCAAAAGGCTTCTCTCTCTCTCTCTCTCTCTCTCTCTCTCTCTCTCTCTCTTTGTGTGTGTGTGTGTGTGTGTGTGTGTGTGTGTGTGTGTATCAGGAATTGAACTTAGGACCTTGCAGTTGACAGGTGGGCACTTGTACCACTGAGACATATCCCTGGTCCTTTATATCAATTTTGAGACTATATGGGCTCCTGAGAGTATATTAGTGTTTTAATTATTAGAAATACTGTTTCAGTTTAGCTAGTTTTAATTTTACTAGAGTTTACTAGAGTTTACTAGCTAGTTTTAATTTTACTAATATATTATTTTGGGTATTGAAACCCTGGAATTGACTAATACTTTTAAAACACATACACCTTTGTTTTTGTCCCTGTCTGCTAATGAATGATAAGTGTTTCTTCTCTTTACTTGGAGTCTTTCCTGATATGTTCAGCTCCCTACACATCTGCCCCAGTAATTGTCCACTAGCATCTCTTGCAAACTCACTTTTATAAATACATATCAGAATGGCATTGTAAGAATCATACTTAACTCTCCAAATACAGCTGTCTGTCTTCTTAATGTCAAGTTGTGAGAGGTCATAAAAACTGCTCTAGATTTTCATGCTTCAGTTTCTGTCCTGGCTAAATTCCTGCTACCTACTGTGATATCCCAGACACTAAAACTCAATGATAATCTCAGTTGATGAGTGCTTCTTCTCATTGATGGCATAGTTAGGTTTCCTTTCTGGTTCAGTTATAGTCTCAGTTTTCAGTTTATGTCTTTTATGTATTCCTTTTATCTGATACTTTCCTGCTCAAGCCTTAAGTGAAGAGAGTCCCTTAATTAATGGGGATTTACTCTTCCTGTTTTCTTATTTTTTTAAAATTTTATTTTGAAGGTAGTAAAATACAACAGAACAAGATGGAACAAAGCCAATTGAGACAATGCAGTGAATTGGCCCAGAACTTCATAGGAGATTACTGGGATAACAGCAATAGGTACCATAGTATATCTTCTTCACAATAGTTGTTCTTTCAATCAGGTATAGCAAAATCAAATGAAATGCAGAACATTATAGAACTTATCAAAACAGAATATTGAATAGAGCAATACCATTAATCAGAACAAAGCAAAACAGTGATAAAAATATTTGCCTTCAAAGGGATGGTAGAAGTAACTCCCCCTTATTTGCTATATTTCATATAGCCAACCTCCCAAGAGATGCTCAGATCTCTTGTTCCCATTTACTAACGGTGGGGTAGGGTGGTGGATGGGATGTTTAATTCTCAGCCTGCACACCCGTAGGCTCCTATCAGGGAGGTGATCTGGTTTCTTGGTTTCCCAAGCCCCAAATCCCCAAATTTGGGGATGCTGTGGTTCTCCCCCTTGGGGTGGCCGCAGCTTGTCTGAGACAAAGCCATTTACCAGGGAGGCAAGCTGGTTGCTTGGTTTCCCAGCACCCTAAGTTGTTTTCTTATTTTGTATGACAGTATAATTGGAACAGAAGAAATAAGTATGAGTATTGCAAGTTTTATGTGACTTGAAGTTTTAATAATTTGGGAGATTCTCTTTAATATAAAGAATAAAATTACCAATAAAAATCAGGTAAGAAAATGAAATTTTATTTAGAATAATAATGTTTAATAAGTTACAAATTTAAAAATAGAAGACATACCACTAAATTGTGAACATCAAATATGACATCATATTTAATTGTGGTTAAATACATTTACCCCTATGTTTTCATTGTATAATTAATAATGGCTCTTAGCCTAACAGTAATAATTTTTACTGAAGGAGACTAGAAGATATTTAATAATTAAATTTATATTTTCATTGATAAAGATCTACAATTTGTACATATTTTTAGGCAACTATGTGATATTCTGATACATGTATACATTGTACATTGTTCAAATCACAGTAAACTTATCTATTTCCTCAAATATCTATCATTTCTCTGTGGTAAAAAAGAAACATTCATAATCCTTTTTCCTAGCCTTTTGACTTTTTAAGTATCTTATGGTCGCACTATTGAATAGTGTGAAGTCACACCACTGTGTAGCAGTCTGTAGGAATGTCCACTCGTGCCCTCCTTTCCCTCCCCCCACTCTCCTTACCTTCTGCTAAGCACCATTCTACTCTCAATTCCTATTAGTATTCTTAGCTTCTATGTATGATTGTGATCATGTGCTACTTGTCATTTTGTTCTGATTTGTTCTGTTTAATATAATGACCTCCAGTTCCAACCATGTTTTCACAAATGACAGGATTTCTTTCTCTTTATGGCTGAACAGTATTCCAATGTATGTATGCAGCACATTTTCTTTATTCATTCATCGGTTGTTGGACACTTACACTGTTTCCATTTCTTGATTATTATGCATAATGCTCTAGTGAACTGGAAGTGCAGGAGTCACTCTGACAGTTTTCATTTTCTTTGGATATGTACTGGAAGTGAGATGGCTAGATCACATGGTTCTATTTCTAAGTTTTGGAGGAAACTATACTATTTTTCATAATGGCTGTACTATTTACATTCCCACTAACCGTGTTCAAGCCTTCCTTTTTTCCACATCCTCATCAGCGCTTGTTATCCTTTGTCTTTTTTATAATAATCATTCTTACTTCAGTGAAGTAATAGTCTCATTGTGATTTTGAGTTTTATCTGCTGATTAGTGTTTTCAACCATTTTCAAGTGCCTATTGGTCACTTATATGTCTTCTTTTGTAAAATGTCTGTTTAAATCTATTTTCCATGTTCATTGTTATCCAGTTGTTTAAATTAGATCCTTGTCAGCTTTAGTTTTCACATATATTTTCCTATTCTGTAAGTTGTCTTTTCAATTCAAATGCATTTCAATGATTATTTCAATTCAAACACAGAGGTTTTTGTAGTTTAATGTAATCCTAATTATTTACTTGTGCTTTTGTTTCCTGTATTTCTGGGGCTTTACAAAAACAAAACAAAACATCTAAGACAGAAAAACCACAAACCTTTGCTCACGTCATGGTCTTGAAGTATTTCCTCTATGTTTTCTTCGGGTAGTTTCATGTCTTACATCTAAGTTTTTAATCCATAATTGAATTTTGTAATTCTGAAAGCTAGAGGTCTATTTTGAAATAAAGAAATGAAATGCTTCTTGCTTGTTTTCCTCCACATATCTTTGGCTATTTGGAAACTGTTTGGTTTCATAACAACTTTAAGATTTTCTTTAGAATTTCTTGGGTATTTTGAGAAGAACTGCAGAAAATCTAGATTGCTTTGGGTAACATAGACATTTTAATTATTCCGATGCTTTCAATTCGTGAGTACCGGAAAGATATTTCAATCTTTTCTCTGACATAGTTCATCAAATTTTATTTTTTTATTATTGATATATTTGAAAAGTTTCTTCTGGCCTCACCAGCCGTTCTTTATCACTGGATATAATAAAAAATTTAGACAACAAATTTGAAAACTCGTGTCAAGGTTTTCATGTAAGAACTTTTAGAGACATACTTAAAATTTACTATAATTGTATAGTTATAAATAGGAAATCTGGTTGAGTCTATTTCATTAGATTCCTATAAAAAAGAACAAATATACTTACTGCATTATTAAATATAATTTCAACAAGTGAGAACGTCCATTATGAATAGGTATTAATTAAAATTGAATAACATTGTCTTTTAATTTAGAGAATTCCATAGACTAATTTCTGACTCTATATATTCAGAAATTCTTTCTACAACACTTCCTATTGCAAGCACCACAGGACATGATAATATTGCAGTACCATCTCTAGTTCTATCACACTGAGTGTTAAGAATGTACTGAGACCACTTGTGCACTGAGTAGGCCGAAAGCCTAACTATTATAGCAAGTAGGTGTGAACTTCATGAATAAATTCAGTGAAATAAAGACTAAATATATTTTCCCAACTCAATATAATCTTTTTGTCACTTTGTCTTTGGTCACTCTAATGACACCCTACACAAGAAAAATATACTGACAGAAGAATTAGAACCAAAATATCAATGAATTTAAACATTTACAGTTAAAATACATAATTTTCTTTAGATCTTGGAAAAAATGTATGATTATTTTAGGGCTCTCTCAGGATTTTAAAGAATATTTTTGAGATAGAGGTTCTGAAGCTTAACATTTACCAACTTCACAAATTGTACCTTAGATTACTGCTATTAGCACACTGAATTGTAGTTAGCTATTTACTTTCTCTGCCATTAAATTTTAAACTCCACAAATTGTTCCCCTTGGTATTTTCAAGAGTTTTAAAAAGGAGTATGAGAGTAAGAGGAGCTAAAAAATTTATGAGATTAGTGTTAATGGGTAATATTGTTGGAAGAAAAGGTTGAAGTCAGTATGTAACTCTCTCAAAAACTGTAGTGAATTGAAACCATTTATCTCATGATAAGGGAATGAATAATTTTTAAAGGAGCAAGTCCCTCATTATTTTATTAAAAGTGGATTAACTGAGTACAAATTCTGAAGCAAGCATATTACTATGATAATTCGCTAAACAGAATAAATATGTACATTGTAAGTATTAATTATATTAAACTACATAGTGATGATAACAGAGAAGCCAGAAAATAAATGTCTGATAAGTAAGTGAACAAATTTGATATATAGTTAATCTTTGATGCTCTTGATTTATTTGGTTTGTAGATTATTAATTATGGATTTCAAGAATAATTCATTTATGATATGTTTGTTCAGAGGGCCCTGCTTTTAAAACTGTCAAAGGTATAATATGATAATATTTCTTGTTGTATGATAATTTTCTTACTCCTTCTCACTGACGTGTGTAAGATCACTCCCTCCTTTTGAGCCCCTGTATAAATTTTAACCACAGTCTTTTGACACTTTGCTATATTTTTAAATTTAAAATCATAAAATTTCTTCCCTAAAGGAGAATTTGAGTTCTTTTAGATTGGGGCATTCTCTACCCTACTTCTCTCTCCCTCTTTCACCCATCCTTCTCCCCTCTCTCCTCTCCTGTTTCCCCCGTCTCCCTGCCTCATTGACTGATTTTCCCATCTCATCAGTTAGTAGATTGACTGCAGCCCTAGAGATTGAACCCAGGGTTTTGACACTGAGCAACAGCCATTCCTAAAAATTTTAAATTTTAAAGCATTGCTAAATTACTAATTGCCCAGGTTGGTCTTGATCTTGCAGTCCTCCTGCCTTAGGACCCCTTACTTTTTTTCACATCTTGATATCTTTGTTGCCCAGCATTTTGCCTGAAATGTAAGAGGTTTCATCTCCCTAAGGAATATGGCCCTGCCAGAAGGAAATGTACAGGCCCATCTAAAAAGTAAATTAATTTTTTGCTTTGATTCCTGGTCCACTCACTACAGATTTCATCTTAATTAATGGATGTTCTTACTATGACATAGACATGGTGTCTTTAAATATTTGATAGATAAAATGAGCTCAGTCTAGCATTGATTCTGCTTTTGGTGATGCCACTATATTCTTTCAGGCCTTTAGCCCATGCTCTTTTATTCTTTGCAGTTTTACTACTTTTTCTTACCTGTTAATTCATAATTATTTTATTGGGTATTTATATTTATATCATTTGATAATATATTTTATATAAATAATATTACAAGCCTTATATAGCATATATATGAACCAGTTAGATTTTAAACTTATATTAAAGGTGTTAATCTTGCATGACAGTTTAATACATATAAATATACGTACATATATATATATAAATATACACGTGTGTATATATGCACATAAATATACACATATAGTATATAAGTGTAATAAGCTAAAATAGTGATTACTTGCACTGTTTCTTTTTTCTTTTGTCTTTTTCCTTTTTATCTGTTCTGGGGTTCGAACTCACAACTGCTTGCTTGCAAGGCAGGCACTTATGCCACTGAGCTAAATCCCCAGTCCCCATTTGCATTGTTTCTTAAAAGTACGTCTGCTATCATGGGAAACTATTTCTCAGCATTAGTGTACTATCTAATTAATGTGCAGTTGTAATTAAGTTCTTAGTGTCATAGCCCATGATCATCACCTATAATAAATATGGTCCCAAATGAATACCAGGAAACACCCCGCAATAAAGAAAAAAAAAAAAAAACAAAAAAACCTTAAGAGCATTTTTCAGACCCCAGCCATAGATAATACATAGTTTAATCCCTATTTAATGAAATAATTTTAAAAGTGTATTTACTGTGGCCATACTTTCTTTTTATAGTTTATTTTATTTATTTGTTTTTTGTTTATTGGTACAATTAAGTTTATTGGTACAATTTAGATATGCATAATGGTCACATTCATTATATGGAATTTGTACCTGTATATGATGTATCTTGGTTCCCCCTTTTTCCCTCCATGGCTCACCCCTCTGTTCAACCTTTCTTTCCCTCATTATTTACAAAACTTTGTTTCCATTGCATTCTTTAACCTTTTTCCCCTTCCTCCTCCCCCAATTCCCCTTTCCCTTGAACGATTACTTCCTGTTTCACAATACCTGTTACGTGTTTTGATACTCATTTACAATTTCAGTTTCTCACACCAGAGAGACAAAGCAATATTTCCAAATATGTGTCCAATGTATTTCGCTTACGAGTATGATCTTAAAGTCCATCCATTTAGCTATAAATACCTTGTTTATCTTTCTTTATAATTGAGTGTACTCCACTGTAAAAAAAAAAAACCCACATCTTTGTTTTATCCATTCCTCAGTTGATAGGCATTTGGGTTGTTTCCAAGATTTAGCTATTACAAACTGTGCTGGTATAGACATGAGTGCACATATATTGTTGTGGTATGATGTTGTTGTAGATACCTAGAAGTTGGATCAAATGGGACCTCTACTCCTAGTTTTTTGAATAATCTCCACACCAATTTCCATAGTGGTTGTACTAGTCTACACTCCTATGAACAGTGAAGAAGGGTTCCTTTTTCTCCATGGCCCCACTAGCATTTGTTACTTGTTGATTTGTTGATAGTAGCCGTCCTTTCTGGAGTGAGATGGAATCTCAGCATTGTTTTAATTTGCATCTCTCCAATGATCAGTGACGCTGAATATTTTTCAATGTATTTATTTGTCATTTGTACTTCTTCTGAGTGTCCATTGATTTCAGATGCCCTTTTTTGGATTGGGTCTTTAAATGTGAGGGGGTCTGATTTTTTAAAATCTTTGTATGTTCTACGTATTAGTTCTTTGTATTAAGAACAACTGTCTAAGATAGTTTCCCAAGTTTAAAATACTTGGATGAGTTAAAGATTTGTCCCAAGTTAAGAGAAAATATCAGAGATTCCTGCCTTGTCAGCTGTGTCTTGTGGATGTAAGTCAGAATTCTAGAACAGCTAAAATTACAATTTCAGTATATTGAACACAGAGTCTGGGTTAGAAGAGTAGGGAAGGTAGCAATACAGGTAAAAAGAAAGAGAAAAATTGCTAGCAAAAGTGATCTGTGAAGATCAGTATTCCATAAAAAGCAGGCAACATAGAGCGAAGTTGCTAAGTGCAAACAGAGAAAGACATAAAGTGTTACAAATGTAGAAAGTGAAGTATAAATTAATTATGAAATTCAGAGTATAGAGTTGTATCTTTTATACTATACTTATGGCATCAAGGGGGACTTCATTCATTACATAGTTCAGTAACCATAGTTCAGTGGTGCATACCTGTAATCTCAGCCTTTTGGAAACTGTAGGCAGGAGGTTTGTAAATTCAAACCCAGTTTGGACAACTTAGTGATTTAGCAAGACTCCCTCTAAAAATATATATGTAATATATATATGATATATGTGCATAAAAGGATAAAGGTCTGATATAAAGCTCATTGAGAGGCCCTTGGTTTAGTCTTAGTACTAAAAATATCTGTCACTGAATCATATCAAGAACGTAAGCCCCTTGCAACTTTGAAATAGTATCAACACAGCAAGGGCAGCCACATAAAAACATGAACATGCTCATATCAGAATTAAATGAGGTTATGAGTATGGTACTACCTAAGAATGCTAAGACTGTGTTCCTATGGTTATAAAATAGCATAGAACCACTCATTTTATCCATCTCATAAAATGCTGAGAGTCAAAGTCCTTGGAAAAGCAAAATTTGCTACACAGATATGAGAGATGATGACTGTGCAGCTGGTCTACATTTCTAGGTAGGGATGACAAGGAAGTGCATTGACAGTAATATATTGAAGGTTGGCATTTGAGATCAGGGAGCTGAAATAAATAAAGCCCTAAGCTTTATTGGGGTGGCAAGTTACAGAAAATGATGAATGTTGTCAAGACAATTAGATTTGGAGGAAGACCAAAGCAATGATTGGAAAATGTAGGTTTGAATTGCTGAGACATTGAAATAGAAGGTCCAACAGAAATATCTA
Source organism: Cavia porcellus (assembly GCF_034190915.1). NCBI lineage: Eukaryota > Metazoa > Chordata > Mammalia > Rodentia > Caviidae > Cavia > Cavia porcellus. The sequence continues at coordinate 48,898,014 of NW_026947492.1, forward strand.
TTATAATATATAGTCCTCTGATTTAGTAAGATGATGAGCTAGTCTATATTAATGTTCACATTTAGTATGTCAAGCAAAGCCTTCCTTGGATACTTCTTATCTTTGTACTAAGGGCAGCCTCTGGGTATGAATAGGGAAATGGTCATTCCTCTGAGAAATTTGAAAAGCTCTCTGTCACCTATAGCTGGGTTTTAAAAATTACTAACAATAAGAAAACTGAAAATGTAAAGCATATTTAGTGATAAATCCTTGGGCAAAATATGGAGTGAAGAGTTTGTAGGATGTGATGGGTTTAGCAATTGCAGTTTTGGATAGAATGACCAAGAAAGTCTGTGATAAAACTATATCTGAGTAAAGACCTCAGGGATATTCATATGATCTATGAGTCAACCATGCTTTGCTCCTTCCCTGGTAACTGCACTGATTCCAAACTTAGGAGGAGGAGGTCAGTGAATGCAAAAGCAGTAATTATCATATAGGCACATAGTTATATATATATATATATATATATATATATATATATATTCCTTCATTATTTCTTTTTCTAATATTTCCCCAATGGTATAGACAAAAACCATACACTTACATTATATCCAAGATATGTAGACTAAACTTGCACACAAATGTGTGATGTGTGATGTTATAAGTGAAGATATAAGAAAGTCTAGATAAATCTTTATTTGACTTGAGCATTCAGCATATAACATATGTTTTGCTCTTACTGTAATTCTCATGATAAAAGTGAAATCCATAATGCCATCCCATTTATATGTGTTTAGAAGAAGTTCTGGAGTGCTGCTTTAGTAGGTTTTCATGCAAAGATAGTGATGCATTTAAATTATGCAAAAAGCCTAATTACTATATAATGATGATTGGATGAGTAGATAAAGATTGTTATTTTCCACTATTATTATCTTCAAGTTGGATATAGACTCATGATCTCATTATTATTCCTTTTATGCCTAGCATTCCATTTTTGAAAGGACACACAACAAATAAAAATTTGTCTCTTCAAATATTTGTACCTTGATTTTTTTTAGGTAACATGGATTTTTCAGAAAAATTTAAAAATTTTAATTTTGGGATAAATGTGTTAAAAAAACTATACATGTAAAAACATATTTTTATATAACTAGAATTATTAAACTATAGTATAATTATTCAACTGTTATGCAGTTATATAATTATTATCAAATATTAACAACTCCACTTGAAGAATATAAATTTAGTTACTGAGATTGAATCTTAATTATTCTCAACAGTATTTGTTTTTTATCTGGACTATATATTTGTGAGTGGGAGAGAGAAATGAGATAGGGTAGGAGGGGGAGGAAAAAGGGGAGAGAGAGAGAGACGGAAGAGAGAGAGAGAGAGTAAAACGTGAGGAAATCTACATGAAGAATATATGAGAATTCCTTGAATTATTAACTATGTACTTTCAGCAATCTAAAAGTTTAAAAAATGACTTTTATTTTTCTCTTTTATGTATAGGTAAAGAGTGTTATATGGTTAGATATAAAACATACTCCCAAAATCTCATGTATTCAGTGGTGGGGAGTTTTGAAGGTGACTGGATCCTATGGGGTCACTATACCCATCAGTGTCAGAGGACTTCTTGAACTGCTTTGTAAAGTGACAAAAATGATGGGGACAGTATGATCACAGACAGGAAAGTATTTTGAGGGGAATTAATGGCAATGTGTCTTTCACTGTAATAAATTCCTAAGGTATATCTTGACCACACCTCCTACTTCATGGACATCAATGATAAAAGCAAGGAGACTCATTCAGAGTCCACTGCACAGTCCAGACTGGAAATAATGGTGGGTCAGACCAGGATGGCAACAATAGAAGTGGTGACAGCGGTTAGGTTTCTCAATGTGTTTCACAGGTAAAGCCAAAATATGAATCCTTGGCTCTGGCACATGAAAAACAGTGAGAAATGAGTAATATCTTCAAAGATTTTCATGATGAGCCATGGAAATACTAAATGGACATTAATTAAAGCAGAAGAGATGTAAGCAGAGCAAGTACGGAGATGGGAAAAATTGGCAGTCATGTTTTCATAAAATGAACTTGTAATTTATATTAGGTTTCCACATGGAGATTCTAAAATATAGTTGGATTTAGCCAGTAAAATTACTGTTCAAGGATAATATTAAGTATCTGAAGCCACTTTAATTTTCTTCTTGATGGCCTGTTTTCATCTCCAGAATTATGAATCTTGTCAATACTTTCACTATAATGAATGTATGAAAAAACTGAGTGAATTTATTAATTTATCTTTGAAATTAATTAGCAGAAGTAAACATTTGAAGCATAAAATCATATAACTCTTAGCCCTCAAGCCCATCTATATATTATGCTGTTCATTTTTCTAGATAAATTGCAGAAGTGAATGCTTGGATCTTTTACTGAAGGTCCCTAGTGAGAGATAAAAAAGTTGTCTCCTGATCGACATTTGGATCAACATAAGAGTTACAACTCATCATATTCTAAAGCAATGCCACTACTATAATAAAGGGTTTAATTTTCAGAAGCTGTTGATTCATATGACTTATTTGATAGCTTCCATACATAAATAGTTCAACAGAGACTCCAGGCACATATGCATACATTTCTCAATGTTGGCATACATAGTAATTTAGCTGAAGCTGTCTCTTTAATGTGGCGTCCAAGCAGTTTTCACTTTAGTATAATTAATAGATATTTATCTTTCTTGCCAGAGACAAGGGTATCAATAGCTATCTGATTGTGATTATCACTTCTTTCCTGTGGTTCTTGTCACAAATTTATTACACTACTTCATTATTGTTGCCCATTTATTTTACAGATAAATTCAGTGACACATAAAAATTTTTTAAGCACAGATGTTGAGTTCCATATCATTGCACCAATGCATAAACACTTTCCTACCATTAGTAGGCGGATATTTCATTGGAGCAGTTAGTGATGCTTGAAATATAAATGATATATGCATAATACTTCGCTTTTCCTTTCCATCTACACATTTTCCCCACTAGTTGATGATGACTAAACAGCACCCAGGAGCACTGAAGTACATCTACCTAACCTCTAAATGATTTATAAGTAAAAGGTGACATTTGAGGAACATTATTAGCTCTCTAAAGAAGGACCACAATGTGGAAGTTTTGGGTGGACATCCATACTGGACTAGAGAAGAATGAGTTTTTAGCAAAACATCTAGATTTCTAACTATATAAAGCTGGAAATCGCTTCAGAAAATGTGTGTGGGATGTTCATGCTTTAGGGACACTCACTATGTAGCAGATATTCCGTAATCTATGTTATGTATATTATTTCACTGAAACTTCATAGCAATTCTGGGAAGGCAATAATATCTTTGTTTTTCAAGATAAGACCACTAAGGCTATAAAATGGTTAAGCTATTGGTGTAAGCATCATCATAAGAAAGTGGGAGATTCGATGTTCATGTTGTTTGTTTTCCATGTCACTTAGCCTCTCATTTTTCTCATTTTGTACATGCAGAAAATGCTTAAGAGATGTTTATTGAGTTATTCAAGTTTATGCAAATGGTTTATGTTTAAGCTGGGATTAAAATACCTGATCGCTCCAGGGTGTCTATCATCTACCTTAGTCCTCTCTGTTGGAAAAGTCTGTAATTCACAATACTTAAGTTTGACCTTATTGAGAAACTATAGAACATTTCACAACTTGATTTTTCTCTTGAAATAATTGGCTCTGGACTTCAAAAAAGAAGTAAATGAAATTATTGAACAATTTAACTGTTTAATATAGCTTTTACCTCTCTTTTTACAAACATTTTTATTTTAGTATGTATGTGTAGTACATAACGATTGCATTCACTTTGGGGAGTTGGTATATGTACATAACACACTTCAATACTTTTTATGTTCCGTCCCCCTTCCCTTCCTTCCACCTGTCTCTATGTTTGATCTCCTTTCCATGTGAAAAAGATCTATCTCCTTGTTTTCTATTACCTCTTTTATTCTGTTCTTTGATTGATTTATATTTTGGGGTTCTCACAGAAAAGAAATCATGTGACATTTAAGCTTATGTGTCTGATTTATGCATTTTATTCATTTAGTCATGTGGTTCTTTTCTGTTTGACTCTGGAATGAGACTTGTCTTTTGTTGAGCAAACTTTCATTGAGCCCTTTTGATAGAAACCTGAGAGTTGAACAGTTGCTTAACCAACAATATAGTTACATGAAAGAAAAAATCATTAGGAATTTGTGAGCCTAGTAAAATTTTTGGTGAAATATTTCCAACTTTAAGTAGCTAATTTATTCATTAAATCCAGAATCATCTAATTTTGAATACATTGCAGATACTATATAGGTATAGGGATATAAAATTGAGTGCAATAGAATCCCTGAATTTAAGGATCTCTGTATTTAATTATAATGGAAAGCATATACAAGTAAATATGAAATTGCAGTTTGAAATACTATTCCAGATAAAATATCAAGTTAGTATCAACTCCAAATAAAAACCAAAAATTTAATAAAGAATTATAAAAATATCTGTGGGTATCCAGAGGGTTATTTGAACTGTTGGTGGTGATAGCCCAAGTTAGGTATTGCCAATAAGGCTGTGAGGGGTTAAATTAGGAAATGGGCATAGTTTGATTTCTACTTTTGATTTTTTTCTGCCATTGCCTTAAGATACCCAATTGATTGACTTGGCAATTGGTAGCTATACCTCAGACTTCTGGTACCACATCTATGCTGAACGGCTTGTTTAGTCTTGGCTAGTGCTTAGATACTCATAGTAGGAATATAATATCATAATGAGATTTAGGCCTATCATCACTTCAAAAGAAAAAAGACAACAAATACAAATACAAATCACAGATGCCATGTAAATCTGGACACAAATTTCAAATCAATATAAACATTCAAATATAAAGAATCAGGTAAGATATTAGAGTTATAAGTAAAGGAACTAATCATAAAAGAGCCAATTTATTGTAAATAAAATAGTTTAAATTAACACAATAAGTGGGACAAATATATCTGAAAAATGGATTAGGTCACCAAAAGTAGAGGAATTTTTCCAGAAGGAAGAAGGAAAAGTAAATATGTTTATAACACACATAATACATACACACAAAAGAGATGGATGCAGAAATTGAATGTCAGCATATAGATAATAAGAGTTCCTTAAAAGTAAAAGCATATACTGATTTTGATAAAGTGATGGAGGTAGATTCCACAGATGGAAAGGTTAAGAAACATGACCAACCTATATAAGAATAGAGAAAGCAGAATATCACACTAAAAATAAAGATGTGCCAAGGCACATCAATACATGCCTTTTTGTAAAATAAAAGATAAGTCACTACAAAAGGCGAATGGGTGGAGAGCACGATGGGTTATGTTATGTTGGACAGTCAGAATCAGGTCTGTGGGGACTGTCTTTTAAAACATGTCCTCTGTTGAATAGCTGAGTTTGCAGTTTTGTTTCTAAGATATAAATTAAAAGGCAGAGGCTATGGGAAATTATCTGATTCTAGATATGATGATGGAAGAGGGTCACCAGGAATGAGGTGAATCAATGCCCCAGTTTCCCTATAATGACTGGTGCATGGAGAAGGTAAATGTCTGACCTAAGAAGCAGATAACTGGATAGGCACATCTACAGCAGAACGAAAAACCATCAAGGAGTGGAGGGCTGACTGCAGGACAAGTAGATGAATGTGTGTATCTCAGCAAGGACTCTTCTGTGTCCTTGCAGATGAATGAGCTCATGCAGAGAATTCTCTTTGCAGGGATCTGGCCTGATATTCGGGTCTATAAATGTACATGCTTGCCTCATTATCTTTTGGATAGTTTAATAATATAGTTTTTCAGATCATTTTATTTATTAGTTTTTATTTAAAGTACAGAATGTTTACATTCCTTGTGGAGAGTTGTTAAATGTACATAATATATCTTCATTTTTTTAAATTCTCTTTTCCCTCCCTTCCTTCTCTGTCTCTGTCTCTTGGTTCCTTTCCACTTTAAGATTTATCTTCCTACTTCCTATTATCAATCATCTATTTTGCTCTTTATTTGTGTTTTGGGTTTCTCATATAAGAGAAATCATGTGATATTTAAGGCTGTGTGCCTGGTTCATTTCAATTAACAGGGTTTCAAGGTGCATCCATTTTGCTACAAATGACTCAAGTTTATCTATATTTGTGACACAGAAGTACTCTTAAATACTACATTTTCTTTATCCATTTTTCTACTGATAGATATAGCTTCAATAAATAGTTTTTTGCATACTGAGGTTTTAATATAGGACCTTCACAATGAACTGTATCTCCAGTCCCTTTAAATTGTTTTTTGTTTTGTTTTGCTTTGAGACTGAGTTTCACAGGTCTTTACATTTGCCAGCTTGAGCTCAAACTTGTGATCCTACTGCTTCACCCTCCCAGAGAGGTGAGATTACAGCTGTACCCCACGATGCCTTATCTAAATACTTTTATGTTGAATATTGACCATTTGTCTGCATACAGTTAAATCTCAAAAACACTGAACCTGAAGAAAATGAATAAAAGTCTGTGTATTTAGTTAAAAAACATATAAAAGTTATATCAGCCCAAGTATGATATGCCTGCCTGTAATCTCAGCCCTCTAAAGGCTGAGGCAGGAGGATCACTGCGAGTTCAAGGCCAGCCTGAGCTACATAGTGAGTTCAAGGGCAGCCTGGACTATATAGTGAGACTGTCTCAAAAGAATAACAACAACAAAAAGCAGAAGTTACAAAGATAAAAATCAAATCAAACCTATAAGAATAAGAAATAAATTAATATCAGACCTGTCGATAGCATTGGAAAGATGATGGTTTTACACTTTGTAATTTTGAAGGACAAAGACTATGAGTAGAGAATAAAGAAATAAGGCATTTGACTGCCATCTATTTCTATTCATGTTACAAGGCTTGGGAGGGGGTTGTACAGGGAGGTGGCATTCTCTTTTCATAAAGCAGATAGCCTAGCCTCGTACCCATATAAACATTCTGATTACAGACCTTCTGATAAATAGACATAAATGATACTTAAACTAAGATAAATATTTATGTGTAGAATATTCTTTGCAGGATATATCTGATTTAAGATGGTACATGTAAACAAACATATTCCTTGGATTTATGACACATGACTGTATAGGAAATATTAAGAAGATTATACAACTATCTAGTGCACAAAACAGAGGTTTTGTAGCCTAAACATGTAAAAGATAACTTACACACAATAGTTAAGAGATGCCCATCTATTAATCTAGCCACACTGAATATCAGTGGAAGAAGAATAATTTATAGAGCCATGTTAGATGTCCCAGATCTCTGAGTCACTTGTGCCTCTTGATTTCTTCCACACGATATTATTAATGAAGTTTGATATTGGATAATACCTTAGAGTCGTGTGAATCTGATTTGGCAGTCTGATTCTTTATTAGCACATAATTTAGAATTTTATGTCCAGCCATCTTAAGAAAAGTCCTTAATGTGATAAAGTCTGATTTACACACACACACACACACACACACACACACACACACACACACACACGCACAAACTAATATAGTTGAAAAAATATTGGAATCATTCTTCATAAAATTAAAATTGAGAAATGAGACAAGGCTGACCACTACCACTAGTTCTGGTTGACAATATTTAGGATGTCCAGGTAATATAAAATAACAAAAAGAAATGAAAGGCTTAACAATTAGAAAAGAGGCAATCACACCAGTGTTCTTCATAGGTGGTATGATTGTCTACTATTAGTCTCCCCCCAAGATTGATAAAAAGTTAATAGAAATAATGGAGCTTTGTATTTAGATGGCTGGGTATAAAATAATTAAAGAAAAATAAATTTCTCATGTAAATATTAATAACAAATAATTAGAAAAATAATGTCAAAAGGCAACATTTATTATAGCATTGCCAAGTCAAGTATCCAGTATAGTAACAAATGTATCAGAAATAATGCAAAAATAAACATCTTATAAGAAACATTAATGAAATCTAAAAATAAAATGATATTCATGAGCATGAAATTTAACATAAAAATGTTAATTTCTTTTGCAATTGATCTACATATAAAATAACAATTATAAAAAATCTCAACAGGATTTTCTTTGAAACTTATAACCTGATTAAAAAATTGGATACTACTATAGGTGTAAAGAACAGTGTAGATACTTACAAAGAATTTTGAAGAGAGGTGACATGACATGGCATCAAGAGTGTTATAAAGTTATAGTAATTGAGACAGTATGTTACTTTCCCTGGCATTTACAAATTGCTCAATATGAAAGATAACCTAAAATTAGACTTACATATGTGAAAATTTGATATATAAAAGATATAGTCTCATAGATGAATGGAGAAAAGAGAAAGCTAGTCAATAAAGAAAAATCAAGTTAGATGCTCAACTTCCATCAAGTGAAAAATCAATTTCAGATAAATAAAGGATTTAAATATTAGAATGTCTAAATACCTTACTAGAAAACATATTTGAATATTATTCTAATATTGAAGGTAGAAAATGATTTTTTAAAACAAAACAAACAACCAAAAACTAAATTAACCACAATCAAAAGGTGATAATGTGACTTTAAAACAAACGTGATTTTTTCAGGGCCCAGTAGAATTTGGAAATTTAATCTACATGTTGCCTTGTAGATACAGGCTTTCCACTGGGGCCTGACTCAGGCTCAGTATGGACAGCCTGGAATTACAGCACAGAGATAGCTTCATTGTTCTGTGCTTCTACCCTGTCTGCATTAGCTGAACCATCACCCAGCCTTGATAACCAGAAGCTTAGACATGTAGTATTACATTTTAACAAATTTTTTTCTTACTTTTAGTTTTTAGTTTGTTTCTTTGTTTTGAGGCAAGTCTTGCTCTATGATTCAGGCTGGCGTTGAACTCACTATATAGCCCAGGATAGTTTTGAACTTGCAGTAATACTCCCGCCTCAGCCTCCCAAATTCTGGGATTACAGGCATGCACCACCTTGCCTGGAAGTACTATATACTTTAGCTGTATGGAGACCACTCTTGTTTCAGGATTTTCTTTAGCCTCAGTCTTTTGACTTAAATATTATCCTGCAATTGATCTTGGACAATCAAATATTTTGTTTAATTTTATATTGTATAAAGAGTTCATGGCATTATTTCTTTCTAATTTGAAATTTTTAATCTGACACACACACACACACATATAGTAATCTATGAGATTATTACTCTTAGCAGGTTAATTAAGAGTTGATGACCTACTTAACATCATTCTCACACACTCTTAATAGCAAAAGTTTTTCTAGGACTGAATGTGGATTATGGCTCTTCAAGTACCACTTCCTCTAAGAAACTGCATCTCTTCATACAGTAAGCCATGGTCTTCATGTGTAATATTTGGAGACAAATATTTTACACTGTTAGTCCATTTCACCTGCTGAAAAAAGAAAAAAAATTTTGTTAATGGGCATTGAACTTACGACCTTATACTTACCAGGCAAGCCCTTGAGCCACTGGCTCAGAAAGGAAATCCCTGGCTCAGAAAGGAAAATCTTTACAGGCTAGGATCATGTTTATTCATTCATTCAATCATGCATACATTCATTTATTTACTCACTAATTCTTTGAGTGCTTTGTGAACACCTAATGTTCACTAATGTAATATATATGTATATATATACACAGTGTTTTAGGTCTCAGATTTTAAAAAGTGACTAGAATATGAATCACACTGTCAAGGACCTCAGACTTTATGAGGGAGACAGAAATTAAAGTAGTAACGATTCATATCCATTCCTATTATTTATATTTTAATTACTTTGATGTTAGCTCAGGTTCTTTATTGTTTTTTGTACAAAATGCTTTGGTTAAAGCATCTTGTTCATTTCTCCAAATAATAACAGACAATTTATTTAATTTTCCCTCCTCATTGTTTTAAAATTAAATTTAAAATATGAAAATTCAATCTAGCATCTTTTCTGCTTTGGAAGCAATAGGTTTTCTATAATTTATTCAAACTCAGTCTTTCTGGAGTTGACACCACTTAATCATTGACATCTATATAGGTGCTGGACAGTATCATTTTTTCAGAAGTGTTGCTATGAACACATGGTCATGTCTTGCACTAGCTTCTGCAGGCAAAGTGTCTCTGAATATAGCTGTGTGGCTCTTAGGAAGCTTTCTTTTTAAAAATGTGTTTCTGCTGATTTTTGGCAACTTTGAAGAGAAAGGGTGAGTTTTCTTAGTGTCAACCCATTGTGTCCTCACCAAGATGTCATCTCATAAAGGAAGTTCAAAGACACTTCAGACAGAGATTCAAGAGGAAATGTTATGTAAATTTGGACAAATTAAAAAATTTTGGAACCTCAATATTTTTTTCTCTGTACACATGGTAAGAATCTTATATAGTTATTTGAAAAAAGTATGCCAAGTTTCTGGCACATAACTGATGTTATGAGATTAATTGTGTCTCCCCAAAATTCTATGTTGAAGCCCTGATCCCTAATAACTCAGAATATGACTTGATTTATAAATAAGCCCTTTTAAAGATTATTAAGTTGAAAGGGGGCTGTGGCATGGGGTCCAAATCAAACGTGACCAATATCTGTATAAGAGAAAAGACACAGTGGGGTGCCCTGCATAGAGGGATGCCTACCCAAATAGCAAGAAGACAGCCCCCTGCAAGTCCTAGACCTCAGAGGAGGGAAACAAGCCTACTTTTCCTGACTTTGGACTTCCAGCCTTGAGAAGTGTGACAAATTCTTGTTGTTTAAGCTCACCATTTGTGTGGTGTTTTGTCGAGGAAACCTTAGAAATTAATGAGCCTGCAAGGAACAAGTAGTGGATTTTTTTTTGTGTTAGATTTGAAGCCAGTTATCACAGGTTTGAACTCTCTGCTCCCATATGTTTATTTGTAAAGTGGAGTGGATATCTCCTTTAGAGTTTATAGTGATGATTAAGTGAATTACTATATAAAGATCTAGTAAAGGGAATTGTTTTTTGTTTGTTTTAACTAAATCACTTCACATTTTCCTTGATTTTTCCCTTACCTTGTCTAAAGCACAAGTATTTCCCTGTACCAAAAATTTCTTCTGACATGCATGTCTTGGAGTCAGCATTCCATATGACGTATGTTTTACGTTGTCCTGCAGTAGACTTTCAAAATGTCTCTTTGTTTTATGGTTCAACAACTTGTCTATCCTAGCATTCAAACCTTCAAATATCAAGATCCAAAACACCTTTCCAGCATTATTTCTTGCTACTTTGCTTCCCATTCCAGATCCCCTTATTAGTAAACACTGAGAAATCATCATATGTTAACTTATTTTTATTGATTCATCCTTTCCTAAACATATTCTTTCCTACTTCTGTTCTTTGGTCCACATTTTTCCTTCTATATGTATTTATATGCACCACAACCCCATTAAAATTCTAAACATCTATTAGAACTTAGTTTCTTTTGTGAAGTTTTCCTTAACAATTTTGGGCAAAACGAGGTTTTCTTGTACTTCTAAATCTTTATAACTATGCAAAATTATTGACCCTAAGAGCTGTAGAATGAATAGGTGCATAGATAAGTGTATGGGCGTTGGATGGGGTGATGCATAGATAATGAAATAATTGATGAAGGATGGATAGGCACACAATAAGCACACTGGTGTTTCCTATCAGGAAAATTTTAAGTAGTTAATTCTGATTGTTTGCTAATAAAATTGACACCACACACCTTTGAAATTAATAATCATAGCAAATGATCTAACAGTATTTTAAAATCGTCTCTTTATCTATATTTTCTAGTTAAATATACATGCCAATATTGACTTTAAAATCAGTGTATCTGCATTATTACATGCCCTTTTGCCTGAATTGAAATTGAGAATTTATTTGGAAGATTTTCCTTATTGAATGAGTGAGACAGTTGTTAGCCTTCCCTAGTGAAAGTGAAGCTGACTCAACAGGGAACTGAATGAGTATATAAATTGAAATGAATAGATGCATATAAAGTAACATTATAATTTTCTTGTCTGATGGGAACATTGGAAAGGTTAATTAGTGTCTGTGATGATTTTCGTCCCCCTGATGAAACGACATTATGCAAATACTGAGTACAGAATAAGGACTTCCAATAAAGTGAAAAGGTTACATTATCAGTGACTGTATGTAGATTTAAATATTTTTGTTCCAGAGGGAGGGAATCTTACTTTTAATCCCCAGGTGTTGCCCTTAGGTCAAACATCTTAACTAGAGGTATTGTAATGAGTATTTCTCTTTGGATGAGATCATCCAATAGTAGATAGAGTTACGAATTTATAATTTCAATGGCTGGAAAAAAGTATGAGGACAAAAATTTATTTTTCCACTTCTTATATATGTTAGTAGTACATTTAATTATCCACTGAAAATCAATCAGGCTTTCTATTGGTATCAGGTACATTTCTGAACCTTCAGGATAAAAGTATTTCACATAAACAGAGCCTGCTCTTAGATGGGATGACTCCAATTTGACTTCACAATTTAGTTCTCATTCAGCTACACCTAGAGATAACAAAATATCTTTTGTATGTACATTATTAATGTCTTTCTAACAATGCTAGGCTAAGAAACACTAATTGTCATTATGTTTTGTAGTTTGAAGGTTAATAATGAAAGACAATTAAGATTTTCTGAGCATCTGCTATATTCCAGCATTGGAATTTGTATTTCATTAAATTAAAAGGCTCTCACTGTGATTATATTAGGTATGTCTGCCATAAGATTAACCTTTCTTTATTACTGGACTTATTTTACTCTACTGGAGGCAGGGTGTTAAGTGCTATTTTCTTAATGCAGAGTAGACTCATTGAAGATTGAGATCATATCTATCTTGTTCACTTGTGTATTCTCATTACCCAGCAAGATGTTTGACACGTAGTAGGAGCTCAATTAATGTTGTTAGAGAATGAAAATTTTATAATCCTATTTAATCATATCATTATTTTTGTAATCTCTTTGCACCTTAAAATTGTAAAGCTAATACCCCTCAGAATACATGTGAAAATAGTTATAGTCCAGATTAAGATGGTACTTAAAACTGCAGTACATATTTTCTTTTTCCTAATAATTACATGAACAAGATGTGTAACTAACCTTTTATGTTCCACCTTACTCACATATACATTTCAATAACTCATTAGAAAAGGAAAAGAGTGTAATCTCATGTATCAATCTTGAAAAACTCAGTGGCCAAAGAAGACAATAGTATAGAATAGAACAGAGAGGTGCCACACAATTTGCTTTATGATGGAAGCTGATTTTTCTCCCTGTTACTCTAGCAACACTGTGCCTCTGTATTTCTGGTACAATTTAATTATTAAATTGACATTGATTTTAAAATTCTTATTAATCTGAACAAACCTAAAAAGACTTGAAAATGCCCGACCAGCCTTATGTTACTCTTACTGGGAAGAGTGAATCCTGGGACAGGATAACTGACAAAATGTCAGAAGAAAAAGAGAACAGTTTTACCCCAAGTCCTGTATCTACTTAGTCTATTTTTCTTCTCATATCTTTGTTTCCTTTAATTAGAGAGAGTATACAGACCTCAAATAGTGGCTAGGTAAGAGAATGGGTAGGACAATACACTAAGACATCATGCATATCATATCAGAGCAAAGAGAATTTGTAAACAGAGTGCTTTTTTATTTTATGACATATAAAATCATAATAATCTCCCAAAATATTCTAGCAAAATGAAATTAAAAGCATAAAAAAGGGCAAAAACATAGAATTAAACGTACTCATAGAAAGACATTTATTCCAGATAAAATTAAGATCTAATCACAGTTTCTGTTTTAACTGTCTTCTACCTAGAAACTTACTTCTCACATATAAAATCTCAGGTATATATATGTTTCTCAGTTATGAAATCCACTTAGGTACCAAATAAAAGGGCGCGTACATACTGATGTGTTCAGTGTGCCATTAATTAAGTCCTTATAAACCTGTGATAAGAATTCATGTCTTTCAATGTCTAGAATATATTTTTATTGTGAAAAAATAAAGGTAATTAAGATAGAAAGTTTTGCCCTGTGTAATATTCTGAAGTAAAATAGTAAAACAGTGAGAGATGTCATTTTGCTTTATGACCCTACTACTTCTATCCCTTGACTTTTAAAAAGTAAATTGTTAGTATGAGAGAAAAACAAAGGAAGTGTAAGAAATATTGGAGGCATTTGTACTTATTCAGATGTACAGTCATTAAATCCTCTGGTCTGTCTGTCTGTCATCATCATCATCATCATCGTCATCATCATCATCATCCTCCATCCACTTCTGTGAATGAGGGATTAGCACTGTTTCATGGAAAGATGTTGAATCTCTTTGTTTAAAGTATCAGAACAACCTCACTCCCTGCGAAAACCTAAAATAACTTCTCTATACAACATCAGTAGTCTCATACGTGTAATTGCAGACCGAATAGAAAAGTAAAGAAAATGATTGGAGCAGATTTTCTTTCATGAAATAATTTTCCAAATTTTAGTGAAGCTCTCAATCCATGTGTTTTAGTCCATTTATGCAGCTATCATAAAATGCAAACTCTTTAGGCCACATAATTTATAATCAACAAAATTTATTTTCATAGTTCTGGAGGAAGTACACAATTAAGACCCAGCAGATGTAGTACCTGGAAAAGGCTTGTTTTTTGCCTCTAAGACAGCCCCTTCTTCCTGCAGCCTCCTACAGTAGAAAGACAATAGAAAGACAAAAGGGCAAAAAGAAACTAGCAGAGTCTTTAAGCCTCTTATAAGATGGAGTCTTAGTAACTTATTCTTTGTAAAGGTGGTAACTCTTAAGCATTGTTGAATTGGGTATTCAATTTTATCATGGATTTTGGGGGGCATAAAAATTCAAACCATATACCCAATGTTAGGCATCCTTTTGATTCTTACCAGGCACATTTCTTCACATGAAACATTTTTTATTTATTTACTTTTTTTAACCTCTATAAAACCCTTTTGCTCTCTGGCCAGTCTTCCTATTTCTCCTTTAGGAACAAACTTACGTAAAAAGTAGATCTCACTAGTCCCTCTTCATGGTCTTAGCATAGTTAACATTCTACTAGTTGATAATCCAATAAATATTTACTGAGTTCCTACTATGTTCTAGGTACTATTCTAGGTCTAAAGATAGCAAGTGAGCTAAACAGTGAGCTAAACTCCCAGGGACTGGGGGGCAGGGGAGGGTGAGGAAGAAAAGAGTAAGCCAATATGGAGGATTCCCTAGGTTTATACAAGCAATGGAAAAGAGTAAAGCTAGTAGTAGTAGGTGAGCCCAGACAGGTAGCAGAGAGCTCTGTCATGCAGGATCATGAATTAGTCTACATGGGTTTAGAATTTTATCTGAATGAAATGAGAAGCCACTGGAAGGGGGTTTTAGGCAGAGGAGAAGCATTTGACATATTTTGGTATCATTTTGACTTCATTGTGGAGATTAGATACTTCAGTCCTTAAGCTAGCTAACAGAATTATGGAAGGCAGCAGAAAACATTTGCAGATTTATTGGCTTGATTTCAATACTAGATTTATATGTTGGTGGTTTTATGTACTATTCAGTGTTATTTTAAGATATTCAGAATGATATTTGACATTCAGCTATTGCAATATTTATTTTTGAATAGTCATAAATCTGATGAGTGACTGACTATACAAATAACTATAGTGCATTTTTAGTTAATGAAAGAAACCAAAAGCAAGTGGCAGGAATACTTACAAGACTTTCTTATTTATTAAAATACTTTTCTTAACTTCAGATTATAGAGATATAGTCTTTATAAAGATATGATATTATTTATATGTTGTTCAGTTGTAATTTACAATACCACATTTTCTGTCTTCAGGAGTTCTAGTAATAGCTCCAACTGATTGATTTTTACTGAGATGATCCAGCATCTTGTATAAGTGCGTTCTGTTTTATTACCTCTTCTAGTCTTTGCTTTGTCCTTCTATGGTATTAAAGGAAGGCCTTGGGGATGGTTTTCACTTGCAGTCATTTCTGCTCTGACTTTCCTCCTTGACACCATTCTGTCTTTTGCAGCAGCTGGAGGAAGAAGCGAAACTGTCTAAACATCTAAATGTAACATAGTATAGAAAGGTTTAAGCTTTGCCAAAGACTTCTAATTCCAGTGTACAAGGTCTTTGCCTTTTTTTTTTTTTAAAGAAAAACTATTATAGGTGATAGCTTAGGTTGAAAACTCAGTCGTGGTGCTGAATATTCTTTAATGTGAGGAACTCTAGAACCTCCTTTTACTAGGAGAGCAGGATTAAGGTATACTCAAGAAAGCTTTTCAGAATATCAGGTTGTGAGATAGGGATTTTCAGGACTGGAGAATAACAGCACTCTCTTTTCCACTGTATTAAACTTGAATTGATTTTACAGGAATCATTCTTCAATACACCATGTCTCTTAGTTTGCTATTTTACTAATCTTTCCAAGGTGTCTATTTTGCTTTTCACATTTGTGAATTGGCTGCATATTTATTTTTTGTTATTGTGGTCAATGATTCATTCCAAACTATTCAGACATGAAACTTAGGTGAATCATTACCTTTGCCATAAATGTATTATTCATCTTGTTTTTGCTGATGAATTTGTTCCGTAAGAGATTATGCACAACATGTTGGTTTGTCCTATAGCCTTTCTTTTATTCTGGCATTTGTCTATCTACTAGTCTCTCTAACAAATGTGTTCTGCAGCTTTACTGAATTTCAGACACTGAGATAAACAATTCCATAGAAAATGAACAAGAATTATGGATACTCAGTTGATACTTGTGATTTGATGAAAATTGAACTAAAATTAAAGCAAAAGAATTTATCAACTTGGAATTTGTTTTAATAATAATAGAGTTTTTATTTATTCACTAATGAATTCACTCAACAAATATTTAATCAAGGGGTACTACATGAGATATGGTAAACATACAGTGAATATGTAATTTTAAAACACTTATAATAAAAACACATTTCAATTATCCTCATCAGAATACCCCCCTTCAGTTTGAACACACTTATTCCATTGTTCTTGTCATTTTGTCAGGCAGTTCAAGAAATGCTCTTTTGTAAATATCTTTAGTTGCGTTGTTATGTCTGCATTGAGCTCTTGAATCTACTAGAAAATCTATTCACGGTTGTTTTGACTTTGGGGAAGAGCTAGAATTTATGTGGCACAAGATAAAGGAGATAAAGTAAATGAGGACACCTTGTAGTATTTTTATGACTTGGGCTTTCTATTGGATGGCACTTAGAAACTATATTCACTGTGTTTTTATCACATTTCATATAGACATTCATCAAAGTTGACCTCTAAAACTGGTTCAGACAGTAATAAGAATGATGGTGTAAGTCTGTTTGAAGCAGGGGGAATATCATGTGGGGGATTAATGACAAAGTATCTTTCACTGTATTTTTTAAAGAGTAAACATTCACTGAAGTTTTTGATCATATCACATATGTTAGATATTAAATTAGAGGCTAATTATGAGAGTAAGTGATCCATGCCCTTCAAAAGTTATGGTTTAGTAGGAAATAAAGAATATATAACAAATGATTATATACTAATTGAAAGTGCTATCAAATGTGGTGTGCTTGTAATAGCAGAAAGATAGGCATTACTAAACCTATGTGAGACAAACAATCCCCAGAGGAGATGACTATTAAGTTAAACTTCTTGCTACTTAAAATATCATCGATAGTCTGGAAGTATTAGTATTATCTGGAAGCTAAATGTAGATTCTGAGACAACCCCAGAGACAACCCCAGCTAACAACCAAAATTTGATTTTAATAAGATCCTCAGGTGAATTGTAAACATACTAAAATCTGAGAATCATTGGTTTACTTCAAGAATAACCTGGCAACCAAAGAACATAAGTGAGTCATTTAAGCAGAGGAAGAACTATGTATGAAGACAAGCCACCAAGAAACAAGGCTTATTTGGAATTGATATGTGTGGTTAAATCTTAAGATAAATCAGATAAGAGAGGAGAGAAATTTTATAATACACATGATAACTAGACTATGAAGGGTTAGCATCATATGTCATGTAGGGATTTGAACTTTTCCTGTTCCATAATTCTGGAGATTGAAAATTTTAGAACAGGTAAGTAATATGTGTGATAGGAATCTTGGTTTAGCAAGACAACTGGCATCCATGTGAATAATGGACTTGAAACAAGAAAAGTTCATTAAGTATTTTTGTTTCAGAGAAGACAGACTAGAATATCTGAATATGCAGAACAGTTATTGTCTTAGTTACTTTTTACTCGTTGCTGAGACAAAACACCTGAAGCCCAAGTTGGGAAAGGAAAGATTTATTTCTTACAGTTTTTGGAGGTTTCAGTCCACACTCCGTTGGCTCCAAGGCGGGCATGGCTGGGCTACAGTTCATGGTGGCTGCAAACAGCAAGCAGGAACCAGCAAAAAAGCAAAACACACCTTCTTCCTGCCATTACATCACATCCTGGCTCCACCCCTTTGAGGGTATAGCACTGACACCATCAATCCAAACACTAGACAATGAACCAATCACAAATACACAATGCAAACTCATGAGGCCTGGGGGCCACAGACATAAACTATGACAGTTATTGAACTTAAACATTTTGGCACCTGGAATATGGGAATTCATATTTGATTGAATAAATGAGATGAGAAAGGAGTCAGACAGAGTTTGTATTTCTACAATAAGTATCTGACTGGTGGTGCACCAAAGAACTAGAAAATACGCAGGAAAGGGTTCCATAGTGGGCCTAGTCAGTTTAGTGTTAGACATATTGCCAAGTATATGAAAGATACAGTGCAAATGTTTATGCCTATGGTTTGGGAGCTAAGAAAAGGGGCTGGAATTTGAGATAGAGAAAAGGGCATTAGAAATTTAGAGGTAGAAGCTGAAGAGGCAATAGGGATTTTTAAGAATTACTTCTGGAGTAGCAGCATAATATTTGCCTCAAGTCACTGTCAAATTGCTTTGGGTTGAAACATAAACGGGAGACAAAAGGAAGAGAAGGCAATGTAGTGAGTGAGACTCGTGAGCCAACATGGCGTGTGGGAATCAGTGGTGAGGAAGAAGCTAAATACCACCCAGGAAAGGTTGAAAAAGTGTGTGTGTGGAGGGGGGGGGAGCTTTTGGAGCATAAAAGGAAGGTCAAGGTTGGAAATAAAGAGCAGTATCTACTTTCCTTCTCCAAAGAAGAGATAAGTTTGAACTAGTAAGATATGAATGAGCTTGAAGATGGAAGCTGAAAAAGATAAGAAAATTTGTGCTTATGGCTTTTATTTTCTTGATGATGTAGGTAGTAAGGTCATCTGTGGAGAGTGACTGGGCGGGGCAGGATCCTCATGAGCAGGATGAAGGTCTGTAATAGACTCTGATATGTGGGAGAAGTAGCTGATGAGACAACTAAAAGGATTTCTGGGCAGGGCTGAAAGCCTAGAAGAGGTTGGAAATCATAAATAACTTGTTTCTTTTCTCTCACTCTATCATTCTGTGACAGCCCTTCTTTCCTCTGCTGCTTGCTTTCTTTTCATTTATAGTTTGATCAGGAAATAATTTTCCAGTAAATTTAAGACCTATTTCAGGCAAGAAGAAAAACAAAAGCTTATATTTCAAGTACATAATATAAATCTGTTTAGTTTTATGCTCTTATAAAATTAATTGCTACTCCTTTGTAATGAAATACTACCTATCTGTGTTCCTTATTAAACACTTGGAAAATAAAGAAAAATAAAGCATAGATTTTAGGCACTGAGAAATGATTGTTGGTACACTTTTTTCCCTTCTGCTACTTTCTCTGAACAGTTGTCTTCTTGATTCTTCCACATGACTTTTCTCATATATAAACTGCTTTGTGTCTTATTCTTTTCAGCTCCTTGAGATTTGTAATTTTTTATCATAAAAGCAGTTTGTATTCATTGCAAATTTTTGAGAATACAGAAAAGTACAAATATTAAAACATGAATCACTCATAATCCCATAACACCAAGATAATGACACAGTTGCCAAGGGTTTTGATGAAAGCTTTCACATTGCACTTCAGAAAACATAGCAACATTTTCACTAATGTGTGGTCCCACTTTCCTCCCTTCATGAAATTGGAACAGCCTGCCTCATAACAGAATTTTACCTGGAGAATGGCTTATCCGTGTAGCCACTATGAACAGCTCAGTCCCTCGTACCTCATGGGCAAACATAATCACTCAGGAGCAGAATGTGCAGAAAAGCAGGAAGAATGCCAACCTGCATCCAACAAAGATGTACAGTTTTGTTCCTGTCCTTGAAAAATGTATGAAGTATCTTTAAAGTAACATGAAATCTACTTTTATCATGGGCTCAAAAATTATTCCCTTTTGTTTTTTAACACTCCCATCCCACACCACTGGCTGCCATCAGTATTTTGTCCTTCATGAATTATAGCATAACTCTAGAAACCCAAGGTTTGATTTTCAAACACTGATATAACTCATTGCATAAAGAACTATTCAATATGTATAGGTTAATTTATTTAATCTTCTCAAAAGAGTTGTTAGGTAACACAATAGTTTTGACTTTGAAGATACAGGAACTGAATTACAAAAATTACAGAGATTTGTCATGGTTACTCTTTATGGTTATTCTTTATATGGTGGAACTGAGTTTCAGATCCAAGCAGTCTATCGCATAATCCTGTTCCTAACCCCTGTATACTATCCAGTGGCACGGATAACTGAGAGATTTGTGTTGAATTAGTTTTGTGAACATTCATTTTATGTGGAATATTAATTGGCATGGCTCGGTGTTTGGGTAAGTCTCTTATTCTCACTTCTGCCCCAACCCCAACTTTTAAAATTAGTATTATGACTTTTTTCTAAACTTTCTTGACGGCCATAATAACATGATCCAGATCTTTTAGTGAGGGTGTGTACTATTTCTCGTATATTCTAATCATGTTGTTTATTTTTGATTTATTATCACTGCCATCTCCTCTTTTCCTCCAGCAAAGAGGATTCTTTAGATTCTTCCTGCATTTTAACATTGGGGATTCTTATGATAGTGCCCTTTATTCTTTTTTTCCTTGAAAATTGTAAGTAATTCTTGAGTTACTTCTAATAGCTTATACTTTATAAGTAATAGATTCTGATATTATTATTCAAGTTAATAACAAGAAAAGCTTCTTTCTTTTTTTATCACTGGTATCAAAGCCTCTCAAGGAGGTCTGTTTTTCAAGGATATCTTCCTTATGTAGGAGATATTTGGTTTGTGTCTGCCACCTGATACTATTGTCCCAATTAATTAAGGGTGGGATGCTGGTATCTGTTTGGCTCAGTTCCCAGTCTTTTGGTGTAGGGCTTTGGTGAGGCTGTTAGCCCAGAGTATCCCAGTATTGTTACAGAAGGGAGAACAACTGATTACAATATATATATAACATCCTAGTTAAAATAGTAAAATTAGCAATAATAGTAATATCAAGCACAATTTAGAAATTGACAAACTGTGGTAATTATTATTTTGTACTTTAGTCTATAGGAACAGAATAATAGAACTGATCATAGTAATAGAACTGATCATAAATTAGGAGTTTGTATACAAAGTGTTTCCCATGGTACAGTGGTTTTAGCATGTAGCCAGACAATTTAGGGAGGATCATGTATAAAACAAAGATAACTAGAAGGGAATAAGAAGCAAGGCTACAGGACAAAGGATGATCCTAAAAATTTGGGAAACCAGAAAAGGGATAGAATGGAATGTATGGAAAAGTATTTGAAGGATTAACTGAATTTGGTAACTGAGTTTGGGAGTTGTGATTAGCTTTCTGTGGCTGGAGTTATCCTCAGCAGTTTAGCAGAGGGAAGAAAGAGAGGGAGAGGGAGAGGGAAAAAGTGAAGGAGAGGGAGAGAGAGAAAGTGAGGGAGAGAGAGAAAGAAGGAGGAGGAGGAAGAAGAAGAAGAAGAGAAGGGGAGGTGAGAGGAGAAGAGAGAAGAAAGAGAGAGAGAAGAAGAAGAAGAAGAAGAAGAAGAAGAAGAAGAAGAAGAAGAAGAAGAAGAAGAAGAAGAAGAAGAAGAAGAAAAGAAAAGGAAGATAAAAAAGGAAAAAACATTAAAAAATGAGAAAGTATAAAATAAATTGAGAGAAAATGGCCAGTTATGGAGTCCTGGGGTTCTTCCCAAGTTGGTTACTGGTCCCACAGAGGCCTCAGTCACCTGTTGGCTCATACTGTTATTGTTGCTTTAAACTTTTCACGTCTCTAGTGTCACCTGTCCATCCTATGTACCTTTGTGGGGACGCTTCTGTGTAGCTGGTGTATCCTCTGTTCTCTGGGCCTTCCCATGCAGTTCCCCTCAGTCATGGCATTAGCAAAGGACAAGGCTGTTCTTTGGGCCTTCTAGTGTGGTTCACCTAGGTCCTAGTGGTAGATAGGCTTTGGGAAGGGCTCTTGGTCTCCTCAGTGTTCACCCACATTTCCCAGAGTTCCAAGAGGCTGAGAGGTGGTGGGAGGGGCTGCTCTCCTCCCAAGTGTTGACCTGGATTCTTCCTGTGCTCAAGCAAGGTGGAAAAGCTCTGGGAGGGGCTCAAAACTCCTTTCTTATTGCTGGTTTTATTTGACACCCTCAGTTGTTCTGCCTTCCTTGTCCTCTTGACTTCCTTACTATTTCTTCTTCAGTTTCTAGATTTGGATGATTACTTTTCCAGCTCACTGGTTCTGTGGGTCCAAGGTTCTTACAAGATATTGGGCAAAAGAAGGGGAATGAGGCAGCTGGTATTTGCCAGTGTTTGTGTCAGCTCCAAGCTAATTTGCCACTCCTGTTAGCTGATTATTAGGACCTTGGAGATAGTACCTGTAGGATCAGCTGGGAAAAACAGTCTTAGGAGGCATTGGGGTACATTGAAAAAATGAAAAATTCAACATTTAATATATACTATAATTTTAGTTATATGTTATATTTGTTTGATTATTTTTCTGTCTGCAGAAGAAATACATCATAATTACTTGGGTTCAAGACTTGACATTAGTTCTTTTTTATTTTAAAGAGATAATACCAAGAAAATAAAATAAATCAATGAAATCGATAATATGAATTATGATAATTATGAAATCAATAGTAGTTACCAAAATGCCTTTTGTTGTCTTCAAAATAGCCGCAGATACCTGAGGACATACTAAAAATCAAATAGAACAAGATAGAATAGAAGCAACAAAAATAAAACAATGAATGGAATAAAGGACTTCAAAATAAGCCAACAGTAAATCCAAAATGGCTACTGTAAAGTCTTGCTATCTTTTAAATAGCTGTTCCTGTCATCGCATTTAATATAGTCAAACAAACAAAAGAGAATAAAACCAACCCAACAAAACTGTGAAAATGCTGTGGTTTCCAAGCAGAGATCATGTCCTGGTGAGGCCTGATTCTCTCTCTCTGCAGTCCACGAACGTCCCTGACTCACAGAGAGAGCTTTGGCTCTCCACATTAGTTCTTACAATCTGTGGATATTTGTCTTTGGCACCCATTTCCTTATCAAAAGAATTGTTTGATAAGGTTTTATGCTTATTAAATAAAAGTACATCAATAAAATATTTAGAATCAGAATTGGCCCACAATAAGAGCTTAATAAATGTAGGATATTATTTTGAAACTTTACACTCAGTAAGTTCTAGAAGACTTAGCAGAGGTAGGTGGTCCAAATATTTGAAAAATGAATAATCTAACAATAAATAGCTCTGTGGCTTAGAATATGTTATTTAGCCTCTTTGAAAATGTGTTCTGAATATTTGTGAAATGATGTGTAGCTCATTGACTTGTTGGATGAATCACAAGAGATAATAATATGAAGTGGACACTAGGGCTGAGTTTCAGAGCAAAGATTTTCGAGTCAGGTATAAATGTCTTGAATTATGTTCTGGTATTAGATAAAACCTTGGAGAAATAGCAACTTCCTTTGGCTCTCAGTTTCGTCACCTAAAAAACGGAAATTAGAATTCCGCTCTTAAACTGGGTATGGTGGTGCATACCTGTAGTCTCTGCATTTAGGAGACTGAAGCAACGGTATTGGCACAGATTGAGGCCACCCTTAACTACTAGTGAGACCATGTCTCAAAAATATTTCCTTTCCCAAAGTGATGAGGTAAGGGTTAAATGAGACATGCGATTTTAGCATTGTTCTCTTAAAAATTATCATTGAAAAGTTCATAAAATGTAAGTTACTAAAGTCTACAGAGCAATATTAATTGAAAAAAGTGTGTACATATGTGCATGTTTCTAGGTGTCTAATACTTGGTTTCAATGAGATTTTAGAAGTAAATTTTAACTTTTTGTGAGGTAGGCAATTTTCTATAAATTTCACCCATAAGGTGGCACCAAATAAGAACCTAAACTGTATGCCAAAAATTTAGAAAGGACTAAAAGGAATTAGAGGATATTTTTCTTTCTTTTTTTTTTTTTTTTTTTTTTTTTTTGTTTGTTTGTTTGTTTGAGGAAAACAGTTTGAGAATAATTTTGACTAGGAAAATTGTAGTAACTCACATTTCAAGCATAAACTTGTATCAGATCAGTAGATACTATGTTAAAATCTAAAAAGTAATTTTAAAAATTAGCTATTACTTTCCTAAAAATAAAGGTTTATTATAATATGATGTAGACATTGATTTTAATTTCCTAATAATAAGATGGATAAATAAAAGACATTAAAATTATTTGAATTTGTATGTTTAATGAGCATACCATTTTGAGTCTTATAAAGTAAAATTGTTTCTTTTTTCAGTGTAATGTGGAGAAACTTGTTTTTGCAGTAACTCAAAGTATTTCTTCTGTAGCAACTAAGATTAGAGTGTTTTACAGTGGCCGCTAGGTTGGTGGGATGAAAGGAAAGGCATTCTGATTTCCATGTTAGGCACCAGTACACCTCACACCTCATTTCTTCTGCTTTTTCTCCATATTGTCATGTTGACTTCCTCAATACATGTCTAACCCCAAGCACACTACTATTCTGTGGCTTTCTGTTTGCTGTTTTTACTACCTAGAATGGTATTCTTCCCAGTATTACCAGGGGTTATGATTGATTTATTGTGTCACTTGTAGAACATCAGAAGATTAACTAAGTGATTCAGCAGGGGGCTTTAGTCCTTACTTTGTAAATATCATTAGCCTGTACAAGAGGGCATGAAGATGGTATGAGTGCTATACCCACCCTAGGGTAGGTAGCCTGCTTACAATATAAGGGAAGAAAACAGGCTTGCTTTCCCCTCTTTTGCTCTTGTTTTTCTGTTTTCTGCCACCATGAACAGTTGCCCCTCAGCCATGCCACCCTGCCTTGGAGCAGATGATTGCAGACTAAAGCCTTCACAATTATGAGCCAAATAAACCTTTCCTTCTCTAGTTTTGGGCATCAGATATTTTGTCTCAGCAGTGAGAGAAAGGTAACCAAGACACCAGGCAACATTCCTTTCCCCATTAAGGGTTTAAATAGCACCTCAGTGAGGTTTGCTTTAGTCACTCACAGTAATGGTATATCTTCAGCCCCACTCAACTTTCTTTTCTCCATTTCCTGTTCAGTGATTTTTTCATTGCACTTACATTTGTTATTCTGCTCAAAGTTTTACTTCTTTATTTATTGTCTGTTTTCCCTTTTCTCTGGAAGGTAAACTTCATGAGGGTGAAGATTTTGTGTGCTTTATTTATTCCTATATCCCTTGCATGTAGAACAGTGCCTGATATCTTGTAAGTACTTAGAAAATATTCAGTGAATAAGTGAACGAACTTGTCAGTTAAAATAAAAAAAGTTGTAATTGACTGTAAGAAATTTCTTTTCATAAATAAGGTAGTGAGCTGGATGCTAAATGAAATGTGGTTGGGTAGGTTGCTTAGGAACTATGGCCCAAATGAGAACGTTCAGGACAGTCTTCTCTCTCCAGATATAACTGGGTGTACTAGGTTGAATTCTATTCCCCCAAAATTTAGGTACATGCAGAGGCTGTGACTATAAGCTTAATAGGGAGCAAGGTCTTTGCATAGGTAACAGTTAAAATAAATTTATACTAGATTACAGTGGTCTAACCCAATGGTTTATGAAAGAGTTTTCAGCACCGTTAGAAGACAGAATATAAAGTAAAGTGGCCTTTGTTTTAAGAATGCGGAGAGAGAACCGCCCCCCACCACTGAGGTCTGGCATTCTCTCTGCGGGACACGTGGTGTGGGGGCACACACATTGCTTAGGTTTGGGTGGAGCCTAAGGGGCATTACTGATGCACAAGTAGCTCATTGGAATTTATTTCCCGCCACAGGTAAAATGCTTAGGGGTGGGGAAGGTGACCTTCCACCTCCCAGCCTCCCACCTGCTGCAGTGTCCCCTTTAGGGCAAAATCCTTTCAGTTTCTATGAATCACAATAGTGAAATGTAGATAGAAACACAAAGAGAAAACCATGTGACAACAGAGACTACAAAAATGATAGATATAAAACCAAAGGAATACCTGGAGTTCTGGCAACCGTAAGAAGCTAGGAAGAGGCAAGGATCTTTTTCTAGAACCTTCAGAGAACACAGCCATGCTAAAATCCTGATATTAGATTCCTAGCTTTCAGAACTATTTGTTTTATTCTAAGCCTCAGAGTTTTGGGGGGATTTTTTGTGATAGTCCTAGAAAATTAATACACACTCTTATATTTTGTCATCAATTCACTGTGCAAATATTTTTTGAGGAGCAGACAGTATGTTAGGCACTAGATTGTGATAAATGACCCAGTTCTCCTGTCCTCAGGGAGCTCGTAGCCTAGTGCCAGAGACTGTAAAGTAATAGGAAACTATTGTAACAGAAGTATGAGAGAAGTAACCTTAGAGAACACAGAAATGGAGCAGACATTGTGGCCTGGAGGTGAAGCATATCAGGAAAAGCTTTTTAAAAGAGATAACTTTTGAATAAGCGAAATGGACAGGAGAGGAACAGCACTGCAGGTAGAGGAAAGTGTGTGTAGCAGGACAGAAGCAGGAGACAACATGGTGTGATGTGGGAAGTGGCCATAGCGGCTGTACTTCCTTGCTGGAGTGGTTGTAATTATAGTACTGTGCAATAGGAATGCATTGCAATAGCCTAGGTGATAAGAAGGTTGTAAGATAGGGTAAGAAAAGTTCCCACCAATCTACTGGTAGTTCAGAGCTAATTTGGATTCCAAGATTATTTTGACTTTGGTACTTAGATGATTTGGAAAAAAGATAAGGGAGGAGGGAGATTTGTTTATAGAAAGTCTTGTTCTGTTTTAAGGTGGGAGTCAATGCAAATACTTTTTGCATAACAAAGTGTCTTTGCTAAAAATATCTAGGAACATTAAATCAGAAAGGGCCAAGACTAGCTAGTTTTCTGGTCTTCTGTTATACCACTGTCTTTTTGTTTTTAAAATTCTAATTAAAATGCATTTTAACCTCCAAATTATTTTATATTATAGTTATCTGTTTAATTGTCCTCAATTAGATTCTAGGAACCTTAAGAATGCCACTGTGTGGTGTACGTTTATATTTTAAGTCTGAAACTGTGGAGAAATAAAAATTATCTCAACCATCCTAGATTCATTGAAATTAGATTCCTGGAAATTAGACTGATAAAGGACAAATTATGGAGAGAAAAAACAAATTTATGAGCACACGCACTGCAAATCCACACAGAACTGCATGATGACTTATTCAACGGGGTGATAGGAATTTGGGCTTATACAGCATCTTAATAAATAATAGAGTATTTGTAAAGAAGTGACAAGACAAATCCAAAGAACTTTAGGCTTTTTAATACTGCAAATTGTGGGAAGGTTTGAAAAAATAATGGCAGCTAAGATTTGTTTTAGGTTATCCCACTGTGTCTTTGAGTTAAGAGTCTAGAGTTTTGCCTGTGATTAAATATTATCCTATTCATCCAGGTAGAGAAGATGAGGACAGGCAGCTGATTCTTTGTATGCTTTTTCTTAATTGCCTTCAGTAAAAATATTCCTTATGCAAAAGTGGCATATTAGGCAGTCGCATACTTTGAACTTCAGCATATAGAACATGTTTTTATATAAGTTTTTTTTTTTCCCCTATAGTACTAGGGACTGAACTCGGAGCCTTCATACTATGCTACATTCTAAGCCTCACAGAATTCAGGAAATATTTACGATTTAGACAGTTTCATTAGTAACTACCAGTAAAAAACAAAATCAGTAAGCATTCATAAAAGCTAGTATAAAGATGGAACTGGTCTGTGATTTTTACATATACAAAATTTAAAGATGAAACATGGTCAAAAATATTCTAAAAATATATATGTGTTTCAGCAGGCTTGTGCTATGTGTCTGTGTTACAGAAAATAATGTTTGAGCTATTCATTTCTCCTTAATACCATCCTTGAAAATTTTATTTAAATTCTTCCAAAAACAATCACATTCTTAACTCAATTTCTGGTATGAAAATAGGTCACTGTGATAGGTCCATCAGAATACAAATGCACAGGGAATTGATATTTAGGGCTAGATCTGACTTGAATAAATTCTCATTGTAAAACAGTTATAGAACAATTTGTCTTACCAAAGCACTCTCTGTCTCTGACTCTGTCTCTGTCTCTGTCTCTGTCTCTGTCTCTGTCTCTGTCTCTGTCTGTCTGTCTCTCTCTGCCTTATTTTTTAAACAAGAGATTTACTATTCAAATCAGCCAAGGAAATAGAAAAACCTTAAACACAGGTCTCTTAGAAAGTGAGTATTTTCTACTGTTGCATAAAAAAGAAAACTTTTCCTAATTCATAAAGTTATATTCAACCAAAATTGAAGCCATGTGTTGTCACCTGTAGCTAAGAGTCTTGTATACTACTACAGGAAATTTTAAGATTAAAGCAAGGTTCAGATGGAGAGCGAAAGCAGATGTCATAAGAAGTAAATAATTATGGGAGGGCATTGTGGGCCCAGAAAAAAGGTTTAAAAACAGTGTCAGGTGAGGAAATATCAATCAGGTTTGTGTAGTTGTCATGCCACAGTGGCATATATGTTGGTACTGGCTAGGATAGATGAGGATTTCTGTGTGAGGAATTGCCTAGGGAGTGGAAGAATTTCAAGCTTATTTCTTATGCTGTTGACAAATTTTGAAAGACTTTTACAGAGTGTGGTAGGAATAAGTTTATCAACTTTGAGATTGTTAAGTTTGAAATAATACCAAGAAAGGGTTAAGTGGCCAAGACTGGAAGAAATAACAAGAGCCAGGAGGCTGATCCAAGAGTCAAGGTCAGAGCTGAAAAAAACACTTGAGCTAAAAAGATAGCGAGAGTCGAAAGTAGAGGGCAACATTTAAAGACTGCAAAGTTAGGATATTTCCATATTCAGCTATTGTAAGAGTCACAAGGAGGCATGTCAGCAAGTGGACGGTGTAATTTTAGCTTAGCTTGGAATCTACAAGAATCCTGGAACTAAACTACATTGAAGAAATTCAGATTAAGTGACTAGGATGCAGATTTTGTCTTCCCATTTGAGAGGTTGAGATATACTTGGATACTTAAGAAAAAAATAAATCAAGCCCTCAGGCAAAGTGAAGTGTCTCACCCCAGCCCACAGTAATCTTCCCCTGAACTTCTCACCCACTCTCAATCTCCTTTTATGGTGGGAATGTAAACTCTTAGGGCCTCTAAAGGTGTGTAGTTATCTTTCCTCTGAAGAAACTTTTGTAAATTTTCTGTCAACT
Organism: Cavia porcellus; assembly: GCF_034190915.1. NCBI lineage: Eukaryota > Metazoa > Chordata > Mammalia > Rodentia > Caviidae > Cavia > Cavia porcellus. The sequence continues at coordinate 48,927,718 of NW_026947492.1, forward strand.
CCTAACATTTCTTCCTTTCTTGATTTCCCACCTGTGAGCTTCTATCAAATATTATCCAGCAGAAAAAAAATAAAGTAAAATCAGAAATCTATATACTTGTAACAAAGCTTACAAACTCATATTTTGTAAAGGACAGTAGTATTTTTCATCTTACTTTTAGGAAGATCCAGTGTTAAACTTCTCTCACTGGACATCGAAATAAGACATATAAATCAGAGCTACATAGCTCTGAAATATTAACTTCTCAGGAGTTTTCATACATATTCCTCAAAAGTCTTAAAGGTGACAGTGCTTGGAATTTTTGTTGTTGTGGGAATTGATCCCAGAGTCTTTCATTTGCTAAGCACATGCAAGCATCACTGCACTGCACCCCTAGTCCCTGCTATGAATTTCTTTTTTGAGTGAAATGCTGGAGTGTTGTTTTCTGTTATCCCTTCAGCTCTGATTGCTGAAAATTAGATTGAATTACTAACCAGAGACTTGTTTATCCGCTCTACACTTGTGTTAATATCGGTGGTTATTTTTCGGTAAGTCAGTACATTGAGTCCTCAATGATCAGCAAATCAGTTGTGATGGGAAAGATATAAATGGGACTCAGACTGTGGGAACAGTTTTTACTCAAAATCCATTTTCTTTCCATTGTTCTTTACTTTCATATCTTCTCGTAAAGAATGTATGTAGAGAATGACCCTATGTATATATACAAATCCAAATTCACGTTCATAACTCTATAAACTGTAATCTATAGATCTAGAGAACTGTTTAGTCAACATTCTCCCCTTTTCCCTAGCCCTTGTCCATTTTCTTCCTCATCCCTTTATGCATGGTGCTCTTCCCTATTTTTTTTTGTTTTTGTTCATTTTTCTGCTTTATATAAATTCATGATAACGATGATCCCTAACCACAAGGATTGATTGACAGTAGCAATTATTAGAATTTTTTTTGTTGTACTGTCCTCCTGCTTGAGAAAATCCTATTGTTTGAAATGCTTTTGTTGGGGCTGGGGATTTAGCTGAGGCATAAGCACCTTCCTTGCAAGTGTGCGATTGTGAGTTCGATCCCTGGTACCAATAAAAACGAAAAGGACAAAAAAAAAAAAAAAAAAAAAAAAAAGAAATGCTTTTGTTACTCTACCTAAGACCATTCTCTCCTCCTAGACTTCCAAACCACCTCCCTATGGCATCAGACCCAGATGATCTGTTTGCCAAGACTGTTTTAAGAGCAAGACTGTTGCCTTAAATTATTCCTGCAAGTTGTATTGCTGGGCTTTTCTGACCATTTCATTTTTTCTTCATTTGTTTAAAGTTGTATCCCTGCTCTGTGGTTAGAGATTTAAGTTGATTACTTTCAGCAAAGGAGTTAAATTTCCTTGTCCTTGGATATAAATCTGATGCTCAAGCAACGACTACTGTGGCTTGAGCTTTTCAAAACTGGAAAGTAAAGAATTTCTCTTAAAGTGATTAGGAGCAGTAAAGGTGACCATTTTTCTGGAGTGGACAGCAGAGTGCCATTCCTTATTACTTTCAAATCTCAAGTGAACAACTAAGGGCTGACTCACTGGTCTTGGAAAAACTGAATTCAAAGTTTGGCATACTGCTTTATGACAAGGTGGGACTATGCTGCTCATCTTTATCTGTAAAGCTCTCACATATATATCACGTATGACTAGTTGCATGAAGGGAGGTGGAGAACTATGGGTAAGATGTAATGGAAATTTAGCTAAGAGATACTTCTTGTGGTTGGATAAAGGAAAAACTGTTATTAATTTATTTGTTCATTGTTAATTTACTCATCCTCTCTTCCATATAACTATTCAAGAAATAATATGAATTAAGACTTTACTCTATGCCACGTGGTGGGGATATAGCAGTCAACATAATAGGTATTTCTCAGGGACTTTATTATCTACTAATCAGATATCTAAAAATGACAAATTATACTTCTTGTAAATGCCAAAAAGGAGAAGTAAGGGGTGTTTGACAGTATATAAAGGAGGAAACTGGCCTTGTCCTGACAGAATCATAAAAAAATATTTGTAGTTAGGTGGCATTTGAGCTGTAATATTTTTGTAAGTGTAAATACAAAAGGTTCAACAGTATCTCTGTCTCACAGATTGTTTTCCTAGGGCATGGAGTTATATTTTTCAAAAACCACTTGCTTTCCATTTGGTACCTAGTGAGTGTAATATTGAATAGAGTACTTTATACAATAAGAAATGGCTTTTATTTTACATGCTTGGAAAAAATCTTCCCAAAGAACACCTGCTTCCGAGGTTATTAAGGGCTAACACACGGTAACTTGATCTTGAGATTTAATTATACTTTGTATAATTCATGAGACATTCAAAATACTTTAGCTTAAACATGTTTAGAATTCACATCTTCACATCTTTTATGCAGAGTTAGTTGTGCTGTATAAATTGTGAATACTTTTAATAAGACTTTGATATTGTATATTATAATTATAGTACTTGCTGAAATATTTATCTCCCCCACCAGACACTTTATCTATAGAGTACTTTCAGTGTGATCCAGATATATAAGTATTCACCGTTGAGAAATCATGGCATTAATTCTCCTCAAAATACTCCCCTATCCTTCTAAGACACTTATCCTATCATTTTTGCCATTTTCTGAAACAGTCCGCTTTCATGAGTGTCTTAGTTGTGTTGTTCTGGCTGCCATGATGTTCTGAACTGATTCAAAACATTTTCCTTTCATGGTCATTTTGACTTTGGAGAAGAATCAGAAGTTGCATGGTGTCACATGTGGTGAATAAGGTGAATAAGAGTGGATCAATGTTTTCATGGGTCTACCTTTTCAATGGATGGTACATTCACCATAGTTTTTTAATCACACCTCATAACTTCTTTTTATTTTGGATTTTTTTTTTTTTATCGGTACCGGGGATTGAACTCACGACCATGCGCTTGCAAGGAAGGCACTTATGCTGCTGAGCTAAACCCCCAACCCTGCTTCTTTTTATTTGAAAATTTATTGGAACTCAGTATTTTCTTTCACAAATGAATGAAATCAACATATGACAATAACAGTTTTCTACCCAAAATTTTGTTTTTTCAAGCACTATTCTATACTACTGTAGAGCTATAGTAAGTATAATAGATTAAATCTATACTTTTATAAGATAAGAGAGATGGAAAATTAAAACTAAACAAATAAATATCTAATGTAAGTATTTTTGTTAGTTAGGCATGCCAAGGAGCAAATATTAAGACAGGAATATATGATACTGAAATGTTTTGGAGGAAATACCTGTAAAAGCTTCAGGAAAAGGGGGAAGGAAAGAGGTTTGGGGAAAATATCTAAATCTGCAGCATAGTCCTAAGAAATTTTGAACTAATCCAATGCATGTGCCAGATCCAAACAGCTTGAGAAAAGTCCTGAGGCATGAGAAATAGTCTGGTAGTATTACTCCTGCTATACTGAGAGTTGTGCAGAGAAGCCATGGGCACAGGAAATGTAGAGGTGGATCCAGACAGTTGGGATTGTCAGCTATCTTGTTCTGTCTTCCTGGGAAAGATCTCTTAAAGGAGACCTGAATGATTCAGTTTCAGCACAGCCATACCATAGTTATAAAGGAAAAAATGGGTGAAAAAAAAATGAAGAGTCAGATCTGACAAGACCTCTTGGACAAGACAATATTAGAATATAGATCTGAATACAGTGATCAAGAAAGAAATGTGAAACTCCTTGTGTTTTTAAAATTTATTTTTAGTTACACATAAAACTTATATATATTTATGGAGTCTCATGTAACCTTAGATATATTTACATATTTTACAATGTTCAAATGAAGGCAAGCATATTTAGCTCCTCAAACTTTTGCTATTTCTTTGTAACAAAGATATGTAAAATATTTTTATCTAGCTTTTTTGAAATACACAGTACATATCATTATTTATGATCACCTACTGTACAATAGTATACCAGGGTTTATATCTCCCAAATAACTCTAGCTTGCTACCTATTGGCAAAATTTCCCCTCCTTTCTTTTGTTCTATTCTCTCCAGCACTGAGTTCCACCATCTTACTCTCAAATTCTGAGATCAGCATTCTTAGATTCCACATATGGATGAGGTCATGTGGTTTTTGTCTTTCTGTGCCTGAACTATTTCAATTAACACTGACCTCCAGTTCAGTTCGTGTTGTCACAAATGACAAGATTTCTTCCTTTTTACTGTGGAAGAATATTTAATATTTAACTCTAAATATGTATGTATATATATATATATATATATATATATATATATATTACATTTTCTGTATCCATTCATCAGTTGATGGGCCAAAACGATGATGCATCCATGAGGACACTGAAATGGGAAAGGTTTTTTATAAGATCCTTAAAACACAGGAAGCAGAAGCAAAGATAGACAAAGGATATCAAATAAAAAGTTTCTGTAGAGCAAAGGAAGCTATAAATAAATATTTTCACAATATTTCATACAATTTTATTTTATAGTATAGATCTAACAAAGAATTAATGTCTATGCTATATAAAGAACTCATAATCAAAAAAGCAACCCAGTGAAACTGGGCAAATGGCTTACATAGACATTTCTCAAAATAAGTCATGAAAATAACCATCAAGAATATAAGATGTTTAGTATCACTATCATCAGTGACAATGAAATCAAAGCCACAATGAGATCTCACTTCACTTCCATGACAAGTGTTGTAAACAACGTGGAGAAGAGGGACACCTTGTACATAACGGGGCAAATACAAATTAGTACAACAATAATGGAAGGCTGTAGGCAGCTTCCTCAAAAAATTAAAAACAGATCTACCATATGATCAGTGATCTCACTACTTGGAATAAACAAGAGAAAATAAAGTCAGTATATTGAAGGGAAATCTATACTTGTATGTTAATTGTAGCACTACACACAATAGCCAAGAAATGGTAACACACAGATTATCTTTAGAAATAGTTTCCAAGCACAGAGAGGTATGAGTAGAAAACCAGGAGGTAGAATATGATTTGTGTACATGATAAATGAAGGAGAATATCAGTGTGTCTGGAGCATATTGAGTTAGAGGGATAGTGATGGCTCATAGGGTCTTATTTCATTTATTTGAAAAATATTTCTTGGGTGCTTACTGTATCCCAAACACTATTTTAGGTCCTAGGAGTATGCAAGGAAACAGACAAAAACAAAAACACCCTTTACCCTTTTACTGGGTTTATTTTCTACTAGAGAAGACACAATTAACAGGAACATAATTAACTGGATTATGATCAATGCTTAGGAAAAAAATAAAGAGGCGATGGAGCAGATGAAATGTTGAACTGGTAAAAATGGTGATAAGGCATGTATATTGCTTAGGGTTCTGAGAATATATATATATATATATATATATATATATATATATATATATATTTATAATGTACGTAGTTATGCAAGGGGATAATAATTATATATATATAATTATGCAAGGGAATATATTAGATGGGCATATAGGATCAGAGGTGGAATAGTCCAACATGACCATATGCATACTTCAGAGTGAGAGTATTCAGTAGCTGCTCAAACAACAGAGCTGGAAGATGCAGAACAAGAGAGATCAAGTAAGCAGCACCAGTCTGAGACTGAACACCTTGGAACCCCCTGAGGAGTTACTGGTGTAAATTGTACATTTGAAGAGGGGAAAAGCTGGAGTTTGATGTCATAGGCAAAGGCAGAAGCAAAGAAGCACTTGCTTAAGTAAAGTGGAGCTTTTTAAATGCAAGATGATTCCCTCCTTCTTCCCCTTTCTTTCCATCTGAATTGCAAGCCTTTTGGATGGTGCCACCCAAAATCAGAATGGGTCTCCCAGCTCAGTGTGCTGGCCTACCTGCCAGACATCTCTGGAATCACCACTACCGACTCACTCAGAGCTGAGCTTTACTTATCTGCTAGGTATCTTTTAATCTGGTCAAGTTGACAATTATGATTAACAGTCACAGCATGCTTTATTGAGAAAAAGAATTTCAAACTAAAACTAGAAGGAAATGAGAAATCAAGTATAGGTCACTGTAGTTCCAGAAAGACAGTCTAAGTAGGAGGAACACAGGGTACAAAGGTACAAAGTCTCTGAAGTGGGAATTGGTCTGGTATGTTAGATGGGTGGCTGAGGAGGAGTTAGTGTTTGGGAAGAAGATCTGATATCACAGCATTATTGGAGTCCTGATCCTAAAGGGCTTTTTGGACCATATAAATTAACTTGAAAATTGTAAGAACAATTTTACTCCTTTGTCTTTAACATATTCTTATGCTAGGCCTTTTTCCTAATATAAAAGTATTTATATTCAGTGGTGAAGTTTTACAGTTTAGAGTCAGAAGGATCTTACACTGAAATGTCTAATCTTCTATTTTAATTGGTGAGAAACACAAGCTTTAAGAAAAGAGACCAAGGTCACAGGGCTCATTTATTGGCAAAGTCAGAACTAGAATTCATCGCTTCTAAATCCCAGATCAGTTTTTTGCTCCTGAACTTCAGCTACCTCTCAATATTTGTGGATTAACCCCATGTGATTGCAGAAGGGTTAAGTGCACACTGTGGGAGGATAGTGCAGTTGAGCTTGTTTTTCATATAAGCCTTTTTCATCAAGGACGGGAACCACTGAAGGACTTCTCCCATCTCCCTAGAGAGCCTTTCTTTTCCTCTCTTGTTTGCAGTTGCCCATGTTGGTTATAAACACATTGAGCTGGGAGTGTACTGATTTTTGCAGTTCACTTCTTACCAAACTCTCTTTGGTCCTCTGGTAACTGATCTTATTTGACTGATAACTGTTAATCATCATGTAATGTTAACAATATAATTCCCCTAACTTAAATTCACTTAACCTGACTCAGCAGACGTATTATGCATATTATATTTCCCAGTTCTGACCCTTGGGGATGATAACCCAGGAAAATGTGATCAGAATGTGTTTAAATGGAAAGGTCAGATAATGAGGCTTACTCCACACTGATGTTCTGAATTGGGAAACTGCATTGTGAAACGCTCAGTTACAATAGATCTTTGGCATGATTCCAAAAGGATTACATTGAAATTGTGGTATATTCTTTGCTGCATGCATTAGCTATCTTAACAAAGGTACCTTAATGTATCCAATATATCTATTGTAAAATATGGATGAAGTTGGTGAAATTGAATTTTGTCTTAGCCAGCTATGTGCTCATGAGAATATGCTTTTCTAACATCTCTATTTATTCATTTACTCATCTGTTAGGAACTGTATGATACAGTGAAAATATTATGAGCTTTGGGTTCAGTCTATGTTTAATTCATGTTTTACAGATTATAGTACTCTCCCCTGTCTCTGTGATATGTTGCAAGACCCCTACTAGATATCTGAAACTGAATACAGCCTCAAATTCTGTATATATTTGTTTTTGTTTCCTCATAATTATACAAATGTAACATGTTTTCCACCCTAACAATAGAAGTCCACAAGAAGTGGTGAGTGCCTGAAAGAATCAGAGAGGGCTTCTTGGAGGAACTTAATTTTGAAATGGGTTTCTAGAGATAAGGGACCATTTATCAAATGCATAGGAGATAGGCGATTTGAACAAAGACAATAGTTTTATTAGAGTCTAGGAATGAAGATGAGGCTGGAGAGACAGGTCAATATGTGAAAGAGTCCATTTGAACTTAATGCAATTGGGAAAAGTAACGGAAAATTACTACCTTCAACCATATATATAAACACACTCTCCATTTAAATTTCCAAAATATACATTTATGGAATCATTAAGCTTTCATTCTTTGTAGAAGGCTTTTAAAATGCAAATATCCTTTATGGATATAAAATTGATCCATTCAAATTTAGTTTAATAAGCTCATTATGTCTATGTGCAAAACCTTGTGCTAAGTACTGAGAAAATTCCACCAGAAAAGACTGCCTTGGCCCAGTACTCAGGGAGGCTGAGAAAGGAAAGTCACGAGTTCAAGCTCAACTTGATCAGCTTGGAAACTTAATGAGGTCTGGCCTCAAAATAAAAAAGGTCTAGTTTTAGTCTTCATCATGTAGAGAGCCAGTTTTCCAGCACCATTTATTAAAAATGCTTTTTTCTAGTGAATGTATTTGACTACTTTGTTGAAGATAAGCTGGCTGACTGTGTTTGTTGTGTCTGCATCTTCTAATCTGTTCTACTTATCTTTAGGTCTCTCTCTCTCTCTCTCTCTCTCTCTCTGTGTGTGTGTGTGTGTGTGTGTGTGTGTGTGTGGTGTGTGCCTGTCTGTCTGTCTCTATCTCTCACTCTGTCTTTGCTCAGAATAACTAAAAACATCATACTATGATGTAATAAATAAATCTTGGAAACAATTCAAATGCACATCAACTGAGGAATGGATAACAAAGACGCAGCATACTACTCAGTTATAAAGAAAGATAAATTTGAGACTTTTACAGGTAAAAGGATGCAACTTGAGATTATACTCATAAGTGAAATAAATCAGACATGTATGAGGAAAACATTATATTGTTCCCCTAGTCTAAGAAATTGAAAGAGAAATAAGATCCAAAATGTACAAGATAATGTAAAATGGGAAGAAAGTGTTCAAAAGGAAAGAGAAACTGGGTTGGGGTAAAAAGAGAAAAGAAGGAAGGGAAAAGAAAAATATATATATATATACAAGATAGTTAAGATAGTTATACTACTAATTTATGTTAGTTTACTGTAAAGAAAGGTTTGTGTTTGTATTATTTGATCAATTTTTCATGCCTCTATCTTATAATATGAGTAACTACTTTGAAGATAACAATATGTAACATATTAACTATTATAACACTCCTATTATATTGTTTTGAAATTTTGTATCATTGTTTTTATTGTTTGTTCTCTTTGGGATGTAGCTCAGTGTGAAGGTCCTGTTTTCAATCCCTAGTCACACATATACAGAAAAAAGTCTTAGGCTTCAGAAAACTCACAGACTAATGGGAGGGCAAATCCATAGATCAGATTTATTATTGTTTTAAATGATCCTTAGTACTGTAAAGGGAATTTTTGGGGAAGCAGTTTGGTGAGTGGAACTTCTACTTCACAGTTGTGCCATTGGCTTGTCCTGCCTTTAGAAAAAGAATGCAATTTGTATAGTTTGAGGCGACATCTGAGAGGGCAAACTCTATTTTCCATCCTCATTAGCACAATATATTTGTGGTTGATGTCTGAAATATAAAATATGAATTATGCATGAACTGTAGGGATGAGATGTTGTCATGATGAAAATTTAATTACTATACACTATATTACTGATGAGACAGCAGATTGAATATCACTGACAAGTTGTCTCAACAGTGAAATGTGTTTGATGAAATGTCCAGCCAATGATGAGATAACGAATTACCCTACTATGATAACTGTAGGTTTGAAAAACAACTTTCCAGAGGAAATTGAAGTTATGTAAATAAATCTCTCAAGATTTTTTTTTAAATGACAAAAAATACACATGATGGCTGAATGTGGTGGCACATGCCTTTAGTTTCAGTATTTTGGAAAGCCAAAGCAGGAGGATCACAAATTTAAGTGCCAGCTGGGCAAACTTTGTCTCAAGATTAAAAGAAGAAGAAGAAGAAGAAGAAGAAGAAGAAGAAGAAGAAGAAGAAGAAGAAGAAGAAGAAGAAGAAGAAGAAGAAGAAGAAGAAGAAGAAGAAGAAGAAGAAGAAGAAGAAGAAGAAGAAGAAGAAGAAGAAAAGAAAAAGGCTTGGGGATATAACTCAGGTCGAAGCCTGGGTTCAACCCAGAGTATCACAAAAAAGATAAGAAAACACAAAATGATGCCATTGGACTTAATATAGACCAGAATTTACTAGAATGTCTCAGAAGGAATGGCACATGAAACTAATCTATACAAGAGCTAATAATCTGTATGAGAGCTTTCATTTTGTTTTGTTTTATAAAATTCTGGAAATATCTGTTCAAAATTTATAGGAATGACATAGAGCAAACATTATTTTCACAGCATGTAATGGTGCTTTTCCATCAATTTTGTCAAGACAACAGTAGCTCTTACATTTTTTTTGCCAAAGAAGAATCTGAGACTCAAAGTGGACATTAAGAAAGTCAAAGGGACTTTCTCAGTGTCGTACAGTTTGAAGGAACAGAGTTATAACTCCAAATCCTCTGCATGATTTCAAATCCTTAGTGTTTCAACTTTAAAAACATTGTACCTACTGATTATTTTTTAAAGTTTAAAAACAAATTTCAAATGAATTTTTACATTATGTTTGAAGTACATAATATACACATTCATTTAAGGGAGTAGGTACATGTATCTATCATATCATCTTAATTCTTTTTATGTCCCTTCTCTTTCTTTCCTCCTTCCAAATTTTGGTTGTCTTCCCATTTCTAAAATATCTTTCTTTCTGTTTCCTATTATTTATGTTTCATTTTAGTTTTTAAAATTATTTACACTTTGGCTTCCATGTATAAGACAGTTATGCAATATATAAGCTGTGGATCTGATTTATTTCACTTAACATTATGGTCTCAAGCTGTATCCATCTTCCTACCAATGACTAAAATTTATCTTTCTTTATGGCAGAGTTGTATTCCATTATTTGTAAGTTTACATTTTTTTCATCCACTCCTCTGTTGATGGAAGCACAGGTTGCTTCCAAGAGTTAGCTATTATGAGTTACGGTGCCATAAATATGGGTATGCACATATAACGGTGATGTGATGTCTTTAACTCTTCTGCGAAGATACCTAGCAGGGAAAATGTAGGTCAGATGAAATTTCTATTTGCATTTTTTGAGGAATCTCCATACTAACTTTCTTAGTGATTTTACTAGTTTACATTTCCACTAACTATGCAGAAGGGTATATGTCCCCCAACAGTCTCACCAGTATTTGTTACTGTTTTATTCTTTGATGATAAGAAATGGAGTAAAATGGAGTCTCATTGTTGTTTGCATAATTTGCATTTCTCTGAGATCTCCACAGAGATGTGGAGATTTTTCATCTATTACTGCCGATTTGATTTTGAAAAGTGTCTGTTCATGTCAGTTGCCCATTTTATTTTATTTTGGGGGCTTGTGTGATAATTTTTGTTTGTTTTTTTACTTTAGGTGTTCATCCTCTGGCAGAGAAGAAGCTAACAAAAAATAATTTTTCAATTCTGTGATTTGTCTCTGTACTCTATTGTTTCTGTTGCTGGGCAGACAATTTTTAATTTGATGTATCTCGTTTTGTCAATTCTTGATGCTATTTTTTGTACAGTTGGGGTCCCTTTAGAAAGCCATGTCCTCTGCCTGTGTCTTGAAGAGATTTGCCCATTTTGTCTTCCATCAGTTTAAGTGTTTATTGTTTCATATCTGTAACTTTGATCCATTTTTATTTTATTTTGATGCACAGTGGCAGGTGTGGGTCTAAATTCACTTTTCTACAGTTTCCCTAGCACCATTCATTAAAGAAGTTATTTTTCTTCCAGTGCATGTTTTTGGTGCTTTTGTCAAAGATCAGATGACTTAATGTGCCTGAGATTATGTATTTATCTTTTATTCTATACCTTTGATCTGCATGTCTGTTTTTGTGCCATTGCCAAGCTAGTCTTTGTTGTTGTTGTTTATTTTTTGCTTTTTCCTTTAGCTTTGTAGTGTAATATGAAGATTGGCATTGTGATAGCTCTGGTTTTGTTTTTGTTGGTCAAGATTGCTTATTCTGAATCTCTTTGGGTTCCACATAAATTTTAAGATTATTTTTTCTAGTTCTATGAGGAATTCTGTTTGTATTTTGATTGGGAGTGCAGTAAATCAATATCAATTTTAGTAGAATTACCATTTTGACAACAATATTGGTTCTTCCCTCTACGAACAGGGGATATTTTTCCAGTTTTTGATGTCCTCTTCCATCTCCTTTTTCAGAATACTGTGTTCTTCTTTATGAAGGTCTTTTACTCCCTTGAATAGATTAATTTCTAAGTATTTAATTTTTCTTGATGCTATTAGATTGGTATTGTTTTCCAAATTTCTTTCTCAGTGAGTTTATTATTCGTATAGAGTTACACTATTGATTTTCGTGTGTTGATATTGTATCCTGCTACATTGCAGAATTTGCTTATAATTGTAGGAGTCTTTTGGTGGATCTTTCTGGATCTTCTTTATACAAGACCATGTCATCTTCAAATAATGATAATTTAACTTCTTTTGCTATCCATGTCCTTTTATTTCCTTCTCTTGCCTGATTGCTCTAGGTAATGTTTAGAGTATTATATTAAACAAGTGGATATAATACTCCACGTCTCTGATACTGAATATCTTTTCTTGTTCCTGATTTTAGAGGGCAAGTTTTCAGCTTTTCCCTACTTAATATGATGTTGGCAGGAGATTTATTATAATTGACTTTTTTCAGGTTGAGGTAAGGTCCTTCTCTACCTATGTTCTTCAGGATTTTCATGAATGTGCAATGGATTCATAAAAGGCTTTTTCTGCATCTATAGGGATGATCATGTGACTTTTGTCTTTACTTCTGTTTATGTGATATATTGCATCCATTGATTTGTATTTGTTGAATCATTCCTGCATCTGTGGGATAAAGTTTACTTTGTGACAATGTATGATTTTTGTGATGACTTTTTGTATTGTGTATGCCATCATCTTGTTGGGGATTTTTGTGTGTGTATTCATTAACAACTAAACGGTTTACTCTGAGCATCACTCAGGCAACACATTTGTTTATGTACTGACGATCTTGAGCCATGTTTATGTGGGTGTCCATTCTTGTACTGCATAAATTTGATAAAATTGTCGTTTTAATATTCCATGTTATATTATCTAATAAAAATTAATGAGAAAATATGCACTTTTTGATTGTCCTGTTTTTAAATAATTGGTTTGGTAAGTGAAGATTTGCTTTTAGTTTTTTGCTGTTGTTGTTGGGTCCTTGTCTGGTTTTGGAATCATAGTAGTGCTAGCTCTGAGGAGTGAGTTAGTGAATTCTCCTTCTCTTTCAATGTTATTAAAATGTTTGTGGAATGGAGGCTTATATCCTCCCTGAAGTTCTTGTAGAATTCAGCAGGATTTTTTTTGTTGGTAAGTGCTTTATTAATACCTCATTTTTATTACGTATTATTGGATTGTTTAGAATTTTGATTTTTTTCGTTCAGTTTTTGTAATTCGTATGTGTGTAGGAATCTGTCCATTTCTTCAGGGTTATCTGATTTGTTAAGAGTATTTTTTATAGTAATTACTAATGATTTCTAAATTTCTGTAGTGTCCAATGTAATCCTTGCTCTTTTAGTTTCATACTGTATTGACATAGGAATTTCATTCTGTTGGTAAGTTTTGCTAACGCTTTCTCTATTTTTTTATTACTTCAAAGACTAAGCTCTTTTACTCATTAATTCTTTGTATTTTAAAAAATTTCAATTTCATTAAATTCTACTCTAATTTTCCTTGTACTAGTTTGGGTTTGATGTTTGAGGTTTGTCATTATGTTATTGATTTGAAGTCTTTCTCTTTATTTCTTTCTTTTCTTTTCTTTCTTTTTTCTTTCTTTCTTTATTGCTTTCTTTCCTTCTTTCTTTCTAATGTGAGCAGTCCTTCTTAGGACTGTTTTCATCATTTCCCATAGGTTCTGCTATATTGTGTTGGCATTATTGTTTGATTCTAGGAATTGTTTAAGTTGTTGCATGATGCACTAAGTATTCAAAATATGTTACTTCATATCTAAGTATTTGTAAAATTTATGTAGTTTTTTTGGGGTTTATTCCAGTTTCACTTGGTATTATCTAATAGCATCCATGGAATTATGTCAATTTTTTTTCATATTTATTTAATGAAGTTTTATGGAGTAGTATATGGTCTATTTTGGAGATAATTTTGTATGCTGCTGAGAAGAATGTGTTTCATTGTAGTAGGGTAAAACACTTTAATATTTATTAAATTTATTTTTCAAATCTGGTGATTAAAGTCTTATAATTTTTGATTTTTTAATTTATTTACCTGTACTGTCTCTTTATTAAAGTGGGTTATTGAGGTACCACACTATGATTCTATTGGGGTTTGTTGATCTTTTATGTTTAGTAGTGCATATTTTATGAAGTTGGGTGCTCTGGTATGTGGTACATAAATGTTTATAATTATTATCACTTTCTATTGAATTGTTTCCTTAAATAAGTAATGACCTTCTTTGCCTCCTCTAATCAATGTTAATTTAAAGTTCACTATGTCAGAAAATAAGGTTGCTTCTCCTGCCTGCTTTTGTGGTTCTGGTATGGAATATTATTTTCTCTGTTTTGGGTTTTAGTCTATAAATATCTTTTTGGATTACATGTGTTTTCTGTAGATAGCAAACTATTAAATTGTTTTTTTTAGATCAAGTCTGCTAATGTATATCTTCTATTGAGGAGTTGAAGTCATTTACATTGAGAGTTATTACTGAAAATTATGTACTGACCTACACCTGTCATTGTGTTCTTTGTTGTTGACTCTTATTTTTCCTCTTGTGTTTTTCTGCTCATTCTATTTGATGTATTCAGTCAGACATTTTGGCTTTTTTGGCTTCATTTCTTTTTGTTTTTTTTCTGATTTGCTTGTCATGAATTTCTTAATGGGTTGTCATGAAATATCCTTTTATCTCCATTGATTATGAAAGATAGTTTTGCAGGATATATTAATCTGGTTTTTAAAATTGCGTTCCTTTAGGGTTTGAAACATTTCACTCCAAGCTTTCCTGGTCCTTAAAGTTTGTTTTGAAATGTCTGCCATAATTCTAATGTTTTCTTTCTTTCCTTTTTTAAAAATAAATGGCCTTTTACTTTTTTCTGGAGGCTTTTTAAAATTATTTTTGGAGTTTGACTATGATATGTTGTGGGGAGCTTCTTTCATTGTAATGATTTGGAGTTCTATTAGTCTCATTTACTTGTATGTTGAATTTTCTTAGTTGGAGTTTTCTGCTGTTATTTATGTAAAACAGTTTTTTTCCATGTGTGATGTTCTCTAATTTTTCTTTAACTGTATTTCATCTTAGGTTGATTTACTTAGCATCATTCAGCAACTTGTAGGTCAATTTTCCTTGCTTGTTTGTATTTTTAAAGTATCTCTGAGTACACTGATTTGTACTTCCCTTCTGTCCTTGATGTTTACCAATATTTTCTAAGTAGAGTCTCTTCTGCTGTTCATGTTTTCAATAGAATTTTTTTTTCTTTTTTGTTTTTTATTGGTACCAGGGATCGAACTCACATCTGCACACTTGCAAGGCAGGAGCTTATGCTGCTGAGCTAAATCTCCAGCCCCTCAATAGAATTTTTTATCTCTGAAATTTCTGTTTGACATCATTTCATGGAATTTATTCCTTAGTATTTGTCATTTATGTTTTGAATAATATTGGTCAGATCTTCTAATTTTTTGTTTTTTCTTTGGCTACATTGATCAATTGCTTCTTCTGCTGTTTGTTTATGTAATCTTTGAGCTAAGTTTCTCTGTTTCATTTTTAATCATTTTTTACAGTTCAGTGATTCATTGCCTGCTTTTTTTTCCATCAGTTCCCCTGGGTGGAGGGATACAAACCTTTGAACCACTTTGTTAACTTATTTCATCATGTTCTTATTTTATTTTATTTTGTGTGTGTTTACTGATAGTAAAGGTCAAGTAGAGTTAGTTGTCATATGAAGGTCTCTTTAGTTACATTCTGTTTTTCAGTGATGTGATCTTGATAGTGATACAAGGAAAAATTCCTACTGGTTATAACTACATCTATGGATCCAACCACATATCAATAATGAATATTAATACTTCTTTTTGGACATTTCCCCCTTTTGTCAATGTCCTTTGTAGACTTTGCTATTACTAGCAGTAAGACTGGGATATGGAGGGAGAAGGAAAGGTGCAAGGGGAAAAGGAAGGGAATGAATCAGTAAAAGGAGAGAGACAAAAGAAATGTTAGTAGGTAAAACAGAGATAGGAGTCCTGACTTTGTTAGGGATTATTATTACCTCTAATTGTGGAGTGAAAGGTGAGCTTTTGAGGGGAAAGGGTTTGTGTGTGTATATTTGCACAGGTGCGAGGAGGATGCAGGTGTAAGGAAGAATAATTAGAGACTGAGAGAGAATATGTGTAGTTGTCAAAGTATGTTAATACATTTATAGTTAGTTTTGTTTGGATTATCTAAATGTAATTCTGTTAAGAGTTATCCCAACATAGCCATAAATGGTACCATTTAAGTTAAAGCACTGGTCTATTTTTATTCTCTTTTATACATATGCAGGCTCTTGCTATATACAGAGTCTGCCAAAAATGCATATACACTTCAGGAAAAGAAAAACTTGTATAAATATTTTAACACTATATTTATTGAGACACCATGAGATTAATACAAGTTATCTTTGGCCTCTACAATTATAAGTGATGCTCAAATAAGTGGCCACACATTTATTGGTACAGTGAACTGCTGCTTGGGTAACCTTGGTCACTGAGATTGCTGCATGTACATTTTCAGTTTCTTCTATAAGGGCTGGCACTGTACTACTATATTCTCTAGGGTCCCCCATATGAGAGTAAAACCATCTGTTGAAGAAAAAAATCATAGCATTTTTCTTTTCCTGAAGTATGTACAATTCTCTCTCTCTTTCTGTGTATATATGTATATATACGTATATATATATTACATTACAGGAAGAGTGTAGCCAAGAAGTGAGGAAATAGGAGAAATGAGGATAGTGAAGAAAAAAAAAAAAGAATAAGAAATGAGGCTTAAAGAGAGCAGAATAAAGGCAAAAAACTTAAAAATTAAAACAATATTTATAAAGAAGCAAGAACCAAGGAAAAGAAAGAAAACAAAAAAATACTAAGATGAACCAAGAACAGACAAATAAGTAAAGGAACAAGGAAAGTAACCCGATGTGACTGCTATAGAATGTGACCAGAATATCCACACGGTTTCCTTCCCATCATAGTCCTATTCAGCCTGCAAGCAGCCAAGCTGGGCACCTCTCCTCCCCGCAGCCCAGACAAGCGCTTCCAGTCTGCTTGCCTGTCAATGCTGAGGGCTTTCAATCTCTCTGTACCCACTTCCTGGCTGCAGGCTATCCTTTGGTCATGGTCACTTGCAGACCATTTCTTTGTCCCAAGATCTAACTACCTCATTTAATTTGAGAAAAAAAGGATGTGGTGTAGTTTTTGAACAGCTGGTTCTCCATCAACTTCTGCCATTTTCTCCCACTCCCTTTACTGCTAAACAAATCCCATGGTGGTGTCTATATTCTCCCCCAGGAGCCTTTGTGTAATATGTCACCAAAAGCCCTCAGACCCAGGCTGCTACTTCTGTTCCTTCCAATTCAGACCTTTATCTATCTCTGAGTTAAAAACTCTATTTTCCAACCTGTGAAGCTTCTGCAGAACCCAGTCTTGACAGATAGCCTCTGTTGCCTGTGTCAGGTGGTAAGCGGTGGGCAAGATTCCCTATTATCTCAGTTTTTTTTTTTTCTCTGCTTTGGAAACAATTCAAAACTGCTCACTCTGGATTGGGCCCACCGATTCTCTCCTTCTCTTGTCTTCAAGTATGGAGTCCATGGGAGCCTGCTAGCAGGCTTGGTGCTATCCAACATTGTTGTGTTCGCCCTCACTCACTCTGGCTAGGGTAAAGGACTTTTCTTGTTGATGTTGGGTAATGGGTAGGATGCCACAAGAAGGTGTGGGAAGATATTGTGAGGGTAGGATTGCCTGTTTTTGTTTCACTGTCTTTCCTTCCCTTTGGTTGTAGTCCTCAGCTTCCTTGGGATCCCAAACACAGTTTACTTCCAACTGCATTTATTCTTCAAGATGGGAAGGACCATATCCCAGGGGTATGGTCTTTGGTATTCTAAGCATTAATTACAATGAGGGAAAATTGTAGAATTCATGCTTAGATACCAAGTTAAAAAATAACTGATCTATAGCAAACATATAATACATCACATATACATGAAATGAAAATGTGCAAATTTTGAATGCTCAGTTCAGTGAAATCTTGATCTTTGCATATACTCACATAAACTTTAGGTAAAACCTGTATCGTCACAGAAGGTTCCCTGATGCGTCTTTATGATCCTTTCACACAAGCTCTTGAGATTTTATTTTTGTCACCATAGACTTATTGGGGTTCTGTTGGAACTTACTAATGGAATGGTATAGTATTCATACATTTGCATCAGGCTTCTTCTGTTCAGTGTGTCTTTGAGATTCATCTCTGTTGTATACATTAGTAGGTTTTCCTCTTTATTGCTAAATGTATTAATTGGGGCCAGTCACAAACCCCAAATGACACCATAATCCTGAATGTTGAAATTTTGAAAGGCAAATTGGTGTCTTTCTGACAGTTGAAATCAGAATTTTTTTCTGCTGCCTTGGATATTAAAATTTTAGCCTTGTTGACCTTCAGACTATAGGTCTTAACACCAGTGGCCCCTGTATCCTTAGGCTTTCAGCCAGGGGGTGAGTTTTCACATACTTGCCTGAGTTTGAATTTCTTGTGCTTGAACTGAGCCATACTATCATCATCCCAGTGTCTCCAGCTGGCCGATACCCTGTTATGTCACTTCCCTGCCACTATAAATGCATGAGCCAATTTCACTAATAAATTCCTTCTCATGCATCTATTTCATACCCTGTTGCTTTTGTGGCTCTGGAGAACACTGACTAATGCAGATTTGATATTAGGAAAGTCTAATATTCCTTTTTAGTACATTCCTTACATTGTAATGGAAGAGCGCTATGAAATTGTTTCCTCATAAAAGACTGTGATACGTTAAATGCACACGTTAAATGTAAATCTACTTAATGGAGAAAGATAAAGCTTTAAAAGCCAGTAATTATTGGTGCTCAAAAAACAGAGAGTCAATTAACAGTAATGTCCTAATAATAACTGATATAGACAGTATTTACTTTAAATTTGTAGAATACATGTATTCTCCAAACATAGAAGATGTTGATGAGTTTAGATTTTTATCAGTCACCAATGATATGATGAAGGATCTTTTTGTCAAAGTCACTAATCAATGTCATAATTAGTATTATTAAATAGACTGTGTTTTTTAATAAAATTCTCTAATTCTATAATATGTATGTTACATTATTCATGTGCATATAGATATATGTGTAAATTTATATTTTTATATGTATAAGTCATACACAGATAAATCGATTTTGTTTTGGAGATTACTTCATAAGTAATTTCAGGATTGATACTATGCCTCTTTTAAAAATTTAATAGCTATTTTTGGATTCCTGCTTTTCTTAAAAAGTGTGTTTCGTAAAAAGTGGAGTGTTAATTATGTTCTTACAGGAAAAAGAGTCATAGTTTTCTTGTGTTCATAAAGAGATTTGGCTGTGACAAGTCTGTAATTGTTTAAGAACCTATGGTTATTCAAAAATTGAATCCCAGAGGTCTGAAATGACTTTCTAGATTAGTCAATTGTAGAGTCAGGTCTTTTAACTTCAAGATTCTTTCTATTATTTCACTTTTCTGTAATGCTAATTCTAAAATTTTTTGCACAGTTTTTTCCACTATAAAACAAATTATCAAATGTCTATCAAATAGAACATCTGTCTACTTATAAACCAAAAGAGTTGTGTAATTTGATCTCTAAGGATTCCTTTATCTCCTCATATGTGTTATTAGCCTTTCAGATACTTACAAGTAAACTCAATAAATAAAAACCTAAACTTACATTAAGCAAACTCAAACAAATAAAAATCTTAATTTAGTGAAAACATAAGTTAATGTGACTGCTTTACCTCATGATTAAATAAATTGCTTTTCTAAAGTAAACATTTTGATTTTTCTATGAATATTAAGGTTTTCTAATATACTTAACATATGGGTTCTTGATATAAGTCAGAAGCCCAAGCTTCTTAGTGTCAGAATGCCTGTTAATCCTGACCCATTTTATGCAAAATTTTATGGATATATGTGCATTTCTGTAAAAGCATGGATAATTTTCACTAAATTTCCCAAAATTTCTGGGATAAAAAAAAAAAAAAGCTACAACCGTGGATTTAAAATACGACTTGACTTTTCACAATGTAACACACATACATCAATTCAGTAATATGTCATCTGTAAAAAGCAAAGTTCAATCGTATCTAAGAAAAATCCATGGAATTATTTTGTTCTCTTATTGCGTAGAGGTCCATCAATCTCATGCTTGTACTCCTTTGCCACCACCATATTTCACAAGGCATTTAAATGTGATCTTAGTTTTCTTTGACCTTTATGAGGTAGAAAGAGAAAAACTCACGTTTTAAATAGATGTAGCTATGCTGATGCTTATGAGCAGAAAACAGATGACAAAGTAAAACAGGTGTGGTTGATTCCTATAATATGGATGCTACAAAAGAGCGGTTCTATTTCTATTCAGAGAGCTGTGTGTGTGTGTGTGTGTGTGTGTGTGTGTGTGTGCGCGCGCGCGTGCGCGCGTGCAGAGAGATTTCTTTTTGTATTTGACTTAGTAAAACTGCAAGAAATGGATACTTTTTATGTGTACTTAGGTAAAATATACTAATTTAATTATCCATGCTAACTGGATATTTGTTCTTAAAACACTTCATTGTATTATCTCAATAAATTGTCCCATTTTTAGTAAGTTAATAAGTCTGTCTGGTCTGGATAAACACCCTTGACCCAGTTGGTGTGCCAGAGCTAATCTGTAATTAACTGATAAATGAATTTTAAAATTTCAAGGAATTTTACCACCTGTTTGGCTTGATATCTTGACATTGCTTGTTTTGGCAGTATTTACACAGTGGGAATCGACACTCTCCTAATGTTGCTCCCTGAAGTTCCTGGAAACTTAAAAAATTCATTTAATCACTTAATTACAGATTATAACACACCAATTAAGGATTATAGGATTAAGGATTAAGATTATAACACACCAAAATTAAGGATGTTTATCTAGACTAGAGCCTTACTTTACTATTACTTAGAATTCAGGCCATTTTATTGAGACAGTGCAATTATATACTGCTTCAAATACAGTAAAATAATAAATTTTAATAAGTGCTGGGGATGTATCTCAGTAACTCTTGGGTTTAATTCTCAGGGCTGTTGAAAATTTTCATCTGTGTAGTGATTATACACCTTAAAGTCACTAAACTGGTTTATAAGATTTTAATTTTCAAAAATATGCCTAATTAAGGAATATTTAGCTAATGCCCCATTTCTAATAATAGTTAAACCCCCAAAATTCTGTCATTTTGAGAAGAAATTGTTTAATGATTTAAATTTGCCCAGGTTTCTATTCAGTTCATTGATTTTCCTTTTTACTTCTTTTCTCCAGAACTATGATCTGAATTCCATTTGGTAGGACTTGTCATTCTAGGTGAGGGGAGACGTTGATGGTCTAGGACAGTGCACACCCCCATGTATCCAATACCTAGATGGAGCTTGAAATACAATATGTGCTCCATAAACATGTCTTGATTATATTAATGATTCAGTGAATAAAATAGCAATAAATGAAAATATCTCACTATCTGGGCCACTTCCTTTCTTCCTGTTATGGAGGTTGCGTCATTCGCCTTCTCCCCACTCAGGGACTAAGAGGAGCCATGATAAAACAAAACAAAACAAAACAAAAAAACCCTCTACATCCAGGCATATAAAATCAAGATTCCAGAAATTAAACACAACAGTAGAATCTTTAGAGAAGAAAAAAACAAATCACCTAGAAAGGAAAAGAATCAAATCACCTATGAAAGAAAGTACATCAGAATCACAGCTGACTTCTCAACACAAACCTTCAAGTCAGGGGACCCATTAATATCCAACCTGGTATTACAATCCCCCTACTCTTCCCACTCTGAGAACCTTTTTCCTTCTCTCTCAGAAACGGGAAAATTCTTTTTTTGTGCACTGTATGGTGTATTAACTTCTAGACTCTGAAACCTTCAATCCTTTCAGCTGTTATTCAAATTGTAGCATTTAAAGAAAAAGAAATAGTAAAGAATCCCTGCTCTTACCACTGAAGATATTTGTTTTGCTGACAATATATATTATTTCTGCTATAGGTTCTAAGAGTTATCTTTTGAAATTGCAGGCAAAATTATGATTATCTGTTCTACCTGCGGGCCTCATATCAGGAAAGTTATCACTGATCCCTGAATGATAAGGAGACTAGAAAGAGTGAAGAGAAGTATGTAAGCTGGGAGTGTAGCTCAATGGTAGATAAAGCCTTTGCCTCGTGTGTCTGAGGTTCTGGGCTGAATCTTGAGTACTTCAAAAGGATTTTTAAAGAGTGTGTATGTGTGTGTGTGTGTGCTCGTGTACATGTGTATGTGCATGTACATATGCATTAGGCAGTTCAAGTAGTACATAATTTTCCTAGATACATAGAAAGTCTAGTATATAGTGGAGAGTTTTTAAGGGTCTGGAGTACCTTCTTGGCATATACAGTAGAAGACTCTGTAGAAGAAAAATGACATGTACATGTGTAACATTATATACCTGCTCATTCAGAGTTTTCTAGAGTAGACTTAGGCAAGACGTCATAGATTCTTATATAAAACTTTCCTAGGTATTTCTAGTTCACATCTATATTTAAAAATAACTTGTATGGAGACTTTCAGATGGTTTCTGTCATATTTTGAAATGCATATGACATTTACATTTATTGCCCATATAATATTGTGTTTTGCCATGTGTTTCCAAAGGAAAAAATCCATAATTTTAAGAGTCTCAAAGGAATAAATAGATACTAGTGGCCACTTTTTCTTGTAGAATAACTTGTCCCACAGCTATTAATGAAAATAGAGAAGGCTGCACATTATATTTTTATCTATGGCTAGCAATAGAATTAAATATCATATCTGGGTATTGATTGTCCTAACTCAAAAGAGCTAATCTAATGCCTAACTTTTGGCCATTAGAACATGACTATTTTGAGGGAAAGATTGTATATCTTAGAAAAAGTAAGGCTGAAGTAAATCCTGATAGAATTTGAGAACAGTGCTGAAAGAGCCATTAGAGAGTCTGTAAGACTGTCTCTGAACTGCTTTTACTACATTCACAACTGCATGGTTGTTCAACCTCTGCTTTTTATAAAGGGAAACTCACTATTCTGTTTTTGGACACTTCGAATTATCACATAAGATTACATTAAAGTGAAATCTCCCTTCTTGTAATTTTCCTCCCTATGTAAAGCACAGTACACCTCTTAGTTTCTTTTTCACTCAAGGACCATGCAGATAGCTAAAAATATCTATCTCATGCTATCTGAGTTTATTCTACTGAATGAATACCTTCAGTTTTTAAAATTCTCTGGGTTCAAGTTTTAGAATCATCCAGTTACCGTCTCTGAGTACAAGATGTAGAGTACAAACAATCATACATATTTCAATATTTCTAATTTTTTTAATGGCTTACATTTTTAGTGTCTTACCTGCTATTTACACAGAGGCATAAACTAGAGACGTTTCAAAAGCCCATAAGCATGTGTTCAGTTTTCACCCCTCAGAGAATTTCTGTAGGTCAGTAGTGATGAAAATATGGCACATATACCACAATAGGCACACAGAGCCCCCCTTTGTTGGCCTGTGAGCCAACTTGTCCCAGCATCACCCTAGCAGATGAGCATTCAGATTTAATTGTATTGTTGATACTTTGTGATAAATAAGTGTGTTTGGGGTTGCAGTTTGGGCACTTGGTCTCTGAAAACTTTGCCATCACTGCGTGAGATTGTATTAGGCAGTCATGAGTTTGATCCCTGGTACCGATAAAAACGAAAAAGACAAAAAAAAACAAAAAAACAAAAAAACAAAAAATAAAAAACCTCTGTTCTAACCTACTTGCTTTTTCCTGATGTATTTTATTTTTTTGTAAATCCTTAAAATAAGGATTTTGTTTTTGCTGCTTTGTTCACAGCCTCAAGTACTTGTGTACCAGCTTTTGATTTTCTTTTGGCTGTACACCATTTATACCATAGGGTACTTACTAGATCCAGTTGAAACTCGTAGCCCCTTTTCTAGGATTACTCCACTGGGGTTCCAGGTCCTGGGAGAGCACGAGAGAAACTTTTATCAGCACTTTTGTGTTTCAGTTTTCCATAATAAATCTAATAGTGCTTCATCATGAGCAGTGAAGGCATTGATTCCCCACAATTTATTGACTAAGAAAGAAGGTTCAAAGTCATTGTGACATCTTACGTATCTACAGATGCAAAGTTAATAAATAGGTCTCATTCTAAGTGTAGAGTCTTCAGACTTTCTTCTGTTTTCAGAGGAGACAAAATATTATTCTGTCTCAGCTAGATGTTCAAACGTTGCTTTAAGGAACAACATGGCTTATTTCCTTAACCTCAATTTATCATTATTATTGCCAACATAGATGCATACACTGCTTACTAACTACTATCTGACAATGCTTCTTCTAGAAAATTACTTTATTTATGCAAGTTAGGTGATTTTTAGGCTGAAAAACCATTTGATGACAAACAAATTATCATTAGATATCTTGTTATTTTGTGAAATGTTATGCCTGTGTTGCAAAAGCTGAATAGTTGTGTCTTTATATAATTGCTGTCTTCAATGCACAGCATGGTTTTACTTAATTGGATGTTACTGTTTAATATTTTCTTCTTAGAGAAGAGCCCATGCCCTTTCGTATGCCATGTTTTAATAAATGTTATCTGTCGATTTTGTAAAAAAAAAAAAAGAAATGAAGCTGACCACCAAAACTATGAAGTAAATGCCCTCATTTGAAAAAAGAGCTGCAGAGAGATGAACTTATTCAAGAACACGTAGCTGAAAATCAAAGACAGAATCAATACAGCTTTCTTATTTCTCTTAGTAACTTCATGAATCAAGATTTTATAAATTTTTAAAAATATTAATTATTTCTGTGAGGCTGACATATTATCATGAGGTAATAAATTCCATATTTATTAGACATGATTCACCTTTTAATTTGATTTGTTGTAAACTGGTTTTTTTGAGGTTGCAATGAGTATTCCTGAAATTAAAATGTGTTAAGAGAGTGTTAATTAAATTTTACTGAAAAGGGTAAATATGTTAGTTTTACTCATAGATGTTTGCTTTTTAAAAGGTTCAGACTTTTTCAGATTTACCACTGAACACTTTGTTTCTCTTATGAGGTACCAGCAGCTCCATAAATCACCAGATTTTGAAATTTTAAAAGTTATTTAGGGGTAGGTACCAAGATAGTTGAGTAGTAAGCAGGAGAAAAAGAGCCTCTCCAATTGTTGCCATCCAGACACTGGAATATAGTAATGTGAGGAAGACAGAAAGAATGGAAGTGGGTCCCCTGTGCAGGAAAGATCTGAAGCATGAAATGAAGCCCACAGAGAGTAAAGAGAGAAACTCATGGAGAAGGAGCGAGCCTAAAGCACTTTCTCCCTGAGGCAGGAATCACTTCGTGAGAGAAGTGATTCAAACCTGCAGACACAAGGTCACTGTAGTGACCTCAGAGGTCTCCACAGAGACACAGCAGTGGAGGGGAGGAGTGAATGTGAAAGACTGAGCTAGCTGATGGTGAAAGCTCAAGGCTCAGTTGTCTCATGTGAGAGAGGAATTGGCCAAGAGCCATTTTGGAAAGGGGCCAGCTGAGCTCAAAACTCAGCTTGGCTGCCAGCTCCATCTAGTGACTCCAGGCTAGGTGCAGGTCCATGGAAGGAGTGCTGATGGCTGCAGCCCAATGAGTCTGGTCTCAGACCGAAGGTGCAGGCTTGTTGAGATTATCCACTACCTTGCCAAAAATTTACTGCTAGCTTTCTGGGATAAATCAACTTGTCACCACATGTTGTCTACCAGTGACAGCAGAGACAAACTTGGTTTCTAGACTGTGGATGTTGTTTGTTTTACTCTTCTTTTTATCTCTTCCTTTTCTCTTTCTCTCCAGTCTTCTGCACCAGTTCCCAAAGTTAGTGTGATTTCCCCTTGTCCTCCATCCTTACTTCTAATCTTTTCTTCTTCTTCTATTTCCCTATTTTTTCCCTAACCCCTTTTAAATTTTAACCTCTAAGGGTAAAATGACATATTAAAGATTTGTATACCGTATATAATTTTCTGGCCTGTTTTAGATTTTGTTATATGGCCACAAATCTATTTCATAAGGTTAAAGGTCGTGAATTAATGATTACCTCAGTTTGTTGTTTTCTAGACTGTGATGGATGCTACTGTTATTGCTGATGGTGCCATTTTAACCAAAACTGATATAACTGTTCTAAACAGATATTTTCCCTGGTATTCCAAGACTGAGATTGGTTAAGAGTCACAGAAAATATTGTGGCACAGTGTCAAAGAACCAGGGGCCAGCCCAAACACACAACAACTGCCCATCCCCAACAAATTAGAGTCAGGATTTTGCAACAGACTCAAAACCCAAAAATCAGTTACACCTGAAAAACACCTCAGCAAAGTAGTCATTTCCTAAGGGCTCTAAATACTGGCACTAAAGCAATCCATTACAGGCAGTTTCAAACATTACCACAGGAATTAGGCTAAAAAATGAAAAAAAAAATGAGAAGACACTTAAACGAGATGCAACCCCTGATTTTCAGTTCAGTAAAAGAAAACCCAAGGGCACAAGGAAGTGAGACAGTCCTAAAGACACTCATCTGGCCATTTGAAATGGTAACAAACAACAAAGCAATTGAATGAGGCTCTAGACAAAATCATTTCAGAAATAATTTCTCAGATAATTGCAGAAACGGTGTTCACAATGAAAACCATGCTTACTGACTAGAATAGGTAGGTAAAAAAAAACAAAACAAACAAAAAAAAACAGAGGAGTTAAAATTATGGGAGCCATGAATGCTTAACATAGGAAAGAAATAAAATCCATAGTCAGATTCAAGCAGATATCCGGGAGAAAAATGTTGCACTGAAAGCATTTGCAGCAGGTTAATCAAGGATTCTGGATATAGAAGACAGGTTTGTGGTTAGCAACTATGAGAAAAAAAGATTTCTTAAAAATAGCCAGTGACCATGAGAAGTAAATCCAACAACTGCTAGATGAAGCAAGAAAAAATAACTTAAGATTGATTAGGATCAGTAAAAAAAGTAAGAGAGAATGCAAATAACATTCACAGACATCATGGCAGAAAACTTACCTGATAAGGAAAAAAATTTTGACATAAAAATAACTGAGACATATAGAACTCCAATTAGCCAAGATCAAAAAAATCTATAGCCAGACTTATTGTAACCAAGATTCCAGAAACAACACAAGAATAGAATCTTAAAAGCTGTTATGAAAAAGAAATAAATCACCTATAAACTACAACACAAGAACTATACTAGGCAAGGCAGACAATTAAACAGATAAAGAAAAAATCAGGGAGGGGAGTCAAAAACAGGAAATGAACATGATAAGAATAAGTCAATACATATTATTTATAATCATCAATATTAATTTTCTCAATTCACCAATCAAAAGATAGAGTAGCAAAATGTATTAAGAAGCAAGATCCAGTAATATGCTGCATGAAAGAAACATATTTAATTCAAAAAGAAATTTAGACTGGAAGTCAGAGAATGGAAAAATAATACCTATGTGATAGGAACTCAGAAAAAGCAGGAGTAGCTATTCTATTTGCAGACACAGTGAATCTTAAGCCAAGACTGATTACGAGAGATAAAGAAGGTCAATACATCATTGTAAAGGGAACAATCCAGGAGAAAGAGATAACAATAATAAATATATATGCAACAAATACCAGTGCACCAAATATATAAAGCAAATATTAAGAACCTGAAAAATCAAATAAGCACTAATACAATTGTATTGAGAATCACAATACTCCACTGTCACAAAATCAACTAGACAAAAAATCAACAGTGAAATATTAGAACTGAATCAAACTTTTGAATGAATGAACTTAGTAGAGTCTAAAGAGTATTCCAACCCACAACATCAGAATATACATTCTTCTCAGCTGCACATGGGATGTTCTCCAAAATAGACCACATACTAGCTTATATAACATGCTTAAGTAAATGCCAAGCAATTTAAACTATCTCGTGTATATTGCTAGACCATAATGAAATGAAATTAGAACTCAGTGTCAAAAGAATTCACAAGAATTTCATAAAAATATAGAAATTAAATAGCACCCTTAGTCATAAATGAAATTAAAAAGAAATTAGACAGTTTCTACATTTAAATGACAATACCTATGCAACATACCAGAACTTATGGGATACAATGAAAGCAGTCCTAAGAGGGAAATTTATAGCAGTGAATATGCATATCAGAAAAACAGAGCAAGTACAAATGAACAACCTAATTTTGAACCTCAGTCTTCTAGAAAAGAAGAGTAGTCTAAGCCAGAAACTTATATGAGGGAGAGAATTATAAAGATCAGAGTAGAAATTAATACATTGGAGATCAAGAAAACAATGCAAGAATCAAGGAATTGAAGAGTGGATTGTTTGAAAGATTAAATAAGATCAACAAACCCTTATCCAACCTTATCAACAAAGGAAAGAAAAAACTCACATCCAAGCAACTATGAATTAAAAAGATGAAATCACAATGGACCTTGCAAGAAATCCAAAAGATTATCTATATCTACTTTAAAAATTTGTATTTTAGTAAGTTGGAAAATGCAGAACAAATGGATAAGTTCCTAGATACATATGAATTACCAAAGCTGAATCAAGAAGGTATAAAAATCTTAAACAAACCAGTATCAATCAATGAAATGGAAGATGTTATTAAAAACTTATCAAAAAAAGCCCAGGCCTTCACAGATTAACTACTGAGTTCAATAAGAAATTTAGGAAAGATCTAAAACCACTACGTCTCAAAATCTTTAATGAAATTGAAAGTAAAGAAATAATCCAAAATTCATTCCTAGAAACAAATATTACCCTGATACCAGAACCAGAGGGGGACATAACTAAGAAAGAGAATTATAGGCCAATCTCCCTAACGAAAAGTGTCATAAAAATCCTCAATAAGATACTAGCAAACAGAATGCAGCGAATTATCAAGAAGAGTATATACCATGATCAAATAGGATTCATCCAAATTGGATGCAGGGATGATTCAACATATGTAAATTAAAAATTGTAATACACGTATTCAAACAGCCAAAGACAAAATTCATATGATCATCTCAATAGATGCAAGCAAGCTTTTTACAAAGTTCTGCACCCAATCATGATAAAAACCCTACAGAAAACTGGAATACATTGCCTTGATCTCAATATGATAAAAGATATCTATAACAAACCAACAACCTACATCATACTAAACAGACAAAAAAAAAGCTTTCAATCTAAAATCAGGAACAAGACACGAATGTTCACTGTCTTCACTCCTATTCAACACAATCCCGGAAATTTTAGCCAGATTAATTAGACAAGAGGAAAAAACAAAATGAGTAATGGTAGGGAAAGAAACAAGTTAAATTATCATTATTTGCAGATGACATAATACTCGTCAGAGAAAATTCCAACAACTCCACTAAAAAGCTGTTAGATTTAAATAAGCAAATTCAAGCCAACACTCGAAAATCAATAGCTTTCCTGTACATGAATAACAAACTCACTGAGAGAAATTAGAGAAAGAACACCATAGCGTCCAAAAAATGAAATACTTAGAAATCAATCTAATAAAAGATGTACAAGACCTCTTCATTCAATACTGTGGTACTCCAAAAAAGGAGATTGAAAAGAATATCAGAAAATGGAAATACATCTCTTACTCTTGAGTAGGAAAAACTAATATGGTAAAAATGGTCATACTCCCAGAACTGTTATACGGATTTAATGCAGTTCTGATAAATTATATTATATCTCACAGAATTAGGGAAAACAATCTTAAAATTCATTGAGAGCCAGAAGAGATACAGAATAGCAAAGACAGTTCTGGTAATAAGGGCAAGTCAGGGGAACTGTCATTTTTTGACTTGAAATTACAGTATAAAGCTACTGTGATAAAAATAGCATGGTACTGGCAAAAATTACAGACCTGAAGATCAATGGAACATATTAGAAGATGCAGAAGTAACCCCATACATACCAGACCAATTTATCTTTGACAAAGGCACCTAACATATTCACTAGAAAAAAAATAGCCTCTTTAATAAATGGTGCTGAAAAAACTGGCTCTGAACATGCCAAAGATTAAAATTGGACATGTATCTTTCACCATGCCACTAAACTAAATTCAAAATGGATCAAGATTTAATTAGTAAAACAGAAACATTAAACTTGCTAAAAGATATAACAGGTAAAACTCTTGAAGACTTTGGTGAAGGAAGAGACTATAAATAAAACACTGATCATTCAGAAACTATTACAAAGAATGAACAACTGGGATCTCATCTTATTACAAAGCTTTTGCATAGCAAGAGAAACAACTAACAGGGTGAAGAGACAACCCACAACATGGGAAAAAATGTTAACTCTGGTCCTCAGAGAAAGGATTACTATTTAAGAACATATAAAGAACTGAAAAAAATCACACCTCCCAAATTTAAAAATCCAGTCCAAAAATGGGCATCTGAGATAAACACAGACTTCCCAGATGAAGAAATATAAACAATAACTAAATGTATGAAAAAATACTTAATGACACTAGTCATTCAAGGAATGAAAATTAAAACAACCTGATTCAATCTCACCCTGGAAAGAATGAATATTATCAAGAAATCAACAAATAAGAAATGCTTGCAGGGCAGTGGGGATAAATAAAAACTTCTCTACTGTTGGTGAGAGTGCAGATTGGTACAACAACTGAACCACTGGTAAAATAGTGTGGAGATTCCTCAAAAACTAGGATCAGAGGTTCCATTAAATCCAGCCAGTCCCTTTCAGGGTATCTTCCCAGAAGAATTAAAAACATCGTACCACAGAGATAAATATGCATCCATATTTATAACAACACAGTTTGTAATACATAAATCATGAACCAACCCAATTGTCCATCAACTAAAGAATGAATTAAAAAGATGTGATCTTTTTATACAATGGAGTACTATTCAGCTGTAAAGAAGGATAAACTGGATACTTTTGTAGGTAAGTGGATACAACTTTACTTGTAAGTAAAGTAAATGAGATGCACATGAGTAAACACCATATTGTTCCCTAGTGTGAGAAACTGGAAGAGTAAATTAGATCTAAAATGTACAGTAAATATTGTGAAATGAGAAAAAAGTTGTTCCAGTGCAAGAGAAGTTGGGATGGGAGAAAAGAGAAAAGAGGGAAAGGAAAAACTATATATATATATATATATATATATATATATATATATATATAGTTAATTATAATATATATGTAATATAATTATATATAGTTAATTATATATATATAATTAAGATAGTTACACTACTAATTTCTTAGTTCATTGAAACAAAAGGTTTGTGCTAATATTGTTTGAACAATTAAATGCCTATATCTTGTCCTCTGAGCAACTAATTTAAAGATAACAACACATAATATATAACTATTTTTACTTTCCTATTATCTTGTTTTGAAATTTTGTTTTATTTTTTCTCTCTAAAACAAAAAAGTTAAAAACTTTCTGAGCAGCAACAGATTGCTTATTTCAAACAAAATCTTACACAGAATAAAAAACATAAAAAGAATACTGTTTTTATTGTTAAAATTCAAGTTAAATTACTTCTTATAAAGCTAATCTATAAAGCAATGAAATTACTTTTATGAGCATTAGGATTTGAGATGGGTGGTTAGTTATGATAATATCAGTCATTCACATCACTCTGTGCATCGATGAAATCATAATTAAGTATTTTTATAACCCATCAGAACTTCTCTAGGGAATACAGATTTAAAATGTGTGTCTAACAAATGTAACATAAAGAAGAATATTGTTGATTTAAGGCTGAGGTAATTAATGAAGCGGCCTATGGAGGAAACTAGTAGCTGAACTTGTAGCACAAATGAGAAAGAATGTATAAAGTTCGGATTTTCCTGAAGGCAGGAGACTGGGCCAGATAATCTCTATGCTGAGTATATGTCCTAAAAATTATATATATTGCTTGGTTATCAACTTGTAGCTCAAAAATAAGCTCAAGGATAGAATATGTACAAAGGATATTAAAATGGGCACTCTGAGTGAGTTGTCAGAACTCCATAGCCACAAACTGTTCAGATGGTTCTTGTATATCTAAGGTTATAAAATACTTCTGGATGGCTGAAAAATAAAGGAGAATTCATAAGAAGATTTCTTTATTCCTGCACCTTCTCCACTCCTTCCAAAGCCTAATGAAAATAGCAGCTAGGTCTGAACATTACGTTCCCTCTGTTTCTCCTATCTTCTGTGTCCCAAACCTACAGGGATCATAAGTCATGGAAGAAGGAAGTTTTATTATATTGGAGTGAAATTTTTAATTACTCACCTGTGGAGTTTCTTTATTACCAAAGACTAAGCATAAAGTCATGAGCTTGATTAAATCTCCACTCAATGACAAGAAATAAAATAAGGTTAAAGGAAAAGTAAAGACAAAACAAAAATGATTTACGACTTTACTGCATTAGTCCTGCTTAATTGACCCACCGATTCAGAGGAGTTATTTAAGTAAAGTGTATGGATTCAGGTATCTGAATATAGTATAGGCTTATTTCTACTATATGTGTGTGTTCTGTTCAATTATAGATGGGAATGGGACATTCTAAAGAGCTATAGGTTGTCCCTGCCAGAAGACCAAAAAGATTAACATGAAAAAATGTCCTCACTATGTTACTGATTAAAATTCCATTTAGAGGAAACCACAAAATGAACAGGGATTGTTGCGAGATATTCTATAGAAGATAAAGATCTATGTTACATTTAAAAAGTTAGCATTTAGCATGATGTTGAATGCTGATATGGATAAGGACAAGTGAGAAATAAAAACATTTCTATTACTCAATAGTAAAAAACAGAACCGAATCATAGCATTTTGTTTATTTAAAGGAAAAAAACAAAACAGAAAAAGAGTAGAAATTTCTAAAAATACAGAATTTCTAAAAATAACAGTAAGAAATCACTAGTTGATAAGTGGGTAAAGAGTTTGAATATACATTTCTCCAAAGAAGGTAAGTCATTGGTTAAACACATTAAAAGATGTTAATACCATTAATCATTAGAGGAAGGCAAGTCAGACTGCCATGAGATACATTTCACATCCAGTAGGAGAGCTATAATGATAAGACAATCAAAATTGTTGGCTAGCGTACAGGGAAATTATCATCTTCATGCACTGCTGGTTGAAATGTGAAATGGCATTTTCCAGATGTAAGCAGCCTGAAAGTGTCCTTGACAATTTCAACTATGTTACTATATGATCCAGCAATTTTGCTTCTAGGTAAACATCCCAGAAAATTAAAATTGGATGTCCACATTAGAAAAGCTTGCCCGTGTGTATTCATAGCAGCATTATTCGTAAGAGCCAAAAGGTGAAGATAGCCTAAGTACTCACCACCGGAAGATGGGTAATTAATCAGCCATAAAGTGAAGTGCCAAGACATGGCTAAGCATGAATACATCTTGAAAACATAAGTGGGAGCACCAAGATAAAAAGCCTTATATTGTGTGATTACATTTATACAAAATTCCAAATTAAGTAAACCTAAGATACAGGAAATAGATTCGTGTTTCCTAGGATAAGAGACGTTACCTAGAGAGGTTTAGCACAAGTAGTAACGGATACAGGGTTTCTTCTTAGAGTAACAAAAATGTGGAATTGGGAATGATGATAATTACTAAATATTGTTTTACATTTCAAAAATGACAAATCTGGTGGATGATTTATTTCTCAATTAAAAAGCAAACGAAAACAAAATAGACTTGTCTTCATCCAAAGCCACAGTTTTTCCCATGGGTGGACTGAAATGAGGATTTGAGTGCATGCTCTTTCCGTGGCAGTCCAGGCATCTGAGCATAGAAAGATAAATCTTTAATTCAGGATGATGACATAAAGAAAGAGAATGGTAGGGAAATGTCATCCGAGAGAAGTTTCAAAAGGAAAAATAAAAGAATTTGCTGGTATATTGTACTGCAAGGAAAAATTATCTCCTGATTCCAGATAAAGTAAATGTATGTTCCTAGCATCAATAAATACCATTTAAATATTAGTTTTCTTCACCATCCATTCACAGACTCTTTCATTTATTTTCATGTCTAGTGTCTCAGATCTGTTACAAAATTCCCTGATCAATGAGGTATCCTGCTGTGATTTTCTACTTAGGTTTTCCTTTTCCAGATAGTTGACCTTTCTTTATAATTCCCTAAAGGTAGGTAATGCTGTGTCACAGCCTCATCAAAGTTCCTTGGATGAATTAATTAACTGAAACTATTGGTACAAGATTGTAATGATAATAAAAACTATTTTTATGGAATAATATGTTCTAAACACAAAACATCTCCTGTATTTTTATATTTATATCTACCTTTAAAAGTGACTATTATTATTCTCATTTCATAGGTAAGGAAAACAAAGAATTAAGAAGTGTGCTCAAAGTCATAATATTTGTAAATAGGATGAATATGGTATGACCGTAAGCCTTTTTATCTCCAAATCCTGTGCTTTAATTTCTCCTTGATAAATATACAGATTTGTTGTTATATCAAACTGCATATTAACTGTAAATCAATCACTTTATATTCCTTTGCTAAGTCACATCATTTCCTTCTCTTGTAAAAAGGCATTGATGGGGCTGGGGATTTAGCTCAGTGGCATAAGCGCCTGCCTTGCAAGCAAGCAGTCGTGAGTTTGATCCCTGGTACCGATAAAAAGAATAAGACAAAAAAAAAGGCATTGATAACTTTTTTCACAATATATATTATAATACTAATATTACTTTGGACAAGTTATTTAGCAGTCATGAGCCCCAAAACATTCAGGATACTGTGGGGCTAATAATATCTGTCCTTCAAATGTATTGTTAGCATTATCTGATATATTATGTGTGAAATTTTTAAGCCTACAGGAAGTATTCAGTATGTACTCAGTTGTTGCTGGCATGTCTGCCTATCCATTAATCGTAATTTGTTTCTGTCTTCTCTGTGCATGGTACAAAGGTTAGGAAAAAAAAAGCATATCCATTTTCATAGATTAAGCTTACTATAGAAGATACTGTATATTCCTAAAAGAAAAAAGTTTAAATTTTTTTTGAAGTAATTTGCAGTCTCACTAAAGATGTTCCCTACAACACCCCCAGCAAAGTCGTTTCTATTCCTGGAAATTAGAGGTGGTTAGGTCTTGCTTATATATTGTTCTGGAAGCATGTCCATACATTTCTCAGCCATTTTGTAGTTTTTCTCTCTTGTATTTCATGGTCATCAGTCAAAGATTGTGTGTGTGAGTATGTGTGTGTGTGTGTGTGTACATGTGCACACATATGTATTTGTGTTGGGAGATGGATAAAATTGATGGCATAATTTTGGTTTAAAAATAGAGATTTCACTTCTCTGTGCTCGTTCACTATTGGGTCCAAAATGTCTGGAGTACAAAGAGTACAAAGTCATGTTGTACTCAGGAAATACTCACAGGCATTTTGGCTCCAAGAATATTTAAGTACTAAGTTTATCAAAATGAGTAATTTCAACAAAACGATACCACCTATTTTGTTCAATAGAGTTTTTCAGGGTCAATTTTGTTAAACCAACTTAATCTTTTTGTGTGAATTTTTTATACTAAACACACAGAAATACACACATATACACACACAGACCCACATAATATACATGGGAAATTCATGTTTCCTTGTTTTCCAGGGTGATAAATTTTAATTTCTGAAGATTCTATACCATTAACAGTCCTGCCTGCATTAGTTTATTTTTTTCAGTAAGTTTATTGATGCGTTAATTTATATACCATAAAATACATTGATCATGCATATATGATTCATTTATGTTTTATTTTTCCCAGTTACCATAAAGGTGACTTTCATGTATGGTTCTAAGATTTTCAACACATACAACCTCCATCATAATTAATACATAGAACACTTCTATCATCCCTCAATCCCCTAATGTTAATGTTCTATAAGTTCCTTCTCTCTTTGCTCTATCCTGTGGCACCTATTCATCTCTTTTTTTCAAAACTGAATAGAAGCAAACATGCCATATACAATTGTTTCAGAATAATATTTCAACTAGAATTACGTTTTTGCAGTACATTTAGGTTATGTTTGTCAATTTTTCATTTTGTACTGCTGACTAGTATTCCATCAAATGAATGTACCAGAGATTGTTTATCCAATTAGTCACTGAAAATCTTGAGTTACTTCCAGTTTTAAAGTTCCTGTGACTGATTTCTCTCTATTGTTTATCTGAGAATGACTTTATTTGGTCATCCGTTTCAAAAAGATAATGTCTCTAAACATGGAAATTATGACTGATAAGTCTTTTAAAAATGTTTTTAAACTTTAAGCACTCTGATGTATAATTTCATTGAATAGTAACATCCATTTTTGCTGATGTGAAGTTAACCATTAATCATATTGTTATTTCCCTGTATATTATGAGTTAAACATATTACTCCGCTGAATAAAAAAATGTATTTCTTCAACAGTTTTTCTACTATATGGTTAACTGTAGACCACTATGTTTTTTTCAATTCTAAGTTTGTTGAGTTTGTAGGATGTATAAATTAGTGTATCTCCAACTTGAGAAGTCTATCATTTTTGTCTTGGTCCCTGTCTTTTCACCTTCTAGAATTCCAGTCACGTATTTGTTGCTATGTTTGATGTCCAAAAGTCTTTAAGACTCTATTTCCTTTTTCTTCACTTTTTTCCTTTTTGTTGTTCAGGTTAGATAATTTATAATGATTAATAATCAACTTCCCTGATATTTCTTTTGACATTTCAGAACTAATGTTAAGTCCGTATAGTATATTTTTAATTTCAGTTATTAAATTTAAAATTTAAGAATCTCCACTTGGATATTTATGGTTGTTCTATTTTAACGAGATACTCTGTTAATTGAATCAACAGAATCATACATTTCTTTAATCACTTAAACATGGGGTTTATTTCTTGAAACATTTTTATAAACATTGTTTTAATGTGTCAGTTCCATGACCTAAAAGGACTTCTATTGCCTATTTTTTGTATTGTATACAGTCATACTTTCATGATTCTTTGCTTTTTTTCTTGTTTAAAAATTGGAAAATTTAGGTAACATTTTGTAATAATCCTGTATTCTGTGTCATACTTTGACAGTGCTTGTTAGTGCTGGTGTTTTGGTTTGTGTGTGATTTTCCTGGACCAGATCTGTGTATTGTCCTTTCCACTATGGTGTCCAGTCACTAATGTTTTTCCTCAAGTTTTTAATTCTTGTTTGTGCTTTAAAGTCTGGCTTCCTAGAGATCACCCTTATGTAATCATAGCTCACAAATCATCCAGTGTTTGGTCAGAGTTTGAATACTGTACTGTACTTTAAATCAGTAAGACTTTTACCCTCTACTGATGGATCTGTGTTTGGTTTGGGGAGTCCACTCAAAGGTCAAAACAGTGCCAGCTTGTATTTTCTTTAGGCATTTGTATGTCTCCTCTGAACTCGTGCCCTCATATTCATCCAAGGATATGTGGAGAGACAAGGGCCTTTTCTAGTCTCTGCTGAGCAGATGAAAGGCCTCCCTATTAGCTAGGATTGTGTGAATAGTTTATCAAAACCATTTATGGATATTTCATTTCCTGGGACATTCTCAAACTTATAATATGTCTTCTAAAGTTTTGCATGCCCAGTCAGAAACATGAAGTCAAGTCAGTTGAGCCACTGGCTTTCTCTATTGATTGTCACAGAGGCTGATAAATCCTGCCTGTAGGCATGTATTTTTTTCATGATTATTTACTCTAAATCAGAGAAGTCCCCTTGCATCGCAAGGGTACTGGCCCCTGTGACTTTTCTTTGGTAATAGACCCAGCAAACTGGGCTGGGAAGAGTGGAGATGGCAATGTTCAGGCAGGTCACTTATTCCACTCATGAATAAGCAGCTCTCAAATTGTTGTATACCTTTGGTCAGTTTTTCAGTCTTGAAATTATTTTCAGCAATTTTGACACGTTTTATCATTTATTTTAAAGAAAAGATGCACTAGATTCTTCACCACTTCAGAAGTACTGCCTCCGTATTTAATCTTTAAATTTATATTTTTATTTTACTAAGGTTGTTTTCACTGGGATCATATTTCATCTAACATTGAAAGCAAATGTTTGACTTATTAATCTTTCTTTATAGACATAAAATTTTATAAATTATAACTCTCATTATAGTGATCTGCCAATGTTATTATTACTATGAGCATACGGCATTTTTATTTTTAATTTACACATAATTATTGGACTTACTCCTTGGTTACAGAATGACATTTCAACATATGTATATAATGTGTAATGATCAAATAAGAGTAATTAGTGTATCCATCAACTAAGCACTTACCAATTTTTTGGATTAGAAACATTTAAAGTAGCTTTTTATCACTCTCATAAAACATACAGTAAATTGTCTTCTAGAATATTCACCATTCTGTGCTATATAAAATAACAGAATTCAAAGATTTCATTTAACCTTTTTTGTATGTTCCTATCCGTTCCTATCCTCTGGTTACCGTTGATTGCATGTAGAAATGGCATTCTTTTGTATATATTAGGTTGAATAAAATATATTATTTATGTATTTATTTTTATTTTAAAAAGAATAAAACAAAACAAAACAGATCAGAGTAAAACATCGCAGCTAACACAGGAGTTCAAGACAAGACAACAGGAAATCAACAGTGGCTACCATAATGTCTCTTGTTTTCTTTGAAATAGTTATACCTTCACACACAATACAATCAAACAAAACGAAATAGTATGAAAGCAACCAAAACGAAAGAATGAGAGCCTTACACATCTTCAAATCCAGACAATAGGAAATCAACAATGGCTATCACATTGTCTATTGTTTTCTTCAACATAGCTGGATACCTTCACATATATTGAAATCAAATAATTAAAAACAGACCATCAAAACCAAGAACAAAAGCATTATTAGACTGCAAAACAAAATGACAGGAAATCAGCAATGGCTACCATGGTGTCTCGTTTTCTTCAGTGTGGCTGTTTGTACCATCATACATACTAACATCAATTCTTGTAAACTCTTAGATGAAGTTCTAGGCATATCTAAGCCTATATATCTTTTCTGAACTAGAGGGAAAAATAAAACAAAACACAATAATCTATAAGAAAAATAAGTTAGAGCCAAATAAATAACCATAATAAAAACCTCAAAGCAATAACTAATTTTATCTGTTCCTTTTAAGCTTTTTAAGGTGACTAGTATAAATATAAAATTTTATGTATGGTTTCCAGTATAATTACATTGTAGACATATAGAAATTCTCAGAAACGTTCCATATCTAATGGGAAAGAAGAAAAAATTTCAGTGATTAGCTAAATGATAAAGAATGTTCACCTTCATATTTCATTGACATGGATTCGAATTTCTTTTCGAAGCTGTAACTATAATGTATGTGATCTAAATCGAGTGATGTTAAACAACAGAACTCAGTTTTCCTTATTTGTAAAGTGGTATTGGGGAACTACTTAGCAGAGTCATTACTGCACTGATAATGCTCAATAACTCCTATCTATTTTGATGGTGAAGTCCACTTACTGATTTAGATAAGGATCTTGACCTTTAGCTTTAAGACAGGGGTGTTATGAAGATGCAGGCAAGGAACAGTTAGTTCTAATGACTTATACCATGGAAACTGACAGCTAAGCTGCGTTTTAAGGAAGATTATAAACTAGCCAAGTAGAAGAGCACAGAGAATAGTGTGAGTGGAAATAGGAAAAGTTTTTACTAAAATTCATGTGGTCATGGGAGAATGTAATGTTTCCTCCTCTTACAGTGGAATACTGTATGCAAGCATGGGTAAAATAATACGGAAAATTTCAGGTGCCACTAGAAAATTCCGCCAAACAACTGTTATGCTATTAAGAAACTGTGTGTGTGTGAGTGTGTGTGTATGTTTGTGTGTGTGAAACATCAGAAGAGAAGGCTTCCTAAATATCTAAATTTATTATAAAATTCATCAACCTACACTACCTAAGAGGGAGACCTTCAAAGCCAGGTATAAAGATCATAATGAATTTGAATCATCAAGAAAGAAAGATCTTTGAGAAGAAAAAGCAAATAGAAGAGACATTTTATTTAAAAGAATATGAGAGTAAAAGAAACTTAAACATGGTTGAGGATGCTATTTTGAAATTGGCTAGTGCACCATTTCCTGCAAACCAAATTGCATCCTAGTGTATCTGTTGCCAAAAAGCAAGCAGAACTGAAAATACAAATGCTTACAATTTAAAATCACCCCTTGGAAGAAGAAAAGGCAGACAGAATAATGAAAACACTTTAATGCTTACAGATAAGTACTACTTGGGGATGCTTTAATAAGCAAATGTTTATTTTAGTTGCTTAGAATATATGCTCTTGGATTCTAGATACATAAATTTCAACCCACATTCCCTAGTTGCCATAACAACTTGATGCATTTGTTCTCTTGTGTCATTTTTTATCACATCAATTTTTTTAAACTTTGGTTGCTATGATAACATAGTATAGTTGTTAAATTTATTCTATTCACATTTTGTTCTACTGGAAACTGGTAATTTGCTTTTATTTTTCTCCAAAGAAACTTATACAAGTTTTAAGGAATAGAGGACCCATATTCTCATTTGTTTTTATTAAAATTTTAATTAGGTGCATTAATTTATGCCAAATGATGTAACTTCTCTGACAAGGAAGATGGGTAGTGATTATCTAATTCCATTTGGAAGAAAAGAACCAATCTTTACTTTACCAACTGAGGAAAATGGGTAGTTTCAATTGCTGTTGCAGCTCCAAACATGACTTCCACCAGGCTCATTTGAAGGAAACTGCTTGATAGTGTCAGGAAATATTCAGATTGAAAGTTGTCATTTTTGGTACTTTTATTAAATGCCTATTTCTCTATGAAACTGGAGCTTATTTAGTCCAACAAATGAAACATTGTTTAATAGAAATCTCTAATCTATGGCTACTGGTTAAATAAAAGGAAAGGAAAATTCTTTCTCAAATGTTC
The DNA here is from genome assembly GCF_034190915.1 of Cavia porcellus. Lineage (NCBI taxonomy): Eukaryota > Metazoa > Chordata > Mammalia > Rodentia > Caviidae > Cavia > Cavia porcellus. The sequence goes on from NW_026947492.1 coordinate 48,968,728, forward strand.
TCTTATTTACAATTAGATATTGGATTATACACAATTACTTGTAAATTTGTTTTTACTTATTCCACTAACTCCTTATTTCCTCCATTTTAATTGTCCTTAATAGCACTTTAATAGCAACTAATTTTATCACTTAAAATTGGTAGAACTCTGATCCATTCTTGCTTTTAGCATTATTATAATTTGTGCAGACTTTGTTGAATATCATACCAGGGTTGAAAAGAGAAAAGATAAGAACTATGGTCAAAGAGACTTGACAGACTTTAATGATTGACCGTGAAATATCAGGAATTTTTTTTTCTTTTTAATCGGCTGACCGATTAAAGCAAGAGTGATTAAAAAAAATGAAAATAATTAACAGACTTTTTGGTAAGAATTCAATGAGATACTATATTCAAAAGGATGAAAACTGTGCTCAGTACATGATGTTCAATACATTTTTATTGTCCCTGCTTTTTTCCATTTCCTTCCATTAAAAGTCAGAGGGAAAGAGTGAGAAACCTGGAACTGCTAGAGTAATGAGCCTGGATCTAGGACAAACTTTTCTTGCAACAAGTATTCAATATTAGGGAGAAATATAAGCATTTTGCTGACTTAAACTTAATTTGGGCTGGAGTTATCCTTGATATCTCAGTCTGCCCAATGCATTAAGTAGGGTATGACAGCAGGAAACCATTATATGTGGTGTTGCCATACATTTCTGAGTGTTATATTGTAATATGGAACCAGCCTCCACTAAAGTTTCATATAGTATAACAAATCTTCTTGGCAAAGCCCTTTGGTATCAGATCTGGAGTCAAATTTTGCTTTGCTTGGGCTTCGTGGAAAAAAAGTCACAATTTCTCTGAGCTTCTGTTTCCCAAATATATGTAACACATTAATCAAACATATTTAGCACATAGTAGGTAACAGTTATTTAGTAGTTTGTTAATTAATGTTTGAGATAAGTGGGAAATACTTTCAATAAATATTTCTTGTTACTATTGGACTATTGTATCTGATGATGTTATTGATTAGGTAGTTAATATTTTAAGACCCAAGCTACAGTCCCTGAGAACCAGGATAGACTTCTAACAGGAAAAAAAAAGGAGGGAATTAGAAAATATACGAGGACTTAGAACTGAGTCCTTGTACACAGATTCTTTAACATAATCGCGTAGGACAAATGCTTGCTATACTCAGCTGTCTGCGAGTATGAGTATGCTAATATTGTTAGGTTTGACCAGAACTGGCTCCGGAAATGAGAGTACTCTGTCTCTAAATTGAAGAAGCAAGCGTCTTCACTTGAGAGTCCAGGGAGGCTGGAACTGACAAAGTTATTGTGATCCTCTTCCTTCTCAGTGCCTAAAGCACTCTTGAGTAATAAGCCAGAGCATTCAGGGAGAAGCATCGACTCTGTGAGGCCACCAGGGTGTCATTTAGAACCTCTCTGCTGGAACAATGGAGTCATATAAATTTCAACCCACATTCTCTAGTTGCCATGGTAACTTGATGCATTTGCTTTTGAAGTGTCTTTTGTATCTTCCCTTCTTTTTCTTTTTCTTTTTTTAAAATTTAATCGTGATTTTTACTTCACCAGTAATTTTCTAAATGTGGTTCTGGTGGTTCCCTTCCCTCTCATTGACCAGTTAAATTTTTGAATATGTTGTTGGGGAATGATTTACACCTAAAAATAATAACTGAATGTGTGTTCATACAGGCCTACCAAAAGCTTTTCTCTCTTTCTCTCAGTCTCTCTCTCTCTCTCTGTCACACACACACACACACACACACACACACACACACACACACTTATGCTGTATACTACACGCTCAAATGGAAGCAGATGATTATCTTCAAAACCAGATGTATTTCTAAAACTTTTCTGTGCATTTTAAATACTGTTAATACATCTCAAATAAAATTATAGAATAAGTGCCTAAATTCTGCAACAACTAATTGATTAGTATTTTCTTATCAGTTGCAACATGGAGGCTGAAATACAATTCTTATTGCATTCTCTCTCTCCACTTGATCACTATAAACATATATTGTGAAAAGAACTGTAAAGAACAAAAGGCTGATTTTGGTTTGCATTCAGATTCTATCACCTAAAAACTTAGGCAAGTTAATCACTCTGAGCCTCATATATTTGTGAAGAATAAATTGAGATAATATGTGTAGATTACTTAGAATAAGCAGATCCTACAATATAGAATATATAAATAAACATACAAACAAAACACATTAAAGTACAATTTATTTCCATTCAACTAATTAGATGCGTACATATTTTCTTCATTACTATGTTCATTCCCACATCACAAAGCTGAAAACATCTGAAAATATGAGATAGAGTTAAATATAGTCTCTTTGGCTGGATGTGAAAAGTGTAAAGAACTGACTATTAAGAACGCATTTCTGGGAAGCCTCCAAAGGAAGATGTCTTGTTACATTCGATTGGAAACCTGTATCTGGGACCAAACCTGGTTTAAAACATCAAACTAATAGTAAAGGCATTTTCTGTCTCCCAAAAAATAATAGTCACCTCCACAACAAAATTCCCGTTTCATGTAGTTAGTGGCTGAGGTACAAATACATTCTAAATATTAAAATGTATTTAATCAGGAACAACAGAGGTACAGGAATACACTAGACACTTAGGCAAAAGGTAGTAGTAACAACATGTGAGTGCTACTATTATTGTGTATTTGTGTGCTGTGTTGACAGGGGAAATGTAATAAGGAGACAGAAAAAATATTAAATTTTAAAAAGAAAATTGCGATTGCATGACATGACACCTGCTCTCTGAAAGTACTGGGTTTTCAGAAAGGACGTTACAAAAAATTAAACAAAAAGGAAAGAGATCACAGAAAAAATTGCAAAAGGAATAATTTCTAAGTAACAATAGTTCAAAATATATCTTCAAGTAACAAGAAAAATAAGCATAAAAGAGGATAATTGTTTTTCTTTGGTGCCAGTGTAAAGGAAGTGCTAGGCAAATTAAAATTATTAGATAATGTTCAATAACTTCATATTATTGAGTAATACTATCAAATAATAAATATTGATAGATTTATTACCCGAATAATATTTCCTTGAATAACAGAACAATTACCTATTTGGTTGTAATTCAGAAATAAGATGGATTTTGGAATTCAGTTAAACCAGCATACAGTACTTGTCTCGCCTTTTGGTGACTAAGTAGTTTTGAATAGGATGAATGATTAGGCTTCAGTAAGCCTTAGTGCCTTTATCCAACTAGAGAAACTGAATTTCAGTCTAAACTCTTCTATCAAACTTGGTAAAAGCTTGGACAAGTCTTTTTGTTCCAATCGATCTTTATAAAGTGGTGGAGTTGGTCTCCAGGTAGCCATGTCCATGAATGTATTTGTACCATTCCGCCATAGAGGGATACATGAGATGTTTGTAGGAAAATGGTTATATCTCAAGACCATAATGTTATGTGAAAGAAATCAGAACACAAGATTACATGTCACATGATTTTTATTATATGAAAAATCTAGAATATAAATAAATTATAGAGCACAATAAAAGAAATAGGAAATAGGGAGATAGATCTTTTACACATGGGAAGAGGAACAAGAGATTCAAGGGGAAAAGAGTGGGAAGGGATTAAAAAATGAATTGAGATGTGTCATGTACATGTACCAACTAGTCACAATGAATGGTATTATTATGTAACACAAATGTGCTAATAAAATAAAGAAAACAATTCTTATCTGCCAAGAGAAAAAAAATTAGTTCTCTCTCAATCATGTCAAGGATCTTGATGTATTTTAATGGCCCCTTGCACACTCCAATCTCCCAACTTGTTACTGTTATTTGAACATAAACAGTAACTTTCATTTAAAATGAATGGCTTATTTAACTTAAAATAAACTTTATAGTTTCTGTGTTTACCAATGATTCATGTAACTGTACTTACATATTTCTGTGTTTATCCTTCTTGCTGAAGTACCTCCTTTAATAATTACTTTTTTATAAGAGTTGTGTTTGTTAAATTATCATAAAACTAAAACTAAAACCCTAGAAGTGGCTGTAGAGTGTTGCTAATACTGTAGTTTGCAAGCCTGTGTCAGTGAGGATTAGCAAATACAAATACACTGAGAATCTTTCTTGATGACTGGTTCTCTCTTTTAGTTAGCTCTTTAGGTTTAGCCTAATGTTGCTTTTCCCAGTCCAGCTTTTCAAGGAATCTTGAGGCCTTTATCATTAGGGTGAAAATAGAGAAGTTATTATTCTCTTGGCAGTGGAAAACTACTCAGTTTAACCTCATCAGCTGTTTATGATGCTGAAATGGAGTCTGTAAAGCAGAAGCATGATTTGAAATGAAGTGTGTGTGTGTGTGGGGGGGAAGGATCTCTTTCATCACCCATCAGGAAGCACATGACTAAGAACCCTATAATAAAATGCAGATTAATGAGAGAAAAATGTACAGTTTTATTTCATGTGTATGTTATGTGATAGAGATAAGAAGAACCAAAGAAATAGAAAAACCTGGATGCCTTTATGCTAAGTTTGGTGCAGATAGGCACCAGTATGACTAGACAAAGGGGGTGTGATGTAAAGGTAATAGATTTGTGGGGACTTAGATTTTTTTTTCTAGTTGTTCTTAGAATCTATGTGTCTTAGAGCATAAAGACATTCATTTCCTCTGGATTTAGGGAGGACACTTCTGGAATGACCTTGCCCCACAGGAGAAGGGCAAGGGGTAGATGTGATGTTCTTTTCTGCTGTTTTCTCAAATATAAGGAGCCAAATTTTACGACAGCATGTCTTGAGCCCTATCAAAATACTTTAACCTCAGTTTGTAGTTATAATGTTTTTTAGATCTAAAGAGGATTGTGCAGAGTGAAGTAAAACTAGATGCTCTATAACTATAAAGGCCAGGAAATAATTGCAGGATTTAACTACTACAGAACATAACTAGGGCATGCTCCAGGTATGCAGTTCTCCTTCCTGAATGATGGGGCAGGGCTATGGCTTCCAATAACCTGGGGTCATGGAGCTTTGTTCAATTTTTGTTTACAGTTTATATGGCATTTAGTTTCTGTGAAGGCACAGTATTAGTACTGCCATCCAGCTCTAATTCTGGGTTTGAGCAAGGTAGGATAAATAATAAACAGTAAAACCATATCTACAAAATATATTAGTTAATAATTATACACTCTAAAGAAGAGATGTAGATTAAAAATTATATAAGTTTCTTTTACAAGAAAACTTTTCTGAAATATATGTATATATAAAAGATAAATCAATTTAAAGTTGTAAAACATATGTCAAAATGTATTGTGTAAAGTAGGCTATACCTATGAACAGTATATAATTAAACAATTCAACAAATATCTGTGAATGCTTACTTTGTTCAGGCACCGTGAAAGATATGAAGAGGATAATAAATGTACTACCTTGAGAGAGCTTAAAATCTTGATTAGATAAGACAAAGACTCAAGTGCTATGTTCATTTCCCTTTTGTCTTTATTCTAAATTGTTTCTAAAAAATGAAGTAGACTGATTTTTTAGAGGTATAAGGAGATGAATATATCCTGAGGGTCTCATAAAATGAGAGAGTCCATCTTTCTGGAGAAAGAGAAAAGTTCACTGAGGTTTTGTGGAACAGAGGGGCCATATGAATATCCTTCAAAACCTGAGTTCTGGCATTACCAAAAATGAGAACCCTGGGAGTAGAAATGGGTTTTGAAGAAAAGACAATTACATTTAGATTAGACAGTATTGATATGCTGCTGTGACTTTTAGAGGAAATACAGCAAGCTATTAAAAATAAAAGTCAAACTGGTCAGAAATGGCTTCTTAAAGTCTAGATACGAGAACTGTCTGAAAGCTTGTGTTGAGAGGAGAGAAGATGGAAAGATATTTAGGAGTGACAGCTGAACTCAGGTAGTAAAAAGAGAAAGAAACAATCTGACATAGTGCATGGGAAACAGGAAATAGAAGTGTTTCAGAATATACTATAAAGCTTTTGAACTCACAGCCTTGTGCTTCCTTGGCGGGCACTTCTACCACTGAGCTAAATCCCCAGCCCTAAAGGATGAAAGTTTAAGGAGGAGATTTTAATAGTGTGAACTTCTGGAGAAAGTACAAGATAGTGAGGACTAAGAGGTGTTTTGTAAATTTAAAGAATTCAGTATTCAAGGAAGAAAGGGCAGTGTTTGGGGATTAATGCAGAGCTCACAAACCAGTCCTTATGTTGACTCCAGCCCACTTTTATATTGTATTTGGTTTATCCGGCATTAACTCACATGGTATATTAAAATAGATAATTATTGTCAAAGAACAAAATTTTCATAAATCATTTGGAGCTTGTTTGCTATTCATGAGTTAGACAGCATTTCATCTGTAAAACAGAAAGGTATACCAATAAGCTGAGAGGAGGGGTTTGGCATAACAGATAGCAAAACCTTAGAGAAAGCAGAAGTAAACAATAGAAAGTAGACTCATTGTTTCAAAGTGACTTTTGTTATAGGATTAAAACAGAGGAGAGTTCCTATTATTCTGGCACAGACTGAACCCTTCCATTGATTGCTTTGAATCTCTGTCTCTGTCTCTCTCACTCTTTCTCTATCAAAGAAAATTATCCTATTTGAAAGTTCCATTTGATTTCATAATATATAGCATGAGCAATGCATTCTGGTTTGATCTGGTTACTGGAGCCTAGTGTAGAAGCTATGACAAAATGATCTTTGACAAATTTTGTTTCGTATTGTTGGCATTTAAAAATCAAAGAATTTCAGTAGGGTAAAATGATGCGTGCCTATAATCCTAGTACTCCAGGATGCTTGAGCCCAGCTTGGGCAGCTTAGGAAAACCCTGTCTCAACATAAAAAAAAAAAGGGCTGGAATATGTAGCTCAGTATAGAAGTACTAGGATCAATCTCCAGTATTATCCCCCAATCAAAGTATTTCACATAACAGTCCAGCTTTCAAATTATCTTGAGAATTCCAAACATCCGACAACACCAACTTTCAGTTTCTTCATTATAACAAATGTCTGGAAACAAATACAGCTTATACTGATTAGGTGGGGAAGGTGGTGGTAAACCTATGGTAGGCAGCCTGCAGCAGGCAGTGTGTATTACTGAAAGTCTTCAAGGGTTCCCCATTCCTGGGTGGGCCATTCACTTTCCATTTTGCCAAGAACCATCGATCTTTTCCTAAATATGCCTTGTACCTGATTTCTCTGCTGTAATTTAACATTTTATCATCTAGATTATTGGTATGCAAAGCAGTATCAGTTATCTCAAAGGTTTAAAAGAAACAGACCTAGAGCCCCATTCAAACTGTTTCAGATTTAGTAGGGAAAAATTTTATATTTATAACAAAGCTCTGGTTGATGCTGATATTGCTGGTCTGAGAACCCAAATTTAAAAGGTTAATTTGGAAGGAGATGGTTCAGTGTACTATACTGATTAAGTGCATAAATTTTGTTCAGACAAAACTAGATCCTGTTTTCCTACCCCAGAAATAATAGTTTGTATTTCATAGTTTTTTAAAAACACAAGTGAAATAATGCATATAAAATGTGTATCAATATTCTTGAAGAAAGGCCTAGCTTATGGTAATTTTCATTAATTGTTGCATGTTGTTGCTCGTATTATGACTGTCATGCCTTTCAAGAATATTGATTCGAGGAAGAGAAGATCAGATAAATATATTGCTAGTTCGGGAACAAGAGTGATCAGGGTCTTTTCTTTCTTTCTTTCTTTCTTTCTTTTTTTTTTTTTACGGTACAGGGAATCAAACTCAGGATCTCGTGCTTTCCAGGCAGGTTCTTGTGCTGATGAGCTGTATTCCCAGCCCAAGGGCCTATTTTTTTGTTATTGTTGGCAGTATAAAAGAATAAGATAAAAAATGTAGAAGAAAATTATTATTTTCATGACAGCAAAACTGATGACAAGTTACTAGGGCAAGTAGTACTGGCAGAAATATGAATTTCAAGTTATTGGACTGACTACTATATATGTGTTTAGAAAGTGTATATGGCATACCATCTGGTATGAAGAAGGAAAGTCATAAATTCTGTTGAGGTTCAGGATACATTACACTCAAATATGACTACAAGAAAGCAGAATGTCATCCCCAAATATTCCTCTTTGTCATATTGACTATTTCAAATTGGTTATTTTGAGAAACTGCAGACATTGGAGTAGCTTTGAAAAACACCTTTTTGAAAGAAGAAAATTTACATATATGAAGGAAGTTTTCATCAGTAAAGATATCTTTATCAAGAAGAGGGCTAATCTGAGACTTTTCAGTTGAGAAATTGTTATCTGCCTAACAACACAACTTTTATTCAGCTTAAATTTTCTCTCCTCACTTTCCGTATTTTGTTCCCACTAGCTATAGAAAGCCTAAACCTTTATTCCTTTCTGTAGTTTATGGTAAATAAGCTTGATTCATCAGTTTCTTCTTTGAGTCTATTTTCATGGGACTGTTCTGCACTGATATGTAAATAATTAAAATAGATCTTATTGTGTGTTAATCTGCCTGTTTAATTTATAGTTCAGCCAAAGAATGCAGAAGAGCAGAGAGAAGTCATTTTCCCTTTCTTATGATATAAAGCATTTACTCTAGTTGTAAAATGGTTAATAAGGAAGAGGAAGACTATGCAATAGTTGGCATTATCTCCATATTTCCAGTGACACAAAACATTTAAATGTTGCTCCAGTTTTTGCTGTAAAATCCATTCTCTTTGCTTCTGAGCTTGATGCCCTTAAAGAGTATGTTATTCACTCTTAAACCACCACTCTAGTCAGTCTGGATAACTTCTGTCTTTAGCATGATTTCAAAAACTTATTTTCTGAGAAGTCTCCTTTGGTTCCATGAGAGACACTCCTTTCATGCTTTATATCTGCATAGCACTATAAATTATTATTTATACATTTCACTAGAGTTCCTTGGAGAAAAGACAGCACATATCAATGCTTTAATGTCTACAGAGATCAATAAATATTTGTTTTATAAAAAAGATTTAATTAGTTTAATAAGTGGATGCACAGGTAGAATAGTAAGCAAACAAGGAATGATACCTTTGTTCTGGCTAAGGGAAATGCCAAACTCAACCTGGAATATCATTCTGGAGAGTTATAGGATCTCCATGGGTCAGCATTCAGTTTTAAGAAGAGCCTAGTTATAAAATAATGGATTTTTATAACAAGGCGTATCGGGAAGATGAGTCCAGCTCTCAAAGAGTGATTTCAAGTGGTGATCACTTCCATTCTTCAGAAGTTTCAATTCAAATCCATCAACTTATAAAGAATGATAGCCCATAGTTGCCATTAATAACGTTGGGACCCAAAGGTAAAGAGCATCCCATAGCTTACTGGAAGCATCTAACATAGTCTATTAGCTTGAGCCTCTTTTCAATGATACTGATTATAGATGCTATAAATTGTTGATATAAAGGACTGTACAACTGTCCACATGAAAGTATCTACTTTTCAGTATCCATAGAATTTAGTAAGAACCAGGACCACCTTTTTGGTGGCTGAGGCTAAAATGACAACAGTTTTTTCCTCCTCTAGGTGGGAATTCACTTACATTGCCTCTTAGTTTTGTCAGAGTTTATCACCCACCACCTTACTGAAGCTTCAAGTAACAGGACATTATCTATACAGTAACAGCTGTGGACATTAAGAGGTAGACTCTATGATACCATAAATGGCAGGGTGTTTAGATGCTGAAGAAATACTGAACACACTGGGGACCTTGTATGAATGCACATGCAGTTGGTGTTGGAAACTTGAGTGCCAGTGGGATAAAAAAAAATTAGACAAATAAAATTTCAAGTGCTGTCAGTATAGTGGATTTGATTTGAATTTCAATGTCTGGCATATCTAAGGGTATAGGATCACTATAAATGAATACACTAAGCAATAATCTACTCTAAGGCTTTAATTCCCTTTAGCATTTTTACCGGCCATACTTGGCTGTTGTTTTAAAATACTGTATCTTGTAGTACCTTTGCTACTTTGAGTTCCTTAAACAAGAGTATAATTTCTTTTTCTTATGAGATTTTTCATTTTCTACTGGACTACCTGAGAGAAAATGGGAAAAGAATTTTGTTCTATTTGTATTTCTCTACACGTATCTCTTCTTTATCAGGAGAATCCTCTTTGGATTTTTACAGGCATTTACAGTAAAATATTAATACCAATTATGCATTCAGCAGTTAACGCCACAAAATAATGTTGCATTGAATGGCCCCACAGAGCCTCATATACAAGGTCGCTATATTTTTTTCTACATTGAATCATGCTCAAGCACTGTAAGCTGAATCCTGTTGCCCCAGTACCCTGCCTCATAAACCAACCCCATGGGAACAAGCAGATCATGATTTGACTGTCTCTATCCAATTCAGCTGTGAGAGTTTAAGTCCTTCCTCTCCCAGAAGTTGTTTAGTATTTTCAAATGGGTGTGTATAACCATGTTCCATTTTAGAATATGCAATCTATGGTATCACTCTTTATTACCTTTTCTTTAAAGAATCTGAGCTTTGTAAAAAGAAGGAAGGAAGGATCATGAGAGAAGGGCAAGATAGCTATGCAGCTAGCTGTAAGCATGGCACATTTACTTTGACTTTCAGCATAACAAAATGAACTTTTAATTTTCCAGTCTATATAGTGTTAAATTAAGGGCACTCACTTATCTTTGGGTTCAAAAACTAAATGAGCATATCAGGCTACCACTCTGATCATATGACTCACTTGAATGCTTAGAGCAAAGACCTGCTTTCGGATGAGCCTCACTGGAAGCAAGATACTAACTGAGCCACACTTCTGTCCTTACTGCTTGCATCTGTCTTCATACCAAACACAGCAACACATCCACAGAGACAACTCTGTTTCACACACAGTGTCTAACTTGGGCATCTTCACTTGATTAAGCCCACCATTCCTTGTAGCCGGATCAGAGTTTCTGTTTGTTCTTATTTACCTAGTTTAATCATGTATATTTTCAGTCATTAAACAAATGTTTATACTTGGAGACTGAGGAAACAGTAATTCATTCAGTTTGTCTTCCAAGGAGACAGAGCAAAGAAATCTGTGGATATATAATTTATAACAAAATATGTTAATCATAATGAGAGGTGTAAACTATGGGAGGAAAGCAGAAGAGTGTCGACAACATATTAGAATCAGGGAAATTGTTTTTTTCAGTTAATAATGTCTGTAAATTTCTCTCCTTGCATAATTTGTGTAGTCTATGGTTTTTTGGACTGTTGCCAGAAAGGAGATGGAAACTTTTTGCCTAGAGTAAATCTTAAGAACTGAAGATGAATGGTGGATAGATAAGAAAGTCCTCCTACTTGTGAAAGACTTCATAGAAGCCATTTGGAAGTTGTCTTTCAGTCTATTTCCTAGTACTTAACCCAAAACTTCCTCAGAAATTTCTCATTAACAAGCATATAGCCGAAAGAATATTACTACATAGTTAAACATACAATGTTATCAACATGTTTGTTACCAGTATTTAAGGTTGTTCTACACATCCTTTTCACCATTCCACAAGTCCATGATCCTCTCTCTGAGAAATTCATGATTGTTAGCACTGTCTTCTTGCCAGTGTCAAGAACTACAGAAGGTCTAAGATTTTATCTTTGTAAACAAAGAAGACAGGCTGTCACAATTTCATAAATGTTGCCAAAAAAACTTTTAGGACAAGGACAAAGAACTTTATTACTTGAGACAAAAACAGTAACCTGATTATCAACAACATTTCCAGTACATTCTCCAGCTCCTTTTTCTACAGGGTCATGCAAAGATGGCCATGAGATACATTCACATGCAATGAGTTCTTTTAGAGATTGTGTTCTCCCAGTTGAGGGAACAAATATCTTTTATGATGGTCAGTAAGCAAAGCTATCCTTTGTTCTGGAAGTAGACATTATTTCTATTATCCAAAGCTGTAGTTATGAAAAAAAATCCCTGAAAAAATAGTTCAGTACGAAGGTAGTCAATGTCTCTGCAAGGAGAGCTCTAAAAGTTACCGTAAAGTAGAAATTCCCACAAGCAGGGGAACTTACATAAGATGAAATCAGCCCCCTGACTTCATCTTCTTATTAACCATGCTCAACTTTTACCAGATCATCACTTTACTTTAGAATAGTCCAATTTCAACACTCCCTGGTGAAAAGCTTTGAAATTTAAAAACTTGCCTTTGAATAACTGTCCCATTTTATGTTTTCTCTTTGGGAGCAATATAAAAATGAGTTAAGTAGTACATTCATATTCTAAAACTGACATAAGCAATATCTAACAATATTTATTCAGGTCTTAGGCAATGTAAAATACATGTTAAAAACTTGAAAAACATCTGAATTACATTAAAGAATAAGTTAATAAGTATTTTTTTTTTTTTTTAGTTTGTAGGTTGCAGTGGGCCAAAGGAGAATGCTTCCTGTATTGAGAAAAATAGAGAAAACCAGTGTTTTGAGAATGAATCTGGTGAAAATAAAAGTGTAAGTATTAGTGTGTTTTCTTTATTTCTATGTTTAGCAGGCAAGATGTATCTTGTTCTCAATGGAGACTTGTTTCTACAGTGTTCAAATAAAAGAAATAAATAACTTAATTTGGTCTGGTCAGCGTATTGGGTTCTTCTGCCATAGAGCTGATGGTGACTGTGTATGATTTGTTAGTAGATGTGATTTTCATTTGGGGTTTGTGTTTTGGCATATAATTTCAAATTGCCAGTGATCACTTAGATATTTTGTAAGCTAATTTGCTTCTCTCTTGAAAAGTGTTTTTATTTAACATAGAAGGTGTTATTTAAACTATTTGAGACAGAATAAAATGCTAAATGTGTTCCCAAGAAAGGAAGTTGTCTAATTTGGCAATAATAGTGTTTTCCTCCAAAAGGGGAGAAGAAAGATAGATGTCCCTGCTGGTCTCGTGCATCCTCAGAAAACAATTTTTTGAACTTCTTGGCAGTCTCCAAAGATATTTGTATTTTAGTTTCCTGAAGATGAAATCATCAGAACTAAGAAACAAATGTGCCAACTTGTCAGTCAGCTAAATTAAACAAGTGCTGGCATGTGTAGTAGAGAGACTTTACATTTATATTATAAGAAAGCATATCACTAACTGATACTTAAAAAGTTCCACTTTCTTTATCTTATAAAAGTTATGAAATTTTAATAAGATCCTGAATATGAATGTTTAATATTGCCTGAAAATAATGATTTGTCATTTTATTGAAATGATTTGCAAGTTTCACATTTTGCCAAGGTGATGTTTCATGAAAATTCGAAAAATAAAAATAAAGATAATGTGAGAACTTTAGGCTTTTATTGGTGAAATACATTTTACATTTAATATTATTACTTTATTATGCTTTACTTCTGTTGTGTTCTTTAAATAATTCAAAATACTTTTAGGATTATATTATGTGTTTAAATAAATCTTCTATGAAAAAGATAATTTTTGGAGATTTTATATTCCAGAGTTCTGGTGAGAAATAATGACTTTTAATCAGCTCATAGAGAAAGGAAGGCATTGAAAGAATTCATAGATCTTGGTGGCTAAGTAGATTGAGATTTGGTTTCTATAAGGGGATATTAGAGATGAAAGTTATACAATGGACTTACAGGATAAATTTAATATGATGTTTTGAATTTTATATAAGGAAGAACTGAAAGAAAGTATTTTAAGAAACTATAGTACATTGTTTGAGAACTAAGCATGTTAGCAAAGTAGAACAACACGAGAGATTGCAAAGAACAAAAGATCCAATGTCAGAGTCTAGTAGCTGTTTCTAGACTCTACCGATGATTAGTCATATGTCCTCAAGCACACTAAATGGTGTAGCATTATCTATAAAATGAAAAAATATCTATTGAGCTTGTCCTTCAGAAATGTTAAGTACCACATGAAACAGATGTGAAAGATTTGATCATTAAATGCTCTACATATTACATACATTTGGAGACATGGTTGGAGAACTAAATGCTTCTTGAAAATATTTGTAGTAATGTTTTATTTGATTACTGTTTGATTCCTTAATAGAAGTCATATTTTATCCAATCATGTATTTGAACTGGTTGTTTAAGTGCTAAGTGGACACACTGGAAATACTACAATTCATGAACAAAATTTGGTCTTTTATAGAGAGAAAGGAAACATAGTAGCTGAGAAGGAAGCACTGTGTAGCAAGGAGTTAAGGAGTTATAAGTGGAAGCCAGAGATCAGTGTTATTGTATTTGTACACATATTCTCTGAGTGATCTTAGACAAAACACTTAGCATATTTGTATCTTCACTTCCTAATCTAAGGAATATTTTTTTTAGATAAATTACAGGACCTTTTCGGTTATCATGTACTGTATGGATTGTGTCTGGATTTCCCCCAAAGCCTCACACAGTTGTGAGGGCAGGCTGAGTTTGTGATTGATTCACGGTCCAATATGGGATTATGGGTACCCACACTCGGGCAGGTAGCCTGTATAAAATATAAGGGACATAGAGAGTCTTCTTTAGTGAGTGCCTCTCTTTTTGCTCTTGTTGCTTTTTCTGTCTTCTGAGACCATGAACAGTTTCCCCTCTACACACCACTCTGCCTTGGAGCCAGCTGATTATAAACTGAAATCTGCATGAACTGTGAGCAATGAGAAAAATAACCAAGATATGTACTTTCGGCATTTTGATAGAATATAGGAATTATTTATTTTAGAGAATCCAACATCACTCTCAGATTTTTCAGTCACAAATATATATTTATTTACATTCTATAAAGTAACTGTACCTCCTAAGAATAATTTTTCAGCACAACTCTATTTCTCTCTATACATTGTTGTCTTAGGTACTTTTTCTCGTCTTTGAGACAAAATGCCTGAAGCCCAAAGTGGGAAAGGAAAGGTTTGTTTCTTACAGTTTTTAGAGGTTTCAATTCACACTCAGTTGGCTCCTAGGCAGGCTGGCACAGCTGCCACAGTTCATGGCAGCTGCAAACACCAAGGCCGAAACCAGTAAAAGAGTGAGACACACCCTCTTCCTACCATTACATTGCATTCTAGCTCACCCCTATGTGGGTGTAGCACTGACACCATCAATCCAAGCACTAGACAATGAACCATCACAAATGCACAGTGAAAACTCCTGAGTCCTGGGGGCCACAGACATAAACCATGACAGTTGTGCCTCCCTATATTTTCCTTCTTGACATGCAGCTATAAATGTTATTCCTGATATGCACTTTAAAAGTGTTCAAATACTAAATACTCAAACCAGTCTTGAAAAACATAAAACAAAGTTGGAGATCTTTATTTAAAGACATACTAAAAAAACAGTAATCTAGATGTTATGATACTAGTATAAAGACAAATACATGGACAGACACTTGAACCAATGCAACAGAATCACAGCCTAGAAAGAGAGTTTTCTTTTATGTATATGGTCAATGATTTTCAGCAGAGGTTCCAAGACTTTGCAATGGAAAAAGATGATCTCTTAAATAATTAGTCATGAGAACACTAGATATCCACAAACAAAAGAATGAAGTTGTACCCTAGTTATACCATGTGCAAAAACTAACTCAAAATTTCCATTTGATATAACTATTCCCCTGCTAGATATTTTCCCAAAAGAATTAAAGACATTATATTATAGAGGTAGATGCATATCCTTGTTTAAAGCAGCACAATTCATCATAACTAAATTCTATAAGTAGTCTATATACCCATCAACAGATAAATGGATAAAGGAAATATGGTATTTGCCCCCAATAGAATATTACTCTGCCATTAAGCAGGATAAACTTGAGTCACTTACAGGAAAATAGATGCACCTTGACACCATAATATTAAGTGAAATAAATCAGAGAGACTATGAGGTTTTTTTTTTTTTTTTGTACTGGGAACTGAACTCAGAACCTTGTGCTTGCCAGGTAGGCACTCATGCTGCTAGGTATGTCACTTCCAGATGGTCTTCCAGAGAGACCATCATAAACAGCATGTGTTTTTTCTTATGTGAGAAATCATAAACATAAAGAAAAAATAAAATACAGATAAAAGAAAATAGAGATATAGGTATTTCTTTAATAGGAAGGAGATTCAGACATGGAGGAAGATGAAGAAAGCAGATGGGAAGAGGATGAAAAAATAAGATATGCTATGAACTGGTACCAACTCTATTCAAGGAATGTAATCATCATGTACTACAAACATGTACTAATAAAAAATAAAAAAGAAGAAAGAAAAAGTGGATTAAACTCCTAAGTAAAATAAAATGCCAAAAGTCCTAGAAAAAATGGGAAAATGTCAGGACACTGAATTTGGCAGCAAAGTCTTAGATATCAAAGCCGAAGGCAAAAAAGCAAAAGGAAGCAATTCGAGCCAAATCAGACTCGAAGACTTCTGCAGCTCAAAGGAGTAAGGAAAAGAACGAAAGTACAGCTAACAGGGTTAGAGAAATTATTTTCAAATCATATTCTGGTAAAAGCTAAATAGTCGGAAAATATAAAGAATTCTGATACAAAATGATCCAGATTTTTAAAAAAAAGAGTAAAAAATTTGTCCAATAAACAATTATTTGAAGAGGGTATACAAATGGTCAGCATTCCTATGAAAGGAAGCTTGGTATACTCATAAACAACAATGAGGTATTACCTCCTACCTGCCAGAATGGTCATTTATCAAAGAATAAAAAATATGTGCTGGCAAGAATATGGAAAAATTGAAAACTTTATAGCTTGTTGAAAAGAATGTAAAATTATGTAGTCATGATGGAAAATAGTACAGACATTCTAAAAACTAAAAACAGAATTACATATAATTCAGTGGTTTTATCTGGGTGCAGAGTCAAAAGATTTCATTCCTATGTTCACTGCAGCATTATTCACAATGGTCAGGAGCTCGATGTCACCCAAATGTCCATCAAAAAATGAATCAGTAAAAACATTTAAAAATAAAAATATTACATGTAATGAAGTATTATGTTAAAAAAGAATTAAATCTTGCCACGTGCTGCAATAAGGATAATCTTGAGGACGATATGCTAAGTGAGATAAGTCAAAAAAAGAAAAATACTATCTTTCTGTACATATAAAGTATCTTAAGTAGTCAAACGCTTAGGGAAATAGAAAGTAGGTGGCTTAGGAATGGGATGTAGGGAAGAAATTTGAGTTTAGAGGGCATAGAGTTTAATTTTTATCCATTTCCCTTCCCTTCCCTCCCCTTCCCTTCCTTTCCCTTCCTTTCCCTTCCCTCCCTCCCCTCCCCTCCCCTCTCCTCCCTTTCCCTTCCCTTCCCTCCCTTCCCTTCCCTTCCCTTCCCTTCCCTCCCCTCCCTTTCCCTCCCTTCCCCTTCCCTTCCCTTCCTTTCCCTCCCCTCCCCTCCCCTCCCCTCCCTTCCCCTACCCTTCCCTCCCTTCCCCTCCCCTCCCCTCCCCTCCCCTTCCCTCTCCTCCCCTCCCCTCCCCTTCCCTTCCCTTCCCTTTCCTTCCTTTCCCTTCCCTCCCCTCCCCTCCCTTTCCCTTCTCTTCCCCTCCCTTCCCTTTTATTTCCTGCCCTTGCCTTCCCTTCCCTACCTTTCACTTCCCTCCCTTCCTTCCTTTATCTTCCTTTTCCCTTCCTTCTTTCCTTCCTTTCTTCTTTCTTTCCTATTCTTTTTTATTGTTACAAGGAATCAAATCCAAGGACATCCTGTTACTGAAGTACATCTCCATTCCTTTCCATTTTTGTTTTGAGACAGAGGCTTGTTACATTGCCCAGGTGGGATGGAAGTTGAGCTCCTCCTCGCTGTGCTAGGATTACAGGCATGCACAACCATGCACAGCTCTAGTTTCAGTTTTCCAAGATTAAAAAAATTTAGTGGTCTATTGTACAACAATATAACTATACATAACATACTGAACTCTACACTTAAAAATGGTTAAGGTTGTAAATCCAATGTTACATATTTTTTACTATAATAAGAATAATGAATGATGATTCTGAGCAAATCTTCCTGGAGCACAATTTTGAAATTATCACAGAGACATAGGATTAAATGTAATTTTTATGGCAATCCAGAGAAATGATTCTTAGTTTTCAATTCCCTTTACTATACCCTGCTAAAGGGAACTCTCTAATTTACTGGGAAGTTTCTAATTATAGGATATTTACCACTTCCAATATAGCTCTTTCTTTCTGCAAGTTGAATGTTACTGTTTCCATAAAAATCATGATATTCAAAGTTTATTACCATTGGATATATTTTTTCCTATACCATACCATGAGCATTTTGAAACTGTATTAGTGTCTTTTATTTTTTGTCTTTAAAATATATTCATTGGTGTGTATTAATTTATAAAATAATTATAATATATGATATATTTATCATATCTATTTTTCCTTTACCCTCACTTATACTTCTCCCTTCCTTCTGTCATTATGTATATTTTTAATTTTTCAATGTTAGTGAAATAAAGTGGCAAAATTATCTTTAGAACTAATGGGAGTATAATCTTTTACTTTTAATGGAATACTATTTTTAACTTTGACTAATTTGATTTACTAATTTAAAACCTAGAATACAATTAGTCTTGTTTCCACACTGATGAAGACATGTGCTTTATCTTTGAATATTTTATAGTATCTCAGAGTTTGTGTTCTCCTTATGAAAAATCTGTGACGACACTTTACCAGCATTGTAGAAGATCAGGTTTCATATTACCAACTCTCATATTCACAAAGCTGTTTAAAACTAGTCAATCATTGCATCAGTGTATATACTTATTCTATGTCACTACAGCAATACAAAATACTTCAAAAATAAGATTTCATTCATTTAATATTTATATATTTAGAATTATACTTAGAATTCTGATTTTAATGCTTGAAATATATTCTCAGATGTTAAACAATTAGAATAAAACATTGAAATTTATGTTATTTACTACCTAGATCAATGCGTTCAATGCTTCTAAAAATACAACATATTAACTTCACCATCAAAATAAGACAGGACCTGGGATTAGATGATCATGGATTATAGTGGTTGACTTACTATATCAATAGAGTTTCTACCAGACTGCCTTACCAACTCAAAATCTATATAAATTTGCATTAGTCAATTGTCATGAGTCTCGCATTTTCACCTTTAAATTGATTCTTAATTCACAGGTTATGAATAATTAAAGATGTTAGGTATATGAAAGATCCTAATCACAGCTGCTCAATACAATATTAATGTGTATTTGTAAACAGTATATTTGATAAAAGGTTACTATCCAAAGTTTATAAAGAACTCAATTTAAAAAATTCTTTAAAATTAAAAGAATTTATTAGTGGAAATACAAATAACCCATTAGAAAATGGGCTAAGTATTTGAGTGGACATTTCGCCAACGAAGACATAAAAATGGCCAACAAGTATACAAAAAAGTACTCTATGTTCTTAAACATTAGGGAAATGGAAATAAAAATTACTATGAAACACCACCTCACGTGTTTTAGGATGGCACATGGGTAGTATTTCAAGGCAGCCGAAGAAAGCAAAGGCAGCAAGATCAAAAACTGGGAGGAACAAGTCTCTTTTTCCTCCTTTATGTTGTAAGCAGGCTATACCCTTCAGGCAGATTTAGCATTCACACCATCTCCATGACCTCCTCTTGCTCAGGCTGAGGATGTTTACAAAGTAAGGATGCTGACCCCTGCTAAATCACTTGTTAAACTGCTGACCTTCTCAAATTGACACAGTGAATAACCTCCTAGAACAGTGGACTTGCCCTCCACAACACACCATGTAGAGCTGGAGTTACTCAGTTAAGCTTCTAGACTTTTCAAATTGACACAATGTATCAACCATAACAATAGGAAACAGGAAGATAGCTCTTTTGCAGAAAGGAAGGGGACCAAGACATGCATGGAGGAATGATAGGGAGGAGGGGATTAAAAAGAATTAAGATGTATTATGTACATATACCCATTCCCTGTAAGAAATGTAACCATTATGTTCTGCAAACATGTACCAATAAAAATAACAATTAAAAGGATTTACTTTAAAAAATGTTAATGTAAAAGCTATGAAAAATTGAAATAAATAGTTTAATATTGAATCTGAAAACTTTATTTTATATATTTATAAAAACTATTATTCATTTAAATCACTTGTGTACAAACTAAACTACATTAGAAATCATACATTAAAAATTTCATGTAGGAAACTGATCTGGCCTTACTTTTAAAAAAAATATTTCCCTGTGTGGCATTTGATTCATTCATTCAAAAAAGTGCTTAGCAACTGTTGTGTTCTACACGCTGGTTTTACAGCCTTGTACAAAACAGACAATGTTCCTGCCTTCACAAATAAAATTCAGATGGTATGAAATAAATAAAGAAGGTAATTTCCAATTGTGACCATTATAATGAAGTAAATAAACAAGGGACACGCAATGAAGATAGAAGGGAATCTAATTTGACTAGAAGGATTGCTTTGAGAGGGTCTTAATGAGGTAGTGACATCTCTGCAGAGATTTGAATAATTAGAGGAAAGCAGTTATGTGAAGATACAGGGAAACAAAGTTTCTATCAGAAAGAATAATGATTTCCATACCTGGAAGGAAGAATCAGAGTGAAATACTCTTTGAGGAATAAATAGCAAACCATAGTAAGGTTGGCGGTTGGGGTGTGGGAAGGTAAAGTATGCAATGGATATTTAACAGTACTGCAAAGGGCATTTATATTGCAAGCAAAATTACATTTCAGATCATGCAGCTTTTTAGATTTGTAGCTTATATATAACTATTTGGATTTGACTTCGACTCAGAGAATTATATAATGCTAGGGAAGATTGAGCCTCATAAGGAATGTACTTAATGTTTAGAAAAGTTTATAAAACATGCATTTTGTTAGGAAAATATGCTTTTATTAACTTTTAATTATGTATTGCTGACCACTTAAAATTATATAAATTTCTTTATTTTTATTTTTTAAATTTTATTTAAAAGGAAAAAGAGAAAAAAACAAAATAAAACAAAGCGGTGTAAGGGTACAAGTAATACAGAACTAAAAAAAAACCAGTAAGAAATCACCAGTTAATAGATTACACATTATCATCTTAGAGATAGTTGCTCAAGTCACAGTATCAAACCATACAAAGTGGACATTCAAACAGTGAGACTGTGAACAGTTGTGTTCAATGATCCAACCAAAAACATTAATATGGTCAGCTATTTAACACCCCTAAACACACTTGCAGTTGTATCCTTTAGAGCACTTTTTCCCCTCTCTTTTTTACAACACAATTTACATATTTTGGGTTTTATTACTCCTTGGTTCTTATTACTTTTTTTTGGAAGAGAATAAAGTCAAATATGGCAAAACAAAGCTGTCAATCAAAACCACGGATAAACATAGCACATGATGTAAAAGCAGAATACAAGGTTATCAACAATGGTTACCATAATGCCTCTTGCTTCCTTAAAAAGAATTGTCTATTTCATTAGGTATTATAAAGTTGAACAAAACAGTAGAGAACAAACCAATACAACCTAAACCTTGTAAACATTACAGGACTTCCAAAGAAGATAATAGTCAAACCAGAATGGGCATCATAGTGAATCTTATTGCCTTCAAAGTAGTTGCCTATACCCTCAAACTTGATACTCTCATACAGAGTGGAACAGAGTCTAATCAGTCAAAACGAGATAGTGGGAGTATTACAGAACTTCAAATCAAGTTAATAGTAAATCAAAAGTGTTACTATAATATATCCTGCTAATTTTTTTATTTTTCCCCTTAATTAAAAAATCATAAAAAAAATCTAAATAATTTTTTTAGTGAATAAGGGAGAGATTGAGATAAAAGAGGACATAACAATATTACAATACAGGTCAAAGCATGACTGCTTCAGCAACCTAGTGCTTCACCACCAAATAACCCGACTTAATAGTAGTTACCATAGCGTCTTTTTCCTTGAAATATTTGAATATAAATTCATATACTTCAAATATATCAAGTCAGTGTAAAACCATTCAAGTGGATGAAAGCATTGTAGGGTATTTAGAACCAGCTAACAGAAAACGAACAATGGTTTCTATATTATCTCTTTGCCTATAAAAATTTTTGTTTATACTATCACATATAATAAAATCCAGCAAGATACATCATGATAAAACCAATGGAGACAGAAGAGCCATAGTTTGGTCATGCTTCAAAACAAGATGATAGTAAAATTATATAAATTTCAAACTTTCAAAGGCTCTGCAAATGAAAGTTGTAAAGAAGTAGATTAAAAGATAAAATTTCTTGATTTTTTTATTAGTTCAGTTAAAACTTTGCTTTTTAAACCTTTATGTCTTTTAAAAAGATACGCATTTACTTTGAACAGAATATGTAAACTTACGCTTTTCATGAATTACTTTCAGACTACAACAGCATACTGATTTTTTTTAATAATAGAAACTCTGGAAAAGTTGGTCCTTTTTCAGTTGAACCTAATTTCCTACTTGCCTTTGGAGAGTTGAGAAACGAGGGCAGGCATTTTGCCATGACCTGCCTGCAGTCTATTTATTTTTCTAAGCTAACAAGCTTTGCAGATGTCATTCGTGTGCCTGCTGTCTTGGGTATATGGGGAACAGACAGACTGGGATGGGAGTCCAGGGGGTGGATTTCTTCTGTTATTTCCCTTGGAGCTAATCTTTTTAATGTAGGAGTCCATTCTTTTGGGGGCTGCTCCTAAGACCCTTACAAAGTATATACGATTCTGCATAAACACCCAGATATGTATCCATATTTTTAGGGGGATTCTTTGTTTTTCGTTATAAGTTGCTGAAGCAAGGCTACCTTTGGGCAGAAAAGGCCTTTGGGTCTGTCTGTGCCACACTGTCTTTTATTTTGGATAAAAATCTACTTAGTAATTTACTGTTATTATTAATATAGTGCCTATATTTATTACTGTTGTTTATACCTAGTTTCTACAGTGTCCTGTTGCAGTGCTTAAGCTGAAATTGCCCTTCTCAGTTATACATGACTGCTCCATGCCATATAAGGGATATGTAAATTTAAATATAATATAGGTTTAAAAATTTTTTTCTGTCAGGAACAAATAATAGCAGTTCTGGATGTACTATCATTCTTTCATTCCACAAATATTTTTGAGTCTCTTAAATACAAGGTTACCATGGTAGGGGCTAGAGATACTCCTTAAATTTGTCCTCAAGTGTCTTACATTCTAGGACAGTAGAAATAGACTATACTTCATGTCTAGTCTTTTTTTTCTTTGTTGAAAGTAATGCCTTTAAATGGTCAAGCTGCAGGCTTGATGGAGGTAATTTATAATACTAATTTTTCTGAGATCAAACTTCCAATGGAAAATTTTACTAAAAATCAATATACTTCTGGCATATCATTAAACTTAAGGAATAAGTAAAGCAGTTTGCAGGCTGTGATTTTATATCTTGCCAAACACTTCTTGTAAAATCACAGGTCCAACTGAGTTCTGTCTGTAAAAGAAGAAATGCTTTTAGCCGGTACCTTGTTAATTTTAAAAATAAAGTAATGTATCCCTTGAGGCGAAAGAGTGGGTTATCTTCTATCATCTTTATATTGAGGAAAATCAATGGAAGGGATGAAAGTATGCTTTAAAATGCTATATATTTACTAACATCTAAATGTAAATATGCTAAGTACTCACTTGTGATGAACACAAACTGATGAGTAAAGAAATGCATATAACTTATTTGTAATCACTTAATATTATATCAATAATATCTTTTTCACCAAGCATAATTGAATGTTTAGTTTGTGAAATGCCTGTTGCAAAACCATTTTATTTCCTGAAATTCCATTGGGTATATTTATTAAGCTGATTGTACAAAGGTGTAAGATGATATTGGTTCTTTTTCAAATAACATCAGAGACTTGGAATTATTTTTTCCTGTCAACTTCTAATTCATGCTTCTGGTCTTTCTCAATGGAGCTGAGGGCTATTCTCTAGAAAGCTTTCTTGACCACTCTATTCTTGACTAAATGCATCTATTTTATAATTCAAGGCCCCTAAGTGCTTACTACTGTATCTATAGTTTTTTACTTGCTTGTGGGCAGTGATTCTGCTAGTTTTTGCTCATACTTTTGTCTCCAAATAAGTAGATTCTTAAGTATATTTGTTGAGTGAGTTACTAGATGGAGCAATAAGAAGAATCAAAATTACCTTTTAAGAGCTCAGTTTTTTTAATCAAATAATCATTAGTGAACCCTTCCTCAACACACATGTGGCAGATAAGTGACTTCAGGAGTCTTATAGTATTCTAGAAGGTATGCCACAGTACCCATGTAATTTATAAAATGCTTTAAAATGTGATGAGCTTTATGATGCCCATTCTGGTTGACTATTATCTTCTTTTGAAGGCCTGTAATGTCTCCAAAGTTTTGGTTTTATTGGTTTTGTTCTTTACTGTTTTGTTCAATTTTATAACTGATGATATAGGCAATTCTTTTTAAGATAGCAAGAGGCATTTTGGTAACCATTGTTGATCACCTTAAATTATGTTTTTACATTATATATTATGTCCATCCTTTTGATTTGACTGAATCTGTTCTGTTATATCACATTTGGTTTTACTCTCTTCAAAAAAAAAAAAGTAATAAGAACTGTGGGAGTAATAAAACCCAAAATGTGTAATTGTCATTGTACAAAAGACAGGAAAAGAAATTGCTCTAAAGGATATAAATGCATGTATATTTAAGTGTATAACATAGACTGAGTTTTGTTGGATCATTGAACAGAACTGTTTGCAGTCTCACTGTTTGAATGTCCACTTTATATGCTTTAATTTTGTAAATTGAACAAATATTTCTAAGATGACAATATGTAAACTATTAACTAGTGTTTTCCTACTGTTTATTTTTTTCTGAAATTCTGTATAACTTGCACCCTTTTTCTGCTTTTTTTTTCCTTTTTCTCCTTAAATAAAATTAAAAAAAGAAAAGAAAAAAAAATGTGATGAGCTAGGGTCAGGCTCCCTCGGCCAGTTTTTCCCTATCTTAATGTCCTCCTCTCTAGGTAGATGAAATGCAGCTCCTTTCTTCCCAGGATACCTCGTGAAAATATTCATCTTACTCTTCTATCCAATCTCCTACCTTTCTCTCTCTAACATCTGACACTCTATTCTGGGTATGATTAAAAAGCCTGTACTTGCAATTAACAGACATACTTTTTACAGTTGGCACAGAAGGTTCTTAGGTTTTTGGAAATCAAATAAATTTCTTAATCTTACTTACAAAGCATTATTTTGAACATGAATATGACACACACCATTTACTTATTAGATGCTTTGGTTATATCAAGGAAGCAGTCTGGTACTTGAGAATGCTGAAGATATGATGGTTTATATACCCCAAGACAAGCTTGAGTTAAATTAATTATAGCAATGAAGTAGTAAATGAGGAGTAATTGAAATAGACAATGCATGATAGCCAAAGCATGCATCTTTATATTACTGAACCACAAGGTGATTACCTAATTGAAGGGACCACAGTATAGGTTTTATTTTTATTGTTTACCTTGAACATTCTCTAGTTTGTTATTCAGACCTGTAAGATAATAGTTCAGAGGAAGTTATTTTTTAACTATAATTTTAAACCACTTTGAAAGATTTTACATCATATTAAACTTTAGGAGTTTCTTCCGCTTTTATTCTCTCAACACATTTGATTTGCTATGAGCTTTAAAAATAATCTTTAGAAAGAGTGCTCTCATTTTGGTAAAATAATGACATGTCAGTTTCTGAGACATTCATCTATTTAGCAATCAGGAGGTTACTGAGGTTTGAACTTGAATAATTCATGAAAGGAACAAAGAAGAGTCTTATCCCATCATCGTTTCAAATTGCTTGTTATAAAAATGTCTTTTATTTTAAAAAGAGGTTGGTGGTGAGTGGTGAGGTGGGGAATAGTCCTGCCAAAATCTTGAAGCACTAAATGAAATGTATGGGTCCTTAGATATGTATTTCTTCTTGATATTGTCATTGGTCAGAGGACTGTAATTTCCTCCTAGAGAAAAGATTTTCCATTCTTATTGGTCAGGCAGTACTCCCCCAGCCACTTCTCTCTTCCTCCCTTCTCTCCCCTTCATGCTGTGGTCTTGTATCTTTCTACCTATCTGTTTCATTCTCTACCTAGAAATCTAAAATAATGAAAAATATATTATTATCTAGAGTGATGCTTGTCAGGCACCTCAAAGGCAGTCTATGTAGCAACTTCACTGGAAGAAAGGGAGGGACTTGAGGGAGGGGGGAGGACTCATCATTCTGCTGTTAAAATGCTGCAGATGGGAGCACACAACTCTGCCCACATAGTAAGTTCCGGGAGGCATCCAGTAAGGAGGGAAAAGTTTGAGAAAGAACTCTTTTTTCCTGTCTCAAGATGTGGAACTTTTGTAAACACGTTGAAGCCTCCTCCTACCTCAATATATTATACTTCTTTGTTTAAATACTTGAGCAGTTCATTTGAGTTTGTCATAGACCACACAAATAGCTACACAAGAAATTTTGACATTTTCTAAGTTAAGCCTCCAAATCCGCAGTTTCTTTTTGTCCCCGGCCAGATTTTCCTTATCCAGCTGTTAGTCATTTGTAAGAAGCTGCCCTTGTAATTGTGACTGAGTTCAGACGTGATGTATGCGGCACTGCATGCACCTTCGCTTTTCACTCATATCTTTCTAGTCATTTAGGCTCCCGGGAATCATGCTTCTAATAAATAGCTTTTTATTACCAAAGCCGCTGTTCTGGCAGCAGAACGACAGCCCTTTGATAGATGGGCAGGGTAGTTTTTTTGTGTTGTGCTTACTCAGAGTTATTAGTAGGAAAGGCGAAGCCAGCAAAGGGGAGGCTTTGGCAAAGGAAATCTTATGAGTATACTGAAACAGCAGATCAGAATTCAGAAACACGAGCGAGAGCTGAAATGTGATTCTCTGTTGCTCCGTTTAACACTCATCTCCACGATAGAACTGGCGGGCACTCACGGAAGCCTTGCTGGGATCTCGGATTCTGATAAAAGACCATGCAGCTGCGGAGCCCAGCGAGCCACCCAGAAGTTTTGCCGGAGCTGATTTCTAGCGGATTTTCCGGTGCCTAGGAGAATCCTGCTTGCCTTGAGCTGTATGGAGGAGGGCTCAGTTTTCCCATGAGGGGCCCCCTTGGAAAAACCGTCTTGTGCAGAATCCAGGCTTTGCTTCTCTCGTGTGCTATTTACCCAAAGGCTTTTCTCACCTTTGCTGATTTGCTGGTGTGATTTCCATGTACTGAGTCCTGTGCAGGGATCCAGGATGGATTGCCTGTGCATTGTCACCACAAAGGTAGGATAGGAATCAGAGCTGTTATTGTGTGCAGCATTTTCCTATTATTATTCTGGTCCTGTAATTAAACAGCTCTACTAGGTGCTGCCAATTCATGAGATAAAATGATTAGTATAATTTACTTTGCTGGGCATTTTGTACCCTAAGAGGGTTTGAGGGTCTTGTCTTTCTGTGATTTCAACTTCTTAAAGTGATATTGTGTGTTTGTGTAAATGAAAGAATTTTGCTTTTGATTTTTTTGGGGGCTGGGGTATAGCAGGTTTTGCTTTTGCATCTGTTCATAGGTTATAGTTGAAATATCTACAGTAGTATTATAGCTCACACACCATTTTAACCATACCATGTCAGGGTAGCCTTTCTGAGTGCAATAATTAGCTTTTCACAACAACCATGTCTTCTGTGTTTGAAGAAGCCAATCAGCTTTACTGTGGTTTGACATATTGTTTCTGATTGGAGAATTCTATTATTCTGCATTTTACTGATTTTTTAAAGGGAAAAAAATCTTTAGGCCTCAATGTAAAACAAACAAACAAACATAATATTTAATGTTTAACAGATTTTCCCTCCTTTAATTGGAAGCAAATAAAAGTGGCAATGGAATAAAGTCAGTAAGAAGTTTTTTATGGGTTTACTTTACAGAAAAATTTCAAAAATCATTTTATCCTTTCATGAGTTCTAAATAGTGTTTTTAAATTTCACAACACTATGTGAATAGAATTACTATTATTTTTAGAGAAAAACTAATTAAATGTCGTGCTCATTCTCAGCCTTTTCATTTTGCATGTAAGCATAGCATGAGTTAATTTAAGCCATGTCTTTTAGTATTTCACATTGATTGACTATCCATTAAACATGAAAAAAATCAATAGTTTAGTGCACAAGACCTAAGAAGTGTGAGTTCAATTTTGATCTCTTTTTACCACTAAAGAAAAGATTAATTTTGAAGCCATAAAGTTCCCCATCATATGTTAGAGATCTTACTTGTATAAGTTAAATTTCAGATTATTTTAAAAATAAATATATTCTCACAGAACCTACAATCACATGGCAGCCTTGTTGATGTTAGCACACTTAACATCTAGAAACTTCTAGTTGGACTGGTTGACAGGCTTCTAAATTACATGATACATTATTTTGTGTAAAAAAAAAATCTCAGTTACTTTTCCCAGTGAATTCCATGAATAAAACATTCTAAGCAAAATTTTAAAAAGCTAAGTGGGAAAGATGTTTCCTTATATAATCTAGAGAAGAATATATTTTCTTAATTATGGTTATCTTTTTGAAATATTACATTTGGTGTTAATTTCTTGAGAATACTGTCAAATCTAACTTAGATGTATTTTATAATTATTTTAAAATCATAATTTCAGGTGCTATAAAACACAACTATGACTTTAAAATAAATTGTGAACAGTGACTACTTAGAAGTCAAAACTTGAAGTCTGTTACAATAAACAAATTATATCAACATTCAGATGTTCACTTTGGATAGCATAATTTAAATATATTTTATAATCATTTACCAGGGTATTAACAATCATAGGTACAGGCAAAAGGTAAGATGTTATTCTGCTTTAAATTGTGTATAGGAAGTAAATGGCATTCCAGTATTTTGATTTATCATATAAATTATGTGATTCAAGAGGACACTTTGAACTTTCTAAGTTAGTTATATTTAAGAATGTTTCTAGAGTGTTGCTTATATCATTTTGAAAAGAAACATATATTTACCAAAATTTTACTACACTGTTTAAATGGTACATAAGCGTGATAGATTCATAAATAAATAAGATTTCTTGGAGTGCTTCAACCTACAAATGTGATCGGTTTAACTCACCACCTTCGGATACCTTACTCTTTTATCCCTGAGTGCTCATGCTCTTACTCCCGTTCCCTGGCACTCTTTGACATGAAACTTGCTAACACTTTGGAAATTTTAATTCAATCTCTGCTCAATTTGATATCTTCTCTAGCAGTAAATCCACCTCTGGCAGTTGTGGTTGTCCTATGCCCTTCTGTAAAAGTTTTATCTGAGACTGGGACTATCAGCTAGCCCAATCTGTCATACACTATACTTCATCTATGGCAGACACCTCTCAATATTGCAGCTGATCATGACGTCTACCAAAATTTTTGGTGTCAAGGAAACAAATATTTTCTCTGATAAAGTATCTTGGTTTCTTTTTCCTCTTCTGCTTTGGCATGAAAGGCACTTACTGTTTTCTCGAATCCTCCTAGACTTCGGTGTTCTGTGTTCTCTCATTCTCCTTTATTATAGTCACTGTAGAAACAAATTCTACTTCATGTTTTTCCTTCATATTCTTAAGAATAATTGTTAGACGGTTAATGGAGAAGATATTATGAAGCACAGAAATACCACTGTATAATGGCAATATAAAAGGACTTATTATTTATTTTAATTACCATTGATTTGACATAAGCTCATGTGTCTGATTTATTGCACTGAACATTACAGACCATTTTTCTGGACTGTGAAGTGAAAACAGTGGTGCTTAGCACTGAGCTGGAACCATGCAGGGGAATAGAAACCTGGTACAGTTGCTCCCTGCATACATAGAGAAGGACTGTTCTGGACTAAATTTAATGCAGTAAGTGCAATCCATAGAATTTTTCTTTTATTGAAATAGCATTCTCAAGTATTACATGCAATAGTATATAGAATTTTAAATAAGAACATAAAAATATGGAACTATGAAAAATCAAAATAAATCTGTACTCTGCACACCTAGAGGCATATGGACATCACTCCATTTCTCTATAAAAATGAGTACATTTTATTATATATTTGAGATGATTCATCTTCATTTCTTATCTAATATTACTCTAAAGTGTATTGTACCTGCAAATAAAGTTACTCTGGTTCACGAAGCATTTCAGAAAGTTATAATAGGTGAATTATACATTGCTGTCATTCCAGATGCCTATTAATCATACTTGTGGATGTTTTTAAAAAATTCAAAAAGATAATCATTAAAATGTTTGTTAAATTACTACTATAATTTGTAATATGTTTGTTAAATTACTACTATAATTTACTAATAAATGATGTCACTATTAACTTTTAATATGTTAACAAGTTAATGTGCATAATAAAATTCAAATACCAGATGAAAAATGGATCAGGCAGCATTAAAGAAGCTTTTTATTGATGTTGTTAACATTACATCTGTTCTGTAAATATTTTACTCTTTGCTTTTGCCAAGCCACAGCCTTCTATAAGAATTAAAGACACTTAGAATTTCTGAAAGGAAATACAAGTTTTTGCTGGACATGTAAAAGATATTTTTATCCAGGCTAGCTTGTATTATGATAATCTGAGTAGAAAAATAGTGGCATGTTGCCTTTTTTGAAAATGAATTCACACTAGAAATATTTACAACCATAGTTTTTACGGAAGCTAAAATAATTTTTATTTAGCATCACATCTTTATGTCAAGAAAATGAAACAAATCACCAAGTAAACAAATGGTTTTCTGAGTGATCTTGTATCCATAGACAAAGTTATTTATATATAGATATAGTTGGATCTGCTCCCATGGTTGAAGAAAGATCTCCATTCACTCGTTTCAGTTATCCAACAAATATTTATTGAGTGTTTACTATGTGCTTGACATACTAGAAGGCATGGAGATATAATAAGCAATCTAACCATTGAAACTTTTAGTGTAATGGGAAAAATAGCCAAGTATGAAGTAATAGTGACACGCACAGAGGAAGTGAAGGAAGGGTGCTATGGAGATAAGCATAGGAATACAAGAGAATTTAATGGATTTGGTTGCAAGACAGGCAAAGATGAGTATCAGAGAAGACTTCTGACTAAGTGGAAGTTACTCTGATTTGTAGAACTAAGGGCACAATGGGATGGAAAAATCATTCTAGGAAAAATTCCTGGAAAGGATGAAAGAATATGAATTGGATGTTTGAAGAAAGGAAATTCAATATAGTTGAGGTGTCTAAGACTAAGTAACAAATTTTCTAAAATGCCCATGTTGGAATAGAACCAGTCATAAATATCAAGGTGTTGACATTTGTATTATTTTTAAGGGAAGTGCATTTTTCATGTATCATGAACACTGGTTCTGAATCCATTTGCCCAGATTTCTCTATCATATCATTTCCATATGAGTTCCATTGCATTTTGAGTTCCTTTATATTTTCGGCCACATTCTCCTTTGCCATCCTTATACATTTTCATAAACATAATAGTTTCCACTTTTACTAGTCTCCTCATGAAAGGATACCTATCTCAGAGGGTTGTTGTAAAGACTCAGTGAAATAAGAAATATGAAGTGCTTAACATATTACCTTGTAACGAATAGGTACACTGTTCCTTTTTGGGGATCCACAGGCTCCTATCTTTTTTTTTTCTCTGATACCCTTTTCATGGCCTGCCAATGACTGTAGTTCTACTGTCTCTCATTCCAACTAAGTGTCTGCTAAGCATTGTGTTTACCTATCAAGACTGGAGCAGAGAAGCTTGATACACTAGGGGAATACATTCTTGTGGCATAGAGAGGCAGCAGTATACTAGTATTAGGGAAAATTTAACATAATCTAATCTTTTCATGTAGAAAATCTGAGAAAACAGCCAATGTGAAAGATATTATGACAATCTTAAGAACCTAGGACTAATCATTTTGGTAGCATACAACACCTTGGGATATTAATGTCATTAATATAATGGCTTCACTGTCCTCTAGTTTTCTAATGTCTCTGATGACAGAATCAACCTAATACACAAGTCTAAAGGTGCCACTCTCGCTTGGAAGCCCCAAAAGCACTCCTCTGATGTTGAGTAACTGTCTAAATTCTTATGTAATACACAGTTTTCTCTTGATTCAGAGCCTGAATTTCTCTTATCTTCCATCACTAGGTCTTGTGTTTTAAATACTTAACAATCTGAGAAATGTCTGAAGAAGTATGTGTTTAAAATGTTCCCTTCTCTGTCCTTCATTAAATTAATGGACACATTGGTCTTCCTGGTTCCCTCTATACTTCAGAAGTGTCAACACTGCTCCTTTTTGAGAACATTCACTTAATATTTTTCTGTCTAGGTAACTCTTTGTCTTCTAGTCTAAATCCTACTTGTCTTTTCTGGTCTCATTTTATATGTCACTACATTTCCCAAAAGATTATACATTCTTCATTTATACTCTCATACTATCCTGTTTCCACTTACTGCAATTCATAATTTGTGTAACTATTTTCTTTGTGTTTCTCTCTTCGTGTGACAGACCGTCATGAAGAAAAGAGACCATGTCTACATTTTCTCCTTTTTGTAAATGTGAAGTTTGGGATATTGAAGGAACTTCATAAATTTTATTAAAACTCATTTCTTCTTTGAACCAGTCAAATGAAGTAAGAGCCTTTATATCTTAAAGATGAAGGTTTACACAGCTGACAAGTTTCATAGTAGAGATTCAAATTCAAGTCATTATGACTCTAATACAGCAATTCTATCCACTTTCATCATCTTTTCTTTGAACTCATCAAGGTTATTATTTAGTTAAAACATATTGTTGAATTTTATTTTGGAAATGTCCCCCTCAACCTAAACATCTAATTAAGTAACAATAATACATTCACATAATATTGAATTAAAATTGCTCAAAAGTCACTATAGATTTGTAGTTTCTTAGATACATGTGTGTATCTTATAAAGTTTTAGAAATGAAATGAAATTTCAATCTATGAATTATACTAATCATCTGGGGTTTTTGGTGTTGTTGTTTTGTCTTTTTCGTTTTTATTGGTACCAGGGATTGAACTCACGACTGCTTGCATGCCGCTGAGCTAAATCCCCAACCCCAGTAATCATCTGCTAATACAACTGTACTAAATGGATGTCTTAATAAACCTGTTTACTAGTATGATATTTCACATTTTGGTTTTGCATGTAAAAATCACATGTGTTATTAAGTGGCATAGATTTGAGAGGGTTGTCTTTTGTCTTTACTCTAAAAGTAAATTTATTTTATGAGACAAATACAGATTTACAAAGGAACAAGATGCAAATAAAAATTTGCAAGTCTGAAAATGTTTAAAAATTTATTTTACTCAAAATTTAAATAATCATATGACTCCTTTTGTAAAGTACAAAAGAATTCATCACTTTTTTCATTATTTATTCTTACTTCATCTGAATGTTTGTAGATAAGATTTTCTTAGAAAAGATTACTCTGGATTAGAGCTGCCTGAGAGACCTGTCTCTTTGCATTTATGTATATTTATGTATATTCTACCAAAGGCAATTTGGGAATGTGTGTCGGATCAAAATTCAGAAAATATAGTCTTGGGATTTCCATTTATTATACTAAAAATCTTAAATCAATTCTGTTTGAAACATATTTTCTCAGATTTGAATTGGGGGTAATATGAGCTTGGTAATACTTGGATTATTTGTACAGAAAGAAAGTATTTATATTGAAAGAATAGAAGTAATTATTAGCAATTATTAGAGGAAACTAGTGTAAATTGAGACTTCTTATTACTACTAGCATTACTGTATGGTGTAGAAAATGAGAGTTAGGTGTTTGTGTGTTAATTTTATGCTAATTGGCCTGAGATATCTGCGGTCCTTCCGAGAACTGAATGTGGAGCAGTTGAACTACAACTGGCATCCACTAGCAAATTTGAATTATAGTAGAATTACTATAGTGTTAAAACTCTAAGTAATTCAGGTCTTGAATTAACTTTTAGAAGATAACAGATTTTATGATAAATTGATTTGACACTAATTACTAAATTCTTAGAATTTGGAATTCTTTTTACCCATTAAGCATTTGTAGGTATAGCTTTTGGGTCAGATCATTCTGGAGTCCTAGCTCTGTCAGTTACAAGTTCTTTGGTGCTTCAAAAGATTATTATGAGAGTTAAATGTATTATTAACTACTTCTGCACATATTTAGTATGTGCATACTATAAGGTAGGCATTAGTTTGAGCAGTAGAAAATGAAACAGTAAATAAAGTAAGCCCAGACCCCTGACTTTACAAAACTCATATAGTGAAGATACTGGCTTTTAGCAGACACACAAGGAATAAACATGATTTCAGACATTAAAAACTTCCGTAACTTAAAATATAGTTTATAAGTGGCATATAAGATAAGGAATTAAAACTAATTGGGAGTTACTTTGACAGGGTGCACAGAGGAGGCCTCTTTTAACAAATTTAAAAAAAATGGCTTTGTGAAGATTTTCAGGAAGAACAGCCCAGACAAAGAGAGTCAGCGCAAACATTTAAATAGGATTTATATAGCAGGTATACATACATACAGCCAAAACACGGTAGATGTGACTGTTTCCATTTTCCCTTTTCTTCCTCTTTCACTTCTTCATTTTGGGGACTTTAGCATTTAAGGATGAACTTCACAGTGGTATCATTAATTCAGTTGGCCAGTTATCACTGGGTACAAATTCCTACTTTTGTAGTCATGATAGTTTGTATTTCTTCTGGATTCAATGAATAGTACTTCACAGGGTTATAGGTTTTTACTGGTAAGTGAGATACTAAAATGTTTCAACTTTTAGTTTCACTTCCAATATGCATAAAAATGAGTACCAGATTAGAAATTCTATGAAAATAGCACCTGCTCCTCATACCTGTTCTAATACTCCTACTCACACATACTCATTTCTTTGTGTCTAAGTAATTCAGTTCTTGAATTAACTTTTAGAAGACAACAGATTTTATGATAAATTGATTTGACAGTAATTACTAAATTCTTCGAATTTGGAATTCTTTTTACCCATTAAACAAACCTTAATCGAAAATGGCATACCCTCTGGAGTCCTTCCAGCATGAATCATTATAGTGCTGCATTATCCCCTTCATGGAGAGTATGTTACCATCTCAGTTGTCATGGTAAGAAAAATGGGAATTGTTCTTTATTCTTATTATTCCCTAAAACTCAAGCAGTTCATTATCTACTCATCTTATTTCCTTAATCTGTTCTATTTACATTCCTACTACCAGTGGTCATTTTCAGATTCTTTCTTTAAGGTTAGTCTTATTTTATTAGTTTTCCTGCTATTCCTGTCCTTCCACCCATATACATTTTCCATTCTTTGTGCTGTTAACTATTCTTCTTCTTCTTCTTCTTCTTCTTCTTCTTCTTCTTCTTCTTCTTCTTCTTCTTCTTCTTCTTCTCTCTCTCTCTCTCTCTCTCTCTCTCTCTCTCTCTCTCTCTCTTTCCAATTCTGTTTAAAATCCTTCAGTATTTCCGTATTCTTATTGCCTCATTACCCAAAAGCGTGTTCTGTTCACAGCTGTGATGACATTCCCTCATCCCTCTACCAAGCCTCAGGGCTTGTTAGAAATGAAGAATCTCAGGTTTCATCCCTAGACCCTCCAAATCAGAACCTGAGTTTAATAAGCTCTCTAGTCAGTTTGTATCCTAATTGATTTGTACATTAAAGTTTGGACATGATGTCCTATAGGTTTGTTCCACCTGACACTCATGGTCCTCTGTGTTTTAGCCCTTACTTCAATTTCCTCTTTCAGAGCTCACCTCCCCTTATGACTTACCTGATTCTATTTAATATGTTTGGCTCCTCAAACCTGAATTTTATCTTCTTATTTCTTTGTATCTAGTTTTTCTTGTTTTGGGGATACCTCTCAATCCCCTAAACTGATACACATCTAATAAAATTCTTTTTAACATTTAAGACTCACCTCAAGTGCAGAATTACCTGTAAATAGTGTTCTTGATATTTCACTACTATATGATGCTCCTTGTTCTCAGATACACATATATAATGCATACTTCACCATAATAAGATGAATAGGTAATGAACTGCTTGGGTTTTAGGGAAAAATAAGAATAAAGAACAACTCCTATTTTTCTTATCATGACAACGAGATGGTAAATAAAGTAATCTTTGTTCTGTTATGAAAGACTTTTCAGTTGAGACTGCAGCAATAGGTAAATTTATTTGTGAATACTTTCTAGGCCTGAAACAATATTTCAAATGTCATTTTAGATAAAATAAAATAGACTAGAAGAGATCAAAGTCCTCTGACATCCCAAGACTTGGCAACTGGATAATATAGTTGATAAAACAGCCAATTGTAATAAAAATCTAAGCTGATAGGATTCAAATACAAAAATAGGTGCAAGTCAATTGCACTTGTTTTACTAAACAAAGCTAAAGCAATTAAATCAGAGTTTTGGTTTGATAAAAGAATGCCAAGACAGATCCCTTTAGTTTTTTAGTGAATTAATATAGCATAATGCTTAACATTGTTTTGGGGAAAATGACTTGACTTTGTCATACGGATATAATATATTATCATACTTGTATGATACTTGTACTATAAAGGTGTAATATTTTTATTATGGGGTATATTTTGATATATTGATTGACATGGGTATATTATGAAAATATAAAAGTTTGTCAGAAAGATATACAATGCAAAATTTTAAAGTGACTTTTTCCCATCAGTTATCTGCTCATGAAGGAATTTGATAAAAATTTAATATTATTGTTTTAAGGCAGAATTACTATATTCAGGAGACTGCATTCAGTTTCAGGATACAAATAGGAAAGTGTTCACAGAAATTCTGCTTATTGTATCAGTTTGCATTTCAGGTAACAAACTGTATCCATATCACCAAATGGCGCTACCCCAAGTAACCTCCGAAAAGTAATTCAAAAGTCTATAACAATACTTATTACTTGGAATTTGTTCAACTAGGCACAGATGACACCAGCATTATGGAAAAGGAGCCCTGAGAGGATGTTAAAAGCTGTAGGTACTTTCAAATAGTCCCTTGAAACAATTCTGAGACCTCTAGACAGAAATGACTGAGAATGAGCAAATATACCATTTTCCCAAGAAGCAATGTAGTCAGCAATAGATAGTCTCTTTGAAGGCTAATTAATCAATTTTAAAGATGAATAACAGAAAGTAAAACTTCAAAATGCACATCATTCCATTTGTTATCTGTATCATCAGGAATCTTGGTTATTGTATAAAAACACAGCTCATAGAGTATTATTTTTAGTTTCTTCTATGTTAGGGAATAATAAAAGGGAAATTTATTCTTGATGATAAAGCCTTTGAAAATCATTTGCTAAAAAACAAATAAAAATATAAATTTTTAGAGAAATAAATTTTGTCTTCCTAATCTTTGTTTGCCTAGGATTTCACATAAGTGTTTTCTTGCTCGTATTTTAAAATAAAACTATTCTCAATTAATTACAGGTAATTTCCTTCTGCAAGCTGAAGTTATATTTAAATTGAGGACAGATCTAATTGCTAGTTGCTCCTGGATAAGTGCTTGATGTTGTCTGTGGCGCCTGATCTACAAAAGTCTGTAAATTCCTTCATTGATTAACATTTTCCTAAAATACATATTCATAAGTGTCAGAAAGGGCACATAGCAAAGTAATATCCATTGACCTCTTTCTTCATGTTAGGCTTTGCCAGAATTTTAAGTATAGTATCTGAGAAAGTCCCATGGGAAGAGAAAACTGTTAGTTTAAAGTGATGGCATTCCATGTGCACTTTTCAGAAAACACTGTCCAATGATTTTGCATGATTTGAAATACAATGAACATAAGAACAAATTGACATGAGCTGCATATCTAATAGATTGTAATTATGTCTTATCAAACACCCAAGTTTTAAAACATTTTATTGTGTGGAAACAGAGTAATTGTCCACTTTCTCATGCAGTTAATAATAAATTTCAGGAAGAATTTAACTAACTATAACTCTTTAGATTTTTTTCTTTGTCCCTGTGGTAGCAATGAGAATAAAAGTGAATTACTTTGGTGTTGTTACTGAGTGAAATCTCTTTCCAAAAATGTTTGACTTCTTTTTAGGGTCCTGAAATTTAAGATATTTTTCATTTGCTGATAGTTTGTTAATCTGAAAATATTAAAATAATAATTTTAAATATATTTAGATGTAAAAACTAGCTTATTTTGTAAGCCACAGTTTTTTTGTGTTTCATAAAATTTTATAGTTTGTTATATAATTTGTAAGATGGTCCAGCGAAGTAAATTCATTGACTGCAGTAGTAGATAATGTCCAAAATTTCCTTCTTACAAGAAGGAAAGTACTACTATAGTCCATTTTTTGTCTTTTTTGTTGACTGCTGTAATAACATGTAAATATATATTTACAATATTTTATGAAACTAATTTTTATAATCATATTTATAAACAGATTATTCTAATTTATCTGTATATAGTAAAAATTCAATTTTGGACAAAAAGTTATTTCATTGTTTTGAAGCATTTCTCCTTTGTTTTATTCTATTAGTTTCATAGTTTCAGGATTTAAATTTAGGTCTTTAATCAATTTTGATTTTGTTTTTGTTACAGATGAGAGTTATAGGTTTAGTTAGTCTTGTGTTTTAATTTGTGAATATCCATTTTTTCAATTACTTATTGAATTGACTGTTTTCTCCAATTTGTGTTCTTATCAGGTTTTATTTTTAAATCAATTAGCTAGAGATATATGAGTTTACTTTCAGATACATGTGTTCTCTTCTAGTGTTGGATGTGTCACTTTTGTGTCAATGTCAAACTGTTTTGATCTTTACAACTTTATAGTTTGTTTAGAACTAGGCAACAGATTGGTTCCTACTTTATTATGCTCAGATGACTTTGAATATTGTTTTTTTCTTAATATTCTATATACATTTTGCAGTTTTTAAAAAGTTATGTGAAGAACATGATTAGTATTTTGAAAGGAATTACAATGAATCTGTTAACCACTTTGGGTAGAATGTATGTTATAACAATATCAATTCTATATACATGAGGTGTTTCTCCATCCTTTTTGTGACCTTCAATTTCTTGCAACAATGTTTTATGATTTTACTGTAGAAATCTTTTACTTCTTTGATTAAATTCATTATCAAGAATTTTTTGGTAGCTATTGTATTCTTGATTTCTATTTCAGATGATTTGCCATTGATATATAGCAATCTTACTGCTTTTTTAGGGGGCAGTGAACTGGGAATCAAACTTAGGTTCTTGCACTTGGCAGGCAGGCACTGTGCCACCAAGCTGTATCTGCGGCCCCAATACTACTGATTTTTATACGTTGATTTTATATCTTACAGTTGTTCACAAAGCATTTTTTCTAACAATTTTTGCTATAGTTTTGGGGGTTTTTGTATGTAATGTAGTCTCATTCATAAGCAGTAACAATTTGACTTCTATATTTTCAAATTTAGATGACCTTTTTGTCTTTCTCTTGTCAAATTTTTCTGGTCTTCTAGCACAATAGTGAATAAAAGTAATAAAATTTGAAAGTTTTGTCTTGTTCAAGGTCCTACAGAGAAAGCATTATTTGATGTTATGTTATTTACCAGCGTGTTACTCTTGCCCTTTGTTATGTTAAGGTACATTTCTTGCATGCCTTTGTTCAAGGGTTTTTATCATGAAGAGATTTTGAAATTTATTCATTGCTTTCTTTGCATCAATTGAGATGATCGTGTGGTTGTGTCATTCAGTTTATTGATGTGTTATATTACAGTAACTGATATGAATACAGTACATCATCATCCTGGGGTGAATTTCACTTGATCATGGTTAGTAAACTTTCCATTATGCTGTTGGATTAGGTTTGCTAGTGTTTTGTTTACAATTTTTGCATCTGTGTTCATCAAGCATATATACCTGTAGTTTAGATTTTTGTCATTATCTGGTTTGGGTATCAAGGTAACGCTGGCCTTATAAAATGTATTAGGAAGAATTCCTTCTTTTACTTTTTGGAATACTTTACATAGAATTGGTATTACATCTTCTTGCAATGTTTGGTGGAATTCAGCAATGATCCCGTCTATTACTGAGCTTCTCTTTGATGAGAGAATTTATACTAATGATTCATCTTTTCAAGGTTTCTATTTCTTCATAATTCAGGCTTGATGAGGTAAGGTATACAGGACTAGGAATTTTTTCCATTTAAGTTAGTCATCCTGTCCCTCCTGTGACAAAATACTAGAGACAAATTATGAAAGGAAGATTTAGCTTGGCTCATGGTTTCACTGGTTTCAGTTTATGGTTAACTGGCTCCACTTTAAAAAAAATTTTTTTTAATGTTAAAAAGCCAAACAGAAAAAAAAGATAGAAATATATAATTTCAAAAAAGAAAAAAAGTAGGTAATTAACACTAGTTAATATATTGCAAATTGTTATCTCAGAACTAGTTGTTCAGATTACAAAATCTATATAAAAAGTGATCAAACAAGGACAGCACAAACTATTCTTTTTGATGAACTAAGATTAGCAGTATAGTTATCTAGCGTACATACACATATATACATTGTATATGTTTACCAACATACGGACTTGTGAGGGAGAGGATCATGTCAGAGAGGATATGGTGGAGCCAAGCTGCTTACGTCATGGTAGCTAGGAAGGACAAAGGGCAAGGAAGCAAGAGCAGAAAGGAATGGGGACAGTGAACCCCAAGGCATAGCCTCATGGTCTGCTCCTTTTAGTTAGGCACAATACCTAAATTTTCATTATATTCCAATAAGCCATGAAATTATGAATCCATCAGTGGATTAATCCACTAATGAAATTAGAATCCTCACATTCCAGCCACCTTAAAAGGGTCCTACCTCTGAATAAATGACCCTTTTGGAGACATTTTTGATCCAAACCACAAAACCTTTCTTTCTAAACTGTGAAATTTGTCGACATAGAACTGTTTATAATAATCACTAAACACATTTTGTGTTTTGGTGGTGTCAGTTGCAATGTTTATATTTTCACTTATGATATGTTTTTGCTGACTTTCTGCGTGGATGATCTGTCCATTGCTAAAATGGATGTGCTCAAGTCCCCAATATTACTGAATTTGGGCCTATCTCTCCATTTAAATCTATTAATACTTGCTTTATATATTTGGATGCTCCAACTTGAGTGTATACATCTTTAAGATAATTATTTCTTCTTGCCAAATTGATCTTTTCATCACTGAATTTTGAGTTTCCCTGTCTGATTTTACTGCTTTTGATATTGACAAAAGTCATTTTATATAATATAGGATCAATATGGCTACTTTTGCTTTCTTTTTGACTTTGATATAATGAAATATCTTACTTCATCTCTTCACTTTCATTCTGTATCTCCTTAGAGGTGAAATAAGTATTTTGTAAGCAATACATACTGTAGTTGGGTCTTTTAAAAAAAAATCCATTTAGCCACTGTATGCTTTTAAGTGGAGAACTTAACTCATTTAAATTCTAGATAATTATTAAGTTCTTATAGTAGCCATTTTATGGATAATTTTATAATATTGTTGTACTTCCATTCTTTCCTTTTTCCTCTCTTTTAGTTTTCTTTGGAGATTAAGTAGTGTTACTTAATTTTCTTTTGTTTTTGTTGTATTTATAATAGATTTTTGGTTTGTGGTTACCATGAGACTTGCAAAAACATCTTTTAACTATAGCAAGCTATTTTGAAACATCTTAAAGAACAGGAACAAACTGTAAAAAGAAGAGAAATCCACTTATAAAAGTTCTCTAGTTGTTTTCCATTTCTCTTCACATTTTGAATGTATTATATCTCATTTTATAGTCAAATCTTTCATATCTAATTTTATAATGAAGCTTTCTAATTATTATAACTTTATGTTTTAGTGGGTGGTTGATTTAGTCATTTGTCCAACCATATGGGTGCTAAGCTGGGTTTCACCTGGGTCTGACAGCTGGAGGAACCTGCATGGTCTCTGGCTGGTGTTCCCCAGGCCACTCTAAAGCTGGATGGTTGGGGCTGAAGCTTGGGCCTGTGTACAGATTTAAAGATCTTTATCTGATGCTGGAGCTGAGCTAGAGGTTCTAGGAAAGCTGCTTTGTACAGCAGCCTTCTGTTTTTACTGTGTATTTGATCTTACCTTGCTGGGCCTAGCACTGATCTCTAAGAAAAAGTCTTGTGCTACTTTTATGTCTTCCTCTCCAGAAGGGATGTGTGTGGGGGGCAGAGGAGGAGTCCCTACTCCGTAGCTTCATGTTGGAAGAGAGCAGTTGGAAGCAATCTCTTTGTGACTTTGCCCCAATAAGTTCCAGAAGCTCAGTCTGTGGGCTGCTAATAGGGGATATGGAGCTTTGCCCAGACCTGGGTTTCATTTTGGTGGGACTAATACTGAATTTAAGTCTACACTCTGGATTTAGTTCACTATGCCAAGCTGGAAGTACCTCTCTCTTAGAGTCTGCTTAGAGTTGAGGGAGGGAGTAATGCAGACTCTTTCCTTCATGTCTCCTTCAATATGTCTTTGATTTCATTACACTAAAAGTGGTACTATGATCTCTCGCTTGACTTCTGTAGCTTTGTACTGGTATTTTGGTGTATAAATAGCTATTCTACTTGGTATGTTTGTGGGGAGAGTTCTTTAGAAAATCTTGGGTACCATATTGCTCTTATGTCAAATATTATTTTAATAGTATTCATATCTCTAGTAACCTGGGAAAGTTTTTTCTTAGAGTCACAAGGGATTTTGGAAAATGTAAAGATGATTCAGCACTATCACTGTCCACAGAAACGCCCTTGTTCTCAGCATCCTATGGAGAATAGGTCAGCAGCATTTTCTTCATTTATAGAAGAAGCAGAGGCATGACTCTAGCATGGTGTTAGTCTTAGTATGGATTTTCTCAGAATTAAATTAGGCCAACTTATTTTAAGCATCTATTGAAACCTGAGAATATAAAAGGGAGCAAATGACGGACAATCCCAAATAAGTATAAAATCACATATTGAGAAAGGTAAATTAAGCTCAAACTAAGGGAAAAAATAGACACTAATTATTATAGTGTTTTGCATCTCTAATTGATACTTTGAACAAGGAACTGTAGTGGCATATAATACGAATCACTTTGTTTTGAATTTTCCAGTTTCCTTACAGTGGACCATGCTGGGGTTCTTAACTTGTTTAGTAACTGAAGACTGTAGTAGTTATATGACTTTCCATGAATTTCCAATCATTTAAAAGAAAAATACACTGTGGTCACTGAAAAACACAAATATAGTCTCAACACTAATTAAAATGTTATAGCCCCAAATATTAATCAAAATCCCAGATAGTTTCTGCATCAAAGATTCTCTTTTATTATACAATCTTCAGAAAATATATCTGTTTTGGGAAAAATGAGAATAAAAAGTTAAACTTATAAGTTAGGTACAAGAAGAGGTTTAACAATACCTATCCATAAAGTGAAACAATTATGCTATATTGTAATAAATGATATGCAACAGTGAAAAAAGTTATCTGCTATCTGATGTCTTTTTTTATCCTTCCATGTTTAACCATTGATTATTGAAACCTCTAAGTTTGGAGCATGAGAGGGAAATAACAAAAAGAGCAGAAAGTTTTTATTGAACTGGCAACGTGCCTTTTACTCTCTGAAACTGACAGATAATGGTAATGATAGTAATAACAAAAACAAAGAAAACTGCAGATCCTTACAGAGTATTGCTTATGTATAGAAGTAGTTCTGAATGCTTTACCACAGTAACTTCTTTAATCTTCAGAACTGAGGCAAAGAAAGGTTCAGTAACTTGTTCAGGATTATTTAACTTGTAAATGGTGGATCTGAGGTTTTAAGCCAGTCAATCTGGCTTCAGATGTTTTTGTTATAAGGGATCTTTGTAAATTTCTTTTTTGGGTGGGTCATTATGATTAAATCTCTTTTGATGTGTTGTATGAAATGGCTAGGTGATTATGTAAGTACTTTATAAATTCCAGGCATCCATATGTAATATAAATATATATTTATAAATATATATATATATATATGAATTCATATATAATATAGTTCCATGCCTTCTCAATGCACAAAACTTTCCCATTCTTCCTGGGTATAAATTGAGAGTGAAGACTTTATAGTTTTCTTTGTCAAATATTGTCAGTGTTTGAATTCTTTATATTAAATGTTTATATAATCAATCTGAGTTTTAATGGTGAGCACAATTGGCTTCTTTTTGGGGGATATTATAGAATGATGTTGTAAAGATGTTAAAATCAGAAAAGGACAAGGAAATGAGAGAGTTGGAGACATGAATCTATTTTTAAAACACCAAAACCTACTTTTTTTGTCTTAATCAAGGACACAATTTTCAGGGTCAGCATTGCTGATCTCTGGATCCCAATAAAGTCTTATCAATACTTTGGAGGTAAATGAGTGAGAGATAAGAGGAGGGAAAAGCTCTATAATTAGGAAAGCAGTCTATCTCAGAAGTTTTCTTGGAGATCTGGAGAATCCTAATGTTTCTTTTAATTTTTGGCTTAATAATTAACCTACAGGTTAGCATTTCCTCTAGTACTCATATTAGTTCTATCTGGCCTCCTAAGGACTTGGAGTCGGCCAAGTAAGAGGAACCCCAAACTCTGTCATGTACATATCCTAAGTGTTTAAAAACATTTAAAAAGATACAGAAAACTCCTAAGAAAAGAGAGTTATAAACGCCTTTACTTATCCATCTATTGTGGCAGTTCCCTTGACCTATTAAAGATCTCAATTTGTTTATGAGTGAAGTTATGGATAAGATATTCTGGTTTTCAATGCTACACTTAGGTAGAAGGCTAATTTTCTTAAGTGTTAGATAATTTCATCTAGTGGCTTGCTTTCAC
Source organism: Cavia porcellus (assembly GCF_034190915.1). NCBI lineage: Eukaryota > Metazoa > Chordata > Mammalia > Rodentia > Caviidae > Cavia > Cavia porcellus. The sequence continues at coordinate 49,013,626 of NW_026947492.1, forward strand.
TCAAACTTCCAGGAATAACCATTTTTTTATTGGTATTTCTAAGGCTCTAGGAGATTGCATATCAGTAGATCAGAATAATAGAATCTTTCAACTGCAGGGTAAACCTCTTTGATAAAGGGGACATATTAAATTCATGGGATAAATATGAAATTTGGAAAAGATCTGCATAAATTCAACATTTTTTTCTCTTCACATTAAATCATATATCTACTGTAACATTTTCATTTATAGATGAGAAAAGTAAGATGTTTCCCAAGTTCCACAGATATATTAATGAGAATACTATACTGAAACACATAGCTATACCTGAATTCTCATATTATTTTTTGTCTGGCCACACTGAATTAAAAAGTAATTTATGTTTATGTGGTATTTATCCTCAGTAGGCATCTATATGTCCCTATGAAATCCTGTTGCTAGTTTTCTTAAACATTAATAGGAAAACATTATTGTCAAAAGTCAGATAATAATGGAAAAAGCAACTCAAGATATCTACTTTTCTTTATTCCAACTTATACATCTGTGGAAGTTTAAACCTGTTTTATTTAAACATTCTCATATTTGACAAGTACATTCTTCCACTCAGGCACGGCTTACTTATTTATTGAATTTTCCTCTTTACTCTGTGCTTCATAAAGATATACTTTATCTAAATGTAGAACAAGGTAACTACCACTATGAGTCAGAACAATAACATTTATAAATTTTTATGAAGGAGATATCTCTCACCATGAATAGTCTAATACTGTCATAATTGGAAATAATAGTTAACTAGCACTGAAAAAATGCTTTTGAAATTCAAGAGACATAACTCCACATGTAGATCAATTATATTTTTCTATCTCGGTCAAGCTACCAAAATGGGAAAAAAACATTGTTCATTGTGTATTCGCTTTAGTATGTATCCTTACAAGTTGTGAAAGTGATTTGAAATGAATATATAACTCCCATTGATAATATTCCTGTGGTTCAGACAATATATTAACCTTTCTTTTGCAAATATAACTACCAGGAGCACTCACAACAGCAAGCATGTGGCCAAGCTTGACTTGAAATTGTGGTCATCTGACCACAGTCCACTGTACCCCTTTCTGTATCCTGATGGCAGAGTTTTGATTTAACCAAGAAACCTGAGCATAGATATTAATGATCTAAGTTTATTTTTGATGGTGACTTTATCCACAGTCACTCATATAGCATTTCAAGGCTTTGTGATTGCACAAGAATGGATCATCTAAATAAAGATTGCTCTAAAAAGTTTAAAACCTTACACACACACACACACACACACACACACACACACACACACACTTATCATAATAGAGCAGTGAATTAAGTGTTTAATTTACTTAACTCAGGAATCTTAGAATCGTTGGTAAAATAAAATCAGATTGGATAATTCCGTGTCCTTTTTGGTATTGGAATTTGAAGTCAGGACCTCATATGAGGACCTCAGTTTGTCAGCAGGTGTGTGCTGCTGAACTATATCCCTGGCCTGGTGCTATGTCTTAAATCTCATTAAACATCTAGAAATTCAAATAAAATGGAAGCAGTTTCTTTTAAAGTGAAGAACGTACATGGGCAGCAGAGTCAGCTACATTTTTGCTATAGTCCGTGCTATGCAGCCTTCTAGCAATGTGCTTTTTCAGGCAAGCTGAGCATAATAATCCACTCTCAGCATTTGTTGTGGGTACTAGTAATAAAATAATAGGCACAGAATTCTTGGCATAGTAGCTCAATAAATCACAGTTGTGAGGTTTTTTTTTTTAGGATGATGATTACTATTGCAATTATGCCTATATCAACACTGAGTTCAGAATGAAAGTAATAAAAGATGTTTTATTAAAACCCTCCTCTCCTTGGTAGGACCTATCATTATTACCAGGATGAAACAGTGTTGTTAGTTAAAGGAAAGCACTTCATCCTTTTCTAAAAGGCCAATTAGAAGTGAATTTACAGGAATTACAATGAGAAAATGTTAACTAGAGACAAATTACTTATGTAGAAATAAAAGCCTGGAAAATGGCTTACAATGTTAAACCTTGACTCCTTGAGCAAATTGTTTTATTTCTCTGCCTTTCAGTTTCTGGTGTGACAAGAAAGGCTTCTAAGACCTATCCTTTTCAACTCAAAATTCTAAGAGTTCTATGAATTCCCCTTGAGAGAGTCACCAACAGCAGCTTACAATCTGGACAGGGAAGCAAATAAGTCTTTGTATACCCTCACTCAAGTGATACACTCAAGTGTATCAGTGTTCTCTGGTAATCTGGAATGGAATAGAACAGTTTAGCTTCTGGCTTTAGGAGAGCTCTTGGATGGTTGTCATTGGAACTTGGAAGGCCAGTTGTTCAGAAATCCTAATGCCCAAAACCTAGTTCTTATAGTAATTAAAAAAAAGGTAAAGGCTAATTTCTTATACTTGGATGAGAGAGGTTTCTACAGCACAACACCAAAAACAAAACAAAACAACAACAACAAAAATTCTTGACAGCGTCTTCAACACATATATATATATATATATATATATATATATATATGGTAATAAACATATTGATAATAAACATGCCAGCTAGTATATACTGTTGCGTATAATATATGGAACATAATATTATTTTTACTTATTTTCAGCAAAACCAAGGCAAATGCCCAGCCCAGAATTGTTCAGTGGAAGCCCCTGCATGGATGCCGGTCCATCATTGTACTGTAAGTTTGATTATGTCAAGATTGGCCACATTGAATAAGAAATATATTTATATTTTAGAACAACCTTAGTGTAATGAGCTAGACTATTCACAGAGCAAACTTTTGAAAAGAGAAACTGTGTACTTTCAAAAACTACCCAGATTAAGAATTCTATGCCTGTGTTCAGAGTCAGGATGACTAGCAAAAGATTTCTCTAAACCAGTTATTGATGAGTTAGATTTACATTAAAATGAATATATTTGCATATATATTTTTCTGAACAGCTTCGTGTTCAGCAATATTTGATTTTATATGCCTTTGAGAGGAATGCTTTCTCTTCTATATCATTGTTTGTTGACTGCTTAATAGTGATGAGTAAGCGGGCTTGCAATTTTCCAGTCTTCCTGTAATAATACTCCTTGCATTTGTGTAGCATTTTCTATCAGAGATCTTTCAAGTACATTGGAAAAAAACAGGTACTATGCCATTATCCATGTGTTACAGATTGCAGGCTTAAATGTGAAAAGAGTAAGAATAGAACATCAATTGCAGAGCTGGCAATAGATCACAGATACCCTATGTCTGTCTCTTTGCATGTACTTGTTCTGCTGCACTGTGTTTTGAAGTAAATGAAGAAAGTAGCTGATCTGTATAATATACTCTTATACATGCATTGCCTGATTGAAATGACAATGGTGCCTTAGGGAACTGTATGTGCTATAATTTACAATTTGCATATCATGGAGTGATGTTTGCGAGATGGGGACAAGAAATAAGAAAGTTACTTTTCGGCATTCCCCTCCTTGCTGGAATTGTAAAAGTGATATGTGATGCTTCCTCAATATCTACACTTATTGTCAGTGCACAAACTGCTGAAAGCTGCAGCTGGGCTGCCATAGCAGAACTTACGACTATGCTGCAAGGCAGCGGGCTTGAGGGAAGTTGGTTTTCATTCAGTTCATGTAAGGGATGAAGCATCTCTCCTTGGCTTTTGTTTTTCTGTAAAAGAAGGAGAAGGTGAAGAGGATGATGATGCTAAATTTTGGAGAGATTCTTGCAGTACAGAGGCAGCTCAGACTTGCGGAAGACTTAGAGAATAAAAATGCCACACTTTTGTGAGCAGATGGCCAGTGGGAAATGCATGCTTAGGGATTCTGCTAATGCCAGAGAAAGGACAAGTTTTAATGATTTTATCTTCATCAGTCATTCCTGTTATTGTATCCTTGATGATACTATCTCATAATTGTTGATTTGTGTGTCTGCTTCTACAGGAGACCGTAGGGTACTAGTGTACTTACAACTGAGATAAGGCCTGTTGCAAGTTTGGAGCTTTGTAAGTGAAGGGTCAGTTTTGATTCTTCAGTTTATTAATTTCCTGTCTAGTGAGTATTGTGTTGTGAATATGTTTTGTCCCCTTCAAGAACTCATTTTGAAACTTAGTTTCCATTGTTCTGTGTTAAGAAAGCAGAAATTAAACTTTACTATGGCATTTTGCAGTGAGATCTTTTCAAGTTGATTAGGATTAGATAGGGTCAGCAGCATGGAACCTCTATGATTTGAGTGCTGGTGGCTTTATACGAAGAAAAGCGACCTGGACACATATGTGCTCCCTGCAGTCCTCATGTGCTGCCCCTTGGTGTCTCAGGAAAGCCAGAAAGAAGGCTATCACTAGATGTGGCTCCTTGACCTTGGACCAGGATCACGAGCCTATGTAAACCCTTTTACTTTGTGATTTAAGTAGTCTATAGTATTGTATGTTTAGAAGTGTAAAACAGACTATGGTAATATGTTTCAGTACATTGTTTTTACAACTCTAATTTCTTGTTAAGGAGGAATAATACTGCTTTTGACCCTTTTAGGTTGCTAATTTTTATTTCTCTCTTTCATGGGTCCTTTCATACTTTTCTTCTTATTGAATACCACAGAATATGTGTTTGAGAATTTTTGTATTCAAACTTCAAAATTTAGTAATTTCATTCAGCTATGTCAGGCACTATGCCATTGCTGGAGATACAAACATGAAAAGACACCATTCCTATTTTTATCAAATGTACCCATCAACAACATCAATATGAATTTTTAGTTAGTAACTGGTACTTTATTGCACTGATGATTTCAATCCAAAGTAAAAGAAACTTGACAACCTACTTACTTTGTACAGGATTATTTCAAGGAGAAAACAGTCTTTTGGATTATTGGGAAGTAATAATAACTATAGTAGTTCATTTTTCCTTCTTATGTTAGACGTAGAACTCTTGGGATCTAGGGATTCTGGATTAGGTCCTCCTATTGTAAGACTTTAAGAGTTACAGATCTAACTAGTTTTAGGCTTTTCCTAAAGATCATAAGTCAAAAATGCCTAATTTAAAGTTTGAATTTCAGTTCTGTAGTCAGGCAAGAGTATCAGCAAGATATTTCTTGCCACTTCTGCCATGGAACTGGGAATTGCTGGCTTCATAAATTCGCTTTGTCATTTATTTAAATGATGATTATATTTTATGATGATTATATTTTTTGAGTGGAGCAGAAATTATCTGGAGGATTTGTGTAACTTATAACGTGCTGGTGACCTTGATCCATAGAGGAGGATTCCCAGGTGCTATTGGGGTAGATGGGCATTGCCTTAGCCATACCAAACTAATTCAGGTGTGGACATTTGTTCCAAACAATGGCAAATGGATTCTTGTTCCTGAGAATCTGTCATTTATCTTAAAGAGATATTAGTATAGTTTAGATCTAAAGTATTTCTCTGAAGTCTTGTATATTCTTCTTGTAGAAGTGGGGCTCATGAAAGGTGACTAACTGTACAGTGGGGGTATTTTATGCATCAGTGGATTAATCCATTGATGAGTTAGTGTATGAATGTGTTATTAGGAGATGGACCTGGCAGAAGTGGCAGGTAATTGAAAGCATAATGTGAAAGGATATATTCTTGGTTTTTTTCTCCTGTTTTCTTCCTGGATGCCAGGAGATAAGCAACTTCCTTGCCACCAGGTTGTTTCTACCTTGGAGCCAGTCAGTCATTGACTGAATCCTCTGAACAATGAGCCAAATTAAGCATCTCTTTCTTTATATTGTGGACATTGGGTATTGCATCTCAATAAAGGGAAGATGACTATACAGATATTAATTGGTAGTCCTCCCTATTAAATCATGTGAATGACATTACTGTGGATAACATTCTATGAACCTCACTTGCTAAGATCCATGAATCTGTCCTGAGGTTTTTACCTACGGTGATTCTGTGAAAACATCCTAATAGCTTGCTGAAAATCATTAAATTAATTTTTTCTGAAAATGTTTAGATTTTTGTTTCGTTTTAGTTGGGGGTCATCTGATCTACTTTCAAGCCAAAAGAAAAAAAAACTCATTAAGTAATATACCCAGGCAGCCATGTTTTTTGAGCCTCTATTCCTTATACCCAAACCTAAGGTAATGAGTAGTACTTCCAAAAAAAAGCATGGTAAACACTGAGATTTTTATAACTTATAACAGTCTATTCATGTGATGTATCTGATTCTATATAACATGCATTGTAAAAGTGGCCAAAGAATTACTTGAGAAAAACTTAATTATAGAATGATAAAATGGCAGTTAGCTATCCAATCAACACACACATATTTGTATAACCAAGAACTGCATATGGTATGTAAAGTCATCCAGTATTAATTTTCATTTTCTTGTCTCTTAGGCAGTGGTGAAAATCATACCTCCACATTTTTAAAAGAGTATTTCAACTGTCTCAAATCCTCCAAGTACCAAATGAGGTTATAAATAAGTTAATATGCTCTCACATGCTCTATTCAACTCTATTGGTAGTGGATCAGCTCTATTATTTGTTGCCTTTTTCGGGTTCAGTTGATTCACTTCTACATTATTTTTCCCAGTGCCATATTCTTCTTCGTTGGTATTTTGTTCTAGAATGATTGTATCCTTGTAACTACACTTCATTACTTTTTGCAAAAAAAAAAAAAAAAAAAAAAAAAAAAAGTCTTGGTCTTCCTGTGTGCATTTAACCCAAGTTTAAGTGCAGAGCATTTTATCATTGGTTTTCCTAGGACTCCTTTTTCCAAATTGCTTTTCAAATGTCTGTCATCAGTTAAATATTGCCTTAAACATGGCTTCTATTGCTATTTGTTCAGTTTCTCCCAAGATGTTTCCATTTTTTCAATTTTCATGCTTATATAGTAATGCGTCAGAGAAATTTTTATTTTATTTTTTAGAGAATTTTCCTTTCAGCCAGAATTGCAATGTGCAGATTAAGATTTAATCTAAAAAAGAATGTTGCCCCAAGTAATTATGCATAGCTGTGGACATAATTATATTTTTTGATTGACTGTAAATGAAGTATCTTCCCTAGTGAGAGTTATAACAGTTTGTTTATCTTTCATTGTTTGGCTACATTAAGCACTAGAACAATATACTTCCTTACCCCATACTTTAAATTTAATTGAGTGTATGCCTCATTGATTTGTATGACCACAAATATGAACACAGTAGTAAACCTGAAACACTGCCACTTTTAAACTATTGAGGAAAATGCCCGTGCATTCTAGGACCCTGATGAAGAAAGGCAAATCTGTGTAGTTATAGTGAACTAGGCTAAGAATTAGTTTCTGAAACTTAGAAAATAAAGAAGTTTGGACTCAGGAGACTGAGTGACTGTTCCATTTCCATTACTTAAACTCTCTGAGATATGTACACTATATGTCTTTGGACCACTCAATACAACTATGGCTTATGTGTGGATGTGATCATTTTGAGAAAGTCTTAAACCTACTCCCTAGTTAATGGCTGTACTGTGTGATTTTTATTTTATATATTTTATAAATCCTTATGTGTTTTCTAGAATAAATGCTTCATTTCTGTAATATATATGTTCTTTAGTAAAAATTAAAGGATAATAACCGAGAGAATTTTATAAGCTAATTTGAAAATAATTGGGCTGTATAGAACTTATAGAAACGTTAATATTGCTATATGTAATATATATTACTATGTATAATATTTACTCTTAACTACATACACAAAATTTTTTTAAAAAATCATGTAAATATTTGTAAATCAGAACACTGCATTCTGAATACATCAATTCTTATTCACTCTTTCTAGAAGCATTTATTGACCATATATTATGAGTAATAACTGAAACTTGGATTTCTCAGTCTATAACAGGAAACAATACATGTAAATAATTATTATACTTGGTAAAATATTCTATCATAATGTCTATAAAAAATCTATAAATTTTGAAAATGGAAAATTACATAGAGATGGGATTTGGAAGACAAAAGGTCCAGTGTTTGTTATGACCATATTTAAGAATATAAGCTTCAGAGTTCAGTAAGTCTTTTGTTATAATATTAACTCTGCCACTTATTAGCTGTATTACCTTGAATAATTTACTTAAACTCTCTGAGATATGTACACTATAATATATTTTGAGGTTTACATAAGAGAATGCACAGCAACCCTTAACATGGTAGTTGGCACAAAGTTAAGTGCTTAATAATTACTGAGAGGAGAGAAAGAGAAAAACAGGTCTTTCCAGAAAGAATTGGATGAGAACAAGAAAAGGCAATAACTCATTATTAATTAGGGCTACTTAGTCCTTCAAAAAAGAGGATTCAGGTTGGGACAGGGAAATGTTCCAGGAATTAATTAATATACAGTTTGCTAAACCTTGAAAGTAGAATTTTGCAGCTCTTGACAATTTTTCTGACAGGCAGAAACTGATTGTACAAGAGTGTCATCATGTTTGTATTCTGAGTAACATGAAGCAATTTGGAGAGTAGATACTCTTTTTCATTTAAAAGCATTTTTAACATTTTCCTACTATGTCTTCTCTAGATTATAAAAATAATTTTTCTCTTTTATGAGAAATTAATAAAAGCAGATACTCCTTGTAGAAATCAGAAAGATGTCTTTGTAAACTGTTATTTCGGCATGTTCTCCCACGCCATCTCACATTATCCACTGTTACGATCATTCACCCTAATTTAAACAGTTAATATAGTGTCCATAAACTATTATGTAGTAGTACTAAAGGTCATCTTTTCCCCTTCATTTAGCCTCCCTTTTCCTCCTCTTTCTTTTGTACCTCTTCAATTTTTTTTTTTTCAATCTGCATTGTGTGACCTAGTTTTGTAAACAGGCCATGACCATGGGACTTGGGAACATCTAACACACTCATAAAGCAGTATCTGTGTTCTAGGTATTTCCTATAACTATAGTACCATTGGGCTTCCTCTGTGGCTGGGAAATTACACACACAGAGTCTTTGATGAATATTTTCTTTCCAAAAGTTTTTGGTTAAAATTTTTATTCTGGGGGCAAGATTTTTATACTCTCAGCAGTGTCTTTACAAAATGAAAAGTCAGGACATTATCAGATGATCATAGTTTTAGGAAAACTGCAAAGGACTGCAGAGTGCAGGACCTTAAATCGGTGGACATTGAGATTAGAGTATATCTGGCCATACGGTTGCTGGTCAAAAGGTTAAAAAAAAAAAGAGAATACAAAGAATAAATTACTTCAGAAAAAGCACAATGCACATTAAGAAATGTGAATTTTGTAAGATGGCTCTGGTCCAGATTTTGCTAGCATCAGGGTCTTTAAATCAAGGAAGATGAAATTTATACAATGATAGTTGCTATTTTCTCTTTTCTCCTGGCCCTTGGAGTATTTTAAACTTACACTAGTTTCTTCCCTTATTTTCAAACATTCTGCTGGGAACTGGAGTTCTTATACAAAATAATTTTCGTAAAACTAATCTTTCAAATATGGCTTGAAAGGGATTCCACAGTATTTAAGGAGGAGTATATTAGTTCATGGATGTCATGAAAGGACATTCTCAGGGATACACAGAAAAGCTACACAGCAAATAGTATAACTACAAACAAACAAACAAATAAATATAACATGTACTCAACCTGCCTTACATGGAGAGATGATGGCTGGTGACCTTAAGATTGTTTCTTAGGTTTAAGAAGCTAAACTTTTGGAATAGTAGGTAACTTGCCATCAGGAACCAAAGGCAGGCTCACAGTTAAACTCAGCTCAACAGTTTCTGTTCTGTGTTCCCATCTTCCTCTTTCTACACTTTTAAATATTTCCCTTTAATATTTAATTTTGCCTTTATCCAAAATGATTAATATTGTGTCCTCAATATCTACCCATTTATTCCAACCTTATTTTTTTTGTCATTCAGTCAAAAATCTGATAGAACATAGAAGGAATATAAACCTTTGTGACTTTTTTTTCCTATGGGTGTTAGGAGTTTTAAAAAATTTTTATATAGTTTTTTAAGTGTTACTTATTTTTTCACACCTGTAGTGATACATAATTTTCATATCTTGCAGTGTTCCCATTTCAAGTGCAAAATTCAATAATTTTTAAAGTCCATTCAGAGTTGTACATCTATCACTGCATCCAATTTTACAACATTTTCCTTACCATAAATGAAATTCTATACTCGTTAACAGTCTCTCCTTATCCACCCTTCTCTCACCCTAGGGAAACAACTAATATATTTTCTGTTTATATGGATTTAGATAGTAATCTAGACATTTCCTGTAAACAGCATTATGTAACATGCTGTCTTATGTGGCTGATTTCTTTCACTGAAGATATGTTTTCAGGGATAAACCATGCTATTATATGTATTAGTTTTTCATTACTTTTTTGTTGAAAAAGTTTTCATTGTATGGGTATATCATATTTTAAACAAAACATCCATTCATCAGTTGACAGATACTTGAATTATTTACATTTTTGTGCAAGTTTCTGTGTTGATATATTCAGTTCTGTTAGATACATACCTAGATGCGGAACTGCTGGGTCAATTAACAAATGTGAAGTGGTATATCATTGTGATTTTTTTTTCTTTTTTGGCCCTGAGGATTAAACTCAATACCTTGTACAGCTACGTAAGCTCTCTTTCATTGAGCTGTATCCCAATTCTTTTTTATTTTGATACAGGGTCTTAATATGTTGCCCAGAATAGTCTTGTGATCTTTTGCCTTCACCCCACAAGTACCTGTATGGCATGAACCACAGAACTCAGCTCTCATTTTTATTTTGATTTCCATCCCCGTTAGATTAGTGTGATGTTTAAGTTTAATCATGTCAACCTGATTGACTTGGGTCCATTTATGGAATTAGTAAAGCACACTTGTGTTTGCAGGCAATGGAGTTTTGAAATTGCTTTTTGTACATGGTCCCTGGCTACTACCTCTGACATTTCTTCTCTTCACTATTTCCTGGCTGCTATTAGTTTAAGTATTTTTCTTTGCCTCATGGTTGTACATGTTTTTGCCTTGGAGTTAGCTAATAATGAACTGAGAATCATTTAAAAATTTTTATTAGTATATGATATATATACCTAACATATTCATTGTAGGGTATTGGTACATATGCGTATTCTGTATATACACTAAAAAAGTGTTGGACAAAATAAATATTTCAGTGCTCACAATTTATTTATCACACACCTATTCTGTGACCTTACTGTATTGTTTTGTTAGTATATTCAGGCACATGTATTTGATCAACAGAGACCTATAATACTTTGTTTCCAAACCCTTATAGATATCTTTCTAATAAGCATGGCAATTGTATTACCTAAGCCATTAGAATATCAAGATAATTAGTACAATTATATGGAAATTTAGGAGAGGGTATCACTAAATTTGCTGGGTTAGCAGCCTTCAAAAAGGATCCAACAATGAGGAAAGAAACATTAGAAAAAGTAACAGACGCTTAAACATTGAGACAGTAATGGTGGGAATTTGGTATCTTAGAGTTTTGTTTCTTAACTGATACATAAATGTTCATGAGTCAACACATATACAAATTTAAAATTATATGCAAAGATTTTTTGTAGAAAACATTGAATTGCCTTTGTGTTTTCTAGTTGTGTTTTTGCAGGCTTTAAAAAATATTCAAAATAGGGAGACAGGGAGATGCAGCCAGGCCTGCCCCTATGCACTTCATGGCTGCCATTAGAAGGCTTGGTTCCTGCTGACAGCCATCACGGGAAAATGCAGCCAGATATGCCCTGTGTTTTCACAGACTTCCAGTAGAGATCCTTGCTTCCTTCTGGAAGCCAGTGCCTACTGGTAAATTCAGACAAACACATCCCTGTGTGCCTGTTGCCATCAGGGGAGTCCCAGTGTAGACATGCAGGTTGAGAGAAGAAGCAGCCCCACTGATAGACACATCTGGCCATTGGAGAAGCTTCAGTGTAGCTTCACAGGTCTAGAAACACCCACCCCAAGCCCTGCTACCTCACTAGAAACCTATATTCGGAGAAACACAGGTGGTTGTCCCATTTTCCTACACCGTAGAGGGTGTAGAAGCGCCCGGGATCCTACAACTGGCTTGTAGGGAGGAAACCAGAAGAATGTCAAGACAATAAATCAAAAGATAACCTCAGACCTCCAGCCCATACAAAACAAGTCTGGGAGATACAGTTATGGAAGAAAATGGAAGTCACACACCTAGAGTCTCAGAGAGGATAGCAACTGAAATAAAGAAACAACTTCACGAGACTGTGAAAGTAATCATATCAGAAATAATATCTCAGGTAGAAGAAGAAATCATGAACATAGTGAAAAAAATGCTGAGTATACCTAATTAAAAAAGAAGAGCTTAGTAAAATGATGGGAACCTAGAATGAATAATGTAGGAAGAAATTACAATGCATGAAATAGATCCAAGAAATTAAATAGTTGCTCAAAGTTGGAAAAACTGCTTGAAAGAAACTGAAGACAGACTTTCAGACCTTGAAGACTAGATCACAGCAGCAATTGTAAAAGGAAAGATCTCTTAAAAATAACAAGGGACCAGGAAATAACAACTGACTGGAAGGACTGTGAGACAATGCAAAGAAAAATAATTTAAGCGTGATTGGTATCAGGAAGAAACAGGGGTCAACTCAAACGAAATAAAAAGAGTATTTACAGAAGTAATAGCAGAAAACTTCCCAAACATGGGAAAAGGATCTGGCATACAGCTAAGTGAGGCATGTACAACTAGCCATGACCAAAGTAAATCTACATCCAGATCTGTAATAATCAAGATCCCAGAAACTCAGCACAAAACCAGAATATTAAAAGCTGTTAGAGAAAAGAAACAGATCATCTACAAAGGAAAGCCAGTCAGAATCATGACAGACTTCCCAACACAAACCATCATTCAAGAAAAGTTTGGAGTGAAGTGTTTCAAATCTTGAAAATAAACAGCTTCCAATCCAGACTGATGTACTCTACCAAGCTATCTTTCAAAATTGATGGAAAAATAAGATACTTCCGTGATAAAGAACAACTGAAAAAATTCAAGACCACCAGACCAACACTCCAGAGAATGGCTGAAGGATTTTGTAGAAAGACATGACCATGGTTCCAGCAACAGTAGAAGAAGAGGATCACTAAGTAGATCAGGCAATTGAATGATGGGGACAAGGGGAGGACCAAAATAGGAGGATAGCATAGCAGAGATGAACCAATGCATGCTGGTTGTAACCATTAATGTAAATGGTCTCAACTCACCAATAAAAAGAAACACAGGGTCCGTGAATCAAGAAGCAACATCCATCAATGTGCTAGATGCAAGAAACACATTTAACTCAAAAACAAATTCATAGACTAAAAAATCAAAGGAGAGAAAACAATTGATCCACAAAACAGGAGACCAGAAAAAAGCAAGGGTAACCTGGCCATCAGCTGCAGAATGGATAATACAGACATGGAAAGCTATAAAGTAGGATGATCTTAAAGCTCATGTAGATAAATGGATGCCACTGGAAATAATGCCCATGGGTGAAATAATTTGGACTCATAGGGATGAACACTGATATGTCTCTCTAGCATAGAAAACTTAAGGAGTCAGTGCTTTCCAAAAAGCACCATACATATTATGGAAGTGATAGGGGAAGCAATGCCTAAAAAGGGAAAGTGATAACCACTGTAATTTCCTATTATCTTGTTTTGAATTCTTGCACTGTTTTCACAGTTTTGTTAGGGTTAGATTTATTCTGTCTTGTTTTGTTAGAATTTACTTTGTCTAATGGTATGGGAAGTTATTTTGAAGATAACGGGACATATTATGGTAACAATTTTTGATTCCCTGTTTTCTTATTTTGAAGTCCCCGAACGCTTTCATTCTTTTGTTTTGATTGGTTTCATTTGGTTTTGTATTGTTTGATTTTATTACATATGAAGATATGGACAGCTAGAGAAAATGAAAAGAATTATGGTAGACATTGTTGATTTCCTGTTGTCTTGTTTTGAAGTCCTGAATCACTTGTATTGTTCCATCCAATTTGCTTTATTCTGTTTTGTTTTGTTTCATTCTCTCAAAATAAAAACAGATATGTTGCTGTAATTGATAAACTAACTGGAATATTAGTATTTGTGAATATACTCTGATATTTCTGATATCTTTGATATTTCTGATAAATGAACAGCATGTCTCATCATGTGTAAACTTTTAGGATAGTAAATTTTTCTCTTACCCAGCCCAAGTAACTGAAGTATTGGGTAGAAATTTTGGTGAAGAAAATAAAATAGTGATGTTAAGGGAAAGACAGGCTGATGGCAAATCGGGAAGCCTTGGTGATGTGTACAGTATTTGCCTTGGGTGATATATTGTTGTTGATAATTACCAGTGCACTGACTTTTCAGTATGTCTATATTGGCGTTATGTGGGATTTCAGGCTAGGTTCACATTCTTGCTTTCACCCATCATGAAAGAAGGGAGTGTTACATTGTAGTAAAGACATCAGTTTTGGAGTCAGGAAGCGCAGATGAAATCTCCTTTCTCTTATTGCCCTTATGATCTTGAGCAAACATTTCACTATCAACATCTGTACCTCACTTTCCTAATTTGTGAAATTAACTTTTGAAACATTAAATACCTACCTCACAAAATTATTTAAAGAATTAGAGATAATAGGCGCAATATTTCAAGCTCAAGTTTCTGGCACATTGTTACTACGTATTAATTTTGTTACTATCATGACTTTATTTTCATTGGCTAAGGAGAACTCCCAAGGTGGATAACTGAAGATTTGTCTTGCTCCTCAGACTCACTTGAGCAATGAACTCTAGCAACTCATCCTACTCTCAGATTACCTCAGAAACTATAAAACAACATTAAGTATGGAATGCTTAAATTAACTAATGCTTTTTAGAAAAAGAACACAAATTTTGAGTTTTTGTGTTAGTGATTTATTTTACAATTTTTGTATTTTTGAAAGTCTTCTGAACTCAGAAACACTACTGTGATTTTTTTTTTTTTTGGCTACTTGATTTCCTTAAAAGTAATTTTAGTGACTTATTTCCAGTTGTGCAAGGGAAAAGATAATTTGGCAATGTATATGATTGGTTTGGGACAATTGTGATTGCACTAAATATGAATGATTGGTTCAGTACAGTTATGATGAAACACTTTTCTAGAAAACAAAGTAAATTGATGTCCTATGAACTCCTGTGTGTGCTTTTCTCTTTCTGTCACATTCTCTCTTAGTTGGTACTGTTAGATCACTGAGGAACACACACAGACACTATGAAGTACTCTTAATTTGGATATTTGTTGTTATTCATAGACCAGCAACAAATATGGGAATATGAATGACTGCTCTTCCAAGTGAATAATCCTACTTGAAAACTTCATACAGAAACCTCATGTTTCTATAAAGGACTTTTTCTACAATGTTCTGGGGATGAGTACATCATACAATTTAGAATTGAAAGGGATAACCCTACCACATGTGAACAGGAGTGTTTTGTTTTGTTTTGTTTTGTTTTGTTGAGAGAGGGTCTTGCTATGCAGTTCAGACTTGCCTGGATCCGTATGTAGCCCAGGCTGGTCTTGAATTTATGATGATTCTGCTGCTTAGACTCCTGAGTCCTGGGATTAAAGGTGTGTGCCACCAAGCCCAGCCCTAGGAGTATAATGATTATAGGTCCTTAAAATGTTTCTTCTGCAATGTTTGTGCTTACTTTGGGAACAAGGAAATGTTGAAATAAGGAAATAATCTTTAAATTTGTCAATTATACAAAACAAACATGGAGGCTTCTTATCAGACCTCCTGATACTCACTTACTACTCTGGCTTTTCATACTGCCTTTTTAATAGTGTTCATTCTCTGCTCAGACTTGCTTCATTAGATTTAGCCTCAGGTATTCCAGACAGGAGAAGCTATTTCATGAAGCCATGTCTGTAACAACAACCTGCTTCAAACTGGCTGTACAAATCAGGAGTCAATGCCAAACTTCCCAAAGCTGCCTCCAGCTACTCCAGGCCTCTGTGGAATTATACAAAATGTTCAGATAAACCTTGGCCTGAAATAATGTTTTAATGGTATTTGATACAGAAATAGAACATTAATTGCTATAGGTCCTTAAGGAGTTTTTTTGGTATCAGGGATCGAACTCAAAATCTCACACTTGCCAAGCAGGTAACAAGCAGGAGGTTCTGTTTGGCAGCAGGCAGCATAGGCCCTTCCTGCCTCATAAAAACAGCCCCTCCTAGGCTAGATTAATGGATTGACTCTCTGGCTTCAGTAATAAGTGGTACAACAAATGCATTTAATCAAAACCCTAAACCTAAGTATAATTGGAGTAGATGGAATAAACTCAGGTTTTATAACACCTACACCATTATCAAAATGAGGACAAATATATACACTCATTTAAATATTCTACTTGATGACCCATATATTTTCAAACAACTCAGAACAAATATTCATTTTTAGAAAGTATCATTGAGGCCTGTATTAGCAAAACCTCTCTACCTCAAGGAGACAAATAAATATATTAATTGATCTTGAATAGCTGTTTTAGATTGCATTTTGGTGAAGTAAAAGCTTTTCAAATTTAATATACATGACTTAATTAAATATATCCTATAAACACTTCCTCTCTAAAGGTGGTGTTTAAAAAATCAGTTTGTTTCTGCAAAGGATTTGGTCATACATAGTTGTTCTTTTATTTGTGTCAGCATTTTCATTAAAATGTTGTACTCTATCACTTGGAAGCAAAAATGCATTCAGGCCTGTAACTTAATGTCAAAGAGTTTTCTAAAGTGCACACAGAATGGAAGCTTTATGATTCTCTGAAAGCTTGAGGTCTATAGGAAGAACTAGAAGAAACCTTATTAATTGTGCCTTGTCACCAGGACAACATGCAGAATCTTGGCAGGAGACTGATGTGTACTCTTAAGGTTTTGGGTGTTATGCTTGGTTGTAATAATTAAACCACACTGGAACTGGTGTGATTTTGGGTTAAAATTCTGTCTCCATTGCTTATATAATTTGGAAAATTGCTTAACCTCTTTCAGTGACTTCTATGAATTGGATGAAACGACATACGTAAACTTCTAATGTACTTTTCATTCCCTTCTCATGTGATTTATGGTAGTATTTGAATCTACTTGCTTGCTTTTCCTTTATTAGAATACTTATTCTAAAAGCCCTTTTATAGATGAATAATTTACCTTAAATATACGTTGCCAAAACATGAAATATTGTTAATCAATGCATAAAACTAATTCCATTTCACTCAATAAAAGGGCAAAATATTCTGTAGAATGTATAAGGACTGCTCACATAATTTTAGTGTAGAAAGAAAATCACCCATTTCTTCCTTCAAAATCCTAGACATAGCTACCCCTTCTGTAGATTTATACAGTGTGGATAGAAAAAGTTAAAACTGACCAACATCATGAACAGGCATCTGGCAGGCCTGTGACTTGAGAAGAGTCTTGGGCAAAAGAAATTTGGTCACTAGGAGGACGTAGGAAAATGTCCTTTTTACAATTTTCGGCATGAAAAAAGAATCATGGGAAGGAAGGATAACCTTCAATTTCTTGTTCTCAGAACTGTTTTCTTGCCTATAACTTGTTTATCATCAGAACATATATTATTTAAATAGTCTGAGTCTGCCCACCCAAGTCCATTTATACATCTATCTTTCCTTCCTTCCTCTTTAATTAATTTAATAAATATGTACAGTATCTACTGTCCCAGGCATGGTTCTCTAGGTCCTATAAATTCAAATATTGTGAGAAAACAGAAATCCCTGGCTTCAAGGTGGAAGCACCTATAAATTGCATAATTGCATAGGTTAAAATAAAGATGTAAGTATAATAAATGAAGATGCATAAGATATGTCAGCAACACATTTGAGGAAGCATTGATGTGGAGAGGGAAACCAGAGAAGTATCCTAAGGGAATGCTAATTAAGCTTAAATTTAAGAAGTAGGATCAATTTGGGGATGGGAAAGAGAAAATTCCATTTAGGCAAAATGGACAGCTTTTTAAAGAGACCTCAATGCAGAAGGACAAATAATATTTTCTGAGGAACTTCAAAGCCATTATGGCCGGAGTACTGGTAATAGATTAGGGAGGAGAAGGTGGAAGACAGGAAGGTTAGTGGGCTGAGGATACAAATTAGACAATGTTTAAGACTGCATGGGAGTTTTATACAGTGGAGAAAGTAGAGAGGATGAAGAAATATGGTCATACTTTGGTTGCTATATGAATCATAAGTGGGAAAATAAAAAGCTATTGTTTTTATTTCCTTTTTCTCTTCTGATGTTATGTACAAATACAAGATCTCCATGATTAATGTAATCACTATATAGTGTAATCAGGTAGTAATAAAAAAATTCAAAAACTTTTTTAAAAAAAGATTTTAATAAATCAAACTAGTTACAAAGCTTTTGAGGAATTATAGCTAAAAATAATGATTTCATGAATTAAGGCAATTAATGCAATGGTAGCTATGGAGACACATACACACACACACACACACACACACACACACACACATATAATCCTGTGATATTTGGGAACAAACATTCCAGAACATGAGAATGATTTGTATTTAGGGGTGGAAAGAGAAAAGATAGTATCAGGAATGCCTCCTAATACCTTTGCTTGCATGACACATTGAGTAGAAGTGTCATTTATTGAATTGCGGGACCATGGAAATTGTTTTCAATTTATGGTGGGAGGATCATAAAATCTCTTCTGGGTAAGTTTAAGAGTCCTTAGGAAAGAAATGAAATTATCAAGCTTACTTGGGAAAAGGGATGGTAGCTCCTAAGAAATGTTCTGTCAAGGAGGATTTTTTTGCTTTCTGAATGAAGAGTAAGCATATCTGAAAACTGATGAGGCTGATAAGACAATTGACTTAAAGACTAAAAGTGCAAAGTGGGTAATTCAACATGAAAGTTATGGTTCAGCAGTTCCAATAAAGTGATAGAGTTGAAGACTGAATAAATGTTTATTATATGTTTAGACCAATAAAAGCTTATTCTTGTTGAAAAAATGCTGATAGGAGGTATTGTTGAGAACAAGAGATCAAATGTGTAAGAGAAAAATATCTAATCAATAAGAAGTGTTTCCAAAGAAGATAGAAATGGATGAGATCCAAAGACTGTCTGATGGTTGGTCTTGAATATATGAGTGCAGATATTTGAAGATATAAGTATGGTTGAATATTTATGGTGGAATATTGAGAAAGATGCTGTGTTTACTTTGTGAAAGTGAAAGTGAGTAAAATCACATAGAGTGTGAGAGGAGATGGAAAAACAGATGGAATTGTTTAGAATTTTTTCAAAGAGCGAGTGCAGTTTCATCCATTATGGAAAATTCTTTCTAAACAAAACTACTCCACACTGTGATCATTTTTTAAAATTCTCTTGGATCTTATACAGGGTGGACTCTGTCTCATTATGTCCACTGGCTTGTCTCGTCTCTGACTTCTATTCTATACTTCCAAGTGTAGTCTCAGCAACGGAAAAAGGCAACTCAAGAACACAGATCATAATTCTACAATACCTAACGGAATATTTTACCTATACATGGAAATACTAAGGATTTATTGAACTTAATTGGAAACAAAATGAGGTCAAATTAAGAAACTGTAGAAGTTTATTGTGTATACAGAAAGAATAATTGTGAATTGGGACTTTTGTGGTAAGATCTGCTCATAATAGTCAAGTTTATGGAATATAGTGGAGGAAGAATTTTGACCTTTTCTGTTGTATATTATCATGCTTTTTAAGGCTAAAAGTTATTTAAGCTGGTTTATCTAGAGCTGATTGGTTTAATTTTTCTGAATCATGCTGACAGGATGTAAAGTTTATGTTTATGTTTTATGATTAGAGTTAGCATTTAAAGGAAATCAGGATGATTTGTTTTGATTTTGTTGTTATGTACATTTGGTCTTTGGTAGTTGAAATTGAGGTCTTCATTTTTATTTTTAACAAATTTAAAAGAATTTATTAAATGAGTCAAATATGAGACCTTCTATGTTAGGAACTTGGGGCAAATACATCCTCATTTTATGTATGATTTTGTATAATAAAGAATAGAAATAGTATTCACCACTGTAATATTAAGGGTGACTTCTTTTTATCTTTGAAGATTAAATCTAACTGTATCTGTTTGAAGCCTTTTTGATTTCCATTCTTCTTGCCAAGCCCTTCTAGATTACTACAGTGTGAATCCACATATTTGGATGTTTGTATCATGCTCTTCCCCATGCCTGAGTTCTTGTCAAAAGTAGCTAAATCTTACCTAGTTTTCATTTCTCAAATTTTAGTACTGCCTAGCATACAGAAGATGCTCAGGACATGCTTTTAAAATTCAAATCATAGAATTGAAAAGGCTAACATAAATCAACATCGGTTTTCTGATTACTTTCACTTTCTGAAATATCTGTTTATTCGACACTTCTCTATGTCTCCCCATTTACCTAGTTATTTAAACCAGCAACTGGATGTTTGCTTTAATATTTTATTTTTCCTTTTTCTTCACATGTAACCCATCATCATCCTTGTAAGCCCTAAAATTCATTTGTCTCCATCTTTACTGATGACACTGGAATCCAAACCACTGTCACTCTTATGTGGATTCTAAAGTAGAATGTTTTAACTAGACCCTCTCATTTTCATGTGCTTCTCCCAACAACAATTACCCTATTCACAAATTAGTACATTAAGCAAGTAGTTTAAAAAATATAAATGTGGTCATGTGACCCTCCTGCTTTACTAAACAGCTAGTTTAGTATATTTCTATTGCACTCTGGATGCCTTTTAAACTCCTTAACTTAGTGTCTTCAATTACTCTTTGATCTGGCCTTCCCTGACTCCTTCAGGTAAGGACATGACAGTTGTTCTTTTACTGTTGCCCTAGCTGCATGGTTTTACTTGAGTTTTAAAGGTGCCAAGGGTGGACCTTCATCACCATTACTTCATGTTCTATTACATGCACATACTAAATGACTTGCTTCTTTTTGGTTCTCTTTGTGTTGCAACTTAAATGCTTTATTTTCAGAGACGTCTTCTGTATCCTCAGGTTCCTGGTGGGGAAATTTCTCTGTTATTCCCAATTACTTATTTTATACTTTGTAACTTCTTATCACAATTTGTAGTCATATTTGATATTTACTTGGTACTTTTTATTGTACACCCTAAACTCTCTAGGCCAGGAATTTGTTTTATTGACTATATTATACCTAGCATAATGCCTGAGGTGTAGAGTTTATTTAATATGCTTTTAATGATGGTACACCAATGAGTGAATAAAAATGAGTGAGTGGATGAGTAAATGAGTAGATGGAGAAGGAAGCATGAGCACACTTAATACCACAGAGTTATTGAGGGGAGAGCTTATGAAACACAAAACAAATTGAAAAGCAAAAACAATTAAGCATTATACAAAACTTGCAGTATTCTGCATTGTTTCATATTTAGTTTGCTTTAGTGGTGTAAAAAAAGATTTAGGGCATTTTGCAATTTAGATTTTCTTACCAGTCTTATTTAGAAGCAGCCTATTGATATTCACAGTAAAATTACTTCAGCAGAGTTGTTTGATGACTTCTGAATGATTTGTGCATATGCATATAGTACTACATGCTAGTGAAAGCACTGGGCTTATAGTGAACTGGTATGCCTCTTCTTCCTGATTGCGATGAGTTGTATCTAGCTTAGATGAGTTGTATCTCTTCAGACAGTGACTCCAGGTTTAGGAGCTGCTAGATCTTTATACCGCACAATATTTGGTAGTATTCCTTCTTCTCAGTGCTCTTTTCAATTGTTTATGTTTATTTCTCTAGGTTTTCTTTTATTATCAGACTTAACAGTCTGCTTGGCATAGTAGTGCTCATGTCAAGTAGTTGTGGATAAGTCATTTTTTCACTCTTCTATAACTCTTGTTTTTCATCCTGTGTTCTACAGACTCTGAATCCTTGAGAATAAATTATTGGCCAGCAGTATCTTATGCATAATGTCAAAAGTAAAAGAGAACCCCAACAGAAGTGCACAAGTATCTTTGATTCAGTTATACTAAAGATAGACTCAATATATTATGATTGATAAGATTATAAATTCTTGATACTACTAATTTACACTGAAGTCTAAGTTAAATAGCTGTGATGGAAAAATTCAGGATAATAGTAATATCAGCAGTTAAAATAAGAACTATGACCAATTTAAAAATGATTTAAAATTATATTTCATATTTTTCTAGAACTCATAAGAAGTACTGCAAAGGGTATTTTTGGACAAAGGGCTATGAAAGTTTCATTTAGCTTTCCCATTATTGAGATACAATACCTGACACCCAAAACTTAAAGTAGGAAATATGTAATTTAGCTCATGACTTGGAAGAATCCAGTACATAATCAGCTAGCTTCAAGGCAGTGACACCATGGCAGAAGGAGACAGTTGAACTATTTAGTTCATAGTAGCTGGAAAGCAAAGCAGAGGAACAGTGCCAGAGGAGAACACAGATGAACCAAGTACCCAAGTACCCAAGACCTTGCTTTAGTGAACCACCCAGACACATGCAGGAGCATGCTCTACTAATTGCTATATATGTCTTAATCCAATGAGTATGACATTACAAGGTTAATGATAACAATTCACCCCTTGTCAACTTCACATACAAGCACATCTCTTTAAACCACATTTAATTTCCAAATAAACACAATAGCTAATATAATACAGCTATTCTGCGTATAGCAAGAGCCTCAATAATTCCTTCCCTAAAGTCTTCAGTTCCAGGTTTTTAAAATATTAAATTTAAGTCTTTTCTGATACTCAGTGTAAACTCTTAGCTAACAATTTTTTTAAAAATAAAAAACAATACTCATAATCCTAAAGTACAATGGCACAAGGTAATTATTTCCACTCCAAAAGAGATCAGTAAGAAAATAGAAAAGAAATAGATCAAAGCAAGACCAAAATAAGCAGAAAAACATTAAATGTTGTAGCTTTCTGTCCAGTATTCAGATCACATTGCAGGTAAAATGTGAGTTCCAATAGACATAGTCCCATCCCTATAGTCTTGCCAATTGCAGGCTACAGGACCTCTCTTGAGCTGAGTGTGTTCATGGCTTACAGCTTGCCTTAGCTGAATTTTCACATTTCTAGCATCATTGAATTCCAAAATTTCCACTGAACCCTTGGAACCTTTGGCTTTGTTTCTACAGCCTCATGTATTACCCTCTCAGGGCCTCCCCTTACTGGTCTCTCACACCTTACTCATAAATCTGGCTGGAAGACTCTGTTACCCCATAACTGTTGCATTCTGTGTGCCTGAAAAGCCAGCATCATGTGGATGTTGCCAAGGTCTGCTGTTAGCAGTAACAGTAAAGAGCCTAGCCTTTACTATCCACATTTCTGTCAGCATCCTGGTCTTCTGAGAGATGACCAGGATCACCAATCAGGTATAGTGCTTCCAGAAGTCCAGTGCTTCTATATTCTGCTTATGTGAATGGTATGTTCAGATCCAGTCACAGCAAGTACCCCACTTCTAGTATCAATTTTCTGTACTACTCAGCTTTTCTGTTTCTGAGGCACAATACTTGCATCTGCAACTTAAAGGGAAAATACAGTTTAATTTAGCTCATGGTTTGGGAGGATTAGGTTCATAGTTAGTTGGATTCAAGGTAGGAACTTCATACACAGTTGTGGTGGAGCAGAGCCGCCTACTTCATGGCAACTATGGAGCAGAGGAAGGAAAACAACGTCAAAGAGAAGCTGATAAGGGACCATATGTAGTACTCTAGGCTAAACTCCGTGATCTATTCAGGTACATCTAGGAGCATGCTTTCCATTCTACTAGGCCTTTCCCAATCCAATTACATCAACATATCAAGATTAATTGCCATAAAAACTGCATAATATTCAGAATTATGTAGTTGCAACTTTTCTCATTGTAACTCAACCACACACAATTGGTAACAATATTGCTGTGATTATTTATGGATCCAACATATATTGTATAATCTCTAATTATACAGAGAACATTTTCTAGGAAAGAATTGTAGTTAAGTGTTGAAATGCCTGACTTTTGAGTTATGGTTCAAATATCTATTAGCTGACCTTCAGCAACTTGCTTAATCTTTAAACTTTGTTCAAATTTGTGCTTATTGTATAACTTTATGCAAGAGTTAAGACAGAATATTGTCTCTTCATATTGATATATTTAAATTTCATAAAAAACTGAACATAGGTCCTCAAAATATATACTTGATATACAAATTATATTCTCATTTTCATTTTGAAAACAAGATTACTTTAATAAATGGTATAGTCTATAATAAAATATTTATAAACTATAAATTAATAATTAAAATAGTCAAAAACATCTTGAGAAGATACCCAACACAAAACTTTATACTATTCACTTTATCACTGTACTACCACTTAAGACAGAAGAAAAAATTCATTTTGCTTTTGGATATTCTATTGAACTCAAACCTGCCACCCTGTAATTCACACCCATCTGTCATTTTGTTTTAAATCTAAAAACAGTCCATTTTGTCTTAGTCCATATGACCTGAAGTTGTATGGCATGATCATAGAACTGCGTATTGTGTAATAGCCATAGGAAAGTTTGCAAAGTGCAAATCCAAGGGTAGTTGCTCACACCTGTAATTCCACCATATGGAAGGCAGAGGCAGGAGGATCACTGCGAGTTCAAGGCCATTGTGGAATACAAATTGAGTTTAAGGCCAGCCTCACCTGCATAGAGAAACACTGTCTCAAAAGTAAGGGAGAGGACAGTTAGGAGTCAGATTATGAGCAACTGTGTAACACCAAGGTGTTTTTACTAAAAATGGCATAAATTACATGAAAAAAAGTCTATTATGCCGACATAGGCAGCTTATGTGATAATATGATGTCTTTTGTTGAGTGGTCTTAGAGTCACTGCCTGGAGTTAAACACTGTGATATTTTCACTATTATGGAGACATAGTAGGTTCAGTCAATTCTGCTATGACCTTCATCCAGATTTATCACTTAACTTATACATTTAAAAAGTTTGTGTGTATAGAGCACATATTTCTACCCAAAAAATTTGAACATGTAATGTATTCAAATACATTGATAGCATATTTTTTTTCTTTTTTGATTGATAAGATGGTTGGGTGTCATTTATTTTCTTAATAAGCAATTATTAAGCCACTCTGCCTATGATATCCATTGTAGTACAAATAAATACATGATCACATTTGGAAGGCAAAATATAAACACACAAAAATATAGTGAGAAATTTTAATGTTCAAGAAATATTGACATACAGTTAACATAATGGGAAGAAATATTAAGTTACAAATAGAAGGCACTGAGCATATTTTTTTCAGCATAGATGAGCACAGAATTTTTTAGTGTTTTCAAATGCCCTTGAGATAGTATCTTAGAATTTCTACTCCTAAGACTAATTTTAGAAGCCTATAACTAAAAAGAGTTGAATAGGATGATGGACTGTTTTGTTGAGTTATGATGACACTATGGAGTGATGGAAGTCTGAGTAAGGTGCATTATAGCACAAGAGAAGGCTGCAAATACCTCCATATATTTCTCAGTATAATAGCAGACAAAATTGTCATCTTACTTTCTTCCCATGGCAGTCTCTTAAAAATTATCTATGAGTAAAATTGTAGAAAAAAAAGTAACCAACAGAATCAGAGTCAAAGATTCCTTGATAGACAGATACAAACTAGCCATTTACAGAGAATGAATAATTTCAGCTACTGATAATATTTTCAGGGCTTTTATAGTGTACCTTGGAAATCTGAAATAATACCATTTGGAGAAGCTCATGTATTTTATAATTAAAATGTCTTCTACTCAGTTCAAGATATTATTGTGTGCAGCTATGTGCATCATGCGGGTCAACTATTGGTGGGCACTTTCTTAATGATCTTATATGTAATACTATTCCTTTTCCTGCTTATCATTTTTGCCTTGTTTTGTTTTTCTCCATAGATGTTGACATGAGTTAATAAACTTTTGTATTTGTTTAATTATTTCCCACAATGGCGTAGGCTCTATGAGGCTGGAATTTGATTTACCATTGTGCAATTTTAGACTATAGGCAAATAAACCTAACTATATTTTCAACTCCTTTAAAGTTATTTTCATTTTTCATTTTTATTTTTTGAGACAATTCTAGTCAGGTGTCCAGGCTGGGTTCAAACTTGTAATCCATTGTGTCAGCTTCCCAGACTGTTACAATTACAAATATGTGCCACTATGCCCAGCTTCAAATATTTTTTTTAGTGTGTCCTTTACTATGTCTCTTATTCCACTCTCCTAGAATAATTCAAAATTTATTATCAGGAACATTGCAATTAATGGTCACTCTCTAATTGTTCTTTTCAATTGCATCGTCTACATTATAACAAACCTATCAAAATGAAAATTTGGCCAAATTCTTCCCTTTTTAAAAACTGTTTGATGGTTCCAGGTTTGGGCCACCTCATCTTTACAGTCAGCTTTACAGAGGATATTGAAATCCAGATAAATTGAATGAGTTTCCAAAATCTTCATAATTATGTAGTGTTAAATTCAGGATTTGAAACCACATTTCACAATCTAGATACCCAGTTTGCTTAGAAGAACATGCTTTTTTGGCATTAGTTGGCTAGTATATCAATACTGATTTATTAAGTTATAAAAACCTGAGCCAATCACTACAAAGTTTACATTTTCTAATCAGTCAAATGGAGGAAATATAATTCTCTAAAAATTGATAATAGGGTTAAATTAACTGGTTTTCTCACAAGTACATATATATGTGTGTGCACGTGATTATGCCTGTATGTATATATTTATGTGTATATACATTTATGTGCACACAGCAGACATTTAGTTCGTAATTGTCTTAATTCCTTTTCTTGTTGCTGAGATAAAATACCCAACACTCAAAGGAAGAGTTATTTATTTATTTTAAAGTTTATTTAGGGAACATTTTGTAGAAGTTACAGTTCATAATATGCTGGCTCTAAGGCAGGATGTCACACAATAGAGGTGCACACAGTAGAGGTGCAACAGTTCTTGGTTGCAGAAGATTGCAAAAGCAACAAAAGATAATAAGACAAGCCTCTTTCAGTCCTTTAAATTATATTAAATCTACTGGGGGTGTGGTGGGGCCAATTCAATTAGTGGACTAATCCAGAAATCACCCACCCTTAACCCCAGCATTGCACTTTAGATTCATCCACCTCCAAAAAATCCCTAGGACTCATATGAACCTTTATGGTGACATCTAGATGGAAGCCATAACATTCCAGCCCTGGCCTCCCAAATAATCATATATATCCCTTTATGCAAAAGGAATTTAGTCCATCTCCAAGTTTTCAAAGTCCTAACAGTTTCAGCATTACTGAAAAGTACAACTCAAAAGTCTCCTCTGAGATTTAAGGTAAATTCTTAGCTGTGAACCACTGTACAAAAGAAGAAAAAAAAAACACTTTCAACATTCAATGACACAAAATAAATATTTCTGTTCCAAAAGTTACAAATGGAGATACAAATGAAAGGGGTCAAAACAAGTCAAAAATCCAACAGAGCAAGCATTAACTCCTGTACTTCTGTGTGCAACATCTGAGGCAATCTGTGGCAAGGTATGAACTCCAAAGGACTTGTGCCTTCCCTCTATGGCACCTCTAGTGGCTGTGACTCTCCTGGCTTCTGTCTTGGGCCTGCTCTCTTCCTCCTTACAGTTTTCCTCAGACAATCCATGTTCCAGACTTCTCCAAATTAATGGGTTCTCTACTGAACATTTGGCTTCACACTCACAGATTTGTACACTGCCCCGTCATGGGCACACTGCTTGGCCTCCCAGGCCTTCTGAAATCTGAGTAGGAGCCTTGCTGACCCCACAGCTCTTGCATTCTGCATGTGTCTAAAACCATCACCATGTGGATGATGCAAAGTCTGCTACCATCAGGGCAGTAGCCAGGCTTTCTTTTCTCTTGGCTGTAGAGGTTGAGTGCCTGGATCACTGAGCATTCTGAATTCAATTTCAAGGAAAAAATTTTGGAACCTAGTGCTCTGGGGTTTTCTTCACAAAGTGAAGTCTTTCACTTTTACAATTTTGAGGCTGAAAAGGATGGAGTCCTGCTGCTTCTTATGATGCCCTCAGGTCATTTTTTAAAAATATTTTCCTGTTGCTTCTCAGCAGTCAAGGTCTTCTCTGCTCTGTCTTTGCAGTCCACAACTTAATGGAGATTCCTTTCTGGCTACACTTGCAGTGTTTTAAATCCTTCTTCTGGGCTCTTTGCTCTTGATTCTCAACATAAATCTGACTAAAAGCCTTAATAGTAGGCATGCCACTACTTCAACATTTGACTGCCTTAATATTTCTTCTGACAGATTATTTAGTTTGCTACACTTAATCTTATCCCAGGAAAAGTCTCTGGACATGAGAAAAGGATTTTGTCTAGCTTTAACACACATCCTCTGGAGTTCAGCAGCCAATTAAGTATTTCTTTCTAGCATAAACCTGCTTAACCTGATCTTTACTGGCTTTCCAACTATAACGTCTCATACAATAGAGCATAAGGTGTTCCAGTGCTACTTTTTTCAGGCAGTACCTCTGATCCTTTCCAAAATTTTACAAGTCATTTCCAAAAGTTCCTGAACCATATGGCAATGTATAGTCACAATGATGACCCCACTCCTGGTACCAATTTTGTTGTAAGTCAGAGTTTGGAAGGGAATACATTTAATACAGCACACATAATTTATGAAATTATTTTATAATATTCACCCAAAGAGTCAAATGCAAAAGAGTGTGGGTGACTTGTTCACATACTGGAGACCTAAAGAATCCAGCTGAGAGCCTGAATCCCATGGCAATATCCTCCATGAATCCAGCTGGATGCATAGCATGCAAGACAATGTCTCATGCAAGTCTGTATCAAGGATCTGCACTGGGAAGGACCAAAAGTCAGTGGTAGAGGGTAGAAAGTCAGTGTTAGCAGGGTGAAGAGTCTGTATCATCAAGCTGAGGGATCTTCACTGGAACCTGAAAGCAACTCTCAAAGAATGGAATACAACTCCCCTTAAGAGAACTGTAGTCATTCTCAGTGATAGTGAGGACCTGATCTCCTCTGACAATGAGAACAGCTGAGTTCATATCAGGAAAACCAGCATGGCAAACTTCTCCAGGAAATCAACAGTACACTGTCTTCCTCATTCAGTTCTCCTTTATGCTGTTGGCAGTAATCCTCAGGTGGCTCTTCCACAGCCAAAACTATGCTGACTCAGTTCATCTGTGCATTCCAAGTTGATCATTAGTTAATCCACTACAGTAATGTTTGGTACCTTGGTAGCTATTGAACAAATGGCTCACTATTGTTAGTATTGTTACCCTCTGCTACTTCTACCTTGGGTGCTATTCTAGTTAAAAATAGTTTGGTAATCTATCATAAAACTTGACAGAATTTATTTTGCTTTTCCTGGTTTCATGGCAATGCCATTACTTTCTTTTGATAGCCACCAATCTAGGCCAAATTCCTCAACAGATATGTTCATGGGGAATATCTGTTCTCAAGAGCCTCCAACCTTTCTTTCTAAGAGTATCCAGGAACAGCTAAGAATTTCTCCCTTCATTTTCAGACTGTTATATCAGTGAAACCATTCTAGTCACTGATTTTAAGCTGAAATGAATTTTTCCACTTCCTCCCATCTTTTCCAAAGACTTGTTTATTTGCCATGGGAATATGATATCCATCACTTCATTCCATGTGGTAGTTTAAAAGACAGCTAGTCATAAAATTGTAATTTGTTGCAAACCATTCAATTGTTCTATCCACAAGGTACATCTCCTCTCTGAGTCGGTAGGAAGTATTCAGCTCAGTCCTCCTAGAATGAGACCAGTTAAGTGGACCCAAAAGATTCCTAAGAAGTTGACATTCAGAAAAAACACCATTTATTTTATTGTATTTTTTTGTCTTTGAAACACATGGAATTGCTCTACACCCTGTTCCACATTCCATTTCCAGAATAAATCAAACTTCCCTGAGGCATCCATTCCATGATTATTTTTTTCTTCATGAAACCTTGTTCCCATTCACTGTTTGTATGTTTCCAGCTTATACCATATTTTGTCATTAGTCATGCATTAAAAAAAGATTTCTATACAACACAGTGGTATTATAGACCTTTATAAAATGCAATTTACATTTTGTTTAAACAGTATTAATGAGCTAGGAAAATATTTTCATTAATTAATAAGACTAAATTTATAATTATAACCTCATTTGCCACTTTTAATGTCTGCCTTTAAATTTCTATTTCAGCCATGTCTTCTCTCTGGGACTCTAATCGGCTACTATAAACCTCCTACTGAATATTTTTACAAGATTGATTTTTCTGTTGACTCAAAAACTTTTAAAAAATTATTCTCTCAAGACTGGGAAGTTCTCCTTCAGAGCCACTCCTCTCACAATTTCTTTCATTTATTCTCACTGCATACACCCTACACAAGTTCTCATTGAGACATACTTACATCCTGTTGAGCAGCCAGGGTTCCGAAAGCACCTCCCTGGACTTATTTTCAACAGTGTTTATCTTTCTGTACGTGTCCTCACATAAGCTTGACCTCAGTCTCATCTTGATTTCACTGCCTGAAACTGATTTCCGATTTACTTTGTCCACTGCTACCAACTTATTCAAACATATCATTTTCATTATTTAATCCCTTGGACAAGTAAATCTTTTTCTTAATAAATAGTGCTTTTATAAATATTAATATTAATATGTAATATTAATTGAACATTTAGTATGGATTACACACCGGACTCAATTTTTTACATATTCCACCTTAATTCTCATTTCATAGATGAGAATACTGAAGCAGAGATAGTTTAAGTAATGTGCATATGTTTGCCAGGCAGAAATAATTTGATCCAAAGATGTCTGACAAGTCCCAAATGTTTACACAGGACAGTCATTAAGAATCTTTTACAGTTTGACTCCACATAGCATTTTAGAATATCTTTTTTCATTATCTCTATGTAGGTCCTTTCTCTTCTATTAGATAATTTGCTCTCTCTCAAGTTATGCTACTCCATAAACAATTCTGTTTCCTCATTTTGGTGCTGGCTATTCTACATCATCCTGTTTCACCCTTCATCTTTTCATCTATGGAGTAGGTACTATTTTTATTATTTTTGTGTTTGAGAAAACAGTTTATTTGCCAAATGTTCCATACCTGTGTATAGTGACTGGACATCAAACCCAGGTCTATTTTACTATAAAGGCTGAGCTCCATTGCTATATTCTACTGATATATCCTTTTATACTCCACTATGAATACATGCATATTTATATTCTCCACATGAATATATATGTATATTCTCCAACATGGATATATATACATATATTGCATTCATTACCAACCCCAGAGAATAAATCTTTCCTCTCTTTTAATGAAAACTTTTCTAATAAGCTGCTTAGATTTTTCTGGCCTACACTGATTTCCTTTCTCTGAAGTTTTAAAGTACTTAGAAAATTTTCTCTGTGAAATATTTAACAATATTACCATTTCTTACTTTCATGTTGCTCATTTAGGTTCCTGTAAAGTTGTCTTCCTATTCAAAATCAGGTTGCAGAGATGTACAGAATAACAGTTAAGAGCATATTCCAGTCTGCTTGAGATCAAGTCCTATCACTAACAATTTTAAGATGGCTAACTTTGGAAGAAATTATGTGATCTCAGTCACTGTTTCTTCATTTGTATGAAGGACAACAGTGTCTAATGCATAGTGTTATTGTGGGTGATTAAAGGAGTTTATCTATATGAAGTTCTCAGAACTATCCATCATGTTACTCATTTAACTATTAGAAGTCTGCTATTCATATTTTCATGTCTTCTAATAGCTATGTTTCTGGGTTTGGAAAGTAAACCACTTTTTGGACAGCAACATGGGAAATGGCTATTCATTTTTATTTGAAAGTAACAAAATGACAGGCTTCTCAGTAATATGATGCATCTTGGTCATATAGAATCTGAACTTTAATTTTTCTGGAAATGTGCAAATGATTCATTATGACATCTGTGATCATGCTAAGCAACAACATAAATTATATGGAAATAACTCCTAAACAATTTATATGTCCCAAATAAGGGGAACATTCAAACATTAAATGATCTTTGTAACTTGAACTATCAGGCACTTGAAGGAAGAAAAATGCCTTAAAATTCAATTTCAAGAGCAATTTACATTCTAGAAATTCCTATGATAAGAATAGACTAGACTGTCTTGAAGTCAAAGAGATACTTAACTATCTTTATATCTCTTTTTCTACAAAAATTGAAAATATTCCTTTAAAAATGCTTTTCTGAAATGAAGCACAAGTCATTCTACAGTGCTTTTATGCAACCCACCAAATAGATGAAAATTATTTCTTCACATAGTTCAGTCCATGCCAGAACACAAATAGAAAGGGAAAAGATTTAACTTCAGCATCTCTATAGCACTTAAAGATGGTTATGTAATCATTTATAGATTTTTCAATAAATTGAAATTATCTATATCTTTAGTTTATTGTCCTAAGTGTGACCATTGTATCTGCTATAGAAATGAGAGTTGTTCTTTCACTGATTTGAAAAATAGGCCACCTTTTTCACTTCCTGAATGCTTAAAGCAGGTATTAGAATATAGCAGTAATTCATAAACATAGCTGAATCAGAACATAAAGAATCATCATCACTCCAAATCTTTCTGTGGCCATGGTTTTCAAACTTTAGAGTAGATGAAGCCTACTATACAGGTTTATCAAACACTCCACATTCATAAAATTCTTAAGTCTAGACAAGGATACATGTAGTTAATCTTTAAACAAAGCTTCTAAGGGATCTCACTGTAAGAGTTCAACAATTGTACTTTGAGAAAGATTAACTTATTGTTTTTATTAATGATAATAATGTCACTAACATATTAAGACACACTTCTTGCCAAGGGCTCCGCATGGATTTTCTCATTTAATTCTCAAAGTAATCTATGAAATAGACTCTAGCGTCATCATGTTTTGTAATGAGAAAATTAGGAGTTGGGTAGGTTAACTAATTTGTGTTATGTCATAAGATTCATGGAAGAGAAAGAATATAGACCATTCCTTGAGAAATATGATATTCCATCATTCAGTGGCATCAACAAATATCCTAGATGATGATTTTCAAAGGTCTTGTATCTTATCATGCTACAAAATAATCCAAGACTAAATTCATTCAAGAGGAAAAGATTAAGTTCAGGTTAGTGTTAAAAATGGGAGTCCTTTGGAAGACAACAAATTTATTTATTAGATATGAAAACAGATATTTCTATTTTTCTGACTATAACTTGAGGACTAAAGCTGTCCAAAAGAGCAAATTTTATCATTAACTGTATCAAGTTGTCATGGTTACTTTTCTCTTGTCATTGAGTCAAAACACCGGATACCCAAAATGAAGGAAGGCAAGGTTTATTTAACTCACTGTTTGTGGAGGTCTCAATCCATAATCAGCTGGCTCCAAGGCAGGCTGGAAAGGTGCTGGGGCAACATTTCAAGGCAGCAGCCAGAGCAAGAGAGAAAAAAAAAATCTCTTTTTCTCCCTTGCACTGTACACAGGCCACCCCCACACTCTAGGGCAGGTGTGGCACTCACAAAACCTCTGTGCCCTCCACTTGCACAGGGTGAGGATATTTGCAAAGTAAGAATACTGTTTCCTACTGAGTCTCTCAGTTACATTTCTAAACTGCTCAAGTTGACACAATGTATCAACCATAACACAAGTAAACATTTTTTTAATTTTGAAACTTAGGTGTTTTCTCTTTGTCATATTAACACAACACAAAGTAAAACTGATATAACTGTCAAAACTACAGATAGACACCTAAATCTTTGCTTCCTCATCTTTTGTGGAATCAGATTCTTAGGACAACAGGATTAAGAAGACACAATGAATTCTGTGCAAGATCACTCCAAGAATTCTTAGTTTCTTCTCTGTTAGTGAGATCAATAGTGAGTTTTCAGCTTTATTAACAGTGGCTTAGAGAAAGAAATTTTGATCAGTGTTTCCAGACAGATTGACATTAGCTAGGTAATTACTGTATATACTTTAGCAAGTTATTAACTTTTCTCATCTGCAAAACTTGAATATCAGTATGCACCTTACAAGGTTACCATGTGGCTTACAGTGTTAAATGCAAAAAAAGTCTTAACAGAGTTCCTGTTAATAAATGGGGGAAGTAGCTGTCTTGTTGTCTACATTTTTATGTCTCTGCTTCGAGCCTTTCAACAGCACCACTTGTAAATTAAGTTAGAGTTGCACCTTCTTGCCACATTCTCTCATACAAGGTGATAATCAATAAACATCAGTAGATGTTAGAATAGCCTTTCTGTCACAGAATATTCTTTCTGAAGCCTTAGGAAATAAGATGTTGGGGCTCTTTGAAATTGAGCACTCTCTAAAAATATTTTAAGATGTGCTTTTGCTACTTGTATGCCTGTGTGAAGCTTCCATTTTAAGTATCTCAGTGAATAATTAATTGTCTACAATCAATAAATAATGACTTGCCTTATGCAAAATTAGTGGGGAAAATATTGGGGTCCCATCAGGACACAGGCTAAAATGATGAGATAATTAATTACTCATTTTTTATTTTGTTAGCTCACAAAAGGTAGCAATTCTATAAATTGCTGTTGGGACTATTAGAAGGAGCTTTAGCTATTGGTAGTTGTCAGCTTTGTAGTTCAAAGAGCCAGGAGCGTTACCTATTACATCCAGAGTCCACATATATGCTTGAGAAATAGTATATGCTCAGTTGGAATTGATTAGTAAAGGAAGGAACAAATAAAGTTACAGAGAATTGTTTTATGGAAATAGGCCTTAATTGTAGTTACAATGAAACTAACTGAACCTAACTGGGATTATCATGCCCTACTTCCCATAGTTTATTAAATTAGAACTGAAGAGGAGACAGTCAACATAAGGAAAAGATAAAGAGCTAAGCAACAACTTAAAAAGATGTTCAACTTTACACATGAGAGTCATCCAAGATATTAAAATAACACTAAAATGCCACATTATTTTACCTAAAGAAATTGATAAAAATTAAGTCATTTTTGAAATAGTGGCAAAAGTGTGAGAAAATGATTTAACATTGTTAGTAAAAATGAAAATTTATACAGCCAGTTTGGAGGGTAAGTTTGGTAAATAGGCCTTAAGATTATAAATATGCATACTCAATGACATAAGAATGCTAAATCTAGGAATACCAAGATTCATCTACAAATACTAGGATGTCTGGGGATGTTCACTGCAATATTCCTTACATATGTGAAAACCCAGGGACAGTCTAAATCTTTAGAAAATAAATAATGTATAATATAGCTGTGCCACTTAGTACAGTATACATGTAGTATATCCAAGTACTCCTACATATAAAGATCTTTAAAATTTAGTGAGTGAAACATGAACATTTCAAAATAACTATAGTGTGCATCACTACATAAAGGAATTAAACTCTCCATCTATATATGTCTCTTTCTTATAAATATATATATACGCTACATATATGCATATACTATACTATATACTTTCTAGATATAGAAATATATATAATATATACTAAATAGAAACACTGATGTACAAAGATCAGTGTCTGGAAGAACACATGATAAAATGACATTAATGGTCATCTCTAGAATCAAGCTGACTACGTCTTCTAACCAAGGGGCCTTGCCTGAAATACATTAATTATTAGAGAGGATTTATGTTATTTAGATATAAAATTTATACAAAGTAAATACAAAATAAGAAATACTCTGTCATTTATGTCAGTGATTATATTTAGAGCACCTGTACTCTCGTGATCTCAGTCTTAGGTACATGAATTTTTTCACTTGCACATTTGGTCTCTTTCATTAAAGTATCAAAGGCTATTTCCCATATGTCAAAAACTATATACAGATGAAGATATACAGTTGAATAAAGTGAGTCCTGTATCTCACCAATCCTATCAAACTTACAAATGTTCAGGAAATGAAAGAACCATATTTTTTCTTCACTCTGGTAAGAAAGGTAACATGAGCTTGGACTGACTGGTCAAGAAACTGTTGATTAAATATGACAAATAAAGTTAAAACTTTTAATCAAAAAATATGGATATCTGAAAGTGGATACATACTGGGAAGTACTTCCTTCAATTTTCAGGGTTCAGACAGGAAATAGCAATTAACTGTCCAGATTTTCTTTACCCACCAGGAGGTGACAACTCTGAAATGTTTTGACAGTTCCTACAGGCATCACAACTGTCCCAAATTTCAAGAGTGATTCCATGTGTAGCAGACATGTAATCAAAATCTCCCAGGGAACTGCCTTTAAATATAGTCTCCAAGTACAGTATGGTCTTCCTTGGTGAAGCTTATCACCTTTTGGGTGACTAGACATAATCACTGCACACTCTGCTGTTCCAGCCATAGTGTTCCTTGGCTATATAGTTCACTACAAGATATGTGTACTATAAAAAGAGCCTCTGGGGAAGCACTGATCAAAAGTCTGATTTAAACCTCTAGGGTTTGCAGATCTCTTCTCAAGTCCCTTAATGTTGGCTTGTCCCAAAAAATATGGTGAAAGATATCCTTTTGATCACCACAGTTTATCTTTATTTAATATCTCACAAGATTTTATTATGTGCCAGGTAATGAATTAAGCACTGGAGACACCCAGAAGGCCCAGGCCTCAGGAATCTTTGCTGTAATGAAGACACACATTCCTACATTCTACATGTTTTTATTTAGTGATGTGCCAGTTGCCAAGCATAGAATGATAAGAGCTTCAGTTACTAAACTAGAGCATCTCTCACATATCTTTGCAACCAGAGACCCAGGATTATGCTGGGTACAGATTCAACAATACATATTTTATTGACTATATAAATAAATCAATAAATGAGAAACTGTGTCTTTACAAAAATATAATCATACTGACCACTATAAACGTGACATTTAAGAAAATTATTGTGATAGATGGTTTAGAAAAAAAAGAAAATGTATCACGATTTAGAATTACAGTTTGAACCTTAAGTAGAGTAGAAAGGAAAACTATATAAAAGTAATGGTTCATCTGGGACATGATTTCTTATTAGAAGACCCACATATAAACTAAGAGGAGTGATTGGAAGAAATTTAGAGCAATGCTTTAAAAAGTCTATGCTACTAGTGTCATTTGGCAATAAGATTTCCAAGTTCTCCCTTAAGTCTTTATTTTCTTTACCCCTCTAACTTCTTTGATAGAATTTAAATGAAATTAAATGCAAAGTTAAAAGTAAAAAATTTAAATGTCATTGAATGAGAAGTTTAAACTTCATTCAATATTAATGCAAATCTGTAGATTAAAATACATTTAGTATCATAATTGGTAAAATTTATACAGAAAGATTTAAAATGTACTATTGCATATATAATGTTATTCTTCAAGTTTAAAGCTGACACTTGCATAAAGTATGGGAAATATGTTTTAAAAGATGAAAATTAAGAATATGAGTTATTTTTTCCTGATTTAGATTTGTAGACTAGTTTTGGCTTGAAGCCTTGATTTCTATTTGAAGGTACAGTTTTCAATTCATATGACTCAAATGTCATCTCTGCTTTCTACAGAGTAAGATTGTATTGTCTATAAAAGTTATTTAGGAGAATTCCATAATCATGAAGAATCTAAGAAACAATAAAAATTAATGTACTGTAATTCTTGGGAGTTATATGGCATATGATCCTGTCTTCATTTCAATTTCAGTACAGGTGTTATTACCTTAATTTTATAGAGCATTCATTTGACAAAAATGTATTGAACACCTAAAGTAAGTTTGGGTACTCTCAGTAATAAAGTGCCCTCAGGTTCCATGCCCAGCACAGCGCACACACACAAATTGGTACAATGTTTCTTCACCATTTTTTCACTAATGTAGGACACCAGGAGAATTTTATCAACTTTTGTCCTAATATACTCTCCCTCCACAAATATCTGTGTAAATATAGTACATATATCAATCTTTGTACAAAAAATATTTGTCAGCCTATATAAGAGACAGAGAGCCAGAAACAGAGACAGAAAGATTGGGATAGGGATATGAACAGGAACAGAACAAAGACAGAGACAGAGACAAAGACACATAAGCAAGCTGGAAACTCAGGCAGAATTTCTATATAGTAGTCCTAAAGCACAGTCCTTTTTTCTGGGGCCCTAAATGTTCGTTCTTAAGACCTTCAATTGATTGAACTAGAATCATACAAACTGTGAAGTGTAATTAGTATTACTTAAATTTTACAGACTGTGTGTGCTAATTACATCTCAAAAGTTGAAAATAGTGTTTGATCGAAACAACTGGTTACCGTAGCCTATCCAAGTAAACATAAAATTACCATTATATCTCCTTCCCCTAGAAACAATTTTCACTCTTAGGGGTTAATATCACCGTTTTGGGAGTATATGATTAAGAGACAAAGTAGCATGATTATTATGTATTAAATTAATTTATTGACTTATTAAGTGCCCGAGAGGAGAGATAGGAAGGCATCAAAATTGATTTCCAGATTTCGAGGTTGACCAACTGGTGACTTACATTTAAGAAAGAGTTGGGAAAGTTTATTTTTTTACTTTAAAGTTAGAGGAATATGTAGTTTGTTAGTACTTAAGTCTGTTCTTATAATTTAAATCTATTCTATTTTGTAGAAATGAATTCCCTAAGCCAGTGACAGTGAACCTTTTAGAGACCTAGAGCTCAAAGTGCAAACACCAAACCTACTTATATATCACAAAGTACCAACACTGCCGCTAAACTTAATTTATACTTCTGTTTCTAATTTATACTTCTTATACTTCTGAAGATACTTAATTTATAAGGTATAGAATATGCATATATATATATTAAGAGATGGGTAGACTGTGTTACACAAGGTGGAACTCCTGAGCCCCAAATTTCTGAACTCAACCAGTCCACTTAACCACAGCTCCCACATAGCTGGGACTGTTAAAGGAAATGCGATTGTGCCCAGCTTATATATGAGTTTTATTTCCTGTCCTTTTGTAGCTTCCTGAGGTAGAAATTTTAATTTTCAGGTTTTCTATTATTTAATGTGTATATTAAATGCTACAAGTTTTTCAAAGGATTGATTAGAAAAACAATTATTGTTCTACAAAGCCAATGTTTATTTAAATTTACCCATGTGTTTACTTTTCTTTTTTATGATTCACTCCTTTCTGAATTTTTATGCTTATTTTTAGAATCATATTCCTTAATTTTGAAGAATTCTAATTAGTACTTATTTTAATAATATTGACCTGATAGTAATGAAATCTCTTTTTGTTTTCTGAAAATGTTTGTGTTTGCTCAAATTCTTAAATTATATTTTCACTGAATATAAAATTTATTTTGTGGTTAGTAAAGATGACTGTGACTTTCATCATTTTTGATAAAAAATAAGCAACTTAGTTTCATCTTTGCTCTTTTATAGTTAGTACACACAGTAGTACCTTGGTTTACAAACTTAATTTGTTTTATTTTGGGGGAAGATGGTTACATTTCTGTTTGTGTGGGGAAGATGGCCATGGTCATATGTTATTTTTTACCAGGTATGGAATTTGTAAACAGAAGTAAAATTTACACAAACATTTGTGAACTAAGATGTTACTGTATCTGTCAGTATTGTCACTGGATTTCAGCAGTTTATTTATCATATATCCTGATATATTGTACTTTACTTGCAATTTAGATCCCTTCTTGGACTGGGGCTTACTTTCTTTGGTCAATTATGAAATTATACTGATACATTTCTCTCTCCTCCAATGTTAGGAGTCCATTGAATATTTGTTCTTGTTTTTTTGCTATGGTCTATTTCTACTTTATGGTTTTGTAAAATCATCTTTAGTCTCTTTCTTTCTCTCCATGCTTCATTATAAATTTTAAATTAGCATTTTATCCAGTTTACTAATACTTTCTCCTGCGAACTCATATTCATTTTTAAAAATAGGTATTGAATTCTTAATTTCATTTATTGAATTTTAAGTGATTGGATTTCTGTTGATTCTTTCTTAAAGATCTAGTTTTTTGGAGAAATTTTCTGTCTGTTTAAAATTAGTTTTTTAAAAAAAAGTTTTAGTGTGAATGATAGCAACTATACAAAATTGCACATTTTTACCTGAAACATCAACCTGTGATTATTTCAAGGATCATTCTAGTGACTAATATCTGAATCAACTTGGGTCTTTTCAGATTTCTATTTTATTTTCTATTAGTAAGTTTAATTTTTTATTGAATGACAGCTGCTAAAAAAGAAAAATTATAGATAACGTATCTACTATTTTCCTTTAGAGAGCTTTTAGTTTGAAGATAGATTAATGTCAAATATCTGTTCTGTCTATGAGCTGGACTGAATTGAACACAATGTTTCAGTCTTTATGAGGTCAGTGTATTTCTGCTTTCCCTCTGACCCTGTTCCTGACCATAATCTTAACTGTAACCTTAGCCCCAAAATCTTTAAAAGGGCATAGTAGTTTTTCATGGTTGAGCTTTGATCCCAACTTTTTCTCCAACTGTAATGTGATTATTGAAAGTTCTTATTTTTATTCTCAAATTTTAGTCTCCCTTCTGCTTTGCTAACAAATTGACTGTTGCTTTAATGAAAAAATTTAGCACATGATCCTTAAATTTTCAAATCTTAACTTCTTTTTACATTTTGAACTTCAATTTTTGTTTCTCCAGTCATACCAACTGCCAAAAGCTCTATGCAGCAGCTGCTTTCTGCCTAACTTTCTGTTCAGCTTTTCTGCCTCTCTTGGCACTAGGTACTAACAGGAAAATGTTCTGAAAGAAGAGGTACTGAGGTCCACTTCTGTCCCCACAAGTTTGCTTCTCCCAGGATTCTTGGTCCTTTGGGTCTCAGCTATGCTGGAGGCTTTTTTGATGTCTTCAAGTATCTTTTGATGATCTACCCCTGTGAGCTGTTTTCAGTAGGAGGTCTAGAACATTATAAACCAGTCCTACCTAACTGAAGTAATAGTTTTCTCTCTCTGATTTTAAGTATCTTTATAAAAAAAGAAATCTTATAATACATAAGCATGTTTGGGTATGATTTATCCAAAGTCATTCATTTATTTAAGGAATGATAAAAATAGTTTTAGAATCAAGTCCATTGTTGCTGTTCTAATTACTGTGCTAATAAAATTAACATAATTTGCTTTTAATATAGTTAAGACATTTGAATAATAAGCAGTGTTTAAAAAGAAATATATTGCTTCTTTCATTTAATTTCATTAATTGATACATTTTTAAACATATTTCTCAATTTGACTCTTTAAACAGTGCAAACTGTTTAAACTGCTTGACATCCTTTTTCCTATCTGACTTTGTCATATTTTAAGAGATTGGTAGAGATGAGGTTACATCATTTGCCAATTTGTGTCTTCATTTCACTGGAGCAACTGGGGTGGAGAATACCCTGTGATATAAACAAGGCAGATGCAATATGTCTACTTGACAAGTAAGCCATATCAGACTAAGAAAGGTGGTGTAGCTTTTCAATTACCACAACCCAAGTTATAACCCGGATCTCTTTAGTGTTTTTTTTTTTCTCTTTACTAAAGCAGATAGCGACTCATCAAACCTTATAGCAATCACAGAATAAAAGATTTAGAAGTAATTCAATGATAAGTTAGAATAATTCTGTCAACTTACAAAGAGAATACTGGGACCAGGTAGGTGAAGTGTCTTTTGGTTAGATTAACACTGGTTGAAGGTCACTGCACTGGGACAAGAATTCAGACCCTGGATTTACTCTTTTATGTATGCTGAGAAGAAAGGAAAACTAGAACAGAAATGGCAACATAAAAAAAATCTAAAGTTCAATGTAGTGAAATCAATAGGGTCAAGTACTTAAAGAAATAAATTGAATGAAAAAATCTTTAGTTAGGTGGGGAGTGATTCTGAGCTCCAGAGATGATTAAACACAGGACTGTACAATATGAAGTGAAGTTGGATTTTTGCTCACCTGCCAGGTCACAAGTGGATTTATTTATTTCTATTTTTATTGTTTTAAAATTATTTTATGTATACATGCTTGTAGTACATTAAGTTTATATTCTTCCTGGGGAGTAAATACTTGTATATAGTACAGAGTTTTCCTTTTTTTAAATTCCCTTTCCATTCCCAACCACCTTTACCCTCCACATTTAAATTTCCTTTACCCATTTTCATTGGTGTGATTCTTGGACATCAACAAAATAATAAAACAATGAGAAAACTTAAAAGTTTTAATCTTCTTTTTAAAATTATCCATATCAGCACAAGATAAAAATTCAAATGTCTTTTGCATGCAATTTGTACACTAGTCAATAAGTCCTAGTGACTCTAGTTTTTATATTAGTCTTATTAACACTATGATTTAATTTTAAGTAAATAAAATACCAGTTCATCTCATAAATTCATTGCTGAGTTCCCTTTTAGCTGATTTACTTAAAAAGAAAAAAGTTCCATATTTTAAAATGTGTGTAAGAAGTATGACTTCTGTATAAACCTATGTTTTCTTCTGAAATTGTTTTGTCAGTTGATATTTAAGTTCTCAATGCTTTACAAATTTTAAACAGGAATTGCCTTAATTTCAAGATAATTATGGTGTTCATCAGCTTCATATTATTTTAACAAATACTTAAGACAGTCACTTTAAAAAGAAGAAAGTTTTATTTTGGCTCACAGTGCTTGAAGTTTCAGTCCATGCCCTGTTGGACATTTTACTATTAGGCCTGCCCATATCAGAGCAGAGAGAAAGTGGCAGAACACAGATGCTCAACTCGTAGCATCCAGGAACCAAAAGGCAGAGGAGGAAGAAAAGTTAGGATCCCCTTTCCCCTTCAGCTGTATACTCTCAATGACCAGAAGACCTTCTGCTATGCTCTGCCTCTTGAAGGATCCACCACTTTCCACTAATGCCAAGCTGGGAACTGAGAGCCTTTAGCATGTCAGCCTTTGAAGAATACTCTAGATCAAAGTTATAACAGCTACTTTGTTGATAGTCAGAATCCATTTCCTTTTCTTTAGAAATACATTATCAACTTGCAATGATGGTTTTTGTTCATTTTTTCTAAATATTGTATACACATCTGATTACTTTTTGTCCCTTAGGAACCTCGATCATTGTATACCTCTCTGGTCTTTATAATACATTTTTAAGGTTCGGAAACATTCCATTCATTTGTGTTACACATTAATTTTTAATTTTGCAGCAAATATATTCATTATTTCCTTCTTGATCCAAAAGAAAAATATTCTAGCAATTCTTTTAAAAGTATTTTTTTTGCCAAAAAGCATTTATGTTTTTTAAGCATTTGTTACTTAGAAATTTAAATACATTACTTACTATCATTTTGATCAGTAAGACATATGCTACAAAGCTATTAAATTTTCAAACCACACTCACAAAGCAAATTACTAGGTGGTTAAAAAAGAGAATTGTAACATTTACACTAATCTTTATTGTTAACCAGACTGAATAAATTCCTGGAGAGGCAATAGAATCAAGGGGGTGCTATACTTACCAGTGGTTTAATTTGCTGATATTTATAACTATGCTGTTAGAAGGTAGGGCAGTCTGAGGAGAGGGGCACTGGTGGTATGCCCTTGGAGGTGTGCTTTCTCTGAGCAGTCTTCTGTGATCTGTTTCCCAGCTCCATGAAGACAGCAATGGTGCTCTACTAACCCCTTTTACTCTGATTTTCCTACTTTGGATTCAGCTGACCATGGACTGAAACTTTTGAAATTATGAAGCAAATTTCTCCTCCTTAAAATTGTGCCTTTCAGACATTTGTTTCCAGCTGCAGAAAAACTGAATGGTATAGTTGTCTATTTGGTGCCTCATCTATTCTAGGCAGTTTCACATACAGTATTTATATTTACTCTATTCTCACAGGAAAATATTAACTCGTTTCTGAAGATTAGAAATCTCAGAATGGCTGGCCAATATTATTCAACTAGTAAGTTTAAGGATTAGTATTTGAACCAGGATTAATTTCTCAGTTTACCTTTCCACACTTCAGGTTATAAAAAAATTAACAATTATGCACAATAATTTTTCTATGACTCATCATTCATGTATTTAAAAATAATATTTTCAAGCATATGTTTTCCCTGATGAAACAAGCAGAAATTTGATCTCTCTTTTGTATTATTTTGTTGGAGAGGAGGAAAATGAAGCGGGTAGAAATTTGAACATAATTTGTAGGATGAGGGAACTGATTTATTAATGAACAAAATTATTTTTTATTTATAAGATAATAATGTATATATATGAAATTCTGAATAACTTGATAAATCA
Source organism: Cavia porcellus (assembly GCF_034190915.1). Classification (NCBI taxonomy): domain Eukaryota; kingdom Metazoa; phylum Chordata; class Mammalia; order Rodentia; family Caviidae; genus Cavia; species Cavia porcellus. The sequence goes on from NW_026947492.1 coordinate 49,057,971, forward strand.
GCATGCAGATTTCTAGCACATAACAATGATCTATGCCTTGCAAAGTTAGAAATAAACATCCCCAGTTTTACTAAAAATTTGTTTCCTCCAATAAAGTCAATAGTATTGTTGAACTGAAACTGGTAAAAAAAAGTTATGATTATCCATCATTATTCATAGCATCCTGTTAAAGTTCTGAGGTTATACTGACAGCCAGAATCAGCCCTCTCATTTACCTGCAGAATGTGGAAATAATAGGATCTTCATGCATTTTGCCTTGTTTAAGAAGCATGACAGTGCTTCAGATTTGATGACTTTGAAATCTGTTCTTCATGATGCACTGGTGCTCGGCTGTCTCACTTAATCATTGTGGCATTAATGATGCCACTAGTGGCTTGAGGTTCTAACTGGGTACTCAGGCCCAGCTACATAGTAAAAGGAAAACTTATTAAGCCTTACAGTAATACTAATACAGAGCAAACAGGGATTGGCCAAGTGCCTAGCAAACTACATGTTAGTAAAAAATAGAAAAAGTGTAAGTTTTATATGTTGAGACATTATTGAAAGAATCTGACTTTGAAATCCAGATAGAAATTGAGTGATGATTAAGTTTGACATAAAATATATAAAGGTCTTAGTAAGTCACATTATTTTATTTAAATCTATTGCTTTTAAGTGTATTTTATTTTTCCTATTTAAACTAGTTTTCAAGAGAGTTCAAAAAACATGTTTTTAATATTAAACAAACTCCATTCACCTTTTTAAGGGAAATCTATTTGGAACCCAAAGAGAGAAGTGAAATAAGTAAACATCAGAAATGCTGGGGGCTGGGGATGTAGCTCAGTGGCATAAGCGCCTGCTTTATAAGCAGGCAGTCGTGAGTTCGATCCCTGGTACCGATAAAAAGGAAAAAGACAAAAAAAAAAAAAAAAAAAAAGAAAGAAAGAAATGCTGCCTTCTCACTTCCTGACACTTTCTCTGGAATTTTTTGTAGTGGAACTTGAAGGTAACAGTGATATTCTCTGAAAATTCCTTTGCCTCTGGAAAGTTTGAGGGTCCAGGTAATGTCCAAAGAAAGGAAAGCCAAGTGGTTATTTTTTCTACTTTAGGAAAAATCGGTTTTCAATATTTTCTTTCATGTGGTTAAGCCAACATATTTAATGTAAGAAGGCAGGAAGGATTTTGGAACTCAGATCTATGAAGAAATTTTTAATTTGCATTTTTACTTCTTTTTCTGTTCCTAGTACTTTATGAATTTCTAATCAGTACAGAAGTTGTATATGTGTAGGGTGTGTATATGTCTGTGTGTTTTGTGGAAAGACACTGTGCATTGACTAGAGAATTCAGTTTTTATATAAGAGAAATCATGTGCTATTTAAGCTCATGTGTCAGATGTACTTCGGTTACATTATGGTATCAAGGTACATCTATTTTCCCACAAAGGACTCTATCAATTTATCAGTTTATTTTTCTTTACAGCAGTAACATACTACATGATATATAAATAGTATATTTTCTTTATTCATTAATTTGTGATGGAAATATAGGTAACTTCCAAGATTTAGCTATTAGGAACTTGGAGTTGTTTCTGCATCTTCCAATCTCTTCTATTGATCTGTATATTTGTTTTGGTTTTGTCTTGCTGATACCATGCAGTTTTTTTCACTGTAGTTTATAGTATAGCTTGAAATCTAGAATTGAGATGACTTCAAGCTTGCCCTTGTTGCCCAGAATTGCTTATGCTATTCTTGGTCTCTTCTGGTTCCATATGAATTTTAGGACTTTTTTCTCTAATTCTTTGAGGAATGTTATTGGTATATTGAATAGAACTACATTAAACCATATAACAGCTTTTGAAGTATGCCAATTTTGACTACATTGGTTCTGCCTATCCAGGAACAAGGGATATTGTGGTGGATTAACTAATAGGCAACTTGTAACATTCAGCCTAATTTAATCAGTGTGATTCTGGGTGTGAAGTCCTACCTGAGGACTGTTGCCAACAGTATAAAAGGAGAACCTGAGGAGAATATGGTGTGCTGTTTATTCTCCTGGAGAAGCTTGTCACACTGGCTTTCCTGATATGAAGTCAAATGTTCTCATAATCAGAGGATCTCGGGACCTAGGTATCACTGAGGATGTCTTGGATTCTTTTTGGGGGAGCTTTGGTTCTTAACATGAGCATCACTTCCTGGCTCCAGTGCAGATTCCTCAGCTGCTGTCACAGGTCCTTCATCCCCTGGCACAGACTTTCTTGCATCCACTTTTGGGCCATCACAGATCCTTGATACAGACTTGCATGAAACATTGCCATGAACTCTGGACCCTGAGCTAGACTCATGGAGGGCATTGCCATGGGCTCTAGTTCTTTTTTTTTTTAATTTTATTTAAGGAGGAAAAAAAAGGGTACAAGTTATACAGAATTTCAGAAAAAACAAACAGTAGGAAATCACTAGTCAATTACATATTGTCATCTTAGAAATAGTTGTTCAAGTTACAAAATTAAAGCATATACAGGGAACTTTCAAATAGTGAGACTGCAAACAGTTTTGTACAGTGATCCAACAAAACTCAGTAATATGATTATCTATCTTATACACTTAAATATATATGCAGCTAAATCCTTTAGAGCAATTTCTTTTCCTTTCTTTGGTACAATGACAATTACATATTTTGGGTTTTATTACTCTCACAGTTATTGTGTTTTTGGAAGAAAGTAAAACCAAATATGACATAACAGGACAGAGTCAGTCAAATCAAAAGGATGGACATAATACATAATGTAAAAACAAAATACAAGGTGATCAACAATGGTTACCATAATGCCTCTTGTTATCTTAAAAAGAATTGCCTATATCATCAGTTATAATATAATTGAACAAAACAGTAAAGAATAAGACCAATAAAACCAAAACATTGGAGACATTAGAGGACTTCAAAAGAAGATAATAGTCAACCAGAATGGGCATCAGAATGAATCTTATTGTCTTCATAGTTGTTGCCTATACTTTCGAACTTGATACTATCAAGCTTAACAGAATAGAGGAAAATCAATCAAAACAAGGTGGTGAGAACAATACAGGGTTTCAAATCAAGTTAATAGGAAATCAAAGTGGGTTACTATAATATATCATGCTATTTTTATTTATTTTTCCCATAATTAAAAGTATAAAAATGAAAAAGTAGATAATAAAAGGGAGATTGAGATAAAAAAGAGGGCATAACAACAAAACAGCGCAGGTCAAAACATAGCCATTTAAGCAAAATAATGTTTCACCACAAGATAATCTCGACATAAAAGTAGTTACCATAGTGTCTCTTCCCTTAAAATCTTTGGGTATAACTTTGTATACTTTTGTATACTTTTGTATACTTTGTATACTTTTGATATGTTTGTAGCATCAAACATATCAAGACAATGTAAAACTGTTCAAGAGAATGACAGTATTACAAGGTATGTAGAATCAACTAAGAGAAAATGAACAATGGTTTCTATATAATCTCCTTGTCTATAAAAGTTTTTGTTTATATTATCACATATAATAAAATCCATTAAGATACAACAGGTTAAAACCGATGGAGACAGAAGAACAAAAGCTTGATGGGACTTCAAAACAAGAGGATATAAAATCAGCACTACCTATTATGATGTCTTGTTTTCTCCAAAATGGCTGTTCCTATCATGCAACCTTCTCTGCCTCATTTCTGTTGAGCTCTTTTTCTGTCATTAGTTGCCAGTTTGTCTTCTTCATTTCGTTTTCTGCTCCATTCATTGTGGCCTCTCTGCCACTATTTCTGGATTCTTGGTATTTTCCTGTTTTAGAATATCCTACAGTATTCTCTGTAGAGTTGAATTGGTTGTTGCAAATTCCCCTAGTTCCTCTTTATCCTGGAAGAACCTTGTTTTTCCATCAATTTCTAGGGACAGTTGTGCAGAATATATCAATCTTGGCTGGAGGTTATTATCTTTCAAAGCTTGAATTATTTCCCCCCACCACACTCTTTGTGATTTGATGGTTTGTGCCTAGAAGTCTGCTGTAATTCTGATGGGTGTTCCCTTGTAAGTGATCTGTTTCTTATCTCTGACGGCTTTTAATATTCTGTTCTTATATTGGATTTCTGGAATTTTGATTATTATATGCCTGGGTGTTGCTCTGTTTGGGTTGTAGGTGGCTGGGGTCCTGTATGCCTCATACATCTGAATATCTTTACCTTTTGCTAAATTAGGGAAATTCTCCTGGATTATTTCTGTGAATAGCTTTTGTAGTTCATTTGTTTGTGTCCCTACTTCTTCTTTTATGTTCTAAATTCTTAAGTTAGAGATCCTCTTATCATCTTGTAGCCTTTGTATTATTGCTGTTTGTTTTCTTGTTATTTTTGAGAAGTTTTTCATTTCATGCTCCCACCTTACAAATCTGTCCTCCAGTTCTGATAATCTATCCTTAGTTTCTTTCAAGCTGTTATGCCAGCTTTCAATAGAGTTTTTGTTTCCTGGTAATCTCTTTGAACGTGCTTCACGTATTCTATGTTTTCTCTATTTTCTCCATCAAACAATTCGCCCCTTTTTTTCTGTTCTTCCATTCCACCATCTGTTTTTTCTTGGGTGGTGCTTAGCATTTCTCTGACTATTCTACTTATTTCTTGCTTTATTTCATTAAATATTTCATTTTTGAACTCATCTATGAGGCTCCATAGATACCGCTTTATGTCTATTGGTGCCATGTCTGATATTGCATGTTTTCTGCCTTCATTCTCTTTTGCATTTACCTTTCCTGGATCAGTGTTCTCAGGATTGGGGACTGAGGACCTTTCTTGTTGCTCCCTTTTCCCATACTTTTTGTTCCTTCCATACAAGTGTAAGTAGGAGGCCCAGTTTTTTTTTTTTTTTTCTCTTTGTCTGTTACAGTTTTTTTGAATCCACCAGCTAGGTGTTCCCGCCCACTGCAGTATACTAGGGAGACACCGACCTGGGAAGCCTCTGCTGGGCCAATCCCTCCAGATCAACCTAGTGAAGGCTTCGATGCTAAGGTGCACTGCCAGGCACAGGGACCTGATTTGGGCTAGCCTACTGGATCTTAGTCTGTGGCATCACCAGGCCAAGCACTCCCCACCAATCCCGCTTGAGAGGGGAATATGCGACTAAAGTCAATGCAGGGCTCTGTTCCGGCTAGTCTGCCCATTCCCAGAATGTCCTCTGTTGGAGCCTCCTAGTCTATGAAAGGGTCCCCCTTTCTCTCACTCACGACAGGTTGATGCATAGCTCCCTGCCAGTCCTGCTCTCAATGCTGTTTCATTTGCTGATTCCCGCTCTCAGAGCTTTTGCGTGTCTCTCTCCCTGCCATGCGCGTCTCTCTCCCTGCCGTGTGCGTCTCTCTCCGTGCCGTGTGCATGTCTCTCCCTGCCGTGTGCGTCTCTCTCCCTGCCATGCCGATTGGGACGCAGTAGTGGCAGCAGAAAATTCAAATCGTGGCTTCCAATGGCGTGGGCTCCAGCTTCCACGCTGAGACTTTATCTGTTCCTGTTATAGCACCGGGATTGCATTTCCAGTTGGTTTCTCTCAGCTTAGTTCATTCCTGGGTCAGCAGGGTACATCTCCCCTGGCTTAGGACTCCTCACACAGTACTACTCCTGGATTGTAAGCTGGTAATCTCAGAGAGCCTCCGTGGCTGCTGTTATTTGTCTGCCATGTTCTCCCAGAAGTCACGTTAGGCCTTCACAGGCTGCAATCCTCAGCTCAAGTGTCCCAATTTTACTACACTGTCTCAATTGGCTTTGTTCTGTCTTGTTCTATTGTATTTTACTACAGTTTTTGGAGATTTCAGTCCACGCTCAGTTGGGTCCCAGGCAGGCGGGCATGGCTGGGCTGCCTTTCATGGTGGCTCAAACCAGGCTCTAGTTCTTTAGTTAGACTTCCACTGGACATTGCTGTGGGATTCAGGCCCACAGATGGATTCCTTGGGATTCTAGTGTATGGAAAGATCTCTTACAGATTTTTGCACTTGATTTTTGAGTGAATTTATAAAATAATCCTATAAATTATATGTCCTTTATTAAATCTTTTCCCTTGTAAACTCTGACTATAACTTACATCTTTCCATTTTCCGATATCATTTTTAATCTCCTTTTTCAGAATCCTATAGTTTTGATTGTGGAGCTCTTTCATATCCTTGGTTAGATTAATTCATAAGTATTTCATTGTTCTTGATGCTGTTGTAAAAGTTATTGTTTCCATGATCTCTGTCTCTCTCTCTTTAAGTTTATTATTGGCATAGAGTTACACTATTGATTTCTGAGTGTTGACTTTCTGCTGTACTACTGAGTTTGGATATTAGTTCTAGGAGTCTTTTAAGGAATTGTTAAGGTCTGTGTAGAGGACTCAGTCATCTGCAAATAAAAATAACTGAACTTTTGTTTTCCCATCCTAATATCCCTTTTTTTTTCTTTCTCATGCCCGATTACTCTGGGTAATGTTTTGAGAACTCTATTGACCACAAGTGGTAGTAGCAGTCATTTTTGTCTTGTTCATGATTTTAGAAGGAAATCTATTAGCTTTTTTCCATTTAATATGATGATAGTCATTGGTTTGTCACACATGGATTTTATTATATTCAGATAAAGTCCTTTTATATCTGTTTTCTTCAGGGATTTTAACATTTTGATCTGTGAATTTCTTTCTTTTTTTTTTTTGTCTTTTTCCTTTTTATCGGTACCAGGGATAGAACTCACAACTGCCTGCTTTCAAGGCAGGTGCTTATGCTGCTGAGCTAAACCCCCAACCCCAATCTGTGAATTTCTTTTTGGAAATAAATGAGTTTCTTGTATGCTACATATTTTTGGTCTTTTTTTGCATATTTTTGTTCTTAATTCATCCTGACTGTGTCATTTAGTTGGGGAATTGAGACTATTCACAGTGAGTTATTACTGAAGTATATTGATATTCCTTTCATTACAATATTTTTGTGTTGCGGATTTTAAAGTTTTTTTTTTCCCTTCTTCCCAGTTCATCCCACAAGCTGTGTTCATTGTACTTTACTTCTTGCCATTGTTGGATTTGTAGTTTCTTTCTAGCATATCCTTGAGTAGTTTTTATAATGCTGCGTTGGTGGGCACAAATTTTTTAAGATACTCCTTGTCATGGAAATATCTTATTTCTCCATCAATTTTGGAGGGACGTTTTATAGGATACGTTAAGTCAAATTTTGAAGTTGTTATCTTTTTGGCTTGAAACTTCACTCCAAGCCTTTATGGCCTTTAGGTTTGTATTGAAAAATCTGCTGTAATTCTAGTAGACTTACCTTTATATGTTCTTTAAATTTTGTTCCTGTGATAGACTTTTGATAATTTGATTATGATATGGCATGGAGTGGTTGGTTTTCTTTTGGTCATGACGATTTAGGGTTCTATATGCATCACTTGTCTGCATCACTCACTTGTTTGTTTCTTTCCATGTATGTGGGAACTTTTCTGCCATTTTTCCTGTCAACATGTTCTTTATGCCATTTGTGTTGTTCTGATGTATCACTTTTTCCAATCACTCTTGGATTAATCTCTTTTGTATCATTTAGCAGTTGTTGACTCCATTTTTATGTTATCTTATTGCTTTTCAGGTATCTTTAAAGGTACCCTTGTCTTCTAAAGGTATCTTTAAAGGTACCCTTGTCTTCTAATTCTGCAATTATGTCTTCACACTGATCTGTTGGAGGGTTTATCTATACTTTTAATATGATTTTTAATCTCATGGATTTCTGATTGAAACTTTTTCATGGTCTCTTAATTGTTTGCTAAATTGGGCACTTATCTTTTGAATGATTTTGTTTATGTTATATTTTTCAGTGTCTTCTGAAACCTACTGGATTATTTTGTTTGTTATTTCCATTATATCATTTGTTATATCTTCTGTAGTCCTGCTGAGTACCTCTTGTCTTCAAATATCCTCTATCATCTTTTTTGAGTAATTTGATGGTGGTGGGAGTGGAAGTGTCTTATCTTCTTTTCCAACTCAAAGCCTCCTAGATGGTTATGAAAATATTAGAAGTTTTGGGAAATATTTTGTTGCCTTTTTTCCTCATGCTTGTATTGTTGTTCTTCATTTGCTTGTTTTTTGTTTTTGTTCTGAAATTTATGGATGTGAATAGTGTAAAAATTTTATTGCTAATATAGGTATCTCTTTAATTAATCACTTTTCAGTGATGTACTTTGGGTGTGGTTAACTGGAGTCTTTTGTCTTTGCCCCAACCTCAGTTAGAGAGTGGAAGATGCAATATAATGGACCTAATGTCAAATTCTCTGGGAATGTACCCTAGTACTGTTAGCATCACAAAGGTAATCTAAGCATTGGCTTATGGAGAAGGCTCATTAAAGCAACAATTATATGACCCTGGAAATATCAAGCAAATAAGTTACACTAGTATCATGCAAGACAAATTGGATTAATATTCCATAAGAATGAATTATATACTATCCTTTGCTCTACAGAATCAATCAACAATTATAGTAGATTTATAAAGATAACCCAAGTGCTGATTTATACCTAATATGTACTAAATTTGATAGGTACATTTTTGCTAATGGTAGAAAAGAATTCAACATAAATTTTGTAGTATTATCTAAAGATGATAGTAGAGTGCCATGACACTAAGTGATTATTTCTTTCCCATTCTTTAAATATTTGATCTACTTTCCTGTTTCTTTCATTGTTGCACAGGCATTGTACCAATTCTAGGTATTTCCCCCCATGGTTTGTACACTATAACAAAGACTAATCTGTACTGCAGAGAAAGACTATCAAAAGGTAAAGCCCTAGTGTTTTTATTAACATTTACTAATCATATAATCATTTTTAATTTTGCACATTGATATTGTGGTCTTTCAAGTGAAAATGCAGAAAATATAAACAACCAACAATTTGGTATCTTGCACTGAAGTTTAAAATATGACATTTCTTTATAAATAAAGAAGATACTATCAGTGCTGAGAAAACTGTTCTCAATTGCTAGAAAAATACATTACTACACAACACAGCAGTATCTGCACACTTACTATAACTCAAAGCTAGAAAAGTATCTCTACAAAACACCAAGAATAGTCATAGAGATGTTAGATAAATATCTCACTTAGCAGAAACTGCATTTTCATATAGTAGTGATCAAAGTGTCCTTCAGTTAAGGAGAAATGTCTTCCTGACATTTACTGGTAATTTTTTTGTGAATCAGTATTTATAACATGCACTTAAGACATGTGAATGTTGCCATAAGGCATTCATAATTTTTTATTTAATTTTCTCTGCCTGAATTAAAAGAAGTAGCTTTTTTCAGTTTCATTTAAAATTTCAGTGATTTTTTTTCTAATGTCCAAAGCACTTTCCTGGAGACTTTTTCTCTTTAGTTCTTTCAATAAGTGAATCATAAGTGACTTTGTACTTATTTTGCAGATGAGAAATCAGTACTCTAGGAGGCCGTACAATGTATTATATTCTAGATCACACAGCTAAGAAATTGCCCATGTAGTCATTGAGGCTAAATGTTTTGACTCTGAAAGCGATGAAGTATGAGTGAGAACACCTGAAACTAGTGAATGTACTTATTGGCTCTTGGATTTGGATTTCAAAAAGCCTTATAATACCATTGAGCTATACCTCTTCCTTTGGCCTACACTTATTAGTATTTTATTATACTGTTTCAAAATACTTTCCATAAACAGTTTACGAAAATGATATAGTCATTCTACTGATGAAGTACTTAAGATACCTAATGAGGAAACTAAGAAACCTAGAGCTGGGGATATAAATCAGCAGCATAAGTGCCTACCTGGCAAGCGCATGGTCCTGAGTTTGATTCCAAGTTAAAAAAAAAAAAAAGAGAGAGAGAGAGAAAGAAATTGAGATGCCTACAAAGATCTAGAAATAAAGATACAGGGTAAGCACAGTTGTTATGGTTGATACATTGTGTCAACTTGAGAAGTTTAACTAAGAGACTCAGCAGGGACCCAGGGTTCTTACTTTGAAAATACCCTCCTACCGTGCAAGAGGAGGGCAAGGAGATTTTGTGAGTACTGCACCTACCCTGGAGTGGGAGGGTGGCTTATATATAATATAAGGAGGAAAAGAGGCTCCCTCTTACCTTCTTTTGCTCTAGCTGCTTTTGCTGGATGCTGCCTTGAAATGTTGCCCCTGTGCCATGCCACCTTGCCTTGGAGTCAGCTGATTATAGACTGAAACTTCCACAAAAAGTGAGCAAAATAAATCTTTCCTTCCTTCATTTTGACCGTTGGGTATTTTGTCCCAGCAATGAAAGAAAAGTAACCAAGACAGAATTTGGTAACAATGGAGTGGAGTTTTTGTTGTGATTATACCAGACCATGTGGTTCAAGAGCCTTTGGGAATGGCTTGTGAGATAAGTTTGGAAAAGTTCAGAGATGTCTTCTTATGGAGTAGAGCTGGAATGCCTTAGGCTATTCTGTATGCGAGATTCTGGTCAGACCTCAAAAACCAGAAGGCTGATAGAAATCCTTCTGGTAAAGACCAGGTTTGAGAGGTTTCTGCTGGGAAGAAGGACTGCATTGGTTGTTGGACTCCAGATGATGTGTGTCATTGCTCAACAAAAGGTTTGTCTGAAATTTGGTCATGTCCAGAGACTTTTCCTGAGACTAAGATTTAGGATGGTGGACTAATTAATCTGGCAGAAGAAATTTCAAGGCAGTCAAATATTAAAGCAGTGGCAATGCTATTGTTGGCAGCTTTTAGCCAGCTCTATGTTGCAAACCAAGAGCAAAGAGCGCAGAAGCATGATTTAACATATTATGAGTTTGGCCAGAAAGGAAGCTCCAGTAAAGCTAAGGACAATAAAGATAGAGCTGAGATCTCCATTGCTGAGAAGGAACATAATAGCAAAGATTGCCTGAAAATATCACAGAAAGTAGCAAGTCTCACACCTTTGCAGTCTCAAAACTGCAAAAGTGAAAGATTTTGTTTTGAGGCAAAAGCTGCAGAGCACAATGTTCTAGAATGGCAGTGATTACACCATGTTCCAGAATGGCAGCAGCATAGAAAATTTATTCCTCAGAAGTGGATTTTAAGTGCCCAGCAATCCAGACACTTGACCCTGAGAGCCAAAAGAGAGAAGAGCCTGGCTACTGTTGCAAGTGGCAGAAGACCTCAGGATCATCTACGTGGTGATGGTTTTAGGTGAATACAGAATGCAAGAATTATGAGGTTAAAAGGCTTCCACCTCAGTTTCAGAAGGCCAGGGTGGCTAGACAGTGTGCCCTAAGAGGGAACTGTATGAAGCTGTGAGAGAGAAGTCAAAGGTTCAGTGAAGACCTCAGAAGTTTGGAAAAACTATGAACATGGATTGTCTAAGGAAAACTGTAAGGAGAGAGCAAAACAGGCCTAAGAGAGAAGCTATAGGAGCCACAACCTCCAGAAGTACCATAGGAGTTTAATCACATAAGTCCTTTGGAGCTCACTATGTGCCCCAGATTGCTTCAGATGCTGGATGTGTAACTTAATGTTTGCCCTGCTGGATTTTGGACTTATGTTTCCCTGTTTGTAACTTTTGGAATGAAATGTTTATCTTGTGACATTGCATAGTGAAAGAGTTTATTTTTATTTGTACAGGGGATTGCAGCTAAGAGTTTGTCTTACATTTTAGAGACTTGGGACTTGGACTTTTCGGATGATAAAACTTCTAGGACTTTGGCAACCTTTAGAGATGGACTGAATGCCTTTTGCATAAAGGGCTATGCATGAGTCTTTGGGCAGCTTAGGATGAAATGTTATTATTCCAATGTAATGTAATATTGTTAGATTTAATGTTGGTTATTAAGGATTGTTAAACCTATGTTACAATATTTAAGTTGTAAAATGATATAAATATGCATGGCTTTGTATCTGGAAACCAGTTTAAAGAACTGTGTCTTCCTATCAAGTTGACAAGGTTAGATAGTTATAGTTGAGAAGACTCAAGAGAGAGCAGTGGTTCTTACTTTGTAAATATCCTCAGCATATGCAAGAGGAGGACAAGGAGACTTTGTGAGCGTTAGACTCATCCTGGAGGTGTAGTGATGTGTGTACAATATAAGGGAGGCAAAGAGGCTTGCTCTTCCTTCTTTTTGCTCTTGTTGCTGCTGCTCTGGAAGTGTTACACTGGTGCCATGCCACCCGCCAGCTGGAACTAGCTGATTATGGATTGAAACTTCCACAGTGAGCAAAATAAACCTTTCCTTCCTTCATTTTATGCTTTGGATATTTTGTCCCAGCAATGAGAGAAAGGTAACCAAGACAGTATCTCTAGGCTTCTTTTTTATTTTAAAGAGAAAAAACAAAACCCGGAAAAATCGAGAGGCAAACAAATCAAAAAAGCAACAACTAAAGCAAAACAACAACGATAATAGATATATAGGTTTTCAAAGCAAGATGATAGGTATTTAACAATAGGGGTTATATGCATATTGTTATCTTCAAAATAGTTGCTCAGGTTAACAGATACAGGAATAAAACAAAATAGTATGGAACAAAGCATTGGATTTCAAAAACAAGACAGAAGGAAATCTCTGACAATTGCTACAATGCATGTTATCCTCCAAATAGTTGCTCAGATTACCAGTTTTAGGACTGCAAATTCAATCAAACAATGCAAATATTGTTTTTTTTTTTTTTTTTTTTTTTTTTTTTTTTTTTTTTTTACTTCAGTTGCTATCATCTGACTTCTTCTGAATCAGCCCGTTGCTTATGAGGCCACCAGGAGGAGGTTGCTCTTTTTGTCTCCCATCCATACACCTACTGGTTCATGGGAAGATGTGATTTGGTTTCTTGATTCTCTTCCTGTTCCACATGGCAGCTGCCCCCTTGCTCATGGGAAGGTGTGGTTTGGCTTTTTGATTCTCTGCTATAATACTTTTAAAAGATTAATTTTTTTCTCAGTAATGATACAGCAATTTTAGATTTTGAGAAAAACTACATAGAAACATAAAGAAAAAATAAAAATCACCTACAATTCTGTCACTAAGCGATAAGTATACCTATATTCTTTATCATATTTCTTACTGTGTTCTATGGAAAAACAACCAAGGTGATACTAAAGAAGAGCCATTTAGAAAAACATAAACAAACACAAAAATAAAAGGAACATACTTCTTTATTGTAGAGCATCTTGAAGCAATTACCATGTTAAGATACTCTGTGAGTCTCCAAAACAAGGAGGTCATGACCCGGCATAGCTACCTTCCATTCCGTGTAAAACAGAAGAGTAAAGGAAATAACGAAGTTTGAAATACAAGTAAGCAGCAGTTTACCTGAATGAAGTTTAGGGAAATCATTTATTTTAATATGCTGAACTAAAGCAAAACTAAATGAAAAATAATGTTGATATTTTAGTCTCATCTATATGGTAAACACTAGAGGGGGAAAACTTCTCCAAATACAGTAAGAGCCTGATTTAAACTCTCCTTGAAATATTGTCTCCATTTTGTAGGTTATAAAACTGATACTAGTAGTCAAAACTGACCCTTGTAGTCTTCCTGTGACTTGCATTAGGAATACGCTACCACATTATTGGAGCAGAAAGGTATAAACAAAACTCAATATGCAAGATATGATATATTTTCCTAATTGTTTGTCCTCACTAGTGCTAAAATTTAATTACTGTTCTCATTTTAGAGGTTTCAAGCTTATCTTCCCATATCCATTCATATGCTTAAAGTTATCTGTTCACATTTCTTCATGTATCAGAATATGACATAACAGTCTTGGGATCTAGTACGGAATGCTGTGTAATGGCTGTTAGCGTTCTGTGACGGGAACCCCATCCAAAGCCCTCTCCTGCAGTAGATACATAGCTCTCAGATGAAAACTAACGACCTTTTTTTTTTTTTATCATAGTTCATGCTTTTGCAAATTGTCTTTGAAATCCTTTGAACTGAGACCTAGCACCTTTCTATTGGAGGAGAAACAGGGTTTATAGGGAGTAAGATGGAGATAGCAGTGTTAACATGAGAAGCCAGAGTTTTTGGGTAAATGTTTGACTCTCTCCATCAAGTCGGAGCCTCTAGAAAGCCAAAACACCTGTCTTCTCACTGCCATCATTTACTTAATTTAGGGACATATTTTTCAGTGACATATTGTGTTCTTTCTCAGCTAACTAGTGATTATGGTACTTAAAATGTGTAAAGAATGATTGACAACTTTAAAGAAGTGGTCCTTTTCATTCGAAAACAACTTCTAGAGTTGTTGAAAAGAGTTATAGTATATCTTCTTTCCTTTTGAAAAGTTGATAATACCCATAGAACTTAAGCTTATACACTTGAATTTTAATGATAGGCAATATTTCAAAAGTTTTATTTTGTCTTAAAAGCCATGATATTTTTACATATGTTATTTCATCCCTGAAATTCAGTCTAATTACTTTCATGTGGATGGTGGTAATAAAAGGTTGGCGTGGTATGTATGAAGAACATATTTTTGATTTTTCTTTTTGTTGTTTTTTTTTAGCCTTTCTACAACAACTCTTTTTTATAAATGAAAATACTATATTACAATATTGAAAATTTAAGTAAATATAAGGGACGTATCTCTGGTAGTTTCATTACTATAACAGCAAAGCTATTTACACTTTTGTGTATTCCTATCTGTTGGTCTTTGATGGAAGCCAATAAATAAAACTCCTCTTATTTGCCTGAGCTTTGAATAATTTGAGAAATAGAACGAAAGTTTGGCAGATGGAGCCAAAATATTACCTTTATTACAGTGCAATTGGAAGCGTTTAGCTTATTGTAAAAACCAAATGGATCTGCTAACTAAATCATAGAAACAGACTGTCTCCCCAATTGCAACCAGTAAAGTACCAGGGCTACACACAGTATTTAAAAAGAAATCCTTGTAGATCCTGGGGGTGGCTAATCCCCACTGTTCACTTGATCTCTGTAGGAGAAAGGACTCAGGTGGGTCACACATGCCAGGTTTGCTTTTTTGCCATTCTGACAGGTAAGTCGTCTTACTGCTTCATTCCTGCCCAAGGCAGAGTGAATTAATGAGCAGAGAAAGACTAGGCATTCAATTAAATTGGATACTACCAAGGAAAAAACACCTTGCATGAAAAGATTATTTCCCATTCGGTTAAACTTCATCTGCTTTAAAAGATATGTGAAACTTATGAAGAACAAAATAGAAGAGAGATTAAATAAGAAATAAAGAGATGTTCAAATACTTCCCCAAATCACATATTCCCTTGTTTTAAAAAGTATTTCAATATATATACTAAATTTTCCATTATATTAAAAGCTTACCTTAGTTTGTTGAAAAAAAAAACTTTGTATTATCTGTTTATTTCTTTTTGGTAAGAATTTTTTTGGTTTATGTCATGTACTACTTTGAAGATAACAATATACAGATTAGTAAATATTGTTATTCTCACTATTTAGTCTTGAAAAATATTTTATTTTATAAATAGAGAAAAATCAAATAATTAATCAATTAATTATGGATTGTGTTTACATGTCCCCGAAAAGCCTCATGTGGTCATAGGTTGGGGCTTTTTCAGAGGTGGCTGGATCTAGAGTGTGTAACACTGGAATTGATACAGTGTTACACTCCAGGGAACTAGGATTAAGTATGTAAGTACTACCCACACTAAGTAGTGTGGATGAAACATAAGGGATAGACAGAGTTATGGTTTTCTCTTGCTTGCTTGCTCTGTCACCTTCCTTCCACCATAAACTCTCTCTCCTCTGCAATGCCTGTCTCCCACCCCACCCTCCTTGGAACCAGCCTTTATGGACTGAAACCTCACAAATTAAGTAAATAACCCTTTCCTCCTTTAACTTTAGGTTTTAGGTATTTTTGTCTCAACAACAAAAAAAGTGATTAAGACAACGAATATTCTGACCTAGCACACTGGAGGTTCTGGAAGAAGGAAGAAGGTTAATACAAGAATTCTAACCCTAAGCATCTCTCAATTTAATCTGAGGAATTAATACAAAGGAAACTATAAACCCACTTATAATTGTGAAATTGTGTCTTTTTATACCAGCTAGTCTCAACACAGTTTGTATTTGTAAGCATGACACATTCATAAGAGAGTATATTAGAAGGATAATTTGAATTCTCTTAATTTATAGATAAATCATTTCCCTTTTGGTAGCTATAAGCTAGTAGGTGTAGGTGCATCCACAAAATATTAGGGAATTATCAGATAATGACAAGGAATATCTACAGGATTACAACAACACAATATGAAGATGATCTTATGCATTCTTAGGATATTACATGTTCAAAGGCAGCTATGTAACAGAGGTTATAAATCATGGAAATTTAAAATTTAAGTAAAATTCTTAGACAAGAGTAATGGGATAGAATGATTGTTAGTGCACAGAGATCCACAGGTGAAAACACAAAATATTGAGGAATTTTGTGTGGGTAGTTCATAGTACAGTGCCTAGGCTATGGACAGTGTTCATGAAAGTTATTCTGAATATATAAATGTTTTACTGTAGTTTGAATTTGAGCTTAAAATTTTACATGTATTATTAGATGTACAATTATATATATAATTGGTTTGTGAATATGAGTAGATGGGAACCGGAAGAAGTGGGAGAAGGAATACATAATGGGGAGTGAGAAAGAATTGGGGGATAATATTTAGGAATATTTTATATTCACATTCATGAACTAGTATTTCACATATAATATCCTATTAAAAAAAGACTTATAAAATTAATTTAGAGAATTATTCAAAATTGTTTTGTTAAAAGCCACTCACAACTCATTTCATGTTTGTTTTTGTTTTGGCAAGAGATAAAAAATAAACAAAATTCTTAGTTAAGCTTAGTATCTATAAATTGGATTAGAGAACAATACATCTAAATAACATTTTGCACATACAGATTTCATTTTAGTTTTAAATATTTTATGTTTGGCAGCCACCCCAAGGGGAGAACCAGCCAGCATCTCCTGAGATCCACACCATGTTGGAACTTAGGGTGCTGGAATACCAAGCAACCAGCCTGCCTCCCTGGTAAGCAGCCGTGATCCTACCAGCACACGAGCTGAGAATCAAATATCCCATCTCCCCATTATCAAATGGGAGCCAGAGGTCTGAGCACCTCTTGGGAGGTTGACCATATACAATATAGCAAATATGGGAGATTTCCTTCTGCCATCTCTTTGAAGGCAATAATGTTATCAGTTTTGCTTTGTTCTGATTAATTGTATTGCTCTACTCAATATTCTATTTTGATAAGTTCTATAATGTCCTGTATTTAGTTTGATTTTGCTATACCTGATTGAAAGAACAACTCTTGTGAAGACAAGATATGCTATGACACCTTTTACTGTTATCCCAATAACCAATTTCACTGCACATTCTCAGTTGGCTTTGTTCTGTTGTATTTAACTACCTTCAAAATAATAAAAAAATGAAAAATAGATTTCAGCAGAACAAGTTTGTGTATCTACATTTATAGAAGCACAATATGAAATAGGTAAATCTTGGAAACAACCCAAATGACCATCAACTGAGGAATGGATTAAAACATGTGATATTTTTATACAATGGAGTACTATTCAGCCACAAAGAAAGATAAATTCAAGGCTTTTATAAGTAAATGAATGCAACTAGAAAATATATTCTTAAGTGGAATAAATCAAATGTGTATGTGTAAACATCCTATTGTCTCCTAGTGCAAAAAATTTCAAGAGTAAGTAAGATCCTAAATCTACAATAGATATTTTGAAAGGGAAAGAAACAACTCAAAAGGAAAGAACAATAGGGATGGGGAAAAGGGAAATATATATATATATATATATATATATATATATACATACATACATAAAATTATCTTTGTTCTTTTCTCCTTTTGTGTATATATATACATATGTACATAAGTATATACAAAAATTCTCTCTATATAAATGTACATATATACAAAAATTCTCTTTATATATAAATGTACATATATACATAAAATTCTCTTTATACACACACACACACACAAGTTAGCTAAGATTAATATACTACTATTCCTATTAGTTCATGGAAAGAAAATGTGAGTGCTTATACTGTTTGATGTATTTTACACACCTATATCTTGTAATCTGAGCAACTATTTTGAAGGTAACAAAATACAGTAGAATGATCATTGTTAATTCCCTATTACTTTTTTTTGAAGTTCTTATATTGTTTTTGTTGTTGTGTTTTTCTTTTTCTTGTTAGGGTTTCATTTAATCTTTTTAAAATAAAAAAGAGTAATTTGCCAAAGCAAAAAATAAATATTTTATGGTCGATTTTCTGTTGCTGTATGTTTACAATGTTAATTGGTTTCTAGTGAATTTTTTTAATATACTGATAGATTAAATCAGTGTAATAATAACAGTTTAGTTAAGATTTCCTATTATTTTTTATTCATTTAAACCATATGTATTGTTAGAGAATCTACTCTGTGAATATTATGGTAGGTACTACTGGAAGTAAAAGTGGGCTCCATATAAAATTTGATGCTTCAAGTTCATGTATGAATGGGAATACTTAAATAAACTGAAGCGAACCATTAGTATAGGGGTGGGGATATTACATTATTGGAAATTGAAGGCAAATAAAAAAGAAGCATCTACAAAAGCTATAACAAAATTGTGAAAAGGTTTATCATGTATCAAATTTTAAAAAGAAAACATAAAAATCACATATCTGAAATGATTCCACATATTCTAAAGATTAGTTCTTTATACAAAAAAGAGGAAATACATCATTAAAAGTAGACATAAAAACTACGATCTTGCAGCAGGGCTTTGATTGGTAGTTTTCTTCCTTTATTTTCTAAAATATTGTCAATAAATCATTTTAAATTGACTTGGAGTCTATCTTTAAACTAATAAAGTCTTTAAATATAGAGTATATGATAGACTTTTATACAAAACTATGGTTAATCATTGACTTTATGTATTTGCTCCCCATCTTATTAATAAAAAGCAGTAACAATATATGTTTAAGTGTATAAGATAGATAACCGTATTACTGAGTGTTTTTTGGATCATGGAACACAACTGTTTGCACTCACTGTTTGAAAGTCCGCTTTATATTCTTCAATAATGTAACTTGAACAACTATTTCTAAGATGAGAATATGTAATCTATTAACTAATGATTTCTTACCATTTATTTTTAAATTTTGTATTACTTGTACACTTTTTCTGTTTTTTTCCTTTTTCTCCTTAAATAAAAAAATAAAAAAATAAAAAGCAGTAACAATAGTTACAATTTAAAGTATGCCTGCTGTGTCAGTCACTCTTTATTTAATCTTTTGTCTACTCCTCTTCTATTAATCTAGATAATTTGTCGTGGAGCAAAGTCTTTCTCTCCAAGTTATTACCTCTATGACCTTCAGTAGATTATTTAACCAATTTAAAGCCTGGCTTCTACTAAAACAGAACAATGGGTTATTATGATGATTCGTTCAGATAATCTATGCAAAGCACTTGATGTAATGCCTTGTACAAGGTACATTTTGAAAAAAATATTACCACATATTAAACAACAAAGTTTGAAATTTCCAGAGTTTTATCCTTTCTCTTTTCAATCTATGACTTTTAAGGCATTCTTATTTATTTTCATGTTTTCGGTGCTACTAATGTCTGTAATGTTCATATGTATATCTAGGGGTGATATGTTTCTTTTGAGCTTCAAGTTGATCTATCTAATGACATTTTGTCTGCATCTAAATTCTTAAACATTATTAAAGTTTTTCATTATTATTTTTCAGAACTAGAGGTCAGACACAGAAAAGCACTCATTCATACTAGGAAAGCACTCAATCGCTGAGCCACAGCCCCAGCACTCCGACTAAATTTTTAATCTAACTCTTCCTCTTTGCTCACAGAGACCTACTTTTCCTTTAGTCTTGCCCATGAGAATAAAGTATCCCATTTACTCAGAAGCTTGTGTGGAAGAACTGGAGAGTCCTTCCATTTTCTTCCCTAATTAGGAATTTACTACTAACATCACTAATTAATTTTTCACTAATTTATCACTAAATGGTATTGATTCTATGCCCAAATGTTCAAACAAATATCTGCTTATTTTCTCTTCCCCAGTCTAATTATCTCTACTGTAAATCAATCCATTTTTCACTTATCTCTGAATCGGATTCTTAATTTTCTGTGTGATATTCCTCTAATATATTTTCTATGTAAAGCCCACTGTGAGTTTTTAAAAATGCAGTGATGGTTATGTTATCCCTGCTTAAAACTCTCTGATCCCTTGTCTAATCCATGAAGTAAATATCCCTCTTTAATGCTTTTACTTTTTCATGAGTAAAATAAGGCTGAATCAGTGCCATGCTTGGTGTTACATCAGTAACAGTGAATTGGATAGGCTTATGGAGAAGAAAACTGAAGTTATAAAATCCTACAATAAAGAAGTATTTATTTTTATCCTCTCACTAGTGTCAATGAGGTATAATCAACTGTCACATTTCAAAAAGGCTAGCTATTTTTGTTTTATGATATCACTGATTCTATACTATATATTATTTATCAATATAGACAATAATACTATATATTATATATAGGCAATAACACTACATATTACTTATCAATAAAGGCAATAAAATTCTCTAAGTTCTTCATAAATGTATACTTAATATTTTAAGGCAACATTAATCAAAAGTAATTAATAAATTCTGGTAAAAGTACAATTAGACAAAATTTGTTGGATTAAAATGACTACTGTTTCCCTGCTTCCCGTCTTTCTCACCACACTCCTGTGAAATATGTGCTATGAAGTTCCCAGGCAGTGTACCAGACAAGAACCCAGTGTACCTTTGTTGGGAAACAGTAGTCAACTTTTAAAAATCTTACCTGGTTCAGTTCTTTCCATAAAATACGGATAATAGTAGTGCCTACCTAATGATAGTTACCAGGTTTCCGACACTTTACTTAAATTTTTGTATAGCTTTTCTTGGATGAATTTGTATGCTAAAAGGAGTAATACAATAAAGAATGAAAAATATATGAAAAATGAATCAATAGGTAGAGCAGTTGTGTATGTCTGTATTTTCTGAGGTAGAGGCTATATTTTTGCTTCTAAACTATAAGTTGACAAGACTCATGGTATCTGTATCATAGTGAGGTTACAAAAGTTCAGAAGGCAGAACAGAAGTGTGATGTATGGAATAAGCCTTAGTGCAACAAGTATTTGTCAATTGCTACTAGTATAATGAAATTTTTCTTCAGAAAAGGCATTGCAATATGTTCATACACTAAAATGCCTTGTTTTGACAAGATCATTTTGGTGCATAATTATTACCATGTCATGAATAGTCTAGTTTCAAACACATGAGCCAACTGTGAGTTATTGTTCAGTCTTGTGACAAGTGTAACATGGTATTACATGGCATGGTGGGCAATAAATTAGGTACTTGTTTAGTGTTTGCAGTATGTACACTTGCTGGTATTGCTACTTCATGCTTTGAATTGAGTATATTTTAAGAAGTAGTTTATATAAGTTTTGGGAGAATGACCATTTTGAAAATGTTGAAGTTGCCTACCCAGTAACAAAGAATATCTTTCAACTTTCTAATATACCTTTGTTTTTTTTTTGTACTGGGAATCGAACTCATGACTTCATGTTTTCCAAGCAGGCACTTACACTGCTGATCTAAACTCCAGCCGTCTAATATACATTGGACCACCTCTTTTTGGAGTACTGCTGATTTTTAGAAGTCTTTCACTTTCCTAATTAGGTTAATTCCTAAGTATTTAATTTTTTCTTGCTGTTACTCTAAAAGCCACTTCCCCCTAATTTCTTTCTCAATGGGTTTCTTAAAGGTACACAAGAACACCACTGAGTTTTGTGTGTTGATTTTGTGTCCTGGTATATTGCTGAACTTGGTTATTAATTCTAGGAGTCTTTTGATGGAATTTTTGGATCTTCCACATAGAGAGCCCATGTCATAAATAGTGAACATTTGACTTCCTCCTTCCCATTTTATTTTTTTCTCTTACCTGATTACATTGGTTAATGTTTTGAGTACAATAATGAACATGAGTGATGATAATGAACTTTTTTATCCTGTTCTCATTTTAGATGGAAAGCTTTAGTTTTTTCAATTTAATATAATGTTGAAGAAAGTTTGTTGTAAATAGCTTTTATTGAATTGAGATATAGACTCCTTATATACTGTTTTTTCATCATGAGTGGATGTTGGATTTTGTCAAAGAATTTTTCTGCATCTATTGTTTGTGTTGGTGTTTATCTGATCTTTTGTGTCAAATTATATTTGTTTTATTAGATTAAATTGCATGGTATTCAATGCATATACATTCATTGTTGTCTCTACCTATTGAATTGTTTCCTTAACTAATAGATTGCTTCTTTGTCCAGATAAGTTTTGGTTTGAAGTTTATTTTGTCTGGAAACAAAATTCCCACTTCTGCTTGCTTTTAGGGCTTTGTGCATAGAATATTGTTTTTTATTCGTTGATTTTTTTATTTGATGAGTTTGTCAAATGTAATAGATTGTTGGGTTGGTTTTTAATCCAGTCTGCCAATCTTATATTTTCTGAAGTGAGATCATTTACATTAAGACTTACTACTGAAAAATATTGACTTATTCCTGTCATTGCACACTTTTTTTTGTTAACTCTTAATTTTTCTTTTTTTTGTGGCGCTACTCACCTTGTTTGATACATTTATTCCAATTGATGTTTTTGACTTTGTTGGCTTCATTGTCTCTGTCTAGAATATTCTTGAGTACTTTTGGAGAACTAGTTTGCTGATCATGTATCTCTTAAGATGTTCTTTGTCATGTAATGTCCTTATTTCTCCATCAGCTTTGACAGATATGTTTACAGGACATATTAATCTGGAATAGAATTTGTTTTCTTTTAGGACTTGAAACACTTCACTCCAAGCTCTCCTGGCCTTTAAAGTTTCTATTCAGAAGTCTGTATTAATCATAATGGGTTTACAATTGCATGGTTTTTTTTTTTTCTCTGACAGCTTTTAAGACTCTGTGTCTTTGTTGGGTATCTGGTATTTTAATGATGATGTGTCATGGGAAGCTTCTTTTTAAACATAGGTATGTGGTGTTCTGTAAGTCTCATTTATATTGTAGTCTTTCCATATCCTTGGTAACTGTTGTTTTCCCATTTATGTAAAAAGATTTTTAAATTCCATCTGTGATGGCTTCTAAGTTATCTCTAACTCCAGTTAGTTCCAGGTTAGGCTTTTTAGCATCATCTAGAAGCTGTTGGAGAAATTTTTTCTATTGCTTATTTTTTAATCCCATTCTGAGTAAAGTATTATGCACTTCTATTTTTTTCCTCCATTTCTGCAACTCTATCTTCACCTGTATAAATGTTTATTTCTGGAATTGCTTTTCTGGCACCTTTATGTGGAACTCATATCTTTGGTAAACAGCTCTTGAGTTTTTTATTTATTCCTACCATGTCCACCTTGGTCATTCTGTGTGTTGGTCTGTGGTTATGTCATCTCTGAACTCTTGAAGAATCTGTACTTTCCTCTTAATCGTTTTTGTGTAACTTGGCTTCTGGGACGTGCTTTCTGTTCTTTGGTACCTTTGGATCTGCTTTGGGAGAGTTAGGAGTCTTTGTAGGCATTTTGTTGCATTGTTTTTTCATGTTACATTTTTTTTTCTTTTCTTATAATTGAGGTCAAATAGCATGAAAAGTGTTGGTGATATAAGGATATCTTTAGTTAAATTCTGCTTTCCAGTGAGGTGCTTTTGCTTTATTTGTTCATTGAAATTTCTTACCATTTTAACCTATTAAATTTAATTGGGTTTGATCCTATCACCATGCTGTAGAAAGAGAATTGCTGTGGTTTATGTTATTGTCAACAGAACCAAGCATACACTAATCATAGATAGTAAGACTTGTGTTTAAAATTATTGCATCATTGATTTTTATTTTTAATATGTATTGTTTATTGATACAATTTAGGTATACATAAAGATTGTACTCATCATAGAGAACTTGTACCTGTATGTAGTATATCTTAATTCCTCTTTTTTCCTTCCTATTCCCTTCTTTCCCTTCTACCCCTTTTCCCTACTAATTTACAAAGATTTGTTTCCATTTTATCCTTTCCCCCCATCCTCCTATATCCCTTTATTTTGAACAACTTTCTTCCAATTTCACAATATCTATTATACATTTAGGTTCTTGATCTTTCAGTTTCACAGATCAGAGACACAAAATGACACACATGTGTATCCAATTTATTTCACTTAATAGTATGATCTCAAAGTGCGTAACTTAGCTATAAATGTCTCACAATTATCCTTATTCATGGCTGGGTAGTACTCCATTGTATTAAAAAAAAACACCATGTCCATTCATTAGTTAATGGGCATTTGGGTTTTTTCCCAAGATTTAGCTATAGAATGTACTCCTACTAACATGGGCACATATATATTATTGTGGTATGATGCTTTTAATTCTTTAGGGAAAATATCCAGAAAGGTAATAACCAGGTCAAATGGAACATCTGGTCCTAGTTTCTTGAGGAATCTCCACACTAATTTCCACAATGGCTACACATCAACACTGAACCAGCAGTTGAGAAGTGTTCCTCCCCGCCCAGATTCTTCAGCATTTGTTATTGGTTGCTTTCTTGATAACAGCCATTTTTTCTAAAGTGAGATGCAATCTCAGTATTATTTAATTTGCATCTTTTGGATGATCAGTGATGTTGAACATCTTTTCATGCATTTGTTTGCCATTTCTAGATCTTCTTCTGATAAGTGTGCATTTCAGATGGTAATTTATGGATTGGTTTTTTAAATTTGAAATTTTTTCCCCAATTCTTTGTATGTTCAAGATATTAGTCCTTTGTCTGAAGAACAACTGTCACACTCTGCAGGTTTTCTTTTAACTCTGTTGGTGATTTTTTTTTTTTTTGCTTTGCAAAAGATTTTTAATAAGATGAAATTCCACTTGTTGATCTTTTGTAGAATTTCCTGCACTATTGGGTTTTTGTTTATGAAATCTTTGCCTACACCTATGTCTTCAAGAGTTCTATTTATTCTCTCTTGCAGTAGATTTAATGTTTCTCTTTTACTATTTAGATCTTTGATCCATTTTGATTTTAGTTTCGTGAATGAAGATAGAAAAGGGCTAATATTTCCAGAACTATATTGAATAATAGTGGTGATAGTGGAATCCTTGTCTTATTCTTGATTTTAGTGGGAAAGCTTTCAGTTTTTGACCATTCAGTATGATGTTGGCTTTTTGTAGACAATTTTTATCAGATTGATATACAGACTATCTGTTCCAATTTTCTGTAGTATTTTTATCATGAAATAAAAGTGTTAGACTTTTCACATTCTTTTTCTGCATCTATTTTTTTGGGTTGTACTGGAATTGAACTCATGACCTCACACTTGCCAGGCGGGCACTGTGCCACTGAGCAATTTCCCTGGCTTTCTATGTCTATTGAAATGGTCATATGGTTTTTGACTTTGGCTCTCTTAATATGATGTATTGTGTCTATTGATTTGCATATGTTGAACCATCTCTGCATCCCTGGGATGAATTCTGCTTGATTGTGGTGTGTAATCTTCTTGATGATTTGCTGCATTCTGTTTGCCAATATATTACTGAGCAGTTTTGCATCAGTGTTCATTAGGATGATTGGCCTTTATTTCTCTATTTTGGTTGTATCCTTCTCTGGCTTTGGTATCCGGGTAATACTTTTTTTCCAGGAATGCTTTTAGGAGTATTACTTCCCTTTCAATTTTATTAGAGAGTTTGACAAATTAGATATTCTCTAGAGTTTTTGAAGAATTCAACAGTGAATCGTTAGAACCTGAGCTTTTTTTTGTTGATAATTTTTAACTACATTTTCAACTCTATTGACTGATATTGAGTTATTTAGAATTTTTATGCCTTCCTGATTCAGTTTTGATAATTCACTTGTATCTAGGAATCTGTCAATTTCTTTGTGTTTTCCATCTTGTTAAAGGTTCTCAAAGTAGATTTTGATAATCTTCAGGATTTTCCAAGGATTCATTTTTACTTCATCCTTTTTACTTGATTTTAACCATATGCACAGAAGTGATGATTTCATCCTTTTCATTCTTAATTGCATGAATTTGAATTTTTTCTTTCCTTTTTTTTTTGATGTTTGGCTAAGGGTTTGTCAATTTTATTTACCCCTTCAAAGAACCAACCCTTTGACTCATTAATTTTTTTAGTCTCTATTGCACTAATTTCTGCTTTGATTTTTACATTCCCCTATTATACTACTTTGGTATAGACGTGTTTGTCTTTTTCCAGAAGTTTGAAGTTCAACATTAGGTTATTTATTTGAGCTTGTTCTGTTTGCCTGATGTTAGAATTCACCTCTATTAATTTTTCTCTTAGTGTTTCTTTCTTTGCATCCCATAAGTTCTAGTATGTTGTATTAGCATTGTCACTTAACTATAGGTAGTGCTCAATTTCTTCTTCTATTTCACCTGTGACCTATTGGTTGTATTGGGAGGTTTTATATAATTTCCATTTGTTTAGGGAGTCTTTGTTATCTTTTGCCATTGATTTCCAGTTTCCTTCCATTATGTTCAGAAACTATGCATGATTTAATTTCTCTTCTTTTGCATTTATTTAAGCGTATTCTATAGGCTAGTATGTGTTCTATTTTGGAAAACATACCATAAACTTCTTAAAAATGTGTATTCTGATGTGGGAGTAAAAAATTCTGTAAACGTCTATTAAGTTCATTTGTTCGCAGATTTGGTTCAGTTCTGGTAGTTGTTGATTTTTTCGTCAAGTTGATTTATCTTTTTGTGACAATGGGATATTAATGTCCCACATTACAATGGTGGTAGTCTTATTCGTTTTTCATATCCATTAATATTTGTTTCATACAGTTGTGTGCACCTATATTTAGTGCATATACTATTGTTATCTTTTACTTTTATTGTTTATCCTTAACAAGTATGTGGTGACCTTCTTTGTCTCTTTTGATCAATCTTGATATGAAGTTCACATTTCCCATGAATAGAATAGCTATCACTGCTTTTTTCTAGGTTCCTGTCACATGAAATATTGTTTTCCATCCTTTGACTTTAAGTCTAAGAATTTCATTTTGAGCTAAATATGTTTCTTGAATGTACAATATTATTAGATCTTGTAGCTTAATCATTTTACTAGGGTGTTTCTCATGATTGGTGAATGGAGACCGTTTACATACATGGTTATAACTGATATGTATTGACTTGTCTTTGTCATATTATTGTCCTGCTGATGGTTCCCTTTCTTTCTTCTCAATTTCTTGCTCTGCCTGGTTGCTTCTTTCTATCGGTACTCTTGGAATTGTCATCTGTATTATCTCTTTCTAGAATATCTTTCAAAAACCTTTTAGAACTGGTTTAACAGTCATGAATTTCCTCATTTGTTCTTTGTCCTAGAAGCATTTTACCTCTCCATTAATTCTTAAAGATGATTTTGCAGGTTACATCTATCTGGGTTGGAAGTTGTTTCCTTTCAGGACTTGAAACACTTCATTCCAAGCTCTTTATTTAAAGGCTGAGAAGTCTTCTGTGCTTTTGACGGGCTTTCCTTTATAGGTGATTTGTTTCTTTTCCTCTATCAGCTTTTAATGTGTTGTTCTTGTGGTTTATTTCTGGAATCTTGATTATTATATGCCTTGGTGTAGATTTATTTTGCTCGGGAGTACTTACAGTTCTATATGCCTAATTTATCTGTGTGTCAGTTGACATGCTTGGGAAGTTTTCTGTTCTTACCTGTGTGAATTTGTATGCTATTTCTGTTGACTCTTTTTCATTAATTCAAATGAATCTTACGTTGTTCTTTCTTGCTTTATCTTGCGGTTGTTAGATTGTTTTGTCATGGTCTCTAGCTATTTTTAATAACTTTCCTTTTGTGATTGCTAAATGTGCTTCTATCTTCTAGGTCTGATGTTCTATTTGAACTTTCTTTCATACAACTTTGCAAACTTTCAATGGAAGTGTAATTTTCTGGATATTTATTTGAATTTTTCGGCATTTCATTTTTTCCTATGTTGGGAATTCATGTTTGCCATTTTTATGCTCCTTTATTTTTTAAATTTGTCTACTCTAGATTTGCTGAGCAAACCCTTCATCATGATTGTCCTCAATTTTTTAACCTGTGTATTTATTTCTGTTCTACTTTCCTCTGTAGCCTCACATATATATTTATCTCTGCTGCTGTCATTACAGAAGATTCAGGGAATGACTTTTGACTTCTGTCTCAGTCCCGTGGATTTGTTTTGCATGTTCTGGAAGCCTGGGATTGCATTTTGCCTCTGTGTCATGTTATTTTCTGTTTTTTTTTTTTTTTTTTAATTTTAATTTTTTTTCTGCGGTGTTGTTTGCATTTTTCTTATGTTAGGTAGCTTTATCACTGGAATACAGGATTCTCTAAGAAGTGACTTGTGTGATTTATGAAGAAAAAGTGCTCTTTCCAAAGGGTCAATAGAAGGCTTTCCATCTCTACCTTCTATCTGCTGTTTTGATCTGAACATTTTTATGAGTTCAAACAGCTAGAAATAACAGTGTTCTGGCCGGCCAAGTATCTTAGGCAGGTTAGGTCAAAAGATTGGCTGTTTGCCATTGGCTGAAACATCAAACAGAGTCACAAGCCAGAAACAGAGATGCCACTATTATAAAACAGCCTCTGTATTTTGTGAGTAAAGCCCAAAATATCATATCAAAAGACAGCCTTCTGTTATTATTTATCTAGTGACTGGTGCATTAGAGGTAGATTTTGGCTTAAGGCCCAGAATTTTACCTGAATTCAAATGCAGATGTTCTGATACATGTATTTTCCAGTGATAATTAGAAATAGGCTCATGGACATCACTGGAAAATGAATGGATAATCAGAGATGGGATGTCATCAAAGATATTCCAAGTGGTGGTTCTACTTTAGCTTGGAGGTGGAAATACGTTAGTAAACTGTAAGGACATAGCATTACTAAGGAAAGCCCTGAAACTGAAGTCTTAGGAAAAGGAAATCAGAGGATGCAGATCATGAGGAGCTCTGAGAAGTTACATAAGAATGCCATTTTGCAGCTCCTTTAACTTCTCCCCAGGCACTGATCTCCTACTTGCTCAAACTAACCTCTGGGGCTTTCATGAAGAAATTTTAAAGTGTTTTCAAATGGAATTATTTGTGCTTAAATGACTTTTCAGTTCAAATAATTTTGAATCTCTGGTTTACTGAGAGTTTTGTTATTCTAAATACAGTTCTTACAGTGGAGAATGAACTCTTGGTAAACTGTTAAGTCTCACTTTTTTTTTTCTGTCTTGACTGTCTTTGACTCTTATTCTACTTGGTATTTTACCTTGAATTATCATTATCATTTGACCAAATTGTATTTGGAAGTCAGGCTCTAGACTGCTGCACTTAGCATGAGAACTTGAAACTGTAAATAATTCTCTTGAGATAAATGTTTTCATCTCTGTGCCCATACTCAAGGACATTTAATACTCCTAAAAATCATATTAACTGGGCTCTATGACCTTCTATATCTGGAGAAGTAACTCTGAGTTCCCAAAGTATTTTACATCAATTGTACTAAATTAATTCTTGATGAAATGAAGTTTAGAATTTTCTGCCTTTTAGGCTGCTTAGTGTTAACTGACGAAAAAAATCCACATTTAAAATTAAGAAAAAACAAAGATTCTACTATTCGAATGAAGATCTGAGCATTGACTATTCATTGAAGATTGTGTTATGTTTATGTTCTTATTTGTCATATATGCATTCTTCAGGAAAAATTGAATTATTATCAACTGGAATTCCATGTGTTTAAATTACTGCTAATTTCAAACATTTCTGAGTCTTTGTCTAGATTAGAAATCTTTTCTGTCCTAATTCTGTAAATCCCTCAAAGAATGAATGAAATTCTAGATGCCCATTGATTTGAGGGCAGTGACTACAAAGAACAAGTGCTATTGCTGTTCCTCAAGGAGATAAAATTCAAAATTCTTGGTTTGAACCATTTGAAATCTTTTGGAAATTAAATTCTAGATTTTACGTAGCCGTTTATATTCTCTACCGTCCATAAATATGTATATATATATGTGTGTGTGTGTGTGATTTTATTTTTGTTTTGCTAAGACATATGATTAGAAATTTAGTGAGGAATATGTGCTTTCTGGGGCAAAAAAAATCTGACTATAGATAATTTCAAAAATAAAGCACAAAGGTTGAATGAAATCTTTAGTGGAAATCTTCCTTTCTTTATTTAAAAAGATTGATTTTAAAGGACTTAAATATTTTACAGTAATAAAATAACTTCGTCATTTATTTGACAATTTTATTCACAATTTTATTGTTTATCTGTGAGAACCTTGTATGCTGAAATACATATAAATAGCATTGAATTCTTTTATTTTCATATTTTGCAAGATTATGATTTGCTTTCAGTTTGACATAAACATGTGAAATTTAAAAAGCTTTCTTGTCTCAATTATTGGCATTTTTGGTAGGGCATGTGGTGCCAGATGCTCTGAAGGAATTAGGAATAGTCTCTAAGGAGTCTGAACCAGAGCAGCATTGGGGCATCTCTACTACCATCGGAATCCAAGTGATGTCTTAATTGATTAGCGGAGACTGCCTCCTTCTGACTGTTTCCCTTGGCAAGTTACACATTCATCCATTTATTTCTGTTTATTTTCTCTAAACTAGAATTTAAAGACATCCACATATGTAATTAAAATTAGAAGTGGTGGACAATAATTCATTTTTAAATCACTTACTGGGTAGCCAATAAATACTTTCTCTTACAAAAAGTATATTAGAATTTCATGCCTTTGAGCACATACCCTTTTAGTTATGTAATTATAAAGATAGACAAATATAAATATCTTACAATTTAAGTGAAATAATACAATACCTGGCTATCAAACAAGATCATCAAGGATTGACTTAATGTTAAATTATTATTTTCCATGTAGTCATCCTCAAACAGAATATTTCAAGCATTTTGTAAAATGACTTAGAATGCAGTACTTCTCCTAGAAAGTCAAGAGAAAATACTAAACTACCTAAAAGCATAAGGAAAATGAAACTCAAAATGTTTGAGCCAAAATGATTAATAGGCTGAAAAATTTAAAATGAAATCGTCTGGTGGATTCTTCTGCACAGTTACTTGGATTATAACTGTTGGAGTATGAAGGAATACATATTGGTAACAAAGTTAAGCTTTACTTCCACATTGGTGAACTTGGAGGCATCTCCTAAAATAAATTCCTAAAATTGTATTTAATATTCAGAAAGATGGGAGGCTGCATGTTGTTTCCAGTATTTCTCAGAAGTTAAAACAGCATAAACACAGACTCTAACGCTAACTTATTTCGTTGAAATAAGACCTGGGTGTGGAGAGGAGTGGAAGAATAGTTGGGCTAAGGCAACTATTCAAAAAAGAAAGATAAGATATAGTTGAATGAGATGTGTAGTACAATTCAGTATTGTGGAGAATGAAAGAAGCATTTAAAAAAACTAACCAACAGTACCAGAATAAAAAGGAAAGGAGAAGAAAATGTTTTTAAAAATAATAAATATAATATGAGAAAACCAAAACCATCATATATTATCAAAACCACTATGAGTAGATTATCAATTTAAAAGATGTGCTCTCAGATTGGTGTAAAAGTACAATTCACCTACACATTACTTACAAATAAACATACCTAAACTAAGGACACAGTGTTCTTTCCTTGATAAAAGTCTAGACAAATATCATATCAGGCAATGCCAAACTGTTGAAAGCAGAAGCAATAGATTTGTCTGATCAATGTGATTTTAAAGCCAAAGAAAAAGCTCAAAGAAACAAAACAAACAAAAATCCAAACAACCTTAGATACTTGGAAATAAAATTTAGTTATATATATATAAATATATATATATAAATTGAGACTGATTGTCTTGAAATTAATAACAAGTAGAACATTTCATGGAGAAAACTTATATGTATAGCTAAAGCTACATTTAGAAGAAATTATAGACATAACACTTTTATTAAAAATAAAATTGAAAATAAATTAAAATCTTAAAAAGAAAAGGAAAAAATGGATGAAATCATTGCAAAAGAAAAATAAAATCAAGAAGATGTAATGCATAATATTAATGTACAGATATATTTAAAGAAAGATATATTTAAAGAAAAAGAACCATTACATGTCACTGTATCTTACATCTTAATGTAATGCATTTGAACTTTACAATTATATTATAAAATATTAAAATTTGCTGAAATATAGAAGCTATACATTAATAACTATATGAGACAATAGATAACGTTGTTAAAATTTTACCCATGTTTTCTTTAAGAAATTTTGTATTTACTTCTGAAAAATTGTAATTTCATTTTTTTCTTCCCTCTGATATATTTA
Organism: Cavia porcellus; assembly: GCF_034190915.1. Taxonomy (NCBI): domain Eukaryota; kingdom Metazoa; phylum Chordata; class Mammalia; order Rodentia; family Caviidae; genus Cavia; species Cavia porcellus. The sequence goes on from NW_026947492.1 coordinate 49,090,335, forward strand.
TTTCAACTTCATTTTCAAATGATGCCAGTTACAGATGGTTTTATAGATTACTCTTGTATTATTTTTAAGGAACGGATAATTCCTTACTGCCTCCAAAAGAAGTAAAGTGAGTTTTCTAATTTGTTTTCTAAAGGTGTTGTATAAATCCCAATTTGGAAGCCTGATGAAATGGGGGTGGGTGGGGAGGAGAGAAGAAAAATGATAGAGAAATTTATTTATATAAAAATTTATGTGGAAATAAACCTTGTATAAAAATGCCTACTGGGAATGCTGGTATTTTCTGTAAGTGTAGAGATATTTTAATGATAGAAAGTCTACCATCATAATTCCTTTTTAAAATAAAAGTTGAAAATTCCTTGAGAATATATGGATTTTAAAGAGCAAGAATTTGATGACAATGAGCCATTTCTGAATTCTTAAACATTTAATGTAAAATTTAATGTTGCGATTCAAGGAAACCTTCTCAGTGTATGTATTGTCCTAATGAAAAACTATGGCATTTCAGCATCGCATCCCTGAGATACTGATCTTGCATTTCCACCTCTGAATCAAGGAAACATTTTGTAGTGTGCTTGACCACGTTAAGTAATTATTATCTGAGGGACCCTAGACACTGGAAAATCTAGTGCTATATATAGAAATGGCCTACCTGCCTATATGCCAAATCAGTTGTTTCTTGAAATGCTATTCATACAATAAAAAAATCAAGCTTTTGTATCATTGCTGTAATTTAATCTATAAAATCACCTTTCTACAATAACTGAGGATAGAATAGAGTAAGGTGAAGTACTGAAATCTAGTTTGCTGCTAGCAGAGTCCTCAAGTTCTCTGTTTGCCTTGGATTTTCTGGCAATTATTCCAAACCATTGTTACTAGGCTTTATACTCTTAATTTCTTTCTTTCTTTTTTTTTTTTTTTTTTTTTTTTTTTTGGTACTGCTGGATTGAACTCACAATCACGCCTTTGCCAGGCAGGTTCTTATACTGTTGAGCTAAATCCCTGGCTTAAGTCTTAATTTATTAATGATGCTTTAATAAATATTATCTCTCACAAGTTTTCTCTGGACATTTTCTTCAAGATCTCCACTATGGAAACACAGTGAGATGGAGTGTTTATTTAAATCCAATAGAAAACAATATAATTAACAGTAACATTTTAGAGAATTAGTGATAACATAAGAATACATAGCAAGTTGACCACAATTTCTAATGTTTAGCATTGATTTAGAAGACTTACATTCATGTAGAAGACTTAGTAATAGCACAACCGCTCTATCTTTTGTGTTAGTAAGTTCTCTGTTACTATAACAGATACCTGAAATGGAACAAACTTCATAAGTAGGAAGGTTTATTTTGACTCCATTTTAGAGGTCAGGGGTCAGTTGGCCCGTTGGTTTTGGGCCTTGTGCCAAGACACTGCATCGTGGTGGAAGCATGTGCCAGAGAACGCTGTTGACCTCATGGTTGGAAGCAAAAGAGAGATCAAAAAGGAGCAGTGTCCCAGTTTCCTTTGAAAAGTCCCCATTGAGGGAGACAGTGGATTCCATCTCTTAAAGCTTCCACCACCTCCCAGTAGCACCACTCTGAGGAAAATAGTTTTAACACACAGACCATGAAGAAACTTCCAGATCCAAACTATAGCAGCTTTTGAATAAAATATCAAGAAGTTAAACATTAATCATAGACAACACTGTAGAATGATACAAATTCCAATAAAAACAAAATAATTCTCAGAGAGGCTAGTGAGTAATCTGATGAGTCAACAGTCAGCAGAAACATAAAACAAAAGAAATTTTTAAAAAATCCATATATATCACTTACCTTACTAAAACTAATAAAAATAATAAGTCTCACAAGAAAACTCCTTTATTCTTCTTGAGTCATTGTCTTAGCTACTTTTCTTGTTGTCAGACAAAATGTCCAATACCTAAAGTTAAAGGTGGAAAGGTTTACTTTGGCTCAGTTTATAGAGGTTTCAGACTATAATTGGTTCATTCCAAGGCAGGGTGGCATGGTACAGCGGTATCTCAGAGGAGAAAAAACGGTTTATGGCATAGAATATGGAAGTCAAGAGGCAGCAAAAATGGCAAGCAGCAAACAAAAGCCCTTTTTCTGTCTTTTATAGTCTATCCGGGCTACAAGCCCTTAATGTGGGTCGCATTCATAGCTAGTGTGGGCCTTCCCATTATCCACACTCAGAACTGTACCAAACCAATCAATGGACTAATTTAGCAGCCACACACCCTTAATCCCATCATCACACACACTACATCCAGACCCCTCATGCATCCAGTGATGCATCCAGAGATGGAATCCAGTGTCTTTATCAGTGGGGACTTTTCAACATATGACCTCATGAAGTTTTAAGGGGAATCTCTAGACATAAGCCATAGCAGTCATTAATGAGTATATCTTTAAAAGGGATAAAGTGAAAAGGTAAGATATGTATCTCCAGAACTATTCCTTTTACAGTGGAAAAGCCTAATAAATGTTGGTAACTTTATTCTGGTATTTGCTAGTCCTCAAGCTTTTAAATATTAAGACAATTAGTTTTGCGTAGGAGTTTCTGTGACAATTTTAATGGACAACTTTTTCCATCCAGATTGAAAATGTCCTGGAGGTTGAACTACTCCTCCCCATATTTGTACCTTCTAATTGCCAGAGAAGAAATGTGGACAGTGGCAAGCTCTGTACTTTTATCACTAATACTGACTCATGCATTTCAAATTTTATGTCACTTTGATGAATTTACAAGAATTCTGGCTTTGATCCTGACACTTTACATTGAATTTCCCTCAAGTTGGAATTATTCCAACATTTTTTGGACCTCATAAACACTGATTAGAAACTTGATGTATTCCAATTATTCCAAGCTTTTTTCCTTAGTAAATGTTTAACTCTGTAATAAATTAGTACTCATTTAACTTACTGCTTTGTACTTTCATATACTAACGCCCCATACTTAGAGAACTTTAAAACATTTTAGCAAATATTAATGTATTTGTTATGTATTTGCTGATTTTAATGTTTGAACAGAAAATGTTAGCAGTTTCTAATTATTAATTCTAAGTAATCCACCACTTCAGACAAAAAGTTAAATATATACAAAAAACTAATATTCAAACATCACTAAAGTTAACCTAATTGCTAAATTCTTTCTGATATATGTTCATTTCATGAGTATCAAAATTCTATGCAGCTTTATATCCTACTTCTTTATTAAATATACTTCTGGAAAAAAAATCAACATATACTATATATGCTATTTTACAACTTTTAAACCATTTAAAATATATCATAAACTTCTTTTAAGTAAATAATTATACTGTGTTCTTTCAATGACACCTGCTATTTTATTATATAGGCAAACTAATTTATTTAATCATTTTTATTAATAAATACTCATTATTTGTATTTGGGTATTAGAAAAAATATTGTACTGAATATCCTTAGACTTAAAGTCTGTGCTAATAGGCAAATATAGTATCTTAGTAAAGTTGAGTAAAATTGTAGAGTCAAAATTTTGATTCTTTCAAATTTTAAGATTCTTTCAGATTGTTTTTCAGTAAATAGCAATATATTTAGCAATATATTTAGCAATATATTTCACCAAAACTCTGCGGAAGTTTTTATGTCTACATATTTCTCAGAAAACTATGTATTCTTAGTATGTTTTAATTTTTTTCATTGACCATTGTTTTAGTCTTTTATTTTACATATCTTTCCTATAATTGATTCTGAGATTCGTAATTTCTTTAATACAAAATTTCTTTACATGTTCTTTTCTATAGTTCTGGACTTGTTTAACTAATATGTCCTTTTCCTATTAATTTGCATGAGTTTACATTTTAGAACTTTTTGAACACTGTAAGTTTGATAAATATTGTCTCCCAATTCATTATTTTAGCTTGCTTTTTTTTATAGCTGCCTTTTTTCTGTAACTCAGAAAGTGTTAAACTTTTTTTAAATTCATGTATGAAAATTTTATTTTTCTTTTAGCTTTTAGTGTTGAAAAGGTCTTGTGCACCATCAAGGTCATACAAGAAATTTTCAAATATTTACTACAAAGTTTTTAACCCATTATTTACATTTGAACAACTAACTTACCTGAAATTTATTTGTTATACATTTCATACATTTGTTATTAACACTGCTTAATAACAGAAAATAATTGGACTCTAAAACTTTTACTAATCAAGCCACTTTCCACTATAATGTAGAATGTAACATTTATGTACATTATTGAGTTCTGATGTATGCTTAGGTCTAGTTCTAAATTTTGTTCCACATGATACACTGTTATATGAGTTTAATTTAATTAAGATAGCTTTTGAGTTAGGTTTAATATCTAAGTAGGCAAAGGCCTATACAGAATTTCTTTGCAGTTATAATAGTATTTACTATGAATTTTAGAAACAGTTTTATCCAACTATTTTTGCAATTCTAATTAAAATTACATTAACATTTTATGATGACCATGATCATTTTAATTATTCTAAGTAATCTTATATGGCCATATCTCTGTATCTTTTATAATTTTTGATAAATTTTATAGGTTTTTTTCATTGAGAAAAGCTAAATTTTTGAAATTATTAATTTTTGTCAGTTATTTGGCTTATAATGTAACCATTATCTTCTATGCATATATGAAGTTTCACTTGGTTTCTGTCTCCAAAATTTCACTGAGTAAAGCCAAACTCCAGAAATATTTCTGTATGATAACATTTCTGGTCAGAGCCTGAGGACATATGTCAACAGTATTGTGCATTTAGAACTGAAGAATCAGAAGAAAGAAAAATTGTTTATTGTCCTCTCCTAGATACATTTTCCAGGATTCTCTTTATATTCAAATGTAAGGTACTATTATGGTATGGTGAGTGAATGTATGCATGCTTTTTTCCTAGCAAAATTAAAAATCATTTTATAGTTGCAGAATGCATTTAATTTTGAAATACATAAAATTTTAAATTTCTCAGTGCCCACTTATTCACAACTAAATGTAAATCTAATTTGTCTAAACAATAACTGACTGTTCCATATATATATTGTGATTTTTAAATAATAAATGATAGTTCAATGAGAATCATCTTATGAAGCAGTGCAATATTTTACTAATTATTCTGATTTTCTATTTTCTGTTATATAATTTATTTTCACAGAATGTACTTGATCAATGGAACGTATATTGAGGAAGGAATCTCTGCCCTTCTGTAGTTATTTTGATTGTTCTAAATGTATGAAATTATATTAGAAATGTCTGAAACTTAGAAGGATGTGTTTTGCACAGAGTTGCACTGAGAATATGTACGCCAATATGTGGAGAAGATAACAGTTTGAATAGAGATAAAGAGTTCTTATAAAGCTCTCAGATGATATTCATTCTGCTACAAGTGGTATTATTCTTTCTACGTGTTTAAAGGCAGATGGTGGATCCTGCGACAAAATGCAATGAAGAGTCAGGCAATTATTCATTTCCTTCAGGCTTCAGGAATGTGCTGTGGAGGGAAAAAGTTGCTTTGGGGCCCTGCATTATGCAAATGTCTTGTCTTTGTGGATTGAATTCTGAGAAAAAATTACACAGTTTCTACTTTGCCTGTACTTTAATTGTTGCTATAGTAGTAATCAGACACAAAAACACAATTTTGTGCCATTTACCTTGGGGTTATTTAGCAAAAGCTGTAATGTTTAAAATATCTCAAATGCATAAAATTTATTCAGATACTTTTCTCAATACTATAAGTCACTCCTAATTCATTAGTTGGTGGCCTAGATTCTAATGCAGAGAAAGAGCTTCATTATTGTAATCTTGTGTCTCATTTTATTAATGGCTTAGCTTTACTAGTCTAATTTTCAGTACCTGCTTCATATACTGTATTTGATCTTACCATCATCTCTCTGAAATGAATGAGGCCAGTTTAATTACAGATGTCTTTAAGATGATGAAATTAAGACGTGGCCAGATTCAGAATTTGACAAGTTCTTAGAAATTTTAATTTAATGAAAGCTTTAAAGAAGTATGATATTTGAAGTCATAGAAGTTTATCATAATCTTGACATCATTAGTTTGAAAACCTACATGCCACAAACATCAATCCTATTATTATAAAAGGGATATAATTGTTGTTAACATGCATAGGCTTAGTAAGGATGTGAAATAATGCAGACAAAACATCTTGTTGCTAGACAGTGTATTAATGGTATCTCGGTATATCTCTATCACAGATCAAAGTATGTCTAGAGTTATATACAGTATTTAGGAATGCGTCTATATAGAGCCTTCAGATGGCTTGCTTTTTTTCTCTGCTTCTGAACAATCCTACAGTAAATATCTTGAGGGTTAGTGTAACATAAATAATGTATTTATTTTAATCTCTATTCTCTTGTACTCTATAAATATGTATTATGTCAATTAATTTAAAATGAGTAAAACTTGTGACATTCTCCAAGATGATAGATAAGCAAAGTTACTAGTTATTTTTTTTTTTTACATTTTGTAATATTATTTTTTTCCTATCAGGATGAACTCATAACATAAATTTTACACTAGTTATCACTGATAATTTTATCTAAAGCATGAGCACGTCAGTGACTGAAAATGATTTTACATTTTATTTTCATTGACTTTGACTCAATATAAAACATTAAATAAATATTTAGGAACATAAATATATATAAGATCTCCAATTTCACTGGCTGGGCAAAAAAGTTTCTCCTGGAAATGTGTCATTAAAGTTTTTGTAATTTCAGATGTAATAAGTGCTGCTAATACTTGCAGTTAAGGAAAAAAATAAATAAATAAGACACTGGTATATTGGGATTGTTTTTTATGGATGGATTAACTTGGTGTGTAAGTTTAAATTCCCTGAAAAAGAGGGAAAGGTGGATATCTAACACTGATTTTTTTTTAGAATATTTCTGTTAATGAATTATTTATTTTCATTTTATCAGTTTTATTATACATGTGAATGTGAAGCATTGAATTTTTAATATTTATTGAGTATTTATAATAAACAGTAATTTTTCAACACCAACCATTTGTTTACAAAGTCTAAAAAACCAAATAAATTCCTGTATGAATTACAATGAAAATACAAATAAAACTCTACAACAAAAATATTCTTTACTCCAATTATGGCACCTGTGGCACTCTTCACATGTGAAAACAGCAAGTTTCATATTCAACTAAGTGACAGCACGTGTGTTTTGCTTTGAGGTCCTTTTTTTATTTTTATTTATTTATTTTTTAAGACGTGGTTGACTTCTTTCTGGTCTTTCTGTTTTGTTGGGAGGTTCTTAAAATGTTTCACCTGACTGTTTACTGGTCTGCTCCAGAATTCTTTCCCAAAGTTCTTGGGACAGATACATATTGTTCTTTCTATGTTGTAGTTGATGTTTATCAGTTCCAGTCCCAATCTGTAAGAAAATCTCTCCATGATGTTTTACTTATCTTCTTTGTAACCCATGATATCCTTATGTGTGACATATTTAGGATCAAGTAACACACAAGCATTGGCCCATGCCTCATGTTTGGAGAGACATTACTTGCTGCATAACTCACCAGCAACATTTATTCTACTTTTTGTTTTGTTGTAAAATGTGACCATTTCTGGCTTCATTTGTGTTGAAGATTCACTATCAATCTCATCATCATGGTGTAATGCTGACAGTAATAAAACTACTTGGTTTTACTTCACAATATACAATGTCAATATTATATATTTCTGTAATCTAAAGATTGTGCTTTACCTTTTCCTATTGTGGACTTGCAACATTTTGGGGATAATCTTCATTTTGTTCTTGCAAATCATTCTTGCACTAGTCAACTGTGTTCTTTTAGCAAATGTAACATCAATGGATAATTAATGAACTAACTTAACTGTGACATTTTGGTTACTTTTTTAAAAAAAGTCTTTTCACTCTTTCATATGGTTTATTACTGCATGAATAAAAAGCTGGTTGTTGAGTTCCAGAATAAATTTCTAAATTCAAGGTGTAAAATGTTCATTAGGATATGTATTTTGAAACCATATTTGGAAGGGTTTTTTGACATATATTTATGAAACTTATAATGACCATGAAGTGATGCACGTTTTTTGTCAATTGTCATGTATTTTATCAGTATTATAAATTGCTTGACAGTTCAAAACAAAGCTTCAAATCTCAATGAGTGTCATTGTTGTCCTAAAAATCTCAACTCCACATCCATTACTTCTCCAAAAATCCTTCAAACCCTGATAATTAGAATGGTAAAGTCCTGCTGTATATAAGAGAACTCGGGGGTTTCCATTTAATCCAGGGCAATTAAACCAGTCTGTTGAAAACCTTTCAACCTGTAAAGTTATGGTGTGTATATAGTGTTTGAGGGTATCCATCCTAAGTATTTGGTAGAGTTAAGCCAATGAGACTAGATGGATATCCCGAATGAGCCTCTGTTTTCTCATCTCTAAAATGGGAGGCCATCTTAGGACTCAAAGGTTTTTTTCAAGTCACAGGCCTGGAGATGGCTAGGGATGGCTTAGAGGTGGGTTCCCTGGTTCTGTTTCTCTGGCAGAACCGTAATAGATACAGCAAATGCAAGGTTTTTAGACAGAGAGTGAGATGTCATGATAAATATGTTTTTGAGTATTACAATAGAATGTTTCACTTGTGTTTGATTATTAAAGTATTTCACGACATCTTGTAGCATCATGTGTTACAATTTCCAACACTGAATTCCGGGGTTGGCGTTCCATCCAAAAGGTTTCACCCCCAGCAAGATTTACCTCATAACATTTTCCAACCTAGTTCTAACATTGAATCATTTAGCTATGCATTACCATTTTGTAGCATTTTGATTAGTCAAATATTCATTTATATCCCTGTTTTCTCCCTCATCTGAATCCAAGTCTTTGTTTTCTACTTCTTTATCTGTCATTTCTTGTTCTGTCTCATTGTCACAACTTTTTTGGGTTATGTGATCATTGACAGCCAAATCACCTGATGACTGACTTACAACCCCTTCCAAAATTGTAAACGTGAATTTTCATATATCATTTTACTGAATTGGACTAATGCTACAAGAAAAATAAAGAAACCATTGTGCACCTGTTGCTACTTTGACACATGTACATTCACCTTGTTATTGTTCTGTTAAGGGAGAAAACACAAATATTGTTTTCTGTATTTTTCCAGTGCAGCTACTGAGATGCACAGTCAGCTACCTTAATGTTAAGAAAAATATTTTTGTTAATATCTATGGTACGAGTGTATGCTGCACAACATTACTTAAATTATTGATTAAGAAATGTCTTATAAATTTTTTGTAGAAGTACATTGAGTATTCATCAAAGATAGTGAATATTAATACTGAGGAGAAGGCAGCAATGATGGCAACGATGACAATGACATAAGCAATACTTCTCAAGCAAGAAGTTTTAAATTCTCATTTTATAGAGAAAGAAAAATGTGGCTTACAGTGATAAGGTAATTTGGCTAAGAGCATGCCAACTATTATATAATATAGCTTGCATTTAAACATTAGTCCTTGCTTTTATTACAAAATTACAATTTTATGTTTACAGTTTTTAGTCGATATTTTTAACCAATGTAGAGTAATAGAAAAGCAATTTCATTATCAATTTAAATATTTTATGTTTTTGATATTATCTTCTTGATCACACAGTGTCTATTATATCTTTGTATTTATTAATTTCATTGCCTATCCAAAGACCAGGTACTTTATTTCTTTATCAGTTGTTCTAATGGATTACTTTTTTAAGTGTTTTCTTTCTCCTTATTTGTAGTTTGTTTGATTTTTGTAGCATCTTGATAGAAGGCTTCATTTTTTTATTCTTTTTTGAGATACTGGGAATTGAATATAGAGTCTCATACAAGTGAGGCAAACACTCTACCACTGAGTTATGTCCTTGGTTTGTTTGTTTATATATTTTTGTTGTACCGAGAATCAAATTAGGACCTCATATTTGCCAGGCAGGCGCTGCTCCACCAAGCAAAACCCCCAGCCTCTATCCACAGTTTATTTTATTTTGAGACAAATTCTCCCTAAGTTACAGAGTCTGCATTTGATTTTGTGATCTTTTGGTCTAAGCCTCAATGTAGCTGGGCTTACAGAAATACATCACCACACCTGGCCTCATTCTTTTAAAACATAATCATAATTAAGTGTATTAAATTTCGCTGTGAATCTTTGAAGACCCTCATAATGTCATTTAGAATTCCTATTTTATGATTTTCTAAATGGTTTTTATTTTCTTTTTAATGCAATTTTTCAAAATACCTGTAAAAAAAAAAAGAGCCAGGTGTGGCACATGCCTATAATCCCAGCACTCAGGAGGTTGAGAGGGAAAGATTGCCTTCATGGACTACACGATGATACATTGTCTCAAACAAAACAAACTAAAACAACCATTAAAAACATTTTAAAAGGATAGCATATATTTATTTTGTTAAATGGTCCTGAATATTAGTTTTAAGGTACTTTGGTGAGGGAAATTTTTAGGCATTTTACATTTTAAAATATACTTATTATTTTTTAGAGTAATAAAGTTTGGTATGAACCTATAAAAGAAGGAATCATTCCTATAAAAAACTTCAATTTTCAGTTTTTAAATCTACTCTATTAACTGTATCATTACAATCATTACATCTTAGTTTTACTTACTTGAAATATCAGAACATGAATATATATGTTAAAGTGTCCCAATAATATTGTGATGTTGTCGGGCAAGGAACGGTGAAATTAGAGGTATGAGAAAAGTGTAACTTGTCTTATTTGAACTAATTTCCCCACACAACATTCTTAGCTGTTTGCACTGTTTTTTTGCAGAAATGCAGACCTCATCTGTCTTCGATAGGCATGCAGAGCAGAATCTGGTGTATGAATCTCCAGCAGCTTTCTAGCTGCTTTGGTACTGTTTTAAAATTAAAACATACATTAGTTAGAGACAGTTAATCTACCTTCACCATAATAAAATTGGAAAATTTCCCCTCCAACTAGATATAAATTATTGATTGGTATCATCGTGATTTTGTGTGTTTCTCTTCCTGTGACTCTTCATAATTGTTTTAATCATTGAGTGAAGAAAAATCCTACCAACCAGCCACTTTTGTACCCCAAAAGAACAGATCATGTTTCGCATTATTGTACTATGCTTTATTTCTTTAGTGTGTTATCTTTCAACTTCAAGAAAATGGAAACCCCTGATTACATAAACAAGCACGCGTATTAGTTTAGAGTTTAAATTTCTATTTGCCTATCTATGCCATTCATGATTATAAGAATTTAACCTTTTGATTAGTCATCTGGCTTTTAGAGTATATTTCATATCTCTTTTAGATTCAGTTATAGTATCAATCCCTAGAAATATTAGTTATTGTGAGAAATAAAATCTCTTTTTTCTTCATACAACTATTATTCTTCATTCCAACAGATAATTAAGAAAGCCTTATATTTTAACATGTACTGGGCATGTTGTGGCCAGACTTTTACTGATGAACTGATGATGGAAACTCTAAAGAGAAGAAAAGAGGGAACGTTAGAGTGCATATATATGTAGGATATATGTATTCTATAAGGGCAAGTGTTTGTTTACAGTTTAAATCATGGACATAGGGTTTTATCTTAGTAGATATCCCTAGGCATTCTCTTATTACCACAATATAGTGATGACTTGATTATTTTATCTCAGACTGACATAGTGCTATTAATCTTTCATCTTAGAGACAACAATATGTGTAATTCTGTTTTATAACCATTTAGGAAGTGGAAATCTCTAGAAACTAGTTTCTTCTCTACTCTTTTATAAAGATATACTACTGTCTTACAGAAAGGATGTGTAAAGATGAGACATGTGGTTAAAGATTAGAAATTTCCAAGTCTGAGAACAGGTCATCATTAATTTTTATTGGAACAATTTTCACAAGTAATAGAGGTAAAACTCAGATTACAGAATATGAGGAATAAATTAAAAACCAAATGGACAGAATGTGCTCCCTGGACAAATTGTAAGAAGACAGTAAGAAATTGAACTCTTTCTATTTCCCTTTAAAAGGAAACGCTTTTCAGTGTCTCTTGGTCTTATCCAAGTTGTCAGTATCACCACATGTGTGCTTTGTTGCCTTTGTTAAATGAAATTAGGACACACACACACACACACACACACACACACACACACACACACACACAGAGGGGAGGGGACAGACAGAGAGACAGACAAAATCACAAACACATACTGACAGAGAGGTAGTAAATAGAAAAGAAGAGATAATATAACTTAGGAGAATTTGTTCACAAAAATCTCAAGAAATATTTTTTAGACTAGAAAAAAAGATGACCATAAATTTAATCTGAAAAATTCTGGAACAGATGTTGACGTAAAATTTTTCTGTAAAATGCTACATACTAAATATTTTTTAGGGCGTAAGAGCAACGCGTTTTCTGTATCAGCTGTTTAATACTGCTTTCACAGTATGGAAGCAGTTGTAGACACAAACTATATAAATGGGCATGGCTGGTCTCAGCCAGAAGATTCCTAGGTCTGAGTGTCCTAGGTGTGTGCATATGCGGAAGACTATATATTAACAATGTCAAAATGAGGAGTTGCGGATACTTAGAGAAATTTGGTTTAAATTAGAAAAGTCTTTTAAGGGAAATGAGAAGAAAGTTAATAAAAGGCAATATCCAACTGAATGTGAAGACTTCCTGTGTAGAAGCTACTCTTAGTGTGAGTGTGATTTTATTTCCAACAGAGCATCAGAGAGACCTGTTACAATCCTCCCTCATTCTCAGAGGAAAGTTTCAGTCCCAGTTCCAGGTTCCCCTAGAGATATTATGTCTCCTCCTATGCTAACACATCTTTGATAAAGTTTACAAATTAGGCACAGCAGAAGAGTATCAACAGTTAGTACTAAACTAGAACAATTACTATACAGCAATATGCTGTCATAAAACTTAGCTGAATATGGTCATGCTTGCTGCCAAAAGACCTCACTGTGATTTATTCACACTTCTTTTGATAATGTGAGAAGATATAGTGATGTGAATGGTGTAGGCATTTTAATGTCAACATGTGAGTTTTTTTCTTTTGATATTTATTCATTATTAATATTTCCTTATTTCATTTAAAGAAAGTACTTTTGGGCTGCTCTTTGGGATACCCAAATTGTCTGCATCTCTACTGTTGAATTATTAAATAAACTAATTAATTGCAATTATTAAATAGACTAATGCTTACTTGAACACAAATACACAACATGACATTGACCTGATAATTGAAATGGTTACTAAGTGATTAATGTATGGACAGCACATACAGCGTGAATATACTGGACAGTTGTTGATTTGTTTGCTGAGATGTTGTATGATTTCATCATTTTACCCAGAACAATGCGTAATTTAAAATTTCTGAAGTATTTCATATTGAAAATTTTCATTTACTCTTTTCAGACTATAGTTGACTATGAGTAATTGGAACTATAGAAAGGAAAACTGTAGGCGAAGTGACTGCATTGTATTGTATTGATCTGAGGTTTGGACTTTGCTGACTTAGCATGTATGAAGGACTCCAGGGGAGATATTTGTGAGATGACAGTTCCAGTGAGCAGCCACTAGTTTCAAGCTGGTTAAAGGAGTAAAATATCAAAAGGGGCCAGAAAACGGAAAATAGAGTAAAATGCTGGATACCTCTGAGATTTAGGAATAGGAGTTTGTAAATGGGAAAATTACTTAGCCAGGAGAATGAGTTTAAAACATATAACATTATTAAATCTTCACTATATATTTTTTGATATGTTGGTATTTTCAGTAAAGTTTATTCCTGAATTTATAATGAAATTGAGAGCTGTCAATGGAATTTTTAGATACAATCCTTTTAAACAGTTTTTTAACCTTTAAAAAAAAATTTTTAAAACTTTGTCATAAAACTAGTTTTTAAAGTATTGAAGTTTAATGTGTTTGAAATGAGTACTGATATTGCTACCAGTTCATAATACTGTCCTAGATTTCATAGAATCAAAGTAAATAACATTGATATACCACATTATTTTAAGAAGGAAGTTTCAAGAATATATTGAAAAGGTTAGTAATGTAAGATTTAACTATAAGATTTTAATAATGGCATACAATTTCATATAATATTTAATCAGAATTGTGGAAAAAATTCTTGACATAGAAGAAATATAGTTATAATTTATTTAATACTTTCTATATTCTAGGCTGTGTTTTATGCATGTCATATACTTATCAGAAAGTTTATTGAAGCAGAATCATAGTGCTTTTTCCAATATTTTTCCATAGTGTTCTTTACAATATTTCCAATCAGAAATCCAGTTTTTTCCAACATCCACATGAAATTCCACTGTCCTGTGAATTTAAAGCATCATCTTATGTATATTTTGAAGTGAAGTAGTTATTGTATTTAACTATGAAAGACTTGTAGTTTATTTAAGATTCATTATTTGAAAATAACTTGTTACCTCAAGGAGAAATAGTTGGGTCTTATTTTGTTTTAAATAAAACAGACTAATCTCCCATGGAAAGAGGTATGATTTCTTTAGGTGGCCACCTTAAATTATAAGTAAAATGTTGAAGTAAAGCATAAATTAATATATTAGATTTTTGTAATAAAATATGGTATTTATTGTTGTGAAAGATCTCACAGTGCAAGTATAGGTTGGGCCCTTTACAAACAGATTTAGTAAGTGAACTTATCATAAAGCATAGCTAATATATTAGATTTTATGGCTAAGAGAATAATGTGATCAGAAGTATACACTTAACATATTAGTAAATGAATATGTGTGCCACAGACAATTGAGAATTTTTTAAAGACAAAATGGACTACATTGTAAAGGAAGAAATTTTTTAAACATACCAGTTTGAAAATAAATTCCAATTACACACATTTTTGGCTTCTACAGCTTCTGATAACAACATACACTCATTTGATTACCCTGAGTTGTTGTCTGGCTGTCTTTTAGAAGGAAGACACCATTTTTCTGAATCAAAAGAGAAGAGTTTAAGTTTAGGCTGAGATGTGAGTCACTGTGGACATTACAGGGTAGAAGTTTCTTGATAGCTGATAATTGTCAAATTACCAAATGTAGTTTATCTTTTTGTCATATCCTTTGACTTAGAACATTGGTAACAATGAGAATGCCTAAGAATTTGAATGTACTTTTTAGGGGCTGGGGATTTAGCTCAGCAGCATAAGTGCTTGCCTTGCAAATGTGTGGTCATGAGTTTGATCCCTGGTACCGATAAGAAAGAAAAAGACAAAAAAAAAAAAAAAAAAAAAAAAAAAAAAAAAGAATTTGAATGTACTTTTTAATCGAACAATCAAAAATAGTGATTAAATTTACATTTCTAGCTGGGGCTCTGTATCAGTTACTTTTCTCTCATTGTTGAGACAAAATACTGATAGCCCAAATTAGGGAAGAAAAGGTTTATTTATCTTACAATTTTTGGAGATTTTAGGCCATACTCAGCTGGCTCCAAGGCAGGGTGGCATGGCTGAGGGGCAGCTGTTCATGGTGACTACAAGCAACAAAAGGGAAAAGGGCAAAAGTGAGAGAAAACATGCCTCTTCCCTCCCTTCTATTGTATGCCGGCTCCATCCCCTGGGCAGGTGCAACACTCACACCACCAATCCCAGCACTAGACGATGAACCAGTAAAGAACACTAGATTCAGCCATGTGGGGGGCCACCTAGACACATATCATAACAAGCTCCTTTGCTCTTTATATCTGTATGTAGTTTCTTCATATTATCTGTTCACCATAGATACTTCAGGGTGGCCAAATCTTTAATGTTGTCTCAAGGACCAGAGATTATTATTCTAAGAAACAACAAGCCAGGTAGAAGTTGTCTACCTCAAGATTAAATTTTGGAAAAGATATAACATTACTTTTGCCACATGGTTTTAGAGGAAAATCACCAAAGTGTTGCCCATATTCAAAGGTAGGATTTGTAGTCTCTACTTCTTAATAGCATGGAAAATTTTGAAAAGAGTATATAGTACAAGAAATGTTGCAAATACAGTGTGTCAAAAATGCTGGTGAAAATGCTAAAGTTTTACATACTGAACAAGGAAAGATAGTTAATATTTATTAAAGACTTATAAACTTGTTATTTCAAATATATGATCTTATTTACTGTTTGAAACAATTTTTCCTCACTTTACATATGATGAAATAGACTCTATGAGAAGACAAAACATTTTTTAAGATTATGTAACATCTAAGTAATTGTGTCAGAACTGAAGTCCAAAGTTTTTCTTACTGCATAATCCGTTTTTTCCTTTTTCTTACTTCATCAAGTGAGTGTTGTAGGTGAAAAGTTAATGTATATGTGATATTGTGTAGAGTTGAATTCTCCATGAATTGGAATATTCTACTATCTATATTTCAATATTTCATATCCATAATGATAACCAATAACAGTAATGTTATATCTGATATCTGGTCTGTGTTTAGTCAGTAAAGAATTTTTTCATTATTTTTCCATTAAGTTTGCTTTGATGGTAGGTGTGATTTCATCAGTTAATAATTACAATATCTCTTATGTTATAATAGTATCTATCTATTCTTGACGAGGGTGTGATTTCTTTGAATTTGGAGAAAGTGTATAATTCATATATGTTCCCAGAACATTGAATGGGAAAAAGAATATTCAATAGTAAATGTTCATTGAAGAAATAACTTGCACTGTTTGTAATACATGACATCTTCTTATATTTGCCAGATGATTTAACAACAAAATTTTCTCCACAAATATAAAAATTTGAGTAAGTAGAGTCTTTTGAGGGATTGAAATTCTCTTGTCTGTTTTAATGATATAAAAATACTTACTTTTCTAGTAAATATGATCTGCAAAATAATAAAGTAAAAATATTCACATAAATTAATGGTCTTTAAGAATAATTAAAATAAAAAGATGAAAAATTAAATCAAATAAG
The DNA here is from genome assembly GCF_034190915.1 of Cavia porcellus. NCBI lineage: Eukaryota > Metazoa > Chordata > Mammalia > Rodentia > Caviidae > Cavia > Cavia porcellus. Next base: position 49,107,287 of record NW_026947492.1, read on the forward strand.
CATTTTATATATGTAGAATCTGAGGCATAAAATATATAAATAATATAATTTGTCACATAGCTGAGTTCCAAGAAAGTATTTTTTTCCTATATTTACTTGCTCTTTATCTTTTTCAATTCAACTTTAACTGACTATTCAATAGGTTGCTGAGTGGAGACGCAGGTTTTTATCAGTTTTAGATTATGTTTCTCATTTGAGTTATATGTGTATGCAATGCCAGTGACTTACATAGATTGCATCTTGAGATATGTAATTCTCTACCATAGGATTTTATGAAATAGCTTTCTAAGGTTAAAAAAGAAAATGGTGGGTCCCACTTTAATTATGTTTAATAATTCAACATAGATGTATGGGATATATGTTTTATGAAAAGAACACTAAACAGTCACAAGTCTGGCATTTACTGCATGTCAGGTAAGCATTTTGTTTTTATGTGTCTATTTCTTTTTCTTCAGAATGAGGTAGTTTTAGTGATTCTTAACCTGGGATATTACAGCTTTCAGGGGATATTTGGAAATATGGGTGGAAATTTTTTTGTTTGTCACCATGACTCGGGGAATTATTCACAATTAATGGAAAAATCCCAGGAAAAACAAATATTTTTCAAATGTGTGGGAAAGACTTATAAAATGAAAATTTTTCTTTACTTAAATTGCCTCTGCTGAGAACCAGTGAAATCGTTTTTTTGTAATTATAAAGCTAAACTTTAAAACAAAGTTCTAAAATGTCCTCACAAGGCAAACTGCCTGAGAAAACATGTCTTATTTTCAGTATGTGACAGAAAGGTGAATGAAAGGTTATTTCTTTGCCTTAGGAAATAAAAAGCAATTAGCATCTTTTGGTTTTCTTTCAATGTGATTTAAATTATCCTGAAAGAGTTCATAATTTAAGGACGTTATAAATGCATTGCCAACAAAAACTCTGAGTCAGAATCTAGGATGAGTCTGGAGGATCCACTTGAGTCCTTAGTGAAAGTTCTGAAATCCTATTATCCACTCAGTTGCAATTATTATCACTCTAGATATACATATGTGAGAGAATAACAGTAGAAGAAAAAGTTTAAAAGATATATTGTAGAGCTGTCTTTACCGGCGGACTAAGATGTTTTACAAAGAGGACAATCCAAGGACATGTGTATCTCCTAATGATATATAAATCAGTCTGGGGCTTGTGCTTAATGGAATTGTGTTTGAGCTCTGAAAAAATCTTTCATCTGACTGAGCAAGCTGTGCTATTTATGGTTTTTAGGTGGTAAGGATGCTGACATCCTTTATTACTAGGACTGAAAATATATCATCAGGGTGTCTTTATCCTATTGGATACATATTGGAAAGAGTGTTTCTACTGTCGTGTTAGAAGAGAGAAAGATATTATTATGGTTTGTTAAATACAGGCATATAGTAATCTTACCAGCTGCTGATACAGTATAGAAATTGGAGAATAAATCTTCATTTTTCTTATAGCCACATTTCTAAGCATCCAGATACATTTTACATTGTATTGATCTTTGTTTTACGTTTTAGTCCTGATGCCTTAAAAGTTAAATATTTTAACATAACATAACATTTTTAAAATAAGTACAAGCTACTTTAAAATAAGTACAAGCTATTTTCTTATACAGATGAAAACAATTTTTCCGTTCTTAGAATTCTTTGAGTTGATTTCATTCAAAAATTTACAGGAATTCTTGGGAAACCTATCTTTGTCCAGGGGCTCTATTCAGAGCAGAGATAGACTTGAGTTTGCTAGGTTAAGCATTTATTGACTGTGTTACCCTAAGGAATCTGGGAAGTAGTAGGTACTGATGTGTCAGTTTCTTTACTAAGCTGTGTAAAATCTAATTACTACATTTATAGAAATTGATAATAATAAATGGTGTATTGTGACTTCTGACTTTTTATAAAGAAGCTTGCTAGTATTTGTATGAGTGGAATTGGTATTCATCGAGTGGATATAAGAACTAGACAATAACATGTTTAAAATAATTAATAGTTCTCTGTTAAGAACAGGAAATAGGAGAAGGGAGAACATAATAGTTTTCTACATTAAGTATAGTTGGATATTATCTTTTGTTGTTTAAAATGTACTTTTTTCTTTATAGCATCTGACTTTTTCTCTTATTTGTTTAAATCCTATACTTGGCCTCTTATACATGATGTACTGCCAGAGAGATATTCTAATACTGTTGCTGATAAAAAGATTTATGGCTTGTTTCTGCATAAAGGTCTAGAAACCACTGGAAGCAATTTTGCTTAGCACCCCATCAATAAATAATTGATGGCATATATCTCATTTCTTATGGCTCTTGAATTTTCACTTGAACTTTTATTTAGTATCACTGCATTTAATTTTCATTTGAACATTTTTTGAAACAAAATAGAGGTTTCTTTCCTTTGGGCTAGTTATAATAGGTCTCTGGAGATTAATACTTCTTATATAAACATTTTAAAGCACAAGTTTTATATTATCCGTTTCTTCATTATCATGGCATATAAACCTCACATAAGCTTGACCCTACCTTTCCCTGTAATTTCATGTCGCACAACTCTCTTTTTCATTTTAAACTTTATTTCATCAGGCCTGTTTCTTGCCTTAAGGGTTTTGTATTTGTCAACCTTTATTTCTAGAATATTTTGTCCTTATATTTTTGTATGACTTAATCCATTTGATCATTCAAATTCAAACTTAAATCCCACCTTTACATAAGTCTTTCCTAGTCACCTAAATAGTGTCCTATGAGTCCCTGTTTCTTATGCTGTCTTTTAAATTTTTTTTATTATATTATTCATCAGAATTCAAAATGTTCATGTTTATTTTTTACCTGTTTCTGTTCATTTTGATTTCACCAGAAATCATTAAGTGAGAGTATTATTCACTATGATATCTGTAAGGTATAGAAAATTATTGACATATATAGTAACACTATACATTTAATGGAGATAAACTTTATAAAGCAAAAGCTAACAGTGTCAGTAGTTCCTTTTATTTAGTTTTAAAAGGAACTAAGTTAAACTATGCTATTATAGATATAGAAACTGATTTTCAAAGAGGTGAAATTAACTGATATCATAAAGCTAAACGATAAGAGTTAAGGTTATATCAAAAGATCCTGAATCCAGATTCTTGAGTCCTATTATAGTTTTTATTATGGTGTGTTTTTAGTGGTGGAAGAAATACACAGCTTATCTATAACTCTAAAATTCAAAACTTTGCAAAAGCCAAAAGTTTTGTGTCGCTTTGGCATCAAAATTTATTTAGAGACAGAAATCTAAAATAAGCTAATGTAAGGGTTTTAGAGTTTTCATATATTGTACTCAGTATGACTATTCAGATATTTCATTGAAGAAGTACTAATACATTTGATTATAGGCTTCTGTCCCAGATCCTCTTGGAAACTATTATGTAGTTCCTGGTGCATATACTGTATAAACTTTCTAAAATTAAAATATTTCTGAATTTCAAATACAGTTGACTCTAAGGATTCAAGTGAGGCAGAAGAGATATGCAATCATGTTCTTTCTCATTGACTAATCAGGGGACAAAGAGCAATGTAGACACAAAGGAGAATAAAGAAATTATTTGCTCTGGCAATCTCATATTGCACATGAAAGAACCAGGAGATTAAGGTAGTTATACAAAATCTCACAGAAAACTACTGTGCTAAATCTCTTCCCTCTACCCAAAACACTTTGAGTCATATCACAAACAGAAAGGATTTTAATGATGCCATAGTTTATTCTTTTTTCTGGACCATATCATATAGATCTTTTCATTAATCTTAACAACTTCCTGAAGTATGATATTATTTTCACATAGGTAAGGAAAGGTTTTTGAGAAGTTACATAATTTGTCCAAGGTCACACAAATATAAATAGCACATTAGAAACCTATGCTCAGGAGAATGTAACTCCAGAAACTATATTTGCAACCATGAAACTTTCACAAGAATAAAGCCATCATATGATTTCTTAAAATTATCTATGAGCTCTAAATTATCTAATTATTGAAAATAAGTCAGGTTATACATTTTGAAAAATGTAGAAAAGTTTAAAATTTTATAGAAGGGGACCATTTTTTCTATTAAAACTCTAGAGTTTCTAAACTCTTTGTACAGATCATATTAAACATTATTAACATCTATATTAGATATTACTAATATCTATATTAGACATTCCAAATAAACTATTCATCTGTACGATTAAAAGTTATCAATGGCAAAAATCAACTGCTGAGTCACACACAAAAACTAACAGTTTCTCAATCTGGTATAATGTATCGTTTGCAAAGTAAGAATAATTATTCTAGAATTTCTAAACTTGATCGAATTATTTTACATTATTTAAATACACATAAAATATGTTATATAATTTTCATGGACTAAGAGCACCTATACGACTATTAAACAGATTTACAACTGAAATTTAGTCAAAACTACAAGTGCAATCCAAATGAAAAGCTTCACTTTAGTATGACAAATAATATTTATTCAAATTTATTCACCTTATTGCAACATCCATATGGTATGAACTGCTTCCACAAAAGATACTAGTTTTTTTTTATCTGTGACATATCATGATTGTGTACTATGGAATGATGTAATTCTGTAAGTATTCTGCATTGTGTGTGTTATATTCAACAACTATGAAATGTTATCTGTGTAGTCAGCCTTGAGGCCATTCTGCCTTCAACTGACCTGTATGCATCATTTCATATTAAGTACTCTTTTATTCTTTTCTTATTAGCTCAGGGAAATCAAAATAGTATGACTTGGCATCCATCTGATTGAAACAGAAGAACAAAAATGTGAACATTAAATTTTCAAAGCTACTGAAGTAGTACATATTCTTACCAGAACTTTTAGAATATCACCAAAAAGAAAAGATCAAATTAAAAATCAGTTATCGTTGACCTCCACAGACCTCCAAAAGTTGAGAGGTCTTTGTAGTTGAAGAACTTTGGTTCTTTAGGTCTTTATAGTTGAAGAACTTTGTCCTGGGCTAGCATATAATCTTATCTTTAAAATATAGCCATTATTTGTACTTTCCTATTCAACTATCAAAATTTGGTTCCTTATTTTTTCTGACTAAGAGTCTTTGTTGTGGGCGTCAACATTTTACAATATCTTTCTTTAAATCAGTCTCAAGTTTTGTCTGCAAAGAATAGCAAAAAATTTTTAAATTGGTTAGCCAAAGAAGAACATTATGTCTTTGATCCCTGATTATTTGGGGTAGAAAATGACAAAGTATGACAAACATCTTGCTTTTATTTGGGAATTTCAGTAAAAAATTAGACATATTTATCTCAGGATGAAACAGGGAGAAATATCAAAACAAAAATTGGTCAATTTCAATAGTCTTCAACTTTTCTTTAGAATCAACCAGAATTTATGATTTAATACATCTCAGGTAAGGTAAATAATGTCAATGTTCTCAAATTATGATTTAATTTTTAGATGTTTTAATTTCACAACAAAATTGAGTGCTAGATGCAGAGACTTAGATTATACCCCTTTGTAATACATTCATAGCCCCTTATCCTATTACTAACATAAAATGGTATATTTATTACATTTGATTAACCTACATTGATACTATTGATGCATCATTATTGCAGTCTATAGTTTATATTAAGCTTGCTCTTACACATAGTATGTATTTAGACAAATTATTGTAATATCTATCCACCAGTATAGTATCATACAGAGTAGTACCTCTGCCCTAAAATTCATTCATGCTCTCCTGAAAAATTTAAGATACTCTTCAAATAATACTAATATGTCAGCTGAGGTAGAGAAACAATGATAGCTGAAAGAAAACTGACCATGTAACTCCTGTTTTACAAACTGTCATATGGCATTCAACATCTGGGTTATAGCTAAACTCCATAGCCTAACCAAGGCCTATGTCATTATCATCATGTTTTCATATTTCTTTGATAGATTGCTTCTCTAAGATTTGAATGTATCTGTTAATGCAATTTACTCAAGCTCTGAAAAGTTTTCTTTGTATAACTGTGTGTTTGATATGGTTGCAGTAAAGATGAGTTGCTCTTCACCTATCTGTACCCATGGCAAATATTATTAAAGCTATAATATTTCCTGTTTGTTATGGTCTAGATCTAAGATGTCCGTTGACAGACTTATGTTCTAAAGTGATACCTGGTCAGAAAGGATGCATCCCTGGAGTGTGGTGACTTGGAAAGATGTATTTTTGTGCCTGACTCCTTCTCTCTCTCTCTCTGCTTCCTGGCTGAAATGTTGTGAACAGATTTTCTCCACCATCCCATGGGGCCACATTCTTTCTGCTTAGAAGCCAGCTGACCATGGACTGAATACACTGAAACTGGGGACCAAAATAAATTTCTCCTTCTTTACATGAAAGCAATATGTACTTTGTCCCAGTGGAAGGACAAATATACTATTAAACTGGATTGGCCTTGTAATTATTCTGAAAGCAGTGCTCCAGATAATCAGCAGTAGCTAAGAGAAGTTATTTCAGGAAATGCATCTACTTCATTCTATGACTTAAATATTCTTTGTAATGGTGATCCTGGGTACTCAGATGAGACTGGAATCAACATGTTTAATACATTCTTCCAAATATTTAGCTTATCTCGGAACCGTGTATGTGAAGCAATGCCTTTTAATTATTCTTAGAAACAATGACGGGGCTAAGATAGTCCTATTACTATTATCAAATTCTTAGACGAAGGTTGAAAACCTAACCAAGCTAAACCTAAATATGAAATACACAACTCTCAGCTAACTCTTGGATATAAATTCATTATTCCACAAATATTTATTTGTTAATTCACATGGCATATGTGATTTCATATGCCATATGTCAAATCTTATAGAAGATGCATTTACATCTCCTAGTTTTCTGAAGCTATATAAGAAAAATGTAAATTAAATATCTTTTTAATATTTATGGGCGAGGAAATTAAGATTCAGAAGTGTTAACTGACTTTTCCAATATTGTTCAAACTTTTAAATTGGAGAGCCAGAATTTAAATCTCTGGCTTTAAATCTCTAAGTCAGTATTTCACCACTTTATTTATTCAAAATATTTATTGGCAGATTGAGTTGGTGGATTAAATGCCAGAAAGACTTCTAAGCTTTTGTTACTGTGATAAAATTTAAGCCTTATATTAACTCAAGAGCAAAAGAACAAAGGAACAAATATGTTTTGAAAAATAATTACAAATATGAGTTACTGGAGAGATTACAGTGAGCATATACTCTTTGCCTGATATATATTGCTAGAAAGAAAAATGAGCAGACAGAGTCCACTGGGTATTGTTAAAGGAATTCACAAGCTGTATTAGAAATAAGTGATGTAATATCAGTTCCCAGAATAAGATCTCAAGAAGACTTGAAATGTGGTTAAATGATAGGTTCTTTACAAAAACACTGCTCTTATGCACTGATTCTTGCTTTTTCTTAGGAATAGGATGCAAAACTGCCATGTATCCCAAGGCATCTTGTTATCTCTTTATATGTATGTGTGCAAGACTTACTGCTCCATTACCCTGTGCTTAGGCAAGCACTCATTTTCAGCTGAAGGGAGTTTCCTATTTATGTGCTTGGGAACATCAAATTGTGTGAAGCGTGGAATGTTAAACTGATACCTTTGAAGTGTTCACTTTGAACACTGAAAAACAAAAACAAAAACACAGAATGTACAATAAACTTTATTATATAAAATATTTTCTGTATTGTTATTTTCATTTTTTTGTCTGTATTTGGTAAGAATAAGAGCCTGCCTTTTTTATTATATGAATGTTCAAACCATCATAAGACTTATATATTATGTATAGATAGTTGTTTACTTGTTTTATAAAGTATATTTAAAATGCACATAAGGCTAGACAATATATCTTTTTCAGTATGATATGTCATATTTAGAACTTGTAATAAGTAGATTTTCAACTTTGATTGTTTATTATTACAAGTTGTAGCATATAATAAAAAATTAATTGTGACTATTTGGTACATGTATATAACACAAACTTATTCATTTATTCTCTGTGACTCCAGCATCTTTTGGTCCCTTCTTATTTGTAAAAGATCCATCTTCCTGTTTTCTATTGTCTATCTTTTATTTCACTATTTAATTTACTTATACATTAGGTTTCTTATATAAGCAGAGCCACACAATACTTAAGTTTATGTGTCTAATTTATTTTACTTAACATGATAGTCTCAAGATACATCCATTTCCCTACAGATAATTCAAATTTATCTTTATTTATAGCAGAGTAGTACTCCATTATATATCAACATCATTTTTTGTACATTTATGAACACAGAAGCCACTTCTCTATGATTTAGCTGTTATGAACTGTGATGCTATAGATGTCTTAGTTATTTGTCTTAGTTATTGGATGTCTTAGTTATTTTTCTCATTGCTGAAACAAAATACTTGACACCCAAATTTAGAGGGGAAAAGTGTATTTGTCTCATAGTTTGTAGAGATTTCAGTCCATAGTGAGCTGGTCCCAAGACAGGAGGAATGTTAAAGGAATTCACACGCTGTCTTAGAAATAGGGGACATAATATCAGAGGAGAAACATTCCTTAGTAAAGCAGGGGAGGTAGAAGGCAAGAAAGTGAGTGACCAGTGAAGGAAACAACTGTCTTTCTGTCCCTTATTCTACAACCAGGCTACCTACTCTTAGAGCAGATAGAACTCACACCCACGGTAGGGCATCCTGAATCTTATCCAGAACTATGTCAAAATAACCAGTGAACTAATTAATCACACACCCTTGACCCCAGCATCACACACTTAAGATCCAGCCACCTCTAAAAAGCCTCACTAATGACCACTTGAGATTTGGGGGGGGGGGTACATCTAGACATAAACCATAATACTGAATATGCATGTATAGTGTAATGTGAAGTCTACTTGTTTTGGGAAGATACCTAAATGCCAGATACCTGGATTGAAGTATAAGTAGTCAATGAAATAGAAATCTTTCTTGAAGTCTCAGTAACAAGTATTTATAGGGTCATCTGCTCAGTAACTTTATTGTAATGTAGGCTTTTACTTTACAGAGAGAGATCCTCCTGGTAGACATGTTTTTACTGCATGATATGGTACCATTGTAAGAGATTCAGCCAAGGGTCACCAGGTGTTATATAAGCCAATCCTCTCTCTCTCTCTCTCTCTCTCTCTCTCTCTCTCTCTCTCTCTCTCTCTGTGTCTTTCGTATTTGGAATTGGGATTAATTTTTAGATTCAGGTCCGAAGGGAAAATTGAACTGATACAAGAATACTCTCACTGTAAACACAGAAATTCTAGGAAAAAAAAATACACAAATTATATAATATTAATAAGAAATTTTAAAGATAGATATGATCTTCAAATGCTTACACATAGAACCTGAACAGTCAGTAAATGTGAACCTGGGTCACCTTTAGGGATAAGTATCAGATGGGTAGCTCAAAATTTTTCCTACAGTTTCATATAAAGCCAAAAACCTCATATATCATGAGCAGCCAGAATTTGACTTTGACTTTGTGCATAAAGTATAGAAAATTCCACTTAGGATATGGGAAGGCAAAAAAAAAAAAAGTATAGACTGAATTTAGAGGTCTATGACAGTGTACAAGGACATGTGTTTTGTGCCTTCCTAGATTCTCATCACTTTGAATCCTTAAGAACAATGATACCACCATTTAGGAATACAGAACTCTAGAATCTATTTCTTTTTCAAAACTTCAGAAACAGTATAATCTTATATAACAGAAAGTAATCAGAATAAGCAGTGAATAGTAGAAATCATAAGAAAGAAAATAGAAATAGTAAATGATTAGAACCTCTTGGTCACACTAGCCATATCACACAGCTCTCCGTGAGTGGTGATTAACATCTGAAAGAAGTTGGTGATCATGAAGATGTAGCCTATGGAAGACTTACTTCCTTATTATTTTCTCAGGGACAGCACCAGAGAACCATGTGGTTGGTGGTGAAAATGAATGGGAGACAGATTGGTTTAACTTTATGCCATGATTGAGTAGGAAGGTCAAGACCACCCGATTCTCCATTCTTATCCAGACACTAATGTTATAATAATGTGTTTCTTCCCTTGTTGTGTCAGTAGTCTAGAAATCCTTTCAAAAGAAATGATGCTTGTGATCAAACATTTCTGTCCCAATTTGTGTGCCACTTGGAAAATAAGCATTTTCTGAAGTTTGAGTTCATATTGCAGGGGCTAGAAAAGATAAAGTAACAATTAATACAATCTCAGCATTGTCCTAGAGATGTAGCAAACTGGATTGGTACTTAGAAGTGCATGGAGGGTTCAGCAAAACAAAAGATAAAGTGAATTTCTTGAAGTGGCAAGAAGAAAGGCTGTACAAGTCAAATATAGGAGGAAAAAAACTGAGTGCCTTGTTTTGTGAAACATATGCAAATGATCCCTCATACAGTTAATTTTTGGTGTACTGTTTATCAGTCTTGGTCATTTTCCTTTATCTATTTAACTAAGATTATGAATCACAATTCATCTTACCACTGTACTTAGAAGCAACCCATGATTATTAATGGTGCCTAAATTCAACTCCTCTGCCATCAAAGTTGTTGTACCACCATCCTAAACACCACAGTTTGGCACTCAATTTATCAGGTTCTAATTCAAGGAATTTCTTCATGCTGCTTTTTACTAAGATGAAAGGCTGACAGCATTTGTGAATTAGGCTATAAGTACTTTGTAAATAACATGCCATACTTCTCATTGATTAGCAACTCTAGTGAATTATCATTTTAGAATTTTCCTCCTCATTAGATATCACCAGACATAAAAGTTTTTGGAAATGTTCTTAGTCTAAAAAGCTTGGCCAACCATGTACCACTGTATCATATAGCAACATACTAGTTATATATACTGTATAGTGCTCCTCAATATATGTGACCAACAAATATACCTACCGCCGACTGATTATAGTATTTTCTGTAATTGAATTTATGACAATTGTTTGTCACTTCTGTAGGACATTCTAAAAACACATGTATGTCGATTTTGGCTGGCAGTATGAAAAAAAAATTCATTTTTGGAAAAAAGGAAAGAGGGAAAAAGAAAGAAAAACAGGAAGAGAGGAGCTCAGAATCTACAAATGAATTAAGTGATAGAGTAGCAGGGTCTTAATAATTAGTAAACAGGATTTACTAAAATCTTCAAAATATAGTACAGAAGATTAAGATAGAGAATATATAAGGGAATTATTAAGCACAGTGGAAGAAAATACCCAACTCCCACAACGTAAAGGAGGAGAGGTTTATTTAGGCTCAGGGCTACAATCCATGGTGGGTTACATTCTGGGAAGAAACAGCATAAAAAACGGGTGCAGAAAAAGAACGCTACTTGTGTCATGGTAGCCAGGAGGCAGAAAGGGAAGGGAGGAGCAAGGAGGAAAATATGTCCTTTCAGGTCATGCTTCATAGGCTTTTCAGCACAATTAAAGAGAAAAAATACGAAGTAACAGTAGCCTTTATTCCAAGCACGAGGAAAAAGAGTCCGATGACCACAGATGGTCTGGGCCTCTTCTGATCAGAACATGGGGTATGGAATGTACATATTGACTCTGACCAGGGGTGGTGCGTAGGGCGGGCATTGATGATGCACGAGCAGCTGATTGGGACCTTTTTCGCGCCACTGGGAAAGGAAAAAGAAAGTTGTTATAGGGGAAGGAGGAAGTGACCTCAAAGTAAACATCCTTGGTTCAGCCTCCCACTGCTGTAATATTGTGTAATTTATTCTAGGGCAAAATCCTTTCAATGCTTCTTAGTGATTTGCCTCCATCCAGGCCTTAGCTCCCTACCTGCTAACAGCAAGTACAGTATAGAGCACACCTCCTAACAGCACGTCAGTTGTAGTATCTCCATAATCCAAACACCTTCCATACACCCTGCCTCTGAGTATGTGAGACTGCTGGGGGAAATTCCATGTCCAAGACACAACAGATAAATAGATAGATAGGTAGGTAGATAGATAGATAGATAGATAGATAGATAGATAGCAACAGAGAGACAGAAAGATAGACACAGAGACTAGAGATAAAAAGAACAAATAATGACAGTTTTAGAGAAGATAGTCACTGAGAATTTTCCAGAAGAAAAATATAATTTAATCTTTATATAAAAAGCATATCAAGTCTCAAGAAAAAAATAAAACTGTTACACCCAGGCATATTGAGAAACTATAAAAACATAAACAATAAATGAAACCTTAAAAACTATGAGGCAGAAAAGGCATCTTCACACAGCAACAATGAGCAGGCTTCATGATGGGAACAGGAAATGCCAAAAGATGAGCAGTCAGAATGAGGTAGTCAGTAGAAAAAAGACAAACCTTAGATCCATAAACAAAGAATATAGTTAAAGAGATCACTTATTTCCTTCATGTCCTGTGCAAGGAGGAAAAAAACAGGCCATTCAGCAGAGAAAGAATGAAGCTCTGTAGGAAAGCAGAGGGACAAATAGGAGACTTTGATACATTATTAATAATCTTTTAGGATATAGGTGACAATCCTATGACATTTGTGCCACAGTGAGCTGTTTGTATCACTCAGAGCTCTAAAAAATTCACAAATCTCTGTTTTAGGATATTACTGCTGTTTGACTTTCATAAAATAATTCGTTAACTTCCAACATTTGTCTTTTAAAATTTTTCTTAAACTTGTAATTTAAGCAGAGCTGTTATATCTATCCAAAATGTTAATAAGACAACCCCTCATAGGTTCTAAGGATTAAATATGAAACTTCAATGTTGTTTATTTATTTATTTATTTTCTTTAATTTAATTTTGTTGAGTGCATCTTGAGATGCAAATCTGTGTATTTCAAGGTGGCATTGAAATGGTAATGTGGTTGAATGGGCAACAAGAACACCTTGTGCATTTATTTAAGTAATTTACAGTCCAGTGGAGAGATACAAACATGTAGATAACTGATTTTAATTCTTGATGGGATTGTAAGAGCTAACTGTGTTAGGCATATTTGATTGACTCATTAATTATCTATGAAATCTGAGAATGAGAAGCTGACTTCTTCAATTTTATTCAGGTCAGGAAGTTGTAGGGTTAGGATTCTACAGTGGTAGGTGTGAATCCAAAATCCACAGATTTATTGTATGCAATACTAATAGTGATTTCTGCTAATTATGTGTGAGACACTAAGTAACTTGCAAACATCTCATTTAATTTTGACCTTAAAATGCTGAAATTACAGATTGCATTTATAAAAAAAGAAAATAAATCTTATTATCCATATTTAAATTTTCTTCAATCATGCAGTTGACAAATGGTAAAACTATAATTCAAACTGGAATGAAGTAAGAATTATGTTCATGGTCTTCTCACACATACATCCTACTAGAGGTTTTTTTTACCCTTACTGATACAGGTTTCCTAGAAGATTACTTGGCTTTAGAAGTTTCCAGGTGTGAACAATCTATCTCTATGCCCTTACACTTACAGTAACACTTCAGAAGATACATATTAAAGATTTTTTCCTTCCTCTCTCCCGGTGATAGCATAAGTGATGTCCTAGGTTCTGCAACTCAGCATGTTTTTAGCTAGGTAACATAAGGCAGGGTCTTTGTGAACTAATATCTAGGCAGCAAGACAAAAAATATATTAAATGTTTAATTAACAAAATTATAATATAAGATTCATTACCATTAATCTCCCTCAAAATACTCCGCCATAATTCACCCACTGTTATCCCATAATTCCTGACACTTTCTGAAGCAGTTGTGGAAGCCCTGTTTTGTGAGTGTCTTTAGTTGCACTGTTGTGGCTGCCTTGATGTCCTAATTAGATCCTAAACAGCTTCCTTTCATGATCACTTTGACTCTGAGGAAAAGCCAGAAGTTGCACAGTTTCAGATACAGTGAATAATATGGATGATGACATAGCATAGTGTGTTTTTTTGTCTTTTTCTTTTTTATCGGTACCAGGGATCAAACTCACGACAACATACTTGCAAGGCAGGCGCTTATGCCACTGAGCTAAATCCCCAGCTCCTAGCACAGTGTTTTTACAAGCCTGCCTTTCCATTGTAAAACATTTGCAGTAGTGTTTACTATGTTTATTTTATAATTTTTGGCTACACCTTCAAAGACACTCATGAAGGGACTTCCGGAACTCCATTAGAAAGTGATAAGAATAGTGGTCCCCCAAATTCAGAGTCAGTCCAAAAATGGGTGCCTGAGATGAATAAACACTTCTTTGATGAAGAAATAAAAATGTCAAATAAATATATGAAAATGTTTGACACATTGATCATTCAAGAAACACAAATTAAAACAGCACTGATATTAAATCTCACTCTAGAAAGAATGGCTATCAAATGACTATCAAAAAATCAACTGATGATAAATGTTGGCTGGGCTGTAGGGAAAAAGAAACTCTTCTCTGCTGTTGGTGGGAATATACCACTACTGGTAAAACCACTGGGGAAATCAGTGTGGAGTTTCCTCAAAATACTATAACTGGAGGTCCCATTCTACTTAGCTATTGTTCTTCTGGATATTTTCCCAGAAGTACTGAAAATGTCATACCACTGAAATATATGTACACCTATGTATACAGGAGCATAAATTGTAATTGCTGAATCTTGGAAACAACCCAAATGTCTATCAATTGAGGAATGAAAAAAAAGATGTGGTATTTTTATACAATGGAGTACTACTCAGCTATAAAGAAAGATAAACTCAAGACTTTCATAGGTAAATGGATGCAACTTGAGACCATAGTCATCAATGAAATAAATCAGACTCATGTGTAAATGTATTCCCCTGGTGTAAAATACTGAAAGAGTAAATAAGATCCAAAATGTACAATAGATACTGTGAAAGTGAAAGGGAAAGAAACTACTCAAAAGGAAAGAACAACTGGGATGGGGGAAAGGAGAAAACAAATAAAGGAAAAGATTATATATACATATATATTTATACAAGATAGATAAATATACTAGTAATCTCTTAGTTCATCAAAGAGTGGTTTGTGCTTTCATTGTTTATTTTTTCATTCCTATATCTTGTAATGAGCAACCACTTTGAAGATAACAATTCTTAATATATAACCATTGTTAATTGCCTATTATAAATAGACATATATGTCTAAAATAGATAGTATATATATATATATATATATACACATATATATATGTATATATAAGATTTTTGCTTTACTGCATAAGACAACAAGAAGGCACCTTTGTGGGGGGGCCTTCTTGTCTTATGCAGTAAAGCAAAAAGGGAGACAGACAGGTTCCTTTAAGCTTTTTCCTGAAGACATCAATCTCAGCTGTGAGGTCTCTGTCTTTGTAATCTAATCATTCCCTAACAGCCTCATATTTTAATGCTATTTTATTGGCGATTAAATTTCAACATTAATTTTAAGAACATAAAGAACTGTAACAACTAATGATGTTGAATGCCTTTTATGATTTTGTTTTTCCAATTTATTTTCTCTTTCATAAAGTAACTATTCAAGTCATTTGCTCTTCTTTTCACTGGCTTGTTTTATTGCTGTTGAGTGTGGGGAGTTCTTTACAGAGTCTTTTGTTGAATATATGGTTGTATACAATGCTTGTATACCGATTAGCACTATGCCAAAAAATTATTTGTTTTGCCTGTGGACCCTAGATTTGGTATAAAATTAAGTAGATTTTCACTGTAATTCATATGAGAAATTCTAGTAGTTTGGACTGGGTTTCAGCACCAGATGATAAAGCAACCGACCTCATGCCAACATTTTAATGAATATAGTGGATATAGGTGGAAAAGCCATTGAAGTAGATAGACTATAGTGACTCGAGAAATGAGATTAAAACCAAGACAGAGTGATATTGTGGGAGGAAAAGGGTAGAAATGTACAAAGAATTTAAAAAAGAAGAATGAGAAGAGAGACAAAAAAGAAATTGTCAAAAACATAAAATAGTGCTTAGTGGAAAGGTAAAATGAGGACTAAACCATCCACTGGATTTGGTGACAGGGAAGCCACTGGAGAATGTAACGCGAGCTCTTTCAGTGGAGTGAGGGGGTGGAGGCAAGCACAGAGTGAAAGATGAGTGGGAGGTGTGGAAGTGAAAACAATGAATATTGACAACCATTTTAAAGTCTGAACTGTGAAGGGGAAGAGAAAGGCAGGGCAGTAACAGGGTGAGGGTGTGGGAGTCAAGGGAGCAGCTTTTATTTTTAAGGCAGATACGTTTAAATGTTGTTATATTGGGCTTCTGTATGTTTTCATTTAAGGAAACATTATAGGACTTTTAAAAATGCTATGCACTCCGTTACAAGCCAACTCAAAAATATGAATCATCTAGCAGCACTTGGGACACTGCATCTACAGAACTCCAGTCAGAGCTCAGAAAATAAGGATGGACTCTTTGGAGTCGGAATTTGTGCAACAGCTCCGTGCTTACACTGTCACAGAGTCAGATTTGCTTCTCATTACTCCACACTGCTTCTTGGGACCCCAGTTTCTTGGATTTGGCCACCTGCCATAAGCCTTCCTCATTCCTCTCAACCACAAGGGGACTAGTAGCCAGTCTTTTATAAGCCTTTTCATTTGTGCTATGTAAATTCTATTTCTTCCAGGCTGGGGATTTAGCTCAGCAGCATAAGTACCTGCCTTGCAAGCAGGCCCCCATGAGTTCGATCCCCGGTACCGATAAAAATGAAAAAGACAAAAAAATAAATAAATAACATAAAATAAAATAAAATAAAATAAAATAAATTCCATTTCTTCCTATGGAGAGTTAATGTAATATAAAAGGGATGATTTACTTTATTTTATATAATATATTTAAATAAAAATGATAAAATTTTCAAAGCTCTTTGCTCAGTTTATTCTCACAATAATTCAAAGGAGCACTGAGGGCCCTAATTCAATCATCTATCTATCTATCTATCTATCTATCTATCTATCTTTCTATCTGTCCTTTTGCAAACACTATTTGAGATGATAGTGATGCAGATGCAGACTGTGCTCTTTTGAAACTCATATACTCAAATCTGAGGCCCTTACAAAATTGTGTGGCAAATGCTGTGACACTGCCAGATATAGAGTCTATGAGAGGACAAATGAAAGGCATATTTTTCAACGCAACTTGATCTAAAAAGCTCTAACAGTCAAACCAAGAGAGTAGGAGAGAACCAAGTACCAAAGTAAGGAACATATCAAGCAGAATGGAAACCTAAAGTGCTTAGATATGAATATAACTGGAATAAAAATTAGTACACATGGAATTATAGGAAACGTGGATGAGTAAATAAGACCAAACTTTAGAGAACGTTGGATGTTTTCTTTCAGAAATATGGGGTTCACTGCTATGTGTAGTGGGTAAAGGAAATTCAATAGATGTCATCAGAAGCTACTAACTTCAGGTTTTCTAACTGTTGTATAAGTTGTTTAGGTGCTAAAGTAAGAGTCCTGTTTTGAGTTTTCTGGCTTCAGGGCATTAGTAAGTATAAAATATTAGAGGGTTGTAAAGTATCTTGTCAACTGTAGAAGTTCTCTCATGCTGGCCAAGAATACATATGTGGACGATCTTACACAGGACCAATGCTTGGTCTTCAAACTTCTTGTTCAGTGTTTCTTCACCTCCTAGAGAAGAGTACTCAAATGGCTCTTGGCATTCAGAAATTAACCTTTAAAGTGACATGATGCCATTTACAAAACTTTGACAGGGTAATAATATAGATTTCCACTGTGAAATTCTTCCTACTTATATACAATATCAGCTCCTCCCTGTTTAATGTCTGGATTAAGGCAGGTTAACAAAGGAGCATATGAAATGAGTCTAGGTGGGTCACTGGTCACTATACAAAAACCTGTGAGCAAGCTTAAGGCTATTGTTACAGGGAAGTAACTTCCAACCTATTAAATGTGCTAAATTTGACTCTCATGGCTCTAAAGAATGGGCACAGCATGTTAAGAGCAGGAAAAATTGATTGAGAGAAATTTCTTGAGAGACAGGAGGGGTCCTGAAAGTGAGTTGCCCTTGAGGCTCTTGGTTAGGGGATTTTATACAATAAAATCACATAACATGATACCTTAACTGAAACTATACTCAATCTAAAGGATTATAAGTGCAGTCATTTAGCTAGTATTGATTCAATAGAAAAACAAGACGCATAGCAAGGGTACTTAGCACCATGAGCAAAGGCGTTTCTGGGAGGTATAATAGTAAAGATCAGGGCACTTTGCTCATCTGTCTGTGTTTGTTACATTGGTTCTGTATGTTTGTTATAATGTTCAGGCTTACTGGTCCAGATGGTGCTAGTTACAGCATAACTTTGCGCTGTCTAATTTCTGGTGCAGCTTGCAGGCCTACCCATCCTATCTCCATCCTGGGGCCCTCAACCACAAGGCTGGTTTGCCTCATCTCTGCCCTGATTCTGTTTTATGCCTGTTTGCTTTCTAAATGTCCGCTATCCCTACTTAATTTAGTTATCTGAAGACCACTCTTGGCTTTTTCTTGCCAAAATGAGTCACTGTCAAAGACACTCCTCAGGGGATCTATCGAGGTCTTTGATAGATATCAGCCATTTTTGTTCTTACCAGATGGAAAGTATTTAGCTGAAGAAGATAGAACAGCACAGAGAAGCACACAAGTTCTAAACAGCAAAATATAGGGAGTAATTTAATAAGAAGCCCTTTAACTTTGGAATTATTTAGAAGGGGCTCAACTAGTGTTTGTGTGATGGCCTCAGTGGCGTTGTTAGAAAAACATGATTATGCCCTGGGCCATGAAGAATTTAGGGGCCATTTTGTCATCTTGTAATGGTGAACTATTTTATGAATTAATGAGGTATTCTAGACCTGATCAATAGAATCTTATCATTTGTTCCAATCATTCCCTTGGAAGAGTGGCACCTACCAGGTGGGTCCTGTGGTACTTTACAAAGGAAGCAGGCCACAGACCCAGCATGATGTCTGTTGTAATGATTTTGCATACTTCTGAGTCCTTACTAAAAAATGAGCTTGATAAGGAAGTAACTCCCAACTAACTCTTGTATGGTAGATGTGCCGAGTTTGTGTCTCGGGACTCTGAAGAATGGACTCAAGGACAAAGCAGTTTCAGAGCAGGAAAAATTCAGGAAGAAAAAAACTGAGAGACAGGAGAAGTTCTGGAAGTGGTTTTCCACTGTGGCCCTTTGTCTGGGAATTTTTAATACAGCAATATCACATCATACATTGCCTTGGGTCAAACTGTGACCAACCTATGGGATTAGAAGTATAGTCATTCCCTAATATTGGTCTAATAGAAAAACAAAGCAAGTAGCAAGGGCAAATAGCCAGAAGAACAAAGGCATTTCTGGAATGGATAACAGTGAGGGTTAGACTGTTCTGGTCATCTGTCTATGTATTTGTTACATTGTTTCTTTAAGCATGTTTTGTTGTTTACGCTTATTAGACAAAGATGTCCCTAGTTACAGTAAAGCTTTGTACCATTATTTGTCACTGGGGAAGCATGAAGTCCTGGCCATTGCGTCTCTATCTTTAGGCCTGGTTTCTGTCATATAAACCCTTGACCCTAAATAGGCCTTAGCTTCCTTCATGTCTGTTCTGATTCTGTCTCAGGCACAGTCCCTTTCTACTACCTGTCAATCTCTACCTAATTTAATTATCTGCAATATTACCTCATAGACTCTCACCATACATATGTACATGAAAGACATGTAGCATTTAGTTTTCCTATTTATTTTACTCTATTATCACTTGAACTAGAACAAAGGAGTAATTAACATGAATTAATGAATAGAAGGATTTCCCAAGAGTCAGGGCCTGTGTGTATCAGGTTGTTTTCTCTAAGGAAAAATAATTCAAATTGGCTTTGCAAATTAGAACCTTTTCTCACATGACAGAAAGACTAGGGATCTGTTACATACTTAAATTAGTTGTGTCAAAAGCCCAAGAGTCATCAAAGATGACTTGCTATCTCTTTTTTAACCTCAAAAGACTTTGTTCTCAGTTTTTTCAAAGCCTAATGGATAGTTTTTTAAAATATTAGGGACTTGTTAGAAAGGAAGAAGTAGAGGTGAAGGATAATCAGTAATGTATAAATACATTTTAGTCAGATCATGGAAGAATTCAGTAGTTTCACAGCTTGGAATTCTTATAGATTGAATAAGAAACCCAGATGTAAGAAATGAACATAAAACAGAAAATGGGTACTCTAAAATTAAAAAAGTTTCTTGCTCATTGCACAATGTCACAGCTACCCCTTCGCATTGATTAAAGTATAGAAAGCTTGTGAATATATTGGTGTTAGTGGTAAAAATGAGTGACATATGGTGCTTTAAATTTCTGGATTCTTATTTAAAATAAGTAAATCACAACTTAAGTGGCTAGGAAGAACTCAATAATTCTTCAGATGACAACATACCTGAATACTGTCTTTAGTGCATTTTTATTGTAAGAGAAGCAAAAACATAAAAGAAAAAGACTAGAAACCTTTGACTTTGACTGAAATAAAGCTACTTAGTCTTGCACTTGATAAAATGGAGATAAAATTTCCTGTAAATAATATTAAGTATATTATTTATATTACTTGGCTAATTATATATAGAAATTATATATACAAATGCACTATAAAAGGCCATGCATGAAACCACTCTTTTCATATGGATTATTATTTCAAGTATATAGATTCTGAGTCCTATGTGGCCTATTCTATCTAGAGCTGATATACTCAGTCTTGTAATCACTTATATGACATATCCTCTGGAAAATGTTTTACTTTTATTACTTGAACTTTTGTTAAACATTTTCACGGTCATCACTGCATCTAATCCTCAATCAAGCCATTCTTTGAAAAACATGTATCAAGTTCCTACTTTATACTGTGTAGTATAAATGTCTTGGAGATTACAGATGGAAAAAACATCCTCCCAGCAAGTTTAGAGTGTGGAGTAATATATGTAAGTCAATGCCATATGTTGTGACAATTCTTATAATAGAACCACATATAACAAGTTAGGGGTGCAGAGAGGAAAATGTGACAAAGTCAGTTGGATACAATCATTGAAGGCTTCATTGAGGACAGGATATTTCAGTTGATCTGAAAAACTAAGAAAAAATTTATGGGATACCAAAAGAGTATGAAATGGGAGGGATGCCATTTCAGACAAAAGGAGGGGAATCACAAATAATTTGATAGAGTTTAAGAATAAGATGTAAGTATGGGAGTGTCAAATTATGTATGGGCCAAAACTAGAAAATCTAGGGACTGGCATAAGGATCAAGCAAATGCAGATGCTAAGAAGGCCATGAAAGGAAGATAATTTGAATTTTTCTAAAACCAGATGTTTCACGTATTTTCAGAGTTAATTTATTTTGCGTAATGTGCCAGGGCAGTCAATTATCTCCTCTTCTTAACAGATAGTGCCAGTTAAGAATCTGTTTGTAAGTAGCAAAAAGTCCTGAATAAACAGTAGATTAAGGATATTTTTTCCTCACATAATGAAATGTGTCATATAGACAGTCCAGGTAAAATATGGCAACTCAAGCATGTCATTTGCAACTCATTCCCTTTGACTGTTTTATATTGTTCTAAGCTTAATCATTGTGCCAAAACAATATGTCCCATCAACCACCAAAGATTGCATCGCAGTTCAAGGTTCAAAAAGAAGAAAGAACACAATGCATATGCCAGTTTGGTTTTCCCACTTTGAAGGAACTTTCAAAGAACCTGAAATAATGAAAGATTTTATTTTCATCTCATTTCTCAGGACTGTACCATTATTACTCCTGTATACAAGAGACTCTTGAAATGGTCTATTATGAGTTTGCCACACTGTTTCTCTAAAGCGAATTTAGGTTCAGGTGGTAAAGAAGAGAAAATAGTCGACAGATACATAGCATTAATGAGAATGACTCTGTAATAGTAATTCCCAGTCTACTCCCACCTCCTTACTTATGACTTCTTGTAACATTAAGAAAAACTGAAAGTGCCCAGAACTACAATGAAGGACCTGGCTATTTACTGAAACTCGGCTCTTACTGACTCATAATATCCTTATAGTGAATCTAGGAGTAATCAGTTACCTCTGACAGTTCTCTCACAACAGTTTTATTGAGAGAATCAAATTAAATCATTTTATTTTCAAAAACTTTATATGGAGTCATAACTGTAAGGTTGTCTTTTTTATTTTGACTAAATTTTACTTCAGTATTGGTCCCAAAACTATAGCAGATATCATAGTTATCTGGCAGGGTTACTAAAATAAGGATCGCTGAGTCCTATCTCCAGAGTTTCAGGTTTAATAAACTTAGGTTGAGACTTGAGATTTGTATTTGAAGCAAGTCCCCAAATGATGCTATTTATGTACCTGAATAATTATAATTGAAGAAATAGACAAAAGAATTGGAGATACAATAGGATTCTCTAAAGAAATAACTTTGGCTCTTTATAAAACACATTGAACATTGATATTACTCATGAATTTTTTCATTTATTCCTTTTTATCTGTTAACACTTAAGGCCTTACTATAGGATTGACAATGTACTAACCACTTTAAATGTGATGTCGTCTTTAATCATATTTGCAATTCCATTAGTTGACTGGTATTATGTCCATTTAGAAAGTTAAAAAAATTACCTAATGTCATGTTAGTAATAACTAACTGAACAGGGATGACAAATGTCTTCAAGAGTCCATTTTCCAAATTCTTAACTATTTGCTTGATGTGATGGTCCATGCCTATAATCTCAGCATTTGAGAGGCTGAGGCAGGAGGATCACATTGAATTCAGGGCCAGCCTGGGTGACCTAGTAAGTTCAAGGTCAGTCTGAACTACATAGGGAAAATTTATCTCAAGAAAACCAACCAACCAAACAAACAAACAAACAAACAAGTTTGATGACAGACACAATGTCATTTCAGGGAAAGTTCAAAGATCAAAGAAAAGAAAAAATATAGGGTTCATGCAAAATAACTCTCGTGTAAATTTCTTTCAGAGGGCTTTCATTTCTTTTTATTTATTGATTGATTGGTTGTGTTTTTGGGACAGGGTTTCATGGTGCAATTCAGGCAACCTTGAACTCACTAGCCGAGGCTAGCCTCAAACTCACAGTGATCCTCTTACCTCAGCTCCAGAGAGGGCTTTTATTTCCCATTGTCCAGATAAGGATTTTGCCCTGGGATAACTTATACCTTTGGCTTTGTTTTTCCCTCTTCCTCCAGTCTGTTTCAGAGAATAGTATTCCTGTCATTTCTTTTGTCTACTGCAGATGAATATGAGACTATTTCTTTTCATCTTATTTAAGAGACAGGCAAATAAGGGATGTAGGGTCAAATATAGCTTGTTTTGCTTCAAGACAGCTGCAAGCTGAGAATGGCTCTTCTGCTTTGAAATGATTGGAGGAAAAAAATCACAAAATAGGGTATTTCATGACATACGAAAATTACATAAAATTCAAATTTTAGTATCTATAAATTAAATTTTATTGGAACACAGCCATACTCTTAATTTACATATTGTCTGTGGCTACATTGTACTACAACAGCAGAGCTGAGGATTTTCAATGGGAGTGACATTAAATAGTCACTATTTAATCTTTTCCAGAAAAGTATGTTAGCCTCATTTATTGATATTACATTTTTTTTACAATACCATGCTAGAAATACAAAAATATTTAGGACATTGTTATGATGAAATTCATGTAATGGCTCCTAATTGCTTTTGGAATTTATACTAGAATTTAATTTTGAATTGTAATCTGTTTATCTTTTTAAAAATTCTTAATCCTATGGAAGGAGAAACAGAAACACAGAAATGGAAAGAGAGAAACAGAGAGAAAGAAGGACAAGGGGAGAGGACAAAGATGAAGTAAAAAGAGAGACAGAGACAGAGAGAAAGAAATACCGCCAGCTTGCTAGGGTCCTGGAAACTAGGTATCACAAAGGATGTATGAAGTCATTTGTTTCATGTTTACTATGGTTCAATCATTCCTGGAATTATCTGATCTAATTTTTTCAACAGTGTTGTGGGAAAAGATACTCTTACATTAATTATCACACTGAAGATTAGAAAACTGAAGCATTGGTGTTTCTCTGTTCACAGCTACAACACAGTGGAACTGAAAACTGAAGCTAAGCATTCTGTCTGCAGAGTCTGTGCTCTAAACAACCTGAGAGAGGGCAAATGTGTAAAAGTCAAATGACTGAGTGGACGTCCTGAGAAAGGTGAAGGGATGTTATATGAAAAAAATCTGAAGGGACACAGTTTTAGGAAGACAGTTTTATCTGAACAAGCAATACGTGACTGCCCATTTCATGTAGCACTAGGTTATCTTCTGAGGCAGGTACCACCTTCTGTGTGTAGTCAGTCGTTCAAACTCAGAGTAGTACCTATTTGGAGTAGGAACATCCAACCATTTAGCTATACAAGCTGCTCTTTGAGCGAGAGAGGAAGGAACGGGAGGAATAGAGGATTAAAAAAAGGAAATACGATGTGTTCTATAAAACTTTCCACAAGGAATGTAAACATGTATTGTAACATGTAGAAAATGAAAAGAGGAAGGGATCAAGAGATGAGGGAGGGAGGGGAGGGGAACATGGAAAAAGGAATCATAACGTATTGTGCACTTGTACCAATTCCCTTTAAGGAATAGAAACATAATGTATTACAAAATTGTACCTAAAACAAAAGTTTATTTTTGTAGTCACCTGATCCTACTTCTAATACATTTGAGTCATTTTTTTTAGGGAAATGGACACATTTCAAGATCACAATATTAAGTGAAATAAATCAGGCAAAAAAGTTTAAATATAGTTTCTCATATAAAAAATTCGATTATAAGTGGAGAGATAACTAGAAGATAGATAATAGGACATAGGTAAAGTCACAAAAAGATGGAGGGAAAAGAGAGGAGAGGATAGGATGAAAATGAATCAAAATATGTTATACACAGGTACCAACTCCCCAAGAGGAATATAGTTGCTATCATATACTAATAAATGCTATCATATACTAACTATATAGTTGCTATAATATACTAATAAATATACTGCAAACATATACTAATAAAAAGTAAAAAATTTAGAAGGAAGTCTTTCTATGTTTTTGAAAAATTAGTATAAATCATCACAGAGCATCTCCAAGAAAAAGAAACTTGGAAGTAGTATAGACAAGGTGTTGGACAACAGTGGCTCCTTCAAGACACACCTTAAAATAGACTCATTATTCTCTGCTGCTCAATCTGGATCGTCATTGGAGAATTTAGAAAAGTAGACTGAAAGACTCAGATTTCTAAAAGAAACATTACATTATCATAAAAAACACTTAGCAGTTCCCTCAGAATTTACCGTAAAAACAACCCAGCCCTCAGAAATAATATGGGCATCGATGAAGACTTACTCCACTCACTTTATAATGATTTATTTTATAAGCCCCATGAGTGCAAACGTCTTTTAGAAAACAATTAGGATGTTATGAGCAGAAAGTACTAGGCAGAGAAGGTACCTGAAGTTTTATGTTTTGTGGATTCTATGAATCATAACTGCCAGGGAAAAGGAAAGATTCCCTCTCCACCCCTCAAACATAGTTTATTTTTAACCTTAGAGATACTACATACCAAGAAGCCAAGTGCCTTACAATATAAATTTTCTTGTTGCTCTTTAGAGATTTAATTTTTTCTCTAGTAGACATTTCCTCCTACATTCTTCCTTTAGTGTCTCGCCTACATTTTCTCACAAAGCCAAAAGCTTTTTCAACTTCTTTAATTTATTCAGTACAACAGGAAAAAAATGAAAGTGGAAATTATAATGTATATTATTGAACTGATTTTGAAGTTTTCCCTATAATATTTTACATATTTAACAAGACTCTTCAGCCCTCACACCATCAAACATATTCTGATTCAAGTAGTTAATAATACATTAAAATAGTTATTCAATAATTACTTTGATTTTTAAAGTTTTTTATATCTACAAATAAATCTTTTTGACATTTGAAAATCTAAGCAGTTTTTTTTGGTTTGGTTTGGTTTGCTTTATTCAAGGCCTCACTGTGGTGCAGGATTACCTGAGTAAGACTCACAAATCTTTTGTTTCAGCCTCCAGAGTACTGGCATTACAGCCATGTGCCACTAAGTCCAACTTGACAGTTTTTATTCAGCAAAAATCTCATTTTCCTATAACTGAAACTGAGGGGGAAAAGACCAGTATTCACCTAGCTTCCATTAGTTTGTGGTTCTATAATTCTTGGGATTTTTTTCCAGAGTAGTTGTTATTTCTATAACATAAAATCTAATATCAACTCTTATTACAATAACCACAACATATTCATGAGTGTTGTAGAAGTTTTAAAGCAGTTTTTGACATGATTCTGCTTTTTCTAATTCTCTGCCTTCTTTACAAGAAACATACAGGTCTATGTGATTGCTTACTCTTTACCAGGCAAATGTCAAACTTTACTATCTCCATGATTGATTTTTTTTCTCCTTTTGAATCACTGAAAGACATTTATTTTTACTTTATGTCTTATTTTATTTGAAAAATGAAAAACATAGATACCAGTAAATTTTTCTAAAACAGTGCCATCTTTATATCTCTCATATCATTTAGCAAAATGCATTCAGTTCATCTTTCAGGTTTTGGATCCCTTAAAGACTTTAGTTAGAGTTAGAGACTTTAGTTGTTAATCCCTAAAAACAAAGGTTTTTGTTATCCAAGAAGTTTCAGATCTAGTGTATAGCAATTCCTATACATCTTATATATTTAATGAATGTTGAAAATATTTTACTTTATGGCACTTAAGCATAATCCTTAGGAGAACCTAGACAACGTCCTCCCAATTTGTAAATCAGTTTTCCTCCTATGGTTATTATGCCTCCATTGGTAATCATTACTTTCCTAAATAAGATTTTCTAAAAGCGTTTTTAAATTGACAAATATAATAGGAAAGATATTGAGTGCAAGTTGATGTTCTCTTATCTCTGTATCTTGTACATGGTAAACTGCTATAGTCTAGATAGTTTTATCTTCCTAGATTTTATATGGTTTAGCCTTACCTGCCAAAGTGATGGTATCAGGGAATAAGGCCTTTGAAAAGTGATCTGGTCACTACAGCCAAGGCCTCATGAACAAGACTTTGCTGTTATAAAAGTGACCCCATAAGAGAGAAGAAAAGATGGCAGATAGATAACAGCAGCTATAGAGGCTCTCTGAGATAGCCAGCTTAGATTCCAGGAATGGTGCAGTGTGGGGAATCCTAAGCAGAGGTAGATATACCCTGCCTACCCAGGAATGAACTAAGCTGAGAGAAAACAGTTGGAAATGCAGTTCAGGTGCTACGATTGGAACAGCTAAAGTCTTGGTGCCACTGCTAGAACTCGCGGATTGAACTTGCTGCCGCTGGCGCACCTGAATTGATTTCAACTCACTGGAGATGCAGACGTTCTGAGAGAGAGAATTGGTGAACCAAGTTGAGAACAGAGCTGGCAGGGAACCCTGCATCGACCTGCACTGAGTGAGAGGAATAAAGACCTTTCCATAGATAAAGATGCTCCAACAGAGAACATTCTGGGACTGGGCAGACTGGCTGGAACAGGGTGCTACAGTGACTTCAGTCACACATTCCCTTCTCAAATGGGATTGGTGGGGAGCGCTTGACCTGGGCAATGCCATGGACTGAGGTCCAATAGGCTAGCCCAAATCAAGTTCCTATGACTGGCAGTGCATCCTAACGCAGTGAAGCCTTCAGTAGCTTGACCTGGTGGGGTGGGCTCATCATAGGATGCCCAGGTCTGAACCTCCTAGTACACTGCAGTGGGCAGGACCACCTACTCAGCGTGCTTCAGACAAACTGAAACTGACAAAGAAAGAAACTGGGCCTCCTATATACACCTGTATGGAAGGAACAAAAAATATGAGAAGAGGAGGCAACAAGAAAGGGTTCTCAGTCCCCAATCCTGAGAACACTGATACACGAAAGGTAAATGCAAAGGAGAATGAGGACAGAAAACATGCAATATCAAGCATGGCACCAATAGACATAAAGTGATATATTCAAGAACTCATAGACGAGTTCAAAAGTGAAGTACTTAACTAAGTAAAGCAAGATATAAGTAAAATAGTTAAATAAATGCTAACCACCTCCCAAGAAAAAACAGATGGTAGAATGGAAGAACAAAATAAAAGGGGAGAATTGTTTAATGGAGAAAATAGAGAAAACGTAGAATACATGAAGCAGATTCAAAGAGATTACCAGGAAACTAAAAACTCTAATGAAAGTTGGCATAACAGCTTGAAAGAAACTAAGGATAGATTATCTGAACTGTAGGACAGATTTGTAATGTGGGAACATGAAAGGAAAACCTTCTTAAAAATAACAAGGAAACAAGCAATAACAATACAAAGGCTAGATGATGACAAGAGGATCTGTGTCTTAAGAATAAAGAATGTGAAAGAAGAAGCAGGGGTACAAACAAAGGCACTGCAAAGGCTATTCACAGAAATAATCAAGGAAAACTTCCCAAACATAGGAAAAGGAAAAGATGCTCAGATGTATGAGGCACACAGAACTCCAGCCACCTACAAGCAAAACAGAACTACACCCAGGCATATAATAATCACTATCCCAGAAATCCATCATAAGAACAGAATATTAAAAGCTGTCAGAGACAAGAAACAGATCACTTACAAGGGAACACCCATCAGAATTATAGCAGACTTCTTGGCACAAACCATCAAATCTCGAAGAGTGTGGGGTAAAATAATCCAAGGCTTGAAAGACAATAACCTCCAGCCAAGATTGATATATCCTGCACAACTGTCCCTAGAAATTAATGGAGAAACAAGGTGCTTCCAAGATAAAGAGGAACTGGGGAAATTTGCAACCAAAAATGCAACTCTACAGAGAATACTGCAGGACATTCTAAGGAGAGAGGAAAGTATCAAGATTCCAGAAACAGTGGCAGAGAGCCACAAGAAGCTGAAAGTGAAATGAAGAAGACAAATAGGTAACTAATGACAGAAAAAGAGCACAACAGAAATTAGGCAAAGAAGGTTGGATATAATTTCTAATATAGATGGCCTAGATACACTAACTTAAGAGAGAAAAGAGAGAATCTCAGGCAGAGTGGAGATCAAGAGGGAGGGTCCACCAAGAGGCTCTTTATAGGAAATATAATTAGCCTGAAAAAGGTTATATGGACCAAAATCAAATATGAGAAAGTGGAACTCGATGTAATAGGGAACCAGAGAGTAATAAGGGTAACTAGAACAGTATTTATGGATAGGTTGAACAGACAGGCTTTAATAAATGAAGAAATATTACTAGAAATCCAGTCCAAGAGTGAGAAAATTCAGAAACACTTAGGTAAATAGCAGGTTGCCCCCCAATACAAAACCGTGAGTATTGGGGAGACCCAAAAACACACAGTTCATTCTGGGGGAGCAAAAGGAAGGAAGAGTCTTCAAAAAAATAACAGCAGAAGATATAGCTAATAGTATATCAGAAATTAAAACCCCTACTACTCACACCACTCTGCTTGGTTGGAACTTGTTCCATCCTAGTTTGTATATAAGCACTGGATCTGAGGGCACAGACAGCTATCCAGAAGATATCAGGATATAACACAGTGGTCATCTTCAATTTCCTATTAACTCAATTAGGATCCCTGTATGACTTATACTGTTGTATCAAGACTGATCTTAGTCAAATCTGACTTGTTTGATTGCTGCTTATTACTGACAGATTTTATTCAAAATTGTTAGGTTGCTGGTATCAAGTTGAGGAGTATAGACAACTATACTGAAAATGACAGTGATTCACCATGATATCCATTCTGATTTGATTACTACCTGTTTTTGTAGCTCTACACTATCCACAAAGTTGTATTTCTGTTAATCCTTTATGTACTGATATGTTCAATTATACTTTACCTGGTGATATAGCCAATTCTGTTGATGATAACAAGAAACAGCACAGTGACCATGGTAGAACTCCTTATAGCACATATTTATATGTCTGTTTAGTTTTATGTGTCTATAGGAAAAAGTTTAGTTCTGTCCTTCTTTGTTCTGTTTCTCCCTCTAACATAGAAAGGATAGAAATAAATGTTGAGACTCATGCTTGTGTAAAACCTATAAACAGTTTATGAGAACTGATCATATGACACAGGATGAAATGAACAAATACTTTGAAGGAAACAAAGGGGCACTGCAGTACCCAGTGCTGATTCAGAGTGTTATGATGTGAAATCCAGCAATATTATTAATCTTTGTTCAGAAGGATTTTAATCTAATAAGTTTTGTTAGGTCTCAACATAAATGAAGATATGGATAGATGCTTACATGTCTAAGTGTGTCCTATACACTTATAGCCATGATACTTAGTTTTTGTTGGATAGCTGAACAGAACTTTTGAGTTTCCATGGTTGAATTCCCATTTATATGTTCCACTTGTAAATCTTGAACAACAATTTGTGGGAGGACAATATGTATACATCAGCTAGTGATTTATTACTGTTTATTTCTTTTCTTTGAAAGTATGTACTATTTCTGCCTGTTTTCTATTTTGTTTTGTTTTTCTTTAAATAAAAAAAGTGACCCCATAGAGTTCCCTAGCTGTTTTTGTAAGGTTATAGTCAGAAGACAACTTATAGTGAGAAAGTAGGCCCTTGCCGGACACCAGGGTTTGCAGAGCTTGACCTTGGACTTCTAAGCCCCTAAACTATGTGTAACAAATGGCTATCACTGGTAAAACACCCAGTTTTAATATTTTGCAATAACAGCTCAACTGACTGAGAAAAGAGAACATCATTCTATAAAAGAGTTGTTGAGTAAATGAATAGCAGATGAAACCCTTAAATATTGGGAGAACATTGGTATTTAGAGTAGGGGACAGAGAGGAGTATAAAATGTGACCAGAAGGATTAGTAAGATTTGTCTTGAACTACTTTAAAATTTTGCCAGTCACAAAGAATCAAAAGAAGTCATATTTCATATTGGTGCACCTAAATCTGATCAAATATAATTTTTTCAGCATGGCATAGAACATATTCCTCAGTAGACAACTAATTTTTTAGATGCACAGGGAAGAGTAAAAGATATTTTCTGAGATGCAAATTTCCTCTGTGTTCCTTACAGAATAAAGAGAATACGAAGAGTTCCTCCATTGAGACCCAGATTCTTGAAACATTTATAATTGATGGAGATTTTAAAAAGACATTCTTAGGATTTTTTTATAATGTAGTCTCTATATAAAGTATCAGAAGAAAGAAAAAGTTGCAGAAGATAGAAAAAATGAGAGTGAGAAGGTAAGTCTGGACTCCTGTGTTAGGAACCAGTTAAAAAGTGATCTCAAATACAGCAGCCCCAGTCGCTTAGCTGACATACCACTGGCATTGACGTAAGCTATACCTATGTGGTCGTTTTAGATTCCAGGGCAGGCAGGCACTAAGTTCACAGACCACTGAATCCCAGTTCTTTTTCAGCGATGCTACGTAATAATTTTTAAATAATTTAGATTTAGGAATCAAACTTTCATTAAGGTATTATGGGTAATTCAGTTTGTTTTAAATCAGAGCAGAGGAGGGAGAATGTTTTTCTTTCATTTTCTTTTTAATTTTTTTACAAATAAATAACAAAGTTTTCTTTTTAGTGTTTGATTTCTAGGTTTTAAATGGAGAGGCTTTCTGCTTAAGCAATTATTGTATATGTACTGCTGCACTGCTATACACATTACAAAGCTTACAGCTCCGGTGGAGAACTATTTTTTTCCAAAGAACTATAAATCAAGGATAAAAAATGTTGTTAGAAAAGTTGAAATTACATTTGAAATTATAACATTCTATAGTTTTTCCAACCCCATAGCCTACTCAGAGCCCAGAAAATAGTATACTGTAATCTCAATTTTTCCATTAACATGTTGGGTGCCCCTGAATAAACAGAAGAGTGTTCTCTGCCTTAATTTCCCCACATACTGAATAAGAGATATAATAATTTGCTGGCTTACACTGTGAAATAGCTTGGAAAGTTGCTTTCAAGTATTTTAACATTTATAAAATGCTACCACAGTTTTTAAAAATCATTTTTGATTGATTTCTTTAAAAAAATACACTCCAATAAAATTGTTTTAATGTACAGAAGTAACAAAACTAAAATAAAACTCTTCATCATACTATTATTCACAAAAGGTTCATGCTGAGTAGAATTCATGGACAACCTCCAGGGAGCATGTAAAACTTTCATGCTTCAGGAAAGTTTAAATGAGAGTTTAGAATTTTCATCTTTCTCTCAAAAGAGTATTGGTTTCCCTTAAATTTAAGTACCACTTTGCCCACACAGAATTTATTGTTATTATTTTGACATATGTGCTTCTATCCCCTTTAATGCACACATATCCATGTAAATATATACAGTATAAATATGTATAGAAAAATAGGCACTATACCAAACATAATTTTATTAATATCAAGTACTATGAATATTGCCTGTATTACTTATTCTAAAAAGATTCAAATGCTTGTCTTATATTCAGTACATATTCTATGCCTATAGTAATTGGTTCCCAATTATTGTACATTTAAAATATTTACATTTTGCTATTATAAGTAAACATACTCTTATAAGTAACTAATAATAAAATATAACCATGCTAAATGTATAACAATAGGGAACTAATTACAGCAGGCATAGAATATCTATATAAACATTCATGTATACCTCTTCTTATTTCCTTAATACAATTACCTAAAATTGCTTTCTTACAGTTTATAACAATTATAGTTCTTATTTATTGGGTTTTCTATTATTCCACCAGCACATGGTTGCTTATTCTGAAGAACAGCATCTTTAAAGACCTTTATTTTTAGAAAATATCCTTAAATTGAATATGGCTGTTCAGGAAATCTGTTGTTTATTCAGACAACAAGTGTGGTGATTGCAGAAGTGCACTCATTGTGTACTTTTCCTGGGTTATGCAGTTTTCACTCTGTGGGGATTTTCTGAAGGATATTTCTAATGTGAGAAGTAAAAATTATCTGATTTCTCAGCTTTTGGTCTGCAGGTATATTACATCTTTCAAGTAAGGCTTATTTAAAAGGTCATTTCTCACATTAAGAATTCAAATATAAATACTGAAAGGTGTAATTTTTTCTACTTCTATAAAATAATGTAGAACTAAACCAATTATGATAGCACTTCAGTAATATTCTCTTGCTGTAAGGAAAAACTTTCCGTTGGTGAATTATATAATTGAAGTATTTGTCAGTACTTGCCCCAGAGGACAACTTCCATTCATTCTGTGTTTACTTTTTAGTCTTTCCTACCAGGGATTGGTATACTTTTTACTTTTCCTGAATTTCTGGTTTGTTCATTCCTTAGTAAGTAATTTTTTACTGGGAACTAGCATATTTGATTTATACAATGACCTCTCCAATTCTTGTTTTTAATTCTTGCTTTAACTGTATTCCCAACAGTTGCCTCATTCTTTATAAAACCAGGTACCATCAAAGATTTTTGTAATTTCCATACTGCAGTAAGCAAGTATTGCTGGTTTTAAAAAAAAAATTCACATGGAATTTTGAGCAATTGGTTTATAATTTGGAGATCCCTTTGAAAGTTATTTAAAAGAGATGTTTGTATTCTGTATTCAGTTTGGTAATTCTAGCTGCTTACAGGCCTTTTACTCAGTAGAACCTGTCATCATATTCAAGACCAATTGAGGACTAACCAATTATACTCTTCTATTTCTCTGTTTCTCTCAGTTCAGCTACTGGGTTCCAGTCTCCCAGGATAGAAGCCTTACCCTCTCTTTTATCCTCTGTATGTTTGATGATTTGATGCCCTAGTTTTTCAGAATGTTTAAAATTCTACTTTTGTATTTACCATAAACTGTCTGAGAAATGCCAGAAATGTGATGTTCTTTCCAATTTCTGATTTTATATCCTTAATTTATGCAAAAATTGTTAGAAAGACCATGTATGATCCCAATTTGGGGCTCAGGAAAATTATAACTAGGCTTACATAATGTCTGCCACCAAACCTGCCTTTCTAAAAATATCTCCTTATTTCAATTCCCAATGCCATCCTTCCTCTTCACTTACCAGGAGTATGCAATATCCTCCCAGATGGTCTCATTGTCATCAATAGAATCATTTTCCAATCCTTGTTTTAAAAGTACTTGTGAGCTAATTAGCAGAAAGAACAATTTAAGTCATATTTTCCCTTCTTAGGAATAATAACAGTCTATTGTTTTCTGCGCTTATATTGAACTATGACCCCATGATTCATAGATTTCTTTTCTGGAGCCTCAGAAATCAACCCTGTGAGAGACAATGAGGAAAAGGTCATGTTACTGGGCTTCTATCCAGTACCTGCTGTAATAATAATGCCTTCATTTTATCTACATTACATAGTGAGACTCATTTCTAATGTAAACATTGTGATAACATGAGAGGTTGAGTGTCTCTGTATCTGTATCTTAGACTTTTTGATTTTCAGCTAATTAAGGAAGAGGAATATCGCTATTACAACTCAATAGCATAGAATATATACCTATTTTATACCTCACCAATAAATACTGCATATGTAAACCATTCACTAAGCACATATTAAACAAATAATCTAATACTATTTCTCCTAATTCTGGAAAGATAATATCTTCTTTCATTTTATTAATGTAGACCCAATTTAGGGAAGTTAAATGTATTTAAACTAAAGTCTAACTGATCCATAAGATTCATCTCTCTCCTGTCTATTTTTAATAGGAACAAAAATAGGAGGATAAGAAATCTCCCATGTTTCCAATGTGTAGGTTCTCTGATAGCCACCAACCTCCTCATGATGCCCTGTTTCACTCTGCTACAGATCTCAGACTCTTGAGATTTTTTTTCCCTTACATTCAATAGCCAGGAAGACTACTTCTACCTGTAGTGTTTGTATGCCTCTTCACAAGTTTTTCTGTGAAATAGAACTCAGTTTTCTGGCTTCTTACTTTCCATACGTCCTTCTACTTCCATGGGATATTTTTTCTGATAACTGTGGCAAAATGTAGAGGTCAGCAGATAAATAAAATGGATAAATCCAAAATTATAGCATGTTATAAAACTCTGTAGTTCTTGTGACCCATCATCCATAGCACTTGATTGCCTCTAAACTGGTCATTTAAGTCCAGCAGAGTTTCTGCCTCCGGTATTAGTCTCTTATGTTTGGCATTTACCAAAGTTCTTCTTCTCTACTGTGTGATGTTGTATCCCCTTTATTTTATGATGCTACCTTTTACTGAAATAAAAGTGCCATCAAAATAGAATGTTAGTTGGCCCATTTGAAGCATATGCAGTATATGTTTCTGAGAGCCTCTAGCAAGAAAAAAATCCAATATACCTATCAGTAATTTCAATATTTAATTCACCAAATAGTTGTTTATTAATTTTTAATTTTTTAAAAATAGAATAAAACCTAACATAATAAGACACAACAAAATCAATCAAAACAACAGTGAAAATGAATCAGAACTTAGAATAATAAGAAATAAAAATATTGCTCCCATAAATGGACTTAGGAGACTGAAGTTAGCCCTAGAATTGCTTGAAGATAGGACTAAAAATTTGCATTAAATTTTGAAAGGCCATATTTCCTGTCAATAAGTTTTTAGGTGACTAAGAGAAGCAAATAAGTACATACAATTGCTATATTAACAACTTTCTATCGGAACACTGGAGAATTTGCATTTAGATGTTCCATTTGAAGAAACAAAGGCTTCATAGATGACACATTTGAGACTGCAAGGAGAATAGAAGTTGTATGTGATTGCAAGAATTATGAGACCTGAAATTACTATTGATACTTGCAAGATGAGTATAAATTGTATGTGGTTAGTGAACAAGCTAGACATAGACAAATACTGAAGTTTTTTGATAACAAAAAATATATGGAGAATTTAAGCTGTTCATTATTTCTGAGGCCTAAAATTTAAAACAAGGAATTGAAGGACTTGGAGTTATTATAAGTAGTGGATATGAGCCACTAATGGTATGATCTTATTTGTGTTTTTAGGAAGATTGTTCATTTAATATCATAATCACATGATCATTCACAGTTAGTATGAGTAGTTGAACAATGTTACAAGTTTTTCTAAAGCTTGAAAATGAACATTAAGAAAACTGACAAATGTTTGGGGCAGACAGAAGACTCATCCTGTGCCCCTTCCAAACTCATTTATGTGTGTTGGATAAATTTGGGTTTGATATTTTCCTCAAGAAACTGGTTCAGGGTATACTAGGAAAGCTTTCAGAGTTTACCTGAGTAGTAAGTCATCACTGCAATCTCATGAAAGATTTAGGCGTCTTATAATCCACTTACATAATGTAAAATACTCACAAGTAACTATTAATAATACTAAAATGTGTACATCAAAGTTTTCTTCTAATAATGCTTATTAATTGCTTAGGGAAACTGGAAGACATGGATATCATTTTTTATTGTAACTTTGAGGGTTAATTACACTGTGTGTATATTCTTTATTTTTTACTTTTTTATTTTAAAGAAAATAAAACAAAAGAAAAACAGAACAACGCAAATCAAAACAGAACAATGCAAGCAACATAGGACTTCATAACAGAACATCAACAGTGGTTACTATAATGTTCTTGTTTTCTTAGAAGTAGTTGACCATACCTTTATATACCATATCAAACATAACAAAATAGTATAAAACCAATAAGAAGAGTGAAAGCATTATATGACTTCCAAATCAGATAACAGGAAATGAATAATCATTACTATAGTATCTCATTTTTCCCATCACACATAATAAAATCCAATAAAACACAACAGAATAGAACCTATCAAAACAAACAAACAAAAAAAGCATGATAAGACCTCATAACCCCATTATATTGCTTTGAAGCCTTATAATGTTTTCATTCATTAATTGGAATGGTTTTATTTTAGGTTGTTTGATTTTATAGTCTGTGATGGTATGAACAGCTATTTTGAAGAAAACAAGACATTATAATAGCTAGTATGTTTAGTATCATCTTGTTTTGAAGTCCCACCAAACTTTTGTTCTTCTGTCTCCATTGGTTTTATCATATTGTATCTTATTCAATTTTATTATATATGATAGTATAAACATAATATTATATAGACAAGGAGATAATATAGTAACCTTTGTTCATTTTCTGTTAGTTGATTCTGAATATCCTGTAATACTTTCATTCTATTGAATGGTTTTACACTGTCTTTTTATGTTTGATACTACAGTATATGAAGCTATACTCAATTATTTCAAGGAAAGAGACACTATGGTAGCTACTGTTATGTCAGATTGTCTTGTGATGAAACACTATGTTGCTTAAACTGTTCTGTTCTGTCCTGTTTTGTTATGTCCTCTTATATCTTAATCTTTTTTTAAATAAAAATAAAATTTAAAAAAAGACTTCATAACAAGATGATAGGAAATAAGCAATGGCTACCTAAATGTCTCATTTTTCTTTAAAGTAGCTGTTATTATGTGTGATAGTGTGTATATCCTTATTTTATTCATGTATCCGTTTATGACACAATGAGTTATATTTTATTTTATTGTTAAATGCTCATTAGTTAAAAAATAAGAAAAATCTGGGATAGACTCCCATATCTACTGACTGTTAACATAAATCTCCATTTCCAAGTCTGAAAAATAGGTATTTTTTTACTTGCTTATATGAATTATATATGAACTATGTAAGGACTAAGTGTAAGAGAATATATTCAGATTCTTCAATTAGTGCCTACACATTTTATACTCAGCCCATAGCTAGTGGGTATACAAGCAAACAGCAACATCTTGAATGTGCTTGTGACAGGAGGGATCTTGTCTTATTTTTTACTTGCTCTATATATAGCAAAGCAACCTATGTTTTGGATCCCCATTTCATTTCATTTTTGGAGATAAATATTTTGGGATGTGGAGTATATAAAAGCTGGAATTATACTCAGTAATCATGGCAACACTGAATTACATGGTTCTTTCATTATTACCAAAATACCTATTAATTAAAATTTAGTGATGGTTATGTGTATTGCCTATGAATAGTATCAGAATTAAAATTCAGATATCAGCTAATCTTATTACTAATGCTCCTTGGCAGAACAAATTCAATATATAGATTCCAAAGCTCAAATATTATTTAGAAATTGACCATTGCATGTAAATATTATTTTAATGAGTAAACCAGAGATATTAAACATTATTTCAAATGAGATGCTTTTCTGTATAGTTTTTAAAAATATAGTGGTGGATGTGAGGTGATTTCCAGGGCACAGGAAAGTTTTGGAAAATCTCTCCTAACTAGTAAGACCCTGCCCCACCTCCCAAATCATCAGAGGCTTTCCTTATCAGAGGTCCCTGGGGCCTAATTTGGCCAGGCCCAGTGACCCCAGGGTACAGACAGCCAGCTGCCTGCAATCAGACTCCTATGCATAAGGTGATTTCCAGCCCACAGGGAAGATTTGGGACATTGCTCTCAGCCAGGAAGACACCAGTGGCCTCCCAAATCACGAGCCCACACCAGAGGCCTCTGCAGGCCTATCTGGGCCATACTCAGAGACTGTAGGACTGTGGAAAGCTGCCTGTATCCCACCATGTGAGTTGAAAGTGCATGAGGTGATTTCCAGTGCATGGGGAAGCCTTGGAGCATCGCTCCGGGCCCAGAAATATAGGAAAATGACAAAGCAAAAGAGCAAAATGAAACCTCAAAACACCAGCTCACCCCAAGCAAGCCTAGGAGACATGGACATAGAACAAAATGTAAGCTGTACATCTGAAATACCTGAAATGGTATCAATTGAATTAAAGAAACAAGTCTGGGAAGCTATAAAACAACTCAGATCAGAAATAATCTCCCAGGTAAAAGAAGAAATGATAAATACAATGAAAGAAATGCTGAACACATCTAAAGAAGACATGGTTAAAAAATTAGAGGAGCAATGCAAAAAGATGAAAACCTTGAATGAACAATATAAGAAACAAACAGAAAGCATGAAGCAGATTCAAAGAGACATACAGGAAATCCAAAATCCCTTTGAAAGCTGACAAAGCCACTTCAATGAAAGTGAAGATAGACTTTCAGACCTAGAAGAAAAGATTGTAGCTAGTGAACAGGAAAGGGAAGATCTTTTAAAAACAAAAAGGAACCAGCAAATAATAATTCAATAGCTACAAGATGATGAAAAGAAGAACAATATAAGACTGATAGGTATAAACAAAACAGAAGGTGACAACACAAATAATATGAAGAAGCTATTTACAGATGTAATAGCTGAAAATTTCCCAAATATCAGACTGGAAACTGACATACAGATCAATGAAGCATATAGAACTCCAAATAGCCATAACCAAAGTAAAACTACTCCCAGACATATAATAATCACCATCCCAGAAATCCAACAAAAACCAGACTATTAAAAGCAATTAGAGAGAAGAGATAGATCACCTATAAAGGAAAATGTATCAGAATCACAGCAGACTTCTCAACACAAACAATGAAGTCAAGAAGAACATGGAGTGAAGTAAGGCAGATTCTAAAGGAAAATGATTTCCAACCTAGACTGATGTACCCTGAAAAACTGTCCTTCAAAATGGATGGAGAAATAAGATACTTCCTTGACAAAGAATAGATGAAGAACTTCATAACCACCAAGCCAACCCAGCAAAGAATACTGAAAGACATTCTACATATACATAAGAAAAAACCACTAAGCAAGACAAATAATTAAATAGACTAGGAAGGCAAAGAATCAACAGCAGAAAGATAACATGTCAAAAATACACCAATATATTTCAGTTATAACCATTAAAGTAAATGGACTCAATTCACCAATTAAGAGACAGATTGGCAGAATGGATCAAGAAACAACACCCAACCATATGCTGTATACAAAAAGGCCATCTAATCCAAAAGTAAATTCATGGGCTGAAAGTAAAAGGGTGGAAAACAATACTTCATGCAACAGGAACACCCCTCAAAAAAGCAGGGGTAGCTATTGTTTGCAGGCAAAGTGGACTTCAAACAAATAATGATCAAAAGAGATAAAGAACATCACTACTTACTAGTTAGGGGAAAACTCCAAGGGGCAGAGATAACAATCTTAAATATCTATGCACCAAATTGGGGAGCACCCAGCTATACAAAACAAATATTAACAGAAAAGAAAACTCAAATAAGCAATAACACAATTATAACAGGAGATCTTAACACACCATTGACACAAAGGAAAATCAACAAAAAAATAACAGAACTGAATCACACTTGTGAACAAATGGACTTGGTGGATGTATACAGAATGTTTCACCCAACAACATCAGAATATGCATTCTTCTCAGCATCACATGGGACATTCTCTGAAATAGACCATATTCTAGCTCACAGAACATGTTTAAGTAAATGCAAAAGAACTGAAGTTATCCCATGCATGTTATTGGATCATAGTGCCATGAAACTAGAAATTAATAACAAAAGAAACTGCAAAACCCCACAAACACATGGAAATTTAATCCTGAGCCATCAGTGGGTAACAGAGGAAATTAAAGAAGAAATTAAACAATACTATAAGCTAATGAAAATACAAATACAACGTACGAGAACGAATGGAATGAAATGAAAGCAGTCCTCAGAGGAAAATTTATTGCGGTGAAATCTCACATCAGGAAAAAAGAATGGAAACAAATAAACCACTTGATGCTACACCTCAAACATCTAGAAAAAGAAGAGCAAGTCAAGCCCAAAAGCCAAAAGGAGGAGGAAATTATAAAGATTAGAGCAGAAATCAATACAATAGAGGCTAAGAAAACAATACAAAGATTCGATGAATCAAAGAGTTGATTCTTTGAAAGAATAAATAAAATTGATAAGCCTCTACCAATCTTATATAAAAAAAGAAAGAAAGGAATAAGGAATGCAATAAGGAATGAAAAGGGTAGAATCACTACAGACCCTATGGAAATACAGTTCTTCAATACTTATTTCCAAAACCTCTACTCTCATAGTCTTATAACACAGAATAAATGAACAGATTCCTAGAAACATATGGATTATCAAAGCTGGGTTAAGAAGATGTAAAACTGCTGAATAACCTAATTTCAATTAACAAAATTGAAAATGCAATTAAATCCTTACCAACAAAGAAAAGCCCAGGTCCAGATGGATTCACTGCAGAATTTTACAAGAAATTCAAGTAAGATTTAATGCCGACACTCCTCAAACTCTTCAATGAAATTGAGAAGGAAGCAATTCTCCCTAACTTATTCCTGGAAGCGAATATTATCTAATACCAAAACCTGAGAAAAACCCAACCCAAAATGAGAACTACAGGACAATCTCTCTAATGAGCACAGATGCAAAAATTCTCAATAAAATATCGGTGAACAGAATGCAGCAAATCATCAAGAAGATTATGCATCATGACCAAGTGGGATTCATCCCAGGAATGTGGGGATGGTTCAACATACGCAAATCAATAAATGGTATCCACCATATCAATAGAGCCAAAATAAAAAATCACATAATCATTTCTACAGATGCAAAAAAAAGCTTTTGATAAGGTCCAACACTTACTTATGATAAGAACCTTACAGAAAATTAAAATAGATGGTCTTTACCTCAATATGATAAAAGCCATCTGTGACAAACCAACAGCATCCTATTAAATGGCCAAAAGTTGAAAGCCTTTACCTTAAATCAGGAACAAGAGTAGGATGTCTATTATTGCCACTCCTATTCAATATAGTGCTGGAAATACTAGCTAGAGCAATTAGACAAGAGAGAGAAATAAAAGGAGTAAGAATAGAAATGAAGAAATTTAACTATGATTATTTGCAGATGACATGATACTCTACATAGAAGACACCTAAAACTCCATTGAAAGACTCCTAGGTATACATTCAATATGTTAGCTGCATACAAAGTCAACACTCAAAAATCAATAGCATTCCTATACACAAACAACAAAATCACATTAGAGAAATAAGCAAAGCCATACCCTTTACAATAGCATCCAAAAATTGAAATACTTAGGAATCAATATAACAAAAGAAGTAA
Source organism: Cavia porcellus (assembly GCF_034190915.1). Taxonomy (NCBI): domain Eukaryota; kingdom Metazoa; phylum Chordata; class Mammalia; order Rodentia; family Caviidae; genus Cavia; species Cavia porcellus. The sequence continues at coordinate 49,149,335 of NW_026947492.1, forward strand.
AAGATCTATCCTGGGAAAATTATAATGCCCTGAAAAAGAAATCAAAGAGAACCTCAGGGAATGGAAAGACATCCCTTGTTTATGGATAGGAAGAACAAATATTGTGAAAATGGCCATTTCCCCAAAACTGTTATAGAGATTTAATGCAGCTCCAATCAAAATACCACTGTCATACCTCACAGATCTAGAGAAATCATTCCTAAAATTCATCTGGACCCAGAAGAGACCTAGAATAGCAAAGGCAATTCCAAGCAACAAAGGCAAGGCAGGAGACATCACAATTCCTGACTTGAAGTTATAATACAAGTCTACTGTAATAAAATCAGCATGGTACTAGAATAAAAACAGACCTGAAGATCAATGGAATAGATTAGAAGATACAACTACAACTACAAACACAGTCAGCCACCTTATCCTTGATAAAGGGCCAAACAAGTTCACTGGAAGATAGTGTCTTTAATAAATGGTGCTGGAAAAATTAGTTCTTTGTATACCTAAAACTAAAACCAGACCTATGCCTATCGCCAGGCACTAATCTAGAATCTAAATGGATCAAGGATCTAAATATTAAAATGGAAATAATAAATCTGTTGGAAGACAAAGTAGGTAGAAATCTTGAAGATATAGGCGTAGGTTAGAGAATTCATGAACAAAAATCAAACTGTGTTGGAAATAGTTCCCAGAATCAATAACTGGGATCACATCTTACTAAAGTGTTTCTGCATGTCTAAAGAAATCTCCAGCATAGTGAAAAGAAAACCCAAAAATTGGGGAAAAAATCTTAGTGAACTGTCCCTCACAAAGGACTTCTGTGTAGAACATATAAAGAATTTTTAAAAAATCAGACCTCTGAAATTCAAAGACCCAATCCAAAAATGAACGACTGAGATTAATACAAAGTTCTCCAATAAAGACATACAAAAGGCAAACAAATACATGAAAAAATGTTCAGCATCATTGGTTGTTAAAGAAGTGCAAATTAAAACCACACTAGATTCCATTTCACTCCAGATAGAATGGACAGGATAAAGAAAACTACCAACAACAAATCCTGGAAAGACTGCAGGAAAAAAGGAACTGTCCTGCACTGTTGGTGGGAGTTAAACTGGTGCAACCACTGTGGAGGTAAATCTGGAGATTCCTCAAAAAGCTGGGAGTGGAAGTCCTATTTGACCCAGATATTCCACTTCTGGGCATATTCGCAGAAGAATTGAAAACTTCATACCACAGTGATATATGTGCACCCATGTTTATAGCAGCACAATTTATAATTGTCAGATCTTGGAAATGAACTAAATGCCCATCAACTGAGAAATGGATAAAAATATGTGGTATTTTTTATATAATGGAATACTACTCAACTATAAAGAATGGCCACATCGAGATATTTATAAATGAATGGACGCAACTTGAGGCCATACTCATAAGTGAAATAAATCAAACTCACATGAGTAAATGCTATATTGTTTTCCTAGTGTGAGAAATGGTGAGAGTACATAGGATACAAAATCCTCAATAAATACAGTGAAAGTTAAGAATATGCTCAAAAGGAAAAAAAGATAATATCTCAGGGAAAAGGAGGAAAAAGATAAAGGAAGGGAAAAAATATCTAAAATTGTATAATCACACTTAGGATAGCTAACATGTCTGTGCTACAAATTCCATAAGTTCTTGGAACAAAACAGCTAACATCCATAGGATTGTAACAGTTTTGCATGTTACTGTCTGGTGATCTGAGGAACTCTTGAAGAACAATATGTAAATAACAACCCTATTTTTACTTCTACCACCTTACTGTGAAGGCCTATATCATCATGGTTTTGGGTTCTTTGCTATTGTTATTTATTTGTTTTATTTATTTTGTTTTGTTTTTTCCTCTAATACAGAAAAGATAGGTATACGTGTAGAGACGTATATATTCATAGAACTTCCCCTAAACAGTATATAAGAATTGATTATGGTATGAATGATGAAATGAACAGCTACTTGGAAGAAAAAGAGACATTATGGTATCCATTGTGGATACCGTATCATCATGCTGTAAAATCCAGTAATGCTATTATTCTTTGTTCAGAGTGGTTTTAGCTGATTTTGTATTGTTTAATTTCAACATACATGAAGGTATGGACAGCTATTTTGAAGAGAATGGCAGCCATTGTTGATTTTCCTATTGCCTGGTTTTGAAGGCCTATAATGCCTTCATCACTCTGTTCTGATCATTTTAATGCTTTTTTGTTTTGTATGAATTCATTGTGTGTAAAAATTTGGACAACTATTTGGAAGAAAACAAAAGACATCACGGTAGCCATGGTACATATTCTATTATCTTGCTTTGAGATCTGTGTCACATTGTTTTCTTCGGATTTACTTTGTTCTGTTTTGTTATTTTTATTTTTACCCTCTTTAAAATAAAAATATATATATTGGCACCTCAATTCACAAGCGCTTTTGTTTATAAACAGTTTGGTTCACAAACAAAAGCATTTGGTAAAATTTTGTTTTTGCTTGCAATTTCTGTATTGGGTAACAAACACAGTGGTGCCATCTCTCCCACATAAACACAAATGTGGCCATCTCTTCCAAAACTGTGGAAGAAATTAAATTCATGAACTAAAGTACCACTGCATCTGCTTCAGAGAAGTAAAGTAATGACTTTTTTGAATTATAAAATGTGAATTATAAATGAACAGCTAAAATTTTTTCTCACCTGCATAGCTTGACTGGTAATTCAAGTTGGATTCAGTTGGAACATATTTTTGTAAAAACGGCATATTTTAACCAGTACAGCTAAGAGGTATAAGAACAGAGATCCTGATTCTAAAAGTTTCTACTAACTCATGTTTGCCAAGACATTCACCTGTTTCCCTTCTATAAACCCAAGTGTGTGGACCAGTTGAAGTAAAGTTTCCTTCCAGTTCAGATATTCTCTGATGATAAGTTACCTGCCGACCAAGAATTTGGATTCAGGAAAGACCATGCTGATGATGATCATGGAGAGGATGATGGTTGCCCCCCAACGTTGAGCATTTAATTTGTGCTGTAAACTGATCTGAGTGCAAACCTGTGTGTGCATTGTGCCTTCACCTAGATCATCTGAATATGCGTCTCCAAAGCGATTCTGAAATTCAGTTGTCAACTATAGCCATTCTCCTATCTTTGTAAAAATTCACATTTTCCATTTTCAATAGAAAGGTGTTTCTAATCTAGATGCAAAGAGGATTACCATAGTAATTTAGACTCTCTCTGGAAGAGTTAATGAATAATACTATTAGAGTTTCTCTGTAGATGCTTTTTTGAAATACTCCGGAAGCATGCTATAGAATGAGTAAATTGGTATTCTCAGGGTTTTCCTCCCTTTTAGCTCTGATTTGAATGTGACCTTGGGAAAAATGTTTCATGTGAAAAGGAAGATTTGTTTGCCCTTGTTCTGAAATTACAATATAGTGCAGATATTTTCCCTCCGATTTAATTCTGTGACTGAATGCACAGGAATTAATGTGGGTGTTAAAAGTTTCCAATAATAGGCATATGTTACCATAGACACGTCCTTTAAACATGTCAGTGCTGCATGATTGCATGACAATACTTAGAGGCTCTCTAAAAGTTGTATTTTGTGAAATCCTGAAAATACTTAGTTGTGAGAGATAGTTAAAGATTTGACTTGCAGCAGAGAAGTGTCCCTGCAGTGCTCCTTTTAGAAGCTACTGGCACATTATTATGGGAATCGTTTTTATTTACTATAGAGAATTTTTAGAAGGTAAATGATCAAAGATGAGTCTGTAATTGCTTTAAGGTAGTCTTATAGGTTTATTTAAAAATAAGAAAATGACAAAGTAATTTTAGTTGAAATAGATAATTTTTGCCACCTCATTTACATTTTGGGTGAAATAAGTTAACAACTATTTAGTTGTCTAGTTAACAACTAAAAGCCAGCATAAAACAAACACAAGAATTTCCTCCAGTTTCCCACATTTTTTCCTCTAGTTACCACTGTTACTGCTATATTTCTTGCCCTATTATAAGGAGTATTGAAACAGATGACTCTGATACATATTGCTGTGAAGGAAATTTTATAACTAAGAAGAGAATATCTAATAAACACATCCTATGTGCCTTACACTATGCTAAGTGTGATGATATTTATTAAAATGCTGACCCAGTTCTGTGAAAAGGATATTAGACATGCTAGAATGAAAAGATAAGGTTTCTTGGTTCAATAAGTGTCACATCAGCTCTTGAGTGTTCCTCGTGATGGAACATGTAAATTTTGTCTGTTAGTACCTTTTCTGTGGTTAACATTAGAAAACACTTAAGGTCAGGAAAGCTAAATGATTTGCCTACGGTAATTCACACAGTAAGAGATGAAATAGAAATTGCAATCAACATCTTAATGATGTTTTTTCACTGTATCACAGATTCCTTTATCCCCTTATGTTTAGGCCAATCAAAGATTTATACACTTGGGCTTAAGTCCTAACTACATCTCTACTGCCTTTATGAACTGTAGCAAGTTATTGTGCTTGTGTATCTCAGTTTTTCTCACCTGTATATTGGGACAATTATGTTCTGATCATAAAGGGTAGTTAAGATCTGTGTGCTATGGTAATTTTAAAGTACTTTGTTGTTGGAACATTGTAGGAGATAACAATCTAATTGGAAAATGTCAGAAACTTTTGTGTTTCTCAATGTTTTGTGTGTTTCTCAGCTTTTTTTGGTGTGTTTATTCATTAATTTCTTGAATGCAAGGTTTATAGCACATCCATCAGGCAGGAACAAGCACTATAACAGCAGTAAAGACAATGAAAGTGATAGGGACATGGTTGAAGATAGATTAGTTGCACAAAAGCATTCTAGGATTGAGGGCAGGTGTAGAGCTTTTTTCCATCTTAGCTACAATACGTCTAATTTAGTCTTTCATTACACATGTCTATTCATATGCTTTTGTATGCTAAATGTTTGAAGAACATGTCTTTAAATGAACATTGATTGGGTGTGAATCATGTTAATGTTTATTTCATTAATTTTTATATCCTCATCACTTAACAGTTTTAGTACATGACAGGAAATTAATAAATTTTTATAAATTAATAAACTGATGAACAAACTACCAAGTGCTTATAAAGCATGCAAGTGAGCTGGGCATGGTGGCGCATGCTTGTAATCCCAGAGCTCTGGTAGGCTGAGGTTGCAGGATTCCAAGTTCCACCCAGGGTAGGCGATTTAGCTACTTTGCAAGACTGTCTCAAAGTGAAAAATAAAACATTGGGTTGGAGAAAGCAAAGATCCAGGGTTCAGTCACCAGTACTAGGGGGAAAAAGGTATCTAAAAACACACATGCACCTAAAATTTTGGAGTTAGAATTCAGATATAAGGACATTTAAGCAAAATACAGAGCTAAGTGTGTTTTGGGTAAAGCGGAAAGTTTGGGACTTTGTAGGAACATAGCTGGATGCTGAGACTCACAGTTTAGGCTGAGCTGATCACTCTGCCTTGCACTAACACAATGCATTTTTTGCTATAAACAGTTTTCACAGCAGAATGGTGGTAGGACAGATATTAGTTGCACTGATGTGAGAGCCAGCTGCTGGGATTTTTTTACTCACCTGTATTTTCAATTATGCATACCACTCAAACACCCAGGCTGAAGGTTCTTTTTATCTGAGCTTGTGTGGATCTTGTGACAGGCACCCACTGAACACTACACCACAGAAGTCCTATGTAAAGGCTTTTCTCACCTACAGCCAATTAAGAGGACATGGAGCCTGAACCTCCTTCCCACACTGCTGTCCAGAATCCCATCCAATATACCTTTTACCAAGGGAACGGAGCAATTTCTGAACAGGGAAAGCACTAGTTCATAAATAATGAATAGTAGTGGTCTGACCTGAGAGAAATTTTAACTTGTTAGAGTGCTGTACTATCAACATTGGCTCCGGAGTATTATCTATTGGAGCTCTGCAAAGTGTGTAGTAATGAGGAACTTGAAAATGCCATTGTCCCAGCCGTCATCATTTTTATCATCCAAAGTCAGTATTCAGTATGATTCTTCTTTTCTTGGGGTAAAAAGAAGTGGACGCATGAAGAAGAGAAAGTTGTATCCTTTAAAGAGATGTTAGAGCAGTTGGTTCTAGAAATAAACATTTTTAGACATCTGGCTACAGAGATAAGTATGATAATTATATTCAAATATAAGGGGTTAGAATTTGAGAAAATTTAATTTATTTTCTGTGTGTGTGTGTCTGAGAAAATCCCAGCACTGAGTAATATGTCTTGATTTCATTCTGGGAGAATGCATGGTTTGGAGAATACCAAGAGGGATTCATAAGAGAGTAGGACTCAAGAAAACTGCCCTGTTTACGGGATAGTGGCAGACACTGTGGAGGATTAAAAAAAATGTTGTGTCAAGTAGAATTGATACTAAGTTCCAACTTTACCATTACTCAGTATGTCCTTAGACAAGCTATTTGTCTGCTCTAAGGTTAATGTCTCTATAAATTCTGGGTAATAATGTTATTCTTAGCCCATGTGATTATATTTGTGAAATGCCTTGCAAAGACTTGGGTCATAGTAAATACTCATTACATGCCTATTTTTTCCTGTGAAAATAGTTCAGAATCACCACTCCTGTAGAATAAATCCTTAAAAGGAATTTATAAGCTTTTACTTAGCAAGTCTTCTTTGTTGTTTATGTGTATTACAATTCCCCACTTTTTTGACTTTTATGCCTTCCCAATATATAAAAAAATGACTTTTTCACATATATACCAAATTCCCTTTTTCGTGTTTCCTTTTCTTGGACCACTATTTGATATTGTCATCTCTTTGTCTGAACATCAATAGGGTATATTATTCTTGCTTGTTACATTTATTACCTTGTTATAAATCTCATGATAATTTATCCTATTTTAAACACATCTGTTCCTGGGTTCTGTGCTTTAGTTCTAGGAATCTGTAGACTATAAAGATACAGAACTTGTACTCAAGAAGTGTTCTTGAATACACAGAAACAATGACAAAATACTTATAATTAAGTGTAAGTGCTCTAGGAGATGTTTGAAAACTAATACAGACATATGTCCTTTTATTCAATTCAATTATACGCTGCCAAATCTCAGGGGCCCTGTTTGGTATTCCTGGTTATGGGGAAATTTTCTGAGCTCCTAGAACAACTAATATCGAGATGAATATTAAGTAATTATTACACATTCATTACCTTGAATTCTTCTGTGGAAACTTTAATATTATAGAACATTTTTAGGAGCCTGAAGGAATGTTAGCCCAAAACAGTCACCATTATGATTCTGTATGAAGCCTCCAAGCAAGGCTACAAAATCTTAGAAAGAAATAGACCTTTGGTTCACTTAGAACCCATTGTTTGCATTTATAAAACATAAGTTCCTAAACATTTTAGCAAACTAAGTTAATACAATATCATCTTTGGCAGGAAGGCTATATGATAAAGCAGTTTCAGTAACAGGAGCCTACTAATAGCATTGGCTAAAGGACTCACATATCAAATATCAAGATCAAGCCTATGAGAATATGGTCAAATTGGAGTCCAGAATAGGCTTGTTGTCAAGCAAAGCTTTCCTAGAACCAGTACTTAGTGCTTGGGTATGTGATAATTATGGAGGACCATGGATATCTTTTGGGAATCAAAAAGATTTATAGTGGGCAAGAAATATATTAGTTTTGTAGCTAAAGAATACTGACCATCTAGAAAGCTGGATATTGGCCAGTGCAATTTTGTAGGCAAAGGAGGGGTTACTTACAGATACTTCCATTGGACAGCTAGCTAGCACTTCCAAAACAGAACTCTCACTGGAGTATATTCCATTTATATAATACTGGTATGTTATTGATATAAAACTCCTGCTTTCGGTAATACACATCTATGTCTTTCTGACTACATACTGAGCTAACTTTGGGACTGGAAATGATGGTGATTGAAAGATCACAGCTTATTAATTTAATATTTACTTAGCCTTTTTGCTGGCGCCAAGCACAAACAACCCAGAGGCAAATTCCAAAGCCCTAAGTTCCAAAAAAGAAATTTTGACTAAAGGAGTTAAACAAATACTGTGGCTTGTATGGGATTTTACATTCAGCAAACACTGTTACATAATCAGAAACACTCCACGAAAGCAAAAGGGAGTGACAGGAAAGGCATTAGCAAAGAACTATTGAAAAGGGAAGTCAACAATTGCTGTCACAGTGTGTCTCATTCTCTTTAAAATAGCTGTCCATACCTTCATGTATGTTGAAATTAAACAAAACAAAACAGGCTAAAATCACTCTGAACAAAGAACAATAGTATTGCTGGATTTCACATCATGACATTACAGGATCAGCACTGGGTACTGTAATATCTCTTTTTCTTTAGTTGTTCATTTCATCATGCATTATATGATCAGTTCTCATATATTGTTTATAGGTTCTACACATACATGAGTCTCTATATGTATTTCTATTCTTTCTGTATTAGACGGAAAAACAAAACAAAACAAAACAAATTCCTATAAAAACCTGAAATGAAAGCCATATAAAACCACAGTACAAGATGATCTACAATGGTTACTTTGTTGTCTCTTGTTATCTTCAATAGAATCATATATATCATCAGGAATAACATAATTGAATATAGTATTAATAAAAACAAAACATTATAGACAGTGTAAAACCTCAAAAGCAGGTAATAATCAAACCAGAGCAGGTATCCTAATGAATCTTGTCATCTTCGGTGTAGTTGCCTATATTCTCAGACTTGATAATATCAATTATAGCAGATTTCAGTAAAATCTGTCAATACAAAACAGCAATCTAATAAACCAGATTCAACCTGCGGGGGCCTTCACTGTGTTAGTGTGTGCTGCACATAGGGAATTGGTTTGGAATGACTTATTGGGTTCTGGCCAGGGGCATGACCCAGGCCAAGCAGATCTCACCAATCTGCTCGGGGAGGAGGGCAATGACTGAAGTCACTGCCGGTCCTTGTTCCTGCCCATCCTGCACGATTCCAACATGTCATCCAGTTGGTTGGCCCTTTCCCATGCCAGGATCTTATTCCCTACTCTCTCTGCAGGTTAATGCAGTCTCCACGCTGGTTTTGTTCTCCATTGGGCAGTGACCTCTGACTCCATCATGACCACGCAGTAGCACAAGTTCAGGCAACTCTGGCAAGTTGTGGTGGCATGAGTTTAGGCACTCCAGTGAGAGCACTGTGGCCACTAATCTTAGCTGCTCCAAATGTAGTCCCGGGACTGTGTGTTTAACCAGCTCCTTTCCCTTTATTTTTTTCCTGGATTGAGAAGATCCATCTCCCCCTGTGTGGACCTCTCCAGGATGTTTTATTCCAGTATCTGAGTTGTCTCTCTCAGGGAGCCTCTGCATGCTGCTGCTTATGGATCTGCCATTTTTGTGAAAGTCCTTAATTGCTAATCTTTACACATTTGTTAATAACTGAAATATGTGCATGTTTATTCAATTGAGTATACAGCACCAGGTTTCTGCCTGCCTTGTTGCTAGAGGCAAGTGACTGAGACTTTTTGATGTGGACAAATATATTTGTAAAGAACTTACTGTCATGAAAAAATACAATTCCCTCAATTCCCAGGTTGTTCAGAGGAAAGAGGGACCCATTTTCCTTCAGGTGGCCAGGAAAACTTGTAAAAGGAGGTAGCATTGGAGTCAGGCCTCAAAGAAGTTGATCTCTGCCTTCTAGGCTGAGGAAAGCAATTTAGGGTAAGGGTTTGATTGGTGGCTCTATTGGTGGCAAATTACTGAAGATTTGAACCATAAAAGTTCTGTTATGTTTTATAAGGCACCTGTTTATTTTTAAATATCACGTAGACTGTAGTCTAAATTATAAATGCATGCTAATAAATTAAATGAGGTAAGAAAATGAGTGCAATTTACAACCATAAAGTTATAATTAGCGATCAAGCAATGATATAGCAAATATACTTAGGTAATGTGATTTGATGTACATTAAATACTACTGATAATAATGAAGAAGATAAATCCTGGAGACAGGAAACCTCAGCTTCCATCTTGTCTTGTGTGAACTGAGGCAATAACTTAACATTTTTGTTTCTAATGTTCTTCATCTTAAAGTGAAAATCATAATTATATCATTTCCAAAGAGTTCTTGTAAAGTTAAAATTGGCTAATTCATGTAAGTTGCTTAGGACAGTGCTTAGCACAAAATGAGCATTCAGCAAAAGTTGATTTATTATACATTTGAAAGAAGAACATGTCTGAACCTCACTATGAAAGATAAAAGAATAGATTCCTTATTTTCCTGACTCACTGATTTGAAAATGCAACTGATTTTAGGCTTTTACTTTCTTAAAATTGCTCTTTTAAATTTGCAGAGGGGAAAAACATGTACTTCGAAATTTTATTATTTCAGAATAGTGCATTACTTACTGTGGCATGTTTTCTGTGCTTATTAGTGTAAATTATCAATGTAGTCCTCATTTTCCTAATTTGTTGGTTAGATCAATTGTGCTATAAGGTTACTTTTAGGCTGGTGCTTTATGATTGCTATACTACACATGTAGCACTTTCAAGGGTAGAGGGACAAGGGTACCATTCCCACTTTAGAAATAAAGAGCTAGAGATAAACCAAATCGTGCCCTACAAAGTTTAAGGGATAGGTAAGACTATGTCATAGCTTTAGCATGTGGAATTCATAAAGACCCTTTGTGTTGTGGGAAAACACAAAAGGCACTGGTGTCTGACAGGCTTGGACTCGTATTTGACCTCTTCCTTATCAGAACTTTTCTATATTCTAGTGGCAGAATTGTGGATAATTTACATAGACTCCTCTGTAAAACCAGAGCTAGCACTCCAATACCAAAATGGTCCATAGGATAGATTATCTTTTTAAAATTTTTTTCCATTTGAAATTACCTGCTTCACAGAAAGCTTGACATTTGAACTGTCAATACAAACATATTCCTATATTGATTTTCAAGAATATTGTTCAACTTTTTTGCTTTGCTTGAGCATATTACCAAAGGCAAAAAGACCATGAGCAAAGTGTCTGAAATTGTAAAGTCATTTATAAGGTATGACAGAAAAAGTCATGATTGTGAATGGAGACAGGTGTGCTTCTGGTCTGTCTCAATTCTGAGTCCCAGCATGGCGCCTGGCTGAGTGATCAAAGGCTCCTCTGCTGCAAACATGCAGTGATTCACATTCTCTGTTTAACCTTTTACTGTTGTGATCTTTCAGAAACTCAAAACTTAATTTCTGGTGTCAGCCCAACCACCATGGTCAAATGTGTCTGTGACTAATTGGCAAACCAAGGATAAATGGATAAAATATGCCCATTTACCAAATATTCCCTAATCAATATTCTTAAATTTTGGCATCTAGTATTTCTGAAAGATAGTAGGTTGCTTGAAGATGACCAGATAAATATAAAAATTGAAAATGTTAATAAACTTCAGGTGCGATAAAGCTCGGTTAGGCAGTAGGACTTGCCAGGACATCTATATCTGTGACTCTTCTCAGCCACGTGTATCACAGTCTTGTTTTCTGTTGGTGATTTATGAGATGAACTTTATCAATTGTTTTAGAAATTTTTAGTGTTTTCTCACTGAACAACATTGAGAAGATTGCCCTGTTGCACAAATCTTAAAATCCTCTACTTAGAGCTCAAGTTAAATTATTCTCCTTGGAGCTGGGGGTTTAGCTCAGCAGCATAAGCGCCTGCCCTACAAGTGTGCGGTCATGAGTTCGATCCCTGGTACTGATAAAAAGGAAAAGACAAAAAAAAAAAAAACAAAAAAACAAAAAGATAGTTTAAAAAAAATAAATTATTCTCCTTTATGGAGAAACTATAAATACGTGATTAAGAACACAAACTGTGGTTTCAACTTTTAAGTGTCCAGCTCTACCACTTAGCGGCACTGTAACCTTTGGCTATTTACTTAACCAACTTGGGTTAAAGTTTTATTATCATAAATAAGTACCATAAAATCAATTTCATAGGTTGTCAAGAGGATTAAATAATGCTTTTAAAGTACTACCTAGAATAGTGACTGGTACAGAATAAACACAAGACTATTTTTACTGAGCATATATTATGTGCCAGGCATTGGCAAAACAAGTAATTTCTTTTTTTTCCTCAGTGAGCTTGTAGTCTGGTATAAATGTAAGGGAACTGCTACCCATGGACCAAAACCAGCCTCTCGTGTATTTTTGTAAATAAACATATGTTATAGTATAGTCATACTTATTTACACGTTATCTATGATTATGCTTCAGTAGCAGAGTAAACTAGTAGTGATAGAGATTGTGTGTCTAGTAAAACCAACAATATTTGCTAACTGGCCCTTTATAGAAAAAAGTAATCAAGTGAAAAGACAGACATAAACCAAGAAATTTTATAGAGTATAGCAGATAGGGTGGGTATAGTGTTTACCATGTATTTAGCGAATGTATCCACTGTGCTATTCATAATATTCTGAGTGCTGGAAATATGGTAGTGAGTAAAACAGATAAAACATATCTCAGTGCACATGAAATTAGAGGCCAGCTGGAGGAAGATAATAAGCCAAAAATAAGTAAATACATAGGTCAAGCGGGCGCTCTATTACTTGCAGTACAGCTATATGAATGTCAAATGAAATATGGTTATTGGTAATTAGACCCCACCAAAATCTCTGTAATCTTAATTTCCACCCATAATCTCTGCTCAGTAAGACCTGCCCTTTTAGCAATCTTAATGTATAGTACACTGCTAGCATAAAACCATATACAGAGTGCTTTATAAAGCTTTGCTGAATGATAAAAGCATAATCATACTTTCTTCTATTTTTCCTTGTTGGAAACTCCTGCTTTATTTTCTTGATTCTATTTATTTTTCTATGTCTGGGTGAAATTCTGCTTTCTCCTCTAAAATATCCCCTGTATTTTTTTTTTATTTTTCCATTTTGGAAATTCATTGCTGTTTCATCACAGAGAGCTACCATATTGTGGCTCAAAGTACTTACACAGTAAAGAAAGCCGAGGTAAACGTAAAGGGTCCAGTTAAGACTTGATCTTCCGTTTACAGGAGAGATGGGACTAGGATAGATACAGCATTACAGATGACAGTTTTGTTGGACACTGGAGACTCATGGTGACCATATACAGAGAAGTTCTGATTCTTATTGTAAGAAGAGCAATAAAGAGAAGTTTAAAGGAAAATGTGTTAATGCTTCACATAAGATAAAGATGAAGTTAAGTAGGTTGGAGAAAAGCATTCATAGAAAGAAAAGCATATTCTCAGAGGTGAGTGATAACTTGGTGGAGGTGAGGAATTTGAAGCATTTTAAATGGCTGCATCAAAGAAGGCCAACTAAGAAAAAATAAGGCTTTAATGAAAACAAAGCAAAATCTTGTAGGCTAAGAAACAGCCCATTAGAAGACTTTACAGAAAAGCTGTGACAGTAAGACATTTTATTGCCTGTAGTGTGGAAAATGAAGCAAAATGGACCATTATTCAGGAAGAATGACTACCATATGCCAGAAGTTAGATTAATATTTTCCCACATAATATTCACAAGTTCTCTTCAAGTTAGGAAACATCACTTCAATTTTATTGATAGTGGAAATAAAAATTGAAGAAATTAAGTAAAATGTTTATAGTCACAAAGCTAAAAAGTGGAAGAGCTGAGATTCAAATTAGGTTTACTAAGATGAGCAATCTATATTCTCTCTTACTAATCTCCGTCATCTCCTTCAGTGTGGTATAATAGGGGAGAATGAAGAGCTAATCAGTCAGCTACCTGTGGAAAACTAAAAATAAGAGAATTGAATGTATATCCAGACAAACACCAACCATGTCATTTGCTACTTTGCAGAAGATATGGATGAAAAATAGTGGGAAGTTAAAAGTAATCAGACCAAATAAGTATTTGGATCTTACACAACAGATACAGCAAACTATATAAACCATCCAACTTTCATCGCAGAAAATGACACAAGCAAGCAGCTTTGTTTTTCAAAGAGCTAGCTGTGAGGCAACACAAAGATGCAGAGAGGGCTGTGAAAAAACTCCAGGAAGATCAATATATTACTATAATGGTTCAGATAAAAATAATGTCTAAACTAAAGTAGTGACAGGAGAGATGGAAATCTGGGAGAGGGTTCATGAAACAATTTAAAAGCTGGAATGAATAAGTGAAGCGAACTGAAAGCCAAGTAGTGGGAAACAGGATAAGAAAGGCTGAAACGCTTCTGCCATGGAAACCTTGGAACCACTGGCTTTAAATGTGGAGTAGAGGATAAAGGCAAATGGGTAAATTTCTTTTACCTATAGATTGCTTTCAGGTTTTCAGAGCAGTTTACAAGGGCGTGTCTTGTCAGCTGTGTGGTCTATGACTGACCATTCACATATAAATGAAAAATTATCTGATAGGTAATGAATTTTAAAATATCTTTATTTTCATCTCTGTTCCTCACTCTCACTATTTGTTTTATATGTAAGCAAATGAAAGGTAGAAACACCTTTGTGTCTAGTCACTTGTACTTTATATAGCAGTAATTTACTCCTGTTGAAATTTAGAACTAAGTGAAGTTCTAGGTTTAATCTTAAAGATCAAGAGAAAAGTCAGGCTAATGGGCCCATTAGAGATGGTGACTTATTTTACCTCTTAGATTTTTCTGGATACTTAATGGCTGATAAGAAGTACTTTGGGGAAGAAGGGAGCATAATTGAACTGCTACCCTGAGAGAAGGAAAGCATTTAATTGTTAAATTGTTTATTCCAAAAGGACACATTACACGCTTTTTAAGGTTACCACCTGTGGGTAAGGGATACTCAAGAGAAAATTTATAATTACGCAGTTTCCTAAATTTGCTCTTCAGTGACTGGTTTCTCAATAAGTGAAGTTCAGTCAAGCATTTTCAGGAGACAGCCCAGTAATACTTTACTCATAAAATTTTAAATGTAGAAATAATAATAGTAGTGTTTTGTGCATATTAATTCAATGTCTATATACTTTTCTGAAGTATCTGCATATATTTATGTGTTCTTTAAAATGAATCACATATATTTTCCTATTATTTATGTAGTTCAGAATATGCGAACTAAAAGTAAAATCACATACTGTTATAATTTATCATATATCTTTCAAAGGCACACTCATCCATATGAAGGCCTAGCCATGGTTGAAATTTGAGTACTGGGCTATTTAAAACAGGGGAGAATAACAAGAAAATCTAGACATCCTATTTCAGCCTAGGCTTAAAAATTAGATCATATTTTGAATTCAAAAGCATAGTGTCTTCACAAGACGCTATAGAGTAACATCCTGCATTTAAATATGCTCTTTGGTTGTAAAGTTTAGAGTTTTAAAACAGTGTATCATGAGTTTTTGGTCATATAAACTATCTTTCTCATCTTTAAAGCACAGATAGGTTTATGACAGAAGGTTGGTGTAAAAATTAGAGATAATACTTAAAAACATCTCAGTATGGCTTTTGGCATATAGTAAATTCTTCTAAATGATACAAAGACTTGCATATTTCTGAAAGTGTCAGTCATTTCCTGTTAGCATATGCAATGTTTAATGCAGATGTTCATCTCGCAAACATAAGCTGACCAGCAAGTGATACTCATCACTTAACTGTACTTGGGTTTCCCTGTTCAAATGGAGATACAAAATTCATTGTCATCTGGTAGAGTATACATTAAATACTACTTGAACTAAATATATGAGGAAGTAATATCTGTTAGTTACTAATCTGCATCTTTCTTACAAAAACATGCAAGTTATGTTTTTCTTCCGAACTTTCCTGAGAATTCATGTGTATAGGAATCTATCTATAGTCTGCTTATCTATCTACCCCCTATCTATCCATTCATCCATATATATATATATATATATATATATATATATTCATCCATATCAATCTATCTATCCATCCATTCCTCCATATATGTTTCCTGTATGTTAAAGGCACATTGGCTTGTGGAAAAATGTTTTTATGCACTCATGTGTGTACTTTTGAAATCAGGCAAAAGAGTAAGAGAGAAATAAAGCAATTAACTGCACAAAGGAAAGAAGGTACCTGTTTTGTTCAACTTATATACTCAATGCTCCTTCAGTATCTGGCACAAATTGCACTTAGTAAGAGCTCAACACATCTTTGTTAGTGAACACATGAAGGTTTGTAGATATTTATAGTGTGTGCATATGTGCAGGAATATATTAAAGTGGCCTCATCTTTCAGAAAGTCTATTTGTCATTCAGTACTTTTGTCACTGTGTAAGTAAAAAAGACAGAAGATCTGTGTTATATCTATTTTCAAAAAGATCCTTATTTTACTTTTCTAGTAATGAGACTGAAATAGCCATATTTGTTCTGACTAGGGCTTGGAATTAGACAACACCCACAGACAGCCCAATACATTTTTTATTAATCTTCTCAGAATTAGGAGTTGTTGGAACATTGAAAAACCTGCATGAAATCTTCCAGCTATCAAAAGTATTCTTAGCACAATGCAGATGCTCCAAACTTTAAAAATGCATAAATGTGAGTGACAGTTACACAGGTTTTAGTCTAATTTGAGATTCAACTAAGTGTAAATAGTAAGAATATATTAGTTGAAAGAATTTACTGGAAGATTTATGCAGTATGACCCTCCTAAATATGACCTCTTTAGTAAATCAGAAACAAGAAAAGCAGTAACTACTCATCAAATGCATACTACATGCCAGCAGTCTAAGAGGATTTTCTACATCATATTTCATCAAATTTTACAGCAATCTTATGAAGTGGTTTTATTTTTTATATATTTTATAAAGAGACATTGAGGCTCAGAGAAATGACATAACTTACCAAGGTCATGGTATGTATAATTTACGGATTTCAAATCAATCAAACACTCAGGACAGACAGACTATCTCTAGCTCTAGCTTTAGTTCTGGCTCTGGCTCTATCTGTCTATCTATCTATCTATCTATCTATCTATAGAATTTTAAGCCCACAAAATCTCAGGTGAGGTTTATATTGGTGGGATAGAGATATTTTCTGTACCATATTGAACCTTATAAATTTAAGCCAAGTTGTTTCAGATTTTGACGCCTTTGAGTCTATATTACTGTATCCTAAAATATGACACTTTTTAGATAAGAGCAATGTATTTATTTAAACTGAACATTTAGATTACAAAACCATATATTTTAATTTGAAGATAGGATTCGAAGCTCATCAAATTGAAATGTTCTTTCCATCTTTTCATTAACTCCCTCCAGCTATGCTCTTTCATCTCTTTGGTCTGTCACATTTTTCTATGCACCTACCATCAGGGTTTATCTTTGGACTTGTGTAATAGCTTGTAGAAAAGTAAATCAAAAATGCTTTCAAAGAAGCTAGCAAGAAGGTTATAGTCTGAAATCTACTCTCAGAATGACTTACTATGTAACACGAGAGGAAGGAAGTGGAAAAAGAACAGAAGTTAGTCTGCTTTGGGAGGACTTGCCGCAGCAGCGTGGGAGAAGAATTTGCCATGGTAACTCCTGCATCATCTTGTAGGTGTGGCAGGAATGCCTCCAGGGGAAAAGAGGACACCTCTTAAAATCCATTTCATGTTTACTAAATCTGGAAATGCCATAAAAGGAAACTTGAATCAAGGAATAAGACACTCTGGCCTTCTCCTAATTTGACAGTTAATATTGTGATCAGAGTTACTTCTTTAATAGCCCAGTTCACTTTTCATTGTTACCTAGCATTGCTGTAAATCAAATTACTTAACAGCACTATGAAACTAATCCTTTTGTCTAATGAGCAAATCTGCCTAAAATCATGGTAGCCATGACATTTATTTTTCAAACAAGAGAGTGTCTGAGAATAAAAGAGGATACTATTAATTACACTAGAACAATGGGAAAAACCCAAAATAACAATGCCAAATTAGGACAATGACCCTCCTACATAAAAATGGTCACTGTTTTCTAAAGGTATTTGTTGAAAACAAAGACCACCTAATTGGAAGGACCTTTTTATTGAGAATTTTCTATAGCGCATAAGAATCAGCCACCATCATTTTGGTTAGGTAGAATGTCAAAGTAGGCATTATAGCAGGAAAACTTTATAGAAGGAGAGGGAGGTCCTCAGACCTATTTTGATTTGAGAATTTTATATAGGGAAGCCAAGGAGAGGCTAACTGGAAGAAAAATATTTGTTCTTGTCCCATTCTGAGTTGGAAGAAGATGCAATAACAGCCTGCAAAGTCTGGCAGTCACTGACAGAGTCTTGACTGTTTGAGGTTAATTGCTGCAGAGATTGTTCATCAAAGACATATGGTCATATATGACCTGGCCATTGTCTATTTCTGTATTTAGTCTTTCAAACTGAACAGTTTATTTAATATAATATTGCATTAGGGAGTTTTATGAACACTTTATCTGAACTGCCTAAAGTTGTTTAAAAGAATATTTTTTTTTATTTTACTAAGTAATTATTAAGTTTGTATCATTTAGAGAACACTGCATTGTTCTAGATCTTATGTATGTATCTTTTATTTATGTTCTTTTGAACACTTGGAATTTTTGCCCTTGTTTACAAACTATGCATTCCACTATAATTTTGCATATGTTTGATTTTATTTTTGGAGTTTCCAAGAAATGTAAAAACTCACACATACAGAGTGTTATATTTATAGTTTATCTATATTTTAAGGAAATTGCTCATTAGGCATATGTTCTTACCACGAGGCATTGCTGCTAATAACTTGTTGTTTGCATTCTCTGTTTGCATTCCTGTCCAAAATTAGGAATTGTGGATTGGGATGTGTAGCATGGTAGTAGAATACTTGCCTAGCATATGTGAGTCCCTGAGTCTTACGACCTCACTGTTACCAGACAGGGACTGTACCACCGAGCTATATCCCCGGCCCTGAATTTGATTCTTTAGTGTGAAATAGAAAACTTTCAGTGTCTAAAGGGTTTACTTTACTAGTGACAACAATCTAGAAACACAACAAAACTCTTAGCAAAGTAAGTTTGTGTTTAGAATTGATATGTAATTAAATGGAAAACATGACTACTTTTTTCATAGCACTTAGATTTCTATTTCTACCTATAAAACCTGTGTGCAGGATCTTTATCAAGAAAAATGAGTAGTTCAAACAAAAACAGACACGAGAATCAATGAAAGAGAATAGAGGATGCAAAGACAACCAAAAGTATATTCCACTATTTGATTTTTGAAAAAGGGGCTAAAACACACTGGAGGAAAAATAGCTCTTTAAATTAAAGGTGATAGGAATTGCTATTCACATGCAGAAGATTAAATCTAGACCCATACTAAATAAAATAAAAATGGATCAAAGAATTAAACATTAAAATAAACACAATCTGCTGACTGACAAAATAGGTCAGTGGTGGCAAACTTACAACATGCGTGCCTAATGGACTCTGTGTCACTGAACACTCTAAAAGGATCACCATCATTGAAATAGGTAAAACTCTTAAAATCATAGGCATAGGCAAGGACTTTCTAGACAGTATTACAGTTGCACAGGAAATAGTTTCAAGAGTCAACATATTTTACAGCAAAAGAAACAATCAAGGCCAGGGATTTAGCTTAGTGGCATAAGCGCCTGCCTGGTGAGCGTGCAGTCATCAGTTTGATGCCGAGTATAAAAAAAGGAAAAAGAAACAGTCAACAAAGTGAACAGACAACCTACAAAATGGGGAGAAAATTGCCAGCTATTCCTCAGAAGACTCATATCTAGAATATATTCTTTAAAAAACTAAAAAATCTAGACCCTTTAAAATAAAAGATCTAATCAAAAAATGAGCAAGCAAAATGAATAGACATGTTTCTTCATGTAAGAAGTACAAGTAGCCTACAAATACATGAAGAAATGTTCAATGTCATTTGGTCACTAGAGAAATTCAGATTAAAACTACACTGAGCTTCCATCCTAAACCTGAAAATGTTGCTGTCATCAAGAAATAAAATAATATCACATGCTGGAGAGGACAGAAAGAAACAAGGAACACTTCTACACTGTTTATAGGAATGTGAACTAGTATAGCAACTATGGAAGTCATTATACAGGTTCCTCAAAACACAATAACTAGAAATTTCTTTTGACCCAGCTATTCCCCTTCTAGGAATCTTCTGAAGAGTTAAAGACATCATATTACAGTGATACTTACATACTCATGTTTATAACAACACATTTCATAGTAGATAAATCTTTAACATGGCCCATGTGTTCAACAATATGAATATATAAAGAAAATGTATTTATATACAATGGAATCCTATTTTGCCGTAAAGAAAGATACATTTCAGTCATTCATGGGAAAATTGTTGCACCCTTGAAACAGTAACCATGAGCGAAATAAATGAGATACACAAGCTTAAGTATCACATGGTTTCTCTAACATGAGAAACTCAGTAAAAACAGAAAGCAAAGTAAAGGTAATAGGAAACAGAAAATATGTATTCAAAAGGAAAGGGGAAGAAGAATCAGGGGAGGGAACAGTTAGGGAATGAAAAAAGAAATTTTAATATGTTATGTCCATGTACCAACTTTCCCACAGGGAGTGTAAACATTATGTACTGCATGTATGTACTAATAAAGTAAAATAAAAATTATAATGAATAATAAAACAGGATAAATATAATGATGTACCACATAAAAAGTAAAAAAAAAAAAGAAAAGAAAAATGAGTAATACTGATATTGATTGATATATGATGGGTATGCATGAAACAGAAACTATGGGACACAATGACAAAATCACATGATATCTCTATTCATAGAAAGGTATGGGTTCTGGAGTAAGACATGCTTTGCTTATTTTGTGTAAGTTATTTAATCTACGTGAACCTCAGTAACTATTGGTTAGAGATCACACTACACACCTCAAATAACTATTAAGAATAATAGTGTCTCCTGCTGTCTTTTCTAGGAACTGAATCCAGAATATGAACTCAGGAGACCCACTTGCTAACTCAGTTTTGTGACTTATGACAACTACTTTCCCCAGAGATTTCTCATATATAAAGGCCAGAGATTTCTCATATATAAAAGAAGTCTACCAGATGCTCATAAATGCCCCTCTTGCCCCTAAATTTCTGTTTCCAAAAACAGATTAAAATTAGTAATATATTTAACATGATATACTACTGATATTATAGTATTTTAACCTAACTTTTATTAATGTCAACTTGCAAGTGCTACCAAATAAATGTCAAGTATTTTTATTGTTCTAATAAAACTTGTTTCTAATGTATTCTAGTCAAATTAATCTGCCTACCAAAGCTACCAAAATTCTGTATACTGTCTACCAACTTCTTACTTTTACTAACAATGTTCCCTTACCAAGAAATGCTTTTCCTCAGGTCTTCTCCTATATTTTCAGTTATTAAAACTTTAGGAATTTTACCTGTTCTGCTAACTCCTCTCTGTATACTTTCTTTGCCCTCGAACTACAATCACTGCCATTCTCTGGATCCTCACTGTGCCTCTCTAATAAGTATCTAGTGGAAAAAACATAAGTTTTGAAGCAATTGGGATGTTAATTTGAATTTAGTTTCTTTTTTGTCTCTATGTGACCTAGTAATTTGTTTAGCCTCCAGGAGATCATGAAACTTATCTAATGGGGTGGATTTTTGGGGGGCAGATTTTATAAATTAATGTATGGGAAGCAGCTAGCATCCAGTAAGTGCTCATTAAGTGCTTGATCATAATAGATCCTGTTTTTACTCTTCATTAATAGTTTTCTAGAAAATTATTTTAAAAATTGATTTGAAGCTCTCTGATAGACAAGAATTGTACCTTATTCTTTAGAAAAATGCAAATCATTACAGTCCCTTTACAGTTTAAGAAGTAGTTTTTGCACCAATTCCTTACTTTTTTAAGTCTCAACAATACAAAAGAAAAATTAGAAAATCCAGAAACACAGAAATAAAAAATTTAAATGACTATACTCTGATACTTTTACAGACAGCTACTGTCAGTATTTTGTTAACAATTTTCTAATATACATATGTATACACGTATAAAGTATGTATATAGAAAATATGCATAGCTTTCTGTAATTTCTATTATACTGAACATATAAAAGATACCTTTCACTTCAGATGTATGCCATTTATTTTAAACACTCATAATTCATTAATTTGACTAGTGATAAAAATTCTCATAGCTAAATCTTTAATAATTTCTTTTTCACTGATTTTTGTAAGTGAAAAATTTAAGAGAAAGATATGTGAATCTAAGGTTTTGTGTCCTGTTGCTACCTCCCATGTAGTTGTAGCAATGTCTGCTCTAATTTATAATATCTAAGGGTATTACAAAACATTTTACAATCATAAAAATATTTAATACTTCTAAGTCTTTTTTCTTTGGAATTGCTCTTCTTATTTTGCATATTTTAAAATAAGGTCAAATGAAGTCTAAAAGTCTTGCTCAGGGATATTTCTCATTAACAGCAAGGCTAGGATCACCTGTATAGTATTCTGAACTGGTATTCTTTTTTTTTATAAAAATAACTTTATTCATTTTTATATGCTCATTAATTAATATTTGAGAGACTAGCTGAATGATGAGCATACTGTATTGAATATAGTTCCTAATCTCATAAAGCTTATATCTTGTGAAGAAAAACAAACAGTAAGAGATTAAGAAACATTATAAATTATAATGAGGACTATAAAATTTTTTTAAAAGTGTGACAAGCAGGAGTAGTTGGCCCTGACCTATGGACATATCAGTTACTGTTTATTCTAACATAGGCCATCAAAGTTGAAATAGGATAACTAAATAGCTAGACATGCGGTCTTGTGGGTTATGGGTAGTAAAGAAAGCCTTCCAGAACATGATTTTGCTATATCACCCCAGGCTGGATAATTCTTTGCCACAGAGAAGGCTCCTGTACACCACACGAAGTCAAGCCTTATTTCTGTTTTCTACCCATTGGATACCAATAACAGACCCCCACTGAAGCTTTGACAATCAAAAACATTTCCAGTTTACAAGTTTCTCTTAGGGAGCAGAGGAATTATCCCTGATAGAAAAATACTACCCAAGACTTATGGAAAAGCATTTAGGAAGATGCTGTGTTGAGGAGGGCCATAACACTTTGTATGACTTGAATCAAGTTCAGTGTGGTGGGAGCATGGACTATGAAGTGAAATCTGATCCAAACCAAGCACAATTTGTACCATATAGGACTTTGAAGACTGCTACTGATTTTATCTTTGATATAAGTAACACTATGAAGCCAGCACACTTGTAATAGCTAATGATATGATTTAGCTTTATGTCTATGGAAGATTGCTACCTGTTCTAGTTTAAAAGTGGATTTAAAAAGGTGAAGAATTTATGTGAGGAAAACATTTTGGAGGTTTCTTCAGTGAAACTTTGAATATAGCCCACAGAAGAATACAATAAACTGTAGATATGGAGAAAACATTCAAATACTAGAAATAATTTATGAAAATTGATAAAGTTTTAGCCAGGGTTGATGGTGCATGCCTATAATTCTGGAACTCTGGAGGATGAGGCAAGAGAATCACCATGAATTTGAGGCCAGCCTACAATACATAGAGAGACTCTGTCTCACCAAAAGAAAACAAAATTAATGAGGCTTGATTATTCAGTGACTGAAGTACAAAAGAAGCAGTTGTCAAACATTTATGGATTTATGAAACCTAATGGATAGATGTGTTGAAATGGAAAAGAGGAAAGTTCAGAATAGAAATTCAAAGTTTAGTTTTGGTCAAGATGAATTTGAAGTCCCAGTAACAAGTAAAGATTTCAATGAATAGGCCTGGATCTCAGAGAAAGGACGTAGATTAGAAAAAAGATTTGGAAGTCATCATCATAGAGATGCCGTGCAAAAAACAAGAAGACCTAGGAAAAGGTATCGGATGAGAAAACAAGATAACTGAGTTTTATTTGAGTCTTGAGGATGTTAGGCACATAAATACCTCAGCCTGATTGAAGAGTCAGTAAACAGTGATAAAACTTGAAGTGAAGAGAGTAGGTTTAAGTATCTTTCAAGAGAGAGCGGGTCAGCTGTTCAGAATGTGCTGAGAAGTCCGGAAGGTGAAGATGGAGAAGTGACAGTTGAATGAGTAACAGGCTAGTGGTGGTACCCATTTTCCTAGGCCAGTGAGGGCATAACCTACTTTTTAAAGAAGTTAGTCAGTGTGAAAAATTAGAAGAGGAATGAAAAGTGAAGTGTTGGCTTCCCTAAACAAGTCGTGTGTAAAGGAAAGAGAAAGGATAGGGGCTTCATAGGGAATTATGGTTGGGAGAAGAAATTTTTTCCTGTAATCATTTTGTTATTACTGTTTTAAGATGGGAGAAACTTGAACATATTAAAATATTATGAGAAGGACTGAGTAGAAAGGCACAAACCCGAGTAAAGGAGACTGTTTGCTGATGCTACTGACAGCAGGAAGGTTGATTACAGAATGCACATGGTAGCAGCCACTTCAGGTAGAGAATGACAGTCTCTTTGTGACAAAAGGAGCAAAGAGAGTTTGAAAGCAGCCACTGCTTTTTGTTTTTGATTTTTGTTGTGGTTAAAAGTGAAGATTTCTTGTGTGATGGCCTTTGATATTGCCATGGGGTAGAAGGCAGTTCTCTGGAGAGAGGCAGAGGAAGGTCTGAGGCATGAGAAGAATGGAGAAGTTTTTATAGAAGCTCTTTGGGATAAATAGGGATATATGGGGTCTAATTGGAAATTTTAAGGGATCTGCATTTATGAATCTATAGGCTAGTGATGGAATCTTATTCTATTTTGCATATTTACTACATAGCATATCCTGTACAATTTTCAAGGATACAATTTTTCATCATAGGAGAGATTACTTTCATAGTGTTGTTAAGAAAATTTACTAAAATTTTCTACCAGATCAGAATATTGTGTCACTCACAGAAGTGATGTCTACGATGATTGAATAGCCAATTCAACATATTCACCTTTGTCTACATATAAAGATACAAGCCACTGGCGGAGTTTTACGTAGGCATTTCCATGAAATGCATTTTAATTTCAACTATTATTTCTTTCTATTATACAACATTGAATTTTAAAATTTTATGTCAAAGTAGGTTATATTTCCTATTTTTATGCCTGTAAATGGGATAATGGGATATTAGGAATATAGAGACAGATATAGATAGATAGATAGATAGATAGATAGATAGATAAAGAGAGAAACAGAGATATAGATGTAGCTATACAAGTAATTTTATGTCTAACCTTACTAGGAATGTTAGTAGGGATCCAGGAATCACTGTCTAGTTGCTGGGATCTTGAAATTTTTACTACAAGCTTTGGAATTAGAAAAGCTAGTATTAGAGTTGAGCCTCTAGTTTCTGTATAAATCTGAGCCATTCACTTAAACACCATGTCACTTTTCCCCCATTATATATACAAAGGGTGATTACACTATGTTCAGGGCTGATGTGAGGATCAAGAATCAAGTTGATGAAATGAGGTGAAAATACCCCTCGGCATACAGTGGTACATATATCAGAGGGTATACAGAGCCACAGGATGAACATTGTGTAGGCTTCAAGGCTTAGTAAATTTAGTGGGTGGTAAGTAATACAATACATTATTTTATAACAAATATAGATACGTTTTCAGCTTTCATGTAACATTTATATTAATTTTTAAGACAAATAGTAGAACATCAAAGATATTTCATTTTGCTCCTATGCCTCTAGATACTTATAATGCAATGTCTTTTACCTTTATGGACACTTTAGTAAAAAATTCTAGAATGCTTTAAAGTGTTTTGTAATCTACAAATTAATAATTATTATCTCAGAAAAATTTCAAACAGCATGCAAAGAATCCCAGGATATATTAATTAGGATACAGTAATTAATCTAAAATAAGGCATATATTCAGAGAATATAGAGAACTGAATTTTCAGAGAAATCTTTTTCGGATTGATTGAAAATCTTAGGGAAACCCTAGATGGTCTGCACACAAGTTGTGGAATATCATTTAAGTATTTAGAAGTTAGTCAAGGCAAATGATAACATCTTCTTACCTTTTCCTTTCCTTTATCATGTCAATCTTTTTTACACTAAAATATGTCAGTAATCAAATTTGTTTTGTTACTGATAGAAAAGTAAACTAACTGTCTACATACCTATTTCTTTTAGTGTTTATGACATCTCTGTAAAGATGATAATGTAAAGTAGATTTGTGATTTTTCAAAGGAGAATTTTCTGTGGTAGAGAAATGTTATGTAATTTGTCCAAGGTCACACAATTGACTAATAGCAAAAAAGGAATTCAAACACAGGTTGTTGGTTTGTTTGTTAAGCCCAAAGAAGTGTTAGTTTCCATGAGATAAAAGATACATTATCAGATGTTTATATGATTCTTTGCTCAAGTTGCTTCTATCATAGAGGCTTCAACATCCACTGTGGTACTATCTCATTTACACTAGGGATCACCATCTCTTTATTTTCTATACTTCTATGGTAAATTCCTCAGATGGCCTCTGAAATCCATATCTTTGTACTTTATGAGAGTCTTAGATATCAGTTTTTCTCTTTCCCTTTGGAGGAGTAGTTTTCTAGCATTTTGCTTACATGGAAATGCTGAGTCACATACCAAGTTTCTGATTTAGTAGTTTGAGGTATGACCTGAGAATTTGAATTAATTTCTTCCTTTTCTTTCTTCCTTCCTTCCTTCCTTCCTTCCTTCCTTCCTTCCTTCCTTCCTTCCTTCATTTTTTCCTTCCTTCCTTCCTTCCTTCATTTTTTCCTTCCTTCCTTTCTTCTTTCTTTCCTTCCTTCGTTCCCTTTGATGAATGCCAAAGGCCTTGTGATAGACAGTATTCTACTTGTGCTCTATGCCCAGCCCAGAATTTGCATCTCTAACACATTATCAGTGTATGCTGGTGTTACTAGCCCAAAAGCCAGTGTCAGAACTACTGCTTTAGACTTTGGAACAGGAATTGACAAACAACGTGAAAAGTTATACATTTTAAAATGGTTGAAAAAAATAGTATCTCTTTATATGTGAACACTGGACTAATTTCAAATTTTAATGTTTATTAATAAGGTTTTATTGGAACATGTTATGTAATATATACTCATATAGCTATTTACATATGCTGCTTTCTTGCTACAATCTCAAAGTTGAGTAGCGTGACAGAGATTTATTTTTTGCAAGCCTAAAATATTGACTGTCTTGCCCTTCCTTCATAGTCAGTTTACTGATCTCTGCTCCAAAGCAATAGTTTTTAACCCTTGCTACATATTGGGATCAAGTAGAAAACTTTATGAACTACAAAAACATAGGTCCCCAGAGATTATGACTTAATGGGTTTGGAGTGTGACTTAGTGAGTTTTTAACATTTAAATACATCTAATCTTTCCTATGTAAACAAACAAACAAAAACCCAAAAGACAAAGTAAACTTATACCCCTAAGCAAACTACCTATAGGAAGGAGCATCAATATAAATTGTTTGTCCATATTAACAGATGGCTTTGCTGGTACTATATTTTTTTTAAAAATCACACTAGTATATTATCTTAATATTTTTCAAAACTTTTATAAATCTAAGTTATATACTTTAAAGAATATTACATGCCCAAAACAGGGCCAGGGATATAGATCAGCAGTTCAGCGCCTGCCTGGAAAGTGTGAGGTTGATGTCTGGTACCAAATAAATAAATAAATGAATAAATTGCATAAGCCAGAGATATGTAGGTGTTAGGTTCTAAATTTAGTGAATAAGGTAAAAATTGTTTGCAGCCAAGTTTAGTTGATAGCCACTTTTTCATTTCAGAATGAAATAAAAAATTTGGTTTGTACTTATGGTATGTTCTAAGAAAAATAATGGATATCCCCACTGGAGTTACACACAGAACACAGGGATGTGCACTCTGCAAAGAATTCAGAACTAAGACCGGCTAAGTAGTCAGCAGATTCCTTTTCCCCATCTCTCAATCCTCTGATCTTTGCTCACTGAGTGTAGTAATAGGCAAATCCTATTCTAGTATTTCCTCCTTCTCTGTGACTCCATTTCTCTAATTTACTAAAAGGAGATAATGGAATAAATAGTTCATTGTGATGATTCGCCTAAACATGGAAGTGTATAAAATGAAAGATAAAATCATGCTTTTCTCCTTAGACCAAATTTTAATTCCTAGTGGTTGACATTTTTAAAACTTTGTACACATACCCTATTTACAATGATACACACACACATAACAGGTTCAAACTATACCTTATTTTTTCATTTAACATCTTTCCATGTAATTATATATGTTAATTTTCTAATACGTGTTTAGTATTTTGTAGCACAAAATGAACTGTAATCTCAAAAGCTGGTTCCTACATTAATGAACATTTAGATACATGTATAGATGAATACACACATAATGTATCTGAGATGAATTCTTAAAAGTCAAATCATGACATTGAAGGGAATATGCCTTTTAGAATATTTAACAGATAACCCAGTTACTTTTCCAAGTTTTTAAATTGATTATTGCATTCCAATTAGTACTTAATGAATCAATTTAAATTTTTTCTTTCTATTTTTTATGTTTTTTCCTTAAATATAAGGTTGGGCTTTTAAAATGTGGTTTCTAGGGATTTTTTTGTTTTGTTTTGTTTATTTTTGTGTTTGTGTGAATTGTCACTTTATGTTCCTTAACTATTTTTTTCAGTCTTACATTTTTTCTTAGTGATTTATGAAAGTTTTTTGTATTTTAAGAAAATTTCTCATCAAATATATTGCAAATATTTCCCCAGGTTTCATTTTTATATAATTGTTCAGGTAGAAATCTTCTATTTTATATACCTCTGATTATATATTTTTTCTAGTGTAGCTTCAGGTTTCTCTACTCCATATTTTTCAAAACCATGTTTGTTTTCTTCTAATGTGTTTACAGTTTAATTTTTTATATTTTATTATTGATTTATCTAGACTTTATATTTTTCAGAATTTATCGTTAATCTTCTTAATGATGTAAAGAGTTAAATCTTATCTCTGTTTTGCGAATGATAAAGAAAAGGATCTGACATAGAAATGTTATTTCAGGACAACTCTCCAGTAGTATTGAAACCTAGATTTATTCTTCTGTCTCTAAAACAATGCAGCCAGTTAAAATTGTTATCTCTAACAACAAATGTTCTCCTTGCAGTTACACTGCCCAGTTGAAGCTTTTGTCTTAAAAATAAAAAGAAAAATACTTTTTGGTTGGGCACAGTCAATGTTATTAATGTCTCATCCTGTATCTACAAAATGAGAATATTGGAACAGCTTTTCTGGTACACTTAAGGAAAATAGAAAGTAAATCTACAGGTATAGCCCATGCCAGTTCTATAGACTAACAAATATACTTAGGAGTTTTAAACAGGTTTTCAAGAACAAGAGCCTTTTAAAAAATGTACAGACTATAAAGCTGTATCTGAAGGCCTGTTAGAAGCCTTTTCATTACCTCAACAGAGAAACATGTGCTTTTTCACATGTAATTTAAGTTTTGTATAATTAACACCTGTGAACTACTCTGAGCGCGAAATGCTTTCCATTTATCCTTTGTTCTATCTGTTCAAATGCTCTGGATGCTTAAAATAATAATAATACATAAATTTTCTTTTCTCTCATATCCTAATATAGAAAAATATTTAATAGTAGTTATTCATACATGCTTTCTAAAAAAAAAAAAAACAACAACAACAACAACAAAAAAACTATCCTCTTACCTCCCCAGGGATAAAAGCATTTTAAAATTCTCTGGTGTTTTCCATGGTGTTGAGTTGCTATGTTTGGGTTCATTTATTGGGAAGAGCCGCAGGAAATGTAACCTGCTAAGACCTCGGGAGAGGAAAATGTTATTAACTGAAACACTTGGTTCTGCATTTAAAGCCATTAATAAAAGTTGTAGAATGATGATAGCTGGGCATTCATGTCTATTTTTTAATGTCCTGGAAGTCACTGGTTGTGTTGCAAGTACTTACAGTTGGTAATTACCTAGTCTCCTATGACAGACGGAATTGGAAATCAAATTAAGTGGCCGCCTTCTCTTATGCTGCTAAAGAATCTCCGGCTTAAGATAAGATTGCTTTTTTTCCTCCTAAAAAAAGGCACAAACAATGACAGCCCAAAATAGCTATTTAGTCAGAACTGACGACACTTTCTGAATGCTTGTCATTAAGAGAGAAACAGAAAATCCTGCTCTTCTTGCTTTGATTTCTCTCCCTGAAATACCTTGCTTTCTCCTGAAGCTGCCTCACCTCATTGCCCAGGAGAAATGCCCAGTGACTTTGCCGGCACTTCAGCACCACTGCAGGCTTCAAAGGAGAGGTGGCTTATGCAAAACATATTAAAGAAAAATCCTAAAAGTCACTGCAGCTTTTTCCAGTGAGTTATGCTGATCTTCCCTGTTGCTGTAAGCTGATGGGGGAGCGCTGTGGCAAAGACATAACCACTCTTTCCTCCCACTATTTTTACTGCAGTGAGAACTGTTCCTTTTTGCTTGCATTTCGCCAGATAACTGTAGAATTCTAGCTGAGCATGAGGACTTCCCAAAGCAGGAAATGAGAGTTTAGAACCCTAAATTGGACTTTGTCCTCTTGACTAAGTAAAAATTGAGTTAATTTGCAGCAGCGTCCAGTGTCTGACAGAAATGACAACAGACAGTAGGATCTGATGCTGCTGATGCTTTTGTATTCTTTTTCCCTTATGAATTCATAGGAACAGGAGCTTTTTCTCTGTGTGTTCTTCCTTCTAGAGCAGCTGAATATTTTACATTCAGCATCAGTAACTGCTCCTCTGAGGTTACACTATTCCCTGGAATCTTCTGTCTTCAGTCCAGTGCCATCCTCTTTTGTTAGTCATACCTGACCAATAAAGTATATTGTAGTTTTGGAAAAATTACATGCATTGTTTTATTAGAGAGTCTAGCAAGTTTAGATATCCCTGGAAGACCTAACATCTTACAGGGAGGAAAGTAATAGAAGGTGGTACCTCTCTGCCCTATTACTACAGGCACCCAGGAAAACCCAGTTGACATTTTTAGGGGACTTTTTGAGACAATGATCCTGTGGTCTTGCTTCTTTTCCACAGGGAGAAGGGAGAAGCAGAATGAGACATACTCGCAGGGATTTGTAGTATTGCCAAACAGGGTGCTGCATCAGAATAGCCTGGAATATAATGCAGAGTTTCTGTTAGACCTCCAAAGGAAAAGGGCTTCCTCTTCATTTACAGTCTGCCAGATGCGATCCCATTGTAAAGTATCTAATAGGATAACAGCAGGGCTCTCCAGAAATATAAGTAACTCATTGGTTAAATTTCAATTCTTCACCTTTCCCCCCCTCCTTCCTGGGTGAGCTCATTCCCCCCTCCTTTTTTTTTTTTTTTTTTTTTTTTAATTCAGTGATTTAAAATGCTAGAAGGAAAAGCAAGTGAGGTCTTAACTTTCAGATGCTGAATTCTCGGCTAATTGAAATTACTGGGCACAAGGCTATATATAGCCAGTGAAGAGATTTTGAGCTCTCACTCAGTGCCTTCAAGACATGTCGTTTTGTAGTCAGAGAAAACAGAGATCAATGCATTTTCAAACTGACAGAGGGAACGGATGCTCCTTAGTAGCACATGCCCAGGATCGTGTGTGTGGGGCTTGCGCTGTGCTGAGAAGCTGAATACCGGTCCATATGCTCCTTATTTACTGCAATGTTCTTTGCATGTTACTGTGCACTCCGGACTAACGTGAAGGTAAGAGGAGGCGAGTCGGCAACTGGGCACAATATACATGTTAAACCAGCTGCAGAAAATGTCTACCTTGTGTAGCTCCAAGACTTTTCGGATTGCTGGCTGAGCAGGCAGATTATTACAGGTGGTTGCAAAGGCTTTGTTTTATTGTTGCGGTGCAGCCTCGCTGGGGGAGCACGTTGGAACGCTGCTGTGAAGTGACCTTCAGGTTTAACTGTTTGTAATTCAGGCTCATGCTCACTCTTGGGGGGTGGGGGGGCGGCAAGAAAAGATGAAAATTATTTAGGTAGGCCATAACCAAGAAATCAGAGGAGGTTTGAAAAAAAAAAAAAAGCTATAGAGCACGCTTTGAATTAGAATTTAGTTTTTCTTTGAAAAAGTGCTATAAGCTGCCTGTGTTCATGCAGTTTAATTGTTTAAGAGCCGGGCTTTAAATCTAGTGGCTGTAATGACATTAGAACGTGATCTGCGGGATACCTGGCCATTCTACTCCGATAAACAGTGATAATCACTAGGAATTGATGCTGTTAATCATACAAATCATCAACTCTGGGTGGGCTGGTTGCTTGGGTTGCGTGGGTGCTTCTGCCCCGGGTTGTCACTCCACTGACATTTGCTTGCTGTGTAGCTAATGAGCTTCTAAAGTTGAGTCTAAGTTTGGGAGATTTACCCCTTGTCATGAACTAGGGCGTTTTTATTGGAAAGGATTTCTGACAGGGTTCATTCAGCAGTGAGCCAGATAGACCAGTTGTGGAATTCCAGTTGCATAATTTAAGTGAATTGCATCCTCAGTTAACATTTTGAGCTTGTATTTCTTTCTTTATTAAAGGAATTCGAAAAAGGAAAGTGATTGCATTTGAGAAGAAGTATTAAGAGGCAGTTAGGAGTTAATACCTAAAATAGGGATCTTAAAAATAAAAATCAATGTAGAGTGTTTCTCTTTTTATTTTATTGAAAAGTATTTAATGTGTTTGGTTACGAAAGTTTCATTTTTTTTGTGTGTTTACAAGTTTCACTAAAGAACTCCCTGCTGCTCACTCTTTTGTAAGTCTATTCATTTATCATTTGAATTTCAAACAGGTAGTATTTATGTTTTGATGACCAATTCTTTTACAAGTATAGTCAAGAAAATTCTGTGGGTCATGTTGTGGAGTTCTATAAGATTTCCTTTTTACTACTTTAAAAAAGAACTTGAGGAGTCATTTTTCTTCCATGTATACGTGATGGAGCTAGTAACGTAGAAAAAATATTTAAAAGCATGGGGAGTATGCGGTGTGTTTTCAACTTGGATTTCTCTATCACTACCTCTCATTCCGAATCATGTGCATGATGGTCATTGTTTAGAAAGATTAGCAAATTGTTAATGTTTTCCCTCCTCTTCTTTTTAAAGAAGAAAAATGCTTTCTTCAGAAAAAGCACCAAACATAAGTTAGGCAAGGAATGAGCAATTATCTTCATATTTTATTATTGTAGTTGAGAAGTACAGGAAAAAATAGTTTAGCATTCTTTTGATATGAGCTTAGAAAAATCTTTCTCCTCACTCCTAACAGTTGTCTTTAGTCTTAACTATACGTTTTTCTCACTTAATTCACATGCAAATGAATGAAAAGACTTCAAGAAAAACTTTACCTAAGTTCAGATGATTTATTAATGAATTCTCAATTCCTTGACTAATCTGTACTGAGAATGATACTTCTGAGACATTAACCAATAGAAACCCAGCCCATATGCACTGCTACAAATAACATATATAATCTCACTTGCATGTGAATCAGTTCATTTCAGTTTTAAATACGTTTATAACATTTTAGTAATTAGTTCTTGTACTTTCTTGTGTAACATATAATTTTATTTTGTGATTATCTTTTCCTTCCAAGACAGTTTGCAGTTTAAAGCAGTCTAATGTTTTACCAGGTTTGTGATATACAATGTCATCTAATATTTTAAAATTTGTATCATTTTTATCTTTTAAAGATTTTATTCTTTTATACTCAAAACTACCTACTTGGTCTCATAAAGTTTCTCTTTTGGTGTGTAGTTTCTGATGTTTGCCATGATTTGATGTGATTATTGTTACAGTGACCTAAATCTTTAAGGTTGTTAAAGTTCAAAGGATAGAAATATCTCTTGTCAGTTTTTTTCTATACAGAAAAGACTATTAATGGCACAATTTGTTTTTTTCTAGTATGTTTTGTCAATTGAGCCTTTATAAAGTACTACAATCAAAAGAATTTCTTGAGAGCGGTATGTTTTAAACTATTGTAATATTTCATGTAGCAATCAAAATACTGTTTGGACCACTAGTCTACACACACACACACACATGCACATGCACATGCACACACAGAGACAAAAATGTGTGTGTGAATCTTGGGTCACCATTTAATCAATCATCTATTAAAATCTTTTGAATGACAACTATCATTTATGTGGTATGCTAAATTTATGTGCTAGTACTAGTCTTAGATTCTAAGATTAATAGAAAATAGTTTTTACTTTAGTAAGTTTCTAGTTTAGAACAAGACATAGACATATAAAAAATTGAATTATCATAGGATCTATAAGGAACCTCTACACAGTATATTATTGTAGCGTCAAAACAAATATACAAGCAAATAGTCCAATTATACATGCTAGTCAAGAAAAGTTTCATTGTGAGGTCATCTTTAAGAAGAGCACTGACAACTAATGGAATTTTATCAAGCAGCCTGGAGTGAGGAAGGCAAGCTGAGTGGAGCGAATGACAAAAGCATGAAGCTCAGGGCAACTCTTTGATGAGCTGCAAATAGTTTGCAATGGATTGAGTATGGAGTCTTACAAGGCTGAAATGACAGAATTAACTGAGCAATCATCATAATTTAAGTCTTCAAATATTGTGTTACTTCATTACCTATTTTCTAGAAGGGTTAGCCACAGAATAAAAAGAAATAAAAACTTCTAATTAAGGAGTATTAATTATGTGCTGTGTTTCCTTGTTAGCTTCACAATGAGTTATAGTCATATTTTATTGACAAGTTCGTTATAACTTTTTATATAGTATGATTAGTACAATTTGATTCTATTTAAACAAAAAGAAGCACTACCACCATTATATAAATGTGCAGTTCCACTTTGATTTGAAATTGCTTGTGTTGAATGAAAAGTGCCTCTTAGTTGAAAAAAACTTGGGAAGTTCATATCATTTTGTCTCTGCAAATAGCTATTTAAAGTAATGATATTGATAATAATTTTCTAAAGTATTTCATATCCCTCATCTTGATATTTTCCTTCTTTCATTGTACTGCAAATGTACTTATGTATACATCTACAAATCTATAATCCCTGAAACTTAAATGCAAGAATCAGACTAATATCATAGATGAGAAAACTAAGCTAGAAGAGGAAATGACCAGCAGCTCTGTTCGTCTGTGTCAGAGCAGGCTTGCGATAGGGTTCAGGTCTCCTGAACCTTGACTTACTGTTCTTTCAGTAATTCTTCCTGCCTACCACCTAACTTTAAGAATTCTGCTTTTTTATTTTTGAAATTTCTTGGGAATAAGTGAAATAACGTTAGAAAAACAGTGTAACAAGATTTTAAAGCATACATTCTTGGCATTTTAAAAACTCTACATTTGAGTCCATCTTCCTCATGTATTGCATAGTTTGAGAATATCTTTTACCTTCTATAAAATTCAATTTTTGTTATAAAATATGATGCTATTAAATCTGTTATATAATTATGTGAAATAATTGTGAAAATGTTTCTTAGAATAGAGTATGAATTCAATCAATTCAGTAGAGTAATCAAATAAAAATAAAGCTTTGGAGTTGCTCTCCTTAGAAAATTCTAGAAAATGAGGTCAGCTTTTAAAATGCATATATTCAATGCAAATGCAAAATATGTTAAGGCATAATATTTCTTCCACCACTATCACTATTATAGTCACACATGGACATTCATTAACATATAAACTCTGTGAAAGCAGGAATTTTAGTTTGTTATGTTTGTCTCCATATATTCAGCACAAAGAACAATGCCACATACAAATAAACATTCAGTATAGACAGTATTGGCTAAAAGAATGAGCCTGTGATGTCTTATTTTTTATTCAGTCAGATTCTTCCCAAATTACTTATTTAACTTAATACTTTTAATTATTTAGAGAAAAAGAAAAAAATCACAGACTTTGAAGTTATATAGACTTGGGATTGGATACTGAATTTGGCTATTATAAATCACTTGATCTCAGTCAAATATTTTTTAGGCTCTGTACAGCTAGGTTGTAAAGCTAAGTTGGAGGGAATCAATAATTTGCACTAAAACAATTCTTTGAATGTCTAAACACTCTAGAATTTAGCCATTCATCCTACTCATCTCCACCAGGTTTAGTAAAATTTCTGATTTCTAAATGCCCCAACCTTTCTGACTCTAAGAAGTTACTCAAATTGTTTTTGGAAATGGGGATCCCTCTGTGGTCATGCTTGTCTAAACTTTATCCTTCCTTTAAGAAATAGTTCAAGATGTTGATCTTCCATGGAGTAGGAGCCAGTCACTACTTCCTCCACTCTTCATATGGGCATGGACTATACCCAAAATTTGTACATATTCTCTCAAAATACTTTGTAGAGACAAACGATGTAAACATTATTATCATCATTATTTTATAGATGAGAAAACTAAAGTTTAGGGAACAAAAATGATTTGTCTTATGTTACAGTTATTAAGTAACAATAATGCCAGGTTTTAACCAGAGCTGTTCAACTTTCAACCTTTCTTATGACTTTCTTAAGAAGATAATATATAGATATGTGAATTGTAACAATTACTCTTTCCCAGAAAACTCAAATCCTTTTAATAAGATAAGGAATTAAACAAATAATACAATTGTATGTATTCCTGCTCCTTCCTTAAATTTATTTCTAAAAATAATTGCCTGAGTGAGGCCTGAAGCTTTCTTTTATATTTTCCATCAATTCGCCACTAAATAGTAAGTATCTGATTTGGCTCAGATACTTAATTATGCCTTATAAATAAAGGATGATATAAATCAGACAATGGACTCTGCCATTATATAGTTTATATACTAGAGAAGCATGGATGAATAATGCACAAGACAGTGAAGTAGAATATATAGTGTATGAAGTTAGGTGCTAAGCAGAAGAAGAAAAAATAATAAAGGAAGAAAATTGGAAATATCCGTTAGTGGAGAGGTTGGGTTATAGTTTTAAAGTAGTTAATGAAAGTCCTACTATGACTTTTGCTTAAAACCCTAATGGATGTGAACAGGTATGAAAAGCTAAGATAATACAAGTGCTAAGAATCAAAGATGGGAAACTGCCTTGAATATTAAGGATCAGCTAAGAAGTTTCTGGGACTGGAGAGACAAATGCCAGAGGAATTTGCCAAAGTGAGTAAATCATATAGGACTTTACACCTCAGGTTTCCCTCAATAAGACAGGGAACCAGAGGCCTTTGTAAAAATTTCTATTTTTATTAGTATCTGTTTTCAATATAGAACAGCTACATTCATTGGGAGGAGTTGGTACAAGTTCATAACATATTGTAATTTTTTTGGCTTCTTATTCTTTTTCTCCTTCCTTGCTCCTTGCTCCTTTTATCTCTTGAACTCTTCTCATTTGTAAAAACTCTACATCCATTTTTTTTTTCAATTCCCCCCTTTTTTCCTGGGACTGAGAAACTCACAACTTTGCACTTACCAGGCAGGTGCTGTGCCACTGAGCTATATCTATGATCATCAATTCTTTTCCTTAGTCCCTTTTCTCTCACTTTTTTTTCCCTCTTTCTGTCTCTTACTCCCCTTTCTATTTGAAAAAGATCTCCCACTTCCTATTATCTATCTTTTATTTTGCTCTTGTTTATATTTTGGGCTTCTGATGTGAGAGAAGCCATGTGATATTTGAGCTGTAGGTCTGACTTATTTCATTAAATATTATGGTCTCAATGTGTATCCATTTACCTATCTGTGGCTCAAGTTTATCTCTCTTTATAACACAGTAGTACTTCACTGTGTATAAAAATCACATTTTCATTGTCTAATCATTTTGTAAATGAGAATATAGTCTATTTCCAAGATACAGCAATTATGAATTGTGCCACTCTGATTATGGGTAAGCATGTATCATGGTAATGTGATATCTTTAACTCTTTTGAAAGATCCCTAGAAGGGAAACAGCTGGATCAAATGCTATTTTTAGTTTTAAGTTATTGAGCAATCTTCATATTGATTTCCACAGTGATGAAACCATTTGCTGGAAGACAAAATAGTTAAGACTCTAGAAGACATAGGCATAGATAAGGATTTGCTCTACAGAACCCCAGTTGCACAGGAAATAGTTTGAGAATCAATAAATGGGATTATATTAAGTTAAAATATTTCTGCACAGCAAAGGAAACAGGTAGAGGTCTTGAGTAGAAAAATAATATTAGTCGGCCACTGTTTAAACTTGATCATCAGGCTGTTCTGAGGAAAACTGGCTTTAACAGACAAGAGTCATAGCAAGAGATCTATTAGAAGGTCCCAAAGTAAGTCACATGAGAGGTGTTAATACCTTGGATTCTG
This sequence comes from Cavia porcellus, assembly GCF_034190915.1. NCBI lineage: Eukaryota > Metazoa > Chordata > Mammalia > Rodentia > Caviidae > Cavia > Cavia porcellus. The sequence continues at coordinate 49,187,622 of NW_026947492.1, forward strand.
TAGGATTGGGGACAAGTTGTCCAATTATATGCATAATTATGATTTTGGATATTTGTCTTCTTTTTGTCTTTTCCTGTCCTGACATTGAATTCTCAACACTTCTGTATTTGACCAGTGTCATTCAAGGAGAAATATTTATTACCATTTCTGAAAGGCAGTTCACCCAAGGTTTGAATCATATGTTCATATCTAAGATTTTTTTTTTTTTTTTTGCCTCAAATTTTCTGAGCCTCAGGTTACCCCTTCCTGGTCTTAAATGAGTCTACTATAAGCTATTGTAGGGCAAGAACTATGCTTTAATTATAGGTGTATCTCCATTGTCTTTCACATGGTGCTTGATAAATAAATGTTTGCTGAAAGAGTCATAGTGAATAAATATTATCTACTCAAACTGCTGTGCATGTTGTGTTGAGTGCTTCTTTGGTCTGGGTGTGGTATAAAGTAACTACAGACAAGCAACAGGGAGAATGGATCTTCAGTGAATTTCCTCTCTAATGGAAAATTAATGTCTACTTCCTCAACATCTAAATCTGTAGAGAGACAGCTAGGACAGTGGTAGTGAACCTATGGCATGTATGGCACAGCTGGCTGTATATCATTGAAAGCCCTAAGAGGTTTGTCATCATTGGGCTGAGAATCTGGAAATGACACTAGGTCTCTTTTCATAAGCTTGAGAATACTATCTTCTAGTATTCTACCTAAAGCAGTGAGTCAACAAATTTGTTGAGAAACTGCAGTGGTTGAGGAACTTGATTTGTTTTGCAGTTTTGGGGAAGATGGATGCATTTGTGTGGGGAAAGTGGCCTCAGTGGTTGTCTTTGTCTCCGGATGTGGAGCTTGTGAATGGAAGCAAAATTTTATGGAAGCTTTCACATGAGAACTAAATTGTTTGCAAACAGAAGTGCATGTGAACCAAGGTATTGCTGTATTTGTTAGTAGATCCCTAAGTAACATAGAGATGCAATTTTTCCAAATGTTGGATTATACCACATCATAAGAAATAAATTTAAAATTTCAGCTTAATATAAGTTGCAAAAAGTAATAACCTTATCAAGGGTTATGCATTTTGATATTTCTCTTCTATTTTTAACTTTGAAATTTTGTTTCTTTGTCTATAGTATTATTCAGGATTAACTAAAATATTATAATCAAAAAATAATTGAGAAAATGTAATTCAGATTAATTCCTTTAAAACAGATTCTTTCATTCCTTTTTTTCAATGAATGTGAGGAGAGCAGAATGGGTCATAACTCACAACTAGAAAAACATTGTAACACGTTTTCTGTCTTAAAAAGCGTGCAGCCTCAATTAAGAATATGCAAATGAAAAGATGATGAATTACAATAGTCAGCCTACACTAAGTAGGAAATATGTGAAAGTCCTGAACTGAACAGAAAGCTGACCAGATAGCCTGATTAAATTACTGATTAGCGTATTCACTTGGGAATTCATGGTTCAGTGCTTACTTTCCTGCCCTGGCCCTTAAAGTATAGGGTCTCTTTATCTATATCCCTCAGCATACTTAATAGCAATAGCTAATATTTGTTGCAAAAGCATGATATATCAAACACTGTGGGTCACTTATTTCTTTCTCACAATAACCCTAAGAAAATTGTATTATTAAACCCATCTTCCATGTGAAGGGACTGAGCCACAGAGGTTTAGTATATTGTCCAGGCCATCACAGCAAGGAACTAGTGGACTTAGGATAAATGCCAGCGCCAGGTACCAAGAGGACAGGCCAGTAACTGACAGGGGTTCTCTCTTAATCTTGACCAGTGCTTTGTTATGTTGTGTTTTATAGTCTTTGAATCTCATCTCCAAAGGAGTTACAATGTATCTTTTTAGTTTTGATGACTTACTCATCTTTCCTCTGTCTTATTGCATTTAGCAACTGAATGTTTTGGTGTGTCACAGTTTCTTCATTAGCCAGAGCCTAGTAGCATTGCCATTAATCTGATAAGCTGTATCTTTCTCTGGACTTGGAAGCAAGCAGGGATGTTTACACTTAAGACATTTCACAACCAAGTACCAATTGGAGCATCATTTGACAGAGACCTATTTACTAAACCCTATACTTGTTGGTAGTGCAGTAAATAAGGTAATATAACTCCCCAGGATAAATTAGTACCATGCTTAGAGAATATCTCTTGAGAATTTGAAAGGTAAAAATAAGCAATAAAATTTAAAGATATTTGCCTTTGGGAGGATGTAACCTTAAAAAATTCTGAACATTAAAGACAGTTTGTCTTTCTGTTTAGTCTTGGAGGGCGTTAGTGGCACAGCATCTGCCTGGCAAGTGTGAGGCCTTAAGTTTGATTTCTAGTACCAAAACCAAACAAAATAAACAAAAAACCCCCAAGCAAACAAAAACGTCTTGAACATTTTCAATACTCAGCCTATGAAAGAAACCAAGGGACTGTCTTTCTTTAAAATGAGTGAGAACAAGGGAACAAAAGGAGAAAACTTTTATTTGTTTTTACAGGTGCACCTAGAGTTAGATATTTTTTAGATTTTAGGTATTTTTAAAGGTGTAAACGAGTTTATTTATTTTAAAATTTCTACCTAATTTATTTATTTCTTCAGGGTATACTTAGGTTGCAAGTGGAAACACTGGTAATGAGTTGTATAGCGAAAGTCGAATGCAGGAGTGCGGCTGGGTTCTGCAGCAGATCTTTGGATCTTGGAGTAACTAAAGGAGCCTTTTGCACTTGTGTTATGTCTGTATTCCTTCAGAGTTACTAGGAAAATGAAACTGAAGAATCAGTTTTAAGTGGATATAGTGCTCAACTATTTTTAGATTATAAAATAATAGATACTCATTGTAAAAAATATATCAAGTACAAAGGACAAAAATTTATAGTTTTTCATCACCTTGCTTCTCATAGCAAAGTGCTTTTTATTCTTCTATATGTATGCTTGTTTCTGCATGTATGTATTTATATGTGCATTTTGGAGCAAAATATATTTGTAACTTGTTTTTGTTCATAATATGTCATAAAGGTATTATGTTATTAATAATTATTTATTTGTAAGCATCTTTTTCAATGACTTCACGATAGGGAAGGGTTTTCTTTCTTTTTTTTTTTTTTTTTTTCAAAAAGTAAACACAGGTACACAGGTACTGAAAGCACTGTTTTTCAGACCATTACTCAGATCAGCAGATGATAGAAAGCTTTCGAGTGTAACCTTTGAATAACTTTGAAATGACATGCAATTTGAAAAGAATATATAGTGAGTATGAGTTCTGAAAGCATCATTGCTATTGGACCTTTAAAAGAGAAAAATGCTTAATGCAGGTATATTTCTCTAGATAATCTCCTAACCCTATCCTTATACTCATCCCAGTCAAACAATGTTTTTTGTTAGGGTTTTAAAGATTCTGTTTTTTTTTTTTTTTAATAATAATAGGCAGCTAGATAACTTTTTACTATCACTGTTTTCCTAAGCATTTAAAGTGGAAATGTTGAAATCATTTTTACATCTCCGAGCACCACTAAAATCCAATCAGTCTAAAAATCCCATTATCTGTGATACGTTTTCTCTGTTGCCTCTTTGCACCTCCCCTTTCCTCATCAGAGGTTCTTACCTTTCTCTGAAACATACAGAAACATTCTTATTGGCTTCCCTACTCTTCCTCTCTTTCTTCTCCAAATATATCCTCTCCACAATGGTACTTCACTTTTTCTTAAACCAAAGATAAAAACTGTCCATCAAGGACTGAGGATTTAGTTCAAAGCATAAGTGCCTGTCTGATAAGCATGAGGTTGTGAGTTTGATCCCTGGCTACCCTCCCCCCCAGCAAAAAACAAAAAACTATTCGTCCATTTACCTGCTTAAGAGATGTCTGTGTTTCCCACTGCCATCAAAATGCTTTATGTTGATGAAAATGCTTCCTCCTAGTCTCTGAGAGCCTGTGTTTACTTTTTGAAAAGAAAACAAAAAGCCTTCCCTATTATGCAGCCATTTAAAAGGACTTACAAATAAATTATTATTAGCAACATGAAAATATTTCTATCACATATTATGAAAAAAACTCAAATTACAAATATATTTTGATCCAACACTCTCTCTCTCTCTCTCTCTCTCTCTCTCTCTCTCTCTCTCTCACACACACACACACACACACAGAAAAATGAAAAAACCTTGTGATGAATCTTGCTATCCTCACCCACTGCAGACCTCAAAGATGCAGGATTCATTTGGAATATGTTAAATATTTAAAGCAGGACAGTAAAAGGCCTATGGAAGCCGTGATGTTTGCTTTTAAACTCGAAGGGCATTGTGGTTTTTGTTTGTGTAGCTGAAAATTCTTTTTGGCACATACCAAAAGTTTGACTCCTTGGTAAAAATTCTAGATGGTAGCTATAAGACAACATTTAGTCGTCTAAATGTTGAAAAGATGAAGAAAATCACTTGTAAAAATCTCCAATTACAATTCCCCCAGCCAAGACCTCTACTGATAGCCTCAGGAAACTCAATATGAAACCTAAACTGCTTGAGAAATCAGCCACAAAATTGGCCTAAGTTTCCTTCTTTAAGTTTGAAAAGATTTAAATTATTTATGATGAAATAATTAAACCCTTCTATTAGTACTTTTGTATTAGGTAATAATTATATACATTTAATAATGCATATATTTGTGTTTTAAAAGCTAATTGCCCAATTACACTAGTTATGTAATTAATTTTAGAATGTCAAGTAATTGATTCTGACTTGTAGTTTTAAGATGGAGAATAAAAAGTCTTATAATTTGAAATTGTATTGGAACATATAAGAAAACTTAACAGTCCTCATTTTAAGGTTCATTTATTAATTATAAAGGGATGTTTTTCATTAGTCATTAGAGAAATGCAAATTAAAACCACACTGAGATTCCATCTCACTCCAGAAAGAATGGCCAGGGCAAAGAAAACAGCCAAGAACAAATACAGGAGAGGCTGTGGGGAAAAAGGAACTCTCTTGCACTGTTGGTGGGAGTGTAGACTGGTACAACCATTGTGGAGGTCGGTCTGGAGATTCCGCAAAAAGCTAGGATTGGAAGTCCCACTTGACCCAGCTACTCCACCTCTGGTGTATTCCCAGAAGGACTGCAAGCATCATACCACAGTGATATATGTGCACCCATGTTTATAGTAGCACAATTTGCAATAGCAAGATCTTGGAAACAATCTAAGTGTCTATCAACTGAGGAATGGATAAAAAAGATGTGATATTTTATACAATGAAGTACTACTCAGCTATAAAGAATGATCACATTGAGATATTTATAAATAAATGGATGCAACTTGAGACCATACTCATAAGTGAAACAAACCAAAATCACATGTATAAATACCATATAGTCTCCCTAGTATAAGAAATGGTAAGAATACATAAGATTTTATGGTAATCATGGTTCCCCATTATATTGCTTTGAAGTCTTATAATATTTTAATTCATTTGTTGGAATGGTTTTATTCTGTTTTGTTTGATTTTATTATATGTGATGGTATAAACAGCTACTTTGAATAAAGTAAGACATTATTGCAGCCATTGCTGATTTAATATCATCTTTCTTTTAAGTCCTACCATGCTTTTGTTCTTTTGTTTCCATTGGTTTTACCATGGTGTGTCTTATTGGGTTTTAATATGTATGAGAGTATAAATAAATTTTTTAAGGAAAATGAGATATTCTAGTAGCCATTGTTTATTATCAGTTATTTGGTTTTGAATATCCTATAATAATTTCATTCTTGTGAATGGTTCTGTACTATTTTGTTATGCTTGATACTATTGTGTTTGAAGATATTCTCAACTACTTCAAAGAAAAGAGACATTATGGTAGCTACTGTTGATATCCAGTTGTCTTGGGGTGAAGTGCTGTGTTGCTTGCATTGTTTTGTTTTGTTCTGTTCTCTTTTGTTTTATTCTCTGTAAAATAAAAATTGAAAAATGAAGGGATGTTTTAAGTACTTGGAAAGGCTTGTTATTCAGATAAAATACTTAAATAAGGAAATTTAATGTATAAAAATTATAACTACAGATTAAAATATTTAAAGGGAATTTAAGCTTTAAGAATTTCCATAATACTGATTGTAAACTAAAACCTTGCTAGATTTAAAAGCAGGAAAATATGATTTCAAGTTGAGCTTTTAAAAGTTATGTAAAACTTAGCCTTCTGAATTTATCACCCTAAAAATTAAAATTAGAGGGCTTCTGTTAAGATGGCAATAGATAAGAGCTGAATACAGAGGCTCTCTGAGAAAAGACAACTCAGATGCCAAAATAACATGGTCGAGGAGTTCTGGACAGAGGGAGATGGATCCGTTTGACCCAGGAAGAAACTAAAGTGGAAAGAATCAGCAAATATACACCCCCAGAGCTACTATTGAGGCAGCAAAGTGCCTGAACTTGCACAGCCACGACTCATCAAGCCGCCTGAATTCCCGCTGCTTTGACTCATTGGAACCACAGTCCCACTGAAGTGCACTCGCACTGAAGTCAGAGGATGATGAGCCCAACAGAGAAGGGAGGCAGCAAGGGACCTGCACTGACCTGCAGTACCTGAAATAAAACCCTTCCATGAGAAAGGGGCACCAATGAGACGACATTTGGGAATCGGGCAGGACTGGCAAAAACAAGGAACAGCAGTGACTTCAGTTAGTTGTTCCCTTCCCAGATGAGATTGATGGGGTATGCTTGGCCTGGGTCACACCCCTGGCTGAGTCCCAATAAGTTGCCCCAAACCAATTCCCTATGCGTGGGGCACACTAACACAGTGAAGACCTCAGCAGGTTGAATGACCCAGAAGGAAGGGCCCAGCATACACTGCCCCTGTTTTCACCTCAATAACACACTGGAGTGGGCAGGATCACCTAGCCAGCACATTTCAGAAGAACCGTAACTAACAAGAAAAGGGACTGGGACCTCCTCTATACACCTGTATGAAAGAAACAAAAAATATGAGAAGAAGAAGCAACAAGAAAAAGTCCCAAACCCCCAATCCTGAGAACATTGATCCAGGAGAAGAAATACAAAAGAGATTGAGAGTAGCAAACATGCAGTATCAGACACAACATCAGTGGACATAAAGAGATATCTTCAGGACCTCATAGAGGAGTTCAAAAGTGAAATATTTAACTAAGTAAAGCAAGATATAAGTAGATTAATAAAAGAAATGCTAAGTATTGCTCAAGAAGGCATAGATAGAAAAATGGAGGAGCACAAAAAAAGGAGAGAAACATTTGATGAAGATATAAATAAAACCTAGAATACATGAAGTAAACTCAAAGAGATTACCAGAAAGTTAAAAACTCCATTGAAAGCTGGAAAAACTGCTTGAAAGAAACTAAGGATAGATGATCCAAACTGGAAGTCAGGTTTGCAATGTGGGATCATGAAAGAAAAAATTTCTTAAAAATAACAAGGAAACAGGCAGTAACAATACAAAGGCTAGAAGATGACAAGAGGATCTATAACTTAAGAATAAACAATGTGAATAAAGAAGCAGGGGTACAAACTAAGGAACTATGAAGGCTATTTACAAAAATAATTAAAGAAAACTTCCCAAGCACAGGAAAAGGAAATGATATTTAGATGTATGAGGCAAACATAACTCCAGCCACCTACCACAAAAACAGAGCTATACCCAGGCATATAATATTCAAGATTCCAGAAATTCAATATAAGAACAGAATATTAAAAGCCTTCAGAGAAAAGAAACAGATTACCTATAAAGGAAGACCCATCACAATCACAGCAGACTTCTTGACACAGACCATCAAATCAAGAAGAGCTTGGAGCAAAGTATTCCAAGCCCTGAAAGAAAATAATCTCCAGCCCAGATTGATGTACCCTGAAAAACTGTCTCTAGAAATCAATGGAGAAACAAGATGCTTCCAAGACAAAGAGGAACTGGGGGAATTCGTGACCACCAATCCAACTCTACAGAGAATACTGAAGGACGTTCTAGAGAAAGAGAAAAGTACCAGGATTCCAGGAACAGTGGCAGAGAGGCCTCAATGAATGGAGCAGAAAGTGGAATGAAGAAGAAAAGCAGGCAACTAATGGCAGAAAAAAAAGCACAACAGAAATGAGGCAGAGAAGGTTGCCTATGATTTCTAATTTAGATGGCCTTGATACACACACACACACACACAAAAGAGAAACACAGGCAGAATAGATCAGGGGATAAGGTCCACCAAGATGCTCTATAGGAAATATAATTAACCTGAAAAAGGGTTTAGGGACCAAAAATCAAATCTGAGAAAACAATTCTCAGGGAACCAGAGAGTAATAGGGGCAACTTGACCAGTGTTTGTAGATAGGTTGGAAAGACTTTAATAGGTAAAAAAAGGCTTTAATAGGTAAAAGAATACAACTAGATAGAGAGTCCAGGAGGGAGAAGTCCAGGAGGGATAAGGTTCACAACCACTTAGGTAAATAGCACTTTGCCCCCCAATCTAATAACTGAGGGTGTTGGTGAGACTCAAAAATACACAGTGCATCCTGGGGGAGTGAAAGGGAAGGAATAGTCTTAAAAAGATGGCAGAGGATATTGTTAGTATTGTATCAGGATTTAAAACCACCACTTGCACCGCTCTGCTTAGATAGATTTTATTCTGTCCCAGTTTGTCTACTTGTACTAGATCTGAGGGCACAGACAGCTATCCCCAAAATAATAGGATATAGTACAGTAATTATCTTTAATTTCCTATTAACTTATTCTGGAGTCTTGTATGATTTATATTGTTTTATCATGACTGATCTTAGTTAAATCTGGTTTGTTTTACTGCTGTTTGATATCAACAGATTTTGTTCAAAAATGTTATGATTGATAGTATCAAGTCTGAGAGTATAGGCAACTACACTGAAGATGACAAGATTCACTACAATACCTATTCTGGTTTGATTATTACCTATTTTTGAAGTTTTACACTATCTACAGGATTTTGTTTTTATTAATATTGTTATGTACTGCTATATTCAATTATACTATGTTTGATGATGTAGACAATTCTATTGAAGGTAACAAGAGACCCCACAGTAACCATGGTAGAACTCCTTGTACAGTGGTTGTATGTCCTTTTTGCTTCATGGGTTTATAGGATTATGTTTTGTTTTGTCTTGCTTTGTTTTGTTTCTCCCTCTAATATAGAAAGGATAGAAACACATGTTAAGATTCATGCATGTATGGAAACTATAAACAGTTTACGAGAACTGATCTTACAATGCATGATGAATTAACAAATGTTTTGAAGAAAAAGAGATCCTACAATACCCAGTGCTGATCCCATAATGTCATAATGTGAAATCCAGCAATACTATTATTCTTTGTTCAGAGTGATTTTAGCCTGCTTTGGTTTGTTTAATCTCAACACAAATGAAGATATGGATAGCTGCATGTATGTTTAAGTGTAGAGGATTGATAAACATATTACTAAGTTTTTGTTGGTTAGTTAAACAAAACTATTTGCAGTCTCCCTGTTTGAATCCCAATTTTGTATGTTTCACGTTTTTATCTTGAACCACTATTAGTAAGAGAACAATATGTAATCATCAACTAGTGATTTCTTGCTGTTTATTTTTTCTTTGAAAGTGTGTATTATTTCTACCCATTTTCTGTTTTGTTTAGTCTTTTCTTTAAATAAAATTTAAAAAAATAAAAATAAAAATAAATTAAAATCAGTTTTACAAATAAAAAGAGCTCTACATCAATTTTTCTGTCCATGAAAGATATTTATTTATTTTGGCACCAGGGATCGAACTCATGACTTCTTGCCTGCCAGGCAAGCACTTATGGCACTGAGCTAAATCCCCAGTCCTGTGAAAGATATTTTATACCACATTAATATACTTATATTTATCTCATAAGGTGTTATAAAGTATAAATCCAGACAGGATAACCTATATAAAATTACTTTGTAGATTTTGGAACTCAGAAAAATCTTATTTTTCTAGCTACGTTTGTTAGTCTGTTACTAGAGCACGGATAAATATTCTACTTTCCTGTCTTTTTCTTTGCATAATAACTCCCTGGTTCACAGGGATCTTGACAATTAAGTTTTTTTTCCCTTTATTACTTCATATTTCTAGGCTAACAGCTGTATATCTCTCTTGTGGAAGATGTTCATGTGTGTTTATTTACTAGTATGTGAATTCTTTATCTTCTTCTGTTCATTTAAAAATGTAATTATATCTCTTTTGTGTGCCAAACACTATCTTCTATAACAAGGACAGTTGTTAATAAGAAATCATATCCATGTCTCTTTGTAGTGGGTAATGAATTATTGAAAATTTTAATTTGAAATAAATATTGTGTTCTAAAGAAAATTCTATAGTAAAATATTTAGAAAAGCAATGGACAGTTCAGTAGAACATTTATTTAATACATAAAGGAGATAAGAAAAATCTAAATACATCAAAGAAAAATTGAGCCTGAATTAGCATGAGTGAAAAAATATTTACTTTTCCCCACAGGATCAAACATTGTTTCAAATCAGATAAAAAAGAGTTAGGAGAAAGTTTTGCCAAAAGAATGAAGCAATAGAGCCTGGAAGAGGGCAGGAGTTGGCTAGATGGGGCTGTTATCTATAGAAAGAGCCACTAAGGCAGGGCTGACTGCCTCTTCTCATTATGGAGATCTGTATCCACCTCCAGTACTTTTTCTTCCTACTTACTACCACAATCAGCAAGGTTGTTTTCCTTTTCCGTTAGTCCAGCAGTCAATAACATTGATTTTTGCAGCACCAGGTGAATCTCACATCTTCCCTCATTATCTTCTCCTTCAGGGCTAAACAAAGCCAAATACCCCGGTGTGCCACAGTCTGCAGAGCCCGTGAAACAGAAATGGCTTAGAGGCAGGAGCTAAGGCTTTGGCCAGATAGGAAGGATAACCAGAGCTATGAAATCCCTCAGGAGCATCTTGGCAGAATATTTCTGACAGCCCTAAGTTAAAGCACAATATATCCTCTAGAGTAAAAATCCATGTAAAATGTCTATGTTGCTCACTGTACTTCCACTGAGTAGGCTGAGGAGAAAAAAGCCCTGGGGTCCTATTTCCATGTGTACTGAGCCTATTCAAATAGACAGATACTGTGCCTGAAGAGGAGGCCAACTATTGGAAAGGAGTCAAAACAGCAGTAATGCATAATGGGGCCAGAGATGGCCAGGAGAAATTGCAGAAGAGATGTGTTATCCAATAATTGCTTATTATATGCTGCATATTTCTTAAGTTATATTAATTTTAATCTGTATAACAACCATGCCTGGTAAACATTACTGTCCCCACTTAATAGATTCTAAACCTGATATTTGAAAGGAAATTAGTACAATCAAAGACACACAGCAAGAAAGTACCAGAGCTCAACTCCCTATATACTTCTTACTGTCTTCCAGAACTGCTAACTCCTTTCTGATAGTAACTCCTGTCTGGTAACAAGAAGAGATGAAACATAACCTCTCTGTTTAAACAAATGGAAGTATTGGAATGGGTTTAGAATCGCAAATTTATGAAGAAATGATAGAACTTTGTAACTAAAATAAGGGTCTGGGAGATAAACTGCAGTCCTATATTTAAAGAAGATTCAGCTATTCAGCTTGACTGTGACAAGCTGTTTGGATACAGGGTTTCAAAGACTGGAAAAGCAGTCTGGTTTTGGACTATTTTATTGTTCTGTAATTTCATTTAGCCAAACAGGGTAAGATCTAGAAATTCTTCAATTTAAGTCTCACAGGCCTAAGTCCAGCTTTCTTTTCTACCTTTTGTCAGCTGTGTGAGACTGAGTTTGTTACCTGAACTACTTTAGTCTTACGTTCCTCTTTTGTGAAATAGGATGCTAGTGTCTATCGCATAGACATTGGTTTTTGTCGTAAGGCTTACATGAGCTAACATTTCCAGACTCTTCATAACTGGCTTAGATGTAAGAGAAAATGAATTAATGGTAGATTCTGTCCTTCCTTAAAAAGATACTCCCTTCTCCTCAACATAATATGAATGCTAGTTTCTACTCTTCTTTCTGCTGAGACATGTAAGGACAGTGATACTACTTCCAGGAAAAACTTCCTAGGAATAAAATCCGTAGCAATTTACATCAACTTCAATGTTGCAGAACAAACTTAAGTCCTATTCTTCCACTTGGGAAGGCACTGTGGATGTTGCTAGTGACGTCCATCATTTCTGAAGATACCCCTTTTGATTTTGCTGTGTGATACAGTAGTCATTGGCTACATGTGGCTAGTCTGAGCTGAAGTGAATCAAATATAAAATACTCATTGAATTGTGAATGTTTGGTATGAAAAAAGTAAAATATTTTATTGATTTTTATCTTGATTACATTTTGAAATAACATTTTAGATATATTAGATTCACTTGTAAATCAGAAGCAAAATGTATAATAGAAATTGTAAAAGAGGAAGAAATTGTCCAAAAGGAAAGGCAAACTAGGGAGTGAGAGGGGGAAAGGAAAGTAATAAATGACAACAGAAGGAAAAAATGGAAACAAAGCTTTATAAATAAAGAGGGAAGAAGGACTGAAGAGAGTGGAGGAGAATGAGAAAGAAAAGGCATCAAGGTAGATCATGTTCAAGTACAAATTCCCTACGATGAAGGTGATCATATTATGTTTTTAAATTTTATCAGTTAACTTAATTAAAATTAATTCTACCTGTTTCTTTTTCATTTATTCAGTGTGTTTGCTAGAACATTGAATATTACATAAATGGATCACGTTTATGGCTCTTACTAAGTTTCTCTTGAACAATGTTGATCTTGAGGCAAAGGGTAATTCATTTTTCCTGTGGATAGGCAGGCCCTTGACCTTGGTATTCTTGACATTTCTAATTCATATGTTTAGCTCTCTTTCTCTTTTGAGAAAGACTGACAGGATAGATAGGACTCTTGGCTGTATCGTTTTGAAATTTTAGGATAATTATTGATTGTTAGTTTTAAAAATGAATTTATAGATTCCAAGGTCCAGCTGTTACCTAAGGCCAAGAGCGTTTAAGTGACTTGCCCAGGAAACTAATGTACAGTACATTTGTTTTTATGAAATTGTGTCACTTCTAAAATCATGTCATCTCAATGAAGAATGCAGATGCTTATATTGTCTTGAGAAAATATCAACTTTGCCATTTGGGTGCAAGCGGGTTTTCTTGGAATTGAAAACTTTCTCCTATGCCCCATTCTGATGTGATCCCACCGGAGAAGTATCTGACCTTCAAAATCATGTTCTAGTGTAACCTCCTCAGTGATCCCTGTATATCCCAAATTAATCGCTTTCTGATATTTCTCCTTCACAGTGCTCTATTTTAGCTCCAACACAACTGTTTTATGTTGACTGTCTTACACATAAAATTCCTTAAGTCAAGGTGCTTGCTTTGTGGGCTCAATATCGTAGCATGTGGTAAACCAAAAATAAATACAGTTTTTAATTGATCTGTTTTTTTTTTTCATATTTCTGTAAACTCCTCTTTATTTTCTAATTCTTTTTTTATTCTTGCAATTTGATTTCATAAAAATTAGAATATACCAAATTAGAATAGCTTCTCACTCTATATATCCCCTCTGTATATACATATATTTTTATCTCTATATACATAAAGATAAAACATATATACTTGGAAAATTCTGTCATGTGTTAGAAATGCCATTCCTTAGCACTTATCTAAATCCCCATTGAGTCATATGTTAAATTACCTCATCAAAGAGACCCTCTCTATATAAATGAAGTTGGATCTGTCAGTCAGCAGCAGATTGAGTAGGCCCAAAGAAGCTATGATTCATGCAATCTCATTTCCATGGTATATGCCTTAAATGCCACATACTCAGTCAGCAGTTAGCCTCCCATGAAAATAAATTGAGCTTTGCATTCCTGTTGGGCTTTAAAAATATACTTTTGAAGTTTGTGCTAGGATGTGCAAATGCATAGTAGTATTAGTAATGCATTCCTTTTGGTCTTTTGACTTTGTCAAAATTGGATTTAGAAATGGCTCTGTCTCCTCAGAAAATTGATTATAAATCCCATATCTACTGATATCCTCATTTTAGCATTAAACACTGACAATAGTTTAAAGATGGAAGTAATAAATATTTAGCTTTCCATGCCTTGGTTCTGTACCATTATCGCTGTGCATATATATCAGGATGAAAACAATTTGAACACATAAAAATTCTGGCACTAGCTTCTTGGCCTGACATGCCTTATTTATTTACTTTTTTGGATTGCCTATACTTCATTTTCAAAGCTCTAGAAATAAGAGATCTGTATTGGTACAGGACCATCATATTCACAAACATTAATGTAAAAATTATTTTTAAGGCCAGAGACATAGCTTAGTACTGTAGGCAAGTGCCAGGTCCTTAGTTCGATACCCATTTTTTTTTTTTTTTTTTTAAGTATAGATTACAAAAATTTTTTTAAAATCACCTGTTAATTTATTCAGCTTTCATTTATTGGATTGCAGGTATGTTTTAGCCACAGGGCCAGAAATATTCAGTTATATTTTTTTCAATCCCCTTTATAGGGCTGCAGTGAAAATAAAAGGTGTTAAGTGACTGCCCATGGCATTGTTGGTGTATCTTAAAACAAGGTCTGAATGGAGTGAAAAAGTCATGTTCATTTTGTAACACTACTGACTTGGTTACTTTTCTCTCATTGCTGGGACAAAACACCTGACACCCAAAATGAAGGAAGGAAAGGTTTGTTTAGCTCATTGTTTGTGGAGGTTTCAGGCCATAATCAGTTGACTCTAGGCAGGGTGGCATGGCACTGTTGCAATATTTTAAGGCAGCAGCCAGAGCCAAAATCAGCCAAAGCAAAGGGGAAGTGGGGGGCGGGGGGTAAAAACAAGCCTCTTTTTCCTCCTTGTATATACTGGCCACACCCCCTCCAGGGTGGGAGTAACACACAAAATCTCTGTGCCCTCCTATTGCACAGCATGAGGATATTCACAAAGTAAGGATCCTTGCTCCCTGCTGAGTTTCTTAGTTAAACTTCTAAACTTCTCAAATTACACAGTTTATCAACCATAACAACTACAGTACTACTTCAGAGGTTAAAAGATATTTTAGTATATTATAGGATAACACAGTGATAAGAATAGGGGGCCTTTGGAGTTCCTAGGTATCTCAGCCAAGTCTCATGACCCTGTAAGTCTAGTTAAGAAAATTCTCACTCAGTTCTTTCAGCCTGAACTCAGAGACATCACCGGTCACTGTTTATAACTTTGGAGGCATTAGAAGCAGTCGAATTCTTCTGGCATTGTTATACATTACAGAAAATCCTAGCCTCTGTCCCCAACTGTTTTCCAAAATATCTTAATTTTCTCTTTTCCATATCACTGTTGCTGCAAAGCAAGTACTCTTATTTGTTGTTGGGGATACAGTAATATATTGTTGAGGTTTTCTGTTCTATAATTGACATGCTCCAGCCTGTTTTCCTGACTATAGCCAGAGAGTAATTTTTCAGGTATGAATTTGACTATGCTACACATTTTAAATAATATTGCAAAGCATTCCTTCTATTTCTTCTCTCTTTGGGCCATCTTCTCCTTAGTCCAGTTCATTAGAAGATTAAACTTCATTCGTATTCTAGAATACTTCATTTAAGGAAGTCTTTCCATTCATTCAGCTCTCTTTCATAGAATCCTCTCTGTCTCTGGATTATAAATCTGGCTCCTATATAGGCTCTCATATTATTCAAATCCTTCCTTTTAGTACTTACCATATTTTGTGGAAATATAAACGTAAACATGTATATATTTACATGTTTGTTTGATTACTATTATTCTTCACCATTAGACTGCAAATTCCATGATGGCAGGAATCATATCAGTTTTTTGTTTGTTTGTTTTAATATCAGGAATCAAACTCAGGACCTTGTGCTTGCCAGGCAAGTGATTATGCTGCTGAGCTATATCTCCAGCCAATCATATCAGTTTTGTCTACGTTATCTTCTTAGGAGTCTGTCATTTGATTCCTAAGAGACAAACATTTTATAACTTTCAGTGTATGTATTATGTATCCTGTCTCAGATGATATATTTATATTTGAAAATATATCTATCATCTCTCTTCCTCTGACCTGGATTACATAAATTATTGCCCCTTAAGGGTTATAGTGTGTGTTTTCCATGATGTGGGAATTTGGCAACACAAGTCCAAATGTGGACATTTTATCCTGTCACAGGCAGGTCTCCCTATGCTATCTGTCTGTGGTAAATATTTTGGTTAATTTCTCAAGGGTAAAAGAAAAAAATCTTGTTTAAGTTCAGATAAAAGTGAAAAAAAATTAGTTTGGCTATTAAGAAATATGAAATGTTTTATAAAGTTTTCCTAAGGCAAATATTTTAAATGCCATTTGACTAATTATATACTCTATATTTTCTGTATGTCTTCATTTGTACCATTATTGGTGCCAAATTTTTAAATTAGGTATCTTCATTCAGTTTAAACTTTAAATCCCAAATTTATACAAGACATTTTTAACCTTTAAATGAATTATATTTTTATCATTGCTTTGACTTGCTTATAGGTCTAAGGATCATTAGTTATAGCCATGTTAAAAGCTAATTTTAGGAACCTTTAAACTGTAGCTCATGCATGCAATCAGCAAAATCCAAAGTCTGGGCAGGTCTGCTGGTTAAATGTGGTGTGCTTTTCAACTGATTAATCATAAGGAAAAGAAAAGAATGACATAGAAACAAGTAAAGTAGGAAAGACATTAAAAAAAAAAAACTGAGCTATAATGTCCAGGCATAACTTATAAAGAAATACTAGAAAGGGATCATTGTAAAAGTAAGAAGAGAATATTTTGAGGAGAAGAAGGGGTGTTTGGTTTGAGGTACATAGAAATTCTGCGGTGACTGGCTTAGTTCTATTTCTTGAACTGAGTGGTGACCACAAGAGTTTTATCTTAAATAATTAATCAGCTATATATTTTGCGCAGTTATCTATATCCCTATTTTTATTTTATAAGAAGAAGATTTTAACACAAGAAAGGAAGCACATATTTATAATCAATCTTTTTGTATTTCAAATTAAAAGACTTTAAGATGATATTATGTTAAACAACAAATTCTACTGGGGCCTGTCTTTAAATAGCATAGAGAGAAAACATTAGATGCTTCATTTGGACAAAATAAATTTTGAACAATATTTTATACTGTAGGAATGAGAAAAGTAGCAATTAGAAACATATTTCCAGATCTATTTCCTAAGAAAGCAATAATTAAGGTCAAACTATCTGGCTCTAGGGAGTTACAAATTTTGGAGCTGCAAATAATGGTGCTCAATAAAGTAAATATTTCCCTTTCTTGCTCATACCATGAAAATGCAAGAAAATGTGGTATGTTCACACTAGAAAAGACTTCAAAGGCAGATAAGGAAAAACTTTGTTCATTCCGTAAATACTATTTATTTCATATAAATAACAAATTTTCTCTTGTTTTATTTAAATGAATAGAATGTATTTTCTTTTTGGCATTAGACACTGCTTTGTTACAACTTTATAATGAGTATTTAAATTTGGTTTATTGTCTTCATATTACAGATGAAGTAAAACTAAATGCAGGAAATAATATGGGTAATTAGATTTAAAGAACAGATAGCATTGAACCTCCAGTTATGGGCAGCAGAAAATGCACTTCCAGCAAGAGAAATAGTATGCATTAATGTATGATAGCAGGAAAATATAAGGGACATTTGTGAAATAGTGCTGTCTAATCTTGTTAGAAAAACAAATCAGAAAAGTAAATCAGGGCCATATCATGAATTTCAAGGCGATAAGTTATTGTTTAGCTTAGTAAGTTATGAAAAGTTACAGTTTCACGGTTGAAAAACATGTTAAAAGTTTCTGGAATACTGGTTTGCGCATAGTGCATCTGACAATGTAATTAGATAAACGAAGGCATATAATTGCACTGAAGTGAAACACAGAAAAAGATAATCTTAAAGTAGAGGAAGTACTTCATTACACAGTAGGTAGCATCCAGATAGAGTTTGTTGCACCATTATGCACAAGGGGAAATAGTGAAACGTCTTAAAGCTCTGTGTACCTTCATCTAGTGGTTCTTCTGGAAAAGTTTTATAGGTTTTACATTCACAAGGGTATACAATAATGCCAGTTGTAAAGAATCATTTTTAAAAGTGAGTATTTTACATTGCTTTGGTAATAGTGTCAATTGTGTTAAAAAGTTCATTCCAGTGTTGCTTTATGCCTTGTATTCCTCAACAATGTTGACAATTACACAGCTTACTCATTTGTGCGTTGTCTTTCATGACCTGTTATTGACGACAGCAGTAGGTTTTCCCTCATTTATTGTGAAGACATAGTTCATATCAACAACATTAATGATTTTTGTTTATCATTCATTGCAAATATTTTTTCTGAAGGGAGGAGTAGCTTGTCTTTAATATTTATTAGCTATGTATTTTAATATGTCAAAATTTTATATATCTATGTATTATGACTTCTTTTACTTTTAATAAATTTTAATTTTGATTCTTACTAAAGTTATATGAGATTAATAAAAAGCTATAAAGTTATTTTGTAACTTTTAGTAGTTTGGCTCTAGTACCGCCTATATGCTACAACTTTTCATATTATCTGTAAAGATGTCCCTGTGTTTCACAGACACATATGTTACTTTGATTCAGTTCAGTTCTTGCACATTATCAACTATTAGAGATATCAAGATGACAATGTTTCCTGTGCCTGAGTAGTTCATATTGTAATGGGCTGTATGTCATCATGATTGATCTATCTATGCACTCTTCTCGGAAATCAGGGGCCTATCAACGCATGAGGAGTTGGGGAGTGAAAAACTAAAATTTTAAAAATAAATAGAAGATAAATAATTTCTCTTAGAATATAAAACATAGAAGTGGCAAAAGATGATCTTGTTTTGGGAATGGCAGATAAGAGGTACCTTGGTTCACGGTTTTAATTTGTTTTATGATTTGGGGGAAGATCGCCATGTTTGTGTTTGTGAGGCGGAGATGGCTGTGGTTGTGTTTATCTCTGTATAGAATTTGTGAACAGAAGGAAAATTTTGTTGAATGCTTTAATTTGAGAACCAAATTGTGAACAGAAGAGTTCATGAACTGAGATGGCACTGTATATCTTGTGCTTACTGTGTTCAAAGCAGGAGAAATATGAGATCAAGATTTCTTTGAACTAACATTACTAACATCTTCCTATTCTCTATCAAGAAGTTTAGACCTTATCCTGTTGCCAAGCCTTAGCCCCCTATTAGCCCATTTTTCTGAGTTTTTAAGTAGGGTAGCATCCTGATCAGATTAATGTTTTGAGGAAGATCTTTCAGGCAGAAGGGTTGGAATATGGCTTATACAAGAAATACTAAAACGAGTTTGGAAGCTTTTGTAATTCTTCAGAAAACAGTGGAGACTTGACCAATGGAAACAGCTTGGAAATGGCGAATGGAGCCCTAATGGAGAAAGATTTGGGGGTTATATTTACTAACTTCAAAGAGATTTTCATCGGCAAGATTGAGTAGATTGCTGTTTTGATAGTTACTATTCTAGAGACTTTCTGCATGGTGAATATTGGAAGAATATAACAATTTGCATATTCTTAGCAGATATTACTAATGATAAGCCCTAGGGGCTGTGTAGTAGACATTAAATGTGCTTGTTTATATACGCTAGATGAATATAAGTGGAAATAGAGATCTTGGCATCATTATTATGTATGTGTGGTTGGACGGGTGTAGGTAATTTTTCTCAGGGAGATTGTGAATAAGAAAAGCTAAAAGGACAAAACTCTGTAGCATTGTGGGAGAGGTGTTGTAAAGATTATATCCTGTATCTGAAAGTAATTTGAGGCCCAATGCACTTTACAGATATAAGGGATAACTATCATTCTTAATACAATTATTAAGACTTTCAGCGTTTGTTACAGAAAAGTAAGTGCTATTCCATGATGCATTGAAGCAAAAAAAAAAAAAAAAAAGTTGCCATTTTAACCTTGGAGAAATCTACAGGCAGATTCTTCGCAAAGTGTTGTACATGCTGTTAAAAGAAGCCTTTGTTAAGAATAAACAGAAGCCAGAGCTTTCTTTTAGTTTTGCTTGTTCCAACTGTAGCCATGGATTTGCCATCTGGGAATTTGTAGTAACTGTAAGCAAGTATGTTACCACTGAGTCATCCCCCATGGAGTGCTGGAGAAACAAGGCCTGGGTCCAGATTTCCATTCAAGAATTTTTACAAGTTGCCTTCTAAGAAAGCCCATGAGATGTTCATGAACCACACTGGCTTAAAATTTGCTCATAGCTGTTGCTTGGATTTACAATATTGAAGATGTTTTTTATCAAGGTTAAGGAAAAAAATAAACTTAGCTCTTATGTATCATCTATATGTTTATCTTTTAAAACATTTAAAACCTTCTGTGTTTACATTTACTGTTACCAACTCAACCTCCCTTTGAACCTTAGTTTTGAAACTAAGGAAAAGCTTATTCAGAAACAGTATACAACAGCAGAAACAGCATTAACATTTTAATTAGAATACATATAGTGTTTTCATTCTACCTTTGACATTTGTTGACATGCAACTGTATTTGAGTCTCAGTGACTTCATCTGAAAAATGGAACAACGACTAATTTACCAGGTCTGCTATATGAATTAAATGACTGCTATGTCAACATCAACATTATAAACTGTAAAATTTATAGTTTTCATATAATTTAGAGTCTAAGGGACTATATTTAAAATCTTAACTGTGTTTTCATGATTCTGAAAGAGTTCAGTTTTTAAAATTCTTTCTCAATGAGATAGATTTTCTGATTGATGACCTTATACTAAATGTTGACTCTTGAAAGAGAGCCGTTTTACAAAGTATCCAAAAGAGGCATTATATAGAATTCTGTAGATATTGACCGTGAAATCAAAGCTCAAAGCCAGTTTTATATCCCGGGTAAAGTGTGTGGGTAACTTGGTTATCACATCTTTTATTGTGTTGATTGTCAGAGTAGATGACAGAGACTTGACTCTGAGCTTCATTGTTCTTCTCATCACATTTTTCTCCACCTGGGATGCTCATAAGGCCTTGAACTTGTTAAAAGACTATCAAGGACCCTTGTGTCGGCCATCCTGTGTAAAGTTATAATTCTTTGTAGCATTTATTATATGAACCTGCATTTCTTGGTACTGCTGAGGGCCTTCCCTTTTCTATTAAGCTTAAAACATGGTGTCAAGGCCACATTTCTACTTTAAATCTATATTTAAGTGTTTTTTATTTATCTTTTACTTTACATTAGAAAACAGTTTATCCTAAGTTTTATTTAATTAGCCATTTCACTCATGGGTTTTGATACGTATTTGAAGGAGAAAAGCAGAGAAAAAAGAAGAATAGAAGGAAAACATGAATTTTAGGGAATGCAAATCTAAACAAATTTTTCTAATAGTTGTCAATAACTTTGAATATAGCATATTACAAATTAATCCTGAGGTCGACATTTTGATCTCAAGAGTTTAAAATAAAATATCATTTAAAACGTTAAATAAACTCTATACATAAGAAGTGGGATGAGTAATAAAAGGAGAAAAATTTCCAAGAAATGTATTTTCATTTGAGTTCTTTAGATTATTTTTAAAAGTATGAAAAATGAATTGAAAGCCAAATACGTTTAGTTTTATCTTCAATGGTCCAGGCATGCATAATCACAATAATGTTTATTATTATGAAAATAACCACCAATTTTAATGTTGTTAATATATCCAGTGTGGTGTTAAAATTGACCGCTTTATATTTTTAAATACTAAGCTTTATGATAAAAAATAAAATAGTTGACTGGTGGAAAAAAATAAAAAATAAAATAGTTGACTGGTGGAAATTTTTCAAATTGTTAAAATATGCAGAAAGATATACTTCCTTTTTAGAAAAATGTATTTCTCTACTTATATTTTTAAGTTTCCCTACCAGAATAAAATTATCTTTAAGACAAAGAGCTGTTCATACACCATTACATTTCCAATGCCTGTCAGAAAGTTTAGCATATAATTAAGTACAGAATATTTATGAGTTGAATTAATATCTATGTTAATAAAAATATTGTGCCTCTAATGTTTGGTTTTGGTTTGACATATAATTCTAGATTTTTAAAATTCATATCTATGTTCTAAATAAATGAAACAATATGAGAGAGAAAACTTTAAAATGCGTTGCTTGCCAGAAAGAAAAATTATTCTGTAACATCCAATGTTTCTACTGATAAAAATATGTCATTAATTTATTAGTTTTAGAAATTAGGTAAGAATATTTCTTATCACCACCCATTGCACAAAGGGGAAGGTCAGAGGCACTGTTCTTGATGTTTTGAAGCAGATTCTCTCAGGCTGGAAATAACTCCCCAGGAGTTGAGTCGTGCACCACTAAATGCCGCATTAACTCTTTTAGGCCACCAGGGTACTATTGAGTGCACTGAAGCTGCAGTTTACCAAATGGTACTCCAGTGGTCTCATTTAGTTGTTGCAGCTTCCAGAAGGGGCTATGTCTTCCCTGAGAGCAGTTTAAGCATTGGAAAAATTCGGTCCAGTGTGTGTTTTCCCAAGTTGATGCTTAAAGGAAATGGAAACAGCTACTGCATAGCTTTACCTTGTAGCATACATAGACAGTTCTTTGTGTAAATGTACCTGTGCGTGATGAAGATGATCACTGTTTGTCTTTAATGTGTCTAGAGGAATTAGAATAGAGTGGGGGATAGCTTTATTTGAAATTTATATAACATAATGAGTTATTTAAACCCAATGGTACTGGTGTCTTCGCTTAAGTATGAGGGCATGCTGGGGGTGGCCAGAAGAAGTGGAGAGAAATGAGAAAAAAATACCTTGTGTATTTTTGGGCATTCCTCATATGGTTCCACAGTGTTTGGGCCCCAGTAATTGCTAGTTACCAGTGAGATTAGCAACATTTTTAGTCTTTTATTTTTTAATTTAGTCATGTGAACTTGCTAGGAGGCAACAGTGTTGAAATAATTGTGGTAGTGACTCAGATTTAACATTTGCTACACAATTAGATTTTCTTTGGGTCAACCATAGCAGCTCAAACATTGCCTTCAGCAAACTTTCCTTAGATCTATAATTTTATCAAAGAGTGCTGAAACATGACACTAAATAGAGTTAAGTGTTTGAAGAACATTTTTTACATTTTTCATAGGTTTTGATGTTTGCTTAGTACATAGTAGAGTTTTATTTCATTTAATTCCCTTTCTCAGTAGAAGAATAATGAGTGATTTATTTGTCAGAGTTTAAGCCTGTTTTAACACCTCATTTTAATTTTTCTGTACTTCTCATTCACAGAATATTTACGTATTTCCAGCATGGGTGCGAGGGACACAAACATGAATAAAATTGAGTATCAGCTCTTAAGAAGTTGTACAGCTTTGTAGTGAGACAGGCATATATATATATATATATATGTTATTATTATTATTATTATTATTTGATATCAGGGATCAAATTTACGACCTTGTACTTACCAGGCAGGCACTTGTGCTGCTGAGCTATACCCCCAGCTCCTGTATGAATAATTAGTAGGTAGTAATAGTTATAAATACACTTGCAGACAGAGTGCTACAAAAACAGAGAAGCAAATGGCTAAACCTAAGTTTTATTAGAGAAGGGTAAACAGAGGGAATAACATTTAAATTGGGCTTTGGAGGTCAGATAGAGCATTTTTAGAAGAAAAGACAGGATAACAAAAGGATTCTAGGAGTTAGAAGCGGTGGGGGGCCTGGTATATTTGAGAACAGAAGTGAAAATAAGTGGAAATAAGAAACAGTGGCAAGTTCTTCAAAAAGACAAATGGGGTAGTAACTGAGAATTGCTTCTCAGTTTGGAGTTTGGGAGCTTTCTAACGCCAAAGAGCATTTTCAGTAGAAGGGTTGTGATAGGAACTAGTTTACTGTGAAATAAATTTATATGATGAAGACAAAGCATGATGTATTGAATACTCTTTTGAGAAATAGCAACGGGCAGAAAATTGATAGAATGGTAACTTGAGAAATAAACATGGTTTATAAAAACTATTGAAGATTGGATAAATTCAATGCTTGCCTGAGAAAAGAAACCAGAAAAAAAACATGTATTTACTATTCAAGATAGTAGACTATTATTGCTTAATAAATTTGTGGAATATCCCAGTTAATTAGATATTTATCTACTACTCCACTTTCAATTTTGTACCACACTTCTACAAACTTAGCTGATTTAACAAAGTTAACCGTTTGAAAATTGGGTAGAAAAATACATTTTAATTATGTTTAATGATTACTTGTATTGTTATATCTTTGCAAATTGAAGTTCATAATTCCGGCTTGAAATTATTCTTCACATTGAACTTTGAGTTAATTAGTGAACATGTAATTATAAAGAAGTGTCTTCAAACTAATCTACTATCAAGTTTATTGTCTTAATGGCAAGTAAGGAGGATTAAGTTGGCAGTAGACTTCAGTATTTTCAATATGTGCTAATGAAATTTTCAATAGTCATACTTTTTATAAGGCAGAAATTATGCATTCTACATTGTCTCTGGACCATTTTACCCAATATTACTCACACAGAAAGATATCTAGTATGTCTGAATTTTCATAAATGCCATATCTAATGATGTTATAAAATCTTAGATCCCTGCCATCCAAACCCACAATACTGGGAAACATTGTGATTGAGATGCACATTTATTCCTTAAAACTTAGTGTTAACTTCTAGTTGGCTCTTTTTAAGTGGACCATAGCAGAATTTAACTTTCTATTCCCCAGAAATTGCTAAGAAGATATAATGATGAACACTGTTCAGTTTAAACGGATATAAGATGAAGGAAATACTGGGGAAAATTGACTAATTTTCTCAAATACCAGGATAGATTCATGACTAAGGAGAAGACTGTAAAGATTATTTTAGCTTCCAGATATCTCCTTGGGAGAGTAAGAGGGAAGCAAGGATATATCCTCCTCTAAGGTAGTGGTGGGACACCTATGGCACATGTGCCACATAGGACTGTTTGTATCATTGAAAGCTCTAAAAGATTTCCTAGGGCCAGAAATATAGCTCAGTAACACCCAGCCTGCACGTGAGAGGTTGTGAGTTCAATCCCTGGTACCAAAAACAATGAAACAAAATACAATAAAAGATTTGCTATTGCTGCTTGAATGTTATATACTAACTACTAAATAACTTAAACTAATCTAATAACTGCTAATTGACAGACTGTACCTATACTGTATGCATTGTCACTGTTTATAGGTTTAAAAACTAAAAATAACAGATATATCCATACACATTATGATTTGTTATACTTTGGAATACTAAACAGCAGAGGAAAATGAACACATTATGACATGGGTGAGTTTGAATAAAAATAGTGACTAAAATATGTAATGTGATTCAATTTACAAGTTTAGAGGTAGGCAAAATGAAAAATCAATGACTCCAATGAAAAATAAAGGAATGATTAATAAATACTCCTGCAGTGTAAATACTAATGATTTGATTGGGCGGGATACACCTGATAAATCAGATATACTGGTAATAATGCCTCCCTTAAAATTGGTTAGTTTGCCTATTAGACTTATCATTTTATAATTTTTTAAATTTTTATTTTAAAACAAAAAAATGACATTTGCATAAAAAAGATAAACAAAGAAAACACAAATCATTCTTTTGTTGGGCTAACAGAGATTTGTAATATAATTATCTATGAGATATATATATATATATATATATATATATATATATTCTTTTCCCTTTGTGTCTTTTTTCCTTTTCCCTATCTCAGTTGTTCTTTTCATTTTTAACTGTTTCTCCTTTCACTTTCACAATAGCTATTGTACAGTTTGGATCCTACTAACTCCTTCAGTCTTTCATATTATAGAGATAAAATGGTGTTCACCCATATGAGTTCAAACCATTTCACTCATGAGCATGATCTCAAGATGCATCCATCCACTGACAAGGGTCTTGAGATCATCCTTTATAGAAGGTGTAGCTTTCCATTGTATAAAAATACAATATCTTTCTTATCCATTCTATAGTTGATGTGTTAGCTACCCCTGCTTTTGTCTAGGTCCCTGTCACTTGAAGCATTGTTTTCTCTCTTGGACTTTAAGTCTGTGGATTTTCTTTCAAGTTAAATGTATTTCTTGTATACAGTATATTGATGGATTGTGTTTCTTGACTCACTTTGCCTGTTTTTCTTTTTACTGGTGAATTGAGACCATCTACATTAATGGTTATAGCCAACATGCACTGGCTCATCTCTATTTTCCTGCCGTTGGCTCTCTACTTTTCCCCTGTGTTTAATAGCCTGCCTTGCTCAATGATCCCCCTTTGCTACTGTTATTGGATCCATGGCCATCTTTATCTCTCACTCTAGAATATCCATCAGTACTCTTTGTAGGGTTGGTTTGGTCATGAATTCCTTCAGCTGTTCTTTGTCATGGAAGTATATTGTTTCACCATTAATTCTGAAATATGGTTTTTCCAGGTACATCCATCTGGGTTGAAAATTGTTTTCTTTCAAGACTTGAAATACTTTACTCCAAGTTCTTCTTGAATTGATGGTTTTTTTTTGAGGAGTTTGTTGTGATTCTGATGAGTTTTCCTTTATAAGTGGTTTATTTCTTTTCTCTAACAGCTTTCAATGTTCTGTTTTCTAATATCTTGATTATACTCAGGCATTCTTTCATTGTGGTTGTCATTTCTTCTTTTACCTGAGATATTATTTCTGATCTGATTTCTTTTACAGCCTCATGAAGTTGTTTCTTGATTTCAGTAGCTATCATTAACAAAATTTCAGATGTGTACCTTCCAATTTATTCTATATCTGTATCTCCTGGACTTACTCTGTGTGGGCTGGTGGTCTGAGATTGCATTTTGTTCCCTTGCCCCAATATTTTCCTGGGTTCCTCTAGAGCAGCCAGTTGTGGAGTCTGTTTTGGTTGATATATTGTGTCAATTTGAGAAGGTTAGCAGTTTAACTGAGATACTCATCAGGTAGCCAGAATCCTTACTTTGTAAATATCCAAATATCCTCATCCTAGGCAAGAGGAGGGCAGAGATTTTGTGAGTACTGCACTCACCTTGGGGTTGTGTATGGCCTGTGTACAATATAAGGTAGGAGAAGAGGCTTGTTCCCCCATTTTGCTGTGGCTGCTGCCTTGAAGTGTTGCTCCAGTGCCATGCCACCCTGCCTTGGAGCCAGCTGATTACGGACTAAAACCTCCACAAAAACAGTGAGCTAAATAAACCTTTCCTACATTTTGGGTATAAGGTGTTTTGTCCCAGCAATGAGAGAAAAGTAAACAAGACAGAGTCCCAGATACTTCCTATATTGGTTGCCCATCCACTGTGTAGGTGACTGGGCCAGGTACCCGGATTTCTCCAAACCTAGGTTCCATGAAATGTGATAGTATACAGAGCAGACTTCTTTAGACCCATGCAACTACACAGAGGCTCCCCAGATGATAGCAAGCATGTTGGGGCATGGCTGGCTGCTTCTCCTGGCTGGTGCTGGCTACTGGCAGAAGGGGTTCCCAATGGCCGCCCATGAGTGTGCGGGGGGGGGGGCAAGGCTCATTGTTTTATAATTGTTCAAAATGTGTGTTAGTTACTTTCTCATCACTAAAGCATACTATCAGACATCAGCAGCTTCAAAGAAGAGAGTTATCTTGGCTCACAGTTTTGAGTCCATAGTTAGATGGTTCCAAAGCAGGAAAGGCATAATGAAAGAGTCAGATAGAAACTGTTCATGTCACTGGGGTCAAAGAGCAGAAAGAGAAGAGAAAGGAGGAACACCTTTCCAGATCATGCCCCCAGTGAGCTACCCCTTCCACCAGAATTTACCTCCTAAGAGCATATTCAGCTGTGAATTCATTAATGGATGAACCTACTAATGAGCATAGTGGCCCCGTGATCCAATCATCTTCTAAAAACCCCAATTCTGAGTTTATGAGGACATTCTAGATCCCCCTGTTGAAGACAGTCTAGATCTCAACCATAGCAGTAGGTATCTATTTGTAGTCTTTTTATATGTATCATATACTTTATAATAAAAAAACTGCAATATTTCTAGCATAAGGTGACAATTTAAAAATGGTAGGTTCCGTTATTGTCATTAAAATGGCTATTATTAATACTCAATAAGTACTTTGAATGAATCACAGTTTATCTCATTAAAGGTTTCTTAAATTTTTCTGGGTTTCTTGTAGTGAAGAATGATATGGCATCATAGCAGAAAAGTTGAAAGAAAACATTTGTATCCCTGTATTTATGAGCATCTAAGATCTAAGCATTTAGAAACTTTTGAGTTGTTGACTGCATTGTCCATCTACTTCTACACACTGGCATCAGTTTAGTAGAAACCATTGCTTATTATAAGTTTGGATGATAATTTGTGATTGGGTTAAATATATTAAAGATCATATCATTTTAGTTCAATTAGCTGTCCACAAAAATGCTTATGAAGGGCTGGGGACTTAGCTCAGCGGTGTAAGTGCCTGCCTGGCAAGCAAAGGTTGTTCTATTTCTGGTTAAAAAAAAAAAAAAAAAAAGCTTATGAAAACTAATAGTTTAAACGCTTAGTGAATCAGTACTTTTTGTTTTTCCAGCACAGAAAATGATTCAATTAATCCCTCTCAATTTTACTGTTTTTTTTTTGTTCATCACTAATCTGTCAATCAAATAGCTAGCCAATATAAATTGGGGAGGTAGGATATACCCATCAATACATTCATATATCCAAAAGTGTTAAGAAAAGTAGTTATTTGCTCCAAGTTTACTAAGTAACAAGTATCTTGCTAAGTGCTCACAGGCCCAACTAAGATCATTCTATACTGTCTGGCTTCTCAGATTCTATCGGAATATCTCATTTGTTGTTCATTCTAAGCTAACCATCAAAGTGCATACCTCTTTTTTATCTTGAAGCATGCATTACAAATGTTTGTTATGTCAGATGAAAAACTCACATAAATCAGTATATAAAACTTTTAAAATATTGTCTTCAAGAAATAGTAATTTTGGAAAGATTGCCTTGAAATTTTGCAGAACTTCTTTTATACTACTGAAAAACCTCTCTGCCTTTTAATTCATCAATGATATGCTTTTTTTTTTTTTTTTTTTTTTTTTTTTTTTTGTACCAGGGATCGAACTCACAACTGGGCACTTGAAGGCAGGCACGTAGGCCGCTGAGCTAAATCCCCAGCCCCATTATTATTATTATTATTATTTTTTTTTACTGATATGCTTCTTATCACCAGAATTAGTTTAGTGAACTATAATTTTGAAAGATGCCGTAGGTGTAAATAGGAAAAATAAAAATAAAGTTATAAAATGACTGTTCTATATACTGTAATTTGCTGCCACTCTATTAAACTTTATCTAAACTCTGGAAGAGTTTACTTGCCTGGTCTAACTTTATTCCTGAGTAGTTTATTTTGATATTTTTGGTCCTTTTTGTTTACCTGCATTAGTAATAAGGTCACAGTGAATGACATAAGTGATTTGGTCTTTCTTCTGTCATAAACTGCTGAGATACAGAGTCATAAGTGTTATCATGCAGTGTATGTTTGATCTCTCATCATTTCTATCTTGAACAATAACATTTTTGTTACTCTGTTGCACCTTTCCTACTTTTGTTGTCTCTTTTTCACAACCTTTTTCAAGCTAATCTTTTAAAACTTAAAAGCTTGAGAAAGAGGAAAAGCATGTAAATAAGTTGAACAACTATAATTTTATAAAAATTCTACAGTTCAATATTTTTGTTTCTTTTTTATTAGCACATATTTGCAGTACATAATAATTACAATGATTCTGGGGAGCCTGTGTATTACATAATACATCTTAATTCTTTTTCTATCTTTTTGTCTCCTATCCCTTCTCGCTTTTCTGCTCCTTCCAACTCTCCTTCCCCTTCTCATTTAAAAAAAATTCTATTTAGCTTAATATTGACTTCTGTTTTTCCCCCACACAAATATTTACATAATGTATCCAGTGTCATGCATGCATGCATGCATGCAATTTTTAAACATGGAAACAATATTCAGATATAGTCTGGTATTTTTGGCCTGAAAGCCAGTACACTTTCCACATATCCCAGCAGCCCCCAAACTTTTTAGCACCAGTTTTGGGAAAAACAATTTTTTGGGGGGGATTCTTAGTTACATTCTTGTTTCTTGGACAAAATATCCTACACCCACAAGTTAAAGGAAAAAGTTTGTTTTAGCTTACAGTGTGTAGAGGTTTCAGTCCATAGTTGACTGGCTCCAAGACATGGTGGCAGGACAGAAGAGGATGGCAGAGGAGAAACAGTTCATGGTGTGGGAGGTAAGAAACAGTAGCCTTCAATTTTAGTTGCATTGTCATGTCATGACTAGTGTTTGGATAGTTTACTAATAACAACATTAGTGATCAAAGGTGTTTAATAGTCTTAAGTTCTGACCATATATAAATGGCAGAATGAGAATTTGAACCCTAGTCTGTGTAACTTTCGAGTATCTTTTCTTCATTTGAATTTGGAATGGGGGAGGAAGGAGTCTTTTGGAAAGCCTAGTGTCTCATTCCTTATCCCTCCCCCTTGGAATGTGTGGATAGGGTGGAGAAAGGTAGTGGGGTTGGCAGGTAAGGAACGAAAAGGGACAAGAGAAGGAAAGGGAAGGTGGGAGTTCTGAAGTTGAAGTTCTTGGAGATCAAAAATAGACTAGGGAAGAGTCAAGAAAGCGACATCATAGAAAGGGGAAAGATTAGTTAAATTTAAAGGGATTTCAATACCTCTCAATACCTTTTAAATATTAAATATTTCTTCCTTTAAAGGGGAAATTTTTCACATCACTAGTGTTGTTTCAAAGATAGAATACTATTTAAGTACATAGAAATATAAAACAGGAATAATTTCTAATTGATTAAAAACAACAATAAATTTAGAAAAAAGTAGAAACAAATGAAATACACTCCTTCATTTGTTTCCCACTTATTCATCTATTCAACAAATGCTTAGAAGATACCCATGGTATTCTAGGCACTGGGAACACAGCAGTAAATAAGATAGACAATTCCTCTTCCTCCATGGAGTTGGTATGGTATTAAGAGTAACAGCATTTATTTAATATGAAGAATGACATTTTTCTGGGATTAAACTCTGATTACAACACGGACGTAGATTGAACTGCTTTTGAATTTGTTACGATCATAAAATAGAACACATTCTAAGGTGGCTCAATTGTTCAACATTTGCCCTTACAGTGGACTCCCAAAATTCATGGGGATTATGTTCATAGAGTACCCACAAATTGTAGAAAAACTGCAATTTTCAGATATGGTCAGAAAAATATCTACAAATTCCTTTTTTTGTAGTTTAAGCCCTAAATATGTCATGTCTCACACAGTCATATAACTTAATTTAATAAAATACCGTATGAATAGAGCCTTAGAAGATTCAGGGCATTTTCGCAATATCCTAGAGATCTCAGGTCTTCTTAAGAAGGACAAAACAAGAATACTAGAGGTAGCTACACAGTACAGCAACCTGTTATGATGCAAGAATGCTGGTGCATGTGCTAATGCTTTGCAGGACAGCAGCCAATCAGCAGCCAGGAGAACTAAATATCACTCTTGATTGTCTACTTGCAAACCTTCTCTCAATTAAAACAGCTGGGCAGAGTATCCACAAATTTGTAGGGTTTCCACAACTATTAGTTTCTAAGGAAAAATACTGGAACAACTAAGGCTGTGAACTCTGATCTGCTTCTTTAGGGTACACTGTATTCAAATGACTGATAAATATCATATAATATGATTTGGCTTTCATGTGGCATGACCGTGACATAAATATTTAAATCAATTTCTAATTAGCTGTGACAATGAAATAATACTTGGTACTATGCAATTATAATTGTATGTAGAGATGTAGACCCTGAAGTCATGTGTTAGTAGTTATAAGGTGTAATTAAAATGATCCTGAAAATGTGATTTTGTAGTCATATTAATAACAAATAAAATTAATACATGTAGGTAAATCCAAATTTCACAAGAAAAGATTTTTTTAAAACTTGGTTTAATATTTTAATAAATTTTCTTCTTTTTTTATCCTCAACTTGACTTTTAATAGATTTTAGGTTTTTTTTCCTTTCTTTTTATAATTTAGGCTTTCTTCCTTTCTTTCTTTCTTTCTTTCTTTCTTTCTTTCTTTCTTTCTTTCTTTCTTTCTTTCTTTCTTTCATGAGTGTCATCTGACCACTACTTCCACCAGAGAATTCTTTTATGTGTAGCTGTATTATTTTTCATTTAAAATTAGTTATTTTGAATTAGAATTGCAGAATTTGAGAAAGAATTCCTATCATTCTAATGGAACTTTTTATTCACTGATAATTTGGTCTCATTTTTATCCACATCCCTAGGGTTGAAATTTGGCATCTGTAATATGCACATGTACATTTTTAATGCTGATTGATAGTACTAATACTATCCCTATCATGAATGGAAAATTTCTACTATTTTACATTGTGTTATACCCTTTCAGTCTCTTTCTGATACTTGCACAGTATTTGTGTCTGTGTTGAAAAATTAGGTAGATATGTATTCTTTCAGTATATTTAAACCTGCTATGAAAAGCTAACATGTAAAAAGTACATGTAGAGGGCTATAAAGGAAAGTACATATAGGATGCCATAAAGTTATTTGACTATATAGGTGAAATAGCTACTGTACATTACATAGAGTAAAGTACTTGTACTTTCTGGGATCCTGGGTAAGAAACTGTAAGGAAAAAGTCCGAGGATCAGAAGTGACTATCTAAACTGAAGCTCTAAGTTTGAAGTTAAAAGAGAAGCAGGATCTTGTTGCTAAGCAACAAACATTCTAGCAGGAGACCTCCAAACTGGACGCTTGCTGCTTTGCCCCTCAGCATGACATGCTCAGAGTGTTTGTGACAATAACTGGTTTCTACACGTAAACTGGCCTCCAAGTCCAGCATGTGTGCTGCCCATAGATAGTACACTTGACCTTCTCAGCTCACTGTGTAGCCCAGATGGAAAAGACAGACAGCTCTGGGACTGACCTTCAGCAAAGCCCCTGTTGAGTCCATCAAACTGTGCTAGGGATGATCTGTTAAGATCTGGCTGTCCTTGTTTTTTGCTTCCTATCTATGGCCACTGTGGGTGAGGGTGAGGGGACTCTGGACACAGAGCAGTAAAGGCTATAATGACATGTGTTTCCAGGCATATTCAGGTCTTTAGGACCAATGCTGGGACTGGAGGAGGGGGAAATGAACATGGTCTGTTCTGTTACAGCCTCCAGGAAGAAAACATACCAGACTGCTGCCAAATTGGCAGTAAATGATTTTCTTACCCAAACTGTTAAAAATGGTGAATCCTGTTTTTTGTAAAAATGTGACTAATCAGTGACTCCAAAATGTAGTGCTCTGGAGGATCTGACTGCTGTACAATATCATTAATCGTTTTCCTGATGCCTGATAAGTAATTGTGGAACTTTTGTGTTTTTTTCAAGCACAAAAAAATAAATAACCAGTTATTAGATTCTTATGTATCCATATCTATGAACCATATTTCCAGTATCCAAGAAAATACTGTAAAAAGTTGTCCTTTAATTTTATTTTAAAAATAAGCTTAGATTAAAAACTGCAGGATTAATTTGACAAATCTTTCCTACCATTCAGTTAAATTTCCTAAAAGTTAATATTTGGTATGTTTATCTACAAAAGAAAAAAAATTACAAGTTTGCAGCATACTAATTTGTCAAAAGGCATGATCTAAAATGGTAGGTCTTTATTGATTATATGATGGTATGAATGCCTACATATTTTTATTGTAGAATACTTAATTACAAAGTATCTATGCAACGCCAAATTTGAATATCCTGCCTGAGGGAACCAAAGTGGTATGCTGCCTCCTTCATCTGCCTTGTGTCTTGGCAAGTTGGAATCTTGTAGGAGTCTATATCTATCCATGAGTTAGAGTTGAATATATCAAAACAAGGAGGTTAGATGTACACCATCCTTTTAGCACCCCAGCTAATCCTCAGTATGATGGGTAACGACAAGAGCTTTGACTTAGAAGATACCTACTCTTCATTGTTTTCTGGTATTGCTTTCAGGTTTAACCAGTTGTATGTCCTTTGTAAGTTAACTTTGCAAACTTTATATTATTTACCTCTAAAAAGAGAGAGTGTAGTTATGCCTTCAGTTATTCATGAAGTCATGGAATCATAAAATAACTAAATCAGATCGCACAGGACCTATTGTGTAACCATCTGTGATCAGTGTAAGAAGGTAGCATTATCATTTGTTCTTCTATGTCCTGACTGTGCCCGTGGTTACTGTGTTTCACCAAAATCTGACTTTTATTCCTTTCAGTTCCTTTTTGTCATGGTTTATGTTGGTGGCCCCCAAGCCTCATGCCTTTGCATTGTGCATTTGTGATTGGTTCATTGTCTAGTGCTTGGATTGATGGTGTCAGTGCTACACCTACTAAGGGGTGGAGCCAGCATACAATGTAATGGCTGGAAGAAGGCGTGTCTCTCTCTCTTGCTGGTTTCTGCCTTGCTATTTGCAGCCACCATGAACTGTGGACCCACCATGCCACCCTACCTCAGAGCCAACTGAGTATGGACTGAAACCTCCAAAAACTGTAAGAAATAAACCTTTCCTTTCCCAACTTTGAGTATCAGGTATTTTGTCTCAGCGATGAGTAAAAAGTAACTAAGACACATTTTTTTATCTATAGTGTGCTTAATGTTTATATTACTGATTACTGATTATAATATTGACCATTAAGGGTCCAAAAAAGGTTACTTCTAGAGTGGCCACTCCATCCTAGAACACCTGTCTCTTCTTTTTGCTTTAGTCCAGCAACTCACTTGTGGCCTAGTTTAAATGTCACCCTTCCTATGAAGCCATTATAAAATTTTTGTATCTCTCAATGATATTATCATCTAATGCTTTCTTAGAGAATTTATTCTTTGTGTTACTACATAATACTTTAGACTCCAAAACATTTTAGAGTTTTATTATTTTTGTACTCCATAATATTTTAGAGTTTTCTTTGTCTTTTTAAGTAACTGTAGTTATTGGGATCACATCTGTTTGTAGAATTATGATTGATAAGCCATACTAGTTAGACTCCATGAAATGTTTTGAGCTATAGACTTTTGAATTTAGGTTAAGATTTGAAGCCTTAAAGCAAGGATAGAGAATATAATGCATGTGTATTGCACTTATCCTCTTCAGTGAGAGACATTAATATTCAATTGTGTCAGACTTTCACCATAAACCCGACTGTACCTGAAGCTGTTCAGCTGTAGTAAAGGTGATTGGATAGGGCTCGAAACTGAATATCTTGATTATACATATTTATTCCTAGTACTTCTGTTTCTCCCTTGAACGTAGTAAGGAAGTAGATGAAAGTAAACCCACCAATAATAGTTAATGTCTTTTGAAGGAACAGAGAGAAAAGATTGATATACTGATCTTTCTTAAAGACAGGGAAAGAGATGGGAAGATTAAGATAAATTTTAAAAATCTTTCTGCCTGGAATTGCAAAGGAATTAAATTTCAAAATACATGAAACAGGGTTTATTAGTCAAGATTCTCCAGAGAAAGCAGATAAATAAGGTAGAGGGCGATAGGTAAAGAGAGAGAAAGAAGAAGAGACAGTGGAAAAGGGAGGGATAGTGAGAGGGAGAAAAGAGAGGGACAAGGAGAGGAGAGGAGAGAGGAAAGAGAGAGCTTTACTATGAAAATTGACTCATATGACTGGTTCAATCATCTGCCCTCAGCAAGTTGGAAAACCAGGAAACACTGGAAGTATAATTCAGTCCAACTCCAAGAGGGTGAGAAATGAAAAGAGAGAAAGGATTTGATGTATCTTTCTGAGTTTAAGCAAAGGCTTATAGAAAATATGGAGATAAATTTTGTGGAAATGGGAAGGGATTATGAGGTTAGGGAAAAATAAGAAGGATGGAAATGGACAGAAAATAAAAATGATCAAAATGTGATATGGATATGCACCAATACCCCACAATGAATACGGTCATTACGTGTCATAAACATAGATTAATAAAATATTTAAAATAAATAAAAATAAGTAAGTAAATAAATAAAGGCCAGAATACCTGAAATTCTCATGTCTGAAGGCAGAAAATAGAGATCACTGCTCAAGGTGAAAGAGAGAAAATCCATTTCTGCTCAGGATATCAGGTTCTGAGTTGATTGGGTGAAGTTTGTACACACTGATGGGAGCAGGTCTTCCGTCTACACATTCTAATGCCCATCTCTTCCTGAAACACTCTTATCCAGAAATAATGTTTAATCTGGGCATTCTTACATCAGTCCAGTTGACACAGAAGTTAACTTCACACAAAAATATTGTTTGATATCATCCTTTAAGAGAGTATTTATTGTGGGAAGGAATAAAGGGAAAAGAAAAATACAATTATAAATTATGAGTAAAGAACAAAAATAAAACATAATAGGAAGCAGGAAGAGAGATATTTTCGGATTGGAAGGGCACCAAGAGATGGAGGGAGGAAAACATGAAGGGAGGAAATGAGGTGAAAAATGAATTAAACTGTGTTATATACATGTACCAAATTCATACAGAAATAGAAACATTGTGAATGTTATGGATTGAGAACTGGTGGTCAATTTAATGCCAGCTGGATTACATCAGCATGCATTGAGCGAAGATGCTCCACCTGAGGAGGGTTGCCAGGAAAATAGGTGGAGAAGAAGGGAGGTGTTGAGGGTTGAGGCGTTAAGGAGGCATTGTGGGTCTCCTACATGTTGCTGTCTAAGCTGTTGGTTCTCCTGGAGAAGCTTTAGTCCTCACATCAAGCATTGTTTCCTGGCTCTGGAGGGGAAGACATGTGCTGCTTGGTCTCCAGGATGAATTTGTTACGCTGCTTCCTGGCATGTACCTGACTGTGCTTGTCGTCGGAGGAGCTTGAGGACTCCGTGTCACTGAGGACAGCTGTGGTGCCTTTCAGGATAGCCCTGGTCTTTGGTGTGAGTGTGACTTCTTGGCTCCAGCATAGAATCCTCATCCCAATAGCACAGCTCCTTCATCCTGCTGGCATAGACTTTCTGGCTTCCACCGCTGACCCTTGGGTCTTCTCGGCATGGATCCCTAAAAGAGACTGGTGTGAGTCTTCTTGTGGGCTCTGGGCCTCCAGTTGGACTCGTGGGAGGCATTGTTGAGCTCTGGGTTTTTATCTGGACTCACGTGGGACATTGCCGTGGGATTTAGGCTCTTGACTAAATAATCTATGTCTTTGGTGTTGTGGATAGATTTCCTGCATTTTCCTGTGTTAACTTCCGGTGACCTTTATAAAAATATTATAAACTCCATGTCCTAATCCTAGTTGTTCTCTGTGTACAACCCCTGACTACAACAGGGAACTACAAACATGTTCTAATATGAAAAAGATCAATTGTGCCAAGTGCTGATGAGAATGTGGGACTAGAGTTCTTCTATACTTTTGGTGGAAATACAAACTGGTACAACCATGGTGGAAAATAAATCAACCAATGCTTCTGAAGTTAAATGTACATTTAACCTACACTGCAGTCTTACAAGTATTACAAAAGAGAAATGAAAAATCTTATGTCTACTCAAGGACTTGTATGTGAATGTTTATAGGAGCTATTATTTTACATTCAAACTGGAAACAATTCAAAGTCCAATTACTAGTGGGATATTCCTTAGCAACATATGCAACATAGATAAAATTCAACAACATCATACTATGTAAAAGACACAAGACAAAAAGTTTGTATACTATGTGATGGCATTCTTAGTAAATTCTAACATATTAAAAACAAAAGCAGAAAACAGAAGTATAGTGACAGAAAACAGATTGGGGGTTCCCCACAGCCAAAGGGTAGAAGAAAAGTTTTCTAAAAAGATGCAAATGTTATTTAGATTTTCATAGTAATACATGCTGTATTCATTTGCCAAAGGTCATTGAATTGTGTATCTGAAATGGTAGAATTTTATTTTATGTAACTATACCTTAGAAAAACTGTTTAAATCATAAAAATACTTAGGAAGTAATGAGAAGGCATAGTATTATTGTGGCTACTTTTGTTGTTCTTTTTTATTATTATTATTAGTTTTTTTATTTAAAGAGAGAAGAAAAAGAAAAAAAAGGAAAAGACATAAAAACAATGCAATAAAAGGGTACAAATAATACAGTGTTTCTAGAAAAAAATATCTACAGTACAAAATCACCAGTTAATAGGTTACATATTATCTTCCCAGAAACAGTTGTCCATATCACTAAATTAAAGCATACAAAGTGAACATTCATACAGTGAAATTGGAGACAGTTCTGTTCAATGATCCAACAAAAGCTCAGTTATATGGTTTTCCGTCCTACACACTCGAACATACCTGTGGTTATATCCCTTAGTCCACCTTACTTTCCTCTGTTTTTTACAGTAACAATTAGACTTTTAGGGTTTTATTACTCTCACGGTTCTTATTACTTTTTTGAAGAGAATAAAACCAAATGTGACTAAGCCGAGTCAGAACAGAAGGGTTGGCATAGCATGTGATGCAAAAATAGAATACCAGGTGATCAAAAGTGGTTACCATTGTGCCTTTTGTTATTTTTAAATTGAGTTGCCTATATCATCAGGTATAATAGAATTGATCAAAACAGTATGGAACAAAACCAATAAAACCTACACTGAGGACCTTAAAGGACTTAAAAAAAAAAAAAAAGGATGATAGTCAATCCATATTGGGCATCATAGTATATCTTATTGCCTTCAAAGTGATTGCCTATACCCTCAAATTTGGTACTATCAAACAAAATGGAATATATAATAATCAGACAGAACAAGATGGGGAGAGCAATATTGGGGTTGAAGTCAGGTTAATAGGACAACAAAAAAGTTACTATAATATGTCCCGTTATTTTTTAATTTAGTTTTCTCTTAATTAAAAAGTGAGAAAAGATAGACTAATTTAAAAATAAGGGGAAGATTGAAATAAGAGAGGACATTGTAATAGAACAACGCAAGGCAGAACCGATCAATTCAATCATCATTGTGTTTCACCACCAGATAATCTAACATAACAGTAGTCACCATAGTGCCTCTTTCCTTAAGTTATTTGAGTGTAACTTCGCATGCTATAATATCAAGCATATCTAGACAGTGTGAAGCCTTTCAAGAGAATGCAAGAATTACAGGGTATTTCGAACCTGCTAATAGAAAACAAACAATGGTTTCTATATTATCTTTTTGCCTATAAAGAATTTTGTTTATACTATAGCATATAGTGAAATATAGTAAGATACAACATGTTAAAATCAGTGGAAACAGACGTACTACAGCTTGATGGGACTTCAAAACAAGATGATATTAAATCAGCACTAGCTTTTAGGTTTTGTTGCTATCCTCAAAATAGCTATTCGTGCTATCATAGATATTAAAATTGAACAACCCAGGTTAAAACCATTGCAGTTAATGAGTGAAAACATTGTATGGCTTCAAACCAATATGACTGGGAATCATGATTACCACATACTTCTATGTATTCTTATCATTTCTTACACTAGGGAAACTATTCGGTATTTATACATGTGAGTTTGATTTATTTCACTTATGAGTTATTTCACTTATGAGGTCTCCAGCTGCGTCCATTTATTTATAAATGCCTCAATGAGGTCATTCTTTTTTAGACTCTATTGCATTGATTTCTGCTCTAATTTTTATAATTTCTTCTCTTCTTTTGGCTTTGGGCTTGACTTGCTCTTCTTTTTCTAGATGTTTGAGGTGTAACTTCAAGTTATTTATTTGTATTTGTTCTGTTTTCCTGACGTGTGAACTCAGTGCTATAAATTTGCCTCTTACTTTTGCTATTCATTATAACATTTCTAAAGAACTTTCTGGAACTCTGAGACATAGTGCTTCAGATAATGGAGCGGTGTGAGAAGTTCTGAACCGGTAAAATACAGATGACTGCTTGTATGTACAGGACTACCATAGTTACTGAGGGTGCAAGAAGACAACTGAATGGAGCAACCCATTCCATTATACAACCTAGGAACATAGTCTGGTGTGAAAAAACATAGGGACATGAAGATAGACAGACTTAAATTTCTGCTCTACCAATTTTTATAAATGTGATTATGATCAAGTATTTTAACTGTCTGAGCTTCTATTTTCCCAAAGGTAGGAATCAAAGAGTAATAAGTGTTAAAACACTATCTTACCAACAATTATTATTTTTCTAGCTTAATGAGAAAATATTCATTTGATGCCTATTTTCCATATCCTGATTAAATTGGCTAGACATGTGATGTCCCAAACATGGGTACTACCATGATGCTAAGGTAGAAAGGAAACACATATTCTGCTTCAGAAGGAGCCATAGAATTGAAGCATCTAACTTTTGGTGAACTTCTTTTAGGTTTTTGCTGAAATTTTGATGTTTTAAAATTTGACTGTAAGTATGAATACAACCAGATGGCCAGTAATAAAAATCTCTAAACTTCTCAATTTCAATATATATCAGCATTTTTACTTTCATTATCAACCATGCTATATGTTTGAATTAAGAATTTCAGTTCTTTTAGGGAAGGCTGTTTTGCTTTCATTCTTAATTATAACCTACATCCGGATGTTTCCAGTATATTTTTTTGGGAGAGCAATTTTTATGATTAACAAGTTAAATAATCTTCTTTCAAGATTTGAACATGAACAGATGGTGTTTTTCAGTGTCTTTTTAAAGGTGCTCTGTCTTTCATAGCATAACCTAAACTATGATTGTAACAGTATAACTGAAAATTCTCAGAAAGATAAAACTAGCTATAAAGTTTTGGGTCTACATAATTACTTCTAGATTATAGATTTATTCTCTTTGACTTAAGTAGCACCTTTGTGATGTTTTGACATTGCTGGAATCTGATCTCATGCAATTTTAGATAGAAGCTTGAGGTCACCTAAAGATGAGTATGTAGAGTTCAATTTTATATAATCTGTACTTTAAAACATATAGTTTAAAATTATACAATAACATGCTTACTATTATACATTGGAAATCTGACTATTTTTGATAAAGTCTGCAAATGAAGAGTAAAAACAGTAAACACATTCTCGTGAGTAATTTTTTATTACCCTCCCCTGACTACTGTGTTTTTTCTGTTTAAACTATTGTTTCACAACCAAGTTAGCTGCTTAATAAAGGTTATAACAAGTACTTGGCAAATGAATTAGATTGGCTTCTTCTCAGCTGCACTGTTTTAAAATACATTCCAATATTATACAGAGAGTGTATAAATAATTTATCAGTTGTGGCTGTGGTTTACTCAAATCATTTGTGAAAACACTTCAAGAAATGTTTGAGAGTTAGCACAGTCACTGTTTTCTGGGCCTCCCAAGGCAGGCAGAGGGTCTGGAATGTCCCTTTAATAAGAATGCTTTAACCATTTTTCTTTTTTCCCCTCACTTTAATTAGCCATACTAGATTGGCAGACAATATACTATTTCATGTGTTAAAGAAAAGAATCTCTTGTTATTTCTTTAGTTTTAATAATCAATAGGAACTTAACTTCCTGTAGTATAAGTTTTTAGATCCCAGAAAAACTGAGAAATTGGAAATTTGTAGCATTAGAAAATATGGTGAGCACAGAGCAGATGAAGAGGCAATTGACAGAAGTTGGTGATGAAAGGCTTTTACACACTAATAACTAGACCTAGTAGTGGTAGGTCAGTATTACCTACTCTTCAAAACTTTCTGTAACTTTCATAGGTTAAGATGTGGCTTCTCTTCTTTTGAAAATCCTTTAAAGAATTCATATATTTGTAAGATCTTCCTTACCAGTTTGTACACCCTATGAGAAGAAGATCCCACTTTTACTAATCTTTAAATCTCCTGGACTCAACACATTATTGAATAGTAGGCACCAATAAACTTTTGTGGAATTGATTTAACTGATTTCCAGGTAGAATATCTTTTCTTATCTCTTCTGAATATTGCTGAGTCATTCTGCCAGAATTTACATTTCTTGGCAGGTGGTGATTTGAATCTCCTCTGGTAAGTCTAATATTCAGTTTTCCCCTGAAATATCATATCCTAAAAAAGTTGATATTATAATGGAAGTTAAAATTAATGAATGTTTACTATGTTCCAGAAACTGTGTCACACATTGAATTTTGTGACATAGTTATTTTTGGTTTTTTTATTTTGTGTATAGGAGAACTGAGGCTTTTTGGAGCAAAGCCACTCAATTCATACTTTCTCTGCTTTTGTACATGCCTAAAATTATTGGGTGTTTTCTAAAATTTGTTTTATTAAATTTATTTCTACATACTTGTGAAACTTTTCAGCCATTTAAGACAAAATCTTTGCCTTCCAACATGCAAACAACTTTTTCTGCAGTGCTACTCTCTAAATTTGATGAATAAGCTTTCTCTTTTACTATGTAGATTTGTTAATGAAAATAAAAAATAATGGTGGTTGAATCAAAGCAAAACATTTTGAAAGCATCACTTAAATCACTGTCTAACTTGTACTGAGGAATTAGAAAATTGTCAGAAAAGGTGAGTCTGAAATAAATGTATAGTCCCTTAAAAATTTGTTTTGCAAGGTTATGTGGAATTTTCACCCATCACTTA
The DNA here is from genome assembly GCF_034190915.1 of Cavia porcellus. Lineage (NCBI taxonomy): Eukaryota > Metazoa > Chordata > Mammalia > Rodentia > Caviidae > Cavia > Cavia porcellus. The sequence goes on from NW_026947492.1 coordinate 49,230,253, forward strand.
TACTGCTTTTAAATTTTATTTTATTAGGATTTTGAAACTAAAATGCTTAAAGTACCCTCAGGATGTTTATCCATAATTTTGTAATTTATTTCTTAGTTTCTTTATCTTCAATCCATACTTTAAAAAGTATTCCATCATACTTTTAAAAATTCTGTATTTATAAGTTAGAATTTAACATTTGCGTAATGACCATGTTTTAGGTGTTGTTTCACTTTTTTACACATCTACTTTTCAGACCTGAAGATGAAAGGGTCCTATCTTAAAACAAAAATGCTTAACTAAGAGAGCAAATATCAGTCTATAAGGACATTTATAGTTAAAAGCATTTTTTTTCTTTCAAAATTCTAGCATCCTCTGGTCAGGAAGGAATATTTATTTTGCTTTGTATTTTGACATTTAGTGGAAAGTGTCTGAAATGCATAGGTTAGAATCTCCTCTACACCACTGTTAACACAAGATGTAAACAACCTTTGAACTTAAAGATAATGATTCGATATAAGGAATCTCATGGCGCCCATGTTTCCATGTACGTTTACAGCTTCCTGCCCAAAGGACTTAGAATGCTGCAGAATACAAAGAACACAGAATCTGCAAAATTAATGAAGATCCAGACCAGAGCATTTCAATTAGAGACATAGATTTTAGTATCTTGGTTGCTGCTTAGATTCTGCTGAGAGTAATAGGCACAAAACCACAAAACTTTCAGCAAAACAAAACAAAAAGTGCTTACTGAAAGTCCTATACATGATTTTTAGATAGGGTGAAGTTTTAGTCCTCTCCAGCAAAACATGTCATCTTAAGAGCTGATTTAAGAATCATTGTAGATTTTATTTTAAAATATTCCTGAATGGATTTGACTCAGTTGAATATGACAATCAAGATTCTAGTGGCCCAAAAAGATAAATCCAAGCACAAGCCTTATACTTCCTGCCCCCATATTATCTCATATAAAAGAATAATATTCATGTATTGAAAACATTTAAAAAGTAACACTACAAATTCCACAGTCTAGCCTTGAGCCACTAGGAATCCCTAGAGAGAATGCATGAAGGGAATTTCTTTTGTCACCATTGCTCTGGGATGCTCAGGTGCTGACTTTCCACTATGTGATTTCTCTATATACTTATTCTACTAGTGTAATTTTTCATATTTCAAACAGTTTCTGACTACAGTAGACCATTTCTTAGAAAAGACTCAAAATTAATCCTGATCCCAGTAGCAATAAGCACATCCCCCAACAATGTATTTTTCTCTTTGAGTCCCAGTGACAAGTTCTCTTCTCACTAAAAACAAAACAAAGCACACAAAATGAATGACCCAATGTACAACCTCCCACACACATTTCATTGAGCTATACTTTGAACTCATGCACGTTAACATGGTCTTTATTTTTTCCTTTGGAGATCTCTGTCCTTAAGAAAAATACATTATCTATGTAATAACTTGAGGATTAGACCAACTGTAATAGTTTCATTTAATTTCAAAAACTGGAGCCATTCTTTCAGGTTTAACCAATATTCTCTAAACCAGAGGGCATAGCAGGGGTAATAAAGAGAGAACAAAATGACAGAAGTAGAAATTAAATTGTACATCTGTCAGTAAATTAAGGGTTGGAAGTTTTTTGTCACATCCTACTACTTTGGAAAATGCTAGTTTTCCTTTATCCCATTTCTTTCACTATTTTTACATTGCTTCTAAAAAGAAATGCAGAATATCAGTGCTGACTGATGTTGCAGGGTTGAGTGTTGGCAGCAATACATAGAATGTAATGTTTATATAAAGATAAAACAAAATACTCCCAATTGAGATATAAAAATAGGTGTTTCCTTCCATCCTTAAAGGGTTAAGTCACTTGTACGAGTGAGGAGGCTTACCAATAAAGTAGCCAAGTAATGACTTAAAGGATGACAGAGACAAGGTATAAAAAATAAAATCCTGAAACCAGGACAGAGCAAAAATAATTAAGAAAAGGAAAAAAAAATTAGTAGAAACAGAATTGCACATCTGTCAGTTAATTAAGGATTTGAAGTTTATTGTCACATCCAGATCTACTTTGGGGGAACTCCAGGTTTATCCATCTCATTTTAGGTTAAAAAGAAAGAGAAACCAGAAAAATGATATTCAGTTTCCATTCCTTTCAGAAACAAAAAGTGGTTTCTGATATGCCTTACATCTACTTACAAAGTCCCCTAGGTCAGCATTTAGAAGGTAAATTAAAGGATCTGATGTCAGCAAGTCTTTCTGATATAAGGCTGTTGGAAAACCTGTCATCACCACCTACTGAGATTTTTATGGGATCAGTGTCTACCAACAAGAACCTCTAGAACAAAAGACACATCAAAAATCTGAATTTATGTCAGGGATTACCCCCAGAAATGATTTGACATAGCAAAATACAGGAAAAGAAATATTGAATTATCTTCTATTAACTTTGACTAGAATTTAAAAAAAAATAAAGTGCTGAAGGTGTCTGGAGTGAATAACAAGTAATTTTGTTTGACATTTTAATGTTACACCTTGGAATATTTTCTAAATCAAATCTTGTAACCTGTTGTCAGGAGTAGATAATAGGAGGCTTTGCAAATGTCAAGGCAAAGGTCACTTCTAGTACATTCATCTCTGGGTCTGAATAGCAGGCACTTTCTAAATTTGTTGTTCCCAATTTATTATTTCTTAACACTTCTAGATTAATTTAAAGATAAATTCTGTATTTTAAATTGGCTGCAGTATGCTGCAGTTTTATTTTTTAAAGATTTGTCACGTGCTTCATATTGTTACAATTACGTCTGGCTCACCATTAGAATTTTATCTCTGCAGGTCTTGTATTAGTAATATGCCTTACCTAATATTAGGTGTTCAACAAATGCTTGCTGAATAGATGCATAAATGATTCATTTCTTTAATTATTTCATATCACAACTCTGCAGATAGTAAATTATTGAAAGAGTTTGGACCATACTGAATTTTTATTTGTACTCTCCTCACAGTTATCAAATACTAGTGTTCAAGCATTTGAACATTCTCAAATACCAAGCATGCAAAGGTTAAAACTTGAAATTTCAGCTATGCCTATGTTCTAAACTTCTTAGATGTTTTCTTTAGAAGAAAGAAATAATACAGTTGTATTACTTATCACTTTGGAGCTAGTATATCATACCATTCATTCATTCACTCAATAAGTTATCACCATATAATAAACAATGATAAGGCAAACTACTTATCCTTTAAACATTTTATATTTGTGAAAGCTAGAAAGGTGGAAAATTTAACTTTCAGAATATTCAGGACAAAGCATCTATGTCTCAGGCTGTTTCAAGATTAAAACTGTGTGCCATGTAATTTCCTAGGCAGATTATGGACTGACATGAGTTGTGAAGTAAGTCACAGTATGGTGGTCACTTTCATGGCCATGTGCTTTACAGTGATTCTTAGTTGGAAGTGATTGGTGTTGAGTGTACTCTCAATTCCAAGGATAGCTGGGTATGTTTTTTCAGGTGGCAGTGAGCCAGTTTGCTTTATGCTGACTAATCTGTTTATTTCTTTATTCAAGACTATGTTCTCCTTGTGTGACCTAAAGGTGATTTCTTTCTCTAGAGTACTTCTTTCTCTAGAGTACCTCTAGAGTTCTTCTCTCTGGTGAACTACTTCTTCATTCAATCTAATTCACAATGATTACTACTTTATTTCATTATCCAAGGCACTGACAGTATGATTTTCATACTTTTTAAAAAGTCACTATGCAGTACAATGGCACCTTGGTTCATAAACTTAATTTGTTCCATGATTCTGGGGAAGATGGCCATGTTATTCTTTGTGCTGGAGGAAGATGAACACAGTTTTGTTTACCACCCCATGTGGATATGGGAAGGAAACGAAAGGGAAGCAACATTTTGCTAAACATTTCTGTTTGAAAACGGAATCATTTATGAAGATAAGTGTTCATAAACAGAGGCATTACTGTACTGTATTAGCTCCTGGCTTGTTAAAAGCCTTTGAAACTAGCTCCCCTCCCCCACAATTATAGGCGATTTGGAATTTTTCTACAAATATCAATTGGAATAGATAATGTTGTGATGATTTTTGGCTATTTGAGTACTAGGTTTACAGATACATTTTTTTCTACATACTCACTCTCTTTCTTTTGAGGATCTACTTTTGTTCAACTGTCAGTTTGAATCATATGTCTTTAAAATAGTTCCTTGACAGGCTAGTCAAGCTTTCCTCATATATTCTCAAAATTCTTTCTACTTTTCTCTTTGTCTTTCTTGTTAAATTTTAACTTTCTGAAACCAAAGAGTAGATTTTTAAAAATTACTCTCTCCTATCTTTCAGTGTGCTGTCTTCCATATAAAATGGCAACATAAAGACATCCATTGAACAATGTGAAGGATACAGTCACTGCACTTTATAGCAGTCTACATAAAAACAATCATGACTTCCTATTTTGGTCTATCTCCTTATTATAGCCCCCATCATAGAATCCTTGGATTTCACTACTAGTCTCATACATCTGATGTTTTAATAATTTTTTCAGCAAACTGAGAGACCCAGCTGTTAATTTATTGAAACAAGAATCTTTATTAGAACTCTTCCCTGGGAAACATGACATAAAATATCACGGTTTTGCTTTTCCTAGGGCTTTTCCTTCTGTGTTTTTACTGGTGCTTTATACTTTCTTTTAAATTTACGTGTAAAGTTATTAAATTAAAGGTAGATGTCTTTGGAATTTGACTATCATGGTAAGCCATCCAGCTCCATGTCTTATGGACTGTCAGAGACTGACCTATACCATTAGTCGCCAATATTCTGGTAATTTTTTTCAGATTGAGAACACCAATGGACAACTCAATATTTTATTTTCTATACTTTTTGAATACTGGAGGGAAAATGCAGAGATACAATAGTTGTATTGAAGATAACAAAATTCCTTAGTAAAGAGCAGACATGAATAACCTTCTCCCCAGTCTCCTCAGAACTCTTTATTCCTTTGTGCAGAACTATTAAAAGTAATGCAAGTTTGTACAGCTTCCACGCTCACACATTTAATCTGGTTGTCTTTTCAGGATTTGGTAAATGTGTTAATTATTAATGCTAATGTAACAAATTACTACAAATTTAGTAGTTTAAAATAATCCAGACTTTTGTCATATATTCTGAGGTCAAAAGTTTAAAAAAAATCCTATAATGATAAATCGAGGTGTCAGTAGGGCTGCATTCCGCAGTTTCCTTGGTTTGTGGCTCTTTCCTCTACTTTAAAATACATGACTTCAACTTCTGCTTACGTAGTCACATCTTTTTTGACCCTCTGACTCTTCCTTCCCTGTTATAATGACTTGTGATTACACTGGGCTCAGCTGGCAAACTCAGAATAATGATAATCTTCCTGTTTTAAGCTTCTTAATTTTATAACTGAAAAATCTGTTTTTACCATGTAAGGTAATATATTCTGAGGTTCTGGGCATTAGTACCTTGATACCATTTAAGGGGCAATTATTCTGTCTAGTACAGTAAAATAGATATAGAAAGTATGTATTTCTAACAATGTCAATCAAATAGGAGTTAAGTTTAGAAATAAAAGTTATAATGTGTCTTTTTTTATCTTGGTACTTAAGGTCTTGATCTTTGCACATAAAATATCATTCACGTATCAGATGTTTATTAGCAGTCTCTTTAAATAAATTTCTATCTTTGCTCAAATGTGAAAATCAATCATTTATCATCTTAAATTATATCTCTGATCATTGGAAATTACCTTGTAAAACTATAAGGACAGTGAGACTGTTTAAATCTGAGACTATGCTTCCCACACTTCTAGAAGACATTCTGACATATTATAGCTAGTTAAAAAGCAATAAATATTAGGAGAAAGTAAATATAATCCAATACAAACTTCAATGTGTAATGTAAATATTATCATTGCTGATATCCTTAGTTAAAATGAGGCATTACTTTCATTTTACTGTGATACCATCATGTTCATAATTCTATTACAGCATTTAACATATTGATGTATTGATCTGTTTACCTATCTCCAAACTATGTGTAAGATTCTTAAGGGTAACTATTTTCTTCTGGTTTTTTTTTTTTAGTACCAGTGCCACCTAAAATAGTGTTTGACACATGGCTCATATTTTTAATATGCTTTATGAAGTAATGCATCTTTTTCAAGTTTTCTTAGCATTTCATTTAATGATCAGTTGGGTAGCTAATTTGCAACATTGACCAAGGGACACAGGGATGGGGCTGTTTGAAAGAAAGCAGGTGAATTAATAAAAACTCTACCTATAGCCTTCTAAAAGCAAATATTAGCACATGCCACTACTAATGTTCGGTCAGTAGATTATTATTATTATTATTATTTTTAACCACAAAGCATACTCTAATACATGATCAGGACAAATAGCTATGGATTCAAGATTACTGATAAAAAAGAATAAGCATGCCTTCAGATGAATTAAATAGGTTATAAACATTTTAATGAAATTTTACATATTATATTAAATAAGTAGAAATTAGGCACCTAAACTTTGTATCTAAGTTCAGAACATAAAAATCTAATAAAATTCCCTATTAAACCAAGAATGTACTCAATCCTATTCCCTTTCAGCTTTCATTTTTTACAGATTTAAGAAGCCATATATTTTTATTTCTACTTCATAGTTATCTATGCGCCTTTGATCATTTATCAACCACCTTAGTTTTCTCAAGCTTCTTTGTTAGTTTCTTGATACACACATACAGAAAAGTCTGTGTTACCAGACGTGGTTCTTAAACTTTCTGAATGTAGTAAAAGGATGTGAGAATCTTTTAATTACTATCTTTTTAATTGCTGTTCTAAGCAACTTGGTATATGCCTTCTGAAAGTCCTGCCAATACCAGTGAGAGTCTGCAGTATTGACTTGGCAGCAGATTTACTTATAGTACTTTAGAAAACTTAAAGTCTAGGATTCTACTTGAGATACTGAAAGACCGGGTAAGGATCTAAATAGCTTTCAAGATCCCAATAAGTCGGTATTGGATACTTATCGTCTAAGTGTAAGGAGTGATTATGTCTATAACTCAAGAAGCTGAGGGGACAGAACATTCTGAAGAGGTTGGATTGAAACAGAGGGTGCCTCAGTTATCACCCTCACAGAACTATTTTCTTATTGTCATCTTAATCCCTGCTATTTTCCGTGCTAGTGCATTTTCCCAAATAATGGTGAAACAAAGAAATGATTATAATGGACCTAGAGCAGTTCTTCCACATAGTAGGTTCTGAATAAGTATGAGTTTTCTTATTTTTGTTTGTTCTGTGTTGTCATTTCCACGTCTGGAAGATGTAATGTATCTTTCTGTCAGGGATACGTTTTGCCCTCGTGAAAGAGGATTGTAAAAAATTGTGATCATATTACCCTTGTAGTTCTGTCACCTTCAAATAAGAAGAGTCAAAAAAGTTGCTTTTTGTAAGATACGTATAGATGTGTTTATGTATATTATTACATAAATATGTGCATTAAGTACATGTGGAAAAGAGTTAATGTAAATAGGTAAAAAGAACACACACACATACCTATCCCTCTCTTTATATGGTAGTTTATTTGCTGATAATCATCATATTCTATAGTCACTTATTTGAGAATTGACTCACAAGAATTTAAAAGGAATGATATTCAAACAGACTTTCTTATCTAAAGGAAAAAAAAAGACATTCTCATTCCTTTCTCTCAATAATTCGTTAATATGGAGGAGAAAGTTTAGAAGCCTATTTTAGAGTAATTAGTCTTCTCTTCTTCTGGGTCATGTTTTAGGCTTATAGAAGAACACAGCATTCTGGGAAGAATTCAACAGGAAGGGACTTTCCAATTTGACCTGTGACAATTCTTCTATTCCAAGTTTCCGCCTACAGCTAAAACAGTACTGTCCTCAGGTGTTAATGTATCCAATCCATTCTTCTTGAGTGATGTCATTTATTCATATTATGATTATAGTTACGTGACTCACAAATGTGTATGACATAGATGTTCTTAGATGATAGCCTAGATGTTCTTGTCACCTTGCATGTGTAAAGTTAAGCTTAATGCATTTCCACAAAAACCTGCTCGATTATCTATAGTCCCCAGCACCATGGGCTGTAATTATATGTTTTAAGTCAGTTGAGTAATATATCAGCAAATCAGAGGTATTGAGTATTTCCATATTTGTTCCCAAAGTTAGAAGCCATGTAGGCATAGTAGGCATGCTATATTGTCTTACTTTTCTCTGGTTGCTAAGACAAAACACTTGGCACCCAAAATGAAGGAAAGAATTGTTTATTTAGCTCATTGTTTGTGGAGGCTTCGGTCCATAATCTGTTGGCTCCAAGGCAAGGTGGCATGGCACAGGGGCAACTCTTCAAGGTAACAACCAGCAAAAGCAGCCAGAGCAAAGGGTGGAGGCAGGAAGCAAGCCTCTTTTCCTCTATTACATTGTAAGACCTAGGATAGGTACAGCAATCACAAAATCTCTTTGCCCTGCTCTTGCAAAGGATGAGGATGTTTATGAAGTAAGGATATTGGTTCCTGGCTGAGTCTCTGAGTTAAATTTTTAAGCTTCTCAAGTTGACACAGTGTATGAACTATAACATATATGCAATCAAGACTTGGCTTTTTGGTTAAGTATAGGATTCTCTTTTAATATCTCAATCTGGAACTATGGATCTTCACTGGAATTTTTCTAAAAAGCATATGATCTACTGAACTGAAGGAAATTTGCAGAATATTCTACATACTGTCCCTTAGAAAAACCCTGAAATATCAAATTCAGTTTCACAAAATACATGCTAGTTGCTAGTTAGTTATATTACGAAGCACTGGCTGAATGAATTCTTGGCACCTACCAATGTCAGCATGGTTCTAGACCCTGAAGTGTAAGATTTGAGAAGTTACAACCTCTCGTCTCAGAGAGTACAGTCAAAGAAAGCAATGGAGAAATTAGCAATACAAAATAATTTACTACAGGGTTTCTCTTAGTAGCAATTTTATCAGAAGCTTTTAATATAGCTTATGGTTTAGATAGTGTCTTCTCTGTATGCTGTTGTTTTTCTTTTACATGCACAAATATATCACAGTGTAGATTCCATAAAACACTATTCTAAATTAAAAAGGGAGGAGCTTTCCTCATTTTAATTATGTAAGTTTTAACCTTTCTGAGTTTGACAGAGCCTCATTGATTTCAAAAGCAGCATTGAAAAGAACTATCTAAACTCAGCCTTGTCAACTTCTCTGTGACATATGAAGGCACTAAATTGCTTAAATATCATACAAAACTATCTGTTAGGTACTTCTTGCTACAACTGAAATCCTAAAATTTAACCATGTCTCCTATTCATGGGAAAGCAGTACTGTGACCATCACAGATCAGCCCCAAAATTGGCTGGCCATTTCCAACTCTTGAAGCCTAGAAGGGAAATATGAGCATTATCAGGTAACTTGTAATTTCAATTTTGTACTGCTTGGACTATGGACAGATTAGAGAGAAGCTGGTTGGAGAGATATAGTGATCTCCCCAAAGGTATAACAAATAAGAAATTGAACACCTTTTCTTAATTGATTATATTTCTCCTAGATATACAAAATTTTGTACCCCATCATTTGTGGAATTTTAACCAAATGCTTATTTAGCAAATTAGCTCTGTCACTATTATTTCAGGTCTACAACCTAAAAATTTATCGTATTGTAATATGCCAGGCATAATGCTAGTAAATTTTGTTTTGTAAATTTTACTTTGGTTGTAACTGATCTTTATAGTAATTTCTTCTTTGAGATATTTGCCGTGTCCCTGAACTACATATTCTCCATCCTTTATGGGGGAGGTCTTTGTCTCTAACCAATCATTGTGCCAAGCCTAAAAATTTCCCACTTTTTCAGTATGTGCAATCTCTATAGTCTTTGATCCTCTTTTAATATTCTCCTTTTCCTAAGCTGGCAATTTTTACTCATAGAAGCAACAAATCGTATTTTTCATCTTGTGTTCCTCAAATCTATTGGGAGTTCTTTCTGTTTCTCTGACTAAGAGATTTTTAAAACTCACTGGCTAAAAATCGAATCCTACTTTGGGAACCGTCTTCCTCTTGAGGCAATAAGTACAGAATGACTTTGCTGTTTTAATGGAGCAAAGGCCAAAGCATATAAGTAAGTATACATGTTTTAAAAGGCTTACTTACTTTTCAAGATGCTATCTACTAGTGCAAATTGCTTAGGGAGTCTGCAATTTGACCAATGCGAAATTTGGTAGCCTTATTGGCTACTCCTTCTTGGTTAGAAAGAGGCCCAGTAATACACCTCTGCTCTGTACTGAAGCCTAAGAAATCGTCAATGGCCATGATACTCCTGTGAGTCTCTTCTATCATTATTATTGAACAAGGTTCAGTTAATTTTCTGGTTTGCTTTCTCAGCCATATTTTATATTTGCATTTTTGTTGGTGCATGTTGGTAATACATAACAATTACATTCTCTTTTAGGACTTGGCACATTTTATCTTGATTATTTTTGACCACTTTCCCCTTCATTCCATTCTCCCCATTTCCAAAAAGTTTGCTTGTTTCCTACCTTTTCCCATTCATTTTACAGTTTAACTTTTATAGTTTAATATTTTGGGTTGCTTGTATAAAAGAATCTCAGAATATCCAAAACAGTTCTGAACAAAATGAAAAACATTAGATTTCATGTGATGCTATAAATCTGTGGTAATAAAAACATCACGGTACAGGCACAGTACACGGTGCACAAAGGGATAAGTACGCCTATGGAACAGAATAGAGAATATAGAAGAAACAGCCCTATGTACCTTTAGTCATGTGATCTTTGACAAAGTGGCTAAATGCATATGCTGGAGAAAAGATAACCAAGTGGAGCTGGGAAAACTGGTTATCCACATGCAGAAGCACAAAACTAGCCCAATTATATCTCACTCTGTAGTAAAATAAAATCAAAATGGATCAAATACCTAGACATTAAAACAGAAACATTGAAACTTACATATTAGTATTTTCAAGATTGTCAATGCCAGTCTCTAAGGGGTTGTATGAAGTCCCAGAGACACCTACTTTTCTCTTATTATTGTGGGTTTAAGCAGTTTTCTTTAATTCCATACATTTTGAGTCTTCTTTCAGATTTGTCCAAATCTCTCCTTTGTTCTAAAAATGTTTAACTTCATAAAACAAGCTCAAATGAGAGACAAATTTCTGGTTTACAAACATGACAAGTATTTGGTTCCTCTTACTTTTTCATACTTGAATTTTGGGGCTTACAGATGGTTTAGCTGGCAATCCTGACATGATAGTTAGAAACAGCTCTCCCTCTCACTGTGGCTCATACCACTGCAAGTTGAGTCCATACTGCCATTCTTGTTAAGCCCCAGAGATTAGCAGAGAACTTCCCATATTTCTGGGGTAGTTCACAAAAAGAGACCATGAATTTTTTGAAGCTTTAGAAGCTTTAAAAGATAGAAACCAGTAGGAACTCAATTTGGTTTCCATATGTGTGTCTCTGTCACTGTGCTATGACTCACATGAAGGGAGGATGTGATTACAATTCATATTTCAGTCCCTGACTCATAACCAGAAACAAGGTGACAACAGGGTACATTCAATCAATTTTTGTCTAGCTAGATTAAGCTGAACCCATTTACATACATAAAACATCAGTTGTTCAATTCATAAGTTCTTTCCTGAGTACTTAGTATGCAATGAATGTGTTAAGTAGTAAGGGGTAGTGGTACAAACAGGGTATAACTATTTCCCCTACCTGTATGTGTCTTATAGTAAATAGTTTATAAAATGAAATGAAAAATCAAGTACAATTCAGTGAAAAGACCGATAACTTTTGAGTCTTCAAATCTGCTTCTGCCACATCTGTGTTACATTTAAGATGTCATTTAGCTTCCCTAGGTACTAGTTTCTTTGCTTAAAAAATAATGACATAATAATTACTACATAGGATTGTAATGAAGATTAAATGAAACAACATAAGCTTTGACTGAGAACATTAGAGACTTATCTCCCTTCTTTCCTTCATCCCTACCCTGTAAATAGAGCAAGAAATGGAATTCGCTCACCTTGCTGAATGCAGTGTGATTCACTGAAGTTGAGCAATGTTTCAAGGCTCCAGCAGCTAAAAAGGGGCAAGAGAATGAATATGTCAACCACTTCTGCAGAATCAAGTACTTTCCATTCTACTTTTCACACCTTGTGGACTTCGATTCTGTGATGAAAGTCACTTGCAGTTACTCAGTGTAACATGACTCATGCCAATCAGAGCTTCCAAATGAATTTTTTTCCTACGACTCTTTTGCATAAAAGACAAAATTGTTTTGGCTCTGCCTTTGGTCTTCTCTCATGCGTTTGGGAGTTTAAATTTACTTTTCAAATTTTATGTTTTGAACAGCCATACACACAGTGTGTTAGGCTCAGGTACTGGCAGCAAATCATCTTGACTTTGATGGTGCTCCTGTTAAGACTAAAGCAATGGGCACTCTCACCGAGGGAGCAGAGACTGGATGTGTTTCACTTGTGATTGACTGAAATTTGAGATTATTCTGATTTCTATAATTCAAGACCCTCTACAGGAAACTGAGTGTTAGAAGGGATCATATCTTGCTTAATCATTCTCTAAACCTTTTGATCCTCTTCCCTGTTGATAATCACTGCCTAGCATATTTTTTGCTGCTGAGAAAGTGGGCAGGCAGCTGCTGAAGCCTGTAGCATATTCTAAGGTTGCTCCTTAGGGGGTTGGCAAGGGATACTTTGTGAAGCTGAGGATTTAAAAAGTGTGTTTGTTTCCTTCACCCTGGAGAATCTGAGCAATCAGTCTTGGGCTTTTCTTCTCTAAACTGTTTATCTTTATGAGGAAATAATTTAATCAATGTGTGAAAGTAGATTTATTGCCAAAGACTTTTAGCTTTGATGGCTAATATACATACATGTTTTAGGCACTCTCCAAGTCGATTTGCAGACTTCGATCTATGCAACATGTCCATGTAATCGTGTTGTTTGGATCCTACTGTTAGATAATATGGGCTGACATTGTTTTTTAATTTAAAAGCACACTGCTTATCAGTTTTGAAAAGGTGTAGTCAAAGATGTGATTAGTTGGGTACATTCAGAATTTTGGATGACTCAAACTTGTTATTTCCTTCCAGCTACTTAGTATCCAAACTTCCTTACCCAAAGTTGTAGAACCATGCTGAGTCACTACTCTGCATAGTCTAAGACAGATAGAGCAGAAGTGCATCAATATGTTCTTGTATATTCAAATATTGGCATAGGAAAAGGATTTCTTCTGAGTTATAAGTATTCTGCTAGGGTCATCCCCTCCTCTCAGTTTGCAACCTAGAATAGTTTTGGAAATAGATATCACTTCAATATTTTAGGTGTTCTAAAACTCTTTATTTCAAATAAACCAAAATCTTTATAGGAATAATTCTAAGGCTATGTCCAGCCATGGTAAATATGAATGTTTTGATTTATTAGCAGGATGTGCCACAGATGCAACAAAAGTTAAGTAGAATCTTGGCTTGACCATCATCTTTCTGGACTGAAAAGTTTTATACTATGTGTAACTGCTTCGCACATATAATGGTGAATATGCTATTTGTATCACGAATAACACACAAACTAGGACCTTTCTAGACATCTCTAAGCAGATTTTCCTTAGTTTAACCCTAGTGTGGTGTATGTTTGTCTTGTCAAATTGTTCCTTTGTATAAATAATGCCCTCCTAGAGTTTATGAATTTTCATATTTCCATGTCATTGTTTAAGCTATTCTCTCCTCTGAAAACACTGTTCTTCCTTCACTTAGGGAATTTTGGTAAGTATCATGGATCACCTTAAATACTGCCTCTTCCTCTGTGAAGCTTGCCTGACCTCCCTCAGCAGGATGAATGTCTCCCTTTTTCATCTGTCCAAAGTAATTACTTGAATCGCTATAACTACACCTGCTACCTTGCTCTGTAATTACTTGTTCACATGCCAGCCTTCGCTCAGAATGTTAGACTATGTTTGTAGAAATCAAATGGAACAAGCCTTGTTCAGAAAAAATCCCAGAATTCCTTACTTCAATCTGATAAACTTTCAAACTATATATTTATAGAGAACACAGCAGTGCAACTATGTGGTAATGTTGATTGGAAGGTAGGAGTGGCATGGTAAAGAAAAACATAAAGCTATAATCAATGTATAATCTAACAAAGAAAATAGCAAAACTGTGTGTGAAAATAACAGGGTGTGACAATAGCACACTGCATGTGCCAAAAACAAGAATATTTATAGGAAGGGCAGGTATGTATGGAGGTCCTGAGAGTGAAGACAGAGGTGACTTTGTCCTTAGATGATATGTACTGTAGACTCCAGTCTTCTTTGCAATTATGCCAGAGAATTGGTAAATTCTTGGCTGGCTAGGAGAGAAGTAGAGACTGGATAAACTAAAAAGTTCTTGTACCTTCTACAATCATTTCTACATTCTTTTAAAGTTTTGTACTCTTCAATTCAAACACATGTATTGGAAGAATTGAGCTGTTGACTTGGGAAGACTTCTCCAAGTGACCAATAGTATTTTTTTCTCTTACCATTTTTATTAGAGATGTTTGAGATACATAATAAATTCATCATGTGGTACACATGCATATTACAGCTTAATAGTTTTTACTTCCTCCCGCCCCCCCCAGTCCTATTTCCATCTGCACAAAGTTTATCTCTGTCTTTCCTATCATCTATCTTTCATTTTTCTCAAAAATATTTATATTTTGGGTTTCTTATATAAGAGAAATCATGTGATATTTAACCTGTGTTTGATTTATTTCATGCAGAATTATGGTGTTAAGGTGCATCCATTTTCTGACAAATGATTTGGATTTGTCCTTCTTTAAAGCTCCATTGTGTATCAATATCATATTTTCTTTATCCACTCACTTGTTGATGTCACAGAAGCTCTGTCCAAGATTTAGCAGTTATACGTTGTGCTGCTCCAAAAGTGGGTATGCCTGTATTTCTGTAATATGGTAGCTTTGATAGGCTGGAAAGAAGTATGCCAGCATAGCCAACATACTGCTCTCCAAGGTATTGAACCTGTGTCCCATGAAGAAGTAATTTATTGTTTTATTTGTTTAAAACTTTACAGTTTATATGGAATGTCTATTGTTTTATTTCACTGAAACTTTATAAAAATGATTTTTAAAGACTCTAAGATAAATAGGTAGAGAACTGTCTTCATTTTAAATATAGGATAACTCAGATTCAGTAACTGGCTCAACACTACCAGAAAATAGGTCTGCTGGGTCTCAAACCTTGATTCTTGGTTACTGTATGTCTGATTCTCTTTTATTTGAAATTTTAATGCTCTACTGTTGTATTTTCTTTACATTATTCATTTCTTCCTTCATCTTACTAACTTCTTATATTTCTTCATTGAATTCTAAACTCCTTGAATATCTTAAATGTCTGTTTTTTCCTTGAAACTCATGTGGTGCTCATATCAGTCCTTGTTCTTTGTAAAGAAATAGTGCCATTTTAAACTTGCATATTAACGAATAAACATGGTGTTTGTTCAATATGCACATTAGCTTGGTGAATAAATAATGAGTGAATAAAATAAAGTAGAGATTAAAGAATGAGATGAATAATTAATAATCCTATCAGGATGCCATTTTAGATGATTTCTGTTTTTTGGACAAATTAACGTGTATTAGAAAGTAATGAAAAACCCACCTGAGATATGCATTCAGTTGAGAAGATATTACGAAGGAACAGAAGCAGAAAATACAAAAGTTTTATTAAAACTTGTTAGACTTCTTCAAATAGGAAATTTCAGATGAAGAGGGTAGTTTTGGGAAACATCTAAATAGCAAGGGCCAACCCGGATCAGAATCCATTACAAGAACAAAATTGGATGATACATAAGATTACATGCTGTTAGAAATGAAATTGGGAGGTTTTGCATCCACATAAACAGCCAGGAGTAAAAACCCAAAGGTCACTTTAAGCTTTGATAAAAGGGTTCACATTAAAGGGGTACAGCTATTTAAATGAATCCTGAGCCTGTGTGATTGTTAATGAACAGGAAGGAAGGACAGGAAGCAGTTTTGGGACCCGGATTATTGTATTTTTTCATGCAAAGGAGGAAAAAAGAGAAGCAGCTAAGAGCTATTATTTATTAAACTTTCTTTTTCCAATTAACATGGCAGCAGTCTGTGTGTAAAGTAATGAAAGGAAACCACACAGCCGGGATCAGTGATCTCAAAAGCTACATAGCAGTGCCGGTACTGGAGTGTAAATCCAGCCATACTGGGCTTCTCTCGGAATTCAGAACAGCATCCTACATGCTTTCTCTAGGATCTGCTTCACATGCTGATTTCTTTTTCACCCTTGTTATCAAATCCCCTTTGCTAAGCCCAGACTTGGATTAGTACCACTGGAAATTGTACCGCTAATGTGAAATGGTTATCCACTTTGTGTTCTAATAGCAGTATTAGTAGTATTCCCATATTTTGTGTGTCTCATATTTTGTTAGGTTACTCATATTAGTAATATTTCTTATACTTTATTTTATTTATCATACTTTATTAAGTGTACTTGTTAACCTCTTTGTCCTACTCTTACTGTGAGCTCCTTAGACACAGAGACTACATCTATTTTATAGTTTTGTCCCTAACACATTTAACGTGGTATATGGGTCATAGTATATATTCAGTAAATATTTACTTCACATACAAATAATTGAATATTGTTTCTAACCTTAATCTTATAACTTTCTCACCTTTATTATTTATATCCACTCCCTATTCTTCCTTCGTATTTAACCCAATTCCTATTTGGCTTGGAGAGAATTCTGTTTTCTTCGATGTTTTTATTTTTTCTTACTTGACTTTTATAGCCTCTATTATGTGTTTTGGATTAGATGTTAAAGCACAACATTTTAAGACATTAATATGGTACCAAGTTTCTGGGAGACTGGCAGTGAAAGGAATTTTGAGTTTGGTCAGCCCATTATTACTAATATAGGTGACTTTCATGACTCTTCTACAAGAAACCATTAGATGATTCATCACATGAATTCCTTTACCAGTCAACCTAGACATACAATATACGTAAGAGATGTCTTTCTGGATGAAGATAGAGAGGAAGACATTTAATGGTAAATGATGTAACATTAAAATGCCTTTTTATTTTAATGGTAGAAAATCCTGGTCTAGACACATTTAAAATAGTCTGCCTAGAATGAAGCTCTAGCCTCTGTGTCAGAAATTACTTTTAATAAGTCAATCAGCAAGTAGTCTATGAACGGTCTAAACTATTGTACTCAATTCCGTGTAGTGACAGAAACAAAGGAATGGTGGTTGTGGGCCATACCAGAAGCAGTGCACAAAGTTACTGTGAGGATGTAGTGAACTTATATGAAACAACCACAGGTGACTTACCATTTAGTGTTAACTTCCAAGCAGAGACAAAATATATAAAATGATTTCAAAGAAGCTTGAATTGATTCATAGGCTCATGCAACAAATGTTTATTGATTTCTGTTCATGTACAAAACACTGTGCTGGAGATGTACAAATTTATGTAACCCATCTCTGCTGCAAAGAGCTCCTAGTTTGATAAGATTACAGTGTCTAGTTATTGTACAACAGTGAGAGGTTCAGAGTGCCAGGAAGCATTCAGAAGATTCTGTCTGAGAATTCGAAGATGTTGCACTGAGAAGTGATTTTTGCCCTGAGTCTTGAATTATGAATAGTAATTTATACTTTGGTCAACAGCAAAGCAAGAAAGTTGATTTGTTTTTTACTTGCCTGTGAACTTTTAATTGGCTGTTCTGGTCTAGTCTGCTACACTTAACTAGGGATGTCAGATAATGTGGTGCTGAAGAAATCACAGTCACATTTTATAATTGAAACGTAAAATAAAAACAGAAAAGAAACAAAGAAAAACAGTTTTATATTGCTTCTTCATATTCAAATGTGTTTACTTATTTTTACAAATTATTGTCCTCTACCATTCTTTCCTTTTACCTTATATTTCATGTGTTTAATGTTAATTATGATAAATCTTGATATTTTCAGTTTCAGTATTTAATAGGTATATGTCTTCCCAGAAAATAAACAAAGAAACAAAAAGATTTTCTTGGAAAATAGAAAATTGCATTTTATATGTTGAAGTAGAAAGGAATAAACATTTATTTAATGCCTAATATGTTATAAGGAAATTGTAGTGAGATGCTTAATATCTATTACTTTGATCCTCTCAATAATTCTGCGAAGTGTTTCCTATTAACCCATTTTATAAGTTTGTAAACTAGGTACAAAGAGGTAAAATATCTTGCCAAAGGTGATGTAACTAAATAATAAGTGTGACCCAGCCAGATGTAGGTTATCTGTCTCCTTTCCTCTTTCTATATATATATATTTTTTTACAGTGTTAGTTTTAAAATGTAGATTGTATGTTTATATAATGGGTCATGAGCTGATAATGTTCTTTACTTAGGAGCCTTTGTCTAATTTACTTATTAAATCACAAAATATTCTGCCATGTTCCATATGCTTTGGATTTATTTAGGCATTGATCTAAGAGAGTTTATAAATTTGTAAAAATAAGGGATCTTGGGATGTGGGAAATTTCTTAGTTTATTTTTCTCAGGAAGACAATAGTTCCTCCAAGATCTAAAATGTCTTATTTTACCTAGTTCTTGGACCAGTGTAAACAGTCAGTGTAGTTATCTGAGATTTGCTTCATTATCTTTCCAGATATTAATGTATGAATTTTTCACATATTTTTTAAAATTTCTCAAAAATCTAGTAGCTCCGATTATTATGGGGATAAAAAACATAACTTTCTAGTGCAAACTTTAAATGGTATCAGTGAGATATGGATTCAAACAATAGGTCAGAGGTCTGAGTTCTTCTTTTAAGACAAAATAAAATATTAAAAATGTATACAACTGGGAGTGTGATTTATTCATGTTGAAGTGTTAATAAATATATTTGGGGACATGGAGAGACACAGCAAAGCAGAATTGCTTTCATACTGGAGACATGGTGATGTCTGAAAAATATATTACTTTTTACAAGTTAATAATAAAAGTATGCTTATTAAAATATTTTAAACTTTTTCTTGGTACAACTAATTTCCTTAAATTCACAATATATTATCTACTTAGATATGAAATATGAATTTCTTTCCTACTCCATAAATCTCTTCTCTACCTTTAAAATATACTAGTTTCCATCTTATTAAAAATAAAAGACATTATCTTTTATATACTAATTATTCTTTGAAGACTCAATTTATGCCAAAGCTGTCAGCTATTTTACATAATCATATATTACCTTGATCTTACCTTCTTATTTCTCTGGAAATCTTGTTTAGTCAGGTAACTAGTTTCATGGTTTTTTAAATTCTTTCTTTCCTAATATAATTTTCCTTAAAAAAAAAAAAAAAAAGAAGAAGAAGAAGCTAGACATGATGGCTCGAGCTTGTGATCTCAGAACTCAGGAAGCTGATGCATGAGGATTCCAGCAAGTTCCTGGCCAGTCTAGGCAACTTAGTGAGTTCAAGGCAAGCCTGAAATACCTGGCCAGATCCTGTCTCAAAACAAAGAAACAAAACAAAACAAAACAAATAAAAAGGAAAGAAATTAATTTTTTTAAAAATTTTTTCTCTACATTCCCTTTTAGCCATTTCTTATCTTCATTACTATGTTCTTTCTTTTCCTCTTAATACTTCATGGTAATGCAACCTATGTGTGTGTGCTACTGATATTTTTCCTACAGACCTACTTCTATTAAAGTTACCAATGCTTTTGTAGATCCCAACCTCATCTTACTGTGACTTTCCTGTGGCATTTGAATTTGGCATTCTCTAGACATCCTCTGTTCCTATGACTTCCCTATGACTGTTCATTTCAGGATCTTCCTCAGATTTAGTTCCTCTATCCTTTCCCTGTTTTGTAAGAAATTATTCAAGGTCTGAGTGGAGAGAGAGCTAAAGGTGACTAAAGAAAGTAAGAACTAAGAGAAGAGCCTTGAAAGCCCTGTTAGGAACTTTGATTTCAGTTCTAACAGGAGCAGAAAGCCTTTGAAGGGGTTCCATGTATCCATGCATCACTGTATGATGATGTCTTCAACTCTTCTGGGAAGATGCCTAAGAGAAGAATAGCTATGTTGAATGGAATTTCTGGTTTTAGTTTTTTGAGTAATCTCCGTACATGTTATACCAGTCTACATTTTATGACCAATGTGTCCATCAACGGATGAATGGATAAAGAAAATGTAATATCTGTACACAATAGGGTAGTATTTTGCCATAAAGAAGGATAAACTTAAGTCATTTTTAGGTAAATGGGTGTCTCTGGAGACCATAAGTGAAATAGATCAGATGGACAAGCTTAAATATCACATGATTTCCCTTACATGAGAAACTTAAAATATAAAAAAGAGCAAAATACTAAATAGATAATGAACAATATCAAGATCTTTTTCAAATGAGAAGAGGATCAAGAGATTGAGGTAGAGGGAAGAGGAGGGAAAGGAGATTGAAAAAAAATTGAACGTAAATGCATCTACTCCCCACAATGGATATAATCATTATGTGCTGCAAACATGAACTAATGAAAAACAAAAACAAAGGGAAAATATAGTCCAGGAAAAAGAAATTGGACTGTGATGTGATTTGATTTTCAGCTTAGAATAAAGTCAGCTAAGTGTGGATGTGGAGAAACTAGGCTGGAGACAATTAAAATAAACTTAGAGAAGAGAGGATAATCTCTCATACCAGGAAAATAGAAATTAAGATGAAAATAAGTGAACATAGTCAAGGTATATTTAGGACATAGATATTGGATTATGTGTGAAAAGTAAGAGAGTGGTTGTTCATAGTTTGTACAGATTGATAGATGGCAAAGGCACCTACTGAGAAGAAAAATTAGGGGTACTGCAAAAAGAAGCTGGTGAACCTTGTGGTTGAAAGATAACCTCATTTTGGTATCTCTGTCACTTCCATGCTAATGGAATACAGTTGTCCCCATTTCCTAATGGCTTTCCCTAAGTAGAAGTGCCTGACCTTTCACAGCCTTCATTCTCTCTGGCACTGTTGTACCTATTTTCACAGGATGGAATATGTGACAGCCCTTTAAATATTCAGAAGACTATTATTGGAAGAAGAATTGGAATGCCTGTGTGGCCCTAGAGAGGATAATGAGGACCTAGGGATGGCAGATATAGCAAAGCATACATAAAGAATTTTATAATTATTTTATAAACAGTATGTGTCAAGAGATAAAGTCCTTGTGATTGGAATTGTTTATGCAATTTTTGTGACTCTTTCAAGGGTATTATTATAGACAGATTTCGTGTATCACATGGAAGCTGATCTCAGAAGGAGATTGCAAGATAGATGATCTCTGGGCTGTACTGTAACTGGGACAATTCTGTTCTGTGAAATCTCCATGTTTTTTTCTCATTGTGACAAATGTAGGAAGTTCTGAGTGACTATGGCCTAAAGAATTTCTCTTTGGTGCTGACTGCTTGTTCATTCAGAATTTTGTTATTTCTTTGAGTGTATGCATGAGAGCACAATTTATTCAGAACAGTCACTCAGCAATAAGATACCGAGAATGCATTAATGAAGCTACAGCAATTGAGGATTTTACCCAAGTGTAACTCCTGGCCCTAACTCATGCATAATGCTTCTTTAGGAAGGATTGTGCCTTTTTTAGTTGCCAGAATTACAGCTTTGGCAGAGCTACATGTTTTAATTATGAGAGAAGATGGTTTTTTTTTGTTTTTATGATCCAAACAAGAGAATTGTTTGCTTATGGACATATGAAAGTTTTGAAAATACATTGGCGGACAGGAGGAAACGACATCCCTTCCTTTGATAGTTTATCTACTGTTAAACTACGCTGTCTCAAGGTTGTGTATTATTTAAGTAAGGAATAAGATGTTTTCTAAATGATTGTTCACCTTAAACCATTATTTACGTAAAAATTACATTTCTAGCAATAAATATAGCAAGGATCTGAACCCACTGAACATTCTGATACTCAAATCTTGTTTATGACTCAAAACAGAAGTCACATTCATGAGCAGAAACTGTGGTGTAACAGCAGTACTTACAGACTCAAGTTCCATGACTGAATTTTCTCCTTATCTCAATGACAGTCAAGATGGAGTGGGAGCATGATTGGTTGTTTGAAATTCAAGCTTCATCAATTAGCCTGCCTAGCAGTTTAAAGCCTTAATCCTCTATGCCCCTGAACTGACACAACCATGTAAAATCAAAGCTTGTTGGCCTCCATTTCAAGCCATCAACCAACTAGTATTTCCTGAGTACCTTCTAAGGATGAATTGTGCTAGGTAGATGCTTATAGACATTTAAAAATAAATAAGAGAGCCTCTAGCCTTACAAAGTTTAGTTTTCTAAGAGAAGTTTTAGCCCAAGAATATAATACAAATATGTAATGAGCATCATAATGGGTAACAATTTCATAAGAAAAGAATCACTGTAGGGTGCTGAGAATAATCAAGGATTTACGAGTGGGTATGAATATACTAGTCTTTAATACAGTCTTGTTGGTTTAGATCTAACAATGAGAAATGAGGAAGGAATTTTAGAGAGAGACCAGACCAAAGGTAAGAATGTATAAATTAAGGCTAGGAGCCTATAAAGAAGCAAATTTCAAAATGGCTTTCATGGAATTTCCCTTGAGGATAAAAAAAATCAAATTTTGAATAAAGGTTTTCACTAATTGGAGAATGGTTTACTGTATGAAGAAAGGAGGTAGATCTTTCGTGGATATGTTTGCCTTGAAAAACTAAAGGCTGAGCAGTGAGTCTAGCAGCTACCAAGAGTAGTGTAACTAGGACAAGAGGTCACATCAATTGCTATTTCATAAGCTTTGCATGTGTTAGCTTATTCAATAATACAAGATAACTCTGGAGGTAAATACAGTTCTATATTCCAGTTTTGCAAATGAGAATACAGGCTCAGATTGGTTAAATTAGCTTTTAAATTGGCAGTTATAGATTGAAAGAGTTTTTGAAAGAGAAGACAGAATATAAAGTAAAGTGATCTTTATTTTAAGGATGTGGAGAGAAACTCCATGATCTCCAGGGCCTGGCTTTTCTCTGCTGGACGCGTGGTGTAAGGGGCATACATATGGCTTTGGTCTGGGGTGGTGCCTAAGGGGCATTACTGATGCACCATCAGCCTATTGGAACTCATTTTGTGCCACAGGTAAATTGCCTAGGGGTGGGGAAAATGATCTCAGGTCCCTTGGTCCTGCCTCTCACTGCTGTAGTGCTCTGTCTAGGGCAAGATCCTTTCATAGATAAGTTTCTTTTTTATGTTATATAAGGTTACTATTAAGAAACAACAAGAAATTGAAAGAAAGGCAGTAGTTTGATGCTGTAAGTTACACTAAAAAGTTTGGGTTTATTCCAGAGTTAGTGGGTGGTTATTGAAGACATTCCTGTTCTTAATGTCTTGTGGGAACTAGGCTGGAACCCAAATCACCTCATCCTATCAACGCAAAAGCAGTGCTAATCCCCATTACCGTGAGTCTGTAGCAAAGTAGGTCAATGTGGTTTCCCCATTCTCTGTAGCTGTTAGGGAAAACTGAAGGCCTCCAGAGCTGACATACTACATTTCAGTTTTCTCTCACTGATTGTTTAAGCAGTCTTAAAATGAGAGAGATCATCTAACTCCACTAGGATTAAATTCCCTTATTGGTATTGACTCAAGTTGCTTTTCTTCCTTGTCCGTTAAAAATCCTCAGGTAACCAAATTTCAAGATGGTTCCCACTGGAATTTCCCTTGAATGCAAATGATTCAATTTCTGAACAAAGGTTTAGACGAGTACTGGTACTGTCAAACCTTTGCGCCAGAGCTGGCTGTTTGCTATCATTGGAAACTCTAAAAGATTTGCTATTACTGGTTTAAACTAATTGCAGAATGGTTTGCAAGGAAAGGAAACAAAACTGAAGGAATTCAGTGGACTTGCTTGCCTCTAGTAAACTGAAGGATTAGTGCTGGCAGAAAGCCTTATCCTGTTGGAATGATTTCCTGTGGTTCCTAAGATGTAGGCACTGTAAAAAATTTTTTTTAATAAATGAGAGGATAACAAGTATTAGAATTGTAATTACAATTAACAGTATATTTTTGATTTTACAATATGTGTTTGAGGCAAATTTGGTAGATATTGGGATAATGTTTAAGAGAGATAAGCTGTTGAACCACTTCTCTCCTGACTTTGTTACCTAAGATGAATGTAGCAAGGCTGGAGGTTTAGCTCAGCAGGTTAAGTGCCTCCCTGGCATGTGCAAGGTCATGAGTTTGATTCCCGGTAGCAAAAGAAAAAAAAAAAAAAAAAGTAGCAGTCTTCCATTGCTCCAGCAAGTTATTTATTAGTAGAGAAGCTGTCTTTTTTTACTTTATATTATCTGTCATAAAAGACTCTAATGTTCATTGAAACAATCTGCCTTTTAAATAGCAATATTGTCTTTCTGTATACTTCAGAAAGATAATGTTACAGTGAACATGCAAGTATGACTACTCAAAGTCCTTTAAAAATACTGACTTTTGGAAAACCTATGTTCAGAACCCTGCTCCATTATGCTTACAGTACAAAGCAAGCAAACCATCACTTTGGTTCTCAAATTGTTTACTGTAAAATGAAGATACATTCTGTACTAGAATCTTATGATTAATGCAGAACCTGACACATAGTAGGTCTAAAATAAACTGATTTAACTTTGTCTTTACTTTTGTTAAGTGAACAGTTTATACAATTAAACAATAAGTATAGCATGGCTAAATTTGGTTTGTGTGAAGTTTCTAGCACTGAGTTACTATGGCAACTTCTTATTTTTATTTTTTTCTGGGGAGACATTTTCTCTAGTATTGGTAATTTTAAAATTAAGTTGCTATATTAAAAAGCTACCACATATCTCCCAAACCCTTTTCTGTACTTTATCTTTATTAACCCATGATCTTGTAATATTTTTTGTTTTACTTTACAGAAGGATAGGAATTCATTTATCCCATTGATAAACCTGTCATACCATAAATCATCCTATATTTGATTTATTTAAAATAATTATCATTAGTATGTGCTGGATTATAGTTCCACAGCGTTCTGGTTAAGGACTACTTTTCAAACATTTGAAATCACTCCTGATCAGGATGATTTATCAATCTCTAAATCAAATATGGAAAACAAATATCACAAATCTGGCATTTCTGGCCTCCATGCTCGCAACACTGTTTCTCAATGTTCTAGTTCTTCCTTTAGAATTCTGAATGTAAGTCTCCAGAAGGCAACTGTCAATAGATGATTCTTAGAATTATTTGTCTTTTATGCAATAAATCAAGAATCAGATTCAAAGTCCATCAAAATTCCTTGACACTATGACTAAAATTATACCATTTGGTTTATATGTTTTGCATTATTAATGCTTTTAGAGTCTAGGACATCTGAAGATTTTTTACCTCATGGAATAGTTTAACAGTGTCCCTATGAAATCAGCTGTAATTTATTCTCCCTGATTGCATGGGCAAGGACTGAGGCAAGGCAAAGTATCTAAAAAAGTAGCTACTCCTGAAGGTGTCCCACAGGTTGTACTTCTTCACTGACTCAAAAGGTAAATACAGACCTGTAATTTGAATTCTGAATGAGTAAGTAAAAGTCGAGCAATCACATCTATTAATTATTCAAATTTAAATAATTTACTTACCACTTTCATGATGTTTTTGCCGTACTCATTTGACATTTTTAATATTTAATTTTTTTTGTCTTTTTCTTTTTTATCGGTACTGGGGCTCAGACTCATGACCACACACTTGCGAGGCAGGCGCTTAAGCTTCTGAGCTAAATCCCCAGCCCCTTGTAATATTTAATTAATGTGTTCTTCCTATGGTTCAGTTCTGCTTAAAATTCATTAAATTTAAAAGTTTGTATCGTCAGCATGAAATATATGTCAGTTAAGATATATAAATAAAATTATACATATAAACACTATAAAGTTGGACTAATTTTTAAATTCCATCTAGTAACAATATCTCTTAGTGACTTCTATGACTGTTTTAAAAATGTATGTATGAGGGCTGGGGATTTAACTCAGCAAAATAAGCACCTGACTTGCAAGCAGGTGGTTGTGAGTTTAATCCCCACTACTGATAAAAAAAAAGTATGTATGTTTAATATTGAAATTCACTAGCATAAAATGAGGCTTTTTTTCATGATAAAATCAGGAAAATTGTGTTTCTCTTCCCAAATTGAAAAGACATTAACTCGTTCCCCAAAAATTGGTTCTGTGAGCTTACATCTTATTACAATAAACACTTTGCTCATAAACAGACATAATATTACAAAAAGATAAGCATCGTAGGTCAAAACAGAATAGAAGCATATAGCTATCACTGAGGGATGAAGTCACAACCCCCTTGGACCTGAAGTTGGCCCAAGAGCTTCATTCCAGTGAGTTTGTAGGGAGGAGAAAACCTCATTTTTTGGGGGACCAGAGTCAGGCTTGCTGTGTTACCTACTACAAATTCACCTAATGGAATGCTATAAATCTGTGAATGAACTGTCTCCAGATACACACAGCGATATGTACTGAGCTCTCAAACATAGTATCATCTGAAAAAGATGTTCTAAAAAGATTGTACACTGTGATTTTATTATATAAAATGTAAAAAGATAAAATCAAACCATGCTGTTACAAGCTAGTGTAGTGTTTATCCTTAGGGGAAAGCCACTGGATAACAGTATAAGGAAGAATTCTGGGGTATAAAGCTCTGTTTATTGCTCTGAGTGCTGGAGTCTTGTCTCAGTTTGGTGGAGTGTGGATTTGTAATCCCATGGAAAAAGTACTGGAATTCCAATCTATCACTTCCATTGTGGCCCATGGCAAGAATAAAGAGATAAACACATATCTGTAGTGGTGGAGAGTCAAGGGGTTCCTAAATCCAGTTAAAACAGTGGCTAACTGGAACACAGGCCTCAACCCAGGTTTTATTAATTCATGAAAGGGGAGTGATTCAGGGATGAGTAACTGTGAGAATAGTAGGAAGTAGTAAATGCTGTGAGCTGGGCAAAGTAGGTGGGCAAGGTAACACTTCTGCAATTTGCTGAAAGACAGGTAAACAGAAGAGTAATCTGCATAACACAGCTTGAGGAAGTATCTTGTTTATTTTTGGGGGGTGCCTCATCTTGGGGGGTACCTCAATCCAAGGTATTCCTCCCTTGGGACATTATGAGTTCTTTCTCTGAGCCTCAATCTCGGTCCACCATGAGGCCTCACCAAGCCTAGCTCGCACATAGTAGTTGGAAGCTAAAGTGGGGGATCACTGATCTGTGACATTGCTTTAAAGGCTACAGTTCAGTACCTCTGCTAGACCCATGTGTATTGCTTAAGCCAATTGAGGGGATAAAGTAATATCCTGGCCAGCTCTGTAACATTTAAATATACAGAATCAGGACCAGGTTTAGACAAAATGGAGACAAATGCTCTTCTTTCAAGGACAGCCTTCCTGATAGTCCTCCACATTTACCCACTTCTACATTGTTAATATGGACATTTTTCTATATGTAGAATTTTTAAAAACTTAATTCCTTTGAGTCAAAAGGACATTCAGGTGTAAAAAATAATTTTTTACACAAATACATCATGGTAGAACCACTGAATGTCAGAATAAAACCACCAGCTAGCGAAGGATGGTTACTGTCAAAGGAACTGTAAGTAGACATGTGTCAGATTTCTATCAACTAGAAGAGATGTCCAAAAGTCAATAGTGTAATTTTCTCTAAGTACTGAGGATGAGTAACTGTCACTTTAGAAATTTGAATTGAGCTTAGCCAGTGTTACAGGCAGCTGAGTTAAAAATATTATAGGCAGCCAGATAGGGCTGAGCCCTCAAAGGAACCGGTGCAGAAGTTCAGATAGGATGTGACCTATGAGGAGACAGGCACCTCCTGCTGTGGGCCAACTCTCCATATAAAAGCAAAGTGAGTACAATCACATCCTAAGGATCAACAGTCCAAATAGTTCTCTATCACCCAGTCAGGAGTCAGCATTGCAACCCCTGCAGGCAGGGTCACTGCTCTTAGCATGCCTGCTTACTAGGTGACTCGCTTCCCTATTTATTCCTGATTTAATCAGTTTTACCTGAGCAATTAATCTTATTGGTTGACGATAGTCTGCCCCCCCTTATGCCCACCTTGTGAGTTCCCATTTTTCCCATTTGAACTCATCTCACTTCATGATTTTACTCCATAAAGTTCCCTAAAAACATAATTTCTGGTGACCCTCTCAGAACCCCTTCTGTCTCTCAGGCAGAAAATTTCTTTTTCTCAATAAATATATTCCACTCTTAACCTAAAATTTGTTCTTTGATTTTTGGAGAACACAAACTTGTACCTGACATATAGTAGGTTGGGAGTTTCATTTCCCCATATCACTATCATTCCAAATTGGGGCAAAAATTTTTTTGAAAGTCCAGATGTTTTTAGATATTTTAAATTTACTACCCATGGACTCTTAATAAAAGAATGCAGGAATAAATTCATATTAAACAAAAAATTCAATAAAATATACTTGTCATTAAGTAATGACTGTGAAAGGTAACTTAAGATACACACAAATGTGGAACTCAACTTTAGACAACAAAAACATGAAAGATAGTAGATGGAGGAAGCAGTTAAAAATTGTAATTCTTGAATTTTTCAAGAAAGAACACAGATATTAATAGTTTTAGATTATGTTAAAATGGCACAAAATATGCAAGTTAAAATTCAAGGAATTCATTACATAACAATTTCATTATGATTGTATATATCCTGGGAAAAAAATCTTACTTGTTGGTGTTAGGGCCGACGCCGCAGGGAAAGAGACCCCAAGGACTCAACTCTTGGTGAGGGAAAAAAGTTTATTTCCATGCGCATGGGGTCCCCCAGGCAAACAAGTGCGGAGGGCCCCGAGGGGGAATTGTGTAGGGTTTTTAAGGGCGCAGGGAGGCAAGCGAATTTACAGAAGCAGATTGCATTGGTTAATTTTGAGCAGCATAGGATTTGGCAGAAATTGATTGGAGGGGTTTGGGGTTGAGTAACCATGGAGACTGGGGGTCCTAGCCCAGTCACTATGTGCCCAGAACAGAACAGTTACTTGTCTTACTTGTCTCGTTGAGACAGAACAACCTTGCAGGTGCATTTTTTCTTTTTTTTTTCTCTGCTCTGATAGCTCTGGGGAGTTAGGCATTTCTTTCTGCTCTGCTCTGATAGCTCTGGAGAGTTAGGGAGTTAACCCTTTTATTCCCCCGCTCTGGGGAGTTAGGGAGTGAAACATTCTTTGCTGCTTTTTATAACTCGGGGAGGGGGTTATAGCAGGGGGGTCAACTCTCACATTGGTACCAGAAGACAAAAAAAGAATATGGCATTTTTTACAATAGTGAAAAGCTGAAAACAAATCAGATATATATAACTAGCGGAATGTACAAATAAGTTGATATACATATATATATATATATATATATATATATATATATTTATACATAGTATATTACATATATGATGGAAGCCTATAACACAATTAAAATGAAAAATTGAGATCTATTTATACTTACCCAACTAGACAAGTATTTTTAACATGTTGAATAAGAAATTAGTTGTAGTAAAAATATATATGGTGAAATTCCATCTATGCAAACATTGTAAAGTCACTCAAAAATAGAAGATGTGTGTGAACGTGCATTTATAACAAGTGCAGAAATGTAGATTGAATACATACCCATAGTCATGATATGGAAATGGGAAGATGAAGCCAGCTTCACAATATTCTATTTATAAAATAATTTTACAACAAATGAAAAATGTTATGTTTCTTAATTTTAAGTGATGAATAAACAGGGATATATTTATTATTCTTTGTTTTTTTCCAGTGTTCTTCATTTTTTAAAAATTATTTAAGTAGGTTTTTACTTAAACATTAATATTTTTAAGGCTTCCCATAAGCAAAGAAATCTCTTTGGTATTGAGAAACATCACATAGCATTGTAGAAAAATCATAGAAACTTCTGAGAATGAGAGGCAGTTATTCAGCAGTTGAAGCCATTTGGTGGTCAGATCCGTCCACTAGAGTCCAGTCAGTGTTTGAGAGGTCAATAATTTCCCTAAAATCTGGAAGACAAATTTGACAAACGTTCTTGTTGAGAAGGTAATTTCTCAGGATTTTTTTTTTTTTTTTTTTTTTTGGCTGAAAATAAGGAAAACAACAATTTGTTACTATAACCGTCTCAACTTTCAAACTTTTCCTCTAGATAAAATTTTGAAAAAATTTCGTTCTCTTCCAACTAATTGCTTTCCCTGTTATCCCTCCTCATTAAACTCTACTTGTTTAATCCCTGAGATATGGTCAACAAATAAGTACTTTAATTCAGTAAAAAAGGTAGTCAGTGTCATGGAAAGCCAGTGTTTCTAGCAGAGCTTATGAGACACAGGTACCACCGGGAGGTTGGGAGATTTATACATTTGGAGTTTTTTTTTTTTTCCTGCTATTTTGGAGATTTGGGTACTTTCAAATAAAGGATTTTAATGCATGCTTCAATATTCAGTGTTCTCATATTTATTTTTATATGTGTTATAAGACTGTATACTAAAATATTTAAACACTAATATTGATAATTATATTAAAAATCATTTATTTTTAAAAACATACAAATATTTTATATAGATTATGAAATGTAATATATGCAGTCTGAAAATAAGTCCTTTATCACTTTTTGCATTTATAAATATTTTCTGTCATCCCATGAACCGTCTTTAGGCTTTCTTGATTTTTAAAGAACAAAAGTTTTTAATTTTGATGTTGAAATTATTTTTTCCCATTTTCTACTGAAATTTCAAACCATATTTCTATTTTAAATAATTATACCTTTTCCCAAAGCATAAAAACTACAGAGAAAATATTTGTTCTTTCAACATGTCATTAGAAATGGTTAATAAAATAAACTCTGTATGAATAATTTTTATATTTGAGTTGGGTGTTAAGATCTTGACTACAATGCTTATTACTTTTTTGAGTTTCCTCCTTTAAAATTATAATAACCGTAACTATTTCTGAGAGTTGCTATGCAGAGTAAATGAACTAATTAGTATTTGTGGCACTTAAAATCATGCTTAGCATAAGGTTTTCTTAGATAAATAAATTTAGATTTATTAAGTACCTCCTAAATGCCAAGTAATAAACTGTATGATGGGAATACATCAATTAGTCAGAAAGAATGGCCTTTACCATCAAAGAACTTCTAATCCAAAGATAAGACAGAACTCGAACAAATAATTAGAAGTGTAATCATTTTATAAAAATAAAATGTCTTCTGGGATAGCTGAGTGTCCTGATAAAGATGTTACAAATAGCTTCTGTTTCTTTACTCTCAGTCATTTACAGATGCAACACCTGCATGCTTACTGCAAAGTTCATGCCAGGAATTGTAGGTACAGGGGTGGCAGCAAGCAGCAGTAAGAAAGATAGACAGTATCGGAGCTTTTTTGGAGCTTATGCTTTCCAAGATGAAAAGACCAAGCCAAAGTAAACAACTAAATCGTTTGTAAAATATCAAATTGTTAGAAGGGCTATCAGGGAATTACAGTAGAAGATGTGATTATGCTGTAACTGAAGAAAGCACAGTCAGGAACACATAGCTGTCTGAGGAAGTGACAGAATGAGAAGGATCAAGTTATCCTGAGATAAAATAAAGTGATAAAGGATGAAGCAACCATAAGCATAAAGACTCCAAGGTACACACCAAGTAAGCAACAGCAATGAACTGTCATAGTCTAAGAACAAAATAAAATTAAGGTAACCTGGTCACAGCATGCAGGGCAAGGTGGCTATTGATGAGACTGGGGAGGGCAAATAAGAGGGACTTAAAGATAATAAGAAAGATTTTAGATTTTGGATTGTATTGCATATGTAACGAGAGGGCCTTGCTCAGAGGTAAATGGGATACATGCTGTTTCCTTATTTCTGCTTAGCAAACCTCTCTAAAACTTAGTTGCTTAAAAGAAAAGCCATTTTGTTATATCGCACTGTTCTTTGGGTTGACTGGTTTCAGGTAGACAGTTCTTTGATCTAACTTGGAGTTTTTCAAGCTACTGAAGAAAGTGCAGGATCTAAACATTTGGACGATTACTTCAGTGTGAAATCTGGCTTCCTCTCAATTTCGCGAAGTTTCTTGGGTGCTGTACTCTTCCCTGCTCCTCCAGCTGACATCTCCGGATAGGCTTTCCATTCAGTAAGGACACATGGCACATAGTGCCCTCATGACTCCCTGCAGCACCAAGTTAGAAGTCCTCAGGCCTTCTCCAGTCAAGGCCTGGAAATGGCAAGTGTTTATTTTTTGTTCCTTTTTTAAAAATTGCATTCTGTTAAATTAAGTCCTAGGTTATCTCCTGGTCAGTGTAGCAGATGAATACCTGAGGACACAAACCTCAGACGTTCTGGTTCACTAAGGAGCATCTTTGGAGACTAGCTTTATCCTGACTCCTGGACCCAAGCCATCTAGGCCCCTCCCACACATAACCTATCTTTCTCTCCTCTCCCAAATCTTTGAGTCTCATTCCATTAAAAATTGAACCTAGGCTTAAGGTCTGGATCTTATCAGCTAAATGTTTTATCTGTACATATGAGTCTCCACAAGATCTGAAAACTTGTCAATGAGAGACACAAATTATTTGTCCCCTCGTACTCAGCGTGAGGTGATGCGATAGGGATAAGGGCCCTCTGATAGCCACTCACATTAAGCTGAAATTGAGGAGGCACTGACTGGTGGTTAGGAATTCAAAGATCTGGCCGGGTAAATATCACCAGTTCACTGAGCTAATAATATACATTGATTAGAGAAGAGTTATAATCTCTGAAAATAATTTTCTTTAGTTCTTATCTCTATTCTCTAAAGGCCTCTATCTTCTGATTCATCTTTTTTTTCAACCAGAATAAAGAAGGGCTATGTTTACAGCTGAGAAGCTTTCTCATCCTCTTCTGTCTTAGGAAATTGAAAATCTAAAATTCTCTTTTCTTTGACACTTCTCTATTCCTTTCTCTCTAAATCATATAATTCTCTTTTAAAACTTTGTTGGCTTTTTTGTGCACCAAATTATAATGCACTATATGAAAAAAGTTAGCATTCCTATAATTTTGGAATATAGGCCTTTTCTAGGAGGCTTAGAATCTGAGTGCTTGTGAAAATATTCTTAAGGGTGTTAGAAATTGTCTGTTCTACCCAAGATGGTCTATTAGGCATGGCCTCAAATTTTTCTGAAGTTTAGTTGCCTTGATTTAATTTTTATCCTAAAGACATACTTTATTGGCAATATTTGAATTTGTTTTCTGAGCTAAGACCATTTTTTACTCTGAGAACATTTTGCTGACAGGGAAAATTCGACATGAGGAATGATTTTTATTCTCAAATGTGGTATATACCGAGTAGGCTATATTTCTTTTACATATTACTTGATAAGTGAAAAACTTCTTCTTTAATTCATAGATATTAGTACTTGTCATACATGGCTTTAACAATTCCCCCAAAACAAAAACAAGCAGTTGGCACCCTCCGAATTCCTCCTGGAAATCTCTTTAGGTGAATAGCCAAGTTCACTGATTATATTCTTTAGTTTTCATGTTAATTAAGAGATAGTGTCACACTTTCCACTGGAACGCAGCTTCCAATAGCAATGTCCTCACTTTCCCTCCTGACTATTTAGTTTCAAACCCAGGGCTGTATGTTTCAGAGTTTTGTTTAAGTCCCAATTCTAAGTATCAATTTCTGTTTTATTATTTATAACTGTGTGATTACGTTGGATCCCCAAACATAATAATTTAAGAGAGAAATTTAATACTGTCTTTCATGTTTCTGCAGTTTAACTGGGCTCAGCCAGGAAATTCTTCAGGGTTGCTGTTTTTTGGTATTTCTATAGTCATTGTGTTCAAATAACAAATAGGGTTGACCTTAAGCAAAAGCTGACTGTGTTGCTAGAATATCTGAACTTCTTTTTCCACTGAATATAGTTTCAGGTCTTGCTTTTTCCCACATATAGAAATTTCACATATATGGGTATCCATATGGATATGATCCATACATGAGGGTTCTTAGGGTAGCTGGAATTCTTCCATGACAACTCATGATTCCCCAAAGCAGAAGGTGACAGTCTTCCTTATGGCTTAGTCAAAGACTTGGCAAAAATGTAACTTCTGATACTTTAAAGTAAGTCATAGACCAGTCCTGATCAATGGGGAAGAGAATATATAGAGTTGGAATACAAAGAAACAGGGTTTAATATAGGAACAATCTATGAGGGCTAGCTACCATGAATGCTATGACTAAAGTTTTTGAAAGTTTGTTATTGTACTTTCAACCTAGAATGTTCTCCGATAGTCTCATGGGTTCAGAGGCAGAACTTCCACAAGGT
Source organism: Cavia porcellus (assembly GCF_034190915.1). NCBI lineage: Eukaryota > Metazoa > Chordata > Mammalia > Rodentia > Caviidae > Cavia > Cavia porcellus. The sequence goes on from NW_026947492.1 coordinate 49,264,722, forward strand.
GATTGAATCATGGGAGCACTGTTCTCATCAGTGAATTGATCCACTGGTGAATTCACAGCTAAATGGGTAGTGATGAGTTGGGCCTTTGTTCGAAAAGGTGTATCACTGTGGGTGTTTGGAAGATACATCTCCCTTTTCAATGTGCTGTCTCTCTCTATCTGTCTCTCTTTTGTTCTCTATCTCTCTCTTCTTCCTGGCTGCCAGGAGGTGAGAAACTATTCTCCATCTTGGCTGTCTACTATACTAACTCTGCTTGGAGCTAGTTGAACATGGATTGAATTTTCTGAACAAAATCCAAATTAAACCATTCTTTTTTTAAGCTGTGAGTGTTCTATCCAGCAATGGAAAGCTAATATAGTGCCTCTGATTTTGAGGAGGAGAATAATCAGTAGAGAACTGAAGTAATGTACTTAAGAGATAATATTGTCTTAACACAAAGTGAAGGCATTAAAGATGGAGAGGAGTAGACTGTTCAAAATAGCTTTGGAAAGATCTGTTAATGAAAGAGTTGTGAGGAAAGAATCAATGATGATTCTTAGTTTTCAGGAATATGATATAAAATGAAAGTTGGTGATTTCTTAGAATAGATTTGACTGAATAGGATGAGGCATTGGCAACCAATAGTAAAATTTTGAATTATTAAGTTTGAGAGATGAGTTAGTCATTTAGGTGAAGATTTCAAGTAAGAAGGTAGGTGTGCAAGTATGCGGAAGAAAAGAGGAAGTCAACATTAGTTATAAGTTATTTCATAATCTTCAGATTTCACATGATATTTAAAAGCATGATATTCTACATCATATAATGTTGAAAGAAGAACCAATAAACAAGAGAATATAGAGGAACTAAAACAACCTAGACTAGTTCAATTTTTAAAGGTCAGGAAGATAAAAGGAGACAGCAAAGAAGACTAAGTTAGAGGTTGACAGAATGACAATCAAAAAAGGAACATCCATGCAAAGACAGTGATGCAACAGGGAGGGAGGTATGGTTTAAATTCTGTTAATTGGTATGGAAAATAAAGACAGAGAGATGTTTAATGGGTGTCATTAGTGACTGGCTCATTCTATTCCAAAAACTGTTCATTGATCCATAATGCTTGTTTAGATTCACGATATAGTTATTTATTGTCTTTGTTTTGTTAGACTATAAGTGTCAAGAGAACAAGAACTTTTATCTGTTTTATTTTTCATTTACCTCACCAGCTCAAACTTCAGCCAGCACATAATATGTATCATTCATTCATTCAAATAATCCCAGGAAGTTAATATGATTATTTCACTTTGTAGAAGAGAAACTTGAAGATCAGAAATGTCAGATTCACACAGGAGACAAAATGGACAACCAAGTTTCAAATCCATAAATCTAAACCACAAAGCCGCTCTTATTTTACGAATCTATTGCTCATCTACTAAGACTGGCCCATCATATGATCATAGACTAATTTAGAATACTCTAGTTGTTAAGTGCTAGGTATATTTTTAAAAAGCAGCATAATAGTAATTGCTATTTGATTCAGTCTGTGATTGGAATAATAAAATTTTACTTGCTTCTGTGGAAGTTCTATCTTAAAATGTGATCATTCTTCAAAACAACATTAATATGCATACTCATTTGGTTTGCATATTATTTGCATGTTGATCAATTTATTTTGCAGTTCAAGTAACAGGAAACATCTTCACATAGGGATACATTAAATAATATAATACCCCAAACAGTCTTCTAAACATATTCACTGTGAAGCAACAAATTATTTAAACTATTATATGTATCTTTTAAACGTATGGATTTTTTCCCCAACAATACATATGAACAAACACACATAGTACCTGATTCATTTACTTTATTCTGCTTCCAAGTTTAACTCATCTCATCCTATTGGAATTCTAGACACAGAATAGCTGGTAATGGAGGAAATTAACAAGAAACTGACAAGAGAAGATAGATGCAAACTAGAATAGAAAAACAAGTATAAAACAACAGAGATTTGGGGAGAACTATGAGAAACAGAGCAGCCATATGAGGGCAGTGAGGAACAGGCAAAGAAGATCCACAGAGAATTTAGCTACTTAAGGATAAATAGTTCCAGGAAGGATAAAGAGAGTCTTGGGAAGGTAGGAAAAGACTCTTTCTTCCCATCTCTGCATGATTACCAATATTGACCATAGCTGGTATACTCATTTTATATATACTCTATATTAAATATTTTGTTTCCATTTATACATACTATCTTATGTATCCATAGATATATGCATATACATAATGTACATTTTAAAATATGCAAAGCATATGATATGCATTTTTAGCAACCACAACCATCATTATTTGTCTTTATAAAACTGGAAATATATATTATATATGTGTGTGTGTGTGTGTGTGTAAGTGTATGTAAATACATATGGTAACATGGCATGTTTATTATTTCCTCTTACATGTTATTTTGTGTCATATATGATATATACATAAAGAGGATACATGCATAAATATATAATTTGGGGAACTATATATACATATATAAATGAGAATTTTGTATAGATTAATATTATAAAGATCTTATATATACATATGTAATTTGGATTTTATATATATACATATGCAAAACAAACATATATGAGCTTGACTACATAATAAATCTTGAAACAAAGAAATGAAATAATGAAAAGATTGTGAATTTGATTCCTGTGTCTACACATTAGTGTGTGACCCAATGTAAATTACTTAACCTTTATAAAATATGGTTTTAGCATCTATTAAGTGGAGATAATAATGCCTCCCAAGCATTATTATTAGAAGTTGTAGGAAAATATTTTAGTATTTATGATAATCCTTGGTATATAGTAGAAACCCAGTGATTATACTTTACTAGAAGATTGAATTTCCTGATCTTTCTATTCCTTCCTAACACCATGATGCCAGACTTGGGAGCTTGGTAGGATTCATAGTAAAGGCAGGGTTGTATTCAAACTTTAGCAGCAGCAGTGTAACTGTGTATAACTATTTCTAGCAGCAGCAGTGTAACACGTATAACTATTTCAGTCAGTGAAAACAGCCACAAAGATGCCTAAGCTCCATTGACCCAGGAATATCTATTTTGGAACTTAATCTTTAAGAAATAATTTAACATAAGAAGAAAGCTTTAAAAAGCTTTTTTATAAAAAATGTTTATTGAACACTTTATTTAATACATATATAGAAGCCTCTAGAGGAATAGTTAAATAAATTATGGTATCTTATAAAAAGGGTTTTCTAGGACTAGAATGTGAAAGTATATTCAAGATAGTAAGTGATTTATGTACGTTGATAATATTGTAAAATAATATATATTGAAAAAAACTGAGAAAGTTGAAAATGGAAATGCTTCATCTGTAATAGGATTAAAAAGATAGTGCTTTTCAAGTAATTTTAATTTGTTTAAGAATCCATTGTATTACTGTCAGCTACTAGGTACTATTCTAGATACAAAGAATACAAGTAAACAAAACAGGCGAGAGAACTGATAGCATATCCCTGCTACTATACTTTTTGCATTTTTAAATAAATTGCTATATCTAAAGAAGTATTTGAGTTTTTAATTTAAAACTTCAAATTATACAATGTTATAAATGTATATAGAAATATGAAAAGCACCACAGTGCTCATTCATATATTTAGGATACAGATCTAAAAAATATTAATTTCTTAATTTTCTTTTTTTTTTTTTTTTTAATCGGTACCGAGGATCGAACTCATGACTGCCTGCTTGCAAGGCAGGTGCTTATGCCTCTGAGCTAAATCCCCAGGCCCCAATTTCTTAATTTTCTTCTCATCCCATTTCCAAGAAGCAAAACAGACACTGAAAAAGTTGGATGCCCTCATTTCGTTCCCTCTAGGTCTTGATATAGTTATGCATTATACTCTTCTTGGCCTTTATTTTTATATACATACAGAACTATAAATACATATGTAATAGTGTATGATAATATCATATATGATGGTATCCTGTGGAGTTATCCTTATGAGAACATTTTCTTTCATTCTTATAGCTACAAAGTATTGCAATGGATGAACAGTTCATTTATTTTCCTACCAGTTTCCAGGTTTTTACTATCCTATAATGAGCATTTTTATACACATCTTTGTACAATTGTGCCAGTTTCTAGAAATTACACATTAAAAGAGAAATTATTGAGTAGTAGAGGTGTATCTTAAATTTAAAAAACATTGCAAGTTCCTTTCTTGAGTTTAACAATCGAGTATCCTGACAACGATGCACACGTTTCTCTGCATCCTTACCAACACTAAAGTTATTTCACCAACTTGATACATGTGATATGATATCTTCCACTTTGTTTTAATCATTTAATCTGTCCTGAGTTGAGAGTACATTGATAATGACAAGAGTCTACTTCTCCGAGCCCAGTATGAGTCATGGAAGAAGAAAGCTTTTCCCACACAAGAGTAGGGCCTCTTCCTGGGAACTACTAATAAACAGCTAGCTCTCTGAAGGAGGCTCATTATTGACAGTAAATTCAGTGGAGGCTCATGCCATGCCATGGCAATTTGCTATACATCAGTATTCTAATATGTACTTAATGAGGTTATGGAAATTAAATGAAATGTCAGGTGTCTGATTCGTAATAGGAACTAAGTTAATGTTGCTTTCTTCTATTTCCTGGTTTTAACAAATACTCAAATTAATCACTTGATGGACTTCCTTTTGCTGCTGTGCATCGACGTTCTCAGATCAGTGGTATCAAAACTCGTCATATCAAAATAATGTGGAGGATTTTTTTAAGGCACAACTGCTGACTTTCTGTTGAGGAAATGTGACATAGGACCCAAGTGTGCATTTTTACAAACCATCAGTGTGGCTGCTCTTGATGCTGGTCTGGCACCAATGCTGGAAGAGCTGCACTTCTGAGCACATCAGCAAGAGTAGTGTCATGTCATTGCGCTGTGGCTCATGAGAGGCAAGCCTTACCGGGATTACCCTGATTATGCCTCTCATCAATTCACTGTTATTACTTTTTGTTAACATTTCCCTCTGTGGTTATTTTAGTTTTAGTTTTTGTAATAAGATTAACTCTACCTTCGTTCTTCAACTACCACATTTATCTTGTGGTTCTGGGATTTATAAGAGGATTAAAAATTTTTAATTCTTTCTCCTGGTCTGATTCTGATAAACTGAACAGGTAGAGATTTAGGGCAGCTTTTACTGATACGGATCTCTTTGACCCTGGGAGCCACCTAGGGGTATGGACAGGGCCTGTGGGTCATTCTTATTTTGATTCTGGAGGTCTTATTACCTCTGTTTGTACCTCCTTACGTTAACTATTGTCTTCAGACCCAGCTATTCAGTGATCTTTGTTATTTAAATCACAGTCTCTGCACAATTCCTAGAATTATTCTCCTCAGAAATTCAGGAGCTATGCTGAAAGGAAGCAAGATGAAATTCTGAGAACTTGTCTACTTTAGCAGGTACAAATTTTAGAAATTTTTTTCCTGTGCTGTCCATTTTAAAAGTTTTTATTTGCAAAACTATATAGTTAATATATTAATTCATATATTTAATGTATTCATAAACATACACTTGTTGGGAGGGATATTTCTACAAAAATTGGGTTTACATTATTTAGATAAGAACTCTGTGTATGACACACTTGAAATATCAGAGTTTTGACAACAAAAATGTAATCAGTGTTTTGCCATAGCATCAAGTGTTATCATAATTGGAAGATAATAAGACTTCTTGCATTACAGAAAACATTGCACAGAGATGAGATAGATTTCTGTGTATATTATAAGATTATTGAGGAAAAAGGCTGTCCCTTTACTTTTAATAATCCCTCAAAAATAATACCTACAACAGAGAAAAAGTTAAATAAGTGAATGGAACATAGTGATAAGTGATGTTATAATACAAAAAATATAAGGGTTTTGAACTCTTAAGATGTTTTTTGAAATTATGGTTTTCTTTATCATAGGTGTGTCCTTAGACAACTTTCTTTAACTTTTGGAATTCAGATGCTCTGTTTAATAACATGAAAGTAGATTCTGTTTTGTCTGAAATCATTGTGGTGGGACTGAAATGAAGCACAAAAACCTATACATTGACAGTCACATCATATAATGCCCTGTTTCTGGCCCTTCTGTTTCCTTCTATCAAGAGCCATTCAGTATTATAACCAAAACACAGTATTGCAGTTATTGCTAAGTCTTTCAGTAAGTATTAAATGTTTTACACTAGTCTGTGTTGTCATCCTCTCGTATAATTATTGTCAATTCCCTTATAGGAATAATATAAAAGTCACCCATATTTTATAGAGATAACAAGAAAGCCAAGTTTAAAAATACTGTGTAACAGCCTGGGGGTGAGTCAGTGAAGCCAGAACTAAGGGCTGGATTTGTGAGTTCATAGTTGCAGCTTTCCTGTTTTTTTCTCCTCAGGCTATGCAAGATCCTTTAATTCTCTTTTGGTAGCAAAGATGATTTGAGAGCCTAGCAAAGTATAAATTCATTTGAATTTTGTTGCTCAGTTTTTATATTTTTCCAGTATAAATGGGAGGTGATAAGACATCAATTTGCTGTGACTTACATAATTACTTTATTGTATTTGTATTTACTGACTGGATAGCATGAAAAATGCATGTAATGTAATAGTTTAAAAATAGGTGACCACTTTCCATCTAAGTTTTAGTCCTAAGGCACTATGTAGTGGGACCACTTGCTACATAATTACTAAATGTAGTAATAATAAAAGGTAATATTTATTGTATATTTCCTCCTTTATGTAACTGGACTAAGTTCCTTATATGCATTGTGTAAGCTGTCCCCAATTTGTACACTGTATTAAGAAGAAAATTTTATACACATCCTGATAAGGAATGTTGTAAAGCTTAAGTATTATTTAAATTTGCATCTATCGAAAAACCAACTCATTAAATTGCCTAAGTTAGGAGCAGAATCTCTAAACAGAAACCCTATAAATATTTATTAAGTGTTTTCTGTATGTTAGGCCCTAAGGGAAGAGAAATTTTCAAAATTAAAAGATTCCTACTTTCTTGAAATTTAAATAAATGAGATCCCAGAGTGAATATAAGACAGAATTTCACAAGTAGATTGCTGTAGAATAAATTTCTTCACAGTTTTGTGTCTAAGTAGAAAAGCTCTAATAACTCTAGGAAACATTGCATAGGATATCTTTGTCTGAGTAATACCTATTAGGTAGTTAGTGTAAAGCCCTATTATTTGAAATATTGATACTCTTCAAACTTATTTAATGACAATTTTTTTTTAAATTATCTCTGTTAGTACCCTTCCAGACACCAGTATTCCACAGAACATAGTTTAGGAAATGCTGGCCTAGAGAAATTATTTAACCATTTTTGTTTTCTTCTGAAAAAAAGCCACTATTCTTAGCATTTGGATTTGTTTAGTACTGCAAGTTTCATATAGATAGAGTGGCTCACCACCTGTGAGACGGCGGTTCCATTTATGACTTTCAGGCTCCATGTTCACTCCTAATATACTGCTTCTCTTACCTTGCTAGCTACTTTTCTTTAGAGTTCCATAACCTCATCATCCATTTTGTCCATAATATTCCTCTTTGTACCTATCAATTCCAGAAGGAAAAAAATGTGAAAGATTGCACAGTGGTCCAGTGGACACAGAAGATGTCAGCGAATTTCCATCATCAGGGAAAGGATAGGAAAGAAAAGAGCTGTTTACTTTGAAGGATGGCCATCAACAATGAAAGAAAATACAAGTTTATTTACATGGTGAAGTATATGGGAAAAGAGGTGTGGCCTGCAATTAAAATTTTTCTTTACTTGGGTGTTTTTTGAGCTTTCAGATTTGGAGTTTAAACTTAGTTTGAAATAACCAAGGAAAAAGATCTATTTTCCTTATATCAGATTACACATTATGTTATTCTAGTATTTTCAAATCAAAGACTACTATTGGGCATAGTTGTTTAATTTTAGAAATTATTTTCACTGTCCTCTGTAAAAGTTCTGCCCCAAATTAGAGATTTCACAATACCTAACATCACTTCTTTCCAGAAAAGTGAATATATTACTTTTTTGTGAGTTATGCCCTGAAGCCTATGTGTATTCTATTTAAGATGGTTTAAAAGGCTAACTTAGCACATGATGGAGCTATAAAACTTATTTGCCCCATTCTGTTCATTTGTTTTCCATAAGTGTGTACATAACTCTATGCTTGTTGTGCATAATCATGTGGAAGTTCAAAAAAGCTACTTGGTTACAGAAAGTGCTTGAAATTTTTACTACTGTGTGCAAAGCAACTATTATAATTGCCTTTAAAATTAACTTCGATCCAGGAAAGAGTAGTTTGCTACTTCTTGATCTGAATCCACATTCATTATCTTAGTTGAGTTTCACGGCAACCCAATAAATTAGGTCAGCATATGTAGTTGCTTTTTAAAAGTAACACTCAGAGAGTAACATGCTCAGAGGTAGTGTCAATATGTAAACACAGTGTGAGCTATGTCATTGCAAGATGTATACAAAATGTTTACAGCAATTCCAGACATGCTGTGTGACATACAAGCCAGTTTTCTTTTCATTGTGTTTAATTTCTTATACTATGGGCATTGGATAATTATCCTATTAACTTTCAGCTACCTCTGCCTATGAATTCTTTAGCTCCGGAAGTTTGGGAGCTTCAGGTTGCTGGGACATTGAAGGGGCTGGGCAAAAGGGTATCTTGTGATAGAGGAAAAGCAATCCTGAATTCTTCTCTTTTCACTTTAAATTTCACTATTTAAAAAAAGCTTTCAATTGTCTTCTCTGGGAGTGAATACTCAATAAAGCAAATTTATAAAATCTCTGTATAGGCTATTTTGTCCTCTGTGAGAGGACAGACAATATTCCAAATAAACAAAATATATTCCTGATAAATGTGTGTAAATTGTGCCTCATCTTTAGATGACACGCCCTGGCACACACAAATGAAGCTTCAGGACACCAACAGGAAAAGCTGGAGAGTTGCTGGGCAAAATTGCTATTAGCAGTTTAATCACTGTTAAATGCCAGGGATGTAATCCAAAGGGCAGGGGAGGTTACTTTCTGGAGTGCAGAACTTCAGCAGGTTTTTTTTTTTTTTTTTTTTGCTCAAGTTTTCTATCAGCAGAGTATTTGGGTTTCACTGCTAAATCTGTAAGTACCATAAACAATACAGTAAAGTACAATGGTTTGTAAGTAAATCAGGGTTCATGTTACTAATTCTACAATGTTTTATTGCTTATGTTTCTTTTCAAGTCTAAGAAATGTTGCAATTACACAGAGATTAAATAAAAATTGTTTAACTTTGTTATGCTGGTTCTTATTCGGCCTTATTTTGTTAGAGTAATCAGCCACCCTTCTCTGTACTCTCTTGCTTTGTCCTTGAAACTGTCCCTGTCAGTATTATAATTAAGTTCATAATCATTGGGAAGACCAGAAAGACCATTCCTGAGACTTCTGGAAAACCTAAACTTTTGATTCTCTTATCAAAAGCATTTCTTTTGCTTTTGTTACATGTAAAATATACTTATACCTAGAAGAACAAAGATTTGATGCTTCACAGTTTAGAGTGGCCTTGCACAAATGAGAGTTTCAGTTCTTAGACTGGTGGAGATCAGAGGACTGTTTCTGGTACCAACTTATATAATTTGCTTCTGCTGAATTCCCAGAATTTTTGCTTTCAGTAAATTTTTTTGAAGATTAAAGAAAAAAAAAAATAAAGGATTGGGGCTATAGCTCAGTGGTAGGGCACTTCTCTGGCATGCACAATCGCCCCCTCTCCAACTCCCTCTCTCAACTCCCACCCTCCTGCTTTCTTCCTTCCTCAAGCTGGAGATTGAACTCAAGATTTCCTATAGGCTGGCAAACACTGTACCAGTGAGCCACATTCTCAGCTGGAAGGCACAAGTGGAAAAAAAAAATAAAAATAAAAAACAGACTCAAAAAGACAAGTATCTAGGAGATGGAGAGAAGGGAAAAGAGGAGAAGGGAAGAGGAAGTCAGAAAAGATTAAAATGTGTTATGTACATGTACCAACTTCCCATGATGCTAATTATTACACACTGCAAACATGTACTAATACAAATAAAATTTAAAGAAAATCCAAGAAAAGAAAGATAAATATCACATGGTTTCGCTAATCTGTGAAATCTAAAACAGATGATAAGAAAGAAGAAAAACTATTACTAGCTAAGAGGAAGGGAAGCAGTAGAAATGAGGAAGTATAAAGGCAGATACAGGGGTCATGGGTGTGCACATTGAACCCCCCATCCTGAAAGGTAAAAATAGGGTAAGTAGATGGGGTAAAGGGGTTCATGTGGGGGATTATTAAAATATATTATATGCAAGTGTGAAACCTGCCGCAGTGAAGCCTATTAATTTGTATAACCAATATGAGCTAATAAAAATGTACATAAAATTAAGAAAAATAAAGAAATATGGTAATTACAAAAACAGTTGAACCTTTTTCCTTGAGGAGAAACATAACTACATGAGTATTTGCTTAAAATACATTAGAGAGGCAGTGCTGATTAGGCAGTGCTGATACATTGTCAAGAAACAATGCACAGGCAGGGATAAGAAAACCTTTTAACTTTTTAAAAAAATTTAAAAATTCTTTACTGTAAAGCCAAGAGAACACAAATTTTGAAGTCAGGTTCATGACAGTTGTTACTTATATGCTATGGATCTTGGATAAGATTTTGAATTGCTGTATTCCCCCTTACCTAGCTCACAAAAATATGTAATATATAAATGAACAGTATTCATTGAAAAATTTGTGGGAGGGGATGGGTAGCTATTAGTAAAAAATAGTAAAGGAAAACATGAAATAGTAATAAACCTGTTGCTTGACCCTATGTTAGCTCTGATTAATCATTTTTAAATTTATAAAGTGCTTTTTGTCTAATTTTTTCCTATTTCTTTGTCTTGTCAGCATCTATAGAGTAGAGAGCAAATACAGAATTTGTGTTGCTTTGTTATTAGAAAGGTCAGGATTGTGCATCTGTGCCACCCTTAGAAATGAATGTTAAGGAGTCTGATTTTCTTAGGACATATGTTGTTTTGTTGGTTTTTTCCTAACAAAAAAAGAATTTGAATGATGATACAGAATTTAAAAACATAATAATAGATTAACAATAGTTAATATATTAAGTATTTTTTGTTATCTTCAAAATAGTTGCTCAGATTGCAAGATACAGGCATGAAAAAATGATCAATGGGGGCTGGGGATTTAGCTCAGTAGCATAGGCGCCTGCCTGGCAAACACGAGGTTGTGAGTTCAGTCTCTGGTACCGAAAAAAAAAAAAAAAAAAAAATCAATGAAAGTACAAACTATTCTTTTTGATGAACCAATAAAGATTAGACTGGTATAATATATATATTTGTTTTTGGGTAGTATGTTCTCCTTTTACTTTCACAATATCTATTATACATTTTGGATCTTATTTACTCTTTCAATGTTTTATGCTAGGGAAACCTTACAGTGTTTATACTTGCAAGTCTGATTTGTTTCACTTATGAATACTGAAGTGTATTATAAAGTTCATTGTCTTTCAATATTGAGGAAGAAGAATGGTCAGGAACAAGAGAAGAGGGGAGAGGAAGAAGGGAGGGGCGAGTACAGGATGAGGAAGAAACAGAGAGAGCGGTAGGGAGGGAGAGAGAGAGAAAGAAATTCCTTTGATTAGTGATATGAATTGCAGCTCAAGGGCTCTTAAATTTTCTTTTTTTTTTTTGTATTGGTAGTTTCTGAAAATTTTATATATAACTATACTGCTATTTGTTGCAAAATTTCTTGTATTTTCAGTAAGAGGGCTTATTTTTAAGAGTGATGTCAGGCTAAATATTGTCAAATAATTTGAGAAGTAGGGGTGTCTAAGATTAAGTTTACTTGATTTTCTCTAGGAATCCAGACACAAACTAATATTTGGTTATTACCAAGTTCCTCTCATTTCTACAATTATATAGGCAGCTATCAGAGGATTCTGCGTTTAAATCTTAGGCACCACCTTTCTCTCCTGACCCAGCTCCTTTTTACAAATATGAATAGTAAGGCGAGTAGTTTGCATATTGGAGTCACTTGAGACTTGTGTAGGAAGGCTTTTGTTTTGCCTGATTTCACAACGTGAAGGAGTTCACCTCTCAGCTGGAAGATGAACTTAGACAGATTAAGTGGGAACTAGTTTTCACTTGTTCCCACCTCACCTCCACTTCTTCACTTTAGCTTGATTTATGCCTATTCGAGTTTTTGGCTAGGTAATATACACAAAGCAGATGAGATCGACTGTCAAAATTTCATTCAGACAGAATCTGCTACACATGCTATGGGTAGAGAGCTTCTGTATTTTCAGTTCATGAAGGAGACATGATAGCATCTCACAGTTGTTAGGTCCTAGTCATGCTTGCTTCTTGCAGCAGAGCAAGAAAAGTTGCTATTAATGAGGAAAGGCAGTGGTAAAGAGTTCTGTAGGGAGACACAGTGTGCATTTGGCCATTTCTTTCCCTTGGGATCTTCAAATTTCTCTAAACTCTAGGGCTCTTATCTATAAGATGTAGATGTTAGGAAGTAAGGAGTAATATAAAAATATGTACATTAAGACTAACTCTAATATATAAAAGAATTAATACTCTGTAGCAATTAATGTTTGAAATTTACATATTATATATGTCATGTTTTCATGTCATAGAGGACCATCCATTCTGAGTGCTAATGTAATCCTGAATTGGGATACTCTTTTATTTATTTTAAAGGTAATGTTTCAAATCGATTTATAGAAAATGCAATCACTTGTGCAAAAGTAATAAAGATATATGACGTTGCTATATTTTGGATCTAGAATGTCCCACAAAGGCTCATTTGTTAAAGGTATTGTCTAGCTGGAAGATGGTGGGAAGTTTAAGTAGGGCCTAGTGCGCGGTCTTTTCAATCATGTGGGCATTTCCTAAAAGGGGATTATGAAAACTCAGCCTCTTCCCCTGTCTTTTTTACTTTCTGACCATGAGGTGAATGCATTTGCTTCAGTACTAACTTCTACTCCATTCATGATGCACTTGCCTTGCCACAGGCCCAGTGCAATGGTGCCAATCAATCATGTACTGCAATCTCCAAAGCTATTAGGCAAAATAAACCTTTTGTCTTTATAACTTGATTACCTCAAATGTTTGTAATATTAAGAGAAATCTGATGAAATTGATGTATTTATTAAGACATCAATTAAGACATTATTATGTCTAAATTATTAATTGACTTGCCCTTACTTAGAGTCTTATTTACACTTAGTGCATGACATCACAAGCTTTTCATCCACACCAATTGAAAGAACTCTACAGTTCAAAAGGGTTAATAATAACAAAGTCAACTATGTTTCAGTAATTAAGAAGAGTTAAAACATAGTTTGGTTGAGCTGTTTTGCAATTGGTCATTCCATCTTGTCATGCTTCCTGTCCTTTCTAAGTTTAATGAAAACATGACTATACAATTCATGATCATTTCATCCAAAACTGCAAAAAATTATAACAGCAAATGCATGCTTCTTGTTATGTGTGCATTATAGACCACTCTGGCAGCACCAAGACAGGAGACTGTCCTATCATTTGCTAAGTTCATTTCTGTTACTACTTTAGGCCATTTTTCTGCACACTTACACATCGCAGTTCAAAAAGCAATTATTCTGCACTTTCAGTCAATGTAACTGAAATTGGTTTTGAGTTGATGTACTGATATGGAATTGCATTTAAACTAAGGTAATGGTATTGAGGTGATTTTACTGTGTCCATCTTTTGTCACCTCTACACCTTTATTTTTCCTTATTATTCCCACCAAAGGAGATTTCCTTTGAGTTTATAGACAGATTAAATGTGAGATCAATGACAGCAGAAGTATAGGAATTGACAGGGGAGTGAAATCACAGAAAAATCTTTAGTGTGATTTTTAAATAAGTATTCTTTTCCTTCATTAAAATTTACTATTTATATCCTTAAAATGGAGCTATGTATTTATTTGTTTTCATTGTCTCATCTTCTACTGTAACTCAGCCATTCAGTGTCTCAGTCCTCAAAACCATTGAGAGCCTCCTAGTTTATCTCTCTGCCTCTAGTAACTTCTTCCATCCTTATTCACAAACGATATAATACAGGACTGTATTTCTTTAAGAACCAAAATTACAGCATGCTTCACAGAATACACTCATGTATGACACTGCCATGAGAGGGTTTTTTGAGAACAATCATGTTCCCACCTCCCTTATCCAATGACACCTGTTTGGTTTCCAATTAGTGTTTTTGGACACAATTTTCCCTCCTGGTAATTCAGTTTGCAAAGTTCCCCACCTCCATCCCAAAAGTTATTCACCAGTGATTTTTATTATTTTATTTTAAATTTCTGAAATATTTAAAATATACAGAGCATCCTAAAGCATATATCAGATGTATGATGCTTACTTAAAAATAAAAACCTATGAACCTACCAACAAAGAAAAAATTGGCTCTTGTGTTACTCAGCCCTCTTAATTCCTGCAATAAAACCTCATAGATAACCACCTAATTTTAGCTCGTGGTTTCAGATATTTCAGACCATGTCTGTCCTCATTGCTTTTGGCCTTGTAATGACCCAGCTTCAGAATGCACCTCAGAGGAGTTGGAAATTGAGAAAGAGCAAGCAAGAGACACATGTCCCACAATCTTCTTGATGAGTGTGCTCTTAATCACCTAAAACCTTTAACCTCTGAAAGGCTTCCTTACCTTCTAATAGCACTAACATGAGGGCTAAGCTTGAACCTTTGGCTTTGGGGGAACATTTCATTCCAAAACAATAATAGCTCTCAATTTTTCTATAAAATTTTGTCAGATCTCTAGGTTGGTACGTCTGGCCTGACCCTTCTTGGACTATTTGGATTTATTTTCAGTCTTTGTTGTTTTCCACCCTCCCCATGTTCTCTTCAGCTTCCACCGTCTCCCTGGCTTTACCTTTGAGCTGTTATCCTGGCGTGTCTTGTGTATAGTGAAGACGAGGTTTACATCTAGAGTAAAACCCGGCTATTTTGCACAACTCTGCTCTTACCTTCAAACATCTAAATTACTTTTCCATTTTCTACAAGATCTAATTTGAACACTCTGTTTTTCAAACTCATCTATGAAATCACATCAGAAATTTCTAGGTGAATTTCAGTCAATGTAAATTCCCATCTCTCTCTCTCTCTCTCTCTCTCTCTCTCTCTCTCTCTCTCTCTCTGCCGCTCTGTGTCTATCTCTGTCTCTTTCTGTCTCTATCTTTGTCTCTCTCTATTGTTTAAGTCACATACTTGTCTTATTTATCTTACTAACTCCATCTGTCCACTAATTTCATTCCATTGATCCACAATTCCATTTATCCACCAATTCCATCTCGCCCCTATAATGTGAGTGAATGGAAGGAACAGACATAGCATAAGGAAAATTTGTGTTTGTTTTTTGACCCATCCCTTATTAGCTCTGTGAGACTGGTCAATTTATATGATCACTCACCATTTATATGATCACTTTCATCTTCTTCATCTATAAATGTGCATTGTTAACCCTCTGCAGAGTTATTGGAGATTAAACAGATAGTTTCTTTAAAGAATATAACATAGTGCCTAGATACTAAATTGGACACACTTAACAATTTTATTTTGTTAATATTCTTCAATCCAGTCTCTCTCTCTGGTGATACAGGAAAAACTCATTCAAAAGTCTATTTCAAGTCATTAAATAGTTAAGCTAGGACTTTATCATTCAGAAAAGGAGAAACACTAAAAGACGTTGAATAGGGAACTGAGCAAAATTTCCTGTTAGAAGGGTTACTTTTACTTCTGGATGTAAGATTAAAGACTCAGTGAGCCAGGGCAGCAGAAGGGACCCTGGTAAGAGGACAGAGTGCTTTAAACCAGGCCAGGAGCAATGTGCCCTCCATGAACTGATTTCTCCACCACTTCAGGTGCTGATAAATAAAGCACCATCTCTAGCCTCTCACTGGGGCTCCAAACGTGACCAAGGGCCAAGTGAATCAGTCATAAATGTTGAAGTTAATGAAAGTAAAGAGGGTATAGTTTGCCAAGAAATGGTATTTCTCATACTGAAGAGTTAAAAAACAACTAGGAGGAAAATTAGTTATTGTTTGTGGATGGCAGCACAGAGTTACAAGATGTATGATTGGAGTGAGTTTGAATTTTTGCCTGCAAGGCTCTCCCAGAGCGTATCTGACACTTTAACAAGGCTGTAGATACAGAATGCATTCTGGAACCAAATATTTGAGCATGTTAGTGGAAATTAAAATATTATGCATGGTGAAGACATGAAAATCCCCAAAATGAATATGAAAAAAACCTTAACCCCGAGAACATATATTATATATTGAATCAATAAATATTTCCTGGTAAAAGTTGGGTAGAAGCAGAGTGATAAGAGAAGAACAGATTGTAGGCAATTTTATTGTAGAATAACAAAGATGAAAGTAAAGAGGAATAAAGAAAGAAGAAGAAAGCATTCTGTGTCTGACTGATGAAGGTAAATATATGCGGCAAAAATGTATCTCCATGGAAATGATAGTAATTGACATGCTATATAAACCCATATAATTTTGCATCCTGCTGGTTTATAATGTGACTTGAAATAACAAAGTTGCTGCAGAGAAGTTGCAGAAATAACCTACTCACCCATATGAACTACACATTGAAGACTCTTTGGATGAGATGGCTACCCTCAGTAATTATAGGAGGCTGAAATGTATCTGACAGGCAGAAGAGAAATAGCAGTACAAACACCAACAGGAGGTAATAAAAGTACCTTTATCACAGTGTCTGTATTTCTGGACTTAATTGATTTTTTTTGTAGTGACTTTTTAAAGAGTGCACTTTGCAGAGATGGTGACTCTTTCCAAAGAAACAGGGAATTGGAGAAAGGTCTTATCAGGTCAAGAGCTCAATGCAAATACTCCAAGGCCTTACTGCTTTCAGAATTCTCTAATGGGCATCATTTGTCAGCTTAGGCCCTAGGAATTGGAAAGGACAGTAATTCTGTCTATATTCATTTCTTCACTGTACACATGCGAATACAGTAAGATGAGCTGGCAGTGGACTTTCAGCAGGTGCACACCATGTGTCCTAAGCCTCAGGTCTGAAGTTCATGGAAGAATATGCTACATCTCATTATATCTGTGTATGCACAGGAGCCATATATGCTGTGCAAAGATCTTGAGTAGATGACTCTTACAAAATTTGCTTCTTGCTGAAGACTCTGTCTTTTGAAGAGAACACCATGCATAACAGGTAATTAAGTTGATTTATAGGGCAGAAAGGGCATTTCTCACACCCACGTTGATTTTTTCCTTATAGTTCTAAAGGTTCCAAATGTCATGCGCCCACAGTCCAGGTCAGTTTGGGTGGAAGAAATTTGTGTCTGATGGAGAACAAATGCCCGAATCCCTATAATATGAGAGGTGTGGTTGAGGGGGAGGCTGATTGCTGACAAGAGATCCCTTGAACATTGCCACACATGTACTGTGGGCGTCTGGTAATTATTAGCTCTGAGTGTTGCAACATTTCTGAGCCACATGGTTTAGTTCGTGGCCATACGTAGTTCCATGTGGTTTTCAGAGTCTGGCCATTGGCATTAACTCTGAAGCACCATTGTCAAGTTGCATAACTTTCTAATCCTCAGGATTCTAATAAAAATTGGAATAGGACTGGGGATATAGTTCAGTAGCACAGCATATGTCTGGCAAATACAAGGTCTTGAGTTTGATTCCCAGTAGCAAAAAAAAAAAAAAAAAAAAAAAAAAAGGAACAACATAACCAATTTGGCTGAGGTGTCACAGAATTTTATGAAAATTTAGATGAAGGTACCTAGCATGATCACTTATTATTTGGTAGTGGTGGGTAAGCATTCATGTTCTTCCTTGATTTTCTTAATAAGAAGTAACTTCTCAAGTATAAAGTACAATATCCACTAAATTTCTGCCCACAAGTGACCTCAGATGAAGAGCTTTTTTTCCCTTTACTTATAAATCCCAAGTACTTCATATTTTACTCAGTATAGCAAATCTGTTTTTCGTTAGTTACCTGCCCCCAATTTTAATATTTTCCCCTTTTCTGTATAAGCCAGTGGTTATGCCTCAAGTCCTCTGGATACCCTGCAGCACCTACTAGTGCAGTGTGAAGACCTTGTGAATATACCTTAAATGTTTATCAGATGCTTGAGTTTGTGGAGTTGTGAGCCAGAGGGGGAAGAGTTTGAAGTTAGTATTTCTCTTACTAGGTTTCAATAGTGCCTGTAGGGTCTCTGGTTGCTAGGACCACTGGGATTTTAGAATTGTAATCAATGGGAGGGCACAGAGCAAAGATTTGAGTTTTGGACCAGAAGGAAATAGTGCTTCTGAAACTTCTGGTGCCAGCTTGTAAGCTTCGTTCTCTGTACAGATTATCTTAAGCATCTTTGTAATTCACTGAGGTGCCTTTCACGATGCCTGGGACATAGTGATTGCTTAGTCAGTAGTTTTGGAGTAAATGAGCAAAGCCATGCTATTTTTATTCTGTATCTTAAAAATGTACATTTATATGGTTCATTCATCTATTCAGCATATCTCATTAAGCAACTACTCTGTGCTAATTTTTTTCAAAGCTTTTGTTCTAAAACAGTGAATAAAACAGACAAAAATTTAGACATTATAGAGTTTATTAAAAATTAAGGGACATATGTTTTAATGTCAGGTCATGATATATATGGCAGGGTGAAAAGAATTGAGCAGGGCAGGGGAATAGTAGCCATCTATGTATATGGGGAGGGTGGTCAGTAAGACCTCTATGAGAAGACAACATTTGAGTAAAGATCTTCAGAAACTAAGAATTCAAGCCATGTATGCCCTACAGTGGGGATGATGAACCTATGATACATCATAGCTGGCTGTTCGTTATCACTAAAGGCTCTAAAATGTTCACCATCACTCACCTAGAAGGAAAAGGGAAGAGCAGGTAAAAGGACAGAGATAAGAGCATGTTTGGCATTTTCAAGGAACAAACAGACTGCGTTGATATGGCTAAAGCAGTGTGAATATGAATATGACAGAAAATGAGCTCTTTTGGTGTTTCTGTCCTTGTTGTATATAGGAATATACTGTATATCTGTTCTTATAATACTTGGTAGCTAATTCTACGGATTTGATGGAATTCTGTAATACATTTCTGACAGGTAAAAATTTGCAAATCCAGTGCTACTTATTTCATTAATGCATTTATTCTGTTTCATCAATTTGCTATTTAAGAAAATATTTACACACATTTGTGCAAAACAGTTCATAGGTATTGCGGTTCAATGAAGTTGAAAGATTTAGATAAAGAAATGAATAGAGATTGCCTTCACTCATTTATCCTTCAAAATTGTGGTGACTATTTCATATACACTCACTGTTTCTGAAAAGTCCACACGTATCAAAGTTTTGAAGACTAACCTTCTTTACACAAGGAAATGTTCTGTGTTTTAGATGCACTGCCATCTTAACATCTAAAAAGCTAAATATGTTTCTTAGAAAGCGTGGAAAAAACCCTAAAATTTCAACCAGGAAATGCCTTTAAACTGCACAGAGTATGTTTCAGTAATGGAATACAAATCAAGATGTTTCCTAATGTTTCAACAGAAACTTTGGGAGGGTTTATATTTTTTAGAACAATAACACAGTAAACTTTGGTGATTGAATTTAATGATTTGTCTTTTTTGAAAGACATATACTATGTTTTTTTCATGCCTTCATTATTTACCTGCCTCATTTATTAATCTTATTTAAGAAGTAATCTTATCCCTCAACCTCCCATTATAATTTACTTATGTTAGTCACCTTCACTGGGCAATAAATGTCTCAACATCTAACACAGAGTGGGAAAGGAATTAATGAATAAACTAATAAATAATTGAAAAGCACTTTGACACATAGAATGCTCTGGACTTTCTAATCGTCTGAATCTGGTGCTGTACAGAGTTGAACTGGGCAGTGCAGTTGCTTCTTGTGGGCTATATTTTCTAGAGGGAAAAGAACATTATTCTCCCGAAAGACTTTCATTCAGAATTGTTTTGAAAATAAAATATTGATTTGTGCTTATTAGGATGTGGCATATTTCATCAAAACACTAACATTTGGCAAGAAAATTGTTTTATGGTGTATTTGGCATTTTTCATCAAATATTCATCCAGTCATCATAAACCAGTGACCAATCTGTTGGTCATACCTTCTCCAGACGATTTTCAGTATGAGCTTGTTTGATAATGGAAAATACAAAGAGCTAATACTGTTTTTCATTTGCAGAGTCCACATACACTTCAGGTAAATTGTTTAGACTCTTTTACAATCAATATGACAAAACATCTTATTTTTATTGATGTTTCTAATTGTTTGCAATATTAAGATAATAGTTCCAGTTACAAAAATTTATATTGGAGAATTCAACAAAACAATGACTAACACTTTTGACAAAGTTTTTTGTTCTGATCTGGTCTTTTTTCTTTATTTGATATTTTGTTTATTTACAATAAGCAATAAGTCAGTAAACTACAAGCCATAGACCAATTCTGCCTATTTTTGTACAACCTATAAGCTAAGAATATTTTTTATACCTTTAAATGGCTGAAAAGAATCAAGTAAAGAATAACACTTTGTGAAAGACATTCAAATGTCAGGGTCCATGAATAAAATTATATTGTAACATAGCTGTATTCAATCATTCATGCATTGTTGAATGGCCTTTCAGCCTTACAATGACAAAGCTTAACAGTTATGAGAGATGTCATAGGGCCTGCAAAACTCAAACTATTTATGATCTTCTCTTCACATAAAAGGTTTACTGACCCCTTCATGTAGATTATGATCAGAGTTACAGATATTAATTGATGGATTGTTAATTTTAGTAATTGAAAATGACCTGTCCCTACAGGAGAACATAGTTGTTCATTTTTTATGCCTTTTACTTGAGAAGGACTACAGTTCGACATACAAATTGAGTTACTTTGGAAAAATGATTAACTTTAAGTAAAAAGCAAATCCATGTTGCTAATTTATATCATACCCTTTCCTGTCACAATCAATGCTCTTTGTATTTGTTTGTACTTATTTTTCCACCTGCTTGTTTATGTAATTCTTTTATTCTTTTATAGTCTAACTATATTTGTAATCTACCTACACCATCCCAGGGTAGTAAAAAGGAGAATGATGAAGAATTTAGCCAATGATAAGTTTATAAAATACAGAAAAAGATCCATTTGAGCAAGTATTTACAACACATTGTAAAAAGTGTTAGCATCATTCTATCTGTTAATCTTGTGGAATTTTAAAGGAGGGAATGATTAATGTTAGTAGAGTTCTTTAAATAAATTCAGCTCCTTAAATAATAGAAAGAAATATTTGAGTTGGATCTGAAGGATGAATAAAAGTTATAGGTGCTTATAAGTAGAAAAGATCATTCTAGGAGCAGAAGCCAAATTCCACTAAACAGAAATGCATAAAGTACAGCTATTTGGGGGATGTCAAAGTGGATTATGTGTCTGGAGTATGAGACACATCAGGAGAAGAATTGGAAAGTGAACTTTGAATTCGGAGAAGATTGGGAAGAGCATTATTTATGAGCTCAGGAAGTTCTTTACTGTATCCTTCAGGCAACAAATAATAAATAGAGATCATAAGAAGGGACAGCATGGTTATTTGTGTACTTTAGAAAGCAACTCCAATGGTAATGTAGAAGACAGACTGCAAGAAGAGGGAAACTACAAAGAGAGACTGGTGTAGGGCTGTGACAATGGTTTGATTAAATAAGAGTATCATTGTGTGTCACAAGCAGGTTATTTAAAAAGAGTAGATTCTATTCCTCCTGCCTTTGTGTTACAGTTAGCTTGAGCCCTGAAAATGGCTCCAAACATTTCAGATTTTAGTCTAGGGGCCAAGAAAGCAAACAGAATCCTGCTGGTATTTTCAGTGGTTGGTAAAATGTTTTACATTGTAGTTCTGTTTAATTTTTTCAGATCCTTTTCTGTACTTTTTTTTGTAGATTTCTGTTTTAATTCCACATTTTGAACAAAGACTTATACCTAGTCACAGGCAGATACTGGGCCTGGGAATCACAGCTCTGGCTTTCCTTAGACTAATACCTTGTGGGAGGTGCACCAGATACTACCCTGGTAACAGATTCATAAGTATCCAAGGAAAACCGTGTGGGTACTGGTGCAGAACAGTCCACACAGGTCCTAGGGCTTTCCTCCAGAGTTAGTAGTGCTGTCGTCTTCCATCCGTGGATGTGCCATACCCACTGTGACTACTGCAGAATCCAGCTACATCCACTTTTACGTCCTGAGGTGGAAACCATTTGATTGAGTCTGGGCATGTGTTATCATCATTTTTAACATCCACAATGAGACAGAAACTCAGCTGTCTGAAGTTTCCTGTTAAATTGAAGTACCCTACTTGGCACAACAATGTGGAGTTTAGTCTAAAGCTCATCTTATCTGGCATGTGACGAGTGGATCTGGGGATTACACGAGGCTTGAATAGCAGGATGGATTTTTTTTTTTTTTGTATCAGATTATCTCTAGTGTCAAAGAGTTGGTAACAGTACCAGGAATTCAAGCATGAAAAAGCTTCATTTGCAGTAGATGCACTGTTGCAGTGATATCTGACATCTCGGATTCTCACCTGTGACACTCACTGCTTGAAGATGGATGGATAATGGGTATTTTTTTCCTTTTGTATCTGCAAAAAGAATTGCTAGTGACATGCACTGGGCATGCTGGAAGCCTTCTGAGATTGAAGGGAGTTGGCTTCTTCTGTGAGGTGTCTAGCTTACCAGTTAGTACAAGATGGAGAGGTAGCCTTACCTACTAGAAAATCACCACAGGCAGATGACTGTGGGTTTAAATATCACACACTTTCTATTTATGAGACTTCTAGCAAGTTACCCTTCTGGAGGCTCATTACTATTCTCTGTGTATTCTCACTAGACTGCTGTAAGAATAAAAATAAATTATGTATGTGTGCATGAGTGTGTGTCAGTATGAGAGGGAGAGAGGAAAAGTGGGAGAGTGGGAGAGGGACAAAGCAAAGGAAGAAGGGAGGGAGAGAGCAAGGGAGAGGAAGGAAGAGAAAAGGAGAGAGAGAGAAACAGAGAGAGAGACAGAGAGAGAGAAAGGCAGACAGACAGACAGAGAGAGAATTTTTTGAGAATGAAGCCTTGGTATACTGTCTGATGAGCAGTGGTATACTAGCTTCGGGTAGAGAGATAATTGATATCAGTTATGATGAAAATAGGCTATTTCAATATTTTGAACACAGCAGCATCTTCCACATACGAGAAAGCATCATTAAATATCCTGCGTTTACAGGCAGAAGTCTAGCTCGATTTGTTAGTCTACCCCTCTCAAAAAGAATTTGGGAAAGTTTTTAAAATATGCAATTGTCAAGTACTATGTTAACAAAACATGTGCATTAAACTTCTATAATTTGACACAATAACTTTAAGCAAAAAAAATACAAATTATAAATTCAAAATAAGAATAGGACTTTGTAAGGGTTTCACACGCATGAGGGACCTTCTTAGTAAATCTGCCCCTGAATTTCTAGTATTGAAGTATATTTATATGCAACATCCAGTATAAAAATATTTAATGAATATATTGGCAGCAAGTGAATAAGAATGTATTAATATGACAAATCCAGTGCTTATAAATAATGGATGGGAAGAGAAGGAGAGACAAAACTCATTGACTGTTTCAATTTTAAAAATCTGAAAATTAAAAAAATTCCTCTAGTTTTATGTAAGGTACATATATTTAAAATTAATAACCATTTACTCAGGATGTACATGATAGGTGCTGCACTAGGGACAGGAGACAGAGTATAACTTGGATAAATAACAAACAGACTTTCTTGAAGCCTAAAGTCACTTTTCTCCACATGGAAGTTTCTGGATTCTACAATGTGCATTGAGTCATTTTCCTAACTTATAGAGAAGCACCCTGAAATAAGTTGGAAATATTTTAAAACTCAAGAGTTATGAGAGATCAATTGAGATATTAGTCAGATTCATTCATTTATTCATGTGAATAGTATTTACTTAGCATGTGTTAGTCCTTAGGATTATCTAGGTATCTATTAGTACTAATATTAATATATACTTTAATCATCATGATTCTTTTAGAGTAGAAAATATGTTCAGATATTCAATTGCAATCAGTGTGGAGATTCCTCAAAAGCTAGAATTAGACATTCCAGTTGACCCAGCTATCCTACTTCTGGGCATTTTCTCAGAAGAACTGAAAACACTATACCACCATGTTACACATGCACCCATGTTTATAGCAACACAATTTGTATTAGCTAAATCTTGGAAACAACCCAAGTGCCTATGAATCAAATGGATAAAAATGGATTAAAAAAGAGGTGGTATTTTTTTAAAAATGGAGTACTACTCAGCTATAAAGAAAGATTGCATCGATGATATTGCCAGTAATTGGACATGACTTGAGGCCATACTCATAAGTGAAATAAATCAAACTCACGTATGTCTTCCTAGTGTTTTCTGAAAAAGTATATATGATCCAAAATATAGAATAAGAACTGTGTAAGACTAAGAAATTTCTCAAAGAGGAAAAGTAATTGCAATAGGGGAAAGGAAGAAAGAAGGAAGGGAAAAAGAAAAGACATAAATTTGTGTGTGTGTGTGTGCGTGCGTGTGTTTGTATATCTACATATAACCTAAAATGACTATACTACTGATTGTATTACCTCTTGCAAAAGGACAGTTAATATTCATATAATTGGATCAATTTTACATGTCTATATCTGGTAATTTAAGCAACCTTTTTGAAGGTAACAATATGCAATATTATAACCACTATCAAATTCCTATGATCTTGTTTTGCAAACATATGTTGTTATTGTATTCGGTCTGTTGTTGTTCGTCTCTTTTGCTTTTTGTTTTCTGTCTTTTTTATCTTACATTAAAAGAAAAAGAAAAAAAGAATATTCAATTACTCATTGAATTATTTGCTCACAGATTTACCTGTACTGTGGTACCTCAATTTATAAACTTAATTTGATTTACAATTTCGTGGGGAAGATGGCCATAGTCATGTTTGTCACCTAATGCAGTTTGACAACTGAAGTGAAATTTTTCTGAATATTTTTGATTGAGAACAGAATTGTTGGCAAACAGAAGTGTTTATGATCCAAGGCATTACTGTATCAGCATCCAACCCTTCCTCTTTACCTCTTGTTTCTGTTTACCAATGACCTACATATCCATTATATAATATAATTGTAGCCCTAATTTTGCAGTTGAATAAGTGTAACAAAAGTAAGGAATTCAACAGGTAATATAAAGTCTACTTTATAGAAGCAACAATTCAAAGCTCAGAAAGTTAGTGAACTTGGATAAGACCATATTGTAAAAAAATGGCTAAAACGGTAGAATATAAGCTATCAAAATCCAAAATAACTCTTTTTTATTATAGTTTTTGCTCTTGATTCAGGTTACAAAGAGGTTTCATGTATATTATTTCATGTACTTTAGAAGCAGTTTGGCTGTAGTTGTTGAGACTCTCAGACAGTCTGTTCCAGTTCCATCACTGTTATTTACTAGCTGTGTGATCCTGAGCAATTCACCTCAGTTTCCTTCCTGATGAACTCATAACAAGAGCTTTCTTGCAGAACTGTGATAGGAATTAGAGATCTGAAGATATGAGATCCCTGGTACATGTGCTAGAACTCAATAAATGCTCAAAGTGGAAGCTACTATTTTTGTTATTAGCATTCCGTGGATGAAAAATTTCTTTGACTACTTTGCAGAAGAGAAATATGCAAACATGAGGAAAAGCAAAAAAACTTCATTAGATTTTGAACAGAAATTTGAAAATTTTTCTTTTAAGGAGGAAAAAAAAAACCCAAACAAAAAACTATTAGTGGCCAGAAGCAGGAACTGGAGCTAACCTCAACATCAACGTTCCTGGCTGTTTTTGATCTCAGATGAAGGTATTTACAAATCTGTGCTCTATGCATATTCAGTGGCCAGTTTTTTAAAATAAAAGTTGGGGTTGAGACAGTAGAACGATGTCAAGTCTTCCCTTTTTCTTCCCCACTAGAGGCTGACCTATTCTGCTCTCACCTTTATTATACCTAACTCACTCTACTATCAATCCAGGTCCTTCTGCTCCAGGTGCCAGACTAAGCCCGGGCAAATTTTAAACAATGTTGTACTTGTAATGAAAAATGAGGTAGCAATCCCTAGGGGGGGCCCTATGAAAGAATATAACTATGTTGCGATGTGTTACCCTGTCCATTTGTGATTACCTCAGACAAGTGCAATCTGGCAGGAACAATTGAAAATTGTTTGTAGCAAATTTACAGAAGTAACAAGGCAATATCAGTGTTAGCCCTATTAGGACTTTGCCACCTGGGGACTCTGTGGATGTAAATACCAGATATGCACATGCAGCTGAGGAGAGAGGGAGCGTTGCAGTTCCCCCTCGGGGTTACCGCGTTATGTTGAACAGCTCCTTATTTCTCCACATGTGAGAGGTATCCGATCACAGCTTATTCTCTGCATTCCTCCCAGCTAATCGATGTGAGCACTGGGGCAGAGAATCCAACACTCATTTATCTTTGACTTTGAAAATCATTAAATAAATTTTTCAGCAAATTGACCTTCTTAATTTCATTTTGCTTAGACTCTTAATTTTCAATTTGCTTTCTTTTAATAGAGTATCTCTAGCTATCTCTAGGATCTAGGAAAAATTTATCAAGATGAAATTCTTTTAAATTTACTGTGTCAGAAATTCATGTAGGCTGTGAATAATACTGATTTATGTAGTGCTTACTGAACATCTACAGTATAGTCAAGTAGGTAGGGATTTCCCAGGTTGGCCAAGGAAATAGAAATTTTTCACAGACTTATGTAAATACAAACATTTCTGAGACCTTCTGCCTCTTGGAGATGTTGTCAGACTTTGATGGAACCACAATTTCTATAGTCTGGGACAATTAAAAGGGTCCTCATACCTATAACTAGTATCAGTAGTTTCTGTAACTTACTTTACATTCCTTTTTACCTTCAATGTTTTTGTTTTCACATAACTGTTTTTCTTTTAGTAAGTGCAGATGCAAAACAAAATGTCTTTTTTGGTTTATTCCCCAAAATTTTGTTTTCTTCAAACAAGTGGAGAGTTGAGTAACTTTACTGATTTCCTGGATAATCACAGGTTAAGGGTTTTACACTTCAATCATGAGATTTTCCTCCTATCTCCCTGGCTTCCTCCTCACCTGTTCCTCTGATGCGGGCTCTCTCATGCTTTCTTCCTTCTAAAGTCCTTTCTCAGGTCTATAACATGCACTCCCCTTCTCTGCTGGTCTTCTGGGAAGCAGCTCAATCATCTAGATGGGAAGTGGGTTGCTTATCTTTTTAAAAGATAAAGGAAATTTTTTACTACGAGCAGTTTTGTTGGGGAAAACACATTTCAGTGTGATAAGCAATGATGGTGTTGTGCAGCATAGAAAATGATTATTTAACTTAGTCTGGATGGAGAGTTGACCCTAATCAATTACTGAAATTGGCCAAATAAATGCAGCAGGTAGAAGTGCAGTAGAGAGGTAAGTTCTTCTCAGCAGTGAGGGAAACATGAGCAAATGTTTAGAGATGCAACATGGTGTGTGGAGGAAGTGCAGGTAATTTATTTATTCTGATGATGAAGAGTGTGTAGAGAGCATTGTAGGAACACTGGTGGCTGGGTCAAGGAGGGCCAGGAGTCTCATATTAAGGAGCTAAGAACTAAGCACACAGGCATTGGGTAGACTTAAAGAGACCTGTATTTCTGCTGTAGGTTGATCACCACAGTGGTTATGGGTGTTTGCAATCCAGAGACCTGGTCACTATCAAATTCATGATTCATTTACACACCAGTCACACTGGTCTGTAAATCCACTGCCTCGTATGCTACAGTGTGGCTTCACGGGATCCTTAAACAGGCTCAAATTGACCCACTTAGGAGCTACAGTGAATGAGGCCTTTTCTTTTGCACCTAGTTGAGCAATCTATTATAAACTTTCTTTGATGGGAGTAGTTGGTATGGGAAGCAAACAAAGAACCCAGAAGCTTGCTTTTGCTTAAGATAAAGCAGTGGGGTTGATTGCTTTTTCATAGTAGTACGTTATGCATCGAATTACTCCTGCTGAGGGGCTCTGTCTCCTTAGACAAATAAGTAAAAATATGTTTTCTTTTCCTTTCTGCTTTATTTTCTGACTCTAAAATGGGCAGCTTTCTATTTCCAAGAGATAGCAGGAGTTGCATAGAGGTGGGGAAAAGTAATAAACCTAAGTAATAGCAAATTTTCTTGGTCTTTTTCATTTTTATCCATACCAGGGATTGAACTCATGACCACACACTTGGGGAAGGCAGGTGCTTATGCCACTGAGCTAAATCCCTGCCCTTTAATAGCAGAATTTTAACATTGTGATTGGGTAAGAGGAGTTGTGTATCTTCACAAACATTTAAATGTGTAATGTAAATACTGGGAAGAACCACGGATAGAGCTAGTGCTTCCCTAAGGACATTCCCAAAAGAAATTCTGTATCATTGTGAGCCTTGGCTAAGAGTGTTTCATTGTCTTTTACTCTCCCTGACATCTTCAGTCAAACATTCCTGAGAATCTGGGACATACCTGTGGGTTTCAAAATGGATTTTTTTCCTGATCCTTAGCTGTCTCTTATTTTTCTCTCTTATACTGCAAAAGATATTGGAAGGAGTTCCACTCTTAATGGTAGACAAACATGGCTTTCCATCTATATTAATCCTATCATGTCATACTCAGGTTAACTTTGTGAGAATGTGTGCTTGTGGTAAGATGTTAATTATCTTCTCTGTACCTTGGCCATGTGTTCTAGGAAGTGAAGATTATCTCTTACTTCCCACAGTGTTGCTGTGGAGGTTCATTGTAGTGGACCTCGAGGGCCAGGTAGTACCTGGCACTTACACGGCACTTGGTGACAACCACTGATAATATAAGTCACAGGTAAATTTATCCCAACACCAGTACCACTGCTTGGGGCCATATTTATATGTGTAGGTGTTTAATTACTTATAAAGATTAAACTTAAAATAAACAAAGAACTCATCTGGAATCGTTCTTCTCAGGTGTATATTTTCTAGGTATATAATATGCCAAGGGACCCAGAAGACTTTTAAGAATATTCTCCCTATGGAATATCAAAGATGAGACTAATAGAACTGAACAGATTCCTGCTCTCAAAAGATCAACAAGAAAAGAGAAAATTGCAGCTCAGGTTGGTAGCAGCCGTGCAGAGTGAGGCAGGAAGTTGTGGCACTGTAGTGAGCCAATGGAAACAACAGCCACATAACACCACCATATGGAACGTCAGTTTGCAGACTGCGTGCAGATACCACCTCTCAGCCTCCTTCACCCCTTGTGACTTTCCTGCTCTTGAGAAGCAGGCAGATTCACCCACTTTCTAGGATGTGCCCAGAAAAAAACGTCCCTTTATGCCTTCAAGCCATAACGGCTATGTGTCCTCAAAGAGTTTCATATTTCCAGCAGGAAATAGTTGCTGATATGGTCTAAAAGAAAACCATCCAGGGACTGTGGCATTTAAAAGTCAATGCTAAGTGATGTAGTTTTAAAGAGAGATTCAGGGGATGTTGCCAACATTTATATTTCACATCGCTTGTGGAACTGCTTTCAACTCTGTCTCGCTTAGATCTCTGTATGGTAAAGATTCTTGGGTTGCTATGGAAAATATGTGCTTAAGCTGACTGCTATGGCAACTAGTCACATATGGTAGAGAAGCATCACATGGCACAGAATTTGCATAACTAATTTGAGCATTTTAGTGAAGAGCACAATCTGTGCACAGGAGGCTAAGCAATCTGAGGCTTTTTGCTTTATTGGGCACATAAAAGTATCAAGCACTTATCTCTGTTTTTATTTTCTAAATTATTGACTCTTCTCTTATTTCAGACATCAGTCTACATAGTACATGTTTCTAAAGGTGTGAGTGTATTTGTGAGCTTTTAAAGTTGAATCTGCCTATTATAATTACTATTAATATTATTATTATGGGGAGGGTTTTGCTATGTAGCGCAGGATCATTTTGAACTCACTATAAAGCTTGGGCTGGCCTTAAACTCATGGAAGTCCTCCTGCCTTGTCTTTCCCAGTGCTGTGATTAAAGACCTGTGCCACCACACCTAGCCAGTCTTACTATTGTATGATTATATTTATCTCGAGTCCTCATTCTGTTTCACAACATGAGTTTTAGGTACATTTCTATTAGTTTATTACTATTTAGTTCAAGTCAGCTTAGTAAATATTTATTTTTGTATTGTGCTGAGTCACTCTCGATTATGGTGTTTCCATCTTCCACACCATCAGTGTGTTTACTATACAGGACCTTAGACTGCAATAGAAACCAGTGCATGGTAGACACGGAAACAATGTGGAAATATAAACAGGCTCAGTGTTGTTATCATTCTGTCCAGTATCACTCTGCAACACCGTTGGCCCAGGCCAAGTTAAGTTCCTTCTCTCTGCTATGAGCCTTTATCCATAGGTCAGTTATGAATATCTGCAGTGTTCTCAAACTGCCAATTGTGAAGATTCTGTCAGCTCTATTAGATTCTGAGCTCCTTAAAAGCTGAAATTTGTGTCATATTCAAATATATTATCCTTAGCCTGGATTAGTTTCTATCAGAGAATAATATAAACTTCTTGAATTACTGACTGAATGAATGATAAACATTAAAGTCACATGTCTACATATAGTCATTTGGAGGAGAAATCAGAAACTTAGTTTGCTAGAGTTTTTGGAGGAAGGGTGGTAGTTGGGGCTAGAGATTAAATTCAGGATTGCTTCACCAGTAAACATCAATCCTAGTCCTTTTCATTTTGAGACAGGATCTCAGTTAAGTTGCTCAGACTGTACGTGAATGTATAATCCTAGTGCCTCAAGTAACAGGAATTACAGGTGGGCGCCCTCATGCCTGGTCTCTATTCCTTTTTATATCTACCATCTTCACAAAATGATGGGTCTAATGTCATGAGCTCATTTTCTTTGCTGTTACTGTCTTCATACTAATGTCATTTTCTTATATCCTTTGATGTGATGGGGGGTAGAAATTGAGTAAAATGGTGCTCCGTTCTTTTTCTCAGGACATCCATGTGCTTGCCTCCATAGAGGGCTTCACGTGCCCACTGTGGCACACATGCCGTAGGTTCACTAGCACAGCCCCAGAGTCTCATGGATTCAGATGGGGCCTTTGGGAGGAGACTGGATCATGGGGAGCACTCCTCAGTGGGTGAATGTATTGATGTGCTCACGGTTGAATGTGCTGCTGGGAAATGAGGCCTGATTGGATGTGGGTCAGTGGGGTGTGAACTGAAAGGTTGTATTCTCCTCTGCTCTCTGCTCCCTGGCTGCCATGGGTTGAGGCAGTAATCTTACACCAGGCCTTCCCACCATGCCATTTCAGCCTTTGAGCCAACCAACCATTGACTGAATCCTCTGAAACCCTTGAGTGAAAATAAAGCTCTCCTTCTGTAAGTTACAGGCATTGGGATTTTTGTCCCAGCAATGGGGAAATGATTAATGCATATTCCTATCAAAAATGTGAGTGATCCAATTTCTCCCATCCTAAATAACATTTTGTATTTTAAATAGCATATTATGTTGTCCCTATTTTATCGTTAAGTGTTTTATGTGTAGTACTGTTTCTTCATGATTTTAATTTACATTTTTATAATGTCTGGTTATTGTGCTGCATGTGTTGAAATTAGGTAGAAGATACTGTTTTTCATATGCTGTTTTGCAATGTGTGTGTCTACTCCAGTAGATTTTTTTCTTCAGATACTTTGCCTATTTCTTAATTGAATGTTTAATTGTTGACTTTTGACAATTAAATATATATTCTAGATAACAATCCTTTGTTGGATATGTGTTTTACAATTTTTCCCCTTCCTGCAAATGTTTCAAATTTTCATAACTTTTTAGTTTTTCTTTTTCTGGATCATCAATGATCTATTTTGATTTTTTTAAATTAAATTTAGGTCTTTTAATTTTTTTAATTTTTCCTGTGGATGTTTAATACACCAGCATCATTTGTTGAACAATTGACTTTGAATTCTCTCTAAGTTACTATTATTCCTTTGTCAAAACTCACCTGGACATATCTACTCTATTTTCTAGATCTATGTATCTTTTCCTTTTAAGCTCATATAGTTTTAATTATTGTAGCTAAAGGATTCTTGAAATGAAGTAAAATGATTTCTCTCATTTACCCTTGTAAAAATGTTATTTGAACTACCTAAACTAATTTGCTGTCCAAATGAATTTTGTAGTAATCTTATCTACTTATTGCAAAAAGTGTCTGGAAATTTAATTTAACATTGTGTTGAACTGGTATGTAAATCTGGACAAAGTAGATAATTTACACATTGAGTCTTTTGATTAATGACCATAGTATGTCTTTTTTTGAACTTCTTTTATTTCTTTCATCAATGTTTTTTGTTTCAGTAAAAAATATTTATTTAGATACCAACTTAAGTAATTTTTTGAACTATTACCCATTATTGTAGTTTTGACATGTTTATTGCTAATATATAAATACATTCAATTATATATTTATCTTGTATACTTTGATTCTTGTACATATTCATTGGTCTTGCAAAATTTTTCTGCTTTCTTTGGAAGTTTCTTGGTTTTTTGTTTTTAATTTTTTGAAACTGGGAATCAAACTCAGTACCTTGCACTTGCCAGTCAGGCACCTGTGCTGCTGAGCTGTATTCCTGCTGTTTTTTAATTTTT
Source organism: Cavia porcellus (assembly GCF_034190915.1). Classification (NCBI taxonomy): domain Eukaryota; kingdom Metazoa; phylum Chordata; class Mammalia; order Rodentia; family Caviidae; genus Cavia; species Cavia porcellus. The sequence goes on from NW_026947492.1 coordinate 49,297,575, forward strand.
TGTATAAAATAATGTAACTTGCAAATAGGGTCAGTTTTTTTTTATTATTGCACAGTGACTTTTTCTTGTTTTATTGCAAAAAATTATTGAAATAGCTGATATGCCCATCAACCAATCAATGGATAAAGAAAATGTGGTATTTATATACTATGAACACTACTGTGCCATTAAGAATGATAAGCACGAGTCATTCATAGGTAAAGAATGCACTTTGAGGCTATAATTTTGAGTGAAATAAGTCAAACACACAAAGTTAAATATCACGTTGCTCTGTTATGTGAGAAATCCAAAATATAAATAAAGAGTTAAATTTTAAAAATAGATAATAAGCAGTAGGGAGATTGTTTTCAAATGAGAAGGGGAACAAGAGATGGTAGAAGTAAGGTGAGTGGAGAATAAAAAATTAAGACGTGTTAATAAAATACAACAAAGATATCATTTTTTCAATGCTATATGTTGTAATCAGAACAATTACCTAGAAGATAACAATGCACAACATATTAACCATTGTCAATCTATTATTTTGCTTTGAAATTTATATCATTGGTTTTATTCTTTTTTCGTTTTAAAGTAAATAAAAGTATGTACAGGTACAGACTTCCTCTAATGAATGTGATCACTGTATATATCTAAAATGTACCAACAAAATTAATAAAAAAAACTTTAAAAATGCAAAGAATAAAGCAAGATTGCTAGAATTTCCAACATTTTGGTTAATATGGGAGGGGCATCCTTATTCATATTTGTAGTAGAAAATAATACAGTGTTTCACTCATAAATATAACATTAGCAATAAATGTGTAAATGAATATTTTTATCAAGGTTAGGTAATTTTGTTCTATTGTTGGATTTTGAGATTGTTTTTTCATTGATAGATGCTGAATTTTTCAAATGCTGTTCTTCATCATGGATTGGTATAATCATTTGATTATTTTTCTATTTAAAATTTACTTATTCTTATTATATGTGTTTAGTACCTAATGATCACATTCATTGTAGAGAGATTTTAGCTCATATATAAGAGATCTTAATTTCTGTTGTACCTTTTCCCTCCCCTCCCTCCACATCTTCTTCCCCTCCCAAGTTACAAAAGCTCTACTTCCATTTTTTGTTGATTATTTTTCTTTATCCTCTTTATGTGGTTGATTACACTGATTGGTTTTCAAACCAGCTTTGTATCTATTGAATAAAATCACAGAATACTCTTACAAAATTGGCTTAATTCTATTAGGTAATATTTTTAACTGATTTGTGTGTGTGTGTGTGTGTGTGTGTGTGTGTGTGTGTGTGTATGTGTGTGTGTGCATGTAAATTCGTAAATAAGGGACATTGACATATGACTTTTTCTTTTTTGTGATTTTTTGATCTGAACTATATTGATAATATTAAAGATGAATTGGGACATACTCTCATTTTTTAAATGTAAGAAATTGTATAGAATTGATCCTTATTGTTTTTTAAATCTTTTTAGGACTATTAAATATTTCACTTCAGTTTTGCTAGAGGTTTGTTGATTTTAACTATCTTTATAAAGTAGTTGTTTCATTGATTTAATCATTGATTTTATGGTTTGAATTTCATTTATTTTTAATCTTATTATTTTCTTTTTTCTGCATACCTTGGATTCATTTTGTGATTGATATTTTTAGGTTCCTGAGATCGGAGATTAGAATACTTAAGACTTTTTTATTTTTTGAAATAAACACACTTAATGTTTTAAATTTCATCATTAAGATGGCTGAGTGAGGTGTGTCCTATACATTTGAATTATTGTATATTTTTCAAGGTAATGTATTTCATAAAGATTTTGCCATGAAGCTTTCTCTTAATTCATGCATTATTGAGAGGTGAACTTGAGGAATCATTTTCAATCTTTCTGTTATTGTTATCTAATCTTATTAAAATGTGGTCAAAGAAACCCCTCTGCATAACTTAAATTCTTCATATTCATTAAGATTTGTTCTGTATATCAGAATATGATTAATCCTGTTATAAATTCTTGAACAGTTGAAAATAATATATATTCTTCTGTTTTGTAGTATTCTATATGTGTCCATTAGATCCTGTTGGTTGATGATGTTCAGATCATTTGTATCCTTACTGATTGACTGTCTAGGTATTCATCAGTTTTGTTTGTTTGTTTGTTTGTGTTTTTGTTTTTGTTGTTGTTGTTGTTGTTGTCTTTTTCCTTTTTATCGGTACTGGGGACCGAACTGACAACTGCCTGCTTGCAAGGCAGGCGCTTATGCCGCTGAGCTAAATCCAGCCCCTCATCAGTTTTTAAGTGGGACATTGTCAAAGCCCCCAATCATAATTGTGTGGTTATTTATCTTCTTAGTTTTTTTTTTTTTTTATCATTTTGCTTCACTTATATTGCATACTCTTGTTTGGCACAGAAACATATAGGATTGCTATACTTTATTAGTAAATTGATCTTTGTCATAATTTTGGTGAAGCATACTTTATGATATTAATATAGTCATTCTTGCATTTTAAGATATAATATTATATAACTTTCCTAATACTTTTACTTTCAAGAAACCTGCCTATATTTTTATATTTGAAGCATTTATTTAGAGTTTCTTTATTGTAGTGCAGACTGAGCTTGAACTCACTAGGTAGCCCAGGCTGGCCTCAAATTAATTACCTTACCTCAGACCCTCTAGGTCCAGGATTACAGACATGTGCCACTATGCCCAACTTTGAAGTGTGTTCTTGCAGGTAGGTATAGTTGGCTTATATTTGTCATTTTGCTTTGATAATCTCAGCCTTTTAATTGATATATTTGTATCATTCATAATTAATGTAATTATTAATAGTGTTAGGACCATTTTATTTTTTTATATTGTTGGTTATTTTTTTGTTTTTGTGGTTTTGTTTCTTTGCTTTGCTTCATTCTGTCTCTTTTCTTCTCTGTTTTACTTGTCTTTTACTTCCTTTTGCTCTTCCTCTCCTCTTTTTATTGCTTTTACTTATTTGCCTGGCTATAGATTACTTGAATAATTTCTATGATTGTTTTCATTTACGTATAGTGTGTTTGAATTTACTCCTTTTCATTTCCCCTTTGGATGATCCTGTTTATGCTATATATCATAGTCTATTGTGTTCTTATTTTACTGATTTGAATGGAATGTAAAAATCTTATCTTCATTTATCGCTCTTCCTTTCCTGTGTATTATGATACTTTATGTGTATTATGATAAAAATACTTTTCTATGCTGATTTAGAACTGTATTATACATTCATTCCATGAAACATTAGAGAACTCATGAGAAATAAGACATTTATTGTTTATATTTGTATTTTTGCTTACCATGTTATTTCTTCTTTTTCTCCTTCTTTTCTTCCTCTTCCTGCTCCTCTTACTCCTTCTTCTTTGCTGTCCAAGACTTCCTTTAATTATTTAATTTATGTTTAGAGAACTTTATCCAGATATTTTTTTAGGGTAGATGTGCTGATGACAAATTCGTGGCTTTTCTTTTTTTAAGTGAGACTGTCTTGATCTTATCTCAATTACTAAAGAATATTTTCATTGGATATATATCCCTGTTTGACAGTGCTTTTCTTTAAGTATTTGAAAAATGTTTTGTGGCTTCCAAAAGGGTTTCTGATGATAAATCTTCTTTCTTTCAAATTGATTTTCCTTATAGGCAAAATGTCATTTCTCTCTTGCTGCTTTTGCAATTGTTTTCTGTCTTTAATTTTCGAAAGAGTGACTATGATGTGTTGGTATAATTTACCTTTAGTTTGTCCTAATTTTGAGTCTTGCTCAGATTACTGAATCTGTTGTTGGCTTTCACTATTTTGTAAATTTTGTTTCACTCTTATTATTGTTGCTATTATTATTTAACTTGAAGTGTTTTCAGTTATTATGTTTCTGAATTGCTTTTATGTGACTCTTTTCCTCCGTTCTTGGAACTCTGAAGACACAGATATTGGATCTTACTTTATCAATGCTATTATATATTCCTAAGGGTTTCCACTATTTTTAAGTTAATTTTTTTACTGTTTGCATGTACATAATTCTGACATCTGTTTCACTGTTTCCTTCCTTTGTTACCTCCATTCTTTTGTTCAATCCACCCATTGGTTTTCTATTTCCATTATTTTATTTTGGAATTCTAATTTTTTACTTAGATGTGTTTTTATGTCTTCCATTTTTTATTGAGATTTATTCTTTCCGGGGCTTTCTATGTTTTAACCTGTTTCTTCTATGCTCAGAACTGCTCTGTGAAGGATTATTATGATGTTCACTGGCACCTTGGTTGTCTTTTTTCTTTTAGCTTTATGTCTTCCTGGCTCTTGATATGAAGACCTTCCATTAAATCCTGTACATTTTTAAACAGGAGAGGTAGGGCACTTGCTGTCTTATGATCAACTAAGGTATAGTAGAAATAAAAACCCAGGCTTCCCACTCAGTTTGTGTTGACATTCAAGAGATTAAAGCCCCTGTTACTGCTGACTACTGGAGTGCCCCTAGACCTCCACTGGTGGCTCTCCCGCTGTAAGTGGCAGGGGGGCCTTTCTGCTACTACTATTCAGATGGCCTCCACTGACAACATGGCAGATGGGGATAAGAGGATGTGATGTTGTTACTGTTTTTTTATTTAAAAGAAAAAAGAGAAAAAAAAACAGAACAAAACAAAACAGTGTAAGGGTACAAGTAATACAGAACTACAAAAAAAAAAAAAAAAACAGTAAGATATCACCAGTTAATAGATTACACACTATCATCTTTAAAACAGTGATTCAGGTCACAGGATCAAAGCATACAAAGTGAACATTCAAACAGTGAGACTGTAAATAGTTGTGTTCAATGATCCAATCAAAAGTATTAATATGGTCATCTATTTAACACACCTAAACACACTTGCTGTTGTATCCTTAGGGCACTTTTTTCCCCTCTCTTTATTACAACAGAATTTACACATTTTGGGTTTTATTGCTCTCATAGATCTTATTACTTTTTTTGTAAGAGAATAAAATCAAACATGATAAAACAAAGCTGTCAGTCAAAACCAAGGATAGACATAGCACACGATGTAAAAACAGAGCACAAGGTTATCAACAATGGTTACCATAATGCCTCTTGCTTCCTTAAGAAGAATTGTCTATCTCATTAGGTATTATAAAGTTGAACAAAACAGTAGAGAACAAGTCCAATAAAACCTAAACATTGTAAACCTTTCAGAACTTCAAAAGAGGATAATAGTCAAACCAGAATGGGCATCAAAGTGAATCTTATTGCCTTCAAAGTAGTTGCCTATACTCTGATACTTAATACTATCATACAGAGCGGAACAGAGTCTAATCAGTCAAAACAAGTTGTTACTGTTTTGCAGTGGTGAAAGTTCTAACACTCCAGAAGGGCTTTTTAGATATCACTCTTGCTAAGAGAGGGAGGAATATCTTATTTGTGCCAGATAAGAGTAGGGGGCACCCTACTTGGTCTTCACTGACACCACTGTTGGCCACATGCCTTGTTTACTACCCAGGGTAGATGAAAGTACTGGTTTCCCAGAAGATCTTCCCTAACACCATCTTAGCAGTGACATCTTGGGAATCTCATTACTGGTTAAGAAGGGTACAAGTGTAGGACTCCTTTTGGTCTTTGGTGGTGTAGGTGTGGTGCCAGTCACAGACTTCTGTGCACTGTTTGGTTGAAGAGGAGTTAAATGTAAAAGCTTTCTGTTTTTCTAGACTGCCCTTTTGCTGGACCTGTGGTTAGAAAGAACAGACTTTTGTTAGGACTTCTTTGTGTGCTTCTGTTGATGTTTCAGAGTTTCAACCATGGAATCTACAAAGCAAAAAGGAAACTTAGCTACCATTTTATTCTTCAGGTCAGTTTGTCTGTGGCTGATATTTATATTTATCTGTACCTCTTACAATCTTCATATGTTTGTTTTATATATAACACCCAGAGCTTTTAGTTGTACTTAGTGACATTTAGAAAGTGCCTCTATTTCATTTTCTTGGAAGTGGGAATATGTATTACTGCTATTGTTTTAGCACTTGGCATTTTTTCCTGAGTTTTGGGACATTATTGCCACTACTATTTGAAAGACGCCATCCCAAACTACAATATCTGGTTGACAATGCTACTGTAAACATAAAGTTGGCAGTCATCACGGGATCAATACAAAGAGTTCCAGTGTTATCCTAAGTGCAGGCATGTATGACAAAGACTCTACTTGGAAAATAATAATATGTATCATCACTATAATATTTACAGTGTGTACCAAGTTATTTTTAATAGCAATAATAATGAAAACAATAATAATTCCTAACATATTTGAGTACTCATTTCAAAAAGGTTTGAATGCATCCTGTCATCCAATCCTGGCACTAAGCACTTTTTTCAACACTTTTCTGCTTATTTGTGTGCTTGTTTAGCATTTACTCTATCAGGCTTGTACCAGTAATTTCTAGGCAAAAGAAGAATAAGATAGCCTAGTTTTCCGCTCTCCTTTGGAAGACCAACAACGTATAAGTAGAGAAATGATGAAGGAAAAGGCTTCAGGTCAGAACATATACCTTAAGGACAATACAGTGTCTAGGTGGGGCAGAGCTCGCGTGGTACGATGGGGCCTGTTTATGAGATGGTAAGTCCAACCTGTGCAGTACAGGAGATCTATGAAGGTAAAAGAACTCTACCAAATGTCAAAACTTTTAATGATTACTAATTATTTTAAATGTAAAAGCTAAAGTCATGTGCATATCCCACCAAAGATGACCTTTCACTTTGCGTTTGGAGCCATAGTTCCCTTTTAGGTGTGCTATAGGTTTGTGGGAAAAATGAGCTACAAAATGTTTAAAACCCTGAGTCTAAATCTGCCTGCTACTGTACTCTCTGAGTAGAATTATGCTAAGCAGAAATGTGCAACTTGTGTTGACAAAGCTTTCATATCAAAGTACAAATAAATTGTGATTTGTGGTAAAAGATGGCTTATTGTTGTAAGCCTGCCTTCCCTTTCTTGTAAAGAAAAAAAACTCTTTAAATAAGAAATAAATTAGCTTTATGAGGGGCCAAATTTCTTGAATGATGGTTGGATTTTAACAGAGGGCATATACTTACTATCAAAATGTTTAGATACTGCTAAAAATAAGCTAAGTGCTAGTTACTGATCATTTGCTGTATGATGTGCACTGCATTGCATACTCCATGCATATTTCACTTCACTTTCACAGTACGCTTGGGCAAGAGTTCATTCATATCTCCATTCAGAAATGAGGAAATCTAGACTAATTAAGATGTCTTTTTCTGCTTGCATCTTACTAACGTCCCCAAATTATCTGTCCTTTATTGCCTTCTCAGTTCTCATCAGACTGTGTTCTGTGTTTCTCTACCTTATCATTATCCATAAAGTTCATAAAGATTTCTCACTCCTGCTTTTGAGTTTGTGAGTGCCTTACTATTCTTTATTCATTTATTTCATTAAATAAATGGTTCCATTTCTCTTTGTTGCATTATTCTTGGAATCCCATCGAATTGCTATTTCCTTCAGTGCACATCAAGAGATTATGCTGCAAAGTGCAGTTATTGTGCAGTACATCTAAGGTTTTGAGTTTTCCAACTCTAGATTGTCCTATTCTAAAACTCATGATTTTCTTAAAAAATTAAGCTGTGCTTCCCCATTTTAAAAATATTACATGGTATCTAAGTTATAGAAACACTTACGATTCACTTAGAGTAACAAATATAAATTCAAGAAGTAAGTTTTCAGCTGCTCAGGTGTTTAGAAATGTACTTCCTACAAATGTTGAGGCAGAAACATGCATTACAGAAATAGCAAAATATTTGAAAAATTCTTCAGCTATGTTCTCAGTGCCAAATTTATCCACAACTAGAAATCTTGATCCTTATGATTATTCGATGTGGTAGTTTTACTTTAATTAAGCAACAGTGGATCTGTGATCTCTGCAATGTAGTTTAGGAGGTTTGGCTATTTAAGTCTTTTGGTGTTTTACAGTTATATCTTATGATGATCACAATGGATCTTTTCACTGAAGACATTAATAAAAGGTAATTGACTTTGGCTTCCATGATTTGCTTCTGGTTAGGAGACACAGCTCCCATCATTATCAATTATCTTATAGTCATTCCAATAACAAAAGCAAAATTTGCTTAAGCAGTTTTCTGATCACCTCCCTGAACTAAAGAGTATAGATGGCACACACTAATATGGCTTCTCCACAAGTGAACCTCACACATAGTGTGAAATGCATCCTGAGATTTAACAATTTATGCAAATTGATACCATGACAATGATTTCATATTGGGGATGAAATAAGATACATTTTTATCCCTGGGGCTTGGGAAGATAAGAAAAACTGCATGGCTTTTGCATGGAATATCCAGCTTTCTACCATTCCCCAGGCTTGCTCTTCTCAAGTACTCACAATTCTTGCAAAATGCATATTGAGAATACTACACCCCCATGTCTCAGCAAAAATATTCTCAAGAAGTTATGTATGTTCAATAGGAACTTTTATGCTATTGCTAAGATTTTATTTCTAATCTCTCAAAATATATCATTTTAAGATATTATTAAAGTTAGAAAAGTTTTATAGATTAGTAAAACTAACTTTAAAATATTGTGTATCAATTTGTTAAAATACATTTTGCTTTGTTCTTGGCTGATAATAGTTGTGTCAACTAGGAAAAAGATTAAACTCATAAATTACATAAGTAGCAGATGTCAACAGTGTTTTTGTGCACTTATTAAAATAGTCTGTTTGACTTTTTTAAGGTTGTGAAAAATATGTTGAACTATCAGTCAAAAGATATGGCTAAGTCAACTGTTGGAACATGGATGCATTTTAAGACCTTAATATTAAGTGAAATAAATCAGACATACAAGTTTAAATAACGCATGATTTCTCTTATATGATAATCACAAAATATAAATAAAGAGAAAAATAAAAGATAGTAGGAAATAGAAAGATAAATCCTTTGCAAAAGGGAAGGTAACTAAGTATGGGGATGAAGTATAAGAAAGAATTGAGACATGTCTACATGAACCAACTCCCAAGATGAATGCAGTGATTACATACTACAAACATGCACTAAGAAAAATAAAATTTAAAAAAGAAGGTACAGTTTCTAGACTTTGGTCTTTCATTTCCCAGTTTTGGGGCTTGTGTATCATTATCTCAGTATTCTTACTTAGAAACAAAGTCTGGGTTTCTGAGTTTCTGCCTTTATTTATCTTTTTAAAAAGCATCACATTAGTGATGGGAGTGTAACTCAAGGGTACAGTGCTTATGTAGCACACTTCAGACTCTTGGTTTGATCCCCAAGAACCATAAGGAAAATTATTCAGAAGTGGTATTTATTAAACTGTACATAAAATCTTTTAGCAATATCTAGCTAGCCTTACATTTGAAAACTAGGTAATTTAAAGTTTTAGAAGTTCTAAATACTTCCACTTGAAACACTATCTCTGAAAGTATTTTTACATGCATATTTTAAAAATAAAATGAATGCATACACCCACACATCTATATTTACAGGAGTATATGTAAACGGTAGAAGAAAAAAAATGATCATGGAATCAGTTGCATTTCTTTTATAAAATATTTGTAGCTACATTTTATGTTGCTATATATTGATTCTTTTCTCTTATTTAAGTTTGTTTACGCAACTCCGGTAAATATCAGTTTCCACTCAACATAGCCTAAAACCTGTTCCTATGGCAGCAGTAATATATTCATCTCATCAGACTAGATAGTGTGATATTGATTAGCTTTCTATTTTATACCCTCTTGATCTTATAGAGGTACTTTAAGATTCAGGAAACATACGTGAATGAACTTTTTATAGGTCATACGCAAGTGGAAAATATTTTCCAATATGCAGCTGTACATTGGTTTTACAATACTATTTATTATTGTTACTATTGTTAAATAGAAAGAAAGTGAAAAAGTGAGACAAATGTTAAGAAGGAAAGAGGTAAAAATAGTATGGAAAAGACCAGAGAGGAAAAACTTGTCACTTGACTATTTCCTGGACCTTTAGATTTAACACTTTATGGTGCAGTTGTCAAGTGAAATTGAGAAGAGTAAAAGTGGGAAGATAGAGTCTGAAAAATATCTCTTCTCTAGGTTCAAGAAATTGATAAGAAATTAAAAATAAAGCCTTTCCCTAAATGCTTGCTCAACCATTGCCTTGCTGTTCTTTGACAAAGACTTGGAGGAACTGTACCCGCTGCTTACAGGAGCTTTGAAGGCTTAGCTGGAGCGTGCTGCCCAAAAATTCCCAGGAAAAGGCTGCAGTTTGTAGGCCTCCACCTTACAAGAGATATCAGGAAAAAAAAAAAAAAAAGCATGGCGAATTTATTTGTAAGGTGTTGTCCTTAGGTTATTTCTTTTATGTTTTTCTCAGTTTTACTCTCCGGCACCATCTTCTAGGTGATTCTGTAAACAAGCCAGGGGGCTGAGTTCATCCTGGATTTATGTAACTCTTTGGTAGCAGCATTTTCACTTCTGATTTCAGTGAAGACACAGAGCTTCCTTGAATCACCATGACAACCCTGTGTAAGGAGGCTGGGGAGGACGAAATAGGAGCAAATCCAGGTGGCTGGCATCTGAGAACTTTGATACACTGATTGATACAACGTATTTTATTGTGTGATGTGTTTATTTCTGAGGATTCCACATTGTGATTGGAAAGCAACAATTTAAACAAAACAGTGACAACTTTCCCTTTTCACGGGATGCTTTGCACAAATAAATAATCATACTTTAAGTACACTATAACTATGTTATTTAACACATAACTCATACCTAGAAATGTGTTTTTACAATTAATATACCTTAACAGTGAACAAAAACATTTTACATATGAGACAAAGTGTATAGTTACATATGAGACAAAGCATATAACACATGCCATGGGAAATAATACAAATAAAAAAAAGAGTTTTGCCCAAGGTAGGAGAGCATGTGGAAAATAATCCAGGACCAGATACAGGTATATTAGTACCTTGGTTGATATTATTAGGTCACAAGAACTGAGGTATTTCCAAAAATGCTACACAATTTATGTATATATTTATTCAGTAAGTAGCTTGGCCACTTTTTCACCGCCTATTTTGATTCATTTAGTATGCTGATTTCTATAACAGGTTGTAGGTTAGATGGAACATCCTCACTCTAAGTTCCTAAATCACCTATTAAGAAATGTAAAGAAGGAAGGCTCTTGTTATATCTGACCTCTATGTTTTATGTTTCATTGGCTGGATACCTCTTCCAGGTGCCCTACAGTCTAGAATTTCTGTTAATTAGTTTTGTCTCATGGAACTAAATACAGTTTCTCCATTCTTTGTATTCCTCAGAACTTTGAATGAACCTCAATTAGTTTATTGCCCACTATTTAAAGACTTCAAATATGCATGAATGTCTACCAGGAGCTAAGGTAGAAATTCAGGAGATAAAATAAAGGAATATGCACAAATAAATAATCATACTTTAAGTACACTATAACTATGTTATTTAACACATAACTCATATGATTATTTATTAGGCATATTCCTTTTACTCAAGCAGGTCAGAATTTATAAAGGAAATAGAGGCATAACTACCATGTTAAATGAGGTGATAGAAGTATGTCCTGGGTAAAGAGTAGAACAGAGGGAAGAGGGCATTCCTTCCAATGTTTCAAAGGGTTTAGAGAACTTCATAGATTGGCAATGGCCGTTTAAAGAGAAGGATCAGTGGAAAGAGATGGGCTCTCTATGCAGAAGAAAGAATATGTGCACAAAAGCACAGATGTACTGCCAAGTTGAGTTTGACTAAAGTAGGGTACAAGTTAAAAACGAAATTCAAGCCCTACAAATCTCAAACACCCCAGTGAGAGAGTGTGTAGACCAAGAGGAATCACTGGGGACTGCTGCAGGAGCAATGGAAAGTGGAATTGTCCCTAAAGGGAACTCACCAGAGGCTTCCTGAGAGCCACTTTAAAGACAGGACATGGCTCTTCTCTAGGGTTACCTGTACATATCAAAGTATGGGTCCCATTTAAATTCTAGCACAGGAAATGCTGTTTTTTTCTATATGCATTTTGCTGTATCTCATTAGTGAAAGTCCCAGTGTTCAGACACTCTTAATTAGATTGGCATAGGTTCCTAGTTAAGAAATATAGATTTTTAAACAAATAATAAAACATTTTTCCCCACCAAAACCATTATTCTTCAAAAGCCAGGCCACCACCAAGTCTTACTTCAGAAACATTCCTGGTCCCCTGGGACTTAATTAATGGAAGGTCTGAACAAAGAGGAGAGTTTCGCCTCTTTCTGAACACAGGGAGATGGCGTCCCGGAGAGATTTACAACACAGGTTAACTCTGGCTGCCACAGTTCTTTTGAGGATTGTCTGTGACTTTACTTTATTGCTTGTGTAATGAAATAGTTTGTGGAGGCAGTTCAGATCAACTGGGGGTACTTCAGAGAAGGTCTCTGGCCCACTGGAGCTTCACTAGCCCCCACATGAAGAGGTCCTAACAGCGATGTTTCATTTGCAAAGCCAATATGCACAGAAGGCAGAAGGCAGACTGATGGTAGCTAACTACTTAATCTTAAGCTGCTGCTGATAAAACTCTCAGTCATCCTCCAAGTTTTGAGTAGTTCCTTGTATGTTACAAGTTTTCTAATGCCCTAGCTTGAAATTAAGAATTTTGTGACTTTCATATTCCACTCGTATGTATACTAAAGCTAAATGGTGAGCTCCATGTGTGTTGGTGGTTTGTGCTATCACAGTGTTTTCCATGTGGTTAGGATAAACCAAACATCTTGTCATAAGTAAACAGGTGAGGCCAATTTTATTATTTTGATTTTTCAAGTACAAAATTCAGAGCTTAGTGTAATGAAGTGTTTATATTACTTATTCTATAGATATCCAGTAAGACTAGATTCTGTAAGATTGATAAAGTTAAGTACAGGTTCTGTAAGGGTGATAAAGTTAAGCACAATATAAATTGTAAGTTCAGGATGAGTAATGATAGTGATGTACTTTATTTATTAAAGAGAATATTTCCCAGTTTTGTCAATTCGAAATTCTTGGAACATTGTAGCTTAGCAACTATTAGCATGCCTCAGGCTTAAAATATGGTTTCTAAATACCATTTTCTAATAAAAAAGACCAGCACTTTTTGAAAAAAAAAATCTGTTTTCAAGAAAATGACTGATTTCAGGTCTCAGTAGGAAACTTACAAGGTGAGCCTGGAATGTTTTATGTCAGAAAGCAGGTACGTTATCCACCACAATACAGTGCTGTTTTAAAGGATTCAAGAAGCTCGCTTGCTGCCACTGTTAAAAATAAGGTGAACAGAGATGAATAAGAATAATAATTTCCATGATTTAAAACATAGTAAATATGTTTAAATTCATTACTTCACAATGATAATATATAAAATCAATTATTTTATAACTTTGGAGGATGTTTGGATTTGAATATATTCAATATATCAAAAACATAAAGCAAAAGAATCAAAATTTATCATGTTCATTCTATACAAATTGAAACTTAAAGTAATCAAATAGTTGAAATTTACCTTTGTAGCCATCTTCTTACTAGTAACCTAGGAAGGAATGATCACCATTTTATATGATTAATTTGGAAAACATTACCAATGTGAAAAACATCATAAACAGAGAAACAACTAGGTGTCACCGGACTGTTGACAGATATGTACCTCACAGAGCATGATGCTGTCTTCCTCAAATACACAGCCTCTAAGTCTCCAGATTTCCTATGGTTTTATCAGTCAACTTATTAAGTGTTACCAAAATTATCCACCTCAAGGGCAGCTTGTTCAGTGTTACCAAAAACAAAGGAATTATGAGTATATGGTAGAAAATACCACTTTGTTTCCCACCTCTCCCTTAGGCATAGTTTATACTTAAAAAGATTGCACACACTGTGGGTTTTAATGTGTTTATTGAAGTAAATTATAACTGCACATGTGAAACATACAAATAAAGATAATTGCTTTGCATTTGAACATATATGGATGGAAACCTCTGAAATACACACCAGAATTCTTTAATATGGTTGGAGGTCAGTTTCCTTAGAGATAAGAAGTTTTGGGGCTGGTCGCTTAGCTTCCCTGAGTTTGAGTAGGGACAGCAACTACCTTATAACGTATTCAATAGGCTCCAGTAGGGTACTCTATGTGAATGGCTACTAAAGATGTATCACTATTTGATATTTTACTGATTAAAGCACAATTTAGATGGCATTAGAACTCAGAGAAAGACACTATTCTCATCATTTTAGAAGTTGGGAAGATTTCACAAATGAGGGAGAACAAGTAGAATTTTGGAGAAAAGAAAATGCCTCGACTAGCAGAGAAGACACTGCAGAAGAAGGGCACAGAGAAAGCAGGGATTTAGAGTGGGGATAAGTTGAGCATTTAAAAGGCTTGGTGTCATGGAGTCAGAGAATACCAGAACTTCAAGGGATATTAGAAACTGACTAGTGCCAAAACTTCATTTAAGATTTGGAGAGACTAGAATCTTGATAGAATGAGTGCTTTTGTCAAGTTAAAATAACTGGTAAGTGGCTTACCACTGTTTTCCTCTGATATGATCTTCTTAGTGATTTAGCTGATTAGAGCATGAGAAGTAAGATTGGTTGAGTGATTCTTAAAAAGTCTTTCAATATTTAACTATGATTTCTTATGCAATTAATTTCCCTGTAGATTTTTAAACCAGACAGCAATAAGAAGAAGCAGTGGGTTTAAAATAATGTGCTTATAAGAAGGAGCAAGGGCTTAGCTACTACACAGGAAACTCCTGCAGTTCTTTCTAGGTGAGGATGAAGACTGACCCAGAGGTAGCCTAACATCAGTAGGGTACAGAAAAAGGGGGAAACTCTTCAGGGAAAAATTAAAAGCCATTCATTACATATCTGAAATATCTATATAAACCATATAGGACTATGAGTAGCTTTATAAATTATGTAAATTTGCATAAAAATTGTACAGAATATACTGTTTTTTCTGCAGTATTGGAGATTGAACTCAGAACCTTTGCACTGAGCTCTACCCTCAGTACTTTTTTATTTTGAAAAAGGTTCTTTCTAAATTTCTAACTTGCCAAGACTGTGCTTGAATTTGTGATCCTCATGCCTCATCTTCCCAGAGTGTTGGCATTACAATTGTGCACCACCATCTCTGGATTAAAAGAGACTACTTTATTGTATTACAGTCTCTATTCTACTACTATGATTTATAGACAAGAAACAGTGTCAAGTCTGAGAATCAAAGGGTTATTGTATTCAAGGTCATGCGAATGGCAAGTGACTAGGTGAAGACCCAATTGTAGTGCTACTTTGACCTCTAAGCTTTCTAAGCCTGGGATATATGGATCTTCATGGACTGATGAGTGAGCCTCAACTATTTGCAAAGTCTGATTGAAATATGTGCAATGGGGGCTGGGGTTTTAGCTCAGCGGCATAAGCACCTGCCTTGCAAGCAGGCAGTCATGAGTTCGATCCCTGGTACCGATAAAAAAGGAAAAGACAAAAAAAAAAAAAAAAAAAAAAAAAAGAAATATGTGCACTTTTCTGAATTATTTATCTGAGTGTGTAGGTATGTAGGAGGGAGGAGTTAGTAGGAAAATATAGAAGGCAGTTGAGGGAGTCACTGGGAAAAATGCCCATAAATTTAAATACATCTTCAGAGTTATCTTTAACTCCCAAGAGGCTAAGAATTTAAAGACATATGGTGATATATTTAAAGCAATAAATTTCTGGATGAGTATTAAATATATATTTCTCCTCTCAAAGGTTTGTTTCTCCCCTTCATAATCCTCCTAATCTACCCTAAAGGAAATTTTATAAATCTTCCTAACAATAGGAATAGGCACTTAGGCCACATGTACCTGGGATTTCTATGGCTCTGATGATATCCACCGAGGTATTGCTTGCCCTGGTTGTTTAGTATCATACTGATATCTATCACTGAAAATTGGGCTGATGATGATTTTTGGAGTGTCTTCGATTGACCCAGTTACACACTGAAGACTTGGCTCTGTTTCACTCCTATTACTGCTTTGGTTATGTCCTTGTGTTCTGGGCTTCTCGTTGGTTTATTTTTTTCTCTGTTCTACCCTCTGTTCTGTGATCACCATAGAAACTGCATGGGTAAGCTTGGAGCTTCTCAACTGTTGAATATCGTCCAAAACTGAGTGCAATGAATTGTTTGGTTTCCTTTCATTGTACATGGCTGTAAAGAGTGACTCTCAGGTGAAATTTCCAACACACATCTTAAACCTAAATACTCTTCAAAGGTACTTCTGTCTCAGTTGTAATTACCCCATTTAGCACAGAGGCTGAGTCACCACAGTAGGCTCAGTAAAATAGAGAGCGTAATATCTCATAAAACTGTGATCATAATAGTTTAATAGGGTAATGTTCATTAATGTCTCAGAATATTTCCTGGCATTTAAAGCACAATCACTATGATTATTATATTTTTATTATCATGTACTATCTTTTTCCTCTTAGCATTCATAATACCTGGCACAAAACTTGAGATATAATAAATAGGAACTTAGTAAATATTTGATTAATGAAAGAAATCAGTTTAGAGAGTAGTCTCCATGCGGTGCTAAAATAGCAACAAACCAAAAAACCTTAATTAGTACCCAAGCACACTTATATCTATTCTAGAAAATATATCCATTTGGTATCTCAAAATGTATGAATATCTATATTTCAAAGAGTATTATTGAAAAATATATATTGTCTGAAAAGCTAGATCACATATCTACATATTTGCTGCAAGGCATATCCTTACCATATGCCACTGATGCATGTTCAAAAGACACCCTGTTTTGTAGTTTTATATTCTGTGTTCCATCCACATTTGGTAGTTCCAAATTTAGACTGAAATTACTTAGCTAGAGCATGTATTAGGCTGTGATGAACTCTAACTTGGCAATCAATCAAATGTTTTATTCTTCCTTGTCTTCCTCCTTCTCCTCCTTCATTTTTCTTCCTATTTCCTTCAATCATAAAGCATTTCACCATTCATAGCTTAACTCTTACTCATTTCATTATTCAGCTTGTTCCTTCTTTTTAGCTACTTAGGAGTTCCAAACAATTAAGTTGCCATCTAGTGGGAAAAAGCTGTAACCGCATGAAGGAATCATTAAAATGAAAACAGTGATGAATATACTTGGGGAAGGAAGTTAGTAAATTCATTCACAGTTTGTAATAACAATATAATTTGATATTCAGTTAGTATGTTGCAGTTTTAGAGAAATAGCTCAATATTTGAAATATTTTGGATTAAAATGTAAAGTAAAATTAAAACCACTGCAAATCTTTTAGAGGATTCCATAACAGTGACAATAAACAATATCAACATTGTGATAACTGATCATACACATTTACTAAAACATAAACTTTACTGATGTTTTGACATTTAACGCACTTTGTAGTTAAGTTGTTCCATAATGAGATTGCCTCAAATTTGAGATTGTCTCAAATTAGACACAGAGTCATCAAGTTGTAAGCTATAGAATAATGTGATGGCTGAGACTACTTAGAATGACAAAATATAGAGCAAATGTTTAAATTTAAAAATTTGTTACTGTAAAAGACACATTGCAAGTAATCCCTAACATTATTCTCCCTAATTTAAAATACCCCATTACTCATCCCATTTTATGAAGTAGTTCTATAAGTTCTTTTTCATAAGTATTTTTAATTGTATTGTTGCAGCTACTTTAGTGTCTAGAATCTACTAAAAACATTTACCTTTTGTGAGCATTTTGGCTTTGGGGAAGATCAGAATTTTTACAGTGTCAGATATAATGAATTAGATGGATGAGGGCACAGCATATTTTTATGAACCTGCCTTTTCTGTTAGGTGGGACTCTTCAACAGCATTCACTGTATTTTTGATCATAAATTTTAAAAACAATTTCAAAAAGATTTCGAGGACTGTTTCATAAAGTGGCATAAATGAGATAAGTGTGTTAGAACTGATGGGGAGTATTTTGAGGATGATTCATGACAATGTGCATTTTACTCTAATAAATTTTAAAAAGTTAAACATTCACTATATATTTTGATTACACTGCATACAGCAGTCACAGATGAGCAATAGTGACATCTTGGGGTAGGTTGAAGATGATTTATATATATGTACATTTTTCTATGTGCATAATTTTAGACACTGGATATATAGTTAATATACATATATACCTATATATTTAGTTATTTGTAATTATTATTAATAATTATTAATATACACACAGACCTATATAATATATTAATATTTATTATATAATATATATTATATATTATATTAATAATAATTATTATAATAACCTATATTAATAATTATTAATATACATATATACCTATATAGTTAGTTATTTACATATATACCTATATAGTTATAGTTAGTTACATATATACCTATATATATATATAGTTATTAGGATATTAGGACTGGGAACGTCAATATTCTCACACAGATGAAGCAAAGGGAAATTTACAGACTGGTGTAAATATGCCCATGTGGTAAATTAATTAATGGTCAACTTGTAACTCCCAGCTGAACTGAATCAGCATAGTGCAGGGTGTGTAAGGTCCACCTGAGGATTGCAACAAATAAGATAAAAGGAGAACAAGTGAGAAGAGGATGTGCTTTTGTTTCTCCCTTTGTCATGCTAGCCTTCCTGATTTGAACTCAACTGTTCTATCGTTCTCACTGACACTGAGGATGGCAGTGATTCTTTTCAGGGAGCTCTTCCCTTACCTTGAATATTGCTTCCTGGCTCCAGTGCAGATCTCTCAGCCTGGTGGCACAGATCCTTCACCCTGCTGCAACAGACTTTCTAGCTTCCACCATTGGCCTCTGGGCCTTTCCTGTGCTGATCCTTGATACAGACTTGGCTGAGACATTGCCCTGGACTTTAGGTCTTCAGCTGGACTCATTTAAGGCATTGCCTTGGGATCCAGGCCCTCAGTGGATCTTTGGGTCTGTAGTGGGTGAACAGATGGACAGATCTCTTGTGCTTTTCTGTATCTGACTTTTTGGGAGAATA
Organism: Cavia porcellus; assembly: GCF_034190915.1. NCBI lineage: Eukaryota > Metazoa > Chordata > Mammalia > Rodentia > Caviidae > Cavia > Cavia porcellus. Next base: position 49,316,636 of record NW_026947492.1, read on the forward strand.
TTACAAAATAGTACTATAAACTGTGTCATGTATTATCTATTCCTTTGCCTACAACACCTCAGTGTTACACTGCAGAGAACTGGCAAGAGTTGAGGCTTAGAGTGAGTCCTCATTGTTCTCATCCCTCTCCTTATATCCTCCTCTTGATGTAGGCACAAGCCTGCCCTACACTGGATTGTTCCTGATAGTACATGTAGATCGCTGTCGTAGAAGAATCAAGGTATGGGAGACTACCAAAAGGATTCACAATCATAAATACCCTTCATATCCTTCATATGTTAGTTGAGGAAAAGTTTTCTTCACGTCTTAAAGTTCTTTCATGTAGGCTTGCTTATAGCTTCTCACTTTGGAGATCATGATATCTGGTTTGTAAACAATATTCTTTCCTCTAAATATTTCTTTTCAAGGATGGTCTTTTCAGTTGGCACCTTCTGGTGAGTATTTTATTTACCTCACATTTCCTGATGAAATCTGAAATCCCATCACATAGTTTAATAAAATACTGGTAAAAACCAGATTCTGAGTTAAGCAAGAATCTCATCAGTCTAGATCTCAGTTTTAACATGGAAAACAAGGACTGTATTATTTGTACTCAGGGCTCTTTGAAGGTCTCCATGCTTGAAATCACATTTTTAGTTTTTAGTATATGATAACCACCCTCTTTCATTTGAATGCATACAAAGCCCTAAAAGCTTTGTGTCACTGAAATGTATAGATGAGGCAATTTAGAGGTTAAGTATGTTATATAACATTCTGCACGCCACAGGGATTAGAGTCGTGGAATAACTATTTCTCAATCTGATTCTAAAACTTCTACTCTAATTTAAAATTTTCCAAACTCATCATTTTGTTTTCCCTTAAATGTCTTACTTTTATTACTAGCCTAACTCGATATTGCAATTTAAGATACATTGAACTTACATATATGATAACAATAAATCTCTGTCTAATGTATCAGGCTTTGCACTCAGTATATTATAATAAAACTCACACAAGGTCAAAGAGATAAGTACTGTAACCTTATTTTAACGAAAAAACTAATACAGAGAATGGCTTATTGATTTTCCCAGTGTTACCTAACAACTAGGTCATGCTGGACCTGAGATTCAAACTCAGGGCCATGTACAAAGCCTATGATGTATATAGTAGGTGCTCATAGTTCTTGGAATCCAACAGGTTTGATTTTGAATCTGTTTTTCCAAAAGAAAACCCCCATTACTGTTTATTTTTACTTTTACCTCTCATTACTTATGAAGCCATCTTACTTCCCATTCTAGAGTATAAGTGTTTTATAGGCTTATTTTTACTTAACTTCCTATTCTTCTCTTTTCTCTACCTTGCTAATTGCCATTGCACAGTTTTAAAGTACCTGTTTCTAGGGAATCAAACTGATTGAGTGGAACGTAAGTGTTGAATTTGCCAACTAATTTAAAACTATATGGAGATAGGTCTGATCTGGTGGATAATTAATTCATCCATCCATCCATTAACTTGGTTTACTTACTGGTAACCTGTTTTGCTCTCCACCCTCTGCCAGCTACTGAGTTAATATCCTATAGATACACAACACTGTTCCTTTCTAAGCCGCATCGATTCTAATTGATTAATGCATGTGTCAGACTAATTGCTATTTTGAATGTTATTCCTGGCTGAGTTCTTGCCATATAAAAGAAAAAAAAAAGAAGATGTGGTCACTGTACTCATTTAAATTCCAACTAAATGTAAAATTTCTACTATAATAGGAAGAAGGGTATACAGTGCTATGGCAGAGATGCCAAGATTATCCAATATAAACTTAGATGGCAAAACATCTGTGACAAAAAGCAGGAAGAGAAAAATCCAATCAATTCCTCCAACATAAAAAAAAAAATACTTCTCACCTGTGAGTTTTATGGGGTCTTTTTGTACTTTGTTATCACATTTCAATTTCCACAACATTTTTGCAAACTATGATGGATGTGTCAATAATAAATTGAATGAGCCTCAAGACTATTACAGAAGGAGTGTTAAACTTCATTAAGTGTTCGTAAAAGTGAGCTGATGGTGTTATGGCAATAGTTAGTCTTTAATGTTTATTTAAAGAGGGCTCAGGTTAATGAAAAAGTGGAGCCATTTGCATCAAGAACTCAAAAAGTCATCAAGAAAGGATGATTCTTCATAGGAAAAGACACACATATCACTAGGGAGGGAAAGAAGAAAAAGACATAATCTTTCTATAAAAATGTTCACAATTGCTCTAAGAAATTTATACCCAAATAGGATGACCTGTAAAACTGAACATCTTACTAGTCTGTTTACTTTATTTTAGTAAAATGATAAAGAGTGAATTTATTAAACAGTTAAACAATTAGCTGGGTATGACAAAGTAAACTTCATACATTGCTAAGATAACTGCAAGATAGGTCTGTATCTATATTCTGGCTCAAAAATGTGTGATGTTTTCCTATTAGATCTTAAAATCACTCAACATATCTTGAAAAGCTATATTTCATCAGTGATTGCCTGATAGGGCATGATCTGGGTGAGAAGGCAAAGATTAGGTGAGAAGAGACCATGTTCTTGTGAGGTAGATTGGGAGGGTGGATAAGATATCTCTTCATGAAGAGAAGCTTGCTTAACGTACTCCATGTGAAGAACATCCCTTATGTTGGTTTTCTCTGTGTTCAGTCTGTTAACACAAGAACAGATGAGTGCTTTTAGTGGGGAGTTCAGTGCTACTGTAAGAAGAAAAAATGTTCCACTCAATTCAATAAGCTTTTACTGAACATGGTACAATACCAAGTGAAGTCTTGTCTGGGGTATTACAGAGGGTCTAGACTCAGACGTGGTACATTACCTATTAAAAACTTACAATCTTACAGGAACTTATGGATCTAACTTTAATTATAGTCTAAGACAATATAAAATAAATAATTAAAATATTGAAAGTACTGTGGAAATTTAGAAAGGAAGATATCACTCCCTGTTGTTGGGTGGGCAAATATAAACATCTTATTCCCTGTCATAGAGCTCTTTATTTTTCTGTAACACCTACTGAATCAAGTCTAAGCTGCGTAGCATTATACAGGAAGTCCCCAGTGAGCAGAATCTGCCTTCATTTCCGCTGTAGTTTTTGTATATCAGTGATAGTGAGATGTTTGAAGCACTTTCTCCTTCCCTTGTTGTCACTTCCAGAATTCCAAACTAAGCCCAGAGACTAACAGATCTTCAGTGTTCAAGAATGATTTTTAACTAATTAATGAATAATTATAACCCTTCCGGTATTATATATGCTGTTCAACTTGTGTTGCTTTATCTGATTAACATCAATGACTTTATTCTCCAGTTCTTAAGTCCTGTATCGTAAGTTTAGTTTCCTTACTTACAATGGTAGTTCGAAGAGTATTTATCAAACATGTTGGTTAAAGGTTATTAATTTAATTAATCATTAAATTAGTTATTGATTTAATGCTTTGCACCTGGTACAAAATGAGTATATAATATGTAAATTTTGACTGTTATATTTGGGTGTCCCCAAATATTGACCAGAATAACTGCAGAGCTATATGGAGAAGGAAGAGTCACTGAGGTCCAAGTACAAATGGAAACATTTGACGTGGAAGGTTAAGTAAGTCTAAGTAAGTCTTTGGCAAATAGTGTTGGAGGTGAGTTATAGAAAGAAAGTCATTATAAGGAACATTTAAAGCCAAGTAGGGTACACTGGAGCATTTATTCTCTCCCACCTCAGAGACTGTGGACAGAGAGCCAGCAACTACAAAGTGTATTGGAAAGGATTCCTCCTGCAACTTTAATTTCTTTCTCAGTTACTATCTCTCAATCTCTCCTATGGGAGTCAATAAAATGATGTTATTAAAAGAAATTATAGGTTGCAATGTTGAATGAAAAGGGTGTAGGATGTAAGCTCCCTAGGTAGATACTCTACTAATTTTAAGCTAAAAAAAAAAAAAACTTAATTAATGCATCCAAGACCATAGAAAGCGGTAAGTGTTATGAAATAAAATGAAGAAACTCTCAGGAGGTAAATTATGTAAATATGGCTCACAAAATATATGTTGACCGGATTTTCTAGAGTTGGTAATACTTTTACACTGACTTCCCACAGTAAAATTAAAGACATTAAAATAATTCTAGCAACCTGAAATTGAAGAATTTGAATATTATATATCTGAAATTCATCTTAAAACTTGCCTACTCTCTTTATTCTCCTGAAGGAGTCAGTTAAGAAGTATAGGTGACCATGGCAAAGAATTTGCCTTGTGGATGTGATTTAAAATGGAGAAGATAAGAAATAGTATACTGCAAGAGATGCTAAGCACAAAATCAAAACTGTATTCAAACCAAAGTGTCAGTCAGAGGACTGGGCAGAGAATATGATCATGGGGATATGGATACCAATGATGGCAACAGGTAAAGAAAACAACAAAACTAGAGTGAGAAACAAAGAAATATGTAAGCAGAATCTGATTTAACATCAAAAAGGGAGTGTAAGTTAGCCAACTTATGAGATACTTGCAACCTGATTAGCACGAAGAAGTTGGATTATTTAGAAAAACAGGAAGAGACACTCAGGTGAGCAAATAAAACACCATAACTGCTCCTGAAGAGCTCTTAATCATACAGACAAAATGATTATACTACTGCACAGCTTGTAAATATTGTCTTATTTTTATTCTTCTATTGAGCTCCTACATTGTAGAAAAGTTCATGAGGATAGAGATACTGTCTTCTGTCCTGAAGGTTACGTAGAAGTTAGCCAGACAGTGGGTATGGGGGTCAAATCAGCCCAGGGAAAGAATATTCATGGAAATCTGCGAACGCCATGGGCAAGAGAATTTGTTATAAAATGTATTGTTCAAATTTTGGACATGATGTTCAACATTTCCTCTAGGAAATAGTGCATCTGTTGTGGGTCTTGCTTAGATTTTTTCCTGTCTAAACCTAAAGGACTGTCTACTTCTCCTGTCCTAAGTCTTCATATGTTTTGCTGCAACTTCTCAAACATGATCAGTTCCTCACTGCACACGCTCAGTTGGAAGGAATACTCTCCATCTCTGTGTTTTATCTTAAGTACCTGGCTCTGGCTGGCACACAGTAAATCTGTGAATATTTATTAAATGAATAGATGAAGAACTAAATGAATAGGCACAAGATCTCAAATATAAAATTCTTTTTGCATTTAATACAGGATGTAAGATAGGAAAGAAAGGAAAGAAAATGAGAATATGGAATCTCTATTCTAGTTTTATCAAATTTTTTTAAATGAAGCTAGAACAGTAGTAAATCTTATAAGTAGTTTCATTGCTTTGTTTTATGCACCCCATTCTTATTTATATTAAGAAGCTGTTTAAATCTTCTTAGGAAAGAATATAGAAGAAGAATTATAACAAATTCAGCTGTCAATATTTACATAAATTCCAAATGTTGTACTTAATTAATCCATTGAATAAAAATGTGTTGACTAACTGCTATGTAAGGCTTATGCAAAATACCATGGATATAAAAGGAATTGTAAATGAGCTTAATACCTCAATAAGTGCATACTCTTTTTTATTGAGACAGTATTTCAACACTTGAAAAATGTAGTAACAATATTTAATTGAAGCTTTTGGCAATTGAGTTCATTTTCATTTTCTATGTAAAATGGCAGAGTGGACATACTGAAAGCCTCATCTTCTTTTCAAATATTGTGTTTCTGTAAATGAAAATTAAAACACATCTTACTATGATAGTAAATGTATTTTTCATTCAGAGTAACAAAAACCAGCCTTTTGCTTAGATGAAACAAAAGGCATGTATTCTATAAATAATATATAATTTATAGAATTCAAGGGAAGATCGACCTTTAGAAATGAACTAGAAAGCCAAAAAATAAAAATCAAATTATATCTTCATTTAAGAGACTGTGCCAGGTGAAAATGCAATGCATCAATTCCAGTGTCCTGAGAGAGAGAGACAGAGAGAGAGAGAGAGAGAGAGAGAGAGAGAGAGAGAGAGAGAGAGATTCTGATTGGTTGGTTTGGTACAGGTAGACTGAGTTAGGATTCACCCAGGAGCAGGCACTGAAATGATCATTTAAGTATAAATAGTTTTTTTGGAGGGAGTGCAACAAATACCCACAGAGACATGGATAAATGTAACGGAGAATAAAAAGCAGTGTTATCAAGCTGGCTCTTTACTGTGACTAACCAGGAACCTGAAAAATCCCCTGTAGAACACATATCTTAGTGTCACTCAATTTAGGGTGTAAAGGACCACTTATACAATAACTGCTGCAGGTCATTTGTTTATGGCTCTTACTGAAGGAGGCTAATTATCCAGTACTTCCGGTTTGCAGTACACTTAAGAAAGTCTCTGGCTTTGCAGAAAGTCCTCAGGCAAAGAAATGCTGAGGATGGCAGATAGATAATGGTTGTATATATCTGTTTGCCTTTACTGCTTGAATATGTACCACCATCTAACTGCCAGCTGAGAAAAATTGTAGCTTCTAGCATTAAACATGCAATTCTTGTTTGAATATTCAACATTTATTAAGGATCATACCTTTAACAGTAGGTAGAAGACTGCACATAAAAATGAGTTATTGTTTCTACAAGTTATTTACTCATATTATTACAGAAAAAACAGGCAAAAAGTAATTGAAATACAGAGTAAAAAGCACCTCAGCCAAGGAGGTATGTACACAATGCTACAGGCAAGCGCTGCTAACTCACTGAGGTGATTGCTGCAACAGGGGTGCAAAAGCATCTCATCCCAATTAGAGGCAGAGATTAAAGAGTTGATTGAGTCTGGGACACTTGTTTGCCAGGTTGTTTTACCTCTTCCCTACGGAGAGCAAGCTGCAGACTATCAGTAAACATGTAGCATTTGGTAATGATGCCAATTTACTAAATAGTTTTTGCAGTTTTTTTTTTTTTTTATTCTGTTTGCCCGTTCATTTGGATGAATCTTTGAAAGGGCACAGAGCCTGGCAGGCACATTAGAAGAAGCAGCAGGTTGAAGCTGAATCTTTTTCAAAACTATGACAGTGAGTTTGACTGGCAGCCATGAGAAAGAAACAACAAAACAATCATTTATCCAAATTCATTATACAGAGAACAAAATCCAAGAAACAGGAAAGTAAAACTTACTCTGAGTGGGCATGGACTATATTAGTCAATATTGATCAAAATCTTCTGGAAAAAGAAAAAATTGATGAGATGCCCAGGATTCTAAACTGAAAAAAAAAAGTTTTATAAAATGTCATATTAGGAATGGCAATTAATTTTAAAAGAGAATCAAAAGCAATAGCTCTTTTTTCATGTAAATACTTCATTATACCATAAAGGTACTGTAGTCTAGCAGTATGCATATGTACACATTGATGATGCAATTCCACAGAAATTATAGTTATTATATGGCAAGTTTGGAAAATACTCAGTGAACATACTTGGATCCCTGTGTGTAGGTTTTTTTAAAGGATGATTATTGATTAAACTTTTCAGAATTAAAAACGATTACTTCTTCCCAGAGTCTCCAAAAGCATAAAGAGAAGCGATTCCCTAGCAACTGGGAAAATGCAGTCATTCATCATTATGGCTGCCTCACATGGAAAAAGGATGATGTTTTATGATGAGCACTTTTGCTTTCATGGGAACAAATTATTTTATCGCAGGGAGGTAAGGTAGTGCATTACTCTTGTAATTTTTGCCTTCACAGTATTTGTTTTCAGAATCACTTGATTTTAGCATCACTTGATTTAAATGAGAGAAGCATTACCATCAGTTCTCAACTTGCACAGTAAAGTATGACTGGGCAAGAAAAATGTATATTGTTTTGATAGTTGTGATATGATTAACGGCCACCTAGAATTCTTATTGAGAACTTAACAAACAGACCAGGCAAGTTGACCTGTTCAATTCAGCCTTCATATTCTGCAGTGATTTCCATTCATTACAATTTCTGTATGTGTTTTTCAACATTTAGTCTAAAAGCTTTGCAAAGGCCTAGGCAATGTCAGTCTTATTTATATTTGTATCTCTAGGTGCTACTTTGGCATCTAGCAATAGCAATTACTCAATTTTAAAATTAAATAATTAATTAATTAGCACATTTTTGTAGAAAAGAGCCTTTTGGGGCTTTTCTATTTAGCAAAACTACAAGATCTTGCATATTAAGATCCATAAATCCTCACTGATGAAATGTGAATTTGCTTTTTCAATTCATAAGATTTATGTGCATATCAATTTGGAGCAGAACATGAAGATGTTTTATAAATTAAATAGCATCAAATATTATTATCATTTGTGGGATTTTCCTAAAATAGAAATTTGAATCCCTGAAAGGGCCCAGGGGCCAAGTCAGAATGGATCAGTATCAGAAGACAGTGCTCAGGAGACTGAAACAATCATAAGATACATTGTGGAAGGAATGAATTCAACAAATTGCTTTTGAATACTTACCTTGTTCTTTCATTTGATGTAATCCCATTTAATTATCTTGATAATTTGGTGATTTGAGGTTACTGTCCTCATTTTATAGACATATATCTGAAGCAAAGTAGCTTACCGCAGGCCCTGTGTCAGTGTTACTCAGCACTCAATCAAATATCTAACAACTCCATAGCTTCCTATCCAAAATTCAGATACACAGCTTCTTACAAAGTACAGCAATTCGGCAGAGCTATTCTGCATGATTCAAGACAGAGTTAGGGCCAAAAAAGGAGACTTACAGCGAGAAAGAATTCAGACTAATCCAATTTTAAAAAATCATTATTGGACTAACCTGTGGGAGAATGTAGCAGAATCTCTAAGTACAATGACTTGTTTTCAGTGGGAATATTCAGGCTGAAAATCAATAAACAGTTAGTACATTCTTAAAAAGAATGGACATGGAGCATTGGAATGGACATTATAAATTATTGTAAGATACTTTCAGGTATGGAGATTCTGTTTTAGTCAACTTTTGCTTGTCAGACTTATAGGGAATTCCGGAGGCATAAGAACAAAGGACAGGTCCTTTGGGGTGAGATTTCCTGGGTTTCCTGTCGTCACCGGGGGATTCCTAGATAGCAAGGGGAAAAATTGGCTAATAAAGAACAGCTTCACTTGGGAAGGTAGTATAGATCAGGAAAAATATGATATATCTTTAAATGTGTTGAATTTGGAATCAAACAGACCTGTGTTTAAAGGGATTTTTCCATCTTTTTCTCAACTTTATGGTTTTTATTCCATGGCATGGTGTAATAACATTGAAGGACTGAATGTGACAGCACATGTAAAGAGATCAGTACAAAAGAATACTCAGGGGTTCATATTCATTATTATCTCCTAGATGGGGAGAGGGGACCTTTTCAGAGACCATCAGGCTATACTCATCTTTTCTTCCTCTGGTGTTAGCCATCCACTAGCAACACAGTAGATTATCTTATAGACTATTGTAGTTGAATAACTTTTATATTGTCTAGTTCAATGTTTCCAAACTACCTGTAGTGATGGGTATGTAGTATGTGTATATATGTCTAAATTTACAATTTATGTAGATGGCTGCTTCTGCAAATGCAGAGAAGTAACTACAGAAATGAAAAAAGGAATTTAAACAAAAAGCATACAGTACCATGTTTTTCAGTTTTCAAAATATGTCTAAGAGTGGCAAATTCTTATAAAAGTTTCTAAATTCTTCCTCTCATTTTCAGCTTTTAATACAGATTAAGCAGCCCTAATCCAAATTTGCAAAATCTAAGGACTCCAAAACCTGAATTTTGTGTACTACATGATGCTACAATTCCACACTTGACCTCATATGGCTAGTCATAGTCAAAACACAGATGCACTGACAATTTTGTATAAGATTACTTTCATACTATATTACAGGATTATGAAACAAAAGTAAATTTCACAATTAGACTTGGTCTCAAGAGATGATATTTATATGGAACTATACCAAAAACTGAAAACAAATCCAAAATTTAAACTTCATCTGGTCCAAGATGGAGAAATATTCAACCTGCAGATAGGAATCAGTTTGCATGTCCATAACTTATTCATAGCTGCCCTCCATCCACAGATTACTTTCTGATCAAGTTCATTCCTAACCATATATAGAAGCAAGAAATTCCAAAATGAAGAAAGGCCCACTCATTATTACATACCAAGACTCATTTTCCTAACTTAGTTGTTTATAATTTAAAGCACCTAAGGATTAGGCAAATCTGTACAAAAGTATATACTAGGCATATACCAGGGATTAAAGTTATTACTTATGCTGAAGGCCACTAACTATACCAAGCAGCTACCCGACTTGGAGATTATAGTGGAATCTTTAATAATCTTTAAGTATATTGAGTGAAAATTAATACTTTCTCAGAGAAGAATAACTTGCAACTCTAATATATCTATTTTATGTGGGTTAGGCTTTACGTGTAACATTCAATTCTAATAGCAACTCTCTAAGATCAGTGTAACTATTTATGTATTAATTAGTATTTTTGAGAAAGCTTAAACAACTTATTCAAATGAATACAACTGGAAAGTGAAGACACCAACTTTCAAGTCAAGGTTTGTTTACCAGAGAGTCCTTCTCTTTCCTTTCATTATTGTATAAATATAATCAGTAGCTTGAGTATATTATAATTTTGAAGGGAAATACTTTTATTATTATTTCCATATAGAATTTACATAACATTTTGTGTTTGCAAGAGATTTTACAACTATGTATTACTTCCTTCTCTGTTTCTGGAACAAAGCCTTCCATGAAGACTGGGCTACAAAGAGGTACAGAAAGTTATTCTTTAATTATAATCAAAAGTTGGTTCCAAATACATATTCCACTTTAGAAGTTCATGATATTTTAAAGTTTCATTTTTAAAATGATTTTTCCTAGGGTGGTACATAGACCCCATTTTACTTAATAGTTGTTATCATTTTGTACTCTGATCAGTACTTATATTTCCTAATTATTTTTGCAAGATTTTAGTAATAACATTCATTAATAATAATATTCACTGATGGTAATAATATACACTGCCTATCATTTTATTATCATGTTTATTCACATAATTAAAAATTAGTATTTATAGCCAAAATTATAGCTTTGAAGAGACAATAAACTTATACTCTCACATAGTATCCAGTGTTCCTGATTATCACACTAAAAGTGACCTTGTTTTCTTCCTAGTATACATCAAGAGTTATTTATGTTTTCATTTTGTTTTTAGACATTTTTCAAAATTGTCATAGATGTCAACAAATTATAACCTGTTGATAAGGAAATGATGGGACATGTGATAGATGTACTATAAAGTTTATTAAGATAAAAATGCATTTTCAACAATTAACAAGGACTCATTCATGCAACCTTCAGCAAACATACATCAAGCACATTTGATAATGCAAGTATTCTGTAGAACTTACTTAGAATTGAAGGCCTTTTCCTGAATCAAAATACATTTATGGTTGACTGTACCATATAGAACATTCATTTTGACATCTGAAGATCATACCTTTACTGTTTGACTTGGTGTGTTCTTTTATATCTAGGTTGCTCTTATAGCCTTGAATGTAATAGCACATGACATGCTGTAGGAGTTGCAAATATTTGGAATATTCAGTTCAAGAGAATTATTTTCTCATAGCATCAAGTACATTATTCAAGATTTTTTAAAAGTCAAGATTTTTTAGAGTAGTTATAGGTTCATAGAAAAATTAAGAGAATTTCCTAAACCAGTAGGAATACTCTGTATAAGATATCTCCTATATATCTCTGGTCCCAAACCTGCATAGTTTCTCCCAGGATCAACATCCCCCACCAGAATGCTACATTTGTTACTATTGATGAATCTGAATTGGCACCTTATCATGGCCTAAAGTCCACAGTGCATGTCAGGGTTCACTCTTGATGATGCACTTTCTATGGATTTGAACAAATGTATGATGACATGTATCTATCATTACATATCATACAGAGTATTTTCACTGACCTAAAAATCTTTTGTGCTTTGTGTATCCAAACCCCCACAGCGACCATTCTTTTTGCTCTTTCCACAGTTGGGTTATTTTATTGATCTTTTACACCAGGATCAAATTGAAAAGAATTCTTAATCACTTTATACAACACACATTGCATTATTTATTTGAAACTTCCTCTAAGTTTTAGGAGATCCTCTTTTCAAATTACTAGTATGTTGCTGTTTTTTATCGGATTTATAGGATCTAATATTTCCAGATTATTTTGTTCATCCAAAAGTATTATTATATATACGTATCACAAATATGTGTTTCAAAACATATAAACTAGAACAGGTAGATTCAAGATTTTAAAGATTCTATTCAACATGCCTCATTTCCCTTCTGTCCCATTCTTTCTGTCAAAAAATATTATAATATTCTTAAAGTGAGATAAAATTTATAAAGATCTTCTATATTTACTCACATGTTTAACATTCAGAATAATGCCTGCTGGTAAGTATGATTGTTGTCCTCGCTTCCCAGTACTATATATTGAAGTAGCTCCATTTCTTCATCCCATTCTCTCCTTGACTCATTTCAGTCTGGCTTTTCCCCTGAAGCAGCTTCGTGGTAGCAGTGTTAGCCAGTCTGCCCTGACATCCGGTGTGCGGGGTACTGTGGTCAATTCTTAGTCTTCGTCTTTCTCTCCTTCTCAGCATACCTGGTCACTTACTTCTCTCTCAATACATTTTCACCTTCCTCTAGTATAATGAGATCTGATTTACTGCCAGTATTAACACCCACTCTTTTTCAGTCTCTTGACTTTTCCTGCTTTTCTGTCTCCTTAATATTACAGTTCACCAGGGCTTAGAGTGAAAACCTCTTCTCTCCCCTGGTGATACTTAACTCGCTGTTCAATGTCTCTGCTGGGATGTTTAATAGTCATTTCAAACTTATGTAAAAAGCATACTCCTTCATTTTTTTCAATGACAGACCTTTCCAGGCACAAAACAGGATTCATCGGTGACTTCCTGTTTCTCTACACCCTACATCCAACCTACCAGAAATTCTTTAGGCGTTATTGCAAAATCCAGCTGTTTCTCACCCTTGCTACCAACCCTGTCTTACCTACACTATGGGAATTGTTTGCTAAATGATCTCTATGATTTCTACAGTCACATCTCCATCTAATAGCCAGAAGGATCTATTTATTTTACTTATTTGTAATTCCTTATATACTTGTAAGTTCTCAAGAGAATTTTTTAAAAAAATATACTTATTTAGGTCTCTGTTCAAATATCACTTCCACAGAAAGGCCTATTTTGAGTGCCCTATCTAAAATAGTCCATATATAACTTGGCATACCCTCTATTTGTGCTGTATTTGAGTAAAAAGAAAATCACAGTGCTTGCTATTCTCTGTTCTTTGTATATAGCCTTCGCCTTAGCCTTTTCTTCTATTAGAATATAGTCTTTTAGGAAAGCAAGAACTTTGTCCCATTTACTAATTTATTTTCAGCATTAGGAACAGTGTCTAGCAAACAGTTGATAATAAATATGCTTGAGTGAATAAAAGAAATGCAGAAATGAGATCAAATGATGCATGGCTGGATAGTCAGCCCTGCTACAGGGAGAGAACCTGCACCTTCTTCAACTGATCTTGAGCTCCATCTTTGTCTCCACTGCCTTTCTGCTGACCAGGTCTTGGAAAATTTGAATGATTCTATATTTCCCTTGAGTGAACCATCTTCCCCCTGTCAGTGGTCCAGTTAAAACACTGCCTCCTAGGGACTATTTTGAAGGTTGTAGAACACAAAATATTTCAATTGATGAAAACAAAATAAATGAGACTCACTACATCTTCCATTCCTGTAATTCATTACTCAAATCAAAGAAGAATATCAATTGTTCTAATTTATTTATTTATAAACAAGGAGTTTTTTCTTTCTTTTTTTTCCCTGCTGTCTGGCATTCTAATCATTTCTAAGGAAGTATTATCTAATGCAATGTGGCTGTATAAGATTGTATTGTTAACAATTGTAATTTGTTACTGAGGAAGAAACACTTTAGTTAGCAACAAATTACTATCTATTCAAGATATATTTAAGAATATCAGTAGGATAAAGCTTTGTTCATCTTTTTATTTGCTTTCTTGAGTTTTGAAATTCAGAGAATTGCGTGTAACTACAGCTTATTTTTGCTGTGCTTTTGCAAGTGATAAGGAGGTAATCAGTGTTTTCATGTGAATGCCCTGACTTCCTTCATGAATGTCACTGCAGAGACAGGAGACGGGGGTTGGAGGGAGGGGAAGAGAGGAGAGATTATCAATTCAAAACATTCCAAATCATTTTTTTTACTTGTATGGAAGTCTCTCCAGGATATAGTTACCTGACGGACATTTTCCCTTATTTTAAAAGCAGTACACCTCTTCAGATCCTGGCCTTTGCAACAACCTCCCCCTGCAATTATCATAAATAATGTCTGTGGATTTTACAACAGTTACAAGTGTTGTCACTTCACTTTTTGAAATCTTAAGGGACAAGAACTTTGTGAACCTGTTTATTATTTCAAAAAATAAAGATTTTATATATATATATATATATATGTGTGTGTGTGTGTGTATATAACATGATCAAAAACATGGTGAATATTTTAAAATTATTGTAGTACAAGATATATTGTCAGTAATCCCCTGCAGTGTATACCCTCTCACTTTAAACACAATAATCCCATTACTGTTGCCATTTTTAAGAACGGTTCTGGAAGCCCTTTTTCTTAGTTTACTGTCTTGGCTTCCTCCATGTCCGAATTGATTCAGATGCCTACCTTCCATGTCCATTTTGATTCTGAGGAAGAGCCAGAAGTTGCATGGTGCCAGCTCTGGTGATGAATGTTAATGAGGACACCTCGTCATGTTTTTCCAGATCTGCGTTTCTATTGGGTGGCACATGGTAGCAGACTCACTGCATTTTTATCCCACTTTACTTACACACACGTGAGAGAAGACTTTAAGAAATGCTTCAAAAGGAGGGAAGCATCATACCACAGTGATATATGCGCATCTATGTTTATAACAGCACATATTTGCAATCGCCAGATCTTGGAAACAACCCAAGTGTCCATCAGCTGAGGAATGGATAAAAAGTTATGGTATTTCTATACAATGGATTACTACTCAGCTATAAAGAAGGATCACATTGAGATATTTATCAATAAATGGGTACAGCTTGAAACCGTACTCATAAAGTGAAATAAATCAAACTCGCATCTATGAACACCAAATAGTTTCCCTAGTGTAGGAAATGATTCAAATATATAAAAGTATGTGGTAACCATGATTCCCCATTATGTGGCCTTGAAGCCTTATAGAGTTTTCACTCATTAATTGGAATGGCTTTATTCTGGGCTGTTTGATATTATGGCTTGTGATGCAATGAACAGCTATTTTGAAGAAAACAAGACATCATAATAGCTAGTGCTGATTTAATACCATCTTGTTTTAAAGCCCCACCAAACTATGGCTCTTCTGTCTCCATTGGTTTTATCATGTTGTATCTTGTTGGATTTTATCATATGTGGTAGTATAAACAAAAATTGTTATAGGCAAAGAGACAATATAGAAACCATTGTTCATTTTTCTGTTAGCTGGTTCTAAATACTCTACAATGCTTTCATCCACTTGAATGGTGTTGCACTGTCTTGATATATTTGATGCTATAGCATATGAAGTTATATTCAAATATTTCAAGGAAAAAGACACTATAGTAACTACTATTAAGTCGGATTATTTGGTGGTGAAGCACTAGGTTGCTGAAACTGTCATGCTTTGACCTGTATTGTTAAGTTGTTATGCCCTCTTTTATCTCAACCTCTCCCTTATTCATTAAAAAATTATTTTTTTAAATTTCATTTTTTAAACTAAGTGGAAAAAATCAAAAATCCTAGCAGGATATATTATAGTAACTTTTTTGATTTCCTATTAACATGATTTGAAGTCCTGTAATACTCCCACTATCTTGTTTTGACTGATTAGACTCTGTTCCGCTCTCTATGACAATATTAAGTATCACAGTACAGGCAACTACTTCAAAGGCAATAAGATTCACTTGATGCCCATTCTGGTTTGACTATTATCCTCTTTTGAAGTTCTGAAAGGTTTACAATGTTTAGGTTTTATTGGACTTGTTCTCTACTGTTTTGTTCAACTTTATAATACCTAATGAGATAGACAATTCTTCTTAAGGAAGCAAGAGGCATTATGGTAACCATTGTTGATAACCTTGTACTCTGTTTTTACATCGTGTGCTATGTCTATCCTTGGTTTTGACTGACAGCTTTATTTTATCATGTTTGATTTTATTCTCTTACAAAAAAATGTAATAAGATCTATGGGAGCAATAAAACCCAAAATGTGTAAATTTTGTTGTAATAGAAGGAAAAGTGCCCTAAAGGATACAACAGCAAGTGTGTTTAGGTGTGTTAAATAGCTGACCATATTAATATTTTTGATTGGATCATTAAACACAACTATTTGCAGTCTCACTGTTTGAATGTTCACTTTGTATGCTTTGATCTTGTGACCTGAATCACTGTTTCAAAGATGATAGTGTGTAATCTATTAACTGGTGATAGCTTACTGTTTTTTTTTTTTTTTTTCTGTAGTTCTGTATTACTTGTACCCTTACACTGTTTTGTTTTGTTCTGTTTTTTTTCTCTCTCTCTTTCCTTTTAAATAAAGAAAAGGTGGGAAGAAGGGTGGGAAAAGTGTTTTCAAAGTAAATAAGATAGGTTGGGAATGTAGCTCAGCAGTGTAAATACCTGCCCGGCATATGCAAGGTTTCAAGTTAGATTCCTGGTACAAAAAGAAAAAAATAAGTAAATCAAAAACATTTTTGAGGGAGACTTTTTAAATTTAAGCACTCATCATATATTTTTATCACATACTAGGTGCATGCACCTGTGTGTGCATCTATGTGGTAAATCTCATAATTGTTCTTTTAAGGATTATGTGAGATAAAACGCAAATACTGACTAGAGCGATGCCTGACACAGGTGGCTAATTAGTGTTAGTATTTTTCCTCCTCTCCACAGTCTTTTTGATTCATTCTTTCTGCCTTTAGATCTGCATATTCTTCCCTAAGGAATGCAGTTGTCATGTAAAAATTGAGCATGGATTTGCCAGCAATTCTTCTATAAACACAAACACTTCAGTTAATTGTCTTATGTTTTCTAATTATCTATTCCATTCTTTTCTACTATCAGTTGAATAAAACTGCCAATGATAAGGAAATTCTTGGCTTAATTAGATACCATAATGCCTGCTTTGAATCTTATAAGCATTGTATTTCTCAATTATCCAGTACAGAAACTACTGGGAAGTGTTAATTAGGTACTAAAAACAAATTGAACTACTGTAGGGATCTTAACAATTTTATATTCAATCAAGTGATAAGGCCATAAATTATAAGTATCATCATATATCCATCCTGTCAGGTGTGATTTGGAATTTATAATGATCCAAGGGTTGTCATTTCAACTTTGCATCTTTATAATATTATTTAAAAGTATTCAGTGTCCTAGAAAGCACCATTATTGGAGCAATAGATTGGGAAGTGATAATGCATTTGATAGCCAGTTTAGGAGATTTATGGTTTCTGGGCAGAGTTAATTCTGTCATAAACACAGGATTATGTATATATATATATATATATATATATATATATATATATATAGAGAGAGAGAGAGAGAGAGAGAGAGAGAGAAAGTTATAAAAATCTTTATTGAGATATAATTTGCACATGTTCTCCTTCTTGGCTGTGTGTTCCAAAATCCATGTTTGATATATATTCATTCAATAATTCATTCAGCTAATATTCTCTGAAAACTTATTAATGTTAGGCATTCTTCTTAGGTATTTTTGGATATAGTAGGGGGAAAATCAGACAATAATTCATGACCTTGTTAAAATTCAGCAAGATGACATCGATTAAATGTCAAGACATGCCTGGTAGAGTTCTACACACACAGTGGGAATAAACAGCAGCAAGAATGCAGAGACTGAGATCAGCTTTCTACTAAAGAAAAGCCCCTTCTGAATCCTTAACTTCTTTATTTGAATGTAAGAGTCATACAAATACCCAGACCCCAGGTTTGCTATAAGGATTCTAGTATTGTCCTTACTTCGAGAAGAGTGAAAGTTGTGATTTCACTTTCACTATATAGAAATGTTTTGTTTAAAGTGAAAAAGTTTTTGCAGGTGGATGGGACAGTGTGAACAGTGGATTTAGGAAACTGTAGAGCCTACCCAAAGGACAATAAAAATTCCAGATAGTACAAAGTAGCGAACATGTAAGGGAGGAGCGGATTGCAAAGCTGGAAAGATTATTTTAAGTATTTCTTTATCATCTCTTAAGCCATTGCACATTTACAATAAACTCTTTCTGGTTTCCCCAAAGGATGATAATCTCAGAAAAAGTATTTTAGAGAAGATGATACTAAATTAACAGAAAACTCAGTGACTGAATATACAAAGATATTTATTTATGGATCAGATCAAATTTAGAAAAGTATACATGAATAAGTTAATAAATGAGTTAATAAATGAATAATAAATATGTGATATACGTGTTTTTGTATTCCCTGATGATATATATTAAAGGATCAATAAAAGTTTATTCAATAAATAAATCTGTGAACATGTGCTTACTTCTCATGGAAAGGGAGTATGCAAAATTATATGGTGATATGCAAGTGAAATGTTAATTATTACTTGACTATACCCAATTTCTCATTATAGTTATCAGTATTTATGTTTTATTGAACATGTGATAACAAGCTTCCTATGAGAGTCAAGTCTTTCTCTATGGCTCACTAAGTCTGTTATTCTGGAAGATTCATGGAAGGCCAGTTGACTTACTAGGGACCAGAGGTTATTGACTGCACAATTGAATCAGGAGGTCTCCTAGAAGCATCTACTATCTAAACAAGGTAGCATGTTTTCTCCCACATAATTTCTTGTCTTGGAATCCAAATCAGAGTGGCCCTGCACCTGTGTGACTTAGGAACAGATGTTGCTCTGTCAGGTGTCTTTGATTCTACTTGAAAAACCATAGGAAGCTGGCTGTAAGACTAATCATCAGCCCTGTAAGAACAGGGGAATGGCCACCTACACGGAGGGCTCACAGAGGAGCACGGCATTGGGCCACACACAGGAGAAACGACAAGGGCTGGCGTACAAAGGCACGGAGGCCTGGCTGCTATCTGTTTGTACTTTGATACAGAACTCCTTCCAAGCTGCTGTATAGTAGAGTATGCTATTGAGACATCCATGTCATTTATTCAGATAAAAAATCTTTTGAAAACAAGGAGCACATTCTAAACATTTAGAATACCTTGAAACTAAATCAGTGCACAGTAGTAAGTGCCATAAAATGCTTTTAGATTTCAGTTATTTTATCTAAAATCATATCTAAGGACATGAAGGGTGAAGGAAAAAAGAGCGGCCAGTGACACCTAACCTAATATTTATTGAATAGTGTAAGGAAGAATATTTTCATAGTGTATCATTTCATTTTATTTTTATAATAATTCTGCATGTTTGCTAATAATATTTCCATTTTATTGTGAAGAGATTTGGAATGTTCAAATAAATTGTCCAACATCATTACATAACTGAAATTTAAATTTATGTTTTTCTGACAATAACCACCAGGCTTTTTCTACTGCCTCACAATTACTAGATTGTTTCTTTCTGAATAACAGTCAAAATTTACTGGTAAATGAATTTTTACTGCAATTTTCTTATGGGCACAGGTTTTTAGAATATGTATGGATAGTTACATAATTTATAAATAATGCTAATATTTTTGGTGGTTTCACATGGTTTCCTAATAAGAAGGAAATTTCACTCATCACTATGGCTTTCGGGAATATTTCTTACCAAGCATCCATTTGCTCCTCTACCTTATTCCTCACAGATTCTGTTCAAATATTTATTGCTGTATCACAAGGCCCATGCACCCTGGGACAAGCAAAAGTAACCAAATCTCAGGACTTGAGGTGTCTGAGATCAGTCACATCCCTGTCTCAGTGACTGGTTTTGGACTGAGCATGTGATTTATTTAGAGTCCATAAAATGCAATGAAGGATTTTTTTGACGTTTGGGTTAAAGTTACAATTGATCTGAAAGACTTTCTGGCTGCCCAAATTCTTTCTTCCTCAAGTTCTTGCTCTTGGTAGTGAAGTCTAGAACTGCTACAGGCATCTTGCTTCCTCCCTGAGGTTATAACATCCCATGTAGTAGAAGGCCAAACCAGAAGACTCATTTTCTTATTGTTTAAGCAAATTTGAATTGGATTTTCTGTAACTTTTGGCCAAAGGATCAATGTATCTTGCAGAAAATAAGTGAAATGATAAATTTTATCTTTTTATCCCTTTTTTGTACATTGTATATATATGATTAGCAACTCTGTGGAATCTGTCTTCTTTCATTAGATCTTTTCTTTTGCCTCCCTTATGTCACAGATAATAAAGAGCATTTCCGAGTTAAATGACGTTCCAGGGTTACAGTCCAACTAAATAACTTGAACCATGGATTTCTAACTCTAAAACTAAAACGTCACTTTTAAAAATTCTAGTCTAATCCAAAGTGAAGAACAAAAAAAAGGGGGGAGTTCATTGCTACCTTCTAATGTAAAGTAAGAGGGTAACCTTGATTGTAACTTTGATAGTAAAGAACAATTTTTTGCTGAATCAGTTCCTGGAATCCAATAAATATCTAGAATGCCTGGATCAGTTTTTGATTTTTCTTTTCTCTTGTGCTTTCCTTGTTCTTTCTTTCTTTTTCTTTCTCTCTTTCTTTTTCTTTCTTTCTTTCTTTCTTTCTTTCTTTCTTTCTTTCTTTCTTTCTTTCTCTCTCTCTTTCCTTTCTTTCTTTTCTCTCTCTCTCTCTCTCTCTCTCTCTCTCTCTCTCTCTCTCTCTTTCTCCTCTTTCTTCACAGGATTCCATTCATCCTCAAGTCTTAACTAAGCATTTGCTGCTCACAATTATCAGCCCCTGAAACTCCTCATCTTTGTGTCCTGTCTCTCTCACTCACTTCTCAACTGCCTGAAGGCAGAGATGGTGTCTAGTTCACCTTTGGAGACCCTAGTTCTGGCATGCAGTATCAGTTCATTCTCATTTGTAGACCAACACCATGCTTCAGTAGTTCACCTAGAAAGTATTCTGGATAGCTTAAGTTTTATAATTTTTGCTTTTTGTTTTCTTTCAAATTCAGAATCTTGAGAGCAAAAACTTCTATGAGTTAAGTAAATGCCATTATGTTTAGTAGCTCCCTTTCCTGAAAACGCAGGTGGCTTTTCTAGTTTTCTCCTTTTAGATCCAGTGATTCATCTTTATTCAAAATTTGATTTCTCTTTGTATCTGGCTGTGAAACCTTTTTTTCAGAAACTCCATGTACTTTCATTTTTAATTGAAAAGAAGAATGTGCAAGCATTAGCTCAGGTGGAAGCATTTACATGGCTTCTACAAATCTCAATTTAGCTTAGTATTTTGATTCTAAAATAGATTTAAAGATGTGTGACATTTTTATAGAAAAGTGTTATCTATTCTTTTTGAGGACACAGAACTGTAAATTCTGTAATTAGTATAGTCAGAACTGCAGAGTTCTTCCTGAAAAGTTTATTCACACAGATGGCATTTACATAAAGCATTTTAAATCTAAATTTTCAGAATTTCTTCTTGAAGCGTGCCACAGCATGATGCATGGGAAAGAACATTCAAGGAAGTATCATAAGGTCTAGATTTCCAGGGGCCAGCTGTTCCTCAAACGTATTGTGTTACAGTTAAAAGGTTTGCCCAACCTTTCTATTTCTCTGTGTAGACATTATGTATTGTCTGATACATAGGAATGTAATTCATTTCAGTTTCTCACAATTCAATATATTTAGTAGCTCTTAGAGGATCTCTGGCCTCTGTTTTTGTTGTTTAGGATATATATTATAATATGTATTATATATGACAAAAATATAAAATCTAAGTTTTAAATTCAATCAAATGTATGAATTCAATCTCTTGTCCCATCACTTCCCCTGTAGAACTTTGTGATTTCACCACAGCAATTTTTTTCACTGTCTTACTTTAGAATTTCTTGGCTTATACTCTTCTCTATATGAAATCCATTCTGACTTATAAATAGTTCATTATAAGAACATAAGCCATTTATTATAAGAAAAAATTAGATTATTCTAACTAATATGATAGGTGCTGAATGTGACTTTTTAAAGCCTCCTTGGAGCTTAATAAATATAGACTTTAAACTGGTTTTTCTTTTTCTTTTCTTTCTTTCCTTTTGGATTTTTGTGCCTTTTTGAGACAAGGTCTCCCTATAGAGTCCACACTGGCCTTGAACTCACTATGTAGCTCTGGGCTCAAACTCAGGGAATCCTCCTGCCTCAACCTCTAGAGAGCTGGGATTATAGGCATGTACCACCATGCATAGACTGACCTTGAATTTTTTAGTACATTTTGAAGAGTCCTAACAATGTTAATAGGTGGGGTATTTCCCTCAGTCAAAGTTTTTGGCAATAAGATAAAACTACGCAATGCCAGAGATTTTAGAAGTAACTTTTATTATGAATGACTTTTAGGCTGTTTGAAATATTTGCAGATTAATAATACTACTCTTTGATAATTAGAAAAACTCAGCCTTAAAACAATGGTCATTGAGTACTGAGGCCCTGATATTCAGCCTAGTCTTATTTAATATTTACTGTATTCTTGAACATAATATCAATAGGAGGGAGATTTTACTAGAAAAAAGAAAGGGAGTGGGAGGGGAGGCAAGGAAAGAGGGATGTGAGAGAAGGCAATGGGGAGAGATCTGCCTGAAATACTTTATATGCATATATGAAAATACCACACTTTAGTATGCTTTAATAAAATGCATTAAAATAAAATAACTTATTAACACTGTTATTAATATGTTTCCTTCAAAGATCTGATTTTATTTTCTAGGGTATATAATACATAAGAGAATTAAATGTGTGTTTATACATTTCAGCTACTTTACACATTACCTTATCCACAATAATAACAAAAAGAATAGCTCTTATTCAGAAATATTTTATTAAAGATTCTTAATATGATACTTCTTTATTCATTTATTTCAATGATTGAATAGATTAATGAGGCAATTTCTGTCAGCTGTGTGCCTGATTTTGAACAAAACACATGTTGGGGCAGAGACTTACGAAAACCAGAAGTATAAATAAATGAAATAAATTCTGAAAGAGTAAAGAATACAGGCTTTTTAGTTTTATGCTCTAGCTTTATCCTTTATTAATTGTATGATTCTGGTCCACCCCTGAATCTAGTTATCTGTTTTCACATTGGAAAATGGATTTGCTTCCTGGTTGTCTCATGTACTATTACATTGCTGTCATAATGCTTTGTCACACAGTTATTTTTCTATATGTTACATAATTTTTTAAATTTAAAAAACAAAAAATGAATGAAACCTGTGATACAGAATTTCAAAACAAAATAATAGATTAACATTAGTTAGTGTATTGTGAACGGTTATCTTCAAAGTAGTGGTTCAGATCATGATATAGGCAAGAAAAAATGGTCAAACTATTGAACAATGAAAGCACAAACTGTTCTTTTTCATGAACTAACAGAGATTAGTTATATATATATATATATATATATATATATATATATATATATAATTCTTTTCCCTTGCAAATATTCCAAAGTGGGTTATTTGGGTAGGAAGAGTCAACAGAATTCAAGTTGAATTTTAAGACTTAAAATGATTTTCTGTATTATGATTATATAATGATGATAGTGTTCATGTAATGATAATTATAAAACAACAATCATAATATGGTCTAATATGTACTGTAACCCAAGCAATGTTCTAGATCATTTTATATGCTAAATCATTTAGCTCTCTAAAGGTTTTTAAAATAAGCATGTTCCTAATGTTCATTTTACAAGTAAGAAAACAGTTGTTTGTAACATTTGCTTAAGGACCCTCAGCTATTAGGTCACAGAGTCTGGTTTTAAACAAAAGCAGCTTTTTAGTATCAACTTTCTGCACTTTCCCTCGTATTTTTCAGTGGATTCTATGAAAAGCAAGGACAGGGATAATCTTCCAGTTACTGCAGGCTGGGCTAGTATGGAGGGGACCTGGGTAGAGTGAAGTTGAGACTAGGATCAGTATCCATTAAGACAATGTCTTTCAAGGCCTGCCTGGCTCCCAGGCCCAGCAATACTCATTATATCCTATAAAAGAATTTGAAAGGCTTCATTAAATTAGAAAAACAGGGTCATTTGGAGGTAATATATATATATATATATATATATATATATATATATATATATATAATTATATCATTGTCTGTAAGAGTTAGGTTGTATAGTATCATATCAGTTTGAGACTGCTTTATGCCCAATGGTTGACTCTTCATCTAGCTTCACTGCCCTTCACCGTCTATCATGTGAGCAACAGTGGAGACTCTTGCAACTTTTAAATAAAAACCCTAGGTTGGTTAGCCAAGGAATTTCATTTTTAAGTGAGATATTGCACCATCAGAATTTCCCAAATTTCAACTTTAAAGCATTGAACTGTAATTACTAGAAGCTTTTCATTTTTAATGATATATCTTTCCCAGTAAAATAAAATATTTTTAAAACACAAGAAATACAATAAGAATGAATAAATTATCTTCATGATCTTGGCAATGCAGAGAAAATTTTTCTAGTTTTGAAAAACTGGGCTCCTTACAGAATTCTAACTTAACAAAGCTGGAAAACATCAGTTTTTGTAATATTGCATTTGGAGGAAGAAATTAATTTGAGAATTATTTTAATGAAACTGTGCACCATTGCAGTTTCCTTGGTCTTGAATACTAAATGAAAACATTTTAATGAGTATTATTCAGGTAAAATTTATATGTAATGAAATTAATTTATTTAAATTTTATAATGTTTTACATTTTGACAGACATATATATCTGCATCAGATATCTGTCACATTCAAAAGAGTATTCATGCCTTGTTTTATTCCTCTTCTTCTCTATCTTTATTCCTAGGCCTCAATAGATTTTTAGTCACTATGTATTAATTTTTATCCTCTAGAATTTTGCATAAGTGGAATTATAAATTGTGAATGCTTTTTTTTTTGAATTGGACTAATGATTTTTAGGTTTTATAGAAATAACTTGTTCTGTTTATTCATTCATCCATAGATATATATGTAGGTTTTTCCCTCAATTTAAAATGTTACAAAAAAAGCTTTTATGAAAACACATTTATGTTTACCTATGTATGGACATTTTTTTTTTCTTTTCATGAGTACCTTGAAGTGGAACAGTTAAGTATATGGCACATTAATGTTAATTTTTTAAAAAATGCCAAACTGTTTTTGAAAGCACTTTTACCACTGTTACATTCTCATCAGCACCGTTAGAGGTTTAGTTTTTGTACATCTTCTTTAAAATTTGAAATCATCAATCTCTTAGATTTGAACCATGCATAATAATATCTTACTGGTGCTTCTAACAAAGGAGAGATGATTTTTATTTCTCTACTAATATTATCCATCTTTTTTGTTGAGGTTTTTGTCAGATAATATTTCTCATATTCCAAAAAATTATAATTTTACAACCTTTTATAGGAGATGTATTTATTTGGAAAACAAATGGAACAGAGTTTCTGACTCTGTCATGTCTCTGGATCTTTGGACTCTGTATCCTGGTCCAACCACCTGTGAATGAAAAATAATTGGGGAAATTCATTTGTACTAAAATTTCTTGTCATTATTTCCTGAAACAATGTAAGAAAAAGAGTTCCTGCAGATAAAAAGACAGAAAAAATAAAAAGATATATTATACACTGTAATACTTTAAAATCTGACATTGGGTTACAATAGCATGTATTGCCAAAGATTTAGTACAACTATCTCAAAGGCAATTCACAGATACATATTTCTATCCCAAAAATTTGCTTTGAGCTCTAAATACATGTTTCCAACTTCGGGTTACAAATGCACTTTAAATTCAAATTTACCAAACAAAAAACAACCAACGGGAAGCCAAGAAACATAAAGCCTGGTGTATATTCTGACCAATGCACTCTACTTTTCTCTCCTTTTGTGGGGGTGGTACTGGGGATCAAACTCACAACCTCCTACTTGCCAGGCAGGCACTTAGGCCATTGAGATAAATTCCTCGCCCTCTATTTTTTTCTTTAATTGTAGTATATTTAAGTGAAAACTATTAGAAATTATTTAAAGCAGAAAGCCTAGAAATTACTTTCACTTCCATAATATATGATTCAGATATTATCACTTTTTATTTTCTAGGATGTTCTTTGACATCGTCTTTGTTTCCTGTACTAATCCTTTAATCTAAATCACCATTGTGTTCACTACTGAAAGTGCTTCTTCATTGGTCTACTGGCAATATTGTTTCTTTTCAGTCCTTGTTTCAGTCAGTGGATCTTCAGATCTTCCAATAATAGGCAAATGTAATACCAAATCCTTACTCCTGCTAAAAATCTTTATATGAACCACTTAAATACATACACACTCTAATACACATATGAGGCCCAGATAGTTTAGTTTTGATGAATTCTACCAAAGATTTAAAAAAGAAGTAAGACTGGTTCTTTGTAAGCTCTTATAAAATATTAAGAGGAGTCAGTATCTTCTAACTCACACTATGAGATATATGGCTTTGATGTCAAACTAGAGAAATATATTAAAAGAAAAGAATCTTATAGACCAATAGCTCTCATAGGTGAGATATAAAAAATTCTAAGAATTCTAGTAGATGGAATACAGTAACACTAAGATTAAAATACCTCTTGACTTAGTATGTTTTCTGTCAAGAACACAGCATTTTTAATATTCAAAAATCACCTTATAATATTTTAAGTCTCAACAGACAAAAAAAAGCTGACCAAATCTAATATATATTCTTGATTAAAATAAAGTTAAAAAAACTCTCATCACAGAAGAAATATAGGAAAATTCTTTAACCTAATAAGTGATATCTATGAAAATTCTACAGTTAACATCATATGTAATGGTGAAAGAGTGAATACTTCTCCTTTAACATCGGGAATAAGACAAAAATATCCTCTCATATTATTTTTGTGTAATACTATGCTTGATGTTCTAGTCAGCACAATTAGTCAAGAAAAAGAAAGGAAAATTGAAAAGGGTTTGTTCATAAATGATATAACATGATCTGATAGAATATGTTTTTAAAAGTTATCAGACTAATAGGACCATTTAGCAAGGTTGCAACATGAAAGGCTGATGTACAACTCTCAGTTGTGTTTCTCTATATTAATAACAAATGGAAAACAATAAAGCATCCCATTTTCAGTTGCATAAAATATAAGGCACTTATAGATAAATCTGATGAAATAAATAAATGAGTTTTACACTAAAAGTCCAGAATAGTGCTGAGGTAGAATAAAGAAGACTTAAAATAAGAAGAAATATTCATGCATCAGGAGAATCAATATCTTAAAGGTGTTCATTCTTTATAAACATGATCTCAAATTTCAAGTAGAAAATTTTATACTGAGATATTAACAAGTTAATTCTAAAATGGTAGAGAAAGTAAAAGTACCTACAAGTGTCAAAAGAACTCAGGAATAAAAACAATTATAAAACTATGATCACTGAAGCATCATAGCACTGGAGTGAAGATAGATGAATATATCAACAGAAAGCAATTGGGAGTCCAGAAATAAACCACGATATTAAAATAATTCATTTTTTATGTAGACAATGGGAAGGATAGCTATTTTGAAAAATAGTACTGGAACAATTGGTTATGATGTACAAATTGAACTTGGATGTATACCTCATAATATATTGAAAAAAAACTCAACATTGATCATAGGCTTAAATGTCAAATTGCAAAATTTCTAGAAGAAAGTTGTTGTAGGAAAGCATCTTTGTGATCTTGGGCTAGACAAAGATTTCTTAGAAGTGATACCAAAAGAATAATCCATAAAAATAATAAACTTGAATTTTTTAATACTAAATATTTCTACTGTTTCAAAGACATTGTTAAAAAATGAAAATACATATTTTGTCACAGACTAGAAAAATATATATTACACTAAGTTATAAACCTTTACAACTCAATAATAAGAAATAAGCATCTAATATTTAAAGGTAAGCAAAATATTTAAATAAGACACTCTACCCAAGGTAGCAAATAAATACAGGAAAAAGATGTTCAATGCTATTAGTCATTGAGGAACTGTTACTTAAAATAACATGAAATACTACTGTATATCTATAAGAATAGCTAAAATTAAATGATTAACAATGCCAAATGCTTGTGAAGATATGAAGAGTATTGGAATTTTCATACTGTGCTGGTGGGAACATAAAATGATACAATCACTCAATCACTATAAAAACAATTTAGCGGTTTTTAAAGCAAGATGTGGTGGCTCACACCTGTTATCCCAGCACTTGGGAGAGTGAGACAGTAAGATTTTCCAGTTGGAGTCCAGTCCTGGTTACATAATTAATTCATAATTGCCCTGAACTATACAACTTGAAATAATGTATTGAGATGCCTCCAGCCTTACTCTTTTGCTAAGGATTGCTGTGGCTATACTGGTTCTTTTCTGTTTCCATATGACTTGGAATTTTTGTTGTTGTTGTTGTTCTGTGAAGCATGTTAGATTGATGAAGATTGTATTGAATCTGTAGATCATTTTTGGTGACCATTTTTAGCAATCTAATTTTGCCTATCTATGAATGTAAGAGTCTTTCCTCCTTAAAATATCGTGTTCAATTTCTTTCTTCAGTATTTTGAAATTTTCATTGGAATCGTCTTTCATCTTCTTGGCTAGATTGACTTCTAAGGTTTTTTATTTTATTTATTTATTTATTTATTTATTTTGGTCTTTTGATATAGGACCTCACTATGCAATTTAGACTGGCCTTGAGCTCACCTGCTGGTCTCAAACTTGCGAGGATCCTCTTGCTACTGTTGAAGTTACAGTTGTGTGACACCACACTCGCAGTACTTTTTAAAAATTATTGCAAATGAAATTATGTTATTGGCTTCTTTCTCAAGCTAGTTAACTGTTGATTTTGCTGAATTCGCTTATTGCTTTAAAAGTCTTTGGTCAATCCTTAGAGTCTTCTAAATGTGGAACTATATTGTCTTCAAGTAAGGATAATTTGATTTTTTTCTTTTTCATTTGTATCCCTCATATTTCTTTTTCTTGCTTTTAACAACTTTTAACACCTGTGTTGAATTGGAATGCTGAGAGTAAACATCCTTGTGTATTTTCTTACATATCTTTCCATATTTTAGAAGAAACACTTTCAGTTTTTACTCTTTCAAGAAAAGATAAACATATATCTATCATATAATCAACCTAACACATTCCAATAGAAAAAAAAATATTTGTCCATCCAGTGACTTATATACAAAATTCATATCAGTTGGATTTTGGAAGTAATCTGAATGTTGATGAACAAACAGAGGCAAGTTGTACCACGTCTTTACAATGTAATATTACTCAGCAATAAAAGAAGAAATAAACTATTGACATACACAGCAGTTTTGACAGATCTTAGAATAGATATATTAAAAATTTAGACAAAGGCACATGGTTTGTTATTCCACTTATAAAAATATCTAGAAATTGCAAACTAATCTATAGTAACAGGTCAGATTTGTGGTTTCTTTGGAATGGTAGATTGGAGAGAGTGGGGAAGACAAGTTCCAAAGAGGTGTGAAGAAACTTATGAAGGTGATGGACATACTAAGTTTGATTGTGTTGACAGTTTTATGGATACATAAATATATTTGAAACATCAAATTTTATAGTATTTGTAGTTTAATGCATGTTAATTTTACCTCAATGAAGTTATTCTAAAAGATTTCTTATGCAGTTTCCTTAGAGATTTACCATAAAACCAAACATTTTAAATATGACTTCATAATCCAGTATCTACATTCTTCTTCAGCCTCTGCTCACATAACACTTCCTTTGTCCTGTATTTCAAATGTTCTGAGATTATTACAGTCCTTTTTATTCTTCTTATTTTTCTTATATCAAATGTTAGTTGTATATTTATTTTATTCTTTTTACTTAAAATAGTTTCTCCTCTTTCTCTTATGCAGATCATTCCTCATGATCCTGGTAACAACTCAGTTATCACTTTCCTGCTTATACTTACTTTTTCTTACTTCCATTATTAGATGAAGTAGTTCACCTCGAAGCACTTGTACCAGCCTGATTTTCTCAGTGCCCTACATGTCCTTGAGGCTGTTATTGTACTGGTTTGTACTGGCC
Organism: Cavia porcellus; assembly: GCF_034190915.1. Taxonomy (NCBI): domain Eukaryota; kingdom Metazoa; phylum Chordata; class Mammalia; order Rodentia; family Caviidae; genus Cavia; species Cavia porcellus. Next base: position 49,346,908 of record NW_026947492.1, read on the forward strand.
ATTGTACCCTAAACTTAGCATGGTGGATAGCATATAGGAGACAATCAAAAACAGGTGCCAAATGAATTAATAATTAATAATAAGGAATCAAAAGAGGAGATAAGAAAATCAAAGAGGAGATAAGAGAATCATGGAAAAGCTTTTCCATAATTAAATACTAATGATTTTACCAAAAACAATTCAAATCTCCTAATGTGCCTTACTTGACATTGACTATGCTTACATAAAGAAACAATGTACGAGCAGGAGTAACTCCAATACTGTTCCAACAGGTCGTTTTCTTAGGGTGATCTTATTTTAAGCAAATGGGAATGAAAATCTGGTTAGTGTATACTTATAATTTGGTGCCCTCAAGGATTGAATCATTAAGAGACAAAAGAGATCTAATAGTGTCATAGTCTTCAGGCTGTGGTATGTTACTGAAAATTGTAAAAGCGATGTCTTCAAAGTTTCAGGAGAGCAATTATTTTATTGAATAATCATTTCACTTAATTTGGGTATGATTAGCTAAGGGCCGCTGCTTACAACATAATAGAGTGGCATTCTTCAGGATAAATAAGTTACCTCATTTAGTTCGTGAAGTTAGAGGATCATTTATTGTTCAGATAAGAGGCAGCTGATAAGGAAAAGCTATTTGTAGTAGAGAAGCACATAATGATTATATAAAGTTGTTTAAAATGAGCCATGTTTTTGCTATAGTCTTCCTATGAATTGCCACCCTCAAAGTCAAGCTCTGATTTAGTATTTTTTTGACAATTAACAATTTGTCTTTGTTTCACAGATGGGCCAGCACATATAAAAATAGAATTAGTGATTTTATAGGAATTTTGTTCTTTTTATTTGACATTCTTTGAAATAGGTTTCTTGGCTAGTTTTGGTATATAATGAAGGAAGGAATAAGAGAATAAGGGAATAAATGATATTAAGCATGCATTAATATATGCAAGGCATTTTGGCAGGTGTTTGCACATATTTAATCTTCATAGAAATCTTATGATATGGGTATTATTATTCATGTACTTACCCTCTTTCAGTAGATAGCGAAATTAACTGTCAAATTAATTCACTCATTCAAAGTTAACCTAGCAAGTGTCCAAACTAGGATTGGAACCCAGGACTTGTATCTCATTGTTTCAACACTCAAATCAAATTTGACCAACAATGAAACCTAACAAGAGTTTATTTTTATTTTAATTTGGCTGCTAAATTCCCAGGTGGCATATATGACAGGATGATGTTTGGAGTTGCTTTCTTCATGGCAAAAAGGGTGAAAGTGACCATCGTGAGAACTCTCAGAGGACAAACATGGCCTTGCCTTGTTGAAGCTGAGGACAATACTTCTTGTTTCTTAACTTTTTTTTTTTTTTTTCCTTTATTGGTACCAGGAATCAAACTCATGACTGCTTGCTTGCAAGGCAGGTGCTTATGCCGCTGAGCTAAATCCCCAGCCCCAGAAGCTGAGGACAATACTCCTTTCAGGATACTTGCAACCGAGAGAAAATGCTAAAATTGATTATCTATCATTGCACTGGCCTTTTTTCAATAAAGAATATATATTCTTTCCAACTGTGCTATTTTTATGTTTAGATCTAAAATGTTCTCCCAAAATCTTGTGTTTTTCTACCCCTCTAATGAGCAGGAAGTTTTTGTTGTCTGAAGAGAAATTGAGCCACCCTTACATTAAACACTGGCATGTCCCTAACAAAATCTGTTTACAGTCAGTCAGGAGAAAGCAGGACCGTGGTACCTAGTGTCTGATCTATTCTTGCCTTTTCAATAAGAACAATTTCTATCCAAAAAATTGCTATGGATATGATCAGCAAAGAAAGAGAAAAGATGAGTAATTAATGAGTTCCTTTTACCTTATCCCGATTTCTCAGTAGAAATAATAATAATAATATATTAAACTCTGGTCACATTTATTGATAATACTGTCTTGTGATTATGATTCTCGTTAGATGAAAATTATCATTAGATAAAATGTTTAATAGTATATAGTTGTAATATATTATTTCATAAAAGTAATGCTTATTTGGAAGAACCCTAAATGTTACCAATCATGGAAATATCTAAATAAGGGCAGTTATTTTGACTGTTAGAACAAATGCATCATATTTTGGCACTCCCCAGTAATATCTACTCCTAAAAATATTTCATTATTTCCTATGTAGTTAACTCCCAAATTAGTGCTTTTCAGAACAATAATGCAATGTGTTCCTATTTTAAAGTAATAGTGACTCATTTTTGTGAACATGGTAGTTACTGCTGTAAATATGGAATGCATGGTCATGGACACTACTTACTCTTTTTATTCTTCTGTTCTTCAATTTATACCAGAGGCATTCTTGATAGTCAAGAACTAAGGGAAATATATATGAATACATTATAAATACTTACAAGTGTGTGTATATGTGTGTACATGCAAAGAGAAATATATAAGTATATAAGTAAATGAACTCACATTGCTTAAAGTTAAGCATAAAACATTGAGATGAAACATACATTTCTTTTATATTTTGTTACTTGGCTTTATCAATCTGAGCCAGCACAAACTATACAACTGGAAATAACTTGAACATAACATCCTTTAATGGTGCCCTAGAATAGGAGGTCAGGCTTAGCTTGGGTAATTCATTAGGGAAAGACTGTGTTAGATATTATTGGAACATCACAATATAGAGCATCAAATACTCTTAGGGTGTTTGAAATCCAAATTATAGGCTAACCAATAGGATAGTGTACAACTCTTTCAGAATCTGTTTTTCTTTTGAAAAAAACACCCATAGATAGTGTGTAGGTGGAAGTGCTCACACAATCATATAGTTATAAAATGCTAAGAGATACACTTAACTTGTAAATGTGGCCGTAAGATTAAAAAAAAAAGCCTCGTATCAGAGTTCTCCTCAAATGTGACTTAGTACACTTAAGCACAAATGCATACATATGCACATGCACCCATACCCACACACACGCACAAACAGCACACCAGATTTTATGGTTCCTAGCACGTCCATGACATTCCCTAGATTGAATAAACCCTGATTAAGAGAAATCAACTGGTAAATATTCCTACACTGGTGTAAGCATCCCAAAGCCTAAGGGATAGCTGCCCTCTTCAGTTAGAACCAGGCTTAACTCAATTGGGACAGTTTTCCTAATTTTTGCTCATACTTTGCTCAATATTGATTTTCCTTCAAAGAGGGTGTTAATTTCACAGCTAAACACACATTACTGCATTAAAAATGTAGGTACATTGCTATTCTCCTGGTCTATGGAATGAGAATTTAGAGTTGGGTTGAAGAATCCATATTTTTAACAAGCATTTTAGGAATTCTAACACAAGGTTTAATTTCTCTTAACTTGGGATGGGAGGGTAGGTGTTTTAGATACAGGCAGGAAAAAAGAAAGTTTATAAAGTACTGTATTTGATTTAACAGTTTAAATTGTTTCCTTTTATATTCTTGAATATTTAAACTTTATAAAGATGAAACACATGATATGGGACTTTTACTAACTCAGAGTAAGTGGCCTGATATTCTGATAGAACCGCATGCATTAGAAAGATATAACTCTCATAGCATTTGCTATATACATTTAGGATTTCAAAAGGGATCTGAGTTTACTGCCCAGTTACAAACTCTTTTGCAATTACCCTTTAATGTTAATATGACACGGCTGATTTTCTAAATAAATTTGACTATTTGGAGTCACACTTCTGAAGAAATGTGTGAGGTCTACAGTTACATTGCTTTTTAAGTTTTCGTCTATCATTTCTGCTTGAACCTCACCTCTGGCTCATTGTTTTGTTTGACTTGGGTAGTAATATTACCCTCAAGGTCTCAGTTTCCTTAACTAGAAAAATTGCATTCAATAATGTCTACTGCTCATGCTAATACATGAGATAAACCATGTAAGTAAACAGCAGCTGCCCTGTCCTGCCTCTCATGGCAGGAATATGCTCTTCTCCATGTGTATCTAGTCTTCAGGGTATTATAGTCCCATTTTATAGGGAAATAAACAAGGACTTAAATTATGTAAATGACTTACCCAAAGGCCCACCCAGCACCAGAGCACCATCCCATACACAGAAGTCTTGCTTTCTTTCCACCAACCATCTGTGAGGCTTGATGCCAGGCACCCAGGTGGCACTCAAGTAGTGCTAGATTTACTCACTTCCTGCCCCACACACTTCTTATCACAGATTTAAAAAATCTTCCATAAGCGAATTCGCAGCTGTGCGAGCCACATGATGGTTCTGTGGGGTCTTTTTGCAACTGACAGTCTCAGTTAAAAAGGAAACAACAGTAACAACAACAACAAACAAACAATAAAGCATTCATAGGCCTTGTGATACTTCCAAAACAACCTAAACACTTGTGAGGCTCATGGAAGTCTCACAGACATCAAGGTGGAAGAAGTAACACTTCTAAATGTTATGAGATAAAACCTTGACTCTGAGGCCACGTGTACCAGGAGGGCGTGAGTAGGCTCCTGACCCAGAAGTCAAGGGCTGAAGGAAGGCGCTGTTACAGAGCGGCTGGACTCCCTGGGACCCCGGTGTCTTTGCTGGCCACCTTCCCCTTCCCCTCCCCCGGCCCGGAGGATGCTCTGTGCACTGGCCTTCCCTTCAGGGGACCTCGGCCTCGGAGATCGTCTGGGTCGGATGGCAGTAGCGATGGGGCCGTGTGTGGTCCTGGGGTCACATCAGGCTGGGTGGGACTCCTCGGACCGGAGGCGCCGCTGGGCTGGGCCGGGCCGGACCGGACCGGACGGAGAGCTCCGCGCTCGCTCTCTCCCCGCCCCTCCCTCCCACCGCACTTGCCCGGCCAGCGCTCCCCATGGTGACTCTTGATTGCAGCAAGCCGCTGGCTTTTTACCAAATCGGGAGCTGCAGTGTATTTTTTTCTTCCCCTCCCCTTGGAGGAAATAATTTCAGCCCCCTTCAGCTCGCATGACAATTTTGTGGGACTGGGGCGTGTAGGCGGGCACATCCTTTTACATGCTAATACTGCCCCACCTCCTTTGAACCCTCCTCTAAGCGCCTCACTTCCTTTTATTTTTATTTTTTTAATTTTTGAAAAATTTTACCTCCCCCCAGTTCACCACAGTGGGGGGAAACCGTCTGGGCCGTCCCTGCCCCCAGGCCTGGCTCCCCAGGGAGGGGAGACCCCGAGCCGCCCAGCTGCCCGCACTTGCCTGCAGCGCTGCCTTCACCTGATCTCCTCCGGGATGGCTGCGCCCGGCGCGGGGGGCAGCGAGCGGAGCGGCCGCTCGGTCTAGGGTGTCGCTCCAAGTGCTGGGCGATCGCCGCGTTTGGGTCCCCCAGCGAGCTGCCACTGCCGCAGCCCGCAAGGAATGTCCCCTGTTGTTAAGGACCCTGACTGTTTTACACCAATGATTTGCCACTGCAAAGTTGCTTGCACTAACAACACTTTGTCGTTGATGTTTGGATGCAAGGTAGGACAAGGGGTTCGTGTCTTTTTAATGCATGCTGCCTCTCCTGGGGGAGCCAACCATTTCTTTTGTTGTTTATTTATGTGTCTGCTTGTTGGGAGAGTGACAAAAGCAGGAATGCTCGGCCCTCGCCGGGAGCCGGTTGGGTTTGGGAGCCAGGAGAGCCCAATGATTTTCCAGCATGCGATGTTAACTGCTAAGTCGGTGGTACAGGACCCTGTCGTAGCCTGCAGAAGCTCCAAGAGCAGCTACGCCTTGGAAAGGGGGCGCCTCACTTGGCTCTCTGCTTGGGATCTAGTTACATTTAGCTAGTGACTGTGCTGCTGGCCAAGGCTTTGGAAAGCTTCTAAAGTACACAGATTACCACCAGCTGGAACCCACCCAGGGCAAGTGTAACTGGGGCGGTAGATATGCTCCTGATGAAACTAAACACATCAGTTTATGATGTAGCGATTTTAAAGATGCCAGACACCTTGTTATTTTACACAGAAAATCTGGAACTGAACTCATGTTGCCCCCCAGTTTTGTGACTGTTCCTGAGTTTACACAATCCACTTGGTAACAGCACACCGAAATTTTATCAAAAAGTAGCACAGTCCTCAGTGAAGTTTGTAGCAGATAACTGTTCTACCCTGGATTTTTGTAAAAGTGATTACTGTTCCCAAGGAAATGAGGTTTGAAGGTTTTTGAAGCAGGTTATCATTCATTGCTCCGTGTTACTAGAGCTTTATGTTGTATCTGAAAATGCACTCCTTGCCAAAAATGCCCTCCTTGCCCAGAAGTCTTAACTCATGAATGAGTTGTGTCTCCTTTACTACTTATTGTGAAAAGCTGATGGGTTCTTCCAGCCTGTTTATATTAAACACTCCTCATAGCAAATATATGACCCTGAAATAACTGAAAATTTACTTCTACAAGTGAAAAAAAATCACAGAATCTCCATTGTCCTGGAAGATGATACCAGAAACTGAACTGGACAGCTGATGAGCACCTCAGGCAATAAAGTAATGAAACATACCATTCAACTTCATGGACAGTGCTCAAAAGATATATAGGCTGTAAAACCTGAGAGTCAGGGTTATCTTGTACTGGCCATACCTAGAGGAGTTTCTTTCATTTGGGGCCTCAGATTTTCTTCTACAAGAATAATACAGATGAGATATTTCTTCGATCTCTCTAATTCCAGGATCTTCGAATGATATCTTTCATAGAAAAATTTTAACGATTGGGTGATTTAAAAATATTTGTGGTTTTTACTCAATTTATTAGGTTGTATCTTAGAATTAGTTTAAAGAAATATTACTCATACTAAAGAGAGTCTTTTGAAAAACCCTAAAGAGGTCTTAGAATTGAAGTTTTGTGTGTGTGTGTGTGTGTGTGTGTGTGTTCATCACTGTCAGGAAGACATATGTGAATGAACAGTACCAATATTAACTAGTGAGGGCCTCTCTTCACCCAATTTGCCAGCCTTCCCTCATACTCCTTTCCACCTCTTTTAATTTCACTTAGCAATAGCAGCAACTGTGTAAAAACCATTCCCCATGTGCTTAGGAGAATTGCTTTGCAGTGCTAAATGCTTATTAACAAAGGTGAATTATTTGTCCAGAGAAGTTAAACACAAATTAACAATCAAATAAGGTAAGCCCTTGGTGTGGAGATTTTAACTCTTCAAGCTAATTTTAAAAGTTTCTTTTATGGTGTCTTATTTTCCCCTACTTTTCAAACCATAGAGAGAGAAATTGACATTTTTCTAAACACACACTTTTTTTTGAAGAAGGCTAATTACATTAGCTTAACTTCCATTTAGTGTTCTCTCTCTCTCTCTCTCTCTCTCTCTCTCTCTCTCTCTCTCTGTCTCTCTCTCTCTCTCTCTCTCTCTCTCTCTCTCTCTCGCTGGTTGAACAATTTGCAAGTTTAAAAATTTGCTTTGTGAGAGATTTGTGTCAGTAGTGTGAAACAGCTAAATGAAGTGTGTGGGTTAACACTACTCTTTGAAAATAAATCTATAAGAATAGATTAAACTTTTTTATAGGGTCTGTTCTATCCAACCTATCCAAGTGTTTGAACATAAGAATTTGAAAATTCCCTATGTAGTGGTAACATTAATATACCATAACTGTGCATTCCAGATGATTAATTATGGGTTGGCTAATATGATGCTCCCATCTTAAATGTGGAGAATACTTGAACTTTCTAACTTAATTTTCTTTAGTGAAGTTCTTCCACACCACGTGACATATGCTTACATAATCATCAGGCTCAGACAGGCTCAGATTTCAAAACTAGATTTCACATGTGAGGTATATGCTTTCACTAAGTCTTAGGTTCCTCATAGTAAAAACACCACAGTAATAACTACTACATTATATATTACTATGCTGTACTGAGGGACAAAATTTGAATGGGATGCATGTGCTGTTTCATATATTGCAAATGTATTTATCAAATGATTGGTACCTTTATGTGGCCTTCGTTACTTTATAACTTTATAGGAGGGGTTTAGGTAGGAGCATTATAACTTTTAAGAGGAATATCTTTTCCAGTAGTTATTTTGTTAAGTTGCCAACTTTGTTATGGACCTAATCATTATTTTCCTCAAAGATAAAGTTCTTTACTAGGCTGTTTGTATAATGTACGGGAACCATGTATATATTGACAGAACATTCACAAGCAAAGTATGTTTATAAAAATAATGAAAATCCAATATTATTCAATTCAATAAATATTCACTGAACACACAAGTGTTAAATACAGTAGATGTAACCATAAACAGATCTTGTCTTTTATGGTTTAAAAGCCAAATAGGTATATCATTTGCAATACTGATTTAAAGAAAGATATGTAATAATGATCCCAGTGGAATCTGAGCAATAAAAATGGAATTTAAATAATTATCTTTAAAAACTGATGGAGAATGTGTATCAATGACTTAGAACTGTAAAGACAGAGTGTGTTCGAGGCTATGCCCCAGATAATGTGATAGATCATGAATATAAGCACAAGGCAATTCTTTGTTTCTGGAGGGAAGTAATTATACTGCCTTTCCTGAAGTATAGACTACTCAGCAACCTCTCCATAAATTTTCATGAGATAGATTCTAAAATGCCCTAGACCATCCAAATTTTTCCATTCTATGAACCTTCCTATGAACCTCCCCACAAGTCTATTGCTATTGCCATACAACTCTGTTTATAAGAATGAACTTTTAAAAGGAAAAGGAGGATTTAAATGGAAAAGGAGGCTTTTTAAAAGGCTTGTTTTTTTCTTCACAATAATTATGTGATCAGAATGACCAGAAAGTAAGCATTAACTTTATCTTCCTTAACACTGTTTTGCTCCATTTGCAATGATAAGGTGACTATAATCCCAGATTTTATATATTATTTCTCTTTCCTTAGCTTTGTTGATGGCTACATTTCAAAGACCTGCAGTCCTTGAGTCCCACCACCTTCTCACTCCCCCTTTCCAGTCACCAGAATTTCTAAGTCAAAAACACACGAAACAGGTGGAATGTTTGTGATTTTTCCTAATAATCTAAAAGTGCTTTTTAAACTGTGAGGTTCTCTAGTTTGTTTTTTATATAATTAAATATAGTTAATGTTAAAAATGAGCAAACATTTTAATAGACATTTTTCTAAAGGAAACATGAAAATATACTTAACATTATTAATAATTAGTTATCAATTATCAGGAAAATGCAAATCAAAATCATAACAAGATGCCACCTCATACATGTTAGAATGACTATTATTGAAAAAAACCAACAAGTATCAAATATTGGTTAGGGAATCACTGAAGGCTGTGGTAGGAATGTAAATTAATGCAGCCATTGTAGGAAACAATAGGGAAGTTCTTAAATTATTGAAATTAGCATATCATATGTCCTAGTGAACCCCCTCTGGAAATAGCTCCAGATAAAATGAAATCAATGTAGTCATCTGCATATGTTAGTTGCACATTATTCACAATAGCCAATACATAGAATCAACCTAGGTATCCATCAACAGGTAAATGGATAAAGAAACATATATCACACACATTTAGATGCTCTTAGTCTACATAGGGTAATTGTGAGATAAAAGATACGTTAGCTTGACTAAAGTGATCATTTCACTATGTAAAATTATAAAAAAGTTATATGCGTTAAATACAACAATAAATATACAAGAAAATATGGTTTAAAATTTAGGATATCTCTCTTTGCTTCAATTGTTATTTGTTAATATTGCAACTTATGTCATTATTCCCTTAGGCCAAAGCATTAGCTTTCAGTGTCCACTTTGATGTATTAAGGTAGATAAAATTTATTGAACAATCTGTAAAATCCTGTAACCTGTTTTTTTTTTTTCCCAATAAATGTTTGGACATTTCATAAACTGAACTTGTCCTCAAAGGGGAGGAATAATATAGTGAAAAGTAACTTTTCTTTCTTCTGTACGGTGACTGTCCTAAAAGAGAAATTAAGGAGATGAAGAGAGAGGTTAAAAATGGGAGAAAAGGGAAATACAGAGAGAATTGAAAGGAAAAGGGGGTGACTGTAGGAACTAAAAAGCAAAGAGAAGGGGAGAAGAATTTAAATAAATACCTAACCATGTCTTAGGTGCTTTACAACTGTTAGCTTTTTCCATTTTCATAGTTTCCTGGCAAACAGAAAAAGAATGAGAGAAGGAGAACAGGGAGAGGATGAGGACCCAGGAGGTAGACTGTGTGTTCATTCCCGACCTCTAGAGGGTGATCTTATACTCACCCAACGTGAGAGGAACTGTCAGCACCTTGCTAGTGGACAGTTCCCTACACCATCTGACTTTTTCCACCTCCCCAAGACGTCCTTTATTTTGATGAGGCAAATTTTGCTATAAAAAGGTGATGCTCCGAGGAGATCTGTCAATCTGTCACTGTGTACATTTTTGTCATTGGTATTGTGTTCATCTGGGCATTTTAAATATTGCATAGTTTGCATACTTTGGAGTATTCTGTTTTTACTTTATAATAATATGTATTTATTGAAGTAAATTAGAAAAATAAAACAAAATTAAAAGTGAAAAAAAGAAAGTGCTTACAGTTCCAGAAGACTAAAGATTGTTAATCTGTTAGTGTATACGCTCATTGCTTCATAGCACTATATTGTTTCTGTTGGACAGTATGTAGCTTAGTTTAAAAAAAAAAAGTGAGTTAATGGGGTTTACATTTGGACATTTTTCTTCTGTACTAGAATCTGTACAAAATTTTAGTAGCTGTGTAAGAGTCATTCATAGCTTTGGATATTCTGGTCTCCACCACCATCCCCAATTTTATAATGTTAAAATAGAATACATATCTTGGGGAACAAGTCTTTCCTGAATTTGAAATTTTTTCATTTGGGTAAGTTATAATAAGTAAAATTATAAAGTCAGATATTTTTAAATTTTAGGCTGCTTAGTGATGGATATTGTTACATTTAATTTAAAATTGTCTATATATGTATCTGTGTGTGCTTTCATTAGTTGTTTTATATGTTATAACATTATTAAGCTCTAGTTTCCCTCTACCTTATAACTCTATAAGAAGTTTATTCTATGTGAATAGAGTTATTACTTTTTCTAGACTTTACAGTCATAGAAGTCTCGTATCTTATATATTGGAGTATTTTGAATAACTAATATTTTAAAAATCCTAATATTCAAAATAGGTACAGGAGCTGGGGATTTAGCTCAGCGGCATAAGCGCCTGCCTTGCAAGCAGGCAGTCGTGAGTTCGATCCCTGGTACCGATAAAAAGGAAATAAGATCAAAAACAAACAAACAAACAAAAAACCAAAATAGGTACATTATAATGCCACTACCTAGCACACACACACACACACACACACACACACACACACTCACCTGTTACCACTTGTCAGTACTGTTCTACATTACTTTACAAAAGGCTAAGATAATGCTCACAATAACCTTTTGATAAACCTATCAAAATAATAATAGTTATTTATAATAGTTATTTCCATGTTACATACAAGTGGAGAAACTGAGTTACAAATTGTTCAGTCAACATTATAAAGCCTTATAACTTCTGATTAGCAGAGCCAAAATTTGAACCTAAGCAACTTAGGTCTAGAGTTGGCACTCATTTCCAGAATAATTATAGTACTACAGTACTCTTTCAAGTAGCACATTCCTTTCTATAAGTGTCTTTAAGCTGTCAAGTTAATTTGCAAAAAATTAATTTACACATACCTTTCTGGAAATACACATGAATTTGAATGCAAGGCATAGTCAGAGGATTCAGTTTTGTCATGCAAGGTATTTCTTCTGAGAGGAGTTTCATCCAGTACACCATTTTTCATAGTGTTCACGCTCTCCTTTTCCACATGAGGTTACTAAATCATATAGACAGGTGGTGCCTTACTCAAGGTCATACAGAAAGTCTAAGAGTTATAACTGTAACCAGGGCTCCTAATTTCTAATTCAGTGTTATTCTTTCTGTGTCATGACCTCTAACTGTAAACTACAAGTTATGGGAATAGAGGTGAGGAAGAGTTTTAAAGAAACTGGCACAATTCTTCTTTAAGAAGCAGAAAAGTAACCCCTGCAGAAGGGCAGTTGTAAGGATTAAGTGAGATACCACATATGAAAATATTGAGCACAATGTTAGGTATACAGTAAGTATATAGTGTGTTTTCTTCTATTTTACTAAAGCTACTTTCCTTACTGTTGAATAAATAAAAGATTGTCAGAATAGGGTTCAGTCAAGTACACTGAATATTATTTATTAATAAAGGAGGCATGTTGTAACCTATCAACACATTATTAAAGTGTTTTAATGCAGTAGGGGGAGAAGCCAAAAGTTTATATAATTCACAATCCTTCCCTTCAAAAAATCCTAGATTAAACCTGACCCAGAAAGAGAAAATGAAAAATGAGCTAATAAGTAAAACAGGTGCCGAATGTCCCAAACAAGCAGGCTGCAAGGGTCTGTGTTACCTTTGACAAAGAATTCTTGTCAGTTCAAGGTCTTTTTAAAGTTTTACTGTTAATAGAAGATTTGGGAGGAAATGACCTAAATATACACAGATTATGAGGATAAATAATCATGCTTCTATTAAAATGTGCTCAGAAAAAGGGAATCTTTAGTCATGAAATTCAGAATCCTAAAAATACATCTTATGGTCCCTTTTTCATTATATTCATTTATCTAGTTAATGTTCCAAAGTTCATATGGTGAAATTGCCCTAATCTCTTCTGAATCAAATTGCCCCTGGACACTTATGGGACTTAATAGTTAGTATTTGCACCATGTATTATTATGTTCTATTTATTTCAGTTCTATTGTATTATTCAGTTATTCACTTATCTATTTGCATATTTTGACTGTGAGATACTTAGAAAAAAGGCTGTATCAGTTCTTTAAGACAGTGCTGAATGATGCAATAAATAGAATTATGCATAACTCACAAAAGGAAGTCATAAATATTTGTGTGAATTACTGGTTGATATGTGTGCTTGCAATATTTACTGAATTGTAAAACTAAGTTATGTGTACGTAGTTATTGGTCATTTGCCTTTTTCCTTACCATTTGCCTTTGAGAACTGGTCACATTTCTTGATGATAACGGTCTCTAAAATATTCAGTGTGTTAATCTTGTGTGGTTTCTTAATTTAATATGTCAATTTGACTAGGTCAGACATTTGATCAATTATTGTTCTAGATATATGTGCTAGGTTGTTTCTGGATGATATTAAAATTCAAACTGTTGAGTGGTAAAGCAAATTGCCATCCCTAATAACCAAATGAGAACCCTAATAGAAGAAAAAGTCTAAGTGAACACCTACTGCCTGACTGCTTCAGCTGTGGCCTTTGATTTAAAATAAGAATAGATCTTCTTCAGGTTTGAAATATCAGGCTTTCAGACTGAATTTTCTACTATTGCTTTTCCTGATTCTTAGATCTGTGGACAGGGACTAGGACTGAGCATTGACTTTCTTGGATATTCTGCTTCCTGACTGCAGATCTTAGAGCTTAGCCTACGTAATGTTGGATACCAATTCATGTATATGCATATATTCACATGTATACCTCTCTCTCTCTTTCTCTCTCTCTCTCTCCACACACACACACACACACACACACACACACACACACACGCACACACACATATATATGTTGAGTATATATATGTATGTGTATACATATTATATATGCTTTTTTATTAGTTGTTTCTCTGGAGAATCATGACCTTTAAAACTGGTTTCTAGTATGAAATGCCACCACATAGAATCATTAGCAAGTCTTTTTTATGTAGTAAGATATAGAGAATTGCCTAAATATAATTGAATTGCCATGCAATGGAGAAATATTGCATTTAAAATTATTTACCCTTAAATTAATGGAATTACTGCCTTTTCAATTGTGAATGATACTCTTAGCTGTAACACATTTGAAAGCATTTGACTTTTTAAAGTCTGTTCTTGCTATATATAAATTTTCTTATAACATATTGTACACTGTAGTGATAAGAGTAAATTAATATTTTTTCTTATATACATTTAAATGATACAGATTTATCCAACAGTATATCTAAATGATAGGTTCTAGAAACCTTATAAATAATATATTTTTCAAACATCAATTTGGGTGCTTGTAATGTCTAATATAAAATGTTATTTTGATAGTGTTCCATTGTATTGCTTTTATTAAAGTTTTGTTCAGTGGTTTATATCATTTTATTTGATGAAGGCATACACTGAAAACAGTCAAAATTTTAAAAGTAATGATCTGGTCTATCTTCATATCTTTAATATCCATGCTATAAATTCAAACAGTGAATATCATTATATAATATCTCAAATAATGATATAATCACATACTGATTGGTGATGTCTCTGCTATAAGATTTGAACTGATATGATCACTAATAGCACTCTAATAGAAGCTAACTTGTTACCTAATAGAAGCTAACTTTAATTTTTCCCCTTGGAGCCCTTGCTTTATCTTCCCAGTTTCTTGGCAAAAATTTCCAATTGGCAAAAGATAGGTACATTTAGCCAGAAATTAATTTGTAGCCCTCTATGGAGCCTATTTGTTATGTTTAGCATTACAGTGGACACTCAGGGTAATAATTAAACACAGTACTATATAGTTCTGGCCTTGGGATACATTCCACATGGTTAATGTGTCACTGATGAGAAATGGGAAAACCCAACCAGCAGAGCAGACTGGACTCTTACTTGATGGTCACCATGCACAAAGTTGTATCCATGGGCTTCATTAAATTAACTTACACAGTACTCAGAAGACAACCATCTAGGAAGATATTGATTTCACTGTGATACTATCTCTTCATATGTACTACTAATACAAAGAAGATCCACAAAATAGTTCATCTATTAAGTGTAATATAATGCTCAAATAGGTTGAAATTTTTCTACAGAGAGAGAACAAAAGAATGCATGACAGCTATAGGAATAGTTCGAAAGGTTTTTGGAGGTGTCAGAAATTAATCTGTGTATGCTTCATCCTTGTACTAGGTCAGAAAATAAAAAGTTGGCTTTGAACTCAAATCTACCATAATCCTTTTGTACTGACACTTCTTTGAAAGTGTTAAAGGATCTGAAGTAATAGCATAAAATAGAATGTGTACCGTCCTCTTTGATAGAACTGGGAAGGGAGGGAGAGGAGAAGGAGTACTAGACCATACTCTCCTCTATCCCACCACCTGGACTAATTAGAGACACTCAGCGTGAGTCTGAAATCAGAGTGTGCTCATAAGCAGGCACCACAGAGGTAGAAACCAAGTCCTAAAGGTAGAAATTGTTACTCAAATGTGTTATGTGACCGAACCATTAGCTCTCTGACCTTGAAGAGCTCTTCCATCTGGATTTCAGTTCTTCATTATATAATGGAAATGAGATATATATTTTGTGAATTTGTTACACCAACCAAATATGAAAGCAATAAATATAATTCCTGACATGTAGTGTCCATTAAACAAATTTGTTTTCTTTCTCTGGCTTTCTCAGATGTTTTTATTTGTATTTATGTAGTATGACATAGCCCAGAAAGTGGCTTTTCACTTTCATATGTAGGACTTGGGAGTGAGAAAGAAGAGAGTTCACTGGATTACAGATCAGACACTAATTCTATTTAATTTACCTTCACTGAGTAGGCCTTGTGCTATCACTTTGTTAGGAAAATTTTATATAGCATCCCTAGCATTTTATCAATAGTGTGCCTCATTTTTCCTATCTGAATTGCTGCTGGTATAATTTTTTCTGCCTCCACGATTTTATCCCAGAGTCATGGCCTCCAAGGATGCTCAGTGCGAGCACAGACTAGACTTGTGTGTGTACAGCTATTGCAGCTGTTGTTATGAGAGATATTAGTGCCTGAAGGTATCCAAGTAGATCCCTTTCCTAACATTTACTGTCTGAGAAAATTTTTGTTTTAAGTACCAGTGAACAATATTTTCTTTATTTAATAGGCAAAATGACCATCAAGAGGAAATAGTCCTTGGGATTCTATAGGCTGCCTAATTCCCAAATAAACCTTTCTTGAGTTCTGTAAAACTAATATATTTTGTCTCTGTGCTTGAGCCTTGTGTACTGTCCTTTGCTGGAGCTATTTTCCAGCAAATTGCTATGGCTGATCTCTCAAGCTAGAGTGAGGAAAATATGTTTTAGGATGAAAATGCTGACAGGTTCTTATCTACGGCAGTATGTGTGGGGATGCTATGATCTCATTTATTGTAGAAACTAGATGCCTGTTTTGGCTGAAGGGAGAGCAGGCATCTGCCAGAGCTGCTGTTTTGAATTTTTGTCTTGAAAAGTTATTGAGGGGAAAAAAATTAGCTGTAGGAAAATAGGAAACAATAGGAAGCCAAGGCTATGTAAACTGAACTTCCATGCTTTCAGTAAAGTAGAAAATTGGATTTCAGTGGAGATCTCAGAGTAAGCTGGTCAGAATGTTTAAGAGGCTGGAAGTGGGGCTATGTATTTGCTTTCTGCCTTTTGACTCACCTTTTTTAGTAGCTTTATTGCACTACTTAGAAAGAACCCACAACTTGATCTTATTCATGTTTTAAAATGTCTGTCACTAACTGTATGTATAACATTCTGAAATTAGTTTATGTTTTGTCCCCTAGCTCAACAGCTCTATGAGGTAGATATTAGGTCAGGAAACTAAAACACTGTGAGTTGAAAATTCTCTTCGCTAAAGATATTCAACCATTAGGCAGTCCTCCCTCCCTCCCTCCCTCCCTCCCTCCCTCCCTCACTTCCTTCCTTCCTTCCTTCCTTCCTTCCTTCCTTCCTTCCTTCCTTCCTTCCTTCCTTCCTTCCTTCTCATGGTAATAAAGATTGAACCTAGCCCATGACTTTGCACTGAGCTACATACCCAGCCTTTTTTATTTTTTATTTTGAGACAGGGTCTCCTTAAGTTGCCACATTGACCACCTTGGGCTCAGTTTGCAAATCTCCAACCTCAGCCTCCCAGTGTTCTGAGATCATAGGCACAGGAGTTTAGAACCTGGATATTAACATTTTACTTTGAGTAAAATCAGTTTTACGTATGCCTCCATTATCATCCTCAAGCCAAGAAACTCAGCAAGAATATACATTTGCAAAACCCCTGCTTTTTCTTCTGTAGGAATTTTTAGACGCTGTTATCTGTGACTGAAAAAAAATGAAACTTTATAGCTCTGTGTAAAATGACTTAAGAGTTAGGATTTTGTTGTTGTTGTTTGTTTTCAGAGAGGCAGAGAAAAATTACTTAGAATGATTTTCTGACTTCAATTAGCTTTCACTAACAACTGAATTCTAGATGTTTTCTAGTTTTCTTCTTTGCTAGGTGTGACTAATTGTAGATACTGACAAACTTTTATCTTTTTGTTATTTAGTTGACATGGACTCAGAATACGTTTTCTAAATGTTCTGGCAAAAAAGTCAGCTGAAAATGTATTTACCTCAGTACAATGAAAGTTTGGTAATTTTAAATGAGTACTTGATATAAGTTCTGTTTATAAACATCGTTAGAAAAGAGTTCAGTTTGGAAAATCCTAAATTTCCTTTGCAATTTTTTGGTTAATTTGAGCTTTTTAAATTTAATTGGTGATATTTACTTTACTTAGTTTCTTTCTAAAGCAGTTTAGGAAGACTGTGTAGCAATTTCTATTCTGATGTAACTAAAATTTTAGCCAACTAAGAGGTAATGAATGGACTTAAATAGACTTGTAGCTGTTTTCTTTTGCTTTCTCTTTTTTTAATGACTGGTTAAATATCAAGATTCCTTCCTTACTTCCTGTCTGGAGATACAAGTTTGTCATACTGAGTTTTGTTGATTCAAGAATATTAATGTTAAGGACTTGATTCTGTGCCTTATAGATGATACTGGTTTTGAAGATCTGTATAGCCTACCAGAGATGCTGTCCTATTTAACTGAACTCAATGTTAAATTTTTTGTACATATATCAATGTATTTTGGCTTTATAGCAATGTTAATGAGCTAGTTTATAGGGTTTGTCTGCATTTGTTTACTTTCAGATAAATAATCCAGATAGACTTATAGTTTGAAACTTTTCCTTTCGTACAGTCCTGCTCAGAACCTTAAAGCACCCTCTGTATAATTGCTTTCATCTCTGAATCTTCTAGCAGCTTGCAGTGTTACTTAATTGCTGCATATAAACATTTTGTTTGTCAAGAAGAACATTATTAGTTTATTTAGCAAATTAATAAGTATTTATACCCTTCTATACTTGTCCTGTGCCTTATAACGGTTTGGGCTCTGCAAGGAGGGAGATCAATGAAACTTTTAATAGTATACTATTATTTGTTCATATATATACATATAATAGTACTTATACTTCAGGACTCAATTTGTGTCATCTCCTCCTGGAAGACATATCTGGCCCCCATATCTTTTCTACTTTCCTAGAATTATGGATTTTTTTCTATTATATTGAGCTAAATTATGACAAAGTATAAATACTATAAGGTGTTAGAGTCTTGGAGTTATCCTGAACACACAGGTACCAGTATAGCTCTTTAGCATATTGAATGCTTAATATATTGTTTGTTGAATGAAAGGTTTATGTCATATTTATATTTAAGCAACTAAGATTAAATATTAATTTCAAAGGAGCATCTATCCTATTTTTGTTAAAGCTTCTCATGCTGCCTCCGTCATGATACTCATCATATTTTACTATTAGGAAATTTTAATTGCATATGATAAATTTTTACTGATCTCAGCTTCCTACAAATACAGTAAAAACAAGATATTTGATAAATGCTGTCTTCCAAAAATATATATACATGTTAGGAAAATAAAAACTTGTAAAAATATTTTAATTCTAAATTTATTGAGACAGAATGAGATTCATACAAGTTATATTTGGCCTCTACCATTACAATAAGTGCTCAAAGCCATTAGCTTCCAGACAGTACTACAGTGAACCGCTCCTTGGGTAACCTGGGTCACTGAGCGTGCTGTACATATATTTTCAATTTCTTCTGTAAGGCCCAACAGTGTAGTGAGTTTTCTGTGATGCATGACATCCTCTGTGGTCCCTCCATAAAAGGTAACGTCATCTATTGAAAGAACATCATACTATTTTTTCCTGAATTATGTATACATTTTTAGTGAATTCTTTATATGAACAAATAAAAGAATTTCACAATCTCTCTCCAAGACTGAGACCTAGAAGTTGGTTGTTAGCTACTCAGTGAGGAATTCATAGATGCATGAATGACTATAAACATAACTCCCACAATAACTTGTATTTAGTGAATTAATTTAAATCCATATTAAAACAATTTATAGTTTTCTGATAGCTGGAAGGGCTTGCCTTTGCTTCTATTACATATAAATATCTCTTCTCTTTGACAGTGTCAGAATCCTGGTATTGTCTAGTGTCTAAAAGTTATTTGAATATTTTCTAGTAAAACTGTTAAGAGTTAGTCATGTACTTCATAGGTTTAAATGTAGTTCCTGGGCTACTTGTGGCATTTTAGTGCTCTCAGCTACTAAATGTATTGTAGATATGCAGCCATAAAATGATTCAAAGAACAGGCATTAGGGAAAATAAACATAGATCCTGTGTGCAATGGGCTTCTCCTTCCCAATTAGAGTTAATAATTCCTTTGAAAGTTTTTCTGAGCTAAGTCCAGCTAAAATGCATTTATTTTTCATTTGTTGGCAAACCTACTTTAAATGCTTCATTTCCTTTTAGAAATTGTTCTGAGCAACTAGGCAAAATGGTTAGACTGTTGCTAAGAGCAACCAGTGTTCTTAAATTAACAAGTCACCTCAAATCCTTTCTCGAAATGAAAATGTACATGTGTATGCATGCTCACATGTCTACTTAAATAACAGCTGTGCATATAAATGAATAAAACAGTCATTGCTTATGGATTTAGGTTAAGCAAGGTTTCTGTTTTGAAGAACTTACCAAATAGAGAGAAATGAATGTTTTGTGAAAGCAAGAAAATGAATGAGTTATTCATGAAGAGTTCTGATCAATAATATTTCAACCATTTGAATACCAAAATGTTCTGTATTTTAAAACTATTATACTGGTATGAGTTCTGGAGAACATGGAGAAAATCTAGGTCACTTCATAAAGTCCAGGGCCTGCTCTTATTTAAATCTCAATGTATCTGTAATGTTCAGAGTGACACCTGATAACATAGTAGATGCTTATTTATATTTGCTATATATGACGATAAGACTGTCTAGATATAGTCTCATTTTACCAATAAGGAATTTGCAGTCTAGGGGGATAAACAACATTCTACTCATTTATAGAGGAAAATTAGCTAAGCTGGTTTTCAAACTCAGGTCTTCCTAACTTTGAATACTGTGCACTAGTTTGAAGTAAAATATTGTGTTTTCTTTTAAATATTTTAGAAGAATACAAAAGAAAAAACTGCAGAATCTAGTTTTATACCTCCATAATTTAGGAATCACTACCTGTGACCATCATGTCACTGAGAGGGAGGTGAATTTGCAAATTCAAAAGATAGAAAACTCAACTTTTATCATTTATTAACAGTTTGAAAATGGGAAGCATATCTTTTTCAAGTGCAAATGAAAATACTAGTAGTTCATTAAGACACATATTAAGAATTAAATAAAACTACAAATGAATTAAAATTTTAAAATTTTGTATATGCTTAGAAATATCAGTTGTTATTATTTAAAGCAAAGAAGAAAACAAGGATAATGTGCTATTCTAGGAACCTCTATCACATGAGAAAATCTGTCCATACATTCATTCAGAAATGTTTACATAATACATATCTCACATTACTCAATGCTAGTAGTACTGTTTTTCAAATATATATTTTTATGATATAAAAACTAAAAATATAACAAGAGCTCTTATGGATCTTCCTAGCTTAAAAATCTATTTTCATCATCTCAGTTAAACTTGCTGAGAATATCTTCAAAATTGAAGTCTTGGATAATTTGCTTATGTTAATTGTCATCAAGTTTATATGCAAAACTAGTTTTTTTTTTCCTCCTAACCTCAATTCCTGGGATTCAATTTCATAGTAATGTTTTGATAAAACTGTAATTTAAGGTATAGTATTTTGTGGAACTGAATTTGTTTATCTGAAAAGAGGTGCATCTGTGGTGAACTACTTGACTTGTGCAAATATGAATGCAAATATTTACTTCAGCACCTGAAGCTTATCTGGCTAGAAATCCCTTCTCCAAAATTTTGTGGCTTTATTCAAATGTAATCCAAGGGAAGAAATGCCTATGGTTTAGAAGAAGAGTCTAAGGATTTTCCTCAGACAAATTGAGTAAACCCTCCTACAGGCACACAATTGAAGTCGTGACTTCTGTTAATTGCTGTATTTCACAGTCTTTCTTGTGATGACTGTACACTCAGGGGCCAGGGATGCAGCTCAGCAGCACAATTCTTGCCTGGCAAGAACCAGGTCCTAAATTCGATTCCTAGTACCAAAAAAACAAAAACAGACAGACAAAAAAGTCTGCACCTCGTAAGTTCAAAGAAAGATGACTCAACGTGTCAAAGTATGGGAATATCTGATTCATCGGGCATAATAATGAAATTGTGGGTTTGGGTTAAGCACATTTTTCTCAAAAAAGTAAACCCCTTTAATTGTGTAAAACATTTTTATTTTTAAATCTATTTGGTGAAACTCTTTAACAGCATAAATATCCCTGTTTCAATGTTACTATAATGACCAGGTAAAATCAGACCTTAAAGTTCTTTGAGAAATATTGTCTAAATGATATATTATTTATTTCCTTTTACCATGAATGTATAAATCTTTTCATGTACCAAGCACTATGTGAGGCATTAAGAAGGCAATGGGGAAGAAAATAAGCATGGTCTTTCCTTTGTGGAATTTCTAGTTTAACAGAAGAGACAGATAATTAATTTATATATTAAATAATATATAATATTATTTAATATTAATATATTATATAATATAATATATTTATTAATATATTAATTTATATATATATATATACACACACATACATACATACATACATACATACATACATATATAAAATAACAGCTCCAAAGATGGAAAAGGCATAATAAGAAATTGTATACATAAGGCCTGATTATACTGTAAAGTCTTCTGGGTCTCACCAAGGAAATAATATTTGTGGAGGATAACTTGGAATTAGAAAAATCACAAAAGAATTGATGTGGGTGGTAAAGTGAGAAATTCTCTGAAGCAAAGCAAAAGCAAATATTTGAGAGGATCATTAAGCTTTAGGACTGATTCATGGAGAAGGAAGGTGCAAATAAGTGAGGAAGTGAAAAACATTTTAAATTTTAAGTCTGGACTTGTGGGACAATAATGTTAATGACAACAGAACTAAGGAAACGAGGAGCCAGTGAGACGTTTGATATTTTTTACATTTCTACATCAAGTTTGGGATAACAGTGAGCCAACCATGTGGTTAAGGAACATCAGAGAGCTGAACCATAGCACTCAGCAAATGTAAGTCAAACCAAACACAAATTTGGGAGTCAGTGTTAACTCTGTCAGGAAAAGAGCATGTAGAAACAAGAGGAGCCCCTTTTGGAGAGGAAGAAGGTAAACACATAGTACAGCAAAGATGACAGAGATTAGCACTGCAGAAAGTAAGAAGACTATGTCAAGAATAAGAGAACTGATGTTACTGATGACTCATTTTTCTATTCATTTCAAAAATACAGTGTGTATTGCATACTTTATTGAATACCATGTGTCAGATTTGTGCTAGACACACAGGGCATCAAAATCACCAAAGTAAACATATCACCTGTTAAAGGAGAGTAAATACAGAGTAAACCATGGGGTTTTGTAGTATGTTACATTTGATAGGACAAAAGTTACGTTGTGGGTGGCTCTAGCCAGAAAGACTAGATGAAGGATAGAGATCATGGGCAAGTAGTATTTGTGGAAACTTTTAGGGAAATAAGGGAGAAAAATGGTGTATGATCTGACCGGGTCTGCAGGGTGAGATGAAAATCCTTAGAGCCACAGAGAAAAAACAAAACAAAACATGAAGACAGTGATAGTGTTCCATGAACGAAGCTGGTCAGTGTTAGGGATTATGAGACTTAGATTTCAGAATCAGCTCCACTATGAGTACATCCCTATTTTTGGGCCTCCTTTTGCTATCATTATAAAGGAAAAATATATATGAGAGGGTTGGAGTGGTGGAGCTCAGACACGTCCAAAATCTCTTTCAGTTCCAGCATTCTGAAAGGCTAAGAGGAGGAGTATCAATAGCTTTTGAGAAGAGGAGCTATTTCCTTCCGAGTGACTCTTGGAAATAAATGTCATAATTTTCATATTAAAGAATAGAAGCTTAAAGTTACAGAGATTAAATGACTCATCTAAAGTCACCAGCCAGTGCTTAGAAGACTGAGATTCAAATTCAAGCAAACATAAAAGTGAGAGGAAACTTGAGTTTCCTTTCTTGATAGAAATCACAAATCTTAGGAAACAAACAAAAAACTCAATAAGATTAAGAGAGAATAGACAGAAGAGCCTGTGATCTAAAGGGATGACTCAGGTCAAAAGGACTGGGCCAGGACTGGGGTGGTTTCCCGAGGAAGGATAGCATGCAGTGTTCACCCACCCCTGTGACTGGTCTTGTCCATAGCATTCTGTTCCAAAACCTGAGAGCCAGAATGAGAATCCAGATCTGGAGATGATCCAGGACAGGGACATATGTCTCAGCAGAAGCTTAAGTGGGAGACTGCAGATTGATGGCAGGGGTCCTTCAGTGGCTAATGCAGACTGCAGGTTGGGCAAGAAATCAAGAGAGCCAGCAGTGTGGGAGTGATAGTTTGAGTGGCTGTGTATTTCCTACCTTGTTATTCTTCTGCAACAAATAAAAATGCAAACCAAGTGGGCAGACTTTGGAATAAAGCATGCAATGGTTCAAATGAAATTCACTGCTACTGTTCCCAGAATGATTTTGCTTCTTTCTATTCATACTAAACTTGCAGACTTTTTGCAAATGTCTGAGATAAAAGATGTATGGCTCACAAATAATAATGTTAACATACCACGTTGTTATTGACATTATGCGTGAATGAGATGTGACTTTGTAGATATTTTTTATTCCTTTGATATTTTAGTTCACCATACTTGAGCAGTTTTTCTCAAAATATCTGAATTTTCTAACTTAAACTCTCATCTTTTAGAAAATATTTCTCAAAATATCTCAGAATGTCTCTGTACAAATTAATTTTTACATAATACTCATGAAAATACAGACATGTTTTTGTTATGGTTTTCAATTTTTGTACCTAATGCTTATGTATGTATTTTGGACTGGAATACTTTGGTTTGATTTTAGTGTACTTCAAATTACCTTTCAATTATTTTCTCTTGATATGATAATATATACAATAAATATTTAGTTCACATCACACTATAACCATATGTCAAATGATATTAATTATAAAGTAATGTCTTTAATAAACATTATTTGGTTTCACCAAGTTTGATTTCCTCTTGCTGGATTAGAGGTTAAAAGCAAAGAAATTAAAGGAGAAAGCACCATTTATTTCATACATATTATATATAAGAACTGTTCTATGTGTTTGGCATAACATATATGTTTAATACTCTAATTAATGCATGCAGGAAATAGGCTCAGGTGGGTTAAGTAGATCTCCATATCATCATACAACTAGGAAATCATATCAGTTTTGTATGTCATATTATTAGGAAATCAGATGGGTTAAGTAGAGCTCTGTATATCATACTCTTAGGAAATCAGAAGTGTTAAGTAGAGATCTGTGTATCATACTTCTAGGAAGCAACTCAGCCCACATATGACTCAAATGTGTTCAGACTCAAGTTCATGCAATTTCTTAGGTATCTTATTATTTCTCTCAGAAATACATAAGACTTGCCTTCTTGATTTATGAGAGCCATTCTATATAAAGACCCTTTTCCAGCTACCTCAAAAAAAAGGGGGGGTTAGAAGGGAGGAAACCTTTAGCACTGCATATCCCAAACAAGAAAGAAGATACTAAATCAGTGCACAGCCCTGTAAGGAAAGAATCAGAGAAAGACAGCTGGGAGAGAGGATTAGAAGAAGTAAAAATCAAGTCTTCTGAGCATCTCCCTTGTATCAGACTGTGAGCTAGACAAAGGGCAAATCCGGTGAAAATTCTCTAGGACTGAAGAATTTCAAGAGGCATCCATTATTTTGCTTAATTTACAATTAGTCTTTACCTAGCCTTTTCTTTTGGTTTCAGAACACTCTTGGCCTCACCTTATAGTTCACTCTGTTAGGGGGCAGTCTTGATCATTAGAAAGGGCTTCCTTATTAATAATAAATAAATGTGGGTCACCGACTAACACATTTTCCTAAACATTGTGTACCTTATTGGCATTTGTAAGTTTTACACTAGTTCTTGAAGTTAAATAAATCCCTATACCACAAACATTTGAAGATATTCAAGAACATACCCAAACCCTAACAGTCAATTGAGCCAAATCTAGATCTCTTTGACTCTTTATTAAACAGATATTTCTACCTGTAAATAGTACTTATTGATGCTTTTCCAAGAAAAAAATTCAAGATATAGAGATGCACGTGAGGCCAGCAAGGACTTGGGAGTTCTGAATATTAGGTGATAATGTTGGAAGGAAATGAAGCTAGGGAATAGAGCACACAGGATTGTGTTAAGCAAGAAGGTGTTGTAGTAGTTCCCTGACTTGAGATTTCATCCAAAAGATGACTGGACATCATTGCTATTTCTAAAAATAGCAATGTAGATTGATGACTGTTCTATGCTATATATATATGCAGTGATGAAACTTTATTTTTAATGCTTGGATAAAAATTATTCCCAGAAACTTATAAAATGTCCTATAGAAATTCAACTGTGATAAATTATGGCAGGAAATAAATGACAGACAGTATTTTTGGTTGACTTTTAGAAATGATGTTCTCATTTTAAAACCAATTTACATTTGAAGGAATTGTTTATATCATTAATTCCCTCTGTCTTATAGTTTTGGAAGCGTATCTAATTCTTTGAGGTGTACCTTTTGGGATAAATTCTACAAAAAAAAGTTAAGCAAATTCAAATGCCTACGAGTCATAAAAATGTAGTCCTAAAGTACAGTTAGATTGTATAAAATAAATGTCTTTTAGAACTATTCAGAAATTTTTTAAAAATCTATTGTATTCTGCCATCTAAATGATTAAAATTTGACTCCTTGTTCTTGACTTATTCATATGTAGCCCTGAACAAATAACTTAGTATCTCTGAACCTTGATTTTCTCATTGGCAGATTCAGTTTAAAATCTACAGGATGTCCTGCTGCAAGGATTAAATAAAATGATAATTGTGAAGTATCTAGCATAACAGCCTACAGCCTGGCATTAGAAATGTAGAGTAAATTTTGTATATGAAACAAAAATCGTATGGTTGTAACAGACACATAACCATATCTAACTCTTTGGCTTCCTGCCTTCATTCTCCCTTTGTTTATATCATCTATTTTGTGAGTTACCAAACACAACTGTGTAGTTTCTGTAAAAGAGAAAAAAAATCCCCTAACATATTTAGAGTAATTAAAAGTGTAGAATGAAACAGGTTTAATGTTATATAGATGCATGTTTTTTTGATGATAGACATTAAATAAAATACTAACTGAACTGAATAATTGAATTTTCAAAACAATTTAGTGGTAGAAGGCAGAACAGAATATAATTATATTTTTCTCAGAGGACATTGTGACTAAACTCATTGCTTTTTATGGTGCAAAGCAAATATACTTTTTGCTTCAAAACCAAGCTAGCCCTACCTAGATCTAATTTAACTGCCATGGCTTGGTGAATATAAACTTTAAATTATTTTGAAAATAATTTAAAAAGGAAAACTGAATATTTGTGACATATACTTGTGAGCTTTTGTGAGTGGTTTGCGCTTTAATATTCAGTCTGATTTTGAATGAGTACATTCGCTAAGCCATGGTTTTTTTATTTTTCTGAAAAACAGTGATAGTACCAACTTGTGGAATTGTTATGGTAATTAAGTGAGATAATACATGGAAAAGATCTGGCACATTGTATGACTCAATATATAAGCCTTTGAAATATGCTGTATTTCAAATTCACAGAATTGTACTAGGAAGACTATACAAAGGTAATTTTATTATGTTTTTCTAACAAAATTGCTTTTTAGAAGATAAATAATCATTGCCTTTTAGTATTTTATAAGTCTGAATAATGGTAGTTGATTTTGATTAAAACCAAGTTTACCTGCTTTAAATTCATTTGTATTCAAAATGTGTCTATACTACTGAGAGATGCAGGTACCAGTTAAGCTAAGAATGAAAATCATGAGATGGTAGGTTGTTGTATAGATTTATTGTGTTTGTACTGCCTCCGGGAATTTAGCTGTAGTCACACGATCATAGAAAATAAGGCATGTTCATTTCCAGGCATGTCCCTGAAGATTTTCAGAGTGAAACCGTAGTAACTGATTAGGTTTCCCATACTGTACCTTACCTACTGTTCCTGAGATACTTCAGTTTGCCCTATAAGCACAGGCATGTGGAAGAAACAACTTTTATCTGTGGTTGCCCAAGCTAAAACTTCAGAAATTATTTACAATTCCTGTATTTTTCTTATCCTAAAATGTATTCTGGCTCTTACTTTTGCATATTTAGTCTCAACATTTAAAAAAATATCTCCTCATTTACTATGCATACAACAGCTCAGACCCAGTTTAGACTCTTATTTGAACTGGATTTACCCTTTTGATTAATCTCTGCTGTAAAATCTCTTTTCTCTCCTCTCTGTTGGGTGGCCAGAGGCATTTTCTAAAGTAGAAATCTGATAAAGTGACTTCTCTGCTTATTGGCTTCCACATTGTGTAAACAAACAAAAAGCCAGACTCTGAGTTCTTGATCCTGCCTCCCCAGATTACAAATTAGAAGTTTAAACTCTAAAGTCAACAAAACAAAAATGTTTAACTCTAGCAAACCTTTGGGCAAGTTGCTTGACATCTTTCTGCCTCAGCTTCCTTATATGTAAAATTGGGATAACAATAGCATTCATGTGATTTAGTTATGCTGAAGACTGAATAAAACAGTATTTTCAAATTTACTTACTAGTGAGGCACATGATAAGAAATCTCAAATTTAGAGTCCTTAATATTACTTCTCATTTCTTCTATAAATATTCTCATAGTATACATAACAAAGTACCTTGTGTTTGCCCAAATGACATTCTTTTTTCTTTGTGCTCCTATGAATTTAAGTTCAATATTTCCTCTGGGTGCTCTGTCATCATCTATCCCTGTCCTCCCCAAACTGCTGGTCTCCCTGTCAGGTACTTAGCTCAAGAGGCATTTCCCTTTGGGAGATGCTGTGGTTTCCCCGTTGACAGAACTAGTACCTCTCCTCTATGCCCCCCATCAGTAGGGTAAGGGTCAATGGAGGACCCTCAGGATTCCTATTATGGCATATACACTGAAATCCTCCCTCAACTTGTGATCTTGACCAAACACTCAAATTCTGTAAGCCCCAAATTTATCTTCTAAATTTTTGTGAATAGTTGGATATACAGTATGCAGTGGTGTTGTGTGAAGAATAAATGAGATAACACATGCTTAGTATAGTGTGTTTCACAAAAACAAACACTGAAAACCTCTAGTTCAATAACCATAATCAGCAACACAAAATTTATGGTCCTGACAGAGCGCACAAAGCATTATGTTATTATGGCTCTAATTTTTTCCCATGACTTTCCTCCTGCCAGACCTTGAATTCATAAAAGCATTACTGATTCAATCTTTTGCTCTCTGTAGTTTGGAAACCGGCCCGTGATGAAAAATTGTTACATGTTTGTTAAAGGATAAATGAATCTATATTTTCATCAGTGTATTCTCACTGGAAAAATGGTAAAGTTTTTATATTGTTTAGCTTTAGTAGTGTTTATGGAACAGGAAGCCTAGAATAGATAAGAACATTCTGTCTCAGTCAGTAATACATGAACTACAAACTTGTTGAGAATGAAGTGTATATCACATTAATATCTTTATCTCCAAAACATTTATGTGTCTTGTTAAATATGTGTTAATTATTGAATAGCATATATATTTAAATTCCCTTAGTAATTTATGTGATCTTACCAGTAATTGCATTCATTCAGTAAGTGTGAAGTAACTTTTAAGTACTTTGTTGTGAATACGGTACAAATTATAAAGACTATAAAAAACACTACTATAAAACCACTTCATTCAAAATGTTGAAATCTAATTCTATGCTGTCTGGTAAAGCAATTATAATTTTCTATAGTATCTGTTATTGAAGTAATTTTAGTTCTTTTTTCTTCAATATTATCTGTAGGTTTTAACAGTACATGCTATGTTTAATATGGGGCCATATGCTAAACCCTTGTGAAAGTTATATTTCCAAAGGTAAGCATACAAGATTATTATGATTCAGTATTGCTTCCAACTTTGTGTTTGCAATCACTTAACCCACATAAAGTGCTGTTACTTGAGTACAGAGTAATTTGAACATAAAATGATCAAGAATTGGATCTTATGTCTGTCAGTGGTACATTTTGGATGTGTCATTTAAACTTGGTCATTTTAGTGTCCTCTTCTATAAAAATGGCTCTCATAAAACCTTGGTCAACTCAGAGGGACTATGCAGAACTTCCTAGTGACCATACGGTGCTTGGAGCCCAATAACAGTTAAGCAAATGTGGCCACTGAGATCTTACAGGGGGCTATGTTACCGAAGCATCTTCATTTTATCTAATAGAGTCCCTTGTTCACTGAGAAGTTCATTGTTAAATATCAGTGTACTAGAAGACATTGCAAAGCCCAAAAGCAATAGTGTGAACAATTTAACCATTTTCTACATGTTAACTGTTGATAAAATGCATGAAGTACAGTTTGAGCTACACACAATGTTCTTGGAAATCATTTCTAACTTACCAATAGCTGAATCCATCTGCTCCCATAGAGTTTCATTTACATCACCCCCTTCCTGTATTACAAGTCTACATTTGAACTTAATCGATTTGGAATTAATGTCTAATTTATTGTGCAGAAATAGAAACAGAATGTCTAATATAGAGATCAAAATCAGGTGACACATCCATGGGTATACATTTTTGTTCTTCTCAGTCAGGGTTTTGAAAGATTTTAAAAAATCACAACTCTCTCTTTCTGATACATTAAAGTAGGCCAGCAAAAAAATGCATAGGATTTATGTCAAAGACCTATAGAGAAAAGGAATGAGGCTAATGTTGTCATTCTATTAGTATGCCTTTGTTCTCAATCACAAAAAAGGTACAAATAAAAACCTGCATCAGAATCAAGAGACTATTATGTGAATTCAATGAAATTAATAATATTGAAATACTCAGGAAATACAACTATTATGTATCTGCTATGAAATTTTCTGATAACTGACACTCCATTCTCAAATTCCCAAGACAACAAAATTGATTCATTCAACTGCTTGCATGAACATTTTTCACTTCAGTGGTGTTTTCAGACCTTACATTGGAACAGAAATCCAGTTTGGGGGATAATCATTCTCATGAGGAGAACATTCACAATAATAGCTGGTGTAACTTCACCCTTAAAATCCAGATCATGCCTTCTTCCTTTTTTTTTTTTTGTCTCCCTTTGATTATTCTTTATTTCTTTTCTCCAATATTTGCTTTGTTCCTCTGTTGTGATAGGTACAATGCCGATTATTAATGATCTGGAACAGAGATGCATGACAAGCTGTGGGCCCTTAGGCATGTGGAGTACTTGAAACCACCAACTTAAAGCAATTACATGAAATATCACAAGTACATCAGTCAGAGCCTGTGGGAGCACAGAAAAGAATCATTTTAAATTTGTAGTTTGGGAATGCAATAGACAAAAAGAGTGCATATGTTTGTAAAAATGAGTTAAAATTATTCAGATGGGTAGTCAGAAAAACAATGCAGATGGAAGGATAGCTGTATTAGTGGCAGTTTCTGAAGCTGTGTAGACTCATTGGAAAATTATACAAGGACTCCCGTGACAGGAGTGCCTTATTCCGAAAAGGGAGTGGAGGAAAAGGAACACAGAGAATATGGAGGTCAGATGGTATAAGCCACATGAGGAAATTTGGGCTTTCTCCTGCAGGCAGTATATGCCTATGAGCTTCTTTTATGGAAAGAATATCTGATCTTGTTTTTAGAGGCCTTTTGAAGATGCTTTCTGTTCAATAGTATATAGAACATGAATGCACTGGTACAGAGAGAGCTGGTAACGAGAGATTATTGTAAAAATCTAGGAGGGGAAATAGTATTTCTGAATAACTTTCAGGTGACTGAATTCATCTCCAACCTTTGTTTAGCCTTAAAGACTCAAATTTCACAGTTATGCCATTTCACTATATGGTAACATTTCAAAATGTCCTGCTGAGCCTAGTTAGAAACAAAATAATCTCCATGGCAATGTGATATAAATATAATATATAATACATAATATAAATATATACTGTATAATATATATACGAATCATAGTGGCAACTGCCAAAAGTTTTTGTGTGATGAAGATGGGAAATTATATCTAAATATAAATCTATGCACACACATGTTAGACTTTTGTTACTTTCTGTGTGAACTAATGAAGAAAGTAATACCATGTAACAAGGTGTTTTAAGACTGACTCTGTGAGTAGTTGCAAAACAGTGTTTAAAATGCTTGACTCCTATGCCACTTGAAAAATTGTGATAGCTATGGACATTTCCCCAGGGAAGAAAGCAATTGACATAGTGGTTAAGAGGGTGGGGTGAGTAAAAAATGAGCTAGTTTACTTTCCCAGTCAGAAAATTTAATTGTGTGGTTTGGAGCAAGTTATATAACTTCTCTAAGTGACAACTTCCTCATTGAATTGTTGTAAAAATTAAATGAGATAATGCAGTCATATTACTTAGCTTAATATCTGTAATAGATATTAATGACTATTATTATCATTTTATACATCATATAGTATAAAACTTCAGGTGTTCTCAGCAATTCTAAATGCAATGTGATCACCAGTAAATCCTCATTAATAACCATAATGAATGTGAAAGCTCTCTACATAGTGGAACATTATAGTTTGATGGCTTTAATAAATGTTTTATTTTGAATTTAAATTACCTACAATAAATCCTTTATTTCTAAGTTTAATTTTTTAAATTTATTTAATCACTCAGTTGTTATAGGTTAAAAAGCAGTCTGTTTTAGTAGGATATGTTTGCAGCCAGATGTTTTTCAATCAAATGACATTTAAGAGTGTATTCCTTATATAAACCCAGAGAAATGCAAGCAAAGTTTTTTCATGTTTCTTTTTGACTTGAGAATCTGAGGTTATAGGCAACAAAATAAAGAATTATATGCATTTGTAGCCACTGGGAGAGTGGATTGTAATGGACAGAAATATATTACTAGCAATTTCAAAAGAATTTAGTTAATGACCAATTATGACTAATTATGGAAATAGTTGTAGCTTTACAGCTTAAAAGATAATATGCTTCGCAAACACACTAAAGCTAAAGCTTGTTTAAAAGAGCAGATGTAGGAAAGGAAGGCTGGTTATTTTTTAATATGTAGGCAAGTCCTGGGTTTTGAGAATTTTAAGTAGGCTCAGATTCATTAATTCATCCTGTTGAACGCCTACACATGCTGGGGCTGAACATCATGCTATTCACTGAGTCTAAAAGAGGATTCTGGTCTGGATAAACATACAGTATGTACCGATGGAGGCTTATAAAATTGTTGCATGTAGAAGGAGGATGCCAGGAAAGGGAGGTAAAAAGCAGAAGTGTGGAGGCAGTAATATGTTCTGGGATTGTTAGGAATTACTTTGCCAGTGTGCTGAAATTTTGGAGGAGGATGATATTATGGGAAATGAATCCAAAAAGAGGGACAGAACTGAACTACTGGCCGTTTTGTATGTCATGTGAAGTTATTTGGATTTTCAAAAACAAAACCTATTTCAACTGGTGGTGACCTTTAATATCTATCCAACTTAAACTATTAAATTATCTGAGATCCATCTATCTATCTATCTATCTATCTATTTATCTATCTATCTGGCAAGTGTAAATAAGTAATTCTAATGTTATGGGTTGCTAGTACAGTTAACCACAAACATTTAAACTAAGCAGGAAAATAAATCCAAATAAATGATAATATAGAATGGACCATTATTTTATTTCCATGTTATTTTATTCCAGTTTAACTGTATTTTTTGGTTTTTGTTTCTTTTTTAGAAGAAAAAAGGAAAACAGAATAAAGGGTGGAAATAATACCAAATTAAAAAAAAATCATTAACAAATGACTAGTAATAAAAATAACAGTAAGAAATCACTAGTTGATAAATTACATATTGTCATCTTAGAAGTAGTTGTTCATGCTACAAAATCAAAGCATAAAAGTGAACAATTAAAACTATATTTTGAAAAGAAATATACCCAAAGACCTACTTTAATAAATATATAAGAACTTATAATTATTATAATATGTAGAAATATCTATAAAGTCCTTTACCATACTTTGTTTTCTAGTAATTAAATGACTTTCTACTATTTTCTTTTTCATTTGTTCAACATTCTCTATATTCTTATGGGTGATTAAATGTAGAATTTTAGCCAGTGAAAATTTTTATTCCTTCTCTGAATTATTGCCATTCTAAATACTTAGGGACACTCTGTGAGCAAACAGAAGATGCAGACACAATTTGGGCACAGATCACCATCTCAGGAAGCTTGAAGCTTATTAGAGAAGATAGTATGTTCCCAGTAAAACAACTAAAGAAAAGTATTACCAAGAGATATATGTGGGAGTTCAAAATTAGAAAAAATTACTTCCAAGTGAAGAATATCATGGAAGGCTTAAAAAGCAAGATGGCATTTGATCTGAAACTCAAATGGGATTCACAGACTTCATCTATTTGGAACAGTGTTAGAGTTGAAAGGACTGAACATTATTAAAGCAGGAAGAGATGTAAGGCACTGTCCTGTGAATATGGGTAACACTGTTGTATAGCAGGAAGCTATTTCTTTATGTCAGTGTTATAAGATCCTCAGATAGAGAAAAAGTATCACATAAGCCAACATTTTGGTGGTGCTTGTTAATTTCATTGACTCTATTGTTATTGAGTATGGTGGTTAAATGCAAGGACCTTAGAATCAGAGAAATGCTAGCTGAAATTACCAATCTTTTCTGTTAGTAAGTGTGAGATTTGAGGCAAATTATGTGAGTTCTCTAAAACAAATTCTTTTAAATCAAAATAACACAGTTTGAAAAAAAATAGGACTAGAGGTTCCTTTGGACCCCTTCTTGTTTTTTTCCCAAAAGAATAAAGTCATCAAACCACAGAGCTATATACAGACCCATGTTTGCAGTGGCACAATTTGTAATAGCCAGATCTTGGAAGCGACCCAAATGCCCATCAACTGGTAAATGTATAAAGAAGATGTAGGGATTTGGATATATATATTGGAGTACTACTCTGTCATAGAGAAGGATAAACTTGAGAGATTTTCCAGGTAAATGGAGGCATCTTGAGATCATACTCTTAAATGAAATAAGTTGGACACACATGGATAAATACAATATAGTTTCTCTGGCGTGAGAAATCTAATCCGTAAATAAGGACCAAAGTGTATAATAGATATTGTGAAATCACAAAGAACTGTTAAAACTTGCAGGACAAAAAAAGGAGAAGAGAGGAAGAAAGGAATGAAGGGAAAAGTAAAAAATTTTAAAAATTAAAAATATGAACAACAAAAGAAAAACATAGAAACAAAGCTTTCATAAATTTGAGAGAGGAAGGGGTTGAAGTGAGGTTGGGGGTGAGGGAAAAAGAAACAAGTTAGTTATATCATGTAGTGTTACAAATTCTCTTTGATGAATGTAATCATTATGTTTATCTAAAATGTGCCAATAAAATCTGATAAAAAAAAATAAAAAGGAAACAACAGAGTTTGTAACATCCAACTCCTATCATCAGTCTAAAGACTAAATGAGGTAATGAGTCTAAAGTACCTGCTACCAATGTTACTAATATAATAATTATTCAATAAACAGCTGCCCTTAAATGGTAAGCAGAGCTTTGAAAGGAAGTATTTTTTTTTCTTTTTCATGCTATACACTGTCTTCAGTGGAAGGACGGAGAGATGACTATCTTGAGTATTTCATTTTTTACAGTGTGAATATTTTCAAATTACTGAATTTTAAATTTACAAATAATAGTGTATACAGTGGTACCTTGATTCTCAAACACTTCT
This sequence comes from Cavia porcellus, assembly GCF_034190915.1. Classification (NCBI taxonomy): domain Eukaryota; kingdom Metazoa; phylum Chordata; class Mammalia; order Rodentia; family Caviidae; genus Cavia; species Cavia porcellus. The sequence continues at coordinate 49,382,130 of NW_026947492.1, forward strand.
GTTTATGCGCAATTCAGTATGCTAACAGAAGCAGTCGGCAAAAGTTTGCTTTTAATCACAAACTCCACATTGGATGATGGATGAGACAGACCTTGGCCGTCTTCTACTGAATTATGGATCCAATTAAATCTGAACCAAGTACTGCTGTAGTTAAATTGTTCAATACTATGGTTTGATCTATGCATACATTGTAGGAAACAATACAAGCCAATTAAAACTTTGATCACCTTACCAACTTACTACTTTTTGTGGTGAAAACATTATTTATTATCTTAGCAACTTCGAAATACATGCAGTAGTATAGTAACGGTGGTCACCCTGCAGTGCAGGAGGTCACTGAAACTCAGTCCTTCAGTCTGACCTAAACTTCATTTCCTATGATGAAGTTCTCTCCTTTTCTAGTTCTTTTCCTCCTCCACCTCTGATGACAAACTTTCTACTAAGTGAGATTTTTTTAGATCCTGCTTATAAAATATCTATTTGTCTTTCTGTATGTGACTTATTTTTGTCAGCATAGTGTTCTCCAAATTCATTCATGTCACAAATGACAGAATTTACATGCTTTAAAAGTCTATACCATATTCCATTGTGTATTGTTATATTTTCATTATTAATCTGTGATAGACACTTAGGTTGCTTCCACACACTGGCTATTGTAAATAATGCCAAAATGAACATGACAGTGCAGGTATCAATATATCCATTTCAAGACATGGAAGGATTAAGTGAAAGAAGAAATCAGAGCACCCAAAATTATGTTTTCTCTTCATTCCTTGTGATTTAGTGGATTTGAATATGTAGAGTGAGAACAACGGCACATAATTGACTGTACCTAAAGACTTGTCAAAACTTTTTTAATCTGCAGTGTATGCACACGCCTGCCATCCCAGCACTCTGGAGCCTGAGACAGGATCGCTGTGAATTTGAGGCCAGCCTGGGTTGCAAAATGAGTTCAAGGCCAGCCTCCTCTACATAGTGAGACCCTGCCTCAAACAGGCAAAAAATTTTGCAATATACATAAGATAATGTGGAAAATAGAATTAGTTACAAGAAAGATGATGTAAATGGTGCTGATCCTGAAATACTCAACAATTTAAATGATAACAATAGGATTCTATTCATTATTTTTCTTATATTTAACGACAGTAAAGTGATCATATCTTTATTAACCTTGCGTACTTAAACTAAACGTTCTGTTGAGGAGGAAGGATGATTACACACTATATCTAATATGCTATTTCTTTTTGAACCATTAATTGTTGTCAGTGGATACATTCATTAATAAATTCAATGCATTTCTTTATTATATATCAATCTGGATGTTGATACCACTTCAGGAGCATGAATAAAATACACAACCTCAGGCATTCCATCTCTGGAAGTGCTAGTAAATTCATAAAATTGTAATTTTATATTTATTAGGAATTTTAGAACAATGTGTAGATTTTCTGATGATATCCTATAAGCAATTTTTCATGATATATATGTCAGTATTAAAATTTTTTAAAGTTAAAAAGTTTAGCTACTAATAAGAGGAGTTACTATTTCTTAATAAGCTGCCACATGTTGGCTACTCAGCTAGAATTTTACTTGCATGTTTCCTAATGTATTTAATAGAATTATGAGGAGAGGTCTACGAATTGAGAGATTTGAATTCAGGGCCATCTAGTTTCCTTATAGTAAGGTATATACCCCAAATCTTCATATACAACAAAGGATGGTAATACCACGTGAGACTCTGAAGCAAGTTTGAGCTTAGGGTGGCAACTTAGTGACTTTAGCAATAGCCTGTCTAAAAATTAAAAAATAAAATAAAAAAAAGAAAAGAAAAATGGTCTGGAAACATAGCTCAGAAGCTCTGTGTTTAATTACCGGTACTAGGGATTAAAAATATTAAAAGGAATTGTTCAGAGATGGCAAGCTTATCATTTCTACTTTTGAAGATCTCGTAGTCCACTGGTGGAAGGCGTGAAAGAGATTCCCAAAAATGGGTCGTGAGTGTAGTATGGTGACCTGGTGACATTGATGAGGCAAGTGGAGAGAGTCACCACTAAGCCAATTATATTTCAGTATCTTTTCCCCAGTGGAATGTAATAGGAGGTCATTCTAAGCAGAAAGAGCAGGATTTATGAGTATTAACTCACTACCACAAATTAGAATTTATGTATATTGTGTTGCTGTTCACTGAATTATAGTTGCACAGTTTAAGAGCTGGGATATATATAACACCTTGAGAGATGATGTGGTGCACTTGATATTGATTTTTCTCTGTTGTATGCAGACTTGATTGGTTATAAAACAACTAAAGAAAGGTTTCCCTTGAACCTTTTGGAACACACTGGGTAGGGGCTGAGTGGCCCATGCAACTTTGTGCATCTTTGAGCCCTCTTGAAAATGCTGCTCATAGCCGGGCATGGTAGCTCACACCTGTAATCCCAGCACTCAGGAGGCTGAGGCAGGAGGATTGTTGCGAGTTTGAGACCAGCCTGAGCTACAAAGTGAGCTCAAGGTCAGCCTGAACTGCATAGTAAGAACCTGTCTCAAGAAAACAAACAAACAAACAAACAAAAAAAAAAAAAAAGAAAAGAAAAGAAAAAAGAAAATGCTGCTCATGACTCTAGTATTGGTACATTTTTAAAGAGGAAGATATAATTCCTAATTCTCTAGAATATGTCTGTTTAAAAGATCAGAAGGGAATTTGAAAGAATGTAATAAAAATGCAAAGTGTACTGCTACCTCTGGTCTATAATAGGTCTGAATTAAGTTGCTAAAAATTCAGGTTAGAAACAGAAATTACCTTAGAGATACTCATAGAATCCTACTCATGAGAGAGAAAAAAAAAAAAAAAAAAAAAAAACAACAGAAAACATGTCTTTCGACAGACAGACGTAGGTATAAAGCAGCCTCTTGAACCCAGGGTTTTGACACTTCTTGTCCAGTACTTTTTATTCTAAAACATTGTATCTTCACTCTGAAAAAAATAAACATGTAATGTAGAATTATTTTACCTAGTGTTATGAATGAAATTAGGTCCCCCTCAAAATCTGGGGTCTAAACGCAAATACCATACAAGGTGATTGTATGGAGATAGGATTTTTAAAGAGGTAATTATGATTAAAAGAAATCTTTTTAATAAGTGGAAAGAAGAAAGAAAGGAAAAAAAAAAAAAAAAAAAAAAAAAAAAGCAGTTGGGGATCGCAAGAGACAGCCAAGGAGCAGCCCTTGGCAGGCCAAGCAGAAAGGCTTTACAGGAAAGGAACCCCACTGACCATGGCACCTTGGTCTTGGGCTTCCGGCCTCCATATCTGTGAAAAGAAAATTAAGTAGTTAAAGGCACTTAATTTGTGATGTTTTGTCCTGTGAACCCTAGTAAATTAAGACAGTGTCTAAACTATCAAATTAACAGTGGGACCCTGACCCTTTTCTTGATTATATATGCTAATTTTAAATGTATATTGTGATCTTGACATTTCCTCATAGTGTATATTTCATAATTGTTACTTGAGCAAAATGCTTCTCTCTTCAAATCAAAAACTATATCTTAGTCATTTTCATTTCCCTAGTGCCTAAAACAGTTCTTGGAATAGAGTATTTTAGGGCTATGACAATTATAAATAAAAGGAATGAAAATTTTACATGTGAACATATCTTCCTTATACCTGAATTATATGCATTTGATACCAGTTTTTAAACATTAACCATTTTTATAAAAATCTTTTTCTTAAATTATAGCTTCTTTTTTCTTAATTTTAACATAGCAATTTGTTGTATATACATTTTGGCAGTGATACTTGTCAGCTGTAGGGAGACATGACACTCTATGGTAAATTTCAAGGCACTATTAATAGTATTTCCTGCTATGTCAAGAGGTCTGTATGTCAGTTCTTTTCATTGTGGAACATAACAAGTTTCCCACCATAAATTCCCTCTGTGCTTTAAAATACTTCTTATTCTCTGGCTATTTTCCACTGCTGAGTGATTCTCCATTTAGCTAAGTCGTTTGAGGACTTGGGACCATGTTTGATTCTTCTCTGCTATTTTCTGTTATCACACATACTACACCCAAAGCTTCGCATCGCCTGCACTTGCCACTGGAAAAAGCCACTTCTGTCTATGAAATTCAGCAATTATGTGTAGGACTGTGACCCCAACCTGGTTTAGTAATTATTTGTAACTACAATCCTTTTATTCTTAGTTGTCATAATGAGGAACAAAACTGTAGCAAACACTATTCTCTTGATTCTATGTCTTTCTCAATAACTAGCAATATTTCTACCTGTTATTATTTTTTCATTATTCTTATTTATTTTGGTATCTAATATGTTTAGGTCTGACTTGAGGAACAGTAACAGTCAAGAGTTTTACTCAAATGGCACCCGACTTATAGAAAATAAAGTGATGTTCGTCATTAGAAGTGTTTCAGAAGTGTAGGGTGACCTAGTACATTTTAAATATCTGAACACTGTGAATCTATTATGAGAGTATAGTAGAGATCACTTATGAAGACAAGTAGATTTGACAGAATTCATAGAATGGGTTGAAGAAAAGAGAGGAAGGTATTTTTTGGAGGATAAATGGTATTAATTGAATCATCCATGAGTTTAAATTTTATATGGGAAATATTTCAAAAGTGATATTACTGAAAGGCTAGTGTGGTGGCACAAAGTCTGTAATCCTAGCATTTGGGAGGCTGAGGCAGGAGGGAGGATGCAAGTTTGCAACCACTTTGGGCTACAAAGTGAGCTCAAGGCCAGCCCGAAATGCATAGTAAAACCCTATCTCAAAAGACCACCACACACACACACACACACACACACACACACAAAAAAAAAAAAAAAAAAAAAAAAAAAAAAAAAAAACCCAGAAAAGGAAAAAGTGATGTCTTAGTTACTTTTTATTTGTCACTGGGACAAAACACCTGATGCCCAAAGTTGGGAAAGAAAAGGTTTATTTCTTACAGTTTTTGGAGGTTTCAGTCCGTACTCAGTTGGCTCCAAGGCAGGGTGGCGTGACGGGGCTGCAGTTCATGGCTGCTGCAAACAGTAAGACAAAAACCTGCAAGAGAGCAGAGAGCAAGACACGCCATCTTCCAGTCATTACATTACATCCTGGCTCCATCCCTAATCCAGTGTAGCAAACTCACACTCCCAATCCAAGTGCTACACAACCAACCAGTCACAAATGCATAATGCAAATGCACGAGGCCTGGGGCCACCCACATAAACCATGACAAGTGATATTGGAATTAAAGTATTCCATTAAGGGTGCCATGACTAGTATTTATTGAACACCGTACTCTTAGGGATTTATACTTATTCAGATTCTTATTTAGTCTTACAACAACCTTATAAATTGAGTTATATCATTATATTTTATAGATGAGGAAACTGAAAACAGTATCAGGCAAGGTTATTTATTCCATCAAAAGTAATTAGAATATCTGACTTTGTATATTGTTTCACATGTTCTCTTTGAGTGGCAAAAAAAGAATTAAATAGAATATGTATCAGTCAGAACATAGTTGTGAAAAGAGACACCATTCTTAGTATTGGAAATAAAGCAAATATAATAAAATGGGTAAATTACACAATCCGTGGAAGGGCTAAGAAACATGCATGGCAAGTCTATCTGGAGATTGACCTCGGTGGGAAACAACTCCCACTCATGAACTGGAGGGTCAGAGGAAGGAGCCCAGGATCAGTCATCAGAAGCAGAAGACACTGCAGGCCTGTTTGGCAAAGTGGAAGTCGTGGAGCAGATGCTACCATTATTGGAAGAAAAATCATGGAAATTAACCTGCGTTTCTTTGTATTTCTGACCTTTAATCCCTTGCTCAGATGTAAGACAGTTTTCAAAGCAGGAGTAAGAGACTCATTGATTTTCGTAATCTTTATACATGAAAAGGTTTCCAGATGTTATAACTTAGACAAAGCTAAAGCTTGTTATTCATTAGTTGTGAATAGAAGAGTTTGGTAGAGGTGAAATACAATATAGTTAATTTCATAATGGCTTTGTTTTTCAGACTTTTGATACTATGTAACTTTGGGACTGGAAAGGGCCATGAGATGTCCTTGACTAGTATTTTATTTCATCTAAGAACAGAGTAGTTTAAGAAGCCCTAGATTATGAGAAATGCAAACAAGTTCAAGTTTTATAGGCTTTGAATAATGTGTTATTTGTGATCTATGAACATAAACCTTGATGAAAATTTGCTTTCTATATATCACAAATTAATGTTAACAAGGGAGATAGATATTCAAAGGTAATTCAGGTGGAATTGTATTGGGCTTTGGATGAAGTTCTTTAGATCAGAAGTCTCAGACATGACAGCCTCTTCTGAATTCTGCTTTCACTGGCAGCATTCATGTCTGACCTTAGGCAAACAAGCAGAGCTGCCTTAGGAGGCAGACTGAGAGCCGCGCAGATGCTGTCAGGCTTGAGCCATCTTTCCTGTTCACTAAAATGACTGACAGAGCCCTGCATACTCCTGTTAAGGGAGTCCTGTACAGTGCTGTGGATCTTGTAAACGAGTGAAAAGGCTCCTGAGCCATGAGCATTGTAGCAGATCCGAAGAATATAGAAAATTCAGAATGAAAAAAGACTCCAGTGCATTCTTTCAGTTTTGGAAATCCTGCCATCTTTCTATTCTTCTCTTGATGTGACTTTCAGTCATTTGAGGTTTTTAGTTGTCTCTGACAGAAAAACCCATAGCCCTCCTTGGCAGCAGTGAACTGCAGGAATAGAAAAGGTGATATATACAAGGGAAGGCCAAGAAGAATTGACTATCTGTTGCTCAGTTCAGTTTGTCTCAGATTCTGTACATGTGACTTACAATCACTAGTAATGCTTTCAAAGATGAATTCATTCACTAATTAAAGATTTGTCAAGCATCTCTATATACAAGGCATATGACTAGACATTAAAGACACAAATGTGCAACGGCCAAGAGTTACTGTTTTCCAGTAACTCACTGGATATTTGGAGCTCATAAAACTGAGGTTGGATGATATCCTGGATAAGCTGTCGAAATCTGAGTTTGTAGCTATGGCTCCATTAAAAACTAGTTTTGATACCTTGATTCAGTTACCTTCCATCTCTGGGGCGCAGTTTTTGTGTATCTCTAACAATACTATATGCATGTTAATCCATTCAGGGATTGTTGTAAGGACACTAAGAAATAATATCTAGGTAAGAATGATAAAGCAATAAAATGCTGAAAATGAAAGGAGTCTCAATAACTTAAAGAAAACCAAAATCTTAGAGGTTCCTCCTCTAGAAACATAGTTTTACATTCTCAAAGCCAAACTCTATATCCTGGCCAATTCTGTATCTGGAAAAGTGTCACATCATCAATTGGTATGGAAGAAAAAAATAAATATGATTTAATAGGGTAAGGTAGTAATATGTAGTGACCAAAAAAAGATTGTATGCCAGATCTTTTACATGATGATTTATTACTATTATATTATAGAAGTCTTACAATAGTCCCGAGAGATGTCAATGATACCCTTCTTTTACAGAGGAAAACACTAGGCTTAGAGAGCTTACTTTAGAGGAACTTCTCAAAAGTCATGTGGCTTGTTAAGTGACTCACATGGAATTTGAGACCAAGTTTAACCCACACGTTCAGACTACCTTCCGTGCTCCTTGTATAATCCAAGCCCTGAGAGGGAAATCCGAGCAGAGGTGCTGCTCCTCTGCCTGTGAAGGTGGCAGCAGCCTGCCAACAAACAGCTATGTTCTGTGATATTCTGTGTGACAGGCCCTAGAGATACTGTATATTGATGACAGAGGTGAGAAGCTTGAAAACTCATTTTTTGTACAGTGAACAAGAAAAAGAAGGTAATATTTTTAAAAAGCCAAGATATTGGCATTAGGCATAGATTAAAAAGTTCAGTTACATGGTGAGATAAGACATAATTAAATTTCATAGTCACTTAGTTTGCCAGGTTATTAATACCATGTGTGTTTAGGATAAGACAGAACTGTCAGGTCTCATTGTTGAGTGGGTAAGTCCAAGAATCGAGTTGGATGCAGATGAAACCTGGAATAAAATTAACAATTAAGGAAACCCCGCCCCCCAAAAGTACACATGTTAACTGCTTTGGGATATTTATTTCCTACTCCTTTTTGGCTCTCATTTCATATTTTCCAACACTTTTTTCAGAGACTGAAAGTTGGTAGCCAATGTAGAAAATAAATAGATATTTCATATCTGATGGAATATCCAAGGTGAAATAAAAGTATCATTTGTGGAACACTTTTAATTGTGAGACAATCTTAACATGAAACAATTGCTGAAATGATTGATAAAACAGTACTCATATAGATGAAATCAGATTGTGTTCCATCTGAAGTGGCTTAATTCAGAATGCTTTGTTCCTGGTTTTGTGAGTATAGATGCCTTCTAAAACCTAATTCACATCATAAATCGATATTTATAGCTAGGATATTTTGCCCTGTGCTTTCAGGAAGTCAGGAGGTTCCTATTTTACATCAAGGATCTTCTCTTCTGAGTTCAGCAATGGGACATTGTGCAGCTGGATTTCACAATGAAACTGCTTCTCAGTAGTCTTTCTCCCTACTCCAAACCCTTTCTCGCTGATTTAATTGGTGCTCTCAGTGCACCTGCAGATTCTGGCATGATGCTATTGCTGCAACCTATTTCCTACCAGCTGCATGTGCTCATCTGAGAGCCCAAAGCGCTTCAGTGCCTGGGTTGTTTGAAGGCTGTGAACTTTGTAAAGAAAGCTTTTCGTTAATCCCTTTTCCTTGGAGGCTTGTATTTTCAGCAATAGTTACCACAAAGACAGTTATTTTTTCCTAAAGCATTATAATACTTGGCTTTGTAGTTCTCGAGCTAAAGTCAAACTTGTGGCTCATGAATCGTAAATGTTTCTATCATGCTTGTCTCTAATAGAGTGATGAATTTGAAAGGTGCAAATAGAAAAAATTCAATGTTATACGATAGGGAATCTGTTTAAGCATCAGAACCCCACAAGTATAAGGGAAAGGGTATAGAATAATGGAGATGGCCCTAACAAAACCAAGAAGAACCCCAAATTCAATGAAATTCTTTCCGCTTCATTGGAGCACATTTTAAACTTGATTGCTTAACACATCGGTCTTTCTGCTCTTGTTCCTGCCAATCACTACATTATGTAGGCTCTACTTCTTGAGTTCCTAGTGCTATTTCTTCTTCCAGGGATGCTTCTCTCCCTACCTCCTGGATAACTTCCACTTTGCCTTTAGACCTTGACTTCAAAACTCATATCATAGGGTTCTAAATCTTGTACCTTTTTCTCCCTACAGCTCTATCCCAATAGAAGGAGAGCATAACTAGAGCCATAGGGCAGCTGGCAGCTGGTGGCTTGACTGCTGTGTCATGGAGTTTCTGAGTAAGAGTTCCCAATGGTCCACTGATTAACATTAGATTGATTCTAAGTGGGAGCTGGGTCTGAGGTTGTAGGACTTTGTCACAAAGCCCCAGTTATGGGCATCCAGGGACTTCTGGAGCAGAAAGGTTGATAGCGTCCTCCATAGACAGATATTTACACATCTCCCAGAGCATTTGGCCTCTTGCTGCTGTCAGCAACTACTCATCTAAAGAGAATGCTGATCACACAGAACAGCCGTGGCAGAGCACTCTCTTCTCCCTAGAACAACATTCTAGGACCTTTCCCTTGCCAGTTGCCACACACACTCCAACTCAGAAAGAAGCAAATCATTCCTTATGTTGGTGTTTTTGGAGACAATGCTCTAAGCCATCTTCTACAGTAAGTTCATTTGACCCTCATCACGACTTTCTACGATCAGCTTTCAAACAGAGTCACCAAGAAGTTATTTATCCAGTGTCAAGGAGTCAGCAAATGACTCCTCTGGGATTCATTTTGAAGCTTCTGGATTTATGCTTCAGTGTCATTTTCTTTGTGCCAAACTATCTTCAAACAGAATGACAACAGACTTCTTCTGTCTCTTTAATTGGAGGAGGACACAAACCCAGCAGCATGGATGAACCAAGAAACCATTGCAGTAGAACCCTAATGCACTCTGACTTTGACACAGCTCTGGAATCAGATGGCTGAGCTTCAAGTCTTTGTTCACTGGCTGTGTGATTTGGAGAATATTTAACTTCTCTGTGTGTTAGTTTCATATCAGTCAAATAAATACAATAGCAATACAAATAGTGTTTACCACAAGAGACTGCAATAAAAATAAAAACTAATTTTGTGATTTACATAGGCTGCTGCCCAAACATTTCACATGTTTAAATACAAGTTTGTAGTAGTCCTGTAACACATTAGTTTGTAGAAATTTTATGGTTGTATTAGCTCTGTTGTAGTCAGGGGTGGTGAGAACAATTCAAATCAGGAAACAGAGTTTATAATATTATTTATGATGGCCACCCAGAGTTAAACATAGAAAGTGCAGAAAATCAGTCCACAACACTAAAGACAGAATATTCAGCCAAGGCCCTGGATCCCACAGCAATGTCCTGCATAATTCCAGATGAAAACCTAGAGCCCATGACAATGCTTCCCATACATCCAACTGGAGGTCTAGAGCCCACAAGAAGGACTTACAGTAGTCTGTTTTAGGGATCCGCACTGGGAAGGCCCAAAGGTCAGCAATGGAAGCTAGAAAGTCTATTATCAGTGGGTTGTAGGAGTTGTGCTGGTGGGTTGAGAGTTCTACACTGGAGCTGAGAAATCACACTCATAATAAAGATCAGGATTCTCCTGAAAAGCATCACAGACATCCTCAGTGATACAGAAGTCCCGAGATCCTCTGACAATAAGAACAGTTGAGAACATACCAGAAAGCCAGCATGATAAGTTTGTTCTGGAAATTAAGCAGCACACATGTTCTCCTCCAGAGCTAGGAAGCGATGCTCAATGTGAGAACTAGAGCTCCTCCAGGAGAACCCCAGCCACTTTCACCAAAAAGGTCCTGAACTCCTCCAATGACAATGGTCAAATTCACTCTGGGGAAGCTAGTCATGATGAGCTCCTCTAGGAGAACCAATGGCTCAAACAGCAACACTAGAGAAACCCACAACACCTCACTCATCTTCTCCACATCTCTATTTATGCTGGCAACTTTCCTCAGGTGGAACATCTACGCTTAACACCATGCTGACTTAAGTCAGCTGGCCTTAAGGTGACCCTCAGTTTTTAATCCGTAACAAGCTCCCTCATTATGTGACTTATCTCATTTTAAACAAAACTCATCTGTATTCTACAGATGGTCTTTGTTTTCAGCTATCTTCTCTCTGGACTTTGTTTTTCATGGCATTCTCATATATATTATGAAGAATAAAGCATTTTCTGAAACATCTGATTTCTACTGTGTTATAAAAAGTTCATAGAACACTGCACTTGAATTTCTGTTAGGCTTTTGTTTTAACTGTCAATTGCCACAAATCTCATGAATTACCAAAACTAATTTTTTGCAAGAAACCAGCCCAGCATCACAATATCATACCTGAAATTATACTGCAAAGTTGCTGTGATAAAATCAGCATGGTATTGGCCTGAGGATCAGTGGAACAGAATAGAAGATAAAGGTGAAATCCCAACTGCACTCAACTACCTTATCTTTGACAAAGGAGCCAAACATGTTCACTGGAAGAAAGATATTCTGTTTAATGAATGGCACTGGAAAAACTGGTTTTCTACCTTCTGAAGACTAATACTAGACTCTTGTCTATCACTATGCACTAAAGTCAAAATGGATCAAGAAACTAAATATTAAAAGAGAAACAATAAATTTCCTGAAAAAGAAAATAGGTAGAAATTTTGAAGACATAGATATAGGAAGAAACTTCATGAACAAAACCCAGTCTTCAAGGGAAATACTACAAAAAATCAAAAAAAAATAGGATCTTACCTTATTGAAAAACATTTGTACAAAAAAATCACTGAGTGAAGAAACAACCTACAAAACGCAAAAAGTTGTAGCCAGTTGTCCTTCAGACAAAGGACTTATATCTAGAATGTACAAAGCACTAAAAAAACTTAGACCCCCACCCTGATTCAAACACTCAGTCCAAAAATGGGCACCTGAGATGAATATACACTACTCAGATGTAGAAGTACAAATAGCAAATAAATATATGAAAATTTGTTAAGCATCATTGGTTATTTGAGAGATACAAATTAAAACAACACTGAGATTCTGTATCACCCCAGAAACAACTATTATCGTCAAAAAATCAACCAATAATAAATGCTGATGGGCTGCAGGGAAAAAGGAAGATTTCTCCACTGTCGGTAGGAGTATAAACTGGTTCAATCACTGTGAAACTCAGTGTAGAGATTCCTTAGAAGCCTAGTATTAGTTGTCCCATTTAACTGAGCTATCTCCTTCTGGGTATCTTCTCAAAACAATTAAAATCATTATACCACAGCGATGTATATGTACACCCATGTTTATACCAGCACAATTTGTAATAGATATATATTGTAACCAACTCAAATACCCATCAAGCAAGCAATGGATAAAAAGAGATGTGGGTCAGTACTGCTATAAAGAAGGGTAAACTAGAGACTTTTATAGGTAAATGGATGCAACTTGAGACCGTACTTGTGACATAAATTGTACTCATATGTGTAAATATGATATTATCTCACTAGTATGAAAAGTGGAGAGTAAATAAGATTCAAAATGCACAATAGATATAGTGATTTAGGAAGAAACTATTCAAAAGGAAAGACAAACTGCAATGAGGGGAAGGGGAAAAGAAAAAATATTTTTCTACACACGATAGTTAAAACAGTTACATAGCAAGTTTCTCTTAATTCACTGAAAAGAACAATTTATACTGATATTGTTTAGACTAGATATGCCTGTATCCTGTACTCAGACTATTACAAAGATAATACACAATGTATTCATTATTGTAAGATGCCAACTAACTTGTTTTGAATTTTTTTAATTTTTTCTCTTTAAAATGATAATAATAATAAAAAGAAACCAGCCCAGTTTCTTGTTGTTTATCAAGTCCACAGTTCTATATACTCTCTTTACCTGGCGTGAAAATTTGCTCTAAGCGGGTCATTTTATAATAGCAATATTTCTCAAGTGCTTAGCAGAAGGTTTTTGGAAAGAATAAGGCTGTTCTATAATCTGTTTTACTTTACTGTTTCCTACTTTTCCCTGCAAGTGAGCAGCAAGAATCCCTGAGACTGAATCTCAGCAGGGTCATGCCTTTGTTATGGCAAGCCAGGAGTTTAAGACAGTGCAGTGGAGTGTTTGCTGTCTGCAACTGAATTGTCTCATCTACAGATTTACCCCTGTGGCGATCCAAGGCATTAATTGAAAGCATTTAAAGGAAATGGTTGGAAGAATCAGCATCTTTACATTCTCTGTTTTAAAATCTTGCTCTGCTACGAAGAGACCTCAGAACCACTCATTGTGAACATAAAAATGTATTCAAATACTTAAACCCATATCTCCCCACCACTTCCTAATGTGTAGAATGCTACATTCTACATTTTGAAACAACAACAGCAATAATAAACTAATAATACTTTTAGCTAGATAGATCTGACCAAATAGACTTGTGATCTTCAGCAAAACAATTTTTTTCACTTTACATTGTCCTTTTATAAATTGCTTCACAGAATATGTAAGGAATAAAAATAAGGTGAATCTCTAACACAAAGATGGATGCATATTTTATGATGTCTGGGTTGTGCAGGGGAATGGACAGTTTGAAGTGATCCTTGGGCAAATCAGTCACTGCTTTCCAATATGATTATTAAACACATTTACAAATTGGCTTTTTTATTTAAAGAAAATTGAAGTTCTGGCAACTATACAAAATAAATTAAATAGAAATGAAATACTTCTTTTAGAAAAGAAGAGAACTCATTCTATAATATAATGCAAGATTCAGTGTGGTTCTAATACTTACAGATATTGTTGGCCAATGTATCCCAGTGTGCAGATTAGTGTATAACATGTGTTAAATAAGTATTTGTTGAGTAAATTACTGAGTGAAAAACAGTTATAATGATCCAGCACATCAGTTGGAAGCACAAATGACAGAATGGTCAGTATCTAGTTCTCTCCATGTATTCAGTTTGAGTTTTGTCATTTAAAGATTCACTAAAGATCATGTTTACAGCCACAGGAAAATGATCTGAAAAAAGAACAGTGCATGCGAACATAGTGATAACCATTATTTCCTTTGATATTCACATCAGCAATACAAGCTGTAGAGTTTACTTCTACTCTGTGGAGGGGTTTGCATTGTCAAAGTCATACAGTTAATATTTTAACTGAAGAAATGGTAACTTCATTTTTCAGTTCAGATTATTTCTTGGATTCCAAAATCAGTCTGAATGATAACAGGATGTCCCTTCTGAGAAGAGAAAAACTTTGGAGGAAGATAGATTCACCTTGAAATTATGAGGAGGTCAGAATGCGGTGTTGGCTGGTCCAATGGCCTCAAGACAGATATTACAGTTGTTACCATACTAAGTGAATAGCCAAATTATTATAGTACATTTATGGCCTAGATTTTGCTCAATATGAAGCAGAGTTGGTACTGGTTCAAAATTACAGATGAAACTGGTTATGACAGCTTTGTGAAATAGTCATAAAGATGATTGAGGTGTTCTGCATAGACTTTAGGAGGACTGGTGATGAGGAGAAAGGAGGTTGATCATAATTTGAACAGAGACAGCTAACATATTCTAAAATAGAGACAAAAGAACAGTAAAAGATGTTACTAACATGCAAAAAATAAGTAGAATACTAGAAATCAATTGAGGATTACTTATTTGAAAACCCAATAGACTAGTATTGTTGGACAACTAAGTTATACTCCTACATAGCACTCCCTGTGGCTCAGTAAGACAGATCAATTATATGATTCAACAAGACAGGAAGTATGTATTTACTTTAAGGCATTCAATTTTGTTTACATGAATATATCCCAAACCTTGTTCTTTTGCCTTATCATGAGTAGCTAGCATCTAGATCCAACTTGCTTGAGTTCAAATCCTAGTTCTATCACTTACTATACTTACAATCGTGTCTGTTTCCATATCTAGGCAATGAGTATCACGAGCATTATCTCATGTGGTAAGTTTAAATACATAACTGTAATATATGAAATCATTTTATTTTATTTTTTAAATTGTTTTTCGGTACCGGGGATCAAACTCATGACTGCCTGCTTGCAAGGCAGGTGCTTATGCCGCTGAGCTAAATCCCCAGCCCCCTATACATGAAATCATTTTAGAACAATTCAGCATATAATACACTCTCCATGAATATTATCTAGGTAGGGATGTGTTTCAGTGGTAGAATGATTGGCTAGCATGCACAAGGCTCCAGATTTCAATAGTGTTTGAAATGGTAAGAAAAAAAAATGTAAGAAACATTTTTTCCTTGCCTTTTATCTTTAATCTCCACCACAGGTCACCACTCTTGGAAATTTTTCTGAGATCATATGAATAACACTAATTCTCCTATCTTTCATTCTTGCCCTTAGATAATCTCAGATAATCTATCTCTCTGTTTCATTTTGCAACCTAAGTCATTGAAAAATAGAAAGAAACTATCTAAATGTCCTTATAAAAATACAGGTAGAATCAATTATTATCATAGTTCATGAAAAACCCTAGATTTTGGCTCTATAACTTCTACATTTCCATTCTTTTTCACATAATATCACTAGATTTGCTCATTCCAGCATTAGCACTTGAGACAAAACATTATTTATTAACCAACTGTATTGTTCCTTTTATTTAGTTATTATTATTTAGTTATTTTTTAGTATTTTCTCAATTGCAAAATGTGGCATCTAATATTCATGAGGTGAATATGTTGCCGTAGGCTAATCTGTGAAATCAATTTCTATTTGTAGCATCATTTTCATGAAAATAAGTTATTTCTCTGAATAACTGACTCAAATAATTACTTTACATGTAATCTAAAACTTTACGTAGCCATATATTTCCTTTGTGTTACACCAAACTTTTTATGCAATCGTAATATTCATATCATAAGTTAGCAATCTATACTTAGAATTTCAGGTAATTTAGTGGCTAGCAGGACAGAAGGAAACAGAACCCATTTCTTATTTATTTGTAATCCAAAATGATTTCCACAACACAATTATCTTCTGCCACACACACACACACACACACACACACACACACACACACCTATTTAATCAGACTGTAAAATGACTATTTAAACATGAAAAACTGGCCAGCTGTTGATAATAATGTTGAGAAAGTTTACAAATTTTTCAGGGATAAATATGTGCCAGACATTATCTCTCTGTGCTAGAGATAATGTATGCTTTATGCTCTTATATATGCTTCATAAGAGATTGGTCTTATCCTTACAAAAAGAGAAAATAAAGTTTTTTTTGGGGGGCGGGAACTGGGATCAAACTCATGACCTCACTCTTGCTTGGCAGGCTCTATGCCACTGAGCTAAATCCCAAGCCCAGAGAATAAAGTTCTCAAAAAGAATTTGTCAGAGGTCGTATCACAGGCAAGTAACAGGATTTGGGTTCATATTCAGATGTTTGCATTGCAAATCTTCTTCTCTTACTCACTTCCACATACTACTTCTTTCATGGCTCAGTGAGATGCATGCTTCACTGCCTGGCATGCCATGCTAAGTGATGCATGTGTTGGCTGAGAATGGGCGGGGACTGGTACCACTCTTGATGAGAAAAATAATACCTCACAAGAAAAGTCAGACCAAAACAAAGAAGACTCAGGTGCCATCAGTTTACTATAATTCACAAACCATTGGGAACAAATGACATTATTCAGTCTTGGAGAAAATAACAAAAAATCAGATATGGATGCCTGAGTTGGCTCTTGCCTTCTGGTTGTTAGTGAAGAAAGAATTGATTACATGTGAAAGGCTGGGTTTCTGAAGAGTCTTTTAATGAATCCCCAGGGAGGTAATTTGTTACAAGTGAACTTTTGCAACTTATTAATTGCCTTGAAGCTTAATGAAATTGACTTCAATGACTTGAAGTTCTTTCAATCTCTGAAGAATTTTATTTTGTATGAATATTATTAATATTGTTTTATATGCAGTTTGTTTATGCACTCTTGAGATGGGAGATCTTATTAATGGTTGGGCTGAAATGATGTTTTGCAGAAATAATACAAGAACTATGTCAGATTTTAATGATTCTATGCAGACTAGTGTCCTAAGCAAAAATTTGTAAGTATCTCTAATTTCTAGGTAATAAGAATTTTTTGCTCCAGACTTTATTTTTCACTGTTCTTTGTCTTAATAATGCCTTTCCTGACTTATGAGAGCACTCTAACTTAGTTAATATCTCTCAATATTGTTTATCATCAGGGGAGTTCCAGATTGTGAATTTTAATCTTCTCTCCTAAACATGTATAAATGAAGCTACTGGAATGCCTTGTAATGCATTCATCTTGGAGATGTTCTGATTGATTTGATTTAAAAAGAAGTTGTACCAGGTTCATTTTTACACATTTATATAACCTATTTCAATGAGTACCTTAGCCAAAATTACCAATCGTTACCCTCCAAAATATAGACAGGCACCTAAACTTTTTTCCCTTGCATTGCCAAATCAGTGCCATATCTTTTCAGCATATACATCTGCTGATGCTTCTTCCTTGCTTAAAACATTTCAATGAACTCCTGTTATTTGTAGATTCTTAATTTGGTCTCCTTAGCCTTTTACCATCTGTGTTATTCTTCCATCTCAATCTGTATTTCTTGTGACCACTCCTACCCCACGCTTTTACAAAGATCCTTGTCTGTGACAGATTCTTTCCACATGGTGTTCCATCTCCTTGGAACATCTTTTCCTGTTCTGTCTTTGCCACAATTTGCTCCTACCCTTCAAACCTCAGACCTCTATTAGAATCTGTCATAATATTCTATGCTTCTTTGAACACATATTGCAAAATAATTAAATAATGATTTACTAATAATTGTGTTACAATTATGACTCTCAATCCTACTAGAATGTGAGAACTGGGGCTACTTCTCTCCTTGCCTGTATTTGTAGTAGGTAGCACAGAATCAAGGAGGATTGTTGACAAAAACAAAATGTTTTATGAATTAATATATTATACCACATAAAGCTTTTAGAGGATTACTTGTATAGAGAATATCTCTGATATTGCTTTTACTTTTCATTTATCACTAAATGTTAATTCTAAAAAATCTTGGACTGTGATAAAGGCCCTTAGATTTCAGTCAAGCTCTATAAAGTGATCTTTGGAAAGTCATCTAATCTCTCTGGGATTTAGGCTTCTTATTTTTAGATGCATTTTTAAATTTTATGTTAATTTAAATTTTTTTTAAAAACCCCTGGAAATATGAATTCCCTTTGAAGCCAAAGGGGAGAAAGAAGTAGCTCACTAATTAAGACATCAATGATTTTCTTTAGTTTTTCAGCCTTTGTTTCTAATGTATCCTTCACATTCGGGATGACTCTGGATTTCTGAGACATAAACACTTCTGAGACATAAAAGGCTATGCCATCATTAAGTATTTCTCATTAGGAAACATTTTTATTACTTGTTTGGCTCTGTAAGTATTTCTATAACTATTTCTCATTTTACCTCTGCAGTTTCTGGATCATTTGAGAAGTAAGTCAGCAGAAGGAATACTATAATGTCTCCTTTATTACTGGCTAGATTATATTGCAGTATGCAACTCTGCGTGAGACTCAAATGGACTTGCTCTCATCCCACCACTCTTAAGCATGAAACAATCAACTCCAGGGACACCATGAGTTTTTGATTAACTTTCACTGGTTTGAGTGGAAAAAGATAATGCATTCTATGTGCATAAGATCTTTGGCAATTAATTTCTGTCAGTTGGGAAGCATGCACCGATGGCCCAGAACCCATAACTCTACAAACCAATCTTCCTTTATGGAAAATAGGGAACTGAACAGTAAGCCAGGACTGTCACCACAAAGATGGAAAAAGTATTCATCTTTATAATATCAGCTATCTAGTGAATTTCAGCTAGGTTGTGGATCATTTCTAGAAATGAAATGAACCTGTCTCAGAAAACTGGCACTATGCAAACCAAAAAAAAAAAAAGTATTGATTATTTTGTTTGTTTATAAACACGAGCAAATGAAACATAGCCCATGAACCAACAGGACTTATGATCTGTGACAACCAATGTAGGCTTCCCTGGAACATTTGAGTTTTTAATCTGAATTTAGGCATGTTCTTATTTATTAAAGACATTAGAATCTCTGAAAGTTTTGACCTGGGGGGATTTTCCAGAGCCTAAAAGGAAAAAAAAAAAAAATAAAAACTCAGTTTCTTAGAGGCATTGCTGTACTTTTATTTTCTCTTTTTAAATTTCTTTCAGTTTTTTATCCCAAGAGACTTATTTTCATGACTAGTTTCATTAAGGCACTGAAATCCAGGTGGTGTTTTCTGAGGCAGTTGCCATAATGTTGGAAATCTTCTTAAAGTCTGTGTAAACATATTAATGTGTTAGTCTCTCTCTCTGTATATATATATATATATATATATATATATATATATATATTCCATATTTATAGCTACCTTCATACACACACACATATAGTATCATCTATGCAAATGCCTTAAGTCATGGATACTTAACTAACAGATATGCTACAATTCTGTCTGGCAGCAGGAATTTTCAGCAGTGTTTATATGATGACTGGTCCCCAGAGCTCACAGCTAATATTCTCCCAGTGCCATCTTGCTGCTCTAGCTGGAAGGTACTCATGGAGGTATAAAGTTCTCAGAGGCTGAGGGTTAGAATCAGTGCTGTGCCAAATACATCCCTGGAGTGTGGAAGGAGGGTGAGACAATGGCCGCACATGGTGCACTGTGCAGACGTGTGGTGCAATGCCAGGAAATAAAACAGGATAATCATGCTTGTTTTAAAGTGATTGTTTTAAAAAGCTTGTTACGAAAAGGTTGCAGATTTATAAATTTTTCTCATGATGATTAATTCATAACATGAAAACACATTTTAAAGAGTTCAACTTTCTCATGATGAAGAATATTGTTGTGTATGTTAGAATTTCTAAAATGTAACACAAGCATCAAATAAATGAGTCTTTGGACTTGAATCCCTAGACATGCTAAAAGCACACTGATTATGTTTCCCTGATAAGCGGAATATCAGTGATATGTCAAGGCTTTGATTGGGCACACGGAGCTCTCCCCTCTCAGTAGCTGTATGACATTAAACTCTTGGAAGTTGTTTCCTCATTTATAAGTCGGTTAACAACATTAGCCATGTAGCTGGTACTGTGATTAGTGACAAAGTATGTGACGTACACAGCAGGCATTCAGTTAGTAGTGGTTTGTATTGTTGTTTGGATTATTGTATTATGAAACCAGAGGAAGAGGACCAAGAACTGGAAACTGTGGAGAATCTAGTTGTGAAATTGCCACCACTTAAGAGTTCTGTTGCATAAGATAGTCATACTAGCAACCTATCATAAAGAAGCCTGCTCAGTCAGGTGTGATGGCACATGATCCCAGAGCCCAACCTGGGAAATTTAACAATTCATTGAAATCCTGCCTCAAACAAAAATAAAAACAAAAACATGAAAGGGCTAGGATGTAACTCAGCTAAAGTCCCTGAGTTTAATCCCTGATTAGGGGATAAAGATAAACAAAGCAAACCCACAAAAGAAACTTTGACCCACACATAGTCAGAGGCTACATAATATAGATCACTGAAGGTCACTGAAGTGTCTTTTTTCCTCATGGCTTCCTTTTCCTCGAGAGCTTTTATGACAGGGGTGCTTTCTTGGTTTAAATATGAAAAATATTTTAAATGACAACTTTACATTTTGCATATTTTAAAAGCCAAATAGGAAGGAAGAAAAGTCTGTTCTCTAGGAACTCATTAACCACTGACGAATCCAGACATATTGCTAATGAGAGATAGAACGAGCATTGGAGAAACCTAAGAAAGCAGGGTAAGGTGGAGGTAAGAGGAGGAGGAAGGTGAGAGCAGAGCAGGGTCCTGTTACTTCCCTTCTCATCTCACCCACCAGGAAGAGCCTTAACTCACACAGGGTCACTGAAACCTGAACCATCCTTGTCATTTACCGGTCACCACCATTCGCTGTATCCTCTGGCCCCTAGAACTTTTCATAGTTCCTACCTGGGCTTCTCCCTCTGCCTATCTTTCTTTACCAGATCAGTGCTCCACTGTTTCTTCAAGTCCTCACACAAGCTTTTCTCTTTTTAGAAACTTTCCTTCATACTTCCACAGTGTGTGTTAGAGGTTCTCATCCTGGTTTCCGGTGTATTGCATACCTCATTGATTGAGAAAATTGTCACTGTGTTTTAAATGTCTCTCTTCTCCATTAGCAGGTCACTTCCCTATAACTTCCAGAGTATAAATGCTGGAATAAGTCTCAGTTTAATTCCTCCTCAAAACCTACATCATTGCTCTTTGCCAGGTTTTACCCTATGCCCTGCATGTATGTTCTGCAAAAGTCTCTCTTTGGCCACCCAGACTTCTTGTTTCTTTTCCTGTGTTATTTTTCTTCATTGCATTTAGCACAATCAGGTGAAGTATATGCTACCCTACTTGAATATATATCTGTGAATTCCAGGAATTTTGTTTTCTCTAAAACATGCACCTAGAACAGTATCTGATACATTGTAGTTGTTTAAATATTCTTTTTATGTATACTTAGCTTTTGTTTTAGCACAATGATTTGTGTATTTTGACAAACATTAATAATTGAATATAAAAATATTTGGCAACTAGCTGTAGAAATAAGAGAGGAAAGAAGATACTTATTAGTAAGCAGTGGTGTTGCTTTGATTTATAGACTCAGAGAAATGTTTTTGCTCCAGAAGGTCACATCCAAACTCACTTGGGGATATTCAGAAATTATTTCAGTGTTTCCTCATAGAATGCCGATTTTTATGTCATTCATTCAAATGAAATTTGAAGGAATCAACTAAACCCATAATGAGTATTTAAACCATTTCAATATTGTCTTATCACAAAGGTTATTTAGTGAAGGAGGTATTTTGATCAGAGCAGTTCTCCTCATAGAAATTGTGTCTGGGAAGCTTGTCTCTATTTGATTATTCAACGATACACTTGGCATACAGAGAACATTTGACAAAAACCTACCTTTAACACCCAGCTTCTTAAAGAAGAACAAAACTACAGACATATAATGGAGTAAATAGCCCAGCAAATCTGTTCAGCCTAGAATGTTGAGCTCAGATCATGAGATCAGGCTTAGGAAAGGATGTACAGGTGAGGAAAATGGAGTCTGAAGTCAAGGGCAAATATTTATTGTGAATACATACTCTCTGTTAGGCATTCTGTAAAGCATGTCAAACAAAATCGGCATCACTGTCTTCAACTAACATCCACACTCAAAATGGTTCACTTGGATTCTCTCCTTCAGTGGCTATATGGCAGTGCTGGCTCATGCTGAGACCTTCTCACTCAGAGCTCTTGTTATTTCTGTTCAGTCTCCATAGGGGTGAGGATTTTTGCCCAAAGTTGTTCAGCTACTAAATCGGATATCCAGAAAAACCACTCAAGTATTTTGACCCATATTTTAGGGCTCTTCCCACCCCAGCATTTTATGCCTGTGTATAGAGATGAAAGGTAAATTTTGTGGAATAAAATTTATTTATTCAACATTTCTTCAATTCATATTCTGTCTTCTGGTATTTCTTCTTATAATTTTTGTTTTACAGACTTGTCTAATAATAGGACATAGACTCATTTTATCATAATATGTTATAGTATTCATGTGTATATTTATATCACTCATATTTCTATTTATCACATTTGTATTTCCATAATAGCAGGTCTGTATTTTCTTCTTTGCAAGTGATACATTAGCTTTCATCACTGTATGGAAAAATCTTGATAGCCTAATGTTTTCTATTTTATAATGTTGATTGCTTATTTCCCAAGTGAGAATGGTGTCAGAATTTAGAAACACATTTCTATTTTCTCTGTAAGTGGTCTCCTAAATTGCAAAAATGAATATGAAGTACTTAGTATTAACAGCAATAATAGATAACACAGTCTCAACTTAACTTTTAAAAACATGTATTAATTTACCTTATCCTCAAATAACTTTATTAGGTAAACCTTATTATTATTCTACTTTACAGTTTAAAAATTTGAGGCATAGGGACAATATCCAGAGCCAGATGTGGTGGTGCATATTTATAATCCCAGCATTCAGGAGGCTAATTGCTGTGAGTTTGAGGCCAGCCTGGACTACAAAGTGAATTCAAGGCTAGCCTGAACTGAATTGTGACACCCTGTCTCAAAAAGAGTGCCCTAATAATAAAAAATAAAAAAAAATGTCTGGCACATTATAAAACATTATAAATGCTTTTTGTCATCTTTATGTTTTAGTTATCTATGATAGCAAACACCAAAATTTTAGTACTTATTAAAGCAAGTCTTTATTTTTGCTTGTGTTACCTGGATGTTTATGTTATCATTCTGACTACATATTTAGCTAAGCCTCTGCTTCCTGGTCTTGTCCTCCTAGAAGTATCTCCCTCTAAGACATGCCATATTCATGGCAGAAAATAATTAGCATGGCAAGACAACTGCCAGAAATCTGTGGTACTTCCAGATTCTAACAAGGAATAACATATGACATTCAACTATTTACACTCCATTAATATAAATATAACCAAAACATATAGCCAAAAGCCAAATCAGTGAGGTAGGAATATATAACCTTCTCAGGCAAAGGACAATGGAGGGATATTAATAAATGAAAATGAAATGCAATCTACTGCAACATCAAAAATCAGTAGCTTCATTTTATTTCATGTAGATATTGATAAAGAAGAAGATGTATGATAAAAAATAAAAACAGTTTGAAAGAAGCATACGGCCAGAATCTACTTGGAAGTCAATTGCAATTTTTTGAGCACTGGAAACTTTAGGGCCCAGAATTCCTATCTCATTGTTGTCTTGGTTTTCTGCTCTTTGTTCTATGAACCATTTATTTGAACTCTAAATATAATGTCGAAATGTTGAGGACTTTGTCACATATTACAATATGTGGTAATTTGTTGTTGAATTATAAGTATGAAAGAAGAGTTTATGTTACCTCCATAATTGATGTCCTGACCTCAAACTACAAACATTTGTCAAAGTCTCTTGTTAATTATAATTGTATTTGCTAACACAGTCAGTTGTCATTTTCATTATATTCCATAACTTTGTAATTAAGCCATTTGAAATAGGTGGAATTTGCAATTGTAGTGGATAAATAATTTCAGGCTTGATTTTCTGTTTTTGATAAATCTGAGGAGGTGGCATGGAATGGGAAAGTTTTTTAAAAGGAACTATTAGAATATGCATGACATTTATGGTTAATATTCAACAGTAAATTATGATTATACATGGTTGGTTGTACAAAGAATGAAAGTGATCATTTGAAAGTTTTAAGAAAACATTTTATAGAAATTTGGCTGCTACTTTTCTTTACTTGGAAGGAAAGCCCTTTAAGGAATAAAAGTCTTTATTACTTTGCCTGTAACACC
Organism: Cavia porcellus; assembly: GCF_034190915.1. Classification (NCBI taxonomy): domain Eukaryota; kingdom Metazoa; phylum Chordata; class Mammalia; order Rodentia; family Caviidae; genus Cavia; species Cavia porcellus. The sequence continues at coordinate 49,406,678 of NW_026947492.1, forward strand.
ATCTTTAGATTAAATATCTGAATTCTGGATGCTAGCAGAGGAGGCCTAGGGCTTCAAAACAGGAGTCCTGTAGTCACAATGTGGCCAAAGGAATATCATATCTGGAGGCAAAATATTTGCAAGGTTTTTAGAACTGCACAGGGGTCAGGAAACAAAATAGGAAGAGTGGAATCAGCTGTATTAAGAATGTTCGTCGGCTGCCAGCATGAACTCAAGAACTTGATATGTTAACTTGGGTCTAGGGGTAGAAGAACCTCATAATCCAGATATATGGAGGCTATAAACAGGTTAAGTAATGAGCAAAATGACTATATAATTGTCATTCAAACCAGTCTATTTTGAGAGTAAATGGTAACATAAATATGCTGGGTAAATGATCATAAATCACAAAGATCCTGCACAAGCAAGAATACTCACTTTGGAGATGGAAAGACAAAAACTGTACTAAATAAATACATCTTGTAATTTTTCCCTGCTCATTTCAACATCTATCCAATATATGTTTACTGTGCTTTCTGTGTGCCAGGTAGAAATATGGATACATACCACAGTACCCACCTTTCAGGAGTGTCCTATAAAGGACACTGTAATGGAGTTTGGCTCCAATTTGCTTGAAACAACCATCACAGTTTCTTTTTGCACTCTGGGGAAGCAATCTCTGATCCATCCATCGGGGTAGAGAGGAAAAGAGGGGAAGGTGGGACTTTCCAGGGTAGATGATACATAGAGTGATAATCGAGATGGAGAATAAGGTAGTGTGAGAGAGGGACATGGCAAGACAAAGATGCTTTCTAGTGATATACTGGAAAAATGGTTTAGCTCTTGAATATGGTCTTGTTGGCTAGGAAGTTGGGAATAGAGGGTGATGTTTTCTATTTATTCTCAGGGCTTGAATTTAGGTGACAGGTACAGGGAATGCTGTCAGGTTTGATCCCTAAATGGAAAGATCTGACTGAGACCTCCCATACTATGTCTTTTCAAAAGTTATTGGTAAAAAAAGAGGTACATGAGAAGATGACTCTGAGGACTGATCATGTAACACCATTTGAATGGATGGCTGTGGAGGTAAAGAGGTGGCTGGAGGAGAACTTGCCCTCGAATTCCCTGTTCCCAACATATATATGCCCACTGTAGACCTCTAAGATAAGCTGACTGTTTCCTAATAAGAGAACATGTACAAGAAAAAAGTAAAAACCCAAGTGGCAAAGAGTGGGGTGAATTGAATCTAAATTTTATGGCAGTCCCATTGTTTTTAGCTCCTATTCAGGATGTTACATACTTCTTTAAGGAAATTCGATAGGAGAGATCTCTGGATTCATATTAAATGAGACATTTATATTAAATACAGACACATTTATATTAAATACCTTCAATGATCAAGCACTATGCTAAACTTCCAAGTGCTTTCTAGATCCTGAAAACAATTAGAGCCAGAGCTTATGTGCTTGAACGTGTATTCTCTTTGTTTCTCTTTCTCTGTCTCCTCTTTGCCAACCTCCTCCCATTACCACTCATACACATGCATTCACGCATAAGTACAATATTTAACCTGTGAGGACCTCAGGTGGTGGGATCGTGCTTCATTTTTATATCATTGGCTCTTATTTTGGTCTTAGACTACAGTGAATTATTAAGTGGTGATAAATTTCTATTTCAAAAGCACATGTAATAGTAATTAACATTTTATGGCATTCTACAGTTTTAAGAGACATTTTACAATCATATTATATTCATAATCTCCAGCGACATGAGTAATATTTACATTTTAATTGTATGTGTGAAGAACCTGAAGACAAAGAGTGAAAGCTCATGGTCAGACACAGTTTAAGTCAGTGGTAGAGCTCAGGATTCTAACTTTTTGTTTGGTCCTTTCTCAGCTAAACTATAGTGCTACATTTGTGACTTTGAATCATCCTCTCCTCCTAGAAGGTAAATACTTTTGATACTCCCAGAAGAAAGGAAATAAGAGTGTTTTTATTCAAGAGCCTTTAAACTAAGAAATCATCTCATGACATCTCTATACTACATACTTTAAAAAACTATATTATCAGGATATAATTACAAGCATTATGACTTGGTAATGTTTGATATATACATAAAATGTAAGTGGTATTGCCCTAGTGAGTTGATAGGAGCATATGTGATAACATAGTCATAAAGTTTTATGATCTATCTACAGACCCTTGGAAATCTTTCTAACTTTAATTAATCATCACTGCATAAATTGAATTACATCCTTCTACTCCTACTCTAAACTGCAGTGTATTCTTTGTAAAAGAGTACAATTTGAGGTTAATTTGAGTCTTTCAGGCCAGAGAGTTTATTTATAACATGTGATGAAACATTTTATGGCCCCAATTTCACTTAAATCATAGATTCAGGAAGTAGCAGAAAAGAAACAGGCCTACTCAGTCACCTTGCCCTTGTCAGAGGAATAAGATCTGCATCTGTGGTATATTTTCCATTGCTTAGGTCAATGTGTATATTTTTATATCTCTTCATATTCAATACTGCTGATGAGCGTGACTTTCAATATGAAAAAGCATATATCAAAAGGCTGATGTGGGATGTAGATTTCCTTCTCTTACAGTATGTTCCATCTTGATCTAGTTCCAAATAAGGAGTATTTTCTTTAGGCTTTAAGAAAAAAAGCTCCCTTCTGCTTGTCTTCCTCTGGTTTAGTATTTCTACTGTGGGTCAGGTTGGTCTGTCCATTATGTTACTTTGATAGTCTTTTAAGTTAAAAGAGAACAAGCTTCTAGATGTCATCTGGACATAAAGTAGACCCAATTTGCAAAAAAAAAAAAAAAAAAGAGGCTAAAAATAACAAATACTATATAACAATAGATGTTTTGCGAGAGAAAATGAGGTATCAAGACGCACAGTGAAACACAGAAGTTGTGAAGGTCAAATTTAGGATCCTGGAATCTGAGAATAATGCTCTTTAGTGAGGAATTTAATTATATCCAAAGACAAGTCTGGCCTTTTCCCATAGAGTTCTTGGCAGATGATATCCAGGTGCTTGTGACTTTAGATCTAATTGAAAAATCTTTATTTGCATGAATCTTTGGGCATTGGACAGTCTAACAATATAATGTATGATGGCATTTGGACCGTAGTGTAGTTTCTTTCTTCATATTCAATACTGCTGATAAGAGTGACTTTCAATATGAAAAAGCATATATCAAAAGGGCTGGAGACTATATGTATGTCAGTGACATAGGCAATATTGATTAAGTCCCAATGAAAACTCTGTTCACCAGGGCTGGGATAAGTTTTTCTGGTTGAAAATCCTTCACATGTGTTGCCACACATGTCAGAGAGAAAGCTCCTCATGATGACATGAGAAGACAGTGGAAATTCCAGGTTGGGTAGCTTTGCTGGACTTCGACCAATGATGCTGTTTCTTTCACTGATTTTAATCTCTTCACTTCCTGCAGTAAACCATAATTGCAAACTTAGTTGCTTTCAATGAATTCTGTGAGTCATAATAGCAAATTATCAAAATTAAGGCTGGCTTTGAGAACATCCCAAACTTGTAAGTGGTATCAGAAATGAAGATTGTGTTCTTGAACTCTGTACTCTCTGCAACTTCACAGTTATTTAAGTACCTTGTGGATATGTTCTTGAAGATATTCTAGAGGAGAATTGCATAGACCAGATATTATGAGAGATATGCATAATTTAATTTTTCTCATTTCACATGTTTTGGCCCCAACATCTGTGAGATATTTGTGTAAGTTATATGTTCCTTGCTCCACATAGTCACATAAAAACTGCCCAATGCCAAAGGCTAATAGAACTTCTAGAAAAGTTAAGATACACTTATGATTACCAAAGAAGTACATTAAGAAGATATCTTTTTAATCCAGACCCAGAGAAAATGGAAAGGAATCTTGAAAGACCTTATAGAAAACCCAGTGTGGCTGAACAACAAATCATAGAGTATAACAGTCCTGCCTTAGGACTGGCAGGACTTCATATATAAAAACCATACAAAAGAAAGATAAAGTTACACTCTGAATATATATGAGGAAACTAGGTTACCTACAAGTTGGACGTAGTATTTTATCAGTTAAAATTAAATTTATTTGTTAGTGACAGGTAAAATAAAGAAATTTCCTCTCATTGTCTTAATTCATTCAGAAAGCTATTACAATCAATTGCTATAGCAATTTATTTCTCACAGTTTTGGATTCTATGACATTAAAGATTAAGGCAACACTCAAATTGAACTTTTAATAATTCATAGATGGTTGTCTTCTGCTGTGATCTTGTATGGTAGAAGACAGTAGGAAGCCTTCCAGGTTTCTTTTAAAGGGACATGGATCTTGTTCATTAAGGTTCTACATTCATGACTTAAAGATCTTATCTTCCAATATCATTATAATCTGGGATATATTTCTTCATATCCATTTTGGAAGAATATAAACTTTTAGTCTTTATAATTTATTAGATTAAAATTTATACATAATTAGTCCAGTCAAGAATGCCAGATCTATGATTCTCCGGGAAGTAGGATCCTCTTGTTACCCAAACCAACTCCATCAAATAGGGCTATTTGCTATCCAACATGGCAATTCAGAATTCTGCTATGATGTCTATATTCCATTCCAAAAGGACAGGAGAAGGAAGACTGAAAGAAGAAGAGTAGTTAAAAAGCCTACCTACCCTATAGGCCAATTTAAGAATAGTTTATATGCAAACTCTATTTATTTCAGTTTCACAAAATTAAGTCAAATAACTATCCTTAGCTTCTAAGAAATTGGAAATTGTTGTCTTTATTTTAGATTGGTAGATGCCCAATTAAAAATGGAAACAAGAATGAATGTTTATTGGAAAATAATTAGTACCCTGCTACAATGCTGGAAAAATATACAGTCACATTAAATTTTGACTGGAAGTGGTGTTGAGAATAAATCCTGCAACTAAGCTTAGCTTGATGTATGGACCATGTCAATGGCTTCATAAGAAGAAAGCTACAGTTGGGTGGGGTGGTACATGCCTATAATCCCAGCACTCAGGAGGCTGAGCAGAAGGATCACTGTGAGTTCAAGGCCAGCCTGGGCTACATGGTGAAACCTTTTTTCAAAAAGACAAAAAAAGAAGGAAGGAAAAAAAGAAGGAAGAGAAGAAGGAAAGAAACAAGAAAAAGAAATGAAAGAAGAAAGGAAAGAAAGAGCAAGCAAGCTACAGTGTCAGGAAGTCAGGTTGGCACTGCCGTGGCTGTGGCTCTATGCTCTTTTCTGTGGCATTTTCATTGCAGTCATATTTTCAAAGCCTCTGTTTGCCATTTCTTTGCTATCACACACATTTTAAGTTAAGGATCGCAGGCTGCAGTTCTCTGAAACATTCCATTTGTGAATATTCATGCCATTAAGTTAAAATGGTATCGATGGTAGTGATAATGTTGACAAAGATGAAGTCTCACTGAGACAGGGATTACTATATTTAAATCAGTCACCACCACTTTAGTATCTGCTACAGCCTTTACTAGCTACGTGGTCTGGGAAACAGTCTTATTCTTTCTAGTCCTCAATTTTGTCATTTGTGAAACATAGCATTAATGATAAGGACATTGAGTCTCTATTCCATTACTAGGAGAAAATACCTGACACTCATAATTTAAAAAGAAGAGGTTTGTCTGACTCACAGTTTCCAGTTGGTTCACTTCATGATTGACTAGCTCTAAGGCAGAAAAGCTGTGGTAGAAAGGCATTGCAGGGAAAAGTGCTCATTGTAACACATGGCAATCAAAAGGAGAGAAAAAATGGAAGAGCCAAGGACAAGAATATACCCTTCCTAGTCACATATCTTCCCCTGTGATCCACCTTGAACCAGACCCCATCTCCTCACAGCACATTCAGCTGTGAACTCAAGGCATCAACCTACTGATGACTATAGCACCTCCATGATCTGCTCACTTGCCAGTAGCCATGTGTCTGAATACACAAAATGTCTGGAAGAACATTTTAAACCTAAACCAGCACAGGCATATCTAGCATGGAGTTTGGTGCTTCACACATTGCAATTATTGTAAGCTAAAACTATTAGTTTGGGCTGATCTTGACATCAATAGCACATGAGTAGAAACATACATAAAAGGGGTTCAGTAGTATAGTTTAATTGCAAGTTGTATTCTGCATATTTGAAATGTATTGCATTCATTCCCTATATTGGAGTTTTTTTTTTTTTTTTTGAGAGAGATAATCTTATTTCCATTTATCAGATGCGGATATTGAGGGCTTAATAATGTGATTTGTTGCAAGGTGAGTGCACTGTACAGTGCTCTGAGACTTGAACCCATGTCTAGCTATTTCTATTTGAAATTCAAATGAACTGTTTGTATGAATTTTCAGTGCTTTGTATGTTTTGCTGATTTTCGATATACTGTACTGATTGGCCATTTTTGGGAAGGAGATCTTTGGGGTGTTATGGTGACTTTTGTTCCCCTCCTAAGTTTGAGTGAGTTGAATGGATGCCATTGCAGAACAGGTGTTGGGTATATTTCCAAATACTTTAGCGTAATTAGATTGATTATGCACATGGATGAGTTTCTTTGCTACTGATAGATGAATGGAACTGAATGTATCATGACTTCAACTTGTCGATGCACACCATATGGAACAATCCCTTTTTGTAATATTGCAATTATTTCTATGCAGATGTTTCATGTCAGTGAGCTGCTTTTTAACAATGTTTGTATGATCCTCTCTCCTTTCTCTTATGCATGGTGAACATTGACCTGAGGTAACAAGTCTTTTCTTTGCCTGTTTCTAAGTCATGAATAAATTAGTTATGCTTTCTACTCTGAGGTTCAGATCAGTATTCTACTGGAATGTTAATTATTTTAGTCAGTATAAATGAACTAGCAGAATGACATTCAGAAAATTTGAATATTGGCTAATGAAACATTTGCGTGAGTAGATGAAAAGGACCCCTGATAGACTAAGGGTAACATTTGCATACTTTCTTGTCATTTACAGGCCTTTGTATACATCTAATTCTCCTAAAAGCCTGCTAAAGAAAACAAAATACATTTCTGTCATGAACTTCTCAGATGATAAAAAAGTTGTTCAAAGAGATTATAATCTATTCAAGGTCATAGAGTAAATCAACAAAACCAAGAATCATGCACAGATCCCAGACACCAAACCTATATGCTCTGTCTTGTGGTCATCATTATCTTTCTAAATCTGGGTTCGTTTGACTGTTGCTCCTCTCTGTACTTAACACCACCCGCTCCACTTAGGAAATGGCATGCAGTGGCCCTGGGACTTTATTATACATTGTGTTTTCTAGTAAAATGCTCAAACTAACAGAACATTTTAACTCTTGGCATAAAGGCAGTTGGGGATATTTGTACTATTGAATTAAGGGTCTTTTCCCCATACAGAATTCCAAGTAGGCTGCTCATCATTTAAAATGTATGGAAGCAAAGTATGTTTGCATTCTCCCAAAGCTTTTGCCACTCTGTAAAATGTGAGTAACTCTCTAGATCACTGATCAATATTCTGCCTGTATTTTCACTTTTATAAGATATTAGATGAAAGGAGATAGGGGGACTAGTATCCTATAAACCTATTTATGTTGAATAAAATGCACAGGGCAAATTATAACCTTTCTTATATCAAAGATCAATGGCTGGCCAACATTTTAATTTGGAGGGGGAGCAGAAAATTCAGTTTTCTTCATTTATCATCCTATTACAAATAGAACTTCAATTAAGAGAAATAGAAATTCAGAAATGCTCTGAAATGGAAATTAAAAAAAAATGTTTCAACAAAAGGAAAGTGCTTCCTTAAGGAGTGAGGTTTGGAGAAACTGAGCTTTTCCAAGTCTCCAGGCAGGAAGAAGTCAGAAAATTCACTACGGACAGGACATAGTGAGGAAGAGTATGCAGGAAGCTTTTGGAGTTAGGGAGTCAGAGGGTCTTACAAGTGTCAGCAAGCCTTGTTCTCCAACTTCAGATGGAGAAAGATTCTTAAAGTAAGGCCATAAATGTGAGACAGCAAAAGGCTAAGGTAAAGTGACTTTGGATTTCTCAAACATTTCCTTTGTTTCCAATCTTAACATCTGTGCTCTGACTTTAAACTCATGAGCCAGACAGAGGGAAGCAAATAAACATGTATTATAATGCAAAATGGCAAGTTCTTTTGTAGGGATAAAAATGATGGTACAAGTGATAAGTCTTATGAAATGATGGCTGTGACCAGATTTATTCTACTACAGTCACAATTTGATTAGATCCTTCTAATGATCCTGTGTGGCAGGTACTATTTTATTATCAGCTACAGAGGAGGAACTAAGGGTTAGAGAGATTCATGACTTAGCAGAATTGTGCAGATAGCAACTGAAAAATAGCTTGGCAGGGGAAGTGACCATGGTAGGCTTTCCCAGTTCCTTAAGAAAACAAATCTTTATGAATATCTGGTTATGTTCTAGATACTGTAACATATATAAAGATGAGTAATCTCAGGAGATTTAGCTCAAGCACTTGCCTGGTAAGGATGAGGTCATGAGTTCGCTCCTCAATAAATAAATAAATAAAGATAAAAAAAGAAGTAAAATATAATAGCACAGAAAGATGAGTAATCTATAGTTCCTGATCACATGGGGCTTACAATAGTAAGGAGTAAATAGTCTATTAAGATTTTATGCATGATAAGTTGAGGTGCGATCATATTAAATGTCACTTCAAAGGTTAAAAAGAATTTCCATGGGTGAACTGCTTGTGGGTGCAGTCAAGGAGAAGCTTTCAGATCTTTAGAAGATTTACAGGTTTAGTCTGCAGCTTGTAAATACTGCATCACGTGCTGCTGAATTCTGAAGCACCTCTTTACTGAGGAATGTCCAGTATTGTATGTATGGGCTCCTCATAACAAAAGGCAGCTAGTGAGGCTGTAAAACAACACTGAGTGCGCAGGAGAAATCTAAGACTGAAGAGCGCGACTGTCAGGATGTCTCTCAGAAGCCTACAACATGATGTGATATAAAACATCTTTCCAAAAATGCTGTAAGAGGCAATACACTACTACTCCCTGTCCTCTTCCTCACTCTGCCCCACCTGTTCTACCATATGGAAGCAAAAAGAATGCTTGACACTAAGAGGAACAAAAGACTCTTCTTGAGACCCAAGAGGAAAGATACCCTGGAATGTTCCAAGTGCACCATTTTCCTGAACTATGCCATAAAGCATCAGTTCTCTTTTTTGGATTGCCAGAGTTTGTTTGTTTGTTTGTTTGTTTGTTTTTTATCTAGGTTCTTCACCTTGATAACTTCACAGGAGTAAACGAGTTTCTTAATTTTTTAAACTTTGGGGCTGGGGATTTAGCTCAGCGGCATAAGTGCCTGCCTTGTAAGCAAGCAGTCGTGAGTTCGATCCCCGGTACCGATAAAAAGGAAAAAGACCAAAAAAAAAAAAAAAAACAAAACAAAACAAAACAAAACAAAACAAAACAAAACAAAACAAAACAAAACAAAACAAAACAAAACAAAACAAAACAAAACAAAACAAAACAAAACAAAACAAAACAAAAAAAAAATTTTAAACTTTACTTTTCTTAACTGTGAAATAAGACTGATAATAAAAATAGCATACTTAAAACATTTAAATGACATTATACTGTTTTGGGTAAACATTCACAAGTAATTATTTTTGTTATTGCTATTGATATTGGCATAACTATTAAAAAGGACCACAAGAGTTAAACTGCATTTTATTATGTCTTAGAAAGTCTTTATCTTTTCCTGTTGTTCTGTGGTATTTATGTAATTGTGGATCTATTTTTGTAAAAAAGGAGGACTTGAGTGACAACTTTAATATCTAAATATTCATTAGAGCATAGATTCAGAAAATTCTTGTAGACTTCTAAAGATTTTATATGTTATGAAGCAAATAGAAGTGGAGGCTAAAACCCTATGAGACCAACGTACTCATCTGTCTTCTGATAAATTTCTCTTTATCTGAACTGGTAAAAGGTGGATAGGATCTAGAATCTAGAATCAGATGGGACTACTGGTGTTGAATAAATACTATGCCATGTGAGCTTTTATGTTGATAGGAGGGCATCAGTAACTGATAAAGCAGCTTGTTGATAGGAGAGAGATTTTATGATCTCAATAACTTAAAGGGAAATAAAACCTCGTGAGGTGAACTGGAAATATTAGTAAACTTGCCTACATAAAACTCCCAGACACCATGAAAGCTGAAAACTCTTTTGGCCAGCTCAGTTGCAAATTTTTCATATATTCTAACACTCCAAAGAGTCTTAAGTACCAATATATAGATTTTTGTATTCAGATTATTGAGAGGTGCAGGAGTCTATGGGGAGAATAAGAACATCTCTGTAAAAATAAGAGCAGACATTGAATTAATATTTAATAGGACGTTGGGGGATACAAGAAGAAGCTTGCTAGCTAAAAATTAATGATCAGATAATTAAGATAGAAGTTAGAAAACTTAATCAAATAACATAAAATATTTAAGTAAATAAAGAAATATCCTGAAAGAGTGAATATTATAAATGTAGCACTTGTTTCTGAAGTTCATCCTAGCATTCATGTAAACCAAATTAGATATTTTCTTTCTTTGCTTTTGCTTTTTGTTGATATTTGTATTAGTCCAAAAATTGGTAATTGTAAAGGAATAAGAGATGAGAGTTATTTGAGAGATAGACTTAGCAGTAATTGGTTGTTGATTGTGTGTGCCAAAAAGAAAATTTAGACTATTACACAAGCTTCTTTTTTGATGAATTGGTAGGATTATCATGACATTCATTTTTACAAACAAGACAGGTTTAAGAAGGTATGAATATGATTTGACATTTGAAATCAAATTGTCCATGGAAAAGTCTTAAGGAACAAATAATTTTGAAAATTTTTCTCACATCTTAAGACAAGATACATAAAGCTATGAGATAAGAAAATATAAAAAACACTGGATCTGGCCTGGTTTTCTGACACACGCAATTGCATATAAAAGTTACAGTTGAGACAATAGGTATGATGTAATTGACTGAAAAGTGCCTGTAGAGCAAAGGACTGAGTTCTGGAAATATCCAAATTTAAGAGAAAGTTGTTGGAAAAGGATACACTAAAGAAAACTGAGAAACATTAGTTAGAGAGATAGAGAACAAATGTAACCATTCTTGGACTATGAAAATGAAAGCATTGAAAAGAGGTAAGAAGCCAACAGAATATTACAACTCAGCAAGGAAAAGTAAGATAATGTTTACTTTCATGTGAGAACAAGCTCTTTGGAGAGCATTTTGATATCATTCATCCCTTTGATTTATTTCTAGGAATTTATTATGAAAACATAACTTCACAAATGGACAAAAGTTGTAACATGTATTTCTTTTATAGCAAAAGTTAAAATAACCTACTTAGGTCCACCAATATGGGACTAGTTATATAGCTTATGCTCCACAATACAATATGATGGAGCTGTTTAATAGCTCTTCCCTATGCTGTAACATATGCTTAAATTAACATATACTGTACTTATCAGAGGAACCTCTGAAGGCATTACTGAGAAAAGGAAAATACAGCTGAACAGATGCTTAATGAGAGGCCAACAGGTGTGGACATGGCTTACTAGTTTCAAAGTCAGGATCTCCTTGTTATTGATAGGTTACTGAAAGGTTTCTTAAGGTTTCTGTATCTCAGTTGCCTCATTAATATTAACAAAATAAATAAGATTTTCTTGCCTTATTACCATCTTTTGCTATATGACCTCTGCAGTTGACCTAAGCTTTCTACACCTTTTTTTCTAAATAATATTTTCCTTAGCTCTGTAATGGAAAAATGCAATTTCTTAGTAACAATCTCAGTTCTGAACTTCCACCTGCCCAATACCTACAAGAAAAACGAACAAAGGTACTTTTCACTTTGATAATTAAGAACTTGTTGGTAACCTCAACCTAAGTGGGTTGAGTAGAGTACAGTAAGTTAGAGTAGAGAAATAAGAGTAAAGAACTGGATTGTAGTGGGAAAGAAAAGGAATGAGAGGTGAAGAAGGGATCATGTGAATGCTAACAGACTTTTGGAAAAGCTACAGAGGAAAAGGTTAAAATAATGAAAAGAAGTATTTTTTTAAAAGTGAAATAGATTGCGAGGAGGTGAGAAGAATACACTGAATTTTTCAGCTCAAGGGGTGCTTTGCCTAGACACTATAATATATATACGTAGGGGCCCCATCTAGGAAAAATCAACTGCAAGCTAACAGGGTTCCTTCCATTTTTTTACTAAACAGAGGAAATGACGTTAGGGACTCAAAGTGTGTGGTTGTGGTTGGCATAATCTCAGAAGAAAGAAAAAAAATGAGAAATGGGAGCTTCCTGCAGTCATTCTCTAGGATTTCTAAGCAGTTTTGTGAGCTGGTTCAAATTTGGATGAGACACAGAAAGGTGAGACTAGTTGCTGTATAGTTTCCTTTGGAATTCTGGGAAGCAGACTGCAGACCTGGGGCATGCCTTCAGGTCATGCTGCTGGCTTTCTCAGAAGAAAGTCAACACCAAATGTGTCAAAGACAAGATTTCCCTGCCTCATGGTTTTGCTGCAGGTCCATTCCACTAGGCAGTTAATAAAGAGCTTTCAAATAAAGAGCTATGCAAAGTATATTTCCATCCATCAGTGCAGCACTTTGATTTCCCAATTTAATAATACCGTACAAAACAATGACTAACAGTATTTCACAGCCACTGAGAGTGGCTTTATGCTTCGGCACCAAATCACTGACACACTGAATTTAAACACGAGTTTATTTGCTATAAGACATTGTCACCACTCTTTTCATTGCACTATCTTTCTCCTTCACTCCTAATGTGCACCTCTTAAGATTTTATTTTATATGATATTGAATTGGTACTATTGTCAACAATTAGTGTTTTCCTATGTATCACAATTCATTTTTTTCCTCCCATTTCCTTCCCTTCCCTTCAACCCTTCTTCCATTCCTTATTTACAAAGTCTTGTTTCCATTTTATCCTTCTCTTCTCAGTTTTTCAACTATTCATTTTGATACTCTACTACAACTTTTTCTGAATGTGGGATAGTTGTATATTGTGACACTGTACAGACAAACTGTGAATAGGAAACTACAAGAATTTTATTTTAATCATAAAATGCTTTATGGTCACTATATATTTTTAAAAAACTATTATTTTTATTAGTACATTTCTGCAATATTTAATGTTACATTCTTTGTGACCATATGCAAAACTACAAAATGTATGGAACTTTGGAGTTCATGGCAGTACTTAAAATTCAGGAAGAAAGCAAAGAAGAAAGCTTGCAAAGAAAAATGGCCTGATATCAAAGCTTACAGGTTACTGTTTTAAAGTTTCATCCCCAAATTATTGGTGGAGAAACCAAAAAAAGTCCTATGTATCATATTGTAAACTTACATTTTATTGACTTCGGTTGCTTTAGAAAAAATAATTACTTGCCCTATGACATAAATATCTTAGGATACAGGTGCCTTTTGCTTTGCTAACAGGCAGGCAGGCCTCTGATAACCAAGGAAACAAACAGATCAGCCTGTTTGAACAGGGTAAGGAATCTATCTCTAACATCCCTTGTAGTGCTAACATAAATATGACTCTAAGTGGCTTTGATTCTCAAGAGCTTGTAATTGAAAAAGCCAAGCAGCATAACCTAGGTATATGTTCATACTCTTGGTGGCAGTAAGTTCTTGTTTACCATCTAGTTGTTTTTATTATTTGTATAACCCTGAGTGGATTATCTACCTTTCTGGGCCTCATTTTCTTTATATGTAAAAGAGGCTACTAATTCTTACTCATGAAAATGTGAGGGTGAAATGAGATAATGTATATCAAATGCTAACCACCATGACTGTCAGATTACAAAGGCCCAATAAAGAATATATATATTATTAAAACACACAAATATAACGAAAAAGGTGCATGCAGTATTTATTATATATGGAAATGATTTCCTTTTGTACTCACATCCAATTGGGTAATAAAATGTTAGTGAGTCTTGTGGAGTTGTCATACTATGTCACAAACTAGATGTGAGCTCTCATCTGTAAGTAATCTCACATTTCCTTGTACAAAATGGGTCCTCAAGGAGATAATAAGCTAAGAGCTTCTTGACACCCTATGGGTCTTTCATAGAGACTTTAACAATAAAAGAAAACATAAATGGATGAATAATAGCAAACAGTCTTGGAAATTTCTTCTTTAAACAGAAAACAATTTTCAACTATCAAATTTAATTTTTAAAATATTTTACCCCATTACTCTATAACAAAAGTCTAGATAAAAATAATTTTAGTCTGATGTACCCAGGCTGTGATTAATACTTGTCTTTCTTGTTTTTTTTTTATATTGAGCATGTTATGTCCAAATATAAATTTATCACTCGTTTCATAAGAAATATAATTCTTAATAAGAATTCTTAAAAGAAATATAATTCTTATTCTCCAGTCATAATGATGACTGGAGCTGTATATTTAGAGAAGATGTTATTATCATTTATTGGTTTATACATGTGTGTAGTAAGCAGGTATTTTTTCTGCTATTTTTTCAATGAGCAAAATTGTACTTACCTTCAAGGAACAATTAGAATATCCCACCTTTGAAAACTTTCTAGCTGTCATTTGGATACAGTTTATCCTTCTTTGTGATTTTTGTGGATACTTTTTATGACATTTGCACCTACAAAATTCATTATGTGTGTCCTATATGATAGATTTACCTTATGTATTGATACTATGTTATATTTGTATTTATGTTGTATGTCATAGTTATTAACTTGTATTGTGTTGGTTTAGTGTTTATCTGTCTTTCTCTTAGTACACACGTACAGGTCACATACACAGACAAATACTTTGTGCCTTACCTTAATAGAGAATAGGCCTACATTGTAATTCATGTAGCAAATATGTGAAGAAAGGATATTTCTCATTACACTTCTCACAGATAACATTTTGAAACTCAGAGTGTAGCACAGTGCTTATTATGTATGCATGTAGTGAATTTGGATGAATTTAATTAAATCAAATCCTCAGTGAATATTACTCGGCAGAGATGGACTACAAGTTTCATTTTTTAAAATATAAAATCCTATAATTTGCAATTTTTGTTTTTTTGTATTTTAAAAATAAAATCGATCTTTTAGGCCACTGGCTTCTGCAACAGGAATCTGTACATTATGAAGCATTGAATTCTGGTTGTTTTCTTTCAGCTTTGAAACATGCTAGCAGTTCATGCTGTGCTGTGTACTGAGTGATGAGAAGTCCTCTGAAGTTATTCTGGCCCCCTGCCTAGCCCTGACAAAGATATTGAGTAAATACCAGAGAATTAAGGTCCACAGACATTGTCAAAAAGCAGCTTTTTTTCTGTTTACCCATGGACAGATTCTTAATTGCCAGCTTCTAAAAGCAACTGGCTTCCTTTACTTGTGCCTGATTCAGATACTTTTAAGAATTCCTTTTAAATTACAGCGTTGGAGGTGATCAGACCCTGTGGTGTCAGTAATTTGTATGGAAGTCTTTCCCTTTAAAGAGCCTATTGTTAAAGGGTATGGATTTACTTTTCCCCATGTATTGTATACATAGATTACCTGAAGCCACCTAGCCTCTTAGCAGCTACTGTAAGCCGGTGCTCCCAGGAATAGCTCTCCTATCCCAACCTTGAGGATTTTTAAGGAACTATTGCTTCATTCTTTATAGAAAATAGCCAATAAAAGCAAATGAACAAAACTCTTAAAACTTAGATATTTCAAAATTGTCTCTCAGAACATTTTAGAAATATGTTTCATCCCATTATCTTTGAAGAAGAAGCATGGAAAATTATTGTGTTTTGCTTTTCTTTGAGTTGATCTGGATGCTGAAAAACAGATTTCCTGTGTTCTTCCCAGGGTGGACATGGTCTACTGGAGAACATGTAAATAGTGAAACAAAGCATAGAAGATAGGCACCTGTGATGCTCACTACTTCATGCAAAGATATTACTAAAATGATTTTGGGAATATTTAATAGTGTATAAAATATGAACACTTTCCTAAACTCTTAGAAGAAAAGTGGTACAGTCTATTTCTCACACTTTGGATAGAAGTAACTTACCCTCATTTAAGGCTCATTATGTACCAGATGTGTTGATTTTCTCTTGTCTTACTTTATTTAACCTTTAGAAAAGTAAGTATCATAATCCCCATTTTAATGATAGCAACTTAAAGTTAAGAGAAGTTCAATAGTTTTCCCAAGAATGCATAGCTGGTAGTTAGAAGCATAAGGATATGTACAAAACCTATTTGTCTTCAGAGACAATTCTCTTTCCTTTATTTCTTACTGCTTCCTTTTTATCCAGTTTAAAACATAGAAGTGCCTGAAGAAGAAAGTGATAGTTTAAAGCTCTTGGGTAAACTTTCCATGCTAGGGTATTAACTTTCTTACTACCACTTTGCAGGAGCACAGATAATCAAGAATTTGCTGCAGTATGATTTTCCTATTAATGAAAGCTCTGTGTTTTCTTGGTACTGTATTCAAGTCCGATCATGAGACTTGAAAGAGTAGCAGAGGCTGAGGGGAAGCCTTTGTCTTGGTGATTTAAATTACATACAATTGTATATACTGTCTTCAGAGTACCTAGGTAACCTTTTTTGTCTTGTATCTATTACAATTGATTTCTTCTACTCCATTTTTTTCTTTGCCTATTTAAAATATTATTTCATTGGAAAAAGACATCTTTCTTGAGTTTATGCTGATTTTGCTCTGCATTTTCAAACTACTCCTCTGAAAGTAAAATTTTCCAGGGCCTTTATAAAGAACCCTGCTGACCCCCAGAAAAACTCAGAAATTATCTTCTAAATCTTAATAGTACTGTGTCCACACATATATACTAGGCCAGTTAGTGAGAAAGCAAATTTCTATCTTTAGAAACAGGTTCTAATTTCCAATCTGCAATTTCTCAGCTTTAGGGCAAGAGGCTAACTATGAACCTCTTGTTTCATACACACACACACACACACACACACACACACACCACACACACACACACACACAGAGAGAGAGAGAGAGAGAGAGAGAGAGAGAGAGAGAGAGAGAGAGAGTAATAATAATACCTGAATACCTGTAGGGGTGGTTTTACATATTCAAGGTAACATTTATAAACTCCTGGCATGGCAGCTCAACATATGGAACATATGGCAAGACTTTAACACCTGCTTGCTCTTATGGTTATTCTTGCTATATGAACAGCAGACATTTCTTTAGGAAGTAGCTTTTCCTGTCTCTTAGGTACATTTTTTTTCCTGTTATACAAAGTGGTGGAAGAAAAGTTTGCACTTCTGTTCCTCTACCAAGAAGTCTTACCCTAAAAAACAAACCAAAAACCAAAATAGCCAGTGATCTAAACTGGTTCTCAGAATATGGGTAAGATCCTTGGTTTGAGAGATAAGATTCTTCCATAAATGGGTAAAACATCCTTCTAGATTTCAGAGAACTACATAGAATATTTTACAGCACACAACATGGCTTCACTGTCGTGTTTGGTGCTCTTCATGCAACCAAAGTCCGTTTGGTCTCTTAGCCTTGCCCGTGAGGAAACTGAGATAGGATCTGGGAAACAGAACCTGTACTCCACACCTTTTAGCAGCTTTACTTTGTATTTCTAGAAGTTACAGAAACTTCACTGACTTTTTTTCATCCAAAGAAATTTCTTTTAAAGAGTTAAAACTTCAGTAATTTCACTAAAGATGCTGTGTTCCTGAGCAGGCTTGTCTGCAAAAATTGCTCTGAATGTGTAGTTAACTCCTATCCTGGACCCCAAATCAGGACTGAAGCCTCTTAAGTACCTACTGTGTATAACAGGTGTTGAGAAAATACACTTTAAAGTGTGCTAACGGGTATCTATTTGATGATGAAAAAGAAATTGATTTAAAAATGACCAGGGTTTGTAAAGAGGGGGATTAAGGTTAGAGAATAGGTACTTTATTCTCTTTAACCATAGCTTAGAGTATCTTCCTGGAAAGGCGGGAAAAAGTATTGCAGCATTATTTTAAGTATTCTTTTTCAGGCAGGTCATTATAAAAGCTCTTAGGGTATTATTTCTAGAAAAACAAAATACATTGCCTTTTTTATTATTTCTCAAGGCAATCAGAAAGTTGCACATATTGACTGTTCAATGAACATTATGTTTTAAAAAATAGCACTTACTCATTCCTTTCCCCTTATTTAAACTTGAGAAAAACCTGTCCACGTAGCTTCATATGGTGTAGCCGTTGGTTGCAGGAGGCAGGGCAGGAAGGCACATGTCCTTTCTCCTGCTTCGTTTTGGTGGCTGCTATTTTTGTCTATCATATTTTAATCAGCATTTCATTGCCCTCTTGATTGTGAATACCAGAAACACATGTGTTGTCTATTATTTCCCATTTTATGCCCAGAACTTAAAATTTTTGGTAGATGGTACTTATTCATAATGAATTTTTAAATCCATAAGTGATTGCAGAATTAATGAAAATTGAATCTCATTCTAGTATGATGAAGTTCTCATAGTATTGAATCATTTATCTTGATTTGGTTTATAGCTCATGCAAGTTTATTTCTAAGAAATTTAGGTTGGAAAAGTTTTGCATATACAAGATTATAAAAGGTGAGATTATAAGAATTATTTTTCACGACTTTGTAACATTAATTAATTAGGCAAATATGACTACTATAAATTTAAAGTCGTAGGGGAAGTTTAGTAGTAATTTAGGATTAAAGTTTAAGAGGTCAAGTTGATATAAAACCATCCAAAAGAATAAATCTATCTTTCTTTGTACACACACAGGCTCATGTATTTATATCACTTCTCCACATGGCCAATTTCATCATTTGACAAAAACTGACATTACTTTCCTTTAATGGGAATTGGTATTTATTTAACAAAGTAAGTAAATTTCACTCTGTGCAGTTAATGTACTAAAAATGTTTCAAATATTGAGTTGAGGGAGGCCCTGTACCCCTATGAGATAGCTGTTACTATTATGCACAACGAAGTTATGCCCTTGCCCAAGGTAACGCAAGGTCAATCAGGTTGGAAGAATTGAGGCAGAGTTTCCATTCCAGAGAAACCAGGCAACTTGGCTCAGCCTCAGGCTTTAAAATTATAGCTTCTCATTGAGAAACATCATGGAGGATAGGTCAAGGCTAGGTTAGAGTAGAGGGGAAAACATGAGTCTGGAGCATCTCAGAACTGCTGACTCTGTTGGAAAATTGTAGTTTTGTTTTGTCATCAGTCTTTGAACTGGTTTCAAGATGGATTCAAGAAAAAGAAGGCTCTTTGAGAAGCCCATCTCCAGAGATAAACATGAAGGGCAACTGAAACGGATGTCTCAGAGGAGAGTGAATAGTAGCTAATAATAGTTAACATTCGCTGAGTATATGCTATGGTTAAGCAATGTTATAAACACTTTACTCTTTTTAAAAAGGTGTTATTGTTAATTCACAGTTTATACATTGTATGTAAAGGTTGAGGCACAGGGAGTTTGATTTGCTGAAGAATGTGAAGCTGAGTTGTAAAAGCTGGGATTCAAGTTTGGAGGACCTTGATTCAAGATCTGTTTTCTTAACTATTATACTATAAGGATCCTAAAGAAAACAGACAATGTATTATAACTTTTAAGGCTTTGTTAAACTCTTCCACTTTAGCATACAGTTATTTTAGTTCCCCTTACTGTTTTGTCACAGGGAAAAGTGGTCAGAAGTAAAAAGTCAAACTTGGAAGAGCCTAAAGGTTTATTTATCTTCCAGAAAGCAATGGACTGCTGGTGAGGTTCCTGGGAGTGAAAAGCCTCGTGAGTCCAGAAAGGGAACCTACTATACCCCAAGATATGGGAGCTCAGAAAACAGGTTTGGTCTTGAATAGCCATATCAACAAAAGCTCCTTGTGTGATTCTTTTTTGCTTATTTGGAAGAGGCCACTAAAATTGTTTGAAATTTGGGAATCCAGAGGCAGCACTAAATAGTAAACTGTAAGTCTAGGAACATTGGTTATTGTCAGTAATCAGCCCTATGCGCTCACCAGTGCTTTGGAAGTATATGATTAAATATTCTTCCATACAATACACAAACTCAAGATCAAGCAAACCTTTTAAAAAGTATTGAAATGATCAGTTTTGTAAGTTAACAGAGTCATGATTCTTTGGATTTATGAAAGAACCATGATCAAAAAGCTTCCTTTTTAATAAGAACTAGATATCTAGACCATGCTATAATTGTATTATCATTTCAAAACTAGAAAATATATGTTTAGCACAAAAAAATCAATGAAACAAAAATATGTATAGTGGAACAATTTTTAAAAGATAGTATTCTTTCTTGGATTGTAATAGAGTAAAATGTCAAAAAGCAAGCAACTTTTTCCAAATATTAGAATCTGTGGTCTTGTGATCACAATATTGGCTTATCAAAAGGAGAAGCTCAAATAAGAAATTCAATGTACTTAAAAGAATAACTAACTTAATAAGTAAAAAAGAGCTAAAGTCCTAAAAACCATTATATTCTTGTAGGCATGATCTAAGATCATATTGAGGGCTCTAAGATTTGGTATCCCTGAAGTAGCAATGCAAGTCTTTGATTAATTTTTATTATTTCAATAAAATATGCTGATCATATCCAGTCAAGTGGGTGAAGGATTCAAGTGTTACTGAAATTCCATTAATGATATACTGATCAGAAACTTTTAATTACTGATTACACACATACACAATGTGAACACAAATACAAATATCAAAACAAATTATTTCTTATGGTGAAAGAAATCATATTGTTATGTAGCCTCTGGATATTCCTTTATCTTTCTATGGCTCTATGATTTAATTCTAGATAAATTCCTACTAAATTTGGATATTAGAGCCAGACAGACAAAAGGACTCATATTCTAGCTCCACCTGGGTTTTTTTTCTTATTATTGTTAATCATCTTAACTTCTTTGAGTTTGAGTTTCTTCCTGTGCAAAATAAAAATGATGCTTATTTTGTTAGGTTGTCATGGGATATAAATAACAGATGGAATCATGCTGGTACATAGTGGATGCACACTAAATGCTGCTATCATTTCTTTTTCCCCTTGATAGATTAACCATTGAATTTTCATAAAATTATCTACTTTTATTTTCTTTTCACCTCACTTGGGGCCAAGGGCACATTTGAAACACATAGGAAGTGAAGCAAGGGTTACAGTTGATGTCCTTCATTATGTTCTGTTCATTTTTATCACTCTTGTTGAAATTGCATATTTGTAATCTGGCAAGATTTCAAGACAATGGCTTGAATAAGGACCTCTAATATTGAATCAAAATGAAAGTGGAGGTTAAAGCTGTGAAATGAAAGATGAAATCAGCCAACCAGGGAAAGAAATTTCCATTCCAGTTCTCTAAAGCAAACATAAGTTAGAGAAACCAGACAGAATGTAGTTAAAGCCACTGAGTCATTACCAGAAGCTAAAAACTTATTATTGACATGCCTTGATTTTTTTAACTTTTTCGTAACCACACGAAGTTTTGCTCAGAAATACAACAAAAATGGAATTCATAGTTCTTACTCGTGCCAGTGCTGCCCTGACACAAAGAGCCTACATTACAAACCAAAAGTTCCACACTAAGAATTGCCTTAGTTGTAAATCTCAGCTCTAAACCAGTGTAAAAACTGAGACCACAAAAAGAGGTGAGGTCTCTAGAGAGTGTCTGGTACTTTTGCCTTTGGCATTTCTTTGCTCTGAATCCAAACTTTCTGCAACAAGAACAGATGAAGGCATCTTTCTCTGTCTCTTGTTTCAGGTCCCAAGCAGATAGCCTCACATTTGCCTCTGTAGTTTGGGGATTTCATTTGTCATGCTTTCTAATCACTTGTCCCTTCAGAGGTCACTGTGAATTCTCAGTTCTTAAAGTTATTAATCCAGCCCTTTCTCTGTATTAGATCTTGTAGGGATACTGAAGTTTCACCTTAGTCAAAGTCATGGCCACTACACTGAAGTTGCTCACTGTTAACCACGGCAGTAGGGGAGGCAATTAACATTTGGTTTAGTGTGAACTATACTGTGATAAAGAGCTAAGACACATAATGTTTTACGGGATTGCTGACACACTGGCGAGCTCATCCTGACTTTGATTATCACCATTGTAAAATTCTTCTAGTGCTCTTCTCTGACCCTTGCATCCCTAGCCTTTGAAGCCACTGGAGCTTTCTCCTTTGGAACATTTTCCATGCTTGCCATAATGATCTGTTACAAAACCCATTAAATGGGCATCCCTGAGATTATAGATTGCTTTTAATTTTACTACCAGTGTCTTGAAAACAGAGTTATTAAGTTCTTAATAAATGTTAATGGGAAATAATGTGACTTTGCACTAAGACTTCTATAACAAGGTTAACAGTATAAAAAAGATATTGCAGAACATGAAAATCATGTTTCCCTTACCCAAAAAAATAAATATTGTCATATTTGTGGTAAGAATCACTTAAGAATTTTATGAACTTTATCTCTAAACCTCAGAAATAATGCACCAGAGTAGATGCTATTCTTGCCATTCAGAGACAAAACCCAGGTTTGTAGGAGTTAAATAACTTGGTCAAAGGGGCACAGCTGGTTGATAGGGAAATCAGAAATTAAACTCTAGGCTCTTTGAGTGCAGTGTCACAGTCAGACTGTCACACACTTCTTAATCTCATACACATAGTATGGAAATCCTAGGCATTACGATATGAGGAGGAAATTAGATATTTCTAGGCAAAATTAAGTAATCTACATTTTAATAGAAACTCTCAGGATTATGTTAAATTCTGCACCTGAATAAATTGAGCAAACCTGATATTGCTTTCAGCCTCAAAGAGAAAACAGATTCTTACAAGTTTGGGTTTAAAGAGGTTTTCAAGTGTGATTATGTGTGTGCATGAATGCCTGGGATGGAAACTGGAGTACAATTTTGCTTGTCTTACTTGTTCTTGTCTCTGAAACCTCAAAAGGTAATTCTGAACATTTCATTTTAATACACACATACTTTTTTCTATAACTATAGACTTATTTCATTCATAGTCTATAAGAAAAAAATCTTGAATTTCTATATTAGCTAAGGAAAAAAGAGGAAATTTACATTTACAACCTATCTAGTCATTCAGTAAGTACTAGCATAATATCTCCCATACCTCTAGCCCAAAAGTATGTCTTCGGTTTTCTTAAACTACTGTATAGATTTCTTTACTTTGTCACTGGATTTTCACTATTTCTCATTTACCCCTTAATTAAGGAAGAAGCTATTTATTGTTAAATGTCATAGCACACGTTTTTGTGTGCAAAGAATGTGTAAAGAAAACTTTTATAGTGTGGTACTAAAAGGCAGATGGACCTGGCTTCCAATCCTGGCTTCCACACGGTCTCAGTATGTGACATTGGGAATGGCCAAGGGTGGGGTGGGAAGTGACTTACCCTCTTTCAGCATCAGTTTCCTCATCTGTGATATGAAGATGACAGAGGTCTTGTAGGACTTCAGTGAAATTTTGAATATGAATGCTTTGTATAGGATCTGGAACAGATGCCTCATTTTTATATTTTCTTTTTATCTCCAAAATTTAATGTCTCAAAACCATGAGAGAAATATGTACTGGGAATGAAAACAGAGAAATAGTATGTTGTAATCATTTATAATTCAAATATCTATCCAACTAACCTAATATATGTTAAGTATTCATTATGGTAGAGGACTGAGTTCCAATCACATAACTTACTACATATCCCTGGATAGTCTTCCCATTCCTTTTAATTGTTTGCTAGAAAAGATTAAGATGGATGAGTTTGAGTTCTCAGGTTAAAAGCCAAACATGTTAAAGGGCATAAGTACTAGTCTCAAAGGAGAGAAAACAAGTGTAGAGCAGAGAAAGGATGAGTATGAAGCCCTCATCCAAAGGTTTTGCAGGGTTTCCTGTCTGAAGCTGCTGTGTGGGCTCCAGTGCCTGGGTCCACCAAAGCAGTAAAAATGGCACTTACTATTTTGATCTTAACTCTTGAGATTCTTTTACCTGATAAATCTAGAGAAAAAAATTTGTTTTGCTTTTTTCCTTTACTTTTTAATTTCTTAAGAAAACTAAAGCTTTGTTATCTTCAAGGAATCACTTGCTTACTCTTTACTAAGGCCCCTTATATCCTCTTCTCTGGTGGGTTGACTTTGTTGGCATCCTGATGAGCTTCTGGATTACCCTATCCTCATCAACCACCTTTCTGTGAGCTGGGTGGCTTTGAAGGTTTTACTGTTTCCCCACTTCCTGCCCTGCTGCTGCTTTATTCCAGACTGAGAGAAGATGGTATTCTCTGTTCTTGTGGGATATGATCTCCAAGGCTATTATCATAGTTTGTGGCTCATTCTGCAAAATCACAAAAGCAGGCTGGGCTAGAGAATGTCATTCATTCATTTTATATATATTTCTGAATCCTTTGTTGTGTCTACGAGCTTAGAATGTCAAAATGATTGAGACATTTGAACTGTAGAGAAGGAAAGATTTAAGAAGCAGGGCCATGAAGTTGGTAGTCCAGGAGTCAGAACAATGAAGCTAGTTCTCAAATTTAGATTTCTGAACTAAAACCCAATACACTCATCACATATTCTTCAGTGCCTAAGACGTAGATGCCAGAAGTGCAAATAGCATAGTTTTGCCAAGCATTTTTGCCAAGCATCCAGATATTTTCTTTAGAAAATATAACTAAATGCTTCAATGAAAATGGCTTCCACATTATCCTGCTTCAATTATGGTAGTGAGAAAGTAGGCTCTTTGGAATGGCTTACTTATTATTTTATCTTTTCTGCTTTAGAGCTACCTATTTATTTTTGCCTAGTACGAATTAATTATGTCCTCCACAGTTGAAAGGATTGTATGTGTTTGTAATCGTGTGAAGGCCTGTATATGCATATTTGTGTCTGTGTTTCTTGTATGTATCTAGTAGAAAGAAGCTTAGATCATAAGTATCTATCTATTATCATTATTGATAGCAGTTAAAATGTACTGAGTACCTGCTATATAAAAGACTGTGTCAGTATATAAAGAATGACATGAGAAATTAAGGAACTTCTTTCTTAGTATGTATAATATAATTTTAAAGATGCTATGATTATGGTAAAATGATATATAGGAGACCAGAAAATATGCCCCTTTAAATTTCCAGAGAGAGGGGAAAAGAGGTGGTAAAGGAGTACTGCCTGGGGGAGGAGATGGGCGAGTTGGTTCTTAGTGGATGAGTTCAATATTTAAGCCTTACAATGTTCCTAGGAAAGGGGATGGGATGGTGAAAAGAAACTTTCCCAAGCAAACAAAATAGTGGTAAAGGCCCAGAGAAATCATGGAGGTGATGGTACTTATGTGTTACAGAAATGAAGTATCCAGGAAAAAGGAAGAGTTCTGGACACAGTTGGGATCAACAGTTTCAGATATGCCAATAGAAACCATGTATAATGTGCTAGGGACTATAAAATATATTCTAGAACAAGATGATCAATTAGAGAATTTTAAACAGCGAAGTAACTGATGGAAGGGAATTCAGAGTGATCATTATTAAGAACCCTTGATTTATTTTAAATATGTGACTCAAACTTTGCTGAAATTCTTCTGGTCACCCCTTGTTCTTACCTACCCAGGATTATAGTTCTATTTGAGACTGAGGAAATGTCCCAAGAGAAGAAAACCATAGACTTGCTCAAAAGTACTCCATAGTTACTGACTTAAGAAGTTGCATGCTTAGTCTATGCTTTTTTTGTGAATTAAAAAAAAAAACATATGTCACAAATATAGGAACTTGCCTACAGTAAAACTGAAAGAAGCAGAGTTTGAATGCATTGCTTTTTCTGAGCTAAAAGTATCTTTAAAATATTATATTTCTCATAGCAGCTCAAAGAGCTAAGAAGAGCCTAAGGCACGAAGCATATAGTTTCAGTTACTGAATAACTTCAACTAGTACCTTCTAAAATGGCTTAACTATATCAGAAGAATGAGCTGGAATTTGTTTATATGATTTGTCTCCACAGCTGAAATTGATTCACTTACTAGAAGTCAGAACTTTCCAAACTTAAATCTATTTGCTGTCACCTTAGTATGATTAAATTTTTCTCTTAGTTCCATTTGAAAAATGGGATCAAATTTATATGTTCCTGAATGCCTCTATTCAGTCAGAATTTCACCTTACTCTAAAAGAGAGCAATCTTCTTTCTGTAGGATAGTTAACTTCAAAAACAGTAGACCCAAAGAGATTCTTATTTCCAATAATTTTTTTCATGCTTGGTAAAATAAACTGCTATCATTATGAAGTGATTTTGGAGAGTTAAAGCTACCTCTGGCATGACTGATGAGAATTTGTCTGGTTATTTTCTTGAAAAAGAAACAAGACTGACAAGATTCCCCGAGGTTCTGCTGTTCTTGTTGACAAGTGCTAGGATTTTGTTAGAATGAGCAATGAGTTCTATGTTTGAAGTCTTGTATAAATATTTCAATACAGTAAAGTTCCATTGGGTAGTTTGGCATTCAAGTCTGATAGTAGGGATGCTTAGGGCCAAGTTATTATTGAGTGTGAATAATATACCCCACTTCCTGATTCAGTCAAGGTCTAGGGTAAAGGTAATGAGGAAAGTAAGTGAAAGAACATTTATTAAATACATTTTGTGATAACTTATCCAGCCTTGTATGCAATCGGCATGACAATCCTAGGAAGCAGAACTAGTTATAATACTTTTAGCATAGAAAAAATTGTTAGAGAAGTTATTCTCTTCATCTAAAATTACACAGCTGAGAAGTGTCAGAACTAAAAATTTCCCCCATGCTTCTGTCTCCTAAGTCTGTCATCTTTCTGGTGAAATAGCACTAGCTGGTAAGTGGTTCCCTTGATATACCTTTTCAAACTTCCTTTTTGGTGAAGTTCTTATTTTGACTTACCATTAGTGTTGTCTTGCATGTGTATATGTTGGATAAGGGTGAATTTCTAATGAAGCATGGCCTGCTATGACTTCAACTTTGAACTCAGAATTGGTATATAATCTTCTGAGACCTGAAGATTGACACCTTATAGGTCCAGGTTTCCCTGATTTTTCACACTTTCACTGTATCTAATCACTGCACCAACTCTATAAGGATATTGTGGTGTTGTGGTCATTTCATAGACAACAAAGGGTAACCAGAAAAATTGAATTTCTAATGTGTAATATGGTAATTTTCTAATTAAATCCTGGTTTCTTTGTAGCATACTGTTGGTTCTTTCCAAAATAATGTGCAAGGTCAAAAAAAACATTTTATCCTGTGAATACTCTGTCTAACCACCTCTTATATTCATTCATTCACTTAGTACCTCATTCATCTATGTATTGAATACTTTTTATGTACTAATTAGTAATCTAGTCCTGAAAGAAATAAAAATGAGAAAGGCAGTCTTTCTCCCACAAAATACACATGCAATCTAGTGAACTGTTTGCAATGTGCAGTCTGCTGTTGTTTTTATAGCCTTATTTACTATTAAAATTCTACTTTTCTACTCTGATAATCTATGAAGATGTCTAATGGGAGAAATGATTTATGATTTTGTGTGAGACACATATTTGAGAATTACCTAGATTGAGGTGACAAAAACTGGCATCCTATGTCCAGAAACAAAAAAAGGAAACAAGCAAGTGACGTTGTGGTCCTACTGCCTGGTTGTTACCTTGTATCAGGAAAGAAAGGACAGTGAGTAAAAGTCTGCAAGCTAATCGGCAATGTAACCAGTGGGAGAGCTCTAGAGTTTTTGCCCTCCCTTTTCTCTGACAAGCAATTGCTAGAACATGAACAGTTCAGTTATCAGATGTATACAGAGATGAATTTTTAAATTAAAGAATATTTTCATAATGCATCATTCAGTTAAAAAAGCAGATTAGAAACTATATGCAAAATCAAGTTATTCATAAGACAATAAATCCATGTGTCAGAAGTAGGTGTGATGGCAGACACTTGTAATCCTACCACTCTGGGAGACAAGGTGGAAGGATGGCAAATTTGAGCCCAGCATCGAAAATTTAGTACCTGTCTCAAAAACTGCAAAACCTACGAGGGTTATATTTCAGTGAAAAGGCCTTGGGTTTGATCCCAAGTAGCTTAAAAGAAAGAAAGAAAGAAAGAAAGAAAGAAAGAAAGAAAGAAAGAAAGAAAGAAAGAAAGAAAGATTGAAAGAAAAAATGAAAAAGAGCACATATGAACAGTGGCTGCCTTTGAAAGATCAGTATCATGCATTTCTGTTTAAAATAATCTTTATTGCTAAGTTCCTATAATCAGGAGTCATTTCTTTGGTCATGTTACAAGTAAAACTGAAGTTGTTGTGGTTTTAAAAATGTTAAGACGTATTATATGATTACATGCATGTTCATTTGTTTAGCAGCACAATTCATAATAGTTAAATCTTGGAAACAGCCTATATGTCCAACAACAAATGAGTAGATGAAGAAAATGTGACATTTACACACCATAAGGAGTACCCTGAATAAAGAAGGAAAACTTTAATTATTTATAGGAAAAAGAATGCATCTTGAGACCAAATGTTAAGTGAAATAAATCAGATTTTAAATTTAAATATTGCATGATTTCTCATATGGGAAACAAAAATAAATAAAAAGCAAAATAAGAAATAAGACTACAGATCCATCTTATGTGGTAAGGGGATCAAGGCATAGAGGGAGAGAGAAGGAGAGGTGGATGAACAAAGAATTAAGATGCTTTACATATGTGTATCAACTCCAACTCCCCGTAAGAAATGTAAGCTTTACGGACTGGAAATGCATTAATAAAAAATAAAAACTGAAAAAAAAGCCCCTGGGAGTCACAAAATTTGGAAGTGAAGACCATACATATGTTAAAAGCATGGGGAAAAAATAAAAGATAAACTTTGGCACATGAAAAAAAAAAAAAAAGCACGGGAAAAAAAAAAGTACGTGGATTGGAAATACATTTGAAGGTGGAAGCAGTCATAGAAAAAACCTAAAACCTAGCCACAAAACTCCAAAACAGGATAGAGAGATCCCCTAAAAGAGTTAAGGGACACCACTGCCCCTTCTGAGTTATCTGCTCAGACCTTGGGTCTTGCAGTCCTGGTCCCTATCCTAAATGCTAGTGGGGCACCACTGAATCTATTGAGGCTAAATGAATCTAATCATCTGGGATCTGGAAAGGGTGTGCATAAGGAGTGTGGTCAGAATTTCATGATGGGTCAGTAAGGGAAAGGATTAAGGGGCAGCACAGATTTCTTAAGCCTATTTTTCAGATAGTTCAGGTCTATGGCCAGTAAAGCTAACCTAAAATATCTTAAATACTTCCCTGTGGATTACCCTAGTGGCCCTAAGAGGTAGCAGCTCCTGGAGGGGGGCTTCATATTCATGGTAACAATACATATTTTGGTGATGCTTCACTTTATATTTATTTTGAGATTCAGCCTCTTGTACAATTTTTTAAAAATGAGAGGATCTTGTCCTCTACTTTTTCCTTCTTTTTGTCCCCCCCTCCATTTCTTTCATCTTTCTGTTGCTCTTGATAGTTCTTTCTATGACTCCCTTGCACATATTTTGTCAAGTTCTCTTAGGACCTAGGGGCATAAATGAATAAGATGGCTTCAGTGTCTCCACTGAAATGTAAAGAATGACGAGGGATTCATAAAACAATTGCTAAACACTAGAACCTGAGGAAGAACATGAAATTGTTGAATTTGCACATAAAGAACAGAAACTTTCCCTAGGTTCTTCTGCCAGCATGATGAGATACACTCAGCAGACGAATCCCGCAGCAGGCCTCCAGGAGCTGTCAGCCTGAAGAACTTGTAGACATCTCCAGTGATGGCTTCCAGTGTTCCCACAGCTGATGTCTAAAGTGGGTTGGTTTTTACAATTACATGTGAATAAGGAATAAATGAACAAAGGATAACATTTTTGGTCTCAAATTATTTTTAAGACAATGTCGTAATTCTCTGCTTTGAATTTTAAACACATATTTCAGATTTTCACAGAAGGATGTGCAGGGCGGGGTAAATATGCTAATACAATTGCAGAAATTCTAAGTAAATAAAATCAGCTATTGTAGTTCAGGATTTCAGAGGTTCAGGGAAAGACAGAGCAAAGGTGACACTATAATTAATAGGCAGTCTCAGGAAAAGAAGATTCATGCTGTGCAGCACATAATTTGGGAACCAAATGTTCTTGTTAGAGAAACCTGGCCTTGTATAGAAAGCCGAGGGGGCCATCCTAGACAAATAAACTGATAAAACCTGCTTCGAGTGAAGGGAGGATATTCGTTTTTCTTCTCTCTTTCTCTCTCTCTCTCTTTTTCTTTTTTACCACAACCAGGACACTCATTATTTTATTCAATTATTAATTTTAAAAATATGGATTATCAACTATATTCAACAGACATTTGGTCATGCATAGAAATACAAACATAATAAGACAAACTCCTTAAGTAGGTCTTTGTTTTGTAAGAAAATACATGTAAGAAAGCAAACTCCTCTCTTACCTGCCAAAGTGACTTCCAACCCAGACACACAGTTTTCCACAAAAGCATAGATGTAGGGTTATTCAAATTACCTGGAAGTTTTAAAGAAATGTTTGAGGATCATTATTTTTAGTTTGATCTGGATTCAGAACCTGTATAAGCAGATGATGTAGTTTGTGTAAGAACATGAAGAGAAAAAATAACACATGAATTTTATGAAATGTACATAATTGTTATCATATAAATGCATAAGAGAGTCAAGATAGGTAGGCACCATGATCCAGAGATATTCTAGGGCAAATTGAAATACACCCAAACTCCTAGCACTCGGGAGACTGAGACAGGAGGATGGCTGTAAGTTTGAGGACATCCTAAACTACCTAATGAGTTCAGAGCTAGCCTGAATACATAGTGAGACCCTATTGCAAAAAGAAAGAAAGAAAGAAGAAAGAAAGAAAGAAAGAAAGAAAGAAAGAAAGAAAGAAAGAAAGAAAGAAAGAAAGAAAGAAAGAAAAGAAAGAAAGAAAGAAAAGAAAAAGAGAGGAAAAATAAAGAAAAAATCTACATACTCAAATTATCAACTTTTTTACTAAAAGAATCCTGAGTTAATTTGTTTAGCGGTCAGGCTTATTAGAAAAAATACAGTTTACAAATATATTTAAGTCTTTCAAAACAGATATTAGAAAATATGTCCTTTGCATTGCCAGCATGTAATATTGTTTTGAGAGCAGATATTGAGTGAGTGTAGAACTTGAAATCAGAAATACCTTGGCAATGTTGAATCACTGTTTATTGATTCTAAAGTAAGAAGGTAAAGAAAAAAGGGCATATTGAGTATATATTTTTAATTCTAGGCACTGAGAGAGGAATTAATGTTTATATTATATTTATATTATGCTAGATAGTAGTCACAATAATCTCAGTGGGTTATATATATCTTTCATATTTTATAAGAGGTATTTGAGCTTTGGGAAGTTGAGTAATTTACAATGATCACATAATATATATTTAGATACAAGATTAAAACTCAGATCTGACTTTTTTCACAGCCCACCTTTGCTTCTACTTTTAATTGCAAATATTTATTCACATTCCTGGTGTGTACTCTGAGGCCAATGCTATAAGATATGTTCATTTATAGTACTAGAATGACATGAAATAACACCAGTGTTAATTTGATTTCTACAGTAACTCTTATAAAATCTGAAACAGTTCAGAGGTGTAGTTGAAGGTTATTTTGCCTGTATTTAGTGGGCTCAAGAAGCCTTACATTAAGCTTTCTACTGATAATGGTGATACAAAATACATGAATAACAAATGAGACCATTGAGTAAGTGATTGTGCATGTATATTTAAGGCAAGTGTTGCTGAAATCACAAGCCTTAGGTTGCTAATATACTGTGATCTGGATACTTCAAATGTGTAGTTGATGACTCATTGGGCTTCCAAAGCCAGCATATAAATATAACAAGTGTGGAGGAGAAAGTGCTTCTAGAGCATTGCTTAGAAAACCTCGGGTATTGGTGGAAGGTTATAGACCCTGCGCTGCTCCTGGGCCAATCCTTCCCTCGTACGGCGCCTTGCAGCTGTTCCTACACCTTGAGCCTTGGTGCTGACTTTCCTAGCAGTGTATTTTTCATTCTTTTGGGATTGTAATGTGGGCATGATCTATTTCTTTCTTTCTTTCTTTCTTTCTTTCTTTCTTTCTTTCTTTCTTTCTTTCTTTCTTTCTTTCTTCCCTCTGTGTCAAGCCAAACTGTTTTTTAGCCTCATGTATCAAATAGTTCTGCTGCCTTCAGACCTCTGAGTCACCGGGCAGTGACTGAATTCCCCAGCTTTCCACCCAAAGACTCGCACGCTTCAGAATGTGAGCATTTGCTGTATGAATCAACAATGTGGAGGAGGATTCCTGATACAGTGGCCCTTCCCACTGCCTGCACAGGCTACCTATGGCTTCCCTCCTACCCAGCTTTCAAAGGTCACAAAGACTAGGTACTGAAATACAGAGTAATTCAGCCCGGAACCTTATTTCCAGCAGTACAGAAGACAAGGACTTCCCAAAAGATAAGAAAAAAAAAAAAAAAAAAAAAAAAAAAGATCTGCCTTGTCTTCTGTACAATGTAAATTTGTAAACCACTGATTTTTTTATATTCTCTTACATTCTTTTACAGTGTCCAGGTACAGTTGAAAGAGAGCTTGTATTTAATAGAGGGGCAACAGATCTGTGTATGTAGTCATTATAATGAAAGATTATATGTCTAAATCATCAAAATGATCTCAAAATGGCATTGAATAAGTTATGGCAGTAATTATTGTAATAACTGTGATAAAAATAATAGCCAAATGGTACTGAAAACAAAGAAAAATGTTTTACTGTTGGCTAAATATCCCACTTAATTGTACATTGAAATATAAAGGAAAGGAGAAACTATTCACATCTAGATTGCTTTTGTGATTATTCCCCTATAATAATCAAAATAACTATCTAAATTATGTGACTTTTCCCACATGTTAGTCTATATCCAAGCCTATTGTGGAAAAGGTACATAATTTAATAAGTCAAGAAAACAGTCAAAATTTTGGATACTTTTAGACTTCGTAGTATTTGCACACTGGTATTTTTAGTAAAATATCTGCCACTTGGGTCTTGAGTGATGGTAATGTAGGCCAAATGTGTTTCCATTGGAAGTTTCAGTATTTTTATCATTTTACCCCAATAGAAATGAGCACTGCTTTTAGTTAGGAGACCTATTTTATGGATCACAAACTCATGTTCTCAGAATACTTGTAAGTTACCAGCCGAAGCTTTCTGAAAAAAAAATCTAGAGTTAATTTGATTTCTAGGTGACATTTACACAGGAACCTGAGCCGGGAAACTACATAATAAGCCGAGTCTTGTTGGGAACTAGTCATAAGTGATGCAAAAGCAGCTTGTACCAAAAGATTGGAGCAGACAGTTTTGTAATCCAGCACAGTTGCTGCTTCCAGGTTGTAGTGCAGGTGTCATGAGTAACTACAGTGCTTTCTGTTAAAGAGTGATCTATGATGAATGGTGCCTTAGGGACATGTACTGGCTTCAGGACAGGGATAGTTAACCTTAAGAGGATTCATTTTCTAATCTTTAAGGTCTTTGAATTTGAATGAACCATTAGTTCTTTCTAGAGGGTTGCTGTATTTTGTTCAGGAATTTTATCACGATATTTTTATAATAAAAGGAGTCTTGTGGGTTAGAAGAAACACATGTGCTATTTGAACCATGATGGTTACTAAAAATGCTATATGACCAACAATAGGCAGAATGTTATGGAGAAGAGCTTGCTGAGCAAATCTTTAGTAGCTTCTGTTAAGTGAGAATGTAAATGAAGACTGTGGAATTGTTTGAGAATTAACAAAAATGTGTTTTGTAGACCTCTTACGTGAACAGCATTGCCTAGGATGGTATAGCCGAGTGGTCATTTTGATAGTGGTGGTGGTCCTCCTCCTTTTCCTTCTCCTCCTTTTCCTCTTCCTCTTCTTTGAAGTAGTGTCTTAAAACTAAGCCTCATCTCTACCCGTCTAGGTTTATTTTGAGAGAAGGTCTAGATAATTTGTTAAATTGCCTTGGCTGAGATAGAACTTGTAATCCTCTTGCCTCAGTCTCTCAGCCTGCTAAGAGTATGTACTGCCATCCCCAAGCAAATAGACAGTAATATGATAATATGAAAAATGATGACAGCAAATAGTTATAAGATGGTCACTAAGTTCTAGGTAGTATGTTAAATATATAAATTGTTTTAATCATTATAATTTCTTGAGCTAATATAACAACATCACACTTTAGAATCAGTTGTAGATATAAATGTGATGGCAGTGACCATGGTGTAGTAATATTGGTAAGAATGTAGTGATATCATTGCTGAATGCCTTTAATACTTTGAGAACATAGGTAAATATATCTACAGTATAAATTAGAGGAATGTACACACATTGACCTTCCCTAACCTCTATGAAAAAGTAGAAAACTTATTAAATCTTAGATGTTATCCCCTTATTTCTTTCCTAAGTTTCTGACCCAAGTATAAAAACTAGATGCTTAAATACCTAGCCATAATCTACATTATTCAAAGATTATCATGGTATATTATTATATGAGTTATCTGAACAAATACTTCCTAAATGATCACTATGTAAGAGTACATAACTGGACACTAAAGAGACAGAGAAATATACTGCAGTCACTGAACTGTTTTAAGACCAAACAGACAAGAATGGTAGTTACTAAATACATTAGAATATAGTATAATATAAACAGTAATACAAGGTAATTGTACAAACAATGGAGAAAAAAGTTCCCATTTTAGTAGTTAGGAAGAAGCCACAATCTATTGCAGATTGGTCTCATAATTTGAATTGTAACTGTATTTGTATATTAAATATAATGTGTTCGTTAAAATTAGTAATGGACATAATAATTATATGCAGTTAATAACCTTTAAGAATTCAGTAGTATGAATTTCAGAATATCAGATTTTGTGTCAGAAGTTCCATAATTAGTTATAATTGTTAATTTTTTTGATTTATTTATTTTTAAAATTTGATAATATTTCTGCTCTGTCTCTGCAATCCTTGCAGACATTTATGCGGTATGTAAGCTATAAAATATTGTGTAATGTAGAAAGTAGTATGTATGTACTCAATGCTATTTATTCATAGCTGAAATACTCAGGGGAGATTTTATGGGAAGAATTTTCCTTAAATTGAGCTTTAACGAGTAGAATTTAGATACTTTCATAAACATTTGTATTGAGATCAGAAAATCTTACCAGTTCCCTCTTATGAAGTATAGGGTCACCACATTGGTTTACTTAATGGTATGAGAAAATGGAATAAGTAAATACTTGCAGGGAGGACAGTTAAGAACTGAGGTGTGCTGTGTACAGTCATCTGTATAGATCCCCTCAATGACAAACAGAAGAGTAAGATAATCAAAAGGGTTGTGTTTTGGAGAATAATGCATATTAATGATAAGATGAATGATAAAGCAAAGACTGGATGCACAGTTTGAAGTTTAACATTAATGAGGGCCCAAATTAGCCAGGCCATAAGATTAGAAAAGAGGAAGGAATTATAAGTGATTACACAGGAATAGAATATCAAGAAAGGAATTGATTTTTCAACTTCCTCTTATATCACTATAATCAAATGGATTTGAAAGAGCTTTGAGGAGTAGCCTTGTGGTTATCATCTTCCATTTCTTACAAATAGACCTATAGCATGGCAATCAAAGCTGCCATGTTTAGATCTTGATCTACCAATTTCATCCTTTAATCAAATCTCTGCTGTACCATAATGAATCACCTCTCATTCCGTGAGCATGCCTGGTGTTCTCCTCAGGCTCTTTCCTCTGCTTGGAATCCCAGTTCCAACTCACACAGAATACTTTCAGTGTTTGATTGAAACCTAAACAGTCATATTTGCTGTGACAATTCTGTCCCCTGACAATTCTGTCCCCTCCTCCCTTCAAGAAGCTAACCCGTTACTGGTACATCCAAAACTTGGAATTATTCAGTAATTGGGACCAATAGGGGAAGTTTTTGGTCCACTGTGGGCTCAGATTCCTAGGATGGAATCTGGCAGCTTTAGGATTTCCTAAGCTTCCTTGTGATCAGCCTGGTCTCATTCATGATGTCTGGTATCGGTAAACCCCTGTTCCTGTCAGAGAGTGCTGTGCAATCATACACTGTTGAGGAAAGTCCATATCTAGTAACAAACTAGTACTTATGGTGAGTTATCAGATTTGTTAGAAAAAAGTCATGCACAGTAAAAGTAATTTAAAAAATGAATCTTTTTCTCTGACACAAAAGAAGATACTTCTCTGCCCTCCATCATACTGGCTTTTGTAAATGTCGCTGTTGTGGCAAAACTCTCAAATACAGCAGAGCCCATTCCCTTTGGACAAACTACTCAGTCATAAATTGTGTGGTATAATGTGTGGAAGACGGTGCCATGTCTTTGTTAAATGAATTTTCCATTGCTGTTACAAGATAAAACTGGAAAGTCAGCAAAGGAAGAAATATTTATTTTGGCTCATGATTTTAAAGGTCTTAGTTTATGATCCCTTGGCCACATTGCTAGAGGTCTGCCGTGAGGGCGAAGAACATCATGTTGGTATGGGCATGGCTAAGGGATAGTCACCTCATTCTAGTCAGGAAATGGAGTGAATGGGGGTGAAACAAGGATGCTATGTCCTCTCCAAAAGCATGTCCCCAGTTATCTCCTTTCCCTAATTCGGCCATTTTCTTAAAATTTCCACTGCCTCCTAATGGCACCACAAGTTGGGAACCAAGCTTTCAACACATTAACCTTTAGGGACTATTTAAAATCCAAGACATAAAACTATCTTCTACTCATTGACATTTATAGTCTAATAAAAGCTTCAAAACATTTTCAAACACACAATTGCAGCAAGCAACTCATTACTTACACTTTACTCATGCTTCCTCTTGGGTAGGTAGAATTATTTAATGGCACTGCCTGCACTGGCACTGCTGACAGTTTTCTAAACAAACAAATGCCTTTTTTCCCAAGCCTCACTCCAGACATCCCCTCACCATCACACTGTTCTGAGGATGAAGCCACTGTTGGTGCTGCTGGTCAGTTTTAGATCCTAAGCTGTCCAATTTGCCCTGCTAATTCCTTGTACCCACCAGTTATCAGTCAGTAAATCAGCCATCATTCCCTGCTTTTAGTGCTCTTCCAAATTGCTTGTATATTTTTCTCTGAACACTTACTGGTTACCACTGTGCATGTATATGTAATGTACCTAACTTAATTTGACTCCCCAGATATATTTTGACTCAATTAGTGAATTAATAAATGTGGCATGCATGAGAGACTAATTTACTCTTCAGGGAAAACATGGGTCTCCAATACATTGATCACCCTCAACTGGAGACATCCAGTCAGCCCTTCTACATACTCTCAGCCACTGCTAAGCTAAGCTCACCATCTTCAGGATGAAAATAATCTAATTAATCCCCTATTTCCAGTCTTTCTATCTTCCAGTTCATTCTTCTCTCAACAGCCAGACTGATTTTTCTATATTGATTTTTTAGTGTATAACATATGGTAATTAAAATACACTAAAGGGAATTATAAAATATGGTCAAATAACATAAACTTCTTTAAATTAAGAATTTGAAAAACACTACTGCTTTTGAGAGTACCTGAGTGCTGTCGCTGAATTCTACTTCCATTCTTTCTTTTGCAATTTGCTTTTATCTTTCAGTAATTATTTAAGAGCCACTCCTGTTGGTGTAGTAGCACCAGTAGGTTCATTTTTACTGCTCTATAACATGATATTAAATTGAACATTAATTTTCTACTCATTCTGCTGATATTACATTTATTTCTAATTTTTACTAGTTCGTGATACTGAGTCATTCTTATATATAGGTGTTTTGGTTATCTATACACAAGACTTTCCTCAAGGTTAGACTTGTGGAGCTATATTATTCTCACTTGTTCAAATAATTTCACTTATCAAATGATTTTCTAAAGTGACTGGGCATTTTCATATATCTACCGGACTTATTCAGCATTCATTTTTCTGCTTCCGTGAAATGATGACGCAATATTGTCTTCCTATGTTTGTGTTGTGTTGCCTTTTCTTGTTGATTTGCAGTTCTTTACATCTTCTGCATCCTAGTCCACTCTCTTCTTACTTATAAGTTTTGCAAGTATGTCCTCTCCCACTTTATGGGTTAAACTTTTGATTTTAATAGAGCGCAAATTACCTATTCTTTATTTGTACTTGACAATGTTTCTGTTTTGTTTAAGCAATATTTTTCTCCTCTAAGATCATAAAATTATAAAATTGTAACTTTTGTATTTAAGTATTTAATCAATTTTATACTGATTATTGTATATTCTTTTTTCCAGATAAATAAATCATTATAGCACTATTCAGCAAATAGAATTTGCTTGTTCTTCTCCCTGTCTTGTGTCATGTATTTGTACTCTGCAGCCTGTTTCTATGTTCTTTCTTTTGTTTCATTGGTTACTTTGTCTATCTCTGGGCCAATGTCACAGGATTCTAATCAAAATTCTTTGCAGTGAATCACAATATCTAGCACATCAAATTTCACCTATTTTTTTCAGGAGTGTTTTTTTTTATGTTTATGTTTTCCTTTTTCATGTAGATTTAAGAGGCTGTCTTTCAAATTTCTATAGCAACCAGTATATACCCCTTTAACCTTTTACAATACTGAATGATTTTCTTCATTTATTTTGCTTATCTTTATCCATCTTGTTGTTTAGTTTTCTTACTGAATAAATGGGGAAATGTTCCTTGTCTACATCAAAACAAAGATAATAGTGACAACTCAAGTACCTTGAATTTGTTATGCATTATGATTTACTAAGCACCTTCAAATATGTGGTTTTGTTTATCTTCACAATAATAGTGCTGAATTGGCAATTTAGGTGCTATTGCTATAAATTATTTTTAGATGTTACTGATTCTCAGTGCTTGAGTAGCATACCACAAACTGTGTAGCTAACAAGTAATAAGTAACAAAGTGTGCTGTAAGTTTTCTGACTTCAAATCTAAGACTTTTCTCCACACTAACATATTATTACTCCGAGATTTTGGGGATGGGAGGTCTGAGGCTCAAACTCTTGACCCTCACACTTGCCAGATAGGTGCTTGTGCCATTGAGCTAAATCCCTGGCTCTTTACTATGAGATTTTCAGAAAGGCTTCAATAAATAAATCTGCCAGAAAGTGCTTTGTAAATTATAGAGAATTGCTCAATATGTTGATGAAGTTATTAGTGCTAAAATCATCTTCATCCTCATAACAGTATTCTAGAGACATTATGCAGGCTATAAAACCATTTTAAATAATTTTTAACTGAAACAATCTGTTTTGCTGCACATAAAACCAATAACAAAATTTAAAACCCCAAGTTTTAGAGTTTTTAAATTGGAAAGTAAATGGAAAAACTCATTTGGTTATCTGTAGCTGCATACACCATGTTTTCTCAACTAAAAATTAGTTCGCAAACTCTGCTTCTGCTTTCCTCATTACCCCGCTGATTCGCTTTTATATTTCATGTCTTAACTCAGTGCCACTTTCTGAGATCGGCCTTACCTGTAATTGCCATTCCTATCTAAAATAGACCTATCCTAGCCTACTTGAGAAGAATTTTTATCATTTACAACCTATATTCATTTGCTTACTTCTTTCTGTCTTTATTAATGAACTGTAAATTCCTTATGAGCAAGTGCCTTTTCACCATCTGTTTTCTCTTTATCGTTTTATAGCCTGAGTCTTAAGTTTGACAAGTGTTGAGTGAACAGAGTTTAATAAGTGAATGACTGAATGGAAATATTACATAGGATAATGGGATAAACTTTTTAAAAATCCTGACATTATCTCCAGTTTTTTTTTTTGTTGTTGTTTTTGTTTTGTTTATAGAAGGAATGCCAATGTTAATAAACCCAGTTAGTATGGAGATAGAGTACCTTTTAACTCTACCCTCTTTCGTTAGTACTGATGATTGAACCCAGGGGATTCTGAGCTAACTTCTAGTCCTTTGTAAAATTTTACTTGGGGACAAAGATCTGCTAAATTGGTAGGCTGGCCTTGAACTTATGATCTTCTGCCCTCAGTCTCTCAGTAGCTGGAATTACAGAGGTGAACTACCATGCCTGTATCTTAACCACTTTTTAATGTAGATCATTAGTATTTATTTTGCTGATTGATAGTGTTATAGGTAAGAGTAGAGAAAAGCCCTTAAATGTGAATTTTCCATTATACCCTTCAAAGAACACTAAAAATCTTTACTATAATAATAACCTGGATACAATATTTATGTAGCTGAGTACTTTACTCAAAGAAAGGTAAATGTTAATTTACTACTCTGAATGGTGAATTTAATCATCAAATAATGTCTCATTGAAAGAATAAACTCTCCTAAACTTGAGCATTATTAGCTACCTAGAGAAATCCTAGCATTTATCAGCAAACATTTCCATATCCTTTTGAACTAACATTTCAGAGCTGTGATTATTTAATCTAGATGATTCTGGTAACTCTGCTTCCATGTCTATATTTATGTAGGGTGTGCTATGTGTATAGAACCTATTTAGGTACTGAACAATGTCACTTTTGAAAATTGAAATTACACTGTATTTAATATGGTCATAAATTCATCCAATGAAATTAAATCTATACTTATTTTTCATTGGTTTTTCTACCTCAGAATAAAATTATGGCTCTTGTGATGGTTAATCTTAATTGTCAGCGTGATTGACTTAAGAGCCACCTATGGGATTTGTAAAGTACATTCCTGAGTGTAACTGGATGGTCATGGAGAATTGAGCTTGGATACTCTATATGGTCCTTAGTTCCTTCCTTTCTGGCACTGTTTGCTTGCTGAACTTCTTGGCTGTCAGGGACCAAACAGCTTTGCTTTGCCATTTTTTCCCCCATAATATTCTTTCTGTGCATTCAGTTAACCATATGCTGAATACACTGAAACTGTAAGCCAAATTAAACTTCTTTGAATTGTGGGTGCTGGGTATTATGTCTCAACAACAGGAAAACTGAGTAGTGTAACACCTAATACTTTTTATGGATCTCATTCAGCACCCACAACAATTAGATGTGACACAACAAATCAAAGGGTAAATATTACGTTGAACCTGCATCATCCTTATGAATTGGGTGCTTGCCTGAGTGCTTGGCTGAATAATTAACTGTGACTTTCACTTAAAAGTTCTATCAGTTATGTTTCTTTCCTTCTTTTTGGATTAATGCATGACAAATAAAGATCCATTTCAAGGTTCATATGAGACAGTCCTGTAGCAACAGATATAGATTATAGCAAAATTGATTTAACCCCAGTAGCCGAATTATTTGTCCAGATGGTCAAAATGGCTAGATAGGGTAACAGTGATCCTCACACATCTGTCTTATACAGTGCTCTGCTCTTTATCTTAAAAACTCTTTCATTCACATAATCTCAAAATGATTTTGTTCATTGTAACAGTCCTGTTAAGTAGACAGCAAGACCTTTCCCACATGTCGCCTGTAGTGTTTTTTTTTTTTTTTTTTTCGTTTTTTTTTGCTGGTGCTTCTATACCAGTATCAACTCAAGCATTATTTCCTTTATAAAGCTGTCACTGACCTTCTGTATCCCCAGAGAGGTTCATTCTTCATATTCTTCCAGCCTCTATATCTATCAAAATATAGCACTTAGTTGTTTACAAGTATACATCTCTTTATTGGATTCAGTGCCTAATTGCTTCTGTTTTCTGAGCCTATGGAAGAGTTCCAGGCATGTAATAAGCACTGGAAATACATTTGTTGAAAATTAATAAATGAGTGAGTAATATGCAGTGGTATTTTTCTGCTCACTCTATGTAAAATCATTGATATATACTCATAGTTCTTTAAATTTGTTATACTATGTGTCCACATTTCTTATCCCACCTAACTACAAGGATAACATAATATTTATACATATATAATGACTCATTTTATAAGTGAAATTGTAGAGGCCCTGTAAACAGAGGTGGCCCTTCCAGATTGTTGGCTATATGATGTCACTTCAATCCAAGAGTGTGCTCTTCTGTAAGTGTAATATGATCATTGTATGCTTTTAGGCAATGATTTCTATAATTTCTTTGTAGTCATTTGTTATATATATAATATATAATATAAATATATATATATATATACATATATTATATAGATATATAATTAGCCCATAGTAATTTTATAAAATAATTGATTTTTACTGTGGCATTTTCATACATGCATATAGTTTGACCATATATTAGACTAAAATATTTTAACCATATCTATCCCCTTTTATTATTCTGTCTTACACTGACACTCCAATATGTTCCCTTCCCCTGATTTAACATCCCACCTTGTATATTTATGTCTATTGTTTTTAGAGTCCACATGTTAAAGGAAACCTGAGATAATTATCTTTCTGATTCTGCCTTATTTCACTTAATATGATGATCACTAGTTCCACCTATTTTCTTCCAAATTAGAGTATTTCATTCCTCTTCAGGGTTGAATGATAACTGTCATGCGTATATACCACACTTAGTTTATCCATTCTCCATTTATGAAAGCTATACTTGTTTCATGTCTTGACTACTGTTAGTTATACCATAAAAAATATGAGAATATTCCTATAGTATACTGACTTTAACTCTTTCTGGTTATACCAAGGAATGATATAGCTGGATCATACTGCAGTTTTATTTTTAGTTTTTTGAGGAAATGCCATACTGATTTCCATGGTGAGTATGCTAATTTACATTCCCATCAACAATATATAAGAATATATATATATATATATATATATATATATATATATATATAGTCTCTGGTACACTTGATGATAACCATGCTGATTGAGCTAAGAAAAATCTTGGTGTAGTCTTGATATAGATTTTTTGTCCATCCATGGTTTTAATTACTTGAGATAACAAATCACAAGGTAGCAGGTTCTAGAAAAGCTTGAAGAAACCCAAAGAATGACTATAAATTCTTGTATACCTTTCTCAGCTCATGATTTTGACTTGACATTTAGACATCAAATGTGATGTTTATACACTAAAAGCAACAAAAGCAATCACAACAATAATAAAAATGCTTAATATTTACTTGTCATATGCAGGCACCATAATAACTATTACATGAATTTTCTGAATTACTGTCAGAATCAATAATTGTAGTAAGTATTCCTAGTTTCCAGTTGAAGAACCCAAGTCTCAGTTTTCAGTACCTTGGCCAAGCAGAGTAGCCAGTGCTTGTTGAGGTAGCTAGTTTGCCCCCAAAGGAATTTGGCTGGAGCTAATGGTGTTGGCTAAGATTTTAGGAAAGGTTTGCCAAGAACTGAGATTCCTTTTGCTGATCAGACTACAGAGTCTTTTTTTCCCAGCATGGTTTTGTAAACTGTTATTTATTATATTAAAACTGCCTAGTGGTATGTATTATATCTGGAATATCTGCATTTCCTTACTTACTTGAACATCATGTAAATTCTTGTACCTCAAGGGAAAACAGTTGTCCTGATAGTGTATCTAGAAGGAATTAAAAATAGATCAAGCTAGTCCCCCATGTGCTGTAATGCTCTCCATCAGCCCACCTGCCTCACAGGGCAATATAGTGCAAAATTGTTCAGTGAAACCTTGATCATATTGTACTTACATTCAGGAATTCTTAATATTATGCCCATGTACAGTACTCTATAAGTATATGTGTGCTGGTATCCATGAATGATTATTGGATTATCATATGTTAGAAATTGACACTAG
This sequence comes from Cavia porcellus, assembly GCF_034190915.1. Taxonomy (NCBI): domain Eukaryota; kingdom Metazoa; phylum Chordata; class Mammalia; order Rodentia; family Caviidae; genus Cavia; species Cavia porcellus. The sequence goes on from NW_026947492.1 coordinate 49,450,486, forward strand.
ATGGACCTGATCTCAAACATTAAGCCATATATGCCTATATCATATATATATATATATATATATATATATATATATATATATATATTTCTCCATACATGCTAGGTGCATAAAACATAATTATTCCCTTTTATTTTAAGATATTTGAAAATCATGTAGCCTTATTAAAAAGTATAAAGGAAGAAGAAAAATTATTACTTATGGTTTCACTATACTTTGGTTTTAGTATACTCTTTTTATTTTGAAATAGGTATATTTATATCCTGCCTTTTCAGTTACTATTACACCATAAGCATTTTCACATTGCTAGTCATCATACATATCATCTGCTAAACAACTGTGCTCTTCTCCTGCTTATTTACTGAAGATAAATAAATGCACATATTTGCTAAAGTTCACTTTTATCCAAATGTTCAAAGCAACTTTATTTGTAATAAGAAAAGTAGAAATACTGAAACACACATCAACAGGTTGTCCTTGACAAAGAAATTTTGACATATCTATAACTTCAGTGACATAAAGGAGTATTTATATATGCAGCAACAGTCATAAATATCAAATTACGTATGCCAAATAAAATAAGTAGTAATACAGTATAATCCCTGTTAATCTATAGTGACAAAAGATTATTTGAAGATGGAAGAGATGAAAGGGAAAGATTATAAAGGTTAACAAGGAAAATTTTGATGAGAAATGGATATATTCATTATCTTCATTATATATTCATTATAGGTTTATATAGAACAAAAACCATGAAATTGTGTATTTATATATATGTAGTTTGATGTAATTCAATTATCCTTCAATGGAGCAGAAAAACATTACAATGGAGAATCTCACTGTAGTCATAATAAATAAATTGTTAATAATCTCACTGTAGTCATCTTATGTGCCATTACTTAGTGAACTCTTTCCATTGCTGTATGCCTACCATACTTCACTTTGCTAGTATAAACATCACTGCAATGAACATTTTTGACATAAAGTTATTTTGCATGATTTTCTTTCTCTGGATCTGCTAATGGTGAGAGCATCTTTCCTGGGGCAAGAATGGCACAAAGAATAATTTTTGTACTTTATTACTTCTTTGTGTATGTTTCTTTAAAGAAAGAGTTATGTGTACAGCTGATTCACCAGCTACTTTATTTTTAAAATATCTTTGGTCATTGGTTTTTAGGCATCAACTCTTGCACCACTGATAAAAAGTATAGACTAACAACATGTAGATAACAACTTGAGTTATAAAGCCAGGAATCCTAGGCAAGAGACCAATCATGGTGGAAACTAAACTTCGCCAAGCATCTAATCCACTGAAGACTTTAGGGAGTCTCATGAGCCTGAACTTTCTCTGTTGATTGGTATTTACTATCAGCAGTGCTGTATAATAGTCAACTGTTGTGATACTCCATCTACTACTGTGTCTTTTCTTTTTCAATAAGTGGTGTTTCTTGTGTTGAGAATATATGAATTGCCATGTGGACCTTTTTATGTCACTTTTAACACTTAATTCATTTATTCACACAATGAAAAACATTTACTGAACTTGAACTATATACCATGCACTGGACTGGTACCTAAAATAAAACTATGAATAACACATAGTCCTGACCTCAAAAATCTTACAGTATTCCTTAAGAAAATAGTAAAGAAATATGAACATGTATAGTGGATGTACTGCAATTAGAAACATAAAACATTGTGTAATATATAAGACGTGTGTATTAGATGGCATAATGAATAGATAGATAGATAGATAGATTGATAGATATCACAGAGTGACGGATCAGCGCAGACTTCTAAAGAAAGGATACCATAATGAATAGCTGGAAAAGGAAAAACCAGTAATAACCTTGGAAGGAGATGAGAAGTGATGGTTTAGGCAGGATAAAGAACATGTACGTACCCCAGGATAGAAGGTGCAGCTATGTATGAGCAACATGCTTGAATGAATGACTAGGGCTAATCACTCAAGCTGTGGCTCTGGGCTGGGTTACCTTTCACAGCAAAGGTGGGCAGGCTGAAACTATAAAAGAAGGACTGCCTAGGCTGGAGATGTAAAGGAGACCGTGGCAAGGGCACTGTCTGCTGGTCTTGGGCCAGGCCAGAAGAGGGGTTTTCTTTGACTCGTTTCATTGACTGTGCTCCTCTTCTTCATAAATGGAGGAGTACATTTTTTACTTTTAGAATTGAGTCTAGCAAAGCTATTTGTCTTTATTTCTAAGATGCATTTGTTTTGGGTCACTTTCCAGAAACACTAATGATCCACTTATGACCATTTTGATGGTATTATTAAGGTGCATTTCTAAATTTGTGGGTTTTTTAATGAAGAATTAGCAATTATCAGAGTAAAATATTAAGAATATTCTTTAAAATATTTTTATTTCAAAAATAGTATATGTTCTTTATATTAACAACATTAAGAATGACCATTTTATATGTTTATTGAATAAAAGCAAAATAAAAGTGTAAGAAAACAGTATTCAGAAGTGGAATAAAAGGTTTCATTATCACTTGAACATTCATTATATCAAAACTTGTTGTATTTAAGCAATGCTCCCAGATAAAAACTGACTCATTTCTAGCAGTTTTCTTTTACAAATATTATTGCAATGTGTATGTGTGTGTATATATGTGTGTATACATATATAGTATCTATCTCAGCACACAAATCTTATTTTTTTATTTTATTTTAAAGAGACAAAACAATAAAAATAACAGAACTTCAAAACAGGATAATAGAAAATTAACAATGGTTAATATATTGTGTATTGTTATATTCACAGTAGTTGCACAAATTAGAAGACGTACACATGCAAAATTGATCAAACAATATAAGCACAAACCGATGTTTTCAAAGAACTAAAAGAAATTAGTACTAAAATTAGCTAAGCCATCTTGTGAGTGTGTGTGTGTGTGTATATATATATATATATATATATATATATATATATATTTCTTTTCTTTTTCCTTCCTTTTCTCCTTTCCTTCATCCCAATTGTTCTTGCCTTTTGAGTAGTTTCTTCCCTTTTCACAATATCTATTTTATATTTTAGGTATTAAATTTTTAAGTTTCTTATACTAGGGAGATTATACAATGCTTACACATGGGTATATGATTGATTTCACTTGTGAGTATGATCTCAAGTTTCATCTATTTACTTATAAAGTCTCCAGTTCACCCTTTATCGCTGAGTAGTACCCCACTATATACATATACCATATCTTTTTTATCTATCACTCAGTTGATGGGCATCTGGATTGTTTCCAAGATTTAGCTATTACAAATTCTGCTACTATAAATATGGGTGAACACATATCACTGTGATATGATCTTTTTAATTATTCTGGGAAAATACCCAGACCTCTGTATACCCAGACCCCAGGATAGCTGGACTGAATGGAACTTCCAAACCAAATTTTTGAGGAATCACGACATTGATTTCTTCAGTGGTTGTACCAGTCTACACTCCTACCAACAGGGAAGAAGGGTTTCTTTTACCCTTCCGCACTGCCAGCATTTGTTACTGGTTGATTTTTTGATGATAGCCATTCTTTCTGGAGTGAGATGGAATCTCAGTGTTGTTTCAATTTTCATTTCTCAAATGACCAATGATGTTGAACATTTTTTCATGTATTTATTTGCCATTTGGATTTCTTCATCTGAGAAGTGTGTGTTCATCTCAGATGTCCTTTTTTTGTACTGGGCCTTTGAATTTGAGAGGCCTGACTTTTTTCCAGTTCTTTCTATATTCTATATAAAATGCTTTGTCTGAGGGACAGTTGGCTAAAATTTTTCCTACCCTGTGGGTTGTCTTTCCACCCTAATTGGTTTTATTCTGTTTTGTTTTGTTTGATTTTATTATGTCTAATGGTATGGACAGCTATTTTGAAGATAACAAGAGGCATTATGGTAACTGTTGCTGATTTCCTACTACCTTGTTTTGAAGACTTATATCACTTTCCCTGTTTTATTTTGATTTGCTGTATTGGTTTATTTTGTTTGTTTTTATTATCTTTATAATAAAATACATGACCATAGTTAAAATAATTGACTATTATTATTTTTCAATAATAATAATGATGTCCTGAAGGTTTGTAAGTATTAGGTCATTCAGTCCTCTGAACAAAGTGATATTGTATAAAACTGAACATACAGATGTGGAAACTGAGGCACTGAGGTAAATTCAGCCATGTACACTTACCTCATAGGAGCAGTATTACAGGATTCTTGCTGAGTAGTTTGCTTGGGAGCCAGAATTTTAAACCACTCTAATGAATTGCCTCTCCAAGATAATTATGTTTGTGCTAGAAGCCAAATGTTACATGTTGTTCTGCCATATGTAATAGCACTGTAACATTATGAGGCAGTGTAAGGATCAAGGACACAGATTCTGAAGCCAGCCTGGCTCTGTTTCAGTTCCGGTTCTGCCACTTAGCTAGGTGGCCCCATGACAAGACATACAGTTTCTCTACATCCAAGTTCCCTCATCTATGAATGGAGTACAACCATAGTAAGCACATCATGAGGTTCTTATGGGAATAAACATTTTTAAAGCATTTAAAACCTTGCTCACCATCTGATGATTATATTTGAGTTTATGTTGTTTTAGTGCTCCACTGAGTCCTACTTTACAAAGCATACTCTAAGAAACAGTGATCTAAGTGACAGCTGGTGGTAACCAGACACATCCACAACATCTGGCTTTTCCAAGTAGCGCTGCCCACTACTGAGGCCCCAGCAAAGATCTGGGCCCCAGGCTTCATAGTAGCTTATGTTTCTGTGAGATCTGTTTTAAAGAGAAGAGTCTGCCTTGCCAACTTTCCAAATTTAGCCATAACTGGGTCACCTAAAAAAGTAGTGCACTGTTCCCTCAAGTAACCTTTCGCTTATGATAATTTTATATGAAGCGCTCCTCACTGAGTTTTAGCACGTTGCGAATCTCATGAGTCACTGCTCCGGCAGAGAAGTGTGTGAAGAGTGTCTCTTTGGAGCCGGCCCCGGGGGAGGTGCAGCTTGTTCCTGCCCTTGGCCAAGTCTGTCTCTCTAGGGAATGACACCAAGAGGAAAGCAACCCCACAAAGAAAAAGCAGGAGGAGGAATATAAGTATGTTCTTTTTGTATGGTAAAATCTGAATTTTTTTGTCTGTAATGAGTTGGGCTACTTCCCTACCATTGCTCCCTAATCAGTGCCAATACTGTATATGCTCTGTTATGGACAGGGATTTGATTTTTGTGCTGTCTTTATTATCATTTAAGTCTCTTGTTGGTCAGAGCCTTTGTAAAAATATTTCTGAGGAATTGTCTTCAGCTGGGGTCAGAGGCTGAAACCTATTTTGACAGATGAATCATCTGACATAGGGCCCTCTTCTTATGTCTGAAAACTACAGAAAAGTTGTTCTCAGAACCTGGCTCTTTTAGTCATGTGTTATGTCTGTAGTGAAGAACAAGCCTCATCCTAGAGGATAAAGGAAGGGGGCTACTAGGAGGGAAAGGGCACTAATACCTTCAGAACCTTATGAAGGGCCGGGCACTGTATCAGAGATTAGACTATTTTCTTAACTTTAGATTGATCCAGCAGGGTGATTGTTTCTTTAGGTGTAGGAACTGATGCTAAATACTTATAAGTGGAGTAACTTGATTAAGCTCAGAAACACAGATCTATTCTTATCTAGCTCCAGATGGAAGTTCATGCACTTTGCACTGCAGGGATTACTTCCTTTTGAAAGAAAGGGTACACAGAATTTAGAACATTAGAGCTTCTTAACAGATTCTTTATTTTGCATATCTGGGACCAGATTTTTAAAGCCTGATGACATTCATTTCCTGAAGAAATGACACTTACTGTTCTGTTTAAGAATCTTATGCTTCCCTTATGCAGGTATCATTAGAGTTTGTTCTAGATTAGCTTAAGCAAAGGTACTACAGTAGAAGCTGACAGTTTTCTATCTCTTGAATCGGATTTTGTCATTCCACATATATACAATTATCTTATTATGCCCCATAAATTTACAAAATTAAAGTAAAAAGTTGAGAGTTTCATTTAACTTTCTAAACTTTACAGGGTGTAAGAAACAAAGAAGCTTTGGGGCCTCATGGGACTCAGCTCTCTCTTTGTATACCTGCCTCCAACTCTGAAATGGAGATTCTCATACATTATTTGTGGAGTTGGCACGAGTATATAATAGTTATCTTTAATCACTGAATGATAATTGTGGTTCAGTACCTTATATCCTGTTTCTAATAAGACACATGAGTGACTTAACTATTGAAGTAAAATTAGCTCCTCTGAAGAAATGTACAAAGGATACACTGTGTCAGACTGTTTTAAATACCTGAGGAATAAAATAAAATGAAAGCTCCATAGGCCCTTATCCTTGATGATCTCAAATCTTGAATATGGAAAAAAAATTAAAAACTAGAAATAATTTATGGACAAATGCTTTTACATATGATAGAGTGAGTAGAACACATTCAGACAATGTAGAGAAACAGGTACATGTGAGGGCCCAAGAAAGATCCAGAGAGGAAGGGCATGAACAGGGCTTGGAGCAAGAGAAAAGCTACACTAGGATCAATTCAGTCATTACTTTCTCTTCTGCCTCTGCTTTCACTTTTTATTTCCTTGTTTCTATAGCAATAGCCTAAAAAGTATATTCTCTTTGTTCTCCATACCCTTTCCGTTATCCTAGTATATCTACTTTGCTTGATTATGAAAACAACCTTCTTGTCAACCTTATGAAAGGAGTGTAGTTTCATTTGTTGATCACAACTAGCATTTAGTTCATTGATTAGCTTTTAAAAATGTCTTGTAGTATTGCAATTGTTATTTAAAAAGGAACATAGATGAAACACTGTAACATAAATTCATGTGTTTTCAATAGAGAATATTTGGAAAGCACAGGAGGGTATATTTTAAAAAATCTAGCATGGCCCATCCTATAAAGACAGTTAAATTTCTATTTGGAATATCTCCTATTATCTTTCATTAGTTTATTTATTGTCTTTTTTATTTTACATAATAGTGTTGACACATTATGCATATTTTTGTACTTTTTATTGTTTTCATGTCATCATAAAATCCCGTGAACATGCCCTGGATTATTTAACATTTCCTCAGTGTTATGCTTTTAAATTGTATATTGATTCCATCGTTGAGTATAAAATTCTGTTTAAAATATTGAGTACTTTCATTATTTTTGTTTGAATTAATATTGCTTCCTTGAAATATACTCTAGATTTAGAGTATTTAGACTTTTTTGCAGAATTATTAAGTTCTCTGAGAGAGATTTGAGTGCCACACAGAAAGTGGCTTTGGTTAGCTCACAAGTTAATTGGAAAATAAAGAAAATTAGAAAATCACCACGGTTTTACAAGGGGAAAATAAAATGCATTGAAGAAATTCAGAAGAGATCACTTATGCCTGGGTTTTAGGATATTTCTGTCTATTGGAAAGAGGGAAAACTTGAGCTAGAATGATTTTGTAATTCCACATCTTGGTCACAAGTGAGGGATAAGAAAGAAAAACACAATAAAATATCTTTAAACAGACCTTTTTGCAGGAAACTTAAGAGCCATGTAAATATATGTATGTTTTATTTTTAAAAATCAAAATTGAAAAAAAATAGAAATAATAACAGAATTTCAAAAAATCAGTAAGGATTAAAAACGAGTTAATATATTGTATAATGTTCTTTGAATTATTTTTCAGGTTACAAAATGTAGGCTTAAAATATATGTACATTGAAAAGCAAACCAGAACAGCTATCAAATAGTAACTTTGATCTCATTTATATGAAAACAAAATATTTATGTGAATAAAAATCATCAAGAAGAACATACACCAAGTAATTAATAATTATTGTTATTTGTAAATAGAAATAGAGATTCTAATTTAATTGAAATCCATCTGAATTCTTTTGTGGGACTGATGAGATTTCAGTTTCACCCACAGACTTTGTGCTTAGCTACAGCCTCAGACTATTTTTTTAACCTTTTTTATTTTAATATGACACTGTAGATTATAATAGAGAAAATATAGAAAACACTCCTCTTTTATAAAAAATAAAATTTCATAACAAAATAGAGTATAACAGTCATAAATATACTGCCTACTTCTAAATGAACGTGTAATTTGTAAATATATCTTCAAAGTATTTTTTAAAAACCATTTAAGAAATTATCATAGACATTATTTTGGTTTCGCGTTTAAGACTACACAAAATGAGTTAAAGGCCAAGATGAAAGGAAATGCCCTCTGTTATGATTTGTGTCTAGATGTTCCCCCAAAGCGTTATGAAGAGTCATGGATGGGGCTTTTTTGGAGATGGCTGGATCTAGAATGTATAATGTTGAGATCAAAGGCAGTAGGATTAGGGTATGAGTGCCACCCACCATAAGTAGCCTAAATAAGATGTAAGAAATTAAAATAAAAAGCTATGGTCAACCAGGGCTTTAGCTCAGCAGCACAAGCACCTACTTGTCTGGCAAGCATAGGTCATAAGTTTGATCTCCCATACCAAAAAAACCCCAAAAAAACCCCACCAAAACCCAAAAATGCTGTGGTCATCCTTTTTTGCTTTGCTACCTTCTGTCTGATATGAACTGTTTCTTCTCTTCAATGCCTTAAAACTAGCCAATTATAGACTAAATCCTCTGCAAATTGTGTGCTAAATAAACCTTTCCTCCTTTAACTTTGGGTGTCAGTTATTTTCTCTGCAAACAAAAATGTAGGCATGACATCCCTTGAGAAACTACCCCATATTAGCTGGTGTTGACCTTGTCACTTCCCATCACAGTGTATTTCCATAGTGGCACTTGGCAATACATTTTACTTCTTTCTGGTTCTTTTTTTTTTTCTTGCTAAGACAGAAGACCTTACTTATCTTATTCTGGGCTGCATCTCTAACACTTGATCTCTGCCTGAACTGCAGTGGCTTTATATAAATTAGCTGATGGGAATAAATACCACTTAGGCAGCTATTGCAACCAAGGCTCTAAAATAAGTCTAACACCCCTTAAATTAGTCTGTGAAACCTTGCATAGTTTAGTTTTTCCTCACTTCTCTTCTCATTACCCACCACAGCCCCTAATCCTCTGCCCCAAGCTCCTATCACATTTAGTTTTCTTCAATATATATATTCTTCTCTTTTATCTCTTGACTTTTATATATGTTGCTCTTCCTTCTTGTAAAACTGAGCTGCTCTTTCTGTTTATTCCTATATATCTCACCGAAATCAGAATAATTGAAGCAGTGCACTGCTTCAGTTAACAGGCTCTCAAATTAAAGGTTACATTAGTTATATAAAATTATTTTTGCCTAATAAGCTATCTCTGAAAAGTCTGACTAATGACACCTGCTTTATGAGATTGCTGTAAGGACAGGAAAGGAACTAAGGATAAATCCTGATGTAAAGTAACAGTTTGTCTCGTGTTGGAAGGAGAATGGTGATGACCACATTTGTGGTATGGTTGTGGTAATAATGGTGTTTTTTCTGGGAAACCATCTTCATCACAGGACGAACTAGGTTCTACTCATCTATGACAAAAACTGATTCTTTTTTGTTTGCTCTTGCGTCCTACTAGAATGTGAGCTCCATGGGAACACAGACTGAGGCTTCTGAGTTTACCAGGTTACACATAACACCTAGTATGTCGAAGGTAGTTGGAACTCAATAAATGTTTATAAAATGGTTGAATTTGATAATCTTGGCATAAAGTGATAAAAGAGCTAAGATGTAATTAGAAAACTGAGAAAATAAACTATTGCAATGGAAAAGATTGTGGGAGAGTGAGTCTCATCTCCCAGGACCGTGGAAGACTAAGAAGATGACAAAGTCCATAAGAGACAGGAATAAAGTTGAATGACAATTCCTGGCCTTCCCTCCTGTTCCTAAGGATTATTGTTCATCCATGTACTTTTTTATATTACGGGGCTCATAGATTACATCCTTTCACACTCAAAAGTTTATGGTGTCGGCAATACAGATTCACTTCTACACATGAGCAAAATGAGATTCATAGATCAATGACTTGTCTAGCTCATATTTGAGGATGAGGAAAGTCATAAAAGCTCATTATTTACTCAGATTATAATGTGTTCTTTTAGAAATGTATATGGAAGTTTTGCACAGCGCCATGATATGAATACATAGAGATGAAAATGACCTGACCAAAACAGGTCATTTAATAGCTCAGTATTTATTTGTAGAGACAATTACATAAATAACTTAAAGATAAAAAAAACTTAAAGATTCAGATATTATCCTGTGGTAGTCTGATGAACAGAGCAATTTATTCTCATCATAAGCTAAACAGGTTCTCAAACAATATTACATGTGACCTAGGCTTTATGCTACTAATTTCTCAGTGTTTTATGCATTTAATTTCATCCCCAGATAAACCGTACTTGGATTCTAAGTAAGATTTTTTAAATTTCACCTGCCTTATAGAAGAGCATTACCTAATGTATGTCTATCATTTAGCTTTGAGTTTTACTGTAAATTGTTTTGCAGTTTTTCTTTCCTTCTTGTAATAACACTCAGCAACAGTAATTCTCTATTGTGAAAAAAACACTGAATGAATTAATGTTTGAGGTGACAATTGTCAGCAGACTTTTAAGATCTTCTAAAAAGCTGATAATATGTTGAGAAAGTTGACTTTTTAAAAAGCAAAATAGAAAGTAGAATTCAAATGAGAATTTCCGAGTCCCAAGTTGATCACTGTACTCCCCCGTTGATGATATAAGGAACATTTTAAAAATTACACCTGATTCCTGGTGATAATAGAAAAATAGATAGTTTTAGTATAAGAATAAAGGGGCCACTGATAAATGTGGTCCAAATTTAGTTTGAAAATAGAATCATATGGTTTATGAATTGAAAGAAAACTTCATGTTCTGCCCTATGCCCTTGCTTCTTTCTTCCTTATAGAAAATTTGAGTAAATCATTATATATCATAAGGTTTTTATTAATGTTATTACTTAATACCTTTCTATTGTTAGCATCTTTATAATATTTAGCATGTCATTTAAAATAACTGCCAGGTCCCCCACATACACACACAATAAAGTGAGGAAATGGAGGAAAAAAATACTTGTCTCAAGGAGTTAAAAGAATGACAAGATATAACACATGTAAACTGCTCTATTTTATTTGGCCCATGCTATTCATCAGCATCTAAGAATATGCTAAGACTGTAATAAAAGTAGCTTACCACACCTGTTTCTCCCACTACTCTGTATACAGTGTACACAGTGCTGGACAAATGGGCACTCATTGATTCTTTACTGATGAGTGTCTGAACCTGGCTTTTCTGATGCCTTTGTATTTTCTGATGGGCCTCTGAAGGTATTTAAATTCCAGACCTCTGCATTCTATGCTATTCCTTTAACAAAACTGTAAATTGAGACCCTGAGTGTTAAAGAATTGGCCTATGATCATGAGAAAACACTAACGTGTCAAGTCCATTTTGGACATGTGTCATAAATTCCAGACTATTGTATACCATAGTCCTTTAAAAAAATAATAATGTTTCCTGACACTCTAACTATAGTCAAATATATTAAAGAGAATTTGTAAAGTACAGTTGTATAGGTAATGCACTATATTTTTTATATTTATGTGTATAAACATCGCCAAAATTTAGGCACATATTGTTTGGCTTCTTCATTCCATATTACCATGATTAATTATTTTGTCACTAAATATTTTTTTTAACTGATGATTGTATTTATCCAAAGAGATGACAAATTTGTCATTTCACATTGTTGGATATTTAATTTCCAGTTTTTCTGTCATAAATAATGCTTTTGTACACACCTATGCAGAATTGTCTCATTTCTGATTTTTATGAAAATTATATCTGGATCAAAACTGATCTCCATTTTAAAGCTCTTAATGATAAGTAGCAGCACCTGTGTTTCTTCCCAAAGACTATACCAATTTCTCTACCAAAGGATGTCTCCCTGGGTGTTTTTCTCAATGTTCTTTTGTTTTAAGCTCATGTATCTTTATTGCTAGAAAAATGTTTCAACAATGAAGGAAAAGTCTCTCTTTTTTCTTTATTTTTCCAAAAGAATTTATTTTGGGCAAATGATTTACTGAAGCTTCCAGAATAACCTTCAACACCAGACATCATTTCTCATTATCCTTACTTGATAATACAAGCTGATTACCTGTATATAGTTTCCATAAAAATAATCAAGCAGGGGCAGCATCAGCATAGCTGAGTCACCACCTCTGTACACATCATCTATGCATAATGAAGTGAACAAAGATAATAATTTAAATATTCAAATAAAAAGATTCTATTCTACAGGATTTTTACCTGCCTTAAGCCAATCTTCCTTTGGACATTTGAGTTTTTATAGCGATCATCTGAATATTTTTTGAGTACATATCATATACCATACTGGGGGAATAAATGAGATAATTTCCTTCCATTCTTTAATGAATGATGGTAGTTTTATAGATTATTTTCAGTGTATGGAAAGTTTCCTGTGGTTATTTGAAAAATTCCAAGTATTCTAAACTAGGCTACAAACAATGATATTTAAGAGTTCTGGTGCACTTATCCTAAACTGTGAGGGGCTAAAACTAAATACTTGCTAATTACTTATACATGGTGACCCTTTTTACAGTCTTCAAACCCGAGTTTGACAAAATAATAAGTAAGATGTATTCAAAAAGCATTACATTTGGAGACAGATGTGTTCTAATTGTGGCCTCATCACCAACTTCCTGAACCTCAGTAGCCCCAAATTTATTAATCTGTAGAAAATAATAAATAATTCTTCTGTTTCCCATAGGGTTGTTGAGAGTCTACCATGCAAATATTTTTAAATTATAAATACAAATTAATAACAACAAATTCCTTGAATTTTGGTTGGCATGTTTTCTCTAGTGATGCGGCGGGCAGGAATTAAGAAATGTCTGACCTCTACCCTGCAAGTCACCCCTCTGCACTTGGGCTTTCTAATGAGGAAATCCAGCATAGTATGGAAGCAAAACTGGCCTCAGAGCAGCACTTCATATTGGAACACAAAATGCACTCAAAAGTGAGAAAACCATTGCGGCTTGACCCTGAGGGATAGATTAAATGCTATTCTCTCCTTCATGGAGCTTCAATGCCAGATTCCACCAATCATCCTGGAAGGAAATGGTGAGGCCTAAGATGAGTGGAGCTTCATGGAGCAACCCCTGCTCAGTTACACACAGACAGAAAACAGAAGAGCAAAAAGAAGAGAATGACTCAGTATGCCTGGAGAAAGCCAGCTGTACCTAGACAGGCCTGTGAAACAGAAACAGAAATAGAGGAGGGGCAAGACCTGTGCGTGCTGATCTGTAAGACACTTGTCCATGACCCTGGCAAAAATTGGCCTCATGAAGATCTGACCTAACTCATTATTGACAAAAGACTAAACAAAACAAAACAAACAAACAAACAAACAAAAAACAAATATGGGCAGAGCAGGTAGAATTCCTTATACATTCTGATGTTTTTAATGTAGTTTGGTTAGTGTATATGCCTGGAAAGAGATTCTCAGGTTATAACTATCATAACACTAGTGCGTCCATCTTATCTGCAAAATGTAAACACCCTGGGGACTTTCGACACGCTGATTTCTGAAGCACGACCTCAAAATTCCTGAGGTAGTGATCTGTGCTGCAACTTGAACATAAGGCTTCAATTTTATTTTTCATGTTATATTCTCCAGACTTCAGAACAACTGATTTAGAAGATTACGGAATACTTTTCACCTAAATAAAGAGGGGACTTAGAAACTTATAAATTAGGTACCAGTTCCTTGCATTATCATCTTTTGACTTTAAGCTGCATCTCTCACAGAATTCTTTGCAATTATTGTTTTCTCTGACTCATTTGCAGCAAGTTTACATTTTCCTAGTTACTCAAAGATTCATCTACCAGCTTGAATTAGAAACAAAAGAATTGTTAATGTATAATTTGTAGTCATAGGAACACTGAATTTAGAGATAAAGATGTTACAATACCAGCTCATTTTTTCTGAGTAAAGGATTTAGCCCTTTCGTGCTGAAACAAGAAATATCTCACACACATCTTCTGCCACCAATTCCAGTTCCCTTGCTTCCTGCCTGCTATTTGCTTCTTTGTGTTGCACTAAAAGTAGTTTCCATCTTTTCTTAGACTTGTCCACTTTGTCCTGGTGTTTGTAGAACCAGGTCCTTTGCCTTACCAGAACTGTCATTTTTTAAAATGTTCAATTTTATAGCTGTGATCATGTCTGAAATACTTCTGAAAATGAAAGTAAAGTATAGCATAAAAAGTTCTTGTGCTCAGTCTTAAATTCAGACATGAAATACTCCATTTCACTATTTTCATCTCCTGGATGGACACTGCACCTTATCACCAAACCCATTAAAGCAAGTCTCCAAGGCTGCAGTGTTTTTAATTTTAGTTTTTTTAGCATTTACTGAAAGTAGTCATATTTTTCATGCACAAACTTTGTTATTTCATCTCCCAGTTTTTTGAAATTCTGAAGTCCTCTTGTTTAAAGCCAAAGATTTTCTCTGGTATTTAAAAATGAACATCACAGATATCTCTTGTCACTAAAGGAGAGTGATTTTAAAAGACGCTTTTATTATGGAAAGTTTCAAACATATTCAAAAGTATGGAGAATAGAATAATCAACCCAAATTTCACATTCTTGTTCCATCTTTTCTCCCCTTCTCTTTTATGTAAATATTTGTTTTATAGAATAATCCAAATCATATCATTTCACCCAAAAAAATAGCTCAGCATGTTTTTCTACAAGATAATTATTATTTTAATTTAAGCAAAATATAATTATCAAACAGCAAAATTAACAATGATTCATGAACATTGTTCAGTATTTTCCAAATGTTTTAAAATATCTTTTTTTCACAGTTGGTTTGTTCTAACTGGGGGTTCAACAAAGACTTGCATAATATATGTGGTTAATATGACTTAAATTGTCTCTGTCAGTTTCCTCTCCTTTTTTGTATTATGCAGGTTAAAGAAACTAAGGTAGAGGTACCATAAAGTTTCCCACACTGTGGATTTGGTTAGTTCTATTCTCATGGTATCATTTAATTTGTTTCATTTCCCTTCCCCTCTTCCTTCCTATAATTTTCTAAGAAGAAGTAAAGGCCTGATTTCATCAAAAGCTGTTTTCTTATTTCAAATGGCTGGAATATGTCATGGGTGGTACTGAGTACTTCCTAATAGAGTCATAGGATATCTTGTCCCAGTTTTTCTGATTCTATAATTAATAAATGGACTCACATAATGTCAACCTAATCCTTCCATTATAAAGTTTAAAAGCAAGATCTTTGAAGAGGCATTTCTTATTTATCCCAAATGACTCTAATTGCTGCTCTAATGGTTCACAACTATCATTGCCATGTGATTTAGCTTTCCTCTTGAAAAATACCCCCACTTTACAAATAACACCACAAGAGACTGAAAGAATGTGTGTATGCTTTCATCTCTTTTGCTCGTTATTATTTTCATTACCACTGACTTCACTGCTCATACTGAAAAGAGATATTTTGACATCATTTTGGAGGGTAGCATTCGAAGATCTCAGCTGGAAGAAAATAGGTTACTTTTGAAATCAGTATAAATTTTTCAGGAAAGAAAAAATATGTTTACCTAATAAGAATGATATTATAATAAAGATCACAGAAAGTCTTCCAAAAATAGTATTTCCAGTTAGTGATTAGGAAGGTAATGGATTTTATAAAATAAAGTTTAGAGAAAAGGCCTCATCTCATTCTTATGAAAAGTGTATAATCTCAATTAAAAAGTAATTTTATGTGATTCATGTGTAATGCTTTCTAAGTCACACACACAGTGATCTCATAGATTCTGCCAGAGTTTCACCTATAAAGATCAGCATGCACTCTCCTGACTGTGACCGCCTCTCTCTAGTGAAAGTACTTCTTAAATTTGAAGCAATGTTTCACTCAAATTCCATTCTTGTAAGAATTTCAGAAAAGTAATGTTGGCCTTTCCTTCAGTTAGTGAAAGACAACTGTAGTTTGCTAAATAAATATTTTCTTTCCCGCTAAAATTAGTCAGTGCTAACTGTTAATGCAGAAAAGTAAATATTAAAAGCTTTTCTCAGTATAGAATATGATTATTCAAAAACTAGTCCATTCTTTTAAACTGTGCATAAAATATCAGACCAAAATAAAAGATTATACCTCTCTGTTCAAAATCAGCTTTTAACATGTGACATAATATGAAGAAAGCATCTAGAATATTTCCATGTCTTTACGTCATTGCTTTGTTGGAACTTACATTATTGGAAATTGCTATATTTTCATCAGCCATTATCAGTAAAGACTAAAATCACTTCAGAAATAATAAAAATGGGTATTACCTATGAAATCATTACTAACTGTAGAGCAAAATAATATTTTTCTTCCTGTAAAACCTATGTGCAGAGCAGTAGGTTATACCTATCAACAGATCAGGATACTGTTATGGCTTGTATCTAGATGCCCGCCCAGAAGTCTCATGTGTTCATAAGTGCAGACGTGTCTGCACTTAGGATATATAAATGTGGATGAAGGGATTACTGGGATTAAGGGCATGTTGTTCTAGGTTAGTTCTCAAATTATTTATCATAGTTCTAGAGTGTGGACAATGATGAACCCTACCCAGTGTGAGTGGCACCACCCAAAAAGTTTAAACAATAATCCATCCAAAATAGTTCGGATGGAATAAAAAAGGAAGCTTGCTGCTGCTTGCTTGCTGCTGTTGCCTCCTGTCTGCTCTGCCATGAGCTGTTTCTCTACTGTGATGCCCCTCTGCCGTGCCACACTGCCTTGGAGCCAGGGGACGATGTATTGAAATCTCTACAAATTGTGACCTGGAATAAACCCTCTGCCTTTAAATATTGAGTGTTGAGTATTTTGTTCCATCAATAAGAAAAAAGTAACTAAGACATGTAGTAATTTTTAAAAATAGCTGGATATTTCAGGCACTTATGACATCCTTGTCCTCATATCTAAAATAAGTGTCATTTTATACTGCTTTTTTACAAAGTACTACTGTGATATATTTCTAATGGCCTGTATTTTGTGAACTGATTTTTGTAGAAAGGGGCATCTGCATGATCTCAAAAACTTTACTTAACCACAGTTGATTTAAGTGCTGACTTCATGTTCTAGAAATGTGCTCAAGAATCCTGAAGTAGATTTGCTTTAAACCACTAAAGATTGCATGATATTCTTTGCTTTGTTACTGAATGATGCCCTTTGCCTGGGTGTATCCATGGAAACCTGCAGTGGTCCATAATTGCAACAGATTCCAAACTGATTTCTCTGTAGCAGGCCTCTCCACCTCCAGTCTATCGCACTGCTGTCAAAGTGATTTTTCTGTAAGACAAATATAGCATGTCATTCCTTATTTTATACCTCATAAATCCCCAAATCCACCATGTATGTCATTCAAAGTTCTTATTTATGTGGCTTAGTCTCATTTTTCAACCTCATACCCTATCCACGCTCTTCATATTTCAGGCTCAGTTCTTTTTGGTCTGCTACTATGCTCTTCCATGCTCTTTTTTCATCGCTCTTCTTCTGTCTCTTCCTGATAAATTGTTCATTTATTTTTAGAAAATTCAAATTTTTACTACTTAGATGTATCTTTGATTGCATACTAAATTAGTCTTCTTTTTTGTGTTCTGTTAGTATGGAAATCAGACATATAAAAGATGCTCGTGAAATATTGTAGCATAAGAGAATACTATTTTAGAATACAGTAGGTGCTCTCTTGCCTTCTCTTGAAAATATCAATAGAAAAGAGAACACTAAGAAAAGAAAACCAACCCGCAAATGAATCCACAAGGGCATTTCGTGGTGGAGCTAAGCAAAAGGATTCATCACTTTTCATGGTACCATCAGCTCCTCGCTCCTGTATCTCTTTTTTCCATTTTGAAAATATTACCAAGTCTTTCTCATTCTGAACAAATAAAATTCTCTCTCAACCATTCTTTTTTTCCTCTAACCTATATCATTGTTTGCCAAGCAACATCATTATTGGCAATCCTATTATCACTTAATGTCTTGTAAAGCAAAAGAAGCCCATCATTGACATCTCTCTGGAAAATTAATAAGTTTTATATGGGGAAAATAGAGTTCTGAAATCAAATTATTTAGACAATGTTAAACAGATTTCTTTGTTGAATGAATACGAAGTTCTTAATATGCTAATATCATCAAAGAGGGCATAAAGTACTTTGTGATGTAAATGATTGTAGGGAGAATTTCAAGAGCCTCTCATTCTGCTGGCAGGTACTTCCTTGCTTCAGATTTTCGTTGCTCATACTTTATCACAGTGATTTCTTACTTACGTTTGCTGCATAGATTTTAAAGCAGACTCAGTGCAGACTCAATAAAGTCACCATAAGTCTTAAGTCAGTGAGTCTCAATCTGGATTATGCTTTGCAATCACCTGGTGATCTGTGAAGTTACTTTTGCGAGTCCTATCCCTGTCATAGGCCTGGCCCCAAATTGTGACCTAATGGATCATAGATGTAACACAGATGTCAGAATTTGTGAACCTTTCCTAAGTAACTCTTAAGTGTATCCAAAGTTGAAGACCACTGCCATTCTTTCAAAATGTTAGTTCATTCTTTCATGCATCCTCAACTCTTAGTTTAGGAAAAGAAATAATTACAGCAGTCTTTTCCCTCACTGATTTTATAGTTTACTGATACAAAAATATATGCAATATAATGTAACATATAGTACTGTTTAAAACAAAATCCTATTAATTATGTGAGAGCATGCATAAAAAAGAATTGAAGTATGTTATACATGCCTTTCCTGTTTAAGATGAATATAAACTTCATTATTGCAAAGAGATATGAATAAAGTAACTTTAAAAATTTAAATTATCATCTAGGTAATTGAGATAGGTAAGAAAGGTTTTGCAGGGCATGGTGGTGTATAAATATAATTCCAGCACTGGAAGACTGAGGCAAGAGGATGGTTGCAAGTTCAAGACCCGCATGTGCTACAAAGTGAGCTTAGAGCCACCATGAACTGCATAGCAAGACCCTGTCTCAAACACACACACACACACACACACACAAGAAAGGTTTTGTGGGGATTCATTAATGAAAGGCCTGTGTCTATCAGGCTACAGTGCTGTTTGAGAGAAATATTTTCAGTGGGTGAATGTGCATGACAAGAGCATAGAAACATGATAGTGCAGTTGTTAGCGTATTATAGAAATATGTGGAATTACTAGTAAGAATGGAGGGGTGAAAAAATAGCATTGGACACACAGGGGAGTTCTTTATGTTGGAGAATTGAGGATGA
Source organism: Cavia porcellus (assembly GCF_034190915.1). NCBI lineage: Eukaryota > Metazoa > Chordata > Mammalia > Rodentia > Caviidae > Cavia > Cavia porcellus. Next base: position 49,469,819 of record NW_026947492.1, read on the forward strand.
CACAAACTATCAGTAGACTCTATTATGAAAGAAATAAGGAAATAATAGGGCATTTAAATAAAAGAGCTGTATAACCCTACTGACTTCTTCCTGTTTTTATATCACTTTTTTCTCAAAATGTACCCCTCAAGAGAAGACCCATAAAGTCAGGCAGAGTGGTACACAACTGTAATTCCAGCACTCAGGAGGGTGAGGAGGGAGGATGGTTACAAGTTTGAGACCAACATGGACTACAAAGAGAGCTCAAGTCCAGCCTGAACTGCATAGGAAAACCCTGTCTCAGATAAAGGGAAAAAAAAGCCTATGTCTCATGTATCACTTTTCCCTATCACCTATTAAGCTGTATATTTCTGTTATTATTTAATCCATGCACTTTACCGGTGTATTCCTCTGAAAGGCTGGGCTCTGTTAGCAAGGAACTTCAGCATTATTCACAATACACATTCCTAGGGATGTGTTGGGTAGAGTTCCCCCCTCTGGCCAGGAATTACAACTGCAGTGTGGAGGTAATGAGTGTCTTCAGCTGTGAGGGTAATACTTTCCCACTGGTTTAATTCATTTTGAAATTAGATCTTTATTTCATATTTGCCCCGTACATATATCATCACTTCCCACCTTTAAAAATAGAAAGAAAACATTTACAGCATGTTTTGTTTAAAATTCTGTTACTATGGATACTGTTGCATTAGTCCAATTATGTGCAGAGTGCCTGTAGATTTCATTCAAAGATACATCTCCTAACTCAAAGCATAATTGGGAGAAGAGTGGTACAAAGCACAAATGATGGTTTAAGAACATAGAAGGAGGAGGTGCTGAGAAGCTTTTTTTTTTATTTTGAAGAGATTTTTTAAAAAAGAAAATAATAAAAACAAACAAACACAACAACAAATAAAAAACAGTAGAACCAAAATAGGATTTGGAAACGAGCTGATAGGAGATTAACAATAGTCACTATATTGTATATTGTTATCTTCAAAATAACTTCTCAGATTATAAGACACAGGTATGCAAATCATACTGATCAATATAAGAAATCAAAGTATTTTTCCCTGAACTAATAGGATCAATAGTACAATTATCTTAGCTATTTTGGGTATGTGTGTGTATATATATATATATATTTTTTTTTTCCTTTTCTTGTTTTCTTCATTTCCTCATCCCAATTGTCCTTTCTTTTTGAACAGTTTCATTCCCTTTTAAATATATCTATGGTATTTTGGACCTTATTTAATCTTTCAGTTTTTCACATGAGAGAGACAATAAAATATTTACACATGCAAGTCTGGTCTCAAGTTGCATCCATTCACCTATAAAAGCCTCAAGTTTATTCTTCTTTATAGCTGAGTAATATTTCATTGTATAAAAATACCACATCTTTTTATCCATTCTTCAGTTGATGGGCATTTGGGTTGTTTCCAAGATTTAGCTACTACAAATTTTACTGATTTAAACATAGGTGTACATATATTGCTGTGATATATTTTTTATTCTTCTGGGAAAACACACAGATAGGGTATACCTAGGTTTAATGGAACCTCTAATCCTAGTTTCCTGAAGAGTCTCCACACTTATTTCCACAGTGGTTTTAGCAGTCTGTACTCCCACTAACAACAGAGAAGTGTTCCTTTTTCAAAAGAACCACCAGCATTTGTTTTTGGTTGACTTCTTGATGATAGCCATTTTTTTCTGGAGTGAGATAGAATCTCAGTGTTCTTTTAATTTCCTTTTCTCAAATAAACAGTGATGTTGAACATTTTTTCATATATCTATTTGCCATTTGTATTTCTTCATCTGAGAAGTGTGTCTTCACCTCAGATGCTTATTTTTGGATTGGGTCTTTGAGTTTGAGGGCCTGGTTTTTAAAAATTCATTAGATGTTCTAGATAGGAGTCCTTTGTCTGATACATTTGGCTAAGATTTTTTTTCCAAAAAATTTTCTTTTCACTCTGTTGGAGATTTCCTTTGTCATGCAAAAACTTTTTAATAAGATCAGATCCCAGTTGTTGATTCTGGGAAATATTCCCCATGCAGTTTGATGTTTTTGCAGGAACTCTCTGCCTAACCTTATGTCTTCAAGTTTTCTACCTACTTTGTCTTCCAGTAAATTTAGTGTTTTTGTTCTAATATTTAGATATTTGATCTGTTTTGACTTTAGTGCATGCTGATAGGCAGGGGTCTAGTTTTATTCTTTTTTGATATAGAAAGCCAGTTTTATCAGTACACTTATTATGTAGACTGTCTTTCTTCCAATGAACTTGTTTGGCCCTTTTGTCAAAGATTAGGTTGGTGAGTGTGTTTTTAGTTGTGGTTGTAACTTCTAATCTATTCCATTGATCTTCAGGTCTGTTTTTATTCCATCACCATGCTGATTTTATCACAGTAGTTTTGTAGTATAATTTCAAGTCAGGGATATTGATACCTCCTGCCTTGCCTTTGTTGTCCAAGATTGTGTTTGCTACTTCAGGTCTCTTCTGTTTTAGATGAATTTTAGGAAAGATTTCTCTAGCTCTATGAGGTATGATAGTCATATTTTGATTAGAGTTGCATTCAATCTGTATAACAATTTTGAGAGAATGACCATTTCACAATGTTTCTTCTTTCTATCCATGAACAGGGAATGTCTTTGTATTTTCTGAAATCCTCTTGAATTTCTTTTTTTCAGAGTACTATATTTTCAATGTATAGATCTTTGCCTTTCTTTGCTAGATTGATTTCTAAGTTTTTCATTTTTTTTTGGGGGGGCGTGCTATTATGAAGGGCATGGTTTCCCATATTTCTTTCTCAGTGAGTTTGTTATTTTTGTATAGGGATGCTACGGATTTTTGAATGTTGACTTTGTATCCAGCTAGATTATTGGATTTTTTAATTACATCTAGAAATCTTTCAGTGGAGTTTTGTGGATCTTCTATGTAGAGTATCATGTCACCTACAAATAATGGTCATTTAATTTCTTTCCTATCCTTATTCCTTTTGTTTCTCTCTCTTGTCTAATTGCTCTTGCTAATGTTTTCAGAACTATATTGAATAAGAGTGGTGATAATGGATATCCTTGTCTAATTTTAGGTTGAAAGCTTTCTATTTTTGTCTATTTAGTAAGATGTTGGCTGTTGGTGTTTTGTATATGGTTTTTTATTTAATAAGATTAAGGCAAAGACCATGTATTCCCATTTTTCCGTAAGGTTTTTCTCACTAATGAGTGTTGGACTTTATAAAAAGCTTTTTCTGCATCTATAGAGATGATCATGTGATTCTTGTCTTTGGCTCTGTTGATATGATGCATTATGTTTATTGATTTATGAATGTTGAACCATCCCTGCATTTCTGAGATGCATCACATTTGGTCATGGTGTACAGTATTCTTGATGATTCACTGCATTATGTTTGCCAATATTTTACTGAGGATTTTTGCATTTGTGTTCATTAGGAAAGTTGGCCTGTAGTTCCCTTTTTTGGTTGGATCTTTCTCTGGTTTTGGTATCAGGCTAATACTTGCTTCTAAAAATGAATTAGAATTGCTTCCCTTTCAATTTCACTGAAGATCTTATAGAATGTCAGCATTAAGTTTTCCTGAAATTTCTTGTAGAATTCAGCTGTGAATCTTTCAGGGCCTGGGCTTTCTTTGTTGGTGTTTTTAATTAAATTGTTAATTTCACTAACTGAAATTGGGTTATTTATGAGTTTTATATTTTTTGATCCAGCTTTAGTAATTCATACATTTCTAGGAATCTATCCATTTCTTCTGTATTATTGAACCTGTGAGAGTAAGTTTTCTAAGGTCGGTATTGATGAACTTTTGTATTACCACAAGGTCTGTAGTGATTTCATCTTTTTCATTCCTTATTGCATAAATTTGAGTTATTAATTTCCTTTTTATAAGGTTGGCAGGGGGCTTGTCAATTTTACTTATTCTTTCAAAGAACCAACTCTTCGATACATTAATTCTTTGTATTGTTTTCTTAGTCTCAATTGTGTTCATTTCTGTCTGAATTTTTTAATTTCTTCCATTTTTTAGGATTTGGGTTTGACTTGCTATTCTTTTTCTAGATGTTTGAGGTATAACATTACTTCGTTATTTGTTTTCATTCATTTTTCCTGATGTAATAATTCAACACAATAAATTTGCCTCTGAAAACTGTTTTGATTGCATCCACAGATTCAAGTAAGTTATATTTGCATTTTTGTTTCTTTGTAGATATTAATTTATTCTCTAATTTCCTCTGTGACCCATTGATTATTCAGAAAGTTTTATCTAATTTCCAGTGTTTGTGGAGTTTTTGTAGTTTCTTTTGTCATTAATTTCCAATTTCATGGCACCATGGTCAGATAAAACACATGGGAGAATCTTGATTCTTTTGAATTCACTCAAGCATGTTCTATGGGCTAGTATATGATCTATTTTAGAGAATTTCCTATGTGCAGCTAAGAATGTGTATTCTGATGTTGTTGATGAAATACTCCATACTCCCCTACTAAGTATATTTGTTCACAAGTTTGATTCAGTTGTTATTCTTTACTGATATTTTTGTTCAGTTGATGTCTTTTTGTGTCAATGGGGTATTAAATTCACCCACTATAATTGTGTTATTCCTTATTTGATTTTTAATTTCTATTAATGTTTGTTTTATATAGCTTGTGCTCCCATATATTGTGCATATATATGTAAGATTGTTATCTCTTCCTCTTGAAGTTTCCCCCTAACCAATATGCGGTGACCTTCTTTATCTCTCTTGATCATTCTTGGTTTGAAGTTTACATTTTCTACAAACAGAATAGCTGACCCCGCTTTTTTCTGGCTTCCTGTCACATGAAGTATTGTTTTTCCATCCTTTGACCTTCAGTCTATGAATTTCCTTTTGAGTTAGATGGGTTTCTTGTATATAGCATACAGCTGGATGTTGTTTCTTGTTCCATTCTCCCGGTCTGTTTCTTTTAATTGAATTGAGTCTATTTACATTAATAGTTATAACTGATATATATTGACTTATTTCTATCATGCTATCTTTCTGCTGTTAATTCTTTACCTTTCCCCTCTGTTTAATTTTTTCCCCTGTCTGGTGGTTTTTTTCTGTTGGTATTCTTAAAATCATAGTTATTTTTAATGTCTATCTAGAATATCCTTCGGTATTCTTTGCAGGGTTGGTTGGTTTGCAGGTTGCATGAAGTTCTTCAGGGGTTCTTTGTCAAGTAAGTACTTTATTTCTCCCTCAGGTTTGAAGACAGTTTTTGCAAGGTATATCAATCTGGGTTGGAAGTTTTTTATTTTTTTTTTTTTTTTTTTTTTTTTAGTATTTGGAGTACTTCACTCCATACTCTTCTTGACTTCATTGTTTGTCAAGTCTGCTGTAATTGTGAAGGACTTTCTTTTATAGGTGATTTTTTTTTCTTTAACAGTTTTTAATATTCTGTTTTTAGGGTGAATTTCTGGAATATTGCTTATTATGTATCTGGTTATGTGTCTAATTAGTCACTAACTGGAATTCTACATGGTTTGCTTATCTGCATGTCAGGTTCTTTGCATGGGAAATTTTCTTTTATTGCTTCTGTAAATAGTCTGTTTATATCATTTGTGTTGACTCCATTTTTGTTTATACATATCAAACTTATATTATTTTTTCGCATTGCATTGAAGCTGTTGAATTGCTATTTCCTGATTCTTTGTTATTTTTAAGGTATTTTCCTAATTGCTAGCTGCAATCTTTTCTTCAAGGTCTAAAAGTCTATCTGAAATTCATTCAAGTGGTTTTGCCAGCTTTTGATGGAATTTTTGACTTCTTGGATATCTCTTTGAATCTGTTTCATGCATTCTAAATCTTTACTATGTTGTTCATTCAAGGTTTCCACCATTTTCTAGTACTCCCCTATTTTTTTAAACTATGCCTTCTTTAGATGTGTTCAGCATTTCTTTCATTATGTTTGTCATTTCTTGTTTTACTTAGGAGATTATTTCTGATCTGATTTCCTTTATAGCTTCATGGAGTTGGTTTTTTACTTCACTTGCTATAATTTCAGAAATTTTAAGTGTTTACCTTTCACTCTCTTCCATGTCCACGTCCCCTGGACTTGATTAGGCTGGCTGTGTGAGGCTGCATTTTGCTCCTTTGTATTGTCATTTTACTGTGTTCCTACAGGGCAGCCAAATACAAACTCACCAGTGCTTCCTGAGATGGCATTGGTTTTTCATAGAGGAGGAGTGTCCCCAGCTGAGTGGCAGGTCATCACGTGGACCTTTCCCTGACCCCGTGTGGCACACTGAAGCTTCCCAGCTGGATGGAGTTCTCTGGGCTTGTCTTTACCAGGTCCTGTGATGCACCCTGACACTCCCTGGCTGGTTGGGGTCATGGGGTGGGGCTTGATGAAGCCCTATGCTGATACGGAGGCTCCACAGGTGGGTGGAGTTCACTAAGTGGATCTTTATGAGGCTTGGAACAGCATTCTGACACTCCTTGGCTGATTGGGTTGCCCGGTGGGTCCCTATCAGGCCCCATGCAGCACTCCAAAGCTCTCTGGCTGGTTGGGGTCACAGTCATGTCCCTAACAGGTCCCATGTGGCACTCTGCCAATTCATGGCTGGTTGGAGTGCTGGGCAAGGTTTTAGCAGCTCTGCATGGTGGGAAGAGGCTCCTATCTGGGTGGAGTTTGCTGGTTGGACCTTTACCAGGACCCATGAGATGCTCTGATGCTTGCTGGATGGTTCTGAGCATCTTCAGACATAAGAAAGAATGGGGTCTCTTGGGATGTTCTGGTCAGCAATAATTGTGGCAGATCATCTGCTGTCACCACACTTAGATGGTAGTTCAGAAGTTGATCTCAATTGGATACTGTTCATTACACACTAATTACTATTTGCCCTGAAGTGATTGTTATATGCAACCACAAATGCAAATACAAACCTAGATGCTTAACTGGTAGGAAGTGGACTGATTTTACAACTTGATTTTGTTATACTTTCCCATTTTTCCTGATGATTTAAAGGTGAATACAGGTATTCCCTAGGTGTATATCTTTGCTTGATAGAGCTTTTCCTCTTTACACATATTACAGATAGGTTTAAAAATCAACTTTGAAGCAAGAAAGAACTGAAATATTTCAAGTGAAATGACTTGTAAAATATGCTTTTAAATATTACATTACATCTTCTTAGTTTATTCCCATGTGCATTTAGTTATTCTACAGATTTCTAATACTTATTATTGAACTCTTGAGCTCTTACAGAGTACAAAACCTTGTACTATGACCTGCGGTGAAAGAGATGATTAAAATATGATCCCTGTCTCAATGTTTCAGCATCAGATAGGCAGGTACACTCATTATTTCATACAAAGGAATGCATGTTAAATTGAATAATGTATATTTGGTGAAAAGCTCAACATAGAAAAACAGGTGGGCGTTAAGTATCATCCTTTTTAATTTTTTCTGACTTTTAATCTTCGATATTCTCTCAGACCATTTTAGATATTTCTCCCCTTGAGGAGGTATGTTACTTTCCTTCACCCCCAGTATGAGCAAGTTTCCAGGAATTTCTTTTTTTTTATTATTTTTTTATTAGTATGTAATGTTTACATTTCTCTTTTTTTAATTTTTTTTTTTTTTTTGTCTTTTTCCTTTTTATCGGTACCGGGGATCAAACTCACGACTGCCTGCTTGCAAGGCAGGCGCTTATGCCGCTGAGCTAAATCCCCAGCCCCGTAATGTTTACATTTCTTATATGGAGTTGGTACATGTACAAAATACATTTTAAATCCTTTTTTCTTCCCCTTTCCTTTTCCTTCCTCTCCTCTCCTACCCCACCCATCTCTTGATCCTCTTCCTTTTTTTGGTGCACTTTATTTTTTAAAATTTTTTATTTAAAGAAAACAAAACAAAACAGTAAAAAGGTACAAGTAATACAGAATTTCAAAAAAAATAAACAGTAAGAAATCACTAGTTGATAGATTACATATTGTCATCTTATAAATAGTTGTTCAAGTTACAAAATTAAAGCATATAAAGTGGACATTCAAACAGTGAGACTGCAAACAGCCGTGTTCAATGATCCAACAAAAACTTAGTAATATTTTGTAGTATACAATGTTTACAATGTAGTTTTGTAATTTACAATGTTTCCTTGAGAGAAGTTGGTACATTTACATAACAATCATAATTCCTTTCTTCATCCCCCTAACATCCCTTACCTGGCCCTCCATCTCTGGATCTCCTTCCCTTTTGAGAAAGATCTTTTCCCTAATTCCTATTATCTATTTTCTGTTTTGCTCTTTATTTATAATTTGGGTTTCTCATATAAGTGATACCTTGTGATGTTTAAGCTCATGTGTTTCATTTACTTCACTTAACATAATGGTCTCAAGGTTCATCCAACTTCCTACAAGTGACTCAAGTTTATCTAGGATTTTCATAGTACTTTTTATTCGAGTGATGCTCTCTGGCTGTTTGTGATTTCCATGATGATGGGAGTACATTCCTTGAACTTCTTATCTTTCTCAGGATCTAGAGATAAGAACAGAAACATGGTTAATGTTTAGAATTCTGATGAAGAAAAACAATTAGTAGTGCAAACACAGTATATTCTAATCATCCTGCAGTACAGTACAAATGCTAAGGATACAAAAGAATGAGTGACTCATTCAGCAAAGAAGGTGATTTAAGAAGGCTACTGACAGAAGCTGATATTTGGGTGGCTTTTGGAGAATTGCTAGGAATTAATTACAAGAGAGCTATTCTAGAGAGCAAAAGTGGCTTGGGCTGAGGAATGGAGCTGCAGCCTCTTATTTCTATATCTCTGGTATTTGTCACATAGTATATGCTCAGTGAAGATTAGTTGAATGGACAGGTGGAATATGATTTATGCTTAGGGAGTGATAGTAAATTTGATGATCTTGGAACAGCATATGTGGGAAATATGGGAAGAAATAATGTTGGGGTGAGGAGATTTACATGGCAGAGTAGTGACATAGGTCATCCGAAGCATTTGGATATTATTCTCTAGGCGCTAGGAGACATATACGCTTGTTAAATAGAGAAGTGATGCTATCAGAAAAGAAAGTACTCTAAAGAGTGGAATTTCTGAAATCCAAATTTAGTTATGAACACCAAGTTTTAGGTAGCCTATAAGAAGGATACAAAATAGTGGGGCTCGTAGGGAAAATTACTCCATTTTTCTTTACAGAAAACCAATTGATATTTCTCCCAGTCAAAGCAAAGATTGTTCAATATAACAGACCTAGGTTTTCATGGAGTTCCTTACAATCATAGGAATAGATGCCAAATCCTCAGAGTATTTTTCCAAATACTGCTCCAGTGAGTCTGACCTGAGAATGAACCAGCCAGTGAAGTTTGGAGCTTGAAACAAGTCAGTTATTATGTGCTCTGGGAGCATTTAAGTGCCACAGCTGCATCTTTAAGGTCCTGGAAAACATATCTAAGCACTGTGTAATATAAATATATTGCTTGCAAAGATAAAACTTTAAGAAAAATTAAAAGTTATAACAGAAAAGCATCTCTATTGTAGGATCTGAATGGCATGAGTTGATTTATCTTTTTAATATTAAATAAATAATTAATAAGTACTAAACACAGTTTACACACTTTCTTGTCATTTTTAGACTTCTTGATTTGTATGTTGTTAAGATTTTTATATAAAATGACTCCTACAGGACATGTGAATTGTCAAATTCATATAAATGTTAGTTCAGGGATCATAATATTGTGTAACAGAGGCATAAGGGTGTAATGTATTTTTCTAATTTTACCGATAATTTTTGGAATTTTGTGTAGGTTCAAAACAAAATGTGAGGTTCGGATATTAACTTGGAGTATAAGATTTCGAGTCTTTGTCATGCCTTGGAGGTAAAATAAAGTAATAAACTTTATTTTATACTAAGTTGTACAGTAAAACAAAAACTTAAAAATAATCATTAACAATTAGTAATACTTTGTGAATGTCAAAATAGTAGAGAATAAAATGTAATACATAGAATTTCTAGTCAAATACAATAAAGAATAAAAAGCAAAAAACTTTGACAGAAACAGAAAATAATGCAAAAAAATCTTAAGTAGGTAATTGTATAAATATAGATAAAATAAATGAGCCAGTAAAAAAACAAAGATTTGTTCTTAAGTAATTTTAGAAACTCATCAAATATGCCATTTGATGAGATATATCTAAAATGAAAGAACAAAACAGTTTGAAAGAAAAGAAGTGCAACAAATGTATATAAGAAAATGACAAATAGAAAGAGCTAAATTAGTTTATAAGCAACAGGCAAAAGAAATTTTAAGACATAATGGACTTTTACAGTAAAAGATCATTTTATGATCATAAATATTTCATTAACAATTTAAATTTGTACACTTAATTATGCTTGTGATTTATAAAGTAAAACCATATGTAGAGAGAAATTAATATACCTAAGATCATAGTGAAAGATTGAGATATCTTGCAATATTATGTCAAAATAAGTAAAGTTACATTAGAATTAAACAACACTTTATTTCAAATAGAATGGTAGAAAATTCCCAAGTAAAACAGAAATAAATCAACAATAAAGCAAGATAAATTGGAATTAAAATATATATACAAAACTTTTAGAGAAAAATAACTGTATAAACCTTCACTTAAATGCTAGAGCATGCAGTGGTAATGAGTATAATGATCTACTACGGTAAAGGTGCCATTCCTTTTAAATTAATCTATAGTTTCAGTGAGATTTCTAAAAAAAATTTATCAGCATCTTTTGAGGAGCTTGACCACCTGCCTAAATTAAATGTGTATGGGAAGAGTGAAAGCTAAAGCTATGATCCTCCAGCAAAGAGCTAGAGAACCAGGTGGGCTGGCTGGTCATGGACATCGATTATTATATTAAGCTGGTTCTAGTAAAGATAGTGTCACTCTAGATAAGTGTAGTAAGTAACTTAACAGAGTACTTGGAATAGAAGACAAGAGTCCTACTTCTAAAGTTAAATTTTTAACTTATTTTTTTTATTATAAAAAAGGAACGATAGCCAGGGATATAACTCAGTGGCACAGTGCCTGCCTTGCAAGCACAAGGTCTCGAGTTCAATTCCCAATTTAAAAAAAAAAAAAAAAAAAAGGAATGATAACAACAACTATCTCATAATGTTATTATGAAGAGTTGATTAGAAATTAAATACTTAAAGTTAATTAAGATTTAAATCATAAATTGTACACAGTATATATATTTTTTAAATTTTATGGAAGCATGATATAATGACAGAAATATAGCAGAACATTTTATTAAAAAGGAAGAACAATAAATAATATTGAAATAATTATGTATGATATGACAAAGTTAAGTTGATTTCTTACACAGAAAAATTAGCAAAATACTGGTTAAATACACACATGAAGCAGGCAACACTACATTTTTTTAAAAAGTAAAAATAATTTTTTATGCCCCATGATCAGGAAGTGTTTCTTATATACACATATTCATACACATACTCATATATACACATACATACACATACTCATCTGGTGAAAAGATTGTTGAACTCAACTGCATTAAGAAATGCTGCTCATCAAAAGATAGCACAAGGAAAAACCAAATGAAAAGTAATACTGTAACATGAATGACAAGCTATCAAACCTATGTAGATAAACCCCTGTAAATCAATAAAAATAAAATAAATGGCACAGAAAAATGATCAATAGACATTATTAAACATTTACTAGATAAATGAAGGTAAATAGGATACACATAAAACAAGATCCCCAAACTTACAAAACCAAAACACAACAGAATCCAAATTAAGCAAAATACCATTTTATATTCAATTATATATCCAAAACTTTGGAGGTCTAACTTTTTTAAATGCTATTGACATTATTTCTTTTATACTACATGAATGAACTCATTTTGTAAAGCAAACTGACATTATTTTGTAAGGCTAAAGGTCATGACTTAGCATTTCTACTTCTATTCCTAGAGAAACTGTTAAATGTTTATTGCCTATGGCAGCTTTGTTCCTAAAAGAAAAACACACACAAAACAAAACCTAGAAACAATGCAAATATATATTAACAAGAAAGTGAAAATACAATTTGTGGAATATTCACACAATGGAATAGCATTGTAAAACTGAAAAAGAAGGAACATGATTATTTGAAATATGAGTGGAAAAACTTAAAGAAAACTGTATATAAAATGTGACATTCGGATAAAGCTCAGAAACAGGAAAATTAGAAAAATATATCATTGGATAAATTTTTATGTGAATATTAAAATCATAAAATGAAATATAATCCTAAAATTTTTAGAAGAATTGTTAAAGGATATAAGATCTGAGACTACAAATAGCTGATTTGTCTCCCTAAATTGGTGTTAATTTTGTTATTATTTCAAAACTTGCCTTTATATTACACATATTCTCTTAACACTTAAAGCATTATATAGTTTAAAATATTAAGCTCTTTATCACTAGGACGTGCTAGGGTAGGACATTTTTCTTTTAGTCCTAGTCTTTAAACAAAGATGAGCCTGTCAGATTTTCTACATTCACTGCACTGGAGTTACCAGTGCACTTGAGTTGTGCTTTGAAGAGATGACAGACCTGAAATGCAGCTCGTCCAAATGAAGCCGTTGTACATAGTGACATATCTTCTGCATCTGTGATAGCAGATGCTTTTAAAAGCAACAGGGAGACAGGGCAGTAGTGGGTGGAATCAGAAGCAAATGCTTATTCATATGCTGCCATGTGAAGCAGATTGAACCTGCTCCTCTTAAATACACTTTAGAACAATCTAATCTTAGCTGGCAATGAAGTCTGGGACCCTCGAACTGTCATTGATAGACGCTGCCACCGTGACTATTGTCTGAGTATTTCAGTGATGAAATGAAGCATAAATCAAGATCATCAGGCTAGAATAGAGCTTGAGAAGAGGTTTGGAGTTCCCATTCTGCTGTTGGGTCAAGCATAAGCCAAACCATGAAATTGGCATTATTTACTCTTGACAACTTCTGATAAGAGGCAGGTCCTTTCACAGGAATGAAACTGAATCAAAAGAATTCCTGGTCCTCAGCTGAGCTGCTTGCTGCCCACCAGGGTAAATCTGTGTCATATCTAAATCCCACTTTGTACCATTCAAGTTTCCTTTCATACTGAGGGGACAATATCTCCTCTCATAATTTTTGGAACAGGATGCCCTATTGTTGAAAGACTGCAAAATATTATCAGTTAGGTTTTTTTGCTGCCGAGATTATTGATAGATACACAAATATAGTTACAAATGTGTGTGAGATTATCATATAATGGGCCTATTATTCATTGCTATCATTAAAATTATAGTTTCATAATTCTACTTATTATTTTGTATAACAATGAATCTTCCGATTTTTCTTTTTAAAATACATGTCCCCTCTCCAAGATTGATATGATTACATTCCCTGCAATCCAAGTCCCTGCAATCCAAGACTTAATGAGTCTTCGTAAAATACAATGCTTATTATATTTTTGTTTTGCTGAAGAAGCTATCATGGTTTCTAAGCATTTATTTGATTACAGTTAAGTTTCCTGAATTGAAATTTAAAGCTATAGTTCATCCTCCTTAACTTCACCTTGCCAGCCCTCTGGTTCCAAACAGATGGGCCTGAATTTGAATAGTAGTCTTACCACCTCATGGCAGGTTCCTGTTACTTCAAGCACGAACTGTTTTCCTGTCTGTGAAGATGAACAATGAGTGTAGAGGATGATGGAGGGGATCATTGTTTTAAAAAGAATTTTTTAAAAAGGTGTGTCTGGCTGAACAAGTAAGTTATAATTTAAATAATTAATAAATTTGAAATTCAATGTAGATTTGAGATGAAATAGAATGGTAATGGCTATCTTGTTTTACATTTTAAGTAAGATTCAGGTGTTGGTTCTCTTGTGTGTGCACAATATTGTTAAATTTTTATCTTCTCTCCATCTCCATTTAGGGAAAACTCTTAGCTTAATGCTGAAGGAATAACCATGATAAGAATGACTCTAGAGGAAAAAGTATAGTACATGGTGAGGAGATTTTCCTTTTTTAAGAAAGGCCTGGCCACAGAGAATGGGCAGAAGCAAAACGTACAATGCCAGACTTCTAAAGGTGGAATGGTCTTTGTGTTCATGTCACAATAGACATCACAGATCAAGAAAGGGAGGATTTTTAATTGTAAAAAATAGAAAATAAAAGTCAAGAACTTCTTATAATTGTTCTTTGCTATGTAGTACTTTCATTCACAAAATAATTGTAAAGGGAAATAAGATAATGGGATGTACCATTAGAGAGGAGTAAGCATTGCTGAAATACTGTGCTGGACTCATTTGTGTAGAGCACAGCCTTTCCAAGCTTCCGTGACATAGACCAACGGCTGCTTTTAGCTCTTTTGAAAGTTCCTTTTCTTTTATTAAAATTCTCTTATTTGAATACTCAGTAATCTGAACCTTCTTTACATCCAGGAATCTGGATGCGGAAAGTGGTTTTCTTTTTATATTTACAATCTATTTTGTAGGCCTCCGGTGACAGCTAAATACAAAAGAAGCGTCTGACATCCTAGCAGTTTACTGCTAACGTGGATTGAAGTTAAGTTGCAGATCTGGGAAGGAGTTGTCTTGCATATAGTAAGAATGAAATTATGAACTCAGCACTGTATTCATTCCTAAGGAATTACAAGGTCCAAAAGCTTGCTGTTTTCGTATTGTGGTGTTTCACAAGGAATTCTTTTAGTCTTTTCAAACCTCAGCCAGAGCTGAGTGAGCACAGCTGCCATTTGCTCCCTTTTCCTCACAGCCAGAAGGTGTGTCAGGTTTTTCTAATTTGGCCTCTTGAATGAGTTGCTCCCTGGAGCCCAGTTGACACAGGGACCTTGAACTGCTTTAGTATAGTCATGTTTAAATGTTTTCACAAAAGAACCAAAACAGAAGAAAGTGAACCTATGTTTCAAGGGTTCTCTGGGTGAGGGGCATCTAGTGTGAGACCAGACAGCACATGTCAGTCAGAGAGGTAGAAACCATGAAGTTTTACAGTCAAAGCCTCAGGATACTGGTTTGTTTTAATAAATATTTCTTTCCATATTTTAGATACATTTATTATCCAGGAAAAGTGTGTGTGGCTTGGTGAAGCCCCAGCATATTATTATAAATCCCTATTACCATACAGATAGATATGCGAAATGATGGATTGCTGAGAATCTTGGGTGCTCCTTCTCTTCATTTATATCTCTTCCCCAGTTCCTCCTCCTGAGTCCCAAAAATGTGCCAACAAGACATCTTCATCGTGTTGTTTTATAGGGCCTCAGGCTTCACATGTGCAAAATTTGCTCATCATTTCCTGCTCTTATCCTCATGCTGAGTGGCATCTTCCAGGCACCCAACTGCTCAAGTCAGAAACCTGGGAGCCATCCCAGACATCTCCTTCTCCACCAGCCCCCACATTCTAGCAGCCACCAAGTCCTGTTGCATATGTCTCCATCTGTTATTCTTTCTCCTGAATTACATTGTTTTAATTTAGTCTTTTGTTGTCCCTTGCCTGGATTACATGAGAGGAAACTCCTAAGAGCCATCTCGGCCCCCATCTAACTTCCTAACACGGCCTTAGGGTATGGCTGCCCAGCACTTTTGATACTGCCCCAGCCACTCTTTAGCATATCACAACCTTTATAATAAGGCCTCTTCTAGCATCCTCAGCATCATACCTGGTCCCTCAGATTCAAAATTTGCCAAAGTCCTCATGTTCCTGCCGCAGTGGAGCAACAGAGGGTCCACTTGCTGATCACTCTTTATCAGGCTTTGGGGCTTGAATGGTATATATTGGACATTTATTCAAGCCCTGGAATGGCTTCCTCCCTTTCTCTATGTGGATAATTACTATTAATCTTTGATGACAGTTAAATGGTAAAGTTTATAGTTTATTGAGAAATTTTTCCCTTTAATGGAAATCCTGGTAGTTATTTTGCTTCTCACATAAACTTTTTGTTACCATATAAAATTGAGTTTTGAATGAAAGTGAAATTAAGGTCTTATCAAGTAACTATATTTTTTCTGCCATATTGTGTGATTCAAGTAAATTTGTGACCTCTATTGTATACCTCTAAAATCTAATGTAAATCTGTATAAACTACCTAACATATATATTCTTTTCAAGAAAAACGTAAAAATACCATTGTCCAGAAAAATAGAATTTGTTTCCATTTTCTTAAATTACAAGTATCTCCTCTATGCTCATAAAATACCCAAGGGAAACCTACAGTTACCACTTGTTCCCTGAGTTATAATTTCCTTTACATCACCCTTATGGACCCAATAGCAAGGTTAAACTTCATGCCTTCATGTCTCTAGTCCCTAATGCAGTGTCTGGTACCTAATAGATATTTAAGTAAACATTTTCTCTGGATGAATGAATAGATGTATAGTTTTATGGAGCAGGTGTTTGTTTATATCTTTATGGAAATTACTATGAGCATACTTATCTATGTTGAATACAAAAGAAAAATCATAAGACACTTTTATGTTATACCAAAGGTTAGAACTAATTGGGTGGAAAATACACACATACTGTGTACACACAGGTGAATAATAAAGCAAGGTTTTATGAAAACAAGAAAGATATTAGTAACAAGTGTATCAATGATAGGAAGAAACTCTCACAGATTTTGATTATATATACATATATTCATATATGTACATATATATACATGTAAATGTATCATAAAATTTGCTAGAAATAAATTATTTAGCAAGCTGTTTAATCTGTTAAACTTTTTATTCCTTGCTCACCTTACTCATCCCAGTCTGCGAGTTGTCTCATTTTTGTGATTTTGTTGTCCCATCTACCTCAATGGCCTTTCCTTGTTAGAAAACTTACTAACTGCAATGTACTAGACTCTGCTCGAGGTCTTACCTGGTCACTTTATCTAAATGAATTGCCCACTTTGCCTGTAAAATCCTGTAAGGTTCAATTAATTTTCACCTCAGTATGCAATAAGGTTCACTATGATGCCCATTATGGTTTGAATATTATCTTCTTTTGAAATCCTGTAAGGTCTCCAGTGTAGGTTTTATTGGTCTTGTTCTGTACTGTTTTGATCAATTCTATTATACCTGATGATATAGGCAACTCTTCTTAAAAATAGCAAGAGGCACAATGGTACCCATTTTTGATCACCTGATATTCTATTTGTGCATCATGTACTATGCCCATCCTTCTGTTCTAACCGACTCTGTTTTGTTTAGTCACATTAGGTTTTATTCCTTTCAAAAAAAGTAATAATAACTGTGGGAGTAAAAAAACCCAAAAAGTGTAATTGTTATTAAAAAGAGAGGAAAGGAAGGTAGTCTAAGGGATATAACTGCATGTATGTTTGAGTGTGTAGGATGGAAATCCATATTACTGAGCTTTTGTTGGATCATTGAATGGCACTGTCTGCAATCTCATTGTATGAATGTCCACTTTATATGCTTTAATTTTATAATTTGGGCAACTGTTTCTAAGATGACCATATGTAACCTATTAACTAGTGATATCTTAGTGTATTTTTTCTTGAAATTCTGTATTATTTGTACCCTTTTACTGCTATGTTTTTTTTTATTTCCTCTCTTTTTTTTCTCTTTAAATAAAAAAAAAGTGGCAAAAAATTTTCACCTCAGTGTACAGCATTTCTTGATTCTTAGAGGTAAAGTTAACTAGTTTCATTTCTCCAAATTTTAGAACTTTGTAAACATCTGCTTCCACTAAAATAAAGATGGCACATGTAATTCTTTCTGTCTTATAATGAAAAGGAAGGAAGGAAATAAACACCTACTGGGCATGATTATAGAGCCAAACATTAAGCAATAACCATGCTAAAAAGTGAATTGTACCATATTTTAAAATGATATGTTCCATTTATGAAAAGATTGGACAGTGTCAGGTTAGGGTGCTAGGCAGTTTAAAGTGATTGTCAGAGGCTTCACTGAGAAAGTAATATCTGAGACAAAGACTTGGAAGAGGAGCAGAAGGAAACCATGTGAATAAAGCTTTCCAGGCAGGCAGACAGCAATTATAAAGGTTGGGTGAGATACGTGTCTTGTTCTATCCCTGACAATTGTAATTGGTCAAGAGTGGGAGGTTGGCATAGGTATTTTTAAATTTTTTTTTCAGAAATTTCTAAGGCTTAGCCAGAGTTGAGAAACATAATGGGGTAATGGTGATGATCTCAAGTCTCAGGAAGCTGATGGTCTGTGGGATACATGAACACTGATACTTGCCATTTGCCATAAGAAAGTGCTACAAGAAATTTGTACATAGAATATTGTGGGAGGACTTACTCCACTTTTCTGAGTCAGGGATTTGGTGGATAGTACAGAGCTTTCTGGAAGGATCCATACCTGAACTAAGTTTTAATGAATAGGAGGTAACTAAGAAAAGAGTGATTGGGGGAAGTGTGAATGGTGTGTAAGTGCTCTGTGGGAGGTGAGGGAGGGGGCATGCACAATCAGGAGAAAGTGAAGTAATTCAGTGATAATAAGGTAGAAGAGTTGCAGGAAATGATGTTATAAATTTGGAGGGATAAGATTACAGAGAATTGGGTATGAATTGATAAGGAATCAAGAAGGATCATATATATATATATATATATATATATATATATATATATATATAATGATTTTGATTGCAGGATTGGGGATTGAATCCAGGGCCTTCATACAGATCTGCATACCAGCCAATTTTATTTTGAGACAGGGCCTATTCCTAAATCCAAGTCTCTTTGTCACTCTGTCAGACACTCGTTTTGAACTCATAAACCACATAAAGGTAGTGGGAGCATTAATGTGTCATGAAGGAAAGCTGAGAACTGGAGAGATAAGACATCTAAAGTCTCAGTCAGTGCTCTCACTATTTCTGTAGGACTGGGAACAAATTATGCCCCTCCCTGGGCCTCACTTCCTTTTCTGTGAAATAAAGGAGTTAGTTGAATAGTTGATTAAGTGTCTCCCAGCCTATCATCCGCTATGATTCTCTTAGCACAGCTGCCTTTCCAAAGTCTTTCTAGTTCCCAGTTGTTCTTGTGGAGCTCTGGGAGTGACTCAGACTTCATTAGCCTAGAGCATGAAGATGAACCATTATTGTAGGCTACCATTCCCACTCAGATAAAAAAATGCTAAAAATGGCCAGTGCCATAATAACTCCCCAGATTCATGACTGGCTTTTCCATTGTACAGCAGCTGGCTTCCCTCAAATGCAATAGGAACAACAATACTCAATTTTATGTTAAAGGTCGTCCTCCTATTCCAAGAGGGTGTTTATGGTTCCATGGACTTTTGGTTCTTTTTCTGAGTGACTGTGTATGAGGAAGATTGTCTTAAACACATGCAGTCCAAGATAGGGTAACTTTTTTCCTCAGCAGCATTTGACCTATGACATTATTCAGGATCTGCTAACCCACCTAAATGTTAATGTTGCAGCCTTTGGCAGTACTTTGTCTTTTAATAAAAGGATTTGTAGAATGATTTCTAAAGATCAGTTGTTTAGTTTTTGTCATCACAGTCTTTGCTATACTCGGGTACCATCTTGAATGATTCCTTTCCATTGGTCCATTCACTTTTTAATTCAATGTTTCATATGTGGTATCAGTGAAAAACCAGGATCTCTTACTACTTAGTGAGTAACTAAAAGTAATTAGAATTTTGACAGAAGTTAAATTTTAAAGCAGCCTTATTACATGTGGCATAAAAGCAACATGGACATTAGTTAGCATTGTCCTCAAGACCTATGTGAATAATGCAGAAGATCAAGCAGATGCTGTAACAAAATAATTTTGCAGGACAGTCATGAAATAGTGAGTCTGAAGAATTCACATTTTTTGTTGTTGTTTATAGCAAGTCTGCTCCTTGTTCTCATAGAAAACTGCATTACCTCATTCTTTAAGATTTTTCACTTCAAAACCTGAGGACTTCCACAGCCAGAGAAGCCCAGGTTCTTACTCTTTGCTTGCCCAGGATTGACATGTAGTGGCTCTCATGGCTCTTGATGAATTGCCCCTGCCAACAGTATGAAGGTTGGGATTTGGGCTGTGCTTAGTTGGATGGGGCTCAGCTGATCACCATTAGAGGTGACTGATCTCAACCAGAGGGCTGATGGTCTAAAATAAAGTATCTCAACTTTGATAGGTCATCTGCGCTGTCATTGTCTCTTATCCTCTAGGAGACAGGCTCAAGCTCGCTCATATGGCTCTGGTGAAACAGTCCCTAAAACAGAGTGAAGCAAAGTATGGGTTCAAACTGCCAACATACCTCATTTGCCTTATTCCTTTGGCAGAGCAGCTCTTGCCTTAACACAGTTTCAAGGAATAGATAATAGACTCCATTTCTTAACAGAAGGTATTACAAAGAGGTATGGCTGTTTTCATAACCTACCACATCAGAGTCAAAAATAATGGCGTTAAATCTAGACCTTAATTTCTTGAAACCTCTGCTTTCTCTGTATAAAATTAGAATGAAACTGTTTCCTACAAAGAGTTGTAATTAGAGAGCTAGGTGCATAAGCACCTGCCTGGCAAGCATGAGGTCATGAGTTCGATCTCCGTACTCCCCCCAAAAAAATTAAGGGGCTGGGGATTTAGCTCAGTGGCATAAGTGCCTGCCTGGCAAATGTGAGGTCATAGTTTGATCCCCGGTACCAAAAAAAAAAAAAAAAAGAGTCATAATTAGTTCCAAAATGACAAGAACTATAACTGACAAGTTTGCAAAGGAAGTACCAAAAGTTGTAATGGATAAAAAGGCATACAATAAATAAAAAAACTCATTGTTCAATCAATATGTTCATCTTTTCACTTAGCCAGCAATGTCTTTCCATATCTTTTATGTCTGTTGTCCACCTGTTCCCTAAAGTTAGGGCCATATTTGAGAACCAAAGTTTTTCATACACTCCAGACCCCTACTACTCACTCAGCTGTTCTGGATCTGTTCTATTAGCTATAGCTAGAAGTTAGAGGCTTTTCACATCTAAATCTTGCCTTTCCTGGAGTCCTGTAGGAAAACAATGTGCTGCTGAGCCTGAGTAAGAAAAGGGGATTGAGAATATACAAAAAGGAGAGTGTGTACATGGCATTTGATCTTTGATGAATGAAGAGTAACGGGTAGAATACTGAGCCACCAAGAAGACATGGTAGAGATTGGACCTGGCCTGTGTCTGTTCATCAGTAGCAGTTCATTGTTAGAGTTATTTTGAGACACTACTCGGTTATACAGCAATAAGATAGTTTTAGATTTCATTTGAATACAAGGGAAGCAAAAGTTGAAGAAGGAAGAAAAAGAGGAGCACAAAACGAAAATGAAAGACAGATAGAGATGGAGACAAGGGTGAAGTAAAATGAAGAATCTGATGAGGATGAAGACTATAATGATTGAGAAGAAAAAGCAGTGGGGGATGAATAAGAGATAGAGGAAGAGACTATTGAGGAGTATTAAAAAATACGGTAGTGTCTCTTTCCTTTTCATATACCTGTCTTCATAGAGTAGGCCTGTATGGCCAGAAGAAACACATAATTAGGATATTTGGAATAATCATAAGTGTGTGTGGTCTCATCTCACTATTAAACAGAAGTGCTAACTACATTCTAATTTTAGTACTCTCTTTTAAATGTCAAAAGACAGATTTTCCTCCAACCCCCTTGCCTAGTCCTCATGCTTTGAGTCATGAAGATAACTTTACTCTGTGAAGAAATTGGCAGAAAAGAATACAAAAAAAAAATGCACAGGAAAAATTTTGACAAGTTAATTTTAAGACACTTTTCTAGTCCAGTGCCTATGTAGTCAAGTAGGCATCAAAATATATTTTTAACTGAGATTATCAGAAGTAGAAAGGAAAAAGAAAGATGTCCTTACAGGAAAGAGTAATGCAAATCAAGGTTCTGTGTGCCACAGAGCTGAAACATGATTTGGGCTCCAGCAACTGACCAAGGGTAGATTTTAGAACCTCTGTAAAGTGGAAGAAAAACCAGTAATGAGGTGCAATACCTGCTATGTGTGCTTCTCTAGTACTTGGTATATGTGCTTTGTGATACTTACTATGTGCTAAGTGGTGCCTACTATATGTTACTTTCATGTGCCCACTGAAAACTATATAATTGCTGAAGACACAGTGGTAGCCCATCTTTTGAAACTCTCACAATTTAGACAGACACAAGCACAAATGACTACAATTGAAGTCACATCCAAGTTAGAGATATGCACTGGGATCTAGAAGTTAACACAGGTGAGGCACTGACATCTGAAAGGAGGGTAGTGAGCCTCCCTATAGGAGGTAACGTATTAACTGAACCCAGAGCAAGTAAGAGTAAACAGATCAAACGAAAACACAGTGACAAGAAGACACAAAACTTCAAGTTAACTAGAGTGTAGTTATCACTAGTTGGAAATATTTGGGAACTGGAAAGCTAGGTAGGAATAGTTATACTAGAAGATCCTATGTACTTTAACAGAGAACCCATCTTTGTTAGACATGTAAATTTAAAAGTCCTTAATGAAGTTTCCAGTAACTCTTTGAATCTCCATCTTTCCATATATTCAAATATTTACGCTTTTACTCACCACCCCCACTCCCCCAAGTGAGTTAATACACATCAGTAGGTTATTTGAATAGAAATAGACACTACTGCCAGTTGACAGAAAACCTAAATAGCAGCAGATTAATTAAAGGTGGAAATTTACTTCTGTTTCACCACAAAGTGTAGGTGTCCAAGGCTACAAAACTGCACCGTGTCAGCGATCCAGTGTTTGCCTCTTGCTGTCCCACTATGGATTTCTTCAATCTTACATCAGAGTGACAGGTCACAAAGGAATTGAGCAAATAATTCATGAACATCTTGTCTTAAGCAATGGTTCTGGAAACCACTCCTGCTCACATTCTATTGGTCAAAACTTATGGGTACCTAAAGTGTAAGAGTGCCTGTGTTGCATAGTTTTCTTCAGTAACTATAATGAGTAATAAAACACAAGAGAAATTTAAAAAGAGCTATCTGATAGGTGAGAAGCTTTTCCTTTTTAATATTACTCTGTAGTTAAGACTTGTTATTAATTGTTATGAAGGAATAAAGCCTATCTTTTAAGGAAACCTCATTCTGTAACACACAGGATGACTCAGTAGTTAGCAATCCTTTGCAGCTTATTTTCTTACTTCTTAAGATTGTCTGAGATCTCTTACAGAAGAAATTTCTTATTGTATCTTTACATATACTAAAATTAACATAGTGGGAAGAAAAGTAGATGTCGTGGTCAATAAGTACAATATAATAATTGGGTTGATATTGATTTCTATGTGGAGTTGAACTTTTGAGGCTTCAAAAACCTGAAGCAGTTTGCAGTGGTGCTTAATTCCAACTTTGAAATTTGGAAGCTGCACTTTTTTCTAATGACACCAAGCATAGTTCAATCATCTATTCACACTGTGCAATTCAATAAATATATATTGTGCTTGTATTATGGTATTTGCTGGGGAATTGTACAGTTGTTTAAGCAATAATTCTTTCAAATAGTTAACACTGCAATATGAAAGAAGATGCAACTCCATTTGATAAGTTAGTAAGTGCTACACGGTACTGAGTATAAGACTAAAGATCTATTATTTCGGTGTAATTATTGGAAAAGGCTTTATAGAAAGGGCTAATTCTAGGACCCAACCTTGGCAAATGACTAAAACTCCACCACAAAGTTATCAAACATATGAGCCATTTCTTTAATGCCACATAATACTTGATGACATAGCCTGTCTTTGCTCAGATCTCATGCCGCACCATACTTAGGAACAAACTTGCCTTCCATTAGTATACCTGGAAGCTTGTTTTCTCATTGCTATGATAGCTTGAAATTTCATAGATACAAAAGAAATCCTTTGTCACCCTCCAGGCAGCACAATCACGATCACCCATAAACTCGTTATTTAATATGTTCCCCTTATGCCTTTTTTCATTCATCCTTTCTATTCTTTCACTGACACTTGCATGTCTGAGTTAAAGGCTACCGTTTACACCCTGCAGCAAGACTTTTGCCTTGCCTTATTTTCTGAGGCAAAATTGATTTTTCAGTTGTAGCCAGCATGTCACTAGAAATTTGTCACTGCTGTTCTCCCCTCACCAGCAAGTATTTTCTATGTTTTTCATCATGAAGTGCTTGTGTTTCAGGCTTTGGGCAACATCTGAGTTCTCACCAGCTGTGTTTTGCATTGTCCTCATTTTGTATAATTACGAAAAACAGGAAGCCAATCACTTAAGTAAAGCTGACCTTCTTCATTCTGCACACTCGAGAAAGTACTACATCATGGTTTTTAATAGTACGGATTTTACACAATTTATCCTGCAGTCTCCTTGAAAGTGGAACAAGGTTAGAGGAACTGTGACGATGTGGTGGCCTTCCTCTTAACTATCAACAGCTGTGCTTTTCTGAAACCACACAGTCTAGTTGATTCACACTTATATAATCAGTTACTACTTTGGTTTGTTGTATTGACAGAGGGTTTCCTCTGTCATTATTTTTGTACACTGAATCAAATCTTTGGGGTAGGATAGTGGGCTTTTGACCTTAGTGATTAAATCTGTGCTATATATCCAACATTTAATCAATTGATCCTGCCTACATATCTAAACAAAACTGTGTCACAAGTACCAGGTTTGGAGCTGTCGAAGACAAAAAGTTTTTACCAAAATTTATTTAGATATCTGGGAATAAGAAAGAACTAGATTTCAACTGACTTTACTAAAGAATTCAAGTAGCATGTATGTTTGACTTGAGATTCATTTTTCTTGGACATGAGAGAAAAAATATTCATAAAATAAAATTTCACATAGAAATAGTGGCTATATTAGGTGTCAACTAAGCTCAATTCAATTAAATACTTATTCAGTAGGTCATGTTTGATCATTATGATTGGAATGGCAAATTGATATTTCATGTTTCCCTAACCTTGAAGGAGTTCATATATTTATAGTGGAAGCTGACATCAGTGCAGCCAAAGGTGATCCATAGAACTGTGTTATGTGAGCTGGATCCTATTATTAGCAACTGTTTTGATCAGAAGTCTATCGCCTACCTAATTTTGAACTAGAGCATCAGTGCCTGTTAAGGAATCCTTCCAAGCTAACATGTAAATGTGAATAATGATTGTCATTTGTTTAACATTATGAATACCTACTATATTTTAGGTGTTGTGCTCTTTCTATAGTGCTGAGAATCTTTTTTTTTTTTCCGAGAACATCCACAGTGTTCTGAACTATTACTATTATACACTACTGTGTTCCAGTAATTTTGTTTGTTGAATCTGTATGAATTGAGAATGTTTATCCCTATGTACAAATAAAAACTGACCCAGTGACATTAAATAATGTCTGCTGTTATACAGCAAGCCAAAAATATATTTAAACCCACTTTTACAATCATGCTGATTGCCTGCTACACCACTACTTTGGACAGTTGATGGTTTCAGCCAATAAAGATATTTTATGAAAATTTTGAGTTTACAATGCCAATTGAGAGTTATTCTTTAAATTAGGAGCCTCTGTTAATACCTATGTTAATACACTCATATGTTCTTTTAATTCCATTTCACAAAAATGGAAACAGTTCAGTTTTCTTTTGGAATCTGAAGTTTACAAGGAAATGCTTTAAAGTGGAATAAAAAATATGTCATTAAGAGTTAATATCAATAAGAATGTCAAAAATGTAAAAATGGTTACACAAAAGTTGGAGAATATATCTCTAGGAGTCTTTCAAATTACAACACAATTTTTTAAAGTTTCACAAAAAGTCACATGGACCGATCTTTTCATATCATTTCAGCTTTAAAGTCATTGCATTGCACTGCGATGTTATCACTAAATTGGATTGAAACTGCAGACCTAGGGAAAATGAATAGATTTTCTGGTTTGGTAACTATAATGCAAATGGCTGACACTAGATGATTGTAGCCAGTCCATCACATCTGCTGTTTGAGAAAATTACTAATTCATATTCTTAAGAAGGAGCTTAAGTAATATTTAGTCCAAACCATTTCATAATTATACAGTATATTAAGACCCAGGACCATGATTTAACATAGTTATGTAAGAATAGCTTTTCACTGAAGAAAACTTTTGTATAAATATTAATTAAATCATATTGTATGCAGAATAAAAAAGAAGTAGAGGTGATATTTAATCTGATATTTAAAGCAAGAGATACTTTGAGCTTACTTAGAAGTTTTCTTTCATATTATTCTTTCCCAACCAGCCTGCTGTTCCCTAGTCTCTAAATAAAGGCATGGTATATGTGAACTTGGTGTCATAGCAGTTGAAAGTCTTCTTTGGACACACTCAGTGTCCCCAAGGACCCTGTAGAGCCATGCGCCTTAGGCCAACCCTGGTCTAATCCTCCATGGCAGTGCCAATAGGGACTTTAGTCAATAACGTCTTGCCCACGATTAGAATTTTCACCTCTGTGGTAGGCGGAAAGCATTGCAACAAGCTATTATTATAACTGAATCAACCAGGGTCCCTGCCAGTACTTCAAACCTAGATGTGATAGGCCATGTTTTGTGTAGTTGCACTACATATAATCTGTCTTCTTTTCCTTCAGACACATTAGAATTTGAGTGAAATTGATGTTACTGCTTCGGAAATACACTCTTTTATTTGTTACATAAACTATTTGGAGCCTCTATATGTATTAGAGTTCTTAGTGTTCTTTTCACTTCCAAGCTCACTGATTCTGTTAGACATTACTTGGTAGTCTGTAAACATATAACCTCTAAAAGGTATATTTTGTCCCATTATGATTAGCATGAGTCAAGGTTAAGAAACAAGAACAAGGTCAACTTATCTAAGGGGTTTCTACTTATTTGTTCTTTTATTGACATTTAATAGCATCAATCAACAATAAGGAATTTTTTAAAGCCCATTTTAAAATTTCAAATTATGTGTTTTGCATCAGGTGCATGGTCTAGTCTATATTCTTATTAATACTTTGCATTTCAAATATTTCTTGGCATTTCAAATGAAATTTTATCCATATTTTCCAGTGTGTGCTACATTCTTGCTATAGAAGCATAAATTTTATTTTACTCAACAATCATTCGGTAAATATTTATTGAGGATCCACAAATGTCAAACACAGCTTGCTACATGCATTGCCTATAAAAATTAAATATAGTCTACTTCTTTAAGAAGATTAAAGTTCAGTGGGAAAGTCAGACATAAATAGATCAGTTGCATTTCAAAATATTAGAATTTACACCAAGAATTTTTGGAAGGCATAAAAGAGAGAACACTGGTTGCCAGCAGGAAAGGTTTATAGACAAAGTGACATTTAAATTGCATTTAAAAGAGTGGTAGCAAAATGGCATCTTTGACTGCAGCCACCCCACTGACGAGGTATATTTGGTTGCATGTTCCATTATGAAATCCACAAGATCTCACAGGATCAGGAGTCCTCATTTTTGAAGGTTATTTGATTTAGGAAAGGTAGTAGTAAAAATAAATAATTCAGAACAACTGCCTTAGTGAATAGACAGAATAAATATTCTATAAGAATAGCTATCATATGTACCATCACCTAGATCTATTAAATTATATGTCTTATTGTAACTTACTGGTATATATGCCATCTGCCCGTGTACTTTCTTTTATAGCTTATATTATGGCTGCAATTTAATTAGCCAGTAATGCACTTAAAATCTGCATCTGCTGAACATTTTAAACTATAAAAGAAGGGAAAGAAATTTATGTTATTGTACCTATATCAAAGAGGTATGTAAATCACTACAGATACTCAACAAATATTTTTGAAAGAATATATAGGAAAAAACTTGTAAATTATGATCTGTCATTAACAAAATCAGCATCAAGACATATTTTTTAAACGTGATCACTCTAACTCCAGAAGACCAATTTATTAATGTTCTTTCACAGCACAGGTATTTATGCAGACCTTTTGAAGTACATTTCACTCCTTCCAGAACTGAAGTTCAGCATACCCGCCTGTTTCCTGCCTCAGTTAATGTCCTCTTACACTAATCTATAAATTAGTCTCAAAGCAGATGGCCCATGGATAACCAAAGGAAATAATTTTGTGATTTTTCCAGTTCTTTTGCCAATGTATAGATTTTATTTGCCTTCTTCTCCACAGCACTCCTTGTCCTTAACAGATCTACCATGTCTCATCCAAAATTGATGAGAGAAGCTTAGTCAGCTATCTGAAGACTCCATTACTTTCCAAAGCCATGATAAAGCATTATTCTGAATAAAATTGAATTCTACTTCTTCCAATTAACAACAGATGATGAAAGTGCATGCCAACTCTGTTGCCTTTCAGCTGGGTGTTTTTCTCTTGCTTGGTCATTTGTAAATTGTGAGCTATCCTAATGGTTACCTAGTACTTCACTTGAATTAATGAATTTCAGCTGAGTTAACAGTACCTTGCACATTATAGGTATTCCATAATAGTCAAGAGCAACTTATATGCTGACTTAAGTTGTTCCATTTGAGAACATTGACTAAAATCAATTATGAAGTGATTTTCCTACCTACTAGATCTGAGTTAAAATCAGATTTCCAAATTTGGGGCTTTGATTATATACAGACTTTGAGCTAAAATCTCAAGAGATTCTATAAAAACTTTTCTGAATTTCTCCTTGTAAATTTCCAAAAAAGAATACAGGGTGGTCCTGCACTTTTTTACTCCTAGCATGGTGTCTTGCACAGAATAAATGTTTATTAGTATAACAGATAAAAATAAGTACAGAAAGCAGGTCAAAAGCAATACATTAAGATATAGGACATTTCCTTATACCTGGTAGAACCTCAATGACTATTGATTCCACTAATTCAAAGTTAAAATAAGATTTAAAATCCAGCATAAGTTAACCTACATAGAAAATCTCCTGGATCTAAATCCCAGAAGATAGAATACAAAAAAAATTATTGGCTGAGAAACAGTTACATTCACAGGACTTCAGAGTTGAAGTCAGCAAGTTGAGATTATAGTGTAGCATATGGTACCTAATGCCTAATGACACATATTTGCATGTTGAAGCTTTTAATTAGAAGGAATTACAATTTGCGGAGATCCTCATTACTCTAGACTGACAACTTTAAAAGCAGATCAATATTATGTGTTTGTTAAAGTATAACCTTTGTGGAAAATCAATAATATGTTGGCTGAGAAAAGTATTTGACAGGTCCAGTGAATTATGAAAATTTCCCATACCAAAGCTATACCAAATGATCTATTTAAGCACATTAATTAATTAAACTGATTTATTATATCAGCATATTATCCTGATTTATGATGCCCATGTGGTCTGGGTCTCCAACTTTTCCTGAACTTTGTTATCTCCCAGAAACCTTTGTTTTACCTCGTCTAAGGCAGAAGGAACATCTTATATCTTATATCTCTTGTTTATTTATTTATAAGTGATTTTATAATGTTATAATGACAACAGTAATACATAACAATTCTAACAATCTGACTACTCTTTTAAGTTCTGTACACATAATGGAAAATACTTTTCACTCAGAATTAAAGAATTTGCTTTCCTACAATACTGATTCATGAATATGCAGCCACTTACTCACAACTCTGAGTTACCAGCATAGTGCAGGCACTAGGACAGAGTCAAAACTGATCTGTCATGACTCCCAGTAACTGAGAAATAAATATTTGTGGAAACAAAAGGCAAAAGGTAAAAAGTAAAAAGGCTCAAATCTGTGTTTCAGTTGAACAAGCACAAAAGAAAGGAAGGAAAATTCAGAGTCAGTATCCTTCTACAAGTAATGAAAGTGAATATCAATGTCTACACATCTGGGAGGAATGTAGTATAGCCGCGCCATTCACTGAGAGCTGAAATGTTCAGAATATGCTGGGGTAGAGAGCGGCTAATAAATAAAAGGAAACTAAATACATATTCGAGGCAGCTTGAAGAAGGTCTTCTAGGTCAGAATGAGGAGCGTACAATGCATGCTAAAATAAGGCACCCTGAGCACTAAGGCTCAAAGTTTTGTTTGAACAAAAAGTGAAGAAAAAGCCTCTAGTTGTTCCCTTATAAAAGGAGAAAAATGATTGGAACAGGAATATTACAATTTGTAAAAAGAAGTATGTGTGTTGGGGCTGGGGATTTAGCTCAGCAGCATAAGCTCCTGCCTTGCAAACAGGCAGTCGTGAGTTCGATCCCCAGTACCGATAAAAAGGAAAAAGACAAAAAAAAAATTATAGAAGTATGTGTGTTATACAAAATCTATTGAGAAGTGAATTACTGCTTTAGAAACTTTCTAAGAACAAGTGGAGTTCAATCAGACATCAGCCTCGCGTTACCTTTGAGAATGCTTCGATCGCCATCTTGTGGCTGAATGTAGCTACTGCTCACAGAGAATGTTGAATCTGGGAAATACAGCGATCAGGAGCAGGTAGTAACCTCTACAATTATCACAAATATTGGAGATAAAAAGTGTGAAAACTATACTTAGAACAGACATTAATTATAAGCCAAATCTGATCATTTCCCTTACTACCTTTTTCTCTCTCATCCTTATTGCAAAATTTATCTGTTAGGTTTATCAATTCAGTTTTCTAAATCTGATGATATCTAATTGGATTGGAAGCATTTTTCTTGAAATGATCAGATTTTATTAGGAATATCAAAAACAGCACTTTTATATTATTAATAGTTTGTATACTGGTGTATTCCTGATGTCACATCACTACTTTGGAAGAATTCAAGTAGTAAAATGAGAGACAGAAATTCCTCTCCAAGGCATGTCTCCCAAACAGTGTTACATGTGAATACCAAGAAGCATGGGAAGAATATTGCAGCAGCATTTATAGTTTTGTTATTCATAAGTGAAAAATAATAGAAATAGCTCAAATGTTCTTCAGCAAAAATAAAATGCACCGTAGTGTACTAGACAATGACATACTTTAAAAAAATTAAAAGAAACATACACGCATCAATGTGAATGAATTCCATAACATAAAGCTGCAGAAAAATAGCCACTGCATAATACTCCTAACCCAGAATAGATAAAACATAAACATATTTTAGAGATATTGTATCAGTCACAGAACTAGCAGAGAAACAGAACTAATATGTGTGTACTAGATTGCATATGTGTGTATACAAATAGACTAATTATAAGTAGTTAGCTTATACGGTTATGGAGTGGGTCAATCTAAAACTCGCAGGGCAGATCTTCAATTCTAAACTTGTCTGGTAGGAGCCAAAGCAGCCATCTGAAAGTGGAATTTATTCTTCCGCAGGGAAACTTCAGCTTTGCCCTTTGGATTTTCCGATTGACTGAGTGGGGCCCGCTCAGATAATTTATGATGACCTCCTTTATTTAAAATTGCTGGTTGTATATGTCAGCCACAACTACAAAGTTTCTTCATAGCAACATCTGGATTTTATTTTTGGGTACTGTATGGTGTAGCCAAATTGACAAATATATACATATTTCTTCATATATGAGCATCTGTCATGGATATATACCTATCTACTAAAACCATATATACATAATAGGTAACGTCTAGGAAGAGGCGGACAGATGGGACTTGAGATAAATTCCCAAGGGCTTGAATTCTGTTTATTAATGATCATTTTTAAAAAATACTTGGAAATTTGTTATATTATTATTTGTAAATTTTATAGCTAATATAAATTATTTATATGCATGAATGATTTGAGTTTCAAATATATTTTTCATCAGAATACAAAGTATTTGTTTTCTAAGAACGCAGAAGTTTTTCTCTGTATTATCTGGGAAATTTATACAAAAACTGTTCCCACAGGCTGTAATCATTTAGAGTAGCAGTTGTAACCCCAAATAAAATTATACATCAGGAAGTGTTTGTCACTCAGTATTAGGCCAGATGCTCAGATTTATTAAAAACACCTAGTGGATCATTTGCAAAGAGAGACTACTGCAGAGTCCCTGGTACCCGCTCCACAAAGGGCCTCCACCCCAAGGAAGTATGAAGCTGTGGAAAATCTTCCTGCTACCTGATTCCTCTTTCCTCCCAGACAAAATGGGCTCAGACAGGGACCATTTATTCCTTAGCTGTTATAAATTTCATTTCAGTTATTTCTGATCTCCTCTGAGAAAGGAAGTCGGGAGGTTGGGAAATGACATCAATGGGCACGTGGGATGTTTTCCTAAGTGTGACAGACAGTGTTAGAGATTTGGGGCCCTTATTTGCTTCATCACCATAGGAGATGCAGGTCAGCAGAGGGCAAGCGCACTTCCTGCCTGCTTTGCTGCCAGCTTGTCCCAGGCACCAGCATCTTCTTCCCCTTCCTTCTAATCCTTCTTCAGCAGTCAGAGTGAGGTTTTTAAACTTTTGGTAGACCACCTGCTAAGCCGGATATGGTGGTGCATGCTGTAACCTTAGCACTGCCAGAGACTGAGGCAGGAGGGTTGCAAGCTTACCATCATATCTACAGTTTACAATTGTATGGACTGTTCAAAAGTGAGTTTTTCAACTATCTCTGAGATGATAATGTATAATCTATTAACTGGTGATTTCTTACTTTTTTTTTTTTTGTAATTCTGTATTACTTGTACCATTACACTGCTTTGTTTTGTTTTGTTTTGTTTTCTCTTTTTCCTTTTAAATAAAACTTTTTTAAAAAGTGAGTTTTTGAAAAAATAAGTTAGATCACACTATTTTCCTATTGAAATACTTTGCTGAATTCCTATTTTTCTTTGAATAGTGAACTAAATCCTTCCCAGGCTCTGTTTAACCTGGTGACAGCTCAGATCTCCTGCCTCACTTTTGCCTCACGTGCTCCTCTTCAGAACACTGTGTCAGTGGCTGGAAACTCTCAAGTTCTAGCTCAACTTAGAGACGGTCATGGTGGTTCTTCCTTGCATTTGGAATGCTGCTCATCCAGCTCTTCACAGGAAAAAGTCTCTCATTTTTCAGGATTCTGCTCACATGCGACTGTTTTAGCAAGCATTCACAACTTCTTCTAACAAGCTTGCTTCCTCTCTTCTGCACTCTTGGAGCATCTTCTCATTTATCTGACAATCTGTGATTATTGTCTGTCCTTGTTGAGTTGTCACCTCCTCTAGAAGGGAAGCGTGGGCCAAAGAGTCATGTCCTTATTTTCTGCTGAATCCGAGCAATTGGTTTCTCTTGAACCTGAAAGTTGTTCTAGTCTGAAGCTTAAGAAAGTCTTATCTAATTTAGGGAGAGAGTAACTATTTTTAGCTTAAAGAAGTTTTGGAGGTGTTTTGTGATTGCTAATTTTATATATACAAGTGAAACCTTTACTGAATAGATACAAGAATGAAGACAAAAACGTACCACAAAACTAGAAAGGCAACCATGAACTAAAGGGACAGTGATATGTTGAAAGAGAGGGCAGAAATTATATACGGACTTCAGAGTTAAACTTTTCTATAATAAATAGGAGCTGGGCATTCTGTATTCACTTTACAAAGGCTATTAGTGTATGAAAGTCCATGCTATAAAGAAACAATCTCAGAATTCCACTCTTATTTTTATATAGGTTAGATTTATTAGTTACATTTTAGGTGGTGAACTGAATAGTTCTCTGAAGTAATGCATTTTTCAAGGTTTCCTGGAATCTTAGCTTCATATTGTAAATTTTAAGGAAAAGTTTATCTGTATTATAATATGTGAATTGCACACAATCAGTTTTAATCTCAGTCTAACACAGCTGTTTAAGACCCTATTACCAAATGCTTTGGAGGGCACAAATGTAAGAATATGCTTTCAAGCATCTTATTATCTTACTAAATAAATTATGCTCTATCATCCCTCTTTCCTGACATTTTACCTGCTACTCCTCTGCCAGTGTCATTACTGCCGTTTTGTGTGATGACTTTTCATTCTTAAAGAGTAATCTAAGGTTGTATCTTCTCCAGGAAACATGTACTTTATATCCTCAAATCTAGGTTAAGTGCACTTCCATTTATAGTGTACTTTAATGTGATGATTCTTCAATCTAAGATGCACATTTGAGATTTAATATCTGTGAAATGTATCGTAATAATGACATTTTAGGATGAAAAACTTTGTCAATCTCATCTACCGAAAAGAGGACTCAGTGAGAGCCAGTTTGGGGTTGTCTCTTTATTAATATCAGTGTGCATGGCAGTGCCTTGGTGTTTTGCTGTAAATGCTCAGTGAAATGAGTGATGGATAAAAAAATACAGATCCGGATATGGACAATTTCATTCCCAGAGAAAAATAAAATAAAGAATAGCAAACCTCATTTTGGGGGAAATAGTATATATTTGGGGAGGATTATATGTGAGAGGAACCTCAAAAAGCAGAAACTCAAAATATTCCCCTACCATGATTAGAGGAGTATCATTTAAGACAGAAGGAGCCATCAGACAGGAGGGTGAGAGTGATCCAGTGACTTCAAGAAGAACTGCTTGACAAGTTTGAATGGGATATAAATGAGCTAAGAAGTGCAGTAGGAGATAAGACTTCAGCAAGAAATTGAGTGTAGTGCTCATATCACAGGGAAGCATCCTTATTTTATTCAGGAGCACCATCAACCTTCTGAAGGGTTTTTGATACAGTGAAAGTTATTTTAAAGGAAGATATATCTAGGGGTGATTTTGTAAATGAAGTAGAAGTTGGGAGAATACAATTAAGAACAAGTTCCTAGTGGTCATTCACTTCACAAGCATTTATTTAACATCTGTTAAATATCCAGCATGGATTACAACAGCAATAAATAAGGCTCGGTTATTGCACTGTAAGATCATATGAGCGGTAAAAGAAAATAATCAAATAAACAGACACAAAATAGAGCAAAAATATTCTGTGTGCTCAGGCTGTTGTGGATTATGATTCCCACTTAGGAGTAGGGCACATAACTGACTAATGGGAGGAAAGGTTTAATCATTTAGATTTCTGGGGGCAAGTGTCATTTTAACCAAGCTCTGGAGGAGGAAATGAGATAGCAAAAGACAAATAACAAATTCCAGAGGTGACTTGTTGTTCTTACTGTGAATTTCAGATAATTTGGAATGATATAATGAAAATTTGGAGTAATGGGTGGGCAAAGATGGAGAGGAGCTAAAAGCAGGTTGGTATGTTGGAGGAAATAGAAGCAAGAAATGTGATTGACTGGGAAGGAAAATAGCAGGCAGATGTTCCAGGGAGAGGAACGATGGCCAACAATGGAAATGAACAAAATAATAGAGCAAAAATTCCTACTGAAATAGAATCCATTATACTTGTGTTAGACTCGTCCACTTGAAAAAGTGTACCAAATCTCTTGGTGTGCCAGAGAAGTCCTGACGTGGCTGTAGCATCACTGCCTTCCTAAAGGTTTTCTCAGACTAATGGAATCATCTTGGCCTACACTCTGATATGTAGAGCTCCATTCTGCCTCCTTGGTTAGATGGCCCCTACTCCAGAAGATGTTAGAGGACAAATACATAGAAGAATCATCTTCATTTGTGTTATATTTAGTGACCAGGAAAGTGAAAATATTGTTAACCAGTTTATTTCTATGTGCACTTTTTCTTAATTGCATTCAGTGATCCAACAGCTAAGACGAAGCTTAAAGACCTCAAATTTTTAAACTAAATGACCAAAATATGTATCATACTCAGAAAAAGTAGCTGAGTCACAGAATAAGAGGTACATAATACCTGAGACACAACAACACCTGAGATTCAGCGTGGTGTGAGGGTTTGGTAGGAATTAAATAATGAAGTATGTCTCTAAGTTTACCTACAAGTTTTATGAAAAGCTTATATAATTTACGCTTCTATATTGAAGGGGAAATAAAAGAGTGACTATTTCATAAGTTTGCGATAATGGTTAAACAAGTTAATTATTTTAAGTGTTGATGCATATGCAGGCCATTTCATACACATTAACCTGAAACACAATACTGTCAGTTTCTAGTGGGTCACCAAGACAAGACAGTTAAACAAGTTTCAGGGTTTTCTCAATGTGGGGCTGATACCTTAGGGTTGCAATAAAAACAAAATAGATTTTATATTTAGATAGCATATTCAGACATGTATATCAAATCATAAAAACATCTTTCCCTGAGACATTTTATGATATAATATCATTTGGAGGCTATTTAAACCAAGCATGGCCTGTTAGGCAACTTCATGTGAGAAAGTATTTATACTTCTGTAATGAGGTCTGATTGCCAAAGACTCCTCTTTGATTGGGTACCGTTGTTAATGAGGATGGGGCAAAGGCCATACTTTCTCCTTTGATCCTTCAGCAGCTCCTGTGGCACAGACATAAAATCAGAACAGTGTACTTTATAACAAAGGCAGCTAGATAATGATGGCTCCATGGATCACACTTATTTCCAGCAGTGCCAGAGACAGTTAGGAATCAGTTCCCACTTAGACCAACAGATGTCTTCCTCTGGAGAGGGCTGCTCATGCTTGCTGCTAGGTAAAGAAACTATGTTGGGTAAAAAAGTGAACTTAGACAAAAGGATGTACTACCTAACTCAACTACAATTTAAGTTCTTTAACTTTGCTTCTATGTATATTCCTAATATATAAATTTATTGATTAAGAGATATTATATTTAATTTGTTAAATGAATAAATGATGGTGTTCTCTGTTAGGGCAAAATGTTAGTCTCCACAATATTACAGATAAAACGTCTGCCAACAAGTTACTCAGTAAACCCAGGACCAAGCACATGTGCCAGTCAGAAA
Source organism: Cavia porcellus (assembly GCF_034190915.1). NCBI lineage: Eukaryota > Metazoa > Chordata > Mammalia > Rodentia > Caviidae > Cavia > Cavia porcellus. The sequence continues at coordinate 49,506,477 of NW_026947492.1, forward strand.
GAGTAAAGAAGATGTTTCAAATTCAGGTGGACAAATGGTACAACCTTGGGAAGTTTGATATAGGTAGAAGAGTTGGAAAGGTGCCAAGTATAATCTACAGGCAGATTCTAAGGTCTATAGGGTAAAAAAAGGTCAATACAACCACTATGGGAATTCATGTGGGGATTCCTCAAAAAGCTAAAACTAGAAATTCATTTCTCCCAGCTATTCCTCTTGTTGGTATCTTTCTGAAAGACTTAAAGATGTCAAATTACAGTGATAATTTATGCCCGTGTTTATAGCCTCCCAATTCATAATAGCTAAACTTTGGAAGTAGCCTATTTGCCCATCAATACATAGATAAAGTGCTAGGTGTGCCTGTAATCCCAGCACTCAAAAGGCTGAGTCAGGAGGATCATTTCAAATTTGAGGCCAGACTGGGCTACAAAGTGATTTAGAGACCAGCCTGAGCTACAAAGTAAGTCCAAGACCAGCCCGAGCTGCATAGTGAAACCCTGTCTCAAAAAGAGAAAAAAAAAAATATATATATATATGTATATATATATATATATATATATATTTAAATACATTATCAATTCACGATGTAGCATTACTCTGCCATAAAGATAATTCTGAATCATTTGTAGTACGATGGATGCACCTTGAGTCCATAATGTTAAGTGAAACAAATCAGACACACAAGCTTAAATAATACATGTACTATATCAAAATATAAATAAAGAACAAACAAGATAGATAACAGGAAGTAGAGTGATAGATCTTTCTCAAATGGGGAGGCGATCTAGGGAGAGAAGGAGAAAAGAGGGGAGGGGAGGGGCTGAAAGAAGGAATTAAGGTGGGTTATGTAGTTATAACTACTCCACACAGGGGATGTAAACCTCGTGTCCAGCAAACACCTATTAATAAAAATCAAAAGGACTGAAACAGTAGCATGAGTGGGCAGTAAGATGACTGTAGCATCTGTGTCTGAAACTGGTTTTTCTTTGCCAGCTGGACAGCCATGTTAATCATAGGCAGAAGAGGCCAGGATGGTTGGCCGAGGTGGAAGCATGAATAGACAGGCTCGGATGACTTCACTTACAGGACAGAGATGGCTTCCACTTGTTCTTGGGCAGTGGATCACTGCCTTAAGAGCCAAATCCACCTCCTGCCCAGGGTTTGGGCTCTTCTGTCGCGTGTTATGACACTAGTAATAGCACAGTGGAAGCCAGTTCCTGTAATAGTGGTATGGCTGAGCTGACTGTGCATGCACTGGGGTCTGTGTGCCTGTGTGCTTGGGGCAGGGGTGTGGCTCTTCCTCCAACATTGTTTTTGGAAAGATGCCTACTTGATAATGCCAGAGAAACAGGGACATACTTGGATTTCTTAAGCAGACTTTTTTCTGATATGTTTATGCGTATTATTTCAACTTTATATAAGAATATTGTCATGTATTACTTTAAAAATTTTTAAAATGTGTCTGTATTTCACTGATATTCCATTCTTTTCTGAAGAAAAGAATGTTTCTTAGTGGCAGGAACAAAAATTAAACTCAGGAAACCAATGTGTAGAGAATTTCTATCACTTGACTAACCATTTTGCTGAAATGAACATTTCCTCTTTCCTGGGCATTGAGCACACTGAGCACAAAAGGCAGCTAGGCTTCAGTAGAGAGTGACTCTCACAGATGCTGTGGCACTTCACAGCTGTGGATTGAGTCAGACAGTGACTGCCCACAGGAGCTCACTGTCCTCAATTGAATCCAGTAAGAGTGAGCCCTGGAGAATTACTCAGACAGCATTTGATGTTATGCTTCAAATGGATAAACTAATTGTCTGATTTGTTCTCAAATCATTGCTTTGATTTCTTAGTACTAAAGCAATTTTACTTCAAGTCTGGTCCTCCCCAGTAAATTCATTCCTAGCTCCTCCTTCCTTCTTTTCTCAGCTGGCAATCACTTCCTATGCATTTTTTTACTCAACTTTCAAAATTAACTCCACTGAACTTGGATAACCCATTTATAGGGCTGGAGAATTTTCCTTTACCACAAAGCTTGTAGTATGCTGGACTGTCTCCACTTCAGCAAAGTGAATACTGGATTATGTCTTATTTATTCTACTTCAATTTTTTAAATTCTTTTAGGTAACATGGTCAAAGAATGAAGTTAACTATTATCAACATGCTAATATGTATTTGTCTGATACTATTCCCTGCCCTATATATATTTCCTTGTACTTTTTTGTACTTATTTGAGAATGATACCGTTAACTGTGTATCAATTTGGTTAGAGATTATTAGAAAAAAATCCTTGATAAGGTGTTGTTTGTGTATTGTGGTTTGTTGCTTTTAATTAGTGCTGGCAGGGAGATGAAAAGAGGGAACTCTCCCAATTCCCTTTCTATTTGTAAGCCTTCCCGTCATTGTACACTATACCTGATCACCACAAATTAAAGAGGGAGGTGTTTATTTTGGCTTACAGTTCAGGGGTGCTTAGACTGTAGTTGTCTGATTCCAAGGCAGAAATATCATGGCAGAATGGCATGGTGGGGCAAAGATACTTAGTTTATGGAGTCTCGGAAGTAGAACAGTGAACTGTGCCAGAAAGAAAAAGGCAATGGAATAAATACAGACTCCAGTGCCATACCTCTGGGTCTCACCCAGACACACTCAACGTGGGCTCCACTAATCCCACTGGGGGATCCAAAAGCAAATCAGGTTATACTCCACCCCAGCTACCACACCCCACCCTTGTCAGCTTCATAGCCAAACACATTTTCTTAAATCATTCTACACCTCCAAATAAAAATAATAGCAGTTCATACTTCCAACAAATATAGCTATCCTGTATACAACTAGAAATGCAACAAAACCTTCCCCAAACCTTAAAAGTTTCAGGATTTTTTCAGACATCTAAGTCAAAATCCCTTCTGAGCCTCAAGGCCAGCTCTTAACTGTGAACCTCTATAAGGATGAAAAATGAATAAAATACAATAAAACAAGTTATATAGCCCCAGTGGCACAATATAAACATTCCCATTCCAAAAAAGAGGGAGAGGAGAACAGAATAGAATTGGAACCCTGATGGAAATCCAGCTGGGTAAATTTTGAGCCCTGTTACAGCTCTATATCTGGCATCAGGTCATGTGGTAAAGGCGTAAGTTCTAGAGGACAGAGATGACCCAAAATTTTGGCCTTGGCAGGTACAGCCCACACAGCCTCTCTTGGGGTGGCTCCATTTGCAATCTACAGCCTTTCTTGGCAGATGTTCCATATTCTCAGCCTCTCTAAAGTTTTAGGGTTTCTACTTAACCTTTGGCTTTATTCCCACAGCTTCACACACTACCCTCTCATGTCTTTTTCCCTGAGTTTTCTTTGATATTTGGGTAAAAGCATCTGTAACTCCACAACTCTTGCTTCCTTCGTACTGGTAAAATGACATCATGTGGACAATCCCATAATCTGTTGCTTGTGGGAGCAGTAGCCAGGCCACCTTGGACCATGGCTGTATCAAACCCTGAGTGGCTGAGTGGTTGAACATACTGAAATAAACCCTGGAGAGTATATTCTCCAGTCTTCTCTTCTTGGGTGAGGGATGCAGTAGCTCACTTCTAAAGTAAAAGATATATACTCTCTCACCTTTAAATCTGTGATGAGTGGGTCTTGCTGTTACTTGCAATACACTGTAGGCATCATACTTTTGTCCTTGTACAAAGTAGTTGGTTCATTTTTAATGACAGTTTATTCTTAATCTTGATTTTCTTCAAAGACTCAGGACTAGGTGAGATATAGACAAATTTTCTGCTACAGTGTAATTCCTATGGTCTCTAATGTAGTTGTTACTGGGGTCCTTCTTCCCAATGGAAACTTCCTTATCATGGTGTTTATGTGTGCATTCCTTTCAGTATTCTGGTCTTCTAAACTCTGACCAGAATCACATAATAGGCTGTATTATTGCATTCTAGAACTTCTTTAGCTTTCCTATCCAAACCTTGCCAAACTTATCCAAGAGATCTGTTATAAAGACTTCTAACCACATGATCAGATACAATCGCAGTAATATGTCTATTATCTGTACCAATATTCAGTATTAATTAGCTTACCCATCACTTGATGTAATACCCAACATCTATACCTTAAAGGAAGAGAATTTTATTTTGTCTGCAGTTGCAGGAGATTCAGTCTGTAGGTGACTGGTTCCAAGGCAGAAACATTATAGAAGAAGGGCACGGTGGAGCAAAGATGATTAGTTTATGGAAGCAGAAAGCAGAGCCTGGGAATAGCAGCAAGGAGTATTGGGCAAGTGACCGGACATAGACCTTAAGACAATGCCTACATGACCCACTCAGACACAGTCAGCAATGCTCTCTGCCAATCCCCCACTGGATTGCAAAGTCAATCAAATTGACACTGCCACATGTCTTGTATGTTCCCATTTTTCACTTTACAACTCTTTTGCTTCAGGAGGCACAGTTGACATTTCTTTTCAGGTGTCTCATATACACAGGTTAAACTTTGCATAAAATACAAGTCTCCCCACTAGCTGCAGGCTTTTGAACTAACTCCACTTTATCACCTGTGCTTATAAAAGTGAATCCGTTTTTCCAATTTATTTCATTTCTTTTATATTAACTTACAGGGTAAAGGCTATTCAATTTTCAGATTTCTTGTAGAATCCATACAGATTCTTGGAAAGTATGTACTTTCTGGATTTTCCAGATGTGATGGAATACATGGGATCAGAAGGGTCTTATATTTGTTCAGTCCCAGAATAGTTGTTGAGTACCCTCTGGTTCGCAGGAAGAATGCTTCTTACTAATATGGTAATGAATCACAAACTCTATATTCCTATGAGAAAGTGCATACATAAATACTTAAAAACAACAAAAAATAGGACTCAAGGTGTCAGTCATGTTAGCATAGAAAATGAACACTTGTCAAATCTGGCCAGGGGAAATTTGTGGGAAGAAATTTTATAGGAACTGTTTTGAAGACTGAACATTATCCAGATGAAAAACAGTTATGAATGTTATGAGACATAGAAAAGATATTAAAAATAAAGGACCACAAGGGGATGTATCTTTCTTATTCATTATTGTATTCCTAGCACTTTGATACAATGTCTGACAGTAGGTGCTTAATAAATTTTATTCAATACAAAAGTAGATGTTTTTAAACATTGGGTCCAGTACAGCTGTGAGATTAGAAAATAAGGTCTATGTGTTATTTAATAGTGGGAAGATTTACAATTTTAGTGTCTAAAGAAACTAATAACATTAAGATGATATGTTTTCTGTAGTTGGTGGGTTTTTATAGTTCTAAAATCATTTTATTCAATCAAGACCCTGTATGTTTCAGTAAAATAATCAAAGCTGAATAAGTGCCTACTCAGTAGGTCACAGACACTTTGCTGCATCCCTCTCAAGCACTATGCAATTTGGCCTTGTCAAAAATATTGTGGTGTCTTTCCAAATCTGCTTTTACACAGAAGTAGTCTTGGAGAGTTATGAAGTTGCCTAAGGTCATGTGGATGCTGAGAGACGGAACTGATCCTTGCGGTTTCTCTAAAACTTTGTATTGTTTGCCACTAACAGGAAACTAAAGGTTTAGAAAATTATTTTAGTTCAACAATTTAAGGATTGGAAAAATTGGCAAAATTATAGACATATTTGGGTGGACCATTCAAATTTTCTCCTATTGTGCTGTCACAATTAACCATCTGAAAAGTCCACTCTTAGGCACCACATTTTGTTGTCATTTGTGTGTATTTTTTTATGAGTAATGTGTAAAATGCAAAAGTGTTGAGACTTTAAGAAAGGAGAGCATTAAAATTTATTAAGTACCTTCCATATACCAGAAATACAGCGTTTCATTTAATCTTCATACAATATTTATCTGAGGTAGGTACTGGACTCCTATATTATAACGTCAGTTGTCTGAGCTCAGAGACATCCATCTACTTGACAAAGGTTGTGCAGCTAGCCAGTGGCATAATGAAAATTGGAACCCATGCATTATTGTTTCTAAAGCCAAAATTCATTGATTTTCCAGTATATTGATTGCAAGTTGGAGTCAGAGAAACCCAGGCTTATTTACTTAGCATTTTGGAATCTCTCTGATCCAATTTTCTCATTTGGAAATCACAATGAGACCATTTTCTTTATCCAGTTTTTTAAGAGATTAATTGAAATACAGTTTCTAAAATTGGTTTGTAAATTGTAAAAAAAAAAATTCTGAATATATGACATCTTCTACAAATTCATTTTACAAGGCCATATCCATCATTTTCTCTGAACACATATCTGCTGTTTCATGGTCTTGCTCAGAGAGCTTTGGTTCTTTTTAATTCTTCAGTTACCTTTTCTGGGTGATGCTGGCCTTACCCCGTTCTGGGCCTCATTTGGAGTTTTAGAGAGGGAACTGTGTATCCCACCAGCCAACCTTCCAGATCTTCAGTTAACAGATGGAGGGTAGCACTGAGAATACGTTCTCTCATGATTATTTAAATCATCAGTTCTTTAAAAAGAATCTGAAGATTCATTAGATATTCTTGAAAGCCTCCTTCCTGGCAGCTTCTCCATTGTAGGTAATTACAGAGGGTTTAAAATATCTAACGTTGCTTGGAAGCATACAAAGCTCTGTCAGCTGCACACAGACAGCTGATTTGTAATTTAATTAACATCCTGGCTTGTCCTGTTCTTTGTAGCAAAAAACAGGAAAGTATTTCCTTTCATTTATGAATTGTGTTTGAAAAAATTCAAATGAAGCACCTGGAAGGGGTTTTCAGCCCTCGTATCGTATCAGCCTTTACTAGTAACATGTCCTAGATCTGGGTAAAAAATATTCATCTTTCAAGTGTCCTTTGGGCAGCTGCAGGGCCACTGGTCAACTTTTAAAAGGGAAGTTTTACTTAGAAAAGATCTGTGTGTGATTGGCATACTTATGGCCTCTTTGAGTAGTAGATTTTGAAGATAGATTCGTCTACACTCCTTATTCACTCAATAAACATTTATTGAGTACCTACTAGACAGCAGACACCAGAGGAGAGCAGTGGGCCAGGCAAGTAAGGTCTCTGGGTCCTTAAATTTCAGTTCAATGCAGGAGGCAAGTGTTGGATCCTCTGCAAACCTCTGAAGATAAGAACAATGAGGCAGGACACAGAGAACGTCTAATCTGGGAAGCCAGGAAATATCTCTGAGGAACTGACCCTAAGATTAAATACAGTCCATTTCAGACTTCTTCCTCCTGGTTTCCTCCATTCAGACCTCACCTCCACCTCAGATTTGTGGTCCTTACATAGCTATTCTTGTAGAACAAAATAGAAAGGGTAGAAGAAGAACAGAGAACCTAGTTAAGTCAAAATACTATTTGGAGTATTTATTTTAAATTTTCCAAAGAAACCTAAATACAATTTGTTATGGATTGAGAACTGGTGGTCAACTTAACGCCAGCTGGATTACATCAGCATACATTGAGAGAAGATGCCCCACCTGAGGAGGGTTGCCAGGATAAATAGGTGGAGAAGAAGGGAGGTGTTGAGGGTTGAGGCGTGAAGGAGACATTGTGGGTTCTCCTACGAGTTGCTGTCTGAGCTGTTGGTTCTCCTGGAGAAGCTTTGGTCTTCACATTGAGCATTGCTTCCTGGCTCTGGAGGGGAAGACATGTGTTGCTTGGTCTCCAGGATGAACTCATCATGCTGCTTCCTGGCACATACCCAACTGTGCTTGTCGTCAGAAGAGCTCGGGGCCTCCATGTCACTGAGGACGGCTGTGGTGCGGGAGCGGACAGCCCCGCTCTTTGTTGTGAGTGTGACTTCTCGGCTCCAGTGTAGAACCCTCATCCCACTAGCACAGCTCCTTCATCCTGCTGGCATAGACTTTCTGGCTTCCACCGCTGACCCTTGGGTCTTCCCGGCACGAATCCATAAAAGAGATTGGCATGAGTCCTTCTTGTGGGCTCTGGACCTCCAGTTGGACTTGTGGAGGCGTTGTCCTGAGCTCTGGGTTTTTATCTGGACCCATGTGGGACACTGCTTTGGGGTTTAGACTCTTGACTAAGTAATCTATGTCTTTGGTGTTGGGGATAGATTTCCTGCATTTTCTTGTGTTAACTTCCGGTGACCATTATACAAATATTATAAACTCCGTGTCCTAATCCTAGTAGTTCTCTGTGTACAACCCCTGACTACACCACAGTCTCTTCATTAAGTTAAGTAGTCCTTTATTTTCTCTTTCTTCTTTTACATCCTTGTCTTGTATCCTGAAAGGGAAGTGGTGAGTTGGAGAGCAAATCTCACAAGACCATACAGGAAATCTGCTACATAGATTCTCAGCACTAATGGAATAAAGAAGCAGCTAGAAGAGACAGACTTCTGGTTATGTTTTACATTTTTTAACTAAGTGAAATTTCTAAAATAGTTATAAAAGTGTTTGCAAAAAAAAAAAAAAAACACATTTATCAATTTAAAAGGGTGACTGACAAGGTCTGGAAGAGAGTATACCTAACTGTGGAAGTTAAACTTTTACAATTTTCCGATGAAGTAAAAATCCTTCATTTCCACATAACTTTTTTTTTTGAGACTACTTCCTTCATAACTTTGGTTTTCTCTATTTTCTGAGCTGCATTCACATATTTCCAAGGCATCATCACTTCCTTTGCAAAGTTCTTACATATTTCATTTTCCTATTGAATTCACACTTTCCCTGAAATGTGTTTTACCTTTGTGCCAAAGCACATTTTTAAAACCAAGAAGTTTTCTTTCAGCAGTAGCAGCAGTCTGTTAGCCCAAGTGGATTGGACACACGCATTACGGCATATGGATTGATCGCACTTTGGAGAAGACAAAGATAAATGTCAAGGTTTCTGGCCTTGTGAATTTAGATTACACAGGGGGAGATAGGATTCAACAAAAAGAATGCTATTTGTCAATATAGCTACAGAAACAGTGGAGATAACAAGTGTCAGGCTTTGTATAAGGAGTGGTATTCATTCCTTGATTTGTACCTGCTTTGTAATGTTGCTTGTAAGTCTTAGTTAAAAGAAGCACTTTAACAATTTTAGAGAAGTGCTCATGGGTAGTATTCACTAATTGTTAGGGATGATACTATTACTGACAGCTCATGAGCACTCATACATGTTCTGGCTGGCCTCAGTGTCTGACTTGTCTTCTCTTCTGTCCCTTCCTCTCCCCTGCTCTCCTCCCTTTCTCTTTCTTTCTTTCTCTCTTCTTCTCTCATCAATATAGACCCAGCTGCTGCTGCAAGGGGGGAAATGGAGAACTTTTTGTGTAGCAACAGAGATAAGCTCAGATTAATTATTTATGAGAATTTGAATGATATCCAGCTTCTTAGCTCAGTATTATCCACTGTGCTGCGTAGCATCCATTTTCCATATAGTGCTGGAAACCCTCCGCTGATGGACCAGTTGTGTGCTCTCGTGTTAGGATTCTGGACAAATCCAGATGGTTATGGGTCACATAGGTTTTAGCACATGTTGAGCAGTCTATTCAGACTTCTGTACCTTGTCTTTCCATGTGGATCCTGAGGTAGAAAAAAGAACATGAGCATGATTGTGCATAGGCTCTAATTGGAAGAGATGTTTGATCAGTGCGTTGTATTATCATGCAGTCATTTACACTCAATTCTGTTGTAAACTTGCATTCATTGGTCTCTGACTTCAGGTCAGTTGTCGTGTAGGCTCTGGAGATTCAGAAATGAGAATGGCTCCATATCTGCTCTTGAGCACTCATGGGTTCACAGGGGAGAGAGTGTTTACAGGGACAGCCTACTGTAATATAAAATTGTTACTGACAGGAAAAGGAGCAGAACACAGTGAGAGCTCACAAGAGAGATACCTCATTAGTCTTATCAGTATTTTATCAGAATGCTTCTGAGGAGGTCACACCCAATCTGATCAGCAAGGTCCTGTAAAGGTTTGCCTGATGAAGGCCAGGACTGCAGGAAGGATTAAGTTTAAGGAGTGAGGATAGGATAGAATTCCAGAAGTTATCTCTTATTTTGTTTTTAAGAAATAAAAATGAAACAAGATAGGGACACACAAATAATACCTCATTCTTTCCTGTCTTGAGCATTGTTTCTGCCTCTATTCTCACTAGAGCTGAAAACAGAAGTATTTGTCCACAGAAGTTCTTTCATTTACAGAATCTCCTCTAATGGACACAGCTAAGGAGAAAAAGAAAAGATATGCAGTTCAAACCAGAAGACTTTTCTAATGCTCTCATCCCATTCCAGGTAATACAGAAACCCTCAGAGCTGCCTGGAATGGTGTCAGTACCTACAGAGCACATCCTAGAATGAAGGATGACTCAGAATTTCACAGACCAATACAGATAAGCTTAAATAAGAGTAGCCTTCACAAGATTATTTCATCATTCTCCCTAGATAATTTTTGAGGATTTCCTGAAAATTCTGCCTAGAGTTCTAAATTCCTTACAAGACTATTTTAGTGTTCCAGTTCTGGTCTGGCTCAACTCATCTCACAATCCTGGGCTCCATCAGGAAAATCTTTCAGGACTGACTGATCCAATTGAGTGTCACATCCCCACCAATGTGGTTGTATAAAATAATGGACAAACATAAAAATATACAATTATATACCATATAAATTGTTATTGGAGGACTATGAGAATGCCTACAAGATGATGACATTCTAGAGATGTGTTGTAACACAAAGTGACAATTACTGCTTCTGAACTGCACACTTAACAATGGTTAATTTAAAAAGTAATACAATTATGTTGCTTTTTTACAACAAATTTTAAAAGAAGCACAGAATATATTAAAAACTGGAAGTTATGCTCTGTTTATATTTAGTAGACAATTGCTTAAGAGAAAGTGATTAGAAAAATAATTCAAATATAATAGAATGGATGGTAACTTTGTGGACAGTGTTAGTAGTGAATAATGTAGTGTCTTGGTAACTTTTCTCTCATCATTGAGACAAAATACCAACATGCAAATTTATAGAAGGAAAAATTTAGTTAGCTTAGCTTCTGGAGGTTTCAGTCCATACTCGGCTGACTCCAAAGCAAGGTGATATGGCTGAGAGGCAACATGTTGGCTATAGCAGACACCAGGAGCCACAAAAAGAAAAGGGCAAAAGAAAAAATCATGCCTCCTTCCCCCACTTTTATTGTATGCCGGATCCCCAACCCTGGGCAAGTGTAAGTCCTCACACCACCAATCCCAGCTCTTGACAATAAACCAATCACAAATGCTAGACTCAGTGGCCTCCATGACTGCATGAGGCTTAGGGAGACCATCCAAACACAAACCATAACATGGGGAGTTTGGATGGGAAGAAGGAGGGGGTAGATTAAGTAGATATTTAGAACATCATCAGGCAGACTCAGAAATTTTTTAAATGGACACACAATAGAGGATAGAAGAGAGAATTTAGTTGATGGCTACTTCTCTGAATCTGGTGATTCCATAATTAGTTGTATCTTTATGATGGAAAATTGAGAAAGGGGAGGAGATATGAAGAGAGGTGGGCTATAAGCTAGAGAAACTAAAATGTTTATGTGTCACATTACTAACTGCCACTGAAAACATAACTGGTTGAGAATGGCTGTGAAATGGTAACCTTTGTTTCTGAGGCAGATTACCTTCTCAGTTTATTCATAGGGTCAGAAAACAAGAAGTATGCTACATTCAATTCAAGAAATGCACTAACTTTACTTTGTTAGTGTTCTCTAATGTTTTCCACCAACCTGCCAATAGCTATCATATGTGGGCTTCACCTCTTTTGAGGGTGGAGGAGGGACTGATAACAGGAAAAGGAAGACTCGTGTTCAAAATCCTCTGGGCTCTGATGGCTACATGAGTCTGGACAATCAACTTCTCTGAGTATTACTTTTATCATGGATTAAAAGGTACATCATGGCTAAGGAAGACTGCAATAGACCAAGCTCTTTGTAAACTGTACTCTTGACATTGTTAAATATAATTTTTGTTTTGAGGTTAATTCAAATTTGAACATTATAGAAAGACTCCTTGAAAACACAAGTACTGATACTCAGTTTCTAATTAAAGACTGGGAAATAAATTTAATTACTAACTCTGAGTTGGTTCTCATTACTTTCAGATTATGAATCACACTGACTGGTAATGTCCAAGACAGCATATTTTTTCTCAAAAATGAGTGAAAAACATAGGCATGGGTTTTTAGGAAAACAGGTTTCTAGTAACTGATGTGATAAAATAACTGTTGGTGTTAACAACAACGGGGCACTTAAAAGAGATTACATATAACTGTTAAGCCTGAAGAGGGACAGAAACAGTATTTGAATCCCTGCCCCTTACATCCTTGTGTCATTCGGATAATACAAAAGGTAAAGCAAGCAAACTAACATATTATTAGCTGGATTGGGGATTAGTATAGAATGTTCTCTGTTTTCTTTTGTGATTTAAGCCAACAACCATGAAACCATGAGACTTTAAAGAAACATCTCCCAAGCAAAGCAATGAGAAGCAGAAAGAGATAGGGTGAACTGAGTCCCAGTCTGCACTTGTGATGACTAACCCTATGCCCAAGGATGGGCCTTCTCAGATCATTTCTTGCCCTGACCTTCTTTCTGTCAGACAATTTTCTTAGATTTGTTTGGAAAACGCAAGCCACGGTCTTTTCCAGAGAGTTTCTTACAATTATGTGCATATAGAGAGAAAATAGGTAAGACAAGAGGAAAAGGAAATGAGAGAAAAGGAAATTCTATCTTATTTCAAGGACATAAGTAGAAGCTGATCCTTTGCTTTGATGTTAGAAAAGCCCTTTAATGCTAACTTCATTTCTGGCTATTGTGAGCTTTTGTCTGGCAATCCAACTAACTCAAATAATATATTCACAAAGGATGAAATAAAGAGTATATTATCTTCTCTTTCAGACTAATAAAAAATATAAGTGGCACATTTTTTCTCATTTTCAGTTGAATTTAAATCTTTTACAAATTCTGAATCAAAATTAAATTTTCTGAATTGGGTATTTCTGAATTTTGCTTTTTTATTGGGCACTTCTTTCTTCTCTATCCATAACTTAAAATTTTAGCTCTTATTTAGCTATTCTGGTTGTTTGTAAAGGTTACTTCTCCCTCAGATCTTTTTCTCAATTCCTTTAGTATCACCTTTCTGCATTCAAAGAGCATATCAGCAGGCAAAGCTGAGTCACTAACATCAGTAAACACTGATGTTTAGCTCAGTTGCATTCGGAGGGTAAATGGTGACTGTCCAACAACTATGCAGTTAAGCCTGTTGGGTTATGTAAACAACAGGCATGCATTGCACCTAATAACCTAGAATATGAAGTTAGACTTTGCAAACACTAATACATTTTCTTTGTTTTCTTTTTGCCTAGAAGTATCGATATCAAGATGAGGATGCTCCACATGATCATTCCTTGCCTCGGCTAACTCATGAAGTTAGAGGTCCAGAACTCGTGCATGTATCAGAAAAGAACCTGTCTCAAATAGAAAATGTCCATGGATATGTCTTACAGTCTCACATTTCCCCGCTTAAGGTCAGTTAAATTTTTCTTTCAATTTCACAGCTGGCGATACTGGACAGTATTCATTACTAAAGGAGCTGTTTGCTACCCTGGTGAAATGAGCGATGCTCTTTTAAAACATGATAGTGGACACTGGTTGCCAAAGAGTCATTCTGTTGTTTGGAAGCTAACCTGGTATTTATGGGACATATTTTTATCTGAATGCCTGAAATCCTTATAACTGCTGTGAGTGAATAACGAATGTGCCAAGGGCGAATGATTCAAAAAGAAAATATGCTATCTACATTTTTTTAAAAAGGGAAGGATACACCATGGTATCACATGCTGTCTCTCCATCAGCATTCCAGATCCAGATAAACTGAAGGAAGTTAATATATTATGATCACACTTAATGATTGTTGTACTATCTTAACTAAAGGAAAAATGTGTGAGTTGGCTCATCAACAACTTTATTTTATCCGACAAGAAACTGCTTGCAAGAATTCTACTTGGTGTTATCCTGTTTCCAACTCTTTCTGCTCCTTATTTAATTTTAAAGAACTCCTTAATAGAAGATGTTTTCAAAACTGCATAATTAAACAAAAGTAAGAATTTTCTATGCTCCTTGGTTGCCTATTTCTTTATTGAACTGAAGTTCCTTTATTTCATGCTTTGAATAAAAAACTTCTAAATGCTAGTAAAAATTTATAAAGAAAAATAGAAATAGAGCCAATGCTGTATTAGAAGAACACTGACATGGGAAAAGATTAATTCATTATGGCTAACAGAACTTTTGTTGTTGTTTGTTTTGTTTTGTTTTACTGACCAGGATGTTCATTTTACCATCCCTTACTTATAGCTGTGCCACAAAACTGGTTCCCGTAGTCTCTGGGATCTTCTTACTCCTGCCACAGAGTCAAATAAAATGTTTAATTATATTCATTGTAGTTCTAAATTTTGGTGCACTTCAAGCTCTCTGATGTCCTAAAAATCTTTTATCAAGTATCCAGTTGTAATTATCACTAGTAAATTAAAAATTTAGACCAATGGGAAAATCTTAGTAAATATTATACACTCTGTAAAAATAGCACAATTTTGTTCTTCTATACTGTTTACCTTTAAGAGTTTCTCTGGAAATCTTTGCATGATTGATGGAAATAAGTATGTCTAACTTGGCAGAGAAAAGATTAAGAGTAGGGGGATAGGAGAATTTCCTTTCTACATCAGGAGCTGTCATGTGAAAATATTGAAAATATGACATTGGTGTCACACAAGATGCAAAAGCAGATCCTCTGTGCATGACTGACAGGAATATATATTTGAAATAATTGTAAATCTCTAACTCCTAACAGTTAGAGCTACCCAAAAGAGGTGGAAGCTACTTCGTGTAGACAATTACTTCTTGTCCCTAAAAACTCTGAAGACCAGGATGATGGCTTGGCAGTGGTTTTGTGAAAAGAACTCTTTCAGCATAAGAGTGAACAAAAGTATCATCTTAACTCTAAGAATCATGATTCTTTTCTGTGTTAAAATTAATGTATTTCTTCTTTAGGGACGTTTTGAACACTGCTGATCCTTACTTTGTACGTCGATCACCATAAGTTGAGAAAGGACAGAGCTGAGAAATTGGATTGCATTGAAAGCACTTATATTTGATATTCGTATTTTCTAATTGGTTGAAAGAGTCTCTATAAGAACCTCCATAGACTTTCCTTTTTCTTTCTTCCTCTTTTTTCCTGCCCAATGCTTCTTTTTAGTCAGCTCTGTAGCATAGCTTCCAAAGGCTTTAGGCTGTGTAACATAATCACAAGTAGTCTGAAGCTATCTTGGATACAGAAATTAAAATCAACAAAACAATAAAGGCAAACAACTATAAGAACTTTATTTTATATTAAATCTTTAATGTATACATAATAAATAATCATCTGAATAGTCAACAAGTTTGAGTGATTACACTTTGATTTTTATTATGCTGCTCAATGCTTATTTGGAAAATATCGGAGTTAGGGGAATTGTTTGCTTTTTCTGAAGAATATATATATATAGTGTATATATATAGTATATATATATATATATATATATATATATATATATATAGTGTATCTATCTGATACACATGATGTCTGGAGACTATAGATAGATAGATAGATAGATATAGATATAGATATAGATATGAACTTTTTCCTTTTCTGTTTTATCTCTTGCCTTCCAGGAATTTCAGAATTAAGTTTCTTCTACTTCATTTGTTTCTCTTACCTTAAGTTTCCATTGTATGTGTTTCCTTTTTAACTTCTGTTCTCTTCTTTTGAAAATTTTATTAGGTTTTATGGTTTTACCTGTGTATTTTTTATTAGTACATAATATTTGATTCCCTGTGTGGAGTTGGTACGTGTACATAAAACATCTCAGTACTTTTTCATTCCCTTTCCCTCTTTGCCCTTCTGCCTCCCTCCTTCTCTTATCCCCTTCTCACTTGACACAGATCTGTCACCCTACTTCCTGTTATTTACCCTTTGCTTTGCTCTTTTTTTATAATTTGAGTTTCTCATATAAGAGAGACCATGCAGTATCTAAGCTTGTGTGTCTCATATATCTATACATCTATATCTATATCTATATCTATATCTATATCTATATCTATACCTATCATCTGTCTATATAAACTAAAGCACCTTATATCAGTTTGAAGGTAGCCATATATGAGTAATAAACCCTGACTTGAAACACTAAGGCTGGAATAGGTTTTTTGTAGGTTTGGAGCTGCCAGTTCATTAGTGTGGTGCCTAAGGATCTTTGAAGATGGTAGAAAGATGAGTCAATGTTGAGTCCATGTAGGTCAGCAGGTAGCTTTGGGAGAGTCCTTTTCCTTGTCACTGTAAGTGGGTAATCTTTGCTCTAAACAAGATATACTTTTAGAATGTCTTGGGAAGGAGACTTTCCTCTATCAGCAGTAGTGATAGGAATAAATGTGTACATTTAAAAAAATTGGTGAGGTTTTTCAATTTCGTGGCACAAATAATCTCATCATAGAAGACTTCAGGGTACCAACCTAAAGCTACTAAAAATATTTGGATTGCCAAGGATTTGGCTCAGCGATAGAAGTTCCTACCTGATAGGTGTGAGGTTGTGAGTTCAATCCCCAGTACCAAAAGTAAGTCAATTAAATAAATGTATAATATTTGGAAAGGGATGTCCATGAGGTTCTCATCAGCTGTTATAAACTACTTGCAGTTCAGCACTATAGTATCAGATGTTAGTATACATTTCTATAACATAGGACGTATTTCCTAGTCAAGTTGTCAAGGAGTTATTATCACAATTCAAACATTTTAGAAAATGTGCCATGATTAAAACACTGTGTGTTATTTCCCCATAAATGAAGCCTATTAGAACCAGGAAAATGGAAAGAAAATACAAATCCTCAATTAAACCTGTCATATTTTTAATTTTTTTCCTCCTTTGATCCGTGTAGTATTCTTGAGTCAAGGACTAATAGGAGAAAAATGAGGAAGCAAATCACAAAATTAGATAATATTCTCACAATCCTGCTGATAAGAAAATGTAGCTCCTTGGTATTAATTAGAAATTTACATACAGTGTGCCTAAGCAGAGTGTAAGATTGCTAGACAACAGTGCAGCCTTGCACTAAGCAGGCTCTGAATCATCAGCCGAGTAATCTCATTGTTACAGGCTTGGAATCATTTCTCCCATTATCACAGATCCCTTGAAGTCTCAGCACTAGGATTCATCTGTCTCTGGTACCTACCAGCTCCCAGTGTGATAAATGGGCCTGCTTATGCTGTTTTTATTAGAGGACTTGGGCTTGTGTGAAGGACGGAGTGGGAAGGAGAAATGCAATTTAGCTGGGAATTCAATGGAATTTATTTTCCTTGCCACCAGATGGGGATGCATTCTCTTCAAATGTTACCTAGAATCTTACCCAAAAGAAATTGCCCTATGTTAAAGTGTGAAAATTTTCTTTTCAGTTTAAAGCTCTTCAGTAAATGTTACCTGAGTGCCTACTATGTTCACTGTAAAACATGGATTTAAATATCCACATTATTTTCCTGGGGACTTTGAATTATAATTATTTCTTATTTATTCTACAGTAGGAATTCATATTCTTCTAGGTTAAATACTGTTGGACCTCATGCCTTTAGAAGAGTACCTGATACAGAGTGTTTGTGAGGAGAGAAATAGAACAGAGAATAATTAAAGTTGTCTTCTTCTCCCTTTCCTAATGACCATGGATACAGAATTTTCATTAATTCTAAACTTCATAATTTACCATGTATTAAAAGATGTGAAATGTGCATGTGTGCTAAAGTCTATGTTATCATGCAATTAATATTGGCAGGTTACATGAAAACTTGTCAGAGTCGTTATATAATCAATAAATACAGGGAGAGTTGAAGCTATAGATTGGTGTAAGTGCCTTTAATCAGACAAACATAATATTTTTCTACTTTTCACTGAAACTAGAATTAAGAGTTCTGGGAAGCATTAGTGGGAAATGGTGGTAAGTGAGGTTAGGGTGACACCTTTGCCCTTGGACAGTTGAAAGTTTATTGAGTACATTCAGGAAAACATGGAGAATATGTTGGCAGTCTAAGTATGGGAAACCATGGAAATAAATCTTTTTGAAGTTGAAGATAATCCAGAGAATTGCAGGCAGAAGGAGAACATCTTACAGTTTTCTTACTGTTTACAAAACCCTCTTCCTCTACAAAGCCTTTCTTGTTTACTCTTACCCAATTCCAACTCCAAAAACCATCTTATCATAATATCCTTTTCTTCATGGTGGTGGTGTGCCTTGCCTAGTTAGTAGTTTAAAGTATGCCTTACTCTACAGTTCTAAATATTTTTGACCTACATAATGTGCTTTTTCCCTATGTATACCATTTTTATTGCTATTAGTTAATGTGTAAGTTTCCATGAACTAAACAGTATCTTATTTTTGTTTTGCTTTGGCTTTTTTTCCTTTTTACTGTCTTATTGACATCTATAAACTAGAGTAAAGTGATGAATGTTTGAACGACTTACCAAAGAATTTTCAGTCTTGACACTGCAATATAAACCTGTAAGTTGGGGACATGGTTAGTACAAAGTATTTTCCAAATATATTTCATCATGGAATCCTTTTTAAAAAAATAAAATTATGTTCTGGTTAGGCACATATACTTTAGAAAAATTATATAAGACATATAAACTGTAACTAACACAAACAGTTAAAAAAATTAAAAAGTATAGCATAAAGCTTCATTCTAGTCCTATAATCAAACTCAGCCAAATTTGAATACCAGGACCTCTACTCAGTAGCTATATAAGCTTACCAAGTTAAAAGTTCTATAAACTATAGTAATTCTTTATTTATAAAATAATGCCATCTACCTATACTTACACGCTGCTGTGAAGTACAAGTGAAAAACTTGTATATGAGCTTTTTTTCAGATTCTTACCATAAGAAATACACAAGAATGGAAGATCTATTTATAACATTTTGATTTAATAGTAATATGCATTTGTATTATTCTAATATGCTAAACTCTAAACTAGGGATCTACTTTTGGAATACTTTTCATCTTGGTTTCATTTTTTCCTAAATGTTTTTGTGTTTTCACTTTTTCTTGTATCCACAGCTACTATTGCAGTATAAGGTTTTATTATTTTCAAGCATAATACAGTGTGATTATTTTAAAACATCATGACATTTGGAGCCAAACAAATACAAGACTGAATTCTGACTTGACATTTTCTCCTGTGTTACTTTAAGAAAAATCTCAGTATTTCTGAGATTCAGTAAATTTCATGGTTGCAAAATTTCTTATGTGAATTTACTGAATTATTAATTTATTTAATAATTCTGATTTTCTGTAGTATGCTGTGTCTTGCTACCATGAGAATACAAAAATTTGCCTACATACTATAATTAGATTTACAGATTTAAAGTTATACACATATAATATGTCATGTCCTGTACAATCAAAAAAGTGGCAAGGTAGGACCTTCAGTATAGATTCGAAATCACCTTTCCAGTAATGAGGGATGACAACAAAATTTAAAAAGGAGAATGACATAGACTGATTTGCAAATGAGGCAATTATTCATGTTATATAATAGAGAAGAAAGAAATCTCAAAAAGGATGATGTCAGGATCAAGGACATCATTTAAAATACAAGAGACATAAAGCATGAGTTCTGAGGATGAAGTGAGAGGTAGGTTAGAAATCATGCTCGGGAAGAGGTAACAAATTGTTAAATATAGAAGGAAGAAATAAATGTTAATTCATGAATTTTTATTTGAGGAATTTTGTACAGGAAGTACTGTACAGTGAAATCAATATTGCTTGTATAAAGACAAATTTTAGAGTGGCAGGTTTGGGAGAAATTCTCAGTTTGAGTCTGAGTGTTTATGGTATACTTAGGTGAAGTATTCAACAGATAGTTTGAAATAAAGAACAGGGAATTGAAAGAGATCTGATTTAGACATGGACACTTAGGAGTCTGTGAAGTAGTAAAAGCATTGGTACAGATGGGATTTTCAAGAAAGAGGAGAACCCTGAACACTTGAAATCCACTGAAATCCCACTATTTAGTGGCCATGTAGAAAAGACTTACTGGGGAGATTATGGAGCCCTGAGTAATTGACCAGATTTAGACCAGATTTAGTGATGTTTCGATTTTTAAACTGTTGTTTACTTCTCACAAAGTAAACTAAATAAGATCATAAACTAAACAAGTAGAGATTGTTCCTCCACATGCCTAATATCACAAAGGCAAATAGTAGATGCATTTTCAATTGTTATTTAATCAATAATTTTTAATTAAAAGAAAAAATAACCTGATGACTACATGTGATCTTAGTAGTTTAGAGATCCTCACCAACAATTGAAAACAAGTAATGTGTATTTCTTCCTTTTAAACATACAGTTTTTGTTTTGTTTTATTTGAGACAGGGTCTCACAATGAGGTCAGGCTGGTTTTGAGCTCATTATTTAGCCCAAGGGGGAGGGGGGGATTAAAATTTTCAGTGATCCTCCTGCTTCAGCCTCTCAAATCCTGGGATTTCAGGTATGTGCCACCAGGCCTGGCAACATGCAATTTTTATTAATATCAACAGTTAGAAAACAAAGCAGATCCTTGATATTTTATAATATTAGTAATCTTCAAAAATGTAAAATGTGTTAATTTCTTTCTCTTGCCACTAGATGGTGGAAGTGGTTGAGCTGATGATTTTGAAAGCATCTGATCTTGGGAAAGAAACAGATTTACATTTGTGAGGCTAACTTGAGAAGCTCTCTGCGAATAAAGACAGTTTGGCAGAGATTTGCATACTTGTGAATAATGCATTTTGTTAGCACAGTCTTTACTAAGAGGAAAAGGGTTTAGTGAAATACAGCCTTGAAAGACATATCCCAAATCCATACACAAAAATTCCTGATCAAAATTCTATGCAAATGAAATGTCTTACTTCAGTTATCTGAAAGGTACCAGCAGCATATCCCAAACAATCCTGGGTATCTAGGCTAGACCCTGAAAAGACTGAAGAAAATGGAAAGGAAATATAAAACCTACTACAATCTTTCACAATTTAGGAATTCACTCTGGTACAAAGGCCTCAGATGGCTATGGTTTCCCACCATGGCTTTTGGAAGATGAGTTTATGATATAATATTCAAATATTCTACTTATCTAAATGATAATAGCAACAAGGACTTTGTCTAAGAAATTTTATGTTGATGTACATATACATGGCATAGTCAGTTTAAAAAACAGTAAGTGTTATTAGATTTCTGAATGTGTCATTGGCATTTATTTGTGGCTATAGATGTTTCTAAAGAGTTAACTCAATGACACATAAAAATTCTACTCAAAAATAAGATCTCATCACCCCTAAAACCGAGATAAAGGGCTGAAGCTGACAGAGTCTGCCCATCAATTAAAAAATGCCTATTGTTTCTGTCAATGATGCTGTCATAGGCAGCAGAGTTTAATAGAAATATTATAGGCAGGCAGACAGATCTAGGCCCTTGAAGGTACCAATGCAGTAGACAGAAACCTTGCAACTACCAGAGAAAACAACATAGATCTCTAGATAAAATACAAAACAAATAAATCCACACCATATGGATAAACATGAGGGTCTGATATTCTAAATAGGTATCGTTCTCTTGAGGAAGCCAGAAGGAGTCACTAATCCAAACCCCTATTTGCAAAGACCCTGTTCTCTATTCCTGCCTGCATGCCACAAGACTTGTTTCCCCATTTGCTCCTGACTGAAGAAATCAAAGAATGAATTTTAGGAACAATGGAGCAGAATATGTTTATTGAGAAAAAGAAAGCTTCGGTCTGGGAGAGAAACAGAAAGGGTCCCCAGTGAGTTGTTGAGAACGCTACCTTTTCCAGGAATTTTTATTGAACACAATGACAAGGTGGCCTGGTTCAAGGTGGGGAAAAATGGAAACTCAGGAGGCAGGCTGTTATGAGGTGGAAGAGAAATATGCTCAATCAATAAGATTAAAGAGTATAATTGGTAGGAATCCCAGACCGAAGCTTTCTTTTTCTCAATAAACATATTCTGCTGCATTGTTCCTAAAATTCATTCTTTGATTTTTCGAGAACACAACTTTTACCTGATATATAGTAGGTTGGGAGCTTTGTTCCTCTATATCAATGCAGGTGTTATTGGTGCCTTACTATAATACGTAACTTACACCCCTTTTCAATTAATACAAAACTAAACTCTGAACTTGTAGCTTTTTTGGTAGACTCACTGTCAATTCTTTTTCTTTCATTTTACTCTAAACTCTCCACAGTAGGATTAGTAAACAAGTACTAACATTAACTAACATTCAGGATTTTTAACTCTTTTACAGCAAACCCAGAAAAATGCTAGCAGGTAAAATAATGGAGCCAAGGCAAGTGTCAGGATCATGCAACCTTATGTTTACATCGTGACTCTGCTACTTTGTAGGTATGTCAATTAGCAAGTGTATTAGCTTCTGGCTTGGAAATAAAAGTATGAAACGCAAGGATTACAGTAAAGATTACCTGAGATAATATGCAGAAAATATCTAGAGTAGTATGTTTAGCAGATGGACAGATAATAATAATAATTTTAAAATTTAAAGGTAGGAAATGTAACAGGTACACTGTTACCTATCTATAATACCAGTACTCTGGGAGGCTGAGGCAAAAGAATCATCACAATGAATGATCATCACAATGAATCATCATCATTCAATTCAGTTTGGGCAAGATAATGGCTGAGGGA
The DNA here is from genome assembly GCF_034190915.1 of Cavia porcellus. NCBI lineage: Eukaryota > Metazoa > Chordata > Mammalia > Rodentia > Caviidae > Cavia > Cavia porcellus. The sequence goes on from NW_026947492.1 coordinate 49,529,224, forward strand.
AAGACTTTCTAAAAGGGAAGGGAAAGGAAAGAAAAAAAAAAAAAAGAAAGAAAAACAGACTAGGGCTGAGAATGTAAGTCAGATTCCGAGTGGCCCACTTAAGAATTTAGTAAAGCAAAAGGAATGTGTGGCTAGCCTTAGAAGATATTAAAGCATAGTACCTTAGGGTCATTTGGAGGGAAATATTAACTTAAATATATAACTCCTGGTATTTTTACTTAAGGTTTCCTTAAATATTAAGATGTATTACTTCGTGATATCTTCTAGTAAACCTCATTTAATAAAATAGAGAAAGTTACCAAGCACTGTAATTTGTATATTACCAAATGTTTGAGGATATTATAATCAGTCCATGAAAATGTAGCCAGCCTTTGTTTTGTCTCTAGCAATGTATTTATAAACATATTCCTTTGAGTCTGAATATAAATCAAATCCCATTTTATAAAATCTAAGGGGTCACCTTAGCACCATTTTTGTGATATACTTTTGTTAACTTGGTATTCTCTTTTGCAAAGAGAATTTGGTTGTATCAACAGTCTCTGTTTAAGGCCAGGGATTTAGCTCAGTGGCATAAGCAGCTGCCTTGCAAGTGCATGGTTGTGAGTTAGATTCCTGGTACAAAAAAAAAAAAAAAAAAATGGTGATAATTTGTTCAATAAAAGTATCACCTTTGGGGGGCGGATTTTGAGGCAACCACTGAAGTCTAAAATTTAATTTTATGATTTTTCTCCTTTAAATTCGTTACTGTTTACCCACTTTCCTCTCTGTAGGCTCTTTTAGGAAAACTAAACCATAAGAACATGTAATATTTACTGAAATCCTCATAGAGTCTGAATACCATGTTACAGGTTTTGCATGTATTGGAAATTATGTTGCAGGAACCCTGTACGATAGGTTTTCTTATTCTTATCTAAGGAATAAAGAAATTGGGGACAAGGCTTTAAAAGTTTTTCTAAGTTCACATTGTACTTGAGAGATCCAGATACGTGTTCAGCCTGCCTGGCGCCAGACATCTTTTAGTCAGTCGCATGATTCAGCAGCAGATGAGTAATTTTAACACAGACCTGAACAATGGAAATAACCAAATCCAGGCTTTGTAAACTAGAGTTCACTCACTAGTAGATATGTCATAAATTTAATGGTTAATTTTAGAATAAAATTAAAGAATAAGAAACAAAATAGACTACTATTTTGACTACTATTTTGACTATTAAGAGTCAAATTAGAGTACATCATTTTTTAAAAGGCCCTTGGTTTCAGTTCAGCGTAAGTGTGTATAGATGTGCACAGGCTCATATTTTCAAGTGTGTTACTGAGATGAAAGTCTAGAGAATCAGGGAGTTACTAATCTGGTCCAACTTCTCCATATTAGCAATTACACACTTTTCAGGAAAAACCTAGCCTAAACTTGAACCTTTTATAATACTCATTACTGGTATTTTTTCTTTCCTGTATCTATTGTGGCTGCCATTACTACTGATAAAGTTACTTAAGTCAGTCATTTTCAGGATTTTTTGTGTATTACACTCACACAGAGGCCCATCCCCATTCTACTATACCAAACCTAGGGTTCTATTCTCATGGTCTTGTTCGATGATTCTGTTACACACTGACTTTGGAGAACTACTATCTTGAACCCCATACGGTACAGTATTACTGAATGGTTGCCATTAGTGTGAGCAATGCTTTGGTAATAAAAGAAGATAATAAAAGAAGAGCTAAATTCTTTCCATATGAAGAATTTAAATTCTTTTAGAGAAATCAAATTGTGCATGAATTAATGATCAGAAGCTATAAGAAGCACTTATATAACCTTATTTAATAAATGCAGAAGGTATGCCAGAAGGTACTTTTGAAAGTCCTTTGTAGGAATATACCAAAAGAAACCTCATGCTGATTAAATAAGAGGGGATAATGTACAAGAAAAGATGGTTCAGGAGGCTAAGACAGGAGGATTGCTACAAGTTCGAGGGAATCCAGAGCTACAAAATGAGTACAATGCAAGCGTGAACTGCATAGTGAAACCCTGTCTCAGAAAAGAAAAGAAGGTAGTAGAGGAAGTTGAAATATTTTTCCTCTGGTTACAGAGAAACTGCCAGTGTCTAGGGAACAGCTTTAATGTGAATGTATCTCGCAGGACTGGTTCTCCAGGATAGTTGACTTAATAAAATCACTAGAAAGACTTGTGGTTTGTCCTCTGAACTGGTAAGCAGTGTATTAGAGCTTGTGGCCAATTTGGGGTTATAGGCAAGTTGTTTAAAATACATTTAAGAGGTGCTTATTGCAGTCATTTTGCATGTTATCCTAAGATAAACACCTTCCATCTCCAACTAGGCATGTGGGTACATACCTGTAGTTTCTGCACTTTAGGAGGCTGAGGCAGGAAGATCAGAAGTTTCAGGCCAACCTGAGTAATTTAGCAAGACATCATCTCAAAATAAAATGGGCTGGGTTGCTCAGTGTAAATCCCTTAGGTTAAGATTCTAGGACTGGGGGAAAAACATACCACAATATCCAAATCAAAACAAAATAAAACAAAAACCACTTGGACATGAAGGGCCATTAGGCAACAGAACAGGTATAAAAAGATATGAGTCACTTATAAAAACCAGTTTGTTTGAATTAATAGTCATTGAACCTCAGAATTGGTGCGTTAGAAATGTTTTTTGTTTTGTGTAGGTAGGAATTTAATTCCATAAGTACAAAACATTTCTATAACCAGCTTTTAATTATAAAGAAGTCAAAAATTTTTAAAAAGCATTTTTAAATGATTAAAAATGATTTTTTTTCTATTACGAACCATTAAAGCAGAGCTACCACCAAGTCATTCAACATATAATAACCCCCACTTACACCCTGGGTGCATGTTTCCAGATCTCTAGTGGATGCCTAGTGGACTGCAGACAATACTAAACCCCACACTGTGCTACAGTTTAATTTAAAAATTTGAAACTGAGAAATTAACAGCTAATCCTATACTAGGAACAGTTAAAAAGTATAATAAAATTGTCAGCATCATTGCTTTTGTGCTTTGGGGTCACTATTAAGTAGCAATGATTACCTGAACACAAGGCCTGCAACACTATGGTAGTGGACCTCATAACTGAGGTACTGACTAAGGGCCTAAAAGGGCAGGTGGTGGATTTAGACTGGGGACTTTGAAGAAAGGATGACTCACATTCCAGGAGGGATAGAGAGGAACAGTGTGAGATTTTACCAGGATATTCAGAACTTCATCTGTGCCATGAAAGCCTAAGGATTTGTGCCATGTAAACCTAATGAATTGTTTATTTCTAGAATTTTCCATTTTGTATTTTTGTAAGAAGCTTGACTGGGGTAACTAAGACCACAGAGAATGGAAGAAAGTCCTTCTCAAATAAAATGATATACATTTTAATTTAAATCACATGCTTTATGAACCCAGGCAAAAGAATTTTAAATTAAACAATAAATTTCCTAAAGAGCTAAATGTATACTATCCAATAGTAAACCTCATAGGACTTAAGTTGAGCTTTGATATTTGAAATGATGTTCTCTATTTTGTTTAACACATAAACTAAAAGTCAGACAAGTTGTGAGACAGTCCCACGGCAGACAGAATAAGCACTAAATTTGGGGCAGGGCCCTATGTCCCAGGTTCCTAGTTGAGAGTTTATTGTTTCACAGGGGAGGTAGAGAGCAAATGTGCTCTATTCAAAAGGTTTATTAATTTCATTTTGAGGAGACATTGCTACTACAGGCTTTTTATGTATGTCAATTTTAGCTTTCCTAAAAGCCAAATCCAGGTCAGTCATACTAAATAAACCTCTCACGCAACCCAAATCTCTCCAACTAAATTGTGTGTATCAGTTTAATCCAATAAGAACAACATCTGCCTCCTCATTAGTGAAATCTGACGGCCACTTTTATACTTGTTCAACTACTGATGACATAGTTTTGTAAAATACAGAGTTTAGAAGATCTATGTCTCACAGCCAAATCTGCAGAGTAATGCTGTTATTTCTTTATCTCTTACTTTACAGGAGGACAATGGGGATTAAGAGTTAGGCTTGTGCTAGTATGTGTCTGTTTTGGAGAACTTCTCCTGTGAAACTGAGAAGATGTACTCTAATGTCATGGGATGAAACGCTCTGTCAGCATTTAAAGGAATTGGCATCATCCCATATATCATCAGACTATAGTCCAATGAAATTGAAAATCAATAGAAAAGAAACCAAAGAAACTTCATAAACAAATGGTAATTAAATAGCATCCTCCTGAACAGCATCCTCCTGAATAGGTTGCAGATGAAACTAAAGAAATTAGACAGTTTCTATCATTAAACAATAATGTCAGTAGAACATACTGGATCTTATGGGACTCAATGAAAGTAGTGCTGGGAGGGATATTTATACTGGTGAAGTCATATCAGAAAAACTGAGGGGCCTCAAATAAACAACCTACTGTTGAACCTCAAACTTCTAGAACAAAAAGATTAAGTCAAGCCCAAAGGTCATACAAGGGGGAAAATAATAAAAATTAGAGGAGAAATTAATGCAATGAAGACTAAGAAAACAATACAGAGAATCAATGAATCAAAGAGTTGATTCTTTGAAAGGTTAAAATAAAATTGACAAATTCTTACCCACCTTATCAAGAAAAGGAAAGAAAAATTCAAATTCATTTGCAACTAGTAATGAAACAAATGAAATAACAAATCCTGCAAAAATCCAAAGATTGTCAATACCTTCTTGAAGAAGCTGTATTCTAATAAGATGAAAAACACAGAAGAAATGAACAAATCCTAGATATATATGATACCAAAGCAGAGTCAAGAAAATACAAAAATTCTAAATAAGCCAATATCTGTTAATGAAATTGAAGATCTAATTAAAAACCTACCAAAAAAGAACAGTTCAGGCCCTGATGAATTCACTGCTGAATTCTATAAGATATTTAGAAAAACTTAATGGTGCTGATTCTCAAATTCTTTGATGAAATTGAAAGAGAATCACTACTCTTGAATTCTTTCCCAAAAGCAAGCATTACCCTGATACCAAAACCAGAGGAGGATCCAACCAAATAAAGAGAACTCTCTAATGAACAGAAAACCTCAATAAGATGCTAGGAAACAGGGGCTGTGGCGATTTAGGTCAGCAGCATAAGCACCTGCCTGGCAAGTGCAAGGAGTGAGTGTCATTTCCAGTTTAAAAAAAAAAAAGATACTAGGAAACAGAATGCAGCATAATCAAGAAGATTTTATATCATGACCAAGACCAAGTAGGATTCATCCCATGGATATGGGGATGTTTCATCATCCACAAGTCAGTAAATGCAATACACCATAATAACAGCCAAAGACAAAAATCACAATTGATACAGACATCTATTGTATTTATTGAGATAGTCTCAGTAGATACCGAAAAAGCTTTTGAAAAAGTTCAACACCCATTCATGATAAAAACACTGCAAAAAACTTGAATAGAAACTTTTGTCTCAATCTGATAAAAGCCATCTCTAACAAACCAACAGCCAACATCAATCATGCTAAAGAACCAAAACCTGAAATCTTTTACTTTAAAATAAGGAACAAGACAAGGATGTTCACTGTCAGTCTTTTTATTCAATATAATTCTGGAAACATAACCCAGAATAGTTGTACAACAGAAGGAAATAAAAGCAATAGTGATAGGAAAAGAAGAAGTTAAATTATCATTGTTTTCAGATGATATAATATTCCACATAGAAGTCCCTAAAAACTTCACCAAAATACTTCTAGATTGAATGACCAAATTCAGTAATATAGCCGGATACAAATTCAATACTCAAAATTAATATCACTCCTGTACATAAATAAACTCACTGAGAGAGAAAATAGACAAACTTTTCACAATAGCATTAAAAAAAATGAAATACCTGGGAATCAACCTATTGAAAGAAATAAAAGACCTTTATATTGAAAATTACAGTACTCTGAAAAAGATCAAAGAGGATACCAGAAAAATGGAAAGATATACCTTGCTCATGGATAAGAAGGATCAATATAATGAAAATGGCTATAATTTCAAAATTACTTTACAGATTTAATGCTATCCCAATTAAAATACTAATAGCATATCTCACAGTATTAAATAATCCTAAAATTTATTTTTAACCAGAAAAGACCTAGAATAATTCTCATCAAAAAAGGCAGGTTAGGGAGCATCACAATCCCTGACCTGAAATTATACTACAAAAGTAGTGTGACAAAAACAGTATGGGATCAGCAAAAATCAGAACCAAGGATCAATGGAACAGATTAGAAGATGAAGAAAAAACTCCAAACATACTTAGCCACCTTACCTTTGACAAAGGAGTCAAATACTTTCTCTGGAGGAAGATTACCCTGTTAATAAATGGTGTTGGAAAAACTGGATTTTGGTATGCCAAAGATTAAAATTAGACCCATGTCTCACCATGCACTAAACTAAAATTGAAATGGATCAAAGATCAAAATATTAAAACAGAAACACTAAATCTGCTGGAAGGTACAATAGTAGAACTCGAACATATCAGGCTTGGAAAGACTTTATGAACAAAATCCCAATTGCACAGGAAATATCAAAAAGAATCAACAATTGGGATCTGATCTTATTAGAAAGCTTTTGCAAAAGGCAACATCAACAGAGTAAAGCAACAACCTACAGTATGGAAAAAATATTTTGCAGCTGTTCCTCAGACAAAGAATTAATATCTGGAGTATAGAAGGAATTTGAAAAAGTTAGAACCCTGAGTTTAAAGACACAATTAAAAACTTGGCATCTGAAATGAATAGACACTTCTCAAATGAAGAAGTAGAAATGGTAATTAAAAATATGGGGGCTGGAGGTTTAGCTCAGCGGCATAAGCGCCTGCCTTGGAAGCAGGCAGTCGTGAGTTCGATCCCCGGTACCGATAAAAAGGAAAAAGAAAAAAAAAAAAAAGAAAAAAACAAAGAAAAAATGTGCAACATCACTGGTTACTCGAGAGATGCAAATACAAATAACACTGAGATTCCACTTCATGTCAGAAAGAATGGTTTTATCAGGAAATCAGTAAGAAATGTTGGCTAGGGGATGGGGAAAAAATAGATCCTTCTCCAGACTCAGTAGGAGTATAGACTATTGCAGCCACTGTAGGAATCAGAATAGAGATTTCTCAAAAAACTAAAAGGAGAGGTTCCATTTGACCAGCTATCTCCCTTCTTAGTATCTTCCTGAGAAAGTTAAAAGCATCATACCATAGTAATATTCATACTCATATTTATAGTAGCACAGTTTGTCAAAATTAAATCTTTGAAACAGCCCAAATGCCCATCAACCAATGAATGGATAAAGAAGATGCATGAGATGCATGGAGTACTTCTCTACCATAAAAAAGCATAAGCTTGACATATTTCTAACTAAGTGCATGCACCTTTAGACTATATGCTTTGGTGAAGTTAATCAGATGCACATTTAATTATCACATTTTTCCTCTGGTGCAAAAAAAATGAAAGTGTAAAGCAGGAACACAATGTGTAATAGATATTGGAAAATAAGAAAATGTTCAAATGAGAAGAGGAACAAAGCAGGGGGAAGAGGAGAGAAAGGAAGAGACAAGAAAAAGAGACTAGAAGAAAAATGGAAACAGTTTTTGTAAATAAGGGGAAGAAGGGTTGAAGGAATGAGAGTAGAATGGAGGAAAAAAGGAAGCAAGATGTGTCATGTAGGTACAAATTCCCTGTGATTAACGTTATCATGATGTATATCTAAAATGTACCAAAAAAAAGTCTTGATTTCTGAAGAGAGCCATTTGGCAGCCTCTGAACCTCCATGACTCATCTTTCCACATTTTTGTCTGAGCGTAATGGTTAGGGAAGTTACTAAGATCACAGAGCTTTTAGGTGTCTGCTGGAATTTTGCTGTTTGCAGCCTCCTCCCAACATCAGATCACTGTGACTTCCTCCAGCTCCACTTCTTAATTCTCCAGCCTCCCTTTTTCATTCCATTTCATTTTAGTCATTGGCATTTACTAGAACAATCCATGGGCAAGTAACAGCAACTGAAGAAAAAGATGCTGAAGCATTCAGCATACCAAATTCAAGGAGTTGTCAGGATGAAAGTGAATGTGATTTTAGGCTACATTAACAGAATTGTCATACCAAGAACAAAGAGATGGCAATCCTGCACCCCTCGAGAGTGCTGTATTAGGATGAAGAAGACTAGAGTGGCAAAAAGTTGGAGTTCCTCCAAAGTGGGATTAATGGGCTGGTCAGGAAGTTAAAACCATATCAAATGGGAAGATCAAAAGCATGAGTGATGGTGTCTTTGGAGAATAGCTAGCTCAGGACACAGTAACTCGTCTTCAAATTGTTTGAAATAAGGAAACTGCACTGTACACTCTATGTAGACACAAAGACCTCTAGCATAAACTATGAGGAAGCCGACATAGTCCATGTGAGTTATTTAAAAAGAATAATTAATGAAGCTGTTCAAAGGAAAAATGGACTGTCTTACAGTTTAGTGAGCTGCCTGTCACTGAAGGCATCCAAAGAGAAGTTAAAAAATCCAAAGTGAGATTTTGTAGTGATCATTCAGGTATGAGATATGATGTAGAATTACGTTTTTAGCATTACCAAAGTCATTAGTCTCTTTAATACATTGATGAAAGTTATATTTTCCATAAAAATTATCGATATATACTCACAAAAATTTTGCCTGAAATTTCAAAATGTAATGGATTATTATTTTTTATTTAAAATGGAAAAAGAATACAAATGATGATACAATATTTCAAAACAAAACAATAGAAGATTAACAATGGTCAATATATTGTGTATTGTTATCTTCAAAGTAATTGCTCAAATTGCAAGACATTGGCATGAATATGAATGATCAGATAACAGGCTGCCTAAAGAGCATGGTTTAAGGATTTTTGGATAGAATGACTGTGAAGTTTCCTTTCACCTTTGAAGATTTACATGTCTCATTTCTGTGCCTACTAGTTTTTGCCTGATTAAAGAATGCTTGTCCTTCTTGAGAATTTTTGTAAATGTTACAAAAAATAGGAAGAATCTCCCAACCTTGTATCCACAAGATATAGTCAAATCCATAACAGTCCTCAGCAACACAGATCAGCATGTTCAAGGAGAAGCATGTGAGGGTGCTCTTGATTCAAGAGAGTGCTCTGTGTGCAGAACCTCTGTAACCAATTCCATTCTCCTCAGTAATTTTCATGAGTCTCCTAGGGCAATTTTTTGTTAATTGGTGTCAAGCTTTTACTATATATGCAAGTCAAGAGCGATAATATCTTGCCCCTTTAAATTTGAGGCTTAATTGTCACAGGACTATTTTCTTTATGCTGAATGAAAATCTTATACTAGCAACAAACTGATTTGAAATTACCCCCATCAACTTGCTAAAATGATAATGGGTTTTCCGCAGATTTCCAGCACAGAGAATTCAAATATGTTGCTAGTCTATGCACAGAAATGTCAGTCATAAAATGTGTACTGGGTATTTATTTTTTCATCAGGCTCACAAAGTACACTTGAATTTTTTTTTTCCTCTGCCCATTAAGATATTGACACGTTCAGAGTTTCTGGGTTTTAAATTTTAAGAATAGCTAACTCATATTTCACTTTCTTCTTGAGGCAGTGTGAGTTGCTTATAAATCAGGCTCCAAATATGATGAATTGAATGTTTCCAACTCAATTAGCTTAATGTGGGCAGGAGGATTTCCAGGTTTCGCAGTATCTAAGCAGACTATTACATAATCCTCTAAGCAGACTATTACATAAAATGTGACTGAGTATTAATGCCCGAGTCTTACAAAAGCACAGTTGATATTTTTCATTTTGGAATCCAGGGTCAGCCTGTATTTCATAGGTTTGATGTGGATCCAAGGCCACCGAATGACAGTGCTTAATGATTTATATTGTTGCAAGCCTTACCTTGTTATCTTTATGCCTTCTGACTGAGTTAACAAAGTAGTCTAATAGAATTGCTTCTGTCACTGGGTGATTTAATTGGTGGAAAAATCTCAGCAATTTAAAGAAAACTGCAGAAGCTGGAGCTGTTTCTCTGTCAAATAAATGATCAGATGAGATGGGCCACAGGAAAGCAGACGCTGACAGTTTGGAAAGCTTTCAACATACCCATCATTCTTAGATAGTGAAATTTGTTGGAGAAATTGATTATGGAGTTTGCTTGCTTTTATCCTCTTAAAAAATATATTGAAGCCCTATATAATGATCCTTTTGAAGAAAACACCTAACATTTAAATATATTTTGTACCTAAAAATATTTTTCACTATTTTTTCTTTATTGGCTCTTCAGATTATCATCATATATATTTTCTTCTCCTCTCTTCTTTTCCTGTTCTATGATTTCCAGCTTTGTCTTGCAAAGTTTTTCATTCATTCTTTTTTTATACTGACAGATAAAATTCTGTGTTTACAACACATATTGTATTGTTTTAAGTGTATGTAAAATGTGAAAAGATTATCTAATTGTCATATGCATGGTATTACCTAGTAGTTACCATTTTTTATAATGAGACTATATTCACTTCTCTTGAAATTTTCAAGAATACAATATATTATTAATTGTCATCACCATGTTGTATAACACTTTCTTTGTGCATATACCTAGTAGTGGGATTGATGGATCTTATAATAGTTACCTTTTTTATTTTTTAGATACTCTCTTATTGTCTCCCATGATTAGTGTATTATTTTGTATCCCCAATAACTGTTCATCAGACTTCCATTTCTACCCTTCCTCAGCAACATTTACCATTTATCTTATTGATGACAGCATTATACTAGCATGTGACAGTATTTCATGTGGTTGTGATTTGCATTTCTATAACGATTAGTGATGTGAAATATTTTTATATACCTATTGGTCATTTATGTATCTTCTCCTTAGAAATATCTTTTTAAAATCAATTTATTTATTTGGTTGATATTAAATGAGTTACATATTTTAGATGGTAAAGCCTTTGCAGCTGTATAATTTACAAATATTTTCTCTCTTGCAAGAATTGTCACTTTGTTGCATTGTTTCCTTTTCTGTGCAGAAGATTTGTAGTTTTATATAATTATATTTGTCTGTTTTTGCTTTTAACATGGTTTGCAAAAAGATCCAAAAAATCATTGTCCAGACTAGTGTTATGAAGCTTTTCCTGTTAATTTTTTCCACATGGCTTCATATTTTATGGCTTATATTTAATTTTTTTGGAGTTGCTCTTTGCATATGATGTAAGGATCTAGCTCCATTTTTCTGCAGATAGATTCCGGTTTCTCCAATACCTTTTATTGACTTTCCTCATTGTGTATTCATGACACCTTTATCACATATCAGCTGGTTGTTAATGTGTATACTTATTTTTGGAGTTATTACTCAGTTTCTTTGGTCTCTGTACCTATTTTTATGCCACTGCTGTGCTATTTTGGTCACTATACCTGTGCAGGATAATTTGAAGTCTGGCGCTATGATGTTTCTGACTTTGTTTTTGTATTTTATTTCTCAAGACTTTTGGCTGTTCAGGGTTTTTGTATTTCTATACATATTTTAGGAGATTTTTTCTATTTCAGTGAAGAATAAATTTGGTATTTTAAAAGGATTGTGTTGATTTTGTATACAACTTTTGGTAGTAAGGACATTTTTAACAGTAAAAATTCTTCTAATCTATAAATATAAAATGCATTTTAATTTATCAATTTCTTTCATTAATATTTTAACAATTTTCAGTATAGAAATACCTCACATCCTTGGTTAGATGTATTCCTACAAATTTCATTTTTCTTATAGTTATGATTAATATTATTATGTTCTTGACTTCCTTTTCAGAAAATGTGCTATTAGTGTACAGGAACACTACTGATTTTCACAGCACTGAGGTAGAACAGATGCCTGGGGCTGCTGCAGCTGACAGAAAATGACATGTACCAGAAATGTCATTTACCACATAAACTGAAGCCGAGCTGTATAGTCCAGCCTCATGCAGGTGCAGTTCTAGAGGCTAATTCTGCTTGTATCAGACTGGAGTATGGGCTAGTGGGGCTGTGTTTTATTGTGTTAGGACCAGTGCTGGACATAGGCAAAGTGTTATGCTCACATCCTTCTCTTTCTATCACATAAATGCTCCCTCACGATGCTATGCTTCCTAGACTGGGGGAGAACTTACATAAGTAATACAGAACTGTCCTTCCTAGTATCTTCACTGCTTTTCTTATTGTACTACAACCAGATACTCTGAATCTTGGTTTTCTTAGCTCTTGTAAAAGGGAAAATTGTTCAAATTGATGTTTCCATTGGAGGACAATCTCAGATGAGTACTATTCTAATATTTTATTCTACTCCTATTGCACAGTAATCATTAAGGACAAAGCATAAAGGGAAACTAATGTTATTAACCCTAGTTTTTTTTTTTTTTCTGAAACTCATTTGTAACTTAGCCAAGTCAATGGTTCCTCCAGACTTTGCTCGTTCACCTATTAAATGATAATACTAATAACTATACAGTTGAAATGAGAATTAAACGAGATTGAGTACTGTCGTGTTCAAGAGTTACTAAGGTTAAGATTAGCTGTTGAATATTATTTCATTGCTTTGAGATAACTATTGAGGTAGCTTCTGCGCAATGGTAAGAATGATGCAGGAGACATAATTCATCTGTCTTGTGTTCCCATGTGGCTTTTTATCATAGATGAACAATCTTGCACGCATACTTTCATCAATCCTGTGAAGTTGCTGGCTAATTATTATTTAGATCTTTTAGAAAGAAAAAAATGAGGTTAAGCTATTTGCTTAAGATCATAGTTAGTAAATTCTTCTGCATATCTATATGTCAAATGCATTGTGCATTCATTATTTGCTGCCCAGTGTAGGCTCCTACAAATCCAAAACTGATTGGGAAACTAATATAAGAAATGGGTATATATAGTCTAAGATGAATGATGTTGATATATAGCTGCTGTCTGAATGACGGGAAAAATAATCATAATCTACTGCAACTTCAAGAACTGCCTAAACGAGAGGATGTGGCCCTAGGTCACTGGCAATTGTTCTCCTCCCTTAGCTAGTCTGTCCTTCATGGGGAGAGAGAACCATAGGACAACTGTAGCTCGAAGGTTTTAATAGCTAGTCATTCTATTTTTCTTATAATTATTCTCTGTTCACTCTATGGACTTTTAAAATATGATTTGGTTTCCCAAACACCTCTACAGGCAAGATGGTTGATTTGCCAGTGAGGTTTCCTTCCTTCTTGGCAGAGTGTTTTCCTCACTGCATATTAATTAGTAAGTATCAGGTTTCAGTGCACTCATCCACTTCCTTATTCACCATTTAAGGGGTACTCATTGAGCCTTTCTTCTGTGTCAGGAAGGGCACTATTACCAATAGAGAAACAAGTCAGATATATGTTCTGCCCTCCAATAGTGCATAGTGTGATGAGAGAAATGTAGGCTTAAGGTCCATAAACTATCACAATGACATCTAGTAAATGCTAACATAGGAATAAATACAGAGTACTGTGGAAATGTCAGAAGGTTAGCTAGTTCAAATTTGTAGATATTTCACTGCCTAAAAGTAAGGAATTTGAAGGTATTAGAACAAAATCCTTTTCTTTTCCAGCTTTTGGAGGAAGCTTAGAGAATATTCCTTAATGTATGGTCCCATTTTTAATTTTTAAAGACTAAAGGACATCATCATTAGGACATCATCATTAAGCTTCCCTCTGACCTTGCTTCTATTCTCCCATATCTTTTACTGACTTTTTTCAGGGACTTTTGTGATAACATTGGACTGATTTGGATGATAATCCAAGAGAATTTCCCCACTTGCATATCCTTAACTTCTTCACAATTGCAAAGTTGCCTTTCCCATGGAAGACACTCTCACTTATATTTCTAACAAGAACCATTGCTCCATGAATATATCAATGTTATAAACAATTTTTATAAAGGGTAGTTTAGATTCCTGCAAAAACATAACAGAATTTCTTATTTTACTTATTAATTAATCAATTCAGGATTTAACAAAAAAACTCTGAAGATTAAAAAGAATGTTACCAATTAGGTCATAAGAACCTCAGGTTTTTATCTTTGAAGTAGCGTTTAAATTTTATTTTGATAAATAAATAATGAGATTTCACATGCTGAACCAAACTATCATAAAAGTGTGATAGTAAGACTGATTTCATTAATAATTAATAATGCCAGAATAGACTATCAAAAGTCAAATGTTTAGTAGCCAAGCAGGCTTTGCCACTGTAAATTCGCATAATTGCATCTGTGATATGTGTGGTACAAGTTGACCCTGAAGGAATTGAAACATCCTATACTTTTTCAGAGAAGTAGTATGGTAGATACATAGGAGCTTCTATGACGAACAAACCTAAATTTGATAAGGCTGACTCATGAACCCCTGAACCTCTTCAAGACTCTTATGTATGAAATTGATGTAATACAGTAGCTTTTCATAGGCTCAAAAATGAGATACAACATGAAAGGAGGGTACAATGCAGTCTGTCCCATAGTAAATGCCCAGCAAACAGAAGTTTTTATTAATGCTTTCAAAAACAATATCAAAGACATCAAAAGTTTTCATGCACATCAGATTCATCAGAATACATGACAGGGAAAGTATATAGTACTACAATCTCCTTACAGAAGGAATAGACATTTAAGAGTCTGAGAATTTAAAGATACCTTACAAACCTAAATTATGATGGTAAGAAAGCCATAGTTATGCTTACTGGCCAGTATTCCAGTTTCTTCTCTGAGGTTCATTTTTTAGTGTGTCTGGAGTTTTATTAAAGTTCTAAGACAAATGCATATACTGTTGAACCTGCCGAGTCAGTCTTTTCTTAAGGACCATTTATCACTTGACAGTCTAGCCCTGGAGCCACAGTATGTGGCAAAGACAGATTGCTTGGTTAGAGATGAGGGTGAGTTGGCCACGTAGGTCTCTGATCTCATCTGTTCTTACAAAAATATCTATAACACTCTCTGAGGAAATCCAAGGAACTTGGTCCTAAGAAGCAGATAGGCAGATTGCATTACAAATCAGTCACAAACTCTAGATTCAGTTCCCTTTGAATAAGCCTGCCTCCATGACTCCATGAGGCTTTGGGGGACATTTAGACACAAACCATAGCAGTTTTTAGCTCTTTTCCTCCCCTTTACATATTTGCATATTTCAGGCTCTCCATTTTTAAGAAGAAGATCTCAGAGTCTGGGTAACTTACGTATTTCTATATAATGAATAAGGAAACAGGCCTAGAAATGTCCTGATAAATTTTATAAAATAATCTTAATGGAATAATTCAATGCCCTCAATTTGCAAATGAAACTGCAACATAAGGGAGATTCCCTATGTTAGTGGCTGGGGGGCAGGCAGTGAGCAAAAGCAAGTTCTGGAATCAAAGGTCTTTATGATAGTAGCTTTCTAAAGTTTAAGAAGTTCTCTACCCTTGGTCAAAGAATCTTTCTATTGTTTCATTTATTTTTCCTTAATAAAATCAATTTTTGAAGGCATAATCAGATAATTATGACATTGATGTTGATTTGGGAGATAAAATATAATTTAAAAGACATTGGTTAAGTTTTTAATCATTATAAATAATAAAAATCTTACATTTATGTTGTACTGAGGAGTTCCAAAAACTTACATGTATCTATTTCTCACAAAATTCCAATGAATTAGGCAGAATATTTTTGTCCCATTTCCATAGGTAGGGAATTAAAGAAAAGAACATATGGGGGAAAAAAAAAAGAATAACTCATACAGTTACCCCATCTCTGTTACTCAGGTCCAGCTATGATAAGCTCATATCCAAATTCCTCTACTATGTCCCTTGTCTTAGAGCTCCCACCATGTCTTATGTACATATTTCGGAGTCTAGAAAATCTGAGACTTTTTATATGTATACAATTTTTTTTAATAATTAATTTTTTAAAAACTCAACATGGTGGTACATGCCTATAATCCCTACTACTTAGGAAGTGGGGAAAGGAAGAACATAATTTTAAGGCCAGTCTGGATAAATTGGTCAGACCCTGTTTCAAAAAACAAAACAAACAAAATAGAAAATTTTGGATTATGTGTTAGTACTCTCTGAGGCCAAGCTTCAGTACAAAACAAGAAGAAAAAGAAATACAGTTAAAAATATTAATTTTGTTTTTTGGAGTATAATTTCTATAGTGTGATAATTAAGTGATAAGAAGTGTGAGCATCGAAAGTATTATGTCTGTCTTCTACTATCTCTCGCTTCTGTCTGGGAACCTTCAATGGGGTCATATAAGGAAGTAAACTCGATTCAGTTGGTGGAGTAACTGCACTTTTTAGACAATACGTTAATATCAGATGAGCCAAATTCAACAGATAATGTACATCTCTATTAAATAAGAATTTTTATAGTATCCCCCAGAATATATCTGTGAATTACTATCTAAAAATATTTGTTTATTGAGGCAGGGTTCGCTATGCAGTTTTAGGCTGGTCTGGAACTCACTATATATTCCAGGCTGGCCCTGAACACATAGTGATCATCATCCCTCAGTCTCCCAAGTAGTAGAATTACAGGCCGGCTCCTCCATGCCTGGCTGAGTGTAGATGAGTATAAAGGTGTTTCATACTGCTGTATAGCTCGAGGACATACTTCTGTCTACCTGGAAAACTGGTTTCTGTTAAGTCATCTCAATATTGGCATTTAGTAGTTTATGTGGTTTTCTATTCCTAATGTACCCTGGACCTTAAATCTCACCGAAGTATGAGAGAATTGATACTTTCACAAGGTTTCTGCTTCTTCAGTTTACTCTTTTCCAATTCAGTGGACAGGGACAATTCCTTGATGGTCTGGGTCTGTAAATAGAGGTACTCCAACTTGCTGTAGAAGAGCTTAGGTAAGCAAAGCTCATACTTCTGAGCCAGCCTGGAGTGAAAACAGGATGGGTGCCCTGCAAAGATAAGTGTTTCCTCTGTCAAGGCTCCAGGGGTAGTATAATTTTTGCCCATGTTTGAACCTACTTTTACACTACTCAATTTTTCTAACTATGAAATCTTGTTTTTATGCCTCAATTTAGTCAAAGCAATGTTATTTTTCTTGTTATCTTGTGACCTGGCTGAGATATCACCTGTGTGAGAGAGAGATTGCTGCATTCCTTGTTAGGAACTGTCAGTTACCCTTTCCAGCAATCTAATCAGGAAGGAACTGAGCTTGGAGCAGAATGTTCCTCCAACAATTTTTTTTTATAACCACATCATCTGTTGGTCCCTCTCCAAATCACTATCCTGTGACCATATTTGTTTTATTTCCATTGTCACAATCTGATTCTCTTCTCTGTATTTTTACATGTATTTTTGTCTTTCTCTAAAATATAATCTCCCTGAGAGAAGTAGAACTTTACTTATTCTTTCTTGTGTTCCCCAGGAAAAAATGGCAATGTTTGGCATATATATCATCAATAATTATATAAAATGAATAAACAGTTGAATGAATGACTGAGTACACTTTCCCACAATCACACAACTTCTGAGGAGTAGAGATTGGGTTTTCACTTGAGTAGTAACTGGACTCTATGTGCCCACATTTCCTTTGCCAAATATACTGGGATTAAATACAAGTGGTTGTGTGTGTAACATGTGCACATGTGTGCATGCATAAACATATGCACATATATGTTCAAATAGGTTTATAAGAGATAAAAACAGATAGGTAGAACTAAAGAAAATATTAAAGAAATGAAAACATGTGCCTCAATTTGCTAACCTGGAAAATGTTTATATTTAGTAACAAAGTAAGGTTCTTAAGTAAGGTAAAACTGTTAATCATTGCTTTATATTTGAGCTAGTAAAGCATTTTCATCCAAGACATCCATTAAATTGTGGAGTATCTTTTAGTTTAGTTTAGCAGTTTTGGAAGTAATACAGTAATGCATCTGTAGATTGTGCATAGCCTCCTACTTGTAATATATAGCACAAGGGGTATCTTTTAACACATCTTCAATATGAAGGTCATGGGTTGAAATTCTTAAAAGCATGGTATTTTGAGTTTCTAACACACTTCAAATTTTATATGGAAAATTGCAGTGTGAAATTGTTATTATCCTATTGCTGTTTAATGCCTATTCAATCTAAAATCTATAACTATGAGGGATGCTTTTAGACACTACATTTAACCCTTGAATCATCCCCATGGGGCACTGCTGTGTTATAGCTCAAAGAATTTCAACACAGTACTTATCTGATGTCTGAGAACTGACATTTCAACATCAGATTTGAGATTATTTGCTCAAAGATCTTAACCACTTAATTATCTTCAGGAAAAAATGTTAAAATCTTGAAGAAGAAGAGAATTTATATGTTAAGCAAACTACTAAGGGTTAAAAATAATTAATAATTCATTCTGTAATGGAAGCAGCAAAGGATGAGAAGTCACAAAGTATAGATTCTAGGTGCAGCTTTGATACTCTTAGTCTATGAGACCTTAAGCAACTTACCCTACAGTGTTTCATAAAAAATATTGTACTTGATCTTCGTAACCCTGCTTTGAATGCTAGCTTCTCCATTTTAGTCCTGTGTTTCCATTTCTGTATTTCATTTGTGATAAATGCTTTGGTTCCACAAGTGTAAGATGAAGAATAGAATCCTAGACATGTGGAGACTAAGGAAGTAAATATCTCAGAAAATATATATTTGAAAATACTTAAATGACATAAGAATGCAAGAGATTATAATTTTTAGGTAATGAATGCCTTGGTGCTTCATAGATATAACATTTTAAAGTTTTCTTTTGGCACAAGAGATTATTGCTTTGGTGGTTCAGCCAAAACTTATATTTATACCCATTTTACTTATTTATTTATTTATTATTTTGGACCAGTAGCTTTAACAAATAAGGTGATCTGGTATTATGGTAATATGTTGTGCTGCTTCCTTAACAGAGGGCTAGAACGTGATATTATTTTTATTGTTCGTGGTGATTTCAGAAAGTGGATTCCATTTGAATGGTGTATTAGTCAACTTTCTTGTCCCTAAGACAACCGTTCAATTCCCACAATTTGAAGACAGATTTAATTTGACTTACAGTTTGAGGGAATTCAGTCCACAGATAACTAACTGAAGGCAGAAACATCAAGGCAGAAGGGTGTGCCTTCTCAGTTCCTGGGGTCCAGGAAGCAGAGCAGATGAACGGTGTTAGGAGGGAAAGATATGTTGCACCACCACTGGGTGTAATACCCAGCCATACCTATAAGCTTTATTAAACACTTAGGCAGCTCCTAGGCAAATCAAATTGACAATGTGCTTTAAAATAACAAATGGGAGTTGTGATTATTCATCTGTGCACCTACCATGAGCTTGCATCTAGTACTTTTTTTATTTAAAGAGAAAAACAGAAAGGACATTAAAAACAAAGCAGTAAAAGGTACAAATAATACAGTGTTTCAAAAAAAATAAAGAAATCACCACCAGCATCTAGTACTTTTAAACCCCTTATCATGAACTTGACTAAATTAATAAAAAACTACTACAAAGCCTTTTTTAGTCTATCTTAATTATTGTGTAGTAAAATAAAAACACAATATAAGCATTTCTGAGAATTTTTTAAACCTACGAAATATTGAATATCATACAAAGATACTTTCACAATGTACTTAATGTTGACTACCACTTGTTTTCTCATTTAGTCTAGTGCCAGAAGACACAGTAAGACAGGTAGACAGGGAGTATCCCACTTTCCAAACCACTAAACGAATCTACCTTTGGAAACAATCTGTGAGAATCTGTCTTATAAAAAAGTATTATCTTTTCATGGGTGGTTCATAGTCATTTATTTTCTTACCATAAGTACCTTGGCTCTATCCTTTGGTATATCATACCTTCTGATAGCCAGTTGGTTACAAGCCATGACTAAGTCAGTGGATACCTTTTAATAGCTCCTTCTGAGAAACCTAGGTAGCTGCCAGCTGTCACATCAAGGTAATTTGTATCTGTGAGAGCACTGAACGGAACTGACATTCAATGCCACTGTGATGACATTTGAGTGTCACTGATAAGGGATGATTAGTTACTTTAATTTCTACAGAGGTTGACATATTTCATTATGCAAAATAATAAATATGTTTAATATGAATTCCATGGTTCCTGAACTCATGTCATGAGAATTCTAATTAGTAGTATATGAGGCATGCAGAGGGCAAATGAGCTTATAATTTTGCTTGAATTAAAATTTCTGCAGTTTCCTCAGGAGTCTCCTTTGGAGGTAGCACTAGTCCCTGAGGAGAATCTAATGGCCTTCCAGATTTCTACTCCTCTGTTCCTATATCTCTTTGAAAAAGAATTGCTTTTATGATTTCATGGTGGGATAGATACTTAGCTCTAGGATTTTGAGTCCCAGCTCTGGGACTGTAGAGGCTATGGGGCACAGTTGCAATAGCAATAATGTACTACTTGGGAGAGTTCCGAATCAGCATCATCTCTGCTCTTATTAGCTGTGTGACTTCAGGCAAGTCATTAATGTCTTAAGACTTGCATATTTTATATGTTTTAAAAATGAATGCAATAATTCCTATGAATCCTCATAGCAATTTATTTGTATCTCTCCTATAGGAAAATTAAGGAAGGGATAATAATAGTAATTGACCATTTTCTATCTGCTAAACATTTTTCATACCTGTTGTTTAATATACATGGTACAGTTAAATGCCATTTTCTATCTGCTTAACTACTGTGAGGGCAAAGGGGAATTAGAGCATAAGTACTTATGCAAGAAGAGAGAACTAGTCAAATAGTAAAAGAACAATTCAAACTATTGGGGGAATTTTGAGCAAATGTGTGAAGCCACTGTGTTGTTTTTAATTGTGTGTGTGTGTGTGTGTGTGTGTGTGTGTGTGCTTCAGTGATGATAGGGTCAGAAAAACTATGAGAAAAAATATAGGAAGTGAAGTAATTTGTAATCTTTCTTAAGATAATGCAAAGCCATTGAAGTTTTTTTGTTTTTGTTTTTGTTTTTGTTTTTGTTTTTTTTTGTCTTTTTCGTTTTTTTTATTGGTACCAGGGATCGAACTCACGACTGCCTGCTTGCAAGGCAGGCGCTTATGCCGCTGAGCTAAGGTTTTTAAAAGAAAAGAGTGAAAATAGTGGATAAGGAAATACTTCTGGCAGCTGTTACAGTAAGTTAAGCTGAATCCCAGGGATGCTCATGAACTCCCTCGACACCTTGTCCCGCATTCAGAACCATGGCTCTACATGCCTGCTACCCTCCACTCTTATTTCTGGGTCTGCTATCCATTGCTTGGTGTAGCAGAGTATACTCCAGCCGCAAACAGCATTCACCAGGCTTTAGACTCTGAAACCTGTTTGTCCATCAATCACTACCATTTCTTTTCCCCTCAGAATTTAGACACACTGATCACTTGCCTGGGCTCCAGCTCTTGCTTGACACAGCCCTGATTCTAAACTTTTGTCATCTGTCTGAGTTACTTTCCTAGCACATGCTCCATCCTCTTGGAGTTGGCCAGTGTTCAGGATCTCAGGCCTTCTTTACAGGAGCAGTCTCTGAGCAGCCACTCTAGTGAAGAAGATTTTAGTTTTTAACATTTTATTTTCAGGTCAAAAGTACATCCTAAGCCAAGTGCAGTAGTACACACTTGTAAGCCTAGAATAGGCAATTTTGCAAGACCTTGTCTCAAACTCTTAAAAAAAAAAATCTGCAAAGGGCTGGGAATATGGCTCAGTGGTAGACTTCTTGCCTTTGTGTGCACAAGCCCTGATTTCAATTCCCTAGCACCACACACATGAGAGAAAGAAACAAAGAAACAAAAAAAGAAAGAAAGAAAGAAAAAATGAACCAATGAACAAGATGTGAAAAAAGAAAAAGCGCAAGACAAAAGAAAAACGCCTAGAATACAGTTAAGTACTGGAGTGCTCCTAGGTTCAATCCCCAGTATATTTAAATAAATAAATAAATAAATAACGTCTTAAATAGAAGCAGGCTCTCTCCACGTTCCCCTATTCTAATCATTTCTCCCTTTAGTTTTTACTTTCTCTCCTTCCTCTGTAGCCAAGAACACAGTGTACATGGGTTGCAGTCAAAGGGGCATGGACAGAATGATGCTATCATTACGAGATAGGAATGCAGGTACTGCCTTCTGCTTTTTCCATACTACATGCAAGAAGCATTTGCCTTCTGTAGAGGGATTATACAAACAATTTGTGAGCAGACTACACAGAAATGTTGTCAGTCAGTCTTCAGAGTTAGGTAGGGAGAGCAGTAAGGGACAGCTGATATGGGAGTAGAGGGAAAAGGGGCCAAAATCACCAATTCCAGCATTTGTCATTACTTGTATTTTGATAATCAGGGATTGGACATTGCCTTTGTTCTATTTAGTGAAACTGATTTTACTACTTGGTAATGGCAAATTGCCTTTAAAGAAATAGTGAAGTACATAGCCTGAGTCCCTGCCACTGGCTGAGACTCATTGAGTCACCATAAACCCACTGGATGATATTTGAGTCTGCTGTGATAATCCACTATCACACCGTATGCCCACGTTTATGGACATTTCAAGTAGGAAAAAGAATGTGAGTGGAAAGCATGTCTTCTCATCCTATTTTATGTCCACCACTTTTTTCCTAAATACTTACTTCCCAGCCCAGTCACTGTAAGATCCTGGAAATCTGTCTTCTTTGTCAAGAGCGTTAGGGAGCAGGCTTTAAGAAGGTTAATATCCCCTGGGGTTCTTATATATAGTCCTTTTGTCTGGTGGTTAAAAATAAGAATTAGAATTTGACAGAAATATCACAAGACACTCTATTCAAACCAGCAATTCTCTCCATAAAGTTCCCAAGCCTGCTACACTTCTCGAATTCAGTAATGATAAGGAGAAGATGATGTTAATGACATGATGTTGTTGACATTGATGAAGACTGAAACTAATATTTACTAAGTACGGAGGCACTGCATGAACCATCTTACATCCATTACTTTATTCACCACAATTATTTTGTGAGCTATATACTATTATTTTTTTTCTTAAAACAGTTAAGGAGGATGATGTTACAGAGATTAGATATCTTGTAAGAGATCTCATAGATATTAAATGGTACAGCTATTTGCCTACAACAAAACCTGAGCCCTAGGTCATGATACTTTAATATTTAGACAGCCTGATACATTATACATGACTCTAAAGAATGATATGCACTCTAAATAAAGAGAGTTACTCCTCTGCTTAGATTGGAATTACCTGTTCTTATAATAGTGGTTTGCTTGGAATGATTAGAACCCTGTCTTGGTGACTCCTGAAATGCTGAGTTGTAGTAATAAACCAAATCATCTCTGGTTATATGCAGCGAGACTGGCAGGCAAATCCTTTAGCATTTAGAATCTATGTTATAAAATAATAAAAGTTAAACTTTTATTGATACTAGAAGAGTTGGTATCTCTGTTCTGTAGTATATTACAATCCAGCCTGAAAATCTTGTACTTCTTGTTTACAAAATCAAATTAACATCTTATTTTATAAATTATTTATAAACAGATAAATAGATAGCCTTATGTTTACTTAAAATATCTTTTGGAAAAGTACCAGAATCTTTTCCTTTAGCAAGCACATTTATAATAGAAAAATAAAGTGCTGGATTTTCTTATCATGTAAAATAAAGTGAAGAGATTTAACATGAATGTAGACTGTCGGAACGAGCTTGCCTGAAGATTCAGCTATTGTATCAAAGAAAGTGAATAGGTGAAAAACCTATCTGATGTTATTGGTGGTATGGGAGCTGTACAGAGAGTAATATCAAGAAAAAGACTTCTATAACTTTTTTGACCCACAGAAATCTACTGCAATAGAGTTGGAAATATGTTTAGAAGATTGAGAGAGACGTGGCCATGAGCAAAGTTACACTTGCTTTAGCCTGTAGGAATGGCTCAGAGAATACCTCTTAAAGATGGTTACATTTTAGTATCTATCATGAAGCCAGGCCTTATAGCAAGCAAGGTGAGGGCTTACAGGTCTCCTCCTCCTTTGTCCAGGACTAGGGTATACTCTTGCTACCTGCGCCTGGCTTCAGATCTCGCTTTTCAATGTGTGCTGACATTCTGACTATGCTTTATGCTTATGTTGAGAGGAACCATGGTACTTCAGGTTTCCCGAATTATTTCTGTTTACTCTTTGAACAATTGGTAAATAATTACCTTTGTATGTTACACAAAGTGCTCTTAATCATTTTCACTTACTAATGTATCTAACCAATCAGTCAACAAACACTTCTGACCGTCTTGTATTTTACATACTGAAATAGGAATGAAACACTGAATTTGTGAAATAAAATTTTATTTTATTTTAAATTTTTTGTTTACTTATTTTATAATTTTAATTCTATATCTCAAAGAATCAGACTCAATAAATCAATAAAAGGGGATGGGGAAGGCATAATCAGGATATTGCCGTGACAAGAAAAGGAAGGCTACATGATTTTATAGTTATGCTCAAACTCCTGGGCGCAAGTGATCATCCCACCTATCTCCCCCACTCCGAACTCCTATAGCTGTGGCTGTAGGGATGCACCAGTGTACCCATCCTGGCTTCCCAGTTTTTAATCATTCAGTTTTTTAGACTTTACTGTTTAGTCAAATTCAATTTTAAATCTATAGTGACAAGCCCTCAATGGTTATGACTACACATTTATTGAGTGAAGTTAAAATGTAAAATAAGTTGTAGTCTTCTTAATGAATTGTTAGAGGAATATCCTTAGCCAGAAATAGCAGGCATGAGGCATGAGGAAAATGCTTCTCCTCATTCATTGCATTCATTGCATGCAGATATGTCCTGAATTGAGAACAGAAGTTTAGGAGACAAAACTGTGTACCTACTGGTAGATAGATACCTTTACTACTGAAGTCATTCAGAAGTACAGAAGATATTTCTTAACTGTTCAGAACACAAGGCTAGAGCAAGTCAGCTCATCTTCCACCCTAGTTCAACCACTAACTCTTGGCTTGAATGGAATATTTTAATTTCTATAAATCAATTTTACAATATGCAAAAATGAAGAGATATGTTAAAGAGCTAGTGAAAATTAAATGGGGGCACAGGCACACCTACAACCTTTTGAACCATCTGGCATAGGGAGCTGTGCTTGCTATTATTTCTCTACTTTCCAGTACTGCATAGGATAGAAGATGTACTGAAAAGAAAATTAGATCTGATTTTGTTCTAGGGGTTTGGATGTACCCATTCCTATGTATGCTCGTTGTCCTTTTTATTCAATTCTTAGTGCTTTTCCAAAAACGTGTTCAGATCAGAATCTGTCCTTGCTTTGCTCAGGACTCTATTGCTTTTAATTATTGCTCTTGACCAATAGCTTTCTCTCTTGCTCTTTTTTTATATCAAGACATCATTAGATCGCATCTAGGGAACAAAAATTAATCTCAACTGAGAGTGATCAGCAGCGATGATTAAACAGATGCCAGTAGGTTATTAAATCAGGCCTAAGTTCTCTTGAGCTTTTCACTTAAGGATATTTCTCAGTCAGTCTGCCAGCTGCCCAGCCCTTGGTAATAATATTAATGGAAGTTAGGAGATGTACAGTTCAGCTTTCTTCTGAGTCCAAGCTAAGTCTTGCGGTTTAAGGAAATTAGTGAAATCACATCTGCAACTAACTCCATGAGAACCCCTCCCATTTATGGAATGAAAAGCCATGTATGCAATAATATATTAAGTACTTTACTGATGAAATTTTAATCCTTACAACAAAATCCTGTAAAACAGTTACGATTATTTCCATTTCACAGGAAACTAAAGTCATAAACCCAGATCAAATAAATTATAGAGCTGGAAATTGAACCCATTTGATTTGACTTCAGAGTTTATATTCTTATTAACCAGTTCTCAAGATTTCTTAACATTTACACTGTTGTACCTTGTTAACACTTTATTTTTATGTACAGATTGGCTTTTATATTCTCAATAGCATACCTGTCTTAGAACCTCGAACTCTAATGTTCATTACTTCCACTAATCTTCTCAGAAATTTCCTGTCACCTTTCCTTGCCTTCTGCAAGGATTTAGTCCCTTTCAAACTAATTGTTGTGAAAGGCCTCTTTCCAATATCACTTCTTTGGTTTGTAGTCCAATTTTGGATTAAAACTAATGCAGTGATGATTGGGAAATGGAATAGACATCTTATAAGGGTTTTGATTGTGGAAAATCGGGGATGCTGGTCACATACATAGAAGTAGTACAAAGAGGAATCTATTTAAGTTTCTAAAGTAACAAAATGATCCTTCTGCTGAACAATACATATTTCTGGGAAGCAGGAGCAAAGAGTAAAGACTAACATTACTGAAGTGGTACACTACCATAAGGCAACCTAGCTTTGAACACACCAAACCTTCCCAACTTTAGTTACATCTGGAGATCAACTTCTCACAGCACCCTCTAAAGCTAGAAGCTGATTTCAGCTCCCACAACTCTTCCTACATATAGCCAGTAGTTACTTAGCTACCACTACAGACGTTCTCCATGTCTCCCGCCCTATCATCAAGGAATTCTTTTTAGGTCTTCCCTTTGACTTTCAACACCTTAGTTTGTAATTGGAAAGATCCTTTTCTGGCTCGTTCAGCCCTTTCTGTGATGTTGGAAAGTCAGTGATAAGCCTGGAAATTCTTTTCAGTAGAGTGAGGGAAACCATAAAGTTTAAAGATGGTATAGTATTTCTTGATAACTATGACTATGAAAGTAATTGTTCATCTTGCATTCAAATTCTTTTCTAATGTGATCTACTTCCATTCTCCTCCATATCCACACTTTCCATGAGTCACTTTTCTCCAAAGGTATGAGGTTTTCTTTCTGAAAACTAGTAGATGCTTCCTGCCTCCATGTATGTTCATTTACAGTACATGCTTCTTTCCTCCATTTTTTTTCTTCTATATCTCAGTCCGTTGAAATTCTTCTATTTTTGAATAATTTCATGAAGGTTTTTTCACTTTCCAGGCTTTGTCCTTTATTGAATACCTGTGTGCCTCTCCTCCTCCCTTTCTTTCTCCCTCCCTCCTTTCTTTTTCTCTTTTCATTCCTTCTTCTCTTTCTTTTTCTCTTTCCCTACTGATACTTAAACCCTTTCCCTACTGATACTTAATTGACATTGGAACCTATATATTTTAGGACCAACTAAACAAATGATAACTGAGGCAAGCTCAGAATCTGAAAAGACTAACTTGATATTGATTAACTATTCAGGATGTTTTCCCAGTGTTTCTCTTATTTTTTTCTTTTTTGTTGTTGTTTTTGCCTAAACAACTACTATGTAGATGAAATCAAGTAGGGTAACTAGATATTTCTTCTGAAAACAAGAACTGTCTCTATAATTTTCCCTATTGTTTCTTATTTGGGGCTATAGACTTCATGATTATTTTCTTTTCCCAGATCACATGAAGGGGAATCTATATACTCTTCCTACAATACATAGTAATTTACACTGTGTCTTCAGTTTAGTAGGAATCATGTTCGATTGCTATGAAACTCTTGAGAATGCATATAAAGTGCCTTGTATGCCCAGCATTTGACTTAGGGTCTGGCACATAGCAAGTGCTAAATAACTGTTGACCTGTGGAGTGAGCTATTGAATGGATGCATGATCACATGGATGTTTCCCTCTTTCATCTTGGGACAGTAACTTTTTTAAGTCGGTGATAATGAGTTTTGGTAGTGACAGAGATATACTTTACTCCAAGGACATTCATAGGACACCGTCTTGGCTTAGCTAAAGAACTTTTCATTAGTGTGTATTAGTAATATAGGTTAATGTTTCATTTTGGCAAATTTGCATATGTAATAACATACTTTATTTAGTACCCTCCATCATCTTTCTCACCTAGTTTCCCCATAGTTTCATGTGTCATCCAGGGAGTTTCAATGTGTACAATATATCTTGATGCACCCTATTCCCCAACAGTTACCTCCTGTTTTTTCCCTTCATCATTCTTCCCTCTGGTCTAACGATAGTCTTCTACTTTGTGACCTTTTTTAGATTCCATATATTAGGGAGAACATGCAATGTGTCTGTTCAGCTCTTTTGTCCACTTATTGACTAAAGTGTTTGACCTTTTTTTTTTTTTTGAGATCTTTGTACAGTCTAGATATCAATCCTGTTGGAAGTGTAGCCATCAAAAATTTTCTCTCATTTTTGCACTTTGTCTCTTTACTCTCTTGTTTTCCTGCTATGTGGAATCTTTTTAATTTGATGTCTTACTATTTGTTATTTTTTACTCTTTTTTCCCTGTGCTATTGGAGTTCTATATAAGAAATGCTTCCTGTGCTCATTGCTTCAATTTTTTATCCCTGTGTTTTCTTTTAGGAGTTCCAAAGAGGACTTTTCGCTGCCTTTCCTGTCTCTGGGTATAAATCTATTACTTCAGGGAGATTTTTGCACCTATTTCCAACAGATGGAATTCATTGTTTCTCACATAGATTCTTAAATAATTAACAGTGACTCATGTCACCTTGCACTTTTGGAATTTTAGCTTATTGTACTTCCAGGAAAAACCTATCAAAAGGCAAGAGCAGCAACATACTTCGGCCTAAGCAACAGCTGTAGAGTCTTCTGATTTTGGAAAGTTTGTTCAAACAAGGAAAATGAAATATTGCATGTTCATTGTTGCCCATCTTAACTGAAACCTACCCATTCCATGTTAAATCTGCTTTAAAAATGATCCAATGAATCAGTGTCTTCAGAATCTGAGCTCTTGGAGCCTTGCACAAGGTCTCCTTAAGGGTCTAATTTTAGGTAATATTTGGATCACTTGATCTGTTGTTGAGATCTGTTTTATAAATAGGAAAAAAGAAGTTATTTCAGAAATAGTGAAGCTACACTAACGTGCTACTCCACATTGCTTAACCGTGTTAGCATTCAATAGAGTTATATGACAAGTTTAGGCCAAATGCTGTGGGAAAACTGGTGTGTATTTCACCAGGCCAAGGCATAGAAAATTCAGTTTGTCTTCCCTCAGGCAATCTCTTTTCCTTATGTTAGGAGCAAGAGGTTTATAATCCATGTGGCAATTACAAATTATCAAGTTTGTTAGTCTGTATCCTAAATTATTATGTAGAGTTCAGTGCTCCTCTGACCTGTAGTGTTACAGCATGAATGAGAAGCAACCTTTGTAATACTAAGCTGTTGAGACTTCTGGTCACTATATTCGTACAATAGACCTAAGCTGTCCACACTCATACAAAGGGAAACATGAAGAGAATTAACATTTAATGAGTACCCACTAAGTGACCTTCATTACACTAGGGCCCATATCTCATCTGTTGTTTCTACTCTTTTATTTATTTCTTACAAAACTGTCATCAAGGTTGGGAACACCAGGTGGTGCAGAAAAACAGGGGTAAGCTAATATGATTATGTATCTTCACAGTTCTTTCCACTCTGCCCGTTTTGTAGTACCATCTGT
Organism: Cavia porcellus; assembly: GCF_034190915.1. Taxonomy (NCBI): domain Eukaryota; kingdom Metazoa; phylum Chordata; class Mammalia; order Rodentia; family Caviidae; genus Cavia; species Cavia porcellus. The sequence continues at coordinate 49,558,672 of NW_026947492.1, forward strand.
ATAATCTAAATATATAGACCTAGCTTCTAAAAGGCATGCATATTTTTTAGTATTTAAAAAATATTAAAATCGATTAGGTCAGTGACTCAAAGCCAAGGCAAGACATTTTGGAATGAGCCAAGCAGATTTGTGTCACAATGTATGTTCAGTTATTATCCTCTAGAACTATTTATGTTTCTTGCAAATTATTACATATTACTCACTTTCATTTGTAAGAATTGTATTATTTAGTCTCATTTGGTATTGTGCATTCTTGTAATGATTAAAGCAAAAAATGGAAATATTATGTATTCAGAGCGTAGCAAATTAAGTACCACAGAGAGGGGATAAATAGGGATGCATTTATCAAATCATTGCATATAGGTGGTACCTCTTCTCGAATTATGAACATGCAGTCAAATTCTTCACTGTGCATAAACACCTCTGGACTTGGAATCAGTGTCCTTGAGTTAAATTCTGACTCATATTAGCTGTTCAGTCATGTTGTTTAATTGGGCCACAGGTTTTTCATCTGAACACTGAATATAGATTAAATTTGGAGTTTAATATATATATATATATATATATATATATATACATATATATATATATATATATATATATATATATATATGTGTGTGTGTGGTGCCTATAGTAGGTACACAATAAGGAGACTCAGTTTACCTTTTAGAATGCATGGAATGCATAATCCCATTAAACTGTTCAATTTAAAACAACATTGACAATGTTGAACTGTAATGAATTGGTACGAGCATGGGTTAGATGTCAGAGAGAGACATCTGGCTTCAAAAAATCTCCAAAAGGGGAGAGTAGACTTTGTGAATGCATAAAATTTCAGACTCAGGCTTTTTGTTTGTCTTGTTCAAAAGTGCTAAGCTAACAGCATTCCAGAGTGAATCAAATTTAGGGACACTACTTCATATTAGCAAGCTCACAAGACACGGACACAAATCAATACTTACTACATTTATTAATTTCAATGAGGAAAAAAAAACTGATAAACTGTCCAAATGTCCCTGTCTCTCACCAGTTTATTATCAGTTGGTATAGAAATTAAGAGGGGAGCCAAATGATAACACCAAGCTTACTCATGCCTGAGTAGGCTACATTATGTTACAGACAACCACAAAATCTCAATTTTTTAAAAAATATCAAGGGTAATTTATTCTCAAGCTTTGTTCATAATGAATGGTGGGTGTTTGGCCCTAGGCTATCCTATCTAAGGAACCCAGCATGATAGAGGCTCTATCTCCTTCATGGAATTCATCCACCAAGGAGCAAGGAATGATGAAAGGACCTTGCGCTGGCTTTTAAAGTCTTCAACCAAGAAGCACTATATATTCTCTTCATTCACATTTTATAGGCCAGAGTAAATCAAATTATTATACATAAGTTTAAGGACACGCTATGCAACCTTCTCATGGGTTTCAAAGTAGTGGGGAACAGTGCATACACCTGGTGCTCATATTTGATACATCAAATTTGGTATTACAGTACATTAGAGGCAGTTCCATAGCAAGATCTGGATGTTTAATGCCCTCATGCTCTGAAACCAGCTGTTTCTCTAGCCGTATAAGGGATATAACTGCCAAATGTCTATGTCCTCATAGAGTTCTTTTGGAATGGCAGCCAGCCTGGAACAGGCTTTTACTACCAAACACTGTCTTTGAGATATATTTCCTTGTCTTTACTGGGCAACCAACCTTCTATTACATAGACATAGGCTTTCTTAAGATCAATTAATGTACTCAGTTAAATAGCATTGAGTTTTGCTGACCTGGAATCTCTCTCTGCTTCAGATGACTTTCATCTGATCTTACTTTGGGTGTGTGGGGGAGCGTTAGGGGGTGCTCGTGGTTGAATCTAGAATCTTGCACATTCTAAGCACACATTCTACCACCAGCCCCAAAAACTGTTAAATCTTGATTTTATAAATTAACCGTGCTGATTATATTATTTTCCTTATATTGTACTTCAGAGGCACCTAATTATTCTTCCTCTCTTCCATCCACCCCCTTCCCCTGGTGTACTGCCTACAGATTCAAAATGGTTTTTATATAACTTCATAATGATACATCTGTGTCAGGGTATTGGAAGCTAGTTAAGAATATTTGCAGGACATCATGTCCTCTTCTTACTTAATGTGTGCTTTCTCATGCTTCTAATTGTGTCAGAATGACTGTGCAGAAAGTAATTTCTGCCTTCTCAATTGTCCAGCCTGAGTTGCATTCAATTCAGAGACAAACTGTAAGTGAGGTTTAATTGTAATTCAACTATTGCATGCTGATCTTTCACCTTAAGTATCCATCAATGAATAGTTATCTATAAAATAACAAAATTACTCTATTTAGTCCTACATCTTATGACTCAAAACATTTTGGTGACTATTAGATTGAATAATTTTTTCTGCCTAGCTTTTTTTAAACATATTCTCTGTCACAAAAGTTTAAAAATTACTACATTGACAACTATTGTAGTCAACTTTTTCTCTTCTAAAAAATATTGCCAAATGGTATCAAATCAGAAGGGCAATGTACTTATTTCATTTTTTCTTATTCATTGTTTATTCAATATATTCTTTATTCATTCACACACTGAATGAATTTAGAGCAACTATTATGTTCAAAACCATAAATTTTGGGAAGCAGATTAGGAATAAGATACCCCTGCCCTCAGTGAACTTTATTTTGGGGAAGATAAAAAAATACATAGATCTACACAATAAGTGTTGAATATAAATATGCACCAGAAAAGATTATTTTGTATGTCTTTAAATCAGAACTAATCAACATTAGGGATTTACAATGTGTGAACATAGTATTAGATTTCCCAAGTATTTTCCTATAGATGATCTCAGATAGCCTACTCAGCAGTTCTATGGACAGACAGGTCATACATTTTTACAAATAAGCAAATACAAAAAAATGCTTTTTTGAAATTAAGCATTTGCTAAAATTTTGAATACTTTTCATATAGTCTACATTTTCTAAAATGTTCTCATGCTATTGGTTTATCCTATCATGCACTTATAAAATATTTGATAATGGTTCATATCTAGTTCTTTGGCCTGAGTCCTTTGATAATGCAATTTGTAGAAGTGTACATATATTCTGAATTGGCAAAAGTTTTCCTTTAAGAAGTATAGTGTAAAAATTGAATAGTTAACATTTTTCTGGTGAGAAGCAGCTTTAAAAATTATAATCAGTATTGTATATGTGTTCCTTACTTTTGTTTCTCTAGGTTTACAAAAAGGTATGAGTCACAGTTGTTTTTGTTTTTACAGTCATATAGGATAGATAGCTTTTATTATCTACAAAATATATTTCTCCACATTTTCATTGTTCAGATTATAAAGGAAATATCAGAAGAATGCTAAATGTATGAGGCAGAAGTATGTCAGTCTGTACAATTTAGTGAGACCTTATCTCAAAATAAAAACATATAAAAAAGGCTGGTGATAGATATAGCTCAATGCGGGGCCCTAGGTTCAATATCTAGTAATACCAAATAAAAAGCCTGAAGTTATTTTTGTATAAGCAAAAGTAAAAAATAATGTAATGTGATGTAATGGAAAAGTTGGCTTAAGCTAAAGAGGCTGAAGTAAAGATATCAGAGAAAGAGACTAAATACTTACATAAAAGTATGTAAGGTCTGCAGGACAGACCTAGGGGAGTTGTTACATTTCCTTCTGATCCTGAATTTTTTATGCACAATTCAATAAATTTGGCTTAAATGTTTATGTTAATTCAGGGTTAGTCAAGGAAGTTAGAATAACACATAGTATTGGCTCTCAAAGATTTTACAGTTCCTGGGAGAAAAAGAAACAAGAAATTTCAATAGAATAAGAAAAAAAAAATCTATGCTTGAAAGTATTTGGGGAGCTAAAAGCGGAGAGCTATACATAGCACTGGTGTTAGAACAATGGACTGGAGTTCAGGTGTGGTTTGTGTAACATCGAGAGAAGGCTGTTTAGAGGAAGACATTTCTGAAATAACTCTGAAAGACTGATTAAAAATTAGCCACCAAAAGGAGGATGAAAGGACATTATGGGTAAAAATAGCATTACCTATCATCAACTGGGTGATGCCACTTATGGTGCTTCCCGTGAATTGTCTCAAGAAGTTCTCACCCTTGCTCTGTGAGATAGATACTATTATTTTGGTTTTTTTACACATGATGAGGCAAAGTAAGACAAAAGAGAAGCTGGTATAGTTTACTTCACATAGTCAAAGAAATTCAGGCAAGAAGCTTTTGAATATAGGAGCTAAATGACACCGAGGAAAGAATTGGGATGAGGAAGAAACAGGTCAAGGAAAACATAATATAGTGTTTGGAAATAATTGGAATTATAGAAAGAAACTGGAAAAGAAAAAAATGTAATTAGCAACCACAGGAAAGTAAATACATATGGTAAAAATGTTAATTATAGGAGTGCTAGTGTATTGCAGGACTTAGCCTATGTTTTGTGTGTTTATATATTATCTCTCGTATGACCCTTGAGATCTTAATGTTAGGTGAATTAACACACAAACTTAAATATCACATGGTTCCTCTTATATGAGAAACACAAAATATAAATAGAGAACAAATCAAATATAAATAATAGATAGGGAGATAGATCTTTTGTAAAAGGGAAGGAGAACAACAGATAGAAAAATCAGAGAAAGGAAGGGAAAGGTATGAAAAAGGAATTAAGATGTACGAGCTCCCCTCAAGGAATATAATCACTATGTACTGCAATCATGTACCAATTTAACACATTATTAAAACAATCCTATAAGGGAATCGTTATTATCCTGCCTTATTTATATATGAGGTTGCTGATAGGCTAGAGAGTTTGCTTTTGAACACAGATATGGTTACTCTAGAGCCTACACATCTCATATTTATTTCATCTACATGGATACAAGTGATGGGATTAGTACTGTCTTGTCTTTCTTTTGAAAATTTATATTTAAGTGACATCTTTCTAGGATTAGATCGTCTTTGCCATAACAGAATTATACCAGACCTTGCTCTGTTTATCTGGTCTGGGAGGCATATTTTTATCTAAATCAAGATGGCTAATGTCATACATTGCCTGTTTCATTGATATAACTCAAAGAACATAGCTTTAACCCCAAACAAAGGAAATTACAAAAACTTCATAAATGATGACAGATTTTATTCACCAGCTGCAGAGTAAAATTCACTCAGTTTTCTGCATGTATAGACGGGATATAACAGTATAATGATAGTGGCAGAGTCTTTGGTAAAAGAAACTATTTAAATATTTTAGGACTCTTATTTTTGTAAATAAATTAAAATCTTAGATTTCTATATTGCTATGAAATTGCTTAGAAGTGTATGAAGATCCATTTAAAATCATTTTTATTCTGGCTAAGTGACTGTGAAATAACATATAAAATGAGAAGAGTAGGAGCAAAACGTTTCTTAACAGAGCTCAGGAAATATACATACTTAAGAAACAAGGGAGATGCAGTTGTGAGCTCCTAGTAGAGAAATGAAGAAAGAAAGCTGCATTATAAGAGCAAACTACTGTTTGCTATTTTTGTCCCTTAAGTGACAACACTCTTGCTTCTCCCTAAGATAAATGTTTCTCTTTATGGCAGTAATAGCGCACAACTTTAATTTGCTTATATTTTTTAGTAAACTGAGCAGTCATAAAGTAGATGCATTTCAATTATGCATTCCTATCTAGCATACTGAATTCCCACAATAATTTGTAAATTTTAAGTTTGCTATTGGCATCAATTAATTTTTTAAATTTCTCCGGTTAGTGAATGTCTCCTATGTGTTCCTTCTGTGCATGTTCTACCTTTTTAACAGTATAAGGGAACTTAGCTTAAACCTAGTTTGAAGTTGTAAGACATTTCAGAAAAAATTAAAGATAAATTCCCCATCTGTTAGACTTTCTTATAGAAAAGAACAGTTTGTCTTTGTTTTCTTTTCTCAGAAAAGGCTTTCAAATATATATTAAATTGATTGGAATTAATTGATTATAAATAAATCTATTTTGTTAAATCTAATATCTAAACAAAAGTAAAATGAAATATAGTGAAGAGGAAGTTCATCACATGGGAGGGTACATCACAGATATTCTTCATGTCACCAGCGATTACTCACTCATTTACGTATTTCTTGATTCAAAAGAAAGGGAAATAAGGTCTGTACTAAATAGTGGGATTTTCCTGGCTTTGCCAGTTGAAAACAACTTATTGTGGATGAGAAAGATTCATTTTTAAAGAGTTTGTTGTATTCTAAGCATATGAATGTAAGGCAAAGGAGAAATTGTGGCATTGAACATTTTGAGTGATGTTGCAGTTTACAAATCAATGTTGTTATTAAAGAAAACATTTTTTCTTTTCTTTATAAAATCAATACACTTAAGATTTTCTACAAAGATAATTCTTACGTGTACCATGATTCTAGTGTCGTAAAATTATAATAAATAAGAGTAGTATTTTAACAGATTACAAAGAATGTAACACCTATGCTTACTAAAACAGTTCATAAATATGTACTAAAGCACCTAGGACAATTCTTCACATTTCATTATGCAGAAAGATGTATTATACAGTTCACCTTTTTGAAGTCAAAGAGTCAGATTTTGGAAATAAATAGATCTGGGTTGAAATTCAGTTGGGCTTTTTGCTAGCAGATGGGTCTTCTTTATTTGAGACTACTCACTGGGGAAAATTATATGTAATGTATCTCTATATGGACATTTGTGTGAATATATACATACATGTAATTATGGTTTTAGAGTCTATTCTCTGTAATCTGACTTATGGTTCTTTAAGATTTTGAATAAGTCATTTAATTTCTATATTTGTTTTCTATTATAGTATTATTAAATTAGATTAACTTCTAATTCATAAATTCCATTCTTTGTGCATTACTGTAATGTAAAATATGCAGAAATTTGTGCATAATATTGTTCACATATAATGTGGTTTAAAACATTTAAGCAACAATTCATGTCTACCATTATAGAACCGATTTAGTTATAGCACATCCAAGCTTTAGAGTTACATGCCACCCATAGAAATGATGATAGATGCATTTTAATTAATATAAGCATATGGAAAGAAAGTAGGTTACAAGAAAAGTGGATAGCATATGTTTAACTTTTTAAAACTGAACATTGTGAACAAATGGATAAAAAAGTAATTGTGTGTCATGTACTATACTCCAAACGTTCTCGTAAGTCATTTACCACTGTCAACTCATTTTTTAAATTTAGCTATGACAGGTGAATTAATATCTTTTTTACATAAATATTGAAACACTGAGATGTTAAATAATTTACTCAAAGGAACACAGTTAATAATTCTAGCTCTCAAAGCTGAGACTATAATTTTTACCACTGTGATGTGAACAAAATAGTGCTAGTGGTGTCCATTTATTCATTGTTTTAACTGAATACATGAAAATTTAAAGATGGTAAATTACTCCAGAGCACAGGTTCTGGTCTTGTCTTTTCCATTTTTGTGTGTTTTTGAAGTTTCTTGATTTCTCTGAACCTCACTTGCCTTGTAGGGTGGAATCAAAAATAATGGTTTACAGTGTTGGGGAAGAGGAAACAAATACATATGAAACTCATTATGGTACATGGAATATAAAAGTTATTTTTAAAATGTTAATGCTGTCACTTGCATAAAAAGATAAAAATAGAATATAAAACTTAACTTTATTGCATATGCTTTCATCTATATTCAGATTCTTCTAGGCTACTATCCATACTAGCACTGCAATATTCATATTCTTGCAAGATTACAAATGATTTAATTTGCTTTTAAATTCTCCCCACTGAAGGGTTAGAAATACTATTTGGGTAAGCTCTCAAGTGTAATAAAACAAGCAAAACAAAACAGCTTTATATTTGCTCTCTAATCCCCAGAGATTTTACAGTAATTTACTCTGAGTTATTTGAATGGCTTTGTCATTCTAGGATTATTGTTCTCTGTGGATTTGGAGAAGGAGTTGCCATTCTTTAGAGGTAAAGAACAAAAAAAATATTATTGTCCATTGAAAGTTCTTGTCATTCTTAGACTATAATTAGAAGTCTACAGTCTTTATAAAGTTATACTTTTTAAATCATTCAAAAATACTATTTTTCAGCATGATTCTAGGGTCTGTCTCCTAGTGCTTCCTGCTGTCTGCCCAAAAGATGACTACCTTTGGTATCTATTCTGCATAGAAAATTACCAAATTCTTAGTGGCTTAAAACAATGATTATTTATTATCTCATGGTTTGTGGCCAGCATTCAGATGAGGCACAGCAGGGATGACGCTTTTATGCTCCATCTGTCTGTAGCCTCAACAGGAAGACACAGAGAGGGTGGGACTCTGATAGCTCATTCTCTCAAATATATAGCAGTTGGAGCTAGCTATCTGCTGAATCCATTATTGGGGCTACATTCTGGAACAACTGCATATGGCTTCTGCATGTGGCCTGGACCTCCCATAACAGAGACTGTCTTCAAAGACTAGCATCCTAATAGACACAACCAGTCAAAATTCAGACCTTTTTTATGACCTCTCCTCAGAAATCATATAATAACAGTTTAGCTGTTCTTAAAAAATAGTGATGTGTAAACTATAAAATTCTGTATGCATGTTACTTGTTACTGATGTCCCGTATGGCTAAACTTGAGGTTTTTCAATGTTTATAATTTTCAAATCATTAACTTTCCAAAGTTTGAATTTCTTCTCTGTGAAATGAGTACAGTTATAGCAAGTTTGGAATGGAGCTTAAATGATGATGAACAGAAAAAAAATGTGAAAAAACGTTTTGTGAAAAGTTCAGTGTATTTCACAGGTACTTGATGTTTTTCATATATATAATTACAGGTAAAAGCCCTTTCTTAGAACTTGTATTTTGGAAAACTAATTTTCATATGTCAGGAGTTATTACAATGTTCTTAGGGGAGATCTTAAGTTAGCTTGGTATGAATTGAATTGCTGTTAGAAATTTTACACTTGTAATTTTGAATGATGTTCCTGATTTAAATTGGAGAATATTTATCTATAAAGCTAAAAAATCTTATCATTGAGCTTACATAGGAGTAACAATAATTTTCATTTTTATTTGGAGAAAAGAGTTGACAGGACTAATGTGACTACAGTTGTGACCTTAGAGCTAGTAAACTGGAGACTATCAGTTAAAAGACATACACCTTCTGACTTAATGACAGAGAAAACATCTTTGAGCAAAGTGGAAAAATATAACCTCCTGGGGTAGGAGTTGGTCATAGCACCATCTAAGACACATGGTTTGGGGGATCAGATTGCGACGCGGCTTGCAGTCCTCATCCACACTGGGTGAGTTCCTTTGTGTGCAGCATAGCTTGCACAGCTGCGTAGACTGTAGCACAGTGTTTTTCAACTTCGGGATAACTTCATACAAAAATTTTTTTTGTAAAATTCCCTGAGTCACAGTGAAATGCAGTGAGTGACTGCACTAAGTCAGTAGGTCTCAACAAAAAGGCTCTATTTTGTAGCACTTGCTGATGTCCAAGGTTTAAATATGAGTATTTAAAACTAAGAGGTAAAGGCTTCAAATCCCAATATTTTTACAATTGGCTTGCAAAACTATTATTTCTTACTTTTCTGTAGCCATTGGCTTGTCATACCTATTGACAAAAATGAAATTTATGCATGTGCCAGAAAATATGCTTGGGACTGAAAATTTCCCTTAGATGGAAATCCTCCTAAGATTAGCCTCGATGGTAAAACAGAAAGACTTTCACAGCAGTGGGCAGTGTTACTATAGGCACTTTGCTTTAGTTATTTTAAATTATCTTCATTTTCATTGAGAAAAATATATTAAAGTTTCTCTCCTAACTGTGTTACTTTCTGGAAGACAAAGGAATATTTTAGAACATCACATTTCAGGAGAAAAGTGTGTCACTGATACTTTTTGAAAATCAGATACAGCACAAGATGCTTTGGAAGGTTGGGAGACACAGTATGATGTTATGTGTCTTGTCTTGGAATAAAGCCAAGCTATAGCAGCCTCTTTGGTGTAGCCTAGAGAAAATAATCTAATTGGTTACAACTTGTAAGAAATAAGCATGGATTATGTGCTTATGCTTCCATTTTTTTTTTTTTTTTTTTTTTTGGTCACATCTACCAGATTTTACAGTTTCGGTAAAATGCATTCTTTCATTTATCATCAGGATTCATCTGTTGGATTGTTTGTAATTTACCTCTTTTATGGCTTTGTCTGTATTCTTACCAAAAGGAGCTAGGATGAGTCACATAAAGCCTTTTTTTCAATAGCGGAAAGTTGCTTGTTAGCAATTTCGTATGACCTCCTTTGATTCAATCGTATTTACTTGAATTTATCAAATATAATTAGAACATGGTATACTTTCCCAAGAAAATGATGGCTGAGAATTTGGATTCAACCTACTTAATAACACTTAAGATAATTGTCACAAAAGTAATAGTACCACTACTAATAATAGGAGCAGCAGCAGTTAGTGAACACCCATGTATGCCTTTAGAATCTGCTACTTACTGACTGATTCCTCTAAACCTTTTGTCTTGTTTATAGAATGGAGAGCATACCTCATAAAATAACAAGCATGTTTGTCAAGTTTTTAGTAAAATTGTGGTAAAAATGGAGTAAAATAAATGAACTAGGTATCTGTAACTATTAGTAGTATCATCATCAAATTATTTTGTGATGATTAGATAACAACCCCTTAATAGCATGTAAAATTGTTTAATGAAAGCCAACCTTCTGTTGGGCAGATCTATAAACTGGGGTACTGTGTTATCCTTTTAGTCCCTGTAATGATGCTTCTTACTGTAAGGAAAGGACTCTAAATAACAATGGCAGTTTTTGGAGACTCAGAACAACATTTGATGAAGAGAATCAGAAACTAAATTGTGAGAAAGCTGATGTTGAGAGAGACAGTGAAGAATGGAAAGAAAGATTTGGTCACATCCCATTTGGAAGCTACTTTTAACTCCATGAGAGTGAGTCCCTTGCCACAGCATATTATAAATATGAGGACAAACTTCTTCTACCAACTCTCTCTGAAATACTACTGAAATCCCAGAACTAGCGACAGTGAATAATGTAAATGAGTTTTACCTAGACCTAAAGATCAGCATATCTATTAAACATTGGAGAAATAATTGCCTTTAGGGTATAAACACTGGAGATATTTAGAAAAGCTATTGAAAAACAAACTGTTAACCATGTATCCAGGTATCATTAGATTTTTTCACCTTTATTTAAAAGTATTTAGTATTGTGTCCACAAAGAATAAAGAATACAGGAAAACCATGTGCTTTACAGAGAATTTGTTTGCCATATTTCTTTTAAAGGCCATTTTAAAAGCAGTGTATGGTAGCTAGATGTTATTTTTTAATTGGCCCTTGAGATTTGGCTTTAGAAGATTTCCAATGTGGCCGTCCCTTCCTTTGCTCATTTGGTGTTATGTAGTAATACTGATACATCATTTCTCTAAATCATGTGTATCTATTGAATATTCCCTATCAGTGACATCAACTTGATTGTTCATAGCATACATTCAGTCATTGTTAGGATAATTTCCCTTCCCCAGGCATGACGTTTTAGGAAAGTAAGAACAGCTGTACCCTTAGCTCCAGGAAGCTTTTCCCCCCAGGACTACCGCTTTGTATCAAGTGATGGAAATGCCATCAGATTCACTTCAGCTATTATTGTATGAGTCAGGTCTTCATAATCTCAAAATGCAATCCTAATGGACAAGAACTGTGAGTTGCAGGAATTAGGTTTTTTGATACTTGATTTGATATGTCTAATGGTACATATTTTTATTTGTGACACAATTCAGTGGTGATATCTCAAGTTAACAAATCTGAAAATAACATTGAAATGAAAAATATGAGAAAAGTATACTTTTAGGTTTTCAGTTGCTAGTATAATCATATTCTCTTTACCTGACCTTGATTATCTTCCTAATTTGGGTCAACATCTACATTTCTGAGTGCTTCTTGAGCTCGATATCTGACAATGTAACCTACTCAGAAGCACAAAAATGGAAAGTGTTAAGAATGTCCTATCCTTATCCTAACACTGTATATATTAATGGATTTTAAAATGTCTGTCTCTTGGCCCTTCTTTAAAACCTTTGATTGTTTACCCATTACCTACAGAATGAAGTATAATGCTACTTCCCCATAATAACGTAATAGTGTACACATCCCCTGAATTCTTCCTGACCCTCCCTCTGCCAAGTTGCTGACCTGACTTTGTCCCACTCCCCTTTGCATATCCTACAGCTATTCTAGCTCTTTTCGTCATGAAGTCTGCAGGGACCTGTGCTTGTATTCACATCTTCCTGGGTGTATGGCCTTTGCCAGTTACACATATATTTCTTACCTCTAAGCATCACATACGTCCTCTTACTGGAATATTGTTCTTTGTATTTTTGTTTTCTTTTATTTTGCCTCAGACCTCAATTTATTGAAGTATTTGCTAATTCCAAATTCCTCTTCAAGCATTTATCTCACTGAATGGCAATTTTTAGGCAGTATATCTTCCTTCCCTTTTAGACTATGGATTCCTAGAAAAGAGAAATGATGTTGGAAATTTGGTATCTAATGTTGTTGACATGGAAAATTCTTGTGAACAATTACATAAGTAAAATTAATCAAAGAATGATATCTACTTTATTCATATGTCTTCTGTGAAACTCTCTTTGACTTACCATCACCAATGCCCAGGGCACTAAATTTCTATTATTTCCACTTTACTCTTATCTATTGTTTGCCAGTACTTACTTATACTTCGTGCATTTGTTTTATTTATTTTCCTTAGGTATATTTTCTCCATACTTCATGTGCTATCATATAGCTCTGCCCAATCGAGCTGTTTATTGACTGTTCAATAAAGCTGCAAAAATTTCAGTATGAATGTTATTTGTTGTGTACCCACATCTTTTTATAGTCATAGTATTTATTTTGCCTATAATTAGCTGTTAAAAATCATTTTGCTAAGGCAACCAAGCAGAAGTCCTGGATAAATATTTAATGACGATAGTGTTGATTCAGTGCAATATACAGAATGAGGATAAGCAATTTCCAACATTGTGCAATGTAAACCTCCATTACAGAGATTTGTTGCCACCAAAATAATTCCCATACAATATTTTACTTTTTACTCAGGTTTTAAAGGCTTAAATGATTTCCTGTATTTTGACTTTAATCCATGGCCACTGATCAGTCACTGAGCTTTGATGTGTCATCACCCTAATGGTTTAAGGAGAGTAATCGATTGACCCTGATCTTATGTTTAGTTCTTTGGTCTAAAGGACTTTTAGTGGCATTTATGTCCACCTTATTATTTCACTGTGTTCTTCCTCAAAGTCCCCCTCCTCCTTGAAATCCATGTCAAATTTATCTTTCCCTACCTATACTTTATCTCACTCCACCAGGATAAAAACTTTCAATGCTAGGTGCATTGAAGCAAGACAGATAGAAGTGTGATAAATATTATAGGGACAGACACATTAGTCATTCAAGGAGTATTTAGTGAGCCCTTACCTGTTGCCTTTTAATGTGCTAAGTATCAGGAAAGACTGATTTGGTCCTTGCCTATGTTTAGGAAGATTCACAAAGGAAATGTCATTTCTGCTCATGCTTGAAGTTAAGCTAGAAATTTATTACTCAACTCCAGTTTTCTAATAACGTGATGTCCCTCAGTTGGTCTCCCTTTTGTCTAGAGAAAAATTGAACAAGTCCAGAAGCCTACATGGGAAAGATAAAATTTTAAAGCAAAATGCAATAATAAAATAAAATCTGAAATTTGATTTAATGTATGAAATTTAAAAATTGTATATATTTTACAATTATTTTAACATGTACTTGGCCAGTTTGATCTTTCCACATAAAAAGTTTGAGAAATAGAATTTTAAAGAAAGAGCTTACCTACTAAACCAGGTCTCAGAAGCAAAAGACCTAGATATGAATAGGTTTGCAAGTGATGAAAGAGTACTCTTCTTAAAGTCTAATACCAATTTTGGCTGCTATGAGAGTTAAAGGCAAAGATATAAGTATATGGTAATTGAAGTTTTCAACTGGAGTATTAAATCAGTGTAGCATGGATACGTATGTGGGAGTTCAGTGTGTAGAAGAGATGTGCAGACGAAGGATGATTGTTGTTTTTTGCTTGACTAAATTTAAATGGAAGGGTCAGAATAGAAAGTGAGAAAATAAGAATCCCTGTCTTCCTTAGGGAAATTTAGAACTAGCCAACAAGATCCAATTAGCACACATGAAAGTCAAGGGACCATTTTATGGTAATTTAACCTACTTATTCACATATATACTAAACTCAAAATTGTCCACTCGATGAATTAAGGCATCCTCAATTTCTTCTGTATGTTAATTGGTTTCTGTGTTAGAGGAATGCACTAAAATACAAGAGAGTAATCTAACCTTTATTGAGAATATGCTCACCACCAAGGATTATATATTGTCTTTTATTTGTATTTAATCTTATAATAAACTTCCAAAGTAGATATTCTTTAAAAATTAAAAATTCCAAACACTATATCAGACTAGTTTTCATCCTTAGTGAAATGTTGAAAACAATATTGGGGCTGGGGATTTAGCTCAGCGGCATAAGCACCTGCCTTGCAAGCAGGCAGTCATGAGTTCGATCCCCGGTACTGATAAAAATGAAAAAGACAAAGAAAAAAAAATCTCTTCCTGTTATTATTTAATATCCATTTCGTGTTTTGCAACTATCCACCCAAGTTGTTTATAGCACTATTTTCAACAGTATCCAATTATACTCTATGTATTATATCTGAATTTTTACTACATTTTATTTTAAAAGAGTGCCTCCAGCTTTTCCTGTGAAACTTACCTTTTCCATCAACATTTATTTATTTATTTATTTAGGTACCAGGGATTGAACTCACAAACTTATGCTTGCCAGGCAGGTGCTTACACCACTGAGCTAAATCCCCAGCCCTCAAGTTTTAAAAATCTATTTAAAAAATCAGAGGAATAACCATCTGATAACTTTATCCCTTTTACCTTATATACTGTTTGTTAGCATTTTATCATACATGTTTCTCTAGTTTGCTCAATTTAGCTCTAATTCTGTTATTTATTCACTGTGTCCATTTTCTACAAAAAATTTAGTAAGTATAAAATCTAATTTGATGTGAATTAGTCTCAATATTTTAAAAAAATCACCTCTACTTTTGATGCCCAGATATTTGCTAGATTTGGCAAGGCAGAACCTCTTCACACTGGCTTCTATGTTCTGAAATGTTTCTTGCATCAGATAGAGAATGAACCATTTCTTTAAGGAGCTCCAGTTCCTTTCATTGGAAACTAACATAGAAAATAAGATCTTACTAGCAATACTCACTTTTCCTTGGGTGCTGTTCATACTTAGGTCCTTTAATGAACAGTCACAGGATAATATCTATATATCTATAATCAAAACCAGTGTTAGGAAAAAATATATATATATATGTACACATATATGTAATATGTGTGTATATATATATATATATATATATTGATTGGCATGTATAGAAAATTCTTACATATTAAAAATGATACATATACATGTATAATAAAATTAAAAGGTTTGATCCTGGCAGCATTTGTTTTTACAATGAACTAGTTATACTATAGTATTACTATAATATACTATAGTAATTTAGTATTTCTTTCCAAAACTCTACAGTTATTCTTTATTTTTATGCATCAAAGTTAAGCATCTTGCTATTTCATGTACAAAAATATACTAGAAGTCATTTTATAGCATCTTACACAGATCTTCATTCTTTTTTCCTTGATCATAAAGCATTCCAGTTCGTGGAGGACCAATGCTTTAGTGAACAAGTTGCCAATGGGGTATATATTTGAGATCCTTCAATATTTTGCTATTATACAAAATATCATTCAGAAATAGCATCATAGATATGTTATTTTTTATTTATAGAGACAGAACTGTAGAGGAGATTCCTTAAAATGGGATTTCTGAATTGCAATGAGCATACATATGCAGTTTTGTTATATATTATCAAATTACCTGGGAATCATATTTTGTACTCAGGTTATCAATATTAAGAATGTCTGCCTTTTCTTGCCAACAGCATATGATCAAATGTTAAAATCTTAGCTAGTCTGACAGCATGAAAGAGTATTTCACTAGAAATTTTTTTTATGATTGAGCTTGAGTTGCTTTTTCTCTTATATATAGTATTATATTCTCTTATATGTAGTATATATTCTCATTGTTTTCTTGAGCCTTTACCGTTTTTGTTTCCAAATTTTAAAGACTATTTTATATTAAAGTGATTTAACATCTGTACCTTTAATATATATGCAAATGTGTTATTACAGTTTGTTACATATTTGAGAAGGATATATATTTATACTTTTATTTTTGTGTGCAGTGATTTTGAGTTTTAGTTACAAAAGCTTTTCTGGGGCTGGGGGTTTAGCTTAATGGCATAAGCACCTGCCTTGCAAGTGCATGGTCATGAGTTTGATCTCTGATACCTATAAAAAAAAAAGCGCTTTTTCTTCTCTCAGGTAGTAAAGAAATTAATCTTGGCTTTCTGTCTTCTAGTACTATTATGTTTTCTTTATTTTATTATGTCCAACACTGATACATTTAGTGATTGTTCTGGTGTATAATATGAGGTAATGATCAAATTTTAATATTGCTTACTTAAAAATCTATCTTTTTAACCAGCAATGGTAGTTCACATCTGAAATCCCAACACTTAAAGGCTGAAACTGGAGGATTACATGTTTGAAGCCAGCCTGGGCTATTTAGCGAATTTAAGTCAAGTTGACTATATAGCAAGACTCTGTCTCAAAATCATTTTTTTCTTATAGATTCAAGATGAGACCAACACCAAATACTAAATTTCATATTTATTTGAGACATTTTCTCAACCTTATATTTATATTTAATCTGAATACTATTTTAATTATAATAATAAGCTTTTACTCGAAAATGAGAAAATGAATGCTAGGAAGATAGATGGATAGCCCTAGGTAAATTTATTAATACAATGCCATAGCCAAAATTTGATTCATGGTCACCAAGTTTTGGTAAGATTTAAACAATCCAAATCTATGTCTCAGTCATGTATGTATAAATGTATGGATTTTTATATCGGAGGGGGCACTCTGAATAAGTGGTAGTATTTGGTAATTGTAAACTCCAGTCACACACACACAGTATGTTTTGTAACACAAAATGATTGTTAAATGGCTTCTGAACCCCTTCCCAAAATAATGATATATAGATATGTAGAATACTATATACTGTGCTTCCAAAAACTCTTGAAGACCCTTTAAAGAATTAGAATTTCACATGTACACTTCTTATTAGAATATACATGAACTGATTTGCCCTATAATGAAACTTGAGAACGAGGGGAAAGATTCTTTATTATTATCTCATATGGCTCAGATTCTGATGTCCCTTTAAAGCAAGAAAGTTCATGACAAGTGTATTCTTTTACAAATGTGAAGACAACCCATTAATAAACAGAGATGAGGCAAATAAATGCCACTTGCGTACTGTTGAGCAGTTTAAAACAAAAACAAAAACTCACTGGCAGAAGCCATCTGTTCCTGGCAACTTTCCCAGTTAAACACTTTTAATTGCTTCTGTGATCTTGGTGCGTTGGCATGCCATGGTTTCCAGGGATTTGGGAGAATTGACCTTTATGAAGTAATCACAGTTCGTTGTGCAAGAGAACTCTGAGTTATCAAAGCAGGCAGCATGTCCTGCCATGAAGCCATGGTAATGACAGTGTATCATATGTGAGATGATTTCCTCTTGGGATTACTTTTGTAAGGATTCTGCATATTAGAACATTCCAACAGTCAAAAACATTCAACTTGTAAAGTGCTGCAATGTTTGACAATGAATCATAAATCCAGTATGGTCTGTAAAGGAGATCTATTTATTTATTGTTAGTCATTGTTGCAAATGGAAGGTCCCTTTTCCTGCATCATCTAAAGATGTTTAATCATTTGTTCAAAAGAAAATATTTCTTGATTCAGCATGGATTTATGTTAGCCACCCTAGGCTAATCTCTCATTGTAAATTAATAATAATAGTTACATGTATTAATTGCCATGTGCCAAACACTATTACAAATGCATTTCACCTGTTTTCTCATTTAGTATTCACTTAACTATATGATATGAATATACTTATGATTTTACTCATTTGATGAAAAATCTACAAGTTAGAGTAATAAAAACTTTTTTGCTAAGGTCAAACAGAAAATAAACTATCAAATCATTTAAGCCAGGTCATTGTGGTACCAACAAAGCCAAAAGTCTTCACCATTATAGAGGAAGGGCTTGAAATACAGGAACGTTAAATCTCTGGCTTCTATTACATAGCTAGATGATCGCAAAACCAGTATTAGAACTCAGATTTATTGTCTCTCAGATTGCTGCCCTAAGAAGCCATCAGTCTAGGTAATAAGTTAAATCTCGTAGGATTATTTGTTGCCTCTTCTCTATTTATCCAGTTGTGTGTTTATAGTATCATTGTAATAGCTATCATTATGCTTATTATTCTCTGTTGACATTTTTGTCTAGCTGACAATAGTGTGCAGAACTTAAGAACAGGGGCCTATATTATTCATTTATGCATTTAGAATGCCCAACATAGACCTTAGATACACAAGAGGTTCTTAACAAATGTTTGTTGAGTAAGTGAATTCATTTCCTAATGCAAATTGTTCCATTACAAGAGTAACAGTGTCTGAGTGCCTTAGTGAAAAATCACACTGCAACTTGACATGTTTGATGAGTGTTGCTGTACATATAACAGCTAATCAGATTCATCAAGGTGAGTTTCGGATTATGCCTGAAGCAAAGGGTAAGAGGATATGAGATTATTTTTTCCTGTTCTCTTTGTCTCTGAATCTACTGAAGAGAAGAAGATAACAAGGCAGTCAAATCTCGCTTGTAGGCCTTCTGAGCTCTTTATTGAACTTTTTAAAAAAAATAGTATGGCCAGAAACAATTTGTTATCAGAAATAAATAATATTAGAAACTCAAGGGTATGGTCCAGATCAAAGATGCTCTTCAGGCACAAAAGGCATCATTCATACATTCGTTATTTCATGCAGCATTTCCTGGACTCTTATATATACTATGGAACCCGACGAAATGAAGATTAATTGGGCATAATCCCTCATCCACCAGAAAACTCATAATCAGATTGAGAATCACAGATCGTTAAAATACAATGGGCCCAGATTGGAGATCAATCCCACCTACAAATAAATAATAATCAATCAGTACCACTACCAAATCCCTTGTCCTTGCTTCAAGAGGTGCTGAGGTCAGTGTTGTCTGTGAATTGCTGACTTCCAGATAGTATGACTGACTATCCTGACTGCAACCTGAACTCAGAAGCTTACTGGAAGCCTTTTCTTGAGTTAATCACCTCCTTCTACTTCCTCCTAGTCTTAAATTTCTGGACTGTTTGAGAGGAGAATGTACTATACTCTGACCCTTTTGTTTTTGACATATTTTTATTCAAAACAGCTGAGTTCTCAGAGGATATATCCCATGAGAAATACTATGATAAACAAGCCTGGATCCAAAGCAAAGATACTATGCATTGAAATACAAATGAAGATGCATGGGGAAATAAAAGAGCAAAACCTGCATCTTTGCTCTTCTTGGTGTGACCTTGGATAAGGCCTGAATCTCTGAGACTCAGTTCTTTTTTCAGTTAGTCTCAGAGTCTTGGCCTTGAGCTCATAATGTTCAATGAAACAAAGGAGATGCACAAGCTTAGATGTCACATGGCTTCTTTTATATGAGAAACCCAAGATACAGATAAAGAACAAATTAAACAATAGACAGTAGGAAATAGGGAGATAGGTCTTTCATAAAAAAAAAAAAAAAAAAAAGGGACCAAGAGATGGAGGAAGGTGGAGGGGAGTGGAAGAGGGTATGTTATGTACATGTACCAATTTCCCAAGAGAAATGTAATTATTATGTAGTGCAAACAGGTACTAATGAATATAAAAATTGAATTTAAAAAAAACACTAAATGAAAAATAATCAACTGGAAAACAAGGTCAAATGCATCTCTAAACATTCTCTCTTTAAATATTGCTTTAAAACCAATTAGAATTGAGGTTTTATATAACAAATACCTAACCTCATCAATATAATAGATCCAAACTAGCCCTTATATTTCTAAAGGCTTAGAACATTTAAATTTTTCTTTGTTGTAATAAGAGTAAATGTGTGACATTTATGAGTGGCCTGTGAAACTAGTTGTAAGTTCAGTGATCTTTCCTAAAAAGATTAGGCCCAGTTGTTAAATTGACAATTAACAATTCTACTCAGCTGAAGTCTAAAGTTAAACACTATTGAACTTAAAATTCTCAGCCCCTAGTGGTAACGATATAATCATTTCCTAGTTAGCCTCAAAAATAATAAACCACATTAATTATCTTTTTTAGAACCAAACTCGTATCCATTTAAGTACAAATAAATATTTTCCTAAATGTGAAAAAGTGATTAGTTATCATTTTATAGCTTTGTGCAAGAAGGCTGACTATATTTTCTCATTAATGTAGTTTCATTTATTAATTGTTGGACAAAGCAGTACATTGGGTATTACATTTCTGCTGTATAGAAATTTAGACTTCTATTTGTGCTTAAAATCACATTAATCATTCTATTAATTTAAATTTGTGTTTATTTGTAATACTATGTAGATATAGAAAAAATAGTATTTAAAATTATCATTTATAGTCATGAAGTAGAATGTGTGAGAATAGCAGGTATATAGGACTTCTTCATTCACTTCCAGGAAACCTACAAGATTGTTCAATTTACTGTTAGACTGCCTGGATGTCCACAGCCATCTTGATAATTTAGGACTTTCCCCTTTTGTGGATAAGAAGGCCTTGTAAGAAAATGCTGAAATTATCAAATTCAGATTACACAATTACATTAGTTGTATAGTAACAAGGAGCTATTAGATCATACTGGTCTGCCTCTTCATTTCATAGATGAGAAAGCTGATGGAAAAATTAATCAACATTCATGACAATGAGTAGCAGAATCAGGCTGAGGATCTGAATCTCTGCCTTTTTGATGTCTTTTTTTGTCATCTGAGCCATTTTCTTTCTCGAGAACTACAGATTCTGATTTTCATTCATTTACCCAGACATTTCCTGAGTGTGTGTTATGGGCAAATGCTGTGCTGTGTACCAGAGACACAACAATAAATTAAATATGGTTGCTTCCCTCTCAGAAGTTACTGCCCCATCTATCACAGAAATTTAAGATTCGATTGAACCCATACAATTGTGTTGAAACCCCCAAGTTAACTTTAAACTTCAGGTTTTCTACTCTTTAAAATTACTTATAAACTGACACAAAGTATTCTCAATTTTTATCAAGGATTTAATGAAGTCTTGACAATATGTAGCTGATTATTTTTTATCAATTCC
This sequence comes from Cavia porcellus, assembly GCF_034190915.1. Lineage (NCBI taxonomy): Eukaryota > Metazoa > Chordata > Mammalia > Rodentia > Caviidae > Cavia > Cavia porcellus. The sequence continues at coordinate 49,580,166 of NW_026947492.1, forward strand.
TTTACCATTTTTGCCTTGTTGCCTCTGTGTTTGATCAGCAGGTTAATTAAGTTTTCTCAATTTTGGTCATTTATTTAAAACTGTAAGAATATAATTTAAATTAAAGAGTTTTAGAACTACTAATTCTTCACCTAATACTATTGTAGTTAATATGGTTCTGAGATTATATCATATAGAAAAGATATAGCAGAAAGGCAAGAGAGAGGTAGAAAGAAAAGGCTCATGGAAACAGAATGACCTAAATTTCAGTTCTAGGTCTTTTTTTGTTACATTGTATCATTGGCCAACTTATCTCAAACTCAGAGTCTCTTGCTTCAAGTATAAAAGAATATCTCTCCTTCAGGCGCTAAGACACAATAGGGTACATCTACCACATAGTGTATGCTGGAAAAAGCTGCATTTAAACTTATAATTCATAGCTATAAGTCCTAAGCTTTGGAGTTTATACATTTGTATTACTATAATTTTGCTATTTTTCATAGTATTCTTTAAGTGTTTTTAGTAGATTGAGAAAGTTCATAATCTTGCATTAGGACGTAACGAAATATGTGAGAGCTGTCCACTCTGTTCTTTGCCTTTAGGTTACATTGATTGTAACAGCACACATATATGAAAGTTGCTTCTTTGAAGTTTTCAATGAGTCAGCCATAGAGTAGTACATGACTCAATTCCTTCACTTACAGTGTGAATTTAGGCAAATTGACTTCATTTATTTTATGTAAGAGAATAGTTTCACAAAGGCAAATACTTCACATGCTTTATTCTTCACTGTAATGTTAGCATTACAGAAGTGGCTAACACATAGTACATACTAAATAAAACTTCTTGAGTAAATAAATTAGGCAATTAATTTTAATGAACATATTTAATAAATAACTTGTCCAAAGACATTTGTCAATGTTTGGTTTAATAGGTTTTAAAAACAAATATTCATGGGTACATTTATGAATCAACTATAAAGACAGTTTTCATAACAGAAAAAGTGCAGAGCACACCCAAGCAAGTGAATTTAAGTTGGAGAGAGCTTTATGACACTTGAGGTAATTTGGTGTTTGATATAAATTTTAAGCCTTCAATTTTGGAATATTGTCCCTAGAACATCCTTCAAACACTATTGGTCATTTTTCTCATTTGTCCATTTTTTGAGATTAACACTCCTAAGATGTCAAAACTTACAAGTACAAAACAGAATATTTTAACCTACTTTAACTAATGAAGACTAATTTAGTAGATCCTTCATAAAAGTATCTAAAAATTTAAAAGTCAATCAAAGACTCATCTATTAAAATTAATGCTGCTTAATCTCTAGAAAACAAAGATGGCTTAATTAGAAATTATTACTATAAAATATAATATACAAAGATTAAAAATAAAAACATATCATTATAAAGCATGTTAAAGGCCTTTGATAAAACTTGACACTTGATTATGAGAAAGACTTCTAGAAATCTAAATTAGAAGGCTACATATTTAACATTGTAAAGAGCAACTATTCCATCGTGACAGTTTCTATCATAGTTAATTTAGACTAAAAGAATCCTGATCAAATTGGGGGAAACAGATAAGCTGTCATATATGATACAAATGAAGTTTTAACTTTATTTGAAAGTTTGGCCACTGAAATATATCTTGGTATAAAATAAAACATCTTTGAGAAAAGATTAAATTGCTCTATTTTTGCTAAGAACTGAAGATGTAGACCAGCTAAAAGACAAGTATAAAAGATACATTCTCTAGTTCATTTAAAAAGTAGCAAATTAATTTTTAATATTCCATCCATAGGAACAGCAAAAACAATCCCAGCAGATTAATGCAAGATATATGTGAGATAAAGTGTGAATTTTATTGATTTATGTCAAATGGAAGATAGTGCCTAAAATTAAAATATAAAATTGAACAAAAATTCATTAAAAGTCTCCAGCATTTAATCAAATTCATTGATGCATAATAATAAATAAATGCTTACATAAATATTATAATCTTTGCTTGGAATAGTGGGTTAGATAAGCAATGTTGTCAATAGTTACAACAATGAATGACGTATATGCAATACAATGAATGAAGTATTGTTTATCAATAAATATTATGACACATCACAATTAAAAAGATCATTATTGGTGCAAGAAGAATTGACAGGTCACTACAGTGGAGCAGCTACCAGTGAAAGAGAGCTCACTGAATACAGTGATGATGTATATGAAGGAAGCAATAAAAATTCAAGAAAGAACTGATAGATTATTCAAATGCTAATGCCCACAAAATTAATAATTTATAGAAAAGTCAACTTAGAGCCATTCCATAAAGGTATAGAGTAATGACAAGAGCAGGTGCTTAGGACGGCCAGAACTCAAAATCAACGCTGCCATCTACAACATGTATAACCTTGGAAAAACAACTCAATCTCTCTGAAATTTGGTTTTGTCAGAGGTAAAATAGGGTTAGTAATAGGACATTGCAAGATGTTTATTTGACTAACATAAGGTAATCATATACAGCATTTAAATAGTCCAGTCAAAATAAGTTACCATTAGTATTTATCATGAAATATCATTAACTTTGGGTGTATAAGCTAATATAAAAATAAAACCATAAAGTGTTTATATTTTTTCTTGATAAACATAGATGCAGAAATCCTCACCAAAATGCTAGCAAACATCGTTTATGTGTACAGTACATAATAAATATCATAAACCATTAATTCATTCCAGGGCTGCAAGGATAGTTTGGCTATCACATCAGTGTGATACACCACGTCCACAGACTTAAGGACTATATCCCTAACTTCAGTAGATTCAGAAAAGTCATTTGAAAAGATCATATTGTTTTATGATAAAAAAAATCTTCAAAAATTAAATATAGAAGGAGTAAACCTTGAAACATCAAAAGTCATGGGTGAAAATTCCATAGCTTACATTGTATTCAACAGGTAAAAACTGAGAGTTTTCCTTTAGAATCTAGAACAAGAGAAGAATAACCACTCTCGTCACTTTTATACAGTACAGTATTGGAGGTCCAAGCTTGAGTAATTAGGCACGAGAAAGAAAGAAGTAGATGTCAAGATGGAAAGAAGAAGTTAAATTGTTCCTTCTTACATATAAAATGATTTTATATATAGAAAACCTAAAATTCCAGTAAAATCTTCTTAGAATTCTTAAGAAAATTCAGCAAAGTTGCAGAACACAAAAGCCAACACACAAAATTAGTAGTCTTTTTATACACTGTCACTGAACAATTTGAAAAATAAACTGCAACCATAAAATATATTTTAATATACTTAAAGAAGATGAAACATCTCTACCCTGAATATGAGAAAACATTGATGAAAGAATGGAAGAAAGAACAAATAAATAGAAGGGCAGTCTATATTCATGGATTAGGAAAAAATGTCATTTAAATTACGCTTAGTACCAAAAGCTGTCTACAGAGTCAATGCAATGTCTATGAAAATGCCAAAGTCGTCCTTCACAGAAAGAAAAAAAAAAAAAAATAGTGCTAAGATCTGTGTACAAATTTAGAGTCACAAAGACTGTATATACCTAAGGAGACGAGTAAAAATAACAAAGCTGGGAGCATCACACTATTGACTTCAAATACACTACACAAATATAGTAAACAAAATGGCACGAAACTACACAAAAAACACATGCAAATTGCACACAGAACATTTTTGAGCTTTAAGACTTAAATGTAAGACCAGAAATTTTGAATCTGAATAAAGCAAAGTGAAAGCTCCATGACAGTGGTTTTTGAAATGATCTCAAAAGTATAGATAGCAAAGCAAAATCTGGCAAATGAAACTGTATCCAACTTTTGTACATCAAAGGAAACAATCAACAGACTATAAGAAAATATTTTTAAGTGATTCACTTATAAGGGACTAAGATCAAAAACTAATAAGCTCAAGTAATTCAATATCAAGAAACAAAAAAAAAAACTTATTTAAAAATGGGCAAACCTTAAACAAACATTTCTGAAAAGAAGATATCTTATGGAAAAATGTTCTAAACCACTAATAATCATGGAAATTCACATCAATCACAGTGAGATATCATTTCATTTAAGTTATGACAGCCATTATCAAAAACGTAAGTGTTGGTAATAATAAAGAGAAAAGCAAATCCTTGCCTAGCGTTAGTGGGGATGTAAATAAGTAAAGCTATTGTGGAAAATAGCATGGAGCTTCGAAAGAAAGAAAGAAAGTGTCTTAGTCACTTTATGATCGTCTCTGAGACAAAATACCTGAAGCCCAAAGTTGGGAAAGCAAAGGTTTATTTCTTACAGTTTTTGGAGGTTTCAGTCCACACTCAGTTGGCTCCAAGACAGGCAGGCATGGCTGGGCTGCAGTTCATGGCAGCCGCCAACAGCAAACTCGAACCAGCAAAGAAAAAAACACACCTTCTTCCTGCCATTACATCACATTCTGGCTCCACCCCTATGTGGGTGGAGCACTGACACCATCAATCCAAGCACTATACAATGAACCATCACATATGAACAATGCAAACTCATGAGGCCTGGGGGACACAAACACAAACCATGACAGAAAGAAAGAAAGAAAGAAAGAAAGAAAGAAAGAAAGAAAGAAAGAAAGAAAGAAAGAAAGAAAGAAAGAAAGAAAGAAAGAAAGACAGAGAGAGAGAGAGAGAGAGAGAGAGAGAGAGAGAAAGGAAGGAAGGAAGGAAGGAAGGAAAGAAAGAAAAAAGACAAGAAAGCAAGAGAGAGAGAGAAAGAGACAGAGAAAGCAAGCAAGCAAGCTACAATATCCAGAAATTCTATTACTAGGTATAAACAAATACTTCATGTTTTTGTAGTGCTATTTCCAGCAGTTGAGGTATGAAAACAATTTAAGTGTCTACAAATCTGAAGCACAGATTTTAAAGTGATATGCTATTCAACCATACCAAGGAAGGAAATTCTGTTATTTGCAGAAACATGGATGTACACAGAGTGCAGGATATTATGCTAAATGAAATAAGCTAAATACCACATGATTTCAGGCATATATGAAATCTAAAAATAAATTGATCTCATCAAAAAAAGAGAACAATGGTGGTCATCAGAGATTGAAATGGCTGTGGGAAGTGGGTTGGAAAGATACTAGCCACTAGGGAGACTAAGGCAGGGGGATTGTTGCAAGTTTGAGACCAGCCTGAGCTACAAAGTGACCTGAAAGCACAGCGTGACCCTGTCTCAAAAAGAACAACAGCAACAGCAAGATAGTTGGGAGAAATAACTGTAACTGCAAGATATTTATTATAAACTTGGTGACTCTAGTTAATGAAAACATATCATATTCTTGCATAATGTAAAGAGACTGGATGGTTAATGTTTTCAGCTTAGAATTATGTAGGGCAATGAATGTTAATTAGATTTGTATGCACTTGAAGATATTCCATACATGATAAATACATAAAATTTTATCACAAATTTAAAAAATAAGTCAACTTGTAAAAACTATCCTCAACTCTTCTTAATTTGGGGAAGGACTTTTAAATTATAATTGTAGGATAAATATTCACAAAAGTTGATTTGATTATACTCATTTTTAATTATAAAGATTAAAATAAAGCCAAAATATTGAGTTATATAGTGAAAATAAAAATAGATCTTACAAACTAATATGGAAATTGCCAACATTCTAGACAAGTTACAAAAATAAAATGAGTACATAGAATATTCTTAGCCGCTGTCTCATTGCTGATATAAAATGCCAGACACAAATTAAAAGTGGACACATTTATTATGGCTCACAATATTTACAGGGTTCAGTCTGTAGTCAAACAGGCAGAAAGAATATGAAGGAGAAAGGTTTGCCGTAGGAAAGTGCCTGGTGTCATGGCAGCCAGAAAATTGAGGAAGACATAATGATCTGAGAAATATAATACTCTGATAGGCTACAACTTCCTGTGGTCCCCATCTTCAACCAGATTCCACCTCCAGAGAGCACATCAGCGATGAACTCACCAGTGTCCCATAATTAAATCACTTTCCAAACACAAGAGACTATGGTGGGACATGTCAGATTAAAACCATAACATTCTAAATGAATATTTGAAACCATATAAATAAAGAAAAATCAGTGGATAATAATTCTAAACTACCAAAGTGGCAAAGAGTTTATAAAGAATAAAAGCAACAGTCCAAGTGATAAGCTTTGGGGCAGAATATCTATTCAGGATACTGTGGGAAGGGTTTATAACAGTTGACTGTTTTAGAAAGAAATCTGCCAATATTTAATAGAAGTCTTAAAATTGTTTAGTAACTTTGAACACAAATCATTATTCTTGGACTAATGATTAGGAAAGCAAATGCACATTTTCACAGAATTATTTTATCACATTACTGTTTATAATAGTTGCCACATTCATGAGAAGAAATATTAGTGAGGCAAGCTAATGGAATAGTACTGTGGTTTCTTACATTAATGGGTAAAATGTTATGAAAATTATCATTAGGTGTTATACCAGTATCTACAGCTGTATCCATATCTCTGTTTATGAAGGGAAGGAAATATACCAATTTTATATAATTTAGAAAGGACTATGTATTTTTGTGTTGTATATTTTGTCTTTTTCGTTTTTATCGGTACCAGGGATCGAACTCACGACTGCCTGCTTGCAAGGCAGACGCTTATGCCGCTGAGCTAAATCCCCAGCCCCCTTAAGGGTTTTTATAACAATTAGCATCACTTGTACAATCAGAAAAAGGTAAATATTATTGGAGCATATTTATCTCTGTTTTGTAATATAAAATTTCATGTTACATGTAATTGCATGTAACAATTTGTATTTATAAGATTTGCTGTAGTCAATTTTCATGAATTTAAGTACATATTTAACCTTTAGAAAATGAATGCAAAACTTTTTGCTTAGTTTTTTGGGAAACCTTGGGTTAGAAGAACAAAACTGAGATTATGAAATTGCTCTCAAGAACAGCTGGGAACATCATTCAGGGTTGTACTCTGTTTAATGTTCAGTACTCTTTCAAAGAGAACTAAGAGAAATATGAGTCTTGGCATATGTTATTTTCTGCATAAAAGCTTACAAAAACCTCTGGTGTATTTCAACTGCATGAATGATAGGTAATAGCATTTTATTATCTCTTCTATATAGTCTGGCATTTGATTATATTCAGTTTAGCACTTTATAATATATTGACTTTGTAATTTCTTCCTCTTATGAGCTCTCAAAGCACTGTATATTTTCATTCAATTTTAGCACCTTCTGTTCAATTTGTTTTTATTCCATTGAGCAAATTTTGCCTTATAGTATGTTCCATCTCTTTAATCAGACAAATGCTATGAAGTCAGGAACTATTCATTTTTTGTTTCTATACCTCCTGGATTTAATCTAGAATGCATGGCACTTGGAGATAATATTATGTTAAGTAAATAAATGAATAAATGATAAATGAGCTGTTTTATATCTTATATGTCAATTGTTTTAGGTTACATATTTTGTCAACAAGATTGAAAGCCTCAGGAGGGCAAAGCCTAAGGTTTTACATGTATTTTTGCACTAAATAGCTGGTAACAAATTCTAAATTATTGCTCACTGAATCAAATGTTTAGCCTATTGTTTTGCAGAACGAATTTGCCATAGAATTATCCAAATGTGGCTTAGTAGCACAACTCTTGTTTAACATTAATCTAAGAACAGATTATGTTAAAATGTCACTTTTATTTTGTAAACTTTTTTAGTAATTTTAATAGTAACTCACAGTAAGCATTGTTACTACTTTCACTTACTACTTCCAAATATTTGATGAACACATATATGCTAGGCATCTTTCTATCTGACAACAATTGACAAAAATCTCTGCCTTCATAAAGCTTCATTCTAAGGATAAGGTTATGGTTCAGAGTTTGAGTGGTTGTCTACCAAACACAAGGACCTGACTTCAGTCCCTAGTCCTGTAACTAAGAAAAAAAAAAAGAAGGAAAAAAGAGATTGAAGAAAAGACAAAATAAGTGAAACATCTTAGGAGTCAATAAGTACAAGGTTAAAAAATAGTGTATATCCAGAAGAACAGATTCATTCATTGAAATAGTGTTGCTTTAGTAAAGATTTGAAGGAGGGTCAAGGAATGGCCATATGGGATCTGGGAAAGAGGATTCCAGGCAGTAGTTAAAGTGTGGAACATACTTTAAATAATGGCAGTGAAAGTGCCATATTTAAAGTAAAGGAACCAAAGAAGGGACCAGTTAGATCTGAGCCATAAAGATGAAGTGAGTTCTTAACTTCATAAAGTCATGATGAGTTTTGATTTTAGACATTTTGCAAAGGGCCTAAGAAGGGGAGGAAAGATGAGGAGGAAAAGAGGAAATAAGATCTTAGATGGGTTATGTATGTGCAACAACTCGCCACAGTGAATGTACTCAGTGTGTAGAGCAATGATGTACCAATAAACATAAAAAATAAATCATAATGCACTTAGCATAATACCTTGTGTATATCAAATAATTGATAACATCTTTTATCATCATTATGAGATTGTATCAGATAGACTCAGAATATTGCTAGACAAAGAATCACAAATTGATTATTTTCTTTTTAGACTTGACATTTCCACACCATCTATCTGGGAAAAACCTACCTAATTCTAGTCATTATTTTCTTGCATACGTATTTGCCACAGATTCTTCTCTCTGGTAGATTAAAAAGTTACTCATATTCCTAAATAAACTTGCTATGAATATTGACCATAGGCCTTCGATAATTGAGCTGGGGAGCTTGGGTTGCTTTCTGTAAAGGCCTAGAGATTTGGCATCAGATTGTTCACCTGGCTTTTCATGCAAAGCTACAGAGTTGGGATGAAAACCCTCCTGGTCAGAACCTAGTGTTCCATGCTCCATTGGCAAGGATTACACTCCTTCTCATAGGCATTGGGGCTCATAGACAACCTCAGTGTGAGCCAAGTTCCCCTAATGGATGTGCTGGAAAGAGCTCAGTGATGCTGAGTCAAGAATGTAATTTCAGTTGTGCCGACAGGAAACAAATTGGTCATTTTGGCTCACAATCCTGAATCCCAAGTACCTATTCCCTATCGGGGGAGACTTTTCTGCATGACGCAGTTGAATTTCCAAATGGCCCTAGATGTGGAGTCTTAATTTAGAGTTGCTGTTAATCCCTCGTTTATATTTTCAAATAGTTGCTGTGTCTTCTTAAATGTGACAATAGTAAAAATGTGATGGTAGTGTAGTGTATGTTATTGTGTTCATGTAGTGATTTTTTTCCTTTCCTTTTCAAATTAAAAACTCCAATTATCTTGCATTATAGACAGAGTAGAAGCATTCCTAGGCTTTCCTAGAATAGTTTGCCTGCCAAAGATTGCTGAGATGAACAGTTTAGAGTTTAGACTTAGAAAACTTTGTTCTCTAAGCAAGCAGCAGAAAATAGAGTAGAAAATCAATTTCTGAAATCAAAATTAAGTACCATGGTTAAGTCTATTTCTATAACACAACTAACCTAAATAAATGGAAAAATAGAATTGATCGAGCTTTCTTAAATTCTATATTGATGTATTTGCAATACCAGGCAGAAGCATACCCAAAAATATATTGTTAATACTGTAACATTGAAAGAATTTAAGGAAGCTTTTATTTTACTGCAAATGGCATTGCATGTTTTTAAAGATATTTTCCTTCATCTTTAGTATATTTTACTTTTTAATAAAGTGTAGTTTCCAAGCTAAAATTCAAGCTTATCACTTCTGTTTCTGATGTAATATATTCAGAGGTTTGTAACTAGGGTAAGCTTTGGTGATTTCCAGACTGTTAAAAGTCACAAAATAATTTAGATTCAACACAGCAGTAGTGATTCAATTTTCTATTTGCCATTTTTAATCAAAAATTGCATTGTTACTAAATGTTAAATGATGGCAAAAGTGGACAAGTTTGATATTTCATCAGGAAAAATGTTGTTGTGAGAGATAAAAGAACCAAAAGATGGATAGGAAAGGAATGAATAGGGAAATAGAAGTTATTGGCTAAATTATCCTAGTTTCTACTTTTTTTCTTCATTAATTTATGTTTAATTTTTATGAAATAATTGTTTTTTTTTTAAAAAGTTCCCTTTTAAAGAAAACAAAATAATTCAGGTTTAAATGACAAGTGGCTATGTTTCTGTTCTAAGAACTTTATTAAAGTATAATTGACATACAGTAATTTGCATATATTTATAGTGTATAATCTGATAGGTTTTGATATATATCTGTACTTGTAAAATCACCATTATAATCAAGATGATGAGCATATTTACCTTGCCCTAAAGTTTCATCTTGCTTTTTTGTAAACCCTTTTTCTCTCACCTAGTCTGTTAGTGATGGTCATTTACTGAGCAGCTTTCTATGATCATAGATTTGCCTACATTTTCTGTTAAAGAAATCAAATAATAAATACTTGATTTTTGGTCTGGCTTCACTCAGTCTGCTGAGGATCCATCTGTGTGCTTTTGTTTAGTCCTTTTTATTATGTAGTAGTATTTCATCCTATGACTATAACACAGTTTGTTTGTTTCTCTGTTTATAGCCCTTTGGGGTTTTCAAGTTTTATGTTTCTTTACATAAAGCTATAATGAAGATTTGTATAATATCTTCAAATGAGCATATGTTTTCATTTCTCTTGGATAAATGCCTAGCACTGGACTTGCTGGGTCATGTTGCAGGTATATATTTAACTTCAGGAAAATACCAAACATTTCCAAAATGATTGCCCCATTTTCCAGTGCTAAAATAGTTGTTCCATTCCACATTTGTATTCTTTCTCTTACAGGCTGGACATTTTCTGAATTCAGTTGGTAATAAGAACATATTCATTTCTTTAAATTGACACTCATCCTCTTTATAAGGATGGCTCCAAGATTTATTCCTTTATTTACCTTCTTTTTTAGTGTCTTTCTATCTTCCTCTGGAGCTCCAGCTCTTCAGTTCGTACTGCTTGCTCATTAAGCTTCTAGTTAGGTGGCACTTTTGTGAGACTCTTCACATGGGGCACCTTATGGAGGTGCATAAACTCAATCCTTCTGATTCTCTTTCTCTCTGGGCAACCTGCAGGAGGCTTGCCTCTGTGTGACCTGTCAATCATGAATACAATCTTTCATTCTAAGGAGAATTACACAAAGATTTCACTAAATATCAAGGCAGGTAACAAAGGAAATGAACACAAAGAATAGGGCCAGCACAGCTAGCATGCTCGTAGAGGTTGGCCCCAAAATGGCCAACCTTGTGGTGTCTCAAGGCCACATACGGTTTGATAGGCTTCTTACCCTCACTTGGGGTTTGGAGCAGGAATTTGGAATCAGCATTAGACTTGCATTCAGATGTTCCCACTGTTTGTTAAATGACTTCTAGAAAATTAATTTCTTTGAGGCTACTTATGTGTAGAATGATAATAAAAATAGCCACATCACAGAATTCTCAGAAAATTAAATAAAATAAGTAATTATTTAATTAAAATTTCATAACTGTGAGATTTGATAAGCATCTTACTTGTATCAGTTCTGTTATCCATGATGCAAGCCTCAAATATCTGTATGTACTTCGATTCCAGCCAACATTTGAGCCCCACAAGATCTTGTAATATACTGATCCTGTCATCTTCCCTTGGTTTCTCACATACCCATTAGCTTTAGTACATTTTCCACCCATTCAAATCCTATGCAAATTCATTATAATCATCACTTCAATTGCATAGACTCTCAACATTTTTAGCCCTTCTTTTATTCTGTGTTCAGTAAGGAAAATGCATATTTAAAAAGATAATTGTAAATACTGAGATATTCAACAGATTTGCCTTTCAACTCTTCCTCTACCTTAATCAGTGATGAAGACTTGAAATACTACTTAGATGCCAAGTTTTTCTTTCAAATCTAGACTTCTGTGTCAAGCAGGTTACTCAGAATCTCTACTTGGATGTCTAAAAGACCTCTCTAAGATGACATATGCCTAGGAATTCCCTTTTGCTCCGTGTTATGCTTGCTCTTTCCAGAACCCTTATTTCTGGTGTCTCAAGGCCGCAGAGTTTGGAGCCGTCCTGCTGCCTCTGTCACAGATACATTCAGTGTAGCAAGGCGCTTCGCTTGCTGTGTTTTCACAGTATGTCCAAACTTCAGCCGCTGTTTTTTCTACCTTGATTAGATCGATCTGAGGTATCACTTCTTTTGCCTTAATAATTGTAATAATTCTTACCTATTTTCCCTGCTCTCAGCCTTGACCTCCTGTAGTCAAAATTTTCTACAGAGCAACAAGAACTTTCCTACTGCAACCTTAGTCATATCATGTTATGATTCTGAAATTACTTCCCATCTCATTCACAAGAAAAGTCAAAGTGCCCTCAGTAGCTTTTCAGGGACCCAGATCTGCCTTCCACCTCTTTATCACTCTGATCTTATCTTGTACCAAGTTCCTCCTCATTCAGCATGAGCCACACTGGCCCCCTTATGTATGTATGTGTTTTATTTTACTTTATCTTATTTTTTGTTACAGGGCATCAAACTCAGACCTTGCAGTTGCCCTGCAGGCACTGTGCTGCTGAGCTATATCCTGGTCCAACACTGATCCTTTACTGCCCTCAAACATGCCATTCATAACCCTTCCCACAGAATGTTCTCTTCCCAGAGAGCCTTCTAGTTTATTCTCATTTCCTTAGGATATTTACGCAGAAGTTATTTTTTCAGCGAGTTTTATCTTAATCTATCAAAAAGTTAACCATATCCACCACTCTTATATACCTGTCTGATTTTTCTCTGTGCCTTGTAATGCTGCCTAATAGAATGTATTTTGCTATTTATTTGACTGTCTTTTCTATACACTAAAATGTAGACTCCATAAGATAAGGAGGATTATATACTGCTTACTTTTCCATCCCAGGTGTAACATTAACTGAAGATAATCTAAAATTATACACCATGATCCCTTTCATTTTTGACAGAGATGAGAAATTTCCTAAAGCACAGGTTAAATCTCTGAATTAATGAGAAAGAGGCATGTCAAATAATTTGCAGCAGTATTTCCACATTTTACAAACAAAAATACTGATCCATTTTAGGAAAGTTAATATAGAAAAATTACAAACTTCACTTGGAAGCTATTAACCATAAAGAACAATCAGCAGAAAGAATTAAATCTCTCAAAATGTGTTTAGTGAAAGTTTCATTGATAGGATATATCCTAAGAATCTAAAATGATTAAAGAGACAAGGGAAAAAAGAAAAATGAGACTGAAATAAGAGGGTGCTCTAAATCAAATTCTCCCTTTGGACTCAAATCTACAGCTACTTTTGAATCCTTGTTGGCAGCCTATAAATCACTTGTGAAATTTTACAATTTGATTTTCTCAGTTAATCCTGCCTCTATTTATGAACTGCCTTCTTTTGGGAGCACTTATTCTGTACTAGGTACTTGTTGACAATAGAAGGTATAATGGGGAAAGACTTGCACTGTCCATGCTTTCATGGACTACCCCACAAGTAAAGCAAATTATGTATCTGTCTGTCTGTCTGTTTATCTATCTAGATTTCTATATATAATGATTATAAATTTGAGGAATGTGCAAAGTAATATAATGTGCTAAGAGAGTGACTTTGAGACCGGTGTCTATCCTAGCATGGCAAAATAGAATGTTTCTTTCATTATTGCTTGCCTTTATTTCTATCACCTCCACCCTAATGAGCATCTCATTATCTCTGCTATTTCTTTCATTCTTCTCTAATTCTAAATATGTTTGTTGCAATTAAACATTTATTGGCATTGCCTAACAGCAGAATGGCTATAGCCTTTCTGTCTAACTTTCTACTCTTTACAATAAATTATATGTTTTACAACCTTTATAGTTTTGCTCATACCATTTTTATGACAAAACAAACAAATGTACTTCTCGTTCTGATTGATTTTCTGAGGCCTAAGTCAAATGTCCGCTTTTGTAGGAAGCCTGTCTTCACTGTTCCAATACTCAGGCTAATGTTATCAGAACTTGTAACACTTGACCTTCATTTTCTATCATAGGCCACTGTGTGACCACCTCTTGTACTATTATACTATGTTTCAAAGATAAGGTATATTGAGGATCAGACAATCTAAAGCAAGAAAGGAACAGACTACTATTGAGAGCCTAATTCTTCCAGTTAAATGGCCTTGAATAAGATATTTAATATTTTTAAAATTTAGTTTCCTTGATCCGTTAAAGAAAAATATATCCAATGTGCAAACTTTTTGTGAAGATTAAACAAAATGAGAGACTTTCCCTTAGAAAGTATGTGATATACTTAAGTTGGTATGGTGAACACTTTCAATAATATATTTAATTTACTACAAACTAAAAAAATGTAAACAATATAAACTATCAATTATTTTTTCAATTAGACTTTAAAATTAAATTTTTTTAATTATTTAAATCATAATATGTTTTATTGTTCAAGGGAATTAATTCCTCAATGGCGTTTTCTCTTAAAATAAATTTATTTAAAATATCAATTGACACCTTAAAAACTACACAATAATATAAGTGGTATGTAAGTATGTCAAAATTGGGTGATATGAGATAAATACTGATATAATGCATGTCAAGTAGTTTAGTGAGCAAGATACTTCCTGCATCTCTAAACAAGATATTTGAATTTTACACAAACATGCCTAAATTAAAGAAGCTATTTTACAGAGCACAACTAGTTCAGCAGTCTTCTCCCTTCACTCTCTAGTCTAGCAGGGAGGAGCCCACACTAAAATGCTATTACATGATGTTTTAAACTCTATGTATTTTTTAAGCTAGAGAGAAGTTACAATTAATATTGGGAATATTTTCAGTAGCACTATCTGTGGATGACATTTGAGATGAAGATTTCAGCAGCTGCTGTTTCTGTTTTATGTAGGTGGCAGGATGGAAAATGGAATGGTTTGTGTGCTTTCATTAGTGGGTCTCATTTTTAAGGAAATGAAAGAGTTTACTTGTTTAATTATGTATTAGTTTTATTTATTAAATTTTGCAAAATATCACCAAAACCTCAGAAAGAGGAGAAATAATAAAATGAAAAATTTAACAGCTTAAAGGCCTTGCAGCAATATGTCAGAAATGAAGCTTTTGAACCATTTGAAATCCATCTTTAAGTGACTTTGACTCATACCTGAAGTATAATGATTTTTATAAGATAAAAATTATTCTCTGACCTCAGTTGCACACTTAGAATCCTTGAAACTCCCACAAGAATGGAGATTATCCTAGAGAAATGTGTAGAATAAGAATGTACAGTAACACACAGAAACTGTCAATCATGAATCAGCAGGGCCAATCCTCAAGAGAATTAGGGAATAAAAGTACCTAATCAGGTAAAGATAGCAATGGTGTATTCTTAGTTAAAACACCAATAAAGGAAGTAACAAAAACCCATAATACAAGAACAGAATATAAGACTAGGAAGATATATATATATATATATATATATATATATATATATATATATATATGATATTATTTAAATAAATACTATATGTTATAAGACAAAACTAAAAATCTGAAAATAATAATTAGATCTCGAATATAACTGACATAGCATCAAAAAGAGAGTGAAACAAAACAAAATGTATAGAAAGCCATAGGACAGGTAGAATGAAAGAAAAATACAAGAAGGTTTTAGATAAAGAAAATAATACTGAAAAAGGATAACTAGTAGAACAGTTAATGACTGACACCTTTTTAAAAAAGAAATCATGGCCAGGGATTTAGCTCAGCAGCATAAGCACCTCCTGGCAAGTGCCAGGTCATGAGTTCGATCCCTGGTGGGGGAAAAAAAAAATCACATTGAAGAACCTTAATGATTTCCCAGGAGAACATTTTTGAAAGAAAATTTGTAGTAAAATTGAAGCTCAACAAAGACAAAAAATTACTTAAATTGTAGAAAGACATAGTCCCTGCAATATAACTGTTAGGTTGGCAAGATAACTCATTGTAAAACCTGATGCCAGAAGATAATGGGGCATAATGTCTTCAAAATACTGAGGGCAAAGTCATTATCAGTCTAGAAATATCTATTTATAGTATCGTTCAGAGAATATAGACATTTCAAGTATATAGTAAAAGACTATGCTTAACAATCACAGATTGGAACTACTACATCTATAAGAGGAGACACTGTGGCTTCTTTACTGAGACATCCCTAGCATTTGACATGTAGCACATACTCAATAAATTTTTATGGAAAATTTGTTTTTGATTGAGCAAATAATAATATGAATGTATTCTTATTTATAGGAATCATATATGCATTTTTTTGTCTTTCGTTTTCTACTACTCTATAGTGAGGTAGCTAACATTAACATTTTGCCATTTCTGTGAATTAAAATTAAATATTGTTTGTATTCTTTTACTCATAAATTCATAATAACTGCATAATGTCAGATGTTAGCTTCAGGCTATCAAATATGCCTATCAAATATACAAATAAACCAAATAGAAATTCTTATGTGAGTTTGACTTTATATATTAACATATTTGTATCACAACAACACATTTTCCTTGATCTATATTCAACTGTGAACTACCTTTTCAAGCTACCAGATGTCAATTTTGAAGATTTAATTTTTCCTGTTTTAAAATAATCATGTTGATATATTTAGATGTGCTAGGCAGAAATTGTAGTCATATAATACTTAATGACTTGATTTAAACATTACATCTACCTTGAGAATTCAGAGGAGACTCATATGGTGTGTGTGTTGAGCATAAACTCAAAGTTGCTTAAAAGGATTCATGTTGCATCTCAAACTCTGCTGCACTGGTAGGCTTCTGTCTATGAGAGGTATTAAAAATAAAATTATAAAGGGAAGGGTCTGTCCAGGTGCTGATCAGGTACAGATGGAAAGTGTCTGAAAAATTTGTTTTCCTTCTACAGCAGAGCTGGAAAAGTTATTTATCTCACTCAGCAGAGCAATGGGTAGAGGAAGGAATAACTATAGGCTGCAATCACTCTCTTTGTGGCAGGTGCATCTGCTCATAGGCAGCTCAAGAAAGATTGTTGTATAAATAATGGCACTGATTTCATCGATTGATTTTGTATCCATCTTTTGAACAACTTTTACAACGGAAAGTTTATAGATACTTTCCTAGTGACCGTACTGATATCGTGTTGTTCTGAATTTTTTTTTTTACTTTGTCATAGACAGATGTGAAAAAGTATATTTTAAATGGCCACATTTTTCTATTTGTAAAACATAACCATGTGTTTTTACTAAAGGTGCCCTATTCCCCACTGCCTTTCCTAAATCCTACTGCCTATTTAAGAACAAATAGTCATTGTTATTTTTAAGTTGTAGCTTACCTGGGATGCTCAATTTATTTCCCAAAGAATTCGATCCTGAAGAAGTCTATAAAAACCTTTGGTCAGGTGTGCAAAGGAGGCCACTAGAGGTTTGGCATTAAAAAAAAAAAATCAATGAATAAAATATACCAACATATCTCTAAGTTTCATTTTTCTTGATTTAGAAAATCTTAATTTTTGAAAAGAATTCAAAACTTATTTCATAGTCCTATCAAAGGAAACTAACATTATTTTCTTCTCTTTATGGCATCTGTGGTTTAAAATTTAAATATTTTCTGTCTCTCATTTTTATTCCCTGATTCCATCTTAAAACGTTAGAAACAGAACTTCTTACTCATTAATCAGTCCTTCTATCCACATATACACTGTACTTTATTCTGTTTGTTGAATATTCCTTTAACTGTAACATGGCTTGGACAAATTTGTGTGCAGAACTAATGAGTACCTTTAGCATCACAGTAATATTGGGTAAGCTGTGGTCCTGCTGAGTAGCTCTTAGAACCTAAGCAGGAGTTGTCATGTATTTATTTGTTGTTTTCCTGTGGTACTTTTTCTCAAGAGTACAGGGTGTAACATGGAAAACTTTGCACAGAGGTTGTCTATGAGCGTCAAAAGGGAAATGAGAGAAAGGTAGTATTTATCTATAATGAGAACAAAGAGCAAAAGAAATAACTAGTGGTAAAATCAAACTCTGGGTATCAGTCCAAAGAAGGTAGAAGGAGCTGGCTTATCCCAGGGTGTTACTGTTTGCTTTTCAGAATCCTGAACTATTTTGCCATAAAATGTGTTCCTGGTGTGCAATAATGATTTTTCTGTTCGTTATACCTATGAAGACCCACAATCAGAATCATAGAGTCATAAGACAGGAAGGGACCTTAAAAATCATGTTCCCAGTTCTCTTAATTTATAGATATGGCAAGTCAAGCTCAGAAAAAATAAGAGAGCAAGTTAGAAGCAAAGTCAGGGTCTGAAATCAACTTGTTGGTTTCTTTAATAAATATCCATTGATTGAATTCTGCTCAGCAATGTTGTAGGCACAGGATCACCTAAGTGAGCAATATGGGCATAGGATCTGACTGCCAGCAGCCTATCCTATACTGGCTGTTCTACTTTATTAGCCTAGGAGATATGGAATATACTTTATAGTATAATTTTTTGGTTGACTCCAGATTCAACCCTTTTGAAGGGTGGATCTCAAGTGGCTTTGAGAAAAGACAGTTCTTTTCCAAGTGTCTGTAACTGTGTTGAGGTTCTTGGATCACATGTGTGTTTATAGGGCACTTCTGCACTTCTGTCCATCAGCTGGAAAACACTTACTGGACTGAGTCTAGTCTGTGTGCCCCTGTGAGACAGGATATTTTTTTCCTTACAGGAAAAGTTTATTTTTTGTCCTTTAGTAGAACTGTCAAAGTGTTTAAATATTATTTCACATTAAGGGAAACCCCTGTCTCTTAAAATTGACTTTACCTTAAAAGTGCCTCACTATCAGTGTAAACTCTAATAAATATAATTGGATTTGGAAAGGCTAATGTTAGGATCAATCAAATGTGATGGCCAGGGCTATAGCTCAGTGGCACAGTGCCTGCCTGGCAAGCTCTAGGCTCTGAGTTCAATTTCTGGTACCTAAATAAATAGATGAAAAGAATTAAATGTGAAAATTCTTCAAAGAAATGTGACTTAAGAGCTTCCATAAATGTACCTTCCCAAAGGTGACATTGCAATTGTCCATTTAACACTGGGTGTCACTGCAAGAAAACCTGGGGCCAGAAAGAGAGAGACAGAAGATGGCTCTATTTTAGTTTAAAGGTAACTTTAAGTTCCATGCTGAAAATCCATCCTGTAAAAGTGGCTTCAGTTCTTTTAGACCTAAATCCAATGATTAGGAACACTAAGGACCTTCACTCAGGCATTGGGAAGGAAACTCCTACTTGCCCTTTGTCCCAGATCAGTCTCTCAAAAAATAAAGTGTTTCTCTTACACGCTGTGGCTTGTGGGCAGAGATGTGACTCTCCTCGGACCGGACTGAATGTATGGAGGAGGGGGCAAGGCGCAGATTTTTAATGTTCCCAGGCACACTGATAGTCATTCTGGAGGGTTCCTGTGGGATTTGTGCTGCAGGGACACCTGTTTGTGCCTGCAGGACCAGATCTATGGTGGCTCTGCTTCCCCGTGCCGCCTGGCAGCTCCTGTATTGGCTGATTTACCTGCGAGGCTGTGTGTGGATCTGTCTTTATACGGCCAGTGCCGCCGGCACGTACTATCAAGACAGGGAAGCCAAGCAAAGAGTGGGACTGCTGGAGCTGGAGGCGAGCCGCCTCCCGGATGGCCTGACCGCAGCTTCCTTTGCTCCTGACACGCGTGGAGTTTGGTTCTGAAGGTGCCAAAGAAATGCAGAAGGACACTTAGCCAAACTGGCTGTGTGCGAGCTGGCTGCAAAGGCAGCACCGCCTTACCCGGACCTCCTGCTGGCAGGATGTAAATATACCTGCAGACTGGCCAAACAGGACTGCCTTCCTTCAAGCCCTCCCCCCTCCCACCCTCTCCCTCAGCTAACCAGCATGAGAGGCTCCGGGAAAGCAACAGCCTGCAAGTGACAGCTCCAGCCTGAATCCGCTCTGTCTGAGCCGAGGTGTGCAGCAGCTTCATTGTGAATTCCTTTCCTTGACATCGCTATGTTCGCCTCTATCTGGTATGCCAAGAAGCTGGGTCGCAGGTTTGTGCACAATGCCAGGAAGGCGAAATCAGAGAAGGTATGGAATGAGTGGGGATGAAGACTGCCTTTCCGATTTGCCAACTGCCTGCTCTGGACTGTTTGGGTACAGACAGATGCAGTCTTTCATAGCTTGGGATGGAAATCCGCTTCTCACTGAGAATGTGGTCCAGTCCACTTAGAGAAAGGGTAACTCTTAAAGCTAGCTCACTGAGGAGAGGAGCACTCAGGGTTAACCGGGATCATTGGTTCCTCCAAATATTTGGTGGAATCATCAATTATTGGAATCATCCATAGGCTGCTTCAGCAGAGACTTAATATTTCTGTTGGTTATAGAGGATGAAAGTATTTGAGCAGCTGTAATTTTTCCTTGTTCAGGGAGCGCTTTAGTAAACTTGTTGCTATACTGCAATATTTTTATTTCTGTGATCTTTGGTTCTAAAGGGGCATTGTTAATAACTGAGCCTTTCTGTAGTACATGTGTTCCAGCCTGTGTCCTAGGAACACATGTTTGAGACTTTCAACCAGTGACCAGACCTCAAAGGAATACTTGATATTTTTTTCTAATCAAAATAAGCAAAAAATGTTCATGATAAGTAATTATTGTAGTTGGGTAGCCTTAGCTACTTAGGGAATGGTTTCCACTTCTTTAATTTAACATGACCAGATTTTTCTAAAGACTGCCTGTGCTGATTTACCTCATCAGTTACATTTTTGTAAAAAATTAAAATGGCCTGTAAGTTTTGAAGCACATGTCGAGCTTGGCTACAACAGAGCCTGATAATTTATATCCTTCATTTTCCCAGTTCATTCTAAAGCACTAGCCAACTTTTCATGTTCAGGAAATCATAGATGTAGTGGAATGTAGTGACTGATAGATGTAGTGGAAACTTCCAAATGTAACAAAATGAGGTGGAACTATGATATTTTATATTACTCAGAGGATGTAACCCCCTCTCCATTCTACTCTATATCTACTTGATTTCTGGGGCAAGTCCTTTTTCCCAACTACAAAGATGCTTTTCACTTTAACTTGCCATTCATTCCTACAAAGTGGGACTATTGATGAAATCAACAAAAATCTCATGATGAACTAAGAAATGATTATCTGTAGTGTGAAAAGAGAAAAATATCACTGTAGTCTTGACCTTAGGCTCTGGTTTTTTAGAACGCCCAGATCTTGTAGTTGTGGAATGATAACTGACTTGGTATTTACTGGCATTTTTAGTGAAAGAGGGAGAGGAGTGGGGGGGAGTAGAATTGGTCCCTTCCCCTTCGATGTGTCACAAATGAAATGATTATGAACCGATCCAGTTCCAACTACTCATATATATATTGAAAAAATTGGCTGTGTGAGTTTTTTTGGTTGTTTGCATCTCAAGTAATTTTTAAGAAAAGACCTCAAAATGTGTCTTGTATTAGAGCAAATGTTTTGAAAAATGCTTAGTCCTATAAAAATTAAAGGTTGTAGGGCTGAGGGGACTGTCAGGAACCACATTGGCTCTGAAAGTCACTGGGAAATAATGTGTTGTGCTAAATTAGTATGCAAAGAAAAGTTGGCTCTCCAGTGCCACTCAATTTAGATGTAGGCTCTAGTGTGGGAAACAGAAGCCTTATGAAATTCAGCGTGTAGAAGGTAAAAAGATACTAACCCCAGAAGGTGACACGGGCTTCTGCTCCTTGAGTGTGGGAAGAAGCTGGTAAGGAACCTCTAGTACTTCCCTTCAGTTATGTGAAAGCTAATGCTTAGAGCAGGTAATAAGAAACAAAATTGAGGTTAAGGATTTTTAAATATTTATTTATTTTACTTAGAGAGCAAAGTACATTTACATCAGGAAATCGGCATTACAGAACTGAAGTTTCTCTGTCAGGGTGATACAGATTGAAGGAGGAAAATTAACTGTAGTATCTTGTGGTAACCAAGATTACTTGGAGGAGTTCGTTTTGAATAGTAACTGATAACTAATGTAAAAATAGCATTTTTTTCATGGACTGAAAAGGTGCTGATAACTACCATAAAAATAGCATTTTTTTTTCTGTAAAATTTGTATTCACAGCTACAGGAATAAAGTAAGTGTGCTACTTTGAAAAATGTGGGCACTCCATCAATGCTTAGTGAGTGGAAATAATTTACTCTGACTACCAATTTTATCACATAGCTTATTTAAACCTACTATTGTGAATTAATATTCTTGTCTAAGAATTCAGCTATATATTTTGAGGGTGTAGTACAGCAAGATGAATTAAATCACATGAATTATGCCTATAATATCATATATTATATAGTTGCAAACACGATAAGGGGGTATAAAATGCTGCTAAACATATTGTAATAGTTTATCAAATGGAGGAAGATGTAGAAAGTAAAATTATTATTGTTTTATTTAGAAAATGACTAGTAAGTGGAAATAACTATTGATAAATTCAGATGTATTAGTAATTGAGAGATAAATATGTATCATTGAAAATGTTTCAGATTTTGGTGCCCTATATCAACTTTGACTGTCTCCTCTCCTAATAATATGATCTGCACCCATCAGAGCTCTTTGGCCCCATTTTAATATTCAGATTGATCTGTGAAGTACTTTGCCTAAGGTTAAGGTTCATTGAGAAGCTAATTGGTAACATGCAAGTCTACACACCATCCAAAATACACAGTTTACTTTATTTCTGGTGGCCTGGTTTACTGGTCAACTAATGCCAGTAGAACTCAAGGACATTGTATTATGTCCATCAAAATGATCATAACAATAATTTTAATACTAGCTTCTGTTTGTACACATTATGTGTCTGTTTCTTAATATATAAAAATTACTTTAATCTTAGCAGCAAACTTATTAAATGTTATTTTTTGAACCCTATAGAGAAAAGTAGCTAGGCCAATGTCACAGGCCTAGTAGTAACTATCATTGTTTGGATTTGAACACAAATCAGGCCAAGCTATTTTAAAACTATCTTCCTGAACCTATAGCACTCTTTTCCATTCATTCCATTCTCCCGAATCTCCTAATCTGGTCTTATCTAAAAGAGATTAACCATTTCATCTTGCCCCTCTCTTTTATCCTAAAACTCCAAAATCATGAGGTTTACAGGATCAAAGTTTCTGATTGTGTAATTAAACCAACTTGTTCCAGATAAGGTTATACTAAAAGTATCTTGAGTAGATGTTGTCTGACTGTTGTTAAAGATTTTACACTCTTTGTCCTTTCTAGTAGATAAATGTTGCAAAATATTATATTGGTATTATTATCCCCTTCAAATCAATCTCCTTCTCTCTCTCTCTCTCTCTCTCTCTCGCTCGCTCGCTTGCTCTTTCTCTTTCTCTGTCTCTCTCTCTGTCTCTTTCTTTTTGATGGTACTAGAGATTGAACTTGGGACCCCACACTTGCCAAGCAGGCACTTACACCATTGAGCTAAATCCTTGACCCTCAAATGTCTTTTAGTTGTCATATTGTTATTGCTTAAACATTGCCATTTGTACTCCCTACATTATTCCTATGGAATCCAAGGACCTAAATTTTTGGTAGTTATAGGTGTGGTTTCTCTTTAGAATGAATCAAAGATATAGGTGATTCATATTGCCATTTTTCTAAATGAAAATCAGAAGTTTCCTTGTTATTCTTTCATTATAAAGATAGTTTGCTCATACCAAAAAATTCTGTGAATGAATTATTTTAAAAATTGTAAAATGAAACAAAGAATGTGTCGCTGCATCAGGACACCTCCATGTAAACAATTAATCGTGTTTCCTTTTTTACCCTGTGTATTTAATTCAGAAGTTAATGTTTTAGGTTTATGCTTGTTGTCACATTTCAACTTAATTGCTTAATTAGTCAATCTACAGATTTTATTGCTCTAAAATGCCAGCCGAAGTAATTGTAAGATAAACTGAAAATGCAATGTCTGGTGCCATAATAATATGCAAAAGTATTAAAAGTACTTAACCTTGTAAACCTTTACTCCTCTATCAGTAATATATATTTTCTTTCCTTGTCTTTTGTTTGAATTTTTATGTTTATTCATTTGTATTTTAAAAGTGCAGTCAGTGAAAAGGTACATGCAGGATGCATTTAGCAAGAGCTAGTATCAATATTCATCATGGAACAGGTATAACTCTATGTGAGCTCGGCAGTGACATAAAATCTGTGAGTGATGTAATCGAGTGATATCCTGGCCTCAGGCCATATTTATCCTGGAGAATTTTTCCAAGAACAAACACACTACATTTACTTTCTTCCCCATCTAACCCTAACACATCGATTCAGTATAAACTAAGATGAAGGATAACCTAGTGATGCATTTGCCAACAGTTGGATGGAGAGAGAATTGTACTCTTGGTAATCCTGGAATAGTATAAAGAACATTGGATTTAGAGTAAGGATACAGAGGAAGGAGTTAAACTAGTCTTACTGTTTGCTATCCAGTGTGAAGCCAGTCATTTCACATCTCTGGCCTTGGTTTTACCCTCTTGCAAATGGAAGTGACATCTGTACTTCAGTAGACGTGCAGCATCTTCAGGATGAGGTCCAAACCCCTTGGTATAGCCTATAAGACTCATCATGATATAGCCTCTGCTTTTCTCTTTCTCTTGTCATCCTTGCATCTGTTCTATGATCACCCTCAATCCAGTATTCTGAACTCCTTTCAAATCCGTATGTAGCCTGTGTTTTCCGAAGCTTCTGGGATTTTGCTTAACTTATTCAGCTAACTAAACTAGCTTTTTAAATTGTGCCCTAATCACAGGTGATAGCACCATAGTTAGAGAGTTGAGGAGCCCAAGACTAGTATTCAACAGTCACTGCATGATTTGTGCATTGGCTGTAATTTTCCTTTTTCTGTAGTCTTCACTGGATTTTCCGAAATGAAAGACTATTCAGTTTTGATCATCATGTTTCTAGGGCATACAAGAATGTCTGGCATGTGATTGTCTTCCAACCTCTATTTCACAAACTCTAGATTTCACAAAAACAATATGCACAATTATTTTATTTATTACTATGAAAAAAGACGGCAAGACTTTAATATATCACTAGTTTTGAGATTCAGAGATGTTAAAATGTAAAAATAATCATGTTTAGAATTAATGAAGCATGGTATAATGCTAAAAGAATAAATTGACTCTAAAGACAAAATAATAAATGTAAAGTTCTTAAAATGATATACATGACATGAAAATATTTTATTTTGCAAACAATAATATGCATTTCATAATGCATATTAATCCTAAATGCATATTAATCCTAAAATATTCAATACTAATCAAACTCAACCAGCATGAAGTACACTTTCTGGGTAAAACAAGGTAAATAAATAATGAGAAAGTAAAAAATGTTATGGAAAAATAGATTAAAAGCAGTAGTCTTAGTAACAAATTTCGAAACATCTTCAGAAGGCTCCCAAACTCTCACTATATATTTGTATGTCTGAAGAGTAACAGTGATTAACAATAATTGAATTTATTCTCTGAGCTGCAAATTGTGCTAATACACAGAATTTTTACCAGGTAGATCACTACTATTAGTTTTTAGAGAGACATCACATCATCAGTAGGTGTTGAGAATTGCATATCATGTATGTTCTAGAACTCCAGCTCTTAATCAGTAGATAATATTCTGTGCATGTGTACATAATGGTACCTTAGTTCACAAATTTGATTCTTTCCATAATTCTGGTTACAAACTGAGCCAGAGGAGAACCAAATCAAATTCAGTGCTTGGTTCAATGTTGACCTTTTGGGGAAATTTCATTTGGTTCTTGTCCAGTTCATTTTGTGACCAGAACTATGGTGAGAATTAAGTTCCTGAACCAAGGTACTACTGTACTAGTGATATTGTGTATACCTATGCATTATATGTGTTATATATGTACATTAAATATTAATTTGTACATTAAATGATGTACATTTAATGATGATGTACATTAAATATTAATTTTTTTATTTTTCTGTGTAAATTTTTAAGATGAATTTAAAAATAGAATCTGAAATTTAGCTGAAGTTTAAGAAGGTATGTCCTGATGGTGATGAATTACCAATCCTTAGTGAATAATGGACTTCTTCAATGGCTATTTTTATTTCATGGTAGATTGAAGAGTGGCCTGAGTTTGAGTTGGAGGTTAGAGTGGACATTTGTCCTCTGAAGTCCATTTCAAGGAGCCTTGTGAGCCTCAGAAAGCTCCTGGGTTGTAAGCAGCAGCATGACTCAGCGCGGCGGTGTCAGCCTGTGGTGACAGGAGGACAGGTTTTTTGTCTTTGCTAAGTGCAGCCCTCCCGGTTCTTCCCTGACACCTGGCATGAGAGTGCTGAGCTCCTCTGCCCACCACACTGGGGCCCACCTGGCAGAGAACAAGGCTGGCTGTTATCAGTCAGGTGTGGATACAGAGGGAAAGGAAAAGGCTGGAGAGAAGGACAAAAGGAGCCGGGAGAGAGTAAACTAGAGGACAACACAACAGACTACAAAGCCAGTGTCAAACTCCAGCATTACTAATCCTGGTAATGACTTTTGAACCGTTTGCTCTAACACTACAAGTGCATTTAATGTGTGACATCTCACTGAATTCTCACTGAAACCTCTGATTCATCCTTTCATTAGCCCCATTTGATAGATGAAGAAACTGAGGTATAAGATGCTAAGGGACTTAAATAGATCATAGGTGGTAGTTAGTATGCAGAGTCAGGTATTCCTGAACCTAGAACCTGTGAACCTAAACGCTCTTCTTTACACCTTTCTCGATTTGGGCAGGGCTCTGATGTAATCTCTGAACAAAACCTGATTCCTCAATAGTGGCCCTTCAGAAACTAGACATCTAGATAGCTTCACTTCAGTTTAATTTACATATCTTTAATTGTGGAGTGTTACTATTTATAGTTCTTTTTCCTTTTATGCTAACCTTTTTCTCTCCTTTCATCTTTGAGTGACATTACATTTAGTGATAATGATGAAAGGAGAAATGCTTAAACCCAGCAAGGTTAGTTTGTATGGAACTATTTTTCTAGCCCTTTCTGTATTTTTTATTTTGAGGCAGGATATTGTTAAATTGCCCCACCTGCACTCAGAATTGCTGTCCTCCTGCATCAGCCTCTCATGGTGCTGACATCACAACCTTTGATTAAGTTATCAAACTGTTATAAATTCTGTCCCATTATTTAAGACGTCTCACCTACAAGTCCCTTAATGAACCCTGGTTGGATTTTTTGAATGGATTACCCTGAGCCACATCCAGTGTAGGGATTAAAACTGAATCAGGGCTCAAAGACCTGGGTGTTGACTGGCTTCACCCACACCATCTCCCTGGCCGTGTCTATCTCCCTGGTCATGTCTGGTAATCTCCCTGGCCATGTCTGTTAATATGTCTGGATCTGTGTTCTTCATACACAACTGGATTTCATCTGACTGTGACATTCTTAGGTTATGATTTACTGCTAGACTGCAGAGTACTTGAAGGATTTACACTTGTCTTTGTGCTCTTCACACAATGCCTCACAATAGGAAAAACTAGGAAAATTTCTGTAAAGTGAATATATACAAAAGTCCCTGGACTTCCCTGAACATTAATAAGAAGAATATAAAAGAGAAAGTATCCACTTTCAAAGTGGGCAAGATGAGAGACACACGGATTCTTCTTTTTAAATTGCTATTTTTCTTCAAAGAAAGAGGGTATTCTGTATAGCGTTGTTTTTGAGGCTCTTTCTTCTCTTTTCACTGTCTGTGCCACTAACACTAAGTGAAACAGACAATAGCCAGCAGAGTACCAGTCCTCTTTGAGCAGCAACATGACATGCCAAACGGTAAAACTTTCAAACTACTGTTTTTCACATCAGCAGATTGAAGGCTTATTTTTTGACCATGAAATGTTTGTTTCTGTGCTCTTTGAGTCAGAAAATACTAGTGCCTCCCCAGCCTAATAGCTGTAGACTCAATTATGACCTCCCCACAAATTGCATGTTGAAACCCTAGTCCTCAATATGTGTATATTTAGAGCTAAGTCTTTTAGGAAGTAATTAAGGTAAAATGAATCATTACGATACTGTCCCAATCAATGGGATTGGTAGCTTTATAAAAAGAGATTCTGTCTGTCCCTTTCCTCTAGCCCCTCCCTCTTTTTCTCCTCTTCTCTCTTCCTCTTTCTCCTTCCCTCCCTCTCCCTGTCTCTCCCCACCTCTGAAAAAAGAGTAAGCCACGAAAGGAAAACTCAGCTGAAACAAAGTCCTGCTGGAACTTTGATCCTGGACTCTTTAGTTTCCAAAACTGTACGAAGAAAATTTCTCACGTTTAAGTCATCTACTCTATGGTATTTTGTTCTGTTGCTATTTTGATTTTAGAGGATCACTTTGATTTTCTTCATATTTTGTCATCTAGCCTAAAAAACAATAAGAATCAGTGGTAACTGTTCATCCAACACACTTGATAAAATTTTGAAAAGTAACTCATGAAACACTGTTCTTCCCTCCGGTCCCTGTTGTTACACAAGGTCGCTGTGATCTTTAAACAGAATTGGTTTGTTCTCTATATCATCCATTCCACAATTCCTCATAATTGAGTGTGGGAAAAAGACTACTATTAGCAGGTCTTCAGATTTTTTTACCGGGGTTTGGGAAGGTATAACAAGAACAGGAAAAAGATGTTATTGGTTTGCTCCTTCCTTTTTGGAACATCATTCTGGCCCAAGACTTGTTTTGCTTTGTTTTCTAATCTCCTTTTAAAGGTTCTCTGTCACCTTTAGGGCCCTTTGGTCTTTACTTATTTTGTGCATCTTCCTGATGATACACTAAAGAGCAGGACGGCAGTAGAGCCAGGCTCAACTGTTACTCAGCATCTTACTGCTTAGGTGACTTTGAACACACAACTGCATTTCCTTGGTTATTAGTGTATGAAAGATAGTGGCAACCATCTTTATATATGTATATATATTTTTTCAATACAGGCTGAAAGTACTACAGTGCTTTCACATTAAATGTATATCCCATCCATTTTATTATTTTAAATTTTGAGACAAGGTCTTACTGAGCCACTAAATTGCTCAGGTTTAGCTCATACTTTTGATCCTCCTGCCTCAGATTGAGTTAAAAATCTGCATGCAGAATATCTGGTGTGCTGCAAAACCTCCAGTGTTTTCCCTCCTCCCTCCCTCCCTCCCTCCCTCCCTTCCTTCCTCCCTGTGTCCCTACCTCCTACCCTTTCTCCCCTCTCCCTCCCTTCCTGCTTCTATTTCAACATTCAGTCTAGTTCTAGGAAAGATAAAAAGTAGCTTTTGGCAACTTTTTCCTTAATGATGCCTCTTCTTCCCCTACTCCCTTGGGTTCAGAATGGACTTGGCCTCCCATGCTGGTTTTATAGAAGGAAAAGAAGTGTAATTATATCCTTACTGGCTAGAAGGGGAAAAATGACTGGAGACATCTTTCCTTAACAACTGAAAATCATTAGTTACACAAACTGAAGGGGTTTTACATTTCTATTTCCTTTTAAATAATTTTCTGGGTCATTTTTATAACTCCCCTACTTCTGCTTTTTCAACAGCACCCCACCCCCAATACACCACACAATTTTTGAGTTAGCCTCTGTGTTTTGTGACTGTCATTCAGGAATATCACTTCTCGTTTTAAGGGAAGTGATATGTGCTAAGTGACTCAAGGTGTTCATCTCCCAGCTGGTAAATATATCACGTTGCATTTGTAGCTTTATTTCAAATCTCAAGGGAAAAAAAGATAGAGTAAAGAGTCTTACACTATGTTACATTGAATTTTAGAACTAGACAAGACCTCCCTTTCATAATAATAACAGTAATGAACACATGGGGCTCTGGGTTACTCTCTGTTCTTTTATGTATTCTAGTTCATCTAGTCCTCATAATGACCCACGACCTCATAATGACATACTGGGTGCTGTCATAGCCACATTTTCCAGTGAAGCACAGCAGGGTTACTTCATGTACGCAGAGATAGCCAGTTAGCATGTTGTAAAGTCAGGATTTTGACCCAGCCAATAGAATGGAGTACATATTCTTAACCTTGGTATTAAATTGTTCCTGTGATTTTCAAGTAAATAAAGTGAATCCCCAGGGAATACAAGGATTGGCAAAATTTTTGCCCTATATCTTTAAATGTCTTTGGTCAGTTTTGGAGACTTGACCTCATGTTCCTAAAAGAACCACTGAGACAGATGCCTCTACATTTATTTCCTATGAAAAAATCTCAAAAAGTTTCAAGCACCTATGCTTGTAGTCTTCAGTAAATAACAGCTACTAGATTTCAGGCTATTATTGGTTATGTGAATATTTTTGGACCATGATAATGATTATCTGATATTTTCAGCAAACAATTGATCTGACTTCACCGTGACTTCAGAAGTTTCATTCTATTAAGAAGAAAAAGAAAATAATACAACAGGATGGCATTTGGAAAACAATTCCACACCAGTGGTTGCATTAATTGCTACTTTGGATGCTCCTGCTGTGAATTGAATGGAGCAACTCCAGATCTATTTCTTAGAAATAACCATCTTTATTACCTCTGCTCTAGCATGCACAGTTCTGAGATTTTTAGTGTCAAATATCTTCACTAATCCTTTTCTTTTTTCCATTTTCATTTAATAACTAATCTATTTCATTGTCATAATCATGTTTAATGTGCTCAGATTCAATTTATGAACTATATGGGATGTTATAGGACTTTTTGCCTTTGTCAGACAAGCTCCTCATATGTAACATTTTAAAGGACATGTTCAAGTCCAATATAATCTATTATTTTATTCAAATTGTTTTTTCATTCTTTGTGTATCTCTGGAATTTATAGGGACTTTATAAAAACGGTCTCTGTGATATACAAGTAAGAATTTCTTTTAGTATCAGTCGTTTAAGCAGTGAATGTCATGAGAAACCCAAGATTAAGTGTAGCTGATGAATGGTGCTTGCTGTCAGTTATGAACTATAATATGCTTTTAAAAAAGCGCATATAAATGAATTTCAAAGCAAGTCCTTTTTGCATCCCAAGATAGTTCTTATAGTTCACTTATGTGAACTTATGTGATTGTTTCTTATAGATCTTATAATTCACTTAAATTCAAGTAAATGAGTTATCTGTGGCCTTTTAAATCAGTTAACACTCCACAGATCCTCATTTGCTCCTTGGTATTGAAGCAAGATTTACTTATACTTTACTGCTAATAGTACTGTGCTGGAATGTATAAGGGAAGCGGAAATGGTAACCCATGGCTCCCACCCTAGGCAGGTATTAGTAAAGATTGGGAAAATACGAACAATTAAAACAAACTCTTAGTACACTCTGTACTGTTTTTATCTTTCCTGCATATTTCTACCCTTTGCCCAGATCTTCTATGATTTTTTTTTTTGCTGAACTTTAGCATTGTAGGATCATCCATAATCAAAAACCACCTGTTGTATGCCTAATTCACAAAGTTCTATTTTCCAACATTATAAGAAAACACACTGAATCTGATTATGCAATTAGGTAGAACATGGGAAAACCACTGATTTCATCTAGGAAAACAATGTCCTAAATATATTATTCTTTTTTGTTTGTTTGTTTGTTTGTTTGTTTTATATTGGGAATTGAACTCAGGACCTCACATTTGTCAGGCAGGTGATGTGCCACTGAGTCATATCCCTGTCCCTATCCCTACCTTTAATACTTCGATTAAATATATGTTGAGGCAAAAATGTAGAATATTCAAGAACATAGTTTCTGGGTCAGATTTCCTTAGTTCAAACCACAGCAACACCCCTCACTATATATCAAACCTTGAGTGAGTTACTTAAGCTTACGTGTGTCAGTTTCCTTATTTATGAAATGATGTCAATGTTATTTGTCACAAAGAATTGTGAGGACAGTGAGTAAGTATCTCTAATATATGAAGGTTATCTGTAAGCTTGTATACTAACATCATTTAACAGGATAAAGGAAGGAGATATGAAATGAGTATGATTCCGTGGAACCTTGCAACAGATGAGCCAGATCTTCCATCTTCTCACTCTAATTTCAGGTTAGAGTAGGACTACTTTGGACCTTTCATATACTATACA
The DNA here is from genome assembly GCF_034190915.1 of Cavia porcellus. Classification (NCBI taxonomy): domain Eukaryota; kingdom Metazoa; phylum Chordata; class Mammalia; order Rodentia; family Caviidae; genus Cavia; species Cavia porcellus. The sequence goes on from NW_026947492.1 coordinate 49,612,217, forward strand.
GCATCAGCATGGCTGGGCAAGCAAAATTCTGCCCTAATACAAAATCCTGAGTTTCCCTGAGCAGTTTTGGAAGGCAGCTCTGATTTAAACAGCTCATCTCATGAGAGGTGCTTGGATTACTGACTTTTGGTTGTTAAGTCATTAACTTGAAAGTCATCTATTGAAGAATATTTGCATTCATATCCACCCAAGAGAACATTCTCGGAGGAGGTAGGCCAAGGGCCTCTAATTAGTGTAATGAACTTCTGTCTCCCAAAGCAACAGCTCTGCTTTTGGAAAGGAAATGATATTCATATAATTTTATTTTTTATTCAGTGATAGAGACACTTTTGTATGCTTCTGTGCTTCTAGAGAATGTTGTAAGGATGTGAGAATATTCAAGTAGCAAAAAATAGCCTGTTTTGTATTTTTGATTAACATCCCATGTTCTAGATTGTGTACAGCCTCTTTCTCTATATGGTACCTACTTATAATTTCTACTGTTTGATCAGCAGCAGAGTAGGTCTTTCTGAAATGTATTTACTTTCTATACAGAAACTAGACATTAATTTCAAGTAACTTGAAGAAATAATCTCAACATTCATAAATTTATTCATTAAGTAGGTACCTTACAATGCTGGGACAGTGAGCATGATGGTGGCCATGTCCATCTGGAACTCAGGGAAGGTGTCTAGTGGTGGATAAGCAAGGCAGTGCATGAGCACTTAAAGCAGTATGATACTTTGCAGTTCTACACGTTTTCATTATCAGTTTAATAAATAGTAAGTACTTATGGAGCGCATCGTCTCAGATATTAAAAAGACAAAGTGGGTTGGTTGGGAATTTACAGTACTTGTTAATCCATCTCTTATTGTAGACAAATGCAAGGCAGGACACAGACACAACTGAATGTAAACTGAATTATTAAGTATCCTAGTGTCTAGAGTGAGACAAAGTACCATTTAGTGCTCAAACCTGAATGTAACTTGTTTTTTTCACTGTGATATGTATATATAGTGTGACATTTAACATTCACAGTATTGAGCAAATATCACCACTGTCCAATTCTACAATTTTCATTATCTCTCATAAAAATTCTATACCCATCTGAAAATTAGTTATTAATGTATAAAAATTTTCAGACCATTTGGTCTTGCCATAAAGTGTGCTAACTTACAACAATAGCTCCATTTATCTGTTATAGCTATTCTAAGAATGTTTGAGAAATATTTAAAAATGCTTGAGTTTTAATGATTTATTTGGGAAGTCTTTATAACTTCAGAAGTCTTTATAACATCAGAATTAATGATGAGTATTTTGTTGCAAGTAGTGCAATTTAATTTCAGGTGAATACTTTTGGCTTTAGTTAGAGTGGTAATTAAATATTTAGTTGTATAGTAAATTAACTATGCCACATGATCATTGGAAAGTGGGTACTCCATTTACTGCAACATAAATGTTTTACAAGGTATTGGAATATAACTAGTAAATTAATTACAACAATTTTGGTTTTAGCTAATTAAACTCTTCCTGAGTATATATCAATTTAAGGGTCTAAAGTAAAATAAATTTGACACTAATAACAACTGACATGATGGTTTAGTTGCACCAACCAAGGGTAAAATTGGGAAAATAGAATGCATATATCTAGTAATAAACAGAAAAATTCAGTTTTCAACTCTCCTCTTTAGCAATTTTGATTGGCAAATCAAAATCAAAATTACATATTCAGTGAGGAAAGAGATTTTGTGGTCAGCCTCATACCCTTATTCATTCAAAGCATTTTAATGAGAACTGACACCACTGCTGTAGCAGTCTATCAAATAAATTTTAAAGAGCATTGTCTGTGTGATCAGAAATGAAGTAGACTTGTGAGACAACATAATCAAACACAAAGCACCCAGTTAATAGTAAATAATTATAGCTGAAAACAGTTACATTAATGTCAAAAATAGTGATAACTGATTACTATATATGATACACAGTCAAGCTTTTTTTTAGATAAAACTGAGGCCTAGAACTATTGGACTTCAATATATTCAATGTGTGGCTTTACAAAAGTTAACCATAATCCAGGTCTTTGTTTTTATTTTACACAGTGGAAACTACATGTGAGAAGAACGTGAAAACATATCAAGGAAGATACAGCTGTATTTAGTTACCCAATGTTTATTTGGAAAAATGCTGAGATGTGGTTGAGGAAATACCAAGTTCACAGCCTCAAAGATCTATACTTAAATCAACTTTGCCTTTACTAGCTAGAAAAGTTAACTGCTCTGACTTAGCTTTTTTTTTTTCAATCTATAAACCACAGATAACTGAAGTGAGCTACTAACGTAGCAGTGCTGCAGACTCAAAACTCAATGCATTTGTTTAATCATTGTTCCCAACTAAGTATATGAAGTCAGCATTATTCAACCAGTACTTACCAATTCTGAAGTACTCAAGCTAGTGAGGGAAAGAGTTAGATAAACAAATCACCGTATAATAGGACAAATCTAATGCACAAAACTCTATGACAGTAGTTACTGTAGAAGCAACAGGATTTGGAGTTATCAAGAGAGAGGTACAGAGAAGGGGTGGGACTAGCCCCGAGGCCACAGTGAAGGATGGTGACCAGGAAGAAACTGGCAGGATAAGAGTGTTTTGGTAAGCAAAGGTAGTAAGGGGTCAGGTCATTCTGAGTAGGGAAAACAGAAGGAAGAACAGATTCCTCAAAGATCATGGCCCTTTTTTTATGTTTCATAATTTTACTTTATTGCTGGTCTTTTATGGAGCATGAGGTATTGGCCTCAGCAGAACACAGGCACATGCATGTGAGAAAAAGGAGCTTCAGAAAGGTCAACTGTGACCAGACAGTGAAAACCTTGTGCTTGGCATCTCAGTAATTTGAATTTTATTTGATGAAGGATGGAGTACCAGTATCACAAAGAGGGGATGAGCAAGTAGAGAAAGGATCATACAAGATGTTAGAGAAACCTATTAGTAATGGTGTAGAGATTAGATTAGAGATGAGCAGGGGTAGAGGCAAAGATGTACCAAGAGACTTTGACAAATTTTAGTGTGCATCAAAATCACCTGGCAGTCTTAGGAAAGCATAGACTGCTGAGCTCCACCCACAGTGTTTTCTCTTGCATTCAGTAGTTTCTGTGTGTGTGGATGGAATGTGCAATAAGAATTTGCAGTTGTTGCTAAATTTTTAGGTGCTGTTGCTGATCTGGGACCCTATTTTGAGAATCCCTAAATGAAAACTATGTAAGGAGCTGTCTTAGTTTGGAATGTTGTTATAAAATAGCATAAACTGGGTACAAATAATTTACTTCTCTCAATGTAGAGTCCAGGAATTCCAAGATCAAGGGTCAGCATACTAAGTGCTTCCTGGCTGCAGGCAGTCATCCTCCCCCTGTATAACCTCACCTGGTAGGAGGGGAGGAGTTCACTGCAGTCTCTTATAGAAGGTCACCAGTCTTACCAATGAATGCTCAACCCTTAGGACACAGTCACTCCCCAAGGGCTCTGCCTCCTAAAGCCACTGAATTGGGAATTACATTTCACATTTGGCTGTAGGGAGGACATAGTCATTTGGTCGTAAGGAGGAACTAGCTATGGTCTATATTGAAAGAATGAAAATAGTAGTGGATAAAATTCCATTTAAAGCCTCATTGATTAGAAGCACCTGAATACATTTTTCCTGCTGACATTTCATTTTGGTATTTCTGTACCTTAGGTTTTTGGTAATGCTGGAGGGTATTAGGTGAAATAAAGTGAACCAACTGTTTGTTTCTTGCCAGGGTCAGAACAGGAAGATGTGACATGTAGCCTTAGTACATGTTAATGCAGGAAACAGTCTAAGGAATATTATAATTCAGCTTTCCTGATTGTTGCTTTAAATTCATATTCAGAGAACAGACTTGTCCAGTCACAGGGCTGGTTATCTAAAGAGAATGGTTTCTAACATGAGGTTTCCCTACAAATGAGTTTTGAACATTTCCCTGTTATTGCAAGCTGCATTATTTTCAAAGGGAAACAAATCAGGCTACCTTTTACTTGTCTCATTGTTTCAAAAAATCGTTAAAGTAACATCTTCTTTATTATGAACCTTCACATGATCCTTTTCTTTGGGATGGGCAAGGTTTTTCTCCTGTTTTTATTTGGGTTGTGTGTGTGTGTGTGTGTGTGTGTGTGTGTGTGCCTGTGTATGTTTCTAAGATAAACATGATCTCTTTAATTACCTTTCCTTGTAAGCAAGGTTTCTTTTTCCTATAGCTCCATTGTTGTTTTAGTAAAATGGACTTCACCTACTGAATATAGGAAAGAAGGTTTTAATTGACATAATTAACTCTGGTGTGGTTACCTCAGATTTAAAAGAGGCGCTTGATTCTTCCAGAATGTGAGGGTATTATTTGATAGAGCTAAGCATGCTGTGTGCAATAATGAGGTGATTTTGGGAAGAATGTTTTGCTCTTAATTAGGAATGAGACAAGGTAGCCTTCTGTCGGCAGGAGGCTCAGGACATAGGCTAGAACTGCAATGAGTATAATGGGATTACCTCACACTTGAGACAGACCTCTCACTAAAGGGGGCACAGAGCCTTTCCTGCAAATCTGAGCTAGTCTGCAGTGGAGACTGGAAGAGAGGATTTATTGTGTAATTTGGAAGAACTTTTTTTTTTCTTTCGGTGTGTGTGTGTGTGTGTGTGTGTGTGTGTGTGTCTGTCCAGCAGTGGAGGAAAAGAAAGTCATAAAACTATTTGTCTCTTTCAAATATTGGCTTCTAATTGAAGGACTTTTGGAGGCTGTTTTGCATATGAGATAGTATATTCTAGATGCTCAAATGATGTCCAAATAAATATAATATAATATACTTTAGTAAGCACTTGGTGTGATTGCCTCATATTGCTGCTCATAAATGTTAAGGAAGATAAAATCCTATTACATTAGTTAGTGTAATTTCTCCCAGGTATAGAAATAGATATTGGATGTGTATTATTGCATACAATGAGTGTTTGAATGCATGTATAGAACTTTGAATGCATTTTAATTTTCAAGTAAGCTCTTGAGTTAATTAAACACCAGAGACTTTACATGAGCCACCATTGTACCAATCTGTTTCTCCTGCTCCTGCCCTCTCCGTTTTTCTCTCTTTTTCTCTCCCTAATCCTCCACTTTCTCTTTTTTTGGGGGGGCATTTACAAAGTATTAGTATGTATTTAACCTAAAAGTATGTAAAGCCTTGACTATACCAGGACAAGATAGAACTTCTACCCTTGAGGGGTTTGTAAAAGTTTTGTAAAAGAGTTAACAACTAAATCACAAAGCAGTTTGTGTCTCTAAGTAAAAGCAAGAATTTTGGATATGACAGAGAATACATGAATATATCCCAGAAGGTGAGAACAGTCCATGGAGAAAAATGAAAATACACAACTCACAAAGAATGCAAAAAAATTGGAGAGGCAAGAGAAGGTAGAACAGAGCGTCAGCAAAAGAAAACAGAGAAAGTCAAGAGGTAGAGACATTTGAGGGAAACTAGCATATTCATTCTAGCCAGAGACCAGAGCATAAAAAAGAATACTAAGGATTGCACTTGGAAGGGAAGGGTTGGGCCAGAGGAGGTGGGGAGGAGCATTCATAGAAGGGTTAAAGTTTGGGGTCCTCACCTAAGGAACACAAGGTAACTATAGATATTTCTAAAACAACACGGAGAAAAAATAGCACAGTGATGGTTAAAAGCATAAATCTTACTAAGTTCTAAACTCAGGCTTTGGTTTACATTTTAATTTGAGTAAGTTATTTCATGTCTCTGAACCTCATCTCTTTAAAAGTATTAATACAGCCTTCATGCTGTTGTTAGGACTAAATAAAATGACATATATAAAGCCCCTAAAACAAGAGCCAGCTATTATTCTGAGCCAATATTGCTATTTTCTTCTCCTTTCCATAGTCACTTCAGCTTAATGAATTTTAAGGCCATATAGAGTCTTAGAACTAAACTACAAAATGATACTTTATTCAGGGTCTTTGAGCTTTACTGTGAGCTAGGATGTATGGAAAGTGCTGGCAAACAAAACTGCCCAAAAGCCCAGGACATAAATAAGGGATTACACTCCCATATAGAGTGCAGTAGTACAGGCTGTTTATAGGGTACTTTTGGAAACTGAAACAGTTACTACAATCCAAGGGTTTCTGGTCAAAGAATATATTCATATTGCCTTATAGTTAGAAAAAACTTGGACTAGTATGTGGCTTTTAACTCAGCATTTTAATCAACAAAAAAGAATTTATATAGCATGTAAGCCAGAGGCATAAATCAAAGTTTAGTGATGACCTAATTGTATAATTGGTGTGTGTTAGGAAAATAAGAAGTTTATTCCCAGATGAAATTGAACAAATAAATTTTGCTTTATGAGTTTCATTTCAGAAGGCTTCCTAGAGCAAGTGGGATTCTAAGGTTATTTAAAAGCCGGGAAAATAGAACATTCATGCCCAAGTTGGGGCAATGTTTAAAGGATGACAAAGTGAGGACAGATGTAAAACTACCACTCAAAAGGAGCTAGAGAGACAAGGTGGGTAAGGAGAGGAGCATGAGTAGAACTGGGAGGTGTCTTCTGGCACTCTAGTAAAGAGGTTCAGACCTTGAATAGATAGTACAGTCTGGCTCCTTAAGCTTACCTGGAAGGCAGATAAAAAATTGAGGAGTAATAGAAATGCTGATGATAAAGTATTCATACAGTGGTACCTTGGTACTCATTAATTGATTTCGGGTGGGCCCAACAAGTACCAGAAACAGTGAGTACCAAAAAAAATTGTTTTGGCTGGAAAAAAATAGACTATCACAAGGTAATTAACACCCACAACTCCTAGATGGTGCAACAAGTATCACACACGTGATCAGGACAAAAATTTAAGTCAAAATGTGTACCAAATTTGACTCGTTGCAGTGCTGTCAAGCACCAAGATTTGACTGCAGTATAGGGATAACTGCGATGGTTTTGTACAGGATAGAGAGTTTATCACAAGTAACTGTATTGGACTTAAGTGCCAGGGAGGATGGGAAGGACGGAAGTTACACATACCACTTACAATGCACCAGACTTGATTCAAAATTGTTTCTAAATTTTGTTTTATTTCAACCTATTAATTTTGTAAGCAGATATCATTATCCCTACTTAACTGATAAGAAAATCGAATTTCACTTATAATGACTCTCAAGATTACATTGGAAATATGAATTAAGGAATCCAAGCAAAGTATTCATGGAAACTTTAAATTTAGTATTTCCACTTAACCATACCATGTCCATGCTATTTATTAGGTAACTGATCACAGGACATTTACTATGTGCTGGACACCATGCTTGATAACCATTGTCTAACCTTGTTTAACCTTTTCTGTGACTGTTTTCTCAGATCTAATTAATTTTTGTGTGACCTTTTTGTAACTTTGTTTATGATAGTTCAATCTGTATTGTTTGAATCTAAATTTATAGCTTAGTTATTATCAGTTCATTATAAACTATTCTTTAAAATTATAAACTATTCTCCAAGAAAACACAGGAGTAAATATTTGGCATTTAAAAAATTATTTTCTTTAAGTTTTTCTTTTTAATGTGTAAAAGACAAAAAAGTACTATAAAGATGATAAAAATAATGTTAGTAAGCATATCGGCAGCCTATTATTGAGCACATGCCCTGCGTCAGGCCCTGTGTAAAGGTAATGCTTTATATTATCTGATATAACCCTAAACAACAGTATATGATTTAGAAGTGTTCTTTTCTTCATGTACATGGAAACTCAGACTTCAGATGCTTAAGGGACTTTACTAAGATTGAACAAACAATATATGGCAGAATAGGATCTTATATTGTGAATTACCTTATTACAAACCATAGACTCTTAGTCATTAGGTGTCCTGCTTTTGTATTTCGTAGAATATGCTTTTTAAACCAGAGTGGTCAATAATTAAGGTCACTATTGTTCCCACTCAGTTTGAATCAGGGAATTTTCATTCTAATTCATGCTCTTTGGAGTTGTCTGCTGCTTGAATGCTTTTTTTGAAAGGAAATTTCATTCACTTCCTAAGTAGAAAAAAGATAAGAAAAGAATAAAAGACAATTTTTCTGAATGTCCATAAATGTCCCATAGCACACATTTATTGAAATACCGATTTTCTTGGATAGAAAATATGAGATTCAATTTTTTTCTTGGTTGGAGATCATTTTTCTTAAAAGGCATTAAATGTCTTCAGCCAGTCTTCTTTTCTCCCCTTCTCTCTTTCTCTCTCTCTCTCTCTCTCTCTCTCTCTTTTTCTCTCTCTGTCTCTCTTTAAGGTTACACAGGAGTAATGATTGTGAAGTTTATTTTCAATGTATATCTTGAAAGACTAAAATAGAACAAAAGAGACTAGAAATAAAATCATGAAGGAATGGGATAATGGTGTCAAGGATGGGGAATAAAATGGAGATGGGATTTTATTAACCTCTTGATATTATATAGATTTTAAGTGAAAGGGGAAAGGAGTAGAAGAGGATTGATGATTAATTATTAGAAATGCAGAATAGTAATCAAAGTTAATCGAGAATATAGAGAAACACAATGCTGACAGCAGGTAACATGTACACATGGTTACCGTGTTTTGAACTCCGAGAGAAGTGTTCAGACTAGTATTAGCTCATTTGATCCTCTCAAAATGTGTATGTATTAGTATCACAATTTTATAAATGATAATATGCAACAGTGAAACCAGTAACAGAGAATGAAGTCCATTGTTTTATTCTGGTCCAAATGTTTTGCCCACTGCTTTTCCATCTTGACTATCAGAAAGTGAGCCAAACCTCAGAGTACAGAATCTGCTCCTCTACTTCCCCAGCCCAAGTTAAACTTGTACCAAATCTCCACGTTGGAATTTCAGGTCCTATTGTCAGTCCTCTGAGGCTGAAAATTCATGAATAATGAAAGAGTAGCTCGTGGAGTCTCGCAGTTGTTTTACCCACCTTCATAGCCTTCAGCAAAATGTATTTTTTAAGTTTTTATCTCAGACACGGGACAATAATATGAAGAGTTCATAATATAAATATATTACATAATGCTTTATAAGTTGTTATTGCTTATAATAATAAAATATATCAATAATGTTTTAGTACAATACTCCCTGAAAGTTGCCTAATAAAGGGTATCTATAAATTCCCCAATGTGATCTTATCAACCTCTGACTGAGAAAATTCACAGGCACATGCAATGACATTCACAATTCTACCCAAAGTAACAAGTCATCTGTCCTTGCTAATAATAATCACCTTTTCAAGACAAGTTCTGGTGTGTGACAATACCACAAGAAAGCTTTTTAGAATAACATCTTTATTAAATAAAAGCTGTATCCCTTTAGGGGAATAGTAGAGCACATTGTATAATCCTCTGCTTTGCATATTGAAATTCAGTGCCTAGATCTTGTGAAAGAAATTCAGGAGGCATGTGAGAGAATGACCTTCATATTTTCATAAAATAAATGATTAATGTGGGCACCATTAATTCCATCCATTCTCTGTGTCTCAAACAGTCTTACCTATCCTGAAAGCAGCCTTTCACTTTCAAGAATAAATGATACATATTTTAATACAATTATGAACAATCAGGTATGTAATTTATATTTGTTTTATATAATAAAATACATAGTTAAACATAATTTCATAATTAATCAAAAACATAAAGCCTGGAAGTGGAAAGAAGCTATTTTGTAGTAGCGTTCTGAGTTAGGAAGATTATTTATAAATAATCTTATGTGATCAGAACTATTTTTATTCCTGTTTCATTTTCTCTGAGTGTCATTCCATAGGTCAGTCTTGATTACATACTGCATTTTGGTATGTACTTTAAGCAGATGGTGATCAATAGATAGTTATTTAATTTATTGAGATAAAAGCTAAGGAGAAAAGCTTAACCCAATTACAATGCCGATCCATTTTAAAACAATCAGACTGGATCTTACTACAGATATCAGTAAGTTGGTTTGATTCTGTGCCTCAATCAGTTTGTGGGTTGAAACCATATAGTTGACAAAATAGGATGTCATCCTAAATAAGCCGATAGTTAATTATATTCACATAGCCAGGTTCTACTTAATAGTTCATTAATGGTGATGATTTCAATAAATTGAAAAACATCCACAGTTGCTGGATTCTATACTAAACACTTCCAGGGTACTCAGTTATATAATCTTTGCATTAGTCTTGTGTGCCAAATATTGCAATTCTTGTATTATAGTTGAGGAAAATGAGTTACACATCACTCAAGTGACATATGATTAGCTGATCTGAACTAGAGACTTAAAAAGTTGAAGAATAAAAAGGGAATTGCATGTAATGTTTTCTGCATTTGTGAAGTTAGAGGTATTCATGGTACTGGCTAGGATTTCCTGTGAAGTTAGCATTGATACCTAGGCAAGGGGACTTGGAACATAATAGTCTATAGAAAGAAACTGAGGGTTCCCAGAGTTCTTCAGCTAGTTCTAACTGGGAAGATTCAGAATGTCTGAGTTGATGATTACACTAAAGAAAAAAATCTCTACATTGTCATATCTGTCAGAGAAAAGGATAGAACTGTGCAGAAGAGTTTACTGAGCTGCTCCTATGAGGGATAATCATATTCTTTTTCTTCAAGTATTGCTGTATCTGATAGTTGATGTCAGCTAGTATTGATTGTGTTCTGAGACCCTGGATATGAATTCTACAAGGAGTTTTTTAGGTGCAGAAGTTCCTCGAGACAGGTAGGCAAGCTGGGGACAGGTAGATTATACTTCACACATCTATTTCTTTCATATACCCATAAATTCTTCATGCATCTTACAGGTGAGTGTATCAGGAGACTGCATCATATTTCTAGATGTCTTTGGTGACTACCCTTGTGCTACCACAAAACTAGTATGCCCTATATTTTTAGTCCCTCTTGGATGCTTGATATTTTTCAGAGATATCATCTACTTTAAAAACTCCTTTGATTTTATTTATACCTCTTCTTGTCCTGGGAAGTGCTTAATTAGTCTCAGACTTAAGTCAAATGCCATTGTGAAACTAGTAATTCCATTTACTCTGTGCTCTATGTTGTCTTTTTATATCTGAAAACTCAGGTAGCACATAATAATTTCTCCTCATGGCATATCCAGTAAGGAAAGAACAAGGTCTGAGGATCAGATTTGAGGAAAGAGCAAATCCAAGATACTTAAATATCTCTCAGCAAGAAGAGAGCCAATCAATGAGGCAGTGGCTCTGAGCCTATAAACCTGAATAGGCCATTCATTTGTCATGATTCAATGTCAGGCATTGTGTCAGTCTGTGGAGACAGAGACTTAATTTCTAATTTTCAAAGGGCTTGTACAAGAAGAGGGCATAAATGATGTGAAACATATCATGATACAGATAATAGTGGTTGCCATGGCTATCAAAGGAAGCAAGGATTTTTTCCACAGGATTTACAGAGAATAATGGGGGTAACTATAGAGGAGTATGTTTGGAAGTTTCCAGGAGACCAGAGAAGCTAGACTTTGAACATCCTTAGAACAGATGTGACGTCCTTAGAACAGATGTGACTAGAACAAAACAAACTAAAACTCTCTTCTGGGACCAAGTGTGTAGAAAATGAGGGGAAAATTAAAGCTCAAAATATGGGTCCTTTCTTGAGGTAGGTGGTTGGGGATGCCCAAAGCTACCTTGGAGTTTGGAAGGCTAGTTATGGTTTAACTCCCCCTTTTAGGGTCTAGAACAATTTAAACTGCTGCTTGCATTATGTTTATGTAAGCTGAGACTTATCTTCGTGTATTCTACCTCTGTTATTTGCAACTATGTGACTTTGGGCCAATCATTTAACTTCACTCAGTCTAGGTTTCTTTAAAGTGAAGATTAATATGAATAACTTCTCTATGTTTTTCTGAGTAAATGAACTTGTAGCTCATTACACAGTGTCTCATATATAGTAAAGTTTCAGTTAAATGCTGATATCACCATCATCAACATTATCATTACCATTGCCATGACTGATATTATTATTATACATAATGAGACAGATTTCAATGGTTTGAAACTATAAATGCTAGGGATTATAGATCCAGTATAAATTCACATATTCCTCTATTAGAATATTTAAAATTTATATAAACATTTGATGTTTATGTAAAGCTATGGAACTTACACTTATGGATCTGTTTTACCAGACTATAAATTCAAATACATAATAGTGAATAATATAGTTAGTTTATGTAGAACCAAAGAATGACTCAAGCAGAAAATAAGTCTAAAAATATCCTTAAAAATATGGAAGAAATTGTCAGTGCATGCTTTATTTTTATTTTCTGTGATTCACAAGATAAAAAAAAGAAAATACAATGCAACAATTTTGGTGTAATAGTGATACTTAGAGTGTGAAATTATGTGTCATAGTAATATGAAACTACAGACACTTTGTCTAGGGCCATTGGACATAGTCTCGTGCTCTCTGCATCCCTCACAAAATAAAAACATGTTTCATCCTATTATGTAAACAAATCCTAATGGCTATTTACCATCTCTTTTTTTCTACACTAATCTAAGAATGAATGAGACAAAAAGCATACCACAGTTGTATTCTAAATTGTCATAAATGGCTAAGAATTATTGTCTATTTTCTCATTATAATTAATTAAGTCAGTGTACAGTTAAAAAGTATGCAGTCCATTGATTTCAATTTATTTGTCATAAATGTTGATGTCTATTCTTGGTAGAATCCTAGCTTTAGTAACCACAAGTAGAAAAACATCTGTCTACCTTGTTATTTTCTGAAAAGATATTATACGTCCACAGTGCCAGCAAATTTGTATTCATAAACATCAGCATATAAGAGCTGTTGTGTCAGGAAAACTAAAAATGTGATAAATATTAATTTCTAGACTGATATTTTGTCAAGGGTTAGAATAAGCATTTCATGTTTTTGTTTTTGTCCTTGGAGCCTTCCAAATGATAGAAATAAAATTCTGCAGCCTTTAGCAGGGTTGTAATTCTGTGTTCAGAGATCTGCCAATATTTTATTTTTCACATAACGAGGTTTTACCCCTGATTGCTAAGAACGTATCTTTTCTGCCTTCTTTATTGCACAACTCTATTTTTACAGTTGATTTTACTTTTAGAAATCAGTATTCAGTATTTTTAAATAACAAAGATACAAGAGAATGGCATTATAAGTAAAATAATAGGTAGTGATATTCTAAGAATATTAATAGGATATATAAGCTCTTAAAAATCCTTAAGGTTCATATTTCAAAAAACTGATTATCATACAGTAGTGTCATTGATTCATTTTTATATCTTATATCATGTTTTATAAACTTCCAAAGAAGCCTTCTAAATTGACTAATGACTATTTAGTAACCAGCCCTAATAGCCTTTGGTACAGTCTCTCTTTGGTCTGTGGGGAAATTTAAAAATGGTCCTAGAAAATAGGAATTGAAGCCAGCAGATCTGCAGTGTGAGAAATTAGTTTAAATCCTTGACCTGCTACCTCCAATAGCCCTGTGGTTAGTACTGAATCACTTAACCTTTTTCTCCATCATGAGCTAGAGATAGCAATATGTATTCTATAGATCTGTTGTGAGAATTACCAGAAGCAACCTGTAAGCAAGTGACAGGGCTCTCTTTGCTTGCAACGGACCAGCCCTATCTTTGTTATTTATGTCTTTATTTTTTAAAGGGATAACATTACATCAAATAGGCTATTAGTCACTATGAGTAAAGTTGCAGTTCTAATTTCAATGTTAGGAAAAGACAGACTGGAAGCTGCTTGTACAGCGTGTGCTCTGTCTGCCTCTAGACTTCCTGGTGACAGGAGGAAGGAACTATGCCACATTTACAATATGCAAATGGAACATTTTTAGAGAATCAGGAAAAAATGCTTCCACTAAATTCAACTTGTTGATTTAGAGTGGTTCAGAAAGTGATTTGGGGGCATGGTTACAACACTGGCACTGAAAATGTGAGACAAAAAATTTGGATCGTTTATGCTTCTTACAAAATGACGCTGGGAGAAGCAATCAGTTTCTATAAAGCTCAACTGTCTTTACCTTTAACATGGAACAAAGATTTTACTTTCCTGTGAAGATTAAATAGGATATACACAGACAGTAATATATGCATCCAACATGTTGTCTGCACTTCAGATTTATGAATTTTCTTATTAGTCGTTCAGATAATTTTCCCTGTAAAATTCAGGTTTTGCAAAGATGACAAAGGTGAGCCTAATGATTTTCTTGGAGACAGCACCACCCTTATTTGATTAAAGAAAAAGACTTGAATCAAATAACTCAAAATAATGTTTGGGTTCCACTTGTAATTTGTTAGGATACAATGGTGTTGCTAAGAAGATCCTATAGAAGAGAGAAAATGATTCACATAAAGAATCCTTCTAAATTCTGCAGTGAACTTGATTCCTCTGTTTGTGGAATGATCACATGTTATGGTTAATACTCTGGTTTGCAGAACAAAATAGAGAAGCAGCCAGGCCCAGAACCATGGTGGCATGAAAGAGAAAAAGCTGTGTGTGTGTGTGTGTGTGTGTGTGTGTGTGTGTGTGTGTGTGTGTCTGTGTGTGTCTGTGTGTGTGTGTGTCTGTGTTCTAGGGGGAGATGGAAGGGGATGATACAGGGAATTCAATATTTCTGGAACATAATGTGGAAAGAAGAGCAGAAGATGAGCTTTAAGCAGTAAACAGGGGCCAGATCATGGAAGGCCTTTGTAAATGGTGAATCATCGGAGGATTTTAAACTCCAGAGTGACGTGATCCGACTGGCAGCAAGATCATTCTGTCAGCAGTGCGCAGGATGAATTGAAGGAAGGTGAGACTGTAGATTTAAGACAAGCTAGGGACTTACTGCAGACATCTGCTGCGAGATGACAAGGCCCTGATCTAAGGCACAAGCTCATGGGAAAAGCAGGTTGTAAGACGTTTTGGGTGTTAAAGTCATCAGACTTGATGACTGCCTGAATACCAGAGGTAAAAGAGAAGTGGCAGCTAGGTGACTCTCAGGCTGCCAGCTTGACCTGTCAGCTCAGATCTCAGCTGCCCTTCCTTCTGTAGAGCTCAAGGTGGCCTTCCATGGTAGGAAAAAGTTGCCACTTTCCTTTTTCCTTTTTTGTTTCCAGCACACTTACTGTGTGCCTTAAGTTACAATTATTTCTGCATATAGACATCTCCCCTAATGACTTTTAAACTCACCAAAGTCAAGACCTTGTTTAATACACACCTGAATCCCAAAAAGGGCTGGCTACTTGTTGTAAGTAATAACATCCCAATTGTTATTTCACTAGCCAGATGTGTTAGCTATATATTTCATTTCTTCTTTAGGCAATAAATAGTCTTTAAAGGCATTGGTGTCAGTATTGTCTTCTTTGTAATACCATTTCTGCCCCATGTATTAATTCATTAATAACTTTTCTGTGGTCTCTTTATCTCTTAACCGGTGAATTGTTCTGGATCCCTAGATCATAGATTATTGGTATTCCAAAGAGAAATTTTAAAAATTTTGTTATGTTGGGAATGAATTAAAGCAAATTCCTCCTTCTGGTTCTTCATATATTTTTCTGTGTCCTTGAAGGAAATTAGACTAATCTAATAGGATCTATTTAGCTTGAAAATGTGCTAGCTGTGGGTTAGTATTTTAATTTCTTCAAGGTGCCTCTAAATGATTCTGCTATCTTTAATTTACAGAACACTCTGATTTGTGAAAGCCAGGTTTGTAAAGGTGACAGAGTACAGAGGAAGGACACATCTTAACTATGATGCAGAAACCTGGAATCTAGATGTCATTCTACCGCATGCTATCTGTGTAGCCTGAAAAAGTCCCTATCCCTTTGGAACATTGGGATCCTTATCTATAAGATAAGTACATTAAACTATAAACAACTTAAAGTTCTCTAGAATCCCAGTGCCATTAGACATGCTGAATTGATCTATACCAGCCCAGATATATCCCCCAAACCCTCTGTCTCCATTAAAGTGTGCCCAGTCATCTCAGAGCAGAAAGTATGGATATCATATGTTGGCTCATAAGCTTAAGGTAGAAGGAAGACAAAATCCCAGACAAACAAACAACAAAACAGGTTTATATCCAGAGCTGTTTGATTTTTTTTCTTTCTTTCTTTCTTTTTTTTCCATTTGAAGAGGTAAATAATGGAATTAGAAGACTATGGCCTTGGAGAGCAGGTGGTCATCTGAGTGGTCAGATGGCATGGGGGTGGGGAGGGATGGTGGCCACAGCAGGTAGGCAGTCAAAGGCAAGGAAAGAACCCAGCAGCATGTAATGCTCAAAGGCAGAAACATGGAAGTCTGTCAGAGATTAGCAGGGCCCTGGCCACCTGCCTGGGTTCATGGTCAGGGCAGAGATTAAAAGGGGAGAAATGAGAGGGAGAGGGAATATGCCCAGCACAGAGCTCCCATTTTAGAGCACCTGACATATTAGGCAGGTCTCCAAAGAGAGGTTCAGGCAGAAAGGAGCAAGACAGAAGGCGAGAGCCCAAAAATGGGGCACCAGGTGGGGGCTGAGTTCAGAAGCCCAGTTATGAAAATTGGCACAAAAGGTCAGAGCTGGATTAATGAAAGGTAGGTTAGTGCTGAGGCCTGCAGTTTTAGAATTTGGGCTACTTTAAGGTTTTTTCTAATCCTCAGCTTTTAAGAAGCAGTGATGTCTTTTCAGCTTCCC
Source organism: Cavia porcellus (assembly GCF_034190915.1). Lineage (NCBI taxonomy): Eukaryota > Metazoa > Chordata > Mammalia > Rodentia > Caviidae > Cavia > Cavia porcellus. The sequence goes on from NW_026947492.1 coordinate 49,628,906, forward strand.
GAATTCTACAACTGACTGACAGTCCCCTTCCTTTTTACTTTCTCTTCTCCTCACATCCTTTCTGTATTCAGTAGTCTCATTGAGACCTTACTAAGTTCAAAGTATGAATAATGAGTATTCGCTGAAGGGATAACCAGAAACAGGCAAATGAATAATCAAATCAGTGTGGTGAATGCCACAGACATAGGTGCAAACTTCAGGGTGCTGAGGAGAAAGAAGCCAAAACAAAAGAAGGCATCCCAAGAAGAAATATCCTTGAAGAAGGAAGATCCTTGAAGGCAGGTAGCATTTTGCCAGGTAGGCAGCTGGGGTCAGGGCATACCTGGCAGAAAGAACTGTGTATATGTGTAGATATGGGCATGATCAGAGTTAAGGATAGTGACAGTTAAGGCCAATAATCAGAGAATGATAAGGATGATAATTGGCGAATTTTCAGAGCAACAGGTACTAGAATTGTACGAAAGAAGATAATCTGCAGAAAAAAGGACAGGATGGGGGATACAGAAGGTAGTAATAGTAAGACCAAAAGGAAGCATTGTTTACAATCCTGGCAAGAATTGATAGCAACGGAACCCAGGCTATTGCAGTGTCAGTGAGCAGGGACATTCAGATTTAAAAGGAAGAAGAAAGAGGTCTGCAAACATGTATTCCAAGTCATATGTAATTTCCAGGAGTCAAAGTAGATAAGCAGGAAACCGAATTATACCCTCTTTGTGAGGCCTTGCCTGGCATCTTGTTCAAAACCATTCACCGCTTTCCTGGCTCCTCTCCCAGGCTTTTTGAAAATTGTTGTTATTTTTTTCCTTTTTAGTATTTTATGGTATTGATTATATCGCATATTTATTTCTTTTGTTTGACAGCCTCATTCCACTACAATGTAGCTTGTTTTGGGGGAAAAGATTTTACCTTTTAAGATACCAGTTTTGTTCTGCTTTTTCCCCTTTCATCCCTGGCACCTTGCATGCTGTAGACGTGAAGTATCAAATGAATGAAAGCAAAGCTACGGCAGTCATGCACCAAAACTTACAGCAAGATAGCACGTACAGTCACAGAATACTGTCTGGGGGATGAGCTGTGAACACCAGACTCTTCCCTTCCATTTTATAGAAGTCAGAAGTGATTTTTCCAAGGTCATACACAGAGCATGTCAAGCAGAGATAATAGGAAGTGAAGGGCTTGTGATTGTATGGGGCTTGGTCTCCTAGGGACTGATTGGCATGGAAGAAAGGAAGTACGGTATGGATGAGGCTGCTGTGATTTGGTTGTGGAAAGATGCTGTAGCTAACAGGCCAGTCCTGATATTACTAAACTGAAATCTACCAGCAGAAAGAAATTAATATGATTTTTCTTTTGAAAATGAAATATAATGCAATAATTACACTCTTCCAAGCATTTCTCTTATTCCCTGTATTCTTTACCTATGCCTACTTCAAACCTCTTTCCCTCTCTTACATTGTTATTGGAGTAAGGGAATGTTTATTTCCTCTGGCCATTATATATCAACTCTGTCCCTTTTCCAGACTGTAAGAGTGCTTCTGTTCCCTTCCCTTTGTGTTTTCTATGAACATCAGCAATCAGAAAACTATAAATCATTAATCCGTAAAATATGAATGACATTTGATTATTTTTCATACCTTGATATATAATAAATTATAGTAATAGCTATGATGATTGAAAAATTATATGAAAGATTAAATTATCACTTACATTTTACCAGCCTTTGGATTCAGTGCTTCTCTCAATTATTCTATCATTGAATACCCATGTCTTTAGCACCTATTGCCTTAGAAGATTGAATTTCTTGGGTTACAAAAATAAATTAGAAAATTTATTTCAGCCATCTGAGAAACATAGAAAATAAGGCAAACACAAAACTCTGAATTACTCCATAATATATATTTATATTTATATCATATTTAAATTTAAATTATGTAACACATATTTCTTCAGTCAACATTACTGTTTGGATTGGCAGTACTGTATCTCCTAAAGGTTTATGTGTTGAAGGCTTCTCAATGCAGCAATGTTCAGAGTTGTGGGTTTTGGCAAAGGACTGGATATCGAGAGATCTGACCTTGACTATGGATTAATCTATGAATGAGTCCATAATCTTACAACTCTTGGGAGGTTACGGAAATTTAGGAAATGAGACCTAATTGAAGGAATAGTTCTTGGAGGCATGCCCTTGAGAACTATCTTTTGTCCCTCATCTCTGCTTTTGGCTTTCTGCCTCTAGTCTACCATGAGATAAGCTGCCTTGCTGCATGAGATTTTTCCCACCATGATGTTCCACCTCCAGCATTCCATAGCCCAGTTCCAAGAAAAGGAACTAAGTAACAATAGACTGAAACCCCTGAAACTGTAAGCCAAGATAAATATTTTCTCCTTTGAATAGACTTTCTCAAGTATTTTTTCAGAGAGATAGAAAACTAGCACAGTGTTTATTTATCCAGTTACTGTATTAGATGAAGTAAATCCAGTAAAAAAATGAAATAAACATAGCCACTACCCTTATGGAGATTCTTTACTAAATGGCTGTTGAATGTGCTGCAGTGTAAAGGTATAGAGATGCCAGCTTTGCCAATGGAAAAAGACAAGCTTCTTTAAGAGGAGATATTTGAATTGAATCCTGAATTCTGAAATAAATGAACTAGATCAGGAAAGGTGAATATAGGGATAAATTTAGGTAGAAGGAAGAACATGTATGATCTGAAACAACGAGTTAACATCTCACTCAATGAGTAGAAGGCCAGAATTGAAGGAACCTGGGCAGGACACAAAGAACACCTCATGCAAATTGTTAACAGATCAAGGATTTTGTTCATCACTGCAATGGGAAATCAATATAGGTTATAAACACAGGAAAGTAATGATGTAATTTGATACTGCAGTTGAGTGCTGCAAACGAAAATGAATAAAAATAAAGATTATTTAAAATGGAATAGAAAAATAAAGATGGTAAGAGTGATGTAGAAATATTGAGTAAAATTTCAGAAGACCAGTATTGCTTCCTGCTGAGAAAAATGAGAGAAGTACTAATGGGAAAGATGGCTTTGATCCTGGATTTAAGAAAGAGATGAGATTTGGATCAAGAAGCAGAGTTGTGAATTATCAAGAGAATTCGTAACAGAAGGCCTGCATGTATCAGGTCAGGGAGATGGGAAAGCATGGGTAGTATATGGAGGACTGTAAATCAATAATTATGCTGATGCTTAAGAGACGTTTGAATCATATGAATTGAAATTAGACTGAAAAGTAACAAGAAGATAGAACAACTTGAATTTTATACTATTTGAATTTTACTGAATACTCAAGAGTCATGGAGAGATTTTTTTTGAGGGTACAAATGCATGCTCATAACTATTCAAGGAGGTTAAACAGGCAGCAAACTAGATCAGGGATAAAGAAGGGTAGAGGTTGGAAGGCCTGAGATCATTTGGGAATCTAACACAAGAGATCTGGATAGAACTAATCAAGGCTCACCTAAGTTTGGTGGCAGTGGGAACAGAAAAGGTGAAAAATAGAATTACAAGTAAGATAAATAGGATCAGGGAACTGACTAGTTGTTAGGAACATGGGAACACAGCATTGCCAATGCTCAATCTTATTTGGACTTTGGTATACACTTGAGAGACCATTTGTAAATTTGATGCTCTGGGATACAGACTGATAACCACATGAAGTCTTGCCCACATGCCATCAATACTGTGTCACTACTGTAGCAGGTTTTGGGTGACTCCCAAATGGACTGTGTTTTAAATGTTAACCTACTAACAATTATCACCGTGTCCTATTAGCAATCAACCAAGCCATCTGTTCCTGCCGAGAGAGTATATCTTCTGGAAAACATACTTGAGGAAGCTGAAATACTGGATATTAAAAAAAAAAAAAAAAAAAAAAAAAAAGCACCTCAGACTGAGAACATTACTTTATAGCACTGAATACTCTGGCAAAATAAATCGTTGACAAACAAGAAAATAAGTCAGAAGCTGGATCAACAGTATTGGAGGGGTTCTTTTATGTTATATGCAAGCTTTTGCTATAATATGTAAGATACATAATGAATTCCATTGGTTATTTTGTAGTTTGTATTGCCAACTCCCTCCTCTCCTTCTCTCTCTTTCCCTTCCTTTTTTTTTTCTTTCTTCCTTCCTTCTTTCTCTTCTTCCTTCATTTCTTTGAAGTGAAGGACTAGTCATGAAAAGATGTGAGTGGCAAGGCAGAGTGAACAGTGGAAAAAGCCTTGGACTTGGATGGACAATATAATCTATGTCAACATATGTCTTATTATTTTTATCACAAATTTGTGAGTCCTTAATTAGAATTCCAAAATGTCTGGTCATAGTATGTGTTGTGATTTAAAAGAATGCCATATTTGCATGGTGTTAAACAGTGGTAAGTAAAGTACTTTTCTTGGACTAGTCACATCAGTAAAATCTTGGAATTCGTAAAAATGCAAATTCACACCTTATCCTTGACTTCTACTAAATCTTTTCTCTGAACAGGGCACTTGCATTTTGTAGTTTAAAAGTCTCTCTTAATAAATTTGATATATACCAAAGTTTGAGAGCCACTGATACAGAGGAAAGAACCCAGTCTCGGTAGTAAAATATGGAGATAAATTCTGTTTATGCAGTGACTTTGAAATCATTCTTTAACAGTAACCACACCCAGTGTGATGAAATATTGAGAAGAATATCTATTTTATCGCTCCTAAGATACTTTCCTACTAAATAGGTTATTATAATACCTGTTAATTTTGCTGTCTGCAAAATTCTTCCTTCTCCTTTTTTTCATATTTGCAAAATACTTTTGATACAGAAAATTTTTAACAAATTGATTTTTGATGAAGTCAGTTAAAATAGACAGGAATGTATTTCTAAAAACTCCAGTGTTCTAGGAAAATGATAAGGCTAAATTTCATTTTTGATATTAAAAATAAAATGTCAAAAATATTTGCTACACCTTAGAAAAGAACAGTTTATGTTACTGAAATTAACCATATTGCCCATATTCTATGGAAGAACACACCAAACATATAAATGAAAATTAGCCCCTGAGAAGATGAATTAGCTCAATTCAAAGCATAGTTAGAGTGTGGGAGTTATTTAGGTCACCACCTAAAATAATACTACTACTGAGCATAAAGATTGAGACACAGAGATCAGGTCTGAGTATAGGGTATTCTTTTCTTATGCCAGAAATAAGTTGCATAAATTTTTGCACTGAACTCTAAAATATTAAGACAAATAAGGAAATCTTGAATATAGTTGCTTGACAGTGGGATCAGAGGAGAATCCTTTATTCAACAGCTATTTATATAGAGCCAGTCACATGGAAGGTACTCTACTAAGCACTGGGTGAGCAGGAGTAAGAAACAAATAATTCTTGTCCTCATTGAAGGACATTAAGCAAAGGATCACAAAAGCAAATATATGATGATAATTTGAGATAAGTTTTGTGAAGGAAAAGTACAGGACATTTTGAGGGCATGTGGTAGAAGGATCTGCAAGAGTCTGCTCTTGAAAGTTTATGGTCATTGATATGCTGTGCACCTTCTATGCTGGCAACTGGTCTGTGTATCCCTTTGCAGAGTTTTACCTACTTAATTACTTTCTTGCTATCTGATTTTCAAAAAGTTGCTTTATCTCTCCAGGCTTCAATTTTCTCAACTATGAAATGAAATAGAAATACTGACTTGGTTGGTTTATTTCTGAGAACTAAATGAAGAAATAAATAGAACTGTGCTTGGCACATGTTAAATGCTCAATGAATATTAGTTGAAAGGAGGAGGAGGAAGGCATAATGGTAACATTGGTGATGACATCATTCTACCACTAGGACAGAGAAAGTGATTCAGAATTCTGTACCTTTGATATTCAGACTAGTACCTGTTATTTGGGGAGAGATATATAACCAGAGAATCAGAGAAAAGTCTTAAAATTGCTAAAACAAAATGTCCAAATATGCTAAAATAGTATATTTTTGGACTGTGTGCTAACATAATACAAAATTTTTAGCAAGAAGGGATAGGGAATTATTGAGCAGAAGTTAGATTCAAATTTTGGTCTGCACTTTTGTTGGTAAAGCAATGGTGATACTTAAGTTTGTAGATCACTGTCAAGGATTTGGAGAGGAGGACTTTCCTGTGAGAATGGACAGAAACATAGAAAGACAATCTTGAAAAAAACTAATTTAAGGTCCTATAACAGGTAGGAAAATAGCAAAATAAAAAGAGTGGGACTTATGTCAGCCAAACTTCCAGGCCTGGATTTGCCTCTCCAGGAAGTTCTGTGATGTAGCTAATCTTTATGAGCCTTAAAGCCATTTTTTTTTCTTTTGCAAAATAAGAGTGATACCTGCCATAAATAGTCAATACATTGTACATTTACATCAGGCAGACTTCATACCTCACTTACGAATGGTGAGTACTGATATGAAATAATATATATGAAAGTCTTCTTGAAATTGAAAATATTAAAATTATTATATATTGTCAGAATTCTGACTTTATATTTTTGAATCCAGGTCTCCTGCCTTACCAGAGTATTTATAATCCCCTAAAAGAAGAAGGTTGTTATATTTCTTATACTATCCTCAAGTAGGTAAACATTGCAGTATTTCCAAGCACTTATTTATTGACTAAGTGGTAGATCTGTTTTAGTTGAAGTGATCAGACTTATTTAGAGAGGCAAAGAGCACAGTACTGTTCATAGTGACAAACAAGGCTAGGTAGCTAAAGTAAACATACATATAGCTAAATGGGCAGACCTGTGGAACAAAGGTTTCAGTTTTGTTAATATGAGCAAAGTTTAAGGAGAAAAAACAAGTAGCTTGAATATTTGCAGAATCAAAAATCCATTGCCATTTGTTCATTGGATGAACATTTACTGAATATTAAAATGTCGTCAAGGTTTATCCTCTAGGAAATATCATCTAGTGGAGGAGAGAAATAAGCATGCCGTGTAATTTGATACAGAAGTGGAAGTATCTACAAAGGGCTAAGAGATAAAAGGAAATCCCTTAAGGAGGCCAGAAAGGGCTTGTCAGGAAGGTAAAAGCTGGAGGAGTGGAGGAAAGGACAGTGAAGATAACAGTGGGAGTGACATTCCGGGAGTTGTTAGTCCCTATTTACACGTGATGATCTGTTCTACAGAGCCTCAGATAGTTTTTTATTTTTTCAGTGGGTCAGGGTGGGGCATATTTGGGATAAATTGGGGACCCAAAAGTGCTAAGCATGTACTCTATCCTTCAGCTTCATCAGCAAGCCTCAGGATCTTGCTTAAAATAAGGAAAATGTTCCTCTGATGAGGTACATAAGTCAGATTCCAATTAAGGAATTTGTTCCTGAGTCCTCCGTTTGTGTACACCAGCCCTAGCTTATTCTTTAATATACATATTAAAGGTCAAATGTGAAACTGTAACTGAGAAAGTGTCATAGAGTTCTGAAAATGAATTCACTGTGGGAGTCTAAATAGAAAATAAAAATCAGTTAAGTTGCTTCTTTACTGAGAGTGTTTGAGTCAGCAGTAATTCTCAATATAGAATACATATTGGGCTTCATAAATTGGGCTGAGCCAAAATATTACAGCTGATAATATAGATCATATGGACTCCTATTTTGCAGAGTAAAATGTGTAAATCCATTCTCAACTCTGTGCTTCTCTGTGAATGTTGTGTAGGGTTATTTTGTTTGATTTGTATTATTTTTATTTAACTCTAATGTTAATCTAAATAATCTGAGAATATCAACTATACCATCAGACTATTTAATATATTCTTAAGGATATGAATAGAGCTTTTTAATCTAAAAAGAAATGTAAATTGTCAGTGCATGTATTATATTAAGGCTAAGGGAATCTTCAAAATATCCTCATTCTTAGAATGGAGCTAGTTTAAGGGGTACAAATGACTAAAGACCAAAATTTATTTCTGGCTTGCCAACCGTCTTTAATTCTTCAATAGTTTAATTTCACAGTTCCCTAGATCATAGTGTGAACTGCATTCTAGTTCCTTATCGTATCACTAGTATCTCTTCTGCTGTTTTTTAAATATATTTGCTCTCGTTTTCTTCTTATTCTTCCAGTAGCACTGGTCCTGTCCACACCCAATATAATGGCCTGCAGGGTTTGCAGTGGGGCAGTACTTCCTTTGCAGGTGATATGATGAACCCACTATCATTATGCTGTAATAATTATATTCCTTTCAATTCTTGTTCAATGCTGTCAAAGTTCTGTTTATCATCTGTGTAAAAGAACTGTAGCAAAACTACAAGGAAACCTTTCAGGTCAGAAGCTCCTTAAGAAACAGTGTCACTTAGATTCCCAGTCTATTTTCCCCAGATAGAATTCACTGTTACAAAATACAACATTGTGAAGAAAGAGTTCATGTGTAATAGATTTTTGCATCAAAGAAAATTATGGTTCATTTGTCTCTAATGAAAATGGAACCATTGTTAATTTCCATAGACTGACAAAAGCATTTTCTTGCAAATTAAACTGGTAGTAATTACAACTTATAAAATCCAAGAATAATCCTGAGTTGTTAAAAGTAGAGAAAAACTGAAAGTGTTAGTGTGACATTAGTAGCTTTGCTGATTATAATTTCTCATGCTTAGAAGGCAGGACAACTATGGTGGAAATGGACATCAGTGATGATTCAGTAAAGACCCACAGTCCAGTTTGCAGTGGTCCGTGGACCACATGGATATGCAGAAAACCCTATGCATTTCTTTTTATCATCACCACTTCCATCACTTGACCTCCTCGATTGCCAAAATGTAAAGAGAGGATATAGAGGATACACAAGTGTGTTCCTAAGAGGCCTGAGCTTGGCCCTATCTTCTTTGTTCGCACCTATTGGATAGAACACAGCCATTGGTACCAACCTGACTGTAAGCAAGGATGGGAAGAGTCATTATCTAGGTAAAAATGTAACAGTTTGTTGAACACATTGAATTATCTTAGGCACAGATGTTTATAACCTATAATGATAATTTTGTTAATATAATTGCCATTCCCTTTTGTTATTTAAAGTTAGAAGAAGAACAACAAAATCTTCCCCAAGAAATTTCAATAAAGAGATCAGTGTATATAGTAGTTAAAAGAAAGAACTGGAGTTATAGCAACTTTAGTTTTCTTTATGCTTTCTAGCCTTTGTTCTCTTGGAAGTCTTTTTCCTCATTCTTAAATTTCTTCATTGATTATTTGGAAATTAAGGTATTTAACAAGAAAAATACTATGATATAGAATGAATGAATATATAGTATAGGAAGTACTCAACAAATGGTTACATTTTTATGAACAACGATGACATAAAGAAAAGTAATATAATTTAACCTCTTTTAGTTCCTTCAAATTTTTAATAATTTCATTCAAATACTTTTTGGACAATAATCTCTTCAACTATATTGAGACAAAGTGTTCTGAAGACAAAAGGCAAAACATTGGTAAGTAAAAGAGAATCTTTTGTCATGGAATCAATGTAACTTTTTCTTTATGTGAGGGTAGCATTGATAGCTGCCCCGTCCACTGGAATGTGATAATGACAGGATGACTCATCAGACAAATCTGTTTCCAGCAGTTCTCTCATCTCATATGTACCATAGTGGAAGCCCAAGTTATTTAAGGAAAACACCTTGCTGAATATTTTTTTTTATTTTACTAGTACATAATTGCGTACATAATGCTTGCATTCCTTGTGTAGAGTTAGTTACAGGCACATAACAAATTCCCACCTCTCCTTCTACTATCTTTTATCCTCTTCAAATTTGAGAAAGATCTATTTTCCTACTTCCTATTACCTATCTTTTATTTTGTTCTTTATTATATTTTGTGTTTCTCATACAAGAGAAACTGTATTGTTTGTTCACATACAATATTTAAGCTTTTCTCTCTTTTATTTTTAACAATTGGAAGAATGCTCAGTGAGTGCCCACAAAAGATGCAAATTACGCTGTTTGGTATAGAATAATTTTTTTGTTATGGTTGAAAAGAACAAATGAGAATAAAATACCATCATTTGTTTATTTATTGTAAAGCATCTTTTAGGAAAACTTTCTCTGAAGAAATATGTTTACTGTTGATGGTAATGTTTCTGATTTTTGCATTGAAAACTATGCTGAAACTGTCAGTGGATTAATTTATTTATCATACACTCTGTATTCATATTTACTCAAGATCCAGCCACTTCCCATGCCCCTCCTGTGAGTCATGAGTCATGAGGTTTTAGAGGGACATCTAAATACAAGCCATAGGATAGATTTATCCTTATTATTTAGTACATTTCAAGCCAAACTCGAATAAATAGCACAGGAAATTATAAAAGCTGTTTTTGAAATATTGCAAAAAATTTAAAGAGAACTTCAAAAAGTGTAAGTAAAATTAAGTTTAAAAATATTGGGAAGAATAACAGCAGAATAGTCAAAACTAACAAGAAATGAACAAAAGGGGACAGCATGCAGAGATAAAAGGAGACGGGAGAAGCAGAGATACAGAGAACAGGAGAAGCAAAGAGACCCTGAAGTCAGGAATGAAGGGCCGATGTGGATCTAGTATATGTTGCCCAGGAGAGGATGTGTAAAGGGGCAAATGTAGTGTTTGAAGAAGTAAATGGCAAAGAAGTTTCTGGAATTGATAAAACACACCAAAACAGAGATGCAAGGAGAGTTATGATTCTCAGAGTTTTTTTTTTTTTTTTTTTTTTTTTTTTAATCTGAATACACACAGAACATGGTGAAAATCATAACGCCAAAGACAGTGTGGGAATTAGGAATGAAGTAATGTATATCTTATTATCTGGAGAAAAAATGATTCCTAATCTGGAGTTTTATTTGTAAAATATGAATACTACATGGAGGTACTTTCAGAAAAAACAAAACCTGAAAGAATGACTTTATCACCAGGAGCCCTTCACTTTAACAGTGTCTTCAAAAATGCCTCCTGGATAGAAAGGAGGTGATTCTAACTGGGGAATCTAAGTATTAAAGAAGCACAAAGTATTGTATCTGTGAGATAATCTAAATGTACATTTTATAAAACAAATAATGATTTTGTTATGAAAAATTAAAAACATGATATACTACATTAATATGTATTTGTTGGAAATTAAAGGTATTAAGTTTAGAATTTGCTAAGTTCATTATGCATATAGTTTCAAGGGTAATCACTATAAAAAGCCAAAAATATGAGAAGAAAATAAACATGATTTTTAAAAAAGTAGTTTTTTTAGAAAGTAAAATGGAAAATAAAAGAAATATAAAACAAATCTTGTGAGGTGGTGCATAACTGTCATTTTTTCACTCAGAAAGGTGAGGCAGGAGGATCATCAGTTCAAGGCTGATTTATATTATATAATAAGACTCTTAAAAAAAGAGAGCAAAGATAACTGAAAAAGCCAAAACCAGAATGTGTCTAGAAAGCCAAGTAAGTCATTTACTGTATTAAACACTAATGAAACTAATGTTATACAAAACTAGAGTCTCACATTATTATGATAAAATAAAAAGTATGTCAACAAATATTACACTGTGATTCTGTGGGTAGAGAATTCAAAACACATAAGTTATCCTTTAATATCAAAGAGTAAATAGTAATCAGATCTATCAAGAAAAAACAAGGAAATAATTTTTGTAAAAGTAAGATTAGGTTTTACCCAAAAGAGCAACTCACAACCAACCAGGTCTCGTTTATAAGCTTATAGCATATATATTACATATTATATATTTTCATGTTGTTTACGTAATACTTACTGTGGTTCTATGAGAGAAAAAATTCCTAAAATTCATTTGGAAACAGAAGAGACCAGAATAGCAAAAGCAACTCTGTACAAAAAAGGTACAGCACAAAGCATCACAATACCTGACTTGAAATTACAATATGAAGCTACTGTGATAAAACTGGCATGGGAAAAAAAAAAAAAACAACCAGACCTGAGAATCAATAGAACAAATTAGAAGATACAAGCACAACTACAAACACATTCTCTACTGTGTCTTTGACAAAGGGACCAAACATGTTCACTGGAAGAAAGATAACCTCTTCAGTGGTGCTAGAAAAACTGCCCTTCCACATTTTAAATACTAAAACTGGACCTATATCTATCACCATGCACTAAACTAAAATCAAAATGGGTCAAAGATCTAAATATTAAAACAAAACACTAAATCTTCTGGAAGACAAAGTAGGTAGAAATCTTGAAAATATAGAGGTAGGCAGAGAATTCATGAACAAAACCCAAACTGCACAGGAAGTACTTCAAAGAATCAACTGAAATCTCATCTTATTAAAAATCTTTTGCACAACAAAAAAAATATTCAAGAGAATGAAAAGACAATCCATAATATGGGAAAAATCTTAGTCAACTGTCCCTCAGACAAAGGACTTCTATCTAGAACATATAAAGATTTGAAAAACTTCAGGCATCCCAGATTCAAAGACCCAATCCAAAAGTGGGCATCTAAAATGAATACATATTTCTCAGGTGAAAAAATACAAATTACAAATAAATGTAGAAAAAAAATGTTCAACATCATGGTCATTTGAGAAATGCAAATTAAAACAACACTGAAACTGCATCTCACCCTAGAAAGAATGGCCAGTAACAAATGGTGTGGCTATGGGGAGAAGGGAATACTTCTCTATTGTCGTGGGAGTATAAACTAGTACAACCATTGTGAAACTCAGTGTGGACATTCTTTTTAAAAATAGGATTAGAGGTGCATTTGATCCAGCTATTCCCCTTCTGAGTATTTTCCCATAAGAATTAGAAACATCATACGACAATATGCAATATAGCTAAAATAATACTACTACTAATTTGTGTTTGTTCGGTGAAAAGAAAGAATGATGTGTGCTTACACTATTTAATTTTTCATGCCTATTATGGTTAATATTTAGAAGGTCCCCCAAGCCTCATGCAATCATAGAAGCAGCTAAATCTAGCATTTGTGATTGGTTTGTTGTCTAGCACTGAGATTGATGGCATGAGGGCTACAAACACCCAAAGGTGAACAACTGACATTATATGTATAGATGTGTTTCCCCTTTTTTGCCCTTTTTGGTCTTGTTGCTTGCAGCCGCCATAAACAGCTGTCCCTTATTCATGCCACCCTGTCTTGGAGCCAGCTAAATATGAATCAAAACCTCCAAAAACTGTAAGCTAAATAAACCTTTCCTTCCTTCATTTTGAGTGTCAGATATTTTGTCTCTACTGTGAGCCAGATTCTAGCACACTACCCTATAAATAGCAAAGAAAAGTCACCAAGGTAATACCTATATCTTGTAATCTGAGAAACTACTTTGAAGATGTATTAACCATTGTTAATCTCCTAGTACCTTGTTTTGAAATTATTGTTTTTCTTTTTAAAATAATTTTAAAAATAGAAAAATACTCTAAAATAGAAGAAATGTGTGAACACCAAAGTCTATTTGTATCAACACTATAAAATATTCACTTCGAAGTATATTTAATAAAAATGTACTGTATATTTTTAAGTATGCTTATACTATGATTAAAAAATAGCTTAAGTCAACATAAAGAAGTATAGCAGAAGTATAAACTTCTGGCTTTGGGGACAAATTACCCTGTTCAAGTAGTTTATCTCTGTTAAGAATAGGTATGCAAGCTTGGGCAAGAAATTTTACCTGTTTCTCTTTAGTCCTCTCTAAAATGAGGAATTAATGATGGTTTTAATAAAACTGCCTAAAATGATGTCTGACACATAATGTGTTCAACGTGTGTCTGTAAAAGTCCTGTATTAGTATTACAAGAATAAACCAAAATGCATTTGACCTGAGCACTAATCACAGTCCTGGAGTCATCTTACCTATATTCAGTAAACTGTGTTACGGCCAACCTCCAAAACAAATGTTAGCCAATTCACTGGGACCATTAGCGTATGACTCTTCTGAGTTTCCTTTTCACATTGAGAGGCCATAACATTTAGTGCTGACCATGGGGAAAGAGCATGAAACAAAGATAGAATGAAAAGTCTTATAGTTACTCATCTAACCCAACAGTGAAACACTGAGATACATGTCTGGCTCTATAGCAAGTACTTCGAAAATCATTTTGAAGACATAGGACACAAAAGAGAAAGAGAAAGCAAACATGCAATTAATGGGAACAGAGTCACCAAAATGTAATAGCAGCAGATTAATAAGACATACAACTCTCATTCAAGAAAGAAAGGGAAACTTCCATGAAGTGGGGGGGGGGACATATTTAGATGCCCACAAAGAAGTTATATACTCAATAACTATTTTCTAGGCAGAGAATCCAAAATTCACAGAAGAGGACAACCTAAATGAGGTTGTTTCCACAGACACTGAAAATTCCATGAAATAAACTCTTCAGGTAGCATTTATGTTTGGTTCCCTTTGTCTCTGCTTACCAGGAAAAATTTAGAATCTGAGCCAGATTCTAGCATGCTACCCTGTAAACATCTGCATCAACCTTCTTTTTTTTTTGTAAACATTAACAGAAAATCCCTAGCTAAATTTAAGTTGGGATTTTAAGGAAGAAACAATTCAAGAAAAAAATCATCAGCGTCTAGTTTTGTTCTCTGTCCAATAAGGAGTCTAAAAATACAAATCAGCCATAGTGTCACTATTAAATACTCAGAAAACACCCAAATTCACATTTATAGTAGCATTCCATCCTTAGTTTGTCTTGGAGTTTAATGTCCACATGTGCTTAAATTAATTAGTTACTAGACGATAGTAAGGTATCTGTTGCCTCCTTCTAAATGAGGCAATAAATAGATTGTAAGAAAAATAAAATACCAAAGCTAGTAGGGGAAAGGGTTGGGTTCTGGCTATAACCAGGCTACCTTAAAGGATAGCGCACCTCATCCAAGATCTTTCTCAAAAGACTAGCCATTGCCATTGGTACCTTCTCATTTCAAGATTTCTCATGATTCAAATACTTGAGATCGACTCTGTATAAAATATGACATACATAATTTTCTGCATTTCAAGTTTTTTCTCATTAAATGATGTATCTACAAGATCTTCACATATCAACTCTAGAAATTTTCTAGTATGAATCATTTAAATAGTACCCTAAGGGTGGGTATTTGTGTTACTCCTAATCATTTGCTCTTGAAACTAAATCTAGTGATGTTAGTGCTCATGGAATAAACTTTGAGCCCTAGTGTGCTTAGGAAAGGGATGTGTGACTGAGATAGCCATTGCATAGGACAGAATCAAGAAAAGCCTTTTCCATGCCAGACCCTTAAAACTATTCTGTGAAGCTCTCTAGTATTCGCCATACCTGCCAGACCCCTTTGGAAATCACGTATTGCAGATGGTATAGTTATAAGATGATGGAGGAATGCTCCACTACATCTAACTGTGCTTTAGGAGAGAAATAAACTGTCATTGTGTTAAGTCCCTGGGGTTTTGTGGTTATCACAGCATTGCTGTTGTTTCCAAATAGTACCAACTAATACACTTTATACATACATGATTGTTTTTAGGACAGGAATTCCCCAAAGTAGAATTTCAGCTTTTACTTTAACTTCCCTTTCTCACAGTCTCTAAGAGCAGGACCTCTGATTTATCCCTAGAACGTTTCATCTCATGCCTGGCTTCATATTCCATCCACACTACCCTTGTTTAGCAGCTCCTAATTGCCACCTGGTATTCACCTTGCCACAGATTTTGAGCTCTATTAGCTGTGCACATTGCTGCCAGACTAATCTTTTTATGTTTTAAAATTTATGCAGTCTTTCTCTGACCTTCCTAATACCCACCCCTAAAAAAAAAAAAAAAAAAAAAAAAAAAAAAAAAAAACCTTAAATTTGCCAGCATTAGACAGCAACAGCTCTAGGATTTTGACCTTGGAATTCAAACCTGTTCACACTAACATATTTAGAAGGTATAGAAGGTGGCTGCCCAGTTCAATGCCTAGAACAGAGTAGGTACTCAGTAAGTAGTGGGAACTATTACATTTTATAGCTCGTTCCTACAACAAAACAGTACTGTATTATAGCTGGGAGTCAGTAAATAACTTCTTGTCAGTAGACTCTAGTAAAGGAAATTCATAATTCACTAAGTTTTATGACCATAGGACTTTTAAATTGTTTTCTAACAGCTAAGCTTTAAGGTTTAATCTTTCTTAGAGTGTTGATTAATTAGAGATTTGTATGGCAAGTCTACAGAATCTAGTTCACATAATTCTCCCTTAAACATTGGAGGGAGCATTCCTTTGTGAGTAGGACGGATTATGCAATGGTCCATACAGCATCCAAGGATGATTGTACCACTTAAGGCAATATTACAAACAATGTATCACATTGAATATTCATATTGAGCATTTATACCTAAATGACACTGCTAACTGATAATCAAGTTGGAATAGCTGTTTTTAGCATATTTGAACAGTAACATTCAAAGAGATAATTATTTGCATGTTGTTATCTCATGAATTCAAAGTGAGCCCATATATAATCTAACTGTTTAAAAATGTTCATGACTTGAATTTGATGTTCCTTAAAGAGCTAGCTGCATTTCTATAATGTAAGAATTATGAAGTAGAATTTTATTCCTGTTGACTACATGCTTTCAATTTAAAAAAGAGACAAGTATTAAATAACCTTGATTATTTAACTGATTTAAATGAAGAATGTGTGTGAAATTATTCCGGAGGATATATGGAATTGCCTTGGAAACTTTGAAGAGATAAAAAAAAAACAAGAAATTAATCATGCTTAAACTGCAGGGGTTAAGAATATAAATCCATTCTAAATTTCTTTAAATTGTATCCCACTGTGAACAAAACTTACTAAGGATAAAAAGAAAATTAAGGACACAAGGAATGCAAAAATGCATATCATGCAATAGATTTTTTATTTTATATCTGCAAAAAGTATGAATTCAGGATATTCTTGATTTGGACAGGCTATGGTGGAGGTTCAGTAGAAGAGGAATTGAAAAATCTCTTCCTTTCTCATTAGTAATTTCACATTTATATAAGATTTACCAATCAACAACCTAGACACTCATTTAATCTAGTTATAAACTTTAATATAAAAATTAATGAGCACCACAAAATATTATTTGTATTAGACTTTGCTAAGAAAACCTCAAAATTTTTGTAGCTTCTTACAGTATCACTACTCCCGGCAACTTTAACTCCAGAGATTCCCTTGGTGCTGATCTTTTGCAGCAAGTATATGCAGATAGAGAGCTGACATGTTCTTTCACAATGTCTTTTAGAAATAGCAAGCTAGTCTTTGTGAAAGTCTGAATATTAAAGTATATTCTTTAATGAAAGCAAGTAAACTCAGTTTCTAAATGAAATATTCCAAGGAGAAAAGTGGACTACCTTGGTTTTAAGAGTAATTTTTTTTTTTTTTTTTTTTTGAGAGAGAGATGGCATCATTATGTAGTTCAGCTGGCCTTGAACTCACTATGTAGCCCTGGCTTGCCTCAGAGTTGCAGTAAGCCTCCTGCCTCAACCTGCTGAGGTCTGAGATTGCAAGCCTGCACCATGATCCCAGCTGGTAGTTAGTGTAAAAACAGACAGATAAACAAAGGCAGGAATGACGTTATTTGTTGTGATTATTAATAATTACTTCTTCAATGACAAAGATAGTTTCTATAGTTGTTCCTCAGTCCTTGACATCCACTCTTAGTTGTTTAACCACTTTTCTCTCCTTCCTTTCTTTTCTTTCTAATCACATTTATCACATATTCTTCTTTAAAGAGGGTTTCTTTCCTCTACTATTTAATCTAGTACCAGGGATGAGATCTTTTAAACAATGATACTTCAAATACAGGTTATTAAAGTAATTGTAATTTAAAATGTAGATAGACATCAAAAATTTAAACAAATTAGGTAGCTATAAATTAAAAAGTGACCCCTTTCCAATTACCCATCTCTAGAAAATATATGTCATACCAGTCCTGTTCATGTTACCAAAAATCATACACATCAAACAATAGAAACCAAGAACAGTGTAAAGTATCTTGTTTTTTAAGACTACACTTTTAATTATCCCCAGAGGCAAATTTGGAAATTACCTTGAGATGGGAGGGAGATGTTTTTGTTTGGTGATTTGGAACTAATGATTTTTAAAAATGTAGTTTAGTATATATGATAGGATCTTTTGATCTTTGATAATTAATGACAGCAATTCAAATGATATTTATGATAGTTCCCTCCCAGGCCTTGCTTCTTTTGGGATTCTTTACCTCTATAGGATAAATTGTATACGTTTGTTAGCATGGCTCTTTCTATTCATCCGCCCCCAGTGCATGGCTGTTTGTGACACCCTGTTGAACCCTATCAGGATGGAATGTGAAGCAGCAGTGGATCAATAGTCAACTAGTGTGTGAAAGTAAGCACGTCTCCTGATTTGTATCTATTTCTTGTTGAAAGTCAGTCATTAAGGATAGTTGAGTCCTAATATTTTAAAGGTAGGATTATATGAAGACATCTAAAAGTGATAGCTTTAAAAGGTGTGCAAATCATGAATCCATATTTCAGATTTATCTTGAGAGGGTGAGGATTGCAGTATGAAAGGAGTTTAGGTGAATTTGGAAGATTAGAGACCCTTTTTTTTTTTCAGCAATAAGGTATTATTAAAGGTGTGAAGAATATTAACTTCAAGACACAAATGAAATATTTTGTTAGAGGAGAACATGTGTACACTGAATATTACTTCTCTATATTTGGCTTCCAAGTTTGATACAAGGAGAAGAGGAAGGGCTTTCTTTTCATGTTTTGAGAGTTCATCAGAGCATAGAAGGGCAAAATCTGAAAAACTAGAATTATATCTTGGTGGGCTTCAGGTAATAAATATACTTTAGTCTTTTGATTAAAGTTAAAATAAGCATTAAAAAGATACTTAAGGCATAGATAAGGCAAAGGAATATTGTAGAAATAAAATCATAATCTGGCACACAAAAGTAATTCTGACATTTTGTCTTCAAGGCGTTGTGAACTGTACACCTTTGGGTGCAAGCAGAGTCTTTTATTTATCTTTTATAAGCCCCATCTCACCTGGAAAGGGTCTGCCACTGAGCAGTTATCTTTTTATGTAACTCTTTGCCAAGAATTCTTAGGGACTGGCCAAGAAAGCAGACCACTGATTATAGCTGGCTGTTTATTTTCTTATGGGTTGGACTTTTTTTTTTTTTTTTTGTAATTTTGGATAAATATATAGTGCTATAGGAAAAAATGACATATACAGCCTGAACTATCCATACAATCTACAAACAAGTTTAAAAAATCATAGCATCATACCACTTCAGTCTTCCAGACTCAAAATTTAAAACACAAAGAATTCACAACTTTTAAATTGTATTACCCATATTTTATAGAAATCTGAGTACTTCAATGCTTTCTTGTTTAATGGATGCAGAAGGCAAACTCATCTAAAAATAGGTTTATGGAGACAATGTTATTAACCTAAGAGGAAGGTATTTCTGGACTGCTGCAACCTACAAAGCCAGCGGGTCCTGAGAGGGGCAACAGGAGATTAAGAGAAAACTAGAGACATACTAAAACGAAAGCTGGGGCCTGGTGGAACCTAACCTTTCTGATGGAGAGGCACTGACAACCCAATCTTCATCTGTATTTATATGTGGTAAAAAGTGAGGGATGAGTGTGCAAGGTCTCGGTGTTTTGCTGAGAACACTGAAAACAAAACATCATCAGAACTATCTGTGCTTTGGTTAACAAACAGGAACCCCAGACCACACATCTGCTGGGCTGACTTTAGTCCCAAAAATTGTGGTTGAGCCACTACCCACAGTGGATTAGGAGGGTTTTAAAAAGTTATCACTAAAGCCATTTCAAGATCAACACACTGTTAATGAGACTTGAATCGTAATTCTGATAATTTTTTTGATGTATATGCTGGAGGAGTTTAATAAAAAATAGTTCTCATATGTAAAATTTTCCTGATTTACTTATACTAAATGCTTTGCAAACTAATGGAACTTTGGAGGCAAAAATATTGGTTTCATACTTTACATGGCACAATGGCCCACTTTTCTCTTTTAACCTGGCAAAGGTTTGTTTGAGAAATCAGTCCTTATCATCTCAAAAACTCACAGATCCTATATTTACTCTCCTTATCTGAAGAAATGTTATTTTAAATTACAACTTCATTTTAAATGACAAAGCCTAAAAGAACTAAATGGAAGAAAATAACTTTTATCAATTAAGCCAGTCTGTTTTCAATGTTAGTTGAGTACTAAATAAAGCAAAAACAGAAGAAAGCATTCTAAATTCAAATTTTACCTCACATTGTGTGTGTAGGGAGTGGGAGCACAATAAAAAGGAAATGAGATTGATGATAGGACTTGAAATATTGGTATCAGTGTTTCAACAAATGAAAGCATTTAACGTAAAAAGTCAGTTCACATCCCAAGATCACCAGGAAATGAAACTCAAATGAAGACAAATAAGCAAAACATGAGAAATAACATAGTATCTTTAACTCAAAAAAGAATGAAGTAAATATTGATGTAATTGACTACTACTAATAAAAAAATGAGAAATATTTAAATGAAATAAGATAGTCCAGAAAGAGATTACTAATTCAGAACTAAAAATCAAACTTTCAAGTAGCTTCTAACTTTAAAAGAAATTCCAGAATAGAATCAATGATATGGTAGTTAATAGCACAGTGGGTTTCTTTGGTTTGTTTTACATTTTTCCCCACATTTTGTATGTTGTGGTTTTATTTTTTATTAAAGTAATGTTCTAAACTACATTTAAGAAAGTGTGTTTTAAACTGGGACTATCAGCTGTATTAAATTTATTAATTACATTTATTTGAGTACCTAATGTTAAAATTAACATCAACAATAGCAGATGATTTCAAACAAGTAAAAAAAATATTTGCTGATATAGTATCAGTGTGTGGTTCTCATACTGAGTAGTGATTGCTTGCATTCTAAATGTAAATGTCATTTATCTTCTCTACATTTTCGTTGATGTGAAGGTTTTGTGAGTGGTTTGATAACTCAATCTTAGAATTTAGTAGTTGCTCATTCAACTTGATTCCACTTAATTATAATAAATGAAATTACTATCTGTACATATATATATATATACATACATATATATATATATATATATATATATATGTTCTACGTAACCATATTCCTAAAAGTTCATTAATCTGAATATTAAAAGACAAGGACTGTGTGATGTAATCAACTTCATATAAAAAATTCACAGACATTATAGCTGTTAAACAGGGAAAACAATAATATGGGTAAGTAAAAATAACATAATTAGTACCTGAGGTAATTAGAATGGGGCTTATTTAAATTATGAGTTTGTTATTATTGCTCTCTGTCCTATCTTGGCAAGATTAACATTTTTCAAGTTGAGTTGCAGATCATAGGTTTGAACTATCAAAGATAGTACAAATAGAAAATTTTTAGTTATGTGCTCAATGTAATTTGGCTTATTTTGAGAGACAAAAGAGCTAAATGGTCAAAGATTTTACCACTGAAATATACATCAGCAAACTTACAAGTATTCACTTGAGCTAGCACACTGTTAACAGGATGGCAAACATAGAAAGCATGGTACTTACAAGAGGAAAGTCCTAACTTTGTTTATTACCTATGTGTGATTTTAGGCAAATCACTCCACTTTCTGAGATAATCCCTTGTGTCTATATATGTAAAATAAAGATCATTTAACAGATTTCATATTTGTTATATATTTATTACATATTTGTAATAAACACAGTATGGAGCCAGGCATGGTATTATATACCTATAATACTAGCACTCTGGGAGGCTGTGGCAGGAGGATCGCAAATTTAAGCCCAGCCTGGATGAACTGGTGAGAGTCTATCTTAAGATGAAAAATAGTGAAAGTCTGTGAATATACCTTAGTGTAAAGTCCCTGAGTCCAGCCTCCAGTATAGCAAAACAAACAAATAATAACAAGAAAAATCCCAAGTGTTTCAAGTACACTGCATACCGTCTGGTACACAACGGGACTAACAAACTAATTCATAACATAGTTTTGTTAATTTAAGTTGCAATGGCTTAGCATTTGTTCTAATCTAAGGTAATGTCATGATAAGTTTTATGAATTATATAAACTAGTGAGGGCTATGTATTAAAAAAAAATCCCCCAATGATTTTAGTTCCCTCTTGACTATATTAAAGTTATTATATGATATTTTATAAAATTTTTACATTTTCATTTAGATGACTTGGTTGATATTCTATGTCATATATTGTCCTTCAAAGTAATTGCAGTTTAAAAAGCATGTGTATTTCAATGTTATCTATCTTTCTCTTTCCTTCTTAATGGAAGTTCCATCTGGATCTTGTTGACACATTACAGAGAGAATAGACAGAGTGTTTTTAAGAACTTATTCTTCAAAACAGCAAATCAATTAGGGCAAAGTAAATGGTGTTCTTAGTGTTAAAGGTATCTTAAGTTTACTTAGGAAAGATTGATTCGTGATTTCTAACCCACATTTTACTTGCAAATGTGAAGCCGCAGCCCAAACAATCTGCCCTGGTGTTCTAAAGAGTCAGCTATCCTTAGGAAAAGCTGTGACATCCTACCTGGTGGTGTGCACCACTCAAGTTGACAAGACTCGTGTTCAGTGTGGATGTGTAGCTTTTCAAGGACACATGGCTATGTGTCAATGGTATGGTCCCCAGCACACAGTATTATCTGGGAGGTTGTGAAATCTTTAAGAAGTAGAGGACAGGCAGAGGTCTTCTAGTCATTGCGAGCATCTCTGATAGAAATAATTGGTTGGGACTCCATACCCTTCCTCTTCCAATCTCTGTTTCACTCTCATTGTGAGGTAAAGGAGCACCTCT
This sequence comes from Cavia porcellus, assembly GCF_034190915.1. Taxonomy (NCBI): domain Eukaryota; kingdom Metazoa; phylum Chordata; class Mammalia; order Rodentia; family Caviidae; genus Cavia; species Cavia porcellus. Next base: position 49,651,726 of record NW_026947492.1, read on the forward strand.
GCCTCCCACACCTAGTGTGATGTGGTGCTCAATGAAACCAACCAGCAGTGGGCTAAAATTGCTAAAAATTTGGGTCAAAATTCTTTTAAAGTTGCTTATCTCCGTTGTCTTGTTGCAATAAGGGAAAACTGTGACTATATAGAAGGTGATATAGTATAATCCTTCCATAGTTTTGAAGGCTATCTTTCTTACCTTGGAACTTTATAATTAGGTAAAGTACCCACCTAGTAAGAGAACAAAGATAATTCTAATGCTGTGAGTATTTGAAAAGTTTTTCTCCTCTATACTTTCAATTTAAAACTTTCGTAAGATTGTATACAATGAAGTTTACCCAAGAAGGGGAAGAGAATCCATGAAGTCAACTCAGAAAAGTAAGGAAGAGGTAGTACTGAAAAGTTCCAAAGTGACATAAGAACAAATTGCCTGGGAAGCAATTGAGATAAAGATGCATTTCAGAAGCTTGTAGAAGCTTCTGGAATTCAGAGAAACCATGACTTGACATGATGAGTCATGTAAATCAGGGTCTGTCAATAACGCAAAGTGTGGCAATAAGGCTAAGTAATGTAAGAAAAAGACAAAGGCAGTAGAAATCCTGAGAAAGCTTGGGAAAGGCTTTATTGTATATCATGTACTATAGCACAAATATAAAATAAATTTTGATGCACTTTTCAGTGAATAGTTTGTGAGAGAAATCAATTTATTTGACCTTAATGCAAGAAACATCTTTCCCTGAGTGCACCCAGACTCATGATATTAAATCTGCAGAGAAAAAAGTATATATGTAGTTAACACATTACCTCAGCAATATTTACAGAGCAATTCCAATGCAAAAGCCATTTATCGATTTTCAACTTTTAGATATAGCCTCTATCAAAATACAAAAGGTATTGTTGTGATTCATAACAAAAATACCAGCAATTCAGAAAATATGGACAAAAGTGAGGAAGCAGAAGGAAGAACAGTAGCTGACAGAAGAGTGGCTAATACTGACACCGAAGAAGCCTGGAGCTGAGGAAACCTGTTAAAGCTGGTGATGTAAGACACAGATTTTTAAAGTAATACTTTCAGTATCACCTACAAGTGATAGAAAGGCTAACAAATGCTGTAAATATCAAACATACAAGATCATGGAAACAACAAGAAATATTTAAATCTTTGTCTTTCATGTAAGAAATAGATCATAAAATCGATACATAAAGAATTAGAACTGTACTCAGGTAGTGGTTCACTGATATCTTAGAAAGGAAAATAGAAAGAGACAAGTTCCAGACAATGCAGGAGTTAAAGAATGATATGGACTGGCAGAGTCTAAACTTTTACATGCAATTTTCATTTTAATACAAATAACTTTTATTTGTATGTATTACTTCGTAAGACTAATAGTAAATTTTAAAATCCCCTAAGTTTGTGAAAGCAACATGCCATTTTTATAACAAGCCATCATCTTTTGCTTAGTACTGCCTGTGTTTTGTCTTTGCCACAGTTAGCTTTTTACAGGTAAGTACTGGATTTCTTAAGATTTGCTTAACGAATTGAAACGAAAGTTGTTCAGTTACGATGAACGCATCTTGATTGACTGAACCTCTACATCAACGTTTTTAAACAGGGAATGCAAAATTATGGGGTATATAAGTCTGTTCATTTATCATTAATGTAGCATTTGCTGAGCAACTACTGTTTTCAGATCTTAATTTCAGGCTGTCCTAAGGTATAAACCCAAGATATATAATGCTTTCAACTTGATAAATGTACAGAAGAAGTTTATTATTTGATCAGTGTTTTCTGAATGTCATTTTGAGCCAAACCTGCTTTTAGGGCCAAGAGATGATTAATATAGTTACAATATGTCTTAGTTAACATTTTGTCACTGGGACAAAATATCCAGTACCCACTATTTAAAGGAGGGAACGTTTATAATGGGTCACATTATCAGTGGGTCCATATCCAGGTCAGCTGACTCCAAGACACAAGAGGCAAATGACATACTGGAGGGGTCTGGTGGAAGACAGCTGCTTCTCCCATGGCAGGAAAAAAACAGAGAAAAAAAAGAAAAGCCATGGGAGGAGATATATACTTTCAGGTCATGTGACCAGATAGTCAGCCCCTATCACCATAGCAAGTCAGCTACCGTGCTCCCATCACCTGCCAAAACCTCTGAACTCATGAGATTTTTGAGGTACTTTATAAATCTAAATCATACCACTCTAATAGTTTTGATTTAAGTTTACTAGTTTCCAAAGAATGAGCTACCTTTGGTGTACTATTTAGTGATTATAATACAATAAATCTCTAAGTATCTGTAGAAAGAAGACATATATAGAACAGTCAGACATCATCAAAAGTTCAGACCCTAAGAAAGAATCCTTGAAACACAGAAAAGACTGCATCTCAGTAGAAGAAATAATAAACAAGAAAAATAGGTCACATAATCAAAATCTCTAAAGCTTCAGCATGATAAATGAGAAGAAACTCCTTGTGCCTATTCATAGCACTGAAATAATATTCATTTGTGGCTGTGACCTGTATGCGAATCAACACAAGAGCCTTCATCTTTGGGTTTTAAAACCTTATAAAGAATTCACCTAATTTTGGCTACTTTTAATGTCTTAGAAATCTAAATCTGAGTGTTTTATTTACGAATTTGCAGCAGTTTAAGTATTGAAGAGTGGATATTGCAGGAATGATTGGAGAAGGCAATGATTAGACTGGTCTGTGATAATTTTGGGGTCGAACGCAAACTGGGAATATATTCATGAATAGTTTTTCTTTAAATATACACAGTTTTATATGCTGTCATCTCCCTTTCCAAGAGCCTCCAAATATAAAATCTTACTTCCCCTATCCAACCTCTGCACCTGGAACATGGAAACAGATGGAAGAATCCAAAATCTCATTTAAAACTGCCTTTGAATGTATCATGAACTCCTGTGTTGAAGTTTTATGAATTAAAAAGTGTCAATGGTTCCGCCACCTTGTGGCCTTTAAAGTAATTGCAAAACATAAAGAATCAAAGCCCCTGTTTCCTTAATGGTTTCACTGGGGCTAATACACATTTGTTTTAATGGGTAAACACTTATTTAAAGGAATGCACTGTTCCAAGGATCATGAGAATACATTTAGGGCTTTACTTTTCAAAATATATGTCATTTGCTATGGTTATTTAGCCTGTGACAAAATACTTTGTTCCAAATTGTAATTTTAAGAATCATGGAATCTTGTAACTAGAGGAGACCTCAAAGCTAATATTTGAATCTTTTTTATTACCTTCCTAAAAGCAAGGGACCTGCAGTATCAGTTTAAATATCTATTTGGCAGCCAATTTAATTTCCTAAGGCTGGCTATACCTACTAGCTTTGACAGTGTTGTTACAAATTCAACTGTTTCCTGCATACAGCTCATATTTTGTCTATATATGCCACAAAACTTATGATGAAATTTTTTAAACAACATTTTCCAGATTTATTAGACCAGTAATGAGTACATAATAGTCAATAAATAATAAAGAACAATTTTCCCATAACTGATTTTCCAAGATTCAGTTAATAAATTATTAGAACTGAAAGGAAATTGTATTCTCTGTGACAAATGTTTAATGCTTTCACTGTCTAATCTAGTATTCTAGTTTTACACAGTTACATTTTCTTCCTTTTTAAAATAATTTTTTTTGTCTTTTTTTTTTTTTATTGGTACCAGGGATCGAACTCACGACTGCCTGCTTGCAAGGCAGGCGCTTATGCCGCTGAGCTAAATCCCCAGCCCCTTAGAATAATTTTTGAATGCTTCCTATGTTAGTTGCTAACAATGCAAAATTTAAAAAGACACAATAGATACTCAAAGTGTTTTCACTTACAAAGAAATAATTTGAATATAAAAATGTAATCTGCTTGATGGCATTATACCAACAAGGCAGAAGAAGCCCAATGAAAATATCTTGGGCTTCTAACATAGTTATTGTCTGTGAGTGTATAACCAGTTTACACAAACTTAGTGGCTTAAAACCACGTAAGTTTCTAATTTCATAGTTTCCATTAATGAAGTCCACATGCAGCTTAGCAGGAGTCTCTGCTTCAGAGGACAGTACACAGTCATTCAGGGCTGCTCAGCTGCGTAAGGATCGACTTCAGGCTTCCATAAATTTTTAGGAGTATTTGTTTCCTGCGTTTGTACATTTGAAGTCCTCAGCATCTTACTGGCTATCGGCTGGGGTTGCCTCAATTACTAGGATATTGTCCTGCTTGCTGCTATGAAGTTTATCATAGGTAATTTGTAATTTTACTTTTTCAAGGCCAAGAAAAAGACTATTTCCTGTCTTCTGACACAAATTCTTACATAAAATAATTGTGGGATAATATCCCATTGTCTTTATCACTCATTGTGACCTCAGAGAGTGACATCCCATCATTGTTACCTTGTCCTATTGCCTGCCCCGGTGGGTTCCACTTTAACCCAAGGGGAAAGTATAGAATAAAACTATGGCCACAAAGCATGGAAATACTAAGGGTTATCTTAATTGGAATCTGTTAGAGCTAGAGACAATCTACTTGGAAAATTGAGGCAGGGGGCTTCTCAGGGGAGTGGATACTGGGAAGAGATGTGATATTTTCCATATAGACAAAAGGAAAATAACTAAAAGAATAGCTTTGCTGAAACATAGGAGACTGAAAAGCAGATTGTGCTACTATCTCTGGCCCAGAGCACAAAGGGCATTGTTTTGTGAATAAATGAGTACTATAAAAAAAAGAAGCTTTGTTTCCATTTTTCCTCCTCTTATTACTTGTCCTTTCTTTCTTTCCCTCATCCTTTTCCCCTCCCCATTTGAACTTTTTGTAAACGAAGAGGGGAAGAAGCGCTCAAAGGAGGGGAGGGGCATAAAAATGAACAAAGCAAGATATGCCATGTACAGTTACAAATTCCCTAGGATGAATATTTATCACTACATATATATCTAAAATGTACCAATAAAATAGAGATTAAAAATCAAAAGCAATGAAGACGATGGGTGAATACCGGGCCAGAAGACTATGGTCAGAGTTCCCTGGGGTAAGCGCTCCCAATGCCAGTGGTGTGGAGGGCGGGTGGAAGGAAGGCAGGAGGAGAGGAAGGGAAATCAGAGGCAGTCTGCACTCCTGGTGTCATACGGCAGGCAGAACTCAGACATAGGTTAGCATCTGGATATGCAAATTATTTAGAAGTCATCATATATGATAAAGGTTTTGTAAATTAGTGCTAGGAAGAGAGACGGTGGGGGTTTTCATGTCTACTTTTAAAGCAAAAAAATGTCCTTGGAGTTAAAATGAATTGTTTTAAATTTTTGATGGCACTGCTACTAAGGAAGAGTGAGATTTCTATAAATGCGCTAAATCTTTTATACAAAGTCAGTTTGGTCTTTAAAAACAAGTTAGTTATGATACTCACAGTCTAAACAATGAATTTTCTCATCTCTAGCAATTGCAGAACCTGCAATAGAAAACTGATTCCTACTTTGAATGAGCAGAGAAGGACCAGAAGCCTCAAAAGGCTTTATGATTTAATATCTTGAGAGGAGGCTCTTGATTACTTTCTGTTTCAGTCCAATTTGAAATGATAGCATAATCTTGGATAATTTTGTCCTCAGCCATAAGTAGATACTGCATGTTGGAACTGGATTGAGGAGGCAGCTGGGAAAGTGCTCCCATTAGCACAGAGCGGCCTGATACGTAACAGACCATCTCTTAGCAAATGTTAGTTTGATGATAGCTGCCAGGTTTTACCTACATCTAAATACTGAGAAAAGTCTAGTTTGAGAGTGGAGAACTAGCACTACTTGAGAATTTTCATAGTGACATTGTACCATAGTAGGTCGGGTTAAACTATTGCAGGCAGAAAAGCTGTTCTGCTTCATGTTAGTGCTGCTTCTAACCCTTAGAGCAAGATATCTCTTGTTTTTGCACCAGGTCATCATTGATTTTTCTTTTCCTAATCGTTCGTGATTTTCCTCTATAGAATGAGCTCTCTCCCAAAGAGGGCAATTCTGATATGGCTGTAAGTCACCATGCATGCCTCGTGCTCCAGAGGTTGAAGGAACCTGAGGAGCTGAGATGTGACCTTTCTTCCGCAAATTTTCCATTTTCAGATGCAGATAGATCTTCTACATTCTGTTGACTTTAATCATTTCAGCAGCTGCCTTTTTCAAATCTGTCTTTTTTTTTCTTTTTTCTTTTCTATCCTGCAAGCTTCTGATAATGTAGATTTCTGATTAAGTCAGAATGGGTTGTTTATAACCAAAGAAAATGATACACTGTGTATTTGATTTTTAGAAGGGGGAAAAAAAGTTTATTGAGCTTCTACCAGCTGTCACTCTGTTGATGTTTTACATAATTTATCATCACTACCTTATTATGAAATACAAATTTATGTTCATGTTAATGGGCTAATTTACATTAAGACATCTTCTGATATTAAATAATTTTCATTTCTGGAATGAAATCAACTTGGCCATGATGAACTTAAATGAAATGCAGATATATGTATTTAACTATATTTAATATAATAAGATTTTGGTTAAGAGTTTTTTTTTTTTTCTCTATGGGTGCAAAAGAAATTGCCTATTAGCCTACATTTAATACGTTCTGTTTTGTTTTAACTGCTTTTGATTTTATTTTGGTTTTCTTTATTCCTCCCCCCGACTGCTTAATTTGTATACTTTGCATATTAGGTTTCCATTTTTTTCTGTTACTAATATAAACACTTGAGGCTCTAAATTTTTCTTCTAATTTCAACAGCTTTATATACATTTTATATGCAATGTTATTATTGCTGCTAAACTTTCTTTTTAAACTCCTGAATTATTTAGAAGTGTTCTATTTAAAATTTCTAAATATGTGTTTCAAAATTATTGTGGTTAAGAATATTGTCTTTATGCTACACATTCTTTGATATTTGTTGAGATTTTAACTGTAGCCTGAACTGTAGGGTTTATTTTTGTAAAACATTTTGTAAATATTTAAAAATAATTTGTGGTCCCAATGATTAGTGTGGTGTTTGTGTCAGTTATTTCAAATTGAAATAATCTGTTCTGTTCCATCCTACATCTCAAACATTTCTTAATTATTACCAGATATCACTGAGAACATATATAGTTAATTTTTAAGGATATGTTAGTTGTGATATCTGCAATGTTTCTAAAATTATTTCTGAATTGTCTTTCTGAAGAGACATTTTGCAGTTCAAAATTTTTGCATATTTTCAAAATGTAACTTACTCTCATGTAAATTTCTTTTTATGTTCTATTAAACTGTGTTACTTTGTAGATAATCTTATCTAGTTGTTGACTTTAAGACCTATTTTATCTTTGGTGTATGGTGGTTTTACTACTGTGAGTCTAGGTTTTGTCTTTTTAAAGTAAATATTGCAAAGTTTTAATGTGCTTACTAAGTCTGTGAACTTGTGTGTTTGAGTTCTCAAAAATTCACAGCCAGCCTCTTTGAAACAGAATATTTTTCTTTTCTCTCTTACTGTAACTAGCATGAGAAGTGTACTAGCCTGCTACCCTGTCCAGATGACAAATGTACGTCAGCTCATCCGATCATGCTATCTATGCTGACTTCCATATGTCTGTCAACCCTGCTTCCTCTTTCCTAATTTCCTCAGAGGTGTTTTGTGCATTATTTGTGATTCTTTATGAAGAACCATTTTGACCTGGCTTCTACTTTTCTAAATGTTTCTGTCTCATTTTTCTTCTTTTAATACTTTATGATGCCCTCCAGAAAAGTTCCCTAGGATACATCTTCCATTCCCTGATACCTTATTAAACTGTCTACTCTGCTCTTTAATGCTTTAACAATTGCTTTTAAATAGCCTTTTTTTATTTCCAGAAATTTTATATGGTTATTTGTTTGAACTAGTGTACTTCTTTTAGGAGGTTTGTTCTTAACTCTTACCTTTGGTTTTCTCTTTTGTGTTTTTTTAATATCACTTATCTTGTAATTGAAATTGTGTATATTCCACTCAGTTTTCTTGTCCTGACTTGTTAGCATGACAACTTCTTTTCCTAAGTATTTTGTGACTGAATATTTTTCTTTTACTTTGATTTGGTATTTTATGAAAATTTACCTGAGGAAATTCTGGCAGGCTTCAGTTAAAGGTGACTTTAGAAAGAAAGAAGGCATATTTGTTTCTTCCATATATCTAGGGGACCACTGTGAAATACAGTCTAAATTTGTTTCTTTTTTAGGCCACACAGTTTGAATTTGAGTCCTAGTCATTAAAAAGTCCAAAGTTGTGATTATGAATTCTCAGGGAAAATCTTTATCCCTCCATTCAGCAGCAAAGCCAAGACTGATTAAACACCCTCCTCGTGTTATTTGTGGATGTATCAGTCTATTTGAGTTTCTATAATAAAATATCAGACACCAAATGGCTTAAACAATGAATTTCCTCTAACTCTGGAGGATAGAGTATCTGTGATCAAAGTGCTACAAAATAAATCTTGATGAGAATTGTCTTCCAGATATATATATACATTTCTGCTTTTTCACTGTGTCCTCATACAGGCTTTTTAAAATTGTGAGTATGCAGTGCATAGAGGATCGGGTGAAGGAGAAAGGACGAGACAGCTAGAGATGTGGGTCAGGAAGAAGGAATGCTAATGTGCATACCAGAACACTAGCTCTCTGGTGTCTCTTCTCAGGAGGACACAAATCTCAACCTTTTAGGGCCTCATTGATGCTGTATTAGTTCCTTAGAGTCTCATCTCCAAGTATAGATATACCTGGGGGTTAAGCTTTCAAGATACAGTGTAGGCTTGGAGCCAGAAGCATTCAGTCTGTAGGAGTGAGAAAGGTAGATATTTCCTAGAAGAAATTTTTATTGAAGTCTGAAGGTTTAAGTCCAGATTTATCCAGAGATCTTTGCTTTAAGTCTTCAACCTGCAGGTAACCTGTACTAAGACTCTTGCTTCTAGGAGAGCATTGAAAGCAGCCAATTAGGTGATTGTGAAAGGTGAAGGCCCCAGTGAAATTGGCAGCTTCAGTACTTAGTTTCACCTCTGAATTCATTTTTGTCTTCTGAGGATTATCTGTAGTTTCTGTTCGGAATAATTATATATTAAAATCTGCATATTTTGTATTTCATTTATATTTTAAATCTTTTATTATAAGATTTTTCAGATTTTTGCTGTACACTAAAGTAGATAAAATAAAATATTAAAGATACAGTGAACTCATATAAACCTACCTGCAACATTCAACATTTACCAACACTTTGGTAAACTTTATCTCATTCTTCTGTTTTTTCCTTTTTGAAAAATTTCACTACTTTAAATCTATAATATCACACTATGTACTTTATATAATACTAATTTGTATTACTCTACAAATAATATTTTCTATATAATCATTTAAAAAGCTATTGATATATCTTAATGTCATCTAGTTTTAGGCTATGTTAACGTATGCATTATTGTTTCAAAAATTTCATTTCCCAGTTTGGTGAAGTCTCAATCTAAACAATGTTCACAGCTTGCCTTTATCGCTGTAGCTTTTCTTTTGAATTTCATTCAATCTGGAAAAGTCCTATTTATAATTTTAAATTTTTATTTGTATTTGTGTTGTAAATAATGATTACTTTCATTGTGGGGAGTTGGTACATGTACAAAATACATCCTAAATTCCTTTTATTGCCATTTCCCTTCATTCTTTCCATCTCTGGTTTCCTTTCTATTTGCAAAGTATCTACCTCTCTATTTCATATTTTCCGTCTTTCCTTTTGCTCTCTAAATTATTTCCATTTTCTATTTGTCATATAAAAGAAGCCATATGATATTCAAGCTTGTACATCTGATTTATTTCATTCAAACTTTTAAAGATGTAATTATTCCAATGACCAGTTGAAAGTCAGTTGTCTTACAGAATTGTTTCCTTATGAAGTAAGGCTGTATTATATTTGAATTCAAATTTGTCTGGTGTGAATATCTTATAAGTTTAAATAGTATCATATCAGAAGGCACATAAGAATATAGCTTGTGATTGTTGACTTAGTGATGTTGAGAACAATCAGTACTACAGGTTTTGCCAGAGTGGTACTCCCATTTTGATTTTCCTCATCAAACTTTTCAAACAATGGCTTTTAATATCTTTTGAGCATTGTTTCTTTTTTTAGTTTTTTTCAATACAGTTTGACAATTAGTGATTCTTTGGTGCTATCACTTTCTTTACATATGTTAGATTGGAAATTTTCTGAAACAAATTAAGATTACTAAGTGATTCTCAACTTTACTCAGAAGAGATAGAATGTTTAGTTTTATTCTTTTTAAATACCTATGATCATAGTAAATCTTTAGTGCTCTATTTTCCCCTGATACTGAAGTGAATTTTGCTTTGTTTGTCTAACATTTTTCATTTTAGTAATGCAATGTTACAATTTGTTTTTATAAGAAGAAATAACATAAATGGAAAATAATCAAGAATGCTAACAAAATCACAGTATGTAGGATTAGTCTTTCTTTTCTCCTCCTCCTCCCCCCCTCCTTCTCCTCCTCTTTCTCTTTCTCCTCCTCTTTCTCCTCCTTCTCCTCCTTGTCCTTCTCCTCTTTCTCCTCCTTTTCCTCCTTCTCTTTGTTCTGTGCTAGGTATTCAACCCAGATTCTTATGCATGCTAAGTATATGCTTCACCCCTGAACTATATTCCCAGGTTGGGATAGCCTTTTGGAGTTCATGAAAAGTTGTTAGACGTGATATCTTTTAGACCATAAGTCAATACTTTGATATTAACAAAAATTCAAAATTAAATTACAGATTATTATATATCCTACTCTATTTTTAGAGATATCACTTATCTTTTAAGTTTCTATTTACTCTTTAAGGCCAATGTGATTTCTCCACTTCAGTAATCATTTTCAGAAAATGTTTCTTTTTTTCCTCCACTCCTTGCCTTTTTTTCATAGGATCTGAGTTGGGATAATGAGCAAACTCATTAACAATCACCTTGTCTTTGCTTTTAAAGAGTAGAGCTCTTTCTGTGAGGTAACTTTATATTTGTATTTTAAAGACTGACTACAAGTCACTCCCTAAAATGCACAATGGCCATTTAAAATCAGAGCATGTGGCATACTGACAGACACAAAATTATAAAATGGAAATTTGTGTTCAGAAGGTGGTATATACTTCTATGGGATTGCAGAGGAGGGTACAGAAGAAAATGATAGGAAATGAAACTCTGTATGATACTGGGTGAAGATGGGGAAGCCTAAGTGTCATGATTACACTTTTAAACTTTTAAGTTTAGACTTTTAGGCTCCAGTGTCAATGTAAATGTCTAGCAAAAGTTTTGATTTACTGTGTGGTGGCGAATTCTGCAGATTTTTGGGATAGTCTCAAGGTTGATGGAAACTATTGGCAGAGAAGTAAGTTTGGAGAGGATTTGCAGAGTTAATGAGGAATTAAACAGTAGTATAGTAGTAAGAATGCTCCAAGACAAGTCTCAAATTTCTTTAGAACATAGAATAAAGGGAATAATTCAAGAATCATTCTGAAGTAGCTAACTTGATTAGATCATAGTAGCATTAAACTAGGAGGAATATTTGGAAGAACCAAGGAAAAGGTCCTCATTGACCTTAGTTCCTTCCAAGGAAGCTGGTAGGAAGATGTTGAAAAAGCAGGAAAGATTATTGTTAGAAGGATGGGACGTAGATATCCTCTGACCCAGAAAGCAATAATTTTAGAAAGGAATTATAAAATGGATTTTCACTAAAATAATTGAACCTTTTCTACCTTTTCAATATAAAACAAATGTGTTTATCAAAAACATTCAGAAGGTCAAGGAATATTTTGATATGAAATTTTATCACACAGAAATGAAAAATGTATCATCTTTTTCTTTCCAGTTTATATTCATATTGTTAGAAGATTTTAATTAATAGAACTTATTGTGAAGGACACACAAAATTTGTCCAAACTATATAGAAAAGTTATAGAAATTTTGTGGATTTGGAAATTTTAGGATCTTTTTCGAAACAATCTAAACTCTCTAGAAAATAGAAGTTAAAAACAAATTTTTTGATTTCTTGACAATGTGATAATTCAACTAGCATTTACTTCCATATTAGCATTAAAACACCCTTCCTAACCATGATTATTTCAGTTTTCCTCAGAAACTATCTGATATTTTTTTATTTCGTTTGTTTCCTAATTGAAAGAAAAATAAAATTTAAGAGTATGTTCCATTTTTGAGAATATTCAAAGAGTGATCCAGAATTTGAACATTGGCTTTGCATGAAGTTTCCTTCAGAACTGATAAAATTTCATGTTAAGGTCTCCATTTATTATATTTTAACTCTGTGTGTGTGTGTGTGTGTGTGTGTGTGTGTGTGTGTGTGGTATTTTTCTTGTTTTCTTTTTCTGCTGATCACTTGCTTTGTGTTTCTTTCTGCTGTTTTTCTAAACTGTCATACAAGTACAGTCTGTGGTTATCAGTTAAGATCATTATTCAAACAAGCCAACAAGTCTCGTGTGTACAAGGGGGTTGCTATATTTTTAAATATTTTGGATACTGAATGTTTTGTAAAAGATTGATCTGTTCTCTCAATATGCATTTGATAAGTGAATGTGAATTACTTAGTGCTATCAAAACTACTCAATCAGAAACTTAGATGATAATTGCTGAACTAAATCCTGTAAATAAAGGACAGGAGTAGCATGAGTTAATCAGTGTTATTTTCCTTAGTTAAGCCTATGAAAGATAAACACAGAAAAAGCATTTTACATTTAATAAGAAATAGATTCCCAAGATGAACTACCGATGGAACTTGATTTTGCATTTGTGATTTAAAAAAAATTTTTTAAAAACTATTACACATAATAACTTTACATCAAGAGCATAAAGTATGGTTTCCCTGATAGCATCTGGAAAGAATAAATTCCTTTGCCTGTAATATCTCTAGGCAACCACAAATTTGAGCAATGCAAAGATAGTTCATGGAAACTTAAAGCTATAATTTTTAGATTTCCATAATTTGGTATCTGCAGTAGGGCAAAAATATTGAAAGTTAATTTTAACATTGTTTTTATTAAATATAAATTTCATGTGATACCAAATCATCACAGATTTTGTAAACAAATAGGTCTCATCAGGAGGTGCAATCACTTGTTCTGTATAGTTATAATTTGCATATGTATTCCAACATACTTATTTTGTAAAATATAAAGGAACTGAAATTATGGCATTATTAATATAATAAAACTATGAATTTGCTAACACACTTCAGATGCTTCTTTAATTCTTAAAATTCTAACTGCATTGAATGCAATCATTATCAAATGAAATTTAATGTATCTTTTTATAACAGGAATCTAAAAGTAAGTCATTAACTTCTCCCTTTTTGCTATGTCTCTATTTACATTTTATCAGGTTAATCAAGATGTAAATATACTTTACACTGATTACCTCTTAAAATCCTTGAAAGATACTTAATAAGAAAATCTAAAAATACATACTTTTTATAATATATAAAAAAGCCTTGTTACCATACTATGAATTTTCAGTATGACTTCTTTTACCAATGAAGTGAGTTTACTTTTCAACAGTATAAAATCAGAGACTGGCAGAAAATAAATAAAACATATAATGTAGGAGAAAATCATTTCCCCTTTAAAGGATATTTGCCAAAGTTTTGAAAATATTAGCAGATATCAGCACATTAATGTTGCATAACCAGTTGAGTTTACATGAAAAATAAAAGAATATTGCTTTAATCTTTGTATTTTTTCTTCCTTTACTTGTTTTTCCTTGTTTTGTTTTACACAATTTGTTTTTAGGAGAAATAATTTGACCTTAAATATGATTTCTCATGTTTTTCATAAACACAAAATTGTATATTGATCTTAATATGTTAATGTCATTAACAATGTTGATACAATTTTATGTTTTCTGCAACTATTTTATAGAGAGAGAGAACCAGACTGTCTAGTTCTTTGACTACAAATAATGATACAGTATCATCCTGGAAATACAACATTTTTAAGGGGAAGTAAATCAAGGATTGAAAGACAACCAATAGAAATTAAATTGTCCTCCTTCACTGGCCTCTTAAGAATAAAGCTAAGACGTCTTCCGTTCTTTGGATGTGAGTGAGCAACTGGGCTTACTGCGCAGCCAAGAAATGAATATGTGGAGAGTGAGAGTGTAGTGGGCAAACCTCTCTGTCAGCTAACCTTCCATAAAAAGACCCTTACATTCTCCTCCTACCCGCTGCCTATACACATAGAATGGGAGCAGCCTGTACTAGCGTTTCTGGCTATGTCATGACCCAGTATTTTGCTTTGAACTTTGACTCTTTCATTCTGCCCCAGGAGCTACTGCATTTCAATTTGCCACTATTTTCTCAAACATCTATAATACACTTAAAATGTAGAGAACTAATAGCCCATTAAGAATCACAGAATACATCTCAGAAATGAACAATTTGGTAGGAAATAATGGATATAATTTTTATTTTAATTTTTAAAAATTTTCTCATAGTGGCCCAAAAAAAAAGAATCAATACTGGGCCGGGAATCTACTGGCTCAAGCACTTATCTGATAAATGCAAGGTCATGAGTTCGATGCCTGGTACAGAAAAAAAAAAAAAAAAAAAAAAAAAAGAATCAGTGCTTTCCAAGAGCCCACTATGCAGTGAACATCATGGCAGGCACTTCACCTTCTCTACCACACTCAATTCTCCCAATAAGTCTCTTTGACAAAAGATTTCTAAAATCATATAATTATCCCCAAGTCTAGTACAAGCTTTATCCCTGGTCTCTCTTTCTGTGAGGCTCCAAAAATAATTATTAACTATAGTTAACAAGTGATTATATCTCCTGAAAAGATCTGTTTGCTTACAAAATCTTTAATGATTTGATATCACATGAAATTTTTATTAATAAAGACTTTATTAAAATTAATTTTCCATATATTTGCCCTACTGCAGATCCCAAATTCTGGAAATAATTTGTCTCAGTTGTTTTCAATTGGGGAAAACTGGGAAATTCCTTGGAAAGAGTAGTGAAGATGTAATTACATACTTTACTTTTCCACTTTTAAATGAATATCACTTTAAAATTTTACAGTAATTTTGAATACCTAATAAAACTGAAAAAAAAAAGCCTACATCTTCACCATTTGTCATTCTCCAGTAAGAGGCCACTCCTATCGGAGGAACTGTTAAATATGAAGATGTATGAATTGAATGCATACATTAAACAGGTGCAATAATCATTTGGCAAATGAATTATTGCCAGGAAAAGGGAGGGTTATTCTTCCCTATTATATTTTGTAGTTTCTTGAGAGAACTGCCACGGTTAAAAACCCTCTTTTCTCAGCATGTTATAATTACTTATTTTTGTTGGCAGTTTGAAATTTTGTTGATGGCATTTTAGTGAAAGCATGAATTCAAAAGCTGGTTCTCTTGTTTTTCACCTGAGACAACAGATCAAGTTAGATAGCTTTTCTGAATTACAATTTTCTCACCAGTGAGGAGGCGTGATAAAATTATTCCACATATTTGTGTGCAAATCAAAGGTACATGTGGGGTGTGGTGGCATACACCTGTAATTCCAGCACTTGGAAGACTGAAACAAGAGGATTACTACAAAATTGAGATCAGCCTGAGCTACAACCATGAATTCAATGCTAGACGGAATGACACAGCAAGACTCGTCTCAGAAAATCAACCACCTCCCCAAATGAAGAAGGAGGAAGAGGAAGAGGAAGTGGAGGTGGAGATACCGGAGGAGGAAGAGGAGGAGAAGGAGGAGAAAGAAGGGAAAGAAGAGAAAGGAGAGGAAGAAGAAGAAGGAAAAGAAGAGGAAGAGAAAGATCAAATGTACCTGTAGGTACCTGACTACCTGGTACATGGTTAACACTCACTACATAATGTAATTGAAAAATACAGTGAGTATTTAATTTCTTAACATATCACCATAAATGTTACATTGTCATTAGCTGCCTCAAAATACTGCTCCTTACTTCTTGCCACTTTTAGAAGCAGCTTCATGAATGTCTTTTTTTGTATAGTCATGGCTGCTTCAATATCCTGAATCAATTCAAAACATTTACTTTTCACTGTCATGTTGATTTTGGACAAGAAGTCACATAGTACCAGACTTGGTGAATAAGGTGGATGAGGGCACATCATAATAGTTATATTTTATGGAAATTCCCTTACCAGGGTCATGTGGGACACAGAATACATGTCATAATGGACAATGAAATTTTTTGCCCTTTCCTCATGTCATTTTCCATGCTTATCATTTCTTAAATTCTGTAATAAACCTTAATAATATTCACAGTTCACTGTAGTCTTTCAGAAAATTCAGCTCAAAGAGTTCCACCAAGGACAACAAATAGACATTAATAGCACCTTGATCTTGAATCTTGACTGATGTGATTTTCCACATTAGATGAAATTTCCACTGAAAATTATGAATCTTGGTCTTAGGATCATAACTGATGACCCAAGTTTTATCTACTGTTGTGACAGTTTTTTAAAACCTGAAATCCGAAGTGGCACAATTGTGCAATTCAAATGAAATTGACAACGTTTCATCTTAATGTTTTGAGATCATGATTTACAGCACACTGTAAAATAAACATGATCAATAGAACAGAAAAAAGGATACAGAAACAATCCCAAGAATATTCAACTATTTGATCAAAGGGGAAAAAATAGAGGAAAGAGAGCCTCTTTAACAAAAGGTGTTTCCAAAACTGGTTATTTGCATGCAGAAAGTTGACTAGATCCATATCTTTCACCAGGTACTAAACTAAAATTAAAACATATCACTAAATATTAAAGCAGGAATAACCTTCTAGAAAACAAAATAAGTAAAATGCTTGAAGTTATAGGTACAGGCAAGGAATTTCTAAGCAACTCTGTTTGCACAGGATATAGTGCTGAAAATCAACAAGTGGCATAATAAATTAAAAAGTTTCTGCACAGCAAAAGAAACAACAAACGGAATGAGCCTACAGTTGAGAGTAAATATTTACCAGCTATAACTCAGAGAATTAATAACTAGAATATATAAACTCAGATTAGATCTCTCTAAGTAAAAGATCAAATAAAAAAGGGGCTAAATCTTGGAAGCAGCCTACATGTCTTAAAACCATAGTATTAAGTGAAATAAACATTCAAGCTTAAATATTGTGTGGTTTCTGTTACATGAGACACTCAAAATATAAAGAAAGGGCAAAATAAAAAATTGATTATAGAAAGTAGGGAAGAGATTGAGGAAGAAGGAGGCAAGGAAAGGAAGGGGATGAAAAAGAAATTGAGACGTGTTATGTACATATATATCAATTCCCCACAACGAAAGCAAACATTAGGGACTACAAATATAAAAAACAAAAATACAAATCATTTCTTTGAACCTGAGCTTACAGTCAAGCGACTGCACTGAATAAGTTGAAACCTATCACCCACTGTTGTTAAGATTAAATGTGCAGCTGACTTTAATACTAAAGATCTTGCCTTCCCATTAGATGGCACTTGGCAGCAGCATTTATGTGTTTTGATCAGGCCCAGTACTCGTTTCATTTCTTTCTGTATGATCCTTAGGCTGCTTTCCCTGCTACAATGTGTGGCCCTGGGGTTTCTCAGTGCCGGATTTTATACAACTTTTCCATCTTTGATCTTTAGGTCACATCATAAAATTTGAGAAAGGCATATTTTGAATGCTTCAACCATGTATGTGGCACAAAGACTATTATTACCTTTCCCAAATGCATGATTAATAAAGAGCTAAACTTCTGAAGGGCAAGTTTCAGAACAGACAGAGCTATCCTTTGTGTATTTGGTACATTCCAGTAAGAAACTATGGCATTGAGCAGTGCCTTAGCTTCTCTAAGCCTCGGTTTTCTCAGCAGAGAAATGAAAATTTTCATAACTATTGCAAAATGTCACGAGAGCCAGAAAATAGGTGCTTTCAGAAATGAAAGAAATGAAGTTTTTCTTTCCCTTCTTGTTGTGATCATAAATAATTTGTGGAAATTTGCTTGGAAGTTTGCTGTGCTTGTAGCATAATGGCTACAAGTTGTAGAGCACATCAAACATAGTCATGACTCTGCCTCATGGCTGCTAGGATACTTCCTAGAATAGTAATACTTCGACTCATTTAACAAAGTTTACCCAAGTGATGTGAGAAAACATGTTACTACTGCCCATACTGTAGTATGAAAAATGGAAATATCAGAGAGAAATCAATTTGGAGATTTCAAGTGATCCTTTGGAGTAATGAAAATAATAAATGATTTGACAGTAAGAGGAAGGTATTTCAATGTAATAAAAGGTACCCTATTTATAGAGAAGTAGTTCATTTCAACTTCAACAGTATTTTGAGTAACTATGATTTACCAGCCCTATTTTTGGACTCTAGAGATAGAAAGAATTTCTAATACTGGAATTCTAAATTAAATACAGGTAAATGCTTTTCTATGTCTGGCTAATTATTACATTTCAAGATATAAAATAAACAATAATATTTAATAATTACCTAGTAATTATTAGTAAAACAGCACTGTACAAAGCTTTTCATGTATTCTCTCATTTAATCCATCATTTTTAGTTATATATTATTTTCACATTGCATAGAATTTCCTTGCGTTATATTGCCAGTAGCAAGGTGACCCAGGATTTCCATTTAAATATTGTATTTCTAGTATCTACCCTAAGGAGGCATGTTAAAACCAAACATGTGACTTCTTCCTTTAAGAATTATATGTTTTGATGAATAGAGAATTTGGCTTAAATATAAATCATATTATTTGATATTTTATATAGGTTTGTTTTGGTTTTTATTTTTTTTATTTAGATAAAAAACTCAAAACATGAAAAGGGTAGAAATAATACAGAATTTCAAAAAAACAGTAAGAAATCACTAGTTGATAAATTACATGTAGTTTTGAATATATAGCCTTTTTAGTGACTGTCTTAAATTCTAAAATTCTTTATTAAAAGAATATTTATAAAAATTATGAAAAGTAGGAAAAACAAAATATATCATATTTATTAGAAATTGCAATAGAATTATACAGATGTACAGAAAGTTGTGACAAACTGTAAAAATTAAAACAAAATCTTTTGGAAGCAAAGATTAAACAGTTTAAATACTATGTATTACAATTATATGAATATTATTAATCAAATATTATATCTGACAGAGTGATAAGACAGTAGTAATGGTAACACTGGGCACTTTACAGCTTAGGATTGTTTTCAAAGTCACTAGCTGCATAGGCTGTGACAATACAAACCAGCACTGAAGATCTTGGATATGGAAAATAAATTACCTGTCAGGGTCTCAGATCTTGTCTTTTCTATTTGTATTAACCAAGAAAAGTAGATATAGGGCAAGTGTAAGTAAAAAGTTGCATGAATCTTTTACTGCCTCCAACCAAAGCTTTCAAGAATTAATAAGGGCGCAATTGAAAGAAACGGTAACAGTTGCTGAGCCTTTGAACAACTATTCTGTGCTTAAGTGAATCTCACCAAACTGCAGCTGATCAACCAATTTCAAAGTTTTACTGTTTTTATAAGTAAAGTTTTGCTGAACATACATGTTAGTGTATTGCCTAGAGCTGCTTTCACGCTACCATGGCAGAGTGAGGATTTGCAACAGAGACCACTGGAAAAGGCTGAAATAGTTACTCTCTGCCTTTACAGAAACCTTTGCTGACCCTGATGAGATTACCTGAACTCTGTTTTGCAGAGATTGTAGATAAATTAGTCATATACAAATCCCCTAAAACTCACAAGCACATTCTTCCTACTACAAGTTTGACTTTTAAGAAAGCAATTGTCATAAAACCCCTTTTTATAACAATATGCATTTGGCAGAAATGATTCTGTCATTAGAGCTTTCCTAGATTTATCCTTGCACACATTATGACATAAGCATTGAAGATCATTTGTCTTTCAGTGATAGCTCTATTATTGGTGTATTACCTATACCTCATACTATTTTCAACCCAGGGCTTCCTCTGATGCTTATAATAGACCATAGTCTCTATTTAAAGACTATCACTCTACTTAATATATAATGTTAAAATCTTACAATACTTAAAACCCAACTTCACATCTATCTTTTGCACTATAATTTTACCTCTATAAACTATGTGATACATTATTATAATTTTGTTTTAAGTAATACTTTATATTTTAGTGTTAGGGTAGTACTCCACTGTTCATACAACCACATTTTCTTTATCCATTAATCTGCTGATGGGCATATAGGCTGCTTCCATAAAGATACCTGTTGTGAATTGTGCTGTTATCACTATGGATATTAATATATCACTTTATTATGATGATTTTAGCACTTTCAGGAAGTTACCTAAAAAGATATAGGTAGGTCAACTGGAACTTCTAGTTTTAGTTTTTGAAGAAACCCCATACTTCTGTTTCTGTGTACACTGAGTCCATCTCATTAATGATTTTTAGTTTTGTGAGAGGATGATACATTTAGAAATTTGAAAAGTTATGTTCCTATTATATTTTTTTTGAATGAGAGTTTAGAGTCCTATACTATTTTTCTTCTAGCTTTATGAACTAACTTAGCAAACACAGCAGGAACTTTCACAGTAAAATATAAATTAACATAATTTGTTGGTCCCCAGAGTTAAAGCCAAAGACTAAATGTTAAAGAATAAGCATAATATGATATACTGTCCTGATTGGTATGGGGAACCATGAGAAGGCCTCACAGCCCTCAGAAGAAAGGATGTTATTTCATCCATTTCATTCCTCAGTTAACTCTAAGAGAACTGGAGGAATCAGAGAATAAATTCAAATGTGATAAGCACAACTTTTAACATCTCTTTAACAAGAGGCATTTATAAAGTTGCTTGGGGATTTCCCAAAAGCTGAGAACTCTTTCTCCTTAGCTCCATATTCATTTTCTTCAAAAGTCACTGGACTTTTTCTCATTTGAAAAAATAAATTTCCCATGCTCTAGGCAATGATTTACAGTTGGTATAGCCATTGCTAATAGTTGTAAGCATATCTGAAAATGTATTAATTCTGTCAGGTCTACAAGGCACCTTTAATGAATTTCAGTCAACTGACTGCTCAACTATCAGTAGCCTGAAAAAGTTAATGTACCTGGCAGGATATTAAGGCTGAGTTCCTGAATGTACTTCATTGAAGTCTGCTGCATATTCAAGGCTAACATATTAGGATAATAGCATATTCATTCACTTCTTTTATTACTGTTTTAGAATATACTGTAGTTTGAAGCAATTTGGGACAATTTTTTAATTCTCCAAATTAGGATATTTTAAAAGGCCTATTCAGTCTATGGCAAAATATTCATGTATTGGAAAAGAAATTAGATTATTTAATTATCACTGAAAGGAAGTCAAATTTTGGAGTCAGTGATATCTGGATTTAAATTCTAATATTCTGAGCAAGGTATGTTTCCCATGCCTGTAATTCTAGCACTCAGGGTCAGGGTTAGGGTTGGGTGGCTGAGGCAGAAGGAATGCCGTGAATTTAAGGCTAGCCTGAACTACATAGATAAACTAAGCAAGTCAATTCAAATAGTCACATGCCCATGTCTCTACACAAAACCTGGCAGGCTATGTGTCTTGCTTACAGAATAGACTCAGTGGAATTATCTGAGTCCAAATGTCAGCTTTGTTTTTTATGAGATTTGTGCAAATGATAATATGTATCTAAAATAAGTTATGGTTTTAAATGAGTTACTATACAGCAAGACCAAATCCAGTCACTTGGATCACTATGTATTGTTTTCAGAGCATTTAACATATAGCATCCTGTTGTGGAACAGAGTGTGTCATAATTGCCAGAGCTTGATCAGTACCTTTGTTGACATTGTACCACACCTCCCCACTGTGTTCCAACAGACATTTAACGTATTGTAGTGTGAAATGGACAGTTCTTTTTTTCTGGAGGGTTGGTAGAGCTGTCTTCCCAAACACTCTAGAAAGAAGCTACTACATTAGAGTTATCACTGGTTTTCTCAGGGCTTAATTTCAGAGGTGTTAAAATTAAGAACCGGAATCATTTTCATCTACTTATTATCTGGTACAAGAAAGAAAATGAAGGTTAGGAAATTAGTTTCCTATTCTAATGAAAAGGGAAGCCTGTTAAGATTCCCAGCTCCAAAAAAGACTGAGACTTGCTGTTTGATGAAGACAGAAGGTATAAAAATAAGCACCCCTTACTGAGCTCAGCGTCATCTGATAGTGGCTTCAAACAATGCCAAATCTTAATGGAAGATGAATTTAATAAAATGCCACAGTCAGCTTTTATCAAGGCCACTGTAAAGGAGTCTCTACAGAAATGATTCAAAAAGTGTGTGTGTGTAAGTTTAAATGATGGATAATGAAAAGTTGGATAAGATATGTAACAGTTCTTTTGTGGAAAGCCTTATAAAAATATTAGTGATTATCATTGGTAATATCATAAAAGTGTTACAGTAGTAATCATCACATTGTTTTCATTTATTTTTATCTGTTTCCAAGTATGTGAAATGTGATGGTCTTAATTCTTCAGCATAGGCAACTTGTAGAAAGTTACTAATAAAATCGCCTCTACATTAAAAATTCTGGGAAAGATCTGTGTTCTGCTTAATGTCCTAATTTTTAGAAAGTGATTTATTATTCAGGTAGTTAGAAAATAATTTTTCTCATTTTCACTAACAATGTTTAAATTAGAAACATAGATACTCAGAAATTGAGGTGTTAATGTCAAATTTAATTTCCCATTCTTTAATCTTATGTTTATTCACACGATTCTTATCCTACCCCCTCTACTTTAATAGTACAATATATTCATTCATCAACAAATGATTCCTGAGCACCTGCTCATGCTACATGCATGAACCTTGGGGAAAAATATTGCTGTTGCCCTGGGACATGAAGTTATTCCCCCAGGTAACATTAGGCTCACCTGAGTTAGGTGCTGCAGGAAAGGGAAGCGCTTTAGTAAGAACTGTAATAGCACAATCTGGACAGTTCAGGGCAGCCATGTGGATCTGGAGTCAAATGTCCATGTGTCTTTTGTGACATTATGCCTCCTATTCTCATAGTGTTTACTGTAAAAAAGAATATAATATGTGCCTGGCTGGTAACATGCAGTATAAAAGAGACAACAGGAATTTCCTGCTGCTTCTTTTACCTCTCTGTTGTCCATTATCTGCATGTAAGCAGGACTGTCTTTTCAAAAAAGGTATCTAGACAGTGCTGTCTCTGCTCACAGCTCCTCAATGGCTTTCTCCAAATCTCAGAGAATAAAATCTGAAATTCGTCCCTGGGCTCATGAGCCTTTCAGTGAATCAACTTGACTCACCTCTCCTCCATCACCTCCCAGAGTATCTCTATTTTATCTTTGGCTGTGCCTTTCCCTGTCACAGCACCTCTCCTAACTACTCCTTGATCACACCATAGTAAGGGGTACTCCCCGAGGAGCAGTCCTAGGTCTCTCTGGTCATTGTGCTTCCAGGAAGGGGCGCTGCCCTCCAAATATTCATGTAACTCACTCCCTCGCTTCATTTGTTTCTTTCCGAAATGACATTGCCCGAGTAATACATTTCCTGATTCTTGTATCTAAATTATCTCTTCCTGTTCCCTACTCTGGCATTGTCTGATCTTCTACTCCTTTAGCCTGCATTAGTTTTCTCATTTATTGACAATGATAATTTTTAAAGATGTCATTTACTAACAGTGTTTATTAATTTCCAAACTCTCTTCTAAAGTCTTTCTACTTGTTAACTCAATTTATCTTCAGTATACTCCAAAGAGCTGGGGAAAGTTTTGTAAAATTTAATTCATAGTAGGAGAATCAGGCACAGAGAAATATTTAAGTACACAGACACTAAGCAGTAAAGTAAGAATTCAAGGTCAGATTATTTTATGTAAATATCATGTCCTACACAGCTGTAATCTGCTGCCTCTCAGATTGGGAATGTGCTGTATGGCTTTCTAAAAAATTGTTTGCTGTTTTGACGCTGGCATTTAAACTCCACAATAGACTGTATATATGGGGCTTTGGATACTGCCAGACATATGGTGAGTGCTCAATAAATATTTGTGAGTGATTAATAGTGTATCAAAGCACTTAGTTTGGTACCCAACAAACACTGAATTTGATGATGTGCGCTTGTGGCAGTTCTGTCTTGCTGCTATGGAAATGGACATGTGGAGATAGAAATAAATGTCCCTAGAAAATTCCTGAATCAAAAATATTTATTTTAGGTGCTTTTACCATTATTTTCAATTTTCTTTAGCCTCTGATTCATAAAGTGCCTCCTCAATTGTCCTGCTCTTGTCCTCATTGCCAGGTCTTCAGTGTCCCCATGGTTCCTGTGTTTAGAAATGACAGAAACTCTTGCCCTGGAGGTATCCATTGTGCCGTGGCTTACCCAGACCCTAATTCAACAGGCTTCTAAGGAATCTCATTCAGAAATAATGTTCAGTAAACATTTACTGACCAATAATTTATGGACATTTACCAATCTTTGGACATTGTACAAGATGCTGTGTAAATGGGGTAAAACTCATCCTCTGTCTCTTCAAGGTTCTCCAGTCCTTCTAATCATCCTCTGTATGATTTTACATTTGGGTTAGAAATGTAGTGGCTTTAACAAGGAAGCCTTTTATGATCTTTGTTTCTGTTTCTTCATCTCACCTCCTCATGTGCTTCAGTTAAGCTAGTGATTCTCCAAAGCTAATCTCCATATTCATCTCACTTCATTCAACAACCATAGCAAAACACCATAAACTTGGTAGCTGATAAACAACAGAAATTTGTTTCTCATGATTTTCCAGTATGGAAGACTAAGATCAAGGCACTGACAGATTTGGTGGCTAGTCAGGGGCCACTTTCTGTTTATAGATGTCACCTTTTTGCTATGTTTTCACAGCTAATGAAATCCGTTTTATAAAGATACTAGCACCTTTCCTGAGGGGAGCCTTCATGAATTAGCACTTTCAGAGGTTCCCACCATCAAATACCATCATCTCGGGTGTTAAAACTTAACACATAAATTTCATGATGGACAGAGACAAAAATGTTCCATCCATATCAACAGTTGATGTCTTTTGTTTCTACACACAACCTCTTTCTTCATCTCTGGTCTCCTGTGATTTTCCTGTTACTTGGCTCCCTTGCTTGTCCTTCAAATCCTACTCAACTATCATCACCTCTAAGAAGCTTCCCAAATTCTCTGTTGCCAGAGTTCTTGCTAATGCCATGTCGTATATAATAACATTCCTTACTGTAGGTGGCAATATGTTATGAACTATAACAGGGTTTATGTATTTACCACTCAATCTCTTAGGACCTTATCTTTCACTGGATACAATTCATACCTGCTATATAGTAGATGCCTCAAATTGTTTCCAGGGGCAAGATAAATAAAACACAATTTGGTTCATATTGATGCACTGATCCTCATTATATGATCACAGGTTTCAGTGACGTGGTAGACCAGAACTCTTCAGATAGCCCAATGAGGTACATGCTGTGTGTCTCGAGGCTGTTCTGTGGCACAAGGGTGGCTGGCAAGACACAATGTGATAAATGCAGACTGACAGTTCCAAGATCTGGATCTTAATTTTTGGCGTTTTTTTTTTTTTTTTTTAAAACCACTTCCAATACTTTTGTGCAAGCAATTTTTCATAATTTTTCACCATAATTAGAAATCTTCATATTTTCATTAAGCATAATTTTTCTCATCACTGAAAGGTTAATTCAAGAAGAAAATGTTTTGAGAAAAAGTACATTTTCTTTTCAAAATTCAAAAAATTGAAGTAAATATAGGATGAATATAAAAAGACCAATATGCAATGGGGCAGGGGATTTAGCTCAGCGGCATAAGCGCCTGCCTTGCGAGCAGGCAGTCGTGAGTTTGATCCCGGTACTGATAAAAAGGAAAAAGACAAAAAAAAAAAAAAGTCTAATATGCAAACAAACATAATTGTTTGAGTTTAAACTTCCCAGTACAATTTAATTACTAACAAGTTATAGTGAGTAGTCTAATACATTTTTATAGTTCATGTAATTTACAAATATTTACTCAATATCTAGAATACATTGGACAGGGAGTTGACTATTAAAATATTCCATTTGGATTCATTTCTATACTTTGGGTTTTATTTGATATTATTATCTTTTACTTGGATATTTAAAAATAAAATATTTATATTTAAGTAGGTTATTGTGAGAGCACAATATGACTGAGCCAAAAACTTCATTCATTCAAAAATCTACTAAGTACTTTTATTGTACTAGAACAAACCAGACAGAGATTCTGTACTTCTAAAAATTACATTTGAAAATGGAATTATTTAGTTAGGATTCATAAACTCAACAAAGATGTAGAATGAGTGTTAAAAGATCTTATAACAAGCATCTGATTATCAGAGAGGTCAACAAAAATCTAACAAAAGTTAAAATTACCGATCAAAGTTTGATAGGTAGACTGAATGATAAAATTGTGGGCAAAAGCTGTTATAAACAGAGGAATGAGCCATTGCAAGCTTCCAAGTTGTGGTATAGAGGAATCAGGATGGCAAGAAATCAGAGAGCTGAAAGGAAAGGAGAAAAAAAAGGAGAAACATTGCAAATGAACTTGAATCACACATTAAGGGTTTGAAATTTTACTCAAAAAGCAACAATCACCAATTGGAAATTTTAAGGAGATTTACATTTTGTAAAACTACAGGTATTAGATGGAGGTTGGTTTAGAGGAGAAGTAAATTATATGGTTTGGAGAGGAAAGAATACGATTTATAGAAGCGCAATTTTCAGATTTTGGCTAACATCCATTACAGAGGCCAAGTATTTGGAACTATAATTTTTGCTGTTCCTTCTTCACTCCTTTCCTGCTTCCCTTCCTTCACTTTTCTTTCTTTTATCTCTTCTTCTCTGCCTTCAAATATCCTGGCTCAGCATGCAGAATGGTTGAGAAGGGAGGATGACTAAATGGAAGAAGACAAAAAGTTAAAGGCTGTAACCATTACTTGAACGAGGTATTGTCATTAAATATAGAAAGATGCAGACTGAATCAATGAATAGTTTGGAGTTAGATGGACCACGACTTGGTGACTGCTGCTTGTGTAATGATGAAAGGAAGACATTGTCAAAAGTTTCTCATTCATTAACTGAGAGAGGCAAAAACTGGAGAAAGACCAGCTATAGGAAAAAGAATGAATTCACTATGGAGTATTCGAAGGTCCAGATATTTCTGAGTTTTTCATATTATATTGCTAAAACGTAATAAAACCATCTATTGAATTTAGTTATAAAATACATAAAGATCTCCAGTAGCCTCAAGGCAAATTACAGAAACAAGTTAGCAGTAGGCTGAGAAATAGGTAGAGGGTGCCAAAATGGAGAACACAAATAACTGTTTTGGAGAAGTTTGGTTGTAAATAGGAGGAGAGAGACATAAGAGCAGTCAGAAAGATTTTTACAATGCAGGACAGGGTTGTGAGCATAATTAACTGCCCATGAAAAATAGCTACTGTGATGGGAAAGCTTGAAGTTGCTCCCGACACCAGGAAGAAAGTGTGTGATAAGGAAGACAGTAGGATCTAGAATACAGGAGAAAAGGAGTAAAACCCCAGTGATTTCTTTTTAGTCATCCCTGAGATTTAGAACTTTCAAACAATATTCAAAACATCTGTTCAGTACTGGCTGGCTGTCAGACACTTTTAGAGGTCTTTGCCTTTCTTTTCAGAAATCCCACATACAGTAATTTGCTTTAATGAAGTTGCCAGGGAGCACATTAACCCTTTCCAGCATTTAGAGAAATGTCCAAAATACTACTACCACAAAATTATTTTACAGCTTGTAATACTGAGGTCTAACTATTGCTTATGCTTATAAAGTGAGCCAGCAGCTAAAGGATAGTGTCTGTGTTACAATACAGCAACCACTTCCCTTGTGCCCTGTCTCCTGCAGAAGTCGTTCTGTGGCTCACCCTAACTGGAAGCATGCAAGAGATGGAATTCTGGGAAACGTACATCAGCCTAGCCAAGTGTACATATTACAATATTCCAAAGCAACTTCACCATTTCACTTGGTTTCGTGGTGCAGTTTATTCCGTTCTTCATTTTCCTTTTCACACAGTCATGTTAATATTGTGTGCCAGACCTCTTTTACTCTTTGCAACACCCTTGCATCACATATATTCTTATGTTTATTTATGTATAAGGAGACTCCTGGTCTTTACCCAAATCCTAGCGCCAGAATGTGGTAGAGTTTTACTTGAAATTCAGATTCAAGACATTTACTCTGGTGCTTTTTAAAGTAAGAAAAGGAAAACATACTGAGGATTTAGCTCAGTGGTGTGAGTACTTGCCTGGCAGGAGTGAGGTTGTAAGTTTGATCCCCAGTACCAAAAAGAAAAAAAAAAAATAGGAAAAGAAAAGAAACCATGCATTTCACACTACAGAAAAATGAAAAGGTTTTGCTATGGTTTGGTAGACTTCATTTTTGTTTAGATTTCCTCATCTTTATTAAAGATTTATGAATCATTAAACTTCCTCAAATCTGAAGTTTAAGGGATATGATTACATGGTTTAAGCACAAAGATGTGTACTAACTGTCTCAAGAAATTTATTTGATAAGAATTCATCTGAATATAGAAATCCTAATTTTTCAGCCCAAAAACTCTTAGGCCAAGAGCTGTCATGACTGAAATCTAAGACTATATTTTAATTACTATATGGATTTATACAGGGAGCACAGTGTCTGTGTGTACTCCTCCTTTGTCATTACTGTCTGTTCTAATTACCATTCCTCCTAAAACTGCTGAGACAAGACCTTTTTAAGTATTCACCTCATGCCAAGAATCAGAATCACCACTTTCCTAAGATTACTGGCAAATTAATATTTCTGCTGACTACTAATTTATCAAAATTACAAGTTTTTTTTTTTGAAGGACTATAAAAGAACAGGGTGTTATGTTTCACATTGTCATTTAAAATATATCAACAAATTAAATGTTATATATTATAAAGCCATATTAAATGTGCACCATCAATATTTTAAGGTACATGAATATTAATGTTTTAAGGTGAAAGAGTAAAACACAATATTGAGTAACTGTTAAATTAGGTATGTTCTACATAGAACTTATTTGCATGTACTTTGTGTATATATGAATGTATATATATACATATTCCTCCCACATTTAGGAAAAATATTTTCCTTTTTTTTTTTTTTTTTTTTGTCTTTTTCATTTTTACCAGTACCAGGGATCGAACTCACAACCGCCTGCTTACAAGGCAGGTGCTTATGCTGCTGAGCTAAATCCCCAGCCCCCCCAAAATATTTTCCTAATAAAAATATTATCCTAAATCATTTTAGAAATCTTCATATAATACAATAAGGTGAAATAAGAATAAAACTAAGGGACCTAACTAGAAATATGAGATGATATGTTTTAAAAAATAGCAGAAGTCATGAGAAGCAATATAGGTAGAATGAATGTCACAGGAATTGGTATATATACATTTGAGAATTTAATCATTTTTGTTTCCTGTCTCTCCTCCCCTTTTCTCCCTTCCTCAGATCCCCTTTTCACTGCCATAAAGTCTACTTCCCTATTTTCTATACTATCTCTTCTATTTTGCCCTTTAAATTACTTATAATTTTTATTTCTTACATAAAAAGAACCATGTGATAGTTAGTGTCATGTGGCTCATTTTTTCACATAGCACTATCGTCTCACAGTACATCCATCTTCTTACAAATAGCTCAAACCTACCCTTCTTTATGACTGAGTAGTACTCAGACTTCATGTTTAACTCACAGCAAATAACAACCTACTGTAAAGAGCAGACTTGGAAATCAATGAATAAGTGAAATGCCTTCTAATAATTGAATAAACATAAGTGAGATGTAGAATACAGTCTGAATCATTTGAAAGTAATGAGAGAAACTTTGCAAAATTTGAGCTGAAAATCTTTTGAAGGATAGTCTTGAAGGACAGAATTAATGTTAATATTTAGCTTCAGAAACAATGTTTTAATTTTAAAAATACCATGTCAAGACACACAAAATTTTATTCATAAGAGGAGATGTAGATCTATGATGCCTACTTTATAAATAAGATAACAACTTTGGAGATAACATTTCCTTTACCTCTTCTTAATCAGCTGCCTTTTCCTCTACACCAAAGGTTAGCAAACATTTTCAATTAAGTATCAGAGAGTAAGTCTATTTTACTTTGTAGACCAGAAGGCTTTGATACAAGTACTAAATCCTATTGTTGTAGCACAAAAGAAATTATCGACAAAATATAAGCAAACAGCATGACTATGTCCCAAAAAGAAATATACAAAACTGGGAAGTAAGTAGAATTTGGCTCATAAATTGCATTTTGCCTTTCCTCTGTGCTGTGACACTTCCCAAGTAACTTAGCTCTCCTAACTTCCAGGGATGAATACCTTATTATAGAGTATTACAGAGTACTAGAAGATGATTTTGAAGCTTCATGTTAACCAAAAAAAAAAAAAAAAAAAAAAAAGAAGAAATAAAAATAGATCGTGACACCATCTGCACCTTCACATGTGATTCTTACTCCAGGAGATAAGAATCTTCATGTGACTCTTTCTCTTGAGACATTACACCATCATAATCAGTTAAATTCCTTTTTAATAAAGATTTTTGTTACAAGGATGTGCTCTATTACAAACTTTGAGAGGAGTTTTAAAATTCTGGAAGCTTAGACATAGTATCAGTAGCCTAAAAATCTTAAAATTCAGGGTTAAAAGTGCTTGAAGGTTTAGAACTTACTCATGTAAAACTTTTGCCTTATTCCAAAATGTTATTTTCACATTCTCCAAGTATGCTGGTTTCAAGATTTCCAAATACATGTTTCTCATACAATTTGCTGCAGTGCTTTTCCAAAGTCAGCATAAAAATTGTTCACGCTGGTCTACGTTTGGAAAGATAATCTGAGAAAATAAATGATCTGGCTGACATTTGTTTCTTTTCCTTTAATTTTAAGAGTTCACATTTGTAGCACTCTTTCAAGGCACTTCGTAAAACTATCAGTCCCTTCAGCCAAAGTGAGCTCTGAAGAGGGACTGCAAACATTGTACACAGGACATTAGGATGGCATTGAAAAAAATAAAAAATAAATGATGCTTGAGTCTCTACTTGTATTCAATTTGCAAAAAGGTTGAAAAGTCATATATTACCGTCTATAATCCCAATTGTTCTAACCCTAACCTTTTATACAGTGGAAGACATAATGAATGGGAATGCAGATCACACCAAAATTTTGAAATTGCCTTTATGATAAGAAATTTCAGCCATCAAATAATTTTTAGTGCTCGAGTTTTATTAATCTAAGTACTAAAGTGAATACATCTGTTCTTTAGGCAGGAAACCTCAGATTGGAAAAAACATTGAAGAATGCATGGTGGGAACTTTGGACAGATAAATTTATGGTTAAATTAGGAGGATGTGCTTCTTTCCCCAAGAGGAGGAGTATTTGAATATGATAGACCTGTTTTAATAGATTGAAAAGATAAGTTAGTTGAACCTTGGTGTACCTCACACAGTCATATGGCAATTCTTAAAACAAAGAACTATGAGAGAGTTCTAAGGCTATTCCATTTTCTCCAAGTAGAGATTTAAATGTAATCATGGAAATTAACAGTTGTAATGATAGATAATATTTGACAAGAACTTGGTACATCCTGGGCACTACTCGAAAAGCTTTACCCATATAAACTATTTGACTCTTTCCAAAACTTTAAAGTGTGTACTGTTATCACACAAATTTTAATTATTAGCCAAGATAAGAACAGGCAATTTAAGATCTAGGTCATCCAGTTAAGCAGTATAAGTAAGCTGAGCGCTCCACCAGTGGGTGCAGGGCTGCTGGCTGGGTCTATTCTCCCTCTTTCCATTTAAAAAAACTTTCAAACTTATTTTGGTGTCAGTTTTTGGTATTGTTACTTTTCTTACACTTTAATGGTAAAGTCTTTGACAATTCTGTATTCTTCTGAACATAAAGTAGGAATCTTTGAATTACGTGGTCAGTCTGTGAGAGTGGTTAAATGATTTAATAGGTGACTTTTTGTTTTAAAAGCAGATCATTAGATGACATGAGGCACAACCATTATATTGACTTCTCATTATGGACATGGTTATTACTAAATATTTCATGTGGACAAAATGATTTTAGGACAATTTTCTGTTGATAAATATATATGTATATTTAGGAGAAATTTTAAATTGCAGGCTATTTTAAATAAGTAGGTGAATAATGGGGAGAGTGATAATAACTCCACCTTATATTTGTATACATTTTTTACAGTCTCAGAGTGTTTCTAAAACATATGCCAAGCATCCTCCTAGAAATTAATTAAGACAATAATCACTATTTCCATTTTTGAGATGCAAGGAAATTACATTGCAACATTTCCTGCTCATCACCTGTTGACATTGTCAATATCTTGTGGTCTCACAAATCCTCAGTGCTTGTTAACTCTCTGAAGTTTCAACTAGATTTCAAGATCCACAAAGGATATGCTTCTCCTTTCTTGGAAGCATGACTAGTTCTTAGTTCTTAACACATACTACCCTTTTAATGAGCGTGTACTCACATCATGAAAAATAAGCTAGTGTTACACCTTAGCTTGGATGGAAAGAGTTCACAAGGCATAATCCAGAGCTTGCCCTTCATGGTGGAATTATTAATTTAGAAATAGATGCAATAGGGGCCAGTGGTTTAGCTCAGTGGCGTAAGTGCCTGCTTGGCAAACGCAAGGTCGTGAGTTCAGTCTCCAGCACAAAAAAAAAGAAAGAAAGAAAAGAAACAGATGCAATTGTATACATTACAGTATGATATATATTTTACTACATAATTATAAAAATTTTCAAAAACATGAAAACTTTTTAATCATTTCTGGGCAAGAAGAGAGGTTTCACCTAACATTTTGGTGCAGTGCTTTCTTCTTAATGAATTCCTATTAATTCTTCAGATCCTCAAAGAAGCAACTGTCTCTATACAACTTTGTTTTCTACATACCTCCAGCATACCTGTTTTTTTGTTACTTTCCATTTACCTTTTTTCACTGATTTTGCACTGCTCAATCCTGATTGCTTGTTTGTCTACTCATTTAAGTGGTTCCGTACAACCTGTTTTTCATGTGCTGCATGTATTTTCAGGGAAGGATCTGAAGTAACAAGTTCTACATGAATGAACACAAATTGCAGATTCATAGGACGGACCCAGATTGAGCATTTTGCATGACTTCGTATCAGAGATGAGGCCAAATTTTATTTCTTTTTTATACTGAAAATATATTTAGTGTTAGTGGTCCCAAATTGCTTTCTTTCCCATAGCCTTCTGCTTGTATTTAAATTTAAAAATTAAAATCTTCAGTGTTTTTAGAAAAAAATTATAAGCCAGTAATAATTACTATGGGTTTTGGTCATGTATTTTGCTAAATGCTTTACATACACTTTCACATTCAGTCTTCTTATAAATCTAACCAGTAGATATTTTTTAACCCAAATAAAATTTTCTCCTTACACTAAATTTGGGCCATAGACCATATCAGAGACTCATTTGGAATCTCTATCCTTCATTCCACATCAAGTTCATGAATTATTTAAAACATAGCTCAAATATTCTTTTAAAAAATGAAGATAGCAGCCATTTAAAATTAAACTGTGTCTCCTTCCATCAGAGGTCTTGGGTCACACCCCAGGAGTACTCCTACATAATCATTAAAATATATGTGACCATCTCATTCTGGTGCTGGTAAACTGCAGAAGTACATGGATGGTGTCTGCAATCCTTCCTGGTTGCCATCTGGAGTCTGATTGTTAGTGATGCTCAGAGCTCACTAGACTCTAGACTCAATGATAGCAGTTTCCTGGAGGAATCCCAAAGAGCAGAACTGCTCAGGCTTGGATATCCATAAATCTTAGAATTCAATAAAATGTAAATGATTGAATTACTAATTAAATAAATGTAAAACATTTGTATTTTGACTCCAAATATCATATTTCTTCCAGTAAAGTATTGGTTTCTTTGTAGTAATGGAATGTGATTTGTAAAAATAGCTACTCTGAAATGCTGCTTTTTATCACGGATAGAAACATAGGTTAGTACGACAGTCTCTAGTTATTATTGAAAAACAAAATAAATTCTATGCCTGTTGTGATTCTGACTCTGCCCAATTGTTGCTCTAGTATCAGTAGCTAATGGCAAAGCACAAGTTTGTATAGAGATAGATTTTCACTCTATCTCTTAGCTCTAATAAAATAGGTTTACCAAGGACCAAGAAGTTTTAAGGTAAAGTCACCCTTGGGTAGAGTTGTTCTGATAAACAGTGATTCTCAACCCTTACTGCATAAAGTTTTTTTTAAACTACATATTCTTGAACATCACTCCACAATAATTAAATCATTATCTCTGGGAAGCAGATGGATAAAAATCATTTCACACATTCACTTTGTAAGTTCTCTAAATAATTCTCATACATTGTTAAGATTAAAGTCACTAATTTCATTGAAATCTAATTCTAACAAAGTGGCATGGTGGCATGCTTATTTATTCATTCATGATCTCATTTTTTCCTACCACATTTCACTTTTGTAGGAATTATTGATATATATATATATATATATATATATATCCCACAACTACATCTATCAACATCATTAACATCGTCATATTAGAAGCATTTGATGCAACCGTGTGTGCGTGCGTGTGTGTGTAACTGAACAGTTAAGTCTTCAAGATCAGATTATGATATTGTCTTTTGCATGGAGAGATATAAATTTAAAGCAGTTAAGTGGTAATCCTATAGTC
The DNA here is from genome assembly GCF_034190915.1 of Cavia porcellus. Classification (NCBI taxonomy): domain Eukaryota; kingdom Metazoa; phylum Chordata; class Mammalia; order Rodentia; family Caviidae; genus Cavia; species Cavia porcellus. Next base: position 49,686,546 of record NW_026947492.1, read on the forward strand.
ACAGCACCATGGAACAAGAAACAGAGCCTGAGCTCTGCCATATCCTGTTCTGAGCACGTGCATGTTCCATGCAGTTGGGGAACTGGCTTAGCAATTGCTGGACTTCATTAGCCCCAGCTTGTTCAAGATGTTTCAGGATATGTTTCTAGTTTTCCTATTCATCTGTACAGGATGAAACATCTGGCTGCTATCGTTCCTTTAATCATCTTGATTCAGCTGCCTATATCCCCAGCCATTCTTCATCTTCCATCTTCTTCAAGTAGTCATCTGCTTTTTCACTTCTTTTCAAGAGTTGGCCCTTTTAACATCAGCCTAGGTCTTAGATTTCACTTTGGCATCTTTTAGACTTGTATCTTACTCTTGATACAAGGCCAAGCACTTTAAAATTACCTTGTAGGTAAGCATCAGTGTTTTGATTTCCCTCGTGAAATAATAAGAGCAGTAGATATCAAAGTCAAGAAATGACTCTTCGAGTATTGGTTCTACTATTTGCCAGTTGAAGTTTCTTTAGGATTTACTTTATTTTATGAGTCTTTGTCATTGTTGGTGAACTCGATCTGTAAAATATATTATACTACTTGTTTTGCCAAAGATAAATGTGCAGGTTTTCCAATGCATGGCCTAATTTCTAGTGAGCTCTAAGTATTTCTTTCTTTTTTTCTCTTTCTCTTTCCTATTTCTTAAAGCTCTGTGTGAGTGGCAGTAATTAAGCATTATGACAAATGTCACTGAGATGATTTGCAAATCTACTGCATTTGTCTACTTGTCATTTATATTTCACAAAAATATCAGAATTTAATAAGTAATAAACAGTGCATGTAAATCAAGGCATGATGTACCTGTCCAGGGAAAGACTAATTCCCTCCTGTGAGAGTGTGGATAATAGAACTCCGGGAGATTAGAGCAACTAGTGGACTTTGTGTACAAAGCAATTTTAGATTATTGGCTGAAAAATACTGCTAGTGTGCTGACACCTTTTGATGTTGTTTGTTTAGTTACTACCTATCAGCAAAGAGGTACCTCATTATTTTATTTACTTTTTCCCTATGACCATATTTCTGGCTGTGCTTTAGTAGGGGGCTTTCTATAATTGGGTTCAAACAGTTCGGTGAACATAGTAGTCCCCATGAATTCTCAAACTTATTTTCTAAGTAAACTAGTGTTTGGTTCCCACAGGAATGTATGGCCACGAGAGTACCTGATAGTGAAAAACAGTGAGTTCCCCATAATGATTTTTCTATACTTGATTCTCTTGGTATCAGAAAAAGACTTATGTGTTGATAATACTGAACTTTCAATAATCAGCTCTAATAAGCATATCTATTAAAAATACCCATATGAGTGAAAATAAGACTCTTGTCTAAAAGATTGTTTTAGTGGGCGCTGCTTTCCTGGGGAAATACTGGAACTCCAAGGTTGAGAGTTAAACTCTGCTTCCTAAGGGCTGACTGAAAGCCAAAATAGAACAAAAGCATCACCCTGTATTCACATTCACTCTGAACTGAAAAATATATATATCTGCATCTAATCAAGGTGAAAAATGTGGGCATAAGGCATGTGTTATGAACTGAAAGTAAGAGAGATATTTAAAAAAATTCTCTGCTCTATGATTTTCTAAAAACTGAGGACAAATATATGAATAAATATCAACCTATATCTTACCTTTCTAGATCTCACCTTGGGAACTACAAAGTGAAAATTGTGACCAAGGTCCAATTCAAAAAGTTAGCACAAATGTGTGATAAAATGCTAGTTGTAATAGTACCTGGCACATTAATGCTTTATAAATGTGTGTTTCTTTCATCTTATTTTTTTATTAGTAGTACATGTTTATAGTCATGGCGTGTTGTTACATCCACATAATACATTTTCATTCCCTTTTTGTTTGCTTTCCCTCCCTTTACACAGTTCCAACAAGTCTTATTATTGTTGATCAGCCTATAACTTTAAGTTTACTTATAATAGAGAGAGAAGGCAGGAAAATTAAGCACAGCTGAAGCATTGTTCGGACACAGAGAAAAAAGAATTGCTCAAATCTACTAAAATCTGTGTATAGACATGCTCAAAATATCATAGAAACTCTTAGATATTTAATGTTAAGGGAAATGAACCTTTATACTCTGCACACACATCCATGTAGTATAATCTATTACTATAGCAGATGTTTGTTATGAATTATCCTCGAGACAAAAATCTACATTATTGTATCACAAAAGCAGCAAAATAATTACTATGTGTTTTTTAGTAGGAGTAAATATCTTGGCCATCCATTCACCTGAATTATTAAATTTTCAAATGTACACTTCACAATATGCACTAGTAGGACTTCATATATGAACATAGTGAAGCGCACAGCTATTAAAAGAATGTGCTCACAGCTATAAGGGAAGAAATCAGATAAAATTTAAACTCTGAAAGTTCACTTATTAGAAACTGTGTTTTTTCCATCTCCCTGAAAACAGTGAGTTGCAAAATATCAAAGTATTTAATTCCGTTATATATAGGGTTGATTTCTCAGAAGTCACTTGATCACTGAAATAAACTATAAGTTCAGGAGATGATAAAGAAGAACAAGTATATGTTAGAGGGGTAAATGTTTGTTTACATTTCACCAGGTAGAGACCTAAGATCCCCAGAGCTGTGACCCATATATGTTTCATACCTGTTTCAAGATGTTTTGAAATAAAAATTTGTAAATAGATGAATGAAAGCCCTTCTTGCCACCCAAGTACTAACCAGGCCCAACCCTGCTTAGCTTCTGAGATCAGATGAAATCTGGAGCATTCAGAGTAGTGTGGCCGTAGACTGAATGCCCTTCTTGTTTACCTTTTGATACCAATTGGCGTGTGGGCACTGTGATACTAGAGTAGACCTATGGTCTGCCTGAGTTGTCCTGTTGACTGTCTATTGTCATATTTCCAACTGACCTAATAAAGTCTACTTCCCTTCTTGCCTGGTCTGTCTATATTCCATTGATGAAGAATTTTCATACTGATATTTTTAAATCAAAATCTAGCTAAACTTCCAGAACTCAGTAAAACCAGTGGTCACTGTCATATAATGATATTTTATATAGTAGTATTTCTTTAATATTTGATTGTTGAAGAGAAATTTTCCTGTTTCTGGTTCTTGTGAATGTTATATTTTCTGTCAAATCTGTTGTGAGTCAATTAACAGGGGCACTTGCCCCTAAGGCTTACGGTTGTTAGCAAGGTTACGATGTAACAAGAGTATGTGCTTAAGACCATTATCAGAGATAGGAGACCTTGTGAGAGGTGATAAATTATACATCACTTAGATCAAGGTGTTTTTATTAATACATTTGCAGTATATGCATTTTACAGTCATCTTGGGCATGTACATAATACAGCTTGTTTCTCTTTTAATCCTCTTTTCTTCTTTTCCTTCCCTCCTCTAATTCTTTTTCTCCTTTTCATTTTTATTGATGTTATTAATCTTAGTTCACGTTTATTGCTTACAGTGTCCACATTCTGTGAGTTTATTAGGACCCCGCACCTGGCATATCTTCACTCTATGTATTTCCCATTCCCTGCCCCTACACCCTTGCTCTTAGTTATCTAGAAATATTCCCCTGGGCAAAAGATCTATTTTCTTGTCTCCCTCTAACCTTCCTCTATTTTTCATTTAGTGCATAATTTGCCTTACTCAAGTGAGCAAGGCATCTCATACGGTGTTTCAACTTGTGTGTCTGATTTATTTGACTCAACAGTATATTTTCCAGTAGTATTTATTTTTCTACAAATGTCTTGTATTTTTCCATCTTTATAACCAGGTAGTATTCCACTATACATATCACATTTTCTTTATCGAATTGTCTGCTGATGGGCTTACAAGCTCCCTCTAGGATTTAGCTATTATGAATTGTCCTGCTATAAATGTTGGTATGCAAGTATTTCTATAGTATAGTATAATGTCTTAGCCTCTTTGAGGAAGATATCTGGGTTATATAGAATTTCTAATTTTAATTCTCCAAACAATTTCCATACTCATGTCCATAATGGTTGTACTAGCTTGCACCAACAATGTAAGAGGGTTCTTTTTTTAAATCACGGACTCACCAGGATTTTTTTTTTTTTTAGTTTCCTGATGATAGCCATTCTTTCTGGTATAAGATGGAATTTTAGCATTATTTTACTTTTCGTCTCTCTAATGGCCAGAGATATAGAACATTTTTTTTTCATATATTTGTTGCTTCCTTATACCTCTTCCTCTATGAAATGCCTGGTTATTCCAATTGCCCATTTTTGACTGAGTCTTTAATTTTGGGTGAGATAATTTCTTTTTAAGCTTTTAACATATTCTCAATATAGTCCTCTGTCATAGAAATAGCTGGCAAGATTTTGCCCATTCTGTATATGTTATCTCTTCACTTATTAATTGATTTTTTTGTTTTACAGAAGTTTTTTAGTTTGATATAATCCTTTCATTGATTCTTGTGCAATTGTGTTTCTGTTCAAAAATTTTTTCCTATATCTGTGGCTTCAAGTGTTTTATCTATTTCAACTTCTAGTAGGTTTAATGTTTCTATTTTAATATTTAAAATATCAATCTGTTTTGATTTTAATTTAGTTCATGGTGAAAGATATGGTCCATTTTCTGTCTTCTGCAGCATCCAGGTTTCCCAACCCAGTGTGAATAGATTTTCTTTTCCCTAATACATGCTTTTGGCTCCTTTGTCAAAGATCAAGTAGCTGAATATGTCTTGGGATGATTCTGTATCTTCTAGTCTGTTTCATTGATCCATGTATCAGTTTTTGTTCCAGTACTATGCTGCTATTATCACTATTGCTTTGTAGTATAGCAAAGTTTTTATTTTTTTAATCTACAAATCCTACTATGGTATTTTTTGTTGTGGAAACATATTTGTTATACATGAAATGTAAAAAGTATATTTGAAAACAGGAAGCACAATAGGATACTACCCTTTGTATATATATATATATATATATATATATATATATATAGTTTAGGAAAAATACTAAAGTATTCAAAGTTTCTATCTGTAAGAATGAAACTATAGATAATTTTTCACTTTTTTAATATTATAAGTTTTCTTCAGTGAATGGAATGATTACAACAGTAAAAGTAATGAGAGTTACTATATTGAGGTAAACCCATAGACTCTATAAGAGTTGGATATAATAGGTTTGGATCGTAGATTTACTTCCTATCAGTTGTGATAAGTGCCCTACTTTGGTGCCCTACATATATTATCTCAGTACATTTATATGGGGTAGATACTACTATTAGCTTAATTTTGTATGTTAAAAATCTTATGCTTATAGAGTTCAATGAAACAGCCCATATTTGCATTGAAAATGTTTTATTCATGTTTTAAAACATAGGATAAGGCATACCTGTACCAATTACCCAAATATAATTATTATATGCTATGAACATATACTAATAAAAATTACAACAAAAAAGTGAAGTAAATTTACCCTAATGCAGAATCTCAGATGCAATCATTTTAATTGTAGTGAAAACTCCACAAATTTATTTCTGTCAAGACCACAGTAATTGCAAGTTTTATAAACAATATATAGCTGTATAGTTATTTATGCAGTCATTCCCCCATATTTGTGAATTCATACCCATGAACTAAGCCAAACACAGACAACATTAAAAAAGCCTCTGTATTGAACATGTACAGCCTTTATTTTCTTGTCATTATTCCTAAATAATATGGTCTATCAATGACTTATTAAGAACTTCATTTTATTACTTATAATCCATAACCTAGAGATGATTTATATAATGTAGGAAGATGTGTATAGGTTACATGTATGTATTACACCGTTTTAGACAATGGGCTTGGACATCTACAGATTTTAATATCTTTAGGGGTCCTGGAACCAACTTTCTATGGACCTCACAGTACAACAGTATATAAAGATATGTATGCATTCATATATGTATATATATATATATATATATATATATATGTGTGTGTGTGTGTGTGTGTGTGTGTGTGTGTGTGTGTGTGTGTGTATGTGTGTGTGTATGGGTGATATGTGTATAAAAAGAAAGCAAGGTAAACAGAAAGATGTTCTCTAGGATTGTGTTGAAAATAGAGAAATATGAGGCAGTTAAAGGCAAGAATATTGAGTTCATAGATATACCTTTAGTCAGAAAATTTACCATGTTTCACGTTTTTTCTCTGACCTTACTGGAGTCATGCCTGCTATGCTTCTCTTCAACTCAGAAGAACTGTATAGCAATAGGCCTGCTTCCAGATGGTAAGGCTGGCTGTTTTCATGGATGTAACTCCAAGTAATCTATGTTGGTCATTTAATGTGACTTCTCAGCTGTGGCTTAGTTCTAGAGATTGTGTCACACCAAAGACAATCACTTTATAGGAGCAAAGAAAATTGTTCAAAACCCAGAAGCCAGGAAAGGAAGTCGATTCACGTGCCTAACAGGGAGGGGCCTCACTGGTCTCTGGGTATGCAAGTTGAAAGTACTGGAACAAACTTTCTGAGTCATTGGTGTCTTGACATAAACTGTCTTTGTGGCATAAATAGACATGGCACTGAATGAGGGCTAAAAACAATTGAGAGGAACAGAATTCATTCAAACACAAAAGACATTGGACTTGCAGTAGTAAACTAGGGAGTAGGGAGAAACAGAGCTAGGAAATGTCCTGAAGTCTCTGTTAGGAGGTTGGAACAGCTCTCTTCCAGTAGTAGTAACATTTACTCAGGAAGTTACTTTTTATTACTTTAATTTTTAAAGTCTCCTGATCAACAGGTGGAGCGATGTTAAATTATCCAGGAGTAAAATGAAGAGTGTGTCAGAGAGCTAGCAAAGTGGTGCCTCTGCCAAATGAGAAAAGATCCCATTGTTAAACAAACCTCAAATTTTGCAGTGAGAAAAACCTAAAAGGAAGCGATTTTAACAGCTACATGAGTGATGTGACATTAATTAAAAGAATAAAAATTACATTAAATTATATTTCTGTATGTAGTAGTCTTTTCAGGGTTTAGGATTATTTAATGTTTTAGTACAATACTACCACTGCAATAGTCATCTTCATAGTTGTCATCATCATCATCAAATCAGTACCATCACCTTATAATTTGAGCTCTTACAATGTGCTAGGTAGGTACAAAGTTAAGTCCACTACAAATACCACCCCATTAAACCTCTCAACAACCCTAGGAGGAAGCATCATCATCTTCATATAGTGCCTGAGATCAGAGACTGAAAATGGTCAAGTGATTTGCCTGAGACAGCACAGCTGAAATAGTTGAAGCTGGAATTCAGATCTACTTCCCCTCTGCTGAGTAATAAATCATATTATTAATAATATAGGGAGTTAGAAGATAGAAAACTCCAGGTTTAAATTGTTTGAATTTTCTGGAAATCCCAAAGCCTTTGCATACCTATATGCCTTAGAAAGGTAATCTCAGCTTGGATGATTGGGACAGAATTCTTCAGAGATCAGTCCATGCTATCAACCTACTTGACCAACAAATATATATAATTCCTATTTGAGCCATATTCTTATCAAAATCATAAAGTTTTATTTGTTTTTGTTTTTAGATTATTCTATCCAAACAATGTTGCCAATAGTGCCAGAGATGGTCTAAATTGTGTTATTTTTTACTGTATTTTAAAATTTCTTCCTCCCTGTCTCTTCCTTCCTCTTTCTTGCTGTTTTAACTAAATTCTCACTTTATTCTTTCTTTTTTCTACTGGTAAAGAAGGTTACTTAAATTATAAGAATTTGACATGTCTATAGATGGAGCAAATTTTTAAATAATAAGGAAATACATTTTAGGGCTATAAATTTTAGTTCTTTGAGCCTTGGAATGCTTTTCACATGGATCAGTAGACTTTTCAGATAGAAAATTAATTTAACACATTCATATTTTATTTTCCACATTGGTCCAGAGGGGAACAAATGTTACTTCTATATATACCATGTTTCTCAGTTGAAATACCATTTCTCAGAGGAGACCTCCCTAAACCACTCTTACTATATTCTGTCATTGCCTCTAAACTTCTCCTCATTGGTCCTTTCAAAGTTGTGATTAAGTTAGTTTCTCTGTGGTTTTTAGTTGAAGGTCTTCTCTATTAGTCTTAAACCCATACCATAGCAGGAATGATACAATGCTGTTACTTAAATATTAGGCAAACAGTGAATTTTTATTAGATATGCAGTCAGTATTTGTTGAAAGGGTATAATGATTCACTCTAAATTGTTTCCTCTGAGATTGCAAAAAAAATTTAGTTATTTCAATAATGTATCCCCTGTGAGAATTGAAAGTGGCAAGTGACATATGTATGAAATCTAATGGGTTTCCTCAGAAACCTATGACACACATCTCCTGTCTCTAATAAATAAACAAACACCTTTTTTTATCTTCTAGTGAATATTAATACCAATTGGTTTATAAGAAAAATTAGTAAAGTGAACAAAAGTATCCCCCTCAAGCTTCTATTACTTGCAGGGTCACTAATGTAGGCTATACTTGAGAAGTTCAAATGTGTATCTTTGTACACGTGTGAGTATTATTCACATAAAAAAATAAGCATTTCAGAATTTTAACAAAAAAGACTTACTTTGTTTTTATCTAACTGTGTGTGTGACTACAGGACAATGAAATGTAAGATATACAGACTAATATGGCATGGTTTCACTTATATGAGAAACCAAAAATATAAATGAAAAAAAAATACAAGGTAGATAATGATAAATAGGGACTAGGTCTTTCAAAAAAGGAATAAGAACAAGAGATTGAGCCACAGGAAAGATGACAAAAAGAATTTTAATGTTTTATTCACATGTACCAACCACAAGGAATGTAATCATTATGTACTGCATGAATGGACTAATAATAAAAGTTTAAAAAATAAAGGTTGATAGAATAATTTACATTTTAAACATTGAGTTAGAAAAGATATCAGAGTCTGTTGTTCTAGTCAGTATTTAATATTAGGGATTTTAAGGATATACCCAGATTTAGTAGGGTATGTGGAAATGTTCTAGCTTTGGCATATCTTGTAGTTTAGTAGTAGATACGCCCTGTCTCTGGCCCATGCCAAATACAGATATGCTTGCATACATAACACTTTCAGTCATCTGAAACCTTGTATTTTTCTTTAGAGTGTCACTATATTTGTGACAGTATCGTCAGAACTTGTCTCAGACTGCATATCCTTAAAATAAATTAACTACCAGTATGTGTGATACTCTGAGGATTAAAGATCCTAAGAATTTAGAGTCACAGAACTAACTGAGTGAATTGAAATGTAAAACTAAACATTATAGATTTCAAGGTTAAGATAATTTTGATATCATCACCATGGTTATTTGTCATTTGGTAGCAAAGCTATTTTATAATGATTGTTGCTCTGGTGTGGGTTTCTTCTTTTCAACTAAGACATTTGACTGTGAGAAAACTGTCAAAAACCTTTTGCTTTTCTGTAACTTAAATGTGGATGGCCACTGCCAAAGTTATTAGGAACTAGAAGTGATTGCTTTATATCATTTTGGAAAAGGGACCAACTCTTTTCTATGCCATAGAAGGAGACAGCAGAGATCAGCAATGGCACAAAAAAGAAACTGTCCACTGAACATCAAGGCCATCATAGACTAAATCCCAAGTTTGACACAATCCTGGATTATAATAGCACATATTTTAATCAGTGCCTAATTTAAGGCAAAAGCAATTATTTTTTCACTGTGAAATGCAGATGTTTAACAGCAAAATTCCATTTAAAAAAAAAACTTTTTTTTTTTTACTTTTCCTTATATCAAGGCAATAAAGAGTATCAGTCCTTTCCATTTATCCTAGTAGGGTTCTATGTACAGTAACAGGGACTTTGCATGTGCACAGCCAAAAAATAGTGGAGAGAGAAAGCCAGGAAGATATGTTAAAAGTGAACAGGAATACAAGTATTACCTGTAAAGAACATTCAGGAGTAAATTTGCCTACTTATCTGCTCATCCGTTTTCTAGTAGTTTTCTTCAAGAGTTTACAATGAAACTCTGAAAGGAAAACTTAATGTTGAATGCTCCATCCCAGAGAGATTTGTTTTACTGCTATTAATTCGTTTTCTTTTCCACCTGAAATGAAGACCTGTCATGAGCAATAGCCGTATCAGTGGAGTGGAATATAAACATTTGTATCAAAGTCTTCTTTAGTTTCACTGGTAACTTGCTGCAGGTGGAATTAGATGCTGTTTCTGACATGATGCCTGCCTAATTGAAATAGACTACCTAGTAGAGTGGAGGCAAGTGGGCAATCAACTTCCCAATGACCCTCCAGACTTTATAGACATTCCCTACCTAAGGGAAAATGACATAAGGATGGAAAGATGTCAGAGAATTGATTTTGTACTTTAGTGGTACCTAATTATGTTAGAAAATTATGTAAGCATTAAAGTATAATTTTAACTTCACAAATTATACCATGGATAAAATGAAATGAATGATCTTCTACAAAAAATATTTTATTATTAGTTATATACTAATAAGCTCACACCAGGGAAATACTCCTTACTGTGTGTTCAGTGTTGGTGCTTGAGCCCCAGCTGGAGTGCCTTAGTACCTATCCCAGTCCTGAGATATTGAAACACAGGCAATTCATAATTCATGATTGCTTTGTGCTCTTTGGGTGAGGTCAAGAATAAAGAAGATTTCTTTGAAGTGTTGCACAGTGAATATTTTGCACCTGGATGTACAATACTGAATTTCATTTACCCAGTGGGCCTAAATGAGTACTCACTGTTAGGTGACAAAAATTTCCACCCCAAAGCAGTTGATAAATCATTTTTGCTTGGATTTTCATCAACATGGGCTTTATATAACTTTAAGGCTTTTTGAGAAATCCCCCATATTTTGGCTCAGAGATTAACATTTAAAAGATTTATATCTGCTTAGGGAAGATAGATAACTCATTAATTTTTTTTTAATAAAGAAAGGTGGCGTGTACTAAAGTGGGAAGTATCTAGATTTGAAATCGGACAAATTGGTGTTGAATCATAGCTTTGTTATTTAGTAGCTTCAGGACCTTGAGCATCATTCAAATTCTTTGAGCTTCATTTTCTTCATCTATAAATAGGAATAGTAACATCTGCTTTCCAGAATTATCTACAAGTCTGTAAGTTTCTTGTCACCTTAATAATAAGTAGGTGATCAGTAAATGGAAACTGAAACTCCTATGATTGAAGCTCTTGTACATCTAGAAGGAGTGGCAAAATCAAACCTTTTTCTTGTGACTATAAGAAAATGCAAACATATAAGAAAATATAATTGAGGCAAAAACCTAGCAAACCATTTTCATCAGACCTCCCAAAATTCTGATTAATTCTTTTCTTAGGATCTGCAAGTAGGAACAGAGAAGGTAAATGCAAGTTTTATACTGACATCAAAATTAACGTCTTAAATTCTAGATTTATGAAATGCACTTCATATTTTACCTATTTTGTGATGCAATGTCACATATTCATTCCTTGAAAGGAAGTCATCTCTGTAGGAAAACAAGATGGGACCCTGGTCAGATTCTGAAATGAATAATGAGCTTTGAATTCTGGTTCCAACAATGTAACCATCTCTCTGACCTTAGATATGTTAATTCATGGCCTGTGCTACCTAACATACAAGATTATTTTAAGAATTAGTAGACCTCACGGAAATAACAATATTTTCAACAAATAATGGCTTACTTTAAAATGAGATATTTTGCACAGGTTTTCATAACATGGCTCCAATTTTATCAACCTTCGCTTTACTCTGGGTTCCACTCCTTACCGTCACCATGGGAAGATTATAGAATCACTCTGACTCTGTTTCTTTATTAAACAGGCATCTTAATATTCATGAAATATTAGGAACTAATGAAATCAGTATGGTTGAGATATATTGTAAAGTACCCAATATGTAGATTAGTACATGTCATTTATGGTAGTAATGTTATTTAGCAATTGGACCTAGGGCAGAACACTTTCCTCAGATCAAGAGTTTGAAAGATAAATTTAGGATTAATATGAAATTCTGACATTCAGTTGAAATCAACTGACTTTCATTGAATATTTTTACATGGATACTATAAAATCTTTAAATGTCAATTCATTGGAATTTATAATTGAAAATGCAGAGAATGAGCTAGCTAGATAGATAGATAGATGATTATTTTATTGAGCATTATTATATGCCTAGCAGTCTTTGTACTTTGCAAAAATTTATCTCATATTATTCTTGTTTTAATCCTCTATGTTAGAAACTATTGTATTTTATATATGGAAAAAAAACTGAAGCGAAGAGAGTTTAAATAACTTGCCCAAATCACAACAAATAATTGTCAGACTTACGATATAAACTCAGAAGTCTGACTCTAGAGTTTGTGACTAATATATTAAGAACAGAAGGAAAGAAGTACATGCATGTTCTATAAACTTTTATGCAGTATGAAAAAGTACAGGAAATGTGTTCAGAGCAAAAGGAAGTTTTATCAGATTCCAAGTATCTGTGCAGTAATGAAAATATGTTCAGCCTTTAAATATCCACAATCAAGCGTTGTTAGGGATGGACTTGCTCCTGGCTTTGAATGAGTTGTGAAGGTGGGAATAGATGAAAGAGTGGCTTGAGAGACGAGTTTTTTCATTACCAAATTATATTCCTTTTTTTGGGAAGGGGCAAACTCTTAAGGAAAGAATGTGCAACTGATCAAGTAAGCCAAAAAGTCACTATGCCATACTCTATAACTACTTTGATAAATTAAATATATGTGTCTATAGTCAATTAGAAAATGTAGACAACTAGGATTAAGCACACAAATATTGATAGGGCACCCTGTCAACTATGTCTGTTTTTGTAAGAACTGAGTGTGATCTCATAGATTTTTTCATCTGCTCTACTCATTTTACAAATGTGGTAATTAAAACTTCGTGGCTTGTCCAACTTGACATAGCTACTTAGCGGAAGCACTGAAATGTTTCCTAAAACCAAGTCCCATATTTTCAAAGTTCAATACAACAAGTTTTACTGAGAAAATACAACTATAGGACCATGGGAAGAAGGGTGTGAGTTTATGAGTAAAGAATGATCCTTGTTCTTAAGTAATAGGGAAGACAAATGCTCACATGTGATTATAAAACTCACCTTACGGGGAAAATTCAATAGCACTGGAGATACCACAGATTGCATGCATTTCCACTTCATTATTCAGCATACTTGCTTATTCAAAGACCTTCTACCCTAAAAAAGTAAAATTTTATCTTATGTACACTTCAGATCTTTATCCCTAGCATAGTTCCTCATACAAAATAAGCCCTCTGTAAATCCATACTAAATTAAATGAATAAGTGCTAAAGCAAAATAATGTGAAATCACAGAGGAGAAGGTGATTAATTAAATGTGAGTTTGAAATGTACTGGCCAAAGCAAAGCCAATTAGGAAAATCTTTATTAAAATGTCAAGGCCCCAAGGACAAGAGTCTATTTGGCTGGAAGAGGGTTTGCCATTTCTATTAATCTATACTTCTGCCTTTAGGCCAGTCCATAGATGAATTTCTTCTGACAAGTCAAAATCTGGTTTATTTTTAAGTTAAAACATTTTATAAACTTTTGGTAAATTTTAAAAATATCCATTACAAATAATACATCAGGAAACTAAGACTTTGTAAAATTTAGATCCAAATAAGACTGATTCCAGCTTGAAGTTTCTTCTCTAATTCTGGGTTGAATGCTTTCAAAATACAGGAATTCTGTTTTAAGGGTGTCTTGGTTATTTTTCTCTTTGTGCTAAATGAAATACCCAACACCCAAAGTTAATGAAAAAAAGGTTTATTTAGCTCACAGTGTGTAGAAGTTTCAGTTCATAATCACCTAACTTTAAGTCAGGATGGCATTGCATAGGAGCAGAAGTTCAAGGTGGGTGGAAGACAGCAAAAGTAACAAGAGCAAAATGGGTGGAGGACAACAAGTGTCTTTTCTTCCCTTATATTGTAAGCAGGCTATCTGCTCTTGGGCAGATGTAGCATTCACATCATCTCTTTGCTCTCCTGTTACACAGGCTCAGGATAATTTACAGAGTGAGGATCCTGGCCCTCTGCTGAGTCATTTAGTTAAACTAAGCTTCTCAAATTGATTCAATGAACCACATCCTAGGATGGTAAGGGAATTTTCTCTATATCCAAGGATGTAAAACTACTGAATTGCTATGGTAAGCTTCTAGACTTCTCAAGTTGACATAATGTATCAGCCATCACAAAGGGGGAATTTCAGTGTAATGTGTAAAACTGTCCTTTATTGAAAGCTCTGTCCACTTACATTTGTTCCATTTGGAGTCTGTGCATTCAACCTGACCATAAGTTTTAATTATCTTTTTGTTTTGAACTGGAAATCGAACTCAGGACCTTCTTCCTAATGCCCTCATTCTCTCTCTCTCTCTCTCTCTCTCTCTCTCTCTCTCTCTCTCCCCTCCCTCCCTCCCTCTGTCTCTCTTTCTCACTTTTCCCCCACTCTATCCTTCTCTCCTTCTCTTTCCTGCTCTTTTTTGTTTCCTTTTCTTTTTTATTCATGATTCAAGGCTGTAATGTTAATTTTACATGCCTCGTTATTCATGAATGTTTCCCTCATGAGACTCAGCACAGAAGAAAGTATGTGCCTGTGCCCTTCTCAGGCCCACACTCTCCCATACTTCCTTGACAACCAGAAAGGTATCAGAAGAGCACCAGCGATGGCAAGCAGAAACACTGAAATGACACCCAGGATTTGGGACAGATTTATTTACATCAAAGACACTGATCAGGATCATTCCCGGAATATCAGACCATGATCTCTGGTTTTCTCAGGCTTATATAGAATAAGCAAGCAGAAAGTATAGAGGCAGGATGGCTTGTCAATTGGGGACTGGTTTACATAATGTGCATGATAGTGACCAGCTGTGCATCACTGTGACCTGCTATTTCTAAGAGACAGAAGCAACTGAAACTGGAACACAAACTATTACCTGGGAAACTAAGACACTGAAGCATACTGACTGGAGGTGGGGGAATTTTCTATTACTACTGAAGTCGTTTAATAGTTTCAATACAAAAAGATATACTGTGTGAAATCAATAACATGAAGTGTGTGAAACAGTATAGTCATGTTTTTGCTTAATAACAGAGATATTTCCTGAAACACCTTATCCTTATTCAATTTCATCATTATGAAAATATCTTAAAGTGAACTTACATAAACTATATGACTATGACATCCCTAAGCAATATATTCATATGGACCAATGTCATACAAGCATTCTATCATTTACCAAAACACTATTATGAAGTGAGTACATGATTATGTTTTCATGCAATTAAAGTAAGATTGTGATCAGCTTAAAATAGATTATTATATGATATTTTGTATAAGCCCTATGGCAACCACACATAAGTGCCCATGTATACACAATCTGTAATACCCAAAAGAAAATGAGATCTGAATAAAAAAGTCAATACCAAAAATCAGTGAAACATTAAAGGAAGACATCAAGAAATGTAAAGAAAAGAAAAGGTCAGAAAGCTACTGGACAGAAAACTATTAAAATGGCTATAGTAAGTTCTTCTATATCAATAATTACTTTAAGAATAAAATATCAGACAGCACAGAGTGGCTGAATGGATCTAAAATGGAACATTTGACCATATGCTGTCTATAAGATTCACTTGTCTATAAGACAGCACTTTTCGGAGTCAGAAATTTATCAGTAGAGCACCTAGGCTGAAAGTTAAAAGTAGAAAAATATATTATATGTACATAACAAAAAGAAAGAATAGTAGCCACAGTTATAGTAGCCACAGAAGAAAGGAACAGAATATTATAATACAATGTTCATTGGCTAATACTGTATAACATCAGAGCACACAAATACCAGAAGCAAACATTGACAGAAATGAACAGTGAATTAGACAACAGTACTACTTAATAACAATAATAAGAAATTTTAATACCAAATTTTCAGTGATGCATAGAGGATTCAGAAAGAAGATCAATAAGACCACAGAGGGCTTGAACAACCCTGTAGAACAATTGGACATAGCAAAAACATGAAGAGCACTTCAACAAATGACAAATACACATTATTCTCTAGAAGAACCAGCACATTTGCAAGAGAAGTCACATATTAGATCAGGAAAAAGAATTACCAAATTTAAAAAGAGTGAAATCTGTTAAATTTATTTTCTAATCACAATGGGATGAAACAACAAATTAATGGCAGAAGGAAAATTAGAAGCTTCACAGGTAAGTGGATATTAAAGAGCACAATCATGAATAATCAACACATCAGAGAAGAAAGACAAAAATAGAAAATATCTCAAGATAAGTGAAAAGAAAACGTGACATACCAAAATGTATGGGATGCAATCAAAGCAGTATTGAGAGTTTATAGTGATAAATACCTGTAATTAAAAAGGAGAAAGCTATAAAGGAGAAAGATATTATACCTCTAAGATTGAGAAAAAGTAGAACACATTAAATTTAAGGTTAGCAGAAGGAAAGACGAAATCAGAAATAAATAAAATAAAGAGTAAAAGAATAGGGAAAAATCAATAAACCTGAGCTGGATTAAAAAGAAAAATCAAACTAGCAAAACTTTATTGGAGTAACAAAAAAAGAGAATACTGCATTAAAATGTAAAAATAAGAGAACATATTTCTACTGATTATAGAGAAATAAAAAGTGTTATAAGAATACAATGAATAAACTACAATAACAAATTGAATAGGTTTGATAAAATGGACAAATTTTTAGAAACACAAAACCTACCAAGACTAAATCATGAAGATATGGAAAATTATAGCAGTACTGTAACTAGTAGAGACTGAATTCATAATTGAGTGCCTCCCAACAAATCAAATTCCATAACTGATTAACTTCATGAATGAGTTATACCAAATAGTTAAAGACAAATTAATATAGGTTTTTCTCAACCCTTCCACAACCTGAAGAAGAAACACTTTGAAACCCATTTTATGAAGTCAACAGTTTTTGATACAAAAAACAAAACAAAACAAAATTACCAAGAAAAAGAAAGAAAAATTTGCTTAATACCCCTCATAAATATAGATAGAACATTTTTCATCAAAATATTAGTAATATAAATTCAATAGCACATAAAAATGATCATACTCTGTGACCAAATGGGATTTATTCCTTGGATGCAAGGGTGATCCACATATAAATTCAATCAATGTCATCTACTACCTGAGAAAGGAAAAATCATATGATTATTTCAATATATACAATAAAAGCATTTGACAAAACTGACATTTCCTCATGATAACAATACAACAATCTAGGAGTAAAATAAAACTGCCTCACTTAATAAGGGGCATATTTGAAAAACCCAAAGCTATCATCATACTTTATGGTGAAAAACAACATTTTTCTTTAAGATGAGAAGTAAGATAAGGAAATTCATTATTACTCATCCTGTTCAACATGCAGTACTAGTTAAAGTCCTAACCAGGTAAATTAGACAAGAAAAAGAAATAAAAGACACCCAAGCTGGAAAGGAGTACATAGTGCATGATTGCACACGTAAGGAGCACATAAACCAGTGAAACGTGGAGAATCAGAAAGTAGAATGCTGATTCCCGGAATCTGGGAGAGAAGAATTTAAACAGTGATTGTTTAATGGATATGGAATTTAAACCATTTAAATGAGTGAAGTTTGAAAGATCTGTTGTACAGCGTTGTGCTTATATTTAGCAGTAATACAGCACTTAGATATGTAAGAGGGTAGATCTCATGTTTAGTAATTTCACCAAATTTTGTTAAAAATTAAAGATATATGTTATGTATAGTAATATGGTTTAAGTGTTTGACTTTGTGACTTTACTGGTACTGATACTTTTCTACTATCTCATACTCACCTTTATACTGTTAGAGGTATCACCATGTCTTGCTTCTGTCTCGTATGCTTTTTATACTATGAATTTTGGATTCTATCATCTTAAGATGAAACATGATTTTGCTGGCTGGATTTGAGGATTTTACCTGTAATTTACCACTGACTGGCTTTTGATTTTGAGAAGAACTATCCTATTTTGTTTGCTTGTTTGTTTGGTTGGTTTGTTTTTTTTTTTTTTTTCCATCACACTTGAAAACAGTTGAGGAAAATGTGCAGCTTTGCAGCTTTTATTAATATCTTGCTAAAAGTAACATCACCTTTTTTATTTTACCACTAAGACCATTAGTAAATGTCTTTAAAATATGAATGAATATACTTTCACCATTCAGCCATGCTAATGCTTTATGAAGGTGTTAACCATAAGAGCACATTGTTGCTTTATTTTCAAAAATCAATTTATTTTACACTGATGTGTAGAATACAATCTTAAGTACCTATAATGATGAAAGCACAGTAATATACTTTAGTCTTCTTTCTTGATGGATTTAATACAATAAATACTAAATAGTCACTTTCTCCTGAGTTCAGAGTATACAGGTACAAAAATGATAACCTTCTCTTCACTTCATTGGTGATACTTCTGTTTTGAGGACAAGGGCACAAAAAAGTGTAGCAATAGAGAAACACAGGAACTAAACAAGTGTTTCATAGGAGAATGATGTAATCTATCAGGGAATGGAAGCCAAGGAGATGTTTTCTTGAGGAGATAACATTTGAGTTCTGGAAGGCAGAAACGACTCAGAATATCTGAATGCATTCTGATTGAAAGCAAAATCTAAGAACCTTTGTTTGGAGCTGTATTTCACAGTCACCCTAATTTACTTCTTAGATTACATTGTCTTTTATTTTAAATGGGCTTGCAAAATTTCCCCTTAAAGCACCTTACAGAAAAATGAGTATGAATTAATTATGTGGAAGTATGGAGTGGGCGAAAGTCATGCTCAATGTTCAATGGCCTGAAGGAAGGGCCATGTGAAATATTCAACGCTTGTGTGATTGGAGGTTACAGCAAGGGATAAAACATGAGCAAGACTGGTGAAAGCACCAGAGGTTAGATTACTTGGAACACAATTAAAGACCATGAAAACCGATTTAAAGGTCCTGCTCACTGTGAAGATCAAAATCCCAAGACACTTTATTGACAATTGACAGGTATGGTACTACCTGATCACAATTGCACTTAAGGAATTACTTTGAAAGCTATGTGAGAATTCAAGCATTGTGAATGCCAGAGATGATGATCAAGATGTTTGTAATTATTATGTATGGCAAATATATACTAGTAAGAATATAAAACAGAAACTATTGTACGAACTCAACAAATAATGTTTAGACTAGAGTGATCATTATAGACTGAGAGAAATTAACAGTTGTGAAAAATATTTGTGTAGACAGTTACACAAATATGGTAGAATATGACAATATACTAAGTGGAATCTGGAAAGTTTGTAGAAGCAGTATTAGTTTAGTCTTGAAGGGTAATGTGTTGGTTACTGCTTTTTGCTGGAACAAAATACCAAATACATATAAGTTAAAGAAGGAAAGGTTTATTCTGGATCACAGTTCATATAGGTTTCAGTGCACAGTCAGCTGGGTCCAAAGCAGGGCTGCACGGCAAAGGAGAATCAGTCTGTGGTGTGGCAAGCAGGAGGCAAAGCATGTAGTGACTCACTTCCTTTTATCAGGCTTTGCCTGCCAACATCACATTCAGCTATTAATCCACCAGTGGACTAAACCAGTGATGAGTATCATACTCATAATCTAGTCACCTCCCAAGAGCTGCATCTCTGATCTCAATGAATGAGGCTTTGGGGGGACCATTTGATCCATAACATGAAAAACAATTTTCTTACAGCAATATAGTTCATCACTAATTACTAAAATATGCAAATTTTAAATGATTATTACCTTTTTGCTAGTGTCTTTTTCTCAGAATCTCTAAATACTTCACATAACTAGTATTGTGATCTTTACAATAGCATCACTATGTGGATTAGAATAATAATAAATCACTTTTCCTAAAAACTACAGCAAGTCCCTGCAGTTACAAACAATTTCCATTTTAAGAACTTACTAACATTTATTCATAACTCAGATTTGTTTATAAATCCAACAAAGCAAATCTTATACAACTTTGACACAAATACAAATATCAAACTTTAAAACACATAAAAATACAATAAATCTCTGACTGTAGTGTACTAGTGTACACTATTGGTCTGTAAAGTAAGCACACAGCAACACAGCCATGACAATGGTGGCAGACACATGAACTACTGCAATTTGTTCAATGGCCTGAAGTATCTGTGTATGTTCATAATACGAAGTCTGTTTTTGTCTGTGAAAGTTCATGATTTCAGTGTTCTTAAGTCTGAGACTTACTGTATTTTATTATTTAGTTATATCACTGCTTCCAATACAGTCTCTCTATATCATCCCAATCCAAATATATTATTGAGAATTTGGGACCATTTTCTATTCCTATCAAATTATCTGAAAGTATTCAAATAATATTAACTCTAATTTCAGAATAATTATGGTTGGATCTGGAGATAATTTCAGGCAAATAGGTATAGGAAAATATTGACTTCTTAAGATCACAAATCTAGATTTTTTTTCTCTTCAATTCAGGGGAAATTAAATCAAAAGTAATACATATAACATTCTGTAATTATTTAACATGTTTCTTGTGGCTGCTAAAGGATTTTTGCTTTCCATTCAGCACTTAGAAATTTCTATTTAGTAAAAAATATTTTTACTTCTCATATGTATAGAGTGCTTAAGGAAATTTCATCTGGAAAAACCTGCATAGTGTTTTCATGCAGTAAAATTTATTTAGTGGTTCATCTTTGCTATTTATTTTTATTAAACAAGTCAAACTAGGGTATTAGTTTTAAACTTTTGCTTTAAAACGTTATTCTATGGAGTCAGTTTCAGGTCAAAGAAAGTTCAATATGATATATCTCCTCTAGACATTGCCTTGTGAACCATATGCCCATGTTAAATCACAAATGATAAGTAGATATGGACTTGCACATTGCTAATTCTCATTTTACCAGAATTTTATGACATCTCATAGTCATTACAATTGTCCAATTACAGTTGATCAAATTGGGTTATTGTTAATCAGTGAGTCTGTCTTAGGGTTAACAGAGGGTTATTTGCTCGTATTTATTTGTTAAGAGGTCTGTTCTCATATTAAGAAAGCCAAATGTTCTGTTTCAAAAGCAAAATACTTCTTTCTGTGAAAGAGAAAGATGGAAGATTGAAATTACTTTACAGGTAATACTATGAATACATAACTTCTATGTAGTCTTTCAGTAAGCTTAATGAAAATCTGTATGATTTTAAATATCTTTTGGGAAAAATGATGTTGGTTATTCACCATAAGATATTATTCTACAAAAATTGCACAATGTAGTTAAGAAAATAGAAATGTTATGGTTCTTGTGATGGGAAGAAATAGCTCATTCCAAGCAACCCATTCATAGCAGATTTAGGTCCCTGTAAAGATTTATATTTCAAGTAGTGCCAAGCAAAAATTTTCCTTGGCTTGCTGCAAGTTGCATTATGAAATTGTGATGGATGAACATTGATTTACTTATACACCTATTGATTCTTATACTTGAGAGACAAATAAGTATGAATATGGTATATGTTCCCCACAAATGCCAGAGAACCTCTGGACAATGATATCAGCCTAAAAAACTAGAGAAACCTCTATGGCTAGATATGACTAGAGAGATTCAAACTTATCAGTTCCTGACACTCTCATTTGGAAGTGATGGCATTGCCATATCATGTCAAGTCCAAGTGTTAAACTGTACATCATGGTGACACCAGACAAGTGTGAAGTTTCCAGAGCTTTATTTGACCTAAAAGTCTTTTAGGCATCACCTCTCCTCTTGATGCAAAATAAAGAAGACAGAATGAGTGGAGGAGTGGGGGGAGGGATTTCTTTACTTCTTCCAACTGAATCCAATATGTAATCTTTTTACCTCAGTTTCACTCTTTAGGTATTGATTCCTAACTTCTTGTTCCTCTTTCAGAAGTAAATGGCATTAATAACATTACTGTTTTTGCCCACTAGTTCAAATCTTCTTTGATTTTCTTTTACTTTCTTTCTTTCTTTTTGGACAAGTTTCCTTAAGAGTACTATCTTCAAACCAATACTCAAGTTAACCTCAAAGAAATAATTTATTAAGAAGCATTATTAAGTATTATCACAACCATCCATTCATCATATATCTATATATCTATATGTATATATATATATATATATATATATATATATATATATATATGTGTGTGTGTGTATGTATGTATATCCTTATCCATATATTAGAGAGAACCTGCTATATGTGCTAATGTTCTGGGCCATATTTTAGCTACTTGGAGAAGACCGGTCACAGTGTAGATCAGGACTTGTCCCCTAAACTTATATATGTGAGCACTTATCATTCAGAAGAGGTGACTTGAATGCCTTCTCTGGCAGTCAGAGAGTACTTATACCAGCTTCTGTGGAGATTTGGGAAATCATTTTGTTGTAGATACAAATATAAGGACATGATTTTCTCCTTCCTTCTAGGATTTTTAAGTCCAGTAGTGATTTATTCAGGATGATTTGGTGTTGGAATTTAGAGTTCACTGTTGATCCTGGACCCTGCAATAGGCGTCTTCCCAATGTGGTTTCCCTGCCTTCTCACCTGTATGACCGACTGAGAAGGTGGCTCTCTTGACATCTGATTGTCTGCAGCTAAAGTATTTGCCATGGAATTATAACATCTTTGTTTCCGTATGTATGGTAATTTGCTGTTCAATCAAATCGGATCAACATTACTTCATTAGGATAAAGATAGACATTTTAACAATAGGGAGAATTTCAAACTAAATAAAAACTCACTTAAAGTTATAGTCTCAAGGTGAATCCATTTTCCTACAAATGAATCTAATTTATCATTTATGGCAGAGAGATAGATATCGCATTATGTATAAATAACACATTTTCTTTATCCATTCATTTGTTGATAGACATATAAACCACTTCCAAGATTTAGCTATTATGAGTTGTGCTGCCATAAACTTGGGTATCCAGGTAGCATTTTTACCAATTCCCTGTGATAGATGAAATCATTCTTGCCAATTCCCTGTGATGGATGCAATTATTATTTACTGCAAATATATACTAATGAAAATAAAAGTATAAAACAAGGAATATAATAAAGGCCCAAAAGCTATCCCTAAAATCTTAAAAAAGAATAAAAATTCTAAGTATGTTCATACTTAGTTTTTCCTTTACTGAAAATACTATGAATGGACTCAGCAAGCATGCTTAAATTTTAAAACAATCATATCCTCTTTGAAAGGCAATTTCTTTAAACTGGATAGATTTCACTCATTTTTTATGTAAGATTTTGAAACTTCTATCTTGGAAAACTAAAATACTGTGTGGCAAAGTTGGATACATGTTTCAACTTAAAATGTAGACTTTCACTGTGGTCAATGTATTTGTTGTGGTAAAGTATTTGAAAGGAAATCCTCAGAATAATTTGGGGTAAGAGAAAATGCTGTTTTAAAATAAGTCAGCCCATCAGTTTTGAACCTCAAAAATAGCCTTATTCTGGACAAGAAAAAATTAATAGTTATTGATGCATAAAGACTGTATTTATAGTTGGATTATAATATGTAATTGCAATTTAAAGCCAAATATTACAGGACTCTAATCTCATGAGCTTGATAATTTTGCAAAATGAATTAATAATTTCACAGTTAATGTTAATGTCCTTATTTAGTTGTCATCTAATTTGGTCTGTGTCTTGGTGATTATCACTTTAGTTAGTGATTCCTATAAATATTGAACATTGTTTTACAGGTTAACTTTCCCACAATTTAAAGTTGCTTATGCTATAGTCCAGCCTAGATGCATCATTTTTGGAAAGAGGGGTCCTTCCAATTTGACAGGAAGTTCCTTTTCCTGGGGATTTTATTTTGCTTGGGATCACGGAGGAGAAGAAAAAGTCAGAATGCCAAATTATGAAGCGTACTCTTTACTGTGGGGCTGCATCCAAAAAGGGTTTGTAACACAGTGTACAGTCTTGTAGCCCAGCTGTGTGGAGCATTGATTGCTTCTGCCTAGAGCAGGGATACTGTCAAGTTGCTCTGTGAGTTGAGTCATCTATTGACAAAGAGCTACCAGCCCGCAGATAATGCTGTGCGGAGCTGCTCTCGCTGCTCCCACTGCTCCCACGATGCACTGCTTATAGCAGCTGTCAAAGATACTGAGGTATCCACGGGGAAAAGAGACTTTTACAACTGCCTAGAACAAAAAGGGGGTGTGAGGGAGGAGGCATTTCTGTACAGTA
Source organism: Cavia porcellus (assembly GCF_034190915.1). Taxonomy (NCBI): domain Eukaryota; kingdom Metazoa; phylum Chordata; class Mammalia; order Rodentia; family Caviidae; genus Cavia; species Cavia porcellus. The sequence goes on from NW_026947492.1 coordinate 49,710,837, forward strand.
CTGACCAAAGACAAGAGTAGGCATCAGTGCAGTATGAATGCATACCTCACCAAGCAACACAGCTGCAGCCGGGGGTCCGATGGGATGGATGCCGGCAGGAATGCACCCTCACTGATCAGGGAGGCCCACTGCGCCTGTGGCTGGCAGAGGGACCCTCAGGGACTCGGGTACAGTTCTCAGACCATGCCCCCTTCAGGACCTGGCGGTCCAGCTTCAAACAGGACCAAGCTGGTCACCTTGTGGGACAGTATGCGGAAAAGCCCCCACAAGATGAGCTCCAAAGGCAAAGGAACTTGTGAGGAGCATTGTGCCTGCCCACATGGTTGGTTCAACCCAGCACAGGTGAGCCTTTTTCTTGTGACTTTTGTAAGAAAGTTGTGTAAGGGCAGGGTGGTTTGGAAACTTTGCTGAGCCTCCTGACTGACTGAAAAATGTCAGGCAAAAAGTCCTGTCATTTGCACATGTGTTTGTGGGCTTATACCTTTGGGTGGTCTGGCAAATTCTAGGGATGCTTTGCTTGATTTTCTTTAAGTGATTTTTCCTAAATTCAACTTATCTTGTTCTCGGATGATTTTACTTTTCTGCAGCATTGACTTTAAAAGCTCTTTACTTCTAAGCATTAACTTTTCTAGTCTGTCTGGCCTACTTTTTAAATTATTATTTTCTAAGATATAGAAAATAAGTTTTGATCAAACATTTTTCCATCTTTTTGAAGATAAAAGAACATGTACTCAGCTATAGTAAAGAATGATTTAAAGTATGTTCTGAGTTTACTACATAACTTTTCAGTTATGAAAAAGAAAATTGGTTTGTACTAAATAATTTTTATAAATGATAAAAATAATGGAGAATGAGAGGATGATTACATTTAGAATAAAATGACAAAACATTTCATTTATTCATAGAAAAGCATTAAGGTTATTTATAATAAAATTTGTAATTCTGGCCTGTAATGGACTTATGAAGCAGATGTATGCATTCCTTTAATTAATTCCTAACTTATTTTTGTTCCTACACTACTAGCATTTTACCAGAAATCAGATCAGTTCATTTTTAAAATTCTTAAAAACAGCTTCCTATGATTGCGATAAAATATAAGTAAAAATCCTCTTATAGTTATTGTCATAAATACAGAACAAAGACTCTTCTTAAATATACATTCAAAAAGAGCTGCATTTGCAGAAAAAATCTTCATTTTAATGCTCCAGCATAATTGAGAAAGAGATATTGATTATGAATAAAATGTTATGATCTGAGAGGTGTAGAGGACATTTCAATTTTAGTAATAGCTTTTAAAAAGTACTTCCAAGAATATCATATTTCACCAGCTCTTCAAAATGTAGTTACATATACAGGACCATGGATATGGCTTTTGATGCCCTGATATAAAATTATTTTGCTTAGAAGTATAGAGCATCTCAGCATCTTGATTTAGAAATTAATTCAATTTTAAATGGAAAGACTTGACATTCAGAAATACTGTTATTTTTAAAAATTGATATGAATTCCAAACTGAATAAATTGTTGTAAAAACTTTGAAAAATCTGTATGCTTATTAACAAATATTTCCACTTAAAAATTTTTATCTTATATTTTTGTGTTGATTATACTACATTCTCAAGACTCACATAGGATAATAGGATAGGAAGACTAATAATAAGTACATAAGTTGGTTTTTTTTGAAGCAGGCTAAAAAAAACTTGTTTTATTGTTATAATTCTTTCTTCCAAAATATAAAACGCTTTTTATATTGTAAGTCATAATTTCCCATTCCAAATATATAAGATTACATTTTAATAATCATATTAAAAATAATGACACATTTTCAACTAAGGGAAACTTTCCCCAACCTTGATTTTTAACAAAGTTACTTCCTAATATTTAAATAGATTCTCTGTACTGATAAAGATACAGTGAGACGTAAGAAGGCAATAAAATGAGATAACCCTGTTTCCCTTTACTGTTTTGCGTATACATTTCTGTACATTTTCTCTTTCACATGTATTTTATTATTGGCAAGAAAGTGACCCCCAAACATCAGAGCAATGATATCATGGTTTAGAGTTTTCAATATTGTGATGTTTTACTCTTATTTGGAACTTTATACTTTGTCATCCCAGATCTATAAAAGTGCTACCATGATTGGCTGATGAGTCTCTTACTCATTTCCATTCAAGCATATTATATTGAATGACTTCAATATGCTTGCTGATATCTGTGCGTAGGTTTTAGTGTATTTAAATAACTCCATAATACCTACTTCAAAATCTTAACATACTTCATGTGCATGAGTATATATTTTTATATATGCATATACTTGATACATATAAAATTAAAGTTCTGTATTTTTCCTATTTTCTCACTAGAAAATATTGTTCTTTCAAATAATTTTTCAGTCTCTTCGTATATTTTTCCATGAAGCATATTTACTTACCTTCTGGTAGATGCTCAAAAAACTGATATATATGTATATATTTATTTGTATTCATACATATACACATATAGCATGTATCTATGTTTTATACAGAAATATGTAAGCAGTGTATAACTGGGTATACTATCACAAAACAAGAGATAACGTGTATCTATTTGTATGCTTGTGTGTATCAAAACTAAATCTGTTTATGAGAATTTTGTCATGTTATATTTACCCCCCTTAATTTCAAGATATTCTGTGACATATTGCAAAACCAAGGATGACAGCTAATGGTACCAGAATCGTTGGTGAAGCAGTGAAAAGTTGGTACATGTTTTAGAAAAGCCTAGGGACCCACATGAGGTACAGAATGTGCCCAATGGGTATTAAGCATTAGGAACTGGGATTTTGTCCTCAGAGATATTTGCTATATTATGTAAAAATCAGCAGTGTGATTTCCAGCTTCTGTGATAGAGGGTTTTGGTAATGATATGAGTTCCTCCCAAGCCTTTTGCCAGGCTTCTGTCATTTGAGGTATAGTGCACTAAAAGAACTCTGTCATTATTTGTTTTTCATCAGGTCTAAAAAAATGGCTTTTGCCCCTTCTTAAGTTTTCATTCTATTTAGATCTGTAGAATTAATATAACCATAGTAGTAGGTAAGAAAATGGAAAATTCTTATGTTGAGAAGTGAGTTCTAAAAGTGAGTTCTTCTAGGATATGAATGTTGGCTTTGAGAAGAAACATGCACATCATTGCATTTGTAGCATTTCCCTCCAATGAGACTAATCTAGGAAGTCAGCACAGAGCAGTAGAGACATCATTCAGGCATTTATTCATTTGTTTTTTCAACTACTATATACTCAGTGCCTACTATGAGCCAAACTTCCATAGCCTATAGTTATATAATGATAAACAAAAGAGTGTTCATCACTACCACTATACGGCTGACAGCCTAAAGTGGTATATAATACTTAGAAATATATCATTATATACACAAATTATATCATTGTAAATCCTAACTTGGCAGTGAAATAAATTCCCAGGGTATGCTGCAGATAGCATAGTAAATTTATGTTTAGGATACAGAGGACTACAGAAGAGTAAGAGGGCAAGATATTTTTTATAAACATGATTACATCACTTAATGCCTAGATTTTATAACTGTAAGATTGAGATAAAATAGTATCTACTGCATAGGGTTGGAGGAATGAGTATGATATTACATGCAAAGCACTTATCACAGTGTTTTCATATATAAGGATATCAATAAATACTTGCGGAGTGAATGAATGAATAACAAGTGTACAATAAATAAGTAGTGATTATTATTAACCTATTACTTGACTCATTGCTCCGGAATGGCTAGGAAAAGAACAGAGATACATCAGTGAAGGCTTCTTACAAGTGGTAATATTTGAATTAAAGTCCCTAGAATTTTGAAGAACCATAAAGGGAATGCATTTATTACATAGATAAAGCAAGGTAAACTTTGTGAATACAAATATAAATTTTAAAAAGTATATCATGTCTTTGTGCTTATCTGGAACTGCATAGAGTTCTTTCTGCCCAGAATATTGAGCTGTATAGTGCAGCTCATCAAGACTGGGGCCTGGAGGGAGGAGAGATGGTCACGGAGTTGGGTGTGTCTTGACAGGGTCTCCATTAAGTCTGCAGCAGAGTCACTGCAGGAGTTTAGTTCCTGTTCTGCTGTTCTCATTGTGTTAGGCCTCATAGTCCATGAAAACTTCTGAGCCTCAACTTCTGTTAAACTACCAGCTTTTCCCAGTTAAACTCCTAAATCTCTTCCACTACTAATATCCCATGATTCTGTCAAGTGACACCTATTAATTAATGGAAAGCACTTTTGAAAGGTTTTGTGTGTTCCTGACAGAGAATCCTAAATTTGAACTCTTTAGCTCTATGTGACTTCATCTGTTAATGACTCTAAGACTCATTTATTTTCTGTGAAAAACTTGGAAAATGAAAGTCATTTTGCAAGGATATGTAACAAGAACTGAAAACATTATACAATGATCAGACCATTGCACTTGGAACAGTGAATAGTATTTTTTATTATAGATCATATCCAAATTATGGTTTATTTTTGTCTTTTTCCTTTTTATCGGTACCGGAGATCGAACTCACAACTGCCTGCTTGCAAGGCAGGCACTTATTCCACTGAGCTAAATCCCCAGCCCCACAAATTATGTTTTTTAACCTAAACAAACCTTATTGTTCTGCAAATTAGTCACTGGTATTTTCATTAGAATTTCTAGTTTGCTCATTGAATTTTTCATGGTTTCCTTATAATCATGAAGGTTAAGCTAGGCAACTATCCAGAAACTCTTGGCATAGTACAATATAATGCTGGTGCTGGAGTGACATTTTGCCCTTGTATTCTCAGAAATTTATATCTGTTTGCACACACATACACAATCACATATTTTAGAATTGTATTGATGAAGTCACATTTCCATAAGCTTATATTCAGAAGCAAGGAAATGCTGACTTTCCAGTATCATTCTATGAGAAAAATTGCATTTAGAGTATTTAGAAAAGCTCTATGAATTTCCCCACACAACCTTTTTGCAACAGCTCCATGAAGAGCAGTTCCCAGTAAGTTGTGTGCTGAAGATTTTAGTCTAGGATGTGGGATTGCCCTAGGCTGAAATCTCAGCCTCTACCAGTCAGAAAGATATAACAGCTTATTTTAACTCTCTGGCTACATTGATTCTTTTAAGAAGGAAAGTCCCTTTAAAATGGGAAATAAGACGTGTTTATTTTCTGGGAAACACCAGCCACCCATGAGTAAGGAAAATAGAAGTTGCAAAAACAATTAAAGTTCTAAGCATTCCTGTGGCGGACCTGAAGCCACGTAGTCAACACTCCTCCTGGTACCCGAGTTACTGAACGCTGACATCAGCTACATATTTTCTCCAAGGCAGAATAAAGAGAAGCAAAGCACAGAGGATGGGAAACAAAAGAGCAATGTAGTTTAAATGTTTACCAAGTACACATGATGCCTCCAAAGTGTGAAGCTCTGTGCTAGGCCTTTCTGCTAGTCATTTATTTAAATTTGTCTGATAACATTCACAAAGTGCTATTGTAACCTTCACTTTGCTGATGTGGAAACTTGCTCATGATCACACTACTGAGAGGGGCAGAATTTGTTTCGCATATACAAGTGTATATAACTCCTTTATTTTTTCCACCGGATCCTGTTTTGAGATAAACTCGCGGTAGAATGCCCCTGCATTGCCAACATCACACACTTCTATAATTCTCTAATTTAGCGAGGATTTTTGTAAGGAATTGGAGTTAGTTTTACACTGTTGAGAGTTCTGGCACCCTAATTCTGCATCATTTTCTAGTCTCAGGAATCCTGAGTGAGTTATACCCCAGAAGATCCTTCTCCAGACTCATCAAGTTTAAAAACTACTAAATTGCAACAATTGGAATTGATTCCCAAGCACTCACACCAGAATAAGATGACTTGCCCTTAGAAAGATTTTATAATCTGTGATATTTGCAAGTTGGACTCTGCTTTGCAATAGTAAAGAATTGGATCCACGTATTGTAAAGCTACTGTTAGTGAAATATAGTACATATTGACATTGCCTTGAGTTCAAGGACATCATTTCACATTTCTGAGTGTTTGTGAATTTCACACACATATTCTGTCTGCCTATATCTCTCTCATGCCAAGAGTCAAATCTCTCTCTGTTACCACCATCTGCATTGCTTACCCCCGCCCTTCTTTTTCTGATATTGTTTGATCTAGTATGAATATAGTCACCTGGTTTTCTTCTCCTCCATTCTCTACTTTGTTCCATGGTTTTGATTTGTTAAAGGCATCTAGATGTTTTAGAATTATATCATAACTGGATTGGAAATTAGTGGCCACCTAGTGCATGCACTTTCCAAAAGGAAAGCTGAAGCCTAGAGAAGTTAAGAGCTTTGCTCAAGGTCATTCAATTTGTGGCAGAATTGGTTCATGTCTCTGAGGTATCTTTTTACTGTTCCAAATTACCTTCCCATTCTTGTCCTTACATGCTTGTCTTCAGAATGCATGGTTACTGACAAAAAAAAAAAAAAAACAAACATTAAGCATGCATGTTTTTAAGTATTATAAAAAAAGTTGCATGAATCTAATTTTTATTCATAATTAAGACTACCAGTCTTCAAAGGCAGAAAGTAGAGAAGAACCTTGGGATGTATTAGGTAAATGGCGAGGTACTTATGTGCTGCTAATGACTTGAAAGTGATGCTAGCATTTAGGGAAAGGGGCCAGGGATGCTAGATACACTGGAATGTGCAGAGAAGTCCGGTACCAAAAAGCACAGCTCTATGTGCTCCTCCCAACTTTTAACATCATACTGGACATTGATGAATTACAAAGCACAGTTAATGATTATCTGAGCCTAAAATGAAACTCAGATTTATAAACAAAACAGTTTCGCATGTAATATACATTGTTTATAAGAGTACCTTCCTCTATTAATTCTGTTGGGAGTTTTGTCAGGAGTTACTTCCAGTTGGGAAGATCCCATGCTCAGGAATTCTGTTCCTGGAGTTTGTGTACCAGTCTGCCTTTGCAGACCATCTGCAGATTCAGAACTGAACAGACTTAAGATTCCTTTTAACAGCTCAAGAAATAAATATTGCTGGAGTCTTTTGTCTGCTTTTAAGTTTTAGAGTTTTTAAAATTGTATTTACTGGCAAATAAGTAAATATAATTGTGGTGTACAATATGATGTCTCAGTATGTATTGCAGAATAATCAAATCAGGATAACTAGCATATTTTAACTCAAATATTTATCATTTCTTTGTGGTGAGAACATTCACAATCCATCCTTTTAGTGACTTGGAAATATGCAGTACATTGTTAGTTGTCATCAGCAATCCAAGGGGAAGTACAGATGTGCTCAGAGAAAGGAGACCAAATATTTTAGATTCACAGGAACATGAAATCCAGGGATCACACCAAATTTCACTGAAAAAGTGTTCTTAAAATATTCTATTTATTGTATTAAATATATCAATTTTAAAACACTTTATAGCACAATACAAAATTTATTTTGTGCATACTACTTGTTTCCTTTTTTCAATATTATTCTGATATTACCCTGGAAATTTTCCACATTTAATTTCTCCATAAGCTCTGAACTTGCTGTTTATCTTGTTTATCTTACTGTTTCCTATGTTCTTTCAAATGATTAAATTTTGAAATACTAGATAGCAAATTTATGCCTCTATCTGAAGAAAATTATAAGCAGACATAGAAAGATGGGTAACACAGAAATGCATAGTAAACAGTTAATATTTAGCAAGCTACCTAGGGAACTGTCTCCCTGCCATGCTTTTACTTATTTATTCTTAATTTATTTTGATTCATACACAACAACAATAGTTATACATATTTATGGGTACCATGTGATGTTTTGATACCTGCATACACTCTATTGTTTAAATTAGGGTGAATATATATATATATATATATATATATATATATATATATTCCTCAAATAATGATTTACATAAAACAAAGACTTTCAACGGTATGAAATGAAAAATAAAACCATTTCTTTGTATGAATATGACATTCTTGTGTACTCCAATTTTCTGTAATTTTCTTTATCATACTGTGTGTATTTCAACTAGAAGTATTGCTTTAAATCTCTTATCACAAACAGATAATCCGTTATTCCTTGTTCTAAAACTAACTTTGAATTCAAGATTCATACTATGTCTGTTCTTTGGTTTTCCTGTGCTTCTTCTAAGAAGGCGTTTCTGACCTCTGTTTTACTTAAATTGAAATTTATTCAACATCAGAACATGTAAGCATTTGACTGTTTTGTTGCATCATCTAGTATAGTTACATTCACAGACTGACTTATTGAAAACACATTATATTAATATAATATAGATTTTTTATTTCTTCTTTAATTTCAGTTAATCCATTACATAAAATTAAGTGTGGGCAATTGTATTACCTATGAATGTTACTGCAGATAAAGAAAGGAGTATTATAAAGCATTTTTTTTAAACTGGAAAGGTAGCTCAGATAAAAATGAACCTCTGATTCAGATATTTGATGTTTTTCTGTACACTATTGTGTGTGTGTTTTCCTCCAGTTAGACCAAAAGCCAGCAAACGATAGCCTACGGAACAAATCCAGCCTGCTTTCTGGTTAGTTTAGTCCGTGAGCTAATAATGTTTTTTATACTTCGATAGTTGAAGAAATTCAAGATTAATATCAAACATATGATAATTATAACAGTCAGATTACACTATTTAAAAGTAAATTCGATTGGAGCACAATGCTACTCCTTTGTTTACATATTGTCTGTACCTACTTTGATGCTGCAAAGGCAAAGTGGAGTAATTGTAATAGAATCTGTAAGGCCTGAATGTCCTGAAATATTTATTATTTTCTGATCCTTTAAAGACAAAGTTTGCTGACTTCCGCATTAGACCACCAGATTTCCCCGTCCTGCTGAGGGTATGTCTCATTCTGCCTAACAAATATTATACTTTTTTAAAAAGACTTTATTCAAACATATTTTCTTTTAATTCTTGCAGCACACAAAACCTCTACTGACCACCACATAATTAGAATATTACCTTGCATTGTGGCTGGTTATTCTCCTAATTAGAGAATGTGAGAGTCTTTCTATGCCCAGCAGAGAGCCCAAATCTAGACAGCCAGTGCCTTGTGACAGTTCTTGTAGTATTATGCATCTGGACCTAGATTTCGCAGCTACATTCATGGCTATAGAGAAAAGGAATTGTGTCCCTTGTGCCTTTACTGTCTAGCAGAATAAGCTATATAATTTATACATCACAGTATATCACAATTATAGATATTCTTACCTATCAAAAAACAGCCTACCTGTGTTTATCATCATTGTTTCTCCAGATCCCAGCACCTAACAAATGATGAATAAGGTCTTCTTCATTTCTGAATGAGTATTAATATAGATCTTGAATATAAAGATATTTAATAAATTTTGAATTTTATTTGTTACTATTGCTAATTATACAAGATCAAAAGGGACATTTTCTATTCCTATTGTAGTTCTATCTAGGTTTTTTGCTTACTTATTTTTATTAGTATGGTACATTATGATCATATTCTTCATGGGGAAATGATACATATATATTACATATCTTAATGATTTTTTATCCTTTGCCTCCTGTCCCCTGGTTCCATCTCTTGGTCTCTTACTCTTTTGCATAAAATGTATTTCTTATTATCTATATTTTATTTAATTCTTTATTTATACTTTCTATCCCCCATATAGCAGAAACCATGGTATACTTAAACTTGTGTTTCTGATTTATTCACTTAAGAAAGTGGTCACAAGTTACTTTCATTTTTCTACTAAAGACCCAACTTTATATTTTGTATGGAATAGTAGTAATCCATTGTATATAAATACCACATATTCTTTAGTCATTCATCTTTTGTTGTGCATATAGGTTGCTTTCAGGTTTAGCTATTGGATTCCATCTTACTCCAGATAGAATGTCTGTCACTAAGAAATCAAATCATAATAAATGTTCACAAGCCTATAGGGAAAAAAGTCACCTTTCTGCACTATTGGTGGGAATACAAACTACAACAACCACTATGGAAATCTGTGTGGAGATTCCTCAAAAAACTACAACTAGAAATTCCACTTGGCCCATATATTCCTTAGTGGGAATCTTCTAGAAAGAGTTAAAAATGTCACATTACAGTGACACATGCATACTCTAGTTTATAGAAGCACAATTCATAATAGGTAGTTCAAGTTAATAGCAAGCATTTTGTTTTTAGTTTGACTGGGCTCCTTATTCAGTTCTGTGCTGCAGTTAAATTTCAGAAATTTGGTCCTATTTTCAAGTGGAACATACTCTTTAAAAAATAAAAGATACAGTACTGTGCATTTAGAGGACAATCAGAGAAAAAATATACTCATGCAATTTATTTGTATAATTAAAGAGTCACTTGTTCTCTGGAAGATTGAAATAATATCATGAAATATTATTTTATAATTAGTTTCTCTATACTCTAGTATAGAATGCATAACCTTTTCCTACATTATTTTCAAAATTAAATATATATCACAGAGTATAGTAGTATCAATGCATTAAAAATCCCTGATTGAACATATTTGTACTTTTTGTGGTAGTCTGTACTATTTGCTTAAATGTCAAAGTTGATTACTATAATAGCTTGTTATAGCTGGCAGTTAACTAGAATTAAAACTAGATAAATTTAGATAACTTTTTCAAAAATATCTTAGTTCTTGATATTTTTACAATAAATTTGCAAAATCTACCCAAAAGTGAACAATAAAATTATTTTGAAAGTAGTAAAAAGGCTTACTTTTAAATTAAGAATTTATGAATATCTGCTTAGTTTTAAAATATACTTTCAAATTTGAAAATGGAAGCAAATACTATCATGTCCTTTTCATTTGGCTCTTTGTATGTATCTTCAGAAATTTCTTGACATACACTCACAAAGGTAGTAAAATATACAGTATTGTTTATACTGCTTTTAAGTTAAAAGTTAATAGTATAAAATAGAGTTTTAAAATAATTAGCATATTGCAAACATTTTCTTAAATTAGTGAAATATTTTTTCTTTCAGTATAATTTTAGTAAGCCAAAATATGTTTTTCCACTAAAGCCCATATTGTTAAGCATCTGGCTTATATCAGGTATTTTATTATTACTTTTAATCTCACTACAGTAAACACCAATGTGTGTTAACTTTTGATCACATTTCTCTTGAGAATAACTTTTCTGTAAAGTATCACTGAGTGAAAGGTTGTGAATTAAGACTCATATTATATACCTAGTATTTCAGTCAATATTCATTTAACAATTCACTATTGAATCATTCCCATATACCAAAACACAGCGTTAATCAGTAGGGATATAATTGAAAAGAAGAGAGACTGATTCTTTTCCTACAAAACTTCAAGTTAATTGCCAAATTGATTCTAAAAGGCTTTACAAATGTATAATTCCCCCATTCTGAGAGTATATCAACATGCCTTTCCTCCTGTTGTCTTAGTGGTTTTTAATCTTTGAAAAAAACTATATGAATATGGTAAGTTAAAATTGTATGCAGTTGTAATCTCAACTTGTTTTTATTTATTACTAAGGATAAATCCTTTCATGTGATTATAGATGGTTATGATTCCCTTAATGCCTCCCTCATGATAATTCTCATGTGGAACTCAATACATGCTTAATTTGTTGACTGGTTGGGTGGTGTGAAGTTCAGATGGATGGATGGATGGCTAAATGGGTGGACAACTGGATAAATCCATGGATGGATGGATGGATGGATGGATGGATGGATGTGTTGCAAGGACAATTAGCCATGTAGTTATTGTTTAAAAGTCCAAGTAAGAGAAGTTTCCACCTATTCTAAATATAGCAAAGTGGTTCTCTTCATAAGTGATCTATGCCTCTCTCTTTACTATCACTGTAACCCTCTTTCTTGTACCTGTTCTCTGGAAGGAAAAGAGTTGAATATTCTTCTTTTCACCCTGATGTAGGTGAGCAAGTTTGAATTAAATGATAGATGCAAAGGTTATTAGCCCAACAGAAAGAAGTAGACAGTCACCCTGTGTGGATAGAATTTGCTGAGTGGTGAACTATAAGTTTTGAATTGATAGTGAGAGTTTGAAAAGAGTAAGTTATCTAAAAGGTAAGACAGTGGAGGGAAGAATATCATAGAAATTTACTCTCCACCTGTATTTACTCCTAGATAAAAGTTTTAGAAAATTTCCAAGGATGAGTTTGGGTCCATGTATCTAAAACTGTAAGCATTATGCCCCTAACATAGAAAATAATACTTCAGAAAGATAGCATTAAATTCTATCACTTAAAATACATTATTCTTATGTCATTGAAATCAGTACTTAAAATATGACTTATATATGCAACAACTTTTTGGATTCCTCTTATCAAACTTAGCCACACTCCGTCTGTTCTAAGGAAGAAAAAAAAAACAATATATCTGCAATATGAGAATAGTCTGTTTTTTAAGACAGGGAATAGCATAATTGTCAAAGAACCAAATGAGAAGCTAACAGTTTAAGTGACCTGATAAATGTAAGTGCATTAAGAACAAAGATTCTTCTGAGTCAATGCAAAGAGTCCAGCATAATTGGAAGTTTCTTTCAGGGTTTTAGTTTTAGTTTTCCAATCATTAAGTAAAAATAAACATAACAATTGATTGCATGTGACACTACTCTGTGACATTCACTTAGAGCCTTTAGGCTCCTTTCATTACTCTTGCTGGTTCCTACTGGGAACTGCACTGGAATCTATTTAACAATAACCTCCCTTTGCCAACCCATAAATCAAGAAGGCAGTATCAGATTCAGCATTGTTTTTTTATTTCTAGGACAGTGATGAACAAATTAGCCACTAACTGACATAGAATTAAATCTCAGACTATCTCAATTTTATTTCTCTTTTAACATTTCTACCCTCGGTGTTTTTTTAAATATGTGCTTAGATCATTTCCATAGCTACTTGCAATAGCCAGTAGCTCCCAGATCTTCCAAATTCATTCGGAATGTTGTTGTTACTGAATTTATCACTCAAACATATTTTTTACCTCATTTGATACTCAGTTCTATTCATATCACTCAATAATTTTAGTGATTTAACAACTCCAATGATTTAAAGTAGCACTTTCTTTTAAGTGTAATTTGACTTAAATGTCACAAGTGGTCTGTGTTGGAGTAAACATGATAAGTCATTGTTTCTTTTGTCTTAGAGGATGTTTCATAATCCTTGGGGATTTCAATTTCCTAGAGACAGATAGAATGTGAAGACATTTCTTAAATATCTATGGTAATAAAATCATTTCATGAATAACTCATTTGTGAACATCTCATGGATGACACATTGTCAAATGTTAATTGCCAAAATAAAGCTTTGTTTCTAGTAGAACATTCAAAACTGTCTTTGATTTGGCCAAAGCACTGGTTTCCAACTCCATCTCTTGTTTGTTTTCTGGTCACACCTAGTCACTCACTGTTACTTGATTCCCTGAAGCCACCACACAGTTTCCTGCCAAATCTTTACTCATGCCTTCCTCTATCTATAATGACTTTCTGCTCCTCTGCTTGATAAAATCATACTCATTATTTACGGATCATCTCTGGTGCTGTCTTTCTGGAGCACTTCCTTTCTCTGTGCTCCAGAGAATGATGCCTGCTTTCCCTTCACACTGTGATTACTTGGCATCTGTGCTCACTGTTCACATTAGAAGCTTTGTGAGAAACCAACCGTACCTTATTTGTGTCTGTACCTTTAGTGGTAGAATAAGAGCTGACATTTTAATAATAATCAAAGGAACAATATCTTTAAATATTGGTAAGAAAGGAATAGTTTTCCACTAGGCAAAAGAAGCTAGCGTGAGACTTCTTTAGCTGATACTGTGATTATGTCCTGAGATTGCACATCTTGTTCCCCTGAAAGCCCAGATAATTAGTCTGATTGTTTCCCATAGGTTTTAGGAACTAGAAAGTGGACTCAAAATAGTTAAACTGTGCATTGTATTAATGTTTGTAAAAAGCATTCCCCCTTTTTTACTTTGCACTCTATTTTTCTTCTTTTTATTTGACTTTTATTAGTATGTGTTTGAGGTACATAGTGGTTACATGTAGAGGATTGGCACATGTACATAGCACATTTCAATTCCCTTCTTTTTCCTCTTCTTCCACCACTATTTTATTTTTCCAGCATCAGATTCGTTTATTTATGATAGTTTATAAAGTTAATTATAATATATACAAACTGAAAATCAGACTAAAAGGCCAAAGAATGTATACAACATTTAAGACAATCGTACTAAGTCATGGTACACTTTTAAATACATTGTCCATACTGGATTACAAAATATTTTTTCCCTATTATCTGCCTTTTTATAAGAAAGAAACCATGCAATATTTAGGCTTAAGTGTATGAATTAGTTCCCTTAATATTATACATCTCAAGGTGCATCCATGTTCCTACACACGATTCATTTATTCTTTTTTATTGCCCTTTTTATGGCAGAGTGTTACTCTGTTGTATGTAAATACCATATTATTTTATCATTTCAGCTGATGATAGACATATAGACTGTTTCCAAGATTTAGCTATTAAGAATCAGCTATTAACTAGTGATTTCTTACTGTTTTTTTTTTAAATTCTGTATTACTTGTACCCTTATACTGTTTTGTTTTTCTCCTTTAAATAAAAAAAAAAAAAAAAAGAATCAGCTATTATGAATGGTGTTGTTACAAACATAGGCAAGCATACATCACTGTGGTATTACGTCTTCAAAACTTTGGGCAAGATATCTTGAAGGGAAAGATACCTAGGAGGTTGTATGGAATTTCTACTTTTAGTTTTGGATAGATATTAACATAACATAGGCAATTAATACAGAGAAAACGAGACAGAATTAATACTGAGAAGACAATTAGTAGTTGAAAGATCAAAGGTGAAAAGGAGGCAATTGTGTAATAATTTTTAGATGATGTCACAGATAGAAGGATAATATATCAAGGACTTTAAGATTGAAAAGGTTTGATATAATCTTGCAACTAAAGGAAGCTAACTGGAGAAGAGAAAATATTGACAAGAAATGGATAAAAGAAGCCTGAAGACTTTGCTAAGGCCAGGTCAGGTAAACTTTGAAGGTGATAGGAAAGAGTTTGGATTTTATGCAAATAAATTGAGTCATGATTTCCTTTAAGTAAAGTTATGACATGTTGTAGTATACATAGTTATAATAGGTTGATTTTAAGTAAAAATAGAATTATAATTCTTCTTATCAGTCTTCCAAAGAGATAATAAAAGCTGAACCTAGGCAGCAGAGGTGGTAATGGAGATCTATTATAGAGATTGTGGATATATTTTTGATGTAATATAAAAGGAATGGATCAAATACATCAGCTTTCTGTGGCAGAATAGACTAGTGGGCAGATAGAAAAATGAAGTCATGAGTAATTTGTGAGTATTGGTCATCTCTTAGAGATAAAAGCTCTTCAGATTTTTTCCCACAATTACTTAAGTGAACAGAAATATTTGAACTCAATATTCATACTGCCTCTTAAATTATTTGATTGATAGATAACACTAATTTCTGACTTCTCTTTTTCTTTGATTTCCTTTTAATCCTTAACACTCACAAATTTCAGTGATCAAGATTTTTTCTGTAAGGGGAATGTGTTCACTAGTCATAGTCACCTCGATGGTTTTTCATTCCTTTATCTTCTGTGGCTGTGTTTGGGTCCTATGAGGGAAATCAGAATTTACATAATTGTTAAGCTGATAAATGGGGGGAAATGGGAGGTACTTTGGTAAAGTTTCTAAAATCTGACCATCAGTAATATACCAGAGCTCTGATACTGACTCCTGCCTCCCCATTTATCCAGGCCTTCAACCCTTTCCAGTAATACATTCTTGCAAAAGGTATTTTGAATAGTTCATTTAAATATATTAGAGAATTGTCATTACAAATTTTGTAAAGAGTCACTGGAGAAACAGTTAGAGTGGGCTACTAAGAAGGAAATAATCATTTGACCCTAGTGAAAATCCTTTAAATTTTTAGAATATATGATTTAATCATTTGATATTTGTTATTTTTCTTTCTTACATGATTGTTGTACACTGCAAGCAATTACTAATAAAAGCTAAAAATGGAATAAAAAGAAAAATTAAATGCTTATCTGAAGCATCATTTGAAATTTTTCAAATTTAGAAGATGAGACTGAGTAAAAGATTAAAATCTTTAAAAATGAATCATTGTTTCTCATGATGATGCTTCAAATGAAAAACACCAACTCACGTTTATTTTCAAATTCATTCTTTATATTTTAAGAATTGATATTAGTTATTCTCTTCATTTAAATTCTTGAGAATTTAAACAAATAATCATTTTTTTCTAAGAGTTATTCTTCCTTTAAACATCAGTTTGATCTCAAAAGAGTAAGGGATAAGTCATGATTCGCCACTCATCTTCAGCTTCTGGGCACAGATACTCTCTTTCTACATTCCAGAGCAATTGACTAAATGAATGTAAAAATTGATGTCTCATTTTGTGGCTATCTGAGAATATCCTGTCATCGTGGGGTGCCTGTAGCTAGAGTGGCAGCTTGGCATAATGTTCATTATAGCATCACTAAAATTGCTGTATCATAGAACTCCATTATAGCAGTGGCCTTGACAGAGTATATAAATAGTTTCCTAAAGAGTCCCTGTTTCAGACCAGCCTATAAACTGTACTTTGCAAGGTCTGTGGTTTAATTCATAGCTCAGCAGAAAACCCAACTGGCAGGCTACATTAAGTAATCTGATGCTGGTCATTTGGACTCATGCTCACATTTCACAATCAAGAAGAGAAGGAGGAGTGTGCTGCAGTGGAAAGATACAGGGCTAGAAATGCAGGACACTTGGTTTCAAATAGCTGTATTATTCTAGACACTGAATTACCAAGCCACGTCTCAGCATCTTAGTGCCTACATCTTGCCTGTAAAATGAAGAAGTTAGGCTACATTTAAAATATGATGAATATTTAACTGTGTCAGTGCAAAAGGATTCTTGGTGATTATCTCAATCACAGTGCTAAGAAAGATGATGAGATTATGTCAGTCCTTCAATGAAAGAGTACAATATGGAAGAAACAATGGCAGCCCACATTTCTAGCTGCTTTTATAGTCCTGATATTTGGTGATCTCGCTCATTTCATATGACCATTTTATGTGATTATTATTATTACAATAACAATTGTAACATTAATTTCTCATGTACCAGTGTCATAATTTAACCTGGATTCCCATATAACCCAGGAATATAGGTTATCTTATCACTATTTTACAAATAAACAAAGATATCTCTCCTAGTATGTGCCATGAGCAAGGACCAGTCTTGCAGTTGGAGCTCAGGTTTTAAGCACAAAGGGAATCCATTTCAGTGAACTGTGCACCAATTCTGTAGTGTATTTGTTAACATTGACTTTATTTATGAGAGATTGATAAACTTGAAGTGGTCAGAAAACTAAACTTCTTTAGGTCACCACCTGACTTGAAAAATATTGATTATAGTGGAGCTTCAGCAGGTTAATAATATAGTTGAAATAGTACAGTTTTCACAATAATAAATGTGTAGCTCTTATATATATTATATATAATCTCTTGCCCAAGAGCTACAATATTTATAGCCTTTTAAAGACTTCATCATTTTAATGGATGAAAATGTCAAATTCTAAAACAAAAACAGCATTTTGAACTCTTCTTTGTTTGATAGTCCATCAGTGATTTCAGCACAGCTTCTTTCCCCAGTTCAGTGGTAAATGTGGCTGCTGCAATTGTGGCCAAAGGACTGGGCCCTCATCTACCAACACAATATATGATATGTAGCACATCCTTAATAACTTATTGTCGAGTTAATAGGTGTCCATGAATCCCATCTCCTATTTCAGTGATAGAGAAAAAAGCATGTTTTTTTTTAAGGTAGCTCCAATCTTTCAGTTTTACTTAATACATAATAACTTTTGTATACAAACACATGCTACTTAATATATTAAAAACAGAGTGCTTATTCCACAAGATGAACCAGTATGGAGGCTGGTAGTTGTGATTCCAGTCCTGCTCCAGAACCTCTGAACCTTGCCTCCTATTGGGTTATAGGGTTTCACTAATGGATGAATCATGGGTGATATTATCTCCCTTGAACATTTATGCTGTAGTCTTTCATAGGGGTGTAGTTACATCCAGATATTCTCTTTCTGGTGGTGGGATGATGATGCAGGTGGGGTGGGGAAGAAGTCCCATTAGATAAGAGGCCTATATCCTCTTTCTTCAGAACAGCTAGCTATTGCATAATTAGTGTAATCTGGCTTGTTTTTAAGACAATGTTCTTTAAATTAGGTGTGATTATTTCTGATGAAGACTACATTGTCTACACAATCATCTCTTCATTCCAGGAACAGCTGAGCTTAAGTACACCCCTTTCAGTGAAATTCTCACTTAGGAAGCTTTTCTTTTCCCCTCAGGCCTTTGAGAGAGGTTTTGAATTATATTGTAGAGTAACATATGTTAGCATTCTGTCTTATACTGCATGAAATGTAAGCAACTTTAGAGGTCAATGGTGTCTAAATCTATTCACAAAGATCTTGCCTTGAACTAAAGCTAAAGCACCTAAAATGCTGGGGTATTTTCAATACCCCTTATCTCACAAAATGCCTTGTTATTCTCCTACTGAAATCCTTCAGTAGGTTCCACTTATACATACAGCTCAAATTCCTTACTTAGAGTAATACAGAATCCCCCATAACCTTCACATTGACCACTTAAAACCTTAAAACAACTCTCTCCTCTTCCTTCCTTCCCAAGTATTTTGTTAGCCTTGACAAAGTGTGACTTCTTAAATATAGGATCTACTTTTACTTCTAAATTTTCATTTTCTGACAAGATTGATGAAAGTTAATAAAAAAGGTCCTTTTTTCATCTTAATATTGAAACCAGTTGAAATAAAGATGTCAAAGTCCATTAAAGATTTTAAAAATCGGAATTATTGCAGATTCAAAACTAGCTGGCTAGTTCAAAAATAACTGGCTCTCACAAGTACCAAATGGGTTTACTAATATCTTTTCAACATACACAATTTACTCTTTGGTTGCCAGCTTTTCCTCCAAGGCACAGCATGTCTTTGATGATCTATTCTCACAGGGGAAAAAAAATGCTGGACTCCAGCAGGTTCTAGGAGGAAGAGACAAGCTGAGTGATTTTAGCTCCTTTCTTCATATATACTCAGCATGAAGGTTTAGCTGGGTTGTATCAACTTGATTGACTGGAGAGCCACCCAAGGGGTTGGTGAAGCATGCTTCTGGGTATGTCTGAGTGGGTCGTGGAGGTGTGAGCTTGTGGGCTCTCTCCTCCTGCTCTATTTTCTGACAGTCATGAAGTAAGAAGCTTTGCTCAACCAAACCTTTTAGCTATGATTTTTCCTACCTTAGAGAAAGGCAAGATTACAAGACTGAATCCCCACAAACTTTTACCTAAATTAAACCTCTTTCTGTATGTATGAGTCTGGCTACTGGGTCTCAGGAAGGAGAAAGCTGACTAATACAGCAAATATTCAATTCCTTTCTCCAGGACAAAAGGAAAGAAACCCATGACCCCTGAAAAACCCATCTACCTAAAGCCATAGGCATGAGGAATAATTTACCCCAGCCTGGAAAATCCTTTCCTCCTTCACTTCACAGAGTTCCTGCCACCACTGAACGTTAGGCCTCAGTGACATTTCTTTTTGTCATAGATTTCCTTGATCTTCTAATTCCTTATCTCCTTGGAGCCCCAAGCAATTTAACTGTTCTGTTTTCCATCAAACTCTATATTTATCCCATCATAGTACAATAGATGATCTCAGTTTAGTGAAAAGATTAACAAGTCTGTGAGGTTCTCTAAGTAAGAGACAATATTATGCTCATCTAAGATAGTTTAGAACCTGTGGGTCCTTAATAAATATAGGGGATATTTCCTAAAATTCTTAAGTGAAAGGAAATTAAGTAAAGGTAGCTTATTTTGATGACTGCCTCAGCTAGGTTTCAGAAACTGCGCTACAAATTTATCCATATTAATTCATCTAACCTTTACAACTGTATGAGACTGAAAATATCAGTTATATTTTACAAACAAAGAAACAGGTTTTCTTCATTAGCTAATCATTTGTGCAGCCAGGATTCAGTAACAAATTGATCTACTGATTTTCCGTGAATCCATTTGCCTCCAAAATCTGTGGGTCATTTTTAAGGTAGAATTAAATTTGTTTCTAGAATATATATACAAAATAGAAATAAGGATAATTGTATTAAAAAAGCATACTCAATACTTTTACCTTTTATGGTAAATTTATAAATAAAGCTAGATTATAAGATTTATGATTCAGATATGAATATTGACTTTTCAATATGTCTAATGAAGAAGCATATGTCTCATATTATTTAAAATGCATAATTTAAATATGCCACACATTAGTGGTCATCCAGAAAAGGTCAGGTTAACTGCCAGTCAAGATATTCAAGACTGATGGATTACTTATATGAACTCATTTGGCAATATTCCTTTCTGTTTCTCTGACCTTATACTTTTTAGATTATCTGGACAATAACTTCACATTGTATGAGATTAGATTTATTTCTTTAATATGCTATATCTGAGCTCACCCACCTGTACTTTAGTTTTTTTAGTTAATGTTCAGTAGCATTTGACAAAATGTGGAATTTCTCTAGAATACTCAAAGAAAATCATGAGAAATTATAAGATTCTTGGATAATTTACTACAGCCATTGGTAATGATGAAACAATAAAGCTAAATGTCCTTAATGTTAACTGTATGTCAAGTACCCTGTTATGTGCTATGTGTACTTTTTTTTTTGTAGAAATCACCATATAAATATATGGGTTTATCATTATTTTTCTTCATTTTTAGAAAAGATAACTTCTAAATATATTACTCAACAATTATATCTTCCTTTTCTCTCCTATAAAAAAAAAGACAGTCCATATTTCATGGGATCACTTGATGAAAAAACCTAGTATAGAAGATGCTTTTTGCTATACCTGATATTTAGTTGATATTCAGTAATTGCTAAATTCATTTTTCCCTCATACTGAAAAATAATTTTTCTTTATTTTCCAAAGCTTTTTATGTGTTTACTTGAGCGTCAGAAAATCCTTGTGTTAATAGATTATTATACTTGTATTACAGAAAAAATAGAGGCTCAGAAGAGTCAAGAGGACTAGGTTTTGGCATTCACACCTCTGCCCATCCAAGCAAAGACTTTATATTTCTCTCGCCTTCTCATTATATAATGTGTGCCTCTTGGAAATACATGTAAAGGGAAGGCACAAAGCAGAGGATGTTCATGAAATGTAAAGTATACATATATAAAAATATGTTATAAAAGCATTTTTTCAGTCTTCTTTTTTTCCCCTGGGAGCCAAAAATGTAGGAAAAACTCTTCCTTGAAGTGAGATGATGTTCCATTAGAAAGATTGTTTCTTTTCCTTACTGAAGGCAGAGATCTGAGCTGACATCTAATTGTATTAGATTATCTCAGAGATGCAAATATTCAGCCTTTACTTTGGATTATTTTGTAACAGGTAGGAGACCACACTGGATATTGTTTCAGTGAGTAGACTTAGTAGTTTGAAGTTATCTTTCTGGTTTTTGTTAATGAAAACCAAGGTTCCTATTATAAAATATATTTCTTTATTCTAAATCTGATTACCATCCTCAGAAATTCATACTTTGAAGCAGGCTTTCTTGGATTTTCATATAATTCCCTGAAATGCATTAAATACAGAAACTGGTAATAGAGATGATCAATATAACCCATTCATAATCTTGTAGTGTGCATTTAGTTTCTCTGAACTTTTCTTTCTACCCTAACCTCATCGGAGTGAAACATCCATGATGGCTGAGTCATCTCTGAAATTTGTCTGAGAACCTTTTATTAGGCTATTGGAGATTGAAAAATGGCTTTGAGTGCTTGCTTGTGAGTCTGAATCTTTGGGTAAAGGCTCCCTTATTGAGAAAAATAACTTGATTCTATCTCTAGGCTTAAAAGTATTAGCCTTACTCATACTAAGAAAGTGACTCACATAATATCGCCACTCCTCCCCCCGGCCCCCGCCACCATGAGCTGGGATGCAGAGACCATTTTTCTATTTATGAAATACAAAAGACTTGTACTGCAATTATTTTTTTGATCCCCTACTGTCAATGCTGTAAGTTTTTTCTCTATTAAAAACATAGGTCAGTAAAAGGCCAGAGTTTGGTTGTTTCTTATAAGTTTTCTAATTTCCTCACAATAGCTTGGGGAAATACTTTTTATTTCCAAGTTCCTAGCTTTGTTACAGAAGTACTGTTACTTAATGACTGTGTTTTTGTCTACCGTTTTTAAAGGGACTCTTTTTTGTTACATTTGAAAGAACTCAAAAATGAGAAACCCAGGGATTAACTGTTCAATTAGATATAATGATTAAAAATTCTTTATCACAGCAGTTTCCCTTTCATTATAAAAGAGAAGTAGTTCAATTAGTGCACATTGAAATGTTTTTTAAATGAAGTTATTGCTGACTAAAAGGACAGAAAGCATATGGCATGGTTAAACACCTTGCTTTTTGACATTTTTATGGAGAGATGTTGCTGCTCAAAAAAGAATTGATGCAAAATCCACAAAACATTATATTTTTGTAAATGGATATTGTTTAAGTCTCAGTCTGTTATAAAACTAAATATCATAAATGCTGGACTTTATTATAAAAGTTTGTCATCTCTATGTCCATCTCTATGTTCAGGAAAACCAAATTTGGAAGGCTGATTTTTGTGGAACGCATTATTTGTAACTATAGTACTGGCCTTTCAGTTTTGGAAGTTTACATATCATGATTGATTTCACAGTTCAATTACACAGATCTCATTTAGTTTAATTTGGCACTTTTCTGTTGCTATATTGACATTCTATACATAATTTTATTTGGAGTGTATAACCGTAGACTTTATGGAGATAATAATGACTCTGAGACTTAGTTAAATCCCTAGTTCTATCTCAGAACCACCTGGTCTTTGCAAATGATTCTGATTTGAACCCTCAGATCTACAATCTTACTATTCTTGGTTTTGTGACAATAACCAAAATATTTTTTTAATAACAGGCTGTCATACCTTTTTATTGCCTACAATAAAAAGGAAAATTTATCATCCTTAATCTGGTTGCTGATCATGAAATTTATCATTTTTACCCTTCCTATGGCATTAGAGATATTAAAGATAGTAACATTGATGATATCCAACATCAATTTTAATTTTTTTTATTTAAAGGAAATATAAAACCAAATAAAACCAAAAAAAAGTATAAGTGACATAGGACTTCAAAACATTATAAAATCAACAATAGTTACTACAATGCCTTTGTTGTCTTTAAAGTAGCTGCTGATACCTTCAGACATAGTAAAAATCAAAAATAACAGAATAGAATAGAAACAACAAAAACAAACCAATGAATGTAATGAAGGACTTCAAATATGACAATAGTAAATCTAAAATGGCTACCATAATGTGTCTTGCTATCTTTGAAATAGCTGTTTGTGCCATTGGATATAACAAAATCAAGCAAAACAAAAGATCATAAATTCCAACCCAACAAAACAATGAAAACTATACAGGATTTCAAAACAAGACAATAGGAAATCAACAGTAGCTACCACCCTCATAAGGAGATCCCCCTACATGCCACATTGCATAGCAATATCCTCTAAACAGATGATCAAACCACTGGTTCTAGATGTGCAAGGTCAGTGAAACACCAAAGTACAACAAGCATCAAACTGCATTTCATCTAAATAGCTATCATCACAGCATGTGTTTCTCCAGATTAGCTGGTCACTTGTGGAGGTGGGGAGTGGGGGGTGAGGGGTGGGAAATGGTGCTTCTTGTTTGCCAACCTGCATGCTGGAAGGGGCTGGTGTCTGGCTGTCCACACTGCAGTGGTTGCCTGCGTATGGTGCTGGTTTGCAAGGAGGGCTTGCTTCTTGGTGAGGCTCTGTTCTCTCCACTGCAGTCCATGAATGCCACTGATTCGTGGGGAAAAAGTTGGGTCTGGCTGTCCCCACTGTGGCAGCGGCCTGTGCATGGTGCTGGCTCACAGGGGAGGCTTGCTTCTGGCTGGGGCCTTCTTCATTCACCCTGCAGTCCTTGAGTGGAGCTCACTCATGGGGAAAGGCTTGGATCTGGCTGTCCCCACTCCATAAGTGGCCTATGTATCCAAAATCATTTTTAAAAATAGTTAGAGTATTTTTATGTTCTAAGAAATTGTGTTTTTTTTTTTTTTTTTTTTTTTTTTTTTTGTTTTTTTGCTTTTTTTTTTGTTTTTTTGGTACTGGGATCAAACTCACAATCTCACACTTGCCAGGCAGGTACTCACACCACCGAGAACCCCCAGCTCATTGTTCTAAGAAAAATTAAGTATAAGCATTCTATCTTAATAACAGTTCTAAAAGATTGATATTAGTTATTATTATTCACAGTATATAATTGAGGATACTGAGGCTTGCTGCTGTTACCTAATTTTCCCAATTCATGAAGTAAATAATTAATGCATCAGGGGCTCGGGACCATTCATTTTCCCCAAGTAGATTTTTTTAATTGCTATTGTTTTACTGCCTACAACATCTTCTAGAATCAAAGATTGTCTCTCTTCCCTCCAACTTCTTTTTTATTTTTAATTCAAACTTAATTATTTGGCTTTTCCATATGTCCCTTGCCTATTCTAGTATTCAACACTCACCTGCTATTGATTTGAGTCATCTCATCACAAAAGTTGGAAACTTCAAAATAATTATTACTACCATCCTCTGAAATATGCCAGTAAGGCATGTGTTTGTGTGTGTGTGTGTGTGTGTGTGTGTGTGTGTGTGTGTGTGTATGTGTGTGTTTATGAGGGAGACTGATAGAGGTAGAGAGTGTGGATGGAGAAAGGAGAGGTGGAGATGTCAACATGTAGTTGCTATCCAGTGGAAATAATACTGCAGAGAGGAATGAGGAGAAAGGTAAACTCCAGGAGTTTTACTCTAGAGCCACTTTAATGTATTAAAAGTGTTGAGGGAAGACGACTCTATTAAAACTCCATGATGTCAACAAAATATGTCTAAACATCAGTGCTTTAGCTAACTGCATAATAACAGGCACATTCTAAGTAGTCCAGGTCTCAGTTTTCTGTCTATACAGTAGATACAACTATCCAAACCTCAAAGGATTATTGTAAGAAGCAAATGAAATATTTTATGATGCCGCAAATGCAATAGAAATTATACCTCAAGGGTGCTTATGAACTAGTGAAATAAAATCAACATATGTGTTGAGTTTAGTGACACAGAGATATGAATATGTAAAAAGAAATATAATAGCTAGTGATTATTTTATTCTGGACACATAAAACAATTAATTTAATCCCCACAACAACCATGTCATAAATAATATTGTCAAACCTATTTTTTAGATAAGGAAACTTTTGAAATATAGAGGATCCTGATCATAATCATATAGATAAAAATCAGTGATTCGAATTCTGACCCCAAAGGTTTGACTTGAGATCTTACACTCATAGCTGTGCTCTGCATCTGCAGAAGTGAGAAAGCACTGGCCACCACTGCAGCCCTTTGCTGCTAGAAGTGGCCTCCAACATCACAAAGCCCCAAACATTGCTCCCATCTGCTGTTCAATGGCATCTCTGTGTCAGGTTTATCTCTTAATAGTGTGCCGTATTCTCAGACATTTCTTGACCATCATGACCTCTGGATCATTTAAAAATAGTTGGTGGGGAATGTGAGTACCTGTGGTATAAGATTTTGCTTTAAAATCCTTTGAAAATAAAAGTGCATTAGGTCAGCTGAAAGATCTATATGACAGAATTTCAAATTTCAATTCTGATTTTTCTGCTTGGTTTCACTTATGCAGCATGAAATAAAAGATTATTTTAATCAAATATCCCTAGAAATTATTTCATGTTCTAGTCAAGAACTCTGAGCTTCCTTCATTATGATCAGAGTCTCTTAATGTATCACGCAATACTTTTTGTCAGGAGAACCCTAAGAGCAAATTCAACTTAGGAGAGTTACAATTTTCCCTTTGTGTTCCTATTGTATGAGAAGCCCTAACTTCCTCCTTCTTATATTTAAAATGTTATATATTTCTAAAACATCACAGTGAAGGGCCATTGGAAGCCACCAGGAAGCCCTAAGAAAGTCAGACCTTAACAGAGACCTGGGTGTGTATTACTGCTTATAGACTATAAAGACAAAAGGTAATTGAATACTTGAAAGAAAGGAAGGTAAATTAATCTGAAGAGATAAAGCAGTAATGGTAGTAAAATGACACACATTGATATGAAGAACTGAGTGTGATATAATCTAGGTCTGAGTCCTAGACATATCATTTATTGAGAGTGTAGTTTGGGGTCTTTCAGTTAACTGCTCAGTATATCTGCTGCTATCTGTTGTACTGCTTCCTCCCATTCAACCTGTTTTCTCTTTTTTTTCTCATTTTTTTAGAAATGAGATTGCTAATTCTGACTGTATATGTTGCATAGAGTTTGAGTAATAAATTCATTGAAATATTTATTGAATACCTCTCTCATGCTGAGCTTTACAGATTCTATGTGTTTGTGTGTGTGCATATATATACACACATATATCTGTCATATGTATTTGTACATATATATAGTGGATATGTGTATTTATATATATATATATATATATATATATATATATATATATAGTGAGAGAAAAAATAGAAACAAAAGAACTGATTACTATATGTAATGAGGTAGTACGGTGAGTTTAACAGTATCTAATTATTCCACATAAATCACAAAGAGGTTTACAAACTAGAAGC
The DNA here is from genome assembly GCF_034190915.1 of Cavia porcellus. Lineage (NCBI taxonomy): Eukaryota > Metazoa > Chordata > Mammalia > Rodentia > Caviidae > Cavia > Cavia porcellus. Next base: position 49,737,724 of record NW_026947492.1, read on the forward strand.
TGTAACTAGATGTCCTGATCAAGGTAGAGGAGAGCAGTTCTCAAATGGAAATAATTTTTCCCACTCAGAGCATATCTGATAATATTTGGAAAACAGTAGTCATAGTGGAGGTACAGGAGTACTAGCAGGCAGGGACCCTGGCAGGCCTCCTACAATGTGTGGTAGAGCAAAGATTTATATGTGACAGAGAATTCTAGAGAAAAGGTGGAAGAAGAGGAGGCAGAGGAAACCACAGGAACTAACATGAGACCAGAATTCAACAAAAGCTGAGAACTGGAAGAGTGCTTGTGGGGCCAGGTCCCCGGGGCAGATGGCACAGGATGGTATTGGTCACAGACAGTTAATGCGCGAGGTGTACAGAAGGTTATGTTCAGACAGGGCCGTGCACTGGTGGTCACGATGGTGTGGACATGGGAGCTGAGAAGATACAGGCGTCTGAGTTGAGCAATTGAACAGGAGAAGCCGAGAATGATTGAATGAGGAAGATAAAAGAGAAAGAGATGGAGCGGGGAATGAGGGGAGGAGAGGAAGGGGATATAAAAATAATTAAGATGTGTTATGTACATGGATGGACTCTGCAAGATGAACATAATCATTATGTACAGCAGATATGCACTGTTAAAAACAAATTTGTTTTAAAAATTAGAAAGTAAAGAAAGATGGTTGGAGAGGGAAAAAGCAAGATGAGAGCTCAGATTTTGAAGCTGTGAGGTCTGAGAAAACTGTGAAATAGCCTTCCATTCAGCAACGTATTCCAATTCAAGGGAGAAGTCCAAACCAAGAATATAAATGAGGGAGTCATTGATTGTATACTAACATCTAGGTGAGTAAATAGGAGAAGGTGAAAAGTAACAGGAAGATAACTTCTAATTGGCAAAGTGCTTCAAAGATCAAAACATATTATACAAAAAAACTATGCTGTACAAACATAAAAACTTACTATAATTATCAACATTGAGTGCAGTGTTTTTCATACTCATCCATCTTGTAACAAACATTTGCTGTCCCTCATTATATGCCAGGCAATGGGAGGCTGGAATAAACAGATTAATAAGATGGACGTCTGCCTTCAAAAACGAATCAAAAAAGCAAGTAGGAAAAGACACATGTTAGGTCCTTAATTCCATCCTAAATTGAGTCGTTTAACTATTCATGGTGAAGGAGTCAATAAGAGATGGATTAAGGATTATAGAAGTTAGAGAAGTTGAGGAAAGACTTTATCTACCTCACTGTCAGTTCTCCTTGGTTTTGACTCTGGCTTGAAGTTTAACATGCTGTGATCCAACATTTAGAGTGTATACAAAGGAGTACCTTTAACAATGACTCGCATCTCTTAAGCAGTTTGAGTCTGAGTTATAACTAATTGGCTGGATACATACCAGGTTTAGCTTGTACGAATTTGGATTGCCACAGGTCATATCAGGTCCACTGTAACTTGTGCACAGTAGAAGTTCATTTGTCTTTTTTACCCTGGTATGATTATGTGAGTCCTACTTCATCAAGTGCAATTATCTCTCTTTAATAAAAGAAAAATGGGTCAGATACAAGTGTTTTATAAAAGTCATACCCAAATACATCAGTTAGTGCAACTATGAGAGAACCTGGTAAATATACTGACATATGCTTCAGACATTTTAATTAGCTTCTGTCCATCTTATGTCCTAACAACAAAATCTGCATCTGTGATATTCCAGGCACTGTGCTGGAGCTGAGTGTACACTGACTTCTGCTCTCTGGGCTTTTATGTTAGTGTGAAAAATGAGACAGAAGAAGTAAACACATTTTTTTTTTCTTTTTTGTACCAGGAATCAAACTTAGGACCTTGAGTTTGCTAACTAGATGCTGTGCCACTGAGCTATATATAATTTTAAGATGGAAACTATAAAGGAAAGAGACATGTTAAGGAAAAGGAAACAGATAAGGTTCAGGAAAAGAAAAGACTGTTTTAGGACATGTTTGCAGTACATAAAGATTACATTCATTTAGTTATACATAACATGCGTACAACACATCTTAATTCTTTTTCGTCCCCTTCCTCTCCCGTGCCTCCTCACTCCCTCCATCTCTTGGTCATCTCCCCATTGACAAAAGGTCTACTTCTTTGTTTCTTTTTATCTGACTTTTGTTTTGCTCTTTAATTTATTTATATTTTCAGTATCTCATAGAAGAGGAACCATGTGATACTTGAGCTTATGTGTCTGATTTATTTCGCTTAATATTACGGTCTCAAGGTGCAGCCATTTTTCCTACAAATGGCTCAAGTTTATCTTAGTATGACTCCATTATGTATAAGTACATAATTTATTAATTCATTCATCTGTTTATGGGTGTATGGGCTTCTTACAAGATTTTGCTATGGTGAGTTATGCTCCTCTAAAGAAAGATAGACATGTAGCACTGAAATATTATGCCATTAATTCTTTTAGGAAGATACCTACAAGGAGAATAGCTGGGTGGAGTGGAATTGTTAGTTTTAGATTTTTAAAGAATCTCCATACAGATTTCCACAGTGGTAAAGACTATTAAATTATGCAGTTTACACTTGGTCTGCGGTGGTTAGAAGAGAGTGTGCAGTTGCCAATTAGTTAAGAATGCTTTTACTTCAGATTAAAATAATGAATTCGCAGAATGCAGATCTGCTAGCAGTCCTAATGTCACCAGATGACACTGGGTAATGTTGGATGCCAACATCGACACAGGTGGCCCCCACAGTCATACCAGCCTGTGCCAAATGCCATAGGTCCACTCTGCCAGGTACTGGTTTCTGTCACTAGTCTGCACTGGCTCCTGGGGTCTGGATCTCTTTGGAGCCAACAGCTCCTCATGTTTATTGCTCTTTCTTTCTACCAAGTCTGTCCCTACTACTCAAGATAAGAATCCTGAGTATATTTATAGGGCTTTCTGTTCACATTGCCCAAGAAATAAATCATGAGCAAATTTGCAGGACTGCTAAAATGAATTTATAAGAAAGCGTGTGTAGGAGTTGGTGATTTAGCTCAGTGGCCTGCCTGACAAGCGCAGCACAAGGTGGTGAGTTCAATCCCCAGTACAAAAAAAAAAAAAAAAAGAGGAATTTTCAAAGAAAAAAAAAAAAAGAAAGAAAACCTGTGTTACAGAATAGAGGGTGTCAAAGCATGGGAAGGCACCCTTTTAGACTAATCCTAGAAGTATTTGTGGAGTGCTGCTTCTCTAACAATTGCAGGTCTGTGATAGGTACAAGTACAGGTCCAGGAATAGTCCAAGTAGACACAGGGCTCCAGGGTAGCTACCCCTGTCTAGGGATTCAGTGAGGAGGGTGTCGCTGAAACCAGCAAGTGTTCTGAAAAGCAAGCTGCGTGTGGTCCAGGATGGTGAGAATGGGTCCAGATCCTTTCCTCCCTGATTTTAGCCATCCTAGCCCTCCCCCTCCCCCTGCTACAAAGAGGTAGTAGGAATATCCGAAGTAGTGAGAATGGGAAACGGAGAAAGGGCACAGTGATGGGCAGCTGAGCTGCGCTCGTTCTGGAGTGGACTAGAGGAGGGCACTAGATAACAAGGGAGGTCACCAAAGTTTTCCTAGTCCATGGGGGAGGTGGGTGCGGGGAACAAAAGGAAGCAATGGGCAGTGGTGTGACAATCACTGGCTAAGATCTGGCCTCTGCATCAAGTGTATCTCCTGTGTCTCTCAATTACTTAAATAATTACTAGTTGGTGGCATAATATAGATTGGATGAGCCAAAGAAAGAAATTTAATCTTAGTTCTATTACTTATTATTTATTAAACAAATTAAAATTTAATTCATGCCTTTTGAAAACATTAATAGTACTTCCTATATGCCAGGCTCTATTCCAAAACTTTATATATAAACACTTTAAATACTCAATAAATTTATTAGATAAATACTATGATCATCTCCATTTAACAGATAAGAACTGAAGCAAAGAGAAACTGAGGAATTTGTCTAAGGTCATATAGTTAATAAGTGGTTTCCTAACCTACATGGCTATTTCTCTATCTGTAAATTATAAGAGATGTGGTGTCATTTAGGAAAGTAATTATTATGTATAGCACAATGATAGTTTTTAATTGTTGTAATTTTAATCCCAATTATAAAGTCACTATTACAAGAATCTTGGTTTCTGAACTTGAAATATGATGAGGAAGCCAGAAATTTTAAGATGATAGACTCTACCTTCAAAAGACTTTACTACCTTACTGGAGAGATAACCAGCATGTTTGACATGGTGTATAAACTAAAATCACAAGACAGTCTTGGTAAATTTAGGGACATAGCCACACATGCTTAGCTGAGAGGAAAATGGGATTGGTAAGGATTAAAACATACCCGTGTATCAGTGAGTTAAAACACTAAGAACATTTGAGAGATCATTCAGTTTAATCTCTTACTTTTATAGATGAGCAATTAAGCCTTGTCAAAGCAAAATGACTGAGCCAAGATTTTATACCTAATTATGGCCAGAATATAGAGGACCTTTATAGCAGGAAGGAAAGCAAAGCATATTGGTTAATTTACTCAAAGAAAAGTGGTAAGATTTCAAAATACAGTTTTTAAATGTTTGTTCTTTGTATTTTGGGGGCTAAATAGCTTGAATATGTTTCATAAAATTATCTGTAAGTGTATAATAATTATCTTATTGTAAATATTCATAGGTAGTATATAGGATACAATTTAATTTTTTTTGTTTTAATATTGTTTCTTGAAACCTTGCTAAAGATTGTTACTTTTCACTTCTTTGAAAAGAGTTTATATAGAATTGTCAGTATTTGTTATTTTTATGTTTGATAGGCCCTATCAGTGAAGCCACTGTAGCTTGAAGTTTTCTTAGGGAGATTTTAGTTACAAATTCACTATCTATAACAGATACTCACTGTGTTTTTGTAGGTTACTTATTTTTTCTTGAATAAGATTTGATAGTTTGCATCTTTTAAGGAATTTGTAAATTTTATTTAATATGTCAAATGTTTTTGGCAAAAATTTGTTTATATTTCCTACAGAACTTCCTCATATCTTTAGTTATCTGTAATTTATAACTTCCCTCCATTCTGATTTTGTTATTGTTTTTCTTCTTTCTCTCCTTGTCTTGCTAGGGTTTTTAGTTTTACAGCTATCAATTTTTGAATTCCTGATTTTTCTCTGATTTGTATTTTTATTGTTAGATACATTTTCTTTTATCTTATCCTGGTTTAAAGCATTGTTTTTTAGTTGCTTAACATGGAAACCACAGTCATTAATATGGAATCTTTTTGAATACAGATGTGTAGTAATATGTAAGTTTCTTTAAATTCTGCTTTAAAAAAAATCCATATGAAGTTGCTGTGATCTGGTCTATTTTCATTAACTTCTAGATACATTCTAATTTTCTTTTGATTTTACTTTTACCAGAGGTTGGTTTAGAAGAATGTCATGTATTTTGCAAATATTTTGATATTTTCCAGAGATTGTTCTGTTGTTGTTTTCTAGTTTAATTTTATTTTAGTGAAAGAATTCACTTCTACGAGTCATTTTAATTTTATTAAAATTTGATATTGTATGCTTCTTGTTATATAATAGATATTCTGTAATTTTTGACACGTGGCATAGTAAGTGTTTATATAAGCAGTTAAAGTATTTTGACTTTATTGGGCAAAATATTCCATAAAGTGACATTACTTAAAATTGATGGCTAATTTTGTATTAGTTTCCTACACAAATTTTCTATACACTTACTAGTTACTCTGAGAAAGGTAGTAGGGTATTTGTCTATGGTCATGGATTTCTATAGTTCTTACTGCCTTGCATTTTCAGAAAACCAAGTCTATCTGTTCAAATAAGCAAACATACTGAGCTATAACCAAATTCACCCTCCAAAGACCTTAAAGTTCAAGCCATAGGAAAGGAAATCACAGGTGTCACCATGCTTGTTTTCCTTTTATTGTTATTGCTATCTGATGTCCAATCTTGAAATCCATTCTTTTATGTATTTCATCCTATTCATGGTGGTTTGTAATGTGTATGACCAAATCTAAGCCCTTTTTATTCAATTTTTGCTGGGAGTGAATTTGCCTTGAAGTTAGATTTATACCAATCACCAGCAGAAAGCATGCAAATGCTTACCTGTGTGTGTGTATGGCAGAGTTAGCATACAAAAGTTCCATTCAACATGCTGGGCCCCTCAATCTAAGTTAGAGCATGAGATGTAAATATATATTCTATACAATTGACATGTGATATAGTCACTGTTTAAGACAGAACTGGTTGTCATTACATGCCAGGCATTGTGTTACCTGAAAGAGAATACATGAGCTGTGGCAGGCACAATTGCACATTGAGGAGTTGTTGAAGAGAAACAACGTATATTCATCTTTATATTCTTTAATTCTAGTACTGTGCTGGACATATAGTATGTTCAATAAATGTTAAACTGAGTGAACTCAAACTGATTCAAGTGGTTGATTGAGTAAATATTTGATTTACTTGAATTTTGAAGTAGTAGGTGTTAGAATTCATGAAAGTGAGTAGGCATCAATACAGAATATGAGATATACACTCAATAAGAACTGAGCAATGGAGCTAAATGACTGAGCCTCTTAAGTCTCCTAATGTGTGCCAATGTTCCTTTTTTAAAGAATGGAGAATGATAGAAATTTATCCCTCACAAGGTTTAAGGAATGCTTCACTGGATTAATGAACATATGTTCATTAAGAAGTTGTTAAAGTTAAGATTAATAAACATTAGAAAAAGAAGGTTGTAGTTTTCATTCAAACGTAGCCCTTACTCTAGTTCACATCTGAGCATTAAGCTGGTGGTCACTAGTTTACAGATGTTTCTCATAGAGTCCTCCTACTTCCATTTATGACCTCTTTCCCACTCAGTACCTTTGCTCTTCCTTTTCCCCTAGAATCTCCCACTACCTATCTTTGTGTGTCTGAATTCTACCCTAACTTCAAATTCTAGCAAGGTGGTAAATCCCTTATGAACCTAACCAATTTCCTCCATGGACAAAATTTTTTATTGTTTTATAATTTGTTTATGCTTCTTCCTGTATGGCATTTATATTATTTTAACTTGCATTTTATTAGTTCTATCAATCTTTGCATTAAGTTCCTTAAAGACAGATTTAACATGATATATATATATATATATATATATATATATATATACATTTATTCATAGAATTGTTGAAAAGTATAGCACATGGGAGATGCTGCGTGAGTTGGTTGAGTTAGTGGAGAAATTAATGAATGCATGATTTAAACAGTGTAATAATACTCTTTAAGTTTTTACATATAAACCATAAGTTCTCTATTCTTTTTCTGAAAACTACAGAAAAGAGAACCTTTTAGGGGATGCTAAATGAATAAAAGGACTCAGTCATGGAATATCCAATAATTGGGGTCTGGACTAATGGTGGTCATTTGCTCAAGGAATTCTGAAAGTATTTGTTGGAATTTTGGAAGATAAATTTGAAAACAACTTTTATTTTCCTACCATTTTCTGAGAAATTCAGAACATTTACTAGTGAAAGAATATTTTCAGGAAGTTGTGGGCTGACTGGTCGAGGGTGCAGAGAAGCAGCATGTGGCTGGGGCAGATGGGAGCATATAAGGGCAGAGGAGGGAATGTGGGTGTGAGCTGAATAGGAGAACATCTTGAATGAGAGGAAGAAAAGGTTGGTGGAATTGATGCTGAAAAACAAACTGTCTAGTGGCAATAGCCTTATGATGTATATTGATGAAATACTAAAGAAAAATGATCTCCCTACAAATTAGCCCAGGTTGAAATTTTGAAAGGTCAGTTCTACTTCCCGTTTCTTCAGTTCAATTTAAAAGTAATTGTGATTTTAAAAGTGGGGGTAACAGCTTTGAGACTTTCACACCAAAAAGTCAGTGTGAACTAATTCACCATCACCAATGCACAAATGCAGAAAAACCAGGTGACCCAAATCAAGCACTTCTTCTGAAAAAAATTACAGGGCACAAATTTTTCATTTATGCTACCAAATGGTTTGCTACAATTTGTACCTTCTTCTGCACTACTCGAATTTTCTAGGTCAATTAAATGCACAACTTATTAACTATGCTCTGTATTGCCCTCCATTTGCCTCTTAACTTTCAAAACACATGAATAAATACAGCTATTGTTGTGTGTAAAACTGTGCCTGAGAGCATGGATTGTTTTGGAACTTTTGACTGCACAGCATTTCTCCCAAGGTGCCTTGCTCCTTCCTCGGGATTCTCACACAGCCTATCGGGGCTGGTACAGGCTCAACTATTCTGTAGCTACTCCTTTAGGTAAAGATACTCAGAATATGTTTCTGAATTCTATTTGCACTCTATGTAATGCTTAAACAAGGCGTTCTTGCTATTAAACAACACAAACGTTCCTGAGATTAATGCATTTCATCTCCCTGCAGCCCCCTTTCAGGTCCCAAGAATATATAAAAATGCATAATTTTCTTTGCATTATCTGTATCAACTTTACTGAGAATAAAAATAAATTGACTTTTCCCAGAACAGAGGTAATGCAAAGATCTTCTAACTACTCTTAAAACATAATATAAGGAACTGACTATATTTTGTTCTCACAAGCCTTCTTATGACTAGAGTTTGGGGATAATCTCAGATAAGCAGCATATATTATTGCATAATGATGGCAGTAAAACTCTGTAGGTGAAGAATAGAACACATCTATGTCTTAAATAACTGGGGAAGAACAGGAGATATTAACAATGCTGTGAATATGCATGCATTTCTCACACAGTAGGCAATGCCGACAGCTACATGTTTGTGTATGTGAGTGCATTGTGTGTATGTGTATGTGTGTGTATGTGTATGTGTGTGTGTATCACTGCCTTCTATTTTACTACCTTTCACAAGCTATCCAGTTTTTATCTCTGTGGCCTGCCTCCCAATTCTTCTGGTAGAAATATTTTTCACATCTCTCCCTCCTACTTCTTCTCCCCCTCCACACACACACACTTATGGTATGTGCAGTCTCACCAGACCCGTACAAAAGCAGGGGAACACTGATGGGATTGCTTTTCACAAGTGTGGGAATGAAAATCCTTCCCAATGAAAACATCTGTCTCTGTTCAAGTCATGCCCAGTTATCCCCCAAAAGAAATGTTCTGATTAACTTTTTTTTAAAGTCTTAAGATAGCAGTTTGTGTAGCAGATCTAATTAAGAACTTTATGTAACAGATCTGCAGGTTTTTTTTTTTTCCTTCTTCAACTGGGTTCTTTGAGCTCAGTTTGAGTGTTACCAGCTTGCGACATGCAACGGTCAAGTGCTTCCCGGGCTGAGAACTATGAGCTTTTGTGGGATACTATTGCTTCCTTAAAACAATGTGAGCAAGCTATGCAACATGCATTCATCCCGGTAAGAAATATTTTCTGTATTTTGTTAGGAATTATTTTATTTTTCTCCTGCATATCATTATAACTGCAGAAAAACACTTGCATTCTATGCATTTAAAGCCATAATATATTCTCTGTGCTTGTTATTCAAGATAAACATGTATCTCTTTTTTATTTACTCAGTATGAAATCAGAACTTAGTATGGCCAAATATTAATCAATAAGAAAGTCTAAATAGTGATTCAATTTAACTTGTCCCACTAAAGATAGTGGTTTCTAATAGTAACATCCATTAAAGTCATAATATTGAAATTCCTTATATTAGAATTTGAAATAACTTGAGATGCCTATTTTCCTCAAACTACTTAGAATTGCTACAGTGTCTTTGGCAGTTGAGTTTGCTATATAGATCAATAATCCATTAATTAATTTTTAAAGTCTGCTCTTTGCTAATTTGAGTAAAAGATCTATAAAACTTCTCTTAAAGTATGTGATTGTTTGTTTTTAAAAGAGTGATTCAATATTTAGAGACTTGTGAACATGTTAGAATGTATAGATATACAATATAAATTATTATGTGATTCAGTGTTATGTTTTATGTTATAAAATGTTTGCACTTATAATTTATCAGACAAGAGGAGTGCAATTGACTATATTTTATAAGTTCACATGAGACAAATAGAAGTTGAAAGAAAAGTATTAAAATAATTTGGTTATTTAAACTGACTATTTTGAAGTATTGAGATAACCAATTAGAAATGAGGGGACAATCTTCAAGATAAATCTTTGCTAAAAATTACTTTGAATTTCATCAAGGAAAACATTATTTATGATATCTGGACACTGGAGATAAGTTCCCGTCAGTAGTTGGAATACATAAATCTCTGTTGAAGTTCAAGCTATTTTCAGATTTCTCAAATTAGATGTCATATTTTTCTCTACAACTTGGGAATCACCTAAATGTTTCAAAGACTGCTATATTTGAAGGTTTTCTAATCAAACTGTGTATGTTCTAACTGGATCACTTTAAGTAGGTCTTAATCATTGAAGACATAAAAGATACATAATTTTGTAAGGGTCTAAAAAGCTGACAGTGGAAGATCTCTAAATCATGTTCAGCTATAATGATTCTGTATTGAACTGGAATCTGGTACATATAGTTTTTTCTGCTATCTTCATCATACTCTTCTTCCTTTTTTGTTTTTTGAGGTTGTTTTGTTTTGTTTGTTTTTAAGAAACTTTGTTTTTTATGAAACTCATGTGTCTGCTCCTATCTGAGCCTTACCTGGCCACCTATAATTTTGTTTTCCTTTCTTGATTTCTTGTATGTATCTTTGGTTTATCATACAGCATATTACTAGTAAAAGTCATTTTTCAACTTCTTGAACAGAAGTAAAAAGGAATGTTAGGGAAAAAGAACTAAGATTTGTTTTCTTAACTTCCTATCCTGAGCTCCTTAACAGCAGAGGCACGTCTATCTCCAGCAGAAACAGTACTTGGTGAGCAGATGTAGATCGCCTCTAACATGAGTTTCCATTCCAGGATTACCAGTCAATGTATGGCATTATTCACCACCAGCTTTGTTAATTCTGACCTCATAAAAATTATTTGTATTCAAATACCTGTAAAGAAAATAGTAAACACATACTAACTCATTATAGGGGTTGCAGGGTATTGTGGAAGTAATGTATTAAAAGGGAATAGATCTTTAAAGGAAAAGATAGCCTTTGAATCATTTTCCCTGGTCTGTGGGTTACTTTTTCTTCAGTTCTGTTGTTTGTCCCCAGGTCATCTATTTCTTGCACAAAACATACACACACACATTGCCAAGCTATTGATAAGATTTGTTCAAAACCTTTTTTGGAAGACGTTAGGAGTTTTCTAATTTTACCAATCTTTTCACATTTTTTTCAAATCTTTATTCAGTGTACCTATGATTATAATGTTATGAAGACTTTTAAAGGGCAATTTAGGTGTTATTAAAGTATTACCAGTTGAAGGTAATACTGTTAAATAGAGCCTCATTTTTTTTTCTAGCATGTACAGTTTATATCTCAGACAAAGGACTCTACTCCCTACTTCATGTACTTTTTAACAAAATAATGTATTTCAAATATATATTTATACACAAACTTTAGTAATACTCTACATTTTTAGGATATCTTAGTAAAACCTACAATGTCATTATATTAAAGAAATGACAGTGTATGTATTTCAATTACCTTCTATAAAATAAACCTAATTCTTTTTTAAAATCAAATATTTGAAAATAAAAATATAAAGATATGTGTATACATGTTACAGCCAATCTTAGAAAAACAAAAACTTACAAGCATAGAAGTGATTTTCTGGCCTGGACTGTGAGCATAAAATCCTCATCTATCATTAGACACCAGGGGCATCTAATAGGCTCAAATCAGCTCTCACATCAAGCTGTGGATTCAGCTAGTGCAATTCTGTAGATACAAGCCTGACACAAAATCTCAAATTATGTCATAATCTGCACACAGAGAACCTTCCAATTAGTTTATGGTTCTCATTACTAATCACTATCATCTGGATAATCCTGCCAAAACAGTGTGAGAGAAGGAAAGGAAACTATGAGGAAACTTCTTCAGAGTTTCAAGGGTTGATGGTGATAAAATGCCCTGATGGTGATAAAATGGAAATCAAATACAAATCTTAAACAGTCTTATCTGCTGGACCCAGAGCCCTAAATGCAAAGCAGCAGCATAGACTTTCCCATATCTTTTGGCATTGAGGGCTTTACCAGAGTAAGTTCCTAAATATTTATTGAATGCGTGAATGGTACATCCTTCTCTCTGAAGCCATGTTGGCATTCTTCTAGACAAGTAATATCTTTATGTAGTAGGCAAATTAAAGACTTTGCTATTTTATGCAAGTAATTAGAGATCATTATAGGCATTGACCCAAATGTATAAGTTTCTTTTTTTCATAAACACTTACAGATGTATGTCTTACCTTCCGTCTTTATGAATTGGTTGAGTTCGGGCACATTTTATAGTGCCCTAGTGATGTGAAAGTTCCTATTCTAGGTGTGTACATCCACAACTTCTTTGTTGTATCATTACTTTATAAGAGAAACTGAATCACTGAATGATTCCCCACTGTTTCTTATTCTAGGGTATAAAGCTGGCATTTTATGTATTGGTAATTGTTATATTTAGATTCCATAACGACATTCTCACTGTTACTCAGTGGTCCTCAGTACATTTCTTCTGCTTATGTTGCTGCTACATTCTAAGCTTCTGTCAATCAAAGACAGTTACAATAGTGTTCATTTATTCATGTCTGAAAAATTTATTTTGATCCTAATTTGAATGTCATGCAATTTGTTGAGCATTGGAAGAAATAAAAATAAATAAATAAATCAGGAAGACCCTACTTGAAATTCTGACCGTAGAGACTTCTAAATAAACATACAAATCACATACAAATAAACATACAAATCAGATACAAAGTACCCTTCGTCCCCAAGAATTACCACAGGATTTCAGAGAAGGGGTAAGCTACATGGAAGGATTTTTCAGGTTTTGAAGTGTAGACAGAACTTTTTGACTTGCAGTGATGATGGAGAAAGACAACACTTCAAGTGGAAGGAACAGATAAGGCACTTACTGATTGTGTAAATGCGGTCTGTTTTCCCACTTGTTCATTCATTGTACAAATACTTAGTACATACTTTTATGTATCACAAAGTACTATATATATATATGTAGTAGGATAATAGGAAAAACTAAAACTCTGCCCTGAGGGTATCTAGAGTCTATTGGAGGAGAGAGACATGAAATAATTACATATATTCTATCTTATACTTTAATACTAGATTATGTGAAATGTTCATTACATTTATCAGTATTGCAATTCAATTGTGAATATATATGCACTATATATTAGAATAATTAGAATAATTTAGAATAATTTAGCAGTAGTAAATATTTCAAAGTCACTGAAAATAGAATAAAACATTAGGTTCCAAAGATTTTTTAGTCTTAAAATAAGTTTATTTCTTCAGAAAACATTTAATATATTCTATCTGTCACACGTTGGCTAGATAATGATATTATTCAACTTTTAAACATTTTGCATACATTATGTCACTGAATTCACCCAAAAACTCTCTAATAGAGCCATATTAAAAATAAATCTAATGAGATAAAATACCTTCCCATGGTCACAGAGCTAATAAGTAGTAAGACTAGGCTTGGGCTCAGTCTTTGACCCAAGTCTATTTTCTTACCCGTCTCAGGAGAATAAGAAAAAAACTATTAAACTAAGATGACTGTAGCATCATATGATAGAAGTAGGAATAAAGGGATGCAAAAACAATAGTAAACTTGCCAGTAGGAGGTGATTCGTCTTCTTGGGATAGAGGGAAATGTTGGCCAAAGAAGAGCAAACTGAAAAGTCTTGAGTCAGTTTTCAAATGGGGGCTTCCCAGATAAGACAGGATGAAATACCTGCTGCAAGGCACAAAGGCCTGACACAGCAGAAGGGAAAGGGCAAGCTATCAGCTCTCCAGGTTTCCACCTCCCTCTCCGAGCGTTAGAAGAGTTATGTCAGGAACAATGAGGATGAAAGTTCATACATTCATTTCAGGTCAGAAATTCTGCAGGTAGTCAGAAAGGACACTGAATTATTCAGGCCCACTGACTAGGAAGCTAGAACTTTACAAGTAAATGTCCAGTAGAGCAAGACATGATATCCACAGATATCAGACACAAAGCATGGCTTCCTGGCCTCTGATACATGTAGTCTGGCCCATAGATTGACAAGGGTCATTGCCTGGACCTGGGGATATATGTATAGTAAAGAGAGAATTCTTGTCCATAGGTATTAAAGAATAAAATTCATGTAGTAAGAAAAAAAAAAAAAAAAAAAGAGGGCCATGTGGTCCAAAAGAGATATTGAAAAAACCAGCCTAAAAGGAACTGGGAAAGCCTGGGCTGTGACTTCATAGGTCCTTGGAAATTCCTGATTCTCAGTTGTGGTCCATGCAGTGGTCTGCCATGCTCTGTTCTCTCTGCCTGCTCATGATAATAAATTTCAAATTTCTCTTAAACTAATGCAAACAGCCTTTATTCCTGCAACTAGAGAACCTTAAGCTAGATAGGACAGCAACCAGTGAATTACCACTGACATAGAGATAAAGTATTGCTCAGCAAAAAGAAGGGCAGAACAGAGACACAGAAATAAACAAATTGGTTGAGCACATGGAGCTACAAGATGAGATTCTGTCTTCTAGGATTTAACTCATTTTCTCTTCTATAAAACTTCTGTCCTGCCTGGTAACTACATACTGTTCCTTTTCTCTCCTAGTTTTCAAACCTGATCAGCACCTACTGGTAGAAACAAATAAGGAATCTGCTTACAAACTACTTCATTCCACAGTTTGTTACTTATGTCACCAAATAGCATGAAGTTGCTTCCATGTTAAGAGGATCAATGAGACCAGTACTGGCCTGTGAATCCTCTTCCTCCTCGCCTTTCTCCTTTATACCCACTGTGGTATTTTTCTCTTTCACTTGTACAAATGTTTGGCTTTGTACTATAAATACTGGAAGATTTCTCATTTCCACATGGTGCTGTGCATTCCTCACAGGACAGGACCATGTGCTTCTCCCCTCCCTATTTTACACAGTGCCAAGTTCAGTACTTTAAACATGACACTTGCTAAGTAAATCTGTTTGTCTGATTAATATGTAAGAAATGAGACTTAGGCAGCAATGAGATGATAATGAGGAAATGATCCTTCTTTTCTCAAATTCATCCCGAAAATCTGTCTACTGGGCTCCACTATCACCTGCACTAAGTCTGCTTTTCATTCCTGAATGTCTGATTTGAGCCATCATAAGCTTAGGTCAGCTCTAAAAACTTTGTTCAGAGATGACTTTCAGTCCTAATATATGGTGTTCCACATATGTTTTAACCTTTCATGGATTGTAAATATTCCTCAATTTATCACCCTTAATTGTGTTAGATTTATGTTTTACTTCATTCTTTTTAACCTCGCTTGCATTTCTGTTTAGTAATACCCCAACGGTAGTCTATTTCCTTGTACAAAATATGATTGAGGCTATTAATGGAATACCTATTAGTAGAAATAAAGAAGATACTTACTCTATGGAGATACTCAGCTGGCGGGGTGGCACTATGCTGAAAGTGACCTGGATAATTACAAAAGCTTGAATCTGCAGCAACATTTGAAGATTGCTGATGAAAATGAGTACACATTGTCACTTTTGTTTTTGAAAAAAAAAACAAACAAAAAGAGCAAGATTCTGCTAGCTTTTTATCTTCCTGCCTTGTACACTTTTGATTTTCTTTGACTGAAAGTCTTATGCACATTTGACATTCACAAAATCAAGTACAGTCTGTATTCCCTGTACTCCAGTATATAGTGATTTTGTTGATTCATCTAAGTAGAGCATTAATATAGACATATGTTACTGTACAATAGCGTAAAGATAAAATTCATGCTAGGCTGTTTCACTTTCTTTACCTACCCTAGAAATTACAAAAATAGAATATCAAACTTATTTATTATGCAACAGAAATAAATCGCTATTCAGAGTTAATACTAATAAACTTCTATGTAGCATATCAAAATTAAAATCAGTACACAACAGACTCTTAAAACTTTTAGAGAACTGATGTAAGTATATTGTATAAAATAGTAAGTATTTGACTTACAAATGAATTCTATTCCAGAAGAACACTTGTAATCGGATTTCTTCATGAGTCCTAACAAAGTGAGTCTTATACTGCATTTTCACTTTTGTTTCCATGCTTACTGCTCTGTACTTCCTACCAGTTTCCTCCATAGCGTCCCTGCTTTTCCTCTTGCTTCTGGCATTCTTATCTTAAAATTAGACTTTATGCCGTTATTTCTAGCCTTGTTGATTTTTAATGAAATAATGTGAGTTAAACTCTTAGCACAGTACTTAAAGAATGTGCCCCTTTGTAATTTATATTGGTGGGTGCTGTTTTCTTTTTAGTTTCTTATCATTGTGTGTATATACTTGTAATATATAATAATTACATTCATCTTGGAGGAGCTGGTACACGTATGTATCACAGCCCAATCATTTTTACTTTCCCTTTCCCTCCTTCCCCTCCTCCAGATCCCCTGCCATCTCCCATTTCCCACATTTCTTATATTTTGCCCTGTAACTTACTGATGTTTTGGTTTTCTCATATCAGAGACCATGTGAGATATAATCTTGTGATTTATTTCATGTATGCTTATGATTTCAAGGTACATCCATTCATTCTTTATGACTGATCTCACATTTTCTCCATCAGCTGATCTGTTGATGGGCATATAGATTGCTTTCTGATAAGATTTATTTATTATGAGCTGTTCTGCTATAAACATGTAATATGATGACTTTAAACCATTCAGGAAGATAACCAGAAAATCTACACCCAGGTTAAGTGGATCTCTATTTTGTAATTCAGAGGAATGTTTATGATGATTTCCATAGTGGTAGTACTGGTTTACATCCTCATCAGTGATGTAGAAGGCTTCCTTTTTTCCTCACAACTATTTCCTAAGTCCTTTCTAGAGTAAGATGAAATCTCCATGTTGTTTGGATTGGCATTTCTCTAGTAACCAAAGAGGCTATATGTGTGTGTGCACACACATGCATACACTTGCATCTGTAAGGAAACCTGGGGTTTCCTGCCTGCAGCATGTGAGAACAAGCACTCTACCACTGGGCTATTCCCCAAGCCTGCTAATTTTTGAATATTATAACTGAATACTTTTATAAATTTCATAGTATGTTCACAGATGCTATCATTAGCTTCTTGAAGCACAGATGACTAAATAATAAATTATATTTTCTATTTATATATAAGTAGATTTTTCAGACATATTAAATGAGTCAGCTGAGTTTACTATAAAAATGAAGAGAAAAGAAAAAACCTTAAATGTTGGCCAGATGATTAAAATTCTAAACTTCTTATTACTATTTTTATAATATTCAAAATTAACCTAGTATTAAGATTATAAACCAAACAATCCTTACTTACAACTGGATTTAGCCTCAGAAGTAACTTAGAGGTTAACTGATTTGGTTTCACAAGACTGTAGCCAGCCCTAAAAGCTTCTTCTGATGAGTCCAACCAAGTTCAAACATAGGAGCTGGCTCATCCTAACATGAAAGCATAAGGTACAAGTGTTCCTACTGAGTTAAAGGAAGAAAGGACAGGTCATGAGATGTGAATTAGCATATATTATGTTCATAGGTTATCTTCTTCTTTCCAATTTGTTGGGAAACCCTTATACAAAACAAATGATGTGTCTAGTCGTGAAGATGCAATGCCAATAGAAAAAGCAGGCTCAGAGAGGAGAGAACCTCTGGCTGGAAATCGTCATTCTCCCTAACTGAACGCTAATGACCCCCTGGACCAGAAAACAACATCCTGCCTCCTTTTTTCTTTGCATTAATTTTCTTCTCTTGGTGGATCTATCTCCTCATGTAAAGTAACAGGAAATAGTTCCTTTGATCTTTAACCTGAAAAACATAGTGTAGTAGCACTATGCCAGAGCTTAAAGGGAAAGGTAAATTGAACAAGTATGACCCTTATTTTTCACAATAACTGAGATGCAGAAAGGCACCTGAAAACTGCAAAACTAAGAATGGCATATTCACTGGCACTCTGTGAAGCAAAAACAGCTGTGGGGCTAGGCACTGGTTGGCATTTCAGACCCAGAGATTTGTAGACTCCTGGCATGTGGAACAAAGAGCTCATTGCCTATTTGATGACAATATACAGACACATCTGCAGAATATATTCCTTGGTACCAGTAAATCCCCAGCAGTATTTTGTAAACCTGTTTTTCTAGCCATCATTCACTTTTCCTTTTTATTTGTTCTTCATGTTTTTCCTCATTGAAATTGATTCCAAAATGAACATTAATTTTGAAGAAAAATCGACTGTTGAAGAATGTTAGATTTCTAGATATTATCAAAATTTTAAAGAGTTAACTAGAACTAAAATGTTATATACCTTGTTCCATTTGTAAGCCTGAAAAAATACAGTCTTTTAGAGGCAGATCTTTGAGCATCTTACTGATGTCTCATAGCCATGAGCCAATTACAGATCAGTCATGATTAGAGAGAGTAAGTGAACTCATAATTCTCAGTATTCTCAACATTTCCTCTCACACAAGAGAAGTAGTCTAAATATAAGATATTTTGAGACATTATGGTTGCTCAGACTTCAATGCGTAATTTAATGTCAAATTATAGTTAGTAGAGAAAAACATGAAGGCAGAAGGAAAATTATTTCTGGAGTTAAGACTTATAGAACATTGGGAAAAGCAAGGATGGAAGCAAGAATTCAGTGATAATTCTGTTTCATTTCAAATTTGACTATTTAATATAGACTCTTTCTGCCTGATAATTACAGTCTCAAGGCCAGAAAGTTAACTAGTTTATAAGGAAAATGCAGAACTTTAATGTAGAGCAAAAGGATCATAAATGATTTTTAGGAGCTTTGTCTAAAGAATGCAAGATGCCATTCTTTAGAAAATTCACAAGAAATTCATCTGTGCCACTGATCTTTATGTAATCCAATCTTTGCCTTTTATTTCAATATGCCTTTCTTAGCATCAACTCTTCTTTTCTGCTTCTAAATGGTAAAAACAAAGACAGTCATATCCCTGAAAGAAGGGTTGTATAGCACCCATGCCTTTTCTCCCATTATTTTCCACCCACCAAAAAAAAAATATATAGATTAAATAAAATCAGATCCTTGATGAAACATGGATTCTTATGTGTCATCTTTTTCAATTTTTTATTTCTCAAATATGTAAGTAAATATGAGGTTCAATTAATTATCTTTCTTCTCAATTACTATAATTTCCTGGTCCAAAACTGAGACTATCTCATAGTCCAGCCATCTTTATCTGAGGACCATAATTCCTTGACCGAAGTATGTTACTTCCAGAGAGACAGAGCACGTGGGTTTTGACATGTGGGAACATCTCAGGATGTCAGTCTGACTCTATTATAAATGATTTGAAATATTATTTTGTGACAAAAAATATGATCATGAAATAAATAAAATTGGGTTTATGTTTAAAGCTAAAACACAAGACTTCAAGTAAAGGTTTAGTTTTGGCTGTGTCTTTGGACCTCTATCTTCATATTCATTTAGAAAACTTAAAATATGTTGGATATTCCCTTTTGCTTTTATCATGATCTGTGAGTCCTTAGGTTTCTCCAAATTCCTCTCAGATATTGTGGGATAGTCACTAATGGCAGATAATACATCCAGCAAGTGGATCCCTTGTCCCACAGAGAGCAATAACAACACAAGACTATGGATTTGGAGTCAAAATGAGTGAACTTGAGTTCCACTACTTATCAGCCTAGTGGCCTTGGACAAGCTGTGTTACAGGTCCTTGCCTTACTTTTCTTATCTATAAAAGGATAATAGTTAAAGTGTGCATTTCACTGGATTATAATTAGGACTACAAAAAGTCAGCATAAAGTATCTGCATATGGTTGGCATATAATTACTCTTCATTTACGTTCTATGTATATTCTGAACAATGAGAATAGCATTGTTTGTAGAGCAAGATAAGTTCAAGACAGCCATACACAGCAGGGTGTTACATGAACTTGTCACTAGACGGAAGCATGCCATTGCCCTATTCTATTTCACCAATTCTGTTGGCTCAAAAATTACTTCCCATAGTTTTCAAAATCAATTAACAATCTTTTGTGTGTATTTTGTTTGCCAAGCATCATTAAGAGTATAGACATGAGTGCCTGGTAAAGAACTCAAGTAAGAACAGAACCCTATCCTCAAAACAATTACAATTTCACCAAATATATATGAGTATCACACATGAACCAATTAATTGTCAATATCTGTAAGAACAGAAAAAATGTTCATTAGTAATATCTGGTCTTGGTGCTTTCACAGAACTTCTTTTCTTTAACATTTATAGTTCAGTACAAAGTGAAGAGGTACAAATAAGAATTGCTTTAAAATCTGAGGGGTAATTGATTGAATAGATTGAGTCCTGGAGTGATGAGTGAGGAAGGTTTTATGGAAAATCAAGGACATTAGATGGCCCTTGCAGGACAGAATTTGGTTAAGCTGGTAAGAATGGGGGCCATAGCTAACTGATTCAGGATATGAAATAAAGAAGAAATATGTACAGGCACAAAATATAGTTAAAGTTTTGAAAAGCAAAGACATTGTAGTAGACATGAACAAGTTATTTGCTTGGAGTAGTGAGAATCCTGGCCAGATGGAAGAAAAGAAAGGCAGTCATTTATTGATCACTCATGGTATGAAAGACCCTGACCCATGTACCACACAAGAAAGTGGTCCCTCTTCTTAGCCTGAAGAACCAGAGTATTGACAGTTTATTCAGAACTCTTGTTCCTAAATATGGACACTGTAACCGCTAAGCTCACTGCTCTTTGGTAGCCTAGCGACAGGAAGCAGATGGTATCCACATGGCTCTTTCCAGGAATAGCACCACGTGGAATGACTCAGTGGACTGAGTGGGTATGGTTATTGTGGCATGGGCACATTGAGTGAACCTTATCTGAGACTTGTGTTAATGGCTCTGTTTCTTTGGTGGGTTCTTCTGAGAACACTTGCATAAATAAAGCACTTACATTTGTAAGAGCTCAGTGTGAACCTGTGAGATTTGAGTCATCAAGGCTCAGTGGTGAAAAGCAGTGTTTAAAAGTCAGAAGACCTGGATTTGAATACAAGCTTTGCTTCCCACTATATGCCCCACTTTAATAAACTCCCTGAATCACACTGAATCTTTTTTGTTCTTATCTGTAAACAAGGAAAATTTTCACCAATTCCTCTGAGGTTCTATAAGTAATAAACAGCAAAGCACAAGTACAAACCTTATGTAGTGAGTACTTGGACAGTCAGTACTAGTTGTCTTTCCTTTTCATGGGGAAATTAAACCATCAAATGCATATGAACATATTTTATAAATTATAAAGCATGGGATTGGTATTGGTATAATTATCAGTTTAGGTTTCAATGTTGAGCTGAAGACTGGTTTTGCTGAGTCATTTGTTTAGCTTTATATGTTAACTTCAAGGAACGATGTGGGAGGGTGTCAGATGGAGGTCTGAAGAGTATCCATAGCTGTTTAAGGAATTTCTGTCTCTTGATGCAAACATGTTGGATGTTAGAGAAATCTTACAAAGAAAATTTGGTTTCCCAGGGTCTTCTTTGTGGGCTTCAGTCTCCAGGCTGTCCCATCTTTTCTGCACTGGGGAAATAAGAGGACAGACAAACTCATCTTAACCAAAGTCCTCAGCATATCATTCTTTTTCCGCAAAATACTATACCATTTTGTATTTTAAAGGAGGATGGATGGTAACACTGTAATCCACAAGGATGAAATACTAATGGAGGGTTCTCAGGGATGACTGAGAATCTGTGTGCACTAGAACAGACTTCTGGATGCTTGTCATGTCTTAATAGGGTGCAGAAGCAAATGTTGTGCAGTAGGTAAGAGTTACCTGCTTTGGAGCCGACTGACAGGTTTGCATCTTGGTCCTGATTTACAGCTAGATATCAGGCAACTTACTTATCATTAGGTGTCAATGAGGGCAACATGTTTTAGTTTTAAGAACATTTGGATAAACAGTTAGATTGAGTTCAAGTTGAAATACACATCTGTTCTTTGTTCCTGTATTCACTGGGAGGCTGGGGTAAGTGAGGTAGGTAATTTCCAGTGCATTTTATTAATGCTAAGAAGAGCGACAAAGGTTTTAGTGTCTTCGAATGTGGCTCCTGTGTGACACCCTGCCACAACCAGGAGCCTAAAGTTAAGGCTCCTCAGCTGTTCATGCACTTCCGTCAGCCTCTTTCTTGCCTCAGTGTCCTAGCCTTGCTGGGTCGCTGTCAGTTAAAAGCAAGCCAGGCGCTAAGCTAGAATGAATAGTAATGACTTGTGGGTGCACTGGCTGAACTGCACCCACCTAGTGGATGTTGTGAAGAGGGGACATGTAAAGAAGAAAGCTTTTAAAAACAAAAAGCGGGCATGATAATAAACAAAAGATAACCTTATATTTAGAAACTCTCTTTTGCTTCACATGTGTTTTTTTCTCCACCTAACTTCTTGAGGAAATAGGTTAACTGGAAAATAGACTTGTCCCATTTTCGAGTGGGGGTTTTCAAGAGCATAAGAGACCCAGAAACCATGTGAGAATTGGGGAATTGAATCTGAGTCAGTACAATGAGACATTTCTCTTCAGACTGTGAAACAAACTCATAACCGCCCCCCTCCCCAAGCCCTCAGATTCAGTGTGGTTACCTGAAAATTCTCACTCAGTGAAATCAGATGATGATAAGATCATGAGCTGGAATAAAAACTGGTTGTGGATACTATGTAGCTTTTTTTGGAGGGGTACCAGCGATGGAACCCATAACCTCGTGCTTTCCAGGCAGGCTCTTATGCCACTGAGCTAAATCCCCAAGCCTTTACTTACTTCTTAGATTTCTGAGGCAAATGACTCAGTTAACTTACGCTTCCTTCCTTTTTTTCTCCCTCTTTTCTCCTTCCCTCCTCTTCCCATTTATTCATTCATTAGTTTTTTTTTCATTTATTTATTTATAAGCAGGGTCTCTCTATGGAGTTTAGGGTGACCTTGAAATCACTGTGTACTGTGCCAGCCTTGAACTCTTAGTAATCCATCTGCCTCAGCCTCCCAAGTGTTGAGATTACAGGCATGCACCACCACATCTGACTCCTTCTCTTTATTCCCTATCCTTCCTTCTTTCTTTTTAAAAGAAAAGCAATATTGATTTCTTTGAAAAATTGTAAGATTTAAATGTACTGATGTCTCTTAAAGTATTTGTCACAGTCCTTGAGACATCATAATCACTCAATGTAGGCTTAGAAGTTTATTATTGTTTTTCTTTCTGTTATCCTCTCCTTAGACTGACACTGAGTAATTGTGAGATCTTGGTCCTACACTCTCTTTCTGTCTTCATTTTTATATTTTAAAATGAAAGGATGGAATTAAATGTTCCTAGGAGTCCAGCTTTAAAAATTCTTGCAGACATGCCAATCTGAAGCCTGGAGTTTTTGTCTTTTGTTCTTGTTTTTTAAAATGTTATAATATCACTTCTTGGCCTTTCAGCTAAGATCAAGTGTAAAATGTTATAATAAAAATAAAAAAGTTTTACTACTTATGTGCATTAACTATATTATATGTTTTATATGTGACTCAAGGCAAGTCCTCTTTATTCAAAAATAAATAAAGGGAAAAAAAGCAACATGTTACATGTCTGTTTATTCTTCCTAAATAGTTCTTCCTTTCTCTCACAAAACCATCAATATGTATTTAATCAGTAGTTTACCAAACAGTCTCTTCAAAGAATTCCTGAGTCAGCCAGCCAGTTTGTGCCTGTGCCTGTAACCTTTCCAAGGGCTCTGTCTTCTGGGCCCTTCATTGGAAGTTCTGGTATGACTGGGCCATAAGAAGGACAAACGGTTCTTGGATCAGCCAGAATCACGGTGCTTAGAACAAATCTGGCTTTGAGCTGGTTTTGCAAATTGTTGCTCAACAGTAACAAAGTAAGATCCAAAGAGGGGTGGTAAGGTCTGATTTCATCCCAAGCGTGAGTTCCACAGCTAGACTACTAGGGTTAAAGATGTTCTATTTATAAGTGGTATGATTTTAGCAGTTATTTAATTCCTCTCTCCTCACTTAGAGATTGACAATAATAGTTATTTGTTTTATAGGGTTGTTGGAAGATTAAATAAATTAACTTGCATAAAGTAAGTCCTGCTTTGGGCCTTCTCTTGTTATCCATTCCACTATTAATGTAGTAGATGACCTTTGTAACAGCTGAGTCCTGGTCCCATAACCCTAAAGCAGTGGTAATTATGGGTTCTTAGTATTCAAATCACTCAAGTATAACAGGATCTTACTAATACCTTGAAACCAGGGTTTCTGGCCAACAAAATGTAGGAAAGGAAGAGAGGGAAGAGAATGTTTCTATACCGACAGAAGGAGTGTGCAATTCAAGAAATGAAGGAAAAGTTCCTTTTTTTAACCCTGCCACATTTTTATTCCCAGAATAGGGCAAGAAGATTTGAAGAAAAAGTCAACACAGAATTCAGTTATTTTGAGTTTGACTTTTGACTTAATCAACTCAATACTTACTTCTCAAGTCTCATTTCAGACTTGATATAATATGTAGAATGTAACCTGAATATCCACTCTGGCAAGACCAGGATATGATCTGATCAGAGTTCACCCTTATGATTGCCTTCTGCATAAATGGTGAGACTAAAACTATCCCGTGCAACTCGAAAACAGAAAAGCAGGTGGAATTAATGAATAATTTTATCTAACACAGTAATTTAAATTTTATCAATATCCTCTCTGCTTAGGTTTTGAAATTTTGTGGTTAGCTTTATACTTCCTTTTTGTTGTAAACTGGTTTTATCCACAAAGAAGAAAATAAAATATAATAGAAAAACCACTTGACTCATTGTTTGGGTCACCCAAGAAAGATTGATTTTCTTAGTCCTTTATAGTTTCAAAAATGCCTGCTTAGATCTGCTCATACAAAGACAAGCCTTGAAGTTGATTAAAAGATTTCTTTTTCAAATTTGTTATGAGTTTCTTTCCAGTGAATGAAAATAGACTCAGTGAAAATGGAGCCAGAAATCTGCTGAATCACAAGTATGATGTAGGCATTCAATTAACAGGGTATCTACTGTGAAGACAGAGGGCATGTACTCCAGGGCAGTAGGCAGTGTTGAGAAAAACCTGGAGGAAACCATCAAAGCAACCATGGAATTGGGTTTTAAGACTCAGAAGCCCAACTATGTCAAACTAAAATAGATCTTTCATGGCTGCAAAAATGAAAAGAGAAACAGGAGCAAGACTGAACTAAGAGAAGATCTAGACTGCCAGCTGGTGAGAAGAGTGCACTCAGGGTCCATGCCTAGAATTCTACCACACTTAAGTTGCTGTCACTTTGGAGCTTTATCCTCTGCTGATGTATGTGCTACTCAGTGCCTAAAATAGTACAGTAAACTTCTGTGAAAACAATCCTTGGAGGGCTGAGAGTGTTCTGCAGCAGAGCAGTGGAAGGATTATTAGAGTCACTGCCTAACAGCACTATGAAGTAGCATGCTTTATGTAAGATCTCAAGTTGGCATCTTATACAAGTGACTGCCAGAGATTGCCAATGTCAAATGTGCATATGCTATAATACGTACGATCTCTATATCCTGCTTGTGCATGCACTTTACTGAGGTTTAGAAATGTTAATATTAACCTTGGTTTTTGAATGTTTATAACACTGAAAAGGAGCACTAAGCATCTATACAGTACATTAAAAACACATAACCTAGGTCTCATACCTGTGCTTCAAGATTTGCAGACTTTGAAGACTTCAATTTAAAAATTTTTATTTTATAAAAGCTAGATTTAATGAAAAATAATAGTGACAAAATAAAGAAGTTGGCATGGAATGCTTAAAAAAATAGCCAGTCATATTGATGTACACAAAGCATTTTTGGGTTATCTTAAAAATGTTCTACAAGGACCAGGGATTTAGCTCAGGGCATAAGCGCCTGTCTGGCAAGCGCAAGGTTGTGAATTCAATCACCGGTATGGAAAAAAAATTTTTCTACAAAACTTTCAAATATTTATTACTTTCCTTCTTATCATAATGTTTGCATTATAGTTATATTTAGTCAATATTTTCTAAGTGTTTATTGAGTTTTGTGTATATATCCAAGTACTAAGGAGAATTCTAAATATGATTCTGGTCAATTTTCAAATACAGTGTCATTTTGGAAAGACCAAATTTACATGTAGGAAATGGAAAATAGGAGCATAAACACAGAAGTTTTAAATAGCATTACACTGGAAATAGGCTTATAAAATTTAATTCAATAATAATATAATCTATATAAAGAAAAACAAAAATTGGATTAAAGTCTGAATCAATACATATTTATTGATCAAAGACTTATTAAACAACAGGGGAATACAAGTATTGAATATAATAGAGTTTTCAGTCTATTCAAGAATAAGGCAATTTCATGAGTAATAGAAACCAAAAGTAAATCATAAGAGAGATGTTATCGAGCTAGAAACATAAGAAAAATCTATCAAGACTTCACTAAACTCCTTTTGAACATCTAACTTGCAATATCTTGTGGTGTTTTTGCCTTCAAGGTGACCTTTTGTTCATGTGGATCTCCTATTATGCTTTGCATAGGAATCTTATATCATCAAAATACTAGGGTCATAAAACAATGCAATGGGGAAAAAGTGAATTGTGATGTCATAAAAAAGTGAATTATGCTATCATAAAGGTTAGCCAATATTCAAAGTTTACTTCTTATTTTCCCTAAACCTTTGTTTTCTTATCAATAATGTAAAGAAAGTTCCATCCAAGTCAGATAATCTTATGTCTTGTCTATATGGTTTTTTGGTAATTAAATGAAATCTATTAATCCTATACATACTTAATAAATAATAACACTCATTTTTAACCGTGATATACTCTAATGAAGCCTCTTGAGTATAGTTGTAGTAACTAACATAGCACCGAGATCTCTGAAATATAACAGCTTGTAAATCATCTAACAATTCCTCCTTACAGTAGTCTATCTGTAGGTACACTTACTAGTGTTTTTTAACATTAATTCTGAAATTTAATTTATAAGATGCATTCAAATACATCATCTCAAGTGATATTCACCCTTTCCAGAAAGTGACTACTAGGATCATACCACCAGGAAGTTATTAGCCCCCCTAATTAGGCAATCAGGAAGTTGCTGAACCAACTTTAAACCCAGATCTTCCCACTCCAAATCTCATGTCCTGATCCTTACACCAAATGCCTCTTGATAAGTGCCATGTGTATGTGTCTGTGTCCATGACACATGTGTGTGTCTGAGTGTGTGTGTGCATGTATGTTTTTATACATTTGTGTGAACTTTTTCCAAAGCCTCAGTTTACCCATATGATACTTCTCAGAGATGATTATAAATATATCATAAATGCTTAATTGACCTACTATACAGACACATAGACCAAGTTTGTATGCGTCATTATCAGTGTTATGTGTTATAAATTGTGTTATGTGCTGGAATTTTATAAGACCTACTGAATTTCCTTTGTTAAAATAAATTTTTTTATGAGGATGCTATAGGCACAGATTGACATTAAAAGGCTGTTAACTCTAGAGGGCACAGCTAATGAAATGGCCCAGAAGTTGAGCACTTGCCTAACTATTGCACAGGACAGCTCTCGATTAATCATGATGAAAGTGTTTCTTCTATCTAAATTAAATCTGTAATTTGGGATGGAGATTAAAGATCCTCTGGGGGATGAAGGAAAAGGCTCTGTGAAAATTCTAGAAACTAGAAAATAAAGATAGGTCTGCTCAATATTCATGAAGTCAGATTGGTGATGCACATAGAGATTGCAATCTCTTACTTTCTAATGACTTGGCTTGTAGCACTCCTATATCAGTTTTACACAGCTTTCTGCTCAACATTAAAGGCGATTGCTTAAGTTATACAAAATTTTTAAAAGGAAAGTTTAGCATATCCAATTTGATTTTCTGCCATATCTGAATGAAATTTTAATTTTCCATCTAAGGATTTTTTGGTATATGATTATAATTACACAAAAATGAAAAAATGATATCATAAAACATGCATAACTGGTAAACATATACGTAAGATATCAATAAGTGAACTCTTACTGAATTGAATACAGCATTCTTCCAAAAGGCAATATGAAGAAAATAGCTTTAAGGTTAAGGTAATATTTGCTTCCTTGGGAGCAAAATCAAAATGTCCTGAAGTATCTCGTTTTCTAAAGAAATTTTACACATCTTAACTCTCATTCAATTTATTAGAAATTCTTAAATCTCATTCACAACACAAATCTTCACCTCCTACACTGTTGTGTAGAATTTAGTAGAAAATGAATGCAAATTCTACGAGTGCTTATTTTACTACGTGGTAATATAGCAAACAAATATTTGAAGTGGGGGAAGGTGTGGGAACTCTGAGTCATTTTATTGTCCCCCCAACAGCTGCTACAGTGCCCATGGAGGTATGCATGAAATACTGTACTTGTTTAGTGTTTTGCTAAATAAATTAACACACTGTCTTAAAGTAGATTATTTATTCAAATTTTTTTTCATAATTCTTTCTTTTAGGCCAGCCCTGCTCCTATAATTGTCAACACAGATACTTTGGATACGATTCCTTATGTAAGTAATATTTTTATCAAAATTTTGTTTGAAAACAATGGTAGAATTTACTTAGCTGAATTTCAATGAATAATCAAAATTTGATATAAAGTCATTTCCAACCAGACTAGATAATCCTATGAAATGAAATGAAATTTTACAATTACTTTTGTGAATTTTCTTTTGATGTTTCCTGAATCTTGTTTTAGTCATCACTAGTATTTCCTCTTTTCATTTGTGTTTTGTTAAGCACAAGGATCAATGTAAGAAAAAAAAAAAAGAATGGAAAAGTCTGTTCAAATAATTTTAGTTTGCTAGGTGGTTTTCTGGAAAGTAATTGAATGGCTCCTAGCAGACAGAGGTAAAATTCTTTGAGTTTCCTACTAAAGGAACACTCAAATCTATTTCTGTGACAGAGCATAGAATGAGCGACCAATAGATGTTTGATGGGTTTTATTGAGCTTCCAACAAAAATGGAAAGAAAAGTTTTGCTAGGATAGAGTTTATCTATATATAATGATATATATGATTACATGAAGATATAGAGCATGAGACTGAAGGATCAGGCAGACCAGCAAAGCCTAGAAGTCTGTCACACAGCCAGTATGATGGCCAAAGTTCTTGATGACTAAGACTGGTCTGGAGAGGGAGGATTGAAGACTGGCAATGGGCCACAATGTGGGCAAATGGTTCAAATTATAGAGATTCAGCCAAGTTTTCTGAGTGGGCCCTGGCTAATGGTAGAGGTTAGGTGAGAAAGATGAGATAACCACAGATCCATGCAGGCAGGTTCAAATTAGTGAAGGCGAGGTTAGAGGGATAATGGACAAGGATAGAGTCCTGTCTATTCACTGAGAAAAGTATATAAATTATTTAAAACAGTGCCTCACACAAAATGTTCGGTAGATGTTTTCAAATTTAAATTCCAACCTCAGATGCCCATAGACAGCAGTGAAATAACAGACACATATCCAGGAGTAGAGACTTCAGGGAGTAGAAAACACATAGCCCTCTAAAGTTGGCAGCTGATACTCGGGCATTGCTGCTGCCAGATAATCCCATTTTCAAGAGTTGGAAATTTGAATTTTAATGTGTTTTTAATTTTTATGCAAGTAGGCACATACGTTTCAAACATTTAAGCACAGCATATTTTTAGTCTATAGGCTGCCTTTCAGGTGATGGCTTCTTCAAAGACTGGCGGTTCTGAGTACATGCTATGCAAGCCAGGACTCAGCCACAGGGGAGCAAAGTGCTAGAACTAGAGTACAAGGTTGAGACTTGATTGCAAGGACAAATGACTAAAACTAGGACATAGGGTCAGGACAGGAATAATAGCAGGCTTGACTTAATGCTGAGTAACCTCAATTGCTGAACTAGAGCTTCTTCAATCTTTCTGAACAAGAGTGATTAGGGGCCAGATCAGAAATGGGGATAAGCTTACTGGTAGGAATCAACAAGCCTTAGTTGCATAGAAGGAAACAAAATAATGTATTAAACATAGCTAGTGGCCTCTTATTCTGTAATTTTTCATTCCTGTTTTTGCTTATCAAACATTTTCATTGGAATTGATGTATGTCTACCATTGCTTTGAACACTTAATGCATTTTAACACACGTAATCCTCATGACATTTCTATGAATTAGCTATTATTAATTTACCTATTTTGAAAATGGAAAAAGTGAGTTTAAAGATGTTAAATAACTTGCTGAGGGACTCACCGCAATAGGTGAGCCAGGAGTGAATTCAGACAGCTTGTCTATAGAATTTAAGGACTTACTTAACTCCTTTTATATGGCTACTTTTGTTTGTTTCCTCCCAGCCTTGTTTTCTGCCTCTCAGCTAAAGAACAAAATTCACTCTTACTCTTCTATCACATGTAGATTTATTTGAGTGGGAGACATCTTGTCACAGAGGCTTCAATACACTTGGCATAGGGGCTTGTGTACAGAATACATTACGGGATCCTATGTTCCAAGCAAATCTCTTTTTTGTAACCTCTTACAAAGCTTTGTAGTAGACATGGACCACTGTAGCTTGATTTTACAAGCAAGGGCACTTCCTTGTACTGTATCAGTATTATTCCAAAGCTCTGTTAAGGTTGTTCTACAATTCATTTAGTCTTTCTGAACCTATATTAATCTATAAAACAGAAACTATAATACCTGCCTCACAGGCTGTTGTGAAAATCAAATATGATTTGTATATCAAATCAGACTAACTTCTGGTTGATAGTTTTTGTACTTATTTTTTAAATAAATGTTTATGAAGAAGCATGCTAAACTCTAAGAATATTGTATGGATATGCATCCTTTTCCTATAGAATATGTATGGGTAAATTAACCAATGGGATCAGCAGGTTTAGCCTCCGGCTATTAATGTGAATATGTTTTAGTTCCTGTCATCCTCCCAGCTCTCCCATTTTTTCCCTGACTCACTGGGTAACCTTGAACAAATGACTGTTCCCTTCACAGTCCATTTTCTATTTTCTCATTCCCCAGTGTTCTATACTTTGCTCTCCTCTTTTCTTTCTCATGTTCTACTTGTTCACATAATTTCAGCTCTATTTAATGAAAAAATGATTTCAGGGTTCCCCAGTGTATTTTAATCATGCCGCATAAGAACATTCCCTTTCCAAAAAAATATTACCTGAATGACAGACTATAATTTATATATGAAACTTCTTCTCAAATATAATGTCATTACAAGAAAGTGTACTAATTTTGCTGATTAGCAAATTTTATTTTAAATATAAATGCTTCTTATGGAAACAATCCCTTGGCACATATGCAAAGAGCAATCAAATAACTAAAGGAAATTTCCAGGGCCAAGGGGATTTTTATATGAATGTCTAATAAGGATAAAAACAGATATTTAAAGGAGTTTCTGCTTTTTTTTTTTTCAGGGAAGTAAGTTAAGGGACATTAGAGCCTTGCCATTAGTTAAAGTATCAATAAGGTTATAAACGAATGCTTCAAATAAACTCAGTCTTACATAATGTCATATTTTAGATTTGGGTACCACCTTGCATCTGGCAGAGTGCTACCTATTGTACAAAAGCATAAGTCTCCTATAGTCTCCAGTCTCACTTGAGGAGAGAGAAATAGGGGCAGGGACGAGACAGACACAGATAAATAGATATTTCAAAGTGAGTAGAGCCCGCTTGTGACCTAGAGTAGCTTTCCAAAGGTTGACTTAATTAAATTGCAATGAGTTACCCTCCTGAGATTCTGTGGCCACCTGAGATGCTATATTCTCCTGACATACTTCTTCCTTGCAGTGGGCATGTCAGAGTTCTACTGAACACGATCAAAGCAAACCCTATTCTCTTGCTTTCTAAAGATGGAATTAACCAGAAAGATTCTAGAATGCTCTTCTTTTTTTCTCCCCAAACTTCTCTGGTATTTATGTCATAGTTTGGCAACTTATTGGAAACACAATGTAAGGAATGATATACATGAGAATCTCAAGTTTTAAATATTATTAAGTGATTGGGGCTTAGTTAAATGCAAATCTCTCATTTTGTATGGTTATTCTTGCTCAGTTAGTAAATGGAAAATTTACTGCTACTATGGAGTCAACATTGGGTATATAACAAACAACCATGAAATCAGTGGCATATAACAACACATTTATTTCTCCTGTGTGTTTGCCAGTTGGCCTGGCCAGCTGCTTCAGGCTGTGAAGTATCAGGTTGTCCTATACATCTCTGCTTCATATTTCATTATAGGGGCTGCAAGTAGGATAGATGCCATCCTGGGCATATTTTTATGTTGTAATACCGAAGCATAAAATGCTCAGACTTAAGACAGGACAGCACAGTTAAAGCCTTTGCTCATATTAAATTCATTCATCCAATTGGTCAGAACAAGTCACATTGACAAGCTCAAAATACAAGAATGAGTAAATACTTGTTAAACAAAAACTGCAATACCATACCAATGTCTTCAATTAAAAGATTAATAGTGTATACATGTGGACTTATGAGGGAAACAAGGCAAGGTTACAAAAGTACTTTTAAAATATTGGCAGGCCGGTAACACTAAGCAAAATGAGAAATGCTCTGTACACCTGGTAGGAGGAGTAAAACCTTTGTTTCCAGGGTTAGAACCAACAATAGAGACTAGACCAAAAGTTCTAAGACTGTTGCTTGAAAAGCCTCCCAGGAGAGTAGCAGAGTGAGGGAACCAGGAGAAAAAGAGAACAACAACAACAAAAAGAATTTGGTTACAAAGGTTATGAGAAGATTTTTAGAATAATCACCCCTATCATTTTCCTGCCAATATCATTTATGTAAAAGTTATTTGAGAACAACAGCCGTACTTTTGTAATGTTAGCTGTGAGATTTGTACAGAATGTGATGGGCTAGTGGATCTAAACACAACTTGGTTCTGGGGCAGAGGACCAAAATAACAACAAAAGCAGCAAAAGGTCCTAAAAATAGTAGATAGTGTGAGTGAAGCTTAGTAAAGGAGGTGGGCAAGAGAAAAATAAAGGATACCATGGGTTCAGGAATTTAAAGAAAAAATCACATAAGCAGTGAAGTTCACGTAGAAGTCAAGAATGGGCTTGAGACTGAGATGTTGCTGAGCAATGTTTAAATGACACTCGTTTGACTCCAGCAGCGTGACGACAATAAGACCTCTCTGAGGAGGAAGTGCTTACCATGGTACAGGAATCGCATGACCAAGCACTTGGTTGTAGAAATGGAAAGTTATACACTGATTTCTTTAAGTCACTGTGCATAATAACAGATCCTTGTGATTTAAGCTACTGTCAGCTTTTAACTGGAGAGGTTTTCAGAATTTCCTGTTCTAGGAAAGGAATTAGAGATACTTTTTTTCTTTGGAGCATCCTAGAAATGACTAAATAGTAATGTATTTGGAGAAAATTTGATGATTTTAGTACATTTATCCTTAAACAAATAGGTTTCTTCTATTTGTGGTCTCTCCCATTATCATTGCTATAGTTATATTGAGATTCTTATCTGTTGGAAATACAATATTTCCAGAGTTAAAAATTTTCTTACCTGCTAATAAACAGCTTAATTTTAGGTAAATTGTGCCTATGAGATAAGAGGGGTTCAACTAAACTATCAGTAATTGTTCCAGCATTAAACCTTCACAATCTAAATGCATTTCATAGCTGTCACAATCTGTAGATTTCCCAGTCTTATATTTATTACTTTTTTCTAAATGGTAAGAGATGGAGAATGCTATTCTTCAAATGTCAGTGTAGACACATACCACCTGGGGACCTTTTTAAAATGCAGATTCTAATGCAGTGTGCCTAGGATAGGCCTAGGAGTATGCATTTCTGATAAATATTGAGAGAAGGCTGAAGCTACTTTGGTTATGCGCTATATTTTGTATGAATAGGGTACGTAAGAGAGGCTAGCCTCTATTTCTTTCATATACAATTGGTTTAAAACCCATCTCTGCCAGTTAGTACTTGTGTGACCTTTTGTTAAGTCAAATAATACATCTTTAACTTATATTTCATTTTGAATAAAGTGGGGATAATATTTGCCTTTCAGTTGTTCTTATGAAAAGTAATTTTCTTAGTACCTAGAAGAAGCTTAATAAATGTTTATCATAAGATTGGGATAAGGTGAAAGTACACTTTTGATAAAACATTCCTCTTGTTTTAGCTTTAACTGCTAAGCTGAGAAAGTAGCAGACTCAGTGAATTCAAGTAGGACTGGTTTCAGTTACGTGGGTCGGTAGGTCTACCTACATCATATCTTGCTCCTAAGAGTATGGTCCATGGATGAGCAGCAGCATCCTTGCGAGCAGCAAAGCCTAAGGCACCATCCTGAACCTAATAAACAGGAAAGTGTGTTTTTAGTAAGAACCTCAGTGATTTATATGCATATGAAAGTATAAGAAACACTGCTCAGTGAGACAGAAACTTAAGTTTTGGCTTGGATCATGCTGCGTTGGTTCTTTCACCAAGATTTGGCCTTGTCCTGACACAGCTTCCCCTCTGAACTTTTCATTATGCATGTCTGTGGGGAAAAGGATCAGTTTAACAAAATCAGTACATTTAATGAGCATTTGTTAGGTGATTATGGCATGCTAGTCTATAGACCTGTGCTTTCCAAGAAAGTAACTACAATGTTCTTGAAACTACAACTCTCTTCCCACTATGTGATTATTTAAATAATATAAACTTATAAATCACCCTCAGTTATAGTTGCTAATGTTTAAGTACTCATAGCTAGCTCATTATGATTAATGGTTACCATATTTAACAGTATAGACGTGGAATGTGTCATCTTTCCAAAAATTCTGTTGAATAGAGATGTTTTAGATATAAATAGCAAGAAA
Source organism: Cavia porcellus (assembly GCF_034190915.1). NCBI lineage: Eukaryota > Metazoa > Chordata > Mammalia > Rodentia > Caviidae > Cavia > Cavia porcellus. The sequence goes on from NW_026947492.1 coordinate 49,772,657, forward strand.
TAAATGTAAAGGTTAAAGGAGATAACTTTTATCAAATAATGACTATATTATGAATGTGATACTAACAATCACAATATATCTTACTCATCAAATTATCTTTTCAACTTTTGTAAGTTGGTTTCATTTCCTCTGTTTTAGAGGAAGTTCAGTTCACATTTTCAAAATGCATAGCCATATTTCTGAAGAATTTCAGTGTGCTCAAATATAAGACATGGTCCCAGTTCGCATGCCCTTTAAAGTTTAGCTTTCAAGATTTACAAATGTGGCACATGGAAGCAAAGGCAAACAATTAATAAAAATCTTTGTGAAAGTTCAGTGATCCTTTCTTTGTTTTGTGAAATTTAAAAAAAAAAACTCCTATTGAAACTGGAATAAATCTTAAAAAGAAAAAATAAAAAACAACAAAAAGAAGACTGCCTATTCACTAATGTACAGTGCTTCTAACTTGTTTGCTTTGTGTCATCCTACAGGGGGCAGTCTGCTGAGTGTTCTAATGTGACTCCTCATCCAGTGGGCATCCTGAACTTAGGCTTGTCATATTGAACTTGAAGTGGGAGACAATGAGAAAATAAAACTGTACAAGTGGAGAATGTGATTGGTGGGTGGGAGTTACAACATATGCCCTTCTAGAAGCAATTTCCCAGAAAATACACGCTCCATACAGCTGGGTAAAGAAGCAAAGAATCCACTTATTTCAGAAGGCTCAAATGGGCAGTGTAGGATCAAAACAAGGGGGAAATAATCTGGAAAAATGTTTGTATAACTTCTAAAATGCATTGCAGCTTGAAGTATGATCTGTGAACTGATTGAATCAATTCTCATAGAATAAATTTTTGGAATTGCAGAATCTTCAGCCTCTACACAGAGACAGCGACAAAGTCATTGGGCCAAGATCGATGTTTTCACAAGTATTTTAGGTGACTCTTTTGCACACTGACATTTGAAAGATGCTGCCCTACAAATTCCAAGACAGTTTTACAAACTATGTTGACCCTAAAAAGCTCTGGTGATTGAACTGAAATAAAAGTAAAGATTAGGTATTAATACTGCACACAGGATTGAAATAAAAGATCACTGAAGTATAATGGTAACACACTTTATTTTACTCTAAATGTTTAATCCTGGTGCTGTTTTTACTAAAAGCCACATTCTCACAAAAGACTGTTAAAAAAAAAGTTCCATTATGCTTTAACTCAAAACTGAGTTCTGTGACTCCTACATATTTAAAGGTTAGGTGTAAATAATATTTCTTCTTGGAAGGTAAATTTAAGTGTAAGGATACTGTTCAATGCATCCACTAAAGCCTTTCTTCCCTTTCAAAGAAGTTAGAACACGGTATTGCAATTGTTTATTTTTTTAACATTCTTTTCCTCTAGAATGATAACTTCATAAACATAGGAAAAATTGATTTGTCTTTCCTACCATTTAACTTCCGTAACTCAGCACATTTTTACAAATTTATGGAAGGAAAGAAGGAAGAGAATACTAGAGGGAGTGTAAGGGGCAGGGAGGGTGATGTGAATAAACCGTGATGAGTGTGTATCAGATGGCATCCTACTGAAAGGAGTCAGAGAAAGGTAAAATTTTGTCTAGCTCCTGCAGAAGAAGTAAGCCATTTTCACAAAGAGTAGGTAAAGGGCATTCAGGAAGAAGTAAAAGTCTTGTAGCATGTGGGAAAGTCAAGTTTAGAAACTTATATGTGCTGAGCTCTGTACAGCTTGAGAAAGGGAAAGAGCATAACAGGAAACTGGACAAGTGGAATGAGTGTGATGGTGAAGGATTTGTTAGCGTCACGTGATGTCTGGATTTTATCCTGTAGCCACTGGTGGCCGTATCATTTCATATTGTTGGGAAATTATATGCATCTTTGTTCACTGCTATACTTCAAAGACATAGTCTGTCCCTCCTACATGGCAGGCAACCTGAACTACTTTTTGAATAAATACAGCTAAACAAACAGAGGTAATAACCTGTGAGAAATAGATCACAGACCACCTTCAGATTTTCTATGTCTCTATCTTTTTGCCTTTGTTCATTGTTAAACAAAGTTGCCTTTTTCTCCCTTCCCAACTTTATCAATCTATTGAACTGCCACTGACATCAGGGAAGTGTCATCAATTCCTCTAGACAACATTACTGTCTCTTTCTCCCTTGAGTTCACAGTATTTTACTCATGCAACGTTGCTTACATCAATCCAAAGAGGGTGGTTTTAGGAATGTTTCAATTCTAAACAAAACATCATCTAGAAAAGTTATGAAACTTCTCTGCCCCTTTCCCTTATCTGTAAGTAGAGATAGTAATAGCTTTCTTGTATAATGCAGTGTGTAAAATCTAAAAAACCAAAACAGTAGTGCTTTTGCAACATAGGAATGCTTTTTCTTACATTTGAAACTTCATAGGTGCATTGTCCAGAGCAAAGTTTCTATTATGCTCCACAAGATATTAAAAGATTCAAGTATCCTGTTTTCTTGCTGTAATAATCACATGTATTGCTATTGTGCATGTAGTCCGAGAGGCCTTTCCCAGGATGTGCTGCAGAGCAGTTTGGAAGAACCACAGAGAAGTTCATATTAGCCCAGTTTATTGACTTCAACTGCAATTTTCTTTCAAAAGTACTTCTGAGAAAGAAAGGAATTTCAAAGGGATTGGTCATGGAGGAGCTTGCATTTTAAGAAAAGATAGGTTTTTATATGGGTGAATGAAAAAGATCATGTTTAGATAGGTGAGAAATAGAAGAAAGAGAAAGAGTGGTAGAGTCAAAAGCATATCAGGAAAGAGAATGAGAATAAAATAATTAAAACAAATAGCTTAACATATCTATATTATGGTGTCTTATCTCAATTGTAAAAGTATTCTATGTGGAGGTAAAACACTTCACTTCAAAAGAAATAAAACCAGAAAGTACCAAAACATTTTCTTAGTGTCTCAGGATCTCTCTTGTGATGCTTTAATTATTTTGTAGTCTCATCTCTCTTCTTTTAAATTTTTGCTGGGCATTTAAATTGATTTTTCCGCACTTATTTTTAGGGACTAATTCTTAAGGGATGATGGTAGCTCTTTCTCCCTGGGAAATCAGACCTTGTTTCGGTGGCTAAGTTTTCCTCAGTGTCTCCTGTTTTCTAAGTGTACCTCATCTCAGCCCTAAGTCATTTCCCTTATATTTCCATTTAGAAGTTCCAGGTTTGCTTGACTATTTGAAGAACATAATGAACTTTCCTGAGTGTTTCCTTTGGTGAGAAAGTAGAGCTGCTGCTTCACAAGAAGCTTTATTGGAAATATGTTTTGATTATTCAGATTTTCACGGAGTACCCCAGAGTTTTGCCCAGAGAGTTTTTTTTAATTAGTAAACTGAGTAGCTTAAGACTCAAAAACAGCAATCTAATGAGGTATCACATGAAGAGAAAGTAGTCATGAAATAATAAAACCAGATCAGTCAAACAGCATCCAGAGAGGGGCAAATAATAGCCATCAAAATTCACTCTTTTTAAAGACGAACTCAATTTTTGTATGTCTTGTTTTCTAAGCACATTGTTAATACTCTTCCTAATTCCTTGAAGTATTGATCCCCAAAGTTGGCTGCCTATTGTAACTGCTTAGCAAGTTTTAAATTACTGATGCCTAGAACCCATGACTAAAAATCTCTTCTTAATAGTCCTGGGCTATATCCTGGATTTAGTAACAGGATGTTTAAAACCTTTCTAGGTGATTTTTTTTCCCATTTAGCTAAGGTTGAAAATAACTTGCTGAGAGGTATAAAATGGAATTTTCTCTTTTTAATATGAAATTATAACATTAGTATCAGCACTTCCACTGTTTATTATTTTAGGAAAAATATCATAACTGCAGTGTAGAATGTATCATAAACCACAAGAAAATGTTAAAATATCTAGATTTTATAACCCATTTTGATCTTGGCAAGCCTTTCCGTTGAAAATGGCCAGTTGGTTTAATGAGCTCATTACAGTCAATAAACTGAGCCTATTCCCTGTTAACTTGATAACTAGCAAGCCACAGCTATCAAAGCTGTCTATGCTAGACACAAGCCTTTTGGTTCAGGAATGATCATGCTAACGAAACACCCCTGGTAGGGCTGTTTTTCTGACACATGTCACAATTTATGAATTGTAAGTGTGTTAATTAAAAAGGATAGAATAGCCTATGTTTGAGCAATTTGGCTTAAGGGCTTCAAAAAAAAAAAAAATGGAAAAAAGAAATTCACAGGCCAGACTACTGGTAAAAACTGGTCTAGAGTTGACCTTTATGCAGGTCATTAGCATAACCTGAGGCTCAATGTAATTAGAAACAAGTCAGACCTGGCCAGGCCTCCTGGTACTTTCCCCAACAGGACACTTTGCCCAGCCTTCTCTGTCTCTCATTACCTTTTGCTCTTAAAGAGGTATGATGGTCACAGGTTGACATGATTCCAGTTTATTGATGGCTTGGTTTAATAAATATCTTCTTTGATGGTGAAATGATTGGACTACTTCAAATGAAACTTTGAGTATACAAAGAATTGGCTCTTAAACTTGAATCCCAGCACTGCTACCTCATTAGCTGTGTAACTCAAGAAACTGTTTAAGCTCCATTGGCTTTAGTTGTTCATCTGATAAAGAACAGTGGAAATATTTTATAGTCAGGTCGGGATATTATCAGAGTATTTTCATTCATGGCTTACGAAAGTCATAGGAATAGAAAAAGCTAATATTTATTGAGATGTACACTAGATATTACTAAAGATTCTTTGTGTATCTCAATCTATGTAACTCCTTTATTAAATCAAGAAATTATACTTCTATTTTCTCTATTATCTAAGTGAGAGATTACTAACTTGTCTAAAAATTCATAATAGGCAGTGAAGGGTGCACAATAAGAATAACATCATGTTATCCTGCCTCTCCATAGTTACAATAAAAGTTAATTGACAATGTAAAAGTTAATTTACATCTCTTATGTAAGAGATGAAGGGAGACACATAAAAGCCACTAAGGTCACTCACAATGATTTATATACCTCTTTGTAGTAGGAAATTTTTGAGCATACAAAACACACCGTTGTGAATGTTGAAACTCAAGCTGGAAAGATCATCAGTGGGCTATTAGTGATACCATTGTGTCTGATAAATAATAAGTGCAAATTGAGGATGATTTGGAACAGATGGGATGAAAGTTCTGAACTAACATACTGTGATATATGTTATTTTATTTAATTCCCAAAATATCCATGGATGAAGCAATCATGTTATGGGAAAAGAGCTGAAAGGCACTTTTGAGGCAATGAGATTCTGAAGTGTGCATTATCAATTAGCAGCAAACTGAACTTGACCTCAGATTCTCTGACTTCTCTGAGCTAAGTATCTGTGTCATCTTAGACAGGTCTTGTGAGCATTGCAGGGGCTCGGCTTCTTGTGTACCATAAAATGAAGAAACTCTGCTATAGGATGGCTTTGGTTTCTTTATTATTTTAATGTAATCATCATTTTAGTTCACACTGCTGTAACAAAATACTATTGGCTGAAGGTGTTAAATAATAGATATGTGTTTCTCATTGTTCAGGATTGGAAAGTCCTAGATCAAGGTACCACCATGGTCCAATTCTGGTAAAGACTGTTATGTCTTTTATACTTGGCCATCTTGTTATGTCCTCATAATGGCAAAGGGCAGAATGCGAAGTATGTTCCATCCTGTATCTTTTACAAGGACACAAACCCCATTGTGAGTTCAACCCTCAAGACTTAGTTACCTCCTAAATGTCTCACCTCCAAATACCAGTCCATTGGATATAGATTCTAGTGTATGAATCAGGAGAGAGGCAGGTAACATACATTATATATATATATATATATGTCTCTGAGTTCCACCCAGCTCTGTGATTCATTTATGTAACAAGTTTTTTGTGTGTCTAGTATACACCAGGCTCTATTACTCTATTTTTTATTCTTTGGAGCAGGTCAAAGACACCAATCTCAGGGAGCTTGCATTCTGATTGTTAGAGCAGACAGTAAAGGAGAAACTTAATTTCTTTGAAGAAAATGAGGCAAACTAGGGGGTTAGCGCCTTTAGATGTGAGGAGAACCCCCTACTTCTTTAGAGGGGGAACTGAGGGGAGGCTTCTCAGAGGAAGCGATATTTGATTTGTAAACCAAGTACAGCAAAGAGGAAACCTTAAAAAACAAAAACAAACAAAAACAACTCCGTGTGTCACATTTTTCTTTATTTTTGTCCTTACCTAGCTCCCAAAACCTGCCTTTCATTTGCAGATTTTTGCTTTTCTGTTTCTTCATTTCCCAATGTGGTAAATGACTGCACCATCAACTCAGCGATCTACACTACGTTATGTCTCTCAGAACCATCCTAATGTTCTTCTGTTCTGAGCCCTGTACATAATAGATGGTCACTAATACTTACATCATGTATTACTTAGCAGCTCTGTGTTTCCTCTTTCTGATGATCAAAACCCTTACTCCAGACCTTTTAATCTGGACTTCCATTGTTTCCCCAATATTCGTTACCTTTGCTTTTTCTTCTTCTAATCCATATAGCTCTCTGTTATTATTCAAAAATAAGTTATGATTCTGTCTCTTAAATAGCTAAAACTCCTTCATTTCCTATGTTACACTGTAAAGTATAAACTTCTCAGTATGATGTTTAACGCCTTTTCCTGGTGCCCTTTGCCCCTTCCCCTTCTCCTCCAGTCATTTCCACACAGTAGCAATACCAGTTATGAGCAAAAATACAGTTAATGAATTTTAAATTGAAAATATATATTGCAGTAAAACGCATATGTAATAACTTTTTCTCAGAACACCCTCCCTCACTTTTAAACACACTTACCCTATCATGCTTGCAATCTACTGAAGCAAGGCTGAATGTCCATTTTTGTGTCTTTAGTTGTACTCATGGCTGTCTCAGTGTCCTGAACTGATTTAAAGCATTGCCTTTCATGGTCATTTTAACTTTGAGAAAGAGCCAGAAGTCTCACGGTGCCTGGAGATAAAGGTGAATGAGGATACAATGTAAGGCATTTATTTAACAGAAAATGCTACAAATGTTTAATCAATGAATGGAAATCAAAAATACGAATGTTTAACTTTTAAAAGCTTACTGTGATTGATGACATGTTGTCTCTTCACCTTTATCATATTTTATCGTCCGTGGCGATGTGTCTTTGACTGTCATATGGTCTCAGATATACACTGTGGTTTTTGATCACCTCTCATGTACCGTGGGTTCCTACTCCACAGAAGTTCTGCTTTCCCAACACACTTCAGTGTCTCTTCTCTACTTTTTCTACCTAACTTCTGCCCTTCAGTAACTGCTTCAAATGTCATATCCATCTTGAAATCCTTCCAAATTTTTATACTTTTATTATTGAGAATTAAGTCAGTAGAATAAAATTCCCAAAATAAAAGTAGCAAAGTCTGTGGAAAAAAATTTTGACTTATTCTCACATAAAATTAAGGTGAAGTTTAGATAACACACTGATGATCTGGTGCTTCACAATTTATGTTCAATAGGGCCATAATTTGTAACCAGCAGTACACTCACAACTGTCTCCTTAGATAGTATGGGACAGTCTTTTTGAGTGATACAAGCCATCCAATGGGACAGTCATGTACCAGTGGTGTTTCAAGCAATTGAGAGTGTGATAAGATACCTAGAGTTGTTCTATTTTAACTCTTCTAACATTATAGCATAAAGAGTCCTTTTGCCTACGTTACCGTATAGTTCAAATAGCTGTTAAAGCTCCAACTATTTCATCACATTTCAAATGAGAAAGGGTTTTAGGGTTGTACTGTCTACCTTTAAAGATTCTGGCAAAAGGTACACATAATAATTCACTAATGTGTTAACCCAAAACAGTCACATGGTTGTACCTAAATGGGAGAGAATAGGGAATTCAATTATTTGATTCAGTGACAATTTCTAAGGAGACATTCTCTTCTCCTTAGGTATCAAGCAGTAACTAATAGTTTTCACTACAGTCACTCTTTGTAAAGTTATTATTAATAATTCTTATGAGACATTTTATTCTTTCAAAAGTTGATTTTCACATTCTTATCTCCACTCTGATATTTGCTACAGAAGACCCTTATGTTGTCACACATGATCTGGTCCTTGTCCCTGGCTCCATATGTATCTTCCTCAGTATGTATCAAATCTAAGCCTTTCTGTTTCACACTTTTGTAAAAGAAGCCCTGCTCTGTACCACAATTCTGTACTGTCTCAGAGCAGCTGGAATGTGGGCATACTCCCAAATGCCAATTGTTGTGATAGTTCCCTTTATCTGTGGACCAATCCAGCACTGAGTCTTTCTTTTGCCTGCAGGAGGTAACAAGCAAATGCTCCAGGCCACAGATAAATGCCCGCAGAAAGCATCTATTTTTTATCTCTTACATTTCCTATCACAGTATTGCCTGTATTCTGAAAATCTAGCTGCTTATTGAGATTAAATTAAAATATTAGTCAAAAATGTTGACCTTCATCTTTGTGAACAGCCTAAATTATATGGATTGTGAAAAATACAGTATCCTTTCATTATTAAAGGTGGTTACCTGTGATACTGCAGAAAGTTTGAAACTAAGCGGTTAGAAGTCAAAGCAAAAAGAACATTTTAAATCCTTCATTGATTTTCTTTCTTTGTGTTTGTTCTTTTTTATTACAGGGATGCCTGCCAGTATCATTTTCTTCTTTCTGTAGTTTATAAGTTTCCCATTAGAAAGTAATTTGAAAGACAGTATGGCCAGAGAGTTTTATCTGTATCTGTCTTACAGCACTTTATCATTTTGTCTCAGAGTTATTTGAGTGCTTACCAGGCTATGATTACAATCCCCAGCATCACTAGAGTACATATGATACAGCAGAAACTGTGCCAAACAGTTCTTCTTTGTATAATTTATTTGATCTTCACCAAAACCTTATAATGGACTTATAATTTCATTCTTCGTTTAAAAAGAAAACTAGGCCCATAAAGGTTAAAAATTACACCCTAGTCTCACAGGTTGTAAATATTGAAGCTGGAGTTAAACCCTGACAATCTGATCACAAAGCCCATTGACTTAACCCATGCACTGTACTATAACAGCTGTCCATGTAAGCAATGGACAAAAATTTGCAGAAAGAGCAAAAAGTCTTTTTAAAAACATTTTCTTTTTACTGGATTTGAAAGTCAATTATTACCTCACTTGTATTTTTGAATTTTAATTTTGATCTCATAATACTTTGTTAAAGTAAACGTTTCAAGCACCTTGATGTTCAAACAACCCATTTTTTTATGTATCATATTAGATCAGAATGTACAGCCTTGATTTAGAAATGTGTAGGTGTTATTTCTGAAGATCATTTGGCCTAAACTGTCAGAATCACTTGGAATTCTTTTTCTCTGAATTGGCTGGTGTGAACCACATATAAATTAGCAATACACAGTTAAGAGTAAAACTCTGATTGAAGCCTAGTTTCCTGTAGGTAATACTAACCGTTGACTATTTGCCAAACAGCACCAATTGAATAAGTGCCAGTGAGGAACAAGATGAATGTGTCAAGGGCTAATGTGCTGAAAACAATTAGTCCCTCAATCCCTTTGAACCATAAGTCTATGATGAGTGTTATTAAAATGGCTATGATTAGAATTTTCTATAAAAGCAATAGCAGGATTCTGGAAAATGTTCTCTAATAGGCAAGTTCAGTGGAGGCTGGAGATAGGTTGAGAAAAGTTAGGGGCATGAAGGAAATAATGTCAATAATGCAACCAGAAAATGTCACATACTTAGAGGAAACCAAACATAAAATTATCTGTCATCTTAATTGAATTAAACTTAACAAAAGATTTTATAGTCCTCCAATATAGCACCATAAATCCAAGCCTTTGAGCCCAGATGTTATAATATGAGAAGGTAAAATTTATACTCAAATACATTTCAAGGCACCAAATCTGCCTGGCATGAAGCAGGATACTAGGAATAATATAATAAATAGGAGATGGCTTCTGTCTCCAGCAGGTTTATTAGTTAGTAGCAGACTAAACTATTGTGAAAAAAATAGCTTTATTCTTATGGGCCCTGTGATAAGAGAGGTAAGTGATTCACTGATGGCATAAACACGGAGACATTCAGTCATCTTCACAATTTTCCATAACATCCCCCTATGACCTCCTCTGATGCCTGACTTCCTTCATATTTACTGTCCATCTGTCTCTCTACCGCTTATTTCCTCTGTCCACACAGAATATATTTTCTCTCTTTGCAGTTTTTAACTTATTTTTCTGTATCCCTGGAATGTCTTTTTTTATTTGCATCTGAAAATATCTGACTCACCTTCAAAACAGCCTCCAGAAGTACTACCTCCTCTGGGAAGCCTCCCTGCTCTTCCTTCAAAGTACACCCTGCTCTATATTCCCAGGCACTTTAGGATAAACTCATCACATTATATTGATTAGGTGTCTGCAAGTCCCTGAGGTAAGCCCTATTTTCACAGTTACCCTGAGATTAACAAATCACCTGATATCTATGGGTTTTGTAGTAAACAGTTTTGTTTAGTGGACTTCTTAACAAATAAAAAACGTTAAATATATTGATTCATGTTTCTTGAATATAGTTATATTTTTGGTCAAATAACATGAATAATCAGTTTATATAGTATATTATATATATATATATATGCTATAAAAGTACAGTTTCTCATTAGTTCTCCCTTCAATCTACTTGACATTTGAAGTTTTATTTGGATAGTGTGTTGGTTATCTTTCATTGTTGGAACAAAATACTGGATGCCAAAAATTAAGGAAAGAAAAGTTTATTTAGCACATAGTTTGTGGAGGTTTGAGTCTGTGATCAGCTGGCTTTAAGGCAGGGTAGTGTGGTATAGAGGCAACAGTGCAAAGTGACAGAAGATAGGAAAAGCAATAAGAGCAAAGGGAGAGCGAGCCTCATTTCCCATAAGAATTGTAAGCAGGCTACCCACCTAGAGATAGTATAGCACTCCGACCATCTATGTGCCCTCCTCTTGCACAAGATGAGAATATTTACAAAGAAAGAACCCTGGCTCCCTGCTGAGTCATTTAGTTAAACTTCTAAAACTTCTCAAGTTGACACAGTATATCAACTATTACAATCCACTCCTTGTTAACTTGACAACCAGACACATTTCTTTAAACAAGTCTCCAGATACAAAGGCATGCTTATTTTTAACATTTCATAACTTGAACATTATAACACAGGTTTAGCAGTCCTTAAAAACCAGTATTAGGTCTATCCACATTGTATTACATCAGAACCATAACATTTCAGCCCTGGTCACGCACATACCTTTATGCAAAAGGAATTTAGTCCATCTACAAGAGTTGCCAAAGACCTAACAGTTTCAGCACTGCTGATAAGTCCAAGTCCCAAGTCTCCTCTGAGATGTAAGGAGAACTCTTAGCTGCAAGCCCCTGTACAAATGAAAAATTAAACACTTTCAACTTCAATGACACAAGACAAACATTTTCATCCCAAAAGTTACCAATGAGAATACAAAGAATTAGGACCAAAACAAATCCAAAATCCAGCAGTGCACACATTAAGTTCTATAGTTCCATGTGCACCATTTGATGCAGTCTGTGGCACATTGTGCAAACTCCAAAGAGCTTGCATGGCTCTACCCCAATTGCATTTCTGGTGGTTGTATCTGCCATGGCTTCTCTCTTAGGCCTGTGTTGCTCCTTCCTTGTGGCTTTCCATAGATGATCCACCTTCCTGGCTTTTCCAAACTTCTGAGGTCTCATCTGTACTTTTGGCTTCACACTCACAGCTTCACAATTGCCCTCTCAAGGACATCTGCCTGGCCTCCCAGGGTTTCTGAAATCTTGGCAGAAGCCTTCTTAACCACAGAACTGTTGCATTCTGCATACATCTAAAACCAGTGCCATATGAATGATGCCAAAGTCTGCTGCCAGCTACAGCAGCAGCCAGGCTTTCCTCTCTCTTGGTTGTATGGATTGTGTGCTTGGATCAATGGGCACTTTGAATCCAATTCTGAGAATTACATTTTCTGTGTTGCCACCATTTTAGAACACAGCGTAACTTCCATCATTCTGGAACTTGATTCTCTATGGCTTTCTCGTCAAAGCAGTCTTTCACTTTTGCAGTGTTGAGGCTGCAAAGGATGGAGACTTGTTGCTTCTTGTGATGCCCTCAGGCCATCTTTTCTATTTTGTTGCTTCTCAGCAAGATCTCCTTAGATCTATCATTTTAGTTTACAACTTCACTAGAGATTCCTTTCTGGCCAAACTCATGATGTTTTAAATCATCCTGCTGGCCTCTTTGCTCTTGATTCTCAACATAAATCTGGCTCAAAGCCCCTGACAATAGCCATGCCAAAGCCTCAACATTCAACTGCCTTATAATTTCTTCTGCCAAATTAGTTAGTCTGAACCCTTAATCTCAGTCTCATACAAAGTTGTTGGACATGAACAAAATGCAGGCAAACTTTTTGCCAAGCCATAACTTACATTGTTTGGAATCCAGCGCCCAATGCAGTCCTTCACAGCAGAAACCTCCTAAGCTTGATCTTTACCAGCAGGATTTCTGACAGCCTTCTGGTCTTCTGAGCTCTGACCAGACACTCCCATACAGAACAGTACTAAGCATTCTGGTGCTACTCTTTCAGGCAACATCTCCAAACCTTTCCAAACTCTTCCCAAAAGCCTTTTCCAAATGCTGTTGAACCACATGGTCAGGTACAGTCATAGCAATGTCTTCTCTGGTACCAGATTCTGTGTTGGTTACTTTTCTATTGTTGCTGGGACAAAATACTGGGCATACAAAATTAAGTAAGAAAAGGTTTATTTGGCTCACTATTAGTGGAGATTTCAGTCAATAATGTGCTGAGTCCAAGGTAGGGTGGCATGGCACAGGGGCAACATTTTACGGTACAGAATACAGCAAAAGCAGCAGGGGCAAAAGAATGGTAGAGTAAGTCTTTTTCTCCCTTATATTGTAAGCAGGCAGCTACCACCTAGGGCAGATGCAGTACTCACACCATCTCCAAGCCCTCCTGTTTCACAGGATGAGGATATTTACAAAGAAAGGACCCCTGGCTCCCTGCTGAGTCATTTAAACTTCTTAAGTGGACACAGGTATCAACCATTACAGAAAGGATTGTCTGTTTGACTTACCTTGGTAGGGATTTATGTAGTATTGTGATTCCTGAATTAGGACATATGGGGGTAATCTTGAAAGAGTCAATTAACTACCTTAAAACATACCTACTTTTAGAGGATACCTGTTTAAGGTAGCTAAGTGGTTGGTGAACACTCACACACACTGGAGACAGCTCTAAAGAACTAAACTAACAGAGGACAAATAATATGCTATTACAAACATGGAAAATATTAAATACATATTATTTTTAGTAATTTAGAAGCACAAAAATATTTGTTGTGGACTTCAAGACATGTCAATACTTTCATTAAATTAGCTAGAAATCTAATAATATTTTATATAAAGATTAAGTAGTCAACTAGCTATCCAAAGCCATATTTATTTAAGAAATATATGTTGGAATACCTTCTCTATGTAAAAGATTTACTAGTGCTATGAGATATATAAAATGAGAACATAGACTTTGTTTGTCAAGAAGCATTCACTGGGTGAAGGATATGGAGAGGAACAATTGGGCCTCGATGCCTGTCACTGGTTTTGTTTAGTCTGTAGTGGCAGGCAATTGCAAAAGAGTACAATGAATGACTCCATGTTCTTGTAGGGTGATCATTACTATGCTAGCCCCTACAATAATGGTAAAGAAAGGTAAGGACCCTTAAGAAAACTGGCATTGGACATTCCTGGTCTGGAGAACAAGTGTTATCTCCAAGTCTACAGAAAGGATTTAAAGTTGTTGGTGCAAGGACCATATTTTCCCAAACCAAAATTTTTCACTTGTCATAAATGAGGGTAACGATCCATACCTTACAGTTTTTGTGTGTGTCTTGTATATGTATTTATCTATGTAGATGAATAATAAAATGTATAAATGGCATACCAGGAGCTTTTGAATGCTGTACAAATATTGTTAATAATTAATGCATTAAATCATTGAATAAATACTTAATTAGAGCATTTATTGTGTGCCATACCTTATATGATATATTGATGGCATGAAATGAGACATAGAGCTCATGTCCTCAAGGCCTTACATTTGTAGGTGATAAATAAAAGTCAATGAGAAATGTACTTCTATATGACAACTTGGAACAGTGAGTAAAAAAATACAGTGGGTTATAAGTAATAGACTATAAATGACAGACTTTCAAAGTTCAGAAACAGCAAATTCTCTCTATGAATTTAATCTTAAAGGCTAGAAAGTTGTCCCCGACAGAGAGAGATCTTGGACAAAGGATAACACATGGGAGAAGGAAATCAGATAGAGAAAAGACGATTCAGAGAAATGAAAAATCTGACAAATCTATCAAACTGATTTTGTTTGATTTAGAAGCTGTAGGGTCTTTAATATTAAGAGAGTCAGCAATGATTCAGAAGAGATGGTGGTTTCTGCAGTGGTGTAGCCAGACCTCAGCTTCAGCATCTGTGATACAGGAATAATGAAAATGTCTCTCTCAAAGAGTTTGATTATTATGTCAGTAAATATGTAGGAAAAGTGAGAAAAGTGCCTGGCACACAGTGAGGAGTATATGCTTAGTTGTCATTATTATCATGATTTGCCTTACCTTATTCCTAGAAAATGATGCAGATATCTGGACTCTCATTTTTTATTCTACAATTCTAATTTATCATCATACAGAGTAACTCCCCAGAAAAGATATAAAAGGACCTTATTACACTTTAAGAATTTAAAAGTTTTGTCAGATTTGGTCAATGAAAGACACTTTAGTATTGAATGGATTCAATTGGTTGTCTGACTTTACTGGCCACGTTTCTCACTGACACATTTCTCACAGCCTTCCTCCTACAACACCATTGTGCATGGCTAAGAACCTGCATCTCTCAGCTGTCTGGAAACAATCGCTCTGAGCTTCTGACTTTGCTGCATCCTTCTTTAATTCTTTCTATCAAAATAAAGCCAGTTATATCAGGGAACAGTACAGGCAGGCATATAGAAGGAGTTGAGAGGAGGGAGGAAATGAGTATTGTGTGGGTATGGGAAGCCCTCTGTTCCCCACCTGCTCTTGTTTCTGACAAGCACATGGTAGGAAGCAGACTTCTAATTCTCTCCCTCATCTGGACCCCTAGTGAGCTAATTTAAAAGTATGTGATAGGGAAGAAGTGAAAGAGAGAATGAGCTCTTTCTCTATGTGGATGACAAAAAGGTTTTTAATTTTTCCTAGTTGATATATTTGTGAGAAATACGTGTATGCCCCCAAATGTCCAGGACAGGAATACACAACTGTTGCCTGATGGTCCTGGCCAACCCACAAGTGATACCATAGGCTGGACATTATACATTATACATACATAGTAAAAGTAGGCCGTGGTAGCTAGAAAATGCAAGAAAATATTTTTAGGTTACATTCTCAAAAAAAAAAAAAAAAAAGAAGAAGAAGCTATTGTTTAGATTTCTCCATCCAAAAAGCATATTACTCTAAGCCATGTTCTAGCTCAGCAATTTCTTATCTATATAAAGGCATTCTACTCAATTTGATGCTACTCTCTGGTCTGAGCACCACTGAATCTTCGCTTTTGGGCATTTGACCTATTTTTAGAGGGCTCTGCACAATAAAATCTGACAAGTTCTGTTGACATCCCTCTCGGTATTGAATTAGTCTGTGGCTATCTTAGTATTATTCAGAAACTGAACTATAGTAGATTCTACAAAATTTTGGCCTGTCCAGGAACTTGACCTAGCTGTATTCACAATGCCTTGGAGGAAGACTTAGCATTCTTGCAGGTACCCATTACGCAGACATGATGAGTTTTCCAAAATATACCTGAGCACTAAACTCATTTACATTTTCATTATCCCTCGTATTAGCTGGGGATTTTACAACCCTTTTTCTTCATTTGCAGTTTCGCCAAATTGGTGATCTGCTCTTAGTATCTTTTCTATTAACAGGAATTAGTAAGGATTCTTTAACAGTTATTTAATTGGTTTTAAACTTATGTCTGCATTCATCATTAAGCTCTAGAGTGAATTTCTGAAAGTTGATCAGAGTTAGTTAAGTGGAAGTCACACTGTGCAACTTTGTTCCTGTCCCCAGAGCTGCTTGAGAAAACCTCAGCTTTCCAGGCTGAGGTAGGAGAGTGCAGCGATGGTCATGGGATGGGGTTAGGAAGTGTTTTTGGGAAGTATTCTGTAAAATTAATGCACAGAAAAGATTTTAAATATTATTACTGTTGTTAGATTCCTAAGGAAGAGAAATTTGGTATTTAAAGATTGTTTTCCTCTTAGTTATATCTTTCTTATGTACAAATTGTAGTTGAATTCTGAATTTATTATGCTTGTAGTTCTAATAAAACTACAAGGTAATAAAAGTACCAAAGTATAGTATTGCCGTGTAATATCTTCAGGATTCATATAAAAACACCAATACTTAAAAATATTTGGGATGCACTGCTAATACTTTGCTGATTAATATATTAATAATGTAATATTTTATTACCATTAATTACCTAATAATTTATTTCATATTAGTAACATAATATCTGTAAAAAGATATCTAAAATTACTGAGCGTATATATACACGTTTTTCAATTTTAATGTCATTTGAGGACCAAATTTTCCCATCCTTCATTCATACCTTGAGCATTTGTAGGCTCCTAATATGAGGCAAATGTAACAGTAGTCACTGGAGATAAATAGATGAAGACAGTACCTCTGCCTTCAAATGATACTGTTGACTCCAAATCCCAGCTCCCATAAATGAAAAGATTCTCTAATATGTTTTAGGAAAGTAAAACTGAATATTCTTGACAGTAATAGTGTTTGACGAGAAAATTTTTTTTCTTAAAATATGATAGAGATGCATTAAACTGAACTACCATACATAAGGAAATTTTTTATAAGACGCAGCCTGCAGCAAACAAAGAAACTTGCTATTCAGCATTTATATAAATAGCGTTGATTTGGATTAGTTGCTTTTAGTGACTTACAGATATAGGCCTTTGGAATTTTTTTGTATAACAAGGATGCTTAAGAGAATTCAGTGATACCATGTTAGTTATTATAAATTCTGTAAAATATAAACTGTTGTCATTCTTAATCCCCTAAAGTCATTTGGTAGATGTTATTTGTATACATTAGTGGGCTTTCATTTCCCTTCATTAGCAACATTCTTAAGTATGTAATTATTATACACATGTGTGAAGATTGGTATTATTCCCCGAGTATACAGAATTATAGACTAGCAATGCTCAAGTTATAATTTGGTTTTGTGCATCCCTGTCTTAATTTTTACTTGAGTTTGTTAGTACCAGGTGAGCCAACATAGTACATAGGAGACAACAGAAGCAAGTTTTTGTGTATTTTGAGATTTTCGACTTTCTCCTTACAGTCATTGAGGTATTTAGAAAATGTAAACAGCAGTAAGCCTTCCTGATTTTTTATGTGTAGCAGTGAGTGTTGGGATATTTACTAAGCATTTCCTGTGTGCTAGTTCAAACATTGTGAGAACATAAAAACCAATAATGTATGATTTAGCCCTAAAGAGATTTAAACTGATAGGATACAGAAGACAAGTATATAACATGAGTTCAAAGTATAAAATGATGAGCTTCAGCACCGAGACTGGTACTCAATAAGTGTTTATAGAAAGAATGAATTGGTAATATGAGTGAACACACAAATGAATGATATGTGTTAAGGAAGTGATAGTTTAAAAAGGAAAAGATTACTTTAAACAGCTTTAGGGAATTCTTAGGGTAAAATTAACATATATTGTAGAATAGTACAATCTGGACATATGATACAAGCATTCCAGAAAGGAAAACAATATGAGACAGTTGCATATACTTTTCGTTTCCCTGTAACATTTTTAAGAATCTAAATTTATTTTCAATTAACACCTATCAGTTGGGACCATATTATAAAACACAATAGGACAACTTTAATATCAATATAGTAAAATGGCTGAGTGCTTACAAATGAAACCAGCTGTAAACCGACTCTAGGTCTTTAGAGACACATAAACAAAATACCAGACATAAGTCAGTGTACTTAAAGCCTCATATATGCAAGTTCTGGGCAGAAAGATTGTGTTTGCACCATCTCAGGCCTTTCCCATAGTCTCAAACAGATATTATGGGGTAAGAAGCCATCTCCCTAGATGGAACAGAAGACAGTTCAACAAGAAATTAGTTCAGTGAACCTAAAGCCATATGCATTTGTTTTCCTCTACTAATGTTACAATTTAATGTGTCTCCCCTTAGAACTGGATATTTTGCTGTTGTTGTTCTGAGAGGCTGTTCTGTGGATCACCAGCCTGTCTGACTTCTTTTCACTGAATAGTAGTATTGCCTCTTCCTCACTTATGCCAGGGAGAAAAATTTCAGATGCAGCCAAGTATCTCTTGGGAGATAAAGATAAGATCATCCCAGGTTAAAATTCACTGCTCTGATATAGGCATCCTTGAACACTGAAAACTCTACATAGTGACACACACACACACAAAATAGGCTCCTTTCATCTTAGGGCTCCAGTATTCACCTCTCTACAAGCTGGGAGAGGAAGCATGGAGAAAGGAGTCCCATTTGCCTCAGGAAGTCATTTATGATTTCCTTAAATTCTGTTGCCATGAACCCATCGTATACATGCATGTGTGTGTGCACACACACGCGCACACACACACTACAGTGAAAGGGAAATTAACATTTTACATAAAAGCCTGCCAACAAAGCCTACCAAGACCAAGTGGACAGGTCAGGACCAATCTTACAATAAGACAGTCCTTCTCTTGTGTAAGCTTGTCTACAAATGATCTTAAAATGTAACTTGAAATGTTCCTTTACTGCCTTTGTATAACTGAAGACCTGGCAATGTAACTTACATGTAACAGGACATTTCCTCCTCTATATAACCCATGCTTTGTATGGCTGATGGCCTTACAATGTAACCTAAAATGTTTAAACTCCCTTAACAACTCAAAATGTCACCTAACCTTCCAATCATATTACCCTAAATCTAAAGCTACTTCTGTTCCTCCCTTTGGATTTCTCTATACAAGCCCAGAAACTCTGTCGGGGAATGGAGTGCTGACTCTGAGAGAGATTCTAGTTAAACCCACTGGTGTAATAAACTGCCTACTAAACCTTCTTGTGCCATTTCTTCCCATGTCCTGTCTGTTTTCAGTAACAAGAGGAGTCAAGAAATACATACCTCCAGTTCTACTTTCTACTATAAAAAGAAAGCACATGCTTTGGTGGACAGCAGCCACCTCTCCATTGTCTGAATAAAAAAGAACTTCTCTAGGTCAAATATTTTTAGAAATTCTTCAAATTGCATCCCTCTTTTAAAGATTCACAGTACACACGAGCACTTTAATATTTCTGAACAGTTCAGCATGACATGTATTTGTTAAACTTCATTGAACTCAACATGCCTGGACTACTTAAAGAAGCAGAGCCCACCCATCTATTCATCCATTCATTGCATAACATTAATGGCCACTGCTTGTCTTCTTTTCTATGGTCAGTGCAAATTTTATTCATTTCAAAGGGATCAGAAACTTGATCACAGATTGGGCAGGAGAAAGTTTATGTCAATAAACTGTTTGACTATATTCGTTGGCCATTTAGTTTCAGAGTCATTCTAAGGCCTATTATTAATCAGACATTAACATATGACAATCAGCTTTTCTAAAAACAATTTTATATTGTTCTATCATTAACTTATTTTTGGAGCTGAAATACAAGCTAGAAATTATGTACATACTCTTCCCTACAATCACTAAGGTACTTTCGTGATTCTATAGTATCAGCTGTGAAATTCAGAAAAATGAAACCAAATTGTTTATGATAATTTACTCATAAAGTTGTAGAATCATAACATATCCACTATAATTTAATATTTTAATAACTTAATTACTATGAGTAATATAACTTTCTCTTTGCTACAAGTAATATCACAGCCTGCTAAAAGCTATCTCCAGTTTTCAGTGTGAACCTGTGTGTCTCATGGGTTGGATTACACCTTCCTGTTTCTTTTATTCTTTCTTTATCTGGCCTATATCCTTCTCCTTTACATTTTTCCTCATCCCTAAATTAGACAAATTTGTTTTTTATATATTTCACATTTTTACCTATTATTCACCCCAAACCTGATCCATTGCAAGTACAATATGTGTCTATTTTATAATATCTTGTTTGACAAAATCCTTCATGCAAAAGAGAAGTATTAGGGATAAGGATTCCTAGTACAATGAGACAGGCAGAATTTTTGCCCCTTTAATTTCTTCTTCTTGGTGTTATCCCTTATTTTATATTACATTATATTACCAAAGTGAATTTTCAGACATGACTATGACTGTTTACGGGACATTATTCTGTCTTTCTGAATAGTCACAATTTAATTCACAGGAACTTTAGTAACAGACGAGAAAGTCAGAAATATTCCAACTACAAGGACTGGTCCATCATTGCTGATTTAAGGATGCAGAGGGCCATATAGAAAACACGATAAGGAAACTAATTCAACCAGTGAACATGAACCCAAAGCCTCAGATTAGAACTGCAAACCTGGTCAATAAATTTGATTTAACTCGGTGAGGCCCTAATTAAAGAATATAGGTATGCCATGTCAGAATTGTGACCTGAGAAGATGTTATATAATAAATGGCTACTGTTTTAAACTGCCAAATTATGTTAATTTCTTTTGTTTCAATAGAAAATGAGAAAAGAACATATCTGTTTGCTCCTTTGTAAAGCTGCTATTCCTAATTTCAAGTAACAAGCACTCACAATGCTTTCACATCATAATGATTCAAAATATTGCCCAAACTTTATTGCAGAATACTTGTATAATAAAAAAATTAATAAATATTTGCACCAGAAATCTAGGTATTAATTTTGTTCAACAGCTTTACTATAACCTAATCTTTCCAGCCCCCTGACAATAGTTCTCTAAGGTTTCTGGACTATTCTTAATTATATAGAAGTCAAACCAAGATACTACACCTGCAATCATGTGAAAGTTTTCCAATCGGGTTTGTATTATATTAAAAGTTTCAGAGTATAATTTTTGAAAAGCAAAAATATGATCTGAAATGTTTTAGACCAATGTATCAGCTAAAGCAGGCACATGCTTCATTCCTCCAACAACATCTCTACAGAGATTCAGACTCCTTCCTGTGATTTTCTTTGAAGTAATTTTATTCCTTTGAAGTTCACCTTGAAGAAGTGAACAACTCTAAGACAGTCATTATTTCTTCACCATGACATGACTAATAGCTTCTGCCATAGGTGACAGTTCTTTGCAATCTTTAATTTCTCTTTCTATTCTTCTTTAACACTTGCATTGAAATGTATCTTATTCAAATAGAAATGTTTATACCTATCAAGAACTAATCACACTTATATGATCTTTCTTTCAATAGATTACCTAAGTGCCTGAAAAGATAGCCTTGAGCCAAGAGGATTTTCTCTCAATTTGCTGGAAAAACAAGCCTAAGCATTTAGTTAATCTGCCTAACCAGGAAGATGGGGAGGAAGCATTAAATTGAATGTGCTACTTATGGTTCTCTCATGAAATTCAAATGAGCTGGATTGTAATTTACAGTCTGAAATTTCACTGACATATTTTTAAAAGTCTATAATAGAATTACAATCTGGATAAATTTAATTTTATCCAATTTTCCAAAATCACTGCTCCATCGCAACTTCCTTGGGCACAGAAGCATTGGTCTACATAGTCTTCAAAGAACTCAATCAACAGTAGTTCAAAACAAGAAAAAAAAAATGTAGATTTAGTACATTGGGTCAGTTGGTCCATGAGAGCCAAGTCAAACAATGAGAGCAATAACTGTGAAATATGAAACTATATGGTTTTGGTACAGTCTTCCTTTAAAGCTAGTGAAATAACAACCACATTGTTTCTCTAACTGTAATGTGCTGAGAAATCATCTGAGGAATTTGCACACATTCAAATTCAGTAGGCCTGGAGTAGATACAAATTTTACATAATTTGCATAATTAATATGCCTTTGGATCATGCCAGTTCTACCCTTTCAACTATATGTTGAATAACTTATCTCTAAAGCATTCATTCATTCACTCAGTAGACATTTATGGAGCACTATTGTGAACCAAACCTGTTAATTCAAAGCTAAAACATTTTCTAGTCTTAAGGAGCTCACATTCTAGCAAAGCCAGGCTCAAACACGGATAACTAATGAATCTAAGCAATGTGATATGATTCAATGTCTGCAAAGGCTATGCAAGGTCAGGTGGGGTAATCAAAGAAAGAGTTGGAGCCTAAGATTGGAAAATTTCCTCTAAATTAAGCATTTGTGTATAGTACATAATAATATATTCATTGTGGGGAACTCGAAATACACATATCAATAGGCAATATGTATAAACTAAGTCTTATAGACAAATTTCTTTCCATTTTTGAGGGTGTATATTTGCTGGAGTGAGGTCTGTAATTTGGTACATTGGAAAGTTGCTGCTCCTGCTAGTAAAGAATGATCACAGTGTAGCTCAGAACAGGACAGTATTGACTTCCAGTTGGGAACTATCTGCAGACTCCCCTTCAAGGCAGTGAAAGCAGGTAGAGTGGCTGTATTCAGTCATAGGACCAGTTAGAAAAGCATCATTAACCAGTTGTTTTCAAGCCGGTTTAAAAATTTCTGATACTTATTTCATAGTTTAAATATTGCTACCACCTCCTAAAAAGTGCTAGTAATAGCATTTTCACCTTTATGCTGATGAAGTTTCAAATCCTGCTCACTTTCATGGCTCTTTCCAAGACTCCCAGAGAGATCCTTAGCACTTTGCTTTTGTAATTTTGTTATTTTTCTTTAAACAGAGCCCCCCAAATTATGCAAGGTTTAGGTTTCACAAAACCTGGTTCTACCACTTAAAGTATATGTCTTATTGTAGGAATTATGATGCTTTCTATTTTTGCTGCTGCTGTTGTTGTTGTTGTTGTTGTTGAAACAGGATCTCATTACATAGTTTAGACTGGCTTTGAGCTCACTATGTAGCCCAGGCTGTTATTTTGCTTTTAATGTGTGGCTTTAAGGAATATACTTTAATGGTATCACTATAATTGGTGAATAATATTTAATCAAATTTCATACTGTTAGGCTCTGCAGGTAATAAACCTAAAAAAGAAACTCAGAGGATGATAAAAATTATCTCAACTCATGAATATTCTATTTGTTCATTTTCTACAGATAGATGACTTCATTTTAAAGTAATAGAAAAACAGAACTTCCTGCATGTTGCAAACAGTGTTTAGTGTAGATGTTTCATATTGAAACTCAAATCTTGATGTGACTGTTGACTTGCAGTATAGTGGAGTAGCTCTTCAGTTTACACCTGACGCAGGATTTATGCACATCTGTTTATTTGCTTTTATCTGAATAGAAAGTTAGCTCACATTCTGAGCTTGGAAGTATTGGAGCCATCTACTCCTTTTAATTTTGATAAATGTATCTTATCACCACAGAAAACAAGTGTCTGTTTATAATTAGTCTTTTTGTTCTTTTATGAAAGAGATTTTTCTACTGCTGCAAATCTGATTGTTTTAGTCTGAATTTCTTATAGGTGATAAAATTGGGTGAACTCTTTTTAAGCTTCATCCTAATAAAATCCTGAGGAAAGTCTATTTTATCATAGTTAAAATTTTTATCTTCTTTCTCTCTTCCTAAGTGTTGTTTTTAAAATTCAGGGCAAATTTAGGAGGTGAATATGCACTTATATATACCCATATGCTCTCCTCCTTTTTTAGTCTGTTAAAATTAAATTATTCCAAGTTGTCTTTGAGAAAAACCCTTGCATAAAATGATGTCATCACTAGTCTGAGTCATTGTACCAGTATTTGCAAAAAGAATAGTACCCTATTCCTCAGGTTAAAGTGACTCTCACTTGCATATTTCTCCATATAATAGAACCATAATAAAGGAATATACAAGGTACTTTTGTGATCCCCAGCATGAGAAGACCTAATTGCAAAAAAATGGATTCTGAGAAACCTGTGCCCACGTCTATTATACTTTGTTCTTTAGGCAGAACTAACAGATGTCATACTTTTTCTATTAGCTCTGTTTCTTCATACGTTTTGTTTTCATCACTGCTGTGTTTCAACAGTCTGTTGGAGTTGAGCTTTCTCTTCCTTAACTGGGGTATAATTCTACACAGCAAAATGCACAGATGTCAAAGTATAAAGTTTGCTAACGTTTGACAAATAACTACACCTGTGTAGCAAACATCCCAAATTAAGATACAGTATGCTGTGAGATCCTGAAAGTTCTCTTGTACCCTTGTCAATCTGTGCCCTCCTAGAAGTAAACTACATTCTGATTTCTTTCCTTATTAATTAGTTTTGTCTGTACTTACACTCATATTGGTGGAATTATACAGTATTTCCCGGTGTCTATTTTCTTTTACTCAAGTGTAATATTTTTAAGATTTATCTATACTATTATGTGTAATCAGGAACCTGTTCTGTTTACTTCTAAATGATGTTTTATTGTATGCATATGTCACAGTTTGTTAACCCATTTTCCTAATAATAGACATTCCATTTTTTTCAGGTTTTTTGTTATTAAGAATAAAGTGCTATTGAGATTCTGTGCAATATTTTTATGGATATACATTTTAATTGGTTTGGGGAAAAAACATAGATGTGAGATTTTTCAGATCATTAGATAGGTGTATTTTAACTGTTGAAATAATTGTTTCGTTTTATACTCACAGCAGCAGTACATGACGGGTCCAACTGCTTTGCACTTTTTCCACTGATACTGTTAACTCTTTTAATTTAGGCATTCCGATTAGTAGCATTAGCTTACATTTTCATTAGATTAATAATTTTGAATATATGTACACATTTGTTGCTTACTCATTTTTCCTGTTGCTATAAATCTAAGTGTTTGCCTGTATTTTTGAAAATTAACTTTGTACTTTGAAAAATTTTAGACATCACAATGTTGAAAAAATACGACCAGGAGTTTTGAGGTGTCTCGCATATAGTTTTTCCTATTGATAACATCTTATATAACTGCAGACTATTTGTCAATCTTAAATCATCATTGGTATTAATTCCAAGTATTTTTGCATTTCACCAAAGTGTTTTTAGGAAATACAGTTTTATGCATCCTTGTCAGGTTGTGGTGGTGAACCTTTTAGAGACCCAATGCCAAACTGCAATGTAAAATCCACTTACCTTTTGCAAAGTGCCAACACTGCAATTAAGCATGCATACTGAGGTTTTCATTTAGACAAAATAACTTTCTGTTAATTTCCTTTGTTTTAAAAGAGAAATATACTTACACACATATTATTTTGCCACCACTGCTCTGGGTCCCGGTTTAGTCTATGACAGTTATTTAGTGGTTCCTTATATCTTGTGACTCTGAGACTCTTGAGACTGTAGGTCAGGTATCTTATAAAATGTCACTGGTGTGAAATTTTCAGATATTTTTCTTTCCTAATTATAGGAAGTTTATGGGATTTTAGAAAGAATACCGCAGAGGCTAAGTGTCCTCATCCTATCATGTGAGAGGTTATGTGATTTCTACAGGACGTCTCTGGTGATGTTAACTTCTACACTTGGTTAGTGTTCGTAAAATCCTTTAAAGCACAGAGCCAGGTTTTATATATATATGTGTGTGTGTGTGTGTGTGTGTGTGTGTGTGTGTATATATATATATATATATATATATATATATTCTTGTATTTAATAGTACCTATAAATTTTATACCTATTAATTTATGTAGGTATTCATTTGACACGAATCTAGTTTATGCCTCTTGAATCTAATTGAATGCCATAGAATTCATCTTCACGTTCTGTTTTTGTTTGTTCATAACTTAACATCTCTAATAGTAAAAGACCAGGCTCCCATTGTCTACTGTTACTTACTTAACAGCAATTACATGTAAAATGGCTTCCAAAAATTTCACTTAAGTATCTGCAAGAAACAAATTTTATTTTTACAAGGAGTTTAAAGTTTATAGTTCTTTTTATTTCCAATGATAATTTGTAGACAAAACACCAGTTTTCAAATTTACTAAAGTTCGTTTTTTTCCCCTTTTTAAGAGAACAGTTTACTTTTTAATTATTTATTTATAAGACTTTCTCAACATATTCAACTTGAAACATTTTTAAGCTATATGTTTTGCAATTTTTAAGTTATATGCTTTGTAAGGGTGTGGCTTGCATTTTTATATTCTTAATGGTAACTTCTAATGAGAACTTTTAGTAAAATCTGGCTTATCAAACTTTCTTTTAAAATAAGTACATTTTAAATTTTGTCTAAAATGCCTTTTCCTATTTCCAGAGCACAGATTTTTAAAAAACATATTTTCTCCTTCTATAGATCTATATTATATATAGGTCTTTAATCCATAAAAATGAATTTTTATAAATGATTATATATATATATATATATATGTTGAAGTTCAGTTTTACTAATGTAGATATCCATTTGATTACCATTTGTTGAAAAGACTTTTGATTCCTCAGTGAATGACATTAGTACCTTTGAAAAAATAATTTCACTGTGTATTTATGGTATAACATCTGGACTCAATGCCTCATTGGTCTATAATTCTATCATTGTTATCATCTGTCACACCATATAGCTATACATACATAGTATGTGGCTTGACTCAAGTAATTCAAATCTTCTGACTTTTCTTTTCTTTTCTGAGGTTGTTTTGCACAGGTAAATATCTTTTATTTCTTATGTGTTTTTTGTCAACTTATCAAATCCTACAAAAGCTCTCTGGGATATTCACTGGAATTTCAATGATATTCCAACTCAACCTGTAAAGAGTTAACATCTCTAAAATATTCAATCTTTCAACCTATATGCATGATATATTTTCTTATTTATTTAGAGCTTCTTTAATTTTTCCCATTACTACTTTATAGTTTTCAATCTTTGAGTATTCTTTTATAATTTGCTAAATTTATAGATAGTTATCTTATATTTTGTTGCCATTAAAATGGCACTGACTTTTTCATTTAATATTCCAAAGTTTAGTTAAATGTATGTGTAAATGCAAGTAATTATTATTATGTACTTGAATTCTAAGACCTCACTGAATTTACCTATTAACTAATTGGAAGAGGACACATTTTAATTGTTTTGAATTGCCACTATTCACTTTTGTCATCTGTAAAGATACTTTATGGTTTTTTTCCTAAACTTTATGCCCTCTCTTACCATTTCTTTAATACAATGTTAAATCAGAATAATGAGGGGAACTATTAAAATGATTTTAAAGATATTGTGAAATTATTTTTCTTCATCTATTGAGAATTATATGAATTTTCTCTTGTATATTGTTAGTATATTGAGTTACATTAATTGAATTTTAAAATATTAAACCACCCATATTTTCATAGGGTAAATCTGACCTAATCATGATGTATTTTCCTATTTGTATATTATTTGAGTTTTTATATCCCTGCTTTGTTTTGGATTTTTGCATATTTTTTCTTGAAGGATATTGATCTTTTATTTGCTTTTCTCATTTTTCTGTGTCAGATTACATCATCAGATTTATGCTGACCTTAGAAAATACATGGGGATCTTTTCCCCTTCATTTTGTAGAAGACATGATGTAAGAGCCACGTTATTTCTTTACAGATTTGGCAAATTAGCAGTGAAACCATGTCAGTGCTTCTTCTTTGATAGACTTTGGTAATTTGTATCTGTTAGAGACAGTGTTTGCATCATCTAAATTGTGAAAATGTATTGATGTGAAATTATTTATAATATTCTTTCAATATCTGGTCAAAGTACGTATTATCTGCCCTTTTCTTATTTAGTCTTGTTATCTAGTTAGTCTTGACTGAGTCTCAGCTTTAAAACTAAACTCATTTTTTGTTCATTGAGACTCAGCCTGATATTACTAATAGCCGCCTACGTAATTGTCTTTGTGACTGTTTTTGAGCCTAGATTCACTACTTCATAGAATTCAAAGAACACATCAGTTCTTTGTTCCTTTTCAGGCTTTCATTTCCCTTTTCTTAGCATATTTGGAAGAGAATAAGCTAAGGAGAATACTTACAGGAAGAAAGTTTAGGTGCACTTGGGGATACTTTCCACCTCTGCCTGATGTTGCCTATCTGATTCAACAGTCAGCAAAACATCTGTTGGTTTCTTACCGGTATGATAAGGTTCATGGTGAACTGCAGACCTGCTTTTCTCCTGCCTGCACCTACACTCAGCATTTATCCTTGAAAGCGACTATAACTCACTGTTTGCCTACTAAGCACTTCCTCTCTCTGAAAATCAAATTATTGAGTCTGTTGAGCTGTTTAGTAAACCCACAAAGTCTGCTATCCAGACTTTATTAGTATTACCATGTGTGCAATTGATCATGTACACTTTTTCATTTCCTAAATCATATGCAGACTTTTCTTACATGGCTTTTTTCTCTACTCTCTGTGTATGTACCTACTCTACCAAATTGAGAAAGGGTACTGCTTCTTTTAAAATTTTTGTTTTAGCCCTAATTGACATTTATTATTTATTTGTAGATAGCTGTCATGGTTTCATGTCTTTTAAAAAATATTCACAATTTATTTAAAATTAAGTTCAATTTTTATTCTGACATTTTGATGTCATATTATCTGTAAAATACAGTATTGTATGCTGTTTCCTGATGCTTTCCCACAGCTGAAGTAAACTGTCATTTCCTTTCACTATTTCCACTTTTTAAAAATAAAATAAGAAAAACATCTGTTGTGTTTTTAATACAGATTCATCCCTAAAACTATCCCTTCTTTGAAGATTGCTAGTAGACAGAAAATTCCAAGTGGAGACCTTGACTTTTTAATTCCTACATTTTGCAGAGTAGAAAGCATTTAGATGTTTAGAGCATTCAATGTTTAGAGCATTGTAAAAGAGCATTGAATGCTCTGGTGTCTAAAATAAGGAGATTCTTATACACTGTATAGCTGGTAGTAACTCTGTGACCTTGAACTGTCATTTCTGCATCTATAAAATGAAAATATTATCTACTTTGGAGCATGTTTGGGAAGCTTAAATTACAGTAGTTATCTAGGCAAAAGATCTTATAGATACGGATATATAGAAGTGATCCAGGAATGGTGTTCAAACCAAAGAAAAAATATAGCTGATTTTTCTAGACTATTCTGAGAAGTTTGGAAGGGTTGAAGAGTTTTTTCTTAACAGTTTTTAAATATGAAGTATGAGATAATAACTTTGGAAAGGGCATGAGAAATCACATATAAGCTACACCTCCAAATTCTGCATTTTCAGATTTAGTTATTTCATATCCATTGAGAAATATTTTAGTGAAAATATTTGCAGACCTTAGAACTGACCCATGAAAACTGTCCACAATTTCTTGGCATAAGCATATGTTAAGGTTTTCTGCTGTGATGGTTATTTAATTGAGTACATATCTGAGACACATTTAATTTTAGGAAAAAAAATTTAGTCAATAATATGCCACACTTCTGTTGTTTACATTTAGGATTTTTTGTTTTTTCTTTTATGATATATATTTTTGAAACCCTTTAAAATCATTTCTAAGCCCATTAGTACTGAAATATTCCTTGACTAATATATACCTCTTATTGTTTATTGACTCTTTGGAGCCTTTTTAGAGATTTATATTTGGTTATTTTCTCAGTTGACATGGGAGTCATGATGTCATTAATTTCATTATCCTGATCATGTATTAAATAATGGAAGATCCTTAACTCTAACGAGAGTGTGTTAAAAATGACAATATAAATTCAAGTTTTAACTATGTTATCATAATTTTATGCATGGAGGGTTTCAGTTTTATTATATTCTGATTATATAGAGATCATCTCTCACATCATGTATCCTTCCTGTTGAAAAATGACATAATATAAGTCATTAGGGACCATTCAAAGCAAAATGAATACATAGACATGTGTTCCTACAGATAATTTGAAAATCAACCTTCATTTCTCTGATATGTTTAATAACTTCAGGTCATAGCTTAGTATAAAGATTCATAAAAAATAGTCAAATCCATCTTTTTAAAAATATTTGGCTGAATACAATTTTAATTTCAAATCTGGATTTTTTGGGAATCATTCCATATATAGATATAAATTTGAATAGCAAAAATAACTACTTCCTTTCCATTTGTTATGCACTATACTGTTAGATATACATACAACTTGAAGCATCACTTCATTGTTTAAAATTCTTCAGTAGTTCCCTGTTAACATCAGGACAAAATTCCTTTTCTTCAATCTGACTTCAAAATAGTAATTGGTAGTTTATCTTCCATATTATACTCCTTTATTTCCCAGTAGGAGCTTTATTTTAGCTCTCTAAATTATACTAATAATTGTCCTTCATATTCTATAAAATTCTTTCAGTAATTCAATGCTTTTTCACATGCATCTAGCCTGGAATTTCCTGTCTTCTGCTTCCCTCTTGATCATACCTCTTAGTACTGTGATCAGCTTCAGTCTGTTCTGCCTCTGAGTTGCTGTGACATTAATTGTGGGTTATTTCTTTCAGAGAACAAATGGAGTCATATCATATATCTTTCATATCTTCTATATAAGATATAAATGTAACTGGGTTAATATGTGTTGAATTCAAACCTAAATAATTAAAGATACTCAAAAGACAGTTTTCTTTAAATTCTTTTTTTAAAATTGGAAACACTTTTGATGATTCTTATAAACTTTTCCCTGATTTCATTGATTCAGGAATATCATACATACAAATAATTTGTTATGAAATAGTTTTATATTTAGCATATGTTTTCTTTGTTCCTGAAACAACAAGTATGGTATTGTTTGCCCGTGTGTCATAAGTACTAGGTCCTGAGATTATAAGTGAAAATACAGAGTCCACCATAAAACGTATGCACATTTCAGGAAAAGAAAAATAGTAATAATGTGTGTCTGGAAGCTAATAGCCATCACTTTGAGCATCTCTTGTAATTGTTGAGGCCAAAAGTTACTTGTTTTAATCTCTTGATGTCTCAGTAAATTTTGTAAGAAAATATTTAGGCAGGATTTTCCTTTCCTGAAATGTATATACATTTTATTGGTGGGCTCTGTATAACGGGCATGATTCCAACATTTACGGTGGTTTCATTATTGGGTGAGACGGTCATAAAAATACACACATAACTTATTAT
Organism: Cavia porcellus; assembly: GCF_034190915.1. Lineage (NCBI taxonomy): Eukaryota > Metazoa > Chordata > Mammalia > Rodentia > Caviidae > Cavia > Cavia porcellus. Next base: position 49,803,923 of record NW_026947492.1, read on the forward strand.
AAATTATCAGAAGAGCTCCTAGGAAAATTAGAGGCCACCAGGAAGCATTTAACAGACAAACCTGGCTTAAACATAAGGAAGTTGCTAAAAGAAAGTATTCCAAAGAAATCACTATGTAAGTGCATATATATCAACAATTGTGATAATAATACATGATACCATCCTATTTTCTCTCTGATTAAAAACACAGGAAATAATCCACAATGAATACCACAGCAATTTAGGAACATTTGAATATTTATGCATAAGAAAACAGGTTAGAACGTTTGAGAAATTCATCTAAAGCAACAAAATTAGGATTTAACCCAGAACAGTGTGACTGTTAAGCCTCTTTCTAGAGTGTCTTCCTCTTAGAAAGATAAATACAAAAAAGACTGAGCAATATGGAGCAGGTAGAGGTTGGTGGAAGGAAATGATGCAGGTGAAAGACCCAGGATAAAGGAAAAGAAAAAGAATAGAGCTAAGAAAATGAATTTTATCCTAATTATGAGCATCAAGATGTTGGTTTCTCATCCAGATTCTCATCTATCTTCAGCCTTATGTTAAAATTTTACTTCCTCACATGTGAAATAGGGTGCAGAATTGTGTTGTCTCTATGATTCTTTCAACTCTGAGTCTGAATTTTTGGCTATTAACCCATTTAACAAATATTTATGAGTATGTTGTATATGGCAAAACTCCTCTGTGTTGATGATAAAATACTTATCATGATGAAGACAGATAATTTCATCTGCTCTCCAAAATCTGAGCATTAGATCAATTTACTATAGAAAATTGAAAAGCTGAATTGGATCCCTTGGGGACATAATGAAACAAGGAGGGTATTTCTAATAAAATATCACATCATTGTGTTATAACCATAATATCAGCTTTAGTAGTCAGGATATTTTGATTTGCCATGTAAATGATTATAGACTATTCCCTATAGAAGTCGCAAGTACAGTGTAGAACATGCTATATTTTACTTCCTAGGGAGATTCTTATAAAATGAAATACATGAGTTAAATCCAAAAGGGAAAAAGTTCCAAAAAAACATTTTACACAGAACAAACGATGCATTCAGTTTGCTTTAAGGATGGCTGTAGTTCACTGTATAATAATGGACACTTATTCATTTATTACTTGCCAGTCACAGTTCTAAACTACCTTTTGATTCAAGTGTCTTTGATTTAATGACCACAGGATATACTTCCTGAACAATAGCTTCTCTTTGAAATGCTTGTGTTAGTTTAGAATCCTTGCATCTCCGGTCTACAATAACATCAGGTTATAGAGGCAGGGTTTTTTGTTTTTTTCTGAAATTGGCCTCCCTGAATCACTACTTAAATTCATGATCATAGTGTGTACATCCCTTCTTAGGCTCCTGCTGAAGTTTGAAGCAAGGGATGTTATTTTAAATTATTTTTCTCTAGGGATGACTATGTGTATATGATTCTATTAATTTTGGTATCTTATAAATTTCCCACTACACATGTCTTATACCTTAATTGCTTAATAAATTTTTGTTAATTAACTAATAAATCAGTTATATGCATTGTTAGTCACTTAAGCAGATATGAAAATGCAGTGATATTTTATTTGAAAGCAAGTAGTTCAATGATATAATTTGTAAGGTAGAAGCAATTCTAATTTAATATGGCATTATTTACTTCTTTTTCTAAATATTTCCTATTGTAAATATGACCTAAATAGCAGTGCACTTTGCATTATTCATGATTAGAAATATTTATACTGGAGTCCCTGGAGTATCAATATACATTCATAAGATGTGCTTGATTAAAATTATCCTTCTAATTCCTTCTGATCAAAATAAAAAAACTATCTTCAGGAAAAAAGAAAGTCTCTAATGTTCTTTATGTACATGTACTTTCTATAATGACAGATAATAGATGCTGTTAACTTTATTCGGAATATGTTTCATATGTTCTTGATTGGCAAGTCCCTAAGTTATCACTGTATAGGAGGGCAAATTATAAGTTATTAAAATGATAATGTGGGCTGAGGATATAACACAGTGGCATAAGTGACTGCTTGGCAAGTGCGAGGTTGTGAGTTTGATTACCGGTACCAAAATAAAAAAGGGTAATGCATTTTATAATATTCATTTAGTTTTGCTAATTTAAATATTTCTTCCTGTAACATACCGGAGCAAGAGGGATGCATGACCTTGATTTTCTATTTGACCCATGTATAGCAGTAGTATCTTAATGGTATGTATTACACAAATCTATCCTCTACCTTGTGTAGTTTTAAATCTGTAAAATATTATTAAAATAATCCACTTCTATAACAGACAGGGGGCTAGTTGATAATGGAAGCCTAGAGAAATTCCAAGGTTATTACTTAGTGCTTGTTTTTTCCCCCCTAACTTTCAGTGACAGATTTTAACAGAAGGTTTTATGCACATAGTATAATTTGTTCTTGGATTGGCTGCCAAAATGTTAAATTGAACTAAGTGTCCACAAATCTTTTCCCTACCATTACCACTCTTCCCACTCACTTTGTGGACTCAAGCAACAGACTGCATTCAGTCGTCAATGATTATTTGTTAAGTGGCAACAGCCATCTGTTCGATGATCCCTACAATAATGATTTAATGTAAATCGTTTGTTCCAGTTAAGGCTTTTTTAAAGAAAGTTTGTGAATGGTATAATAACATATTTTAAGAAGTTGTAACACAGGAGTTTTGTAATAGTTTATTATTAATGAGCGTTTCTACTTTCCAGTTAGTGTGGTACTTTAGGGATTTTTGAGGAAAGTTTTCTGAAGAACTGCAATATATGTTAATACTGAAATTTCTATTGTAATTATTATAGAATAATAACAGTCAACCTTGTCCAAATATCTGGTAGTATTTCTCTTTATGAGATAACTATATATTAATTATTTTCTGTCTTTGATTGCCAACTAAAAACATGGAAGCATAAAGGAAAGATAATTCAGTTTGTTTAAATAATTCTGGATGACATTTTATCTTGCAAACCTCACATTTAGAATAATTTTTTTCTTTAGTGCTAAAATAAAATATTCATGAATGTTTTAGATATCAAAATTAAACTTTGTAGCTCATAACTCAACTAACTGAGATGATATATTGAGAAACTGAGTTTTAAGTAAAAACTCTTTCTCTAGTTTGCATACTTTTGGCAATTAAGTTCAGACCAGAATCCAGGTCTCCTGATTCTTAGGCCAAAAATCAGACTGCAAACTTTCAATTTTTATCCCTTTTTGATCTGACATTTTGTCCTGTCCTTAAAATTATATGCCATTGCATATATTTAAAGATCACATGTTTATTTTAATATGCATATTACTAATTGATACCAAGTATTTTTCTTGTTCTCTCGCAATGAAGCAGTATACATAACTATTTTTGTAGAAGAGCTAGCTCTTATTTGTCTAAAATCTTGAGAGAAATTTTTCCTTGGACAAGGGGAAAAGAGAACAGGAAGAAAATAATTTTGAATGAAAAGAAATACTGACAGAATTTCCTTTTCGTTTTAGTCTAGAATGTATAAATTTCCCAACAGGGACTCCTGTGCCTAGATTATTGCTAATTACAATGATGGTACACCTTAGCACATTTTCTTTTCTGAAAATGCAGCATTCGAATTTTAACAGTACTAAATGTCTGAAAATTGTACGACCTTGAATTTCTTCAGCAAAATTATGTGTCTTATATATTTATACCAGAAGAATTTTTGAGAGTTACATATCTTTCATTTGCCTTTTCAGCACATTACATCATCTCTAACAGTTTTGGGGGAAAGAACGACCCAGTAACACATGGTTTGAGTTGGCTTCTGGTTCTAAAGTCCAACTATGTAAACATAAAATCAGATGCAATTTGGAAACTACACAATTAAAATGTCACAAACTTTCTAGTCATGGTAAGCTCCCTGAACTCCAGAGATTACATCACATTCTTACTTGTTATGCTTTTTCTGTCTTTATGTGTGTTAAGCCATTTGTTGAGATTTTCACACTGTGTGTCCCCTGTCTTTGTTTTTCTGTTTTATTGTCTGTTGATCCTGTGATATCAAGTATTACTACCTTTTCCTGGGTACTTTCCTCATTCCATTCAGTTTGTACAACTTCTAAAATCCTACAGTATCGTTTTTCTGCCTTTATCATGACCTCTCTCTATTGTACCACCTGTTTATCACCCTAGTCTTAAAGCTTCTTTTAAGGTGCTTAGGTAATAAGCTATTAACTTTAACCATTCATTGATCCATTCAATGACCATTTTCACTGTACTCCATTCAAAATTTTCAGAACACAGTAGATGCCCAACACATATTTGAATGAATGGAAAGAATGGGAAATTTTATTGGTTAATGGATTTCATTGCACAGCTGATTAATTCTTGGTTCAACATTAGAGCTAGTGAAGACATAACCCAGTGACATTTCAAATAGTTTGGGGATACTGTAAATGATTATTTCAGGTATATAAGCTTTGTCCCTTCTTTTTTTTTTTCAAATAATCATTAAGTCTGCATCTTTCAGCTTAGTGTGCTATTCCTTTAACAATTTTTTTTGAAAAAGATAGTTTATCTTTGCCAAATATTTCCTGCTGGACAAGAAGGAGGAGCAAAAGAGAGTATGTAGGGAGAACTGTGGTTTTGAGGTTGTAATTTTAAAGCCAATTTTTATAAGGAATGAAACTTAGGTTTTTACTACAGTATTAGATCACTGGAAAAACATTTTCCTGCAAAGCTTGTGAAAATTCATTGAAGTTACTAAGTTTTCAAAACAAATTTAGAACCAGGAGTCAAAAAAACCTGAATGATCATTCTAACTCCATAAACTTACCCTGAATTTAGTCAGGGAACTTAACTTCTATAACTTTGGCTTTCCATATTTAAAGTGAAAATAAAACCATTCGTACCTGATAGCAAGATACTGTATATGAGAATACATTATGCAGTTCTGAGAATATATGATTACTTTTAAAAGTATATATGGGTCAGGTATGATAGTGCGTACCTGTGGTCCTGAGAGACTGAGGTAGAAGGGTTAGGGGCTGGACATCAAGCCTGGGGTTTGGAGGATCAATGGCATGCTGTCTCACAGCAGAAATTTAAGAAGGATCTGGGAATGCATCTCAGTGAAAAGGCCCTGAGTTTAGTCCTGGCCCTACAAGGGAAGATGCAGGGAGAGAAGGAGGGAAGGAGGAAGGAAGAAAACCATGGATGGATGGAAGGAGGGAGGAAAGGAGAGAGACAGGCAGCAAGGTAGGGGTAGAGGGAGGGAGAGAAAGAGATGCAGAGACAGAGACACAGATACACAGAGAGAAGAGATCCATTTGATTGAGGAAGTACTGGAAAAGAAAACAAGGGTACTCTCCATCTGGCCTATATCTCCATTTCTTTTTTTTTATATTTTATTATGGGCAAGGTCTCACCAAGTCACTAGAATGCCTAAGTTTGTCTTGGACTTGTGATCTTTTTGCCTCCACTTCCAGAGTAGTTGGGATTGTAGGCATGCACCATATCACCTAGCAAGGATAATGATTTCTTAAAATTATGCTGCTTCACCAGGCTATGGTCCACATGATGATCACTCAATAGCAGAATAAAAGAAGTACATGTAAGACAAACTTAAAAGAAAAACCAGTTGGATTATATGTATATTCTGAAGATAGTCAACAAAGATGACTTCCAACATTTAAAGTTGGCCTGAACAATGAAAAGATGGAGTTGTCATCATCTACTTACAAAATATCTTTGATTTGTTTACTTCCTCTTTCTAAATAACACATATGGATATGGTTTCTCCCCCAAACTTGCCTTGCTCTGAATCAGCAGATATCTGTGATATTCACCAGTATCTGTGATTTATGAGACTTAACAAAACAATCCATCCTTACAAATGTTATATGCTAAGATATTCCTGTACAGAAACTGGAGAGCTCAGTTATCCTACCAGTTCCAGAATTAAAGTATTCCTTTGTCGATGAGGACTTAATAAGGAATAAAGATAATAAGGTCCTACTCAAAAAGTACTGATTCAGACTATTTTCTTGGACCTAGTTGTGAGTACTCAATGACAGGCTTCAGAGAAGTGTGCCTGGTGAATCCATCTGGAAACGTTCCAATGCTGAGCAGAGCTGGGATGACACATGTAAGAGAAACCAATCGTGGAGTAGTCATTCCTAGAACAATCAAACTGGATATACCCAAGCCTGGAACAATATGTTCTGTAACTGCAGAGAAGAAATTCTTCAGCACTCTGTGGAGTTCAAGCAAAATTCTCCTGCCAGAGATTTGGACACCACTTTAGTAACCATCAGGGAAAGCCATAAGTACTTCAATATCCCACAAGCCATGGATTATATCCTAAAATGTTCCATGAACATGCATCCTGAAGATTTGTAGAAATAGATACGTTATCCAGTTTAATCTGGGAAGTGATTGAATATTTCAATTTAGTTTAGTTTTAAAACTATGCCGCTAGTGATATCCTTTTTCCCTTGGGCTAGTGGAAATCTGGGCTATGCATCTAATTAAAGAGGTTTGAATAACCTTATCTGCTAAAGACAAAAATATTTCTGGCTATATAAAAGTAGATTTAATCCCAATTTGGATATTTCAAGATATAGGATCTAATCACAAGAATAGATAGCAAAATGTACAAAGATATATGATGAAGGATTATTCCTATTTTCTGTGATTACAAGGCTTCATTTAATTAAAATCAATTTTAATAAATATAATATCAATTGTAGGGCTTGTGGTATAGCACAGTGACATAGCGCTTGCATAGTTTGACACCCCAGGTTCCATCCCTTGCACTGCAAAAAGTACCAAACCCCACATCTCACAATGCTATAACATGGAAATGATATGATCCTCACTGAAAACAATTAAAAGGGCCTAGTGCAACAGGAGTATAAATAAATATGTTTAAAAGTCACTTGTTCAGGTGACGAGCGAAGTCACAATGTACTTTATAGTTTCCTCCTTCGCTTTGGGCTTTGTGCTTTGTCCTGTAAAGGTGTTTTGTATTTGGCTACAACATGATAAATCAAGATTGGCTAATTTAAGTAAATAAAATGGCGATTAAAATGGAATCAATAATTAAGGGGCTGAAAGTAAATTCTAAATCACCATTTTTTTTAAATTCAGATTTTAGGCAGATAATAATAACTCAAATGTTTCCCCTATCTATAATTCCATGTAGATATCCATTTAAAGCTTATAATTGTGCTTTAAGTCTAAATGGCTCCCTATTTTCACTCAATCCTTTCCTTGGTCTGGTAACTGGATCTTTGGTCAAAACGGCTATTCCTATAAGAATAAATTTTGGATTCTGGCAAGTTTACAGGAATGTGTATTTAAAATGGATTCAAATGTTAACTGGAAACCAGAAGAGCAATTGTATCTCATTTGATACTGGGGAAAGATGAAACGTTGGGTACATTCTGCAAAGATTTCAGGCAATAGTGGTTACATTTTAGAGTATTTCTAAAGATTGCTTCAAAAGAATACATGCCACGTTTCCAAGGCAATTTCCCTTATGTTGAACACTTTTTATTTCTCTGTTTAAAGCAATCAGATGTGTTACTCAGGGAATATTTATGTCCTATGATTAATAGTTTCAAGTAGTCCAAAGTCTTTACCACAAAACTCTTTTCCAGATACCTTTTATTAACTGACAGGCAAGAAGCAAGAAAGCAGTCACTATTCTGACTTCCTGGAATATCAGCAAATTCTGCTGATAACAATACCAAGAATACTTTGTAGCACTGACAGAGAAATTTCCTCAAATCTAAATGTGGAAAAAATGCATTCTTGTGGATTTAAAGTGTATTTTCCTTTTTGGTTTTAGAAGACTCAAATTCCAAAAGAGCAATTCAGTTAAATAGTCCTTAGTAAAAGTTAGATTCATAGTTTGGAATAGAGTGGTGCTTCTTTCATTCCCTGTAATGACAGTGAAGAAAATCCACAAGAGTACGCTGCCTCTGTATCTTTATAAGCCCTTTGAATTCAGAGAAAACTTGACAAGCCATCCACAAGAGATTTTTCAAACTAAATAAGTGTTTTGAAAATAGGAGCCACACTATATTTGTCTTCTTTTGTAAACTTAGATATCTGAAAAAGTATTAAGATGATGAAAAATATAACTAGCTTTGTTCTTACCAATTTTTAATATGAAAAAATGCTTTGACATTGTCACATTCAGGTGGACATATCTGCATCTTAAGTTTAATATTATATTAAACTTGTTATATAATATTTACGGTATAGTTTTAAAATATAAAATGCATTAAATATTTTGTATGTAAAAGTAATTTTATAAAATGTAATATATATTTTATATGTATGTATATATCTTTTGCAAAATCCTTAAAACATTTGTGCCAGGTTCATTTAATAAATACCCTTTAGTATTTCTGCCATACTTCTGCCTATTACAAGGTTAAAGACAAGTTGAAAGTGAGTTACACTTAAGTCTTCAGGTAGAACTTTATCATTAATTACAATTCATAATTACAGCTCTGCTACTAACAAGTAAATTTTAGCTATCCTGCATTTAAGCTTTTCTATTTCTTCTTAAATATTATTTTGTAACTTTAATGCAGTGATAAGAATAACACTGTATTATTAGTGAAGCTGATGATGTTGGGAAGTTATTTATATAAATATATATTTTTTTAATTATATTTAAAACCTATAACTACAACTGGCAATTCAGATAGAAGCAGTGTCCTTAATTTATATACTCATATATCTAATACATGTATAACAATGCAAGGTCTGAGAGTAGTTCTAAGAGCCTGTGCCAACCTTAAATGTTTGCTCTGGCCAATTTATATGCATTGTTTTTTTAAATATCTACCATGTTTCATTATTATGTATTATAATTATTTTGTCTCTTTGATAAATTGGCCCCATTATTGTAAGTGTTATTTTTCAGTAGTCAGATTTTTTGTCTTAAGTTCGATTTTATCTGGTAGCAGTTTAGGCAGTCCAGCTCTTTTGATGTCTTTATTTACATTCATTTTTAAAGAAAAATTACAGAATTTTCAAAAGCCTGTGGAATAATGTCAAACATATCAAGATATAACAGAAGTATGAAAAAATAAGAGAAAACGTCAGATGAATTATTTGAAAAAGTAATGTCTCAAAACTTCTAAAACCTTGGGGTTGAGGATTTAGCTCAGCGGCATAAGCACCTGCCTTGCAAGCAGACAGTCATGAGTTCGATTCCCGGTACTGATAAAAAGGAAAAAGACAAAAAAAAAAAAAAAAAAAAAAACACAACAACAACAACAAAAACTTCTAAAACCTCATGAAAAATGTTCTTTTATACACAAACAGCTCAACTCAACACATTCCAAGTAGGATAAGCAGAGTGATCCACCTGTGCACATAGTATAAAAATGCTTGAAATCAAAGACAGAGAAAACTTTACAAGCAGCAAGAGTAATACATGTCATCATGGAGAGAATGATGATTTAAGATTAACATCCAATATATAATCATAAAGAATGGCAGCAACTGTCAATTAAAATGCTATATTCAAACCGTTAAAATATTTGATAGCCAAAAATTTTATATCCAGGAAGATATTTAAAATTTTAAGGGAAACACATATAATTCCAAATAAAGATTTGAGAGAAATTATTTTAATATGCAGTACTGATTTGGAAATATTTGCATTGATTTCTCTCCAAATTTATTAAATTTATTTTCTTTTCTTCCAGCTCAAATCTCCTGTTTTGCCCCTCTAGAAGTATTTTTAGTTAATAAACTTTTTTCTAGCATATTTTTAGATTCATAGTAAATTTTAGTAGAAAAGAGATTCCTAAATAATTCCCTCTGTATATGTAAATAGTCTATGCGTACTATTGATATCCCAAGATAGAGTGAAATATTTGCTAAAACTGATGAATCTATATTAACATATCATCACCTAACTTCACAGTTTACATTAGGGATCAGATCTGAGATTATACCTGTTACGAGTTTTGACAAATGTACAATAAAATGTACTCACCATTTATGGGGAATAGTTATACAGCCATAAAAATCTTCTGCTACATTCACCCAATTCCATTTCCTTCTCCTAACACTTGGCAATAACTACTCTTTTTATTGTCCCCATGGTTTTATTTTTCTCAGGAATGTCTGAATCTCATCCAATATACTTTTTTCAGACTGAGGTTTGTCACTGAGTAATACACATTTAACTTTTATTCATGTTTTTTCTCCACTTGATCACACTTTCCTTTTGGTGTTGAGTAAGTCCATTGTCTTGATGTTCCACAGTTTATCTCTTTATTCACAAAGTACATGTCAGCTATTTGTAGATTGAGAAATTTTGAATAAAGCTGCTGTAAATATTTTTGTGGACATAAGTGTTCAGCTACTTTGGGCAAATTCCAAAAGCACAAGATTGTTGGTATGGAATTCAATATTGTCATTGTTTAGAATTTGTCCTTGTCATAAACATACAATCATACCTCATGTTATTTTATTTGCAAATCCATAATTGCTTAATTTGAATATTTGTTTGTATACTTACTTGCCTTCCATAGAACTGCTTTGAGGAGATATGTGTTCAAGTCTTTTGCACATTTTAAATTGTTTTCTTATTGTTGAATTTTAAAAGTTCTATGTTTTGCAGACAAATATTTATTTTTAAATTTGCAAATATTTTTCTTTCAATCTGTGTCTTACACTTTTAACATACTCTTTTACAGAAGTTTTCATTTTAATGATTTTAATTTATCATTTGGGCTATATCAGTTGCAATTTCCTATATTATGCTATTAGTATCATATCTAAAAGGCCATTTTCACACACAAGGTAACAAAGATTTTCTCTCTTTCTTCTGTCTTTTTATAGCTTTGAGTTCTATTAGATGCATAATTCATTTTGAGTTAATTTATGTAAAGTGTGTACGGTTTCTGTTTTGATTTCTTCCCTTACTTATGTATAATGCACTTGTTCCTGTGCCATTTGTTGAAAAGATTATTTTTCTTCCATGATTTTTTTTGCTTCTTTGTCAAAGACTGATCAATTATAGTTATACTTCTAGACTCTCTATTTTGTTCCATTGATCTATGTATCTACTCTTCCTATTACTGCAGTCTTAATTACTTTTGGTATTTACTGAATCTTGAATTCAGTATCAATCTCCTACTGTATTTTTCTCCCTCAGAACTGAGTTGAAATTACGAATCTTTTCTTTCTCCATTCAAACTCTTCACATTTTCTTGTTATATATATATGACCAATCTGTACAGTCTATTTATTGCACCAAAAAGTATTTTAACTCTACACTACTTTTCTATAATTTTCTATTTCCCTGTGATTGTTGGTCACCAAATTTATTATTACTTTTAGCAATTGTTATGGTTTGTCCTAAGTATCCCCTGAGGTTTGTACCTAAACCTCACACAGTAAAGCTTTTCAAGGACAGCTTGTTAAACCTGGATCTCTTGTTTTCATGCTCTCACCCCAGGAAAGAGTTACAGTGTTTTCAGTTTGACTCAGAAGAGAGCAAAGGTCCTCACTTAGTAAAGATTCTGAGGGCATGCAGATGGTGTTATCCTATACCCACCTTAGGGTGGGTAGCCTGGTGTACAATATAAAGGAGGAAAAGAGGCTTGTTTCTCTTTTTTGCTCTGGTTGCTTTTGCATCTTCCTCTGCTATAAGCTGTTGCCCCTCAGCCAGATCACCTTACCTTGGAGCCAACTGAATATTGACTAAAACCTCCACATGCTGTGAGCTAAATAAACCTCTCTTCATTTAACTTTGGATGTTGGATATTTTGTCACAGCAATGGGAAAAGTAACTAAGATAGCAACTAAACATGAATTTTTCCACACATCTATCTTCAGATTAACTCAGTCCCCTTTAACATAATTATAGTTAATATTTTGAGGGTTTACTGTGTACTAAAGAAGAGCTTTATAATTTTTTTCTTAATATTCTAATTCAACTTAGTGAGACAAGAATAATTTTTACTCATCTTGTAAATAAGGACTCCAAGGCTCAGTGAATAAACTAACTCACCCAAAATTACAAGTACTTAGTGGAGAATCAGTTGTGAATTACAGCAGTCTGATTCTATGTGTCAGTTCCAAACCATTATGCCAAGTTGTTATTGTACTTTCAGATAGAAATATATGAAATTGCCATTTGTAAGTCAAAAACAGACATATGCAATTTCAAATGATTCAGTGAAAGACTCTGACATTCTCAGAAAAGAACTTGTATACCCAATACATTGGAATGGAACTAGCTCTAATATTCAGACTATAAAAAATATAGATTCACATCAGAGCAACCATATTTACTAGCTGAACAGCTATGAACAAATCATTTAGCATGTATGAGGTATTTGGTCACCAATAAAATTCAGATAAGAGTAATATCTAGCCATATAACATTGCTATGAGGAGTAAATGTGGTAATGTATGTAAAAGTGGTATGTAAATTAATAATACTGTATGTATTAGATACTTTTTCTTTGCCTGAAGAAAATACCCAACACCTTCATTGTAAAGGAGAATAAGTTTATTTGGCTCACAATTTTCAGACAGTTCAGCCTGTGATTATTTGGCTCCAGTGCAGAAAGAGTATGGCAGTAGGGCATGGTGAAGGAATGCTGCTCCCCCCATGGCAGCCAGGAAGCAGAGAAAGAAGTGAGGGACCCAAGACAAGCATATGTCCTCCAGTGACCCCCTCCTGCAGGTCCTACCTTTTAACAGCATATTCAACTACCGAATGTATTTATGGATGAATCCATTATTGAGTATGCTGCCCTCATGATCTAATTACCTTCCAAAAGCCCCAGACCTAAATGCATGAGACCCTTAGGGGATAGTTTAGTCTAAACCATAACACTGCAGTTAGCATAATCCAAATTTGCATGTCCACAATTTAAAATCTTGCAAATTCTGCATTTTATCAACTGAGGAGAGCAGGAAGTGGGAAAAAGAAATATATTAATACCCAGCCCCTGTCTTATTTGAAGACAATTTAAGAAAGATGAAGTAGAATAAAGCAACAAGAATGCTTTCCTTTAATACCTGATGCAGAAAAATTAATAGAACCTTTCTTTGTGACAAAGCACCCAAAATAGTTTTGTTCAGAAAAGTAGAACTTTAGATGAATTCACAGAGAGCTGTAACTCCATGGTTCATTTCTACTCTATGAGGACAGTAATGTGCTTATAAAAATAATATAAAAGAAGATCAGTCACATGGGCTGGAAAAGAAAGGGTTGTCACTCAATAAGTATTGTTGATTGATAGTTTGATCATGAAAGCTGCTGAAAGCATAACCTGTATTCAGATGGAAAGTGAGAAAGCTTATTACTAGAAAAAGTTATTAGGAAAAAATTAAGGTGTTTATATTGTTAGAAAGTGGTAATGGTCTATAAGACTTTCAGTTATAAAGGAGTTTAAGAGATTATATCAAAAAAGAATCCCTTAACACAAAATGCAATTCATTTGCAATATAACAACGATTGCTAAATTCCTATTATTTTGTCTTGAAATCTTATATCTCTTTGTTTGGGAAGGTTGTTATTATTGTTGTGGTGGTGGTGGCGGTGGTTTGTTTCTTAGGTTTTTGTGTTTCCTATGTTTTTTCTCTTTAACAATAACTAATTATGAAAGGGCTACAATGGGGAACCATTATAATAGAGAGAAACAAAATAATATAAGACAAAACAATATAAGAGAAATAGAACTTATCAGATAATGCCTCATTTGAACAGATTAGTAAATCAAAGGAAGATGAAGCACAAAACAAGAAACTAGTCCAAAAGGAGGATTGCAAGTATAGTAGGAGACCCTGTACATCCCATTATATCTATACATAGCATTTTCTTAAAGCCATTGGCATTATTTCCTCAATAAATATTTGCCTATATCATTATTCTTCATATCCTTTCAGGAAATTAAACCTGAAATATTTATTGAGGAAATAATGCCAATGGCTTTAAGAAAGTGAAGAGTTGGGTGTAAAATAATAGGCTGATTGATACCGATATCAAATGTACAGAATTCATATGGTAAAGCATTCCTTAGCAGATATTAAGTAGACTAAATGAAACTGTGCTTATAATTACACTAGATGTTTTCTTTTAGTTCATTGAGACTGAGATGATATTAGAAAAATTTGTAATGACACAAGAGTCAGAGCTTGGAGAATGTTTATATCCAATGCAAGGAAGAGAAATTGACATAAATGCATTAAGCAAAGCAAGAAGAGACCATCAAAACAGACCATGTGACAGGAGGAAGGGAAACATCAAGTGTGGTTGGCTAGTAGAAATGGGAGCTTCTGATACATGTCCAATGCGGATGAAAACAAGGGAGGGTGAAGACTGTGGAGAGATTATTATATTGAGATGTAGGAAAAACCATTATTGGTCCTTTTGGACTCACCTTTTGTGTGGTTGTGGAATACAAACTTGATGGTAGGGAATTAGGAGAGACTGGAGAAGTGAAGAACATCAATATATTCTGCTTCACACTGCAATCACACTGTACCCAAATAAAAGAGAACATACTCCTGGCTATCTGTTTACGTCATTGTATTTGTGAAGTCTCATCTTATGGCCCATCACTCACTTAGGTTTATTTTTAGTTTTAAAAAAAAATATTTTGGCATAGGTGAGCTTTCAAATCTTTTGAAATATTTAACGAGCTGAGTGCATGTGGGGATAAGTGGGTTAGAAAGGGAGATTGGAGGGACAGAAACCTTGTGTATCGGGTTGCCTTTACAAAAACTGATCAATTGTGTTCTTAACATCACTTAGTGCTCTCAAAGAGCATGTTCCAACTCATGAAATATTTAAGCCCAAAGGACAAAACAGCCTGCCTCAGGCTGGAGCCAAGTGAATGAATTAAAACCACCTGTTATTCCGCCATTCTGCACATGGTGTAGAGCAGGATGCAAAGCTAGAGAGGAATGTGCCACTTCCCAATCAGAGCCAAATCCAGCTATGAGTATATTAAGCAACCATATTTTCCCTTCATTACAGAAACCTTTAATCAAGACAACTTTGTATATAGAGTTTCTTTATATATTGGTAAGAATCCTAAACCATTTTCATTAATTTTTCTCAGAGGAAATACTGAGAAATTTTTGTCACAATATTCTTAGGTAAAAATCTGCATAATTAAAATAGAAGTGTGTGGTTTCTATAGTTAAATTTTAAAAATGTAATTATGATAAACTTGATGACTTTTTCTACTCCCAAAGATCTATATAGTATGAAGGTTTAATAACAAAGACAAAGAAAATTTTTAAAAATTGTGTAGGAATGGAAAAAATTATAACTGGTTATTTTTTCATTTGTTTAGTAGGAGAAATAGTTTAGCAATTCACTGAATTCAGAAGTGTTTTTCAATTTCGGTTAGAAATTTTGGGGCTGGTAGTTTAGCTCAGCAGTGTAAGCACCTGCCTGGCAAGCATGAGGTTGTGAGTTCAATCCTGGTACCAGAAAAAAAAAAAAAAAAAAGATTAGGTTTTAACTTAAGATTGGTTGATTAGTAGAACACTTACAGGTAAATAAAAGGCTACTGCTCTTACCAATTTAGAACCTTACCTAAAAATGTCAATAAAGATTTTTATAATTTATGTTTATTAAAAGAAGTATGAACTAGAATTAGCTTTTTATAATACTACATATTTTAAGCCAGCAACATTGTAACTGATGTGAACAATAATTAGCTGCAGATTTCATATAAACAGATACTCTGTGAAGCTTAAACAGAAAATCTTACTACTGCTACTATTTATTTATTTTTTATTTCTTTATTTCTTTATTTTGTCTCTTGAGACAGGTTCTCATTAAGCTGTTCAGGCTGGTCTTGAGCTCATTTTGTAGCCCAGGCTGGTCTCAAATTTGCAACCAGCCTCCTGCCTCAGCCTCCCAAGTGCTGGGATTACAGGCATATGCCACCACAGTCAACACTACTGGTACTATTTAAATGAGTAATATTGACGCACAAATGTATGCAATAAAGAGAAAGACTAATTCTAACAGCATGTATGAGACATAACAGATACAGATTCCAGGCATTTTGTTCTAAAATCTCAATTTTTAATTTTCATAAGATAATGTTTTAGTCCATGTACATAGTCTAAGACAGTGGTAGTAAACCTACTGTGTGTGTGTGTGTGCCACAGGCTGTTTATATAATGGAAAGCTCCGACAGTTTCACCATCACTGGTCTGAGATAAAGGGCATCAATTTTATATGGTGGTAGGCAGTTCGGGTATATACATGCAAATTACCTAGTTTTGTTTAATGATGCTTTTGTTCACTACAGCTTCCATGCAAGTAGATTGACATTTACTTTTTCTGTACTATTCTATTTCATACATTCAACAGAGTGTGAAAAAGGTTATTAAAAGATGGAGACAGTGAACATTAGTCTTCTTTAGTTGTTCTTTCTTTTAGGTATGTAGAGAAAAACCTCTTTTGTTAAAGAAATAAAGATACCTTTTATTTACATCACAAGCATGGATCTTTGAGGTATAGATATAGGGAAGATGCTAATGGTGATGTGTCTGAGTGCGAAAGACTGTAATGCTCTCATTTAGCTTTTTTTCTTCTGGAGATTTTTAAAGTTTAAAAAGAAGGAACATTAACAGAGATGCTCATAGGTTAAAGAACTACCAAGCAGTAGGATAATGTGTTTCTGGCTAGGGTCTTTGGAAAGGAGAGTGCAGAGTGATAATACAAGTGGGTCAGGTGCAATAGATGAGGAGATAAACCCTGAAGTACAGAGCTGAGAGGGACTTTGGATGTTACTATCTGCATGACAAAACTGAAACATTCTGATAATCAAATTTGCCTAACATGTTAAGCCTCAGAATCAAGACTGTAATACAAATCCTCTTACCAGTGCAGCCACAAAAGCTCTGTTGAAGCCACCTGCTCATTAATGCATTCAATCCCCCCCCTCCACTTCTGTGCTGCCTTTTATGACTGCCCTTAGGTGAAATCACCTATTACCTTCCCTCGGTCACCTTTGCAGGGTACAGGTATCTGCCACAGCACCCATATCATATTATTCTATGTTTCCATTCATCATTTCATGCTAGACTGAGTTCCTAAGGGTGAGGCCATATCTCAAGCATATTTTTTATCTCCATAGTGTTCAATGAGGATTAGACTAATATTTTAATTTGGTTATATAGTACTAAAATTAAAAATTTCCAATAAATGTGGGTAACAACTTTCCTGAAGTGAAGGGACATATTAATGCCATATTTCATAAGAAAAGATAGCAACTGTCAAGGATTGTCTATACCTATATACAGGTGGATAAGTGTTAAGGACAATAGAGGTTACTTGGTCTTAAACATTTTTATGGAGATCTATGAAGAACAAGAAATAATCTCAGAAGCTTCACGGGCACAGACATTAATAAAGTGCATTCTAGGCTCTCGTAAAGATAGGGATTCCGGGAACACCATGGGATTGGCCCTAGGGAAGGATTCCGGGAACACCATGGGATTGGCCCCAGGGAAGTAAATGCCTGTAATAGAGTAGTAAACTGCTCACCTCAGGAAAGAACAACATGCAAACAAGGAGGACTGGACAGAGATTGGGAGGCAGTTCAATTGTGAATATCCACAACAAAGCCATACTGTGGGAACTGAGAGACAAAAAGAGAGCTAAAATGGGTCCTAGCCATAAGCCTTTGTGTTGTAGGAAACTAAAGAAAGAAATGTTTAAGTTGAGAAAATGTTTCATGGATTTTGCAGTTTAAAGCAAGTTTGTTTCCTAAGTAGTGTTTTATATTATTGGAGGAACTTAACAGGCAATGATTGGTCCAAGAAATCTTGTGACACTTGTAGATTTGTTATTCAGAATTAATAATACCAGCTTTCACCATTGAAGGCCTACTGTGTACCAGGAAATGACTATGTGCAATCACATTTATTCTTTCCAAGAATTCCCTGAAATAAGGTCTAATAACATATTGTGTGGGATTTTACCTAAAATTTCTAAATCACCTAAGATAAGTATTAAGTAGTTCATACCTAATATAATGATGACAGTGGTGTCAATATCATTCTATGAAATTAAGAAATCTAAGAAATTAATTTTTCTTAATTTCTGAGAAATTGAGGTTTTAAGAGACTGAAGTTATCCATAATCACATACTGCAAAAACTGTTGAAGAAGGTACTCAAACTAGTGCCCTTTATTTGTGGAACTATTAGCCTTCCTATTGAGCATGAGAATGTACATCAGAAATTCAGCTCTGATAAACGGTGATGTGCATGATGTGTTTGCTCCAAGATTATCATCTCAAAGAAGGAAAGGGCAAATATGGGCAAACTTCTGAGGAAGAAAAATGCCTCTCTGTCTCTGTCTCTCTCTTTCTGTCTCTCTCTCTCTCTTTCTGTCTCTCTATCTCAGTCTCTCTATCTCTCTCTGTCTCTCTGCCTCTCTCTGTCTCTCTATCTCTGTCTCTGTCTCTCTCTCTCAGTGTGTGTGTGTGTGTGTGTGTGTGTGTGTGTGTGTGTGTGTGTGTGTGTGATGGTGGTTAACCTTGTCAGGTTCCTGAGAAGAGCTGCTGTGGGAATGGAAAGTAGGAATGGCAAAAGACTTAGGTCAGTATCAACCTGAATCTTCTTTGAGAACATCAAATTTTACTCAACTAACAAATTTTGTCTCCCTGAATCATCTGTTTAACCATCCGTGCATCATTGTAGAACAATGTCATAGGCTCTGGGTTCTATGATACAGCTAAGGATGAAGCACATTGGCATTGCCTGTGTCCTGCTCTGAAACTGCTAAGAAGCCATGAGAACCTGAGGCTCTGGTCTCTAAAACTATCACATTCCTCCCAAAGCCTATTGGTAGTTAATATGTGTTTTCGCTCTTTAATATTGACTTTACTAGACAAACTTAGTAAAGCATCTATCATGTTCTCCACTACTAAGTAATAGAATCTGTATTATTTCATTTATATATTGAGAAAATAGTAAATACATCTGAACAGACCTTACATGTGGTAATAGTAGGGCTGTGGCTGTCATTCATCTCTGTCTTTTATATATTACCAATTAAATATCTATGAGGTTTAATATATCTGTATTTTTAGGTGTGTCTTTAAAGGCTGTGTGTTCATTGAGTATATGAATATATAAGATTTTTTCAGTTTCTTAGTACCTGTCATAATTCTTGACATTTCATGCATGCACAAGAATTTTTGTTGGATGGAATTAAACTGAGTCTGAAAAACCACATTTTTCACATTACCTTCACGTTCCTGTTTTAGCACTTGATATATTATAATACATGCCATGGGAATGTATAAAAATGGTATTAAGCATAGAGTTCAGAATTATCTTAGCTTTAATGAATTTACAACGGAAGTAAAGAACAAAAATTCAGTGAAATTATTATTGAAAATTCCAATTAGAGAACATTAAAACATGGAATAGTGGGGCCAGGGATATAGCTCAGTGGCCCAAGCACCTGCCTGGCGAGTGACACAGAATAGTTCGCATGTATTATTCATGAAGAATCTCTGTGCAGAAGATGAAAATACATCTCAAAATTAAATTGTATCATCATCTAGGCAAGTGGTTACTATAGCACTAAAGGGAAGAAAAGAGAGAAAATTGAACAAAACTTTGTTGAGCTAAAAAAATGTATAAAGTATTCAAAGTCTATGAAAGTCTATGAAATTAGAACTTTAAATACAGAGTTTGAATTTTAGTAGGCTGAGGGTTACTCTTAATTTAACAGTCATATGATGCCAGGCAGGCTACATGCCCAGAACAGTGCAGGACAATGTGTAGCATCAATTTGATTTTCTGGCCATCATAGAAACCCAACAGATGTCATCACAGAACCATGAGGTTTAGAAAAAATTAAGTAACCAAAGAAAAACAGATTTTCAAAACTGGAAAATTCAGTTTATTTTATTGTTCCCGATCCCCGCCCCTGTCCAATCTAAAAAGCATGCATCTCTTCTCACTTTTGTAGTTACTGAAGTGAAGAGGAGACTGCCAGTAATGGTTAGAACAAGAGCTGGAATAATGGAAACAGCAAGCGTATAGCTATCTAGACCCCAAATGTTCAGAAGCACAAAACATTACAAGGGTGCTTAAATGTCATGGGAAGTATTACTGGTCAAACAGTATATCTGACCAACCTGTTTTCAGGTGGACAACTTCATTAATTGAAAGTCATATATTGAAAAAACCTGATAGGAATCACAACGAAACCACCAAGGCAATTTCATGCAACAGGGAGTTGTGTATAAACTGCCCACAGAAGAAAATGGAAACCATTCACAACAGTCTTGGTATTTCTCAATGATGATAAATAAAGAACACTTCTTGCTTCTTCATCTTTCATAAATGATACATAACTGGAAAATATTGAAAGAATATTGTACCATGCATTGGATTACAAAGGCACTAAATGTCCATAAAATGTCAAAGCCCAGACTTAGATAATACTTGTTAAAATGGAGACAATTTATAGTTCAGTCTCGTGCTTTCCATCGCAGTCCCTCAAGAGAGATGGTAGAATTTCTTGACTTGGGGTCACAGATAGAACATAGACCATGCTGTCCTACTGAAAAGAAGATAAACTCTGCGGATCCTCAAATGTCTTTCCTGAGCTCTCCCACACTACCTCTTGTGTGTCCATATTTTAATTGTTCATCAATTAAGGTTCAAATGTTGCCTAAATTCTACTAAAAATCTCCCATGTAGACATATGATGCTTTATTTTAACAGAACGTTTTCATCCTGGGAGGCATCATCTATTCTTATGAAAAGAATCTGATGTTGGTAAATGATTATTTTCTTGTTTTGAAAACTAAAGACCCACAAGGTATATATAAGCCTGCAATAGTTCACATAGTTGACCAGGGAACTTGGAAATGCTGATTAGGATATTCATATGTAACACTTCTAGGATGTAACAGCATATATGATCCTAGAAATGTTAAGCAAATATTTTGATAAGCTACCATGTTGTAATGTATGCACTAAAATATTTTATCTCTGAAGTATTTTTTAACAGACTTTCTTTCACCAGGCATCTTTAGATATTTATTATCAGAGGCTTGTTTTTCTTCCTTTGAAGTCCCCCCCACCCCCAGTGTGCAGCACTAAACTGAAGGTCTTCACTCTAGAGAAGCACTGAAGCGAAGCAAAGCCTCATGGAGCCGTACTCAGAAAAAGAAAACACAGCACATGAATTTATCCTCTCCTTACTGCCCTCCTTCCATCAATAAAGAAAGTCAGAAAAAAATAAACTAGAAAAAATCAGATGAAGCATATATATACAGAGAGTTTGAGGATTTTTTTTCTTACTTTTATAAGTACCAAACTTTCTGACATCATCAAACCCTTTTCTGTGAGTCATTAAGTTGCCAAAGCCCAGAAAATCAAATTTAGTTTAGGGCTGTTTGATAATGCAGTAACACAATAAAATGTGATTCACCAATTAGCTCATGTAATTGAATAATGAGAAACATGCTCCAAGTGAATGGTGGACCTACATTAGTCTATTGTCATTGTCATTTTGTATTTTTGCTGATTATAGATATAGTTCCGCCTGTAGTTGATGAAACTACTTCCAAATTCTTTATGAAAGAAAATGCACAATTACTTGGGTTTTAAAATCTAGTAAATAAATGAATTACTTCATCACTCATTCATTCACTTGATCACTCTTTTCCATTCATCATTTTTTCTAGCAGGTGCCTTATTAGGCAGTGGGCCTGGGTATCTGGCTCTTGCTTCCACAGAGCTCTCAAGCTGCAAATACTAGGTTTAATTTAATTTCTTCTGAGATGGAAAAATAAATTGAATTTAGGGTCCTACAAAAATTATGGGCTTGGTAGTTAAAAATTTGTCTCTCCAGCTTATGCTAAAATCCTAATGATATTGCCAAGACACATTTTTAAAAAAATGAAAGAAAAGAAACTGCCAATTTGAGAATTCTCTTTCCCAGAGGTGCTGTCTGGCTGAGAAGAAATCTGTGGTAGATAAAAATGGAAATTGAATATTTGTTAGATTATTTTAAAACAACTCTTTATAATTCTATATGCACATCTGTTGCAAAGTAAGGTACATGGCTGTGTTTAAAACGCATTCATTTTAAATCAGTTATGCAAATCCAAATCAAGGTTTAGTTAGATGGTTAATGCAATTCCTCACTAGAAATTTCAAAACATGTATTTTTTCCTTATTTCTACTGAGGTCAATGGACATGGTTACATGGTCCTCAGATTCCTAATAAATATAAAAAAAGATCAGTGGGAATAAATCCCCTGAGCTGAAACCAATAAAAGAAACATTTCTTAGCAAATATTCTTTTTTAATTTTTAAAAAACTTCTCTAATCACCAGGGAATATACATAGTTATTCTTAATGCTATTTTGCTAGAAAACTAAATTTTCAAAAGGCAAATACTTATGCTGCCATTATCACTAGTGTTAAAGGTCATATTTTAGTATTTATTTATGAAAGTTAAGATATTAGAAAACTACTTCCTTTGTAATTATAACATTGCATCTTGATGATTCATTTTTTGTAAACTCAAGATACACACTTTGTATTGTCCTCTCTCCCTAAAAAATAAAAAAAACCACAAAATTCTAAAGGAGCACTAATCTTTAATTATTTTTGTAATATCTAATTCATGTGTTTTAGACTGTCTTTGATTATATTTCATTTGGACAGGAGAGTGGAATCACAAACACCAAGTATATTTGATTTATTCTTTGATAGAATGAAAAAATGAGCTTTCAAGCACTTTTTAAATGTAACATCTTCTCCTCAATACATACTTAATATTTCTCTCTCCTATTTTGCCTTTTTACAGGTCAATGGGACTGAAATCGAATATGAATTTGAAGAAATTACATTGGAGAGGGTAAGAAAAATTTAAAAATTCTAAGCCCCAACTTGGCATTCCACATTTGTGGTCCTAATTGGTTGTATTCAGAAATTATACAACTATATATTATAAACAAAAGGTTTCTTAAAGAACCCCCAGAAAAATATTAGGGAGAAAATAACTACAGACCAAATAAATACAATACTCAGTATATAAACTTCATTCTCGGGATTTGGGCAAATGAATGGAAAAAACAGAAATGTCCCATGAGTTTGTACAGTACTTTATTCTTGAACTTTTTTGTTAGTGTTTTGGCTATACATTTGTTACATTTGTTATAAGATATTTTCATTTGTGTGATATTGATATTAGCATCAGAGCTACAGTTACCGTGGATTTGTTTTTTAAAAATAGAGCAATAAATTTTAAAACCATCCCTGTGGGGAAAGCAACCCTGCAGAGCCCTGAAAATATGCTAGAAGAACTTGGGCAGAAGCCTTTGACAAATGAAGGAAACACTGCAATGTGGAGTGTAGCCGCAGAATAGTTACATACTTAACGGAAAAGCAAAGACCATGTTTTAAAAAATGGCCAAAAGGATTCACAGGTTGTTCATCATAATAGAAAAGCCAACAAAAAAAGAAAATTTGCTCAACCTCATTAAGAAATAATGGAATGCAATCTAAGTACACAGTTTTTTTTGTTTGTTTGTTTGTTTTTTTACTACTTGATAAAAATTTATAAGAAATATCAGTTGTGGTCCTGGAAATTCATGCAACCCTAGAAGGGCAATCTAAACATATGAATCAGAAGCACTGAGAATGGTGCAACTTTGACCTACAAATTGTCTGTATAAGAATGGACAAATCTACAAAACAACACTTATAATTATTATTGTTTATAATAATACATTAAGACAAACTAGTACTCAAAAATGTTATATATCATTGTGGTAGATTGTATTTAAATAACATTTTTGAAAAATGTTTTATTGCAAGGATAGAAGATATATCTGGAGTAATTTAAATTTAAAAATTAACTTTTAAAATAGAATTTCAATAGGGCCAGGGATTTAGCTCAGCGGCTTAGGTGCTTGCCTGGTAAGTGTAAGATTGTGAGTTTGATTCCCAGTACCAAAAAAAAACAAGAGTAAAATAGAATTTCGAATAAAATCTAAACCTGAGCGTGGTGGTGCACACTTAAATTCCTACACTTCGGGGGAGGCTCACCCATGAGTTTGAGGCCAGCCTGGGCCACATGGTGAGTTCAAGGTAAGTCTAGACTACAGACCTAGACCCTGTCTCAAAAATAAATAAATAAATAAATAAATAAAACAATAACAACAACAACAACAAAAATATAAATCAAATAAGTATAATAAACATAAAGTTATACTACATAACATATGTGTAAAATACGTAAAAAAGGCTGGCTGGACATATATAAACATATTGAAAGTTGATGTATCCTGGTAATGATTTTTCAGTGACTTTCAATGTTTTATGTTTATTTCCTAAACTTTTTATACTAAACATACATATTTATAATAAGTAAAAATATATTTTTCTCTAAACCAAAATTTAAGTGTGAATTAAGATTCTTTTTAATTTTTTTTATTTTAAAGAGATTAAGACAAAAGAGGACAGCACAAAGCAGATCAGAACAGAACAATGTAAGCAACACAGTACTTCACCACAGACAACCCAATATTAACAGTAGCTACTATAATGTCCCTTTCTTTGAAATAGTTGAGCATACTTTCATATACAATAGTATCAAACAAAACAAAATAGTATAAAACATTCAAGAGAATGAAAGTATTACAGGGCATTCAGAATCAAATAACCTAAAACAAACAAATGGCTGCTATATTATTTCATTTTCCATAAAAAATTTGTTTTTTACTATCACATATATTAAAATCCAATAAGATACAATGTGATAGAACCAACAGAAACAGAAAAACAAAACCACGGTAGGACTTCAAAGCAAGATGATATTAAATCAGCAATGGCTATCATAATGTCTTGTTTTCTTCAAAATAGCTGTTCATATCACAAATAATAAAATCAGAATAAAACCATT
This sequence comes from Cavia porcellus, assembly GCF_034190915.1. Lineage (NCBI taxonomy): Eukaryota > Metazoa > Chordata > Mammalia > Rodentia > Caviidae > Cavia > Cavia porcellus. The sequence continues at coordinate 49,828,869 of NW_026947492.1, forward strand.
CCAACTAAAGAATGAAGACATTATAAGGCTTCAAAGCAATGTAATAGGGAATCATGATTACCATAAAATCTTATGTACTCTTACCATTTCTTACACTAGGGAAACTATATGGTATTTATACATGTGAGTTTGATTTATTTCGCTTATGAATATGGTCTCAGTTGCATCCATTTATTTATAAATATCTCAATGTGATCCTTCTTTATAGCTGAGTAGTACTCCATTGTATAAAAATACCACATCTTTTTTATTCATTCCTCAGTTGATGGACACTTAGGTTGTTTCCAAGATCTAACTATTACAAATTGTGCTGCTATAAACATGGGTGCGCATATATCACTGTGGTATGATGTTTCCAGTTCTTCTGGGAATATGCCTAGAAGACCCCCAAAATTCAAAGACCCAATCCAGAAATGGGCAGCTGAGATGAATACACTGTTCTCAGATGAAGAAATACAAATGGCAAATAAATATATGAAAAAAGTTCATCATCATTAGTCATTAGAGATATGCAGTTTAAAACCACACTGAGATTCCATCTCACTCCAGAAAGAGTGGCCAGGATCATGGAAACTACCAACAGAAAATTCTGGAGAGGCTGTGGGGAAAAAGGAACTCTCCTACACTGTTGGTGGGAGGGTAGACTGGTGCAGCCATTGTGGAGGTCAGTCTGGAGATTTCTCAAAAAGCTGGGATTGGAAGTCCCATTTGACCCACCTATTCCACTTCTAGGCATGAATCAAGATTCTAGTCCTCATTTTTAATCTAATTGCTTTTTCACTTTTCTAAGTCACAAAATTTCTCATGTTGGGCCTACTTTTTATTGAGTGCAAGTGATTTTAAAAGGAAGTTTACATAAGCGTTTGACTTATGTGATATTTCAAACTCCTATAATGGATCTTGAAAAATTTTAAAGGCGCACTAAATAGAAAAAAGTGAGACTTATAGAAAATTAGCCCAAACGAGAAAAAAGAACACACTTGTGAATTCGAGGACTGGCCATGTCTGTGGAGTGCAGTACAGAATGAAACTGTAGATATCTTCTAAATGCAGAACCTATGTGAGTGAACAGGTCTAGTCCATGTAGCCAACTCCTGAACTCCCACCAGATTACCAAAATATATTAAATAGAGCATCATGTTGTTATTATGGCTTTTTGGCTTTAAAAATAATTGGGAGCTAGTGGTGTTGTGAAGAGAAAGAACATAGAGTAGGAATCTTATAATTTTAGGTTCTGCCTAGATTCTGATTTTCAGTTGCACTCTGATCTGGAACATGCATTTCCTCTCCCTCAGTTCTTGTCGTTACCATTAACTGCACCCTTTCAATATTCCTATGGTTAACATATCTGAACAGTGCTTCTGGTCTGTCCCCATGTTTTATTGTAGTACTCTTCTCAAAAATTCTCTAATCCAGACTGGGTCCTGGATTAGTAATTTCATAACTTCCCCCCAGGTTACACCCTTTTTTATGTGTTCATTCCCTTCTCACCTACCGGAACATTTCCTGTTCCATCACCCTAGTTATCTCTCTTGTGTACTCTTACCATTTATGTTCAGCCAGCAGAACCTCAGCCTTGGGTAACGTTCTGTGCTTAAACACACCGCTTCCTATTCATCCCGTGCCAACAACTGGCCATAGCAAGAGAAGCATTCATTTGTGTCTCATTAAAATATAACCATTGATTCCAATGAACTCACAAAATCTCCTAGCAATCTTAAACATTTATTTAGGAAAAAATCACTTTTACATTATCTGAGACATCATTTTCTGTCTTATTTGATCTCTTCAAATCTCAAAAGTACCCTTATCTTCATTTGGTAATTGTCCATCTCCTTTCCTAGGTCTTTGCTCAAGCAATCAAAAAAAAAAAAAAAAAAAACCTCACAGCCAAAGCCGTGTCTGCTACCTTCCTGTCGCCAGGTTCCCTCGGACAGGAAAGGAAGTACCCTATTTTTTACAAGGCAGCTCTTCTCTTGTGGCCTGGACTTCCTCATGTCTTGTGAATTTAATGACTCGATTTCTTCAGTTACTTTTCTCTCTTCTGGAATATCAATTCCTCTCATACTTTTTCCTAAATAACTTTAACATGGTCAAAATGTAATGTTTCATCTTTAAAAAAAAATAACTGTCACTTGACCTAGTGTTCTCTTTGTACTGTTACCTTATTATTTTATTTTGGATTACCAAAAGCACAGGAAAAATGTATATTTTCATTAACTCTACTTTATATCTTCATTTTCTTATTTTAATCTATTCCCTCTTTCACTCCTCATCATAATCTTAAAGCTCCATCAAAGTCATTGCAGAATTCACCATTTCCCAGTCCTGATTTCTCAGAAGCACACGATGCACCTGTTACTGGTCTTTTCATCAAAGATGTTCTGAAAGTAGAGATCCCACATGAACCCGCTATTTCTCTTCTGGGTATCTTCCTGAAAGAGTTAAAAGCATCATACTGCAGTGTTATACAAACACTCGTGTTTATAGCAGCACAATATGTAAGAGTTAAATCTTGAAAAAGTCCAAATGACCATGAACAAATGAATGAATAAAGACGATGTAACTTTTATATACATTGGAGGACTACTCTGCCATAAAGAAGGATAAGCTTGAGACATTTCTAAGTAAATGGAAGTACTTGGAAACTGTACTTTTAAGTGAAATAAACTAGTCACATATGTCTAAATATCACATTATTTCTCTTATGTGAGAAACAGAAAGAGTACATTAAAACCAAAATGGATGACCAATATTAGGAAGTAGGACAAAAATGTTCAGATAGAAAGGAGGGTAGGGAGAATGTAAGGAAGGGGGAAAGGATAAAAACAGAGAATAGAAGAAATAAATGAAAACAAAGCTTTTATAAATAAAGGGAAGAAGAGTAGAAGAGCGAGAAGGGGAATGGAAATAAAAAGAAGCAGCAAGATATATCATGTACAAGTACAAATTCCTTAAGATGAATGATGTTATGTATATAAAATGCATCAATAAAATTAATTCTAAAAAATTAAATGCAATGCAAATCTTTTTAAAATGACAGGAATATTGCTGGGGATTTAGCTCAGTGGCACAAGCACCTGCCTGGCAAGTGCAAGGTGCTGAGCTCAATCCCCCATACCAAAAAAAAAAAAAAAAGAATGATATATTTTAACTTTCAGAACAAAGTATCTTCTGTGCTGTCACTCACTGGCTTTTCCAGTCTCTCTGTTGGTCTTTCACTAAATGTTGAATTATTCCAAATAGTCAGTGAATGAACTTCTTTTCAAGCTCTCCTCATTCTCCAAATTATCACAGCCAAACTGTTGGCCTTAAATACCACAATGAATGGATGAGCTTCACTTCAAAGTCATGACCTCCTCATTGAGCTCAGTGCCTGTAGCTAACTATCCAGTTGACATCTTTGTTTAAATATCACGAAAACCTTTCCCAGGCAACTACTCCCTCAAATCCATAGATGCTTCTGTTCTAATATACCTCATCTTAGCTAATAGGTTCTGCCATTTTCTTTCTTAGGCCCAGATCTAAAAAGCCTTAATTACTGTCTTTAAAGCAGCAGCATCCACAAATTCTTTCTGGTGCTTCCCTTAAAATATATTTCAAAATGAATGAGATCTTACCTCCTGCTTTGCTGAATCAGTCAAACCTGATCTTATCCCGTTCCTGGATGAATGTGATAAACTCTCACATTTGGCACATGACTTAGCACCAAATAATCAGAGTAATATTTTTCAGAACATAAACCAGGCCAGACCGTTTTTATTCTTAAATTTTCCAAAAGGTGAGAATTGCATCCATTATCACCACCTCACGAAGCTTTGCACACTGTCAGTCCTTCTTCACTCTTTTGTTTAATTCTTCACACACTTCATGCTAGTCACACGGACATTCTTGACATTTCTCAAAAAACCCAAGCTTTTCTCACCTCAAAATCTGCCTTGGAAAGTCTTCCTTTAAATCTTTGCATGGCTCTTAAGTTTTATTATTTATTTATCTGATCACATGTTACCTTCTCAGAAATATCTTTCCTATTCACATCACCGAAATTATTAGCAAAATTTTCATCACTCTTTTTCATACCCCACAGTCTTATTAGAATTTTATTCTACTTTTTGGTATCTGAAATGTATATGTCTTATTTTGTTAATATTTATCTCATTCTAAATATATGCTTTGTATAAATATGTAGTCACTTCTTTGTCTAACCTGCCTAGAATAGTGTCTGGAGTGTAGCGTATATGCAGTGAAAATGTGGTATATGAATGTATTATATACAGCCAACCTATTGGAAGAACAATGAAGTAGGTACTCATGACTGAAATCAGGCTGGCTATGCTGATGCGAAGGTTCAATATCCAGCATCCACCACTTGCTGATCCAGTGACCTGAAATTGCATAACTATCCTCTCCAGACCTGTATTATCACATCTGAGAATGAGGCTGAAATATTAGTAATTACTTCATAGGGTCCTGTGATGAATAAATAAATCAATGCAAAGGCTTAGAACAGCATGCATAGTTATTCTTAATATTTTCTTGGATATTATTATATCTCACAAATTTTAATTAATATCATTGAAGCATAGCTTCCTAGTCTCAATGAACAGTTTATATTAAGCCAAGAAGACCTTCTGTTGTCATCTTTTTCTTGTTTTTGTTATTTTGTTAGATGCCAGTCATCCAACAGTAAACAGGTTATAGTCCTGACTATGTGCATTTATAGCTTGTACTTTTTCTAACTTTAATCTCTGTGGCATTTAGCTTAGTAATAAACTAATAAGACTTAGTAACATCTCTATGAGGTGATATTGCTGACTCCATTTTACACATAGAATGCTGAGGCTCAGAGATTCTATTATTTATCAGAAATCACAATTTAAGTAAACAGTTTGGCTTCATCCTCAAACATCAGTGCTTATAAGAAAAAGCTTTGCTTGACTTCCCTTCTTAGAAATGTGTCTTTTCATATACTAACATGGCTAGAGGAAGTATCATACTAGCTGATGCATAAAAATCTGTCTCTTGGGGCTGGGGATTTAGATCAGCGGCATAAGTGCCTGCCTTGCAGGTGTGTGGTCGTGAGTTCGATCCCTGGTACCGATAAAAAAGAAAAAGACAAAAAAAAAAAATCTGTCTCTTGCACTAGACTCAAATCTTAAATGGGGAGGACTTTATTGTAATGTTCTTTATTTACCATTATGGCATAGAAAAAGGAAAAGCCGTTGGGCAATTTCAAGACAAGTTAATGAGTTCTCCTCCATGACAACATTGTTTCATATATCAGTCATCTGTTGCACATGGCAAATCCTACAAAAACCTAGGTACATTCATTTATCAAGCACTTACTAAACACAGGTATTAGCCACAGCCCTTCACCATAAAAAATATAGAGAAATAAATAGGCAGCAAACATGATGAAGAAGAGATTAATGTAGGTATCTGGACCAGATTTCAGTATTTCTCTGAGGCATTCACCTGAGCTGGCGTATGAGAGGTCATAGAAAACTATCTATGGAAATAAGAGTAGAAGAAGGCCTTTTCCTCACACAGGGAGAAGCAGGTCAAAGGTTAAAGGTCCATTGAAAAATTACATGCCCAAATGCAAATAGGTCTGAATGGCTAAAATGGAAAATTGAAGTAGGACTTTCAGAGAGACCAAGCTGGAGAAATAAACAAGGCAGAGAACTCAGTGATTTTGATAACATTCTTAAAGGTTTAAATTTTATTTTTAAGGCAATGGGGAGCCTTAGAAGGTTTTAAAACCTAAACCTGGAATAATTATAGTCTTGTTTTTAAAAAATCACTTCGGTTACAGCATTGAGTATACACATCATAGGATTCAGGAGAGGATGAAAATAAGTCATAATTAATGACTAAATTTTGTCATTACTGATGATTTAAAATATATGAAAATCATAAAACAGTTGCTGGCATTTCTTTGGATGGGAAAATACTAGAAAGAGAAGGGATCAAACATGCCTAAAGCATAATTCAACAAATTCCTTTCAAGTGCACCCTGATCCACCCAGCCATGGACACTTGTGTTATTTCAAGCCTTCAGAACACCCTGTGCTCTTCTGGCAGTGATAAAGGTGACTAAGTACATCCCATGTGCTGAGTGATTTATCAACTCTCCATGTATGGAGCTAGTAGATTGTGTATCCCCAGCATCATCATGCCTTGATAACCCTGACTACAATTTACCAGAGATGTTGAAATGAGTATCTGTTACCTTCTCTCACTCCCTTTTGTGTTTCCTGCCATAAGAATGTTTGTAGTGCCTTCTTGACAGCAAAAAATTATATGGAATTGTAGTATCAGATGAATTGACGAGTCAATATTCATTTTTTAAAAAATTTTTATTTTAAAGAAAATTAAACAGTACGAAGCAGATCAGAACAAAACACTGCAATCAACACAGGGTTTTGAAACAAGACAACAGGAAATTAATAGTGATTACCATAATGTCTCTTATTTTCTTTGAAATGCTTCACACACATTACTTCACAATCAACTCAAACAAGATGAAATAGTATAAAACCATTCAAAACAAAAGAATGAAAGCATTACATGCCTTCAAAACCAGACAACAGGTAAACAACAATGGTGACCGTAATGTCTCTTGTTCTCTTCAAAATAGCTGTCCATACCTTCACATATATTGAAATTAAATAATACAAAATAGACTAAAATCAATCAAAACAAAGAATACAAGCATTACTGGACTTCACAACAAGATGATAGGAAGTAAGTAATGGTTACCATAATGTTTCGTTTCTTCAAAGTAGCTATTCATACCATCCCATGTAATAAAATCAAGTCTTGTAAACTCTTTAAGAGAAGTTCTAGGCATGTATAGCCCTAACATGTACATCTATCCTTTCTGTATTAGCAGGAAAAATAAAACAAAACAAATTATGAGAAAAACAAGAAACAAATAAATACAATAACAAAGAGCCCAAAACAATGAAAATATAGGCTTTCAAAACAAGATGGTAGGAACGTAACTAAGGTTGTTATTTTGTATACTTATCTTCAAAAGAGTTACTCAGATTACCAGAAATAAACATGCAAAACTGATCTAATCCTATGGATGTTAACTGTTTTGTTCTAAGAATTAGTAGAATTAGTAGCACAATCATCTTAGCTATCTTAAATGTGTATATACAAAGTTATACCCTTTTTCTTTTCCCTTCCTTCTATTCTCCTTTTCCTTGAGTTATTTGCCCCCTTTGAGCAGTTTTTTACCCTTTCACAATATCTGTTGAAGATTTTGTATCTTATTTACTTGTTTAGTTTCTTAAACCAGGAAGACTATACTGTATTTACACACGTGAGTTTGATTTATTCACTTATGAGTATGGTCTCTAGTGGCATCCACTTACCTATAAAAGCCTCAATGTGATCCTTCTTTATAGCTGAGTGATGCTCCATTGTATAAAAATACCACATCTTTTTTATCCATTCCTCATTTGATGGGCATATAGGTTGTTTCCAAGATTTGGCTATTACAAATTGTGCTGCTATAAACATGGGTGTACATATATCACCATAGTATGACTTAATCAGTTATTCTGGGAATATGCCCAGAAGTAGAGTAGATGAGTCAAGTGAGACCTCCAAATCCCAGCTTTTTGAGGAATCTCCAGACTGACTTCCATAGTGACTTCACCAGTTTATACCCCCACCAACAGTGCAGGAGAGTTCCTTTTTCCCCATTACTTCTCCAACATTTGTTATTGGTGATTTTCTTGACCCTGGCCATTCTTTCTAGAGTAAGATGGAATCTCTGCAGTTTTAATTTGCAATTCTCTAATGACCAATGATGTTGAATATTTTTTTTAGTATATTTATTTGCCATTTGTATTTCTTTAACTGAGAACTGTGTATTCATCTTAGATGCCCATTTTTGGATTGGGTCTTTGAATTTCAAGGGCCTTGATTTTTAAAAATACTTTATATGTTCTAGATAGAATTCATTTGTCTGAGGGACAGTTGACTAACACTTTTTCCCAATTCATGGGTTTTCTTTTCACTCTGTTGGAGAGCTCTTTTGACATGCAAAGACCTTTGAATAAAATGAGACCTAGTTGTCCATTTTGGGAAGTATTTCCTGTGCAGTTTGATTTTTTTTTTTTCATGAATTCCCTGCCTATCCCTATGACTTCAAGAGAGTCAATATTCTTTTTCAACTAATAAAGTATGGGGATCAGAGTCACTTACTCGATTGTAAATCTCTGATTTTTGTTAGTTATTTTAGCTCTCCCCCAAAAAATAGATTTATACAAGGCAGCAAGAAACATTGATTTATTGAATCTTAGAAAGTTCTATAGATAAAGCAAACTATAAATGGGTAAAATGGGTAGCATAAGATAGTATTTCTGAACTGCTAGGTAAGAAGTGATCATTGAAGTTGTTTACTGATGGCATTAGATTTTTTTCAATTAATGGCAGCAGGAGTAAAAACCAGAATTGAAGTAGATATTTGATGGAGTTTCATTGTATAGTCTATCACAGCAAAATTTTATTCTACTTTAGTAAAACAATATTTATAATAGGTGTTTTAAAATTAGAATCCAAAATTTATGTATAAAACAATTATCAGTAATTATTTTAAGTATATCTGAAATAGATGGATGTACCTAAGTATATGTGTATTTAAATACATAGATGCAATGCAAATACATATGTGGGCAGTTAGATATAAACAAATACATTTATAGAATATGTGTGAATTTTTATCAGTTTTGCTGGCTCTCACCGGAAGTTTCGCAAGGTTGGTGGAATTAAGCTAGGCCCACGTGAGCAATGTGAAAAGCAGTTTTTGAATTCAGATAGATTTTGTTTTGATCCTACAGTCAACCACTTACTTGTGGGACCTCAAGCATGTTATTTAACCTATTCCAACATCAGTTTTCTCTCTACCATATGGTTCCCTAAAATCTAACTCACAGATATTTAAGAAAAATAGAAATAACATATGTAAAATAGATGAAATAGTTCCTAGACTATCTTAGCTCTTCAATAATCATTAGTCATTACAAAGTACACACATTCTCTCTGTCTGTCTCTCTGTCTCTCTGTCTCTCTCTGTCTCTGTGTCTGTCTCTCTCTTTCTGTCTCATTTTCATAGTGTTAGGGTGTAGATTTAAAATGTTTCCCAAAAATTACTCATGTCTAGCAGATGACTGCATCCTAGCACATTAAATGTGCTGTTAGGAGATGGGGCATGTTTGCTGGAGGCAAGTCATGGGGAGCATGACCTAGAAGGGTTTGTTCTTATTGCCAGCTCTTCCCTTCTCCCTCTGCTTCCTGGTTACTGGAATGTGAGCAGCTTGCCTCCCTCACACCCTACCACCATGATGATTCTGTCTTGGTGGCAGTATACCATGAAATGAACCCATGTATTCCTGCTTCAAGTTGCAGGTATTTAACTCAGTGATACAAAGTGACTACTATGCCTACGTCCCATCTTTTTTTGGGGACATGCTACTGTCGGTATAACTTCAGGCTATGAATGCACAACTAGATCAAGTGCAAATATGGCGCATCCTTCTGCTTGTGTGCGTGTGCATGTCAACATCTATATTATGGCAAGTGATGTTTGTTTCTTCATTCACCCCCAAAATATATGTATGCTAAAGTATCAATATATTTTGTGTGTTTAGTACAACAATGAAATCAACCTTTGAACACTAAGCCATAACTTTTAGAATACCCTGTAACTACTTACAGTCCTTTCTTTTCTTTTGTTAACTCTTAAGAGGTTAGTTCTAGGCTACACAAGAGGTTAGTTCTTTTCTTTTTAGTAGTTTCACTCAATGATATTTACTTCAGATACATTTCCTTAAAATATTTTATTTGCATGATTCCTCATTTCCAGTCCCTACTAGGATATAGTGAGCAGCTCTTGTTTGGATTTCTGCATTACTTTTGAAGAATACCTTTCTTCTTGGAACTGGTTTTTCCCTCATTCCAACCACATGTTTTGGTAGCAGACAACCAGTGACAGTATTCCTGGTTATAAAGCTGATGAATAGCTCTCTATAAGTAGAGAGCTACTCATTGGAATTACCTGGAACTCTGGTTTAAAAAAATAATACTTACACCTGGGTGCTGCCTAGAACAAAGACATTTAACCTCTCAGAGTGAGACATGGGAAACTTGAAACATCGTAAGTCAAGTGAATGCACAGCAGAGGTTGCCACCGAGTCAAAGGAACAATCAGTGTCCCTCAGGATTTTCCACTCGAGAATATGAGGGCAGAGGGAAGCAGCATTTCCACTGTGTAGTAAAGAGTGAGATAGAAAGCAGAAAACTCTCCAAAGAGAATTTCTTCTGGGTCAGTAATCTCATCTGAGATAATGAAATTTCCTGTAGAGTGATCCAGAGACAGACAGGTGATGAGAGAGTGAGGAAGGAGAAAGCAGGGCAGAGAGGGAAGGGAAAGGAGGGGGGAAGAAGGGGTGAAGAGGTCACAAAGGGAAAGAGAAAGAGATGGATGGGGAGACAGGGAGGGAGACAGAGGAAAGGGAAGGGAAGGCAGGGGAGAGAGGTGGGGAGAGAAACCAAAGTATTCAGTTCTTATGTTGGTCTGTGCTAAGAAACCAATCAGCTACCACTTTCCTTCCTATGACTCAGTGATTTTAATTCTCCTAAAATATCTAGATTGGCTCAAATCAAGCATTTGGAAGGAGTCACCTTATACAAATGTGTGTTGGGTTGTATTTTAGCTCTTGCTCCGCAGCAGCTATTGGGTAGGTCATGTTCTCAGCTTATGCTGCCACAGCCTGTTTCTAAAATCAGTGTTCTGTCTACGGTTTATATATGGAATGACCCTAAAGATCCCTATGTTAAAGGCTTGATTCCCAGGGTGGAACTACCAGGAGGTGATGGAAACTAGGAAAGGGGACCTGATGGAAGGTCCTCAGGTCATTGGAACATGCTCTTGGAAAGTTCTCATGCAATCCCTTCAGTTTTCAAAAGAAACTTGTTATAAAAGGAGTAAGCCTAGTCCTGCTCATTCTCTTTCCCCTCTACATCCATTAAAGATGTGATTGTTTGCTCCTGTATATCCTCCTGCTATGATACACCATCATCTGCTGTCTTCACCATAGGCCAGACTAATACCCACCTTCCCCAGTCCCACCCAGTCTTGGATTCTAACTGTAAGCTAAGGAAACATTTTTTTTCTTATAAATTAATTGCTTCATGTATTTTACTTTAATAACCTAATTCTGACTTATATATTGCCTTGCTTAGATTGTTCTCCTTTTCTGGAATCTAATCATGTCTTGTAGCATTCAGTTAAGATTATAAAGCAAAGCTCTCCAGTAGAATAGTGTTGACAAGTTACAAAAAACTTAATACCCAAATGTACATATAAAAGTCTTATCTAACACATTACTGTGTTGTAACTTTCAAGAAGAAAAGAACAATGAAAAATGTGAAAGATAAAATGAATGGTTTATGGTTATATGAATTTAGGACTCTGCTGTCTAAAATCATTTCTGTTTAAGAATCAGCATGATTTTGTGTAAGTAGAGTCTTTTGAAGTTTTAGCCATTGGACTCCGATGTCAGAAAAAAATCGAGCATTAAAAATATAGCCTATAGACATTAATCTAACTTTTCTTTAGATGTATACATCAAAGTTTCAGAATTGAGGAGTGCCTGGTAAATATACCTCAAAGGGTTGATTTAGATGAATCAGCACAAAATGTATTTAAGCTGAAATCAGCTGCTGACTCCAATGTTCTCCACTTTGCTCCACAGGCTTCCTGCAGAATTATCTTATTTTTTTTCACCCCACAAAACTCTGTCACCAAATTATTAACAAGTGTTCTCTTTCAGTTCATTTTCTGAGCCTTAGTACCCTTATATCATCTAAACTAGACAGTGTATTTTCTTCTGTGAAGTACTTGACATCTTTCCTTGATAGGGCTCTTCCTTATCACCAGCACGTGTAAGGCTTGTACAGTGGTAGTTCTGGAACCAGCAGTTTTCTGACAAAACCTGACACGGAAAGATGCCTTAGCCTGTTACCTCTTGCAATAATAGAATACCACAGACTAGACAGTTTATGAAGAAAATAAGGTCAGTTGACTTATAGTCCTGGAAGCTGAGAAGTCTAAGAGCCTGGTTATGGCATCTGGTAGGGGCCTTGTTTTGTTAGAGGTCCAAGCAAAAGAATTCAGGCACGAGTCAGACAGCCCAAATAAAAGACTCAGCTGTGAGGAATGTCTGAAATGCCTTGACTGTCTCAGCAGCACGGTAAGCAAGGCTGAAAAATCTCACACCCTTATGAACAATACCACGCAATGCCAGCGAGTTTCCAAAGTGTTATATAACACAGACTGCTTATTTCCATGTTTGCTGTACATGTATGGGTTACATAACACAAACTGAGTCACTAGCAAGCAGAAGGTCTAGGCAAGAAGCCCATGCTCAGTCATCTTGGTACACTAACCACACAGGCCATTGGGCTGTGTCTGTAATAACATGGCAGAAGGGCAAGAAGGCATGAATGAGACAGAGGAAACCAGAGGAGGCCCAATCTGAAATAAGTCCACTCTTTCAGTAACTAACCCATTCCACAATAAAATAATTGATTTTTGTGAATACATATACATACATGTAACACATTGCTATTAATCCCCTCATAATAACCCACTTTGATTCACACACATTTATCCCGTCTTCCTTGCTACTGTCTGAAGTTCTGTAAGTCTTCTTTCATGTCTTTATGAAGCATAGTAAAACTATAGTGAATACTGCTGCTCATTCCCAGCCAACAAAAGATCAAACTCCTTAAAAAATTACTTACAGTGTATTCTCATCCACCTTGTTCGCTAAATCAGCCATCGCGCTCTGTAGGGAGTATTCTGAAGAGGATTAATAGTAGTATATCTTTTACTGTAATATAATTTTAAAATATATTCACTGTATTTTGTAATCATACATTTGTGGTACCTTCATAATCTAATCATCAAATCTGACCTATTAGTATTAATACAATGGAAATCAAATTTAAACATGATTTTTGGAGAAAAAATTCAAATCATACAAAATGACATGCATAGCAATGGCAAAGTTCTCTTGTCCAAAGTTGAGTTTGCTAATCAGAAGTGATCGGTTTCCATGACTTGTATTATCAAGATGAGTAGATAGCCAGGGAGGTCTGATTAGATAAGTTTAATTCAGGATGCCCTAATATTTCCAGATTATGTTATAAGTAAGTCATCAGATAATTTTTTTAGGTACCAGGAATCAAACTCTGGACCTTGCACTTACCAGGCAAGCACTGTGCCACTGAGCTATATCAATGGCCCTAAGTAGTGCATCAGAGAGAGTGAGAAATAGCAAAGATCCCGGGATCAGTACAGAAAGAGACCCATAGTCATGCCTGAGTCACTAGATTTTGTGACTTAAGAAATAATAAAAGCTGAAGGGTTTTTCTTCATTTTAAAGAGAATAAAACAAAACAAAACATCATAATTAAACAATGCAAATAACATAGGACTTCAAAACAAAACAAGAAATCAGCAGTGGCTACCATAATGTCTGTTTTCTTCAAAATAGTTGTCCATACCTTCACACATAATTACTTAATACAAAACAAAATAGCATAAAAGCAATCAAAACAAAATAATGAGTTATCATGAGCCTGTTACCTTATCAGTCAACAAAGCCTTAACAGTCTTCAAAGCCAGATAATAGGAAATCAATAATGGCTACCATAATGTCTCTTGTTTTCTTCAAAATAGTTGTCCATACCTTCACACATAATTACTTAATACAAAACAAAATAGCATAAAAGCAATCAAAACAAAATAATGAGTTATCATGAGCCTGTTACCTTATCAGTCAACAAAGCCTTAACAGTCTTCAAAGCCAGATAATAGGAAATCAATAATGGCTACCATAATGTCTCTTGTTTTCTTCAAAATAGTTGTCCATAACTTCACACAAAATAGCGGTCCATAATTGAAAACAGAATAAAATCATTCAAAACCAAGAATAAAAGCATTATTAGATTTCAAAATAAGATGATAGAAAATCATCAATGGCTACCATGATGTCTTGTTTTCTTCAGTGCCGCTGATCATATCATCACGCTTAATAAAATCAATTCTTGTAAACTTTTTAGGTGAAGTTCTAAGCATATATAAGCCTGTACATGTACATCTGTCATTTCTGTATTAGAGGGGAAAACAAAACAAAGTATAAGAAAAATAAGCAAGAGTCAAATAAATAACTGTAACAAAGAGCCCAAAACAGTAACAATGTAGGTTTTCAAAACAAGGTGATAAGAACATAATTAATTTTATTGTTTTACATAGTTATCTTCAAGAGTTACCCAGATTACTGGATATAAACATGTAAAATTGATCTAATCCTAAGGATGTTAACTGTTTTTTTCCAAGAACTAATAGAATTAGTAGTACAGTCATCTTGGTAATCTTCAGTGTATACACAAATTTATATCTTTTTTTCTTTTCCTTGTTTTCTCCTTTTCTCTATCTGAATCATTTTTTCCTTTTTGAGCAGTTTCTTACCCTTTGACAATATTTATTAAAAATTTTGTATCCTATTTACTTTTTCAGTTTCTTACACTAGGAAAACAATATAGTTTTTACACATGTGAGTTGGATTTATTTCACTTATTAGTGTGGTCTCAAGTCACTGAAAGTATTTTGCTGGCAACTCAACAAATCCTACCTGATGACACTGACACATTTTTTGTAGTTTAACAACTAGGATAGCAGAAAGTATATGTCATTCTAAGTACTTTTCCTCCAGACCACTTCAATCATGTCTGCAGTTATCTCTATTCTTACTCAATGACCAGACAGCTCACAAATTGTCTGACGAGCTATCTCATCGGTCACTGAGGCAATGGACATTGTTCCTCTCTAAGTTACCCTTCCAGTCTATCCGTTCCTATTACATTCTTCCCATCTAGTGGATATGTGTTGCCTGTAGCCCCATTTCATTCTTCTCATCATGTTTCTTTCTCTAAAATTTAAAGTTCTACCTTCCCTGTCAGAACCTAAGTGTTTTGTTAGAAGCTACCATGACTGTAAATTCCAGGAGTGATGCCATATTGATTTTTAAAAATTAGTGCATCCTACTTTCCTAGACACCATCAGTGATAGATATGCAACTTCATGCCCAGAGGCTACAGATACGTTTATGGTTATGAGACAGTAATAGGCATCCTCTTTCCATGATAGTCTTTTTTTAAGTAGCCACTCACATCTAGAATCTCACATTTTACTGAGAAAGAACCTGTACTTCTTAATATCTGATACTCTGAAGTAAAACATGACCCAATAAAGCCCATGTAATTAAATAGGCTTATTGCTACTGAACATGAGTCAATAATTTAAATAAATCCTTAGCCAGTACACCTCTGTCATTAATAGAATGGACCGTGCCCACTTTGATCTTAGCTGATTTAAGATTAACTTGGAAGCTAAAATCTTGAGGCATTTAAGGGCTAAAATGGCTCCTGCTTTAATCTTTTTCATTTGGCATTTTGTATCTGGCTATTTTTAATCACTAGAAAAGTATCATATAGTCTTCTAGAAAAATATGTAATGTAAAGACAGATTTTTCCACCTCATACATGTCCATGAAAATAAATAATATGTAAATAAACATATATATGTGTAAATATATGAATGTATAATTACATATATTCACATATATTTAATTTTTAATGAATGTATATTGTTTCATATACACCTTTATATAACATGTATGTACATATACCTCTTTCATATAATTTTATTTTTGTGCCATTAAATAAACGATAGATCAACCTATTGATCAAGCTATAAATAAAGAAGAAAAATATTCTTTATAAATTGGGACTGATGTTCAGTGTTGTATTTTTTTGTTTTTTAGTTCTAGAAGCAGGAGTAGCTTTAACAATAAGTACACCAATCTTCACTGTTTGTTGAATGTTGAAACTCATATGCTAATCAATGTACATTGATTATCTCTTAATAAGTTTATTACATAAATTTAGAACCTCTGTTTTCCAGAATTTTCAAAGAAGTCATTTTTTCCATGATCACAAAACTAGAATATGGCAGTTATTTAATCTGTCTTTAATCACTGTGAGATACCATCAATAAGCATGGAAAATATGAATGACCTTCTTAGAATAAAATATTTATTTCCTGACTAATCATGATATGTTCAGATTGCCTTCAATCTTTAAGTATATTTATCAAAAAGAAGATATAGCTACGTGATAAGTTACCTTCATTGAGCACTGGAAAGGCTAAAAGCACCGTTAAGAAAAAGACAAAGACTGTAGGTTGATTATAGTAAGATGAAAACAAATTTATTTCTCTTCTCATTTAAGGTTGTTTCTTAGTATTTGTGAAATAAGCTATGACAATCCTCCTCCACCGATTTAAACTGTGCACAGAATTCATTGATGTACAAGTAACTGGGGAAAAAATGGCCACAAAAATGCTATCACATTTGTATATTTAGCATTTGTATAACTGGTGCGAAAGAAAAAAGTCAAAGCAGTTTTTCAATTAGTTTTTTAAATTTTCCATATCAAATACATTTTTTAGAAAATATATATATTTCTTATCCAAAACTTAAAATTGGAAAGATTGTTACTTCTATACTTATGTATGCATCAACTGTCTCCTTCAGTTGATGTAACTTATATATTGGAATACATCTCATTTTTAATATTTGTTGTTTTCAGATCATTTTTCTGATAATGCATTTCATCCTCCAAAGCATCTTGTGAAATAGGACACTAAAGCATGATGCTCCTCATTTGTAAATAAGGAAACAAACACTCATTGTTTTTGTTACATAAATTCACAAAGTATTAAGCAAATGACAGCCTGAAAGTCATACCTTAACGTCCAGCCTTACTCATTTTGCAGGAGGATACCAACACTTGCCTCGCAGGATGGTTGTAAGGTTGTGAAGACCAAATTAGTAGTTAAGCATAAAATCAAGTGCTTAAGACAGCATCTGGTCATAGTAAGAATAATTTAAGAGTTTATCACTATTACTAACTAGCCTAGATGTTCTTCAGATGACAACCTTGAAAGACTAATTCTAATTCTTCCTTGAACATTATTTCTTAAAGAAGCACCCTTTCCCATTGCTTAATAATTCCTACTATGGCCCCCACTTTTGACAATGTTCCTGATAATTTTTCCCCCTCTTCAGTTTTTCCTTCTACAGATATGTATTGGATGCCCAAGATGGTGCCTACAGTTCATGGTCTGTTCTTTAACACCAATTGAGTACCATCTTAGTGACTTGTGTGCAAGATGCTGTGACTAGGTAGCAAACAAGAGTCTCTGCCTCAGGAGGCTGAGAAGTTAGAAAGGAGTTATACGTAAATGACAGCCATGAGCTCAGGGCATCTGTCATAGAATGTTCACTAGGCTTGCTTTTCTCCTCACCTACATACTAACCTGTAATAAGCCTGGCAAAAAGAAGGAAATAGCCTTTTTACCTTACTGGATAACATGAAAACCCAGGATTTTATATTTGGTTAAATGTTAAAGTGACTGTTTCTTAGTTCATAGTATAGTTCTCTGTTTTTCTATACTGACATTCACTGATAACAAAAAAAATTTGAGAACCTATTACTTCTTGCAGACTAAATTCATGCCAGTGTTATTTAACTGCCTACTCTTCAAGTGTGTTACTTTAGGGACAGGCTGGCCTTAGCCTGGGCTGTTTGGATAAAAATGATGACAAATGCATTTCAGTATAGTCTATCACATTTGGCAGAGCCTTAAGGATGCTCTTAGGTAAACTGACCAAATCCTTTGCCAACAGATTCAGACACACTCGAAATGCAGCACACTGCATGCCTGGAAAGCCTATGCATTATTTAGACTTAGCTATTGTTTGGAGTAAAAATGGAATTCTTTTTCAAATATGTGTAAAAAATGTAGCTACCTACTTTTATGTGCAATGATTGATTCCGGGAGCCCTGTAGACCCCACACCTCAGGGGGATCAAGTCATTTACTTTAAATAGTAGGGTGTTTGCATATAATTTATGAACATCTTGCCATATACAGTACTTTAAGTAATCTCTGGATAAGTATAATACCTAGGATCATGGTAAATAATTGTCATATAATGTTTAGAGACTAATGGCAAGAAAGATGTCTGAACATGTTTGGTACAGATGAATTTTTTTCTTAAATGTATTTGATCCACAGTTGTATGAATATATACTGGGTGTGGAATCCTTACATACAAAAAGATGACTATATTCATGGTTGTTAGATTCTTTCACTGCATTGTATCATGTAATCATCTTTGTAAAAACTTGCTGAAGTAATTATCAAATTTGTCTTGCAAAATGAGGTATTATTAAGTCAGTAAGTGACTATATAAACTCACATTGTTAGGAAGTATTAGAGCAAAGATCTGAACTGAAACAAAATCAAATGGAAAATTCCATATGGAATCACTTGCTGTACAATTTCAGTGTTCCTGTTACTATTCATTGTCAAGGCTACTGTGTTGTTTCACATGTGTGATTTTTCACATAGTATTGTGATTTTTTCCCTTTGGAAAGCTTAGCATTTGAACAGTTGACATAGGCATTTTTGCTTCTGGTTTCCAAGGGAATGTTCTCATCTTGAACATAGAGCCTGCATTTTTGCCCCATGGGGAAAGTATAATGACTATAAAATCAGTTATTTTTGTTTAAATCTCGGGGTTACTGAATTAATAAATTAATCTTAGAAGTTTATTTATTATTCTAAGAAGCCTGAGAAATTAAGCTGAATGTTAACCTAATTCACTCTCTCTCATAATGCACAATTTATAGTCATGTGCAAACTGAATCATATAGTGGAAACATTCTTTCAGAAAATTTTATGTTAGATGCTCCATCTACAAGTCTTTTAACTGATCTGTCTTTTGTGATCAAAATAATAAAACATCTGCTGATAATAACCTTGAGAGCAAATCAGTGTTTCCCAGACATGTTCGAGCTCAAGTACAGTATCTACAGTAAAACGAGTCCAAGATGTGCAAACAGCATTTTAATCATATACACACGCGCAAATTCACACACACTTGAGCTAAATTTGATCATGCCACCTAAAAATTGTGCCCACCAGCCCAGTGAAATCCCTGTTGACAGAAGCTCTTTGTGAATATGTGAGACTATTATTTTTATCTTTTTAATGGAAGAAATATGGTTGTGAATTTTTCAGAAGTCCAGAAGAGTTGAAATAATTATACGCAGGCAATTTCATATGAAGCATATCAAAGCCACATAGTTTCAAAACCTCAGGAGAAAGTTGAGCCTCCTAAATATTTATAAGCCACTGCAGAAATGCCAGGCCTCAAGCTACTACACAATTTTCTGCCATCTGGTAAGTTGCCACACCTATACAGTGACAGCCAAAGACCTACTCCACACCAGAATATCTGTGATTCTCATCACAAGCTCCCTGTTTCCTGCCTTGGGAACATGATCTGGTTAGGATGAGACTGTGGAATACTTTACAATGTTTTTATTTCTGCTGTGGCTCTTCCTTTCACTTCTGCAATGAGAGCAAGGTCCTCATGGGCACACCAGATCCTCAGTAGAAATTCCAAAAGGAAATCACAGTGGGCTATTTTCACCTCCTGCTCTGTGTTGAATGGAGCACAATGTGATAAATCTTCCAATTCCAAGTAATTTTGAATCTGTTGTTTTGTTGAGCCTGCATGTAAGTATTCTAACTTTTAACAAATGCTATTACCCACTCTCTGTTACCTAGAAGACTTTAGAGACACTTGCTTAACAATATACATAATTTAACTTTTAGGTAACTGCAGTCTCTGACCTAGTGTCCTTTGTCATATGTTGGCTACAAATCTTAGTTCCTGGCAGCTGTTTCTTATTCTTTCTTTCACCTTATGTACTCATTGCTAAAATTTTTCTCATTTTCCCAGTATAGTTGTGCACATAATCCCATCTTTCTGTAATGCTGAGCGAGAGGATCAAAAATTTGAGCCCAACCTAGGCAACTAAGTGACTTAGAGAGACCATATCTCGAACAAAAATTTTTAAAAAATAATTTTAAAAAGGATTGGGTCATAACTGAGGATAATGGCTTAGGTTCAATTTCTAGTCCTGCAAAAGAGGAGACAGACACAGAGACAGAGACCGAGATAGAATGAATGAATGAATATGAATGGATGGAAGTATGTACTAAAGCATGGGAAAAATTCCTGTTATACGTACCAAGTCAATAAAACTATATCCTTTATTCCTTTATGAAATCATTCACCAAATGGATCAAATAGTTTATAATGTGACATTTCTTTATAACAGATATGATGATGTTAATATTAGAATACCTCCTATTATTTCAAATTACACAACAATCATTTAACTTTTTAATATCCTCATTTTGAACATAGACGAACTGAACATTATAGTATTCAAGTAACTTGGATTTCAAATCACATTTCTTTTAAATAATGGCACCAGAATTCAGTCTCAACTATTTTGATTACATCGTTCCAGACTCTGCTTATTATAAAACTATATGATAGGCATTACTAAAGCATTTATACAGATGAATAAATTTAGGCTTAAAAGTTAAATAATTTGTTCAGTAAGTGGGGTTTATATGAAAAATCCAAGGATAGAGGAAAATCATATGATTGTGTATATCTGCACTCTAAAGCAATGATGGTGAAACTTTTAGAGACGAATGCCCAAACTGCAACTCGAAACTCATTTATCTCAGAGTGGCAACACTGCCATTAAATTGAAATATTGAAATTTTAGTTTAGAACAAACAACTCATGCATCAACATCTTTTGATTTAAAAGAAATACAAATTATTCTCATGCCAGAGGTTTGCCATCACTGCTCTAAAGCATCTATTTACTCTTATATTCTTCCCTTAGTTTCTCAATCTCTTTAACCAGAAAGCAATTTGTACTGATTACACCTAGTCAGCTGCTGAATTCTGTTAATTCCATGCCTGTCCTCCCTCTCAGATGCCACCTGTTTTTCCCATTACTTCAGGCCACCATTATTTCTCATCAGGACTACAGCAACATCTAATTAGCAACCTCCCTGACTTCATTATGCACAATGCAGCCAATGTGGTTTTTCTTAAAATAAATTATGACTGCGGTACTCTTTATTCTCCATTGACTTTTAGGAAACATTCAGCTTTCTTGATATGGTATCAAGGCCTTACATGGTCTTTTCTCACCAAAGTTTCCAGCTCATCTGTCACTACTCACTGCATTACTACACCAGGCATAGGGTATCACCTGAAATTTTCAAACTCAAAGAGTTCTCTAGGTCTCACTGCTCTTCCCTGTGAATGCTTTGTTTCAACCCTGACTTGTTGCCTGACTCTGGCTTGCTCAATCATTACCTGTGAGTTTAGTTGTTACCTCCTTCTAGGAGTTCATCAAAAATGTTTGTCCCTTGTCTAGAACATATAAATTGATCTCCCTTGGTAACTGTTCACAATAATACAAAGAGACTCAAATAGAATATCTTTGTTATCTTCTCTGCCATATTTGTATAGACATTCATGTTTAAAAGGTTTCCATCCATGAGTCTCAGCTGACTGAATGACAGTTTTTCAGGCAGTCAATACACGGTTTTGATCACCTATTATTTATTCTTTCTGTTTCAGGTTTAAGGTACATAGAAGTAGACAAAAACTAAAAATAATTAGATCCTTATAAGGACACATTTAATAAACTGAATAAATGAGTAGTGTATTGTATGTTGATGAGAATTATGGAGAAAATTAGAGTAGATTTATATTAACTTCAGTTTTCCAAACAAATAAAATCTGTTTTTCACCTGGAAATGGCAATTGCCATCCAGAAATGATCATTGTCTTTTACCCTGTGGCTAGTATAGAAGATGCTGTAATAACTGCTTCCTTTTAGCTGGACTTCAGGCAGCATCAGAAAAGGGGAAGAATGGAATAAGTTTTTCCCTTATAGAATCAGCAAGAGTTTCTGCAAATTTATTAGCAGTATAAATTTAAAAACAGTTTTCATCTTAGATTAATTGAGTCATTTTTTACAGACAAGGAGACAGACAGACACAGAGAAAGTGCTAAGGAGATTTTCTGAGACAGGCTACAGGGGAACTAATTCAACTTTTATTTGGGCAAGAGCCACCTCCAAATATTTGGTGCTGGGAACTGGACCTATTTCCATGCTGACTAAGTGACTGGAAACTACCTGGGTCAAAAGACACTGAGGGATATTGAGAAGATAAGAAGCTTAGTTTTGCATGTAAATATGCTTCTGTCCACTGTCAAGGCCTGGATTAAGATACTAATGCTGCCGATAGCTTCCAAAGCTAAATAATAATTACTGCAGTACTCTGTTCCTTCCCTTTCAGGAAGACTGTTTCTGTGCATTTCTTTTGTTGCATCAGGAATGTTTAATACATGCCAGCATAATGCAAAGGTATATGTCACATTTCATCATCATAATCTGCTTCTCAGCTAGATGCCACATCCCATCTCTCTGTTAAATAAATTCTCCTTGAAGGCAGTGTCCTCCATACTGAATATCCACTATCTAGCCAAATGCAGACATATAGCAAGAAATACATAAAGGAGGGAAGGGAATCTGGTTTCAACCTCAGAAGAATCTCTATCATGGATCAGTAAGTATTAAAGATTAACAGCTAATTCCATACTATAATTTTTCTTCAGATTTTGACAGATGAAAGAAGTGGCGTTTACCCTGGGTCAACATGGCTGCTTACTTGGGATAAAAACTATGCAAATATATCATTCTTCTAGCATGAAATTTCTGATTATGAAATACACTAACAAAAGTCTATTGAGTAATCAAAAGTAAAATGATTATTTATAATAAAGGTATTTTTCTGCGAAAAGAAATTATCTCTGTTTCAGCAGTTTATATTTTACAAAATATTTTTCATGTGTGGCTTGGAACCATCTCAACCTATTACAGATTTCTTGAAATAAAAAGCGTTCTATAAATATGTAGGAGGTACAGTCTCATGTAGCCCAAGGGATCGTTTTAAAATGATACCTCCACCAGTTTCTTTATTCCTACACCAAGCAGTCATGTGACCTCAGGTGATGCTCCAGAACTAAAGGCATCAAAACCAGAAATTGAATATATTTTCCTTCTATTTGCACTGGAATGCACATTCTATTCCTTTAAAAATATTAGACTTTTAAACTTCTCTTTTGGATAATTCTCTGGTTTATAATTTTTAAAATGTACTCCAATTCTTGTGCACTCAAATTACTATTTTATCCAAGGGAAAACACCTAAGTTAAAAATATTCCATAAGTTTTCCATATATTTGCAATGACCTTTTTTCAAGAGCATTCATGTTCTGATCAACTTCTGCAAATATAGTTCTGTAATGATATTTTGGTTGTTTGTTTCCTCCTGATAATTTTGATTACTCTTCCATTTCCTGCTTAAGACTCATGAATATTTTCATGTCTTGAAAATATAAGATTTTAAAAATTCTATTTTTTTCTACTTAAAATGCTGTTTATTCCTTTTTTTCCATAGTAATTTGTAACTGTCATTCAAGTTCTGGTTTAACTATTACTTCCTCAAGGAGATTAGCAATGATTCTAATCTAAATTAGCTACCCCCTGTTATTTCTCTCTATAGTACTCATAATTTTGTATTTATTCCTTTATTTCTCCTTTTAAGGCCTACCCTACCTTTTAATCACTGAACCGTATGAAGAGAGATTGTCATCTTTGTTTTCTTTAAAAGTGAAGGTATAACGTCTAGCGCAGTGAGCAATAAATTAACAGGTGTATTAAAGAAATATTTTGTAAATTTGATATTTCTGTTTTTATGTATCATTACTGTATGGCTCACTTTAGTGTTCAAGCATCACTGCCAACTGAAAGAAAAAAAATATCGTAAGTCATCCAATAGTTTTGCATGTCCTTAGTTTTTTCATAAGGATTTATCCATCACTGTCCCTCAGGCCTCTAAGAACCAAATACCTTGATAACATTTCAGTAAATTATGTTTGCTCTGTCAATAATCCAATGCAAAATCCAACAGTTTTTTAAGCAAACACTTAGAACAGACTTTATATATATTATATTCTTTGATAATTGTCTTCAGATACTTTACTACCTTGATCAAATATAAAGCCAAGATAGAAGCATTTCATATGTTTTTGATACACATGAGCAACAAGAACATATAAAGAATTAGAAAGCTCTATGTGAGAAGTTGTAATTTAAAAAAAGAGTGACCCTGTCATGTGTCAGAATGAATGAATGAATCATTGAATGAAGTTTTGTTTTGTTTTGTTTTTAAGTTCATGAGGAGACACACCCAAAGCCATTTGAAGTGCTGAAATCTACTTTGGGGGATGCTATGCAATTTTATAATAAGCATCAACAATCTAAATTTACATCTTCCTCCTCTTCAACCCTACTTATCTGTTTCTTAGCCTTGGACAGCTATTCATTCTGTATTATCTGTGTTCCCTAAATTTCTCTGGTCTCCCTGTATGTATGTAAACTTCATTCTTCACACTCAAACCCAACTTTACCACTTACCTGTTCCATTATGCTATTTCAACTTATGTCAAAAAGATTTCTGCACTATACCAGTAGTTGAATTTTTACCCATTTTGTAGATGAGTGATTTATATCTGCTTTTGTGTCACTTAGGTGACAAGTTGGGTACAAATCAAGTACTAAAGAAGTAGTGCTTTGTACTTGTTTTGCTTTAGCAGTTTGTTAGAAGGAATGATTTCTATCTAATGGTGCTCTGCTATCTTTTGCCATGCCCCTCTCCTATGCTGCGCTGCTGTGAAGCCAGCCAACTATAGACTGAAACCTCTCCAAATTGAGCCCAAATAAGCTTTTCATCCATTTTTAATTGTTTTTTGTCTTTTTTTCCTTTTTATCCGTACCAGGGATCAAACTCACGACTGCCTGCTTGCAAGACAGGTGCTTATGCCACTGAGCTAAATCCCCAGCCCCCGATTTTTAATTTTTATTGTAAAGAGAATAAAACACAAAATAATAAAAGACAATAAAGCCAACCAGTACAGAACAATGAAAACCATGCAGAACTTCAAAATAATATAGTAGAAAATTAACAATGGCTACATAATGTCTCTTGTTTTTTTTTTTTCAAAATAGCTGTCTATACCATCCAATATAACAAAATCAAACAAAAAACAAAACAAACCAGAAAAAAACAATCAAAACAAAACAATGAATGTATTACAGGACTTCAAAAACAGATAATAGGAAATTAAAAATGGCTACAGTACTATATCTTGTTATCTTCAAAATAGCTGCCCACACCATCAGACATAATAAAATCAAACAAAACAAGACAAAATGAAACCAAACCTAACAAAACAATGAAAATGACACAGGAATTCAAAAGATAATAGGAAATAAATGGTAGCTATCACTTTCCATTTTTAGACATTTCTTCCTCAATCACTTTCACCATATCTATTGTACATTTTGGAACCCACTAACTCCTTCAGCTTTTTATGCTAAGGAGATAACATGATGTTCACCTATACGAGTGAACCATTTCACTCATGAGCATGATCTCAAGTTGCATCCATTTACCTGTAACAGTATCAAGATTATCCTTCTTTATAGCTAAGTACCTTTCCATTGTATAAAAATACTATATTTTTTCTGATTCATTCTGCAGTTGATGGGCAAGCTACCCCTGCTTTTTTCTAGTGTCCTGCCACATGGAATATTGCTTTCTCTCCTTTGACTTTCGGCTTGCATTTCCTTTCAAATTAAATATTTTGCTCGTACACAGTATATTGATGAATCTTGTTTCTTGATCCACTCTCCCTGTGTTTCTTCTTATTGGTGAACTGAGGCCATCTGCATCAATGGTAACAACTAGCATGCATTGGCTCATCTCTGCCATGCTATCTCCTTCTGTTGGCCCCCGACTTTTCCCTCATGTTCAGTTGCCTTCCCTGTTTGGCAGTCTCCCCTGTGCTGCTGTTCATGGAACCATGTTCATCTTTATCTTTCTCTAGAATATCTTTCAGCTCTCTCTGTAGGTTGGTTTGGTGGTCATGAATTCCTTCTGTTGTTCTTTATAATAGAAGTATCTTATCTCTCCATTAATTTTGAAAAATAGTTTTTTAGGGTACATCAATCTGAGTTGGAAGTCATTTTCTTGCAGGATTTGAAACACTTCACTCCAAACTCTTCTTGACTTGATGGTTTGTGTTGAGAAGTCTGCTGTGATTCTGATGGGTTTTCCTTTATAGGTGATCTATTTCTTTTCTCTGATAGCCTTTAATGTCTGTTCTTGTGCTGAATTTCTGAGATCTTGACAATTATATAGGTTTATTTTGATTGTGGCTAGTTGGGATTCTATATTCCTTGCATATCTGTATGCTAGGTACTTTTCTCAAGTTTGGGAAGTCTTCTGCTATTACTTCTGTAAATATTCTTTTCATGTCATTTGTGTTGACTCCTGCTTTTCCACTGACACCTATCACTCTTATTTTCCTTTGTGTGGTCTTGCAACCATTGAAGTGTTGTTTCCTGGTTCTTTTCAAGATTGCTAGCTGCAATCCTGTCTTCCAGGTCTGAAAGTCTATGTTCAGTTTCTTTTAAGTGGTTTTGCCAGCTTTCTATGCAGGTTTTAATTTCCTATCTCTTTGGATCTGTTTCATGTATTATAATTCCTTCCTTTATTTTTCCTTCAAGGTTTGCATCATTTTCCTATGCTCTTCTTTTTTATCTGTATCTTCTTTAGATATGCTCAGCAATTCTTTCATTATGTTCATGATTTCTTCTTTTACTTGAGATATTATTTTTGATCTGATTATTTTATGGCCTCATGAAATTGTTTCTTTACTTCAGTTGCTGTCCTCTTGGAGATTTCAAGTATCTGACTTCCATTTTCCTCCATGACTATATCTCCCAGACTTGTTCTGTGTGGACTAGAAGTCTGAGCTTATCTTTTGCTCCTTTGTATTAACATTTTCCCAAGTTCCTCCAACAAGCCAGTTGTGCGATCCCAGATGCTTTGTTTGTTGGCTGCCCCTTGACTGTGTAGGGGAATGGGCCAGACACCTAGTTTTCTTCAAACCAGCTTCCTGGGGAAACAATGTGGTGTGGAGTGGGCTTCTACACCAGGGCTTCCCCCATGGCCATGAGTGCATGGTGGCATAGCTGCTTCTCCTCTCAGCCTGTGTGGGACTCCCCAGATGGCAGCAGCTGCACATGGGTGTGTTTGTCTGATTCTTCTGGCCTGTACTGACTGCCCACAGGAAGCAAGCATCTCCAATGATGGCCTGTGGGCACACAGGGTATATCTGGCTGTTTCTCCCTGCCCATGCTGGTTACCTGAGGAAAGCAAGTGTTCCAATGGTGGCAGGCACACAGGGCAAGTCTGGCTGTTTCAATTTGTGGGCCCCAGCTGCCTGTAAGAAACAAGCATCCCAATGGCAACAGGCATGCCAGGGGCTTTCCTCCTTTAAGTTATGGATGTTGGTTATTTTGTCTCAATGACAGGAACTTAACTAAGAGCACATAAACACATTTTTCCACTTGTACATGTTTAAGTTCTTATGAAACAAGCAGGCTATCCTAAATAAAACACTTTTATCTATATATTTTTTGTGTTTAACAGTGCCTAAAATAAATATGTCCCTGTTGCTGGTCTTGATGAAGTGTGATTTTTCTCTTGCTTCTCAGACAGTTAACAAGTATTTTTCCTGTCTTCCTATGTGAAACAAAAATGTTGTAATGACTTTTTAAAACATCATATAGATTTACTTTATATAGAAAATGCATTTTAATTATTTTATATAGTATGTAAGTGAAGTTTTATATTTAAAACTTCTCTGGACTACCATAGGATAATTTAGACTTGATGTGTTTTGCTTCCTTGTTTTTGTAGTATGAGAGGTTGAACAAAGGTAGTCATGTAGAATAGAAAATAACTCTATTGCTGAGCTAAACATCATCGTCTTTATTTTGTATTTGAAAACAGGGTCTTAGCAAATTGTCTAGTCTGGGAACAAACTTGTAATCCCTCTGCTTCACTCTCCTAAGTAACTGGGTTACAGGAATGTACCACCTCCACCATAGGTCTGCTGTTTATGTGTTATGAAACATTAATTATGTATCACGTTAGAATATGTTTTAATTGGTAAAACTGGGTAATGACTTTAACAATTACAACATTTATCTGATTTCTAAATGTTACTATAATATTAAATATTATATGCCTTAGTTACTTTATGCTCGTCGCTGAGACATAATACCTGAAGCCCAAAGTTGGGAAAGGAAAGGTTTATTTCTTACAGTTTTTGGAAGTTTCAGTCCTTACTCAGTTGGCTCCAAGGCAGAAGAGCATGACTGGGCTGAAGTTCACAGCAGCTGCAAAACAGCAAGCAAAGAGAGCAAGACACACCTTCCTCCTGCCATTACATCACATCCTGGCTCCACCCCTTTGTGGGTGTAGCACTGACACCATCAATTCAAGCACTAGACAATGAATCATCATAAATGCACAATGCAAACTCATGAGGCCTAGGGGCCACAGACATAAACCATGACATTATATTAGTACATTTTATTAGTAAATTCAGAATTATGAATAATTAATACAGTATTAAATGCTATATTATCATGTATTCATAATCTTTACATGGGGATTGAAGAAAGACTGAATTTCTAAAATGATTTTCAGTTACTTTTGGGGGAAATATAATTTGCCTATTAATCACTTGTAAGAGTTCCTTTTGGATAGAGGGAAAATATACAACACTCACATTTAAGACTCCACGGTCAGCAAAGTATAAATCTTATTCACTATAAATTTTTGGATTGAGATTATCTCCTTCATTTTTCTCTAGTAGGATATAAAAATCTTATTTAAAAATCTAAGGTAAATGAACATAAATGTACACATTGACCTTTAAGGAAAAGCCAAAAATAAACTCTTTTCTATAGTACATTCTTTTACTTGACCATTCTAAATCAAAATGTTAGACTTTCTCTTTTTATCTACTTTGCCTTTGGAATACATCATCTATCAATGAAATAGTACACAACTCTCAGTTTTGAAAAATACTGACAAAAGTGTTTGGGACCACATGAAAATTAATATGGACTGTAGTACTGCATAATTTATATAGGAATTACCCTGGAAAATTTAGGTCATGGGCTAAGGTCTCTTAAAAGACTTCCTTAGTATTTGGTCTACTTGCTGCCATCCTCATAGAGACTCTGCCAAAGGACATGAAAGAATTCCCTTCCCTCTTGGAGCCTATGTCAATCTAGTCTGTAAATATATAAAATATATATATAGTCTTCCCAGATTTAGAAGTAATCTTCTAGATCTAGCAGTCTGGATCTATTATATTTCATCTATATATTATCTGTTCCATCAGGAAAAAAACCTGTGGAGGAAACCTATTTGGGTCCTCGAAATACTTTTCCTCTGAGTTATTTGGCGTACTGTTTCACTTCATGTTCATTTACCAACAGATAATGATTTTTGTTGGGTTCATGGTCATTAAGATAACATAGAGACTGCTTTGAACACTAATTGACATGCTGGAAGTCTCTATAGCAGAGCAAGTTAGGAAAGAAAAGGTGATCTATTTTATAAATTGGATGTTGAACTCTAATGCTAAGAAAGGGCCTTTAAAACTGTACACTTTTGTTCCTTAATTGTCATTGCTTGTGCCCCATCCCATGATTCCTAGTTTACTAGCTGTATAACCTCAGCTGATTATATCAGCCAAATGTATATTGCCCCCTAAATGCCTGATTGATCCACTAGCCAAAGCTAAAACTTCTTCTACCATGGTGCAAGTAAGCGCGGGGGGGGGGGGGGTTTGTATAGAGTCAATTGCAATGCAAACTGGTAGAACTGAGATGCACCCAGCTACAGAAAATGAAAAGAAGAACAGTTAGTTAGATTTACTCAGTCACATATATATTAACATTTCTGTTAAAAATTGATTTTGTGATAATTAAGACCTTAGCTGATAAAAAGCTGTCTTGAAAATCCATAGATGATACTAAATATATAGACAGAATAAAAATGTTTGTATGAAAAATCAGCAACATAAAAATTTACCACTTTGAAAACATTAAAATGAAATGAATTAACAGAAATGTTTCAATAAAATATATATTGATACCATTTATCAAACTAAAGCAGATAGGTTTCTTACAAAAGACACAGGACACAACTAACCAAACACATTTTTAAGTATATTTATCGGTAATAAGAGGCCTTCTTTTATCTGGATCCCAACTACTGATCTAACATCTCACACCTCCTCCTCCTACCCTTCCAGCTTTCTAGCCCCTGATGACTTACAGTTTATTGATTTAATACACATTTATTTTATGCCTACTGTGTGCTGGCACAGTTTATGCTTTGAGAATAAAATAGTAAATAAATAATATATCTGCCTTTGTTGCATAAATATTTTAAAGGAGGAAGAGCTGCAATAAGCAAGCAAAAAAATAACTTAGACAACTGGAGATGTTAACGGCTATCACGGCTTGAATTATGTGCTTCCCTCCAAAGATGTTGAATTTCTAATCCCCAGTACCTATAGGATCTTTACATGGATAGAACTACAATCAAGTCATTACAGTGGTCTCTAACCCATTTGACTATTGTCTTTTATAAGAAGGGCAGTTAAGACAGAGGGATACACTGTGAAAAACACTCATGAAAAACAGTGTATAAAAATATAAATGAGACAGAGTGATGTAACTGTCAAGTCAAGAAACACTAAAAATTGCAAAAAAAAAAAAATCTCAGAATCTAGTAGAGACATGGGACAGATTCTCCTTCATCCCCTCACAAAGGATTAATCTAGTTGACACCCTGATCTCAGACTTCTAGTCCCCAGAACTATGAGACAGTACAATTATTTGGAGCACTAAAAAATTTCATGAAGATTCAGTAGAAATGAAAAATCCATTCTATAAAAAAAGCTTGAAATTTCAGAGCTAAACATGAATGGTGTAGTAGTCAGCTTCTTGTTACTATAGCAAAATACTTGACACAGAATAACTTTACACAGAAGTTTATTGTAGTCATAGTTTTGGAGGATAAAAGTCCACACAGCATAGTGCAGCCTGTGACAATAGCCCCATGGCAGATGGGACATAGCGTGGGCATAATCATCACATCTCAAATCAGGAACCAGACACCAAATTGTCTCCTTTCATAATCCAAATCTCTTAAAAACTGTTAAAGGGTCTCCTGGACACACCTTAATGCCTTTGGAGGGTGTGGCTTTGATAACCCAAAGACTTCCCACCCAAGGACTTCCCAGAGGCCCCACCTCTGAAAGCCCCTCACCCTCCAAATACTGCTGCACTAGGACCAACCCTTCCACAAATGAACCCTGGGGAAAGATTCAAGCCACAGAAAATGGGACTTTCATACTCTAGGGATTCCTGGGATGTGCATCAGAACTGGGGACTCTGCTGTATTCCATTCTTGTCTTAAACAACCAGTTTCACTGTTTAGAATTTCTCTGCAAACCCTCAATGTAGTGGTTTGAAATACCCTCAGGAGTCAGGAAGTCTAGGTTCAAATTCCAGTGCATCCACTCATTCATCCACTTTGAGCTCACTTCATTGGGTTACTGTGAAAAGCAAATGAAACCATGAATGTAAACTCTTACCACCAAGCAATTCTAATGTGAGTCTGATGAAACCATTTTGAGACTTGTGGGGAAAAAAAAAATGAGACTCTTCAGAGATTTTAAAGATCTTTTCCTTGCTCCTATTTCCCTGCCATCCATCTATACTTAGTCATCTATGAACTCAATAAACAATTACTGTCATCCCTATCTGTGTCATATATTGCTAGATGTGCTAACAGACTTACAGTGGCTTTAATAATACTTCAAACAAAAGTCTGTGTGCCCTGTTTTTGTCAAATCCTCAACATGTACCTTTTTAGTTTGTTTCCCTACCTGCCAGAACTTTTCTACATCTTACCTTGCCTCTTACACACGGATAGATCTAAGTCAAGGATGACAGAATGAGTTGGGCTGTTCCCACTGCTCTTATGAGTCCTCAGACAAAATAGAAAGAGCTGTGGTCTTATAAAAAAATCAGGATTAAGGTAGTAAATTTTAGCTTCCATGAATATTAGTGAGAAAGTGACATCTCTAAACATTTCCAAGTTTAAGAATCCTATTACTACTTTTGTGCACCATCAGTGTTAAGGGAAAAACACACATACAAAATACTTAGTTACATGGTTCTAGAGCATACCAGGAAACAGAAATAAAATATGTTTATTTTTCCTTTTTGTCTTTTGAAAATGGAACCCTGAAACCTAATAAAGAGAGGCTTTATTTTAATGCAAATAATATAAATGAGTTATTAAAGGCACCAAAATTAGTCTATTGATTAATAAAGGTCACAAGAGTCTTTTAAAAATGTGATTCTATTTTAAGACTACAATTAAATTTCATAATTATTATGCAGTCTTTATATTTTATTATCTTAAGTTCTTTAAATGGAGAGTCTAATTTGTTTTAAGTTCAAATTAAATATACTACTAGAGTTAAGTAACTGTTAAGATTATTCTAAAAATGGAAAACAATGTTTAAAAAGTATCAACCAGAAAAAATACATGTGGCACTAAAAGTTCTACATGTTCAAATGGTTTAAAAGATTAGAATTAAATATAGACAACATGAGCAGGAATGATCTGAGGTTTATAAAAATAAACCATCAGTCTTGCCTCAAAAAGTAGATAAAAACAATCTCAGGTTTATAAATCTGAATGCTCATGGAAGGAAATCTTATTCATTTTTTTGTCTCATGGAAAAAAGTAAAACAAAATTTTGTAACAAAAGTATTAAGAGAATAACAATAGTTAATGCATTATGCATTGTTATCTTCAGGGTACAAGATACGGGCATGTCTTAGTTACTTTCTGCTCGTCGCTGAGACAAAATACCTGATGCCCAAGTTGGGAAAGGAAAGGTTTATTTCTTATAGTTTTTGGAGGTTTCAGTCCACACTCAGTTGGCTCCAAGACAGGCGGGCATGGCTGGACTGCAGTTCATGGCAGCGGCTGACAGCAAGCTCGAACCAGCAAAGAGCACGACATACCTTCTTCCTGCCATTACATCACATCTCCACCCCTGTGTGGGTGGAGCACTGACACCATCAATCCAAACACTAGACAATGAATGAATAACAAATGCACAATTCAAACTCTTGAGGCCCGGGGGACACAGACATAAACCATGACAAGACATAAAAATTTCTCCAATTGATATTAGCACAAACCTTTCTTTTTAATGAACTTAGAGGTACTAATAACATAACTGACTTGCATTTTTCCCTACTGTTCTTTCCCTATCTTAGTTTCATTTTCCTATTTTAGCAATTTCTTCCCTTTTTTTACAGTATCTGTTGTACATTTTAGACCTTATTTACTCTTTCACTCTCTCACATCAAGGAGACAATGTTTTCACATAAGAGTCTGATTTATTTTGCTTGTGAGTATGGTCACAAGTTACATCTTTTACCTATAAAAGTCTCAAGTTTATCCTTCTTTATAGGTAAGTTGTATACTGGGTTGTATAAAAATACCATGTTTTTTATCCATTTCTCAGTTAATGGGTATTCAGGTTGTATCCAAGATTTAACTGTTACAAATAATGCTGCTATAAACATGGGCACATGCATATCTCTGAGGTATGATGTTTTTAATTCTTCTGGAAAGATTACCCAGAAGAAGAATAGATGGGTGGAATGGTACCTCTAGTCCTAGTTTTTTGAGGAATCTCTACACTGATTTTCACAGTGGTTATAGCAGTCTACATTAGCACCAATAGTGAAAATGGATTCCTTTTTCCCCACAGCCCCTCCAGCATTTGTTATGGGTTGATTTCTTGATGGTAGCCATTCTTTCTGGGGTGAGATGGAATGTTAGTGTTGGTTTAATTTGCATCTCTCAAATGGCCAGTAATGCTGAAAAATTTTTCATGTATTTATTTGCTATTTGTATTTCTTCACCTGAGAAGTGTACATTCATCTCAAATGCCCATTTTTGATAGGGTCTTTGAATATGGGGTGAGGAGTGCCTGATTTTTTTCAGTTCTTTATATGTTTTAGACCAAAGTCCTTTGAGAATAATGAGCTAAAATTTTTTCTCACTCTGTAGGTTGTCTCTTTACTCTTGGTGATTTTTTTTCTTTATTTTCTCTGTCTCTCTGTCTCTCTCTGTCTCTGTCTGTCTCTGTCTGTCTGTCTGTCTGTCTGTCTGTCTCTCTCTCTCTCTCTCTCTCTGTGTGTGTGTGTGTGTGTGTGTGTGTGTGTGTGTGTGTGTGTATGTGTAAAAGCTTTTATAATGAGACCTGATTCTTTGAAATATTTTCCGTGAAGTCTGGGTTTTGTTCATGAATTCTCTGCCTACAAATATGTCTTCAATATTTCTACCTACTTTCTCTTCTAGTAGATTTAGCGTTTCTGTAATAGTATTTTGATCTTCAATCCATTTTGACTTTAGTGCATGCTGATAGACATTTGTCTAGTTTTAGTCTTTGGCATGTAGACAGCCAGTTTCTCCTTCACAATTTACTGAAGGGGTTATCTCCCTTGGAAGGATTTCTTAAGCTATTTTAAAAATACTTTCCATGTCTTACATAAAAATTTTGCAGCAAAAGAAAAACTCAAAAGCCTCCTTTAATCAGATATAAATTTAAAAAATGTTTATATATTTTCAGTCATTTTATTCATTCCCAGTATTTTTTATGAAACTTAGATGGCATCATAAACAATCTTTTTAGGTGAAATTTACTTATTTAATAATGTGTTTCTATTGCATTGTTCTTTTGATCTTCAATCAATAACAATTATTTTAAAATTTTAATTCTAATGGTTGTTTACTATCAGATTTATTTGAGATAATTTTTAATTGGCTATTTGTCATTAGGAATTTAAGTTATTTATGACTTATAATCGTAAAAGTGACTCACCTGAACCTTTGACCACAAAATACAAAAATACTAATTGTTTACTTTGGAACAAGGATGGAGGCAAGACCTAGGATCCAGCCAGCCCTTAGGTCTTAGAGTGAGAGGGTGGGGCCATGCCCACTTTTCCATAGGCCCAGTTAGGTCACTGGGGTGAGGGACCAATTGTTTACTGTAGAGTAATTCCTAAAAGAATTAGCCATTGGTCTTTGGTAGACATTTTTAAGCTGCTTTCTGAGCATGCTGTTTGTGCCATTAGATACTCCCACAGACAGCATTCAAGTGCCCTACTCCATCCCAACGCTCAGTCTTTTAGTGTGTGTTTGTGGAGGCCATGTGGCATGCCTGACATTGTACAAGAAATTGAAAATACCGAAGTTATCTAAGCAGGCATTCTACTAATTTTTAAATGTCCATTTTAAAGAGTCAATAGATACTGAAACAAATGACCTGACCAGTTAATAAAATAAATATAAATGTTTTAAGCACTACAAAAGGAAATAGTCAAATTCTTATGTTTACCAATTTGATTAGCAATTTTTTTTCTTTTTGAAATTCAATTTAATATTTTTTCAGGACCTTTGTACTGAATCACCAAACCTTTTAAAATTTTATTTTCAGACTGCTTCTCATTTAGTCAATAAATTGTTGAGACTAAGCTGGAATTTATAACTCCTGCTCCTGAATTCTGGGCTTATGGGATTGTGCCAGTAACTGATTAAATTTGTATTTTAAATGAATGAGATTAAACATAGTTTTATAAACCTATATACTTTTTTTCTTTTCTCAATTATCAGCGCATGGTTCTTCTTGACTTGCTTGACATGCTTATGCTGTGTGTGTGTGTGTCTGTCTGTGTGTTATGCTTTAAAATCTTAGAACCATCTATATTCTCTTTAAATTTTTTTATTAATTGATTTCTGACATATGTATAAGCAATGAATTCCTTTAGTTTTCTTCTTTGAGTATTATATATTAAAAGGCTGTGTTTTCCTTGAGATTGAGTAGATCTTTGTTGATTTTACATTTATGTTCCTCTTCCTTGTCAATTTCTCTTTTTCAATTTAATTTTTATTAGTACATGGAACGTAATGATTATGCTCATCATGTGGAATTGGTACAACAAAGCATTAAGAAAAATGCAAAATGTCAGACTAATATTTTTGACATTTTGTTCCTTTTACAGGCATTTTGGTTTGTTTTGTTTTGTTTCCCTTCATAGTGTTTCACATTGTTAATCATTCCTTCACACTGAAATAATATCATTTATCTTCCTGTTCATTAGCTCCTCTGGGTTTATTTTTAGGTCTCTAATCAGTCTTTCTTTTTAAAAAAAGCTTACACTTTTCTACCCACTTCCTAATCGCTGACATGCCTCCGCCTCAGCCCTGAAGCTCTTTTCAATTTCTGCTCTCTTTGGATGATCTCATAATTTCACTTATACGCAATTAATATGAATATATGGATTTCTAACCAGACATTTCCTCTGTGCTCCCAACATATCTCCTAATTTTCCTCCTCTACATTTCCACCAGAATGACTTATGGATACTCAAATTCAACATGTCTAAAATGTACCCTGTAATCTGATCTTTCCAATTTACCTCACTCAGAATTGCCTGTCTTAATATAAGAATAATCCCATTTTACAACACAGAAACCTAAAAGCTGGAAGGAA
Organism: Cavia porcellus; assembly: GCF_034190915.1. Classification (NCBI taxonomy): domain Eukaryota; kingdom Metazoa; phylum Chordata; class Mammalia; order Rodentia; family Caviidae; genus Cavia; species Cavia porcellus. The sequence continues at coordinate 49,865,567 of NW_026947492.1, forward strand.
TATTTATTTCCTTCACGTCATATCTAAACAACTGCCTAATCCTATTTTTACTTTCTAGTATCTCTCTCATCTGTTCACTTTCTGAACTTCATTGCCAGCAAATTAATTTACCTTATTTTACACTGACTTTTTAGCATAATAGTCTCTGAACCAACCTTGCTGGTTTCTTTTTCACCATGAATTTTCCCTTCATATTGTGACTAGAGTTGTTACCATCTGCCAAGTTATCTAACCTTTCTAAAAGTCAGTTTTCCCATCTGTTAGATGGGGATAATAATAGTTTCTACTTCATATAATGATGTGAAGATTGAATGAGCTAACACTATTGTCATCATATGATAGAACATTCCCTGGCACAGAGTAAAATTAGACAATGCCATTATCATGATCATTAGCATCCTTATTATCAAAAATTATCCTGATTTAAATGCCTCCATGTTTTTATAATCTTCAAAATGGGGATCAAAATTCTGAACATGGTCATAATGCCTGGCAGGACCTAGCTCCTGACTAGAATTCCAATGTTGTCTAGAGACACAAAGAGCCTCACAGTGTGTCACATCCTGCTGTCTTTTCCCTTCTCCTCCATGCTAACTCTTCTGACTACAAACCTTCAGACACATTGTCCCTTCTGCTATTCCCAGCACCCAAACTGGTGAATTCTTGCTCATTCTGCAGGGCTCAGTCCACTATGATTTTCTGAAAGTTTTTCTGCCTATCCAAACTTTTTGCTCATTTGCCTATACAGTTTCTCTTATGCAACCCCAATAAGTCTTAAATAAAACAATTTACCATATATATATATATATATATATATATATATATATATATAGCTACCTAATGTGAGTCCATGATTTCACTACCAAAAGATAAGCTCCATGCATATAGGAACTGGTTCTATCTTATTGCTCTACTTCCAGGATAATTTAGCCCAATACTTAATATGTGGGTTATTATTGAATAAAAAGTATCCCTGACTTATAATGTTCAACTTGAAATGTCTTGGGTTTACTTGTTGTGAGTGCAGTAAAACCTACTTAAAATTTTGAAATGTGATCTTTTTCAAAATACTGATGTGTAGTGCAGTACTTTCTTGTGGAGCTGAGCATCAGCAGAGTTAAAGCTGCTGCTCAGCTGGGCAATCACAAGGGAAAACAACCAGTATTCTGTCTAAATTATGATAGTCGGTAGATAATTGTATTAACTCATTTTTACAGGATATTTTAAACTTCAAAATATGTTTATCAGAACTTAACACCACTCATTAAAGAGTATTATTTACAGTCAAATATTCTTATCTCAGTAAATGTACCTTTTTGTTTTCATGTACGCTTTCTGTATTCTTCGTACTTGTTTATAATGTAAGACTTGAGACTTGAGATGGTGAGCAAGATTTTGTTTGAATATTGTCTAACTGATTAAAATTGTTTTCTAGTTGGTTACAACAGGTATTCATAAAAAAGTAAATGTATTTCATAACTCATGTGTTTGCTTAGCTCTCTTCTTTGTTACTTCTTTTCCATTTGAATTGCTTTTGTTTACAGATTAACAGATGCATTATCTACCTGTTACATTATTTTTAAATGATAATTATAACTCTCATGTGTTTTGTCTTGTAACATTTGTTAGAACATTTTGAATATTATTGTAATGGTAGAGTGATGATTTGTTATTTTTAAGTTAAGAAAAATATTGTGGACAATGTTTTAAAACTTTTGTTAACTGAGAATATCTACCAAATTTTACTGAATGTCTTTTTGTGATCTTTCAAGATGATCATACAGTTGATATGATGTAGCATATTAATATTGATCTAACTTTATATTCACGGACTCCATTCTACTAGACTATGCAATATTATTTTAGAATATTAATACTAAAGTATGATTAATAGTGTATATGCATGTAATACATGCTGTTGTAGTCAGGTGTTGTACACAGAGAACAGTTAGGATCAAGACATGGTCACCGGGGGTTAACACAGGAAAATGCAGGAAATCTATCCGTAACACCAAAGACATAGACTATTTAGTCAAGAGCCTAAACCCCACAGCAATGTCCCACATGAGTCCAGATAAAAACCCAGAGTTCAGGACAATGCCTCTGACGAGTCCAACTGGAGGTCCAGAGCCCACTAGAAGGACTCACGCCAGTCTCTTTTACGGATCCGTGCCGGGAAGACCCAAGGGTCAGCGGTGGAAGCCAGAAAGTCTATGCCAGCAGGATGAAGGAGCTATGCTAGTGGGATGAGGGTTCTATGCTGGAGCCCAGAAGTCACACTCACAACAAAGACCAGGGCTATCCTGAAAGGCACCACAGCTGTCCTCAGCGACACGGAGGCCCTGAGCTCCTCCAACAAGCACAGTCTGGTCCATGCCAGGAAGCAGCGTGATGAGTTCATCCTGCAAACCAAGCAGCACATGTCTTTCCCTCCAGAACCAGGATGCAATGCTCAATGTGAGGACCAAAGCTTCTCCAGGAGAACCAACAGCTCAGATAGCAACTCGTAGGAGAACCCACAATGCCTCCTTAATGCTTCAACCCTCCACACCTCCCTTCTTCTCCTCCTATTTATCCTGGCAATTTTCCTCAGGTGGAGCATCTTCTCTCAACGTCATGCTGATGTAATCCACCTGGCGTTAAGTTGACCACCACTTCTTAATCCATAACATATGCTTTTGTGCTCTGTGTACACTGCACACATAAAAATATATTGACTATCCTAACAAGCTAAAATTTTACAGAAGTATAGCTATACAGCTACTCACACATCAGAGGCTTTACTTTTGCCCCTAATTCTGCCAACTAATTGTTATTTCAGGCTATTTATTTGAGGCTAACCATAAGATTTAGAAAAGGTTGTATGTATGTTTGACTAACAAAAAGAGAAATTATTTTTCAATAAATATGATTTCCTAAGAAAGGCATAATATATTTGAAACACTATATATGTACCATTTCTAAAAACAATCAATTTAGTTCATTTATTTGACAAATGTAATCTTTTAAAACAGGATATCACCTGAAGACTAAAAAAGTCCTTTCAAAACAAGACATCAACTGGAGGTCACAAAAGTCCTTAATTATGAGGCCTGGGATATCTTCAGTAGATAGTGGTTAGGGCTGCTGGAGTCAAGTTTATGCTGAAGCAAGAAATAAGACTGAAAGATCTTAAATTATTAACATAAAACAAGTAATTTAAGACATAATCACGTAAAATGCCTATTTTAGATGTTTTGTGTAGTTTAACTATTTTTGCAATAATCCTGAAGTATTATTATGCCCATTTTATATAGGTGACATAGGTTCAGAAAAAAATTATTATCTTAGCAATGACAAGGAATAAGTATGAAAGCACTGTTGAGATCTGACTTCAAAATTCATAAATTTTTCATTAGAAAACCTCATACAGTCTGTAGCCTATAATTATCCCACCAAATACTTTCTCTCATTATATTTTCTTTCCCTCAATGTTAGATATCTGTCTTACTTACATTTTTATCTTCATCCCTTTTTTACAGTTCTTTATGAAAGTGCAGATACTTTAGAACCAGGATTCTTCTACTTTATATAGAATAAACTGTGTGTGTGTGTGTGTGTGTGTGTGTGTGTGTGTGTGTGTGTGTGTGTGATTTCTTTGTCTTTCCCATGAGATCATGGGAAATCTTCGAGGGTAATTTAATTTGATGGATAATGCCACTTCATTTTAAATAATAATCCAAGAACTGCTTTGGTGCCAATATATTCATTTATTCATTTTTTAAGTCCCTACTATGTGCTTAAAAAGAGTCAGCCTATCTGAAAATATAGCCATGAAATCTTTCATTTTTCTTGCTATCATGAAAATTCAAAAGTAAATATATGATGGGTACTGAAGTTGGAGTTGTGACCCTATGGAAAACATTGGAGACATAATCCCAGTGAGCAGAGGCAACATTGGTCTTCAGTTAACTGATCAATCTTCAACAGTAGCGGGGACTCTGCACTCTCCAGGTGTTTGCCTAGAGAACTGAGTTCCTAATTAGAAAAACTAGGTTCAGGATTTATTTTTTCCATTGATTTTAGTGTGGGCCTTTCTGAGTTTCTGCATATTCACCTGGAAAGTATTACCAATAACTGCTGCTCTGACAATCTGTCAGCATTATTCAAAGATGAAATAGTGATTTTGTTTAACACTTCTTAAAACAAATCAAAGAGGAAAGCAGCGAACAGTTAGACAAGTATCAGCTGTCACACTTATTAATTTACAGTAGTAACTACAGGGAAGGAAATATATGTTGCTCACAATATCAACTGCTCTGTAGTGTTCACTCATTATTTAAATGATCTGCATATTTACTTTTTAATGTAGTCATTGATTTTGTAATGAACAGAAAGTATCTATTAAATGCCAAGTAACCAGGGATGTATAACTATGAGCAACACAAAAACAGTAAGATGTTATGAGCCATATTTTACAGAGGAGGAAACAAAACTCAAGTTAACATAAAAAACATTTTAGCCATGAATCCATTTCCTCTATAAAATTTCTTTAGTTAAAAATAGCCTAATGAAGTTAGGTCTATACCTGTTTTGTTCGTTCTCCATATCCAGTGTGTCACCTATTTCTGGTACACATACAATGATTATTATTTTTTATAAATTAGTAAATTAATTAGTGAATGAGTGAAAAAGAGTTTGGTTGGAATAGAAAAATGCAAAAGAAACTAGGGTAGTGTTGATAACTTGAGCCCCTTGTGTTTTTATAGTTACAAATTCTCCAGTTGAATAGTGGAAACACCACACCCTTATGACCAAATGCCATGATGTGTAAGGTTATGAACATGAGATGATTGTGAACATGAATAAACTAGTATTTTTTCACCATAGAAGTTCTTAAATATATTGCTTTAAATGAGGCAATGTTATACACCAAATTAAATTACCCTTGAAAGTTTCTAATGATCTTATGAGAAAGACAAAGACCACACACACACACACACACACACACACACACGCACACATAGAATTTTTTAAAAAATTTAAACACTATATAATATGCTATGCTATACTATGCTATTAAACACAGCTCAAAATTTTTACACTGCATAGCATGAAAATCTTAGCTTGTTATACTTTTAATACTATTTTGATGATTGGCATGATAAAAATTTGCTGAGCGTATACACATTGCTAAGCTACTGTTAGCCACTCAGTCTGGATTCTTTGATTAATATTTAATGAATGGAAACATATTTTATCTTTGTAATCCAAATGGCTTAAGGGCTAGTGTCTGTCATTCACCATTTTACTTACTTTAGTTGCAGAACTAAGATTTGAGTCTATTTAAACCACCACTTAATTCATCTAGAATTTTATTTTTTTTTAACTTCGTCATTGATGTAGAGGTACTGGCACAAACTTTTATCATAATTGCTGTGTGGAACGCTTTAAAAGAATGTATATTAACTTACTACTTGCATATCCTTAGTCAAATAATTACAAATTTCTTATGTCTTATTTGCCTTGAGTTAAAGGAATAAGGTAGACAAAACCAGCTGCTTTTTTAGTAATCCAGGGGCCTACCATTGTTCTGTGCATGTGTATTAAATTTGTTATGTCTTAACATAGATATTACAGGGTGAAGAGATTTTTACATAGTTTAATATCCAGGTGATGGACAAGGCTTTACAATTTATATATAGGATGTAGATTGTCAAATTAGTCTGTAGACATAAAGCACATTTAAGAATTACTTACTTTTGCAAGGAATAAAAAAGAATATCTGCCTCACTGTAAAACTGGGCAATTTTTTCTTTTGTCTTTAGATGAACTAAAATTGAAATGGGTGTAGGCATCAAGCCAATTCTCTCCCTTCCAGGCCCCAACACCCAAAAATCAGTTAATGCAAATTATACTGCTTATGTCCTACTCACAAAAGGAAATAAATGTTCCAGTACAAAGTCAGTAGGAGGCATTTTCTTTCATTGCACTTGGATTTGTTCATAAACAGAGCTACACTTTTCAATTAATGATCCCTTCAGCTTTAAAGAGGAATTTCTTCATAGGTGGCTTCATAAAATGTTTTAAGCTTCATAACAGAAATAATTATCTACTATCCATAAATACCTTTTTTTCAGAAATAAAGACCTGAGGAACTTGTCATATTTTATTCAGCATGATATATATCCTTGTGTGAAGTAAGTAAAATATTAGAATAAAATGTATCTTCAAAATGCAAAGGTGACACAATGATACAACTTTTCAAGGATTTTCTGCTTTAAATCTAGGTATGATTATCCAGCAGACACAATCACGATTTATATACAAATTCAGTATTTATAAGTAAACAAATACTAAGTTTATGGAAAAAAGAATGAATTTTTAGCCTACTATTTAGACTTTCTTCTTTAGCCACATGTGATGTAGATGCTCTGTCTATAATTGTAGGCACTATCCAGGCCTTCCATAAAATCTAGTTGTGCATAAACGGCCCCGATGTTTCAGCTGTATGAAATCCCACTGACGTCCTTTAGAGGAAGACTATAAGACATGCCAAAGTAGCACACCAGTATATTATGCCTAAACATGTACTTGTGAGATTATACTTCATTAGGTTCATGTGTGTATATGAATATATAGAAATCAATAGACAATATGAGTAAATAAATTAGACCTGTGAAATTCATGTATTATTTGTGGTAGCAGCCTAAAAACCTCATCTGCAAAAGGACTCCTCTGTGCCTACTTTGCCATGAAGTTAACATCTTTTGGATTCTTTCTGCAATGTGAAAATGATATACCCTCAGGCAAACATACTACCCAACTAACAGCAAGTGCCATGAAATGGCATCTTTTAGGTAATAAAGTTTTGACTCTAATATTCTGTGCTGTGCTTTGTTTACAGAAGTGTATGCCTTGACCTTCTGAAAAAGCTGCTGCTTTTGCCTCAGCTTTAATTAATTTTTTTCTGAGGTTGTCACTTTTGCCTTTTCTCCCAGAAGGAACATCTGGTAGATGTTCCTTCTGGGAGAAAAGGTGCTGCATTCACAAAAGTTTCAAGAAAGTATTGCTGCATCATTTGCTTGAGGTCAAAGCTAATACTCTGGAAGTTGGTCCATCATTTATTGTGATGCTGCAGATATTGGAGTGCTTTATAAACATATTGTGCTTGGAAGTGTATTCACCAAAGATGGAATATGGTACCAGGTGGCAAGTCATTTTTATGCTTGGATAAGAATTACTATCTGGCCTAAATTACAATGATAGACCATCATTTTTTTTAGTTCCACTTATCATTCAACTTAAGAATCTCAAAAATATTTCATAATATCAAAAAAGATGAAAAGCATCTTCCTGGTCTTTAAATCATTACAAAAAATTATTTTATTGAAAAATAGAAGAAAGGTAAATGCCCCTTATTTCTTCTTCTGCTGCTGAAAGAATAAGTTAAGCTTTTTTATATTCTAGTAAATACCTTCAACAAGAAGTATATATCTCTCAGTTGTACTTCAATTTATTTTATTTATTTTACCTTCAGTTCTAGAAGTACTGTAGAGTTGACGTTAAGCATTGAATGTTTTATATCGTGTTCTTAAATTTTTAGACAAATATGACTTCTTTGGAGAAAAATGCTTTAGACAGAACTTCATTCTAGGAGGTTAAAGAAGACTAAAAGGAACATGAAGTAGATTTCAAGCTTCATTTGCCTTTAAAGCATTGAGTTTTACCTGTAATTAGGGAGTTAAGGTGAAACCGTGGAGGTGAATTAGTTCCTCAGGCCTCTATTGGGTAAACTGTTATTCTAGTGTGCCTTTATGCAGCAGGAGGGTGAGCAAGTTTTTCTTTCACAAAAGGGAAATTGCCTAATCTTTTGTAACCATTAGAAACAAGAATAAACAGGAGGGAACATATATTTAAAGCAATTCACTTAAGGAATATGTAAGAAGAAGCCTACAAAGTACTTAACACAGCAATATCAATAAAATAAGGTTGCCTTAACTTATTACATACTTTCCATCTTGCCAGCCATGATGGTAGATGCCCATTAGTTAAACTAAAATAATTCTTTATGATTAATATATTTTTATAATATAAAGTGATAAATGTGGCACTAAAAGTATATTCAGGGTACTACAGAGGCAAAAACAAAAATTAAAACCTATCTAAACCCAAATGGCAAGTCATATAAACTTCAAAGAAGTAAAGCTTGAGCAGAGTTTAGATAAATAAAGGAAAAAACAGGGAGATAGAAATAGCATGATTGTGTTTGTGTAACTATGAGTTTGCTCACCTATACAGAACTACTTCATAGGTTCCTATGAGATACACAGAGCACGCCAATTTATATCCATCTTATTTTACAGTGTTACAAAGCAGATATCTACAAGTAATCATCTGTAGGTGATTTCTGATCTTGTATTCTTGAGGATTAGAATATAAGATAAAATGTAATGCACACATACACCAAATATAAAATCAGTAGTGGAAAGTGCTGAAAGAGAGTGGTATAATTATCTGGTCTGGGATTTTAGAAGGAGCAATTGCTTTTAATTGTAAAGGAAAGAATGGTTTTGAGGTCAAAAGAGACTTCCTCCTACAGCAAATGACAATTGATTTGGCCTTGGGCAGTTAGAATTCAAATAAAAAGCGAAGTGTAGGAACAAAGCTGCAAGACTCTGCAGGCGCATGTGCGTGATGGGATTAGCCAGGGTGATTCTCTGGTGAAAAACATCAATGAAGTAAGAGTTGAGAAGGATGATGAAGCTTCATTATAAAGTGCTGAAAAGGTTATGCTAAATAAATGTATACTTCAGTAGAGAGCCAATGAAGTTTTCCTTGACTGTTACATTCACTTGGCACTTAAATATACTAAAATTTGTGCCTTTATATGCATTTATACCCTGCTTCCTGACTGAATGATACATTCTGTGACAATAGGACTTAAACATTACTTGTCATACATAAGTGTTCTGGTTGAGGGAGGCAGAGATATATTTTTTATTGAATTCCTATACATGCTTCAAATTTACTACATTTAAACACATACAAAAAAATCATCTTTCACAACAATCTAACGATCACTTTTTTACAATGAAGAAACCATGATCTAGAGAAGTTATAAGAATTTTCTTACTTCATTTGACAACTATAACAAAATATTGTACCACACACTGGGGAATTTAGAACAAATGAAAATTTATTTCTTGTACTTTAGACTGGGAAGCCCAGGAAAAAGAAATTAGCAGACCAGTTTTTTTGTGAGGGCTGTTTCTGCTTCCAACACAGTGCCTGGAATACCACATTTTCTGGATGGAGGAACCTTCCAGAAGGCAGAAGAGAAAACAGGTGTGAACTCCCTCCATCACGCCATTTTACAAGAACATTAATACATTCAGGAGGATGGAATCCTCGTGGCCTCACATGATTCATTGCACTGGGGTTGTTTCTAGAATGTGAATTTTGGGGAACACATTCAGAGCACAGGAAGTACCAAATACACATTGGTCAGCTCCAAAACTTTTAGTCCTTCTGCTGTTACAGTGTCTCACTGACTTTAACTCATTCATTTCTTTAAAACGTATTTCTTGAGTGCTTATTACATGCAGGGTGGTATTCTGGAAATTAAGAATACAATGAATTGTGAACACAACAAAAAGATTCCTGACTCTTGGAGTTTAATAAAGTAGCCAGGCAATAAAATAAATAAATCAATAAGACAAAATCAAATAATGATAAGTGATATAAAAAATGACAAGATAGGAAGTGACCTAAGTTGATACCAAGCAGAGTGGCATGACAGGCTCTTTGGAGTGATACCACTCAAGATGAGACCTTGAGGAATAAAATTGAAGGACTGGAAGACTGTAAAGGAGGGACCTGATAGATTGAGCCTGTTGAGTGGGGAAACCAGAGGAATATAAGAAGTCAAGGAGGAGGTGAGTTTTAAGACAAAACATTGTGTTCCTACAAAAGCTTATAGACTTTAAGTATTAACCCATTTCTTGGATTGTAAATGTATCCCTAAGGAAAATAGAGTAAGCTTTGTCTACATCTTCCTCTCCATTCCCAGCATACATGTGTGAAAGAACAATGAAACCATTTGATCCCAGAAACTTTTATTTTCTTGGATGTAGATTTTATGGGCAGTAAGAATTGCAGTTACAATTGTTTGGATACCAATAACCAAAGATTCAGAGTGCAGCAACAGTAATGGTGGAGACCAGTAACAGTAATAGCAGGGGTGGGGAGGTTTTTGAATTCCTGCTCTAACAGAGAATGACGTAATTTAAAAAATAGTTGTGTAATATACAGATGCTGTTTTTTAGTAAAGGAAATGGACTCTACAAATAAATTTGCCTATAAAAAGTTTGGATATGGAAATCTTTTACTACTGCTAGTGCTCTTTATATTTGTCAAATGGAATAAAATAGTTGTAGCACAGCATTAAGAACGCTTTGAATAATGATACACTTTGTCTAAGAATAGGAAATCGTGCTAGACACAAGGGAGATAGTGCTGCTGGTTTTAAAATCTCAGTGCAACTGGAGAAAATCTTGAAAATCATACTAAAAATTCCTGTGCTTTGAAGCATGATGCTGTACTAATTTGATGAATACTAAACTATGACAGGTGCACCTGCTTGGTACTTTAGCCTTCTGCAGTCTCAGGTTCTTGGGTTTTCTATCAAACTAAAAATATTGAATGGGAATTGAGGGGAATTTCAAGAAATTATGGTACTAGATAATACTTTATGGAGCACTTGGTATAAATAGGCTTATTGGCATGTATTTGAACTTTGCCTTAAGGTTAAGTGCTTTATGAGAATTGTAGAAAGTTAGAGTGGTAAATTCATCATTTCTAGTTGACCCCTTTTTACATCTAAATTTAATGAGAACTCCTTTATTGTTTATTGATGCTCTACTTATTACTATTTACCATAGTAGAAATTAAAACTGGAAATTTTTAAAGTATTAATTTATTAATGAATTACAATGAAAAACCCATTATACGTTGAGAAGTAAATTTTGAATCTAAAATAACCATATTTTTCACAACAAAAAAGATTAGTACAAAGACTATCATTTTATATTTTCCAAATCACTTTTATGTCTAGTTTAACTTAATGTAGCTAAATTCTATATTAAGAAGTGTATTGATATAACTCATATTTTGTATGTATTTAAATTGTTATTTTGTTTAAAACAAATGAGAAAAATACATTTTACACTTATGTGAATGAGAAAATGAACACAATTTTGATACCTTTTCCATATAATTGTGGATATTCTTTAATGCAAATTAAAGCTTAAATGGTGGTAGTTGTTCTATGTTTCTTTCCCATATGAAATCAGAAACTATTGAAACCCCCACAGAGGGTTCAGCTATCCTGCTCAGCAGTATGGCACATGGACAAAAAGAAACACAAAGACAGAAGGATCTGCAGTTCCTGGGGCTCTAGGATGACTCAGTACACTTGGACCAAGAGTCAGAGTGCTCATGGATTTTACTGATACCAGTCAGGGAGGTATGTGGGGAATATGGCAGAGTACATGGGAAGAGAAACTTTGCAGGCATGGCATGTAAGGAGAAATAGGGCATTCTTATACCAGACACAGAGGCCCTACAATTAGTGGTGCAATGAATAACTTGATTTGTGAAAGGCTAGCACCTTTACTGCTGGGAAGATATAATTCTCACAGCCTTATTGGAAATGTTATTTCAACTCTTAGCCCTAAAGTTTCACAGGGTCTTGCTCAAGCCTGCATTTGACCTCTCAGTGGGGTGCAATTGTTGCCTGTTTTGCTGCATTGAGACATGTTGGTACTTTGGCTTGTCTCGATCACATTCTTTGGGCCAATAAAGGGAACACCTGCTTTTATACAGCCAGCTCTGCATATTCAATAAATAAGGTTGTAGTAAAGTTCAGTTAAAGATAGAGGCAAGTGGTTTCATTCTCAGGGAAGCACAGCTTGGCAGTCTCCTATAGGAAACTGTGTCAGTGAACTTTTTGTTCAGTGTTACACTAAAATTCACTTACCTGCCTTCCACTTTCAATGAACCTTTCACTCATGAATTGTTGTATATCATATATATGTTAATTATAAAATACTGATTTATTGAGTTATCTTACAAATATTAACACATTTCAGCATACCAAAACAAATACAAAAACAACATATCTTTCAGTATTATTCATTCAATAAGGAAAATATGTTATAGAAAGCTATCATGCTTATAATATTGAGTCTAAAGTTTCTGCTCCATATTTTATTGAAAACTAAAATTTTACTTTCAGCCACAAATATTACCCATTTTCTCAAAAGATCAAGCTCACTTTTAATTTTCATAAAAGTTTTAGCCAACTACCAAATATTGAATAACCATAGTTTGTATGTCATTTTACAAATACAAATAATATTCATTAAAATATGAGTTAGTTTATCTGTAACCCAAATGCTTGCAGTTTGTCACAATTTTTCAAAAATCTGTATACAATATACAAAGTAATATTTTATGTATATGTCACATTTCATCTCATAGAATGTTATAAATTCATGGATTCAAAGATGAAGATTTAATAAAATTAATAACTTTTACCGCTTAATTAAGTCATCCTTAAGGAAAAAAAATGAACTTTTTTGAATATATTGTAGTGAAGAATTCCATATCTACTAGTAAAAAAAATAGTGAGAATTAGGGTCAAAAGAAAGCGAGGATGATTACAGAGTTCACTTGATTTATCCGTTTCAAGGGGCTGATACCTAACTGGTGATAGCACACGTCCATTTCAGCTGTATAATATTGTTGGAGGTAGGGTTAAAGGGTTCAACCCTCAAATTACAATCCCAATTGATTATTCCCACTTCGGGTTAAAGGGAATTTATTTTAAATGGATAAAAGATTATGGCTATAGAAAGTAGGAACCTATAGTGCTTCCAAGAAATATGAGGAAGAAAGAATAAATCGTGTACTAGAAGAAAAGCTCTGAGCATCAGCCTTCTTTAAAAAATCTCCTTATTATTCAGTAAAGAATAAAAAGGGAATATTTAGTGTAATAGTAAGTGGTTTTCAAAGACTTAAGGTGACAAGGGTAAGAATATCTCAATAACTGAGAGAAAAATGAGAAAATAATACTGTTGAATACAAAGATTCGAAAGCAGTAATGTATAAAGTGGTCATTCTTGGATGCTGGGATTTTTGCTAGGATATAGGAAACAGGTTGGCTAGGTTATAGGCAACAGAAACAGAAATAAAAGAATGACAATAAGAATGACTCAAAGAAATAATCAACAGAACTTGGCAGATGGTGAACATGACCCAGAGAAGGGAAGTCATACACAAACTATGGCCCACATGTAGCTTATTTCTCTTGTACACTCTTTTAGAACAAGGACCACATTCTTTTGTTTTCAGAGTCTAACAGTGTGGAATATGTAATAGCCACTCAGATAAATAAATGTAGAATGAATTAGGTGACTCAACTGTTAGCCTTCCTGTATTAAAAGTAAATAGTGTCCCTCACCTGACATTTCCTTAGTAGCTCAATCATACAAATTACTTTGGTTATTCTTCAGTTTAGTTTAACTCCGCACAGATCTACTTAGCATATGCTGTCATCAGCAATTGAATTGACAGCTAGAAATACAACTTCTAGTACAGCATTTCTCCTGTCCTCCTAATGTGAAGGTAGAGAAAAACACAGCTGCCTATGACAGTGATCTGCTCACATCCAGCATGAAGTTATGTGAAAGCACAGAGGGCAGGGAGTTACATCTGCCTCAGGCAGTTAGAGCAAACATCACAGAGAGCGGTTAGGATGGAATTTTCTGTTTGAAGAGGAATTTAGCAGTGAAGAGGAGATGTACTCCAGGAAGAGCCAGCAATTCAGTTCAGTTCATGCAAGAATCTATTCAGTTTTATTTTTTTCACAAACAGGTGCTACATAATCCTGACACAGAAAACAAATGCCTGAATTTTTATTCTTTGAATTGTTATAAAAAGGAAGGTGAACATGCACATAAGGACAATACCATGTCCCATGTGTAATAATGACTTGTGAACCAGTTGCGGAATAACACAGAGGAAGAGAATGCAAGCAAACTGAGGATGTATGCTGAGTCTGGTATTTTTCTTTGTGTGCTGGCAAGTGGGATGTAAGGCTGCAGAAGAAATCAAAAGTTAGCACACAGATAGTGAGCAACTTATAAATTGGTAACCCTCAAACTCTATCTCTGGCTTGCAAATATGTTTTCTTTCATCCTCACAATGTTGAACCATGTGGCAGACAAGACAGTGTGCCTCACAGGCTGCCAACTATGGGAAACATAATTCACCATGAGCCCAGCTGCTACACTGAAATCTGAAATTTACTGTGGACTTTTCCTGAGCTCATTCTTCCCAAGGTTGCTCTGAGCAAATGACTGAGGCTTTAAGGACCACTAAGGCATAGCACATGCTAAGAGAAATGGGACTCATCTCCCAGATGGAGCTGAGGATGGTTCCAACCAACCTTTTTATTTTTTCTCTTCACCAGGGTGTCCATTCCTTTCTAATCTAATGGCCTTTCCAGGATTTCCTGGCTATTTTCCAATTTTCTATCACAGCTATTCCCTTTAATAAAATTTTTCTATATTTAATTCTCTTTTGAACAGCATCTGAGAAGACCAAGAATCACACAGCCTAGTGTATATTATATAACATTCTAATAATTTTCCAACATTTGCAACTTGTTCTATTGCCTAAGAAAATTGAATCTTGGTTTCCTTGAGAAAAAATAATCAACAATAGGACCCCACTTCAGAATAGCACTAGTTCATAACAATAGTATAGTGGCTCTTCCATGTAGATGACATGTATGGTCATCTTTCACTTTTAATTGTATTATTCCCCAAACTAAGACCAATTACCATTTAATCACATTGTTGTTCTATTGTTTTTACTTCATCTGAGTTCATTTAACCTTCATTTGTGTCTTGACTGCCTGTCTTCATGGGCAACTCTGAAATTCATTTTTTGAGCACACAGCACCAAGATAAAAGGAAGGAGAAAGTGATGGGAGAAGGTTGGGGTGAAGTGAATCAAGCCTAAAAGCCAGAAAAGCAGTGAGAAGAATTAATGAACAGCCAAACTAGGACAGCAACAACAGAAGTCAAGAGGAGATGGATAGATTTGATTACTGTCTCAGGGATACAATCAGTAGGATTTGATGTTTAATAAAATGTTCAGACTGATGGATGAATGGAAGTCAAGGATAACTACAACTGAGGTTCCTTATTTCTTCTTTCTTATGCACAAACTATTTTAAGCAGATGTCTGCTTAAATCATCTTTTTGAGAACACCAGCAAGGATGTCACTGGAGCAGAAGCTCTATTGGGAATACAGGGAGAAGCTCAATTGCCAGTAATTTACACTGGAAAATGATTCAAGAACTAAAACACTATGTTGAGAGCTATGAAATATATGTTCGCTTCTAATGACATTTCAGTTAAATGATATTTATTGGGTAAGACTGTTGTTACTCCAAAATCTTGTAGTTAGGATGCCATTGACAGTATCCATAATCGTATCTTAAAGACTTCCATCCTAAAGATAGCATTTGATCCTATATTCCTCTCTTTTCTTTTTATTTTTATTCATACACATTTGCCTTATGTAAAGATTACATTCATCATGAAGAATGGGTACCTTTACGTAACGCATCTGAATTCTTTTTCCATCCATTTCCTCTCTTCTCTCTTTGCTTTCTAATTCCACCCACTCAACCTATTCTAAATTCAGCCTCCACAATGCTCTTGAGTTAATGTTGGTACAACATCACATTTGTCATGTTTCTTCTTATTTAGATAACGTGTTTTCTCCAAATGCTCCTAGGTCTTACACTTAGAAAATATACACAGATACCCTTAAGGTGTTGCAAAGGATTATAACTGTGCCTGAAACTTACTCCTTATATTTCTAGAAAAAAAAAATCCTCTTCTGGACAGCGTTGTGATTTTCCTTAATGAAGCAGCTATAAAATCTAGTACAGTGCCTGACACGAAAGCACTCAATTAGGGTTGCCACTTTATTGTTATTTCTAACTCAGCCATGGAGCTTCTTTTTATTCTTTTCCTTCCCTTTTCAAATTCTGGCCCTCAGTAAATCCTGTCAGTTCTATCTCCAAATCATGCTACAAACCTTACTATGCCCACTGATTACCAGCCTAATCCACGCATCATCACTTTTGGACTTCAACTGCTAAAACTGGTCTCTCTATTCAACATGTTTGGTGGTGCCAGGTAAGAAAATTAGACACACATTCACAGATTTCATTTCAGGTGACATCTGTATTTCAGGTCATTGTCTAGGTAAGTTACCTACAGATTGGGCAAAGTCTTTGTTTTCAAGTTTAGCTATCTTTGATAAGCGTTTTTACATACCAACAAGTATAATTTTAAACTACATCAGGTGATGCCCATCCTTTGTTTAAACCATTTGTGTTGTAAGCACCATTCAGTGTTCTCCTAAGGTCAAGTGTTTGAGCCCTGCCACCCTCTAATGCTGTATATCTCCCGTCTCTTCTTACTACTCCACAGCCACTCTCATTTGGTATCAGTTACCTGAACAAGCCAAGCCTTTTCCTCCTAGACCTTGATCCTTTTTCCATTGTCTGGAACTTTGCTGATAGTCAAACTGCCTCATTTCTTAACCTTCTCATCTTGCATTGCTCTCTCCTTCTACTGTAGATCTTTCATCACTTTCATTGAAAAATGTGGCCCCTTTAACCTTTCTTCACTGCCTTTTTTATCCCTTTCTGTCTTCTTTGAAAACTTTTATGTCAGCCAAAAAGCACCATGACTTGATCATCTTTTTAGTATGTTCTCATGACATTCAGTGAGCACTGTTCCACTTCTGTTCTGTTTGCAACCTGCCGTCCACTCTCACCCCATCCTCATGATTTAACTCTGCTGTGATCTCAGCCTTTTCACCACCTGTCCTTCCAGCCTATGAGCATTCTCCTCATTTCTCTGCAGACTTATGACTCATTACTTTAAAAGTCAACCACATTTCCTTTCTCAACTCAACCCTAGAGCAACCAAACCATCCCTTTTTCTGTTCAAGGTTACTAAGCACATTTTTGTTATCCATTTATCTAGGATATATAAGTTTCTCTCACAATTTAGCTATTATGAATTGTACTGCTAGAAATGTGTGCATTTATCAAGATAATATCATGTCTTTAACTCCTTCAAGAAAATACTTTGAAGGGGAATAGTGGCATTTATACACAATAGAGTATTATTCTTCCATCACAGATAAACTTGAGTTATTTGTAGGAAAATGGATGAAGCTTGAGGCCATAATATTAAGTAAAATAAATCAGATACACAAGCTTAAATGTCACATGATTTATCTTATATGAGAAACACAAACCATAAATAATTAAAGAGCAAAATAATAGTAAGTAGGGAGATAGATCTCTTGCAAAAGGAAAAGGGACTCAAGACATGGAGAGAGAGCAGAAGGAAGGGAAGCAAAGAGGATGAAAAAGGTAATTAAAATGTGTTATGTACACATACTAACTGCTGATGAGGAATGTAACCATTATGTACTGCAGACATATACCATTCAATTTTTTTAAAAAGTATTAAGAATTACAAGAAAAAAATCCCAAACCTGATGACAATGTTCCATGATAATGCTGATTAGCAGATCCTAAGTTATTCTCTAACTTAGAGTCTCCCTCTTGCCTCACAGCTCTACAGCTCCAATACTCCACTGTTTTACTTAACTCTTTAATTTCATTCTAGATCTTTCCTTCTTCTCTCCTGATTTCTAAATATACAGAATAAAAACAGGTCATGAATCAAGAGCTCCTTTCGTTTCCCTCTCTACCATAAGTGACACTGTCACTGTACTCACCTTAAAATAACTATCACTTTACCTACATGAACTCATATTCTTAAAGAAGACATTGTTCTATGACTGATTTATGCTATCTTCAAAGTAAACTTTCTTTTTTATATTAAACAAGTTTTATGTGGGTGATGTGTCTCTGTGTGTGAATATATGTGCATATAGTAATATAAATGTTTGAGAAAAAATTAAACATGGAGTTACTCAAAATGTCAAGAGAAAAAGGCTTATAATTCTGAAATCCAGGGAGAACTAACAAATTAGCATACTTCTAAACTTTTGCCACATGTAGATGTGATAGTTATGTTTATCACATTATCAATTTGATTGTTTTAAGAACCACCTAGGGGATTAGTAAAGCATACTGCTCGGTATATCTGGGTGGGCCAAGGAAATATGACTTTGGGATCTATACCTGGTCCTTGGTCCCTTTTTCTCCTGCACTATTGCCCTCTCTGCCTCCTAGCTAACAGGAAGTTAACAGTTTTGCTGCATCAGGCCAGTCTGGCATGATGTCTCTGCCTTAGAACCAAGTAATTATGGACTGAAACCAGTGAAGCCATGAAGTTGTGTCTCAGGTATTGTGTGTTAACAACAAGAAGCTCACCAATACAATGCATATTACAAAGTTGGCTCAACATTTAACCCATATTTTATTTCCCTTTCTTTACCTAAACTTCTTGTGTAGATATCTTTTTATGTCATGCATGGAACTTACATAATACTACTGTGTTATCTGTGTAGCATACCACATAAAATTAATCTGTACCTATAGTGAGATTCAAGGAATGTGGATTCTGATCCCATTGTCAGTCTCCCTTCTTTTGAATTTTGCTTCTCCTGTATTTTTCCACTCTCTCTTGTGTCTTTAACCTCCCTTTATAGGGCTTCTTTTCCTTAGCCCACAAACATGCCTGAGTCCCTCTGTATATCCTTTAAAATCATTTCTCTGCTTTGCCTTCTTCTCATCAAATATCTTCCCTATGGTCAAAACACTTTCATACACAATAATAATAGTAATACACCTTTTTAATTTGTTTTTTTTTTTTTACTTTTAGTAGTACATCTTTATAGTACATAACAATTACATTCACTGTAGGAGATTGCTACGTATACATCACACATTTCAATTCCCTTCTTCCTCTCCACCTTCCTTTTGTTTTCTAGCATCAGTTTCATTTGTTTATTTTATATTTTACTTCGCAGGAATCTCTGGTCTCTAGTAATTCAACATTCTCTCTCTCTCTCTCTCTCTGCCTAGAGTTTGAACAGCTTCGTCTTTACAGTCTCCCATCTTACTAAAATATATTTCTTTAAAGAGTTTCCTATCCCCAACCTATGTGGCAGATCTATACAGAAGTTGCCAGAAAAGTCCAATGCAATAGAGCAAACTATGGAATTCCTAAGTAGAATTCCTACACATTCTAGTAAAATAAAAACAGGCATTATTCATCCCACATATTGTTAGGTGACATGTAGAAAATAATTGAAAGGGAAATATTTTTTATTTAATTCCAGGCAACAATAGTTAGAAATATTCATATTACTGTTGTCTTCTTATACTAAAAACAGGCTTGAAGTTGTTCTTTTGATAATAAAATATAGAAGTTGAGTCTAAGAATAAATTTAAATGATACCAACAGTTACTATTTATGAAAAAGTTACAATTTTATTTTCTGATTTACCATCTTCTATCTAGATTTACTGTCAAAATAAGGTAGCATCTAGGACAATTTAGATAACTATTTGTTTACCAGTGGCCCTTTCTATCTAGTAATATTTTTCTTCTGTTATATTACTTTAACACTTCTTGATTTTAATTTGTTATTCTCTGTTTAAACATTTCTTGATATCTTCCTTCCACCTACTTCCATTGTTCAATGTCATGTATTTTTGACCAGTGATAAAGTTGTGGACTAAGAATTTTTAATCTGTAACCATGTTAGACATTTTGTAGGTTAAGAACTGAGATAGTTTTACATTTGAAAACAAACTATATTATTTTATGATATAGGATAATAATGATAAGCCAAAGTCTTTTGTTGGAGCAGTAATGTAGAAGGCAGAGTTGAATATTGATATTTATGTCAGATAGAAAAAAATAAATACATATTCTTGGTATGGGCAATTGTGTATGAATCTTGGGGTTAGTTGAGTAAAATATAAACTTCCATTATTTGTCACAAGAGGACATGAGTATTAAAGTTTTAAAAAGTACACATGGAGTTTTCCTTCATCTATCTTTTGTTTACCTAACAATCTCAGTACTGACTTCCTTCCCATCTTTTCCACAACATTATGTTTGAAGCTAAGGAAGAGATACAACACACAATAATAATATACAAGCATTAACTCATATTATTGAGTTAATATACCATTAGTGAATAAAGTCATGAGTGAAATGAAACTATGAGTGAAAGAATACATTATCTGTTCTCCATTGTAAATGCCTTTAAACAGTAACACGTATCAAACCAAAAGAAGGAACTCTGATTAATTGTTTCCCATGTGCTGTACTTGTTACTCTCCTAACACATGTGTCATTTGATTTTGCCGGTATTAACCATCCCAACAAGTGTCCTTAACTTCATTTTATATATGAGGAAATAAGAGGTATGACACTTATTTGGTGTCAAAGAGATAGTAATGCCAGAGGCAGTACTAAAACCAGGTTCCAAATAGCTTAAATCTATGCTTTCCCAATAAAACATTCAACTTCATTAAAATTTTTTGAAATATTTTCATAACACTTATACAAGTGGTTTAAACATGTATGTATTCATCTACCAAGTGGGCAGTTGTAAATGAATAGAATAAAATACTAGTTTCCTTTAGAATATTTTTAGTAACTTATTAGGGACTTTTTTGTTAAGGTCATATTTTCTTTGAATAGCTACAATGTAAAAAAATAGCTTCAATTATAATTAAATTTTGTATAATTTTTCTCTCTTATATAACTAACATTCCATTGTAATAATATTACAATTTTAATTATTATAAACTATTCCTACATTTAGATCAATATACTACAGTATTTCTCTATGTATTTTTTTCAGTTCTGAGTTTGTATTTAATTTTTTGAACATTATAAAAATAACACTAACCATTGAGCAGAAACCTTTGCACACATCTCTGGCAGATAAATTGCACAATTTGTATTACTAGTAATAGTATTTTAAGCATAAATTTAAATTTTAAAAATCAAAGAAGTTTTTGTCATAAAAACTGATTATTTTTTGGCAGTCAATCTGATCCAGTGCAGGAGAGAGAAGGAGAACAAGTATGAAGAGGTCTTTAATGAGGGACCAGGAGTGAGAATGCTGAGAAATGCAAAGGCTCTTGCTAGACAAGGGCTGAGGGCTGCTTATGGTGCTAGACTAACTGGTGACAGTGGAACAGGAGTGATGCTTTATGTAGGGACTGAAGTGCCTTTAGCATGAATGGGAAGGAAAGGCAGGAAATCTATTTTGGGTCTGGAGAACTGGAGGGTCTCCTCACCATGTTGGACCTCCGCCATTATGACTGGCAGAATTATGTGGCCAAAACCTATCATTCCCATCTTTTGTGATTGGGGACTATGACTCTGTCTTAAACTAATTCCTGCTGAACAGGAGGGGCACCATATTGAGAGTTGGGAGGTTGACAGGATGACAGTTGTTGCCCATATAGAAATGAGCACCAGGTGTTTTGTGTAGGACAAGTGTCATCACTGATAAATGCACACATCCTGGAGTGAAGAAATTTTGAAAAGTTTTAAAAAGACAGGGAGCTATAAGTAAAAATATGTTGAACAGTATGAGAGGTCCCACCAAAGGGAGAAGGCAGGGGGCCTCACCTTCTGAGAAGACCAGAAGGAAAAACCTTGTCAGTGATATTAATGTTGTTGGACGGAGTTTTAAATATTTGCATAAGGAGAAAAGAAATGGAGAGCTGTGGTGTGGGTATGTAAGCTGGAGACAACATCATCAAGAGTACTGAAGAGTGGGGCTCTAATGGTCATCAAGCAAAATATGAGGCCTGAGAAGGGACCTACTCTGTCGTAAAAGGAATATCTCCATGTTTTATCTAAGGGGTAGCAGTGAAAGGGGGTGTTTTGGATGATTATGTCCCTAGTTATATTTTTGTACACTGTTATAGTTATGTCTCCTTTTTGTGTGGAGGGGTAAAACTGTAGGAAACAAAAAGTGACAAATGCATTGATGGCTATGTAGTTAATCATCGTAAAGGTTTTGTTATCAGTTTTGGAGATGGTAGAGGTGAAGTGAGGCATTGTGGGAGCTCATATGAAGGGTAGGAAGAGGCTGGATTTGAGTTGGGGTTATTTGTTGTGTGTTGTACTACTGGAGAACTTTGGTTTACACTTGGGATTTTAGGTTGGGATGTATGTTGGAGAAAGGAATAGTGAGGTTGAAAATTGTGGAGTCAGTAAAGCTGTCAGTAAATTTATGTGTCCTAGAAGGAGCAATAGTGGGAGAGGGAGTAAGTTTGAGGGATTTACTTTAGGCAGTGTAAGGTATTTACTTAAACTGTAGCAAGAAAAGAAGGATTTGGTTTTGTAGGGAAAGATTATCTGAAGGATGACAGTGAAAATGAGAACCAGCAATAAAAAAACAAAGAAGAAAAGGGAATAACAGAATAGTGGGCTGTGAATGGGTGAGGCAGAGGTGTGTAGGTCTTATGATGAAGTGTGTGTATAAAATCTGTTAGATTTTATCTGGAGTATGTCCACAAAGTTGGTGAAAGAGTTGGGAAAGAAGCAGGTAAGTGTCTCTGTGGAGAGGTTTTGGCACAAAGATGACAGTTGTGAGTGACTTGATGAATAATATTTTTTAGAAAAGTATAGTTAGTGAGTGGGGTTAGAAGTTTATGTATGATTTGAGTGTCTGTGTGAAAGCAGTTATAAATGTTAGTGATGCTGTCTAAGGCTTGTTGATCTGCAAGGAGGAACTTTAATTTTAAGTGGTTTGAAAATTATTTGTGATTGTGTAAGTGAATACTGAGGTAAGGGCAAGATATTTGGGATAAAGAAGAGATGACAAGGGAAATATGGCTGTTGTGTAATTTGGCATGTGTATTTGCAAAAGTATTACCCTGAAAGATAGTATCTGATGATGTTTGGTGCCTCTTATAGTGAATGATTGTTACCTGTTTTGGAAGTTGTGTTGTCTTTAGCAGTTTGACAATGAGAGGTGTACTAGTGATGGAGGTCCTTGAATGTTAATTAGATCTCTTTATCAAGTGGTATGAGAATAAGGATGTTAAATTCATATTTGGAGTCAGTATAGATGTTTATGATGTTGTCCTTAGTGCAAGAGCCCACATGAGGGCAATTGATTCTGGTTTTTTGTGAAGATGTTTTGGATAACACTGGGCTTGTCTCTGTTATCTTGGAACCACTGAATATAGCATATTTTGTTCTTTGACTGTTTGTGTTGGTTGTGTTGTAATCTATGAATTGTGTATCAAAAGCTATAGGGAGAGGAATACTGGTAATGTGAGGGAAGGAAGTAGGAGTCATCTGTAGGATATAATTGTGGACGGAGGTCTCAACAGAGTGGGAAGTAAGGTGGCTGGGTTGGGGGACCAGTTGGCAGAGATGGTGATTGTAGCATCTTGTATGGGTACTAAGTGAATTTGTTATAGGCAAGAAAGTGTCATTAAGACAGACGGTGTCCTGTGTGAAATATGGTCATTGGACAATGGGGTGAGTGGACTGTAATTGAATATTTCAAAGTGAAGTATTTGGCCTCCTGTGTAAGAGTAGCTGCTGAGGCAAGCGCTCCAAAGCAAGGAGGTCAGCTCTGTATTGTGTTGTCTAATTGTTTTGAGAGGTGGGCTACTGCTTGGAAAGGGGTGTGTGTGTGTGTGTGTGTGTGTGTGTGTGTGTGTGTGCGTGTGTGTGTATGTTAAAACCCCTACAGCATTATGATCATGAGAGGTAGAAAGCTTGGGTTGGATTAGGGACAGTGAGGTCTGGGGCCTTTGAAAAGACCTCTTTTAGTTTAGAAAATGAGGAGTGTATAGGAGTAGTGGGGTTGAGAGGCTCTGATAGGGAACCTTTAGATGTCTTATAAAGAGGTTGGCCTACTGCAGCAAAGTTAGGAATCCAGAGATTAAAGAAGTCTGTAAATTTAGAAAAGATAAAACTTATCATTTTGTAGTTGACACTTGAAGATCATGGAGATGGGCTTTGTGATCTGAGGTTACAGAGTAAGTGGTAGGTATGAGGGTGAGATCGAGGTATTTAACCTTTGGTGAAGCTATTTGGGCTGTAGTAGGAGATACCCTGTGTTTGTGATTTGAGAGCAAGCTGAGAGGAGTAGCCATGTGTTATATAATCAGAGCATAGGATGGAGAACAGGGGAGAAGATCATCTAAATATTGGAGAAGAGTGTGAGGTTTAAGATTGACAGCTGCAAGGTTAGCAGCAAGAGCTTGGCTGCAGAACTATGAATAATTCCTGAAGCCTTGAGGTAGGACTTTAGGTAAACTGTGTAGATTAGAGAGTATCTGGATTCGTCCATCTAAAGGCAAAGAAATCTTGGCAATCAGGGTGTAAGGTAATAGTGAAAAAAGTATTTTTAAGTTGTAATACAGGAAAGTGAGAGGTACATGTAGGAATATGAGATAGTATAGTGTAAAGGTTTGGCACCACCGGGTGATTTGGAGTTATCACACAGTTAATAATCCTAGGATCTTGGATTAGGCAATAGGAGCCCTTGGATTTGAGGACAGGGAAAATAAAGATGTCATAAGGTGAGTGACTGAGTGACTTTCTGAAACCCTTTTGTTAACAAATGGCAGATAATAGGTTTGAGCCCCCACTGAAGTTTAAGGGCTATTGAATATTGGGAAACACAAGGGAAGCCTCAGGGTTGTTTGAGACAAATTAACCATGGAGTAATGTGCATGGCATGAGAAGGACTGGGGGTGTCTCAGACTGTAGGGATGAAAACAGAGAAGGGAAATGGGGGGGGAGCACTGCATGACTCTTGAGATTCGAATATGAGAGCCTTTGTCAGAAAAGGAATACAGGGAAAGTTGGGATAATAAGAGAACTGTGTGTAAAGAAAAAGGTTTGGAATCTGCAGGGAAGAGGGCTTGTCCAGAGAGGTCATGTACACTACCATCACCTCCCACAATGGGGACTATAGTTCATGAACATCAGCCTGAGGTATCAACTTGTAGTGAAAGAGGAGCTTTCCTGAGGACAATGTACTTATATTTATAGCCATCAATTTTGTGATAAAATGTCTTCTTTTGTCTGATTCTGTTCTGAGAAAAGATGGTTTTACCCAATGGCCTTCTGCTACTGAGGGAGGGAGAATCAGCAACTGTGGAGGACTGGTAATGGTAAGGAGGAGAAAGAGTGGAAAATGCCAGGCACATTCATCCATTGTGGAATCTGCCCAATTACAAAAACATGCCAGCCCACCCAGGACTCTGCAAAGGTGCTGCCCTTTACCAGTGTGGCACCTCAAAGTTTCCATTTATTGGCTCAATGGTCAACATTCAGTTAATTAGCCACAAATTTTGGAATCTAAGCGAGTCAGCCAGGGGTCTGCCTGTTCACATGGAGAGACTGATGCATTGAAGAGAGAGGAGCTGCGAGCTGCCTTTGCAGCTGGCAGGCTGTAGGATGATTGTCAGGGAACTGAAGTGATTCAGCCATGGAGAGCAGTAGGCAGCAATTTCACTGCTGCTTTTTTCTGTCCTCCGTTTCATTGAACGCTGCTGGCTATTAGCAAAAACTGGAAGAGAACAATAAGAGGAGAGGGGAAAGCACTTCAAATCATTTTCTTTACTGAATTTATGTCAACCTATTCTAAAGAACTGGGGTAAATGGCCAGACCCAGCTAGTAGACTGATTTTGATAGAACTATGAAAGCTTTCAGGAATTGTTAGTACTGATATACTGGGAAAATTTTATTCTGTTTATCTCTACCTCTTGCCATTGTAGAATCTGTGATCCATTTATTCCTTTCCTTCTAGTGGGTTTGGAGTCAAAGGAATATATATTAGCGAAAACCAGATGCACATTCTCCATATTGCAGACAACTCTAAAAACAATGCTTAAGTGTTCTAGGTTGTTATTAAAGCCATTACTTCAAAGATTTGTTGATTCATAGAATGTTTTAAAAAAAGGAACAGTAGTATATTTCCCAAGGAATGTTTCCTAAATCACTTCTTTTTCTCTATTGCACAGTTTTTCTACAGCTGGCCTGAGTCCCAAAAGAATCCTTTGGAATCATCCAGTTTAACCTCTTATGCCCAGTGCCTAGCCAGCTACTCCTGCAGTGAAGGACACTCCATCCCTTCCAGAGCATCATATCCTCAATTTGACAATTCTGTTTGATCATTCCATTCTTATTCTGAGTCACTACTTGAATACAAGTTTTCAGTTTTCTATTTTTATAGCCAAACAAAACAAATTGCTTCCACTTCCACATTACATTTCTTAGCACATTGTGGACTTTTATTGTGCATTTTCAGGGTCTTTTTTTAGGGCACAAACATTCTCAATAGGTTTGTTTGCCTTCTCATTCATTCTTCAAATATTTACTGACAATATTATGTGCCAGACACAGGACTAATATTAAACAAGGATAATGCCATACAGTCCTGTCTTCTATGAGCTCCTGCTTCTATGAGCCTGAAGAAAAATAGGTAACTACAAAACAACAACGCATGACTTAGGTAAGCACAGAAATCCACAATAAAACAAACAAAAGTGCCCTATTCACAGAATTGGAGTTATTATTTAACATTACCTGGAGCCAGCTGAATCCAATAGCATACTGAAAGGATGATTTTATATGATCAAGATTTACCCTTAGGATGCAGGGATGGTTCACCATAGGCAAATTAATAAATGTGATATGCCACATTAGTAGATGAAGACAAAAACACATGCATTTCAATGATATTCTTTAAAAGAAATGAAAAGAAAAAGCTTATTTACAGTAACTATAAAATGCTTAGTAATAAATTTAACGAGTCATAAAAGATTTGTACACTGAAAAACATACATTATTTCTAAAAAAAATTAAACAAGACAATTAAATAGAAAGATATTCTGAGTTTGTGGATTGGAAGATTTAAAATTGTGAAGATATTCATATTTTCCAAAGAGATCTGATTCCATACAAACCTTATCAAAATTACAGTCCATTTCTCATAATACAGGATAAACCAATCCTGGAACTTATATGGAACCACACAAAACTTTAAATATTTAGGAGAGTGATGAGCAAAAGAACAAATCTAGATGCCTCCTGCTACCAGATTTCAAACTATGCTATAAAAAATACTAATTGAAATAGCATGGTAAGCAATGGTATTTAAAATAATACAGTACCGTTATAAAAGTAGACTCATCAACCAATGGAAAAAAATAGCCCAGAAAAGAACCCACATCTTTACGATGAGTTGATTGTTTTTTAATATATGTGACAAAAAGTCTCCATATTAAATGACCTCAGGAAAACTGTATATCCATATGAAAAAGCATAAAATTAAACTCTCATATCTTATTATATCCAAAATCAATTCAAAGGGGATCAAAAACTCAAAACCTAAACCCAGAAACCTATTAGTAAAAAATAGAGAAAAATCTATATTCCTCTAGGAAATTATTGTTTTATTTGACCTTGAAAGCGTACATAGCAAAACCAAAAGTAAAATGATGATATTGCCTTCAAATAAAAACCGTCTGCACAGAAAAAAAAAATGAGATAGTCAATGCATGGGGGGGAGAATATTTGTAAGTCATGTAACTAATAAGAGTTTAATATTCAAAATATATCAATAGATGCAACTTAAAACTACAATGAGATAATACCTTGTATTTATTAGAATGGATATTAATAAAAAAACAAAAGAAGTGCCAGTTAGAATGAGAAAAAAAATAACCATTAGAATATTATTGGTGGTAATATAAATTATAACAGCTATTCTGAAAAATGTTCTGGAGGTTGGTAAAACACTAAAATTGAACTACTGTATTATCCAGAAACCTCTTTCTTATTACTTACTCAAATGACTTGAAATCAACATATTTAAAGACTATCTGTGCCCTCACAAGCATTCCAGCATGATTCACAATGACGAAATGGTGGAATAAAACTAATTGTCCATCAAAGGGTAAATGGATTTAAAAAACTGATTATTTACTTGATTGAATACCATTCAGTCTTTTAAAAAGAAGAAATATTATTTGCAACTACTTGGTTGGATTTAGAAAACATTATGTTAAATATCATAAGCTAAATACAAAAAGGCAAATACTGTATTAGTCTCGCTTGTATGTGGAGTCTAAAACAATTGATCTCATAAAATGAGATAGAAGAATGGTCATTACCTGTAGGCCAGAAGTTGGAAGGAATGGGAAGATGATACTCAGAAGGTGTAAGTCTAGAGAGGAGGTCTGTCTGATTTTAGTTTTTTGGAATCAATTGCATAGTCTGGTGAATGTAGCTAATAACTAAGTTCTGTCTACATCACTGTACAAAGTAAATATCTAATGTTTTCATCATAAAGAAATGTTAAAGATTTTAAGGGATAAATGTGCTAGTTAGCTTGATTTAGTATTTCCAATTTTTATTAAAAAATCATTCTACCACTTTGTATGCTATATGAATATATAATAATAATTTAAAAATTTAAAAATACTACCTAGAACCAATGCTATATAAACCGTATCTTACAATACATGAACAACTGGGTCAGTCAATTGAAATTGAGAGATTTCTGACAGAGTAAAACAGCATAAGAAAAGTCTCAGAGATAAGTTATGTTGTAGTTGATGCAGAAAAAAAAGTTTGATTTAGAGGCTCAATGTTCATAGAGGCTAATGTATGAAATTAAAATGAGACAAGTTTAAGAACTAGATCATTAGCATTTTGCTGAAATGACAAAATTTTGTATGCTGTCTTCCAATATATTGGTAATACCTGAAAAAAAAAACATTTGGGTATTTTCCAAACTCAGCTTTCTTCCCTACCACCACTAACCAAGAGACAGTAATCCCTGAGTAAGACCAATGTACTCCATGGATGTTTTGGAGATAGAGTCAAGTTATGTTGCTAGTACTCATCTTCAAATCTCCCTTTCCCTCCAAACCTCTGAATCCTAGAGAAACTGCCTCATAAACCACTTATTTACAATCTTCTTCACTACATACTTGACAACATAATTGAGATGATGTACTATGTGAAACATAGTTTATCACAGCCTTCTCCACTATGCTTGGAATTCCATGAAGGCAGGAATCATCTAGTCTTAATGTCTTACAGCCTTAGATTAGAGTCAGTCACAACATCAACCAGTACTGATGTAGTTAGTTACCTGGTATCAATAGGAATTTATAACCCCAAAATGGTTATAGAGATTCCGTTCTCATAATCACATGATTAAAACTCATCCCGTCCAATTTCCCTTTCGCTTTCTTTATTCTAACTTTATTGTTGGTTTATTGGCCCTGGTATAATCTTTCTCACCTCAGGGCTTTTAATATGGATTCCTCCTCCTCCATTACTATACTTCTTCTTCTATGGCACTGAGTTGCTATGTTTGTTTCTGTTATCCAGATCTACACTCTGCACTTCCCTTCTGCCTCATACATTGAAATGTTCACTTTTCTAGTCCTAGGGCTTAGTCTAATGCCAGCACAGAGCAGATATGTAATAAATACTAAATAAACAAATGATTACATGATTGTTAATAAGTAACAACTGATTAAAACAATGACTTTAACAATTTTTCAAAGACAAAGCAGAATTAAAATGTCAGAAATACAAGATTTTAGTTGGTGTGCCTGGATTATTAATTTTAACTTTTCAACATAATTATACAATTGTGGAAATAATACATTGGATTTCAATTGTATTGATTCACTTCCTACTAATTGCTGAATGTTACCCTGCCATTTACAGTATGCAACTAACAAGTTATGGTTGTCTTTATCTTGACATTGAAGTTTTTCTAACTGAGTACCCCAATTAATTTCTCAAGATTAACTATTACATTCTTAGTTTTCTCTTTTAATCAAGGGTGGAACTTGACCAGGTAATCATAAATTTAGTAAGTGAAATTTGTTTTAAGAATATGTAGAAAGGTTAAATATTCAGTGACAGGAGGCCAGTTAAATGACTGCATAAGTCCTAGCAAAAGATTATTTATCAATTTAAAATGAATAATTTAAATATTGTCTCACTGTAGAGAAAGAGCTTGAAATATAACGTAAACTGAAAATAGTATCAGAATACAATTGTGGAAATATGAAGTTAGCTACTGAAAGAGAGTATACGAGTAAGAAATAAATAAGATGGTATGTAAATTTTAAGAGGACTCAATTATGCCTTAAATACAAGTTTTGGAAAGATATGTGTATAATGTATGTCAATTACTATAATATACAGAAGTCTGAAAGGTTTATTAGAATATAAACTACTCAGATTTACAGAGTAAACTATTGCATGCCTTCTTTATTAGTGCAGAAAAAGCCTTGCTTATTGTGGAAAATACCTTGCATGTAGTATGCTTTCAGAAGCAGACCCTATCTTCTGAAGCCAATGCATGTTGCATTGCATAGGGACACATTTATTTGATGGATAATCCATATTTTTAAAAAACCTTACAAATAACAAAGTAAAATCACCCAAATTGCAGTATTCTACCAAGTCAAATATTTTCACCTAACTTGTTTCTTTTCATTAATTTGTAGTGACTGTACTATTTTTATAATTGATACGCTAAGAACTGCATTGTTTCCTTGTTACACAATTTGTAAGCCTTAATTTCCTAATTCATAGCAATCATTTTAATTGCTACATATAGAAGGTATTTTTAAAGAAAAATGTAACTACCTTTGAATTCTTACAACGCAAGGACAAAGAGGCGTGTTATCCTGACGTTTTGTCTGCTGAATGTGCACTTTATGATTCTGCATATAAGACAGTTCTCACCTGACTTCCATTTGATTGGTAACATGATAACAAAGTACAAGAGGAACTAGCTTTTAGATAACAAGCATGTCATTTAATATCTGCTTATTATTTCTACAGGGAAATTCTGGCCTGGGATTCAGTATTGCTGGAGGGACAGATAACCCCCACATTGGAGATGACCCTGGCATATTTATTACAAAGATTATCCCTGGAGGTGCTGCAGCAGAGGATGGCAGACTCAGGTAAAGATCTGAAACATTAGAATTATTTGCCAGCTGATCTGCTGCATCAGTGAAATCCATTTGTGTCTTTGAAGAAAACGTTAGGCAGAATTTCTGAAGTTGAAGGAGAAGGTTGTCAAAGCAAGTATTCTATAATAATTTTACAGATTTCTTGCTGTGTACTGAATTTCAGCTAGTATTTAATTTGTGTTTGTTGACAGCTACTAAATGTGACTTTGAAACAGGAACTCTGAGGAGGAGATACAAACATTTTTTGTTCTTATAGGGCCTTCAGTCTTGGAAAGAATAATATGAATTAATGAGAAAATATAAAAAATAGAAACAATGTTCTCTGAGTAGTATCAGAAGATAATGCAGTCCTATAGGCAACATACTATTAATGAGTTTAGCAACTATTTGTAAGGCTTTCTCTAGATATTGAGAAGGAGAGGGAGGGAGAGAGAACAAGAAATAGAGAGGAGAAAGATTACTTCATAGGAAGATCCAGCCTGAGTATTAAAAGATAACTAAGATCGCAATAATCCTGCAAATCTGAGCTGGAACACAGAAAAAAAGTTGTCACGTAGGACAAAAATAAATACATCTTGACTTAGAAAAACACTATGTGGTGAGTTTAAGTGGACTGAATAGAACCAGATACTGCTAGGTACCACAGTAGCATCTGCTTGAGCCATGCTCTTTCTAAAAATCCTAAATATTTTTTGTGGAAATAGTCAACTAGATAGGCCAGTTAGTAAACAATATAAAATCCTATTAGAGATTTAAAGAGTAGGGGCTGGGGATTTGGCTCATAAGCACCTGCCTTTCAAATGCAGGATTGTGAGTTCTACCCCCTGTACCAAAATAATTAGTAATAATAATAATAATAATAATAGTAGTAGTAATATAATTATTATTATATTATTTGGGAGATTTAAAACACTAACTAAAAGGCTTAAAAAATTGAGGTTAAAAAATATATCAGAGTCTTAGACTCACCTGGGGATAATGACATACCTGATGCCATTTTAAACTCCTACTAGATTGTAAGTATCATCAGACCAGCAGATACATCTATACATAGAGACATATAGCTCAATAAATTTTTGGTAAGTGGATGAGTTTTTGAATGAATATAAATTAGTAGAGAAAAGAAAGGATGATAAACCTACAGAGTGATAGGGAAGTGGTGTTAAATAAGTTACTCTTGACAATCAAGACCATAAACAAGATCTTCTTCAAGCAGGAATACTACCCCGGAGTGTTTGAAGTAGAAGAGAAAATAAGCACATATCTATGAGTGTAAGAACAAGTAGGGACAGATAGCTAAGGGAAGGAATTGAGGTCAATGGGCAGAAAATTACTAGAATAATTTTCAAGAATAAAAGGGATTCTGATTGAAAGGACTTGATAAGATTCTTGTTTGAGACAAGCCATGATGTTAAAGACAATGAGGATGGAGTGCGAGGAAAGTGACCTGATGCCAAATAGGAGGTTATTATCTAAACAGACTCATGAAGATTCTTGCTAAAACTGCAAGAATGTGTTTAAAGAGCCCACACCTGAGGTCTAGTGGAGAAAAAAACACTTAGAAGAATGTCAGTCCTTTTGATCAAGAGAGGGTTTTATCAATCTCACAACAAAGTCAGTAAGTTAAAATGACTTTAGCTTATGTGGAATTGCATTGAGGAATGTGGCCCAAGTGACAGAAATGTTGACTTCACAGCCCTGCTTTCCTGTGTGTTTTCATAAAGCATGAATAATCTAGCTCGGTGTTTTTCTTATGAAGCAAAGTACACTAATTCTCTATCCACTTGTGATGCAGTGTTTATTGCTGACAACTACATGTTTGCAGCTCCCTGAGGAGAATCACATTGTCTTTTCAGGTACATGTGTATCTCTTATCAATAAAAAAGTCACTTCCACAGGACACACATGCTTTTTGGCAATACAATTTTCAAATCGAATTGACTAAATAATTTAACATGAGGAAGTATTCATGTTGAACACATAGAGGTTTGAAATAGACAGTCAGAGAGGGAACTATATTTGCTAATGTTGAGCCATTTTATAGGGACTTATTTTTTTATTTTAAAGAGAATAAAATAAAATAGAGCAAAACAAAACAAAACAGATCACAGAAAAACAATGCAGATAACACAGGATTTCAAAACAACACAACAGGAAGTCAACAGTGGTTACCGTAATGTCTCTTGTTTTCTTTAAAATAGTTGTCCATACCTTCTTACACAATAAGTTAATGCAAAACAAAATAGTATAAGATCAATTAAAACAAAAGAATGAACACCTTACCAGTCTTCAAAACCAGGTAATAGGAAATCATTAATGGCTACCATGATGTCTCTTCATTATAGTTATTTATTTGTCTCTTGCTTCTTATTTTTCTTATATTTTGTTTTGTTTTTTCCCTCCAATACAGAAAGGATAGATGTACTTGTATAGGCTTATACATGCCTAGAACTTCAAAAGAGTTTATAAGAATTGATTTTAGTAATGTGATAGTATGAACAGCTACACTGACAAAAATGAGACCTGATGGTAGCTATTATTGATTTCCTATAATTTTGTTTTGAAGTCTAATAATGCTTTTATTCTTGGTTTTGGTATGTTTTCAATTACTTGATTTCAATATGTATGAAGGTATGGGCAGATATTTTGAAGAAACTCCATTGTTAAAGTTTATAAATTGATGCATTAGAGTATAATTCAAAAATAGGTGAACTACAATCATCATTTGGAACCATTCTCTACTGAACATGGGGGACCCACCATCCCTTAACAAATGCTGGCTCTAGGCTTATGATAGAAGAGATCTGATGTTACATGGTTCTTCTACAATTTAAAAAAAATGGCATCTCTGGGATTGTCACCAATCTTTTTCTGTAGATCTGGATGACAATCACATCTGTAATGAAAAAGGTAACTCTGCTGTCCTGGATACTTCATTTGAGAGTTGTAGCGATAATAATCATAAGTGTTAACATTTGGTGAGCTTTTATTATGTGTTAGGCATGGTTAATTTTCTATTTAGTCACAATTTTCTTTATTCTGACCCCTGTCTATTGGTCTTCAGTTTTGCTTCCTGGATGTGCATATCACCTGCTAGGGTTGTAGGATGAAAAACCCTAAAATCTTATGTGCAATGACCCTAACTGAAGCAATAAAAGATAGCTACTCTCCAATCCACATTATAACTTTTGACATGGTATGGAGAGCTATTGAATCTCCACCTTATTTTAATAGATAGTTCTGCTAAGATTGTTCCCTACTTTTCGGCTCTTTGCCATATAGTTGATTGATTTGGGAACATTTAAGTGTTCAAGAATAACAATTATTTGAAAATTTGGCAGCATGACATTAAATACAGATCTTAAGAACATGCCAGGTGATTTAGCCCAATTCCTATAATCAGTTTCAGAGGAGATACTGAGCTTCAGAAGAGTAACATCCAGAGGCATAACACATTTGGAGGTCTACTTTAACTAGAATCCAAGAATCTTGACTCAAATAATGAACATTGTAAATCAGCATAAATACATAGTATACTAGCCAGGGTTCTCTAGGAGAATGTAATTAAAATAAAATACGTGTATAAGTATGTAAGAGGAATTTTTTAGGTAGGCTTGCAGGCTCAGAGTTAGAAGAATCAACGATGGACAACTCTGTGTTGGGCAGCCGGAGGAACCCAGGAGCAGGTAGAGGGAAGATGAAAGCTGCCAAACAAAAGGGGTTTAGCACCAGTCCAAAGACAGAAGGCCTGAAAGTTCACTGTAGAGTTATCACTGTAAGTCAGTGTTCGAAGGCTAGAAAATATAGACCAGTATCCAAAGGTAACAGGAAACACTAGAAGTCTTCAGAAGCAGGCACATTTCCTTCTTTTCCTTTTTTATTCCATCCCGGCTACAAATCTACGGTTTGGTGCCCCCTATACTTGGGATGGGCCTTCTCCTCTCAGTTTACTGAAATATATGTTAGTCAACCACAGACATACCCAATTGCACTCCACTAATGTACTAGGCATTTCTTGATCCATTCAAGTTCATATATCATGATTTACAGTCATAGATGTGATGCTCGGGCCCCAGCTAAGCCAATCTAAATCTTGTCTGTGTGATAGGAATAGTGTTTGAGACTAGATTAGTAAAGTGAGGGGTACTTCTTAACCTCACTATTCATCCTTGAGGGTGTGGGAGCAGAACAGTATAATAAACTCAGGGAGGATATAGGTTCGGATGTCTGTGTACTAATATAATTACCTTATTTAAACTAAACCCTCTTAGTCTCTGTTTTCTTATATGTAAAATAGTGATAAAAATCATTCTATGTTAATGAGTTAGAATAAGGATTCAGTAAGGACCAAATCCTTAGCTATGTCAAACACAGTAAGTACTCAATAAATGTTACATTTGCTCCTTTCTGCTCCCCCAATAACCTGTCTTTACCGTTCCTGTTTGTCTTTTTTTTCTATTCCCTTTCCCCTCATCTCTTACCTACTTTATTTAGTCTCCTTTTACCTTCTGTCTCTTTTCCTAATATTCATGTTACTTCTTTTTCACACTCATTTTTCTCTTGGTCATACTCCTACATAGAATTAAGGACCATTTAAAAAACATTAATGGATGTTTCCTTAAACAAATAAATTTGTGGTAATTTTCTAGGCAGCAATAGAGCTTGAATTTTTATATCAGTCTAAGAATTCTGGAATTAGGGATGGGGATTTAGCTCAGCAGCATTAGCACCTTCCTGGCAAGCAAGGTCATGAGTTCAATCCCCAGGGGGAAAAAAAATTCTAGAATCATCACCAAAAGCTTTCTTGTGCATGTTAAAGGAAAATGTAGAATTATGACACAAAGTGGGAAATGACTTTCTCCCTAAATAGACCAGATGCCAAGCTGAGCTCCAGTATCAGTGGTTGTGACACACACCACACACACACACACACACACACACACACACACACACACACACAGCATAATATTTCGTTAGTGGATCCACATTGCAGGTTCTGCTTCTTCCCTACGTGATGTTGGACTTCTTTTTAAATTGCCTTGTTAGAAGATAAGAGTCTATAATCAGGAGATATGAGAAAGATTATATGTAAGGGTGAGTGTAAAGAAGTTATGTGAGTCCCTCAACAAAACTCAGTTGTCTACAGAAGTAGACACTTAGCAGGATGCTGGACCTGAGCCATGTGTCTGTGATATCCAGGAGTGAGCAATACTAGACAAAATTTAAAAGTTCCCCTCAGTGATCATATCCCTGTAAAACCCCTTACTTCCACCAATAATGTTGGAGAAAGGCTATCTTACAGTATGCTCTTAATAATTTATATGCTTAGACATTCAGAAATTGGGGCCATTTTCTAAGATATGCACTGTTATATTTTTTCCTTTCTTTTCCATTTGTTTGATCAACTTGACTTGATAGAACTTTTAGAAAATATTACTAATCATTTATGTTTTGTTTTCTAAAAATAATCATTAAAATTTGATAGCATTATTTATCTTTAAAAATAGGAACATTTTGAAAAGAATATTGTTTTCCTTTCAAAGAAAATAATAGATATATTTCCATGGTTTTAAGAGTGATTTTGATTTCTACCCTTTGTCTGAACCATAAAAATTCCTTTTGTGTAGCTTGAAGTCCCTAGATTGCCAAGGACCAATATTGATATGTCATCTTGAGGAAAAGGTAGCACGAGACATCCTCCATTCTGCAATGCAACAATGACATTTTACACAACAGTGCATTTATTAAACCAATCTATAGCACAAAGGCAAAGTGTAGAAGCAAGCAGAAAAGATGGCTATTTGCCAGTTTCCTGACAAGTGCCAGAATTTAATCTCCTAGCTCTCAACACAATCATTTCTACTCTCAGACAAGATGAAAAATAAAAAGTTTTGTTTTCTTTAAGGTCATTGTTCCATTTGTTATTTCTCCTTACAGGTAAAGTTGGATTTGTCCTTATAAAAGTCAAGAGAGCATACATATTCAATTCAAATAAGTGTTCTTATACTGAGGTTTGATTACAATGAAAGTTGAAAAGTCAAAGACCAGTATTTTGAAAATGTATTCCCTGTGTAGAACTAATATTATGCTTTTGACTGTCTGGTCACAACTCATTTCACTGAAGTTTATCAATTAAGGCACTAACGGCTTACAAAAACCATAGAAAAGAGAGGGAAGAAAATAGAACTAAATTAGAAATGGGGAAAAGGAAGAAGAAAAAAGATTAGTAATCATCAGGAAATAAAGCATCATATAAATTACAATTAGAGGCAATAATCCTGAATTGAATCTTTTTCCTGTGCAAATAGAAGCACAAATAAGGAAAAAAGGCAACCTTTAAGCATCACAGTATGAAACTTCCTCTTTAAAAGCCACTTATAGATGATTTAAAGAAATAAAAGATATCCAGTAAGCAAAATAGCATTAAAAATTGCTAAATTCTTACAGTATTATTCTTAGTGTGTTGAACTTTCAGGAATTTAGGTAATTGCAAAGGAAGCCTCATAAATCATCATGACCAACCTGTCCATTTCCATTGGAACCTAACTGTTATAGTATTCACATGACTGATCATGCTAAATTTTCCACCTAAAGTCAGAGACTTCTAGTGCTTTTAAACTATGTAAACATTTGTTTCATTGTTGTTTGGGGGCTAAATAAAGACATAAGTCCAGCTATTGCTCTGAAGACCAGTGCAAAAGGCACTAGCACCCTCATTAGAAAGATAAGTCATTGGAATCTCAATAGATCATCGTTTTATGGTTTATTTCCTTTCACCTGTGCCCATAAAAATAAAAAGAAGTAAAGGACAACAGTACTCTCTCCTTTGGTTTCCTCTTGATCATATAATCATTATTAACTCTGTTTCCAGCCCACTTGGACAAGAAAAGAATCTTGAATGAAGTGGTTCTTTGGTCACTGCCAATGGCAAGTTCTCAATAATTTAGGTCTACACATGAAAGTGTCTAACAGAGAATAATGTCATCTGTGTGTCTGTAGAACATTAGGTACCCACAAGTAGTCTTTCAGAGCCAGAAAGGTATGTCTAGGAATTTTCCCATATATTCTAAGAAAAACCCTCTGTGGTTTAACTGAAATACTATCATGGCAAACATATTCTGCTTTGTTGGTTCTTCCCAGAAAGGTGTTTTAACATTTTTGGATATCCAGATGCAAAAGAACATTGTTGGCCCCCTGATAGCATACGCAAAAATTAGAACAAAATGGATCATGACCCTAAATTATGAGCTAGAATTGTGAAAATGTTTTAAAATACAGAGTAAGCTTTTGTGATCTTGAGCCAGTCAGTTTTTTAATTTTAATTTAAAGGGACTAAAACCAAACAAAATAAAACAGAATAAAGCCAATCAAAACAAAACAGTGAAAGTGATACAGAACTTCAAAACAGGGTAATAGAAAATCAACAATGACTACCATAATGCCTCTTGTTAGCTTCAAAATTGTTTCCCATGCCATTTTATTATGAAATCAAACAAAAAAAATGGGATAAAGCCAATCAAAACAGAATATTAAATAAAACAAAACAATAAAACATAAGACAACAAAACAGTGAGGACACTATTGGTTTTCAAAAACAAGACAGACTGGAATCCCCCATAGTTGTTGCTATATTGCTTATTGTTATTCTCTGAATAGATACTCAGACTACCAGCCTTAGGTCTGCAAAGTCAATCAAATAATACAAGCATTAAGTTGTTTTTGTGCCTCAGTTGCCATCACCTCAGCCTGTCTTCCAAATTACCTGGTTGCTTATAGGATAATTGAGAGGTGGTGTTCTTGTTCCCCAGTCCTTGAACTGGTTGGCCGATTGGAAAGGTGAAGTAGTCAGTTTGTGATTCTTTTTTTTTTTTTAATTAAGAAGGGAAAAAAAACAAAACAGAAAAAGTGTAGAAATAATACAGAATTTAAAAAAAAACACTAAGAAATCACTAGTTGATAAATTACATATTGTCCTCTTAAAAATAGTTGTTCAAGTTACAAAATTAAAGCATACAAAGTGACATTCAAACAGTGAGACTACAAACAGTTCTGTTCAACAATCCAACAAAAACTTACTAATATGGTTATCTAGCTTACAGACTTAAACATACATGCAGTTATATCCTTTAGAACACTTTCTTTTCCTATTTTACAATAGCAATTTTACACATTTTGGGTTTTATTACTCCTACGGTTCTTATTAATTTTTACACTAGAGACACATGTGATATTTGTAAATGTGATTCTTATTTATTTCATTTATGAGGGTAGTCTCAAGTTGTCTCCATTTACCTATGAAGGCCTCAAGATCATTCTTTTTTATAGCTGAGTAATACTCCAGTCCATGGTTTTTATGACATCAAAAGCATAGGTAACATGTAAAAAAGATATATAAATGAGACTTCTGAAAACATTTCTGCCTTAAAAAAATACTATCAAAAAACTGAAAATGCAACCCAAAATAGAGAATAAAAAT
This sequence comes from Cavia porcellus, assembly GCF_034190915.1. NCBI lineage: Eukaryota > Metazoa > Chordata > Mammalia > Rodentia > Caviidae > Cavia > Cavia porcellus. The sequence continues at coordinate 49,905,119 of NW_026947492.1, forward strand.
CCAACACAGTTTAAATGTTGAAGTATTTTATATTAGTTGTTTATTGCTGCTGTAACAAATTAACACAAACTTGTGACTTAATGTGGCATAAATTTACCTATCGTACAGGTTTTGAGGGTTTTTTTGTTTGTTTTTTTTTTTGTTTTTTTGTTTTTTTGTTTTTTTTTTTTTTTTTTTGGTGCTGGGAATTGAAAGCATGACCTTGTACTTGCCAAGCAGGCACTTATGCTGCTAAGCTAAATCCCCAGACCCTAAAGTGACAAGTCTAATATCAGACTTACTGAGACAAACTCTACATGTTGGTACAGCTTCAAAGCTCTATGGAAGAATCTGTTACTTTTACTTTCCCCAGCTTCTGAAGGCTACCTGCATGATTTAGCTAATACACCTTTCTTCTGTCCTCAAAGACTATTAGTCCAATCTTTATTTTAATCACTCTATCTCTTCTTATATTCTAATTTTATTCTTATAAGGACTTAAGATTATAGGCAAATAATCTTATAAAGACACACCCAAGTAATCCAGTGAAATCTCATTTCAATACCCTTAATTTAATTACATCTGTAATGTCTCTATTGCCATACAAAGCACCTTCTTCACAGAATCTTGATGATAAGAGAAGGCATTATTCTACTTACCACATGACTAAATAAATATTTTTTCAAAGAAATTATGCAAATGGCCAGTGCACACATAAAAAGTTGGTCAGCATCATTTTTCATTGAAGAACTACAAATCAAAACTATAATGCAATATCACATCACATATAGCAGGACAACTAAAATTAGAAAGATGGTTGATAAGCATTGGCAAGGATGTGGATAAGGGAAAGGGTTTAGCTCAGTGACGAAAGTGCCTGCTTGGCAAACATGAGGTCATGAGTTTGATCCCTGGTACAAAAAAAGTAAGAATGTGGATAAATCAGAGCCCTCACCATTGTCAGTAGAAATATAAAATTGTATAACCACTTGGTGAAAAAAAATCCATTAAGCAGCTGAAAAGAATTACTGCAACTCTATTCCTAGGAATATGCTCAATATAATTAAAAACATATGTCTCTGCTAATATGTGCTCATGTCTATAGCAAAACTAAGTGTTATAGGTAGGAAATAGAAAAATTTCAAATATTGATCAATAGATAAATTTATATATAAATTATGGTATATCTATCTGTACAATGTATAGATATATCTGTACCATGGCAAATGAACTCATCCATAAAAGTGATGGAGTATAAATAAATTCTGCCACATTGATGAACTTTGAAAATATTATAAGTTAATAAAATAAGTCAAAGAAGGCAGATACAAAATACCAAGGTTGTACAATTTTATCTACATGAAATACTAAAATAGAAAAATATTCCTACATATAAAATGGTTTCGTGGTTGCCAAAAGCTTTGAAGTGAATGTGAGGTATCTTTTGGGGGTGATGAAAACATTCTAAAATTAGATAATACTGATTGCGGGACTCTGAATATTCTAAATATATCACTCAATTCAAACTTTACAAGATACATTTTAAAATATGTGAATTATATTTTATTAAATCTGTTACAAAAAATACTCCATAGTTTTTTCGGGCAACTCCAACTTATAAATCTAAGGAAAACTCACAAAATCTTCATATTTTTATCTACTTGAAGATAGTCAAGTAATGAATCGAAGTTCCTGAATATATTCACCAAGTTCTTGAATCCTTTCACATCTTTGATCTGGAGCTCCTTGTCTGTGTGGCGCAAGTAACTTTTAAACAAGTGAATATTATACCAAATTTCCATGTTCTGATTACACAAACATATTTGACCTTACATACCAGCTGCTAAAATATCAACTCTGTATAAAAATTATCTGCTAACAACATTTCTGTTTTTCAAAAGCTATGAATATGTTACTGAATCACTTTAAAATTTAGGATTAATTGAGACTGTGCAATATATTGTCTGGTTATCCAGCTGCACTCAGGAAAGAACAGAATAATTGATTCCTCACAGAGGAAAGATAAAACGTAAATGCGATGGTTCATATTGCTTAAGATTGGTTTTTATGTGGCTCTATGAATTCTGATGTAGTTCTAACTCCTGTGAGTAGGGAGAAGATTCTGGCATTGTATCTTGGTCTAGATGTAAAATTCCAGCTCACACTAAAAGCTCACAAGAAGCACTTCTGTAATGAAGGTATCAGGACCTCTGCCACTAACTAGCTGTGAAACCCTGGGAAAGTTACAGAACCTCCTCAACCTCGGGCTCTTTATCCATAAATGAGCATTGTAAAAGATCTTTGGAAATTTCTATTTTTACAATCATATTCTTATCATCTGATGATTTTAGACACCCTAAAAAGTTCAAAATGCTATCATTATGACCAAAATGTTGACCCTTTGACTGAATTTATAGTTCGGAGATCTGCTCCCCGCTACATTTTTATGCAAAACAACTGATTGCAGCTTTTTTTTTTTTTTTTTTTTTTTTTTTTTTAGTCTTTTTAAGACAGGGTCTCACTGTGCAGTTCAGGCTGGCCTTGAGTTCACTTTGTAATCTAGGGTTGGTCTCAAACTGCCCACAATCTTCCTGTCTCAGCCTCCTGAGTGCTGGGATTACAGGCATGCACCACCACACCTAGCTGATTGCAGTTTTAAATGCAGATAAGATTTTTTTATTATTATTTCTAACAGAATCTCAAGAAAACATACTGTCATTCTAATATTTTGAATCCACATTTGATAGTAATTATATCAAATACCTATTTGACTAAAACAAAATAGGGGGAAGAGATAAAAAGTCAAACTATCTGCTGATTTCCTCTTTGAAGGTCATCCTTGTTTTCAAGAATTGTTTTCCCTGAAGAGTTATAAATTATATCATTACTTAGAAGAGTCTAATAATATGCTAAGTCTTGTGCTGGCATTGGGTCACTGCAAATTGGCTTAGTAGTCAAATGTGAGAATCATAAACATGTTAGAGCTCCTGTCAAAAACACAATAAAAACAGAGTGTGGCAGAAGTTAAACTGATAAAAGAGGATTTTTTTTTCAGTAACTGTTACAGTAAAGAAAGAAAGACCTCAATATAGAAAGAGCTCAGTTCCAAAGACAACCATGGAAATAGAGATTTAGAAATAAGCAGGATCAAATTTAGTAGGTGGAAAACTACTAAGAAGAAACATCAGGGGTTAAGAGAGATTTTTGCTGAATTGATCTACGAGGATTATTGCTGCAGGCAGGCCAGGGTGATCAGATATCAAGGGTGAGAGATTCTCTCTAAACTGACTTAGCAAGATTCTTGTTAAAATTGAGCAAAGCAGGCCTGACAAAGGTGGACACTAAAACCCAAGGTCAAAGCCTGATAGGAAAGGGGCTGAGAGGAGCCTAAATGAAGTCTGGTTAAGGAGAGTCATTATCTATTAATATTCTTCAAGGTCACCTGACATTTGGAAAGATAGTGACAATACTAGAAAGAAGTCTCATATATCATCAGAGTGAGATCAAGCCAGGAACTCTTTGTTCACAAGATACCCTCCCTCTCTCCTGCTCCTACATGCATCTCTACCTCAGAAAATATATTATCCTTTAGGTTCCCAGAAGCTTAACCTAGAAAGCCTCATTAGAAACTAGATTTGTTAAACTCTTCAGAGTTCTACCTCACAAAATTTTAGGACAGGAAGAGGAGACCTCAGGACCCAATCCCTAGCCCCTCATCACCTCCTTCTTTTCCTAGCCTGAGCTCCTTCCTGTACCATAAAGATCCTGAGTTTGTGCCTATGACACTACAACTTGCATAGCCAAGCTTTATCTATTTCTAATAGTTGCTCTTTGGCCATTTTTGCACATAGGCTTCTGCATAAAGCCTGTACAGTTGACCTCTGGGCCACGAACTTGAGAAAGACGTTCACTTATATGTAGAGAGAGAAAGAGAGAGGCAGAGACAGTTGTAAGATCTAGAAAAAATTAAATGCCTACATGCATATTTTGGTAGTATCCATAAAGTTTCTATAAAGCTGGTAGAAATTTAGTTTCTCATACAGACCAGAAATTTTCTTTTATAGTAAAGCTGATTAAATTGAGAACAGCCTTTACTGGGATAAATTAGGTTCCAGAGAGGTAGTACTTTTCATATCAGTGTTACCCCACCAATTAAGCTAAAACAACTTATAAATAATCCTCAGTCTCATGACCTAGAATTGATATTTAAAATGCCTAGTATTAGGTGAATTTAGTCATATTGGTTTTTTTTGTGTTAGTCTGGTATTTAGAGCATAAATATCAGGGACATAGTTTATAATGTATAATATGCCATGAATAATTAAAATATTGGCCTAATTTCCCTTCTATTCTTTCTTTCCATTAATTCCTTTAATTATTATAGTTTAATAAAGGTAGAACATAAAGCAGTTCTTCCTTTAAGAAGACAATAAGTTGAACAATGAATTCTTAGCTCTTTCTCTGTTCCTGTCTGTTGAATGTTGAATATCTGCTAAAACATGAAAATTTTTTAATGATAATTATTCTAGGTACATATTATTCTTAAACCACATATGTCTCACAACTTCATTTAAAGGCATCCTATTGATTATTGTGCCATTTTGGGAACACAACGCTGTTTTTTATGCTATACATTGATTCTTACTTCTCCAACATTGAGATCAAGGTATGCAGCGTACAGAAGATGAGTTAAAAACCGAAGTGAGCCAAGTCAGTCTTACATGTGAGGAATGAGAGAAGATAGTTCAGGATTTCAGTGTAATGGAGAAGGAACTTTGAATAAATGTGTATCACTGTCATCTATTCCTGTCAAATACAATGAAGTTGGGAATCTACGCAATAGAGCAAATCCAAGGCATAAAATAAATATTTGTTAATTGAACTTAAGATCTGCCATTTTGCTCTTCAATTTTTCTTATTGATCAGCTCTGTGCATATTTAGGGGACATTCTGCTTTGCATTAGAATAATCAGAGGTAGAATAAACTCAGAAAAAAGAACACAGGACCTGCACCTCGAGGAGCTCTCCGTCCAGCACACTAGTAACAGAACCTTAAGGTAGAATGAGCTTTGGGAAGAGAATGAAAGGCTGTGAACCCATGCTCTAATATAAAATATTCAAAGGAAGACTTAGAGAGATGATAATTAAACCAATGCATAAATGATAAATGAATTGGGCTCCAGTCTTCAGGCCAAAAGACTGTCTATCATGGGATGAAAGTGACCAGGTAGACATGAGAGACCTGGCACAGAGCGCACTGCAAGCCATAATAAGTGTGTTTTGTTTTGTTCTACTGCAGACTGAACCAAAGGTCCTCACACTGAGCTATAACTCTAACCCTGTTTTAGGTTTTTTTTAATAATTTTAAAAAAATTTTTTTGTTTGTATATATCTGTGATACATAATGATTACATTCGTAATGGGGAGTTGGTAAATATATATAACACACCTTAATTATTCTTTTCCTTCTGTTATCCTTCCTCCATGCCTCCATCCCTTAGTCCCCTTCCCTTTGGCAGAAGATCTAGCCCCCTGTTTCCTTTATCTTTTATTTGTTCTTTTGAGATGAGGTCTCACTAAACTGCTAAGTTCCTCAAGCGATGCTCAAACTCATGACCCTCTGTCTCAGCCTCCTGAAGTGCTGGAATAGCAGCCATATACCACAACTCTCAGCTATCTGTTCTGTCTATCCAAAAGCAACATGAAATATTCACTGTTTCAAAGAGAAAAGTTCCTATATGAAACTAACCTATATGAAAGTTGTTTTGATTGTTGTAGGCACCTGGCTTAGCTCACAAGTGTGCCTGAAGGTATAGCAGTTTAAGAAGCTGTTGCAGTAATTCAAGTGATAAATGATGGTATCTTGGACGAAGATATTTACCAAAGCAATCAAAAAAGTAGACAGATTGAAAAGATGTAGGGAAAGGGAAAGGAAGTGAAAGAAAGGGAATTTTTAATAAAGATAAATTTTTAATTAAGGTGTCTTATGTCCATATATCAACTGTATACAAGGAATGCAAACATTATGCAATAAAAATGGCATGTACTAATAAACTTTTAAAAATACTTAATGGTTGAACTTGTGGGATCTGAATAATTACTTGGAGTCAGACGTGAGAGAAATAGTACTGCATTCTTTCAAAGAAATTATCTATGCATTCTCTGTGTTGTCTCTGTACCATATTGAGTGCCTCACATATGCTATCTTTGTATATATGGAATTCACTACCTAGTAGATTTATCGAGGGATGACTCTGCACTATGGAATATGGCCAATAGTAGAGACTTGTGAAGAGGCAAAGTTAGAAGGTAAATTTCATAATCACATTTTGGACAATACTAAGTTTTTAATGCTATAAAGAAATCAAGTAAAAATATAAAATAGGTGGTTGAACATACAGATTGTGAAGCCTGGGAGATCATGCTAGAATGAAACTGACCCTTTAAAAGAAAGAGAGTTAAGGAAATGCTTTGAGAAGTTTAGAATAAAAATAAAAGAGGATTTAGGGCTAAGTCTTGCACTGCTTTACAATTTTGCTATGCTGGAATAAAGTTTTAATTTGAGTAATTCATACTCAGAGAAATGCATGTTTAGATTTAATTTTCAAACCTTCAACTTGACCTGCCCAGAAAGAAGCGTGCAGTTTTATGATGATACTTATTTCTCACATTTCTGCTGATAATTTCTGTTCTCCCATATTCCAAATATACATATCTTTTCAATCCCAACTTCTTCCATGGCTCATTGCCCTAGGCTTAAAGACAAAGTCCGAAATGTTATTGCCTACAATAAGTTCAGTAGTTCCAATGATAGAATGATTAATCCTTCCATTAGGTCATTTGGTTTCTAATTTTTACATTTAGTAACATTAGGAAGCAATTAACAGATTATTAAAATACTTTTAATGGTAGATTACAAATTTGGAGGCCTGTAACTAGGAAAGAATTCAAAGTTCTCTTCCCATTCCAATCTACTTGCTTTTGTAAATAAGATTTCTGGACATTTGTATCTATAGAAATGAGAAAAAGAATTCTTATCCTCATTTTAATTTATGTTAATCTGTTGGATCATTAGCTTATTTTTAAAAGCTCTATTTCTCCATTAGGAAACATATCCTTAATACAATTGCATTTTTATTGTTTTAAAGTTATAAATTGAATTTTACAATTATGTTTCAGTGATCTTGATCAACTGTACACTATTTTAGTGAGTATCATAACTTGTCTTGGAGAAATTTTTAAACATTTGGGATCTTATGATCACAGAAAACTTGAAAAAATTGTAAGACTATTTTAAACATGTATTTTTATCTCATAAAACTATATTAGTGTGGTTAAAATAAGATATTCTAGCATAAAAATATACTAAGATAAAGCTGAAAGTAGAATAGAAGCATTAGCTAAGGGAAAAATTATGTAAATTTTCTAAGGAATCATTATTCATTGTTATTTATTTTTAATAAATTGTCATTCATTCATATTTTATATTGTAAGCATGGACTTCAAATCAAATATGTATTTATGTACCACTGACTATATCTGAAATAGTGATGTAGGAATGAAAAAAGAGCCTCATAATTCACAGTAGGCCAGAAATTGTATCTTTGCTACATTTATTTTTATGTTTTAAAAAATTAGATGTCAATTTGAAACATGCAAAATGGAGCAGTTTACTCCACATGCCATTTTTTTTAAGTAACAAGATCAACATGTTAGAGTAAAAATAAAAGAGATAAAAAGTGAGGAGACCCGTAAGAAGGAAAGCAAGACAGGAGAGAGTTTTATAAAACAGAAGAGTGTATGCAGAAGAGATTGAGCATCTGGGCTTCACACTGTTGTGAGGTGGACCGAGAGAAAGATTTAAAGAAACTGCTAAATGTGGCAGAATATAAGATACAAGTGGGGGCTGGGGATTTAGCTCAGCGGCATAAGTGCCTGCCTTGCAAGCAGGCAGTTGTGAGTTTGATCCCTGGTACCGATTAAAAAGAAAAAGACAAAAAAAAAAAAAAAAAAAAAAGATACAAGTGAACATCATAGGAAGACTTGCTGTGTTATTTTTTAGATGCATTGTGAGGATTCAGATTAACAAATTTTTAGAATTGCTAATATTTATGACTAGATAAATTTAATCATCCAGATTACAATTTAATGAAGAGAGATTGTGAAGGAAATAGCAGAGAGAAGGTGTACTGCAAAGTATGATTTTGTGACAAGGAGAAAGGACAGAAAGCAAGGAGAGAGCTTTCTGAAAAACAGGAGCTACCAAAAGATGTTTGAATATCCAAAGAACAGCTTAACCAGAGACTAGGATTAAAGGATACAAAGGAATTAAACCATCACTTAAGGTCTTTAAAATGATGTGAAAGATGAACTTTCAGAGTCAGAAGAAACGTTTGATCCATCATAATAGAAAGAGAGAAGAGAATTTAAGTTTGCACGTAGTAAGATACATAAACTTAACATCAGATGGTTTCAATTCTGTTTCCAAGAGAATCAAATTTATTTACCAGAAGTGATACAAGAATGGACAGTTTTGGAGGCTACCTTTGCAGAAGGAGTGATAAAGCTGGCCAGGGTGTGGGGCAGCGTTTGGAGATCAGGAATTTGTAGTGATTCCTCACCATGGAGGATTTTCTCCAGCTCCTCTCTAGAAGAGGCAGTGAAGAAGTTGAAGGGTAGGGCTCAAAGTTGAGATTTTGCCACACAGTAGTAGCAGAAGGACCAAGTGGCACAACACAAATAGGGACAAACACCAAGAAATCAAGCCTAGAAGCTGTAAGACAAATATATAATTTCTGTTTCTGTTCTCTGCTGTTTGACTAGGTTACTTATCTGACTCCCACTTTCATTTGGAAATGTGGCAGTATCTGCCTCATATTCATAGATCTAGGAATGAAATGGGAGATATTGTTTAGGTGCTTTATAAATGGTGAACTGGTAGAAAAACACAAGTTAGGGCCAGGGGCTACTACAGTTGTTACACATTTCCTAAGAAAATGTATGATTATAATTTTGTCTCTCTTTTATTTTCTGGAAGCTTCTCTCTTCCCTGTTGTCTTGTACTCGTGGGTTCTTTCTTCTGTGAAATTCCGCCTCATTGACTGTCCCACTCTGTCCTGCTCTGCAGTGAAGTCTCATGGACACTTAAGAAGTTATACAGACTATGAATCACTGATGGCAGCGGGTTTTTGTGTGTTTCACTGAGAAAATTGTTCAGTGAAACCAGATAACTTGAAAGCAAAAAGATAAAGATTTCTATTCTTTTTGTTACTCTTATTTTTATTAGGACATGCTTGCAGCACATAGTTGCAATTATTTGGAGGAATTTGAACATGTATATAACACATCTTAATTCCTTTTATGTCCCCTCCTCTCCTAGCCCTCCCTGCTTCCTCCAACTCTTGTTCCCCTTCCCATTTGGAAAAATTCTATTTCTATTTTTTTTATTAATTTCTTTTGCTTTTCCTTTCTCAGCACAAAGGTCCTATTTTGATGCCCTTAATCCTCAAGCCACCATCCCCAAGCTTCTGAATTTCTTCTCCATAGCTAAGTAAAGAATAAGAGACCGAGATGTGTTTACCAGTACCATTAAATCAGAGAGCTCCTGCTCGCATTTTATGAAATCACAAAATGTCAACATTATTCTCAACATATGTCATAAGTTTTTGCCACAAAATTCAAGTTTATTTTGTGAAATGTGATTTCTCTCAGGAAGAGGTGAGGCATGTGGATATTATGAAATCACATAAACAATAACTGCTGATTATTATAGCTTAGAAAAGGTCAGAGAACAGCATCCTTAATAATCTACCCTTGAAAATTAGTACCTTCAGGCAATTTAGCATTATCTGCTACAGAAATAATTGCCTGCATCTTTGGCAAGTACCAAAAATTCTGTGATTATAGGTTTGCTTTTTAGAAGGTCTTTGAGCTAAAGCTATCAGAATTCAAATTTGAATAGAAAGATCCTATACACTTTATTGTTGCCAACCCCAATTCAATCTGTATAGCACTATTATTTCATTCATCATTTCATTCAATAATTCATTTGTTATTTGACTGTCTATTGAGCATCCACTATGGACCCAACACAGCCTAAAGTGCTAGGAATAAAATAGTAAAAAAAAACAATGTTCCTGACCGAAGAAACTTACATTTTTGTCTACTGGGCGGAAAATAATTGTACATATAACAGATATACAAAATACCCCATTTTAATGAGTAGTAAGTACTGTACAAGAATGATGCACAGTGAGTGAATATTGAAACCTGATAGTGACTTTGGATTAAGTAATCAAGTTACTTTTCTCTAAAGAGATGACTCCTTTTTTTATTTAAAGAAAAACAAAACAAAACAAAACAAAACAGTAAAAGGGTACAAGTAATATAGAATTTCAAAAAGAAATAAACAGTAAGAAATCACTAGTTAATAGATTACATGTCATCTTAGAAATAGTTGTTCAAGTTACAAAATTAAGCATACAAAGTGGACATTCAAATAGTGAGACTGCCAACAGTTGTGTTCAATGACCCAACAAAAACTTAGTAATATGGTCATCTGTCTTACACACCTAAACACACTTGCAGTTGTGTCTAAAGAGATGACTCCTAAAATAGGATCTTCATGACAAAAAGAGGGGCTAGCCAAGTGAAGATCAGAAAAAAGACTAGAAACTGAGGAAACAGTAAGTTCATGCGCCCTCAGGCAATAGGTGAGTTAGATATATCCTAGGAGCCAATGGTAGAAAATGAAAATACAGAAATAAGTGAATGCTGAGGCTTCGTAAGGCAGATAAGAAAGGGATTGGATTTTATTTTAAATGATATAGGAAGACTGGAAGACCTTGGAGAACTTAACAAGAGATGAGCGGCACCATCTTATTTAAATTGAAACTAGACCCCTGCCTTCCTGTAGATAATATCATAAAGAGTAGCAGCAGGATCTGTGAACCACCGTGTTTTGGTAGAAGTGATGGTGTTTAAGTGAAGGTTACTATGTGAAAAAAGGCTGATGGTTGGGATGGAAGATAAATGATCAGTAAGTATGGTGACTATTAACTTTAAAAATTAAAAACTTTAAATTTTGAAATGTCATTACAGTAAAAGGAATTGCCATTAGTTCCCTTCAAAATATTCTCAACATACTTATTCCATTGTTATTGACTGTGTGTCTATTGCTCTAATTAACTGTTTTTAATTTAAACATTGATCATATATTTCAGTCAACCCTTGTGTACTGAGTGGGAAAAGTTGACTTTGCTGATGGACTGGATGTAGGTAGTGAGAAAAGCAGAAGAATAAGGAAAACTAGTTATGTGCTGGTGTCTTATTATCTAAAGGGTCATATTAACTATTAGTAATTTCAGAAAGAAAGAAAAACATTACTTTCAGAGAGCTCATATTCTAGCAAGGCATATTATAAAAAAGAAAACAAATTAAATGTGTATGTCATTTGTTGTTAAACTGTATAAATGTTCAAAATTATCCCTTGTAACTACCAATGAGATTTCGAATTTGTAATTTTCAAAATCTTTAAAGGTACTGAAATTTTAAATATTATATACCTCTCAGAAACATCTAAAATCACATACCATCAAATACGTACTCGCTCTGTGTAAGTAAAAATGTGCAGCTCTTCAGCTGACTTCCAGGGCCAGGGGACATTAGGTAGCAACTCTTATAATCATGCTAAGCAAAGAACTGTTCAAAATAAGGGGAAAAAAAAAGAGCAGTTTGCTCCATTTTTGCTAATGGGTCAGTTCTCCTGTTCCTGTGCAAACTGAACTTTGATAGTTACAAATAATCATATAGATAAAAAATAAAAGCTTGAAAACCTAAAGTTAGAAAGACATGATTAAGCAAGAACAATTGTGAAAGTGGCAGAGGCTGATGCCTCTGTGTTATGATTTTGTGAATCTTTTTCCTAATCCTTAGGCCAAATATCAGCAGCTTTCCTGACTGTATCTGTCTTCAGTGTTTACATATCCCCTGGTGCTGTGTAGCAGATGCTTGATAAATGTTAGTTGAGTGTGTGTGTGTGTGTGTGTGTGTGTAGTGTAGTGTATATTGTATCTATTATATCTCTAAACTAATATTTGAGATTTTATAATTGGTAATCATTTGCTTTTGTTTAAACTTTGACCTTTCACTGGAGTTCTTCGGTTTTTAATGCAAATATGCCTGCAAATGATAGCATTTTAGATTAAGTTAGCATTCATTGTCTTTATAGCAGGAAGGATAAATGACAAGAGAAGACACAACATTCTCATAGGGCAAGGTCACTGGAAAAGTTGTGCTTTCTGGCAACAGAGATGTCCTTGACTAACTTCTACAGTTCTACATTCATTTATTTTTCAAATACGTTGCATGCTGAACCTTGCCAGGACCATTTGAGACGCTAACCAAGCAAAGGTACATGAGATAATTTATTCACTCAAGTGACTCATAATCTATAAATGGAAATAAAATGTTTCCTCTCTCTTCTCACCTCCAAGTCTAATCTGTTAGCATTTCTAGAGGATTCTTTTTTTACTAGTGTGTATAAATTATACAGAATGCCGCTATTTCATTCTTACATTCCATTCAGGCATGTAACGCTCCCATCTCATCCATTCCCTGTTATCCTCCTGTGTGTACTCTTCTCCCTTACCCTCATCCCCTTCTTTAGTAGTCTCTCTTCTACTTTCATGTCCTTTTTCTTTATAGTTTCTACCTACTTGTTTTCTGAGTCTGGGTTATCTTGCATATCATGATGATCTCCTATTCCTTTCGTTTTCCTGAAAGTACCATGATTTTGTTCTTTCAACTGAATACCACTCCACTATGTATGTATAAAATATTTTCTTTATCTATTTATTCATTGATAGGCTTCTAGGCTGATTCAGTTATTTTGCCATTGTGAATAGTGTCATAATAAACACTGGTATGCAGGTAGCTCTGCAGTAGCTGACATTGATTCCTTTGAGTGTATTCTGGGGAATTGTCTAACTGGATGAATTTGTAGCTCTGCCTTTAGCTTTCAAAGAACGTAGACAATGATTTCCATGTTACATCCCTACCGATAGTGTGTAAGAGTTCTTTTCCCATTTCCTTGCCAGCATTTAATGTCACTTATATTCTTGATAGTAGCTGTACTGAGAGTACAAAGATAAAATCTAAATTAATTTGACTTGTCTTTATAACATCTAAAGATGTTAAAGTTTTTGCACCTCATCTCATGAAAGTTGAATGTACTCATGGATCTGGACAGAGTATTGGACTTAGTGTGATAAGGAATAAACAGACCTAGAATTTGTATCCTTTGAGATCCCTATGCAATGCCTCTTGGACTTGCTGTTGCTGTTAAGTTGTCTGGCTTGATATTTGTTACTAGCTTCTCTGCTTCTCCCGGAAAATGCCAAAAGACCAATTGCTGGTGCTGAAATAGCAATTTCTTCCCTCACTGTGGAAATCTGTGATGTTTCCCAGATGACAGCTGCAGAATATCCTGCAAACATTTTATATAAGGGAAATGAAGTGGCAAATGGAGAAAGAAAAACAGTATATTCACTGTAGAAGATAGCTTCTATGGATCATAAATCCAAGTTACTCTTACCTAGAATTAGAGATGAGAGCAGAAGCTATATTTTTAAAACAAGGAGAGTAGTGACTATCAGTTCGTCTTTGCTAAAGGAAAGCAGTCAGGAAAAGAGCATCTAATATCAAATGCATGCTGGAAAATAGTTTTCATGTACACAGCCTCACATAGAGTGGCAGCTGTGGTCTCCCAGTTCAGATTCCCTTTGAGATTTTGTTTCAAATGAAAAACTGCAAATTGAGGTGATTGGTTTCAGAGTCAGAACTCAGGGCTTTTATCATAGTCAGTTGGTCTATATTAGGTTGGAATGAACCACCCAAGAACTGAACAGAGTGTCCCTTCAACACATGGAACAGTGTTTTGAGTATGGTCCCAGTCCAAATTACCAAGATCATCTAGAATTAAAAATCTGAATCTTTTCTCCTGTTCCAGACCCACTGAAACTAGAAACTAAAAGAGAAGGGTATAATTCAGTGGTAAAGCACATGGGCAAAACCTTGGGTTTAATCTTTAGCTCTCTCTCTCTTTCTCTCTCTCTCTCTCTCTCTCTCTCTCTCTCTCTCTCTCTCTCTCTCTCTCTCTCTCTCTCTCTGTCTCTCACCACACTTCTCAGAGTATAGCCCAGTAATCTGTAGGATGAGTAGCCCTGCAGATGATACTGATGCACCCCAAAGTTTGAGAAGCACTGATCTACATTTTGTTTTCTGGCTTGGCTTCGCAGTTTTTTAGTTTGACCTTGCCCACTGATGGTCAGCTGGGGTTTCTCTTTACATATGTCACCACATTATTTTTAACAAACTAAAGAGGTATAGATGATGCAGTGTATAAGTCACATTCTTTTATGATCTTGAGCTTTAATTTCTTCTATAAAATGATAGCAACAATATGAATCATTCATTATTTCTGCTTAAAGAATATACACATAATATGCAATATATCAGCACTATGCCACCTATATGTTGGGCATTATGGAAGTCAAAGAAATCAAAGACTGCATAAGTGTTTTCTTAAAGACAGTCCACTTAGTTTAATTAGAATTTCAGATAAACACAAATAATTTTTAGTGTAAATGTCCAACATGTAGTATACAATATTTTATAGTAAAAAGCATTTGTTTACCTAAACAATTATTAATGCTATTTATCTAAAATTCAAATTTAACTGAATGTTCTATAATTCATTTGCTAAATGTTATAAATCTATTAATATTTGTAGTAATACCAAATGGAGAATCAACCAATGGGCCAGAGATGTCTTCTCATGGATGAGATAAACTTGAGTTAAGTATTAAAAGAAAAGTATGAATAAGTTCAGGGAAGTAACACATTTAGATCTAAAGTGTTTCTCAAACACCTCATATGTGCAGAGAGATGGGACTTCTGGAAAGTGATTGGATCATGAGAGTGCGACACTCATAGTAGTGGTAGAACTTGGTGACATCCACATAGTGCTGGTTATTCAGGCATGCAGAATAAAAGAATTAGGGAGTCACAACCAAGATTTCAGAACAAGACCCAAAAAGCAGGGGAAAAAAGGTGTGACAAGGTCACAGTCTCTTCCAAGACCTACTTGGGAGAGGGCTGTGCATGAAGCTATGAAAATAAAGACAATGCTTCAATAGAGAGCCCAGGAGATTGGAGATTCCAGGAATGCAGCACATCTGCTCAGAAAAACTGTAGGCTGAAAGCAAGCTGCACACACTGCATGGAACTAGCCCAAAAGACCCTGCAATAAATAAGACCACGGGATCAGGGCTTCCAAGCCCTTTGGAGATTCAGATCTCATTACAGTCTGCCCCAGGTGCTCAACATGGAGACACAAGGTTTAATGTTTTCCTTGCTTTGGTCTTGTTCTTCTCTAATTCCTATTTCCCTGTTTCCCATTTGGAATGGAAATGCTTGTCCTATGCCATTGTTTGTTGGAAAGCTTTCTTTTTTTTTTTTTTTTTTTTTTTTTTATCTTTACGGGGGCTCAGAATTAACAGTTTATCTTGAATCTCAGAGGAGATTTTGGACTTGGACCTTTCAGCAATGCTGGAGATGTTTAAACTTTGCTGATTTTTACAGATGGATTAACTATATTTGCATAATGAGATGGACAGGAGCTATGAGGGATCAAGGATGGAATACTATGGTTTAGATCTCAAATGTCCTCCAAACATCTCAAGTGTTTATTAGTGAGGCTTTTGGGAGGTGACTGAATTATAAGGATGCTATACTCATGGGTCAGTCTCCTGGTGAACTCACAGCTGAATGCACCATTAGAAAGTGGAGTCTCATCAGAGGAACTGGGTCACTGGCAGGGTATATTCTTGTCCCTGATTCTGCCATGCTCCACTATTCCGTTTCTGTCTTGGAGATACCCTGCTTTGGACTATATCTTCTGAAATGGGGACCCAAAATAAATCTTTCTTCCTTTAAATTGTGATGTCTGAACTTCAAGAAAATGACTAATACAATCACAAAGTCTGCCTGTGTTAATGGAGAATTTCTGTTGGAAATTAACAGAGATCCATATGAGCTTACTTAATCAAAAAGGGGATTAATTGGAAGAATTTTTGGAGTATCTTCTCAAATTCAAAGCTGATTTGAGCAATAAAGCCTTGGGCATATCAACCGTGGTGGGGAACTGTGGGTACATCTAGGAAAACCCCTCCTATTTCCTGAAGCCCTTACTGCTTTCCATATATCCACTTTCCTCTCAATTTCCTTGAACATCAATTTTTGAAATTTCACAGTCAATATGAAAGTAAAAGACCCTGAAAATTAAACTCTCAAGTTTCTGTTTCTTGTATTCATATAGAATGTCTCTATTTCATGGTTCAATTTCACAGTCTCCAGGACAAGGACTGATCAAACTTGCTTCATGATCAATGTTAAACATGTATGAGCTCTTTCTTTTTTTTTTTCTCCTGGGAATTGAACTCAAGACCTTGCACTTCCCAGGCAGGCACTGTGCCAATGAGCTGTAACCCTGGGCCCTGTGCATGAACTCTCTAATCTTCTTGCAATTACATGCATTCTTGTTATGTAAAAGGCCCAATGTAGTTTAATCTTAAAAACATATTTTTATATTGGCATATATTAGATGCTTCTAAACATTAGCTTTTTCCTTTCCTGAAAAATCTATTAATTTTGCTGACTCTGTCCTTTTGGGGGGTTTTAATGTACTAATACACCTGAATGAAGTCCCTGAAATAAGTGAGAAGTTTCAATAGCACATTAGTTAGTGATGGACTTTAAGGATCCTTAAGAGCTGGGGTGGTAACACATGACTGAAATTCCACCACTGGGACGGCCAGAGCAGGAGAATCACTCTGAGTTCAACATCATCCTGAACTACATAGTGAGACATTGCCTCAAAAAGAAAAACACAAAACAAAACAAAAAGATTGTTAGTAATATTTATATGTGCTTTATGACAGTAAGACAGAAAAAGAAAAGACAAATGACAAACCTAATGAAGTATATTTATTATAAATCATGATGATCTAGAGCCATGCTATTCAAACTCTGTGAACTTTTTCCTTTTCTGTTTGGCATCATAAAGTACCTGTCCTTTAGTATATAAAGTCTTGACTTCCATTATTTGTTCTTACCCCATCGTTAGGGGTTCTAGAACTAACATAAAAATAAAACTTTTTGATAGAACTTTTCTAGCTTCGTTATAATTTACATGAAACCTGTGAAGTTATATCTCTTCAACAGATTATATTTAAGTGATCACTGTTCTCTCTAGTAGACGTGTCTGTAGTCTAATTCCCAGTTAGTATTTATTTATCATACATTATTATAGTTCACCTAGTAGCATAAGCGCTGATGAGGTTTCTCCATTATATTACTCCCTGGAATAGTTCTGACATGGGATCAAAAAGAGTAAAGCAATTATGGGACTTCCCTCAATAATCAATAGCTGCTTCAAAGTGAAACGTCACTACCTGTGTCTGGAAATCTACTTTTGACCGAATCTTGAGAGACTGAATATGGTTAAGCATGGATGAAACGATGCAAAGTAGAGTAAGGATGCGGCAGACGTGAGTCTGAGGAAGTGTGGCCAAGTGTCCTCGTCCTTCAAACTTCTCCCAATGATGGCAGAAGCCGTAGTGTGTACCAGATCAAATGAAATGTTTCATGGAGGCATAGGAAGGTACTATGGTGACATAAAAAGAAAATTTCAATTTTACTCCACGGAACAAGACTAGGTTAGCAGCCCTATTGTTACATTTTTTTTTCTGTAAATATTATTCATCTTACTCTTTCATTTTTATACAAAATTTGGTAATTCCATTCAGCATCTTGCTTTAGATCTCTTCCCTTATTTTCTTTTTCCTCCATTATAATCTTTCCATATCTTCTCCTGTGCAAGTGTTTCTTATTCATAACAGTAGCTGACTTTAATTGATGTTTAGAGATAGTTATTGGGCTAAGTATTTCATTTAATCTATAGAGAAATTTTGTAGACCCTATTTTCAGAGAGAGAAACTGAGGCTCTGAGATGTCAAGTCACCTTTCTTAAATCAAACAGTTTCTAAGTTTTAGAGTTATAATGAGATCCTAGATGTATCTGGGTGTAAATACAGCTCCAAGGTCCATAGTCTTTGGTTCTTTTCTGTGATATATGTCCACTGTGATATATATGTTTGAGCCAAACACAAAAGAAATGTGCTTTATAAAACACTCAGCACAACACCCATGAAAAACAAAGCTAAAGCTGTGTTATCTTTCTTTCTAGCATTTTTAAGGTACAGTAGAAAACAGAAAATTTTAGCACATATTATGAGTTTGTGATCAGTTCAGTAATTTAACATTCCTTAAAAGATACAAACTAATGAACCTTAAAAAGAAAACATTTTGATATCTATAGAGAAAATACAAACTTTACACATTTTAAATTATACCTTTAGTATAAACAATTCATTAACCATTATTTGACTTTCCATCAATGTTGTATCATGTTAGAGAATACTTAATTACTAAGTAAAATATTTAGATGTGATCCTATGGATATGTGCTAACAATGAAATACCCTTTTCGTTTCTTAGATTTTCCATTAGGAAATACACCAAAATTTCAGAAAAACTTCTAGGAAAAGATTTTTTATTCTCCTGAACAGTTTTTGTTCCACAAGATGAAATTGCTTCAGATGAATATTTTAGACTTATGTCTGAAAGAACAAGCACTGAATGAAAGCACCAATTAAATGATACTGAGAGTGGGAAGGAAGTCATGGGCAAATGACTTTCTGTTACAATGGCTCAGAAGTATAATAAAACCTATACTTTATGCTGGGACAATGTATTCCTTGAACTTGAAGATAACAGTGTATTTTTAAGTTCCAAAATGAACACAACTGGAGACTTCACTCACAAAGGTTATCTATTGGTAGAAAGAACAAATTAATTTTAAAGAGCTGTGACCCTGCAGCTAAATTCTATTTAAAGCAATTGGGAGGAAGGGAAGTTGAATGCCCTAGTTCGGCTTTGACATTCTCCCTTTTCTCTTGAGAATTTGAATGTAAACTCCTCCCCCTGCTAGGTTTTTAAAAATTTAAAACAATCAATGTGAATACCTTTGCATCAAAGACAAAATGAGGTTAAAGTCACATCCCTGTCTTCACCAACACTGTGATCTTCTTGGTAAAATTATATCTGTATAAATGGGGATGAATGCTTTATAAATTGACATGAGAACAAATATAAGAAGTAACTAGACTACTGCAGCACATGGTAGGTGCCTTAGAGTTTAAAATTCCATCCTGTTTGCTTTCTAACAAATCCATGAGCACGTTGACCCACTTGTGATAGCTTCACAACTATGGTATGATATAGTTTGTACAGTTTATGTATTTCTCCACATTGGTTCTTGGGTTCTTCCCAATCTTAACATTGCTTCATGTCCTTGTTTGGGAAACTGAGGTTCAAACAGATAAAATGTCCTGACTATGATCCAGTAATACAGAGCTTGGACTCAAATGCAGACCTCATGACTGCATATCCTGTGCTGTACGCAGTGTACCAAAGCTGCCTGCTGCATCTACATATGCAGAAACAACCATATGATTTAGGCAGTGTTTTTCCTCACAAAATATGGTCTACTGTATGTAAAATGAAAAAATAAATTAGAGTTTCAATAGATACAACTTCAGAATTTTTCTAAAATGTCAGCCACTGCCTTCTATGAAAAGCAGTGTTTTAAAATATGATTAGCATTCTGAGTGTAGGGTAATGGTAAACATTATGTTTTTGCATTATTGTGAGGTGGCAAAATTACTCACTCTCAAAGGACCAGCTGCTGTAGGGCGGCTGGCACCCGTGCTGCCTACATCCTCAAAACTATTTTAATTGGTAGTTTTCCGGGATTTTTTTCTCAGTCAGAGAGGAAATGTATGTGGAACCTATTAAAACCATACCATCTGTTATGATGAAATATTATCACTTAGTGAAATGATCCATTTCAGATTTAGAGGCTGCTCAGTTTTCTCATTGAGTTCCAGGTTCTAATAAATCACCTTCTTACACAGGGACAGGAAAATTATGGACAGAAAAAGAAAGATAGGAAAATTGTTCTCATATTTTTATATAACATATCCAATATGGTCCTATAATTTTGAACTAATGTATACCATACATGAAACTGTTCAACACATTAGATATACGTGATCTAAAGATGAAAGAACCCAGATTTTGAAATAAAAGACCTAACATTTAATCTAACCTCACATTACTGACCTCTTTAAATAAAAGATAAGCATTTGGGGCTATTTTCATTTCTGTAATGTAGGTTAGTTTTATTTTATAAAGTCCTGGAGAGAAATCAATAATTAAGCATGTCAATGAATAATGTACTGTAAACACTAGCAACCATTTATTAGGCACTTATTACGTATCAGGGTCTGTGTAAGGATTTATGTGCATCATTAATTTAATCTTCCTCTAAAGCCTTCATACTAGATATTACTATCCTAACAAATTTCAAGATGAGAGTAGACAAGTTTTAAGAGGTTAACAAAATTATGCATAATTACTAACAGGAAATAGAGAACTCTGTAATTAAGCTTAGACTTATTTTTTATTCATTCAGCAATACATCTGAGGAAACTGGGCCCTGTTTGGAAGGAAGGACAGGAAGTGAGAGGGTGGTTGTGAGGTGACAAACAAACTACATTCATTTTACCCTCGGCATTAAAGAAAATGCATTAAAAATTGATGGAGAAAACACATCAAGAGCCTAGACTCAATATTGGGAAGGTAGTTCATGTACAAATGATGTTGACCTCAACCAGGTTGGTAACTGAGAAGCTGAAGAAACTTGTGGGTTAACACTGAAAATGCAGTGTGGGCGGACAGGGGATTCGGGAAAGTCACCTCTCGCTTTTGACACTGAGCAACACGGTAGCCTGAAGTGAGGAATTCTAGAATGAATTTGCAGAGTGATGAAATCTGTCTAGCCTCAAGCTCCATGCTCTTAACCATTATTAATGTCTGTACTAATTAATAACATGACAATAAGACATCTGAAATTTGTGACACATCCCTGTGAGATACCTGGAAAGCTCTATGGAAAAGATACATTTTCTCTTCCCATGTGAAAAATGAGAAAAACAAAAGGAAACTTTAGCATACTACTCACTCTATTAAGTAGTTTGAGTAAGATTATATGAATGACTCTTTGAACATTGATCAATTTGAACTTTAATATTTATAATGTTGTGACATGAATTTGAGAGAAAAATATTTGAATGTATTTTTTCATAAAGTTAACAGTTAATTTAGATGATTCAGTTATACATATTTTTTCTTTCTATATTTTTCATATTTTCTAAAATGACCACATATTACTTTTGAAACAGTTAATTATTTGGAAAACCTCAACCTTAAAGCTGTATCTATTGTCTATATAGTCCATGGTAATAAGTTCTGAGAAACCCTCAAATTATACCCTTGAGTTAAACCAATTGAAGCCCATCAAAATAATTCTGTAAGTGACAAACATCTTACATTACATGTGCTTCTAGTTCTGCCATATGTGATGCTGTCCCAGCCAGATTGGACTAGAGTTCTAGTTGGGAACTGACCAGTGTTGTGATCTCCTATGATGAAGATAGCTAGGGAATTTAATGTTTTCTTGGATTTATTTTTTGCAATTTAATTATTATTCCAAATTTTACCATGTTAAATTTCTTGTATTTTTCTCTTTCCCACATCTTAAAATGAGATAATCAAAAGAATATTCTTTAGGAACTCTATGCAGCCACTCATGAATCTTGTCCTTTTCCCTTCCTTTCAGGGTCAATGATTGTATCTTGCGGGTGAACGAAGTCGACGTGTCAGAGGTTTCCCACAGTAAAGCAGTGGAAGCCCTCAAGGAAGCGGGGTCTATCGTTCGGCTCTATGTGCGTAGAAGACGACCCATTTTGGAGACTGTTGTGGAAATCAAGCTCTTCAAAGGGCCTAAAGGTAATAAAAGTATAAATGACTCATAAGACAGAAATGACAAACAGTTGGGCTAATGTCTGTGCCACTCCCCAGCCACAATGTGTCTTCCTATGACACTCAGTGCCTGGCATGTGTCTTAGTCTCTTTCAGGATGCTGAGATACCATACCTGATTCCCAGGTTATAGGGCAGTTTTATGTTTGGCTCATGGCTTGTACAGATTTCAGTCGTAGCTGGCTGGCTCCAGAGGAGAAGCACACAGTAGTAGAGGAGTCGGCTAATGAGGAGAGCTGCTCACCTCACTGCAGAAAGGAAGCAGGGAGAAGAGAAAGAACCCAGGAGGAAGGAACAGGCTCTTAGAGGGTCACCAGAACCCCAACCTCAACCCCACCTCCTAGCATCACATTTACCATGTGCCCCCATAATCCTGTCAGCTTTCAAATCCTCCCTTTTGAGAGTCTGAGGCTTTTGGGCCAACGTCCAGATAAAAACTGTAACAGCAACACGGTGAGAATTCTGCGATGATGATTTCTACGAAAGGAAAAAAAGCTAAAACACAGAAGATGAACTCAGATAAAACCTGAATTTGTGTAAGAATATTTTCATTAAGTGCCTGCTTAGCAAATACGAGGTCGTGAGTTCAATCCCTGGCACACACACACAAAAAAAAAAAAATCCAAAAAATATTTTCATAAACAGTAACAGCAACAGCCACCTATACTTTTCTATAATTTTTTTAATTTACTAAAGTATAAAAACTTACCTAGCACATTAACACTTTCTAATGTTTCAGATATAAATAGTAAACCCTCTCAACTAACGAAATAATGTAAATAATAAATCTATATTGATGTGGCAATTATATTTTACAACTCTAATTTTTAAAATTTTGTGATACAGTATGTGTTGTATCTAATAAGAACTATTCATGTTAGAATAGCCAAACTAAGTTAATTTTCTTGTAACCTTCATAGATTTCTAGAGGTTTGGTGGTTAATCACAAAAACAATGTGATGAATTATACTAAATTTAAGAATAATCCTTTAAGAGTTCTTTAGAATGACATTTAATGTTGGCTTAATAGTGTTTCAAATATATTAATGAAATCTAATTATTAGCTTTAGTGTTTAAGCATTTTAGATTATAGCTGAATAATTACTACAGTCTTTGAATCATTTCCCCTTCCTTTAAAATCTATTTAATCTCTAATACTAAAGGTTATTTTAAAAATAACCTTCTTGAGTAGTGGACAGTATTAAAGATCACCTGCACAAGAGTCAAGAAAGACTGACTTTAGAAGCCAGGTTCAGCCATTTACTTTGAACCAGTCCCCTCGGTAAGTGAGGTAGCATCTATCCCATGGTCTTATGAGGATGAAGCATTTCACTAATAGCTGACACATAGTTAGCAAGTAGAGCCTTGTAATTAAGAGCACATACCCTGGGCAACTCATACTGGATCCCTTCTGTCTCTCTCTCAGACGGAAGCTTTCTTTCTCTCAATATATTCTGCTCTTAATGTCTATGGTCCTAAAATTCACTCTTTGATTTTAGAGAACAGGAACTTGTAGTGGACATCTAATAGATTGGAGGTTTCTTTCCCTATATCATTTAGAGGTCTTCTGCTGAGATCATTGGATGGAAATAACAACAAAGATCTAAGGAAACTTGTAGAAAATGAAATAACTCTGTGTCAAAAAGAAATAACCCAGTTAAAGCACCCAATTGTCTTATTTTTGGTTCCCTCAGATGAGACAGATGATAAGGATTTGATCTTGTAAATAGGTGGCCTCAGACATGCTTCTGCCACTATTGGGGGTTTAGAAGTCTATAAACACATGAAATTTGAAGAAGTGCACAGTGTACAAAGAGTGTCAAAAACAGAGAAGCAAGGCCACATCCATATTAACATGATGACAGGGGCAATATTACCTAACCTACTGAGATTGGTCTGGTAGTTAATCCTCAAGATCTGAGAATTGAAGCAAAGCGAGCTAGTGGAGCTGGGCGTCAGCACGGGAGTACCAAGACAATACTGTTCAGTTAGTTCATCTTCCAATGGGTGTTGTTTCTGAATGCAAAAAATAGAAATGTCAACTTTGAGATGGCTATGAAAAAGTTACGTGGAAAGCTTCTTCTAGATGCAGGTACAGGATGCATCTAGAGTAAGAAACAAGTAAACAATAAAATGCTAGTAAGATTCAGTCTGAAACTAAAGGAAGATCAGAGAAAATAAGAACACAATTTCCCACAGAACTGGGTTACAAATCACAGAATAAATCACTGCATGATCTTGAAACTTTTATGCAAAGAGATTATCTACTAGATGCATTTATACAGTCATTGAAAGAGTATGCTGATTGTGAATCTGTAGTAGAAATTATTTCCACAAGAGTTTAAGATGACTTGTTATTAAAGGCTTTTATATGGAAAAAAAATTGTAGACCTTCTATGGCCAAAGTATATAGAGTGGAACTCAGGCTTTTCAGTTCACAAGCCTATTAGACTTTGGGACAAAAAAAATAACATCCCTTTCCCTTCATTTTCTCATCTACAAATAAGAAATAAAAAGTACTTTACTTGCTGTTTGAGATATGATTAGATGAGTCAAATCACATAAATGCTTTAAAATAAAGCCTGGCATAATAAGACTGCCCAATAAATATTAGTTCTGTATGTATATAATTTATACTATTACTTGCTAAAGATGAGTTTGACTTTTATAACAAATATGTACTAACATCATGGCAATACCCAGCAGTCTCTCATGGGTTAAATTCAAATACATTAAAAATCACAGAGATTTCAAAAACTGAAAAAAAAAAAACATTCTCATACTACAATCCTTAATGATATGGTGAAAAGACCTTTTATCCTGTGCATTTACTAAAATCATCTGTTACAAGATGCTTGAAAGCCAAAGTGATCATGCATATTATTTCTGTTGCAAATCTATGCTATATATAAATAGTATGTAATTGTTTCTACAATCCAATTCAGAACAATTATTCAATGCTTCCATAAGGCAAATACTAATTTTAAGTGTACAGCACAGTATAACTATCCATTTGTATGCTTCCTGCTCTGAGTCACTCCATGACCTCCAACTGCTCAGCAGAGCACTTAAAGCCCATAGGGAAATGATGGCCCAAACTCCCTAATTTTATCAAAAACATATTTATTTTAATCTTTATTTTTGGCACCAGGGATCCCACAGCTCATTTACTTCATCTGAACTCTTTTCTTCTTTGCACCTAGAATGGGGCAGGAATGGCCTTGTAGCATCAAGGAGGAAAGAAAAAAATGAGCATTAATCAGCCAGGTAAATGAAGGCAATAGCCCAGAGAGAGTAGATAGTGTCTGGAAGATGAGGCTACACACGTGTTTGGACTACTGATCTTAAGAGAACCAATACATTATTAAATCACTTCATGTCTTGAACGCAGCTCCTGCCAAATATCTAGTTGGCCTGTTGGGATTATGCTGAGTCAGTCATATTTTTTATGTTGTCACTATCCAGAGGTCACTGATGGGTATTTATTTCTCTATATAAAGCTTATTGATTTATGAGGAAAGAAATGTTTCTAGTCATTGTTTGAAATCCTGGTGCCTTTTTCAATGGCTTAAATACAGGAAACACAGAATCAGAGTAAGTTAAATAATTGAATTCCACACTAAATCTAATGATTCCTTAGTCTCTTCTCTTAGCACCTTACAAATTTTTGTTTTTAAATTACAACACATGTGAGTGAAAGTGTGATCAAGAAACAACATGTATATGTTTCAATTGCATTCACAATATTTACCAATTGCATTTGCAATAAACGAATGCATTTATTATGTACTAATAAAAATGGGAAATATACTTGAAAGACATTTCTACCAAAGCTTGCCTTAAAAACCTTAAAAACTCCTATGTACTGTGGAAGAGGAAGATATATGAAATGTAATCTCTTTCCTCAAAAAGGTTTTAAGAGAAAGACATATGAAAAGGTATCCTACTTTAATGCAAGGAAGAATAAAATCAGCTCTGTGATGGAGCCTGAACCAAGAATTTAATGGAATTCAAAGGAAGATGTGATTCATTTTAAGCGAAAGAACAAAATTCTCCAGAGAATTTAAAATGTAACGAGTACATACAAAGTTCTTGCCTCTCTTTATATTAAAGAGAATAAACCAAACATGTGGGTACTCTATACTAAACATCAATCTAGCCAGTTGAGCTATCTAAACTCAAGTGTATACTTACATAGAACTATCTGAATATACACTTAATCTGTCAATAACTGACCAAATATTTGTTAAGTATCCACTACCATATTGCCTGGCACAGAACTAGACAATAGGAATTCAGAAAGAAAAGAGAACTAGTGCTTGCTCTCAAGAATAGTCTGATGGAGGAAACACTTGTAATATAAATTGGAGAAAGTGCTATAAATGAATATAAAAGACTCATAAATGGGAATGAGTTAACTAATGGGTCAAGGGAGATTTCTATAAAGCAACTACTACCATATAAACTAAGATTATAAAACATAAGTTAAAATAGAAATTTAGGTAGGTAAAAAAAATCATGGAGACCACGCCAGATCAACATAAAAGCGTACATATATGAAAGTCATATTACAGAAAAGAACCTGATACCTTCAGGACAATGAATAATATGAAGTGATATGGTTGAGCTCAGCAGGGATCAGATGATGTGTAGCTTCTTCAACTATTTTCAGAGATTTGTGAGTTTTTTTATTTTATTTTAAAGAGAATAAACCAAGCAAAATAAAACAGAATAAAGCCAATCCAAAAAATCCAGTGTGACACAAGACTTCATGAAAATAGGAAAACAACAATGGTTATCCTAATGCCTCTTGTCATCTTCAAAATAGCTGCAGATACCTTCAGACATAGTAAAAACAAAGCAGAATAGAACCAATAAAAACAAAACAATGAATGCAATAAAGGACTTCAAAGCAAGACAGTAGTAAATCCAAGATGGATACCATAATATAGCTTGTTATCTTTGAAATAGCTACCCATGCCATCAGATGTCATAAAACCCACCCACACCCCCCAAAAAACCAATGAAAATGGTACTGTGGTTCTTCATGTTTCCCAGCCTTCATGTCAGAAGGGGTGGCATCTGGCTGTACTCCCAGCGGCCTGTGTATGGCACCAGTTCATAGGGAGAGCTTGCTTGTGGTTCACTGCTTGTTCTCTTCCCCTGCAGTCCATGAATGGCACTGACTCATGGGATAAGTCTGGCATTCGGCTGTCCCACCACACCAGTGGCCCCTGCATGGTGCCAGTTCATAGGGAGGGCTTGCTTCTCGTTCACTGCTTGTTCTATCCCTTGCAGTCTATGAATGGTGCTGACTCAGGGAAAAAGCTGGTGTCTTGCGGTTATGTTTAAATGAAATTAGAAGGTAAAATTTTAAGCATGAGAACGATATGTTGAATATGTGTCACTTTTACATCACATCGGCTGCTATGAAGAATATGATCAGAGAGGACAAGAGTGAGATGAGTGAGTGGTTACAGGCAAGAAGTAGGTGTGAGTGGATTTCAAGATTTTTGCAAACAGTGATTTGTTACCATTTGCTAATTCTATACCCTGTGTTTATTCCACCTATTGCACAAGTTACTAATTATGAGATAAGCTTTGATGTTTGTAATTCTGTTTTTATAGCAGTGCTAATATTCCCAAAATTCAGATAGAACCAACTGGTTGGTGATTTATAGCCATGTACTTCAGTAATACTCAGGTAATATGCAAATCTGATTTAGAATGTCTTTTTGTAATGACATGCAAATATTTCCCTAATCTTCTGTTAAAATAGTTGATCGATGAAAGCAGCTGAGGTTTCTGTGTGGCCACTCAGTTGAGAAAAAAAGTGCTATCATATACAGAAACCAATAATTAGGGAAATGTATTTAAGTTTACCAAGCAACTGAAACTCAGGCAAATAAAAAAAATCTGATGTTTATATGTAGATTCTCAAACAACAAGGTTGCAGCAAAAGCTTTTCTTGTCACTTTCTCAAGAACACTGTCATAATTTCTAAATAGTTGTATAATTAAAAAATTAAATAAATGTCAAATTATTGGTGTTTGCCTAAACCAAAAAGATAAGGCTCTATAAAATTAGATAGTTTCTTTTAAAATGCTTTTGTTGTTTAAAAATCATATAAGTAACTTAAAGGCTTGGTTCTAAAATAGAAAATTCAGTTTGATTAATATCTAAAGATAGACTCACTTACGATTGTATTTAGTCACTTATTAACAAAAACTAAAAGAATGATTAAGTCCATGTCACAACAAATTTCACCAGTTCTCTTCCAAATATTTAAAATGTTTATAAACATCATCAGTTATAATTTCTTTATAGAGACAGTTGGGTTTTTGTTTTAGTTTGTTTTGCTGTATTTTTTAAATTTTATACTGATGTAGCATTTTATCAGTGTAAACTGAAGAAACAGTAAAAATTATAGTGTCTGCTTTGTACAGGGAACAGTGACTATGAAATGTACCATGTATAGACCTGACTTTATAAATGAATATAGATAACACACTTAACTCAATCATTAAAGAAGCTACATATATCCTGGAAAAATTCCTGGACATAAACTAACAATAGGACCTAAAACAAGGCCCTGAACCTCTGTGTGCCTCGCTTTCCTCTCTGAAAAATAGATATAATTTAAGCATCTAAATCATAGGGTTAATTTTAATGCAGCAGTTACAAAAATCTTAATAAATGCTTGTAATATTTTACTCATGTTATCATAATCGTCACTGAAATATGAATAAAGGAAAGCACCAATGAGTTCATTCCAGTGCTTTGAAAGTAGTTCCCATAGTATTTTATACAATTTAATCCTTCCATCCCTTAATGATTAATATCTGTTAATTGCTGAGTGTTAAAGTTTTTAATATCTAGTAATTTTGGATAGGGTCAAGTTGTATGAGATATAATCAGAATATACGGTAAATGCGTAAATAAAAATTTATCATAAGTAAAAGACACATTCCCATTAATCCCCTTTGCTTCAAATACACTTATTCCATCCCATCCATCTCACTTTCTGAAGCAGGCTAGAGGTTCTCTTTCATGAGGGTCTGCTAGGTGTGATCAAAAAACACAGTGAAATGCTGTCCAACACCATCCCAGTGCTGCCTTCTAAAAGGAATATAAAAAAAATTGTTACAAAAAATTACAACTGACCTTGTTCACCATATTCACTAGATCTAGCACTGCAAATTCTGGCTCTTACTCAAAGTTAAAATGACCCCAAATGGAATCATTTTGAATCTACTCAGAATGTTGAGTAACAGGGCCAATAAAGATGCACAAAAAAGGATTTCCAGCACTGTTTTATAAAGTTCCAAGAACAATGGGGTAAGTGGCAAGGCTGAAGTAAGGGAGAATGTTTTAAGGGAGATTAATGACGGTATATATTTCACAGCAAAAATTTTTTAAATGTGTGTATTTACTGTATTTTTGATCATACATCACATATTTATTTCTTTGGGTTACAATTGCCCTATTAATCTGTATTTTATGAAATGAACAAGTATATTTTTAATTTTTTTAAGAAAACAAAACATAAAAAAGGAGATAGGTAATACAGAATTTCAAAAAACAGTAAGAAATTGACACTAGTTAATATATTGCATATTGTTATCTTAAAAGCAGTTGTTCAGGTTACAAGATTTAGGACTAAAAAATGATCAAGCAATCAAACAATGACACAAAAACTGTTCTTTTTGACAAACTAATAGAGAATTAGTAGTATAATTATCTACCTTGCGCATATACACATACATGGAATTTTATGTGTATACCTACATACATATAATCTTTTCCTTTCTTCCGTTTCTCCTTTCCCCTATCCCAGTTGTTTTTACTTTTTGAGCACTTTCTTTCCCTTTCATTACTATGATATCCATTATGTAGTTTGGATCTCATTACTCTTTCAGAAAGGGTACAAGTTATACAGATTTACAGAAAAAAATAAACAGTAGGAAATCACTAGTTAATGGATTACATATTGTCATCTTAGAAATAATTGTTCAAGTCACAAAATTAAAGCTTGTAAAGTGGACATTCCAACAGTGAGACTGCAAACAGTTCTGTTCAATGATCCAACAAAACTCAGTGATATCATTATCTATCTTATACACTTAAATATACATGCAGTTATATCGTTTAGAGCACTTTCTTTTCCTCTCTTTTGCACAATGACAATTACACATTTTGGGTTTTGTTGCTCCCACAGTTCTTAATACTTTTTTGGAAGGGAGTAGAACCAAATGTGACATAATAGAATAGAGTCAATCAAATCAAAAGGGTTGACATAATAGATAATGTAAAAGCGTAATACAAGGTGATCAACAATGGTTACCATAATGTTTCCCGCTATCTCTAATAGAATTGCCTATATCATCAGTTATAATAAAATTGAACAAAACAGTAAAGAACAAAACTGACAAAACCAAAACACTGGAGACATTATAGGTCTTCAAAAGTAGATAATAGTCAACGAGAATGGGCGTCTTAATGAATCTCACTATCTTCACAGCTGTTGCCTAAACTTTCGAACCTGGTACTATCAAGCAAAACAGAATAGGGGGACATCAGTCAAAAACAAGATGGTGACAGTAATACAGGGCTTTAAATCAAGATAATGGAAAGTCAAAGTGGGTTACTATAATGTATCCTGCTATTTTTTATTTATTTTCCCTTAATTAAAAGGATAAAAATAAAAAAGTAAATAATGAAATGGAGATTGAGATAAAAGAGGGCATACCAGCAAAACAGCACAGATCAAAACATAACCATTTAAGCAGAATAGTGTTTCACCACAAGATAATCCTGACATAAAAGTAGTTACCATATTGTCTCTTTCCTTGAAATCTTTGAGTATAACTTCTATACTGTAGCATCAAATATATCAAAACAATGTAAAACCATTTAAGAGAATGACAGCATTACAGGGTATTTAGAATCAACTAACAGAAAATGAACAATGGTTTCTGTATAATCTCCTTGTCTTTAAAAGTTTTTGCTTATACTATCATACATAATAAAATCCAATAAGATACAACCTGTTTAGACCAATGGAGCCAGAAGAACAAAAGCTTGATGAGACTTCAAAACAAGATGATACTAAATCAGTATTACCTATTAAGCTGTCATTTTCTCCAAAATAGCTGTTCCTGTCATCCAATCTTCTCTGCCTCATTTCTGTTGAGCTCTTTTTCTGTCATTAGTTGTCAGTTTGTCTTCTTCATTTTGTTTTCTGCTCCATTCATTGTGGCCTCTCTGCCCCTATTTCTGGATTCTTTGTATTTTTCTTTTTTAGAATATCCTGCAGTATTCTCTGTAGAGTTGAATTGGTGGTTGCATGTTCCCCTAGTTCCTCTTTATCCTGGAAGCACCTTGTTTTTCCATCAATTTCCAGGGATAGTTGTGGAGGATATATCAATCTTGGCTGTAGGTTATTATCTTTCAAAGCTTGAATTATTTCCCCCCACGCTCTTCATGATTTGATGGTTTGTGCAGAGAAATCTGCTGTAATTCTGATGGGTGTTCCCTTGTAAGTGGTCTGTTTCTCATCTCTGACAGCTTTTAATATTCTGTTCTTGTATTGAATTTCTGGAATTTTTATTATTATATTCCTGGGTGTTGCTCTGTTTGGGTTACAGGTGGCTGGGGTCCTGTATGCTTCATACAACTGAGTATCTTTACCTTTTGCTAAATTAGGAAAATTCTCCTGGATTGTTTCTGTGAGTAGCTTTTGTAGTCCATTTGTTTGTGTCCGTACTTCTTCTTTTATATTCTTAATTCTTAAGTTATGGATCCTCTTATCATCTTCTAGTCTTTGTATTATTGCTGTTTGTTTCTTTGTTACTTTTAAGAAGTTTTTCATTTCATTCTCCCATATTACAAATCTGCCCTCCAGTTCAGATAGTCTGTCCTTAGTTTCTTTCAAGCTGTTATGCCAGTTTTCGATAGAGTTTTTAGTTTCCTGGTAATCTCTTTGAACCTGCTTCACATATTTTATGTTTTCTCTATTTTCTCCATCAAACAGTTCTCCCCTCTTTTTCTGTTCTTCCATTCCACCATCTGTTTTTTCTTAGGTGGTACTTAGCATTTCTCTAACTATTCTGCTTATTTCTAGCTTCAGGTCATTAATAACTTCATTCCTGAACTCATCTATGAGGCTCTCTAGATGGCGCTTTATGTCTATTGGTGCGGTGTCCGCTATTGCCTGTTTCTCAGGGTTGGGGGCCGAAGGGCCTTTCTTGTTGCTCCCTCTTCCCATATTCTTTGTTCCTTATTTATGCAAGCGTATATAGGAGGCCCAGCTTCCCTCCCTGTCAGCCACAGCCTGATCAAATTGCGCCGGCTATGTGTTCCCTCCCACCACAGCACACCAGGAAGTTGCAGACCAGGCAGCCTACGCGGGGCCCGCCCCTCCAGGGCACCCTCAGGCTCTGGGATCTGGGTTGTGCTAGCACACTGGGTCTCAGCCAGCAGCGTCAAGTAGGCTAGGCACTTCTCACCAATCCCGCTTGAGAGGGGGATACGTGGCTGAAGTCGCTGCAGTGCCCCGCTCCCGCAAGTCTGCCCAGTCCCAGAATGTCCTCCGCTGGAGTCTCCTAAACTGTGGAAGAGTGTAGTTTCTCTCACTCACCTCACCGCAAGTCAATGCACAGCTTCCCGTCCGTCCTGTTTTCAACTCTGTTCGCTGATTCCCATTCTCAGAGCTTCCGCGTGTCTCTCTCCCTGCCAAGCCGATGTAGACACAGCTGCTGCGTGGCGGGAAACCCAAATCGCGGCTTCCAATACTGCAGGCTCCAGCTTCCACACTGAGGCTTTTCTGTTCCTGTTATAGCACCAGGATTGCATTCCAAGTTGGTTTCTCTCAGCCCAGTTCATTCTTGGGTCAGCAGGGTATATCTCCACTTGCTTATGATTCCTTACTCTGCACCATTCCTGAATTCTAAGCTGGGTCTTTCAGAGAGCCTCCGTAGCTGCTGCTATCTGTCTGCCATGTTCTCCTGGAAGCAGTCTTTCAGTTTTTTATTATTATTATTTTGTTTTTACACTAGGGAGACAATGTGATATTTACAAATGTGAGTCTGATTTATTTCACTTATGAGTATAGTCTCGTTTGCTTCCATTTACATATAAAGGCCTCAAGATTATTATTTTTTATAGTTGAGTAATATTATAAAATACCACATCTTTTTTATTCACTCTGCAGTTGATGGGCATTTTGGTTGTTTCCAAGATTTAGCTATTACAAATTGTGCTGCTATAAACATGAGTGCACATATGTCACTGTTACATGACCTTTTCAGGTTTTCTGGGAAAATATCCAGAAGGAAAATAGCTGGATTAAATGGGACTTCCAATCGTAGGTTTTGAAGACTCTCCATACTGATTTCCATGGTGCCACACCAGTCTACACTCGCACCAACAGGGGAGAAGTGTTGCTTTTTCCCCACAGCCCCACTTACAAGTACATTTATATAATATATAATATAGTACATTATATGATACGCTTTTCATTTCTAATTCCAGTTCAGTATTCTCCATGTGTAAAATGTCTCCAAAATAATGAAAACTAATGTCATGGTGTTTTGTTAGTACTGATTTTCACTGTTTGCCTCTTACCAATGTCACCTGCTCTTGTTTCTTAGCTCTCCATTTATGTTGATGGACACTTACCTAAATTTAAACTCTCTTTTTTTTCTTTCAATTCTCTCTTTTTTCCTGCCTTTATTGAATCAGCCATCAAATCTTCTGGGAACCATTTAGAACATTATCAATCCTCTCTTTAAAATCTGCACTACCACTATTATAAAGCTCAGATCTTCATGATACCTGATTTACTACAATAGACTTCTTTGGAAGTCTTTCCCTTTCATGACTAAATACCTCTTCTAGATCAATTTTCAAAAACTCACAGCTCTACAAGTGTTCTGTAATGGTCTAAAATCTCCAGTGGTTCTTTACTGCCACTAAACTTCCCATAGTCTTTCATACCCTCTAATAATCTCCATCTCCTCCACCTCCTTCTCCTTGATTTCAGCCTTCTCTCCTTTGTTCCCCTACATGTGTCTCCTGATTCAGATAGGCTGGATTATGGGCCTTATCTTAAACACGTGCCGTAATCTTCTGCTTCCAAGCCTCTGTTCATTCCTTTACTGTTACTTTCCTTACTGTGTGAGCATTGTCCATCTCCAAAGGCCTCAATCAAAGCAATCTTTCCCTTCCAAGGATTCATAAAACATTTTACTTCTTCTGACTCTCATTCTTTTATTACCAGTTCAATGAAACAAACCATAATGTATGGAAAGCACAAGGGCGACAGCCAAAGTAAGGAGATAACCAACCTGCTAACTCTAACCCTTATGGCACTGGGCTTATGATCTCTACCTTAGTTTATACTAAATTTGAAGTACTTAACAAACATTTAAAAGGGAAATACAAACTCAAGGGTAGGTCTGTGACAAAACTTTGATTAGTGAAGGACAGAAGTGGGGTAGAGAGTTGAGGGAGGAATACAGGTCAGGCAAAGCCCATCACTGCAGTGAAAGAAAGGGGGAAAGGGATGGCCAAGGTGGAACCAATGGCTCAATACTGCGGGGAACCCATTAAGAGGAAAGTCTTCACAGTGACCTATTTTTTCACTCCTGAAACAAGCTATCTAGAGGTTGAAGCAAAACAGTGTTTGAAATCTCCAGCATACTGTCTAAATACAAGTGATCAAAGTCCAGTTCCTAAATTAGCTAAGATTTTAATTTTTTCATAAGGTCCCACGTGACACATTAGTTGTCAGGCTTGGTTACATATCAGCTTGACACGCAGCATGACATGTTATTACAGAGAATTTCTCAAATAGTCAAATAAGACTTACAAACTTTTCTATTTCTACCCAATTGTTTATATTTCTAAAAACTTTTTATTTGCCTGTCTGTCCACTTTTTTCTTTGATATCTAGCCAAAAGGAATCAACTGTCTTGGCATTGATATAAAGAATTCATTTAAAATTACAGGAGTTGGTCATTTAACAAGTTGATTATTCTATATCTTTATTTCTTAGCTTAGAATTTCCTATGTTGAGCACACATACTAGTATTGAATGAACATTGAATAAACAAGGATTTTCATTGAAAATTAAATGCACTGTCCCTGCACGTAGTACAGAGATTGACTATAGTGAAATTATTTTTCCATTCTGTCTTATAGGTAACTTTGCTAACAGTACTATGTAGGAAGCTGGACAACTTTTCACCAATTTGGAATGATTAAATTTGAAAAGTTCAGAGTTGTCCAGAATTCAACTGTTCATGACCAAGAAATTTACCATACTATTGTCAGAAACTAAACATAAGGTTTATATACTGGTTTGATTACAGGCAACCAACAAAGGATTACATTAAGGGACACCATATATTACCTATTTCTTGCTGTGGGGTTAATTACAATATGTATTCATTTTTTTAATGCTTGTGAAAATAGGTCTCTGAATGCAGGGCACAGTTCATTTTCTATTCAGGCACATTTTGTGGGCTCTGAATTCCAAGGGGTAAAGGTTGTTTTTTGATGAAAGAGCATTCTGAACAATGACTTGACTCTAAGCACTAATGGCAAATTTAAGTGTTTGATATAAGATGTCAAAGCACTACATTTTCCTTAGTGCTAAATATTTTTAATTCTTTTGAATTACCAAAATTGTTCCGTTTGACATATAAGGAAATTTGCTTCGGTGCATATATAGTACAACCTTTTATTCGACTATAATAGAATCAAAAAGAAAATGCCAAGTGTTAAGCACAAGAAACATTTTTCTTAGAAATAAACTGCAGCTAATTTATCACTTTCTGTCCAAAATAATTTTTATTCTAATTGAATAAAGAACTTCATCTGAGCATAATTCATTTAGTAAGTTTGCTTTGTTTTCTGGCATATATCAATATAATTTCTTGTGTATGCATGTTGTTAATTTCTTATTATTCTGAATACAAGATATATGCTTGTAGATTGGAAGCTGTCTTCTAAGTTAATATTTGATCAGCCTTTATAATGATATCTGGGGAAAGAGAAGGAAACAAACCCTTTCTTGAGATATTGTAGAAAATCATTTATGCATAAAGAAACTACAAATATTTTCTCCGTAGTCTCCACTGATCTGTACATTATATTATGAAAGAGTAAATCATTTGATTACATTTGCTAAATCCTTTTAGAAATTAAGAATTTATACCACTTGTCTCATTTGTCCTGTGGGCACATAACCATCATTTTTTCTTGGTTTACCTACTTGCTATTTAAGCTACAATTTTTTAACAGAATTTATGATCATTGACTCCTTGAACAAACCTATTAAGTCAAGTTTATTTTTATCACAGTGACTTTAGATTTCAAATAATATATTCTATTAGGTTACGTTTGATTTTTAACATTGAAAATTATGTCACTGATATAGCAAGTAGTGAATAAATGTGAATATTTATTAAGGTACATATTTTCCCAGATAATATTTATTTCAATTTAAAAGGAACTATTACCATGGGAATCACTACAAGTCTTTTCAGTTTATGGATAGCAATAAAAAAAATTGGATAAAAAGACAAAAGGACCTGGAGCTAGGACCTAAGTGTAAATCTGTGTTTATCTGTTAAGTGGGCATATTTTATATATATATATATATATATATATATATATATATATATATATAATATATATATACATAAAATATATAATATATCCCGATTATATATAATATATGTATGTATATATACATACATATATATATACATACATATATATGACATACATATATATATATATGACCATATTTCAGTGCCCAATATATTTTGAAAGTTCCTTTTCCATGTTTTCTTTATAAAAAGCAAAGATTGGTAGAAAATAACTATCTCCTCATTCAACAAATATTTTATTTCAAAGCAGTTATCAAAGCTACTGATTATCATATCTATCACACTTTCTTAGTACAATTTATTTTTAAATAGGAATTTATGAGTTCATTTCTTTTTAAAAATATATTTTTGTTATTCTGCATTTAACAGTCTAGATCTACTGGTATCATTCTTTATAATCATTTAAACATTCCTCATATCAGCCACCTTTTCCTCATCTATGTCAACTATAAGTGACCTAAATTTACAAAGATGAGGTTCTTAGAAAGAGGATGAAATCTGATGGTGCACATATTTCCCAGCCCATACAAGAGGTGTGATCAAAGAATGTGTGAATTTTTACATTTTAAAATTTATTACAGTTAAAGACAAATTGTCACTGATCCCTTTCAGATATTTCTCCTCACTTTGAACACACTTACTCTATCATTCTAGCCACTTTCCGAAGCATTTCTAGCAGTTCTTGTTCATAATGTTTTCAGTTGGACGATTCTGCCTGTCAGTGTCCTAAATAAGTACAAAACATGTACTATTCATGGTCACTTTGACTTTGTAACACAGCCATATGGTGCCAGATCTCGTGCATAAGTTGGGTGCGGGCACATCATGATGTTTTTATCTAACATTGTCATAAATATTTTGAATAGCTTCAGGACATCAAGATAATGATGAAAAGATACTCAGAAAAAAAGTGTATAACTGTTTCAGAAAGTGGCAAAAATGATGGAATAAGTGTATTTGAAGCCAGGGAGAGTATTTTGAAGGAAATTAGTGGCAATTCATCTTTTACTGTATTTTTAAATTTTTAAATGTAACTATTAATCACAAATTATCACACCTCTGAAATATAAGACTTCCACAGATCTAAAGAAAGCCTGGTTATAAAAATGAGAGAAAGTTAAAGGTAAAAATAATACCTAGCGGGACATTTTCTACTATGCAGAATATAGAAACTACTAAAGAATTGATTCCCAGGTATGGGAGCAAATTAATTTTATCTGCTAAAGAAATTTTCTTCTCCAGTACTCACAAAATAAACAAAACAGGAAAAATTAACGATGCCTACTACTAAAATTTTTGCAGTGGCATGATTTTTAAAGGAAAGAAACGTATGTTAATATTACACGCTGGAAAATCTATGATGCAGTAAGAAACTGGCAGAGATGCTTAGGCAGCCTTAGGTGGTTCCTTCTCCCACTACCCTCCTGAAAAGAGTACTTGTGAGTGGAAAAACTCCTGAGACTTCTCACTGATGACAGTAAATAGGGAGAAAAGTACACTGAGATATTCATTTTATCTTTTCCAAAAAACAGTTGAAACTTGTTGAAAGAATCAAAAGTAGGACAAATGAGAAATAATACTGATAGTCTCTGATGGAAATCAGGATTCTATGGCCCCACCCTGAACTGGGGAAATCACCCTAGCTGGATGAACCTTGGAAGATGGCATTCAACCAAACCTTCAGCGTCTGGAGAGTGTGGGAATTCTAAGAAAAATGTCACAATTGCTTACAATCTCTGCAGTGATCTCCCAAGCTTTCCTAACCTGTTGTTCAGGCACAGAAAATGATAAGACACAGGATATTCATACGCCCACTGTGACACAGATAGAAAATCAAAATAAATGTAAATACAAAGAAAGTTTCCATAAACTAGCCATGTCTACTATAGCAGAGTTAATAGAATGTCTGATTACGCTACAATAATTAAAAAGTGAAAATCCAAAAATATGCAAAGCATATTAGTATGTCATAGAGGTGGCATTTTGAATAATGACGAAAGGATAGAATACTCAGCAAGTCATAGTGGAAAAAAATGATGTCTGTCTTTAAAAATTAATTAAATACCTACTTCATACTAATTTCCAAGTAAAATCTCATAAATTAAATTTTTATACTGAGCAGTGAAAGTACACAACTCTAAAGAGAAATTGAATTGGACAATTTTTAAATGAAGACATGTTCACTAAAAAGCATTTTTAATACTTTTACCATACTATATAAATGATGTTTGCAAGTATAGCCTTTATTAATACTTTTTAAAAAGGAAGTCATAGAGAAGACATTCCTCGTGAAGCTATCAGACTTTTGTGTGATGTTAATCTTTGTTTATAATAAAAATTGTGAAGTAAACATATCAGTTGCCATATCTTATCAATCAAATTGCCTACAAAATTTGTGGTTTTTTTGTTTTTGTTTTTGTTTTTTTTTATTTAAGAGGAAAAAGAGAAAAACACAAAACAAAACAAAGCAGTGTAAGGTTACATATAATACAGAACTACAAAAAAAAGCATAACAGTAAGAAATCACCTGTTAATAGATTACATATTATCATCTTGGAAATAGTTGCTCAAATCACAGTATCAAAGAATACAAAGTAGACATTCAAACAGAGAGACTACAAACAGCTGTGTTCAATGATCCAAAAACATTAATATAGTCAGCTATTCAACATCCCTATACACACTTGCTGTTATATCCGTTAGAGCTCTTTTTTCCCCTTCCTCTCTTTTTACAACAAAATTTACACATTTTAGATTTTATTACTCCTTAGTTCTTATTACTTTTTTTGGGGGGGAGAATAAAGTCAAATATGGCAGAACAAAGCTGTCAGTGAAAACCAAGGATAGACTTAGCACATGATGTAGAACAGAGTATACGGTTATTAACAATAGTTATCAACGTTGTCTCTTGTTTCCTTAAAAAGATTTGTCTATCTCATTAGATATTATAAAGTTGGACAAAACAGTAGAGAACAAGACCAATAAAACTTAGACATTGTAAACATTACAGGACTTCCAAAGGAGACAATAGTCAAACCAGAATGGGCATCTTAGTGAATCTTACTGCCTTCAAAGTAGTTGCCTATACCCTCGGACCTGATACTATCCCACAGAATGGAACAGAGTCTAATCAGTCAAAACAAGATCGTGGGAGCATTACAGGACTTCAAAACAAGTTAATAGGAAATCGAAAAGAGTTACTATTATATATCCTAATTTTTTAAATTTTTCCCTTAATTAAAATAAACATAAGAAATAACTAATTTTTTTAAAGAATAATAGTTACCATAGTGTCTGTCTTTTTCCTTGAGATATTTGGATAAAACTTCATATACTATAGCTTCAAATATTTCCATATCAAGAAGCCCGGAATAAAGCCTTTCTAATTGATAAGTGAAAATTTTATAAGGCTTCAAGGCCACATAATGGGGAATCATGATTGCCACATATTTTCATATATTTGAATCATTACTTACATTAGGGAAACTATTCGGTATTCATACATGCGAGATTGATTTATTTCATTTATGAGTATGGTCTCAAGCTGCGCCCATTTATTGATAAATATCTCAATGTGATCCTTCTTTATAGCTGAATAATATTCCATTGTATAGAAATACCACAACTTTTTTATCCATTCCTCTGTTGATGGACACTTGGGTTGTTTCCAAGATCTGGCGATTACAAATTGTGCTGCTATAAACATAGGTGCACATAAATCACTGTGGTATGATGCTTTCAGTTCTTCTGGGAATATGCCTAGAAGTGGAATAGCTGGAATAAATGGGATTTCCAATCCCAACTTTTTGAGAAACCTCCAGACAGACCTCCACAAAGGCTGTACCAGTCTACACTCCCACCAACAGTGCAGGAGAGTTCCTTTTTCCCCACATCCTCTCCAGCATTTGTTGTTGTTGGTTTTCTTGATCCTGGCCATTCTTTCAGGAGTGAGATGGAATCTCAGTGTGGTTTTAATTTGCATTTCTCTGATGACCAATGATGATGAGCATGTTTTCATATATTTATTTGCCATTTGCATTTCTTCATCTGAGAATTGCGTATTCATCTCAGATGCCCATTTTTGGATTGGATCTTTGAATTTTGGAGGTCTGAGTTTTTTTAATTCTTTATATGTTTTAGACAAGAGTCCCTTGTCTGAGAGAGAGTTCACTAAAATCTTTTCCCAGTTTGTGGGTTTTCTTTTCACTATGCTGGAGATTTCTTTTGACATGCAGAAACTTTTTAATAAGATGTGGTCCCAGTTATTGATTCTGGGAAGTGTTTCCCGTGCGGTTTGAGTCCTGTTCATGAATTCTCTACCTACTCCTATGTCTCCAAGGTTTCTACCCACTTTGTCTTCCAATAGATTTAGTGTTTCTGTTTTAATATTCAGATCTTTGACCCATTTAGATTTTAATTTAGTACATGGTGATAGACATGGGTCTAGCTTTAGTTTTCGGCAAATGGAGAGCCAGTTTTTCCAGCACCATTTATTAAAGAGACTGTCGTTCTTCCAGTGAACCTGCTTGGCTCCTTTATCAAAGATAAGGTGGTTGAGTGTGTTTGTAGTTGTGGTTGTATCTTCTAATCTATTCCATTGATCTTCGCCTCTGTTTTGATTCCAATACCATGTTGATTTTACTACTGTTGCTTTGTAGTATAATTTCAAGTCAGGGATTGTGATGCCTCCTGCTTTGCCTTTGCTGCTTAGAATTGCCTTTGCGATTCTAGGTCTCTTCTGGTTCCAGATGAAATTTAGGAGTGATTTCTCTAGATCTATAAGGTATGTTGATGGTATTTCTATTGGGATTGCATTGAATCTGTATAAGAGTTTTGGGAGAATGGCCATCTTCACAATGTTTGTTCTTCCTATCCATGAGCAAGGGATGTCTTTCCATTTTCTGAGATCATCTTCAATTTCCTTTTTCAGTGTATTATAGTTTTCACTGTATAAGTCTTTCACTTCTTTCGTAAGAGTAATTCCTAAATATTTCATTTTTTTGCTTGCTAATGTGAATAGTCCAGTTTCTCTTATTTCCCTCTCTGTAATTTTGTTGTTCGTGTATAGGAATGCTATTGATTTCTGAGTATTGATTTTGTATCCAGCCACATTACTGAATTTATTTATTGTATCTAAGAGTATTTCAATGGAGTTTAGGGGGTCTTCTATGTAGAGTATCATGTCATCTGCAAACAATGATAACTTAACTTCTTCTTTTCCTATCTTTACCCCTTTTATTTCTCTTTCTTGCCTAATTGCTCTGGCTAGTACTTCCAGTACTATATTAAATAGGAGTGGTGATAAAGGACATCCTTGTCTTGTGCCTGATTTTAAAGTAAAGGCTTTCAATTTTTGGCCATTTAGAATGATGCTGGCTGTTGGTTTGTCATAAATGGCCTTTATTATATTGAGGTAAAGACCATCTATTCCAATTTTCCGTAGAGTTTTTATCATGAATAAATGTTGGACCTTATCGAAGGCTTTTTCTGCATCTATAGAAATGATCATGTGATTCTTATTTTTGGCTTTATTGATATGGTGGATTACATTTATTGATTTGCATATGTTGAACCATCCTTGCATTCCTGGGATGAATCCCACTTGGTCATGGTGTATAATCTTCTTGATGATTTGCTGGATCCTATTTGCCAATATTTTATTGAGGATTTTTGCATCTGTGTTCATTAGGGAGATCGGTCTATAGTTCTCTTTTTTAGTTGGGTCTTTCTCAGGTTTTGGTACTAGAGTAATATTTGCTTCCAGGAACGACTTAGGAAGGATTGCTTCCCTTTCAATTTCATTGAACAGTTTGAGGAGTGTCGGCATTAGGTCTTCTTTGTATTTCTTGTAGAATTCTGCAGTGAATCCATCTGGGCCTGGGCTCTTCTTGGTGGGTAAGGACTTAATTACATTTTCAATTTCAGTAACAGAGATTGGGTTATTCAACAGTTTTACATCCTCTTGATCTAGCTTTGGCACTTCATATGCTTCTAAGAATCTGTCTATTTCTTCTGTGTTATCAAACTTTTGAGAGTAGAGGTTTTCGAAGTAGGTGTTGATGATCTTCTGTATTTCTATTGGGTCTGTAGTGATTTCTCCTTTTTCATTTCTTATTGCATGAATTTGAGCTTTTTCTTCCCTTTTTTTAATAAGGTTGGCTAGGGGCTTATCGATTTTATTTATTCTTTCAAAGAACCAACTCTTTGATTTGTTGATTCTTTGGATTGTTTTCTTAGTCTCTATTGCATTGATTTCTGCTCTGATTTTTATAATTTCCTCTCTTCTTTTGGCTTTGGGCTTGACTTGCTCTTCTTTTTCTAGCTGTTTGAGGTGTAGCATCAAGTTATTTATTTGTATTCGTTCTGTTTTCCTGATGTGGGAACTCAGTGCAATAAATTTTCCTCTCAGGACGGCTTTCATTGCATCCCACAGGTTCCGGTAAGTTGTATCTGTATTTTCATTTTCTTTTAGGTATTGTTTGA
The DNA here is from genome assembly GCF_034190915.1 of Cavia porcellus. Classification (NCBI taxonomy): domain Eukaryota; kingdom Metazoa; phylum Chordata; class Mammalia; order Rodentia; family Caviidae; genus Cavia; species Cavia porcellus. The sequence goes on from NW_026947492.1 coordinate 49,948,322, forward strand.
TTTCTTCTTTAACTTCCTCTGTGACCCACTGATTACTCAAGAGTGTGTTATTCAGTTTCCATGTGTTTGTGGGATTTTTGCAGTATCTTTTATCATTAATTTCTACTTTCAGAGCGCTATGATCCAATAACATGCAAGGGATGATTTCAGCTCTTTTGCACTTGTTTAAATATGTTCTGTGAGCTAATATATGGTCTATTTTAGAAAATGATCCATGTACTGCTGAGAAGAATGTGTATTTTGATGTTGTTGGGTGGAACATCCTGTATATGTCTATCAAACCCATTTGTTCACAGGTATGATTCAGTTCTGTTATTTCTTTGCTCATTTTCTGTCTGGTTGATCTGTCCCTTGGTGTCAATGGCGTATTAAGGTCTCCTGTTACAATTGTGTTACTGATAATTTGAGTTTTCATTTCTGTTAATAATTGTTTTATATAACTTGGTGCTCTGGAGTTTGGTGCGTATATATTTAAGATAGTTATCTCTTCCTCTTGGAGTTTTCCCCTTACAAGTATGTAGTGACCTTCTTTGTCCTTTATGGTCATTGTTGGTTTAAAGTTCACGTTGTCTGCAAACAGAATGGCTACTCCTGCCTTTTTCTGGATTCCTGCTGCATGAAGAATTGTTTTCCATCCTTTGACTTTCAGTCTGTGAGTATCCTTCTGGGTTAGATGGGTTTCCTGTAAACAGCATATGGTTGGATTTTGTTTCTTGATCCATTCTGCTAGTCTGTTTCTTTTGATTGGTGCATTGAGACCATTTACATTAATGGTTATTACTGTTAAATGCTGGTTAATTGTAGGAATGTTATCTCTCTGCTGTTGCATCTTTATCTTTCTGTTCTGTTTAATTATTTGCTTTGCTTAGTGGTTTTTTCCTTTGTGTATCTAAACTGTCTTTCAATATTTTTTGCAGGGTCGGTTTGGTGTTCATGAAGTTCTTCAGCTGTTCTTTGTCATGGAAGTATCGTATTGCACCATCTATTTTGAATGATAGTTTTGCAGGATATATCAGTCTTGGTTGGAAATCATTTTGCTTTAGGATCTGGAATATTTCACTCCATGCTCTTCTTGACTTTATCGTTTGTGCTGAGAAGTCTGCTGTGATTCTGATAGGTTTTCCTTTATAAGTGATCTGTCTTTTCTCTCTGACAGCTTTTAGTAATCTATTCTTGTGTTGGATTTCTGGGATGGTGATTATTATATGTCTGGGTGTAGTTTTATTTTGGTTATGAGTGTTTGGAGTTCTATGTGCTTCACTGATCTTGATGTCAGTTTCTGATCTCATGCTTGGGAAATTTTCAGCTATTACTTCTCTAAATATCCGCTTGACATCCTTTATGTTGTCTCCCTCTCTTTCATTAATCCCTATCATTCTTACGTTATTCTTCTTTGCATCGTCTTGCAGTTGTTGAATTGTTGTTTCCTGATTCCTTGTTATTTTCAAAAGATCTTTCCTTTCCTGTTCACTAGCTGCAATCATGTCTTCAAGGTCTGAAATTCTATCTTCACTTTCATTAAGGCGGTTTTTACAACTTTCAGTGGAGTTCTTTATTTCCTGTATATCTCTGTGCATCTGCATTATGTATTCTGTTTGTTTCTTATATTGCTCGTCTAGGGATTCTATCTTTTTGTTTAGTTCCTCCAATTTTTTATCTGTGTTTTCTTTAGATATATTTAGAATCTCTTTCATTTCTTTTATCATTTCTTCTTTTATCTGGGAGATTATTTCGAGTTTGAATTTCTTTAAAGCTTCCTGGAGTTGTTTGTCAACTTCAGTAGCTATTATGTCCGATATATGAGGTGGATGGGATATATTTTCTTCTATATACATTGCTCCTAGGGTTTCCTGAGATGGGCTGGAGGTTTGAGGTTGTAATTTGGTCATTCGTTTTGTCATTTTGTATATTTCTGTGTTTCAAGTGTTATTTGAAAGCTTCCTCAGGATCTGTTGAAAATCCCCTTCTATGCTTGGAGCTACTGAGCCTCTGACACCGCACTACCCCAAGCCATTGGGCCTGCAGAACCAGTGTCCCTCCTCTGCCTGCTCAGAACTCCGTAGTTCCAGACAAGCTGGGCCTCAGGGACACTGTGCGCCCACCTGCCCCTTGGAAGATCCACAGCTCTTCAATTGCAGCCGGGTTAGGGTGCTCTCCACAGGCCACAGTGCCTCAGGAGCCTGTGATCCCTCCCTGCTTGCAGAGATATCCACAGTCCTCTAGGCAAAGGAAGGGACTTCTGCAGGCACTCCAGATCCGCCCAGCTCCTCCTCTGCAGGCAGATGGCTAGGCGCGGCTGGGCTCGGGGGTTAGTGTAGGCCCGCCCATCCGTCAGGAGCTCAGCAGACTTCCAAGTGTAGCGGGGGGGGGGGGGGGGGGCAGCTGTAGTGGCCTCTAACCCACTGCTCCACTTCACTGCACCCAGAAGCCTGGGGGGTCCGGAACAGTCTGAGATTTGGGCAGACTGTGCTGGGCACTCACCACAGGCTGAGGTGCCTCAGGAAGCTGTGATGCCTCCCTGCTTGCAGAAGTATTCAGTCCTTCAGACAAAGGAACGGGCTTCTGCAGGGACTCCAGATCCGCCCAGCTCCTCCTCTGCAGGAGATGGCTAGGTGCGGCTGGGCTCAGGGGTTAGTGTAGGCCCGCCCATCCGTCAGGAGCTCAGCAGACTTCCAAGTGTAGCCGGGGGGGGGGAGGCAGCTGTAGTGGCCTCTAACCCACTGTTCCACTTCTCTGCACCCAGAAGCCTGGGGGGTCCGGAACAGTCTGAGATTTGGGCAGACTGTGCTGGGCACTCACCACAGGCTGAGGTGCCTCAGGAAGCTGCGATGCCTCTCTGCTTGCAGAAGTATTCAGTCCTTCAGACAAAGGAACGGGCTTCTCGCCTACAAAATTTGTGATGCTGCCCTGTATTGGCAAGTGATGGGACAAAATTCTTTTTGAGACTGAAAGAAGCTTCTGGAGAGTAAATTGTTTCATCATGTTGGACAACATTATTAAAACATCTTTAACTTTTACATGCTTAAACCTTTTGGCTTACTGAATCTATTTCTAGGAATTCTTCCAAGACATGTGAAATGCAAAAGTTAATTGCAACAGGATCTCTAGTGTCAAAAGTAAATAAGACAAAACAAAAAAGGCTATAAGAATTTCAACACGCTTATTTAATAGAACTCAGTTTAAACAAATATGAGCTGAAATCAGTGTAATAAATGAATAAGTGTGCCTACCATGCATGATGAACTTACTGAATGAAATGGCTGTATTGAATAAAATCCAAAATGTAATATTAAGCCATATACAGTATACTGGGAGGACAATATACATATTTTATCATTTATGTAATAGAAAATGAGTGTAAACTATGTGTGTATATATAATATCTAAACAAGTAATTTTTTTATAATATAGCATTTTTTCATTTTAAAGAGAGTAAGACAAAATAGGACATAACCGAACAGATAATAGCAGAACAATGTAAGCAACACAGTATTTCACCAGAAGACAACCCATAATTGATAGTAACTACCACAATGTCTCTTTCTTTGAAATAGTTGAGTATAAATTCATATACAATAAGTCAAACATAACAAAATAGTATAAAAACATTCAAGAGAATGAGAGTATTACAGGGCTTTCAGAACCAAATAACAGAAAACAAACAATGGCTACTATATTGTCTCATTTTCTATAAAAAATATGTTTATATTTTCACATGTAATACAATCCAATAAGGTACAACATGATAGAGCCAATGGAAACAGAAGACCAAGAGCATGGTAGGACTTCAGAGTAAGATGATATTATATCAGTACTGGTTATTATAAAGACTTGTTTCCTTCAAATTAGCTGTTCATACCATCACAGATAATAACATCAAACAACCAGGACAAACCCATTACAACTGTGATCATTATAAGGCTTCAAAACAATGTAATGGGAAATCATGATTACCAAAAACTCTTATGTACTCTTACTATTTCTTACACTAGGGAGACTATATGGCATTTATACATGTGAGTTTGATTTATTTCGCTGATGAGTATGGTTTCAAGTTGCACCCATTTATTAGTAAATATATCAATGTGATCATTCTTTATAGCTGAGCAGTACTCCATTGTATAAAAATACCACAATTTTTTATCCATTCCTAAGTTGATGGACACTTACAATGTTTCCAAGATCTGGCTATTACAAATTGTGCTGTTATAAACATGGGTGCACATATATCACAGTGGTATGATGTTTTCAGTTCTTCTGGAAATATGCCCAGAAGTGGAATAGCTGGGTCGAATGGGACCTCTAATCCCAGATTTTTGAGGAATCTCCAGACTGACCTCCACAGTGGTTGCACCAGTCTGCACTACCACCAATGATGCAAGAGAGTTCCTTTTTCCCCACACCATCTCCAGCATTTGCTGTTGATAGTTTTCTTGATCCTGGCTATTCTTTCTGGAGTGAGATGGAATCTCTGTGTGGTTTTAATTTGCATTTCCCTAATGACTAACAATGATGAACATTTTTTCATGTATTTATTTGCCATTTATATTTCTTCATCTGAGAACTATGTATTTATCTCAGATGCCCATATTTGGATTGGGTCCTTGAGTTTTAGGGATCTGATTTATTTAATTCTTTATATGTTTTAGCAGAAGTCCTTTGTCTGAAGGACAGTTCACTAAGATTTTTTCCCAGTTTGTGGGTTTTCTTTTCACTATGCTGGAGATTTCATTTGATGTGCAGAAACTTTAATAAGATGTGATCCCAGTTATTCATTCTGGGAAGTATTTCCTGTGCAGTTTGATTCCTATTCATGAATTCTCTACCTACCCCTATGTCTTCAAGATGTTTACGTGCTTTGTCTTCCAACAGATTTAGTGTTTTTGTTTTAATATTCAGATCTTTGATCTATTTAGATTTTAGTTTAGTATATGGTGATAGGCATGTGTCTAGTTTTAGTTTTTGGCATATGGAGAGCCAGTTTTTCCAGCACCATTTATTAAAGAGACTGTCCTTTTTTCAGTGAACATGTTTGGCCCCTTTATCAAAGACAAGGTGGTTGAGTGTGTTTGTAGTTGTGGTTGTATCTTCTAGTCTATTCCATTGATCTTCAGATCTGTTTTTACTCCAGTACCATATTGATTTTATTACAGTAGCTTTGTAGTATAATTTCAAGTCAAGGATTGTGATGCCTCCTGCCTTGCCTTGGCTGCTTAGAATTGCCTTTGCTATTCTAGGTCTCTTCTGGTTCCAGATGAATTTTAGGAGTGATTTCTCCAAGTCTATGAGGTATATTGATGGTATTTTCATTGGGATTGCATTGAATCTGTATAGCAATTTTGTGAGAATGACCATTTTCACAGTATTTATTCTCCCTATCCATGAGCAAGGGATGTCTTTCCATTTTGTGACATCATCTTCGATTTCTTTTTTCAGGGTATTGCAGTTTTCCCTGTATAGATCTGTTACTTCTTTCGTGAGATTAATTCCTAAGTATTTCATTTTTTTAGATGCTAGTGTGAAGGGTGTGGCTTCTCTTATTTCTATCTCTGTAATTTTGTTGTTAGTGTATAGAAATGCTATTGATTTTTGAGCATTGATTTTTGTATCCAGCTACACTGTTGAATTTATTTATTATATCTAGCAGTCTTTCGGAGTCTTCTATGTAGAGTATCATGTCATCTGCAAATAATGATAATTTAACTTCCCCTTTTCCTATCTTTACCCATTTTATTTCTCTTTCTTGCCTAATTGCTTTGGTTAGTATTTTCAGTACTATATTGAATAGGAGCACTGATAAGGGACATCCTTGTCTTGTGTCTCATTTTAAGGTAAAGGCCTTCAGTTTTGGGCCATTTAATATGACACTGGCTGTTGGTTTGTCATAGATGGCCTTTATCATATTGAGGTAAAGACCATCTATTCCAATTTTCTGTAGCGTTCTTATGAATGAATGTTGGACCTTATCAAAAGCTTTTTCTGCATCTATAGAAATGATCATGTGATTCTTACTTTTGGCTAACATGTTTGGCCCCTTTATTGATATGGTGGATTGCATTTATCTATTTATGTATGTTGAACCATCCCTGCTTGCCTGGGATGAATCCCACTTGGCCATGGTATATAATCTTCTTGATGATTTGCTACATCCTATTTGCCAATATTTTATTGGGGATTTTTGCATCTGTGTTCATTAGGGAGATTGGACTGTAGTTCTCTTTTTTAAGTTGGGTCTTTCTCAGGTTTTGGTACTAGAGTTATATTTGCTTCCAGGAATGACTCAGGAAGATTTGCTTCCCTTTCAATTTCATTGAAGAGTTTGAGGAATGTCGGCATTAAATCTTTTTTGTATTTCTTGTAAAATTCCACAGTGAATCCATCTGGGCTTGGGCTCTTCTTTGTAGGTAAGGACTTAATTATATTTTCAATTTCATTGATAGAAATTGGGTTATCCAGCAGTTTTACATCTTCTTGAGTCAGCTTTGGTACTTCATATGTTTCTAGGAATCTGTCCATTTCTTCTATTAAACAAATAATTGTTAACCACAGCTTCCTGACAGTGGCAAACTATTTGGAAGAAATGTTAATTTTTTATTGTGTGTGGAATTTTTGGCTTTGCATATATATTTCATATTGTAAATCAAAAATGCTTTATATAGAAAACACAAAATTTGTAAAATATAAAGATGAGTAGCAATATACAAAGATACATAAGAAGACTTGACAGTAATTATACCAGCAAAACAGAATTCACAGTAAAAATTTTTAAAATAGTAATTTTCTCCTGCTAAAAAGTAAAAATTGTAAAAATTTTACCAGAGAAGAAGTGAAAAGCAGAAATAAAAATGTATGTATGACCTGGAATATAACTCAGTGACACAAGTACCTGCCTGGCAAGCACAAGATCCTGAGTTCAATTGCCAGTACCAAAAGAGAGACAGAGACAGAGACAGAGACAGAGACAGAGACAGAGACAGAGACAGAGACAGAGAGCAAGAGAGAAGTACTTTTTGTTTGGCCAGCAAAATAAATGATGAATGCATTTGGCTCCATTCTATAGATAAATACTTAATTTATTATCTAGCATTATGGGTCAGGAAATGTGTGAATGAGAAGGAATACAAAAATACAGTACTTTCCTCTCTCAGTGTCCGTAACATAATTATTAAACACTTTAAAGTTTCAATCCTTCAATAAAAAAGTGTTTCAAGTTGTAGTTTTTCACATCTATAAATCAGTATGCTCTATAAACAGAGTGATTTAACCAAAGGATTAAACTGTTGCTTTTCTTGTCCATCAAATCCAACTTCTCTTTGTGTTTTTTGATGATACTTATCTTCAGAACCTTCACCTGGATTATTCTTTAATGCTTTTCTTTTCCAGGTATTCTGACTTTGATTTTCTTAGCAATTAAAGTAGCATGTGGAGAAGTTTGTTTGATTGATTGTTTTAAGGAAAGACAAGTTAGAATGAAAGGTTCTTGTTTTTAAAAATATCTTTCCCCGTAGTTTAAATTCATACTAAAACCAAATTTTCTTTCTTGCTTAGTAGAAAGCGAGCCATTTGAAAGTCTACATTTACATTAGCTAATAAAAGATAATCTTTTAGATCACATGGAGTTCCTCGTTGCTCTAAATCGCACAGCAGTATACTTATTTACTTGATTATCTATAATGTAGGCTTCACTCTTAAATTGTTACTGGCAGCAGCGTTTCAGATGGCCTTAGAAAAATTGCTAGCTATCATTTCCTGATAATTCCATTAGATCAGACCTCAAAAGAGATTTTGGATGAATCTTGGAAGTCAAGTATGACAGTTGAGTGTTTGGCAACCCACCAATAGTTTGAGGAATTCAATTGCTCTCTTCTAAATTTTTCCTTTAGCACTTTGAAATTAGTCTCTATTCATTCACAGAAAGAACTGTGACCCATTTGATGAGTAGCCTAGTTACTTTGCTCATTAACTTAGTTGGCACAGTTGCTCATTACTGTAATTTACAACTTCTAAAACTTAAACCCTCTCTTGCAACTTTTCTTGAGAAAATGCTTGCAATTTAAGTAAATCGAAGATAATAAAAAAATCATTATGAACTTTAGAAGTGATAAATTCAATGAAAGTTCTCAGGAATAAAATATAATTATTAAAAATAATAGCATGGACAATGTAGTAGTAATAGTTGGTTGTTAAAGACTATAATTTTGTTCCTGCTATTTGAATTTGTGATGCTTTTGAGTTAAAAATATCAGTAACATAATTATATGGGTTATTAACAGTGAAACATCTGATTTATTAGACACTTTTAAAAACCCATTTTGGATTTCCTCTCTCTGTTTTACCTTGGTTCTCAAGCTCTGTCAGTATCACTTTATTTTAATAGCATTCAGCTTAAACAAGTATGAGAAGCTGAAATCAGGGTACTAACTGAATAAATGTATTTAATGTCCTGAATGAATTGATGAATGAATGAATTAACTGAATGAATGAAATGATTGCATTGACATGGAGTAAAATACAAAATACATTAAGCCATATGCAGCACACTGTGTGGACAATATGCATAATGTTTTATTGTTTATGTAAAATACAAAGGATATCAGTCATTTTCCTAAGAAGAAGCTACTTCTCTTTTCTAGTAAAAGACTCTCAAGATTTATCTGTGAAAATATACAAGTAGTTACATTTGTAAAGAGAAATTATAAGAGGTTTACATTTCATTTTTTAACTTCTTAAAGCCTAGAGTTTGCCAAGACAATGCTGGCATCTCCTTATTCTCTACCTCTTTTAGGTAGTTTCATGGGCTTCAAACTCCTACAGCTTTAAGTTTCATCCCTATGCAATTTCTCCTTTAGTTCATTGTCTGTTGCTATATTAAAAAACAAAGAAAGAAAGAAAAATAAAAAGCCTGAGACTGGAATTTCTTGTGAAGAAAAAATTGACAGTTGACAGTTCTGGAAGCTCAAAAGTATGGCTCTGGCATCTTCTCAGCTCTGGAGACAGACTCTTAGTGGATGGCATGTTGGGAGCATGTGTGAGAATAGCAAGTGATACAGGTAGAAGATATTTTAATACAGTGCCACCATTTCTGATAGCAACCTACTCCCAAGAAAACTAATGTAGTCCCCTAAGTCCTTCATTAATCCCTTCCTAGGATGCTCCTATGACCCAATTACGTTCCACTAATCCTCACCTTTCAAAAGTTCCACTACCTCAATACTAAGACACTGTGGACCAAGACTGTAACATATCACTGTTTCAGGCAAAAGTTCAAACCATACCAATTATATATTTGGTATAGTTGCTACATAGTAAACAGGCATTCCCAGATTAACATATACAGCACATAGATTTCACCTACCAAAACTAGTTTTTTCTGGCTTTTTAAATAACATTCAGTTATTTAGACCAAAACTATGAGTTTGTCTCTGATTTTTCTTTCTTATACCTATGTCCAGTTCATTAGCAAGTCTCTTCAGTCCACCCACCCTAATTCTGCCCATGTAGCTGTAATCCATCACTTGTTGAAAACACTGCACTTGTTGTATTCAGGCTAACCTCTGTTCCTATCGTGCCCCCTCTAAAGTCTGTTAAACACAATTTTTTTAAGTCTACCAAGTAATCTTTATCATTTCTCTGCTTCAAACAATTCACTAGCTTCCCTTATACCTAAATCATGGATTTAACATAGCATATAAGTAGCTGGCTTCCTCTTTGACCTCATTTTCTATTACTTTGCCCTTGCCTGTCTACTAACTTCCTTAGTATCACTCCCAAATTGTAAGCTCAGGGCCTCTGCACTTGCTGTTATTTGTCTGCAACACTCTTTTGTTATTTTTATTTTATTTAGAGCTATATTTTTTCATAGCATGGGCCAGATATTGCATTATGGCTTTATTTTTTACCCTAAGTATAAGCCCCAAGAGGACAGAAAATTTTACCTTTCTCTCTGCTATACTGCCAAGCTCTTCTAGCAGAAGTTTTCACAGAATTGTGTTCAATATGCATTTTTTGGATTATTGAGGAAAATCAAGAGTTCTTAATGGAAAAGAACTCTGTTACTCTAGAAGGTAGAACTAGGGATAATGGGTATTTCTGGGTAGCTGACTTTGACTTAATAAATAAAAATGTTTAGAACAAAAGAAGCTTTCTAAAGATAGAATACAGAGCCTGGCCACGTGGTGAATTCTTTGCTCCTGGAAGGTTTCGGGTAAAGACTGAAAGAGTCCTGCTTTAAATCAGAGATCCAACTGAGGATCTCTTAATCTCTGTGCATCTCTAAGTGATGTTGGAGAGGAGAATGCAGAGAATAAAAGAGTTCACTTATAAGAGGTGCTAGAAGGGGGGGTGCAGAGAATGAAAAGTGTGCATCTGAGTTGGAGAATTGCATATTACATAACTCACAGATAAAACCATTTGAAGTAAATTTGCAGATAAAAAATAGTGATCCGGAAAAGGTACTAGATATATTCCCATTTAATCCATGCTTCATTCTAGGATGCCAGACAGTCAGCTCACTCCTCAAGTCAGACTTCTTATTCCAGTTTCTCCTGGAAATAATTTCTAAGTTTAAAAAATATTTAACTGCTTTATTTATTTCATTTTGTTTTCCCAATCCAGCCCTCTTTCTTCTCCTTGAAACTTAATGTCAAAATAAATGTGCTTGCCCACAGAAGCTTAATTTGCAGCTGACTCACCAACCAACCTACAACTGCAAAGTCATATAAATGACAAATATATCAGTCATATAGTCTTTATTTATTTGCTGGTGATGCACTACATTCAAGGCTGTATATTTTTTCTTGGCCCTCAATCAGTGCCCAAGAGAAGGAGCTTTAGTTAGATTTGTGCTTCTAATATTATTAACCCTGCTTCAGAGAACTTGATACATTATTTTCCAGAGAGAGAGAGAGAGTTAAGAATCAGCACTTTCTTGTGCCTTCAGATTTCTGACTTTCCCTGTGTAGTAAAGTAAAAAGTGGAATGTGCAGGCTAACGGTATCATATGAATCTAAATTCAAATTCTCAACTTTCCCCTTGATAACAGACTCAGGAAGTCTCTTAATGATATTACATCAATTTCTTTCTTTTTTTTTTTTTACCAAACTGTATAACTGTAACTAGGAAAATATTAACAATTGATAACCTTTAGAAAAATTCTCAAGAAAACATTACATACTAAATTTAGAAAGCCATTTTTATTCCTTTATGGTCTGGTATGGTGACATACCAGCAGACATTTAGTAATTTTGATAGTGATAATGTAAACCAGCAGATCTAGTCTTTGCCCCCATTTCCTGAAGTTCATGGATATTCATAGTTTGAACTAATAACACTTGAAGAAAGAGAAAATGAAAGACTATTACAAATTGTGCTGCTATAAACATGGTTGCACATATATCACTGTGGTATGATATTTTCAGTTCTTCTGGGAATATGCCCAGAAGTGGAATATCTGGGTCAAATGGGACCTCCAATCCCAGATTTTTGAGGAATCTCCAGACTGACCTCCACAGTGGTTGCACCAGTCTAAACTCCCACCAACAGTGCAGGAGAGTTCCTTTTCCCCCACAGCCTCTCCAGCATTTGTTGTTGGTAGTTTTCTTGACCCTGGCCATTCTTTCTGGAGTGAGATGGAATCTCAGTGTGGTTTTAATTAGCATTTCTCTAATTACCAATGATGCTGAACATTTTTTCATGCACTTATTTGCCGCTTATATTTCTTCATCTGAGAACTGTGTATTCATCTCAGATGACCATTTTTGGATTAGGTCTTTGAATTTCTGTAATACCCAAATCTTGGAAACAACCTAAGTGTCCATCAACTGAGGAATGGGTAAAAAAGATGTGATATTTTTATACAATGGGGTACTACTCAGCTATAAATAATGAGCACATTGAGATATTTATAAATAAATGAATGCAATGAGACTATACTCATAAACGAAATAAATCAAACTCACATGTATAAATACCGAATAGTCTCCCTAGTATAAGAAATGGTAAGAGCACGTAAGATTTTATAGTAATCATGATTCCACATTACATTAGTTTGAAACCTTATAAAATGTTTTCATTCATTAATTGGAATTACTTTATTCTGTTTTGTTTGATTTTAACATCTGTGATGGTATGAACAGCTATTTTGAAGAAAACAAGACCTTATGATATCCATTGCTGATTTAATGTCATCTTGCTTTGAAGTACTACCATGTTTTTGTTCTTCTGTTTCCATTGGTTCTATCATGTTGTATCTTATTGGATTTTAATATGTGTGATAGTATAAACAATTTTTTATGGAAAATGAGATAATATAGTAGCCATTGTTCATTTTTGGTTATTTGGTAATGGCCTGTAATACTCTCATTCTCTTGAATGATGTTATACTTTTTTGTTTCGTTTGGTACTACTGTATGTGAAAGCATGCTCAACTATTTCAAAGGAAGAGACATTATGGTAGCTACTGTTAATATTGCCTGTGAAGTACTGTGTTGCTTACATTGTTCTGTTCTTATATGCTTTGCTTTGTCCTCTTTTGTCTTTAAAATTGCTTTAAAATTAAAAAAGAGAAAGCAAAATAAAAACCAACTTTATTATTGTATGCCTTCTACTTACATCCATTATATATTATAATTTTTCAAACAATTTAATTTCAAAGATGAAGAAGTGGCCCCTTCAAGCAACAGCTCTTGGTTTCCCATCTAGTTGCATCTTGCATTGAAATGAGTTGTCGATTGCTACAATGAAATGTAGGCCATCACCTTTAAAAACGTTCCTATCCAGGAGCTACCTTTACCTTAGATATATGTTTTAAGAGCATGTCCTGCAGTCTACTTCCTACCACCCACATTCTCCTTAAATATCTTTCTGATGTCATCATTCTAATTTACTATTTTCTAAACCATTATTTCAACAGCGACCATCATTTCAAGGTTGGTAAATACTTTTGATTTTGTTCAGAAGTCAGAGCATAATGCAAAGTGAATTCTGTTTTGTTAACATTTTTTTTTTTTTTTTGCTTCTTCAGATAGGAGAATGAAGGAGAGTTTTTCACTCTCCTGTTAACAGCTGAATCCTTTAGTTGGTTTGGCCCAGTGAGGCTTTCATTTCAATTGAGAAAAGCTCTGTTATTTTTCAAAGGCTTTTGTGTACAATAGTCCTTCTTGTGGTTCTACTCTCCCAGCACATTTTGCAAGAGTTAACATCAAAAAGACTAAGTGCCGTGGAGTGGGAACGTGGTTTCTGATCTCATAGTTCTACCGCCAGGTTCTGTCACTGCACAGGGCCTGTGTGTACCATCTTGGTTTTGTTTGTTTGACTTAGTGATTGAATGTCAGAGGAAGGGATATCCTGGAAGTTTTCAACAGGCTTTACCTGTGAGTATTGCTGTACCAGTAACCTGACAAAAGAGTATCTGTGGGCATAAAATGTTATTTTTTACTTATAATTTTGCCTGCTTCCAAGGTTCATATTTTTCCCGATTTGCTCAAGAAAAACTAGTATATAAAATTTGTTCAAGAAAAACTATTATATAAATTAAGAAAAAAGTGAAATCACATATTGTTAAGCTAAAATGTAACCTAAGTATTAATTCTCCAGGTTTCCAAGGTATCTGGATGGCAGTGATTTCCTTCTCAGCTTGTAATTTGATCTGCAGGTAGTGTTAGACTCTCAGAGGTCTGAGTCAGTTGCTGCTGCCAGGCCTATCAGAGAGGAAACTCCTATCCTTAGCAAATGTATAAGGACCAAACTGGTGAATGTGCTGAGACTTATTGGCTTTTCTTTTGAGAACTACTGCAACAGTGAAACCAGGTTAGCTCTTTTGTCAAGAACAGGTTGAAACACAACTTTTGGAGAGAAAAGATTTATATCTTATATCAGATTGTAATCATTTATTTTCTTTTACAACATGAGGATTGAAAATGATAAGTCCAGGTTGTCAGTCTAGGTTCAGCTTATTTGGAGCTGTGTATAAACACAGAAATTCCAAGGCTGCGCTAATTTTTCTAAAAATGAGAATCATAATAGTGATATCCAAGTGTAGTTTTCCAGCTACAATAAGATAATAAATAGTAAGCTAAGGGGCCAGCACAAAAATACCTGGCACAGAGTAGATACTGCACAGAGGGCAGATATTATTATATAAGTTCTAGAGTTAAACAGTCATTTCTTCTTCTATACCTCTCAATGTTTGTCAAGTAATTCTCTACACCCCTTTGCTGACTCAGCTTCCCAGCTAATTTAAGGCCCACCTATTTCACAAGGAAGTATGGAGGCTCAGCTCTCTTGGCATTAGGAGCACAGAAAGCACTCATGCTAAGAAGTCACCATCTAATTGTCCCAGAAATTGGCTTTAGCAATTTAAGGCTTTGAAAATGTTGTCACCAACAGGGCAGCTTCTATGATCTTTTAATGGCAATGGTTATAATCAGTCAACTTGGTATGCTGTCCTGGAAGAGCTGAGTGGGAAACAGTGTTCTGCAGAGGCTGTGGGCTTGCAATTCAAATGTCCCTGCCCCCAAGGCAAACCCTGGAAATGGGAAGAAGAAGCATAATCAAGCAGTACAGTTGCATAAATAAACCATATGTTTTCAAAACATGAAAAATAAAATTGCTTTCCTTGCGTGCCTGTCCTTGACAGTGATTTGATTTTTCCAGTTGTGTTGCCTTTCAGCTTGCTTTATTTCCAGCTGCGAGGGATCGTAGCCTCTAAATGAAGGGTACTTTTTTCTCGGCTCAAGTGCATATTTATTAGTAAAGCTATGGTAAAATATCCTTATTTATATATGTGATTATATATATATATATATATATATATATATATATGTATGTATACACACACACACACACACACACACACAATATTTTTAAAGATAGAGTCCACAAAAAATGTGTATACATTTCAGAAAAAGAAAAACTGGTATAAATATTTTAATACTAATTTATTGAGACATCATAAGATTAATACAAATTACCTTTGACCTCTTGAATTATAAGAAGTGCTCAAAGTGGTGGTCATTAGTTTCCACATTCATTAGTAAAGTAAACTGCTAGTTAGGTAAACTTGTCATTATGATTACTGCACATGTATTGTTAATTTCTTCTCTAAGGCCAGCAGTATAAGGGGCTTTCTATGATCTGTGACATCCTGTGAGATCCCCTGTATGAAGGTAACACCATCTGTTGAAAAATGCCATGCTGTTTTTTTCTGTGTGGTCTCCCAAAAGTTTCATGTATTTTGGAGATGATTAGATCATGAAGTCATGGATGCACTATACTCATCAGTGATGACTTCACTGATGCCTTACTATTAGAGGTTGGAACTGCACAAAGGCGGGTCATGGGGCCATAACCTAGAAGGGTATATTATATCTCCATCCTCTGTTTCCTCCTTCTCTCTCTGCTCCACGATGGCCATGTGGTGAGCAGCTTGTCATCACTCAGGCATTTTCACTATACCATGCTGCTAGGAGTCAACTGACCATGGATGGAAATTTCTGAGACTGGGTGCCAAAATAAACCTCATCTCCTATAAGTTTTGAGTATTAAGTCTTAGTGATGGAGAATAACTAAGTCACCACATTCATGAACATAAATAATACTTAACACATATAATCTTCACTATATGCCTAGATTTATAATCTTGATATTGCAGTTTTCTGTCTTCTGGAATTGCCCTTTTCTTTACTATTTCTATAATACTTAAGAATGATATAAGTCCAAGACCTCCTAAGTATTTCTACAGATTGTGTCCTGAAGATCTCTGGTCCTACATTTCCTCAGCTTTCCCACGGGGAAGTTTTCCTTGTGCCTTCATACTCAACCTAGAGTTGGCCACCCTGTATCCCACCCTGCTTTTTCCCTATATAAGTTTTCTAAGACTGCTTAGTAAAGTACCTCAAGCAAGGTGGCTTAAAAACAGAAATATATTATCTCACTTTTCTGGAACTAGAAGTCTGAGTCAATGTAGCAGCAGTTGTTTCCTCTGAGGGCTGTGATGAAGGATCTGTCCCATGTCTCTCTGCTGCCTCTAGTAATGTGCTGACAATCATGGGCATTCTTTGGCTTGAAGATGAATCCCCTGTATCTCTTTTGCTTTTTCACATGGCATTCTCCCTAGCTTATACCTGTCTCTGCGTCTAAATTTCTCTTTATAAAGACACAATAAGATTGGATTAGGGCTTACCCTAATAGCTTCATCTTTTCCTTATTTATATATGATCTTTGCACACACTGAACAGTGAAAAGTATGTCATATATTTGTTTTACCAATTTAATGTGAAATTTAAAAAATTGCATAAATCCACAAAAAATAAATATAGCCTGTGAAATATTTGAAGGGAAAGGTCCTGCAAATACTCCTTAGACTAAGAATACAACTTTGCCAGCCAGCAGAAGACTTCTATGCTCACTGTAATCAGAATTCTTTCTCTCTTTCCAGAAGTAGCAACTAACTTTTTTATAGTAACTGTTCTTTACATTTCCTTATACTTGTTTCATCCATTTAAATTTTCATATACGTATAAGCAATAGTATAGTTATATTCATTTTTAAGCTTAATAAGATATATCTTTTAAGTGTATTGTGATCCATAGACTCCCTAATATCTAACGCTTTACTTACTTTGTAGCTTATTAGTTGAAGAATTCATGCCATTAGAACTGTAGAATGTCACAAATAGCATCTCTGATATATACTCATGACATAAATTAATATATCTCTCTACCTCTGTATCTCAAAAAACAAAAATTTGACAGCTCGATTGATACTATAATCAGATTTATGTGTGATCCCTTTGAAAGACTATAAATGATAGGCTAGGCATTGTGGTGCACTTTTATAATCCCAGCATTCAGGAAGCTGAGTCAGGAGGATCATTGCAAGTTTGAGACCAGCCTGGACTATGAAGTGAAATCAAGGCCAGCCTGAACTGCATAGTGAGACCCTATCTCAAAAAGTTCAAAAAGAAAAAAAATGACTATAGGTGATGAAATACTCTTATATAAGAAAGCAACTAATACTAGTTTTTACTATTTTTATGTTAGCAATATTGATTTTTAAATTTGTTATTGTATTGAATGTAAGAAATGAGGATAGTCTAGTCCTATTAATTTTGATTACCTGTAATAATTTTGTAAAGAGGTGCTTACCCTCACTGATTTTAAGTGTAGATTTAAACAGAAAAGGCAGAATAAGTAATTGGCTCTTTCCTATTATTTACTAGGGGGTTTCCTATCATCTTTAAAGGTACAATGTATTGTATTATTATTGCTATTAGTTTTCTTAGTAAAAATAACATTTTGAACTGATCAATTTAAACAGAACTTGAACAAGAAAGTGAAAAAGAAGAAATAGACCTCAGTGACCTATACAATTGTAAAATTATTTAACATACAGGTAACTAGACCACCAAAAGGAAAGAAAACAAGTAATAATCAGAAAAATAATAAAAGAAAAACTATTGGCTAAAATTTTCCCTAATTTAACCAAAAACATCAATACATATATCCAAGAAACTCAGTAAACTCTATACAAGATATATAGAAACAGATGAAACAAATCACTACGATAGACACACAAACATTGCAAAAAGCCAAAGTAATAGCAGTGATAGTAATCACATTGCATAATGGAAAGAGCTAATAATTATTGACTTCCCAGAAGAAGCAATAAAGACAAAAAGCCAATAAAATGATGTTTTTAAAGAGTTGAAAAATAATAAATGAAAGAAAGTTCTTAAAACATTAACCACTGATATAAAGCGCTGAATAAATTTTTAGCTCTCTTAACCATTAGTATCATGATTATCTTTAGTTTCAGTATCATTCTGTGAGATGGTTGAGATGACTAAATGAATGTGATATCCTTTCCTCAATACATAAGAAGCAAGGGTTGCTTTCTGACAAAGTAAAATCTCTGTGTAGTGTTAGGTCAATGAGCAACATGGTAATTATTCCATTGATGCTGCTCAAAAAGAGATGGTTAGATCAATAAAATTAAATTCTCTATCAGATTTGCAACTCAGTCCTATTCATTCAAGCATGGGTTTAGAAACTCCACCTTGATTAGATATATAATTTGTAAGCTGTCTCCAAAATATCTGTCCTCAAAATCATAATTAGAAAAAATAAAGTTTAACATAAAAGAATTCCTTTTCAGTCCTGACTAGTGTAATTTAAAATTTCTTTGAAGATTTTTTCATTACTATTTTTATCATCTGTGAATTTGCAGGCAGACAATATATTATTAAAGTAATACATTATTCAAGTAGAAAAATATTTATGAAGACTATGGTTATTTACATTTCCTTAAATGCTCCTCTTTAAAATTCATTGGTGGGGCTGAGGATTTAGCTCAGCGGCATAAGCGCCTGCCTTGTGAGCAGGCAGTTGTGAGTTCGATCCCTGGTACCGATAAAAGAGAAAAAGGAAAAAAAAAAAAAATCATTGGTTAGTTGTCGTCTCTGCTCCTTTAAGTGTGAAATAGTAATTCTCTACAATGCTGATTTGACAAACTTGTTTCCCTCCAATCCCAAACTCTCTTTTCTTTTTCCTGGGAGCTTTGTACCCAGTAACATGCTATGCCTACTGGAGTTTCCTGCTTAGGATTCTTCCCCAGTATCCAAATTAGGTTAACTCTTATTCCTTCTTCAGATTCTAGTAAAAAAACAATATTTTGATCACAGAATATTTTCTTCGTATATTTATTCTTAATGTGCTCTTGGCCATAGGGCAATAATTAAGATTTCAGACAGTGAACTCTGATATGTTAGAAATCCTAGTTCTACTATATTCATTGTATATGCCCTTGTTTTGCCCGATATCTTGTGCCTCTATTTCCTCATCAACAAAATGAGTGTAGCGATTGTACCTATTTCTTAGTCTGATGTGACAAGAGAACAGGCATGTGTTAACAGAGCTTCTGATGACACATGCCTCACATACCTTACATATAGTTAATAATTGTGAGTAAATTATAATAGTAATCTGTGCTTTTGAATTTAAAAAATCAGTCCAATACTTATTGAATACCTAAAGTGTGGCTTGACTGTGATGTTTATTGAACAGTTGGACAAATAGGTAAATGATTAAATAGGTGAAGTCAATATTCAATGCTATTTTATAAAAGGAAATTCATGTGAAGTAATGTAGTCAGGAACAATTTCTTGTGAAAAATTAATGAATAGTTACACTTGAGTACATGTATATTCCAACAGGCAAGTAGAGAAAGGGAAACTTCCAGGATGAGAAGTAACATTCTTAAGAGTGGAGATGATAAGCTGTGCACATGATGGCCATTCTTATCTTAAAATGAGTTAAAAATAAAGAAGAATAAGTAGGATTACAGTGAAAAGATGTCCAGCTATGGAGGAAATATTCTTAATTTTACACTGATTGGTAAAAGGGAACATGTGTTCTTCAACTTGTGCATTTTGTCAGAACTAATTAGAATTTCATCATTCCCACTCCTTGGCTCTAGTAAGTGAATATATTAAACATATGAAGGTCTTCTAATTTATTAAGTTTCAGTAATACTTGGTTAAAAATTACATAAAATCATGAATGCAAAATTCTCACAGTTTAAGAGTGATAGGTATCAGTGAAAAAGCAGGAGTTGACATAAAAATGAGATGAAAAGACTGTTTGTAGGAGTAATATCAGAAAACTTCCAAAACATCAGAAAAGGACCTGGCATATAGATAAAAGAGGAATATAGAACTCTACTAACTATAACCAAAATAAATCTATATTCAGACATATAATAATCAAGATCTCAGAAATTCACCACAAGAATAGAGTAGTAAAGGCTGTTAGAGAAAAGAAACAGATCACCTATAAAGGAAAACCCATCAGAATCAAGGTGAACTCTCAATACAAACCATCAAGTCAAGAAGAGCTTGGAGTGAAGTTTCTTGAAAGAAAACAACTTCTAACCCAGATTGACCTACCCTGAAAATTATCTTTCAAAATTAATAGAAAGAAAAGATACTTCCATGATTAAAAAAAAACTGAAAGAATTTATGACCACCAAATCAACCCTAAAAATAGTGCCAAAGTCTATTCTAGAGAGAGATAAAAATGTCCACAGTTCCAGGAATAGCAGCAGAGGGGAACTGTTGAGCTGGGAAGGCAGTTGAATGGAGGGGGGAAGGTGGGGGGACACCAGCAGGAGGATAGCATGGAAGAGATGGCACTGCATGTCAGTCATTACCAATAATGTAGAAAGCCTTGATTCACCAATGAAAAGAAACATGGGTAAAGTGAATTGAGATCCATCAATATGCTGTATATAAGAAACACATTTAACTTGAAAGAAAATTCATAGACCCAAAGTCAAAGAAAAGAAAACAATGTTCCATGTGGCTGGAAACAAGAAAAAAGTAAGAGTAGCTTGCCCATCAACCATAGAATAGATAAGAAATATATGGTATTTTCAAACAATGGAAAGCTACTAAGCTATAAAGAAGGATATCTTGAGGCTCTTGTATGTGAATGGATGCAGTTTGAATTTATGCTTATCGGTAAAGTGGTTCAGACCCACATGAGTAAACATTGTGTTGTCTCCGTTGAATAAAAACTGAACGAATTAGTGGCATCCAAAAAGCACACAGTCATTGAAGCCCACTGTTTCCACTACTACACTCCACTGTTGTGTTTCTCCCTGGAGGTCTTGAGTGTCCCATGCCATCACTGCAGCTCTGTACATTCAAGTCCCCCGTCTCACACTGAGCTTGATGCCATGGGGCTAGGTGCCAAAAAGATAGGCAGTTTACCATATTCCTTTTCTGCCTTGCTCAGCCTGTGAATTCCAATTCACCCTTCAGAACTTTCCTGGGTCCTAAGGATCCACCTTCCTTCTTCTTTTCTTCTTGAAGTTGTTAAACTCCAGTGTCTGGACTCCCAGTCTTGGAACAGTTGACTTGCTCCTGCTCGCTACCCAATCTTCCATTGTGTGACCTCAGGGTCTCCCAGAGTCCTTCCCTCACAGGGTGCAACAGCAGAGGTTACAGAAGGTGGCCTAGCAAGCTGCAGGGCTTTCAGCAGTGTTCCCAGGGCAGGAACATTAGTGCTGTGACAGTGCATCTTACTCTTTATTCATATATACTTCTTTCCTGAGAGTAATTTAATTTATCCCTTTCAAATTTAATCACAGGTCCTGTATGAGATCCTGAATATTTAAACAGTAAAATTGAGACAAACCACAAATAGTCTTTCTAGTAGGCTGAAGAGAATTCCAGCTGCATTTGCCAACTGTGTTCCACAGTTTTCAGTAGTAATGCCTAGGAGTAAATGCCACAGAGCACTGCTATCGAATGATCTGAAAGTAATCAAAGTCTGTGACACAGGATGTCTCATCAAGTTTTTCAGAGGCAATTTGAGTAAACAGGAACCCACGAGTAGCTGGACTCTGTCTTTCTCTTCCTGCCAAAGATCAGAGTCTGTGTTTCCACCATTTTCCAAATATTTTACAATGTTATGGAAAATATAAGGAGACTTACAGATGGCTTGAGATAACTGATCTGCTTCATGACAACTACTATTACATTAAGCTATTTCTTCTTAAATTTAAGCTAATTATCTTGAAAAGATAGTTATCAGGTTTTATTCTAAAAAGAATGTTGTGTCTGTTTAAATAATGAGACATTTGTTATTTTCTATATTTATAATTCTTGAAGACAATATTCTGCTCTTGGATTTTAATCAGAATAAAAAAATAAGCTTTATTCAACAAATTACTTTTCCAAATCCCAATTAACTGAACCGGTTGGTACCAGCAATCACACTCACAAACTTGCGCTTTCCAGGCAGGCACTTATACTGCTGAGCTAAATACCTGGCACCATTTGATAAAAATATATATTGTATATTACCATTTTTTCATGAAAGCATATGCGCTATGAACATAACATTTTTTGATAGCCAGAAACATTAGCTTTAATGGGTGACGATATTTTTCAATGCCAATGCGTTAATAGTTATCTGTTACATTCGTAGAACACAGTTCAAATATTATATTTAGCCACAGTGTTGGCTTATCCCCTAATAGACAACACTGTACTGTAAGTCTTTCTTGGTCTCAGAAGTATAGATTCAAATAATTCTTATTGTTTGACTCAGACTCTTAACCAAGCACTGTAAATTGCCCTGAAATATAACTAGTGTAAGTGACTGAAAATACTGATAGTAATGAATCTTTTTAAAATCTATCATTTTGTTACCTTACTATAGGAAGAAAAAAATCTTCATTTTGTTGACTTACTATATTCTCTGTTTATGAGAAAGACTGATATCAGAATCACTGGACTTAATTTCTTAGTTGTCACAATGTTCAAATGGTTTCTTCATGCTTCTCAAAATAAATAGAAGTGCAAGAATATAAATCATGAAACAGGAGCCAGAAGATTACATCATGTTGTGATTAGTAACGATTTGAAATACGGGATAAGAATTATGTGGAAATTAAGGATGCTTTCTAATTTGGAGAATTAAGGATGCTTTCTAATTTGGATAACTCCAGATACCCAGTTTATACATTAAAGCTAATTGATTGAATCAAAATTTCATCAACTGCCATCTAAGTTCAAAGGTAGCATATAATACTATAATACTAATTTTCAAAGTGTTTACACGGTACAAGTCAGGATTCTGATTGCTCTAATTTTGTCATTGGTATCAAATAGTAAAACAAAGGAAAAGCTTTTAAAATTTATACTGTTATACTTCATTTGGAACAATAACAGGAGATGAAATGAAACAGTAGTTAGAAGCAAAACTTTTGCTGCCAGAGACTTTTGGGTTCATATTTTGGCCATTGGTCATTAAATCTCTGACCCTGAGAAAATTACTTAACCTCTTTTCATCTTTATATTGTTGTTCATAAAATATTACCATACCTGGCTCACTGGACTTTTTAAATGAGGTTAAATAAGTTATCTGCTTATTTTTGTGCTTGAGTATAGTGAGAAATAAATAAAGCTATCAACTTTGTTCCTCAAAATATTTTTACCAGATTTAATATTCACTTTCTAAATGAAATAAACTTTGAAAACTGCACTGTTTACTTTGCAGCTGGCTAACACAGTTCACCTGATCACCTACCCTCCCCTAATTTAGGCGCTCTTTGCTGGCCCCTGTAGGAATCTATTTAAATCTACTGCAAATGTCTAATCTTCTAGACATATGTACTAACTCAAAATCCCTGGAACAGGAACAAAATGGCATACTGCATGTCCTAGTAACACAAAATAAGATGCGAAGAACTATTGCTACATGCTCTAAGAACTGAAAACCTTTCAAGTAACTTGTTCAATAACAAATTAATAGCAGCAGTCGTGCCATTAATTTGGTTTCTTCATTCTTTCTGTCAGTGTCAAATATTTGAGAGTATTAATTTTTTCCAGTCACAGAGCATAAATCAAACAGGTAATTTGTTTTCCATTTTTGGCAGAATAACTCTAAATGAAGGCAAAGATACTAGATGCAACTACACAAAAGAAGAGAACCTCCACTTTACTGATAACTTGGTCATTCTTGGACCTCTTGTTTGAGTAGATTTCCATACCTCCCTATTACTCCATGTTTGTTCCTACCCAGGCTATCAAATTTTTTTTTGTCTTTTTCCTTTTTATCGGTACCAGGGATCGAACTTGCGACTGCCTGCTTACAAGGCAGGCGCTTATGTCGCTGAGCTAAATCCCCAGCCCCTCAAATTTATTTTTGACAGTATGTGTGAATTCAACTAACTTCACATCAGAGCTTTTTAATTTTCCTTTTTGTGTCTTTACTTTCATAAAGCATTTAACATTTCACACTACCTATCACATAATAGGTATTTTTGTGTACTTGTTTCTCTAGTCATCTTCAATGGGCATCTTCAAGGGATATTTTACAGCAGTAATGCTGTAAACCAAATCTTCATTAAATTTCCATCTGCAACAGCTATTGGAAGGGATCTACTTTCCAAAAATACCAAGCTTATACTTCCAAAGCACATGAGCAAATGTTGTGAATCACTGAGCGATATACATTGCTTCACAGCATTATTACAGTTCTAAATGTGCAGACATTAATTACATTTTTATTTTATATAATCATAGAATCCTGACAGGTTATCTTAACAAGTTATAGAAGTCATAATTTAGATAAAGAATAATTAGGAAAGCTTCACTAAGATGATAAAAGACTAAGGAATTTAAACTCATATGTATAGTTCATCTTATTTTATGGGGAAAACAGTTGTGATAATACGTGACATTATTTCTACATCATTGTGAAATGATTATAAGGTGATACATTATGTAAGTGACCCAGTTAAAGGTGATATATTAAGTGATCAGACACTATTTTGTGTGTCTATTAACTCACTTCCTATTCTATTACTTTACCGTGATAAATTAATAATACCTAATGTGCACATAAATGTAAAAGATTTGCCACGGTGAAGAATCGGCACACTTTATTCTCACTGCAGCCTTGAAAGAAAAGGCAAAGGGAATGGATGTATGAATCCTGGTACTTATACATTGTGGTGGCTTCTTATATATTATAATTTATTCTTACTGTGATATGATGATGTAAATATTAGTCTCCTTGATGCTCTCCTCCTGATAAAACTGATGCTCACAGAAGCTTAAAAGTTATCACAAGGTTGTACAACTTTTAACTGGTAGAATCAAGGTTTGTGCTGGTAATATTTTCACCATACCATACAGTGGAGATGTCAAACATTACTTTATGCATCTTACATATTAGGAACAGAAATATTGAGAGTAAGTGGTTTGTTCCATAATCTATTCATCATTTTATCATGTAAAATATAATGTTTTAAAGTAATGTTTTAAAATATTCAACTATATAGCAGGATTTTTGTGAACTAACTTCAGTGAAAATATAAGATCAAAAAAATATAAGATCAAAGGTACATGCTACAAGCTTTGTGTAAGTGAACATGTAAGATAAAATAGAGCAGACTGTTGTAAATATTAAAAGATTTCAAATGAAAGATCTTCAGTCACAATAAAACAAATTTTATAGCAAAGCAAGAGTACCTTACTTCAATTACTGTGTAATTGAAAATGTTAACACTTGTAAAATATGGTAAGAAAACCTCTGCTATTCAGTAGTTTCAATCATTTTTGCTTGTCTGAAATAATATAATAAATACTGAAAGTGTTTTTGGCCACTTCAGGAATCTGAGCAACAGTGAGTAAATCCTTCATTGTTACATGTCCTTGTTTAAAAAAAGAGATACTCATGATTATTTCAATTATATTACCATCTCTATCTTAGAATCCATGTTTAATCTAGATTTTCTAATTCTTTTACAATTAGCCCTAAAGGAGTGTTCAAGTGAGATAATGAAGTAAAGCATTTTTGCAAATACACATTCAAAATTTTTCAGTATGTTAAATTACAAATTGATAGAATATAAGTGAGTTATCATAGGAAATAAGTGAATTTAGAAATTTAGAGTTAGATTCTCAACAGATTGCTGCTATACAAATGATTATTAATGTTATGTAGCACTGAGTATTATTAACTTAAGGAATGATTTTTGCAAAGAAAGTTTACTGCATAAAGTTCTCTGTGGTGGGAATTTATGAAGAGCCACCTGTGTATACTTTAGGTGTTACAGCCTGTTTTCCCCAATTAACAACCTTGCCAGCTGGGAAATCACCACCAGACTTCTTCATATCAGATGATTTTTACATCTTTTGAGTCATCTATAATATTTGGATACTTTTTGTGTGCTGTAATCCAGATGCCTCCAAGACAGTCTGAGCAGTATACACACATCAGAAATAATGACCGTGGTGTTTACTGGCAGCAAAAATTCTCCTGTAAAACCTATACAGATGTAATGATGGAGGCATTTCCTGTAACTTTGGCTCTACTTCATTATTGGAAGCCTAGAGGGTAATCCATTTCCTGTATAATACCAAAGGCTGCACATCAGTGGCAAAGCATTTAAACATGGTCAATCATACATTACCACAAGCAATAAACATGTGGCCCAAGCAGTATATTTTATTTGTAAAGATAAAATCAATGAGTCAGTTCTGATAATCCTTTGAGTTAACAAAGAACGAATAGGTTTCTTCCTAGTTATCTCTATTGTTCCTTTAGGGAAATCGCTGACACACTTTTAATTAATTCCCCAGTTCCCAACACAGTGGTTGACACATTGAAAATGTCTATGAAATATTTTTAGCTTTGAGCTAAACAAATAAATTGAAGTATACACATCTTTGTTAATATAAAATGCTTGACATTTAAAAGTATATGTATGCCAAGTGAGCATTTGATTCTTGAAAAATTCAATCACTAGTTCATTCTGCAGTTATGGTTGAACAATTAATACACTCCATCATTGTGTTCAATATAATCTATTTTATGCAGCTCTTGCTTTCTAGGATTGTATAATTTAGTAAGAGAGGAGATTAAGTGCACATACAAGGTTAATTTTAAAAGTGATAGTATTGAGGGCTGGGGATTTAGCTTAGCAGCATAAGCGTCTGCCTTGCAAGTGTGTGGTTGTGAGTTCGATCCCTGATACTGATAAAAAAAGAAAATTAAAAAAAAACCAAAAACACACAAATTGACACTATGTATGTGCCTACATTTTCTGTTTGTGCTCAGACTGTTGAGAATTCCTAGAGGAAAAAAACACTTATTCATAGATTTCAAACCCTAAAAGTATAGGTATTTTTTAATGTTATGCATTTGTGTAATCAGTTGCATCTTTCCTAACAAGTACTTCTTAACTCCTGTACTTTCTTCAAATTTCTGACCTCATTGTTTTCCTCAATTTTGCTTGATTACTATCCTTTCTTATTACTGGAATGAAGTTGAAAACCTCTTTAGTGTCCTGTCATTAAGCCTATAACCCTAACTTGCACCATACTTTCTTTCTACCCCTCTAATTCAGTAGAGAAAGTGACTGTGTCCAGTCATTCATTTCTTAAGTACAGTATTAGATACTAAGTGTCTTGGCGAATACAGTAAACATGATTCTTCTGCTGTATTCTGCCTGAAAGTACTTGTTCCTTTCACCTACACTATTTTCACTTAATCCAATAAACAGTGTTATCTCTCAACTTTCAGTTATGAATATTTATTTCCTTCTGCAGGGATGTTCTTTCCAACTTCCTTCTTTTCTTGGTTCACTTTATCTTCCAAATCTCACACTGACTGGTTATCATGACCTGCAGTTAACCTTCTCTGATGCCACCTCCCACCTCCGATGCAAGGTCAGCACTCTCCCTTATACACTGTCTTAGCCACCATTCCTCTTATCAGCACTGGCGCTCTGTGTCTTCACTGTGTCTTTGTCTCTGTCCACCTGAAAACAAGGTGCATTTGAACAGAAGGAAGGAAGAGAGAGTGAGGAAGGAAGGAAGGAAGGAAGGAAGGAAGGAAGGAAAGGAGGGCCAGCAAGCATGATTAGATAAGCAGTTGGTTTTATAGAAGCAGCAATGAAAAGGCGTAATGCATTTGTACTTACATATATCCTGAGACTATAATAAGAATTATATATATATATATATATAATCTAACAACTCTTCAGCAGTTATCCCATTAAGTTTTGGGATCCAGTGATGCATAGGTGCCATGCCAAGCAGAAAGAACCTCCATTTAATCTGAAATATTAATCTAATAGAAAAGCACAGAAGCCAGGAAAGGAAGCCAATTTTAAAGGGAAGTTATGAATGCATTCTTTCAAGCTTGCAAGCTGAAAGCAACAAATCAAACCTAGGAAAGTGTGAGATTCAGGAAATTTGTGCACTTGTCAAATAGCTGAGGTAATTGGACCTATGGAAATGGATTGTCTACAAAAAAGGTATAAAGACAATGGAATTTAATAAAGTATTCTATGGGAAATAACTATGGCATAAAGAAGTGTCAGATTTCATATATAGTCTCAGAATTTCTGACAAGAGTATCTATCATGGACCCCAAAATTTGTATTTCTAACAAGTCCCCAGATTGTGCAAATATGGGATGGCCTGAGGACCTTTCCATGAATCTGCAGGGTCCTTAGAGAAATAATAGGAAACCAAATCAGGAAACAGTGATAGTGAGCAAAATAAAAATAAAAACAAATCAAGTTAATCTTATAAATGGTGAATGCAAATATAGCATTCTGTGTCGTACAGAAAGGTATTGGTGGCTGGCTAAGTTCTATGCCGGGTGGAGCTGGTTGGCAGTTTACTCAGTCACCCCGTTACAGGAGCAGGTGACAGTAAAATGGAAATGCCTGTGAATTTTATGACTTTAACTAGAAAGAGGTACATATAAATATAACCACTTAAACCATGGAGATTAGAGGCTCTATCCATTTCCTTCAGCTGTCATAACAAGTTACCACAAATTGAGTAGCTTAAAACAGCAGAAATTTGTTATCTCACAGTGCTGGAAGCTAGAGCTCTGAGTTCAAGGCGGCAGCCAAGTTGATTCCTTCTAGAGTGCTGTCAGGAGCAATCTGTTTCATGCCTTTCTCCGAGACATTTGGGACTATTGGTAATTCGTGGCGTTCCTTGGCTTGTAGATTGATCCCTTCAATACCTGTTTCTGTCATCAAATTCATTCTTCTCCGTGTGTTCCTGTGGCCAAATTTCCTCTTCTTATGAAGACACCAGTCATTGGCTTAGTCTACACCTCAATTCAGGATTATTTTGTGTGAAGTTTATGTGAAAAAACTTTGATTCCAAGTAAAGTGACACAGATACCACTGGCTAGCATATCTTCTGAGGGGACAATTGAACCCTCAGGAATGCAACATGAGTAGTTGGAGGCCTAGAGTTCGTAATGCAGAAATGGAGTTGGTAGCTGTAGATTATGCTTACCCACTTGTACTCTTGTCATAAGGAACCTCTAGCAAACTCAGGAAATGTCTTTGCAGGTCAGAACAGAAGAGTGATCAAAGGCATAAAAGTGTTGATAGTAAGAGACTAAATACTCTATAAAGAGAGGGGGAGAAATAAGGAATGTCCTAGAGTGAAAGGGAGTATTTAGGTGTATAAATAATTATTCCTATTAGAAAAGGGAAATCAGTAGGCACTAAAGTGTTATACTAAAAAGTATGACTGGTCACACAGTAGGGGAAGTCTGTGGCAGTGGTAGAATTAGCTAATTGGATGATCTGTGAAAGATTCTTCAGGCAGGATTGAGGATGCTTAGATGAAGTCTAGGGATTTTAAACAGAACCAGTTCTTTCAACTTAGAACTTTGTCTTTTGATTCCAAAGAGAATCTAGAGAAAGCAAAAATAAGCTGTGACTTTTAATTAATCATATCTGTGGTGCCCAATGAGGTTAATTATTCTCTGAAATGAAAATAAATGGTGCAATTTTTTATATTCCTTTGAAGCAATGTTTGCTTTCTACAGGAAAAGAGATGTCAAATTGTCTGTTATCAGTATAGACCACATCCACATGAAAAGATGTTTTCTTCCTCCTTTCTAACTGACATGTATGCATATTCAGATTTTAAATTTCCGATGTGAGTAGGAGTTTTCTAACACAGGACCAGCCTGTGTTTAAGATACAGTCTGTGTTTCTTTCAATAAAAATATATACACAGAATGTGAAAAATACCACTAGTACTTTCTGTAAAGTAATCAACTTACCTTACTTAGCAGATGCCAAATAAACTCTGAAGGAATAAGTCTGCTTAATAATACTGAACTAGAAAAGGCCCAGGATGCCTAGCTCTGAGTGTGGTCACATATGATCAAGTTGAACCAAGTAACTGAATGGTTATCAGATATCTTGGGGCTTTGTTCTTTGCACCCACAAAGAATGTATGAATGCACTAGAGTCACATTACATTTTTAAGCATTTTGCTTTTTATTCTGAGCTTCTCAAACACAGTATCAATCTATCCTGCCAAGACTTCTGCTGCAACTCCGCCTCTCACCAACACTTCCCCCTCAGCGTAGGCAGCCAGCACTGGGAAAGGGTGAACTGTGAGCTGCTCATAGGGTTCTCTTTTTTATAGCATGAAGTAAAGGCTCTGTATTAAAAAGACACAGTTACAGAGTTTAAGAAGGTTCAGACATTTCTTTACTTATGCCCAAACTCCCTGTTCCCACAAGGAGATAAAATTTGGGGATTTGCCAAAAATATGGGATGATGAATTCTGTTTTGTATAACAGGTATAATCATAAAATTCTGTGTGCATACCCCATTTTTCTGAACAGATCACTTTTAATTGCTTAGAGAATTAAATGTTTCAGTTTTAGCTGCTTTTTTTTCCTTCACTAGAGTCATGAAGTATCTCCTGATTTTACTTCCATGTCTTGATTATTTATGTTTTTCAAAGTCTGCTTTGAATATAACCAAAATACACATAGTAATATTTAGCTTTATTAATAGGTAAATATTCCACAATAGACAGTGTTAGGTTAATGTCTTTGAGTAATACCTACCAGCTCTTTTCATTGATTTTGTATAGTAATTGATTCATTTGCCATCGCTTGATGGCCCAAAGTTATCTCTATCATGAACACTTTTCAAAATGTTGAACAATTCTCTAAATGTTACAAAATTGTCAATTCCAAAATATCAATGCTTTGCCATGTTTTGGTATTGCTGTTTCAAATTTTTACGGTACTCACTGTATTTATCTTGTCCCTAGACCACCCTAACTTATCACATCATTAGTATATGTTTTGATAGTTTGCCAAGCATTTCTGTTTCCATTTCAAGCTCAATAGAACTGAAATTTTTATCAGTACTAAATCAGAACACCTCTTAGTTTGTCTGGAATCCAGAAGATATCTTAGTGTCAAAAGTATACTCCCTGTAATGAATTCTCTTTTGACCTTCACACCCAGCACAAGTGTCAAGCCTTTTGTTAACTCTCTTTCTGCTCCTCTGAGAAGCTGTACTTCTCTCACTTATCATCATTGCCACTGAACAACTCATCCTAACCAGCCAGACTGTGGCAAAGACAATAACTATCTGGGTTTTCCAACCAATATATAAGGGATCATTGAGAGCAGAGAAGCATCTACTAAGAGTCAATTACTATACAATATAGTTTTTTGATTACTGATGAGGGAATCAAGAGTGAAATTTCCAGTTGGTAGATAAATGAATCAGGATGTGTAGCTGGACCTCCTATTTCCCTATTGCATGCTCTGCAGCTCACAGAAATTTTATAAAACATAAGAATAAAGAGCTAATCAGAGTTTAGCAGAGGTAGAGCAGGGCCTTGCACAGCTACTGATCCCAAATAACTGCTCACTTTTCTGTTTTTCCCTCATTTACGTCTCTTAGCTTCCACTTTTCAGGATAGGTTTTCCTAGAAACATAACTTTCCTCACTTTCTTATAATCATTTTTACTCATTTTTCATTTAATGCATATTCATGAGGTAAGTAGGTAGCTGGCCTAATCTTATTTACATTATATAAAACAGGCAAAAGTCTTGACATTATGGAACTTATATTCCCACCAAGGATACAGACTACAAAATAATGAACTATATGTGTGACTTACTAGATTACCAGGTAATACATGCTAAGAGAAAGTTAAAAAAAAAAAAAAAAAAAAAAAAAAAAAAAAAAAAAAAAACAAGGCAAGGTAAAGGTGTGAGGTGTATGGCCAGGAGACAGTATTAACCTAAAGAAGTCAGTCTTGGATCCTAGAGAAGTTGAGATTTAAGCAAATCCCTGAGGAAGAACGGTCAACAAAAATAGAACTACCCTGTGGTTGTATATAAACCCTAATGTGGGAGCATCCTAAAGTATTCTAGAAGGTTCAAGGCTGTAAGAACTCTGCAAGCAAATGAAGGAAAAATTAGCTAATGAGAGGAGCAGACTGGAAAGTAATGACAAATATGGGTGAGGAGATGGTTTTAGTTATGGAAGGTCTTAGGTAGTCTGGGTTCCATAGTATGCAAAACTTGACCCTGTATTAATAGTATAATCAGTAAGTACTTCCACATTAATAATTTGGGTTTGATCTTACTGCTAACTGGTCCTAGCTAACATTTGTCTGCATAGAGTAGTCCTCCAAAAATAATTAGCTTTGTCTTGATTTAGAATATCACTTCAACCAGGTTCAGTCATATTTATAGGAATCATCATTTCAGTGGTTTCTGTACAACACCATAGAAAAATGTTCCTTTACAATGACAATGACAACAATTAATAGGATCTAGCTATAATGCATTGAATGTGCTCAAATGCTATTTGAATGAATGAATATATGAATAGATGGATGAAGACAAATTCAGTTTTATAGCATAGATGGATACTTCCACCTGCGAATAAACTTTATTCTCAGTAGAATAACTTAGAAATAAGTTATACATTTACTTACCAATTAAATTGGCTATATAGCATATGGTTTGGTATTGATTGTGTGGATTGTTTTAAAATTATGTTCCATTAAAGTGAGAGAAATTTCCAGCTCTGTTCCTTCAAAGGTATTGCATGGCTCTGAGAGGGATATGTATTTAAAACACTTTGTTTCTCCTTGAAAAGAATCACTAGTTAAAAAGAAGTATATAAATCTATCCTCAAAATAAAACGTATTATTTACTTCTTAGCTGAAACATTTACATCCAAAATATCGATAGTGATTTCATTGTCTTGAAATAATCTTCAACTTCAAATATCAGCTACATGATTCTTCTTATTGTTGGATTTAATCTTCTTTATAGTGACAATTTGTTTCCATATCGCTACTGTAACTAAGATTGCATGTGGCATTCATTGCTAGACTAGTGGGTGTAAATCAGAGTTCCTGGATTTGTGTTTAACCTTTTCTTTGCAGAGATTGGAATGACCTCTGTACATTTGGGTTTGGTCTTATAAATGGAATGTACAGTTGTAATAGATTGATCCTAGCATGTGACTATGAACATTTTTATAAACTTATTTGTTAAAAATTCTGTATCCATTCAACTAACAAAGTAACAGGTTTGAAAAACTTGATATATATTTTAAGCCTATAAAACATTTAATTTTATTTGTTCTCTGTTCATCTTTTACTTAATAAATAAATTTTTTAATCCGAGGCAAATAAATATATTCATGGTCCTGCAGGTAGCAAGGCATCAGCAACAAATAATTATCTACTTCAGCAGGGAATTGGATAACACTTATTTTAATTGTCCTATCAGTTTAAATCCATTTCCATTTATTATTAACAACTATCCTAATTAATTTAACGAAATCATTACATTTCTAACATAACTCAAGAGGTGTTAATTTACAGTTTACTATGCACCATTTTTTCATTAATCATTTATGGACCTTTAGAGCACATAGCTCTATACAATATTTATTCATTAAAAGCATTGTGAAAAGGAGTTAGTATATGCTAATGTGTTTTTCATGATTGTAGAAAGTATTAAAAGTCATTATGATAGCTTCATCAGCAGATTAGATGTATGATTTTTAAAGAATTAAGACAATACAATAAAGGAAATTGTCTAACATTGAAGGCCTTTATTACCTTTACTTTTTAAAATAATCTGCATATTAATCATTATTCTAAATGCAATAACAATATATGCTATAGACTCTGTATTCTATCATATTCTGGAAGAAATATTTTAATCCTGCACACTTATAGATTCTATCAATCATTTATTTAAAATGATCTCATCGTGATTTCATTAAATGATTTCATTCTTCTGATTCCATATTTTCCTTTTAAAAAATAAGCTGTAATTGGTAATATTCATCTTTTGAAATAGAAAATTGTCATTTTAAAAACAATTTGATATTCTGCCATTTGTTATAAAAGTCATAAATTATCTATTTTTTTTACAGTGTGCTTAGGGATGACTCACATTTTTATATCAGTTTATAACATTACTTCAGTTTATAACATTACTTACTTCAGTTTATAACATTAAATGATAGGTAGAATAAAAATAGAACAGTGTCCAGAGATAAAATGAAAGCTAGCATTTAGCTTCTTTTCCTTATCTTGGCACTGAGATTAAGACATAATATTCAACGTGTATATCTTCCTTGTGACTCTTGTCCCAGAATTTGTGCTATTTTCTAACGGCTCTATTTCCTCATCCTGCAATGTTAATTGTTTTCAAATTTCTGCTCAAATGATTATGATAGTTTTATATTCTATCCTACAATATAAGTAACAATAAAGTTGAGGTCATAGTCCCAATATGAGCAGGACTGTGGCTCCTGGATCACTTAGAATCCCTCTGAACTGCTTGGCTGATCTATTGTCTAACCAATCAGCAGCTGATTGTAAGACAATACATCACCATTACCAATAATTACCAATTAGTTATAAACTAATTGACTGAGGAAGAACAGAGCAGTTATGTGTGTGCAGTCCTAAAATAGAACAAACTGATATTTATGTAGGATTGACCAAAAAGTCTTTGCCTCAATAGCAAAAATCAATAAGCCTTCAAATGTTTAAAAGACAATATCAATTTAAATAAAATCCTTATTTTTATTTATTGCTGTTACAATAAATTGGAGATAAATTTAGAAAAATAACTGCTAAAATGTGATCAATTGTGTTTATTTTTCCATGTTCTCTTCCTTTTCCACAGGTCTAGGTTTTAGTATTGCTGGAGGTGTAGGGAACCAGCACATTCCTGGAGATAACAGCATCTATGTAACAAAAATTATAGATGGCGGAGCTGCACAAAAAGATGGACGGTTGCAAGTAGGAGACAGACTGTTAATGGTGAGTGTGGCTCCAAGCATCACTGTGTACACTGATAAAGCTCTTGTTTCCAAGCATTTGACTTAGTTCTCTCAGGCTGTGTGGCTGCAAAAAGAAAAATTTATTTTCTTACATTTTGAAGGCTGGGAAGTTACTAGTTTCTAGTAAAAGCTATCTTCTAGTTTGCAGGTAGCTACCTCTTGACTTCACTCTCACTTGGCCTTTCCTAAAATTTCATGCTGATGGAAAGATCTCTTTTCTGTTATTATAAGACCACCAGTATTATCAAAGGAGAGCTCCACTTTTAATTCATTGTAACTTGATTGCATCCTAAAGACCCTATCTCCAAGTGTAATCACATTTAGAACTTCAGCAGATGAATTTGGCATCAGGACACAATTCACTGCATAGATAGCACTGGCCACATACAAAAATAAAAAAGGAGAGCAGATTTCAGCAGAAGACAGTTTAAAAGACACATACATTGTGTCTGGTTTACTGAGGTTTTTAAAACAGAAATTGAAAATTTCCATCATTTTTTCATACACACATGGCATAGGGATTAGAATGTTATTCCAAACATCACCTATTAGTAATAGCAACTATTATTTCGAGGTTGTTAGAGATGGAAATTTACATAACAAGTGGTACATCATTATCTAGTTTTCTAATATGAATGCATTCATAGTTACTTTTTTTTTTAAACTGGGGCACAGCCCCTGGCTTTGTGGCTTCTGTTACATGTGTAAATGGATTGCTTTCTCCTTTCTCCCAGACTGGATTGCAGCTACATTATTGTGTTTACAAGTTTCCTGCAAGTTTCAGGAGTCCTGGACAATGACTGATATCAAGCCATTCTGTACTATGGGTTATTAAAAAAACTAAAGCAAAATTAAATCAATTATAAATAGGATAGGATGTAATATTGGTATAACTGTTTCATCTCCATTGACTATTATATACTGAACCTACAGTATGCTAACAATCAAATATTAAACATTTATAGTAGACAACCTCAAGTAAAGTGACCAGATCTTATATCATGTTTACCCTTCTAAAACAGGATCTTTTCACTTATGTCTCTAAGGAGCCATTGTTTTTAACCCTTTCTTGAGAAATGTTTGCAAAGGACTGATCTATACCATTTCAACAGGAAATTAATTTCCATGACATTTGAAAATATTGGAGGTTAAATTCAAAAGTTTGTGTTCATGATGCCCATTTCTCTGGGGTCTAGAGAACTTGCTTTTAAACCCACTAGTCTTATTTTGTGATTGTTGGCAATATTCATATTAAATTGCCTGTATAATGCTTCTATAATATTCTTGATAGTTAACATTAGTATTCGCTTTATTCCATATACTCTTTAAAGTGCTTTTTATAATATAACATATTTCTTACAACTGGACATTTTATATAAGCAAAAACCAACAGAGACAGAAGTTTATTGATGTGTCCATGGCTTCATAGTTAATGATGGAAAGAACTGGATTTTCAACTGAGGAAACTTGGTTTGTATCGGTGCTCGTCACTACCTCACAATACTACTTCCTGTGCTTGGTTTTCGCTTTAGTTTCCTTGAATTTTTCATTCCATTCTTTCCTCCTTTCCTTTATTCATAATTTAGTTATTCATTAACTCCTTTAACAAGTTTATGTAATCTATCTCATATCCTAGGCAATAGCCATAAGGAACTCAAGGAGCAAAAAAATGTTTTAAAAATTGACTTCGTTCAAAGTTTCAATCCACGAATTTTGAACTTCTTTACAAGCTGGAATCACTACCATTTTCATTTTCATGAAATTTGAAACTTTTGGGGCTGGGGATTTAGCTCAGTGGCATAAGCACCTGCCTTGCAAGCAGGCAGTCGTGAGTTCGATCCCCGATACCGATAAAACGGAAAAAGACAAAAAAGAAAGAAAGAAATTTGAAACTTTTTTCCTACTTGTTTGCTTTTGATCTAAAACTTAGTTCTTTTGAAGTTATAGCTTCTAAAGTAGAAAAATTATTGTTGGCGTATAGTATCAACAATATAAACCATTGCTCAAAATGTTGATTTGCAAGTCAAATAAATCACAGTAATCATCTTCTACTATACAGTGCTGAAACTGAAGAAGGAAGAGGACAGTTTGAAGCCCTGACTGTCTGACACAGTGACTGAGTTTACTTTTGCCTCATTGTGCTGTAAGAGCCATTGTAGACAAATCTATTATAAATTCTGGTGGTGTTTTCAACTGTGCTATTGTAAATTTGTGCTAGATGTTATGTGTGAATTTCTTGAAGTTATGTTTAAATTTCCAGCCTTATTTCCAAATTCTTAAGAAAAAGATAAACTTCATCTAAATAATTCTGTCAAAGGATTTTCCAGGCACCATGCTATTTTTCCATTAAAATGTGCTTGAAACTCATTGAAGATATAATGATTTCATAAATAGCTGTGACATACTTCTTAACTGTTGTGAGTTTTAAGCCTTTTTTAAAAATGAACCTTCAACAATAATAGGTCTCTCCTCGCTTATGTAAGGAAAACTTAATTAGTACTTCCAAGGCAACTAGCAAGCTGAATCTGGAAATAAAAGAAAATGGCTTGCTTTAAAATATTCTGAAAGAAAAATAACCTTTAGTGAAAAAGAATAAAGAAAAAATCAGTGGAGCCACTTTAAAAGACCAATTATCTTGTTGCAGCCCAAAACATTTATTAATACTCTCCTATTTTTCTGTTCCACCTCCTCTTTCTTTGCCCTCTCTTTTCTCGCCCCTCTGTGGCTCTCCTCCCCCAAGGAAGTACAATGATTTAGATCCTGTGATTTACCAGCTGTACCACATTCTGCATATTTTTCTCTAAATATGCTATTCTTTCTAAAGCAATTTACACTACTTCCTTCTCTCACTTCTTAGGAAAAATTCCCCCATATACTATTCATCAGAGTTCCATAAGCACACTGTGTAAAATGAAGCTTTATTAATTTAGGCTTTTGTGGCTGAATACCTGTGATTCAAAAATTTCCCAGAATCTCCCCTGCAGTGAGAACACAGTCTTCTCCCCGCTCCTTTTGGAATATTAATAAAAACCTTTTCAGTTTCTCAAAGTTCCTATCATGTTGGAACTTTACCAACTTATACCATGCTTTGGAACTTTACTAACTCATACCGTTTATATTGGGCACTGCTTTTCTCTAAGAACTTCTTATGTCTCAGAATTGGAAAGTATCTCATTTTTTTTCACTTTGGTTGTTCTGGGGGTAGACGCTAGGGCCTCATGAATGTGGTTAGATTCATGTGGTACCTATCTTAAATGCCATCTGATCAGCACTGTGGTTTTGAACATCAGAATCCTATAGGAACTACTCTGTTATCTCTAATAGAACCCTTCTAAAAGTAAAGAACTTAATTCCTCTCCAAAACTGTCCAACTGTAATTAAAATCACATTGAAATATATTTCCCTAAAATGGCTCCCTTTACTCATAGCTTTGTTCTTGAAACTAAAAGGCAGGAACTAATTCCTCTTCCATACAGGTATGAGTTTTATATTGCCACTTTCTTGTTTCTCAGTCTTTTAAAATGGTTTACACATTTTTCTTACTTTTATGGCAAATTTTATCACACATTCACTTTTCTTCTATATATAGATAACATATAAAATTCCTTTGGAGTCCTTATAATATTATTTCCCACTTTTAAAGATCAGACAATTTTATAACAGCAGTCAATGAATTTATTCTACTTTAAGGAAAAATTATCCTGTCTGTTACCTTTGTAATACACTGTTAATGTTTCAAAGGAGACGTCTTTGATACCAGAACATGCTTACGTTTTATGGCTCACTCAGATAGATGGTATGTGTTCTTTTTAGCAAAATAACTTCATTTTAATTTTTCTTGCTATTTACCACTAGAATTTTGTTTTGTTTTGTGGAGTGTCGGTGACTTCTAGTTTTTGTGGGTTATACTAATACCATGGTGTTATATTCCTAGACCAAATAGAATGTCTTTTGATCTTGAGTTTCATGGAATATAATTGTCAAAAGTTAACAGTATGGAATATTTACCAGTTTTTTCATGTATTTTCACACATTGCTTTTTATTAAGCCTATCTGAGATGATACAGAGAGCCAAATATGAAAAATGTGATCTTAACTTTTTTCTGCATAATTCCAAAAAATTTGGATCATTTGTCTTTTCTACAGGAATAAAATTAGTTGTCAAGATCCTTGTCACATTATAATTCAAGGTTTAAAAATCTTACAATTTTTTTCTATAACCTCTGTTTGATATTTGAAGAAAAACTTCTCAGTGGGAGAACTCTGCACCTTTACAGAGAATGAGCCAGGATTTCATTCTTTAACATGAAGTAGTAGATAAGGTGAAAACTAACAAAGGTATTGAAGTCAAGTGGAAAGACCATGGATTTAGACATGAAACAGCTGAACTTTCCTCACAGGCAGTGAATAATGTTCAGCTTTATTGCAGCAAAATATCTTAAGAAAATTGGGTACATCTTTGACACTGTGTGTGTGTGACCTCTGTAAGTAGTAGCACTGCTTTGGACCA
Organism: Cavia porcellus; assembly: GCF_034190915.1. Classification (NCBI taxonomy): domain Eukaryota; kingdom Metazoa; phylum Chordata; class Mammalia; order Rodentia; family Caviidae; genus Cavia; species Cavia porcellus. The sequence continues at coordinate 49,987,531 of NW_026947492.1, forward strand.
GTATTTCCTAATGTGTGTTATGAAATATTAGTCACATTCCTATTTACATTAAAAGCTTTGTAACCAAGTAAGTTTGACAAGTTCTGTACTTGCATCTCGCCCTCTTGTTCATCTTCCGTGAATCCCAGTATATTAGAAGTTCCATGATTCCTGCAGTAAACAGATGCTTAATTTTTATGAGTATTAAAATTTTCAAACTTACTCATGAAATCTTTTTCATAAAGTAATACCATACTTACAAAACACCCACAACTAGTGTCCAATGGAGCATATACTGTGCATGACATCTTTTATTTTTATTCCCAAATTAATATCTTCTGGTATGGTCATCAAATGGATTTAGGTAATACGAGTAGAACCTATAATATTTTTGACTAATCATTATTTTGTAAAGTCTCAATATTATTTTAGTAGGTTTATGAAATTGGTTTTATTCAAACATCAGTAATAAAATCTTGCTGAAGACTGTATAAATGTGGAGACATAATCTGAATGAGAAATAGAACTTTAAAGGAAATTCATTAGTTATACCTATTTTAGGTAAGAACCAAAAACTAAGACAGCTCCTGCCTTGAAAAGATCTGTGCTTATAGAACTTCATTTACTCTTCATTCCTCCCCTTGAGAGGTAGTTAAGATAACAGAACACTGAGATTCAGAGGTGGTAAAGATGATTTCTAATATTCTCCACCCAGCAGATTGTAAAAGTAGGTGTAGATCTATATCCACGTTCCAAAGTCCACATCTTTGCACCTGTTTACTCAGTCCCTCTGGCTCTCAGTCCCAGACACATATCTGAATCTCATAGGAAGCTTTTGAATATTGCAATTACCCAGCTCCCGATCAACTCTAAATAATCAAGCCAGAAATTCTGAGGTAGGAGGCATTCTTTATTGTTTTAAAGTTTTTCAAATGGTTCTCTTGTGCAGCCTTCTTAAGAACCACACTTCTACCTTGACTTAACCAAGTGCTAGTCTGTCCTGCTGCTTCTCCTGAGGAAGGCTCTGGTGATAATGTTCATTCTGTCAAGTAAGCAGGGTGTCATTTAGCAACCTCCTGCAGAGTGCTGAAAGGCATTTCAAACAGTTCATCCTTCAACTCAGTTCCCTGTACTCAGAGACACTTTTGAAACATCAGAGAAAAATAAGGATAATTATTTTTTGGACTTCCCTCTATACTTTCCAAATTTAATAAGTTATAATTCAGTGCAATTGTACTGACACATTTAAGAATTAAACCCGCTTGATTCCTTTTATTTACTGAGCTTATAATCGGTATAATAATTCTGTTTCTATAATTTGCTCTATAAGTCTCATGTTATTTAAAAAATCTTTTAAAAGTACATCCTATTAGTAAAACACATTTGTATGTGTTTTAAAATGTGAATAGTAGTAGTATATACTGTAGTAATACATTACATATAATTTAAAACATTTATAAGATATAGAAAGATCAATATAATAACAATTAATAGGAGCTCAAATTTTTCTTCCTGCATCCAGTGGATTGCCCTGGGATTCGTATCACACTGTCCATTTTGGTAACACTGCTATGAAAGAAGCTTCAGTCCACTAGAATATCACTCTAACTTGTTCTCACCTTTTATTGAAGATGAAAGGCTAATAAATGCATTAAAGATTAGCGGAAGAAGAAAAACACATGTTGTTGGGAGCTTTGATTGTGTCTTATAAGCTAATGTGACCCACTGTTCATTTCAGTACCAGGTTTTCATCCTTCTGTCCTCTGCCTGGCAGAGAGTGAGTATTCAATAAATGTGTGTTGTTGCTTGAATGACCTTCAATCCTATTCCTTGCCTCTCTAACTCAACATAAACAGAAAATAGAAAACAGACGCCTCATTCTTTCTAAGGAATGAAAATTTTGATTGCTTTTCCTTTGGTGTGGCACAATCATTATTTTCAAACATATTTAGCTTATTTCAACTTTTATTAAATGTCAGATATTTACAGAACACATCAATGGAAATGCAAAAATGATTGCAAGCTAGTCCCTGCCCTTGAGAAATTTAGTCTTAAAGAAAGGAAGGAGCATTGCAAAAGTAAGTATTGCAGAAGGAAGGGGAGGAAAATTTTCATAGAAAAGCCCTAAATAGGAAAAAATTATTTCCAGCAACTGGATCAGCAGTAGCTCAATATCTGATGATGGTTGTATCTTTTCTAGTTGCATATTGCTTTATATGATAGAAAGATTTTCAAGTTCATACTATCATTTTTTCTCATAAACACAAGTCAACAAAGACAGTATGATCTCTACTCTACAGATAATAGCATGAATTGTTAGTGAATATTTCAGCTGATTCAAAATCATGAACCTAAACCAGATCTGAGTCCACATGTAAAATTTCTCTCATCATATGAAGCTGCATTCCTTTCTAGTAACACTGAGGCTTATCTTATGGCTATTATTTTTAATAAATTTAAATCTGTTCACTATACGTGTAAATTAGCTTCCTTCTTTCTCATTCTGCTTTTTGTTTCTAATGGGATTGTCTCTCATAATTAGGCTACTGAACTTACTTTCTATTCTTCCTTAAAGATTTTGCTCTTGCTCAAATAAAATTAGTTTTATACTAATCATGACTAATGCATGCTTATTGCTGAAAAGATTAACAATTTGAAAATATAGATATGTAAAGAAAGTCATTGTCAAAATGTTCCCTGTTTATTTAGTAGTTATTATTTATAAAATAAATTTTAATATTACAACAATTCATCTTGATGTCCTGCAGAGATTTTTGTTTTTGGTTTATACTCGTTCTCATGTCAATGGAATTTGTACATTGGGTTGATCCCTTTTACATCTATCCTAATCTAGTGATCAACTACTGGGTTCTACTTTAAAGTTAATATTAAAATTTATGGATTTTTTTAGTTAACATTAGCATTTATGGTTTTCTTCCCAGAGTTAAGTCTTGAGTTTCACCTTTCTTTGTACCATTTTAGGTAATCTTAGTATCTCTTATCACCTCCCAGTTGTTCCAGTACACTGACATCTTGTATGAATATGTCCCACACACTGCCCATTTTTCTTCATTAGCTCCTTTGCCTGCCCCACACCTCCCATCTCTGCACTATCAAATATATGTTTGCTTCCACTCATTTCAGCTTCCTTAAAAGTGCCTGGATCCCCTTCTAGAAAGTCTCCTGGCACTTCTTTCTACAACGGGTTTGCCCTCCTTTGCCTAGTACACAAATTCCATGCTCCCTCTTCTGTTTAAAAGAATGACCCATCTCACCTCCAGATTCTTTCTTGGCTTCAGTCGTCTTTTCTATTACAGTGACATGGCCAGGCTTTACATATATATGTATAGTTCTGTGTAATGCATCCCACAGAGAATGCTCCACTCAAATGCACATCGTATATTTTTCCCCCTGTAACTAGGGCATTTCGCCATTGTAGGCAGATACTTGATGCAGTATTAAAAAAAAAAAAAAAAAAAAAAAAAAAAACAAGACAATGAAAACAATGACAAGACCAAGTAGCCAATCAGTGTAATGTCCCTTCTCTCCGCACACAATCATCTCCAGCTGTAGGCTCTTTATCTTGAGAGTTCATAGGATAATGCACATACATAATTAACCCAAACAAACCCACTTTTGTAAAAACAATTTTGAAGACTTCAGCACAAAAGCACACTTGTTGGTCCAGATCCCATACTATTCTGATTTTTTTTTCAAGTCCACACAGAAGCCTCATCAGCAGTATCCTAATTAAACTCATCAGTTCACAGATGTTTATAAGAAAATGATCAGCAAAAATTTTCACCAAGAAATCCTATTTCCTGAGAAGAGAGATGGAAGATGACAATAGTTACAGTGATAAGAACTAATATTAATAAGTGCTGAAATGTGCTTGCCACGTTACTTAGGCCAGCACACCTAAATCAGTAACCTGTTGAGGCAGTGACTATTACCTTTCCTATTTTCTAGATGACACAACTATGGTTTAAAAGTTTAACTAGGCACAAAGAAGTGCCACGGCCAAAGTTCAAATGTCAGTCTGCATGACACAAAAGCATGTGTTCTTAAATACTATGGTCTGTTGCCAAGATCATAGTACCGACTGTCCGGTAAAATCTTTGTAAATTTCTCAAGTCTTCAGTCACCAAGTAGGAACCTCTGAATTATCACTAAACACCATTGTTTCCTCCAATATCCTCTTTTTTCCTACTTTTCACCTTTGCCCTTTCTTTCATATGTGCATTCTAGTCTCAAAATTTTTCCTAGACTTAGCAAAAGCTCATCTCCGAAAATACACTTAAAAGTTATATTTTCTGGATTGTTTTCCTGCCTATTTTAAACCTGGCCCCCAAAAAGGGCAATTTGTTAAGCATTGGCCACATTTCTCTTTCACAGATAATCTAATGAACTGGGTACTTTCTGCACTCTGGGAAGACAAACAGTGAGCCCTTTTAGAAACAGAGCTTCAGTATTACTTACAATTTAATCCATTTACTTGCTAGCCTTTAGGGTCTTTTTCTGTTGGTTTGGCAACCCTTTTATGTTATGTCACCATATTCTGTTTCTCTTCTCTTTTTTACAGTGTAAATGTTTCCAGGGACATAATCACAGCTTCCAGAGCTTCCTTAAGTTATTCGTTTTTCAAAGAAAACACATTTCCTTAAGTATTTGAAACCATTCAACATGATCATCATTGGTAAACTGACACTCTTTAGGCACAACTGCTACGGCCTCAAAATAAGTGATTAATCCAATGCATAAGGAAAAGATAAAGAGATATATTCAGCTACTTTCTGCTTTACTTATTTATTATTTTTGCCTGTGTCAGTTTTTAGGATGATGCAATACACTGTAACACTGGATTAAGCAAGGAGGATGATTACATAGACTTTTGTGATACTTGAGGATTTATGTCACTTTTTCATAGAAGCTTGGAAGGAGACCTGTTCTCTTAAAGGAAGAGACAAAAGATGATGTAAGCCCTGGATTTAAAATTGACCGAGCACTGGAGGACAGTGTCACTTTTCACCTTTCTAAAGGCCTGTAATCCAGTTTCTGACTTTGACATTTGAAAGTTACATGACATATTTAAGTTCAACACTTTAAGCATCAATATTTCTCACCTGTAAAGTGGACTTAATTATTAGTGTCCTCCTCAGGAAACTATGGAGATGATAAATTATATGACTTATTTAAAAATACATGATATCACATCCTCAAATACATATTAAGATGAATGTTGGTACTATTATTTTTATTTTTATTAAGGACTACAATCATATACCCCACACCTGTGGTCCCTCTACAGGTTCCCTTTCTGCATGGATCTGCTCACCTGTTCACCCAGCGCACACAGAACTGTGTCCTGTTACAATGTTGGTTTTGCAAGCACAAGGTCCTTGCTTATTTGAAAGAAACCGTACAGATGCGGATTAAGAGTGTGGTCTATAGAACCAAACTTCCTGCCTAGAATGTTGCCTATGAAACTGACTAGCTAGTAGTGGCTTTGGATAAGTTTCTTGTGTCCTCTAGGACACAAACTTCTCTCACCTCTCATCAAATGCTATCTCCTAGCTATCTGTTAGGTTATTGTGAGGTTTGACTGCAGTGATATGCATAAGATATTTTAGAATAGTGCCTTGGCTTTTTTGGCAGTACTAAGGACTAAAATCAGGGCCTTCACAGTGATCTATATTCCCAGATATTTTTTAAATATTATATTTTAAGATATGATCTCAGTAAGTTGCTAATATGCACAGGTTGGGCTCAAACTTGTGACCTTCTGTCTCTGTCACAGTGCTGCAATTATAGACATGGACCACCAAGCCAAGCAGAGATTAGCATCTAAAACAGCTCTATGAGTGCCTGTTACGTTTATGACTATCACACATTTGTTGTAACATTATTTATATTAGCAAAAAATGATTTAGAAAACTAAATATGTACTATTAAGAGATTAATTACATCACTGTTACAGCCACATAGCAAATACCCTTTTGGAAAACAGAAGTCACACTAATGAATAATATTAATGTTTTGGGCACATAATCACTCTATATTTATAAAACAGATTCCAAAATAATGTGTATAATATGGTAGCTTAGATAAATGTATTTAAGGAGAAATATCAAGACTTTTAATTTCTTTGATATTTTTCCCCATTTTCTTCAATTAACATGTATCACTTGTAATCACCAAAACCTGTAGCATAGTAAGAAAGACCTTTGGTCTCTGTTTTTTCTACAGATACTACTCTGATTTTCATTGTAACATCAGTTATTTATACAAAAGGCAGAAACAACGTTTTTAAATAGCACCCATGACTACTTTATCTGCTGGGGCTCATGCTTAATCTGTCTATTTTCTCCAAGTATGATATAAATACTTAACTAATTTTTGCGATTTTAACTTCAAATAGCATGATAGTTGCAGATATCTTCCTGTTTGAAATTTCTCTTCAGGTGCATAGGTTTAACTCTAATATTGATTTTCCTCCTTCAGGTAAACAACTACAGTTTAGAAGAAGTAACGCATGAAGAGGCAGTAGCAATATTGAAGAACACATCTGATGTAGTTTATCTGAAAGTTGGCAAACCCACTACTATTTATATGACTGATCCTTACGGTCCTCCCGATATTACTCACTGTAAGTACCACACTTCGTGTCGACTTTGAACAGCCTGCCACATGGCCAAAATTGGAATCCTTTTCAAAGTCCTCTTCTTACCACTTCACTCCTGTGTAGCTTTTTGAAATCCTTGAGACGTTATTCCTCACTTCATTCCCCTGTTGTTTTATAGCACCTCACCTGGTGTTTTGAATCTGGAAACTTCTGTGAGCTGGCATGTCTACAATTGTGGAATGGCTTAATGATATATATTGTGGACAGTGTGGTTGTAAATAGTACAGGGCAGCACATTCTAAAAGACTATTTCTCAAACTCCATTGCATGGTTATTATTGTGCCATAATATTCTCTTCCTTGTTTGATCTATATAGAAGCAGAATAGAAAAAATGCTGAAAAAAATAAACCACAGATAGCTCTATATTTATTCCTGACAAATGGAATGTTATACTTCACAGTGAACTTGTGATCCCTAAACATCACTATAGCTGTTACCTTCACCTGAATTTGTTACATTACTGAAAAGCAAGAAAAAATAATCAGTCTCTATGGCAATAGAGATGGGTTGAGGAAGAGGGTTCTAAATCAACCACAAACATGAGATGTTGTCCTGGGGACCTCACTTAACCCAAGATGAATGTATTCACTTCATAAAAATGTGACCCCTAAGCCCCATAATTTCTACCCTACTAATAGATCAATAAGAAATGTTTCTGAGGTTTTGTCATTGGGCACTAAATTTTAAAGTTATTCACTTCATATGTAAATTTAATGGATAGTTTGTTGACATAAGTAAGCCCACTCATTTTGAAATTGTGAGAGTCCCATTATGAGTTTAGAAGCTCAGAATATCAGCACCAGCTTTGTAGCATAGTACTTTGGTCTAAAGTAAATTATTTAGTACTTTGGTCTAAAGTAAATTATTTAACTTCTCTTAAATTTAAATGTTTCTCTTGAGAAAAATTTGAGTTGAATAATTTTGTTATCTGCCATTATATTAGCTATTGTTTTTCATACTAATGCATCTAAAATTACTTGCCCCAAAAATCTATCAGTGAGTCTCTCTGTATCTCTGCCTCTCTGTCTCTGTCTTTCTCTGTCTGTCTGTCTGTCTGTCTGTGTCTGTCTGTCTGTCTCTCTCTCCCTCTCTCTCTCTGTCTAGACAGCAAACTGGAATTAGTCTTACATTGTGAAAGAATCTTAATTGTCACATTTTTACAAAGTGAATAAATTTAGAGAAATCAGCCCTAAGATTCTATGAGTCACCTCATGAAGGGCATATAAAGTTAACATCAAAGAGAGAAAAGTTATAAAACAAAACTTTCTAATCAGTTCAAGAAATATGTGTTGAGTATATTAATATATATGTGATATCTTAAAAGGTAATATTGTTAGATGCAGAGGGGACACCATCATGGCCTTTTTTTAGCAGCTTGGTTGAAAATTAAGTTAATTTAGATAAATAATAAGAGAGGTAAAACTACAAAAATGCAATAGGAGAGGTAAAAAATACATTTTCTTTAGGGACTCAAGGAGGGAAATGAATCATCTGTCTGGGTATGATCAGAAAAATTTTTATGCAGAGGGTAGCATTTGATTTGCATTTGAAGAATTGTAAGGTTACATCTGAGATAGGGAAGGAGAAATAAGCTGCAGGTAGTTTCAGCAGAACAAAGCTGCAGATATTGGGAAGTGTAGGTTTTCCTTGAGGATATAGGATACAAGTAAGGGAGATACTGAAATGGATCAATTTTATAAGAATGAGGAGGGTGTTCATACTATATTTAATGCAAAAATGTTAAATGAATAATATTTACATAAGAGATCATCATTAAAGTTGTGTTTCAGGAGAGTTTAATTTATAATGCATCAAGTGGGTTGGAGGAAGAGTAAAGTCAGGAGACCAGTAACATGTTATGTTTACTTGCTAAAAAAATGATGAATTAAGGAAGAGGAATGAAAAGAAAGGCCAGACATTTTATCTTTTCTATAATGACAGTGTAGCATAGTTGGAGAGAAAATCTTATATATGAACTTATTCCTCAGGAGACATTTACTTTTGATGATTAAATATTAATTATGTAAGAAAAATGTGAACTCTGCAGCTAGAAAATTAACATTTTTATTTCAGTAGAAAATTAATCATCATTCTGAAAATATGTGTGTTGTGTCTTTCCTCCAATTCTTCTCTTCACCAAATTATACTCACTGGGTTTTATTACAGCTTTCCTATCCTAAAGGTCACCGTGTGCTTATATATATAACTATATATGTAATATAAACAAACAGCAACTCCCACCTCCCACAGGACAAGAAAATCTTGGCCATGTAGCAAAGCCATTCTATTTTTAACATCCTCTAAAGTATATCATGACACATTGAATCACCCACATAACAGGTTTCATTCCATTTCTTTATTTTTCCCCACCCATAGCTTATTCTCCACCAATGGAAAACCATCTACTCTCTGGCAACAATGGCACTTTAGAATACAAAACTTCCCTGCCACCTATCTCTCCAGGAAGGTACTCGCCAATTCCAAAGCACATGCTTGTTGAAGATGACTACACCAGGTCAGCTATGCTTCTTGATTAATCAGGTTTGATATCATTGCCAGAAAGGTGACATTTGCCTAACCTATCAGCTATTATTTTGGGGACTTACTAAAGCTTCTAAGTGTCATTCAAATTTATTATAGTCTTGCCTCAAGTGGAACTCTGCAAACATTTGTAAATATCCTTTGTTATAAGTATGTCTCATATCTTCTATTAAGAAGTAAAGTTATCATCTCTACAGTGTATTAACTATATGAGGGGTACTCAAAAATGTGTTTAATTTTTTAAAATTTAATTACAGTAAAGGACACATTCTTGTTATCCTCTCAACTATTTAAAATCCCTCCTCTGCTCCTCCCACCCCCAATTTGGAGCACACATCATTCTTATAAATGTGTTTTTATTATAATATATTTTTAAAAATTTAAACATTCACCATGTTTTTGATTACCTTCATTAACCAGCCATTTATGGTAAGTTCTGTCAAATAAAAACAGTGATGTGTTCTTATCCACTTTATTCAGTTGATTGGGAAATATGAGATGGTTACTCTTCTCCTAGGTCAAAATGACCATGAAAGGTAAATACTTTGAATCAATGTAGGATACAGAGAAAGCAAGGACAGCACAACTAAAGACACTTCCAGAACTGCTTCAGCAAGTGACAGAACAATGGGATACCTATCTTTGAATTGAGGCAGAGTATGTTGAGGGGAATTAATGTCAATTTGGTTTTTACTATTGATAAATTAATTTTTAATTTAAACATTCACCATATTCTTTGATCACAGCTGGTATGTGAGAAGAAAAAGATCTAAATTAACTGGATGTGGTTTGAAATTAATATACCCTGTTAATTCCAAATGAGAATAAGGCCAGATTGTAAGAACAGAGAATTACATTACCAATCCCACAGGTAAAACCAAATGTATCCAGCAATTCTCTGAAAAAGCCAGATTTGACAGTCTATAGAGAAAACCAATTTAGCTCACTTAAATGGCCTCCAGTGAAGATTCAATAAATATTGAATGATAAATACATTAATGAACAAATGAGTAAATGAATAATGAGAAATTTATATTTTTCTTTATATTTTTAGTGATTTTGTTTCAAAGTAATATAACTTAGTATATTTGCCAAAAAAATTCAGATGATTAAGATGCAAAAATCTCCCTCCAAAGGGCCCTAGTTTGAGGTTCCTTGTATGACAGCCTATCATGTTATATGCCCTCCGTGTCCCTAAACATCTACACAAATACATGCTCAAAGAAAGGCAGGGCTTGACACTGATTTTTAAAAACTAAGTTCGTATTTAACATATGGCTCTGCTATTTGATTTTCTCTTTAAAAAATACTTTTGCCAAAAAAGAGATTAACTATAGATCTGTACAGTTATTTCTGTATGTTTTTGTATGATGAAAAATGATAAACATGGATTATTGAGGCTCTATATCCTGCCTTTCTAATTGAAGCCATTTGTTAGTCTTAAAAAGTAAAGACTTCCTACTGGGCCATGTGCACTCTTTGGCCTTTTTGGGCTTTGGAATATCTTTTTAAATGATTAAGCTTTTTCCATTTATTTTCTAATATCAGGTTTGCTGAAGTAGCTTGTTATATATTTAGCCAAGAAATGGGACATTTGAAAACTGAACGCATGCATCTGTGGTGTAAATCAAATATAAATTTCCTTCTGTGCGGAAATGTCTGATCTTTATGCTCTCAATTAAAATAAGGGCTGCTGCAAAGATAATCCTCGTGGCTCTATAAAGAACTGTGTAAATAGGGGCACCTTCATCTACCAGAGCAATGATCTGTTTGCTCTTTCCCTGTTGCTAATATTTGATTATCTTAATTTGAAAATTCACTTTATCTTAGTAGGCTCCATAACTAATTAACATTTATTAAATCTTCTTCATAATCAGGACCCTTTGTTACCTGTTTAACATACACACTCTATTTAATCTTCCCAAAAGGCAGAGAGAAAGCCTCTCATTACCATTACAGATATGTAGGAATCAAAGTTCAAAGAGGTTGAGAAAGAGTTTTAAGTAAAGATATAAGTTGTTCCATAGCTTTAAAATCCTGACTTGGAAGAAATATTTAAATTTTCTACTTAGTTTCAAACTAAAATATCAAGTTCTATAATACTGTGCTAATTATAGAACCAATATGACTACAAAGGAATCTGCAAGTTTTGTTGAGCAGCTAGGCCAATCTAGAGCTCTGCCTCTTTATCTCTGACTGGATGGCAGGGGGCAAGTCATTTGATCTTTGCAAGCCTGAATTTCCTAATCTGCACAAGGGAATAGCAGTCAAATCTATGTCAATGAATTGCTATAATGATTAAAGGAGATAATAAAAAAATCTTAGGACAATATCTAGTCCACAATAAACACTGAATGAATGCTATCTATTTACAGTGCCTAGAGTTAGCATAATTCCTCATCCAATTCAGAGAATCAGAGAACGCTCTTACGAATGATATCCCGGGAAGAGAAGTAATTCCTGCCTATGGTGAATATGCTCTAGCTTCTTCCTTCCTGTCTCGGACCCACCTCTGTTCCTCTACAGGACAGTCTCTAACAATTCTGTGTAAAATCTTCTGAATGATTGCTGCCTGGCAAATTTTTGAAATAAATTAAAACGGTGCACACCCCTTCATACCCCTCTTACCACACTCTGACCACTGCTGGTGTCCTCTCACATGTTACTATACTGTAGGCATTACTGTAGGGCTCAGAGTGCTTAGCTAATATTAATTAAATATTTACTCTACGCAAGGAGCTTTGCACTAGACATGCAAAACTGATTAATTGTATTTAAGTACTATTAAATCAAGCCAAAAGCATATATAAACGAGTGGACTACCAATGCCTATTCCATGGTTATGCAGACCCTCTCCATGAAGTTTTCAATAAAACCCAATTTGCTGATTGTTTCAAAATATTGAGATTATATATTCTGAGGCCCAAATATCCTTTCTTTATTAAAAAATGAATAAACAGCCAATTCCAGTTATTTATTCTACCAACATTTAGAAAATAAAAAGCTAGTAAAATTATGTCATACTTAATTTTTTTAAATGTCAAAGATCTTTTGAATATAATTTAAAAGTCTGGGAGCAGAAACAAACAGAACTAGATTACTTCTATGAAATGTTATCTTGTCACTCTAACAGAGTTCCCTAACCCCATCAGAGACACTTAGGAGTATTTATTAAGCTTTAATTTTACATGTATGCCACAGAAACAGATTGTGATATCAAAGGAAGTTTAAAGAAGAAATGACTCTTACATCTGAGCTTCAAAAATGTATAAGCACAGGTCAGAGTTAGTAGATGAGAAAAGTTATTGTAGTAGGGGAATAGCTTGTGCAGGCACAAAAGAATATGAAATAAAATAAAATGAAAGCAAATGTTGGAGTTTGAAATGTACGACTCATAAAATAAAGCTGTACTTACCTTAAACTGTCTTTACATTTCTATGCTTTCTCTCACAACAACCTATCTGTAAGATTAAAAATATAGAATAGCAAAAACAAAAAGTCATCACCCATTCCTCACCAACACTGTGTACTTTAATATATACCATGTCTATCTTACTGATTTTTAAGATAAGAAAAGTAAAGAGATCAAGAAATTGCCCATATCACTGTAGCCAAGTTAGAATTCAAATCTACCTGTCTTTAAAGGTTTCATCCCCCCATTCACACCCCTCATCTCATGTAGATTCTTCTCATAGAGAAATTTTGAATAAAAAACAGAGTGATCCCAGACCTACTATGTAAGTAAGCAAGTTTCTCAATTTCTGCCAGTCTTAATTTTCTTATCTATAGCTCTTATTTAAAGGATATTGTAATATCCTCAAGGCATTATAAAATTTTAATGTGATAATATGTGCAAATATTGTCATTTTAAGGGACTATATAAATTTATTATTATCCTAAGTTATACAGTAGGCTATGTTTAAGGCCTACTTTGTATTTCCCTACTATAGTAAATAAAGAATGAGTTGCTAATGATGGACCCTGGGCCACTAGATTTCTTTTTCTCTAAAACAGTTTTCAAGAGCAGTTTGTTTTGGTCTGGCATAAGAAAGTAACAATTATAAAACTCTGCAATCAAAGATCAGATGTAGACAGTGTCCATCTTACTATTACCTACAACTATGGATTCCACCTTTATGAAATGGAAACTTTCTAACAACCTATAAAATTATATCAAATTGGAAGCTTTTGTATACAAAATTATATCTTCATCTGTTACGAGAAGCATCTCTCTATGTCTCTGATTTATACTCACGTTTGGATGACGTATGAATATGTAGTAAAAGTTTTAAGCAATTTCGATTAAAACAGTGCTCTAATGACTTAGTTGACCTATTTCTCACTATTTAAGAGATATTTTTCCAGTGATTTAAAGAAAGCAAGAGCAGCAAAAAGCCTGCAATAAATTTCTGTTAGTAGAATGCTTACTGGGTTTCCTGTAAATTAGTATTCATTGTGATTGTAGATACTTGGTTTTCAATTTTTGGAAAACACTGATGCCAAGATAGTTTTTGGCTTAAGCATTATGGAGTATCAGACTTGTAAGAGCCTTAAATAAATCTAGAGTCTAATCTTCTTCCACCTGATGGACAAAGAGAACAATGCCCAGAATGATTTGTCAGTTTTTCCAAGTCCCAGCATCAGATTAGAACTCATGTTTTTGAACACCCAGTGTTCAGTATTCCTTTCTGTTTTTCTAAGGTAATTTTCATTACCTTTTATCTAGAATAAGAAAGTAGCAATTATAAAACACAGCAGTCAGTTGAAGACCAATTTTGAATAGTTCCTGTTTTGCATATTACCTACAACTATGATTCTCAGCCAATTAATTCTTCCCTAACATGCAAAAGAAGTGAAAACAACACTTCTCTACTATCTATCTAAATTCTCTTAGGATACGTAAACAACCATTAGTATTGAAATGAAAAAAGAAATGTGTGTACAAAATAAACTACTCCTTTAAGATACGGACACTTCATTTCCCAAGTTACGGGAAATGTCACTGTGTATTAAATGTCATTATGAAAATGAGGGCCATAAAAATAAGGTTAAGATGCATATATTTCCCAGTGCCTAATCCCAAACTTGTTATACCCAAGTATCCTTCTACTTCCATATAGTTTGGTTGATCAAAACACACAATCTAAACAAAGTCACAAGGAAGGTTTCTTGCTCAAGGATGGCTCTAAACTATGACTCTGATGCTCATCAGTTTAATTACACTATTTACTAAAAAGTTTTGATCATATCAATCTGAAGTTCACTTCCACTGTGTTCTGCCCAGATTAAGAACACTGGCTGACTTGACATGCCATATAATGAATATCCAAGTGGTCTTTCTCATTCATTGATCTGTTTGTTTACTCATTCAGTGGATATTCTGTTTCTACCATGTATCAAGCATGGTAGTTAGCAACAAAATCACAGTGATGAACAGATGACACTAAGTCTCTACCCTCATACAATTTATACTTTACTATATTAAATCAGAAATATCTGTATAGATGTAGATTATAGAAATAGATATAGACAGGGTAGATAAAAATATGCATCTGAGTTAAGTGATAAAAAAATAAATAAGATGATGTGGTAAGCAGTGACTGCGGAAGAGAACAACATGATGTAGAATACACTAAGAATACCTCTCTGAGGAAAAACCATTGGAGCTAAGACTTGAATAAGAAATGATGTAAGGATGAGGAACATTCCCAGGTCATGAAGTGTAGTGTGTTCCAGGGACATATAGAAGCCTATCTTGGCTAAAAAGAGATGAGTTAGAGGGAACATATAGATCATGAGGTCAGTGAAAAAGGCAGGGACCTGATCATATAGGATGTTGTAGGTAATGATAGGAATCCATTGAAAAGTATGATATCATTCACAATAACAGTAAGAAAAAATGAATACTTAGGAATTAAATGAGGAAATGAAAGACCTCTGCAACAAAAACTACAGTACTCTGAAAAAGAAAATCAAAGAGAACATCAGAAAATGGAGAGATATCCTATGTTTCTGGGCAGGCAGAACTAATATAGTTAAAATGGTCATATTTCCAAAATTGATGTACAGATTTAATGTTATCCTAATTAAAATACCAACAACATTATTAACAAAACTGGAGAAAATGTTTCTAAAATTAACATAGAACCAGAAGAGACCCTAAATAGCAAAAGCAATTTTGGGTATTGAGCAAATCAGAAGGCATCACAATCTCTAACTTGAAGTTACGTTATTTTTATAATGCTGCTGTGATAAAAACATCATGATACTGACATAAAAATAAACAGGAATATAATGGATCAGAATAGAGAATACTGAAACAACACCAAACAAATTGAACTATCTGATCTTTGACAATGAGCTAAAAATATACACTGGAGGAAAGATAGCCTCTTTAATAAATAGTATTGGGAAAACCAGCTATTCACATGCAGATTAAAACTAGAACCATGTCTTTCACTGTGAACTAACCTAAAATCAAAATGAATCAAACAAAGATTAAAACAAAAATGCTTAACTTGAAACTCTTGAAATTTGAGGCATAGACAAGGACTTTCTAAGTAGAACCCTGGTTGCACCAGAAATAGTACCATTGGCCAGGGATATAGTTCAGCAGCACAGCACCCACATGACAAGTGCAAGATCCTGAGTTCAATTCCAGTATTGGGAGGGAGGGAGGGAGGGAGAGAGAGAGAGAGAGGGAGAGGGAGAGGGAGAAGGAGAGGGAGAGGGAGAGGGAGAGAGAGAGAGAGAAGGAAGAAAGAAAAAAAGAGACAGAGTGCTCAGACTCAACCAATAGGATCATATCAAATTAAAAAGCTTCTGTACAGCAAAAGAAACAACAAACAGAATGAAAAGACAACCTGCAGAATTTGAAAAAAAAATTGCCAGCTACAGTATTTCTCAGAGATCTAATAGCTAGTGTTATGGCATGTATCTAATTATCATCTACCCCATGGGGTATTTTGAAGGTAGCTGAATTAGAGTATGTGATACTGGGATTAAGGGCACCCTACTTGGGTGTGGATGGCACCTCCCAAAATGTGGGTGGCCTGCATGGAATATAAAGGGAGAGGAAGAAGCTGCTTCACTTCTTCTGCCTGACCTACCACACCACGGACTGTTTCTCCTCTGTAATGCCCCTCTGCCATGCCACCCTGTCTGGGAGCCAACTAACGATGGACTGGAGCCTCCATGAGCTGTAAGCTGAAATAAACCTTTCCACCTTTAACTTTGAGTATGGGGTGTTTTGTCTCAGCAATGAGGAAAGTGACTAAGACATCTATAATATATAAAGAACTCAAAAAATTAGACACCCCAAAGTAAAAGACTCAGTCAAAATGTGGGCAAGTGAAATGAATAAACATTTCATGAGAGAAGTACAAATGACCAATAAATACATGGTGAAATGCTTAGCATTACTTGCCATTAAATAAATGCAAAATAGAGCAAGACTAATACCCCATCTTACCCTAAATAAATGGACATCATCAAGAAACCTAATAATAACAAATGCTGTGGGCTATGGAGAAAAAAGAACTCTTCTACATTTTTGATGGAAATTTAAACTAGTATAACCACTATGAAAATCAGTATAGAGATTCATCAAAACACAAAAACTAAAAATAGAAATTCCACTTGACCCAGTTATTCACCTCTAGGTATCTTCCCAAAAGTGTTAAAGACATTATACCACAGTGATGAATACATACCCATGTGTATAGAAGCACAATCCATAATATCTAAATCTTGGAAGTACTCTGTATGTCCATTAGCAAATGAACTAATAAAGAAAATGTGATATTTGTATGCCATGGAGTATTATTCTGCCATACAAAAGGATAAACTAAAATCATTTGTAGGAAAATGAAGTCCCTTGAGACCATAAAGTTGAGTAAAATCGAGTTAAGATCGTAGCTCATGCCAGCAAGGGAACTTGGCTTCCTGCTGCGCTGAACCAGCTCAGCAGGGCTTGGGCCTGCCTGTACCAACTTTCTGGTTTCCTGTGGTGCTGGGCCAGCTCTGGGGAATTGGGCCTGCCTACTTACGCCCTGAACTCTGGAGATAGGCAGCCTGGGGTAAGGGTCCCCACAACATTCTGAGCCCAGGGAGACAGTTTAAGATCCTTGCTCCCGTGCCAGGGAACTTTGTGGCTTCCTGCCACACAAGACCGGCTCAGCAGGGTTTGGCCTTGCCTGCCCCATCCCCAGTGACCCTCTCTTAATCCTGAGCGGCCAGAGTCCCAAAAGCTCAGAGTATAGAAGAGGATTTCCAACAGGTCCAGGGGAGGCCTTGGAATAACACTTGAACTATCAGAATCACAGCAGTCTTCTCAGCGCAAACAATAAAGTCAAGAAGAGCATGGAGTGAAGTATGTCAGATCCTAAAGGAAAATGATTTTCAACCTAGACTGATGTACACTGCAAATCTGTTCTTCAAAATTGATGGAGAAATAAGATAATTCCAGGACAAAGAACAGCTGAAGATGATCACCAAGCCAACCCTGCAAAGTTGAGTAAAATCAGATACATAATTTTAACTATCACTTGGTTTCTTTTATATGAGAAAACCAAGGAATAAAGAACAGAATAAAAGATAGCTAATAGGGATAGCTAGATAGATCTTTCTCATATAGGAAAGGCATCAAGAGATGGAAGCCATTAGGAAGAAGGTGAGGGAAAGAGGATGAAAAGACGAATTAAGATGTTATGTACATCTAGTAACTGCACACAAGAAATGTAAATATTATTGGCTGCAAACGTGTACCAATAAATATATTTTCCTGGAGAGAAACATACTAAAAATGAAAAAAAAAAGGATTACACAGGAAAATTACTGTATCTGTCTTATATTTTAAAAAAACAGCACTGGTGCTATGTGGAGAAAGGCTTATACCAGCCAGACTTGGAGGAGCATCCATGGAGGAAGAGCAGACTAGCAGGTAGTGTGGGCTTTGAGCTATGCTTTGAGTTGGATTCCCACATTCTTGTAAAGGGCAGGCATACATTTAGCCTATTTCATTAATGACTATCTTGATACTTTTCACTTCCTATAATGTTACCTTTTAGGAGCAATATAAGTATTTGCCTTTTTTAAAAAAAACTTTTTTCTTGCCATTTAACTTTGTGGATCAGACCTGGTTAGAGGCTGTACCACTGTTTCTCAAACATTTCTATCCACATGATTTCAAAAGTGAACTTATTCTCCTTAGGATCTAGAGTAGAGTATGTACCTTCCTGCCTAAGCATAAAATGAGACCAAAAATAAAACTTGTATTTTCTCACAAACATTTGGAGAATATCCTTTCTCTCCTTGGTGTAAAAATAATTGTATTACTTAATCTTAACGTGAAATGGATACAACAAATTTTTTTAGAAATATCCATAATCCCTAACAAATTCCACAAACTCCAAGATATAAATGAGTACCCAAGTTTGAGAAGCTCTGAGCTAAATTGCACAAGCTTGCCAATTACTATTTCTGGTTTGCAGATTCAGTCCCTTAAGGATGGCTCCGGGCTTATGGTTTCCATTAGGAACTTGCTTTCAAGAAATCAGACAACACTTTATGTCATAGCAAACTATGGACATGTTCTAGCATCTCTTTTCTTTATTTTGTATTAGTGATTTAAAATCACTTCTGAGTAGACTGAAAGTTCTATCTTCTTACACAATACAGACATCTTTTTCTGTATGCTTTTAAGCAAATGCAGTGGAAAAGAGCTAGGAGCAAATTAAGCAGTCAACTGACCCCACTTTGGAATCGTGTTCATTATGGCAGAATGATTAGATGTATGGATCCTGGAGGCATCTGCTAGGGTTGGATCCCACCTTGACCATTTTCTAGCTATGTCACCTTGGATAACTTATGAAACTTCTTTTTACCTTTGTTTTCTCATTTCTAAAAGGAGCAGAATCTTCTACCTTGCAGGTTTATTGCAACAATGATCACTTAAAGCATGTAAAGTGCATGGAAGGAATAAAGCACTTGATAAGTATTAGTACTAAGCAAGGATTCTTAAATGGATTATTTAGGAAATAAAACCCTCTTGGTAAACATCCTTCAGTCTACTAAAATATAGCCAACAATATTATACAACTGCTCGAACTTGTTATAATATACATATACATTTGTCCAACATACCTTGCAGAAGATATTAGAACATTTTATTGCAGAAAGACATATAGTATGAATGCTTTATTGAAAATCTCTATTTTTCTGACCACTATGAATATTTGAACTGAAAACCTATTGTAGGACTTAGTCAAACTAAATATAGTAAAACCAATCGATCAGTCTGACCTCTCTGGCTAAATACAATTGTCCTCTGGATAATTCATTGATTTTCATCTTTTTTTGTATATTAGTCTCAATAACTAACACTGTGTACATGTTTCTTTAAAAGTTTCAGCAAAAAGATGGCATCAGATTCCTCACAGTTGTATAAAGTTCATTATAAAACTTAGCTAAACTAAAGATTCATAAAGAAGTGTCTCTGAGTAATCTGTTTTGCTGCGTGCTGTGTGTCTGACCTCTCCAGTGTGGAGCCTGGCAGCATAATATCTCCTTTGAAGCAAAATGTCATAATGAGAAGGAAGGAGTGGGGCAAAGCTAGTGAGACAGATGGAGACGAAACCATTAAATGAAAGCCTCGAGGGGAGTTTTTCTCTTTATTGATAATGGCTCTACATAACCATTTAGGTTTACTTACATAAACCATGAGGCTTGATGAATAGAGCTATCTGTTAGAAGTAGAGAGAGTATATTAATGGGGAAGTCAACAACTCTTAATTAAACAGTGATATCTAAATACGTATTAGAAACCTATTAAGCTGATGTTTGCTGTCAGGAAAATGAATTTAATATGAGCAAAAATCAAATAGCGATGGGAATTTTAAGACTGTTAAATGTAGTTATCATTTCCTGTGTATCTCATGAATTAGCCAGACATAAACACATAACCCTATGCCTATAATTTTATGGAAGATAATTATTGTTCATTCATAGCTATTGTTGCTATAATAGTAAAATTCAAAAAGTTACTGAATTAATGATGCATCACTTTTTAATAGATTCTGTTCATCATTGGGCTTCTTTTCTGGGCTAGCTGATGACGGACAATGAAAATTTTGGAGACACCATTAAAGAAGCCAGCAACTATCAGTTCATCTGTGTTCCTTACACTGCAAATGAACTATTACCACCAACATAATTTCTGATTTCTCCCCCATATCTGTATGACACTGAAATAAAGCATATACTATGATTCACAGAGGCTTTTCCTCTAGGAATTTACTTTCTCATTCATGCACCACTGAGGTAATTATTTGACAGGAGACCAGAAAGAAACAGATTCTTGTCTACATGCAGATGTATACTTTGATAATTACTCATGGCAGTGTTTTAGTCCCTAATTGACTTCCTTCCCTCTCCTGTGTTATTAGCTGCTGTGAGTTAGATTATTGTATTAAGATTAACAATTACCTTAAAATTTTTGTGAACTGTGCACTATCATCATTGAATTCTGAAGATTTAGATTCTTACTATACTACAGACTTAAAAATCTCGTCAGTTTTGGCTGCATTATTCACTTTTTTCTTCAAAGTAATTTCATTAATTTAGATAATGCAGCTGTATTTGAATAAAACATTTTTAAAATACACCCTTTATGCAATTTACTGGGCCATTCTTTTCAGTATTTATGTCTAATGATTTTTCTTTTTATTACTATAAATCTACCTTACATCCTTCTTTGATTGTACCCTTCCAATATTTCTTGTTTCTTTCCTTTTCTTTCTTTATTTTTTAAACAGTCTCACTGTGCAATCCAGACTGACCTTGAACTCACTTTGTAGCCCAAATTGGCCTCAAACTCTCAATGACTCCCCCTGCCTCAACCTCCCAAATGGTGGGATTATAGGCGTGTGCCAGCACACCTGACTTCATTTTTATCTCTTTTCTAGTCATGAAGTAATATGTATTTGTAGAAAATCATACATGAACAAAAATATGAAGAAAACTTATAAAGCCACTATCTCACTGATTTTTATTTTTCTCCCCAGTAATCCTTGCCCAACATATTTTTTGTTTGAATATTTGTTTATTACCTCTTTCTTTGCACTAAACTACAAATTCTGTGATGACAGAGATTTGTCAATGTTGGTATGAACTATCCTCAATACAAGGAAGAGTACCTGAAAAATATTTAAAAATTTAATCTAATGGAATTATATGAAAATTTAATTAAAACTTAATCTAATGGAATTATATGAGCATTTATAAGATACTTGATGTGCTATGCTGACTGATTGGTTTCTTGAAATTTTTTGGCTCAGTTTATATGTCCATAAGCTGTATGTGCAAATGGTTGTCTTAGTACTCTATCTCTTGTAAATGCTTACTTCTCTTTTATGTTTATTTCTCAGATTTTCTCCTTTTTCTCTCTATTTTTCTTTATTTTATTAATTTTGCATTCCATCCACACATACATGATTTTATCTTTGCATCTTTTGATTTATTCAATAAATCTTTGCCAGTGTTTGGTATCCTCAGAGACATATGAAAGTGAACAGTGTAGAGATGCTGGTAAATAAAACTAAAAATTAACTGAAATGTGTTGAAGGACAGTACAAAAACTATAGGGAATTTGGAAATGGCATCTTGTCCCCTGCTGGGTCAAACACAGCTTTTTAGAGGAGACTGGTACAACAATAAGAATTAGCCAGTAAAACTGACTTCTTATGACAGCTTCCGTAGGATCCAGGATATAAAGGGAGCCAAGAATGTAAGTCACACACAGGAATACTGTACCTAGAGGTTTTTCCATTTATACTCTGTCCCCAGCTGTTAAAGGACAAAACAGATATTCCACATTAATTGCAATGTACTAGCCAGGTAAAATGGTTTACCCTATGATCTGAGAAATCTTTAAATTATAATTTATAGAGATAATAATGATATTCATTAATTTAAAGGTTCATTACTGTAAACTCTATACATAATCTTACGTAGTTTCTAAATATCCAGTGTATTCTCTCAGATGCTTATTTGTTGGGAGGGAGAAAGATAAATAAAAGAAGTAGCATGAGTTTTGGGAACTGACAGACCTAGCTGTGAATCACAGCTCTGCAAATGAGGGAGAAATGAAGGTGTCAGTCAAAGGTACAAAATTCTGTTATTCAGGATGAATGTTATAAATCTAAATATACAGTATGATAATTGTAATTAATACTATTTTACATATTTGA
This sequence comes from Cavia porcellus, assembly GCF_034190915.1. Classification (NCBI taxonomy): domain Eukaryota; kingdom Metazoa; phylum Chordata; class Mammalia; order Rodentia; family Caviidae; genus Cavia; species Cavia porcellus. The sequence goes on from NW_026947492.1 coordinate 50,009,981, forward strand.
AATTTGCCAAGATTATTTTAAAAATAAAACGAATCTACCACTATGTATCTCTAAGGCTTTTGGCTGTGTATCCTATGCCTCCGCTTCTTGACCTCTAATGAAGGAATAATAACTTAGTTTGTAGGATGCTGCTGAAGAATAGAGGCACCATAAGGAAAGTAAATTAATTGACATTCAACCTATATTAAATTGATTTTCCCTTTTCCTTATAGGAACATAAACTCTTACCTTTTATTATGATGACCTTTTATTTATTTAAAAAGAAAAGATGTGGGAAGAACTAGTCATTGGGACTATAAACCCCCAAAAAACTTAGTCGGGTCTAAATATACATACAGTATACTAATTAAATTTTAAAGAAGACAAGGGAAAGAAACATTGTTTATTGAGACTCATTTGATAGCAGATGTCTTCCATATATTATCATATTTAATTTTTCTTTCTTAGTTTACTTGGTTTGAACAGTACTTCTCAACCCATTAAAGAAAATAACTATTACATTATGTCTTCTAAATTACTTGTAATTGGCACTGGAACCAAGTGGGCAGTCAATATTTTTAAAATGTGATAACACATTTTGAACTAATGTTAATTGTTATGATTTATTTAATTTCTACTATGTGCCTATCTGTGCTAAAATTTTTCCATAAACTTTCTCATTTCATCTTTGAGTTAGGTATTGTTTCTGTCACATCATTCATGAAGAAAAAAATGTAAGAGAGCTTAATAACAATAATGAAAACACTTGGGGTGTTATTTATTAGCTTTCTACATATATAAATTCATTAAACTTCCATTTACTCCATGGGATAAATCCTATTTTGTCATTCTATAGATAAGAAACAGACACACAAAAACAGGCTCCATACATCTATCCTGGACCATACTATTAAGTGTCAAGCAATGGACACACAGCATCCAACTGATTCCGGTGTCTCTTCTTATATACCACATAGGTAGCAGTATTGGTTTTAAGTTTTCTAGAGTCTTCCCTATGATTCAAGTTAGTCTTTGTTTATCCTTTTATCTGGAAAGCTAAAGCTGTGATGTAATTTTGATGTAATTGCCTCCTCTCAGAAATACCTCAGCCTATTCAGAAGAAGCATTCATCTTTAGTACAGTGACTGGTAGGGGGTCAGTCTTTCCTGGCTGTCATTCTGGATGTTTTAAAACATACTGAACAATTTACTTGAAAGAACTGAGCCATGCTGTGAGTGTATCTCTCTGTGTGTCAGCACTTAAATAAGAACTCCCTGTCTTAGATTTTTTTAAAAAAATTAGGTTGACCTTGAAGAAGAGTGATGTGAGTCCTTTCTCATGAGAACTGCTTCCTAATAGAAATGCTGTCAACTGATCTATTGGAGCCAAATATTTTGTTTTATGTTTTGTTTTGCCCTAATCCTTGTTAAAGTCTCATTTACCACCTTGAGACAGGGGATGAAGGCAAAATGAAACAGCTGCAATAAATGTGATAGCTGAAGAATTCAAAGCCAATTATGTGAGGCCTTGCTTTGAATTTATAATAACATTACTAAGCCCTCATAGCTATCTAATAGTGCACAGACACTTTCCTAGTTATCGTTTTAATTTCTATGACATGATACGAAATGGATAGAAAATTGTTATATGCATTTTACAGGTTAGAAATTCAAGATGACAGATTCTATGATTTCTTAAACAATTGTCATGAAGTAATGAGAATCCAGAACCCATGCCCCACAAAGGAAAGTATCTTCATCTTCAATTAAAAGCATAGATTTGGCATAGGGAGCACTGGGTTCACATCCCTTGCTGCTTGATCTTGGATGAGTTGTTTAAATCCTCTATGTCTCAGTATATCCATGCATGCTTATATTACGGATTATTATGAGAATGAAATGAACTAATGCATGTAAAGCACTTTGAATGCAGCTGACACAAAATGAATTATATTGTTGTTAGTCATTACTGATATTATTATTAGCCTTGACTCAGAGTCAGACACTGGCAGTTCCAGTGCTGTCTGCAGTTATGATATCAAAGCTGTTTGGGAATTGTGGAGTAATATTTAGAAGCAAACACAACAGAAATATGGGTTCAACTAGCTTAATGCATATTTAAAAAACATAAATTTTTACAACACATCTTCCTTCAAAAATAGATTTTTATGACTTCATATTGACTTAGTGAAATTTTCTTTACCTTTCTATTTTAAAGGCGAAAAGAAGAAAAATAAAACTATAGAGTTCAAATCAAGCTAATAGGAAAGTCACAATAATTAACACCTTGTACATTGTTATATATTGATCTTAATTCAGAAGAATCTTTTCAAAACCAGACCCAACTAAGAAAGATACAGAAAAAGTATGTATCAAAGAAACTGATTTTATTGCAAAAACACATTATAGATTCTAGGATATGAAGTAAAAGTATACGCCTTCCCCAAATATGCAGATTCAGTATGTAAGCATCATAAATTCTTTAAGTAAGCATAAAGTTTACTTTGTTGCCTTTATGATGTTATCATAGAAATTAATGACACATATTCCATCACCTGCAGGCCTAATGGGGTCTTCCAGTTCCTAAAAGTAACAGTGTTAATTCCATGTTTTCACTGCATGGTATTAGCCTAAACTATATGTAACTGGACAAAGTTTTACATATAAAATTTTATGCATATCTGAATCCATACAATGATAAGAGAATCCCTAATAAGGTTTGCTGAACTTAAACTTGTGAGAACAAATTTAGGAGAACTATGTAAGAGCTGCAGATGATCGTGGAGCTCTCAGTGAGAATGTCATCAGTCTGAACAAAGCAAAGTAGGATCATCCCTGAACCAGCATCTTTTGAAACTTGGTAATATTCAGTTGGATTTTACCTGTAAAACTTATAGTAGAGACACATACACCAAGTATGGAGTCACCCCTGACTAATGAAGTACACTATTGTTTACTTTCTCTTGAAAGAGAAAATATTTACTCTATAAATAATATTATCAGTTGACTATTTTTAGCTCAACTAAAAATTTTGGTATAGTAATTTAGATTTTATAGTATGGAAAGTGTTGATACAACTCAAAAATTTGACTAGTTTATAACTTTCTCAATATTTTGTTACCCAAAATTGTAGTTGTCAACTCTGGCACCACAAGGTCACTTGTGCACCTTTGTTAAACACAAACTCCCTGGCCCCACACCAGATCTATTGAATCCAGATGACCAAGGGGAGCATTGGCACATTAGTACTGGGAACAGAACTAAAAATTAAAACCTCTACATGTTATTCTGATGCATAAATAGGTTTTGTAACTATTAGGTTCATTCTATTAATTCTTTGAATTAAGAAAATCATATTAACAACAGTAAGAGAAAATGTGACACATTAAAAGAAACCATAGATATTTTTCTCATTAGATAAATTTTTATTTAAACAGTAGATGACTCTACAATAGTATTAGTACTCATGTGCACAGGAAGGCATTGCCCTTAGGCAAGAGTTACCAAATAGAATTAATTCAACTGTGTCAAATTTTATAATAGTGATAGCCTTTAAAAAATACCAGTAGCAGGTTTCTATTTTACCCAAAGATGTATTTTTAAACAGGTATTTGATTAGTTTAAATCAAAGCATACCTGATAATAGACTCTATCTTTCCTTCTTTTTCTCTGAGACTCCTTGAGCTTTAATCCTTTAGGTATTCAGACATTTGAAAAGCAAAAACCTGGCGAAGAAATATCTCTGGAAAAATTTTGCTTTTCTTCCTACATCACATGTCTCCAGTGAGGCAAGGGAACATAAAGATCCTGTTATCTGTTTTGAACTTGGGAAGAAATCATAGAAAAATTAAGTCACATATAAATATTTCAATTTGTTATAATTTTCTATCATTTCTTATTTACATACTTCAAAACCAGCTCGTATTAGTGCAAGTACCTAAACCTCTACCCATCTTGTATTAGAAGAAATGTCATCAGTGAATCTTATGTATTGCACATGTCCTTACCTATACAGCTACCATCGGAAAGCAAAAAGATTATGTCTTTATAGATAAGTGTTGGTCAGTCAGGAGGAACTGCTGATCATCTCATGGACCTGTCGCATTTAGAAAAGGCAGCAAAATGGAGGCTAAGAGAAAATGGATGGATAATTGTGATCTAAATTTCGTGTTCATTTCAGCTGCCACCTCATGACCTTGGATTTGTTGTGTATAGCTAGATGCTTCTCATGTGAGGTCAGTCATCAAACACCTTACAGATACAGAGATTCAAGAGTGTATATATCTACCACTACCCTGCTGACAGTTTGTGTTTTGCTTTACATTTTACCACTTGATTTTTTTCAGTGAAGTATTACATGGTGAATTTTGGAATTAAAAAGACATGTATTTAAGTCACTGTTTTACCATTCTCTTGAGTACAACCCATGAAAGTCAGAAGCACTAGTAAATAAAAAATAAGAGCAAAGATAGTCCATTATTATAACTTTTTGCTGTTAAAGCTAACACCAGAGCTAAATCTTTCATCTACTGTATGTAACCAATCCAGAATAAATTCAGAAAATAGAAGGCATTGTAGAATTTCCACTCCAATCACCATTAAGAAAGGCAGCTAGCAAGAGAAACAATATTATGCCAAATAAGATAAAAAAGACTGCAAAGAATAATAGTTAAAGCATCAAAGACACTTTCTGTACCCTCACATTCTAAGTCTTAATTTCATTATGCAAAATTTATAGATCATATTCACTGTGAAAATATTTTCTATGAATATTAAAGCTGATGATGTAGGTAAACAAGCAATAAAAGGCATTTGAGCATTCTCTATTATAATAACCTTACGTTCAACCATTTTCTTCTCCTGCCTCACCATCCGAAAAGTGCAGTTCCTGAGATCAGGCATTTCACATACATTCTATAGAATGTTTCATGAGAAGATAAAAAAAAAGGCGCTATAAATTGATGTTAAACTCTATATTTTGTATCTTACCCTGCTGCACTCAGGTAACCTAAGAGAAGCCCAGAGATCGAGGGATGCTCTTAATGTTTTGACCATTACTTTTGCTTGCATCTTTTTTTTAAACTATGATATCTATATGCTTTCCGTTGCCTGGTATCCACTTTACCTGGTATCAGAATGTATGAGCTTTAAAATTTGACCTGTATATTGAATGTATTCTGGGTTAATTACTTGTAATAAATAGAAGGTTCAGTCTAGTGTTAACCTTACATGGAAATATACATCTGGGTTCGTTACTGCAGTGGTACATTTGCTAGTGTTTCTGACTTCTATTGATTGCACTGGTCTAGGAAGGATCATCAGCAAAATGGATGCTCAAGAAAGGCCAACAGCCCTGTGACCAGCTGAACCTTACTGTCAATTACACTCTACCTCAGTATAATTCATACGATTAGCCTGCTTGAAATACTTTGATCAAAAATGTTTAAGAAAACTTCTCTTAGTTAGATAAAGAGAATCATAAGTTGATTGTCTCAAAACAGCCTCTCCCTTCTATTGCACTTAACCATTTATAGCATTGTTAAATACAAGCTCTCCTCTCCAAGATGAAGTGATGCTTGAGGGAAAAATCTATGTTGAGATCATATTTTTATCTTCTGCATCACCTAGATTGCTATCTGATACATAAAAATAGTCATTATCTGAGTTCCTACCATATGGCAGGTTATTTGTCAAAGCTTCGAATGTTTTATCTCATTTAATCTCATAGTGGTCCTCTAAGATAGGTCTGAAGTTGTTTTCCAAATAAAGTATCCAAGATCTAGATTATGTGAGTAACTTCCCCAGAGTCACACAGATAAATAAATTTCAGAACAGTATTGAAACTCAGAACTTATAGCATAAATATTTAAGCTCAAGTTCAAGCTTTTTCAATATCCACCTCATATGCTGTAAGTGCAAAAAATATACTCTAAATGAATGAGTGGATTAATTCATAAAAAGACGACATTTGTAATAAATTTGTTTTAATTGTGCTTTCATTTCTATAAAACAGCTTTAACTAGTGCATGATTTCCCCGAAGTAGACTAAACTTTGAGTGAATCTTCTTAGTAACTGAATATATTTGCATAGTTGAAGGCATTTGAAACTCTGATGAATTTAAATAGCAAATATAATGATATTAGTTAAGCCATTCTCTGAGTCATAACCATTACTCATAATCCTGCTTTTACAGCTCTTATAATACCTTCTTAGTACCTATGTGCCACATAGAAATAAAAGTTGTTCATTTCTCCTGAGTTGTTTGAGAATATGTAACTCTTTGGAGTAAATTACCAATACCCAAAACAAGTCTCTAAAAATGTCGCTCTGGAATAGATAAATATATAAATATGTTTTATGATTGCTTCACTTTATATAGATATAATTTTAGAATAAAATGTTTATTTAAGAAATACAGTATGGCTTTTTTATATACTTACACTGTAAAATGATTACCACTCATGCTATTTATATAACCATACATACCTCTTTTCTTTTTTCTGATAAGGAATACATTTAATTTAATATTTATCTTGTACGTATTAATTTTTTAAATAAAATTAAATTTAAATTTAAAATTAGAGTTGTTTTGCTCAAAGCAAAGACTATGAACATTTTGGTGGATTCTTTATCCTCAGGTATATATCTACATAAACATACATACATATAGACACACATTCAAGAAGCTTTTTACAAAATTGACAACGTACTGCATGTGCAGATTTAGGACTCCTTACCTTTATATAATGAATGATTTTTATGTGCTTTAAAAATCACTTAGAAAATACGAAATCTTGGGAGAAAATAAAGATTTTAAATAGACATATCCAAAAGTGATATTGAGTAAATTTCTGGTATATACTTTTAGACTTTATTTTTCTTGCTATCTATTAATTAGAATCAGGGCCATACTTTATATTTTTTCCTAGTACCAAACTTTCCCTCGCTCTTGATATACTATTTGACCTGCTTTTCTTACTTCATATGTTGTGAATAAATTTCTGTGTCATCAAACCTACCTACATAGCAGCCTTTTGATGTTAACATGTCTGTCTAATCTGAATGAATATTTTTATCTTTCTAATAATTTTTTTCAAACTATGACAGTGGCCATTCTGTGTATACCTGTTGTGCTCAGTGTGTGTGTGTGTGTGTGTGTGTGTGTGTGTGTGTATGCTCAGTTTAATAGGATAAATTCTATGGGATGGGATTTCTTTTCCTTTTTTATTTTAAAGAGAAAAAAGAACAAAATTTCAAAATAAGGTAACAAGAAGGTAACAATGGTTAAAACATTACATATTGTTATCTTTAAATTAGTTACTCAGAGTACAAGATTTCAGCATTTAATTATCTAAAAAATATTAGCACAACCCTTTCTCTGAACTAAAAGAAATTAGTAGTGTAACTATTTTAACTGTCGTTTAAATGTATGTATATTTTGTTTGTTTGTTTGTCTTTGCTTTCCCCTTCCTTTTCTCCATTCCCCATCCCAGTTTCTCTTTCCTTCCGAGTTTCTCCTCATTTTACACTATCTATTGTATCTATTTACTCTTTCAGCTTCTCACACCAGGAAGGTAATACATGTTTACACATGTATGTCTTGTTTATTTCATTTATGAGTATGGTCTCAAATTGTATCCATTTACCTGTAAAAGTCTCCAGCTTGTCCGTCTTTATGACTGAGTTGTCCTTTGCTATATAAGAAGAACATATCATTTTATCCATTCCTCAGTTGATGGGCATTTGAGTTGTTTCCAAGACTTAGCAATTACAAATTGTGCTGCTATAGATATGGGTGCACATATATTGCTTTGGTATGCATGATGTTTTATTTCTTCTGAGAAGATACTAAGAATAGCTGGATGGAAAATTTTTAAGGAATATTCACACTGATTTCTACAGTGATGTTACAAGTCTACACTCCCACCAACATTAGTGAAGGGTTCCTTTTCCTCACTCCCCCCAACATTTGTTTTTGGTTCATTTCTTGATAATAGCCATGCTTTCAGGGGTGAGATGTAGTCTCAGTTGTTTTAATCTGCACCTCTCAAATGACAAGTGATGTTGCATACTGCTCCATATATTTATTTGTTGTTTATATTGCTTCTGAGAAGTGTGTATTTATCTCAGATGCCCATTTTTTAATTAGGTTTTTAAACTTGGGAGGTTTGATTTTTTTTTAGTTCTTTGTATGTCCTCGATAGTAATCCTTTGTCTGAAAAACAGCTGCGAAACTTTTTTTCCCACATTACAGTTTGTCTCTTCACTCTGTTAGTGGTTTCTCTTGCTGTACAAAACCTTATTAATAAAACAATATCCCAGTTGTTGGTTCTTTGTGATTGTTCCTGGGAAATCAAGGTTTTACTCATAAAGTCTTTGACTATACCAATGTCTTCAAGAGTTTTACCTATTCCATCTTCCAGCAGATTAAATGTGTTTTAATATTTAGATCTTTGATGCATGTCAAATTTAGTTTAGTGGATAGTGAAAGATATGGGTCCAATTATAGTCTTTAGCATACACAGAGTTGGTTTTTCCAGCACCATTTATTAAAAAGACTATTTTTCTTCCAGTGAATGTGTTTGGTACCTTTTTAAAGATTAAGTGGCTGAGTTATGTCTGGAGTTGTTTCTACATCTTCTAATCTGTTCCATTGATTTTGGGTCCATTTTTTGCTAGTACCATGCTATTTTGATCACAGGAGCTTTATAGTATAATTTGAAGTCAGGAATTGTGATGCCCCCTTCCTTGCCCAGAAGTGCCTTTGCTATTTTAGGTCTCTACTGGTTCCAGATGAATATTAGGATTATTTTCTCTAATTCTCTGAGATCTACCATTGAAATTTTTATTGAAATTGCATTAAGTCTGTGTAACAGTTTGGAAGTATGACCAGTTTCACTACATTTGGTTCTTCCTACTCAAGAGCAAGGAATGCCTTTCATTTTCTTATATCTTCTTCAAAGGGAATGAGGTTTCTGAATTGTAGGTTCAACAATGCTACCACCACTAGTGTGTAGAACAATTATCTGTGCTATTTAAGGACAAGTGCTGTGTGTTCTGACTTGGAAAGATGTTAAAAGTAAAAGCACTGGCATACTGATACATGTGATGTAATCCACTTTTTATTTAAAATTATACATGTACATGCATATGCATAGATTTAAGTGTGTTAAGCAGAGATCTAGATTGGGATATTGGGTTTGGCACTGGAAAAAATTCATAAATATATTTACAATTAAAAAATATATAGTAAACCAAAAAGAGAGTCAAAGTAAACATGCAAAGTATTCCACAGTTTGAATGATGCACTGGCAGACAAAATATTGGCAATGCAGGGACACTGCAAGGCAAAGGAACTAACTGGCTATCAGATAAAATATGGATGGCCAATTAAATTTAGATTTACATAAGGAGAAATAATGAATATGTTTGAGTATAAACGTGCCCATGTGATATTGGCATGTTTATAGTAACAAATTATTCATTGTTTACCTAAAATTCAAATTTCGCTGGACATCCTGAATTTTATTAGCTAACTCCAGTAACCCAGGCATACCATAAACTTGGTTTTGTCATTGTAAGTAGATTGTCCCTTAAGAATGAATGTATATCCTCAAAAGTGATGAGAAATGATCATATAAACCTGATGGCCAACTGCCACACTGCCTGTTTATATACCTATGGTAGTCAGATTTACTGTACAAGGTGCTATTTATGCATCATTTCATCTAATATGCACAAGGCCCTAAGAATGAGATACTATCCCTGCCCATGGGAGAGGAAACTAAAACATAAAAGCAAACAACTTGCCCAGGATCAGTGGCTTACAAGTAGTAGGAAACTGACACCTAGAGGGTCATACTCACAGTCTGCTTTCTTTGACCTGTTCTCTACAACCTTCCACATTGGCATAATTGCCAACAGATTTAAAAATAAGTTAGAGACTCATTGTTGTTGTGATATAAATGCCTCCATCATAAGAGCTGAAGAAAAAATGGAAACAGAGATTTGGCAAATGGGTAGTGGAAGAAGAGTTAGCAGGAGCAGAGAGGGAGTGATGGTAAAGGGAGCAACAAAAAAAGCATTAAAATATACACATACATACTCCCCCAATAAATGTAATTATTGCATACTGCAAACATGTACTAAGAAAAAAGAAAAAAAGATTCAGTAGAAACGGATTTTAAAAAGTAGATTAGAGAGAAGATAAAAGAAATAATGCACAGAGATCTTGATAAGAACACTCTAAAGATTCAGCACTTTCTGTCTTACTCCCACTGATCTCACTGCAGCTGTTTCTGAGATCCCATGCACATGTGTACTATTATCTGAAGCAGATTGAAGAAGTCTCTATTCTTGCTGTCAGATTTTCATAAAACCAAACAATGTTTGCTCAGTGAACTATTTTGCTTTATTTTCTACCATATATCTAGTACTTACCTCCACCTGGGTCTGACTTAGAGTAGCTCTTTGGTAAATATTTGCAGAATGGATGAAAGTATAAATGAACAATGAAAGTATTTGAGCCCCTTTGATTCCATCTAGTGGGAGTAACACTAACTTCCATGACTTTTTGTCACCTCTGGATACTACAGTTATACTTCAGACCTGCCTAATATTTTAACTTTCTCTCCTGCAACCCTTTTACAAACTGCTAAATGGGACATTTTTCAGATTATTCTTTAAGTTTCTACTTGATATTACTTTTTTTTTTTTTTTTTTTGGTCTTTTTCATTTTTTTTCGGTACCAGGGATCGAACTCACGACTGCCTGCTTGCAAGGCAGGCGCTTATGCCGCTGAGCTAAATCCCCAGCCCCTCTATTACTTTTTAAAAGCCCTCTTTACCGGCTCTCAATCCTGCATAGAGATCCCTATTCATCACATTTGTTCTCTTATCTCCTTGGTACAGTCTATCTCTCTCTCAAATGATAAGAAAAATAGATGCAAAGAATTCCCACCATCCCCACAATGACACATACAATTTTGAAACTATTTGACATTATAAAATTAAACATGCAATAAACCATGCTTGTGGATATATTTTACGTTCTGTACCTTTCTTTCCTGGTTGGACCTTTAATTGCTTTCCTTGAGTTTGTTCAATTTTATTGTTTTGCTTTTGAAAAAAAAATCATGATGATTTTCTCTCTATAAAAATATCTTTGTGTTTTATTTATTTTCTTTCTGAATAGCACATTAGAGATAGAATTGCTGAAATGAAAGATTACTGATAAAATCCTAAAATACATTGCCAAGCTGCTTTCTGAAAATGAGTGTTTTATACCTCATATCACCAGCAATATGTCTGTCTCACCATACCACAACCAAATTTTGACTTTTGTCAATTTTAAGATCCTTAGTTGGGGCTGGGGATTTAACTCAGCGGCATAAGCATCTGCCTTGCAAGCAGGCAGTTGTGAGTTTGATCCCTGGTCCTGATAAAAAGGAAAAAGACAAAAAAAAAAAAAAAAAAGACTAAGGAGCATGTCAGTTAATTTGCATTACTTTTATTCCTGGTGAGGTTATATGTTTACTTGTGTGTCTCTATTTGACATTTACATTTTGTATTTTGTGATTGAATGCTAAAAGCCTTTTTAACTGAAATGTTATTATTGTTGAATTATAGCACTGGAAAATATTGATCATAAATATTTCTGGAAAATATTGATACATGTATTTGATGTTTTCCCTAGTATATTACTTGGTTACAAAGTATTTCCCCATAATGACTTTTAAGTTGTAATGTAGTCAGACCTCTCATATGTGTTTCTTTGACCTATTCTATTTTTAAAACTTTCTTTTCCATCAAGACACTATGTAGGCATTAGCCTAATTTTTGTAAGCTTGTATTTTATTCTGAGCTCAATTAAAAAGAAAACAAAACTTTTAAGACTAGTTTTGCAAAAGTGTAAGAGTTTAAACAGTATATAAAGCATGTTGACTGTTTCTCAAAAAAATTCAAACCCAAGTATCAGAGTCTGGTCATAATACATAATACTGAACTTAGAGTCTTGGATGATATTCACTTGAATATCTTTGAGAAGGCCGTAAAATGTTACTATGCCTGAACACTCAATACCAGGCTCCTATGATAATTCTCCTCTTTGTTTACCTCACATTGTTAAGGTCATTTATTTTCAACTTATTCCAATAGAATGCTCCATGACTCATTTATAACCCAATATCTTGACTGGGCTCAGTTTGGTTGATAGGCAAACATTCTTATAAAGAAATAAAGCATCTTAATAATTCAAAACTTTCAAAATGACCTTAAATGATATAGCTATATATATATATATATATATATATATATATATATATATATCATTACCCTTTCTCTCTTCAACAAACAGTAAAATATAATTAACAGCAGCACTATTTATATAGAGAAATGATGACCCAATCCCATTTTCTATTTTTAAAAAAGTAAATATTTGCAAATTATGGTATAGAGACTATTATTAATGACTTGTGGCACAACAATTTGAAATGACACAGCTATGAATCATAACAAATACAAATCATTATAAAGATGTTGGCACAAATAAAGGGTTACAATTGGGGATGATCTACTGTTAGGGGCAAAGGAAATAACTGAGAAAGAGAAACTGAGTATCAACCTCCAGTGCTATGACAAGGGATCAGTTACCTTTTCAATTTCAGGAGCAAAAATGAAACCTTAGAAGGTACCATTATGTAGCACCCTTTATGATAAAAGTCACTGATAGTTACCCTCTTTGTTCATCTGTCTGTCAAGAATTTACATTATGTAAGTGTTTTTTGGGTGAAATGTCAAGTTGTTAGTGAGTGGGTGAAGATTATATTTTCTGTGTATTGTCATAGAAGAAGGTACATCTTCAGAGCTTGTGTGTCCTTGGGTGCTTGAGTGTCTGAGAATGATGATCAAGATAATAATGGCACATAATAATAGCTTCGTCTTGCTGAGCCAGCTGTGAGTTCCATGCATTGAGCCAAGTGCTCTATGCTTAATCTTTTTATTTATTACTCTCAGGTGGACATTACTATCCCCATTTTCTAAATGAGAATGCTAAGGCCCAGGGAAGTCAAAAGATAGCAGGTAACTCAAGGTGGGATTTAGAAGATCTGAAATTCAAACCCAGTACTGTTTCCTTGCACTCACTATACTGATTTATAATAATTTTCCTTGATGTAATTTTATAGTTTTTAACATTGGTCAAGTAATTATACCTTTCTAATGTCACTAAAAGTCTATAAATAAGGAAAAGTTTAGAAAAGTTGACAAGAGTACCAAGACATCAGCTCCAGGACCTCAGCAGAAGTCCTTGAACACCCAAACTGATGGTGCTTCGAATTAGGCAGATGAACCAAGAATCAACAAATGGGATCACGTCAAACTGAAAAGCCTCGCACAGCAAAAGAAAAAACCTACAGAGTGAAGAAATAACCTTCAGGATGGAAAAAAATTGACTACTCCACAAGCAAAGGATTAATATCTGAAATATATGAAGTCCTCAAAAAATTATATCCCCTCAAATTTAAAGACCCAACTTAAAAATGGTCATCTGAAATGAATAGATATTTCTCAGATGAAGAAATACAAATAGCCAATAAATACATGGAAAAATAATATTGCAAGCCATTTGAGAAATGAAAGTTAAAACAACACTGGGATTCCATCTCATTCTAGAAAGAATTGCTATCTTCAAGAAGTCAACCAATAATAAATGCTGAGGAGGCTATTGAAGAAAGGGTTCTTTTTTTTAGTGGGATTGTAAGCTGATACACTGACTCTTGAAAGCTGTGTACAGATTCCTCAAAAAGCTAAAACTAGAAATTCCATTTGTCCCAGCTATTCTTCCTCTGTATAGATTCCCAAAAAAGTTTAAAAACATCATACCATAGCATTATTTGTATGCCGTGTTTATAGCAGCACAGTTCGTAACAGTTAAATCTTACAAACAGCCTTAATGCCCATAAACAATGAATGGATAAAAAAATATGGTATTTATATACAATGGTGTATTACTCTGCCGTAAAAAAAAAGATAAATCATTTGAAGGAAAATGGATGTGCTTTGAGATGCTAATACTAAGTAAAGCAGACAAAGAACTATTGCATGCTTTCTTTTATATGAAAAACTTAAAATATAAATATTGTATGAAATGAATCACTGATAATAGGAAAAAAAGCTATTATAATCCAGCTCAGACAATGTATCTAAAAGTGTACTTAGTACAATTGTCTTACTTTTGTTATTTTTTTACCTATTGTTTGGTTTTTAATCTGTATATATAATAATTAATTTTATAAGATTTTAAAAATAAATGAATATGATACTGAAAAAATCAAAGAGGTGGATGGAAGAGAAAGAAATAATTGAAATGTGTTACTTACATGTACTAATTTCCCACAATGAATGTATCACTGTGTGCTGCAAATATTTAATAATACACATTAAGAAAAAAATGATGAATAGGCCCTTGGAAATTATCTAAACCAATGCTGTATCGATCAGTGCTTACTAGAGAAACAGATTTAATATAAGACATACAAATATATATATATGAATTTACAGGACTGACTTACAGTGGCTGCCCACTGAGGCAGGTTTAGAAGAGTGCAAAAGGTCTGCCTATGTGCTGGATCCGAAGGATCCAATCAGAGGCCTGAGCTCACTACAGTGACTCAGGCAAGTTTATATCAGGAGGCAAAATGGTCTGGTCTTCGATGAAATGCTGGAGAACCAAGAGAGGATGTCCCAAAGGCAGGTGCAGAGTGCAGCTTCTTAGAAGAAACAAAAACAAGCTCTATTCTTCATTTCCCTTTTAAACCATTCTGGCAATAATCCTCCCAGGCTGTTTCTTCCACACCCAGAGCTATGCCGAACCAATTTATGGTTGTTTTTATTCAAATTGACACATACAAAGAGTTAACTATCACAGTTCCTTCCCTAGATCTTTCTCCATCACATGTCAAAGATCTTTTAGCATCTTTACCAAGTGACTAATACTTTCTGTTCAAAGTTGAGATTAAAAGCAGTCAGCCTCATCTCTCATTATTATCACTAAAATGATACTTCACATGTTAAGCACACAGCTAACAACTTGACCCTATATTCTATTTTACCCCCTAATTACCTTTGGGGGCTGCTAAAGACTTATCAGTACAGATCTAGAAGTCAGTCTTCAGTGCTTACTCCTGTAAATCTCTGACCTAATAAAAATATATTATTTGTAAATAGGAGCATGGGGCACCCATTTAAGATTATTTTAAAAATTCTGTCAGATTATATCAGGTAACTTATTAGATACTTGGTCATTAGAGCCTTTGGCGTCCTAGCCACTATCAGTGATGTGGTTTGCTTCTGTGTTTTTTTAATGCAGGGTATGAGGTGGGACATTTTCTAACCATTACAGTAGTCACAGAGGGTCACCACAAGATAAGGGATGGAGAATCTCAATATTCTGTGAATTTTTCCATTTCTGTCGGTCTGACAGAAAGATTTATACCTAAAGGCATGCAAATATTTGACCCCAACTTTTCCCACTATAATTTTAGATTCTTCTTAAAAAGTTTTGGCCCAGAAAGAGAATAAAACATATTGGAACATTTTTTGTTGGCATTTTTTGCTTTCTTTTTTTTTTTTTTCCTTCTTTTTCCGTAGCTCTTCTCATTTTTGATGAATGTGCTTTTTACATAAATTGTCCCTTTCAGGGAAACACTGGTAAAACAAAGACAAACAAGGTTTGTTTCTGATCCTCTCAGAGTTAGTACTCCAAAGAAAGAAAGAGACCTGTAAACCAAATATAAGATGAGGTTCTTGCTGGAGACATATTGATGTTGCTGTTACCTTGAGGGTAAAGAAATCATATTGCTTTGATTTTTATACCTTCGGGTGCTACTCAACTGAAGGGTATTTACAATCACAGTTATCATTAGCTCTGCCATAACATTATTGTCTGTGGTACTTTGTAGGGATGAGACATGAGGCAATCATGTCAGAAGTTAAACTTCTGGGGACACCAAAAACTCAGTAACAAGGATAGTAATATTCTAAAGCAAATTTTAGAAAATAAAACAAAGGCAAGAAATCAATAATAAACAAAATATCCACCATTTAGAGGATCATTCTGGTATAGGTCGCAGGTAGTATGAGATTATATACAAATAAAAGCTTATATTGTTTTAGTAGTACAGTCTAGCTTCTGTGATCTCAAAAGAATGTAATGTATACAAATGGAGCATTTATTTTATTTTCTCTATTGGAAGCAAAAGATCTGACCTAAGCTTTAATAAAAAGAGGTTACAAGGTTGCGAGGTTGGTAGCTGACTTTCATTACACAACTAATATTATAGGGGAGTCACATTGGAAATTCAGTAACATTCCTAGAAGGCCCCCTTAGAGAATGAATATAGCTAGACTTATTCTCGATTCAAGGAATCTGCAAAATTTGGTAGAGTTCACTCTGGTACTTCACAATTAGTAGACGCATTGGCAGTGACTCCTGATTTGTCTTATGCTACCAGCTGACAACTTCTTATCCTTCCTCTTTATCACAATTTATATTCCAAATATAGGATCTGATATGCCTACATCCTTTTTTTCTTTTTTCTTTTAGTATATCATGATTTTAAGATGAAGTGCTCCAAACCAGGTTAGTGTTCTAAGCTGCACTGGTCAGGGAGGGGACTGAGCTGGGTTGAAGTCCAGTGCAGCAAGTGGAAAATTGCAGTTACAGGCAAGGTGGATTTTCTAAAAGTAAGTTGTACATCAAGTATCATCTCTCTCCAATATGCCAGCATTATGAAATTAGCAATTAAAATTGCCAAGAAAGCAGAACAAATAGCAAGTTCTAATGGAATTTAGAGAAAAGAGAGAACACCAAGAGTCAGGGTATGTTAATTATAACAGCTTACAGTTATAAATCCAGAGATATGTAAACAGCTCACCAGATGATATTACAGAGTCATTTATATATGACCAGTGATAAGTGGACAGAGAGAGAAATGATTTGTTTATAAATTTGTTTAGAGATTACACTAAGAGATCTCCACCTACTGCACTCCCTCTGGGCAACATCCACAGGATGAGAGCATCACTGCACACTACAGATTGGATTTTCGTATTCCTTGTCTTCTAACTCTGGATGCTTAAAATAGGATAAACAGCCCCTTTCTGCTGTAACTGACTGACTCACACTGCCAAAAGTCATTTCCCCTCCCATCTCCTTACTGACCTAATGGGAAGTGATGGTGGCATCTGCTCTTGCTGCCCAGATCTCAGTGACAGCAATTAGTATTTGTTGTCTGTCTGCCAAAAAGTCACAGGGAGTATAACTTCAGGGAGGGACTAAGATGCTGACTGCCAGTGTCAGGCCTTCTGGGACTCCGGGCTGAGAAGCTTTTGAAGAACAGTACCCTGCCCAAGGGTGACATTTACAAGAATTATGAACAGACAGTGTTGCCAGACTCAAATACACGAAGCCCAACTCTCTGGGTGGATGAACCATACACACTAAGGCCTTAAAGTTTTTCCATTCTAAACTGACAACTTTGGGGTTTCTGTCCTTCAAAATAGCCTGTGACAATGAATGACAGTCTAAAAAATTTAGACCTAATAAAAAGACTCACAATAACTTACAATTATCTTAAAAGTAAGAAATTTTTTTTCTCTCAGTACAGAATGGTAAAAAAAAGAGTATCTATTTGTTCAACAAATCATACATGAAGCTCTTGCTATGTGTCATTCCTCTGCCTAGCCTCTGGCTTGTGTCATGCTTTGTCTGTGTTGTACAGTGTCCTACATAGTACGTAATACGTAGCAGCATCCCAGGGCTATAATGAAGCTCTTAGGCTGAAATCTTCAAATATAAGTTCCATTTTTGTACCACTGAAGAGGAGATTTTCACTGATATTTTAAATTTCGTTGTTTGGTTGTAAGAGGACTTTGTCAAGTGTGTCAAGTATTGCTATGTTTTGATATTTTTTTCATCAACCTTTCTCTCAAGGTATCAAGTGTTCTCAAAACCAAGAGTATGCACTGGGCTGGATTTGTTTCCTCTTTTAGCAAGCAACTATATAAAATAATAAATAGGAAAGGAATGAAGAGTAAGAGAGAAGTAAAAATGAATTTGTAATATCAGCAATTGTATTTTGCCTTCATAATAATTTAGAGTGATGAGTGATTAAACATAGGCACATAATTCATTGTGAAAGAATACTACAAGTGACAATAAGACAACAAACGAGATATTGAAGTGACAATATTTCATCCATAAAATGGTTCTACAAAAGATACAGGTAATAATTTCAGGAGTTCAATGCTGGACAAACTGCAGGGCTTCATTTTCTTTAATTTTTTGTAGTGCTCAAAGAGTAAAATATTTTCCTAATTCAGTTAAATATAATTTAGGATTTTTAAAAAGATATATATTAGCCTACTTTGATTCTAAAAATATTTTCCTAAATATGGCACTATTGTATCAAAAAAAAACTGAGAGAAAATTGCTAATTTTCATTTTGGGGGGCTCACAGGGTCAACATCAGACTGAGCAAATTGAATCAGTCCTTCCAGGTAGAAAGTACAATGCTCCTGACATGAATGTTATCATAAAAATGTTTTTTGACCCAAAATGCATCAGTTCCTTTATTCTAAGGTCTCATTCTGGCAGTGGCAGTTTAGGTCAGCTACCATTTTATATGCACTATTTTAAATATAGATGCAGTAAGGTCTCTAACTTCAAGCTCTAAATTATATAGTAAGAAAAAACATTCCTCATTATAAATATAATGAGAGGTAAAATGGATTGAAAATATTTAATGTATTACCTCTTGTAGGCCCTACTGATAGTTTTCTTCTATTAAATTTGCAGTCTTAAATTTTGTAAGACTATTTCTGTAATTCCTGGGTATGGCTTATAAACCAAAAGTGATACTAGCATAAATAAAAATAGTTTATTTTGTCCCATGTTAAAGAATTCCAAAGAAATGTAGCCCAGAGGCACTATGGTTTTGTTGCATATCATCAGTGACATAGGCAGTCACTATATATTCCACTTTCTGTATCGTTTGCCCTGATCCTTAAAGTTGCTTCACAGTCCCAGATGACCATAGACCTCTCTTCTGACCTGAAACTTGAATCCATCCTTTGCTCGTTCCAGGTCAGGAGAAGGAATTAGTGAGAGAGAGCAAAACTGCAAGGGTCACAGCTAAATCAGCTTCCCTATAAGCAGCTATTCCACATGTCCTCAAAAACCTGCTCACCTCGCATTGCATTGAGCATTTCAATGGTGCCACAAGGGAGGTAAAAAGAGTAAGTTATTATACAACATATAACCATAAGTGGGAAAGTTGGTTGCTGTTAATAGTACATAAGGAGTAAATGATATTATTTTGCATTTTAATTTTGCATATGATGAAATGCTACTCGTTGTACAGTTGTTCCTTGTGGGTGCTAACCATGCATATCTATCTCTTGCTCTTGTATCACCAGGCCTCCGGAACCTGTTTACAGCACTGTGAACAAACTGTGTGATAAGCCTGCTTCTCCCAGGCACTATTCCCCTGTTGAGTGTGACAAAAGCTTCCTTCTCTCAGCTCCCTACCCCCACTACCACCTAGGCCTGCTCCCTGACTCTGAGATGACCAGGTACTGCATGCGCTTCCTCCCTTCATCTCCTCGAGTTGCATGTGCTTCCACAATGATGAATGGGTGGAATCCACCTTGCTTACTTTTCACATGCTCAACATCTTCCTCAAGACGGGGAGATGTTCTGCACCTGTGGTACAATGAGAGAAATTAAGCACATTGACTTTGTGTTTCCTTGTGTGATCATAGAGCACTCAGCCATGATCACGTGGTGCTCAACATGTTCTCGATGTTCATATACTTCAATAAGGTCTTAATTAGTTATTCCAGAACAACCAGTCTTGGAGTTTATCAACATCTCCCTCATACAGAATATGAATTTTTAAAAAAAGAATATGAATGAGAACATTTATTATTTTTAATTATTACTTACTGTGCCCCAGGCATAATACAACCTTAAAAAAGATACTATTATTGCCACTTAATAGTTTAACTAAATAACTTTTAACTGATTCCTTGTAGCATTATGCAATTTATCTAAAATTACAGGATTAGGTGTTGCTAAACATAAGTTTAATATTTATACTGTGTTAGGTGCATGTTTTCTTGTTTAATTACTTCCATCATTTATCAAATACAAAGATTCAGAGAGGTTAAGAGGAAACCTCAGTATTTTACTATCAGTAAATGTGGAGTCCAGATTTGATATCAGAATTTTGAGTCTTTCTATAACAACTTCGTAAACAAATTGTTCTAAGTCTAAAGGTTACACACAATTCTGCATTAGTATTCTAAAACATCTGTATGGTAAAGAATGAAAGCCCTATCTTTGCATAGTACTAAGAGTTAGCAAGAGAGGAGAGTAAGAAAATTAAGATTCAGTATTCCATAAGATGGTTCCAATTCAATTTAAATCATGATCCCAATGGTGGCATTCCTACTCATAACAGACTGCTTGGATAGTTACACTGTTAGATGGAATATGTGTAAAATAGTTGTCAGGGTTAAGAAAACAGAGAAGAGAGAATAATTCAAAGAAAAATGAATGTATCAAGAGGACCTTCATAGAACATCATCTTTTTTATACTTTCAAAGAATAGTTTAAACAGCAATTCTTAGTCCCTATATAGGAATTAAATAACAAATTTTAAATTATATCTCACTTTTCTAGAAATAAATAAAAGTGTTTTTGACTAATCAGCTGTATTTTTACTTAGTTATAACACAGTTTAATCATATTTCATAAAACAACTATTAACAATCATATGGCTTAATAAGTTATAAAAACTATTTCTCAGTACAGGGAACGATACCATCTTGAACTAAGAGGACAAAACAGCCATAACCACAGGAAGACACACCTGTCTACAAAATTACTTTTTGCTAATTTTGCCTCTGTTGTCAGCTGCATAGGCAGCTAATGTTTAGGGAGCTCTTCCTTTCACCAAGCATTTTGTTAAAACACCTCTCATAAATTATTTCTTCCAAACCTCATCATGATCTTATGAGGTAGATAAAATCACTGAGGGGGCTGGGGATTTAGCTCAGCGGCATAAGTGCCTGTCTTGCAAGCAGGCAGTCGTGAGTTCGATCCCCAGTACCGATAAAAAAGAAAAAAGACAAAAAAAAAAAAAAAAACCAGATAGAATCACTGTATTTGTTTTTAAAATGAGAAAATTAAGACTTGAGAAGCTGCCTAATTTGTGCAAAATTGTCCACTATTAAGAGGCAGAGCTGGGCTTCAAACCCAGGTGATGACTGCCGTGTGGTAGCACATTAGCCCTTGTGTTGGCACAAGCATAATGGCAGTAATATTTTTATTATCTAGAAATATTTCCCTCGTAGTTTCTGTTTTTCTGTTCTTTAACTTTATGTCTCATCTCTGTTTCTCTGGCCCAGTGTCAATGACTTTTTTTGTTTTTTAACCTACACTCCTTTTCTGATGAATATGAATGTTACACTGATTTCTTGTTACATTGTTTCTACATTGTTACTCCACTGGATATTTTAATACATTGTTCCTTAAGAATTCACCACAAAGCAGCTGCTAGAGTGTCTCCCTCCTGGGTGAAAACATGAGATTAACTTCTTTTCAGTTTATTTTCTATAATCAATATTATGAAGACCATAACATTTCCTTTTTATATTTTATTTTTTCAAATTGAAGATATCATTTTCAAATTACATGCCCCAGTAATTCTGATGCACACCAGTCCCCAGCCTGCACTCACTGCCACGGCCAGCACCCTTTCACCCCCACTTTAGAAATTTTATTTTCTCTTTATTCTAATTGTCTTTTTTCCTCCTTTTATTCTTTTCATATTATCTTCTTTATCTTATCATTCTAGAAAAAAGTCATACACACAAATATATGTGTATATATAACTATTTATAGATATTTATATATATGTGTGTGTGTGTATATATCTATATATAGATATATATAGATATATATTTTAGAGGCCTCATCACCAGTGCTCTGATGCCAAAAATCTTAATTTCTCCATGTTTTGTTCCTTCCCCACACTCCTCCAACTCAGCTCAAGATAAAACTTTTAGTTACTTTTAATACATTATTTGCTCTCACTTCTATCATTCAATCTGCCTTCAAGTCTTATTGACTTTCACTCCCAAATATAATTCACTCCATACAGTACTTCTGCTCGCACCACTTAATCACAGCCCTATCATTTCTCACCAACAATAGCCTCCTAATTCATCTCAGTCCTTCCATTGTTTTCCTCCTGGTTTATTTTCAATGCAGCCAAAGTGATCTGTTAAAAATAGATCATATCTTATCTCTCTCCTTTTGCATTGGGATAAAATGCAAAGTCATTAATCCAGCATTTGGCTCTGCATGAGCTGGCACTTACCTGCTTCTGGAATATGTCATTTTGTACTTCTTTCTGCAGTTCACACTATTCACATCATCCTTTTTATTCAAAAAAAAAAAAAAAACACATTGAATTTCTTTCCACCTCAGGTCCTCCAGACATGCCTTTCCCCTGAAACTACAAGTTCTTCTTACACTTTGCCTCATTAACTTCTGGTCATCTTAAAGCTGAGCTAAAATTATACTTTCTCAGAGAGGCTCTCTGAAGGAAATCGTCAGATCCACTGTTTCTTTCTTGTTCTCTTTCCCGTATTCTCCTTCTTTCACTCCCTCTCTTCCAAAGACTCAAGCAATTTATAATTATACAGGCAAACTACATGTCAGTCTCAGATTCTACACTATTAGCTTAAGGCGCAGAAATGTGCCTATTTCGTGTGCTGCCAGACTCCTAGCCTTCACACAGTTCCCCACCCACTAGGGACTCATAATTATGGTGTGAATAAGCAAACATGCAAGGAAGATCTACAAACAAACTGATCCCTATTTCTGGAACAGATCATAGTTCAGGCTGTGCTTTACCAGCTCTTAACAGGTAAATAAAACTGCTCCATGAATGGATGGAGTATGCATGCAAACAAATGACAATAACTAGAAGTCACTTTGTGCCTTGTTCTCACACAAGTTATTTGAATAGTTAGTGTCCACATTATACATTCATTAGTTAGCTGTCAGTTCCTCATGAAGACTGAACAATTCATTTCAGAGGTTATTTAGTTCCTTTCCAATGGGGAATAACCTCTCCAACCAGATGTTTCTTGAAAGCCAGCCAATGATTCAGGAGAGGTTCAAGAATTCAGGTTCCATTTCCTACCTCGTCGCTTGCTTTTCCCACTCTGTCGTTGGGTAACTGATAGACTCTCAGGTAGATAGGAACATACGTAGTTGTCCCTTACCTGATTCTAATAATGCTGACAAAGCCTATCTAGTGTCTTAATGGGTCTATGTCTTATTTCGACCCATGGTAAAATAAAAATATTTTACAATTTTCAGCCATAAAAGGAATATTATACTTATTAATTAATTCAACCAAAGTTTATCAAGCACTAACCAAGTGAAAAATACTGTACTAGGAAAACGTTTTGCAAAAGTACAAGCTGAAAAAGCCAGCAAAAAATTGAAGTAATGCTTTAAGTTACAGTGTGCAATGATGTGTAGGTTTTCAGTGAAATGAAAAACTGCGGGAGTATATTTCAGAAGTATGCATATATTGATACAGCAATTACTGCATCAGATCAGTATACGAGCTAGTTTGCAGAAAGGCAGCGTTATATTTATTCTAGTGTAATCCCTAATCAGCTTTCAGAAAAATAGAGATAAGTCAGCAAAACCAGCAACATCAGTCTTTCTCAATTCTCTGAGTTTCAGTGGGAATACCCAAGTGTTCAGCTCTGAATTGATAACAAATACCAGGGATAATTTCATTATGTACACAATTTACTTCTATAAAGTCATCTAAAGGAAAACAGAAAAGTTGTAAGTTTTCCTTCGGAAAGAATTTTAAATTACTTGTCACAGGGCCTAAGGTTGAAGATATTCAGAGTAATTAACTTTTCAGACCATTTACAATCCAGAAAAGGCTAGAGCCTCAAATCAAATTCAAATTTGAAGTTCTGTGGAAAACAAATGGCATTACTGCGAGACCTGTGCTTACCTAGTACATCTCTTTTTCTTAAAGAAAAAGTAGTTATGATGTTGTAATTGTTTTTCCTACTTTAGAAAAGTGAATGGTTCAGCTTTCATTATTCCTAGAGCAAAGAGAATAGCATTCTTGAATGTTTTTGTGATATATGTGGCCTCTTTTTATTTGTTCTTTTTCAAAAATGAGCTTAATTATTGTTATTTTTGCACTTGAAAAACAGAGGCTGTGATAAGCCAGATGAAGTCCAATTAAAATATATTCGCAGATTTGAAATAGGAAATTCACTCTGAATCATTACATGAATATAAAATATGTTCACTCATTAAAGATAACATATTCATGAGATTTCTAGATACTAGATATTATCCTGGATCCTGGAGATTCAAAGGTGAGCAATATATTATCTCTTTCCTTAAGCAGCTCACAGACATATCCATGATGAATTATTCACCGTGTGGTCTATAGATGCTGAAACCTGTATCTCTAAAGTACCTAATCTCTTTGTTAAAGGAAAACTTTACATAAATTTAACAGGGTTTATTTAAACAAAGGCTAATTCATGAATCAGGCAGCACTGAAAATCAGAGAACTCGGCCCAGTAGTGTGAACAATGAATTTTAATAGATAGAACACAGAAGAAAGGAGACAGATCACCTGACGGTACAGCTAAGTATCTACCTTATTCATGCATACTGTGATGAGCTGACTGTTTGTGATGGTCTAAAAGTCTACTATTTGTTGAAATCCTAACATAGGTTTTAATTCATTTATATATACTAAGTTATATTGAAGTTCATTATAGAAACTCATGATATGGAGATAGTCTCATGCTATTGGTCACCTTATTTAATTAACATATCCAAACTCAAGATTAGTACAAGAGGTAGTATTAGGAGCAAGCATGATGTTGAACTGTCTGCAGAGTGTCCCCACCCACCTTCTGTTTCACCAACTCCTAATCATTTATAAGCAGCATCTATGTAAAACGCAACCTTTACATTCTTATATGTCCACCTGCTAGTCTAGCTTCTGTTTTCCTCTGCAAGGCTCAGAGAGTTCACATCAATATTTTGCTCTTTTGTGGAAGTTATAAAGTTGCAGCTCAAGCTACCCCTAGTTTTAGAACAAAAAGTAAGATCTTTACCTTACAAGATCTCAACCATATGCCAAAGTTATGGTGACCCATCTTTGGCAAGTTTTCTCTTCTTGAAAAATGATAGTAAATGTATCTCAGACTTTAATGTTTTAACTATCTCACATTTGTAAATCTAAAATCAAATGTAAACTTCAGACCTAACGTATTATATAAATGGATGTGAGTTTCCAAAGTTATCCAAAAGAGGAGTCACTTTTTCACCTGTTTTTCTTGAAATATTAGTAAACCACTGAACTCATCAGCTAAGGGGGGAAAAAAGCACAGTAGTAAGCCTAATTGTTTGCAAATGCATGACAGATTCCGGGCCTACCAAGAGTTAGTTCTGTGTAGCTCAGGATGGCTGATAAGACTGAAGATATATTGTCTGATCTCAGAAGCTAAGCAGGGTCGAGCCTGGGTAGTACTTGGATGGGAGACCGCCTTGGAATACCGGGTGCTGTAGGCTTTAAAAAAAAAAAAGACTGAAGATATAGGCAGTTGCAGATCAGGGAGAGATATTTTGCAGGCCTGAGAGTTTTAGACTTACTTGATCCTATAAGCAGCTATTGAAGAGTTTAAGAACTGAGCAAATGCATATTAGTCAGCTATTACTGTGAAAAAATACCTTAAAATCAATTTAGAGGGAAAGATATTTATTTTGGTTCAGTTTCAGAGGTTTTAGTCCCTGGTTAGCTGGTTCCATTGCTCTAACCTGAGGGTAAACTGAAACAAGGTGGAAGGAAGGGTGAGGCAGAGGAAAGCTACTCCCCCGAGGCAACCTAGAAACATAAAAAGCAAGAATAATCTAAGAGGAAGGGACCAAAAACCAGATATAGTCCCTGAGATCACACTCATATGATCCACACCTCCTATGTCTCTCACCTCCCAATAATTCCATCATATTATCTCCTCAGTAGATTAATCTACTGATGAAGTTAAAACTCTCATGCAATCACCTTCTGAAAGCTCCATCTCTAAACACATGAGACTTTTGGAGGCATTCTGATCTAAACCATAGCACAAAGACACTGTGTGATTTGTGTGTTTAGAAAAAACACTGTTAGTTGTGTGGAAATTGTTTGAAAGCAGGGAAACTAGTCAGTGTGTAGATCATACAGTTGGGCTGAAATTCTGAAGAACTGAACTGAGACTGTAGAGATAGCCACAATTGGATTCAGAATTATTTATCAGATAGTACTTGGTGACTGACTAATAAAGGAAAGATTTTTGGTTGAGTGCATTTACAAGATGCTGCTCCCTTTCTTTGTCTTGAAACGAATGAGCCCTATTGTCCATAGAGATAGACTTGAAACTTCGTAGAAGCTTATGAGAGAAAATGAGGAAGAGTGTGAAGATACCTTGTTAGAGATGGTGTAATGTGAAGTCATAGAGGAGCCGAGGTCTACACCCAAACTTTCCAGGGTTAAGGTCTTTTTTTTTTTTTTTTTTTGGTCAAATGAACCATTTGCATTTTAGCTAAATACTCTTTTTTTAATGCCAGGTAGTGTTCTGCTTATTATTTACATATACATTTATATTTATTTATATATTATTTGTATCTTCATGATGACTTCTCCAGTTAGATTTCACTCTAAATTTTTAAATTTTTGTCTTAAGCTTATTGGTAAAATTTAGATACATACATTGATCACATTCATCGTACCTGTACCTGTGCATAATATTTACCTTAGTTCTTCTTTTTTATTTTATGGAAAAAAATAAAACAAAATTTTGTAACAAAATAATAGGAGAAAATATTAGTAAATACATTGGGTATCATTATCTTTAAAGTAGTTGCTCAGAGTGCAAGATCTGGGCTTTAAAAATTCTCCAAATAGTATTATCACAAACCTTTCTTTTCAATAAACTAAGAGAAACTGGTAGTATAACTATATGGTGTTTTGTTTTCTTTTCCTTTTCCCTTCCTTCTTTTTCCTTTTGCCTCATCTTAGTTCCTTTTTCCTTTTGAACAATTTCTTCCCATTTCATGCTATCTATTGTGCGTTTTGGAACTTACTTACTCTTTCATCTCCTCATACCAAGAAGACACCTGTGAGTCTGATTTATTTCAGTTATGAGTATGGTCTCTAGTTGAATCCATTTACCTATAAAAGTCTCAAGTTTATCCTTATCAGAGTACTATTCTATTGTGTGAAAATACTATTTTTTATATATTTCTTGGTTGATGGCATTTGGGTTCTTTCCAAGATTTAGCTATTACAGATTGTGTTGCTATAAACATGGATGCACATATGTCACTGTATATATATATATATATATATCACTATATGTGATGGTTTAATTCTTCCAGGAAGATCCCAGAAGGGTAATATCTAAATTCAATTTGCTCATCAGCAAATGAGTGACATAATCATGCCTGTGTTGTTCCCCACATAAAATAATTATGAAGATCAAGGGAAATGCAGCAAGTAAATTTTTGCCCATTGTGTTCATATTAGTCTTTATTGTATCCTTAAGCTTATTCTGTTTTTAAAGCCATAAAGTCATATATATTTGTTCTTATAATTATTGAAACACCAGGTGAAAAACATGTATCAGCATAGATACATTCTCTGAGATCATTAGAAAGCTGTGATGTTAAGTCCACTTATCACTCTTAGCAGCCATCTTTCTTATCACCATTGACAAAGTTGTATCTTTTCCTTTTACTATTACAATTTCCCTCTAAAAGGTAGCAAGTTTCTAAACCTATATGTGATTTTATACTTACAAGAGATAATTTTCTTTGTTATCTACTCATGTAGTGCTATCACTGTACTTAACTGTGTCTTCCTAAGAATATGAACAAAATCACAACTACTCTATGAAACATAAGTTAGTAACAGAGACTTCACGTGTTGCTTATTGTTTCTAGTAATACAAATAATTTTTGCAAAAATGTGGGTTTTGATTTAGTAAGGAAATTATCTAGGCTCTGTCCAGGGCTCTCCCATACCCTAGTTCGGTGGCGGTGAACTTTTTAGAGCTTTCAGTGATTAAAAAAAAAAAAAAAAAAAAAAAACCACCTAGCTACAGTATGCATGCCAAAGGCTCACCACCTTCCTATTCTCATGAAACCTTCATCCTCTTCCTCTGACTCAGGGGAAGAATTTTGTAGCATAGTGTATTTAGTAGAGAGTGACTGTATCACCTCCTCTTGGAGAGAGTGAGCAACCTTGTCTATAAGAAACACACTTAAGGGGCTGGGGATTTAGCTCAGCAGCATGAGCGCCTGCTTTGTAAGCAGGCAGTCATGAGTTCGATCCCTGGTACCGATAAAAATGAAAAAGACAAAAAAAAAAAAAAAAAAAAAAAAAAAACCAGAAAGAAACACACTTAAATCGAAGATCCTTAGAAGACAATAAAGGGAAAGGAAGCAAAATATCAGTGGCCTAAATCACCCAGTCCTCTGAGTCTCATGGCTGCTCTTCCAAGAATCTGTGAATGCAGAAAGGAAATTTGAGCCTTTCTCACACTACTTAATTTAGAAATAGCACCATTAAAAAGAGAAAGAAGACGTTTACCAAACCATTGACCTTCTAATACCCTTAAAAGGCTGGTATAATTTTAAAGAATTCTTAATTTCATTTTTAATTAAAACCAGGAGAGCAAGCAGTCCAGGCATGGCTCATCAGGCACAAGCTCTTCTTCAAATTACGAAGCAGCTTCTTTTTCAAAGGGTTTTGCTGCCTTTATGAAATAGGTGACCACTAAGCCCAATCTGAGTTAAGGAAAGCAAGAAGAGATTAAATGACTCAAAATGTCACAGAAGCCATTCTTGCCACATTTAGTTTTATAGCCTCTTCCCTCTGCAATGTGATGTATGCAAGGGTTTACAGTGAAAGAGATGCTCCTGGCTTTTTAAATTAATATGGTCTCTAAACAGGCACTTCATAAAAAAATAAATTACATTGACTATTGCCCTAACTTTAAAAAAAAAACAATTTTGTTATTAGGAGAAAATGTCTTTTCATTAAGAAGGCAGGTATAGTAGTAATTGCAGTGTTCATGGGATCACTATGAAGATTTACTTAACTTACTAATACAGTACTAAGAACAAAACCTGATAATAAGGAAGCACTCCATAAATTTTAGCTATCATTGTGTGTGTCTGTGTGTGTGTGCGTATACTAAATCACATATTACGACTTTCTTTCTCCCAAATGGACACACCCAGTTGAGGGAAAATGAATTTTCATTAAAGGACTATTACAAATGACTGTCTCCACTCCTAACCTAATGGTGAGTCCAGTAAATTACGAAAGGAGAGGAACTTAGAAGCCTTTCCAGGGTGGAGGAAGGGCTCTGTAAGGCTGCTCATGTTTATAGAGAGTTCTAAATTTTTTAGCATACAATTTTTTTATTTTAATTAAGAGATCAAAAGTTATCTGTGAGAGCAGGGAAAATAAATCTCCCACTTCAATCCTTTAATCCAGTTCTGCAGACCTTAAGCTTCCATGAAGTTTAAAGGATTTTCTAAACAGTGTTCCTAAGGTCAGCAGGGATGTGTGTGCCAAACTGAACCCAAAACCCATGATTGCTTTATTGCAGAGAAAATGGATATATTCAAGGGTGAAGGGGAATTCTGTATCTTACTTTAAAAAGAGGAGATATCCTGGGTCACTGTTAGGTGGCCAGGGCTTTGTCCAAATTTCTAAAGACATCCCTTCTTGTGAATGAAGGATGCTTGTGCCTGAGTGTTGTACTCAGCATTGCTCCGTATTCTGGTGAACATCCTGTCTAAAAGAATGGAGTGACCCAACTGTGGGATAACAAAAGAAAATCTCAGTTCTCATTGTTATTAATATGTCTCTGAAGTGTATCTACCATTCTGGTTCTTTTCTTCTTTCTCTTGCATAATTTTGAGACTATGCTTTCTGTCAACATTTTTAGTTAAAAAATAACTAGAGGCTAACGTATGTTTGGAAATGGAGGATTCCTAAAATTAGATCAAACAATGTAGTCTAACCTGCATATTTTTCCAGTTTGGAAACCGTTTCTTAGACCACAAATTTGTATTACATGCTTACTATAGGGCTAGTACTTCTAAAGATACACAATCTAGATGCATGTGAACCCTCTTCTTGGGAGGTTTAGTGATCACTGGGTTACTTTTGTGGGCATAGACAACAGCTCTCTGTAATGATTTTAAAAGTCTAGAAATTTATCATGGATTATGTACTTCAAATACAGGTGAATCAATATGTTATATATCAGTTTTCTTTCCAGCTCTGTCACTCATTTAAACAGTTATTGATAACGTTTTATTATTTTTTCTATAGTGGAATTATGTTATCTCTAGATCTTAGGCTACATTAGGCATAGGAAATGGGGGAATGAGGAGAAAAATAGGAAAGAGCTCTCTTCCTGTTCCAGCCAGATCTTCTGCCCTGATTCTCACACTGAAGCCTTTTCATCTGGAATCTTTATGAACCATAAAAGTAGGCTCTAATTCAGACTCTTTCCCCATCAGAGAAATAGAAAAGGAACATAGAGACAATTAGCGTCATTAACATTCAAGGTTAGGGATATAATCTTTCCTTGAAGATGATTTACTTTTTGCTAAATCTCAAAATTTAAAAGTTATCCTAAGAGAGATTGAGACAGTGACTAGGAGAGAGGAGGGTGAAAACCTTTGCCAGGTCAAATGACAAGTTTTTGTCCATTTTAGCACTGTATAGCATTCTATCTAACACATTTATGTATGTATAACACATTTTTATTATATATAACATATTTTTATTTAGCCATATAAATGTCATAGATCAACTAAATAGGTGAATAAAGACATAGTACATCCTGACTGAAGTTGCAAATTTTACTTGTTATAATGATATGTAACAAAGCAGGGTAAAAATCATGTTGCATAATATGTGCTGCATAAGTACATCATAGCAGTCAGTGGAATGGTCAAGAGTAGGTGTTCACCCTACAAAAGTTCAAGGAGTATATTTAAACTTAATGGAAGCTATTCTCCAAGCTTAAACTAGTGCATAGAAGAATTAGTAGATAAAGAGAAGTACTTCAAGCTGAATCATAGTTCACCCTTTGTCCCTTAAACAAGGGTAATATGTACAATTTTTCTTGCGAATTCTGATATCTAGTTGGGCCATAGAAATTAGGTTTTTTTAGATAGGTTCTGGGCATGTGTAGTTCAGGCTGTCCTTGAACTCACTAAGTAGCCCAGGCTAATGCTAATCTCAAACTTGTAGCTCTCCTCCTCCTTCTGATTGCTAGGATTACAGACATGTGCCACCATGCCCAGTCATAGAACCAGTTTTCTTCAGCCAACCTATTGCTCATTATAACAGATTATGTGTGCTTTTGCTTATGTCTATCTCATTGTGTTAAGTATTAAACAATGACTTATGCTCTGTTAATACCACACCACGTTTGGATGTCTCTGACATGTATTAGAAAGATCGGGCCATTGTAATGTGCGCTGCTAGACTTTCAAAGGTATAATCAAGGTGCACAGCAAACAAACTTCTCAGAAACTCTGATTGACCCTGTAAAGGGTAATAAAACAAAAATCAATTTGACAAACTTAGAAGATTGAAAAGGAACAAATTAAGATGAGCAAAAGGACTTTATTTTCAGCGCCAGTCACTCTGAAAGTTTGCTTGGCATGCTAAGTAAATGTCAGTGCTCGGCAAGGTGAAGGTAATTGCCATTCCCTTCTCTAATGTTCCTTCCACCAGCTACGAATAAAAAAGAAAGTGAAAGAAAAATGTGTTACAAAGATTCCTACAGCCCACAGTGTATCCTCAGGGTCCTGCATATCGCATCTTCCACAATACAGAAAGGTGTATCTCCTAGGCCAATCCTGTAAGGAAATAGGAATGTTCACCTCTGTATTTACCTGAGGGAAGTATAATTGGACTGGAAGATGAATTTCTTTTTACTTCATAAAATTATGAGTTGATTTATCTATAACAAGCCTGTTTATGTTTTGTCGATAGAAACTAAATTGAAGAATCTCTCATTGAGATTTAGCAATTTTACCTCTAAGAATGTAATCAAGAAAAATGAAAATGTATGTTGATATAAAATTTGCATTCAATGTTCATTAACAGCATTGTTTATACGGAGACTCCTTCCATCTCCCCTTCCCCATTCTCTCTATCCCTTGTTTGTCCACTTCACCCATAGATGCCTCCTCTTTCCTCTCTGCACACCTTTCCTGGTGAAATTCATACACGTACACAAATTTGCTTCTCAGAGATGTTCCTATGCCTTCTAGCTATATATCTGCAACTAGACATAGGGTTAATTCATATGTCCAAGTACCTGTTACATGGAGCATCCACTTTCAAAAGTCCTAAGGCATATGAAAAATCAAGTCTTTTCTCTTTCAACTCTCAGGTTGTCCTGTTAAATTCACTTTTTGATAACCAGTGGTACTGTGGAAGGGTATTTGAGAATATGTGCTTGAGTTCAGATCCCAGTGTTACTCCTGTCTGTTTGACTTCTCTGTGTCTTAGTTTCCTTACCTATAAAATGGGAATAATGAGAGTATCTGTCTTACAAAGCCATTATGAAAGTTAGTGAGTTATATGTGAGAAGCAACTAGCCCATGTGGTCACTACTCTAGTCACAGCACCAGAATGTTGTGCTAGGTTCCTCCTGCTGCTTCACCTTAAACTGATTTTTCAGTGTCTAATCAACTATCAACTTATCTTTAATATCTATTGAGCAATTGTTCTGCATCCTTTCCATATTATCTCCAATCCAGATTGCGCTAGAATCATCGCTCCTCTTAGGTATTTACAACTTGTTTCCACCGCACCCTCCATGCACTTTCCACTCATGGCCCACACCACAGCCCACATGCAGCCTTCTAAAGTGCAAAGCTGATTATGTCACTGCCCTGATCTCCTCCACTCCCCACTTCATCTCGAGTCATATCAATTCTCCTTGCAGTTTTCAAAAATCAAAAACTAAGACCAAAAAGCAGTGTCTTATTGTCTCTGTTACTTTGAGGACCTTGTTCAATATTTCTTTCATCCTTACACTCTTCACTCCTTCCCAGCATGCAGGCACCTCTTTCCCCTGACCACTGCAGCATCAGCTCCCATTAACAGGTACATTCACCTGTGTAACTGCTAAGCATCCCAAGAAGTGTGTCTTTTGTTCTTGCTCCAGAAAGGCTCCCTTAATTCTCTTGGCTTTGATCTGGGAGAAGGTGTCTACTGTCCTTCCAAAGTTACCATCTACTTTATTATTATTATTAAGAGGAGGAGGAGTATATTTTCTTGCCTTTTTTATCCACTGGACTGTAAGTCTATTGAAGGCTCTTTAATCATTTTCT
This sequence comes from Cavia porcellus, assembly GCF_034190915.1. Taxonomy (NCBI): domain Eukaryota; kingdom Metazoa; phylum Chordata; class Mammalia; order Rodentia; family Caviidae; genus Cavia; species Cavia porcellus. Next base: position 50,043,509 of record NW_026947492.1, read on the forward strand.
TTATCCCTAGTGCCTAGCAGTATGCATACCAAATATTAAACTCTTGATTTTTTAAGGGCAATCAAAAGAAAAATATTTAAAACATCAATCATTTACTTATTCCAATAAATATTTAGAAAACTCTATATTTAGTGAACCTTTGACAGGCTTTATGCTCTGCCTTGGGAATACAAATATAAATTAGACATAGTCTTTTCTTGAAGGGATTCTTGACTTAATAAAAGAAATCACAGTAGACAGAAAAATAATAGAATGTTACACATTAGGTGCTATAACAGAGGGCAGGGCTGAGAGAATATTAAGAGAGAAAGTTATTGATTTATTTTTATTTTATTTTATTAATACACATTTGCAGTGTTTGAAGTTCACATTCATCTTAGGGAGTATGTACATATACTTAAAATATCTCGCTTCTTTTTATTCCCTTTCCTTTCTCTGCCTATATCCAACCTTTCCTCCATCTCTAGAGCCCCTTTCCCTATTTTCTTTATTATTGGTACCTTCTTTTAGTTAATGGTTATAATATATAATGATTATATTCATTTTTGAGTATTTTGTACATGTACAAGATTCAATTTAAATAATTTCACATCCATTGCCTTTATTAACAAGATTAATAAGAAGTTAAAGAACATACAGACACACACATATGTATACACATGTGCGCACACATTCAGACAAAAGTCTATGGGATATTATCTCATGAAGTCAGATGACTGCATCAATTAGAAATTAAATAGGCTTTCTTGTATATGACTATTGTTCTCCTTCCCTTACTCTTTCTCCTATTTAAATTACCTTGTTAAGGTCTTCCTCAACCTTTGACAAAACCATAGACTGTAAAATAGTCTATTCTCTACAATTTTAACATTCCTGAATATTCTATAAATCACTGTTTTCCCAAACTCAAATCTATAGACTAGTGCTAATTCATGACCAAATTTCTATTGATTGGAACAAAATGAAAGAAAAGAAGGACTCATCAATGTACATGTACACACACCAGTATTGAATGATCCATTGTCCATCCTTGGAAAGACTCTTTATTAAATTTTGGTGATATGAAAAGCACATTATATTTATAGCCCGCACTTACAAAGCTAAGAGTTGGATTTGTCTGCAGAATTGTGTATTCAAATGGTTTCTGCACTGTGTGTTCTTGACACAACTGTCTGTCACGTCTCAAACCAGCTGTTTTGTCCTGTGGTGCCTCTGTTTAACTCCCTCTGTTACCTCTGGCAGGCACTATGTTTGAATAGCCTTTGATTTTTACTATAACCCTTCCTTTCCAAAATTCTTGCATTTAAGTTTGGCAACTTGTAGATGAGAGATGTGGTCCTTACTCCTAAGGAAGATAGATCTTAAGTATCGCAACCCACCCCCACTCATAAATTTGATAATTATCTAACAGATAAGTTGCCATCAATAATGTCATCTTAATGTTACTTTTGGTTTATTGATAAATCATTAACAACCTTTCACATCTCCTCATTTGGAAAAGTAAAAGTCATATAGCACAGTGACAGTTTTATTTTTCCTTTCTTTTACCTCTCATATAGCTATCATATATATTCACGGTGATCTGATGTCAATCCCCTAGGAAATGGTATTATACAAATGCAAAATATGATTGCAGTTTTTCTTTTGTGCTTTATTTATTGTTGGTTTATCAAAGTTTTCATCTTTCTACTGCTCTAACATACTGTAACCTTTGAGGGAGAAATTAACAAGTTCTCTGTGTAACTTTCAAAACACCAAAATAAGAAAACATATTTTATAATTGCATTATCCAAAGAAATTTTTTGCTTTTCCCTAGGAAAAAAACATAAGAACTATCATTTTAGTCCCTTTTTATTTTTTGCTCAAAATGATCTCCATTTCAGTTGATTCATTACACAGATCTGCCTTATAAAAAAACACTTTTTAAACTTTGATCCTGTTAGATAGAAAAGTAAAGCAATTTAGTAAATCTACGTTATTAAATATTATGAATCTAACATATTGGAAAGTGGAGTTGAGAGCTACAGAACAAACAAAGGCCAGAAATAACACATGGAGTGAATAATTTTGCTTAAAAACAGATCTCTTAAATATTAACACCATTAACACTGTGTATACAGAGAACTTGGTCTAAAACACAAAGGAAAAATCCCACACACCAAAAACATAAAAAATAAAGATAAAAAGCCTTAGTTCACAAAAGCACTCAATCTAATTCAAGGTATTGAAGAGAAGAAAATTATAGACTTCAAAGAAAGAAAGAAGAAAATTATAGATTTAGCCTCTTAAGTCTGCTCATATAAAGATATGACCTGGAAAATATAACCAAGCGATATGGAATGCTAATTTTTTAAATACACTAAGCCTATACCTTTATTATGTATTGTCATTAACTGACTTCTCAATTTGGGCAGTCTCTCTCCTGTCATTTTTACTCTCCTGTGCCTTCACTTGTCTGTGTCTCTAGGCATGGTGCCCCACTATCCTGGGCTGCTTTTGCCATCCTTCTCTGATGCTTCAGACTCTGTTGATATATCAAAATCTAGCTTGTATCCCCACTGTTTTCATGAATTTTCCCCAAAACACTTCCTCATTCTGTAAAGTCATGTCATATTTTGCTCACTGTAGGCCAAATTGTTATGCTTAATGATTATTTTGAGTTATTCTCAAATTATTTATCTGTCTTGTCTCACTAACTATATCATCACTTTTTTAACTATAGAGACACTTGGTATCAACTTGCTAGAATCCTCCCTCCAAAACTCTGAAATAAAACCACACATACAGTTCTGCATACTGAAGTGTTCAAGGTGTCATATTCTCTAATCTCTACTACAAAGAATATGTTTGGGAATCAATAGCAACCACAATATATAATCAAAATATCTGTATAAAAACTAAATTTTACTTTAAGTTAACAAATCACTCTATTCTACTATCTTAACACTGTTTCAGTTTGTTTCATTGTTCTGTTTTATTCCCTTTAAATTTTAATTTTAAAAAATCACTGTATTTTTAAATAATTTTTGTACCACAAATTAGAACAGACAAGAGAGCAAGTTCCCCCTGGTATTTACAGAACCTGTTCACTTGATTTCACAGGAAATTGATCCCTTTTAGAAGCATAGAAGTAAAACTTTAATGAAAACACTGACCATTAACGAGCCAAGTTTTTTCTGAGTTCCAAAGTTGTCAGCTTTGAGGTCATTGTGTGTCACTTTGACAACTCCAAAACTCTTCTGCCTAGAATTAGACCTCTTTCTTATGTCACAGAACAGTGTGTGCTCCCTTCACAACACACATTAACTTCTTAAATTCCCATGATAGTGTTCAGCAGCTGCCTTCTCCTACAGGCTGACACCTCTTCAGTCCAACTTTTCTATGTAATCTGCACTCCACTTTGTTGATTTACTCTGTTGGGTTTATTGCTGAACTCTTCATTTAATTTAATGACTAACAAAGGACTCAGATAAAATTCTTTGTCCTGATTTTACAGCCTTGCATAATTAGTCACATCTTCCACATCTTCAGTTAGCAAATTTAATTAGAGTCTCCAGTGGATCGCTTTCTAGGGCACAAACAGGACATGGAGACATTGAGGCTGGCTTCTTAGAAGATAGGAAGAATCTTCCCAGGCTTTTTTAGTATCGACCTGTATCAAATGTCTCAGTGAAAGGTCAAACTAAGAAGATAAACCTGTGATGTATTTAAACACTTGTGCAATATTATCCCAGAAACCAAAGCCCTTTTCCCTCAATTAGTAATCTCTGATGAAGCATGGCTGTCAATGACTCCTGTAGTTTCTTAGTTGACTCAGCATGTCCGTCCTTTCCATATATTTAATATTTTATTTCTTTTTATCTTAAATTTGAAATTGACCTCAAATTTGAAACTTAATCTTCTCTTCATTTTACTACAACCTATAATTTCTCTGGCTTTCCACCCTTCACTGCCCATTAATATGATCTTACTGCTTTCTTGCCATCCACCGGAGTAAAGTTAATCAAAGCCTAAACCACTGCTCACACTGGGCTATCAGTGATTATCAATCACAGTGCTGCCAGTCTGCCCTAGCCTGGTATTCAATTTACTTTCAGGAATTATTGTACTCAGGTAGCCTACTTCCATCAGTCAAGAGCAGTAATCTTTAATTCAAGAAATATTTACTGTGCAAACAAATACTGACTGTCCTAAGAATAGCTCAGATGATGGAAGACTGTATAACAGGGCAGTATATTGGACCTTCTTGATACATTCTAACAATAGCTTTGAGGCCAAGGAAATTACATCTATTTTGTGGGTATATGCAGAAACATACATTTATGGCTATTGGGGGAAAAAAGAAAAGAAGGGAGATCTAAATGTAATTAATATAGGGTACAATAGGAGATTTTGAGGGAAGAAAAAGAGAGGGGATATATCAAGTGTCTAAATATCAGGAATTTAGCAGTTCATATGCGAAGCTGAACACAATGAGAAGACAAAATTAACATCAAAAGCTGTTGGGAGAAAATGAAGTGACCTGACTAGGTTGAAAGGAGTGGAGGTGAGAAAGCAGTATGCACTTACTCATAAATGTGTGTGTTTATCAATAAGTTATTACATACTAACTTTTTGTCCAGTGACATTAGGAGTTGGAATACTTAGGTGTTGAGTTTAGATTCATACTGTCACTAAAACTTCTCAAACAGTGTTATGCTTAAGAATCACCATTTCCAGTGACTTCCCAAGAAATGCAAATGTACATAATTGAATCATACTTTAAATATTAAACTTCCTTATACAGAAACCGCTATGACCATTTCCATAAGGACAAGTCTAAGGAGACTTGGGAACACAGTGGTGGTGCTGGTGGCAGTCACCTGGGTGGCTTAGAAGTGATGAACTGAGTAGCAATAGACAAGGTTGAAGCTGTAGACCAAAACTACATGTAAATGTCACAGCAGGAAAGATTCGTGGCTTGCTTAGGAACATCTTGCTAGTTCTCCTGAGATTGTCTTCTTCCTTTATCATAGTGTTGGAAAGAAATTATAATTTAAAGTTAAGAATATCTATAGTGACTGAGCTCTGTGTTGTGCCAGAAATACATTATATTCATTAGTTCATTTGATTTTCACAAGCATTCTATGAAACAGGTTGTTACCTTTCCTATCTTAGATATTCTCTTTTTTATATTCTTATCATTCTCTTTTAGAATTAAAAAAAAATGAAGCTTGGAGAGAGTGTCTAGATAGCGTATTTAAAAATAATTTATATCCTATTCTAGGGCAGGTGTTATCCTAATTGACTCAATGTGAACCAAAGAAAGGCCCTATAATTTTGCATTCTCTATTCACTATCATGTTCATACCATCTGCATATAATATATCCTAATTAGTTTACTTCCATGTATCCCTCACTATGTTGTTCTAGTCAAATCTTATTCCCCAAAGTCCTGGCTGAATGACTAATGAATACTTTTAGAATTTTTGACCCACCATTTTTCCTGCCTTCATTATCCAGCTATTTCCCCCCACACACACACACACTGAATGTTTTCTCACAGTCTCTGCTTCTAAAACTTGAGGACAAAATCTTCCAATGCCATTTCTTCTGTGTAGCCTTTTCTTATTTTTCCTTGGCAGACCTCATGGGCTCTGTTTCCTGGTAATTTCATAGTATTTTTCCCATATCTTTATTATTGCTTTTTAAATTTTCTATCATGTTTAAAAGCTTATTTTTATGTCACTACTTGAGGTGGGAGGTCTCTATGATGTGATTATTATTATATTTTCAAACCATCCTGATGCAGGATTTTTCTAAGGCTTTTTGTGATTAGTTGGTTGGTTGGTTTTTGTTTTTATTCCTTATTTAGTTGAAAATGCCTCTGAAATTCCTCAAGACCTTATAGTAGACAGCTTTTTGTTGCTATAACAAAATACCTCAGACTAACAACTGAAACTATGAAAGGTTTATTTTGTCTCATTTTTAAAGATTTCAGTCCATGGTGACTCCATTGCTTTTAGAGCCATAGTAAAGCAAAGACATCATAGCTGAAGGATGTTCAAGACAAATGCAGCTCACCTCACTGCACCCAGGCATGACAGGGGAGGGGCTGAGAACAAGATACAACTTTCACGGGAATTACCAGAGTAACCTACTTCTTCCAATTGACTCCTACCTCCAAATATACCATTCAGCTAGGAACGCATCAACTGATAAAGTTAGTACCATCATAATCCAATCATCCTTCTAGGCCCTACCTATGAACATTGTTGCCCTGGAGATCAATCAAGCCTTCAGTACTTGAGTCTTTTGAGAGATAATTCATATTTAACCTATAAAAGCCTTCAAGTCTTATTTATTTTAGTAATATTCACTATTTTCACATACAAACAAAAAATATTAAATAGCTTTACTGCGGAGTATTTAGAGAACAGTAGAATCAGTACCATGTGAACAAAATTCTAATTTACTCAGAGTCTTTTATCATACACTTCTCCTTAACCCATTCACTCAGTAATTCAACATATGCACTGAACACCTGTCATACTAAAAGCTTCACAGGACAAAGTTGACCTCATTCCTTTGTCCATGTGTCTGTGTGGGACAGAAGGCATCACATGATCCCTCAATTAATCATTTTATTAACATAAATTCTAGAAAACTGCAAAGGAAGAGAGCAGATGTCTATGAAAGAATAAGACAAAAAAGAGAGTCAAGGGAAGCTTTTTCTAAGGAAACTGCTTTTAAGCAGAAACTCAAATGATGGCTAAACTCAGATCAAAAGTGAAATAAATTACTTAACAAATTGGACCAGGGTATAAAACTCTTGGTTATTTCAAACCACTAAACCTCTACCTCAGTTTCTTACCTGTCAAATGGTGATGCTTACTGTGTCTATCTCTTACAAAAACTATGAAGAGTATGTGCTAGGTGACATCCTTAGTAAAATGTATGTCACTCATTAAACATAGGCCATTATTGTATTAAATATTATCATTATTATTACTAACAATTTTAACTTTATGGGTTGCTACTGAAAGTAGTTGTGTTTAAGTAAAGGAATGCATGGTCGAGAACTGATTTTTCTTACTTATAAATTAACCTTCCACATTGTCATGGCTACTGAGAGAAGGTATAGGATTTCTGGATCAGGAACTTTATTACTCATAGTAATATCCATAGCCAGAGTACCAACATTTTTAAGAGTTTCTTGAACTCCAGTTCTTTCAGGGCAACACAGAAAAAGTCACATGAATCCTAGCATGCAATAAGTTGCACTGCAGAAAATGAAGCCAAACATGGGAATCTGCACCTTACATAATGCAAAGAATCCTGCTGGCCTTTGTTATTGACAAAGATATTATCTTTATTACACCAGACAGTAAACCGACCTACATTTGGTCCAGAGAAAAACACTCTATCATTCAAGGATCTGCTCTAAACAAACATCAATCAAAAGATTTTCCAGAATAAAGGCAGTAAATGCTTCCATTAGCAAGATGTGCTGAAATGCAAGACTCATAAAAAATTCACTCAAGAACTACATGATCCATAAACATGCATATGCATGTAATACTTTAATATGATGTCTATCTTGATAGTGACTTATATGTCTATCAACACATGAATGCATAAGGAAACTGTGATATTTCTACACACTAGAATACTACACTGCCATAAGGAAGGATAAATTTAAATAGTTTATAGGAAAAGGAATGTACTTTGGGACCGTAATGTTGAGTGAAATAAATCAGGTATACAAGCTCAATCATTGCTCACTTCAGCAGCACATATACAAGTTTAAACATTGTATGATTTCTTTTGTAGCAGAAGTCCAATGTATAAACAAATTAAACAGCAATATAGAATACAAATAATAGGAAACATGGAGATAGATCTTTTGCAAATGGGAAAGGGACCAAGAGATGGAGGAAAGAGAAGATGGGGAGGGTTAAAAACAAAATGTTTTATGTATAGCACTAAATCACCCTAAAGAATATAATTATTATATTTTGCAAATGTATATTAGTGTAAATAAATGCTTTTAAAAAGAACTACATGATCTGATTTTTTCTTACAAAATTATCCTGGAAATTTTTGAACTCCTTAGAATTCATACAATTTTACATATTTTGCTTTCTTTTTCTCATCACAAATATTTTTTAAATTATATTTGCAACACTAATTTTTAGCGATTGTACAGTATACCTATAATATGATCCATAATAATCTGTTTCACTATTTTCCTACTACAAGAGATTTAGTTTGGTCCAGATTTTTGAAAATTTTTGAGAAACATTTATTTTAACATATGAATTGTTGAAAATGTAAAGTAACTGCATTCTTTGCTGAAGAAACAGTACAGAAACCTTAGGAAGTATAAGGTAACTAGATGCTGATATTGCCAATTTGCCTAAAATTCTATAAGAAATAGTGTTAATAATGGTATATAAAAGTTTATAGTTTATTTCAATAAAATAATATATACATAAAATGGATTCTGCGTCTACCAAAAATATTTTTGAGACCAATAATCAATGAATAGTATGTATTTATAAAACCATAAGAACATCTTTCTATGAAATTCTTACTCAAATAAGGGTTTAGAAACAACAAAGTCACACTCAAGAAAGTATTGCATATCTCTGCTTCCAAATAATCTCCATATAAAAGGAAACCAATGATTTTCTTCAATTCATTTCAAAAATTGATTTTACATTGATATATTTTTTAATGATTAGACAGTAGTTTCACATTTTTATTATAAAGGATAGTAGATAACATTATTTAGAATACTACAGAAAACTCCAAGCTTCCTTTACTTCTAAGGAAACATTAAAATTGCTTATGGTCATAAAATTACATCAGTTCTTGTTAGAGAGCATTTCCTATGTAGAAAGAGCTATCATTGAAACAATGACATTGTTTCCCATCTAGAAATAGCTTCCACTGAAGAGTGGGTGAAGCAGAGCTCTGATTTCTTAGTGGAAAGTGCTGTGACCCTGGTAACAACAGTAATGGAATGTAAGAATACAAGCAAGTCATCTTGACTAAATGGGCAAGAAAAGCCTAATGGAAGATAGTCATTAGAATCCTGGCTGCTTGTTTGGTTTACTTCTGGTCTGAACTTGGAGACCATCTCCAGTGTCTCCTCCAGTCCCCAGCCTCTGCTTCCTTTTCTATAGGGGAAAGATACTTAGTTTGTTCATATAGTTGAACCTGGCTCACACTAGCCCTAGTGACTAGGAAGAGCTCCCTCAGGATTGGTTCTGGCCTGCTGTTTCTAATTTTTGTCTATCAGTATTAATAACTCTTTGGGACCACACATAGAAATCCACTATCCATTTCAAATGAGGGTACTTACTGTATTTAGAGCTTTCTCTTCTCTAGGTTGACTATTTCCAGTGCCTTCATGTATTTTTACTCTTGTTCTTATTAGCTATAGAGATTAATGACTTTCACTTCGATTTTGTCCCATTCTGTTGACTGTATTTTCACTTTCTTGTTTGTTCCCTTGCTGTGTAGAAACTGTATAATATGATGTAGCCCCATTAGTTGACCCTTGCTATTGTCCTCTACTATTTGAGTCCTATTCAGGAAGTCTTGTGCTCATGGCTTCCCGTGTTTTCCCTATATTTTCTTTTAGCATTTTCAAAGTTTTGGGTCTTGTGCCTGGGTCACTGACTCATTTTAAATTAATTTTTATTCAGAGTGAGATAGGGATCTGGTTTCAATCTTCTACAAATAGATATCCAGTTTGCCCACTATCTTTTCTTCAACATACATGTTTTCAGTTCTATTATCCAGAATCACATGCCTGTAGTTGTGTGAGTTTGTTTCTGTCCTACATTCTGTTCCTTCAGCCTATGTGTCTATTTTTGTGATTGTACCACATCATTCTTATTACTATGGGTTTGCAGTATAATTTGAAGTCAGATGTTATGAGACCTCCAACTTTGTTCTTTTTGCTTAGGAAATTTTTCTTTTCTGCGTTTTTTGAGTTTCCTTATGAATTTCAGGATTATTTTTTGTAGTTCTGTAAAGAATGTCATTAGTATTTTGATGGGGATGACCTTAATCTGTAGATTACCTTTGGTAACATCATTTTAACAATATTTTGCCAGTTCATGAACATAAGTTTTTACATCTTCTATTGCCTTCTTCAGTTTCTTTCTTTAGTGTTAACTTTTCACTGCAGAGGTCTTTCACCTCCTTTATTAGATTGATCCATATGTATTTTGTTTTATTTGAAGCCACTGTGAATGGAATTATTTTCCTGGTTTATTTCTCAGTCCATTATTCATATAGTAAAATTATTGATTTTTTATTCTTGACTTTGTCTCAATTTACTTATCATCCCTAAGACTCTTTTGGAAGAGTTTTTAGGGTTATGTAAGTACAGAATCATGCCATCTGCAAACAAGAATATTTCAACTTCTTCTTTCTATTTTAGCCCTTTTAATTTTTCTTGCATGATTGCTTTAGCTAAAATTTCAAGACCCATGTTGAATACGAGTGATGATAGTGGACAGTCTTGCGTTGTTCCTGACTTGATGCCTAGTGCCATGCTTCCACGTGATATATTTAAAAATGTTTATCAGCTTGTTATTCAAGTTGAAGATTAAATGTAACCTCCAAGTTTAAAAATATTGTTAGTGTGACCCAATGAGTAAATAACAGAGTGTAACTCTCCTCCATGCATTTTGATTTATCTTTATTAATATAGCAGCTTTAATATTCATGTGACAATCTGGATTCATTACAAGCCTGTTGTTAAATCACTCATCTAAACTTTTACTTTCCTATAAATGGAAATTTGTAGTGAGTACTGCCAAATGAAAGTAATTTCTGTAGAAAGAACAAAAGATATGAAAAGGACATTCTAGGAGAAAGAGAACCAAATATAAATGTTTATGACATGAAAGAACATGATATGTTTGAGAGAGCCTAGATCAGAAAGGGTTTTGAATTACATCAATGAATTAGTGTTTTACAAGATTACTTTGATAGAATTTGAAAGGATATAGAAAAAAACACTTTAAAGAGTGGAAAGCGAGTAATAGTAATATTTAGCAATTAAGTAAGTGCCTGCTATACCAGCATAATTTACATATCTTACATATATAACATTTGTTGTTTCACACATGCATGCACACACATACACACGCATACACACCCTATGATGACCTATTAGTTCTCCTTATGGATGAAGCAACATTTAAAGCTAACCTATTTAGAGGACAAGCCTAGGTCAACTCCAGATCTTCTTGCCTTTGCTACACCACACCATGACAATATGATGCAGAGATCCAAGTCCCCAACTCAGCAACAGAATAGTCCCTTTTCAGGAAATCAAACTGATAACTGGCCCTACCTAAGAGTACAAAGGTACCAAAAACATCTTACACATAATCAATATGCCTTTGCTGATCAATTTCTCATGCCCGGAGCTGCAAGTAAGTCAGCCATGTATTCAAGGACTACCTCTGTCACTACTGTATTGAATGATTTAACTTTTACATAACTTCAGTAATTAGGCATCAGAAAAAACTCCACTCAGTGTATAAATTCAACTGCCTGACAGTTGGTAATAAGAGTTGTGCTAATTTAATCCCTACCTATCAGAATGGAAATGTACTCTCATATCCTTATGAGACTTGGTAAGGTTGTTAAAATAAAAATTTTATGCAATCATATCTACATCAAATGAACCTTGATGAAATAGCTAAACTGATAGGTGTTTGTGATTAGTCTTAAATAGTTGAAAGGTGTTAACATCAGAAAAAATCAAGATTTAGCTAAGATGGAAGCAGATAACTGTGTTACAAACATGAAGAAATAATTAGATTATTTGTAACATGAAGAAATAATATTTCTTATTATTATTTGTGTCAATATACTTGACATTAAATTTTTAGTAGATTATAGGGGAAAATATTTTGCCTATGAGACTTATTTTCTAAAATATCTCAGAAAGGAATAATTTAAAAAGCTGTCTTATAATTTATTTAATCAATATTAATATAAGCTCCTGAAAACTTTTAAAAGAAAATTTTCATTTATTGGCTTATAATGAATGCAAAAATGTCCATATGATTCTTCTCTCTGATGAGTTTAAATTTAAAGTCATGTTTTTTTAACTGGAGGCACAAAATATGAACTAAAGCTGTTTATCATGTGAAAATCATTTATAGCTTTCTAGAGTACATATTTATGTGAAAGACAATTTTATATTTATATATACTATGTATATTTGCATGTGTGTATCTAGGAAATGTATATAAATGCATGTATTATAATTTATATATAATTAATTTAAAATTATAATATATACACTATATGTGCTTATAATTTATAGCTGTGGTTCAGAATTCTATAATGTACTATTATCTGATGATAGTATTTAGGCAATGAGAGTCCTGAAGGCTTTTTTTAAAGGCAGTATTTACCATAATTAAAAGCAGAAACTTTGAACTTTAACAGATTAGAGGCAAAAGCTATCTCTTCTCATTATTATGGCTGGAGATTAAACATTTTCATCACTGTGAGCCTCTACTGGAGGCTCATTTCCTCATCTTCAAAGTAAAGATGATGCAGCCTTGCACAGAATTCAGTTAGGCAATGTAAGCCATATCCTAAATTTAGTAAGTTCTAAATAAAATTTAGATACTATTATTACTTTGGTTTTCTACTCCCTTACACAGCATACCATGAGGGTGCAAAATGAATAAAAATGAGGGTTTTTTATGTGTTTTATTTCATTCTGTGCTATATTTCAAGGTCCTGGAGAGTACTTGGCACATATTAAGCTAAGTATGCAGTAAATATTTGTGGCATAAATGAGTAGTTATTAATGAATAATCTTGCCTTTACTGCATTAAGGTTTACATGGAGAAACATATTGCTTCTATAATGACAAATACCATAATATTCGACTAAATTTTAAAGATTCATTTGAAGAGAAGAGATGTAAAAAAGAAAAATACAAATTTGAAGTAATTTAAATTTTAAATATCAGAACTGTGATTGAAGACCCAATATGGGGCCTGATAGTTTTACCTTAATGATCAGTTGAAGTTCAAATCAATAGCTAAAGGTATTTTAAAAAACAAAAAAGACCCAGTATTTCTTCAGGGAAAATTTTTGACTTTCCCTCTAAATTTATGCTTTTTCATTTTATTTTCTCATTTGCTTCTTGTTAATATTTTAACCATGCGATGAAATTTCAAATCTAACAGCCATAAATCATCTGCAGAATTGACTGACAGCCATTGGGTCACTAAATCATCCCCACACTGGTGAGCCCATCCATCGCATTGAACTCAGCCCCTAGTGGCCTCAGAGCAAATAGCTCCTCTGGTTTAAGGCTGAAGAAACAAGCACCAAACCTGAGTATCATTCTCAGGAGGCTAGCCTTGGAGGAGATGCAGAATCAGATGAAAACTTTTGTAAGGACATTAGAAAATTAAAAGTTTAAAAGTGCATTATAGGTGCTTAATGGTACATAACTGAAAAAAAAACAAAGAAGAACACAAAAACCTTATGCTGTACAAGCTTAAGGTTTTGTCCTAAACTTATCTTTGTAAAACAATTTAGGAGGCATAGTTTATATACCATAAACTTTACCCATTTAAAGTGTATAGTTCAACACCTTTTACTAACTTTATCAAATGATATAATTACCATGAATTAGTCTTTAAGCATTTTCATACCCCTAGTTAGATTCTCTTTTCTGTGATTTAATTTTCATTATTAAAAATTTTATGATTAAGTTTATTGGTACAATTTAGATATGCATCATGATCCTATTCATTATAGGAAATTTGCAACTATACATGACACATCTTATTCCTCTTTTTACCTATTCTTCTCCCTCTCTTCAACCCTTCTTCCCTACCTTATTTAAAAGCTTTATTTCCATTTTATCCTTTTCTTCACATTTTTTTCTTTTCTCTTCCATCCCCCCACACCCTTTTCCCTTTGAACAATTACTTCCTATTTCATAGTATCTATTATACATTTTCATTCTCATTTATACTCTCACTTTCTCATTCCAGAGACACAATGCAATATTTACACATATGTGTTTGATTTATTTCACTTAAGAGTAAGGTCCATCCATTAGCTATAAATGTCTTAGTGGCTGAGTAGTACCCCACTGTATAAAAAAACTACATCTTTTTTTATTCATTTGTCATTTGATGGGCATTTGAGTTGTTTCCACGATTTAGCTATTACAAACTGTTCTGCTGTAAATACGTGTGTGCATATATCATTGTGGTATGATGCTTTTAATTCTTTTGGGATGATACCCAGAAGGGGAATATCTGGGTCAAATGGAACCTGTAGTCCTAATTTTTTTGAGGAATCTCCACATTGATTTCCACAGTGGTTGTATCAGTCACTGCCACCAACAGTGGATAAGGGTTCTTTTTCCCCTACTGCCCGCCCCCCCAGAATCTGTTATTGGTTAATTAGTTGATAATAGCCATTCTTTCTGGAGTGAGATGAAATCTCAGCATTGTTTTAATTCGCATCTCTCCAGTGATCAGTGATGTTCAACATGTTTTTCATGTTTATATTTGCCATTTGTACTTTGTCTTCTGAGAAATATCTGTTCATTTCAGATGCCCATTTTTGGATTAGGTCTTTAAATTTGGGGTGTCTGATTTTGTCAGTTCCTTGTACATTCTCTATGAACATTTATAACTAATTCCCATTTCCATCCCATCCCCAGACAACCAAATACCTATTGTCTTTCTCTTTAAATTTGCCTTTTCTGCAATGTTCATTAATCCATTAAAAGTTACCAGTAGTTAGAGGATATATTAAGGATTCTTGCGTATAGGATCAAACTATGCTTTCTTTTATTTTTTTTTTAAGTAGCAAATAGTCCCTGTCTATCTTTCAGAAAACTAACTTTAAGATGACATTTGACTAACAGTGAGAAGCTCCATGTGGGCAGATTAGCACTCTGAAATTTCATGCCCTGCTGCCTTGATGATTTTCAGCCTTTTTTAAGCAGCATCAACTATGGATATCAGTAAACCCTGCAATGCTTGCTGTGGTCCATCACTTCAGTCTTTTGTCTCTGTAGCTTTTACAATTGCTATTTCATCTATTTGTCTCCAGTAAGACATAAGCTTACTGGAACAGGGCAAATTTGTTTATTGTCATTTTCATATATTAAATTCCACTGCCTATTTTATTCCAAAATTAAAATTCACCACTATGTCATTAAAGTATCAATGTATAGATTTCTTTCTTATTTGTATTGACTTTTGTCATCGCATTGAGAAAGCCTAATAGAAATAATTACTAATTTATTCATATTAATAAGTATACACTTAATATATAATAAATTAACATTAATAATTATTAATTTCCTCCTTTTAAAGTGTATTTAGTACTTCAAAGATCCATGATATATTTACTAGTTGACTTTATGAAGTTCAATACAAATGATGTTGCTTGACTAAAATGAATATTTTTATTTTGGATTCTGGTGGAAATGGAACGACAGTCAGTTCAGTGCTCAATTCCACATGAAGTGACTGTACTAGGCAAGGGCTGAGGGAATACATGTACCATGGTTTCTGGCTTTAAAGAGCTCACAGTCTAGCCAGGAAACAGTTGTTTTTAAAATAGCACGTTATTATTGTATGGAATTTACTTGATAAAGACGTGTCTGGGACTTAAAAAAAAAAACGAAGAAACAGCCTAGAGTTTACAAAAGGTTTCCCAGATCTGGTTATGCATGAGATAAGTACTGAAGGATCACTAGCAGTAGTATCTAGAAAGCAAAGTGTCCTAACGCTTCCCTTGGAGTTTAGCCTATTTTTTCAAGTGTCATGCTTAATGTACACTGGCAAATGAGTGCATTACAATGTACTCATTGTACAATGAAAATGAGTATAATTGTTTCAAAATGAAAAGGTTTGACTTTGGTTCAAAGGTTTCTCTTACCAAAAAAATTGCACTGGTACAATTAAGTGATCCATAGAAGTATGTTTCCATATATATATATATATATATATATATATATATATATATATATAACTTAAACATATACATATATATAACATGCACATATATAATATCTTATTATTAAAATGATTTTGCTGAAGTATTTAGAAATTTGGAATTCCAGAAGAAAAATACAAGAAACCCAGAGAAATGTTTTCTCAAAAGTTTAGGGTAAACAAATACAATCTTTCAAAAATTCTCATTCTTCATTTTTTTTCCAGGAGCACTGTACACATCTTGACTGGGATGAGATTTCCATTATAGAAGTCATGTATTGTTTTCTCTTTCCTTTCTTTCTTTCTTTTGATTGATCATTTACTATTTCTGGGTCTCATAGTGCCTAGCATAATTCTGATTTTAGTAGTCACAAGAATGTCCAATGCCAAAGTTTGGAATGTTTCAAGAAAACATCAAGGTTAAAAATTTAATAAATGTGAAATGATGGATTTAAGTGAATTGTGAAATAACTTGATTATTGCCTGATACATATGTAGTAGTCAGTAAATATTCTTGGAATAATTGTAAGGAGGAATGAGGATGTGCCTTGATTAAATCTAGAGATGAGTGCAAAAATTTGGAGCATTTATGAGCCAATGGCATGAACCAATTTGGAGCATTGATGAGCCATATAAGATGTGACATTAACTTGTGGAACACAATAAACCCCAGCACATTATTTTCAGGAATTTCAAAGAACTATGGCAGAGGAAAAGGGATAAAATCTAAGAGAGTGTTACTTCAACAAGACACATAGCATAAATTAAGTGGTTAAAATAATTATTATATAATTTTGAATGAGTTAAGTGTAAGTTCACAGGCTTTTTGCTCTGTCATTTGATAACCACCCTCCCCCATCAGGAAAAAAATCCAAATATATTCCTTGTCTCAACTAATAAAAACAATGCTCTTGAAAGGAAAAAGGAGTCAATATATACAAAAATTACCCAGGAGACAGATAAATTCAGTCAGTAATATTTGTGATGATATGCAGAAATGTGAGAGATTCTGTAATCCCCGAGGAGAAAAGATGATAGAAGATAAGGAAAGGTCTCTCAGGGGACGTCTTCTTTCAGATGAAACAAGAATGAGAAAGAAATGTCCAGAGAAGATCAAGACGCAAAGCAAAAAGTTGATGCAGATGTCCTTAGCAGGCATTAGTAAGAATATCTTCAAGAAACAGGTCAGGGGGGCTAGGTGTTGGGCATAATGGACCAAGTGGTAAGCAGTGAGTACCAAAGGGCAGACAGTGGCCAATGGATCTGAGAGCACTTGAAAGGATTAAAATTTTATTCTAACTGTAATGAGAAGTCTTTGGTAGGTTTCCTTAAGGAGGACAAATTATGACTTGAATTCATGCTTTACAACAGTGTCCTCACAGGCCACCATGATAAGTGGCTTGAGAAAAACCAGTTGAAAGGCGGTTGAGTGGTCCACTGAGAGCCATTCTTTTGTTTAGAGTGGTAGCAATAGACAGGTAGGGTCTGTTTTGGTGACAGAGGCAACCTATTTTGTAAATTGAGGTGGGGGTATGATAAAAGCTGAAGATAGAAAATGTCTTAAGTTTTGCTGACCAACTAGATGACATGCTGCTATTTACAGAAAGGAGAACTAAAGGCCCAGTGGACATCAAAAAGAAGTAGTTGGAATGATCAAATGAATGGATGAATGTCCTTTCTCCCAAATTATATTATAAATGTTTGAAGATCAGAGTCTTTGCTTTAATTTTCATTGCTTTGCATCACTGCATCATATAGTGGGTGCTAACAAATAGATATTAGCTTTCTTCCATGTTGTAAAATGCCTTAAAACTTTTGATCCCTTAAAGAGATGATTTTTTAAATTCTTTGCAAATTTTAAACAATATAAAGAACAATAAAGTTACTAGAGATTAAAAATTGTTTCCTTAAGAGCTAAGATGATGGCACAGGTCTATAATCCCAGCACTCTGGAAAGCTGAGACAGGAGAACCTAACCTGAGCAACACAGTGACTTAATGAGCACCTATCTCAAAAAGGAAAAAAACATAGAAAGAGAACTGGGGATGTGGCTTAGTGTGAAGGCTGTGAGTTCATCCTTGTTATGACCAAAAAAAGTGACTCTTATGCCTTTTCTGATCTCACATCTTCACAAAGTTGTATCTTGCATCCACTTTAATTGCTAAGAGGCAAGAAGGATGAAGGCTTGTCATTAAGATCCAAAGGTAAAATATTTCAGTGTTTTGATACTCTCTACACACTGATATTTTAATTGGATATTTTCCTTACATTGATAATCCCATGGCTATACATACTATCAAGTTGTTCACAGCCACAAGTTTCTTTCTACATTTCCTTTGTGCTGGAAAATATTAACCCCAAAGGAAAACAAGGGCTTTCTTCAGTGAAAAGAGTTTGTTGTCAGTGTTTTCTTTCCCTTCACTGAACCAAATTAAAATTCACAGCAAAATACATTGTACTTCATCATGTGGAGCTTTTATTATCTGAGTCTTTTTTTCAGTACCAGAGCACTGGTAATTAGAAGCTTTGCTAAATGCATGACCACAAGGCTACCTTGAACACTGTCAGCTGAAGAAATTCCTATAGCCGGAGGAAATTCTTGCCTTGGGGATATGAAGGATGAGGACAGGGAAATGAGCAATCAGGCTTTTACTCTTGTTACCCATTAGGAAGATGACAGTGGTAACTCTGCAGTGACCCTGCAGGGAAGATTCTGACTGCAGATGTCAAGCAAAGCATCACTGCTTTCATTAAACAGCTGGGGCTTTTTCCATTTTTCCACTAATGCATGTGGACTAATAGATTTCTCCAAAGCTAAATAGTCCACATTTATTTTGATGTTCCAGCTCTCTGCATGAAAAATCAATATGAAAAATAAATCATAGAATAAATTCAATTCCTTACTGCCATTAAAATCTAGCAAAATGACAGAAGATAAAGTTTTTGTTTTTCTTTGGTTTGGGTTTTGTTTTGCTTTGCTTTTTGCCTCGACACCTACACTGGCTTACCAGCAGAGAGGTAATTGTCCCATTTGTTCTTCAAAGAGGTTCTGTGAAGCTTCTTTAAGGCTGCTTCTTCCCGGGACTCCCTTATTCCACTCTCTAAACCTGGGCATCATAGAGGGATTTTTCTAAACTACAAAAGAGACTGTTTTCCTTTGATTTAAGAAGGCTCTCAGTTTTCATAATAGAATCCAAACTCCAGTTACCATCCTTCTGTACTGAAGCTCTGTAAGACTGTTAGTGACTGCTGGCCAAAGTCTCCTTGAAACTATTTCCTGACTCCCTTGTTAGCTGACATCATCTCCTACTGACCTGGTTTTCACTCACTTCTTCCACATTTTCTCTAGGTTTATGTTTGTTTACTCCTCCTATAATGTTGGCTGTCACAAAGTTTACCTCTGCTTTTAGTTCTTCTTTTCATCACAGTTCTCCTAGAAATACAGCTTTAAATGCACCTGTACTGTGTTGACACCAAAACGTACTTTTTAAAGACTAGAACTGTCTACTCAATTTCTGACAATATTCTATCTGTACGTTGGCATCAGAGTCCCCCTTCACCAAACTCTATAGAAGCAATACTGAATAATCATGTTTCTCAAAAATCTGTTGTTCTCATTCTCCTTTCTCAATATAAAATGCCACTATGACCCCACCCAGAAACACGGTTGTTGTCCCAAACTCCTCATTACTCACTGCATGCAATTGCCAAATCCTGTATATTTCATTTCTTGGTGTTTTGAAGCTCTTAGCTATATTTTACTTCTGTAATTCCAGTGGGGTGTTCTGTTTCAGGTCACTAGTTACAGGCATCTTATGGATGTTGTAAAACACTACATTTTGCTCCTGATGTCTCAGGCTTTGAGACCAGTCAATCATTTGGGTCAGTCATCAAGGCGAAATACTGATTACTACTTTAGGCATAGAGTTTGTCTTGGACATTAGATCAGAATTTGAAGTATACCCTCAGTCTCCAGCTACCTAACCATGATAAGCACCATTTTACAGTGGCCAGTATTTATGCTATCCTGGGTGTCACAACTGTTGTCATGATGAAAAATATGAAAAGCCACAGTGGCACACAGTGGAGAAAACCATGGACTGAGAATTGAAACTGTGCTCTGCACTCAACCACATCAGCCTCAACTTCTCATGACTGCCTCTGTGAAAAGACTCTAAGATCTCTAAGGGTATTTTTAAGGATAAGGAGAGGCCTAATAACTGAGTCTTATCAGACTTTCATAAAACATAACTTCTCTTAACTCACACAACCAGATCAGTTAATGTTTTAGGCAAAAGGTTGGATTAAAAGTTATCACATAGAAAAAATCAAAAGAGGTTTCACTATTTTAGCTGAACTTGTAAACTGAAACTGTCTGGCAGTTTAGTTAAAATCAGTGATTTATTGGCATTTAAAAGGAGAAATAGGATTTCTTCCCAAACTAGCCCATTCAATTTTTTTCTTTTTTACTATCCATGCCGTTGTAGACTCTTGATTGACCCTGTTTAACACAAAGTAAAATTGAATTTCTATTTATTTTATTAGGACAGAAAAGACTTGGAAATTGAATTTGATCAAATATTATTCTTTATTTTTAGAATTATCTATTCCCCCTAGCGTGCATGATTTCTTCATTGATCATAATTTCAATTTTCAACAAATCATCATCAGTCTAATGTTGCATATTGTCTTTCTATAAATCACCCAAACATTCAACTTGTCTGTCAGTTACTACATTGTGGGTTTCATCATTTTTAAGCATGTATAAGGGTCAAGATTTTCTTTAGCATTGTCAACCGCAGGTTAACACCTAAGTCCACAAATTGCCTTTTAATATTTGGATACCAAATTGAGTTATAAGATCAAAAACCTGGGACCTATTTTTTTTCTGATGTTCTACTACACTTTTCTTACATAAAGTACACTATCAACCCATTATCCATGCTTTCAAGTTTGGACATTTATGTTTATAGAAGAAAAACAAAAGCAGAATAAGTGAAAAAGTCTTTAGTATTTTATGATCATTACAGTTGTTTCTCTCTCACCTAACTTGACAGTAATATTTTTTACATATTATTTTTGAGTGTTTCTAGATCAATAAATTTATTCTTGATAGAAACATGTTATGTTTCATTTTTATAACATTTGAACTACGTGATCATATAAACAAGTACAATAGGAATACACGGGATTTTAAGAACAGTTAGAACTGATTCTTAGTAAACATATAAGTCCTCTGGGAGGAGTGGAAATTTAGAAGACATGAGCATTACACTTGCAGATTGGTCAGCCTGTCACAGGAGTAGAAAAGATGCTTCCCCTTTCAAAAGGATGCTAAGTCAAAGAGCTCAGTGGGAAACTTGAGGGCTAATTAGTAAAGTACAGAAAGTTCTCCAATGATCTGCCACAATTCACGGTCCTTGCTCATCCTTGTAATCAATAATTTAAATGATTATGTAGGGAGATATTTGAAGATGATATAAAATTAGTGGCAAGAGTGAAGTTCTATGACAAGCAATACTTTCAAATGCTTACCGAATTAAACTGGTGCTCTAATACTAGCCTAACAAACTTCAAAACTAGATCAATAAAATGAACATATAAAAATCATATTAAAATTAGGTTGACCCTATATTTGACAATGTAACTTAGCAAATTTTATAAGTCCAGTAATCTAGGCATGTACTGACAGGTATATGAAAACCAGGTAGAGAAAAGTCAGCTTCTCTTGCTGTCTTCCTTGTTTTAAACACATCTGGAACTCTGAGTTCATTTCTAGATTTTCCAGTTTAAAAGTCTGAAGGCAAATGTAAGCACATACAGGGAAGGATAACTAGTAATCTTGAAGCTATCTCATGAGAAAATGAACCACACATATTATTAGCAATGTGTATTTTTTGTAGTAGAAAAGATGCAAGAAGTATTTTCCTCATTCAGCTGCTATTGTGGACAGCATCACCAAGAGAAGGATCGTTTTATATTGCTGATCCTTTGTAGATCATACTCCTTACATGAGTGACAAGCACACCAGGTAAACGTATAAATCGTACAAAATGAAACTCAGCTATATTTTCTTGTCTCAGCTAAATTTTCTTTCATTGTACAAAATGAAATTTCAGCTATATATTGGATCTACTAATAGTACCATGTCTACTTCTATGCTCTGCAAAAACAGGCATCTTTGGGAGAATGTAGCTTTAAGTAGGAAAAAGCCCCTCCCAGTCAGATCACTGGAATCATGTCTGGAGATCAAAGTACCATTAAAAGGAAAAGTCTTAGGCACTCATAATACAGTAATTATGGAAAATAGTATGACAGTTCCTTTAAAACCCTGTAAATAAACTACTACATGGTCCAGCAATTCCACTACTGAGTATATCCCCAAAGGAAATGAAGTCAACCTGTTAAAGAGATACTTGTATTCCTATGTTCACTGTAGCACCATTCATTAGAGCCAAGATATGGATTTAACCTGAGTGTTCATCAATTCATGGATAAATATGGATGGATGGATGGATGGATGGATAAAGAAAATGTGGTATACATTCACAATGGAATACTATTCAGCCATAAAAATTGGAGTCCTTCATTTACCATAACATAGACAGACCTGTAGCATATCCTGTTAGGTGAAGTAATTCAGGCACAGGAAAAACAAATACCACATGATCTTATTCATATGTATATTCAATTCATGTTAGAAAAGTTGCAAGTGGAATAGTATTTCCTAGAAACTGCCAAATGGAAACCAGAGAAATATTGGTTAATGGATGATGTTATGTCTAGATAGGAGGGTGAAGTTCTGATATTCTGTGTGCCAGTTGGATGAATGTACTTAACAATAATGTCAGTTTATATTGCCAAATAGTTAAATATGAGATTTCTTTAGTATACTCACCATAAAGAAATGATAAAATTTAAGTTGATGTAATAATAATCATGATTTGACCATTACTCAATGTATATATGAATCAAAACACCACAACTATACCATATAAAAATGTACAAATATTGTGCATTAATCAGAACTATAACTAATTCTCAAAAAATATTAGATGCCTTCTCCATACTTCCTTCTTATCTATTCCTGGATATTTTGCTTCAAAATATGTTAAATAATACATCCCTTTTCTTAATCCCTGCTACATTATTCAAGTTTAGGCATTTATTAAGTTTCTGCCTCACGATGATCTATTGCTAGTCTCCTCTTGATTCTCTCTGCTTCCTTCCATTATTCATAACATTTTTCAGGCTTCCCTTTCTGAACCATAAACATTGCCATCCTGCCTGTTCATGCCCCTATTTTTCCCACCTTGAAGAGTCCACCATCACTAGTGAGGTAAGATTCAGACCTCTTGAAAAGGTAATCTATTGCCTTCCTGATCCACCCCAAGAGCTTCCTCATCTCTTCCCTCTTGACTCTGCTCTGACTAAACCAACCTGTTCAGGCTTCCCAGAGCACACAGAATGAGTCTGAGCCTGCATGGTTGATTGTCCTCCTCTAGCTTCTCAGAATGCCTTCTTTCCTTTCTCCATACTTAAGCAGACATACATTCTCTCCTTTCCTTTCCCTCCCCCTCCCCCTCCCCCTTCCCCTCCCCCTACCCCTCCCCCTCCCTCTCCCTTTGGGTTGTGGTTTTACTGGGAACTGAACTCAGAACCTCGGCCCTGAGCTGTTTCCCAGTTTTATTTTGACATAGGATTTCCTTACATTTCTAAGATGCCCAGAGAGGGTCCAAATATGCTCAGCTGCCCAGAAAGCAGGAATTACAGTCATGTGCTACCATGCCCACCTGTTTCTAAAGATAGCTTATGTGGCTTGCCAATGAAATATGCTAGGAGATTTACTCAGAATTGTTCTCACCAGCATCCCCATGTGAACACCAAATAGCTTATTTCATTTGGTCCTCCTCTTTGTCTGGTATTAATTTATTTATTACAATGTCAAGGAATCAAAGAATCATCCCAACCACCCAATGCAATCTCTGACATATGAGAAGCATACCCAGTATTTGTTGAGTACAAGCAGTGTACATAAATAATTATACAAGAAAATTTATGTCAAGTATCAATGAAACCACAGAGGAATACCCAACTTGCCAGAGGAAGATGATGTTTTATTATGTTGCATCTGAAGTTCTGCTTGGATATCCAAAATGTACTCTCCTTAGATGGCTGGACTGGGGACATAACTCAGTGGCACAGGGCCTGCCTGGCAAGCACGAGGTCCTGAGTTTGATTCCTGGTACAAAAAAAAAAAATGATGACAACTTAAATGCACATTCACAGAGCCACACAGGGAACAAAATAAACAGAAAATGAAAAGAAAACATTAAGAGAGATAAATGATGGAGATAAGTATTCAAGAAAAAAATGAAATATTGAATGTATTGCCCTTTAGAAATGCGAGTGAAAAAAGACAATATTGAGTATACAGAGAGTATTATAATGATGAATGATATTTTACAAGTTACATGAGGTACTTTTATTATTATCATTTCATTAATACAGGACACAAAAGTGTTTTATGTTCCCCATTAAAAAATAATAACTTTAATATTACAATCTATTGAAAAAACCATATCTTGCCTTTCACTGCTTCCAAAAAGAAAATTAGCATTCCATTTATTATCACAAGCTAGTCCTTTAAGTTTCATGTGTAATAGAACAATTTCAATTCAGATACTTTAAAATTTTAATTTAACACAAGCACTAGAAATGCATGTTTTATGCCATTCAAATGCCATTTCCTTAGGCAGCAGCTTGAGAATCTTTCATTTGGAAAATCAGAGTTCTTGGGTAGAAGATTATATTGTCCAGTGACTTAGTTTTATTCAGTAATAGCACGATTTAGACACATGATGGGGCAGATACTTCTCTGTGCATCTTAAATGCCATTGGCACAATTTATCTCCACAGTTACCTAAGTTAGTATTTCAGCTTCTTACCTAAATATGAAGTTGGGGACAACAAGGACTTCTTCCCTAGTGTCCATACTGTGACATGGTACTGAGCTGTCTTCATGCTGATCCTACTCACCCACTCCTCATTGCTACTTAAATCCTCATCAATTCTAGGCCTCCTCTTGATGTAGTGTAGAGAACACAGAGAAGTTCCTTTACCTAGGGGTGATTATAAAAACAAGCCACTGACATAAAAGTTTAGCATATATGGTGAAAATTTTCTGGTGATTTATACCAAAAACAGATATAAAAACAAAATTTGTCCTTGTTAAGCATTTGGTTACCTGTGTCAGGTCCTGGAAGTGGACTGGTTACAGAGAGGTTGAGCTTCACCTTTCTGTGATATAAGATGCTTTGTCTCAGAGAAGCAGATACTGGGAGCCACCCAGTCTGCTGCCTCTCTTGGCATCTCCTTACTGGGAGATTGGAGCTTTCTTTATTTTCTGTGAAACATGGATATAGTACCCAATTCTAAATATTGTTACAAGATTTTTAAAAGATAGGCTGTGGGACTTTCAGATAGCTTGTAACTCAATCTTTGGACTCGTGCTCTAAAATACATTGATGAAGTATCTTTCTGTGTCAGCCTGGGATGAGACTATACAAATGGTAAACCCAGTATCTCACTCCGAAAGCACACATGACTTGAAGAAACAGGCATGTGATGAAGTCATGGTGATCTAGGTGCCAGTACTATTACGGATATTTAGGGAAATGTATGGATGGCAGTTCAGAGGGCTGTGTCAGCTGTGGTGGAGAGGTGCAAGGCCTGCCATGCAGGGGCTGTTTAGAGAGAGGTACTTGACTGTGTGTAGGAAAATGGTGGCCATTGGAGGAGGGTAGCAATTCCTGGGTAGGGACTCTTAAAATGAAGAACCTAACAAGCCCTTAACTCTGTAGCATGAAAAGCTTTAAGTTGTGCTTTCCTACCTGAGATTTTGTTCTCTGCAGTGCTCATAATTTCATCTGCCTGTCTTTGCCTGAGGAAGCGAGTCAGGTGCAGTCTACCTATAATTTTTAATCATAGTAGCACTATAATATACTGCGCTATCTATTAGCTAATAAATGAGGGGAAATAAAGAATGTTTGGTTCCAAAGGGAAGAAATTTATTTGTTTGTTCTTTAAATATAAGTTATTATCACTATCAGATAATTCCTAATACCTGCTACAAATGTCCCCCCACAAGTATGATTCAAACATTGTTATTTGGGAATAACAAAAACTCACATATGTCTCTAGGTTTTGACTGTCATATAAGTCACTGCATTTTTCATCTCAAATACAGTGGTAATTACATGTTGCAAAAAGATCTGCTTGTATTCTAGGAGAAACTGGCTGACTTTGCATGTATATTAGAGGTCAAATTCTGTGAGCCCTCATGACACTATTTGCAGTTTAGTGTCACTAAATCTTTAAAAGAGACATTATTAAGATAATTTGGAAGAGAATAATAATTAGTTATAAAATAATAGCAAGCAAAGTGAAATTACACAAATTTTTTCTTAATTTTGTAGTTTGGGCTAATAATGAGGAAGTTATCAGGAATTCCAGTTACTCATTAATCTTAGTTACTGAGTATCATCGATTATTCCCCAAGATCCATTTGTGCTGTCTGAACTAGTGGAAGATAAATGGTAAAGGAAAGGCTTAGACAGTTTGCACAAAAGAAATGTAAGTAGCAAATAAGCATGCAAGAAAAATACTCATTCTCATTAATAAAAAGTGTTCATTGCAAATCTGAATTTCATTTTGCATATACAAAATTTGCACGGATTTTTCAAACTGTAATGCTGTAAAGACAGCCCTCTTTTGTTTGTTTTTTCCTATTTTATGCAAAAATAAAACAAAATTGCATAACAAGAGAATAACAATAGTTAATACACAGTGTATCATTATCCCCAAAGTGGTTACTCAGAGCATAAGATATCAACAAAAATTATTCCCTCTTATAAACAAGAAAACAGATATAACACAAAATGTTCTTTTCAATTAAGAGAAACTAGTGATACAGATTTTAAAAATTATCACTTATAACAAAATGTTTTTGAAACAACAAAGTAAGTAATTTGAGAACCTATCAGAACCTCTCTCCATTTCCTATTCATATATCTTCCATTTTGCTCCTCATTGGTATCTATCAACTTTCAATTTCTCCTATAAGAGAAAGTATGTGATATTTACACTTGTGGCTGACTTATTTAACTTAAAATTTTCTCAAATTGTATTCTTCTTATTTATCCTTCTTTATATCAGAATAGTACTTCATTGTGTATAAATACTACCTTTTCCTTATCTGTCGGTAGACATATACACTGTTCTAAGATCTGGCTATTATCAATTGTGTTGCTATCAACATGGATATGCATATATTTTAACTTTTGTGGGAACATTCTAGAAGGAGGCTAGCTGGGTCAAATGAAATTTCTATTTTTATTTTTTTAGGAGTCTCCACACTGATTCCATAGTGGGTATACTAGTTTACATTCTCGCTAATGATGTAGTAGAGTTCCCCACATCCTCATAAGCATTTGTTATTATTAAAATTTCTGATGATGACCATTCTTTCTGGGACAAGATGGTATCTCTAAGTAGTTTTAATTTGCAATTTTCAAATGGCCAGTGATGTTGAATTTTTTTTCATGTATTTGTTAGCCATTTGCACTGTTTCTTTTGAGAGCTGTCTATTCATTTTGGTAGCCCATTTGCTAATCAGATCTTGTATTTGGAGGAGTCTAATTTTTTTTTAGTTCCTTATGTATTCTACATATTGGTCCTCTGTCCAAGAAATAACTGACAAAACTTTTTCTCTACCCTATAGATTGTTTCCCACTCTGTTAATTGTTTCTTTTGCTGGCCAGGAACTTTTTTAAGTTGATAAAACTCCATTTGTTAATTCTTGGCATTATTTCTTGTACCACCAGTGTTTTATTCAAAAAGTCCTTAACTACTTTTATATCTTCAAGAGTTGTACTTATTTTATTTTTCAGCAGATTGCTTCTATGTTAACATTTAGATCTTTGTTCTGTTTTTAGTTTAGTTTAGTATATGGTGAGATGCATGGCTCTAGACTCAATTTTCTGCATGTAGATATTCAATTTTCCCAAGGATGCTATCTTTCCTCCAGTATATGTTTTTAAATGGTTTGTCAAAGATCAAACAGCTCTGTATGCCTAGGATTGTTGCTGCTTCTTCTATTCTGTTACATTGATCCACATATCTTTTTGTGCAAGTACCATGCTGTTTTAAACATCATAGCTTCATAATATAACTTCAACTCTAAGATTGTAATGCCACCTGCTTTGCTTTTGTTTCCTAGGATTGTTTTTGCTATTCTAGGTCTCTTTCTCTTCCATATGAATTTTAGAATTGTTTTCTCTAAACTTGTGAAAAATGCCATTGGTAATTCAATGGTGATTGTTTTAAATCTGAAAATCTGTTTTGGAAGTATAGTCATTTTGTTAACAGTACACCCTCAACTTATGAACATTTGAGTTGTGAACTTTCACAGGTGCATTGTGTAAAGCTCACTTTGACAGATAAGAATGAATTTGACACACTGAGATACCATCTCACTCCTGAAAGAATGGCCAGGATCAAGAAAACCGACAACAAATGCTGGAGAGGCTGTGGGGAAAAAGGAACTCTCCTGCACTGCTGGTGGGAGTGTAGACTGGTACAGCCTTTGTGGAGATCTGTCTGGAGATTTCTCAAAAAGTTGGGACTGGAAATCCCATTTATTCCAGCTATTCCACTTCTAGGCATATTCCCAGAAGAACTGAAAGCATCATACCACAGTGATATATGTGCACCTATGTTTATAGCAGCACAATTTGTAATCGCCAGATCTTGGAAACAACCCAAGTGCCCATCAACTGAGGAATGGATAAAAAAGTTGTGGTATTTCTATACAATGGAGTATTATTCAGCTATAAAGAAGGATCACATTGAGATATTTATCAATAAATGGGCGCAGCTTGAGACCATATTCATTAGTGAAATAAATCAATCTCGCATGTGTGAATACCGAATAGTTTCCCTAATGTAAATAATGATTCAAATATATAAAAATATGTGGTAATCATGATTCCCCATTAGGTGGCCTTGAAGCCTTATAAAGTTTTCACTCATTAATTAGAAAGGCTTTATTCTGGGCTTCTTGATATGAAAATATTTGAAGCTAGAGTATATGAAGTTTTATCCAAATATTT
Organism: Cavia porcellus; assembly: GCF_034190915.1. Taxonomy (NCBI): domain Eukaryota; kingdom Metazoa; phylum Chordata; class Mammalia; order Rodentia; family Caviidae; genus Cavia; species Cavia porcellus. The sequence continues at coordinate 50,072,688 of NW_026947492.1, forward strand.
CAAGGAAAAAGACACTATGGTAACTACTATTAAGTCAGGTTATAAGGTGGTGAAGTACTAGGTTGTTGAAACAGTCATGCTGTGACCTCTATTGTTATATTGTTATGTCCTGTTTTATCTCAATCTCCCCCTTATTGTTTCAAAAAAAAATTATTTAGTCATTTCTTATGTTTGTCTTAATTAAAGAAAAAATTCAAAAAAAATTAGGATATATAAATAGTAACTCTTTTCGATTTCCTATTAACTTGTTTTGAAGTCCTGTAGTACTCCCACGATCTTGTTTTGACTGATTACACTCTGTTCCATTCTATATGATAGTATCAAGTTTGAAGACATAGGCAACTACTTTGAAGACAATAAGATTCACTAAGATACCCATTCTGGTTTGACTATTGTCTTCTTTGGAAGTCCTGTAATGTTTACAATGCCTAAGTTTTATTGGTCTTGTTCTCTACTGTTTTGTCCAACTTTATAATATCTAATAAGATAGACAATTCTTTTTAAGGAAACAAGGGACAACGTTGATAACCATTGTTGATAAACTTGTACTCTGTTCTACACCATGTGCTATGTCTATCCTTGGTATTGACTGACAGCTTTGTTTTGCCATATTTGACTGTATTCTTCCCCCCCCCCAAAGAAAGTAATAAGCACTAAGGAGTAATAAAATCCAAGATGTGTAAATTTTGTTGTAAAAAAGAGAGGGAAAAAAAAAAGAAAAAGAGCTCTAACGGATATAACAGCAAGTGTGTTTGGGGGTGTTAAATAGCTGACTTTATCAATGTTTTTGGAACATTGAACACAGCTGTTTGCAGTCTCCCTGTTTGAATGTCCACCTTGTGTTCTTTGATACTGTGATTTGAGGAACTATTTTCAAGAAGATAGTGTGTAATCTACTAGCAGGTAATTTCTTACTGTTATTTTGTTTTGTTTTGTTTTGTTTTGTTTTGTTTTGTTTTGTTTTATAGTTCTGTATTGCGTGTACCCTTACGCCGCTTTGGTTTGTTTTGTGTTTTTCTCTTTTTCCTCTTAAAAAAAAAAAAAAAAAAAAAAAGAATGAATTTGACTTACGATCATTGTCCCAGAATAGAACTCATTCATACATCAGGGATTTACTGTATATTGGTTCTGTCTGTCCAAGAACAGGGGATATTTTTCCGTTTTCCAATGTCTTCATAAATCAAAGTGATGTAATTTTCATTATAGAGGTCTTTCACTTCCGTGTTTAACTCCTAAGTATTTATTTTGATCCTACTGTGAATGATATTGTTTTACTAATTTCTTTTCAGTAGGTTCATTTTTAGTGTTAAAAACTGCTATTGGTTTCTTTGTCTTTATTTGTATCCTGTTACATTACTGAATTTGGTTTTTAATTCTAAAAGTTTTGGTGAAGGTTTTTTGAGTTGTATAGGTAAAGGATCATATCACATTCAAAAAATTATACTTTAATTTCATTCTTTCCTCTATGTGTCCTGTTTGTTTCTTTCTCTTGCTTCATTGCTCTGGTTAATGTTTCAAGGACTATTTAACAAGAGTGGTGAAAATGGACATCCACGTCTTCTTCCTGATTTTAGAGGGAAAACTAGCAGTTTTCCCCTTTTGGATATGATATTGGCAATAGATCGGTCATATATGGCTTTTAGTAAATACAGATATGGTCCTTCTATACCTATATTCTTCACAGTTTTTTTTTATCATGAATTGATGTTGGATTTTGTCAAAGATTTTTTCTGCATCAATTGGGATGATTATGAAGTTTTGATTCTTTTTTCTGTTGTGTGGGGGGGGGTGAAGAATTACATTTATTGATTTGCATATGTTGAACCATACTTGCATTCCTGGGATTAAGCCTACTTGTTCATTGTGTATGCTCTTTTTGATGATTTGTTGCATTCTCTTTGCCATATCTTATCAAGGATTTTTGCATCTATGTTCATTAGGGATTGGCCTGTGATTCTCTTTTTTTATTGGATCTTTGTCTGGCTTAAGGATCTGGATAATGTTAGCTTCTAAGAATGATTTTGGAAGTACTCCTTCCCTCTCAATTTCATTACAGATTTTGAGAAACATTGGTATTAGATCTTCCCTGAAGTACTGGTAGCATTTGGCTATGACTATCAGGTTCTGGGATATTCTTAGTTGGTAGTGTTTTAATTACTGTTTGAATTTTATTGCTTGTTATTAGATTGTTCAGAATTTTCAATCTTTTTGGTTTGGTTTAGTATTTTATATGTATATAAGAATCTATCCATTTCTTTTAGGTTCTCCAGTATTTTGGCATACATGCTTATAAAATATTTGCTAATAATTTTCTGGATTTTGGTGGTATCTGTTATGATCTCAACTTTTTCATTTCTAATTTCATTGATTTGTGTCCTTTGTTTCCTTTTTTTTATAAGATTAGCTAAAGGTTTGTCTATTTTTTTGGTTCTTTCAAAGAACCAGCTCTGATTCACTGATTCTTTGTACTCCTTTTTTAGTCACTGATTCTTTGTATTCCTTTTTTAATTTCTCTCTGATCCTTACAATTTCTTGCCTTGTACAAGTTCTAAATTTGGGTTGCTCTTGCTTTTCTAGGACCTTGCATTATTAGATTAATTATTTGAGCTCCTTCTGTTTTTGTGATGTGCGCATTCACAACTGTAAACTTCCCTTATAGGGCTGTGTTGCATAAGTTCTGGCATGTTATCATGGCATTATTATATAATTCTAGGAATTGAATTATTTCTTCTTTCCTCTGTGATCTATTGATTATGTAAATAAATGCTAATTTCCATGTTTGCATGGTTTCTGTGGCTTCTTTTGCTATTGCTTTCTAGTTTCATTGTACTGTAACTTGATAATATACATGATAAAATTTTAATTCTTTTGTATATACTTAGGTGTGCTTTATTAGTATGTGATCTATTTGGGGGAAGTACCATATACTACTGACAAAAAGGTATACTCTATTGTCATTGGAACACTGTTTATCTATTGAGTTCATTTGTTTAAAGGTTTCATTCAATTTTGATTTTTTTTGTTTGTGTAGTTCACCTATTTATGAAGTTGAGTGTACAATGGTTTGGTGTATATATGTTTATAGTTGTTACCTCTTCCTGTTGAATAATTCCATTAATCAGCATATAATGTCTTTCTTTGCCTGTTTTTTTGTTTTGTTTTATTTTGTTTTGTTTTGTTTTTTGAGACAGAGTCTCACAATGTAGTTCAAGCTGGCCTTGAATTCACTAGGCTGGCTTGGAACTTATAGTGATCCTCCAGCCTCAGCTTCCCCAAGTGCTGTTTTTATAGATATGCACCACTATGCCCACCTTGTTTGCCTCTTTTGATCAGCTTTTCCCTGAACTCCACTTTCTGAAATAGAAGAACAGCTATTCCAACTTGTTTTCAGGTTCCCATAGCATAGAATATTGTTTTCTATTCTTTGATTTTAGTTTATAGATTTCCTTTTGTGATAAATGTGTTTCTTATATATAGCATATCATTGGATTTTGTTTTTGATCATTCTGCTAATCTGTTTCTTTTGATTGGCAAATTGAGTTCATTACATTGATAGTTGTAATTGATAGGTGTTGACTTATTCCTATCATTGTATTATTTTCCTGTTGCTGTTTTAGCTTCTTTTCCTTGTACTTAACGCTAGTCCCACCTGATATATTATATTTATTGAACCTTTTGACATTGTTTGCTACATTGTCTCCTTCTAGGATATCCTCAAGAATTTTTCAGTCTTTGGTGGTCATGAATTTCTTCAGGTTCTCTTTATCATGGAACTATCTTATTTCTCCATTAACTTGGAAAAGTAGTTTTACAGGGTAAAACAGTCTGGGTTTGAAGTTATTTCCTTTTAGACCTTGAAACACTTAATTCAAAGCTCTCCTTGCCTTTAAAGTTTGCCCTGAGAAGCCTGTTGTAATTCTAATGAGGTTTTTCTTTTAAGTAATTCGTTGCTTTTCTCTAACATCACTTAAGCTTCTGTCCTTATGTTGTATTTCTGGTATTTTAATTATTATGTGGCACAGAGTATCTTTTTTTTCCTGATAATGGCTGCTCAGTATTCTATATGCCTCATTATCTGTATGTTAAATTTTTTATCTGTGTCTGGAAAGTATTTCCCTATTACTTCTGTAAATAGGATTTTTACGTCCTTTGTGCTGTCTTCTAATTACTCTTCCATTAGTCTTCTTTGAGTCATATGACAACTGTTGGATCCATTTTTTTCATGTCCTCTTGTTGTTTATAAGGTGTTTCTCATTAACTGATTACTGACTGTAGTCCTGCCGTCTAGACCTGATGCTGTCTTCATACTGGTCACTTCTGCTGTCTATACTTTGTCATATTTTTAATCTCCAGGATTTCTATTCAGAGCTTTTGTTATTGACCTCCATTTTTTTCAAAGCTGCACATTCATGTTTTGCATCTATTTCTTTAGCTCCATTAGGTTTTTATTAGTCTTTTCTAAACTCACCAATCATTTGTTTGATTAGGGTCATTTTCTGATTAGATATATCTCCTTTCAACTTCTCAAGCACTCTACTAAACTATTTTACCTGCACTGAAATCTTCCTGAATTTTCCCACTGCATGGCTCATGATTTCCTCTCTTTTGTTTCCCCCAAAACCAGCTTAGGGGGAGTTTGGAGTTTGGGGGTGCCTTTTCTTATTTCCTTTTCACGTTTCTCTTTTTGTTTACATATTTGCTGGGGTTTACACCTTCTTTGGCTCGGTACCCAGTTCTTCAAGAGTGAGCTGCAGTGTTGTTTGTGACACAAAGGCAATCCAGACATTGGCAAACATTGAAAACCAAGTGACAGCAACAATTATAACACCATAGGTACAGTAGTAAAGTTGGCAAAAAAAAAAAAAAAAGTGTCAAATATCAACTGGATACTGACAAAACCTAACAACAAGGCATGAAGAGCCCTTAACCAGAGCAAAGAAGTCAATGATCTTATGGACACTTAAACTACTGAGATACTCACCTACAGTAATTCAGTATAGTAACGTTACTCATCCCTACTCTCCCAGCCATGAGAATTAAGTGAGATAGCTCTGTAAAGTCTGAAAGAAGGTTATGGAATTATGGATAGCTATTTTGTTACTTTCTCTTACTTTTATTTCCACTAATTTCTTCTAGATGTAACAGAAGTACAAGACCTCAAGCATACCCTTGGCCATCTCACCCCCTCTAAAGATCATACCCACCAAACCTAGTCTCTTGCCATAGTTACAGACTCTATGATCTTCCTAGCCTTACCCTATGCCTTCAAATGGATCCCCAAAAATCCCTGATCAGTTCTTACCTTCCCAAAGCCTGTCACTAAAGACTGGCACTCTCCTAGTCTCTGTGGTAGATAACATTTTAATCTTGGAGTTAAATTCTCCTACTGGGTGTGATCTCATCTTCAATTAGGTCAATCTTATGTTGTCGCTTCTGCTAGCCTGTGCTGTGCACATCTCAGCATGAGAGCTGGCTGACATTGGTAGTTTGTCTGCTGTCCTCTTCCCTGGCACTCAGAAGGCGCAGTGCCTGGGCTACGGGGGAAGGGACGTAAGGCTTCTTTGCTCCTGCCTCCTGCATGGGTCCCGTGGTCGGGTAGCCCAGTGGCATGGTGGCAGGGGAGGGGCATGTGGCTCCTCTGTGCTCCTTCCTTCCCTGTGGCTCTTGTGGAACCAGGGGCCTGGGAGCAATGTTGCGGGGAGGAGAACAGGGCACCTGTTTCCTCTGTGTTCCTGTCTCCCACACAGGTCTCGCAGAGCCAGGGGCCCATGATGGTGCCTGTCCTTATAATATTGGGGTAAAATGTTGGGGTGAAACTGGTAGAGATACAGTATCTTTATAACCAGTAAAATAGTACAAGTTTTCTGAAAAGTAATTAATAACATAAATCAAGAACCTAATAAATGTTTCCATTCTGGGAATGCTTCTAAAAGAAATCATAAAATAAAAAAACAAGTAATTGGTATCAGTGTGTTTATTATAGCACAATTAATGATATTAAAACAATAGAAATAACCTAAATATGTAGCTATAAAATAGAATGATTAAATAAATTATAAATTCATAGGAAGTAATATTAAATAAGACCAAAATACTGTAGAGATATTATTAGAAATGCTTAAATACATTAGGAAAAACAAAAGTTTTGAAGTTGTATACTCTGTATACATAAAAATATATAGGGGTGGGTGTGTGTGTGTGTTTATTTATAACTGAAGCACAGGTGAACATATAGAAATATAGTGAAAGAGAATGAAATGCTAACATACTTGGCAAACAAAACTGGCTCCATATTTACAAATTGTTACTTTCCACACATTATTTTGTTTTGTTTTCTTATATATAAAACACACATACTTATACTTACCCTATAAAGCCATAAGAATTAAAAGAAATAGCTCTGTCAAAGCTGAAAGAAGGTGATAGAATTGCAGGTAACTATTCTGTTACTTTCTCTTTTATTTCAATTAATTGCTAAAATAAACTTACTGTAATATTTAATGTATACAACGATGTTACGGAGCACATAGAGATGGTAAAGTCATTACTCTAATGCAGCAAATTACCATTTTCATCATCTCATAGAGGTATCTTTTTTGTTTTTGAGGCAAGAACAGCTAAAATCTATTCACTTAGCATGAATCCCATTTACAATACATTTTATTACTTATGATTCTCATACACTTAGACTGCTAAACTTGTTAGTCCTAAATATCTTATTTTTATTTTTATTGATTTTATAATGTTTTATAATAGAAAATGTATTTTCATTCACTATTATTGCCAAAATTATATTTCATACAGAAATATATACCTATGGTGTTGACCATATAGCTAACTGAAGGAATGTAAATCATTGTTTTTATTTAATAATGAACATCTTCTAGTACATAGTTACTAAATTTATTAGCTTATCTATTTAACAGATACCTTTCACCAAGTGACAGCCATTGGTCTAGACAGTGTATTCATTCAGTCCTTAAAACAATCCTGTGAGGAAAACTCTATTACTATCCCAGTCTCACAGACAAGGACCGGTGTGTAGAGCATGTTAAGTAAGGTTAAACTGGTCAGTCACATCGGTAGATGTAACTTAAATCAGTATCTGAACCCAGACAGTCTGACCTCACTATTCAAGTCCTTCACGCCAAGCTGTCTTTTCTCTGGGCATCAAAACAGTGAATATTGGAATCAAACCAGTGAATATTTGAATATCTGCTTGGCACTGTGAGAGACACAGAACCATAAAAGTACCGTCCATGATTTGGAAAAGACCGTTCTCTAGGTATTAGCTACAGTCTCAAAATTTTGCTCCCTTAGCCTTAGACAAATGTCATCTATGTCACAATCAAATACTAATTACAGAGAGACACCCCTCTCACTTGTAGTGATCTAGATTTTGATTAAAAATTTCTTCAAGCTACAATTTGACCTTCATGGCAATGTCCTAGGGCATGCTGAAAAATCAGTTTTGTGAAGGTTCTTAATATACTGCAAAATTTGAAACAAGTTTCTCTTTAAATATATGTGTATATATACACATGTTCATATACCACATGTATGCATAATTAACATTCCAACTCAAATAGAAACTTAATTCTCCAAATTATAACTACACAGTCAGTTGTATACATGCTTGCTGTTTAATTACCATGACTTTCTCAGATTCTCTTCCACATATTTATAATTAAAGAATATTCTGAGACTACAAAGCAAATTTTTGCAAGTCTGAAAAATTAGTATGTTGCACTGGTTAAGAATAATAACTACAGAATCAATCAGGCCAGAATTCAAGCACGGGTGTTTTCCATGTTGCTGTCAGCACGCTTCTAACCCTCTTTGGGTCTCAAATTCCCTATCATTTAAGTGAAGTTTACCTCATAAAATTGTTAGAAGTAAGAGACATCAACTTATAAAACATTTAAAAGATAGTCAACATAAGTGCTCAGTAAATGATAGATACTGTCATTTTATTTGAACTACTTATCTGCAAAATCTGTCCTTGTTATCTGCAACCAAAACAAAATAAGGAATTACATTAAATTCTAAGATTGATATGCAACTGGAAGTTCTATTTTTCAAGGTTTTATGTTTTCTTAATAGCTGAAATATTACTGATTAATTTTACAAATAAGTATTACAAACTTGAATTACTATGTAAATGTATAATAGTTAAATATTACACTGGTTTATAAATTAGGCTTTGTATAAAGTTTGTTGGGAAACATATTCTGCAGCTAAAAAGGGACATGCTGCTGGGGATGTAACTCAGCAGCACAGCACCTCCCTGGCAAGCACAAGGTCCTGAGTTCGAGTGCCAGTACCAAAAAAATAAATAAACTAAAAATTAAAAAGGACATGAATCATAACAAAATATATGTGTTTTACACTGTGCTAGTTCACTCTGAGGGTTTCCCTTTTCTAAATATGTTTGTTTCTTTTCATTTCTGCCTCTCATTTGCAGCTTACTTTGCAATAACATGTGCCAAAGTCAGTCTATAAAAATGTGAACTCCTTGTGAGTAGAGCACAGTGTTTATGTGGATGATTCTGCTTATCACCAGGATTTAATCACCACCGCATTCCTTTCAGGATCGATACTTTTATTGATAATAAGACTGATTAAAATGTACAAAGACATTTTACTTATTTTTTGTAAATAATTTTAAATGAATGATCTGTTTTTGTCTTTTCTTTTTCTTGCAGTCATTCCCAACACAGCACTGCAACCCGTCAGCCTTCGGTGACTCTTCAGCGGGCCATCTCTCTGGAAGGGTATGATAGCAGCACATCTCCTCTTAAACTAAACTGTGCAAGCTCTGAGCCTTAAAACATGTCCCTCCTCCTTCACCCATCTCCCTCCCGCCCTCTTCTTCATCCCACTTCTCTTCCTTCCCTTTCTTTTTCCTCTTTCCTCTTCTTCTCTTTCACTTTCTTCTTCTCTCTTCCTCTCTCCTCCTGTCCCTCCCACTCTCCCTTCTCAGCAAACAACCATATGTCACATGCCAGACATTGTGCTAATTACTAGATTTAACAAGCAAAATAAGATCTCATCTTTCCTTTTGTAGAGTTCATTGTCTTATGTGAATAACAGAAATGCAAATACGTACTTGCATACAATGTAAGCATCACACTGTGTAAGAGATATATATAAGGGGTGAATGGAGAATCCAGGAAGGGCATTTGATAGAGAACAGGCAGCAAAGGGGTAGGAGAGGCAGATGAGTGTGGCTTCAGAGAAGATACAACTTTTAACATTGCTTTGCTGTATCCTCAGCCCCAGATATGACTCTTAAGCTCAGTGAAACAATTGTGTATATTTGAGCAATGACACAAGTTCATTGATATTCTTTCAAGAGAAAAGGAAAAATACTCTTAACATTTATTAAGTAGTTATCGGGTACCAGGTTCTCTCTAACTTATCTGACTTCATTTCCAAAATGTCCTGACATAGTTATATTTTTTCTAAACCTTGATTCTCAGAAGGGTTAAATCATTTTCCTATGGCACTTAAATAAGCAGCAGCACTGCCTCAATTTGCGAGCTAGTCTGACTCTACTATGCAAATGTGCCCTCTGCAATGCGGAACGAAAAGACTGTTGAGCAGAATACTAGTTACACAATTAACAAACCATATCCAGTCCAAGTTACTCGTAGGAAAGAATTTTCTAGGGTTAAAAAATGAGCTAGAACTGACTCTACCCTTAGAAGTCACTTTAAAATCTCCTGTTTGGAATAATCTGGGAGCCTATGCAGATCCTATGTGGTTGAGGTATTTATAGTAGAGGTAGGAGTGTGAACACAGATCTCAGGGTGCTTACTAGTCCACATTTTGGTCCTAAATGCAAAGACTCCCTCTAGCAATGCTACTTAATAGCATTTCTTTTGCCATCCGGGACAAGCACCACTGCTTCACTGGGGCAAGCAGCTCACTGAGATTTTAACTCAGTAACAGAAATGTGCTAAAGATATGAAGTTAGAAAAGGATGACTTTATTGGAAGCAGGAAAAGGAGAAGATAGCCCTCTGATAAGAATCAGACTAGAGGACTCCATAAAGATGGAACACCTGTGGGTCCTTTGTCCCTGGCCCCATTTTTAGGGGATCAGACACCCTTTCCCCTGCCCAGAACTTGCCATAACTTGATTAATTATTAGGCAACCCTGCCTATACCATTTCTTCCGGTGATCCATGTGTAGCTTCTTTTTGTCTGTTTATTTGTCCTTGACAAGGTTTTATTTCTGGGGTGAGTAACTGACTGACAAAGGGGACACCTTATTCATGGTTAACTTAGAGTTAGAAAGGGGGTGTGAGACTATCTATTGTAGTATTATACTGACTCTACAGTGGATAATATAGTGACCCTAGCGTGAATGCATGCATATGTATAGCTATAAATGTATGTGCATTAGTGCATCTGAGTACATACTGAATAAGAGCTTTCCTCAGTCGGTAAGCACCCATCTCATTCCTTTGCTTCCCCTGCATTCAGTTGGAGATGGGGCCTTTGTGCACTTGGCTTTCTTTGTACTCTGTATTTTCCAGTGCCACCTGTGCTACCTTGATGCTTCTCCATATCCGATTTTTCTCTTTCTCTGTCCTGTCCTTGTACTGTTTCCAACGGAATTTCTGTAGCAAAGTTTTAACTGCTTCTAGTCTGGATTGACTAGAAAACTAATGAAGCCTTTACTTTGTCCCCACCTTACAGATCCCTACGCCTACCTTTTCTAAAGCTATTTCAAAACCTTTTCATTTTATTAGCAAACTCCTACTAACAATGTACTAATAAAGTTTTTTGGTACATATTCCAATTAAGATAAATGAATTATTTTGTAAATGTGACCACGAATTCTAGTTCTCTGATAAACTGAAATAGTCAAAGGGCAAAATAATATAAAACTTAGCACCTTTTAAAAATAGTAGCAGATACATACTAAACTTTTAATAAGTACTAGCACTCAAAGTGTTATAGAGTAAAACAAGATTTATTTGTATAATCTAGATGTGTTTATGTAAAATATTTCTGAATATAAAATAATACCTTTGAAGTTGAAGTAATCTCTCACTGATGAAATATTTAGGAGAAAAAATTCTCAGTAATTGTCTGCAAAGGCCAGAACATTAAAGCTCCGTAGACCCAGCTGACTATCTGATAGAAACATAATGTCACACATAATTGCTGCACTGAACACATAGTGGGAAAGTTATTTTTTATTTTACATAGACCAATGAATCCTTAGCAGGTTTCCCATTACGGTGTTAAAATGTTTACTGAAGGCAGTCAGTTGAGAATGAAAATTCTACTCTTGCAAAACTCTTCAATCTAATGCTTTTGTGGAAAGCAGCTACTTACGATACTTTTTAAATGAATGTAGTTTAAAAGGCCATATAGTGACAGAATTTTCACCTAAATTCATATTTACTTGGCAAAAAATAATTGGAAATATTGCCAATTTCTAATTACTTTGATCCGTGGAGATAACATAACAATTTAATTGAGCCCTCTGCTTCAGAGTTGCTATTGTTCTTAAATTAATATCTGAATCATCTGTAACTAAAGCAGGCAAAATGAGGCAGAATAATATCCCCATTCATAGTACTTCTGTGATTTGCGTTGAACTTGACAGATACCACCCACCCCTTAATCTCTTCTTCCTCCTGTGATTCTATTAAAAGGAAGCTAATGGAGTTTTAGAAGGGACAATCCCACAGTAATAAGGAAATGGAAGAGTATCAAAGATGAACATGTTATATTTCTGGAAAACTAAAAGCTAATGGAAGAATATTGAGGAATGATGCAGAAAAAAGTAGGCTCAGCTTAAGACCACTCTTGTACTGTAACCTCTAGAGTACTTTCACATTTTTGGACAACAGTCACTCTTGCTTTGGAGATTCATCCTAAGTCCCCATGGATTCTCAAAAGGGAAGACAGTACCAAGCCTTCTAATTAGTGCTTTTTCATCTTAACCAAGTACCTATTAAGCATAGTGGCCGTAACTTTAGTAGTTAAAACTTATATTGTTTATCTGGAGTTACTTATTTAATATTTTCAGACCATGATTAACTATGGGTAGTCGGAACCACTGAAAAAGAAACTGCGGAAAAGGGCAAACTCCGGTATTCTGTGTGAGTGACATCTAGAGGAACGTTTCCAGGGATTTCACCCACAGAAAGCTCTTCCACGGTGCAGTAGCACTGCAGAGAAAGGCTTCAGCTCAGCAGAGAGCAGATCTGCTGATCAGGACACTGGAAACTCTGAGACGTCACAGTGGTGACAGGACTGAGAGCAGACTCTGAGAACAGGAATAGGCTACTTTATAACATTCATACTTTAGAGTCAAAAGTTTCACTTGTTTAGGGCTGGGTGTTTAGCTTAGTGGCACAAGAGTCTGTTTGGCAAGTGCGAGTTCACCAGTTTGATTCCAAATACAAAAAAAAAAAAATTTTCACTTCTGGACTTCTAATAATATCCCAAGATATGGGCTCTCTCTAGCTAGCCTTTGAGGTTGGTTGGCTCAAGTCATCTCTACCCACACTTGGAGAGAGTTAGCATCAGTCCTCACCTTCCTTAATTATAACTGTGCACTCTGATCCCAAAAGCCCTGTTAGATAATGTCAGACAGGAGTCCGATATGCTAATTAATGCACCAACTTGCAAATGTGCCCTTTCATACTTAAAAGGAAAGGATTATTGTAGGTTTTTAGTTGCTAAGGTTACTGGTCAAAAATCAGAGCCATTATTTTCCATAGAAATTTAAGTGACTGTACCAAAATAAGGAGGGAAGTTGAATTAAATGGAGAGGATTTCTGTACACCTTTGGAATGTATAAATACTACATACAGTTGACCCTCTCCTCTTTATTTTGCTCTCCTTCTATTTGAAATTTACTTATAGACAATGTTTTAAATAAAGACGGTGAGCAGCTAGCTGTATTTGATTTTTAGAAATGCTCAGAGGAAATCAAACTTCTTTCCCCTAAAAACTATTTTTGTTTGTAATTTGTAGTTCAGCAAAGACAGGCCTCTCTGGTGAGAAGGCTCTGGGTTAGAATCTCTGTTTATCTGCTAACGGATCCTAGCTGACTGAGAAGACTGGGAGAATTTGCATGGCCCCCTTCCCCCCTGGGGGAGGTGAACCTGTAGAGTTTAAACCTCAGTGGACTCATTAGAGTGATAGGTAACCTCTGACCATATCTTTTCCCAGTTCACCATCACATTTCCTTTTCATTTCTCATGCGTTCCAGCAGTGTCCACCTCTGCTGTAGTGCGCTGTCACCTCATTTTCCTGACTCCCATTTCTATAGGTCTGCTATTGCTTTTTTCCAATTTCTTTAATCCAGAAAACGTCCTTGTAATCTTCTTTGTTTACATGGGCAGAGCTGAAAATATAAAAGCTGTCATCACAGCAAACTTTAAGGAATGCCAAAAATTTATGTTACAAAAATGTGGAAACTGCAGAGACCTCAGAAAATATTTAAGGGGTATGGATGCATGGATTCTGATTGTCTAACATGGATTCTGATTCTAGTGATTCTAGCATGGATTCTGATTCTCTAACATGAATTCTGATTTCTAACGCCATCTGCTGTTGCTATACCAATGCTATAAAAAACAAATGAATAAGCAAATTTTCTCGTGTGTTTAGTTATTAACAAAACAAATAACTTTCATTATAAGGTGGCTGATTTCAAGGCCAAAGCATTAAAATGCAAAGTGTAGCTCACTATGATTTCTGAGGTCTTGGAACGTTCTGTTTTTGCAGTCACTGTAAAAATCCAAAGAAGGGTGTTAAGAAAGAAGAATGAACTACTAAAGTAATTTTATTCACTTTGAAGTATACTGAATAGAAATGTTAAGGAATAAGACCATACTGTTGTCTTCTGTTTTACCCTTCAGGATTAGAACAATACTAGAAATGTCATACCAGTTCTGTAGTTACCAAGAACTACTGGGATATCTGCTTAATGTCTCACACAACAAGGCCGCTCATTGCTAAACACTTGAAATCTTTCTTGAAGAGATGCCACAGAAACCAATGAGGAATTTGGTTTCAGAACTTTTAGGATGTTTTTGAATAGTCCTTATTCTTGTGCATAGTTGAACAATGATATGATTATTTATAACCACCATGTATACCTTCCTGAAAAACCATTTTGTTTTCTTAAGAAATTGGTTTAGAGACCTCAAAGTAAATTGTGAATTACCTTACTTCTCATTATTTTATAATGAAACATAACTAGAATAATGTGCTGCCAAACATTCATCTACAAAATTTCTTCTCTTAACCAAAACTCACAGTTATTAACTAATGTGGTCATCCATGACATTGATTGACATGGCACTGGAAAATTAGTTAATAAGTTTAAGAAATCAAGAAGGGGGCTGGGGATTTAGCTCAGCGGCATAAGCGCCTGCCTTGCAAGTGCACAGTCATGAGTTCCATCCCCGGTACCAAAAAAAGAAAACAGAAACCAAGAAGGAATATAAAAAAAGTATGCAGCTCCAAGTTTGTTAGGACAAGAAAAATGAATACAGGGACCATTCTTCCATTATAAGATTAGCTGCTCAAATCGTAAGAAAGTTTCAGTGTCACAACCCTCCTAACTGTAGCACTGGCCCCAACCTCCTCATAAATTTTCACTCATTTGACTTTGAATACTTTTTTATGATGTCTTCTTAGTCTTAAGGCTGCATTTGCTGTTTATGGGAGTAGAATGATGTTTGTGGGAGTAGAATGATGAACAAAGCAGACCTCTTGTTCTTCCCTCAGTCTGGTAGGAAAAAGGAGACATTAATCTACGGTCACACAAACAAATGTAAACCCATGACCGTGCCGAGCTCTGTGAACGGGGCCTGTGATGCCCTACATGTCAGTAACAGGGAATCTGACCACATCAGCGGATATAGAAGGCTCTGGGAGGAGCAAGGTGTTAAGCTCAGCAAAAAGAAAGGCCTTCCTTAATTGCTGCACAAGCAATGATTACAGATTTGTCTTAGCATATTACTGAGCTGAACACAGACAAGAACAACATGAATTCAGTAGCATTTTCCATTTAGAAATTCATAATAAGGAAGCTGACTCACAGTTGATTCCCTGTCTTCTCCAGAAATAACTTTCCTTTGCTTATCAGAACTGTGTGGTCTCTCCAGAGACAGAATTTTCTAAACCCCACCTCTGTTCAGTTCTGCTGCCATGCTGATTGTCGCTTAATGCATGTGGCTATGTATCTGTCTGTGTGCCAGAACTTTGTCTTCTTTACCATTGCTGCTTCCTAGCCTTCCCTTCTCGTCAGCTCTTTCCCTTGGTGCCTCTTGTAACTGGACCTCTGGTCTTTCAGACAAAATAGCAAATGGCAAGCACTGGGGAATGGTCAAATGTGTGTTTATTAGATAAAATAAAAGAGAAGCCCTCCACTAGTTGGAGACGGGTAGTCCGTCTTTTTTTATCCACAAAAGTGAGTCTAGACATAAGTCTTTGCCATAGGGGCTATTTCCTCATCCATCATATGAGTAAATATAGCATCAATCTCATCCATATTTACCGGACATTACATCTGTTCCTGGATTTCGCCACTTATGAAGAATTACTTTTATTATACTTTTACTTTGTCTATGACCTTGGAGATAGCATGGTTGAGGAAAACAGGGAATCAAAAGAATTTCTTTGGGCATCATTTGTCAGCCTTTATTAGATTACATATCTTGAGACATCCATCTCTATATATCCAAACTAAATCTGGTGTTTTTTCCTGCATATATTGTGAATCCCTCAGAGACTCTCAAATTCTATTAGGTGTTTTGTTTACTTCCTTCTCTTGGCCAATTACAAGAGAATTTAAAGAAAGAGCACATCCATATTCCATGCTACAGACCAGAAACTACCCTGCTGCCAGAAAAGAAGTCACTGATCTTTATCCTTTATTTAATCTCTCTGCTGATTTTCAGCTCTGGAAAATGTTTGTTTCACTAAAGTATGCTTTTAAAATGTCAATCAGAAAACTTTATTGACTGATGGATCACATTTGGCAAACGCTCCTACTGATTATGTAGAAGATCAGACTGTTCAAAGAGGATAGTGCAGGGGACAAGCTTCATTCATTCATGCATTCAATCTGTCATTGATTTAACTGATCACTCTTTTTTAACCTAACCACTTATGGAATACCTCCTATGTACTGAACATTCTGGTGAGAATGTTTGAGAATATCAGAAAAAACAGGCTCAACAACTGCCCTTGAGGAGCTCACAGTCTAGTAAGGGGAAGGAAATGTTGAATATTGCAATCATTCAATGAGATTGTATCTGTCTAATTTCAGAACAAAAAACAAGCAACTATTTGGGGGCCAGTAACAGCATTGTTTAGATGTAGTTCCAGTGATTTTCTTCAAGTGACTACTAAACCCAAATGCTAAAAGCACACCTTTCTCAACTTAAGGAAGTCTTGAATTAAAATTTTATAATGGTGATGGTGAACCTGTGGCACACAGGTCACAGCAGGCTGCTTTGTATCATTGAAAGTTCTAAAGGATTCAGAATCACTGTAGAGATCATACTCTTCACTGCCTCCTCAGTTTTGCAAAGGAGACTTCTTCTTTCATTAAACACTAGTTATGAACATTGATGAAAAATTGCATTTCAGTATCGTTGTTCTGTGTTAAGAAAATATGAGCCTCGCTTCATTTACAGCGCCATCCCTGAACTGCTGAGTCGTTGCTTACCCTCAAGTCTATCTCCTTGGAAGAGAAACCTAGTATCCCCTAAAGAACAAGCACTTGCATTTATCTGGGTCTTCACTTAAATTATGGCTCCAGAAAGTACAAGCTGCATTGCCTGGAGCTGTTACCGAGGTTCTCTGAGTCTCTGTTTCTTTAATTTATAAAATGTGAATTCATATCTACTTCATAGAATTATTTTAAGAATGTATTTTTAAAATATGTAAATGCCCAAGGACTGCTCTTAACAAACAGTGGGTACTCAGTAGGAGTGAGTTCCTTCTGTCATCTTCAGTCCTTTCTTTCTGATGTGCTAAAACCTCTTCCTTCTCCTCCCACCACTACCCAGAAATCAAGAGACAGAGCCTCCACTCCTAACCCGCCCAACAACCATTGGCTGTGCGTCTCTCATGCGCTCTCAGGGCAACAGTAAGTGGAAGACTGAACACAGAGGAAGACAGAAAAACAAAGGAAGAAGACAGTGTATGTCCCATTTAGAAAGAGACATCAAGGTCAGATACCCTGGGATGAGGGAAAGAAGAAATGAAGGAAAGGAAAAGGAAAAAATATATAAATAGGTATACAAGTATACACACACAAGATAGCTAAGATAATTATTTTACTAATTCTACTAGACCAAAGAAAGAAACAGTGCTCATATTGTTTGATTAGTTTTGCATGCCTGTATCTGATAATCTGAACAACTCTTGAAGAAAAAAATGTGAAATAGAACAACTGTTGTTAAATTCCTATCATCTTGTCTTGAAATTCTATATCATTATTGTTTTCAGTTTTCACTGTTGTTTTTGTCATTGTTGTATGCTTCTTTGTTTTTTGTTTTTCTGGGATTTTTTTCTTTTTAAAATAGAAACAAATCAAATACCCTTCTACACCCAGAGAAGTTTCTCAGTGACAGAGTTTCAATTGTTACAGATATGAAAATAATATTGTCGGTAAAACATCAACTCGTTCTATGTGCAAAAGAAGTCCAGAGCCCACGTGCATGTGTGCTGGTTCACATAAATACTGTACGTCTGCTTCTTCCACATCTCTGAGGTCTGCAGCGTCTGTCATCACATTAAAAATTTTATAGGAAATTGGTACATAGTCATCAAAATATTCTCTCATGATTGCCTACACAGCATAGGAAACCTCCGCCATGTGATATAGTGCTTGTTTTCTTCTTATTTCATGTTTCTTTCCCCTACTTAGATTTTTAAAAATTCCTTACAAATAACTCTTAGATCCTACCAAGTGATGGTTTATAACCTGAAAAAGAGAAAAATTCATGTTTCCTGAGCAACAGATTTTCTCTACTTTCAGATATGTCTTTTTATAAGAAGTGCCAAACCACCTTTTTCACTCCATTTTTTCCCTCTCATTGTATTTGTATCTCATTGTAATTAGAGACAATAGTATATATATGAATGTTGCTGCCACCACTTTTTTTATTTAGAGAAAAAAGCAAAACAAAAAGAAAGTAGAAATACTACAGAATTTCAAAAAACAATAAGAAATTACTAATTGATAAATTACATATTGCTATCTTAAAAGTGGTTGTTCAAGTTACAAAATTAAAGCATAAAAAGTGGACAGTCAAACAATTACAGTACAAACTATTCTGTTTGATGGACTAACAAAAACTTAGTAGTGGTTATCTATCTTGCACACTTAAACATACATATTGTTATATCCTTTAAAAGCACTTTCTTTCCCTTTCATTATCATAATATCTATTATACATTTTGGATCTTATTACTCTTTCAGTTTATTATAATTATTTTTGTATAGAGAAACAATATGGTATTTACAAATGTTAGTCTGAGGGGCTGGGGATTTAGCTCAGCGGCATGCACCAGCCTTGCAAGCAGGCAGTCATGAGTTCAATCCCCGGTACCGATAAAAAGGAAAACGACAAAAAACAAAACAAACAAATGTGAGTCTGATTTATTTCACTTATAAAGATAGTCTCTAGTTTCCATTTACCTATAAAAACCTCAAGATCATCCTTTTTACAGCTGAGTAATATTTCATTGTATAAAAATACCACATCTCTTTCATCCATTCTATGGTTTTGGGCATTTGGGTTCTCTCCAAGATTTAGCTATTACAAATTGCACTGCTATAAGCATGGATGCACATATATTACTTACCTGACTTTTTCAATTTTTCTGGGAAAATACCCAAGGGGAGAATAGCTGGATTAAATGGAACTTACAATTCTAGTTTTTTGAGGAATCCCCATACTTATTTACGCAGTGACTGCACCAGTCTACACTCCCACCAGCAGTGGAGAAGTATTCCTTTTTCCCCACTGCCTCACCAACATTTGTTATTGGCTGATTTTTTCATGGCAGCCATTCTTTCTGGAGTAAGATAAAATCTCAATGCTGTTTCAATTTGGATTTCTCAAATGACCAGTGATGGTGAACATTTCTTCATGTATCCATTTTCCAATTGCATATCCTCATCTGAGAAATGTGTGTTCATCATAGATGCCCACCTTTGGAGAAGATCTCTGAATTTGGGGGGCTTTATGTTTTTCAATTCTTTGTATGTTCTGGATGTAAGTCCTTTGTCTGAGGGACTGTTGGATAAAATTCTTTCCCATTCTGTGGGTTTTCTTTTCACATTGTTGGTGATTTCTTTGAAATGCAAAAACTTTTTAATAATATGAGATCCCAGTGGTTGAGTCTTTGAAGTACTCCCCATGTGGTTTGTGTTTTGTTCATGAATTCTTTGGCTAGCCCTATGACTCCAAGATTTCTGCCTCTCTTGTCTTCCAGTGGATTTAGTGTTTCTGTTTAATTTGATTCATTTTGACTTTAGTTTAGTGCATGGTGATAAATATGGGTCTAGTTTCAGTCTTCAGCATGTGGAAAGCCAATTTTTCCAGCACCATTTATTAAAGAGGCTATCCTTCTTCCAGTGAACTGCCACCATTTTTAACTGGCCAGCCTTGGGCAAGAATCTTAACTTTCTTACACTTCAGTTTTCGTATCTTTAAATGAAGAAAATAATATCTAACTGCTTGGGAAATTATAGGGGTTAAATATCATTAGCTGTTACTAAATCTGTCTATCAAAAAAATAAATTTGTACTATGTTCATGTATGAAAAACACTAAGAATCATAAGTTTTATTCTCTCTTACTAATTTCATTGGTACTTCAATGCATAGTTTGATGGGTTGAATTTATATAGTTTACAAAGCTATTGGATGCCTATCACTATACAGAGATACTTATATATCCTGTATCTCTCAATATATGTGTACTAATAAATGATTTGGGCACAAGGAAAACAAAACTACACCAGCATTTCTTACCCTTGGACCCTTGGAGAAAGGAGACAAGGTTATCAAAGGTCAGGCATTCTGTTTTATAGTACATATGTTTTTTAAAGAAAATATCACTGTTACTGTTACCTATTCTTACCTATCATCATATCACACATCATTGTACAGGGCTGTTCTATAATTTTGTTCTACTTTTAATTTATTTGGGGATATCCTCATTTGAAAAAATAGATTGATATTAGAATTAGATTTTTTCAGAGAGCTAATATATTGCCATGTTCAGCTGTCTAGTTTACATGTGGGAAAACTATCAAAGACCAGAAACAAATGCAAAGTTTTCCATAGCCACAACAAAATCAAGACCAGTATTCAGTTCACCTAATTTCCTTTCCAGTGGAGAATTGAAGTGGACATTCCTCTGGATATCCTGTTTGAATTTCTTCGTGTGTGCTTTATCTGCTTTTGTTTCCTATCCAGGGTTCATGTGAGGTACATTTGCCCTTCAAGAAATGTGTGACCATAGTGCTAAAAATAAGGATTGTGTGTTAACATGACATAGCTGAGCCCCAGGAAACCGGAAGCCGGGGAAACTAAGTTGTATACCACCAATGTGAGTCACATACAGAGTTGACTTGCTCTATCATATTTAATGTGATGAAGACACACTAAGAATCAGGAGACAGACTCATTCAAGCTTTTCCTAGCATTTGTTTGTTTGTTTGTTTGTTTGTTTTTCTTTATAGAGCACTTCCTGATTGGACAGAAAATGATTTTGGAGAAATTTGAGAATTTTAGGGGAGAAACAATGTACAACATTAGAAAACACCCTACCTTGGATGGTGTTAATCTTTGACATACCCAAAAAGCTATTTCTTGCTGGAGAGCAAGAATCCCTTCCATGTAAGCAAATAGAGTTTTAAATTGACTTTATATAGATCAGAACACTCAGAAAAATAGATGTCAGGTATTTTTGATGCTTCATCTACTTTCCTGTTAGGCCATATTTTCTCATCTTTTTACTACCCCTCATTTTGTTTATGGTCTCCAGCAATGCACTCTTTCTTTAAGCAAAACAGATTCTTAGAATAAGTCTATTTGCACTGAGATGTAGATTTCTTTATATTTTCATTCTAAAATCACTTGTCAAACATGTTCTTTGTGCCATATATTTTGCAAAATATTAAGGACACAAAAGTAGCCACAAGGAAAGTTGTGTTTGTTAATATTTTTAAGTACAGTTTATTTTTCAGAGTAGTTTTGGTTTCACAGTAGAATTGGGCAGAGAAGTAATTGTCATATACACCTTTTCCCTGTGTATATGTAGCCTCCCCATTACCAACAACCTCACCAAATGATACATTTCTTACAGTTGATAAAACTACATTGACACCTGCCACATCATTTTTTTTCAGAGTTCACAATTTACATTGATGTTCACTACTGATATTGTACATTGTATGGGTTTGTAAAGATGTATGATGACAAGCACCTGCCATTATAAAATCATACAGGGTACGGCTGGCCTTCTGCAAATTCAGAACCTATATGTATAGATTTAACCACTCCAAATTTAATATATTTTTTAAAATGGTCCTAAAGATGCCTAGATCATTTTTCTTCTTTTTTGCTTATTCCTTCAAACAATACAATATAATAACTACTTATATACATATATATACCTGTATAGTATACTTACATATTATATACTATATATACTTATATACTATTTACTTTGTATTAGGTATTTCAAATAATTGAGAAATTATTTAAAGTATATGGGATTATTTATATAGGTTAAATAGAAATACTGTAACTTTCATGTAGCAAATTGGAACATGAATGGATTTTGACATCTTTGGTGGTTCCTGGAACCCAAATATGTAAAGAAAAACTATTCTTTTAGCTATTTTAGTTTCATTGCCCTAAAAATCTTTTTGCTGCTGATTCAGCCCTCCTTCTTCCTACACCCTGGCAACCACTGATGTTTCTAATTGTCTCTGACTTGGCCTCTTCTACAGTGTCACACACATAGTAGAATCTATGAAGCAACACATTGGCTTCTTTTACTTAGTAATATGAATTTAGGTTTGCTCTATGTTTTTTCCTGGCCTGATAGCTCATTTTTTAGTCCTGATTAATATTTTATTGTCTGCTTTACCATAGTTTATTGCAGGCAATTATAGTGGTTACCAAATTTTGACAGTTACAAGTAAAGTTGAAGATGCTATATCCATCTATGCACTGGATTTGTGTGAACATGTTTTCAAATTTCTTGGATGAATACCAAGAAGCACAATTGTTGTGTCAAGTGAGAAAAGTATGTTTAGTTTTGAAGGAAACCATCAAGCCATCTTCCAAAGTAGCTGAACCATTTTGCATTCTCACCAGCAGTGAGTGAGTGTACAGCTGTCACTCATCCTTGCCAGCATTCAATATTGCCAGGATTTTGAATTTTGGGCATTCTCACAGCTACATAGTGCTATCACATTTTTGTTGTAATTTACATTTCCTTGATTACTTACTATGTGTATGTTATGTGCCATCTGTGTACCTCTTTGGTGAGGTGTCTGGTAAAGTCTTGGCTCACTTTTGTTGATCTGTTTGTATTCCTTTATTTTTTTAGTTTATTTTTTAAATGATATAGAAACATACCTACAAATGGAGACCATGTAAAGTTTGATGTATATACACATTATGCACATACATGTGCATATTATTCTTCATTTATCTATGATGAAAAATTTTATAATCCTTTCTTCTAATTTTTTAAAATGCATACTACATTATTTTATCCATAGTTACCCTAATGTGTAGTAGCATGACAGAATGTCTTATTCCTATCTAATTATAAATTAGTATTGATTGTTGAGGCTTCCTACATACCTTCCCCAATTTTTCTCAGTCTGTGGCAAGAAGCATTCTACTCTCAGTTTCTGTAAGGTGAATCTTTTAAGATTCCACAGATGAGTGAAGTTATGTGGCACTTTACTTTCTGTGTTTGGCTTATTTTACTTAACGTAATCCTCTCCAATTCCACCTAGGTTGTTGTAAATATAAGAGGTTTGTTTGTTTGTTTGTTTGTTTGTTTGTTTTGTTTAAATGGCTGTATTCCATTATGTATGTGGAACACATTTCTTTTCAGTTCTTTGGTTGATAGACACTTAGGATGTTTCCATTTCTTGACTGCTGTCAATAGGGCTGCAATAAACTTGGAAGTGTAGATGTCTCTTTGATATACTGATTTTATTTCCTTTGAGTATATATTCAGCAGTGGAATTGCCAGTCATACAGCAGATCTATTTAAACCTGCATACTGTTTTCCATAATGGCTTATTTTACATTCCCAGAAACAGTGCAAAAAGATTCTTCTTCTTGCCAACACTTATTATCTTTGCTTTTTTGATAATTTTTTATACCACAGTGAATCAACATCTTATTGTGGTTTGGTTTTATCTGTGGTGTGTGTAGTGGGGGAGGGGCAGCTTCATGCTAAGCAAACACTGTACCACTGAACTCTTCTTTGATTTTTCATCAGAATTTTGCAGTTTTCCTAGATATTACTTGTTCATATTTTGTTAGATGTATACATCAGTGTTTCACTTAGAGATGTGCTAATATAAATGATATTATGTTTTGCAATTTCAGTTTCTGCATACTTATTGCAATCATATAAGAAACTATTGATTTTTATGTATTAACCTTGCAACCCTGGCTTCAGTTATAGATTAGTTCCAATAGATTTTTGGTTCTTGTTTTCTGTCCTGTTGATTCTTTTGGATTGTTTACTTAGACAATTATATCATTCATGAACAAAGACAGTTTTATTTATGCCTTCTCAATCTGTATATTTCAATTTCCTTTCATGATTAATTGTATAAGCTAAGAAGTTTCATATAATACTGAAAAATCTATGAAAAAAAGAGAGATATATGCCTTGTTCTTGACTTCAGTGGAATAGATTTAAGATTCTCACCATTAAGTATGACTTTATCTGTGGGAATTTATGGATACTTTTTATCAAGTTGAAGATATTCCTCTATTGGTAGTTTACTGAGAGTTTTCATCATAAATAAGTGCTTGGTACTAAACACTCTATATGTTTCAGACTTAACACACAAAGTGAATCAGTGATCAATTACTCAAGTGGAGAAGGCAAGCTTGCAAATAGAGTATTATTTTCATGATTATGACCTTTTATATTGGCTTATAATTGTCAATTTATTTTTATTAGGTTCCTCTGTAATGTAAACTGAAAGACCAAAACTGTTTCTTTTCTCATGATAATCCTAGTCTAACTGGAAACCTCCTGAAATATAATGAAACCCTAACTAACAGTTTTTAAATGAATAATAAGGTAAAATATTTTAATGGGGATAGTTGATATATGAATCTGGTATAGAGGAATCCTAAGGCAGCTAGTGTTAAAGAGAACAAATATTTTTCAGATAATCATGAAGAATAAAAGGAAGCTTGGCAAGATACAAAAAAGATGGAGCTGGAGAAGACCAAAGGCAGGAAAAATTTAGGTGTTTAAGGAAAAGCTAGTAATTCAGAACAAATCAAGGACTTTTGATGTAGTTAGAGTCTATTTTTTTTTGTATCCAGATATGAGGCTACAAATATTTGTTCAAGAAAAAAATCGTAATTTTTCTAAAACCACTATGTCTTCATCCCAATGTCCAAAATTGGCTTTTAGATTTCACCATGGATAAATAGTTAATAAATAACTTTAATAATGCTCTGCCCAGGGACAGTTTAAATTGCCCATTAGTTCTAAAGATCAGTGCCTGGGTAAAACTAGGCCAGTAAGAAAGATGAAATTTTTATTTTGGAAAAGCTTAAATTTGAAGCAGTGATCATCCACTTCTTTTCCTGATGAAGCTAAAAAGAAAATCATAAAATCTATAAGGATTCAACTAATCATTGTGAAGAGATTTCTCTGGAATTAGCAGGAAAAATAGAACTTGTAGCAGGAGCAAACTTCAGGGACATTTGTGTAAGCCATCCCTCATAATATTCCCAGAAAAGAGGATAGTTGGACATTTCTTTGAAAAGAAGATTTTGTGAGGGCTTAACAGCAGTTAAAGATTAGTGATGTGTTTCTATATCTTTATGTATTGTCCTTAAAACTAAATTTCATTAATAATTAATATATTCATGTTAATGTGCTATCATTGTTTTCTGTAGTAACTCTTACATAAATACTCTTAAGTATTTGTCAGCTTCTGAAATTCTACTAGCAAGCTTTGTGGGAAGCCATGCCATTTGAATACTATGCTAATTACCCAGGCACCTGATGACAGCTACCAAAATGTAATAATATTACTAGCTTTTTACTTCAAATCCATTTTCTAAGGTCACTTATCATTGGGTTAGGATAAGCCTAAGTGACTCCCTTTCCCTCTCTAAACCAGTGATGCTCGTGTCAGTCTGCAGTGGCTCAAGTAGCTACTACCACAGTGTGATAACTTCGTAAGGCTGTCACAAAAAACTGCAAGTTTGCTGACTGAAACCAACAGAAATTTATTGTCTTATGGTCCTGGAAGCTAAAGCCCAAGATAAAGGTGTCAGAAGATCCTGGTCCCTCTGAAACCTGTTGGACAATCCATCCTTGTGCCCTTCCCAACTTTAGGTAGTTTGTGGTCATTTTTAAGTATTCTTTAGCTTTCAGCTGCATCACTCCAGTCTCTGTGTAGGTGGCACATGGCATTCTTCTGGCTATTTCTGTTCTTATATGGTAGTCTTCTTTTAAGGAGATCAATCAAATTGGATGAGTTCACTCAGCTCCACTATGACCTCATCTTTAAATATTCATGCTCCACAATGAGTATGTTATATTCTTAGCTACTGGAAGTTAGTCCTTCAATATATTTTGGGGAGATAACACAATTTGATACACACCACAGAATATAAACCTCTCGGGGACAGAGAGATCTTTTGCAGATTTCTATTCCCAAGATCCAGTCAGCATCTGGCCTAGTAAGTGCTAGAAACATCTTTATTAAATGAATGAAGAAAGTATATGCTAATATTCTGTTTTCCTGAGAAGTGAGCCTCTGTTTATCCTGTTCAAGTGTGTCTGCCTTCTTTTGTCTTTGGCTCATGTTTACACCTCATTCCTATTAGAACCCTACGTTACAGTCATGTGAGAGTATTTGCTTCTTTCCAAACTCTTACTTCTTTCCTTGGTGCTTTTCCTTATCCTCCTCCTCTTGATCTCAAAATATCAAATCAGTAATTCTTATGTTATAAAGTGTATAACAAATGTTGTGATGCACGTAAATGCATGTTATTATAATTATTTCTTATGTACTCTCCACCCCAACTACAATGAGAGTCCCATAAATGAGGAACCAACTTATTTTCAGCACCAAACACAAAACCAGAAGGGGATTTATCTTGCAAACATAGGCAAGGCAAATAAACCTTATTTCATTTTTAATCCACAAGTAATAATTATAATGTATTTACTTGGTACCTAGTAATATTTTGATACATGTATTCACTATGAAATGATCAAATCAGAATAGTTACAATATCTATCATCTCAACTATTTATCAATTTTTGTGGTGAGAACATTTAAGATCCTCTCTTTTCAGACCTACAATAGTTTATTATTAAAAATAAGCCAGGTATGATAGTGCATGTCTGTTATTCAAGCACTCTGGAAGACTAAGGAAGAGGGACAGTTACAAGTTCAACCCTCACCTAAGAAAATTTTTCATTTCGTGAAAACTTGTCTCAAAAAAAAAAAAAAGTTAAAGGCCTGAAGGTGTGGCTGATGCAACTCAGGGCAAAGACTCTACGTTCAGTCCCTCATACCACACACAAAAAGTCATCTCTCTGTCTGATAAAATGTCAGAATCTATTCCTCCTGTCTAACTTTAACTTTGTACTTCTTTGTTAAGTGGGATAACTCAAACGCAGAAAGACAAATACTTCTACATGGAATTTAAAAATGTCAAACTCATAGAATACAGGTTAGAATACTGGTTATCAGAGACTAATTGGGGAGTAGATGGTAGTGAAATACCAAAGACAATTTTATCCCTCAGAGAATATACAAGCAATTGGAGCTTTGAAGAAGGGAAATGAAATGGTTGTGCTGATTTTCTAAGATAGTTTCTTTGATAACAGCATAGAGAAGAGAGAATCATAGTAAGGGCTTCCTGGCCGAGTTCCAGGTGTAAGATATTGTGACACTAAGCCTCAAAAATATAGGATATGAGAGACATTTCTGATGTGAAACTCACTATATTTTTTGACAATTAGAAGTTCTAGGTGAGTAATAGAGAAGACAAATGCAGAAGATTCTGATTTGTGGGAAATCATTTCCCAAGATAAGAAATAAAATGATAAAAAGAGATTCTGGGAAAAGGTAGTAATTTCATTGTGAAGCACTTAAATGTCATTTTGGAGTAAAGGATACTTATCTGAACTAGATATATAGATTAGTGAATCAACCAGTAATGAAAAAGATATGACAACCCACTTATTCATTCATTCAAGAAATAGTGAGGTCCTGAAACTTTCCAGGCACTATGTTACATGCTAAAGGTGGAAGGAATTCCAGATCTTAGAAATTACATTCCAGTGGAGGATGGAAAGAAATAAACAATAAAAAAGTAATTTCACTGTAAGGCACATATGTAGGAGATATACGTCAGGTCATTATAGAAAATAATGAAGCAGAGGACCAATTTAAGTGGATTGTTTCACTCCTAAGAAAAAGGAGCTCTTCAAAAAAGAGCCAAAGGAAAGGGTGACAGAAAAGGCAGCCAAGAACACAAGTTTTGGAAACACTGTTCCACTCATTACAATGGCCACTGGATGGGTGTTGACTATTCAGTATAAATTGCTTAAAGATGTTTTATCAACACAAAAATCTCTATTGTGGAAATATGCAGAGGAAAGTCTATAATGTCAAGAGATGAACAGAGGTTGTAAAGGAACTAAAAATAGAAACCCTGTCTGTCCTCTCTACTTTTCTCAAGGTGAATACTATTTTTTGACTAGTCAAATGAAATTATGATTTAGAAATGGAAAGAAATTTATTTTTGTTAAGCAAGTATAGATAATGCTAAAGTTGAGAGGAATTATAGCAATTCTATTTTCCATAATCACTTTATATATTTTATATTAGAATATAATATGTGGAGACTGATATAGTATAGAAACTGGTGTTTAGAGAGACTATGTTCAAAGACATTCAGAGGTTAATGTTGGAGTCCATCTAGAAAATAGGACTCAGTTTGGAGTTTTTCCTACAATAATTTCACTGTATCTAAATTGGAGTTAAGAAAAGACCTGCAAAACTTGAGCCCAAATATTTTTGTTTAGGTAAACCAAACAAATTTCCCTATATCACTGATAGCAGATTTATGCACTTAACACTTAATTGGAATTTTATAGCAACTTACAGATGAAACTCAAAGACATTTTAAAAATCTTTCATAAAATGTGTTTGCCTTAAGCTTGGCATGGTGGCAAAGGTCTATAACCTCAGTTACCTAAGAGGTTAAGGCCAGCCTGGGCAATTAGCAAAATTCTACCTCAAAATAAAACAAAATAAAATAAAACTGGTCAGGAATGCAGCTCAATGCAGAGGTCTTGAGCTCAATCCCCAGTAACACACACATAGACATGCACATTTTTAGTCAAATCTGTAAAGAGAATGTGAATTTTTGTCAAGCTTGTTATTCAATATTAGTTTTTGCTTATACTCTGGTTTTCACAATATTTTATTTTTTTTTATTTAAGAAGAAAAAGAAAAAAACAGAAA
Organism: Cavia porcellus; assembly: GCF_034190915.1. Lineage (NCBI taxonomy): Eukaryota > Metazoa > Chordata > Mammalia > Rodentia > Caviidae > Cavia > Cavia porcellus. The sequence goes on from NW_026947492.1 coordinate 50,101,477, forward strand.
AAGGATACAAATAATACAAAATTTAAAAAATAAACAGTAAGAAATCACTGGTTAATAGATTACGTATTCTCATCTTAGAAACAGTTGTTCAAATTACAAAATTGAAGCATATAAAGTAGACTTTCAAACAGTGAGAGTGCAAACAGCTTTGTTCAATGACTCAAAAAAACTCAGTAATATGGTTATCTATCTTATACACTTAAACATACATGCAGTTATAACCTTTAGAGCAGTTATAACCTTTTTTCTTTTGTACAATGACAATTACACATTTTGGGTTTTATTGCTCCCACAGTTCTTATTACTTTTTTTTTTTGAAAAGAATAAAACCAAATGCGACATATCAGAACAGAGTCAGTCAAATCAAAAGGATGGACATAATAGATAATGTAAAAACAAAATACAAGGTGATCAACAATGGTTACCATACTGCCTCTTGCTATTTTAAGAAAAGTTGCCAGTTATAATAAAATTGAACAAAACAGTAAATAAAACCAGAGCATTGGAGACCTTACAGGACTTTAAAAAAAGATAATAGTCAACCAGAATGGGCGTCATAATGAATCTTACTGTCTTCACAGTTGTTGCCTATACTTTCGAACTTGGTACTATCAAGCAAAGCATAATAGGGGAAAATCAGTCAAAACAAGATGGTGAGAGCAATATAGGATTTCAAATCAAGTTAATAGGAAATCAAAGTAGGTTACTATAATGTATCCTGCTATTTCTAACATTACATCAATATTTCTCCATGAGGGAACCTTGAGAACAAATGATACAACTTTAAAACAATAACAAAATGCAACGGCAGTAGTTTTCTTCAACAAAATTGCTAAAACTTTATAAAATTACAAAATTATAAAATTAATCATAAGTTAATTACAAAATAAAATATATTATAAATTATAAGATAAATTATAAAAAATAAATTATAAAATAAAATTAACTACTTCTTGGAATATTCAAAATGCAACAGGAAACAAAAGAAAATCCCTGCCTTTATGAAGTGTATAGTGACATGTAACTTAATGGGGACATTCCAGCCAAAATGTAAAAGAAAAGAAAAGCAGGGGGGTAATCTGTTTTATTTTACTTCAGAGATAAAAAGGTGATTACAAAATATGATTATAAAAAGTGTGAACATGTGAGACCAAGATTTAATTGTTGTATTATTTATCTTTTTGACAAACTTAGACATAGGCAAATTGAGATGAAATGTAGTTGTTAGATTGTCATATTTGATGTACAAATAACCCAACTATCTCAAGATAACACTTGAAACTGACCTATAGTGATTTATATTTGTGGAAAGAAAACTACTTCATTTATCTGTCTGATTTTACCAAGGTTATAATACGTCACTCTCAAATGTATAACTAATTCCAGCATTCTCTCTAGAGAAAAGAGTTAAAAGGTTTTTTCAGAGTGTAGAGGCTGGATCTCAATAGTTAAAGCCAAGCCTTTATTTTACAGCCTCTTTGCTGTGCAACAGGGACAACGTTAGAAACGTTAGAATGTTAATGCAGCTACTTTCAAGCAAACTTGGAAAGTTACAGAAACAACACAACTTGAAATAAATACCTTAGGCTTACAAATAGTAGCTACTCCTAGATGCAGAAACATTTAAAGTCTTCACATTATCTCGGTTCCAGTCTGAATTCCTTGGCTTAGCATCCTGTTCCTCCCAATCTGCCTCTGCCTTCTAGGTTTACTTTAACTCTGATATGACACTCCATTTTGACTGGGAGACTCCCTGTTTTCCAAATATATGATGTATGTGCTCCTCTCTGATCCTGAACTCAAGCTGTCTACTGAAATATCACATCCTCCACTTTGTACATTTATGTAATTTCTACCCACCCTTCTGTTCTAGTTCAGATTTTCCCTTCTCCATGTCTTAATCTTTTCCTTGAATACATAGGCCTTTCATTATCCACAGCTCTCACTAATTTACAGTATGGCTTTACGCTGTTATTGTTTTATGTATGCCTATGAATTCCAGAGCATATAACTCCTAGAGGGGAAAGAAATGAGTTAGCAGTTACTGAGCACTTTCTCGATAATCTTAGTACTTAATGTATAGCTTCAATTCATATTTACAGCACCATAAAACAGATATAAGTTTTCACAGTTTACAGGGACAAAATATGAGATGCCAAAAAACATATTACCCACCTTTTAATTGATGCAAATATAATTCAAATGTAAATGTCTCTACATCCAGTGCCAAAGTCCTTTCTATTATCATGGTGTACCTTACTATTCCCATCTAATAGTTCTATTTCAAGCAGTACTGACCACAATATGTTTAATATGGGCTAAATATCTATGTGTAACTATTTTGCTAAAATCAGCCTGCCCTGTGTTGCTTATTTAAAATCTAGAGCCGAGATCCTCCATTTACTTGAGTACTATTTTAATATCATGCTCTCAATAGCTGTTCAAGAACATTGCTTCATTCATTTGGCATTATTTAGCTAATTGACCAAATTAATTCTTTGAAAGTGAATGTGCTGTACTTTATGGTCTTATTAAGATATAAGATATTAGTTATAATCAACCAGCATCTTTGAAGCTTTCTGTAGTTGACCGTCAAGTGAAGATCTTTGTTATGCTACCTCCTCACAGGTACATTAGCAATATGCATATTTCCATTGTGCTTAAAATTTCTTTGATTTCCTCACTGCATCCTTTATTTAATAGTGTTGCTCACATGAATACATCTGCACTTAATGAGAAGTGACTTTAAAAAGGACTACAGAGACTAAATGGCTCTTCACACATGACTTCAGAAGTTTAAACTCTATTATTGGATTATCATAGTACTGAATCTGAGACTTAGGTCTATGTGATCTGCAACTCAATTTTTGTCAGTACGTCCAGGGGTGATGAAATTCATATGCTAAGGCTATTTTTAATTTAGTATGGAATACAGTATGCGTAATTGTTTACAACATCAGAATGTGCTAACTAACATATTGTTCCCATTAGGAAAATTATCACGGTGTATCAGACAGCTTCCTTATTGCCAGGATAAAATACCTCACACTTGTAACGTTAAAAGAAAAAAATTTACTTTTGGTCAAAATTTTAGAAGTCCTGCTCCATGGTTGGTGAATTGGCTTGAAGGTAGAAAAATACTCAGTTCACAGCTGCTCAAAAGCAGAGCGCTAGAGAAAAACCAGAGAGGATCAGGCACTAGATAGAATTTGCAAGATCTTACACACACGACCCATATTCTCCAACTAGCCCCCCTTCTAACAGCCTATTCAGCTGTGATTCCATCAATGGGTTCACAATTGGATGAGGTTAGTGCCCTCGCAATCCAATCACGTCTCCAGTAGTCTCAATCCCTTCAAGTTGACAGTGATAATTAACTTTGACATGGGGAAATATATTTTAACAACCATGTGATCGGGTGAGCTTGGACTGTGAGAGAAAGCTCTCAGTCACCTAGATTACCTTAAATATCACTCAAGCTAGACCCATCTCAGGTGTTACCTGACCAACCAAGGCAGCACACTTATACCAGCAACCTGAAGCAAGAGCTGGAGCTACAACTAGAGGTGGAGAGCACCCCTGCGCTAGGGAGGCATTGCCATGTTCTTGCTCCTCCACCTCCCAATGTACTCAATTTCATAAATTCTATTGCTAACAGTAATCTCCTCCATTATGGTAAACTTAAATATCGAGTTCATTCATGCAAGCATTGTAATCCTCTTTCTAGTTTTCCTCTCAATCCAAAAAGTTATATTTGTAATCCCATTGAGACATTACTGAAATCCCAGCTGGTCAATTCCAATCTACTACTACCAACGCAACCCATGGGGAGAGTAAAGACACCAAGACATATTTCAAGTTAAGGGCAGCCAAGAGGTCCTAAGTCCATTTCCCATGTGGACATGTGGACAAAGGCCTCCATCCTAGGCCTCTCCCAGCATTAATTATCTTGTGAAGAAAGGAGGAGGTGGGGGTCCACTCAGGGATGAGTAATAGGCAGAATGTGGGAGATTATTGAGTAACTTGAGCTGGCTGGCCAGGTACAAGAATGGCATCTCTGTAATTTGCAGAGATAAAAATATGCAGAAGGATCAATTTACATAACCCAATTAAGGTCACAGTGGTATTGTTTCAGTTTGTGATATGCAAACTCTTGTGCCTTGGGGAGTCATAGCCTCTTATCCTGAGGCTCATACCCAGTTGACATTCCTGGAACTGTTTGCTCTTACATCTCACCAGCTCAATCCTGTATGTGGAGAGCACCATGCGAGGAAACAGGACTGCCTTATGGCTATAGATTTTGCATATTAGCACCTTGGCTAGCCTTATTTGCAATGCTTAGAGCCAATTGAAGGAAAGAGAAGAGAAGGACATATCCTAGCCAGCCTTTCACATATCAGTATAAGGAAATGAGTTTCCAAGTAATCAAAGTCACAGTAATTGTTTTGGATCCAAAGGGAGTCACTGGAGTTGTCTCTCACATCTGTGATGGCTGCACATTAGCACCTGGGCTAGCCTTGTTTGCCATGCTCAGAGTTAATTGAAGAGAAGGAAATACCCTAGCCACCTTTTTACCTTTCAGTATAAAGAAATGAGTCTCCAAATATTCAAAGTCACAGTAATTGAGCTGTCTCCCACACTCCATGTCCAAAAATGCTTGACTATTTCCCTGGGCCCTTTCTTCTTGCTTCTAGTCAAGTTGTCAAAGTAGATATGCATCTCTGACGTCATCAAGAAACTATTTTTTCTTTTTTATTGGTATGTGTTTGAAGCACAGTGATTTGTCCGCATGTGTTATTGACATATATCCATATTGTATCTGCTTCTGTTTTACTCCCCGTGTCCCTCCCCACCTTATTCCACCTTCCCAAAGTGCCCTGCTCATCTCTACCAAGGCTACCTCCATGGTTTTTAGCATTGCTCTTTTATTTTGCCCTTTAAATTATTATATTTTGAGTCTCTATATTACAGAAAGCATGTGATATTTAACTTTTTGTGACTTGACCTAATTTATTTAGTATTATGGCCTCAAGATGCAGCCATTTTCCTGCAAATGACTCAAATTTTCTTTCTTTATTTCATAGTGCTCCATTGTATATAAACCATATTTTTTTATTTAAAAGAGATCAAGACAAAACAGGACATAAAAGAGCAGATCAGAGCAAAACAATGTAAGCAAAACAGTATTTCACCAGAAGACAACACATAATTAATAGTAACTACCACAATGTCTCTTTCTTTGAAATAGTTGAGTATAACTTCATATACAATAGTATCAAACATAACAAAATAGTATAAAAACATTCAAGGGAATGAGAGTATTACAGGGGTTTCAGAACAAAATATCAGAAAACAAACAATGGCTACTATATTATCTCATTTTCCATAGGAAATTTGCTTATACTTTCACATGTAATACAATGCAATAAGGTACAACATGATAGAGCCAATGGAAACAGAAGAGCAAGAGCATGGTAGGACTTCAAAGTAAGATGATATTATATCAGTACTGGCTATTATAAAGACTTGTTTCCCTCAAATTAGCTATTCATACCATCACAGATAATAAAATTAAAAAACCAGGCAAACACATTACAACTGTGATCATTATAAGGCTTCAAAACAATGTAATGGGGAATCATGATTACCATAAACTCTTAGTACTCTTACTATCTTTTACACTAGGGAGACTATACGGTATTTATACATGTGAGTTTGATTTATTTTGCTTATGAGTATGGTCTCAGGTTGTGCCCATTTATTTATAAACATCTCAATGTGATCATTTTTTATAGCTGAGTAGTATTCCACTGTATAAAAATACCACAACTTTTTTATCCATTCCTCAGTTGATGGACACTTAGGTTGTTTCCAAGATCTGGCTATTACAAATTGTGCTGCTATAAACATGGGTGTACATATATCACTGTGGCATGATGTTTTCAGTTCTTCTGGGAATATGCCCAGAAGTGGAATAGCTGGGTCGAACAGGACCTCCAATCCTAGATTTTTGAGGACTCTCCAGATTGACCTCCATAGTGGTTGCACCAGTCTGCACTACCACCAATAGTGCAGGACAGTTCCTTTTTCCCCACATCCTCTCCAGCATTTGTTGTTGGTGGTTTTCTTGATCCTGGCCATTCTTTCTGGAGTGAGATGGAATCTCACTGTTGTTTTAATTTGCATTTATCTAATGAGTAATGATGATGAACACTTTTTAATGTATTTATTTGTCATTTGTATGTCTTCATCTGAGAACTGTGTATTTATCTCAGATGCCCATTTTTGGATTGGATCTTTGAATTTTGGGGGTCTGTTTTTTTTTAATTCTTTATATGTTTAGACAGAAGTCCTTTGTCTGAGGGGCAGTTCACTAAGATTTTTTCCCAGTTTGTGGGTTTTCTTTTCACTATACTGGAGATTTTTTTTAAGAAGAGGTGATCCCAGTTATTGATTCTGGGAAGCATTTCCTGTGCAGTTTGAGTCCTGTTCATGAATTCTCTACCTACCCCTATGTCTTCAAGGTTTTTACCCAATTTGTCTTCCAATAGATTTAGTGTTTTTGTTTTAATATTCAGATCTTTGATCCATTTAGATTTTTATTTAGTACATGGTGATAGACATGGGTCTAGTTTTAGTTTTCGGCATATGGAGAGCCAGTTTTTCCAACACCATTTATTAAAGAGACTGTCGTTCTTCCAGTGAACCTGTTTGGCCCCTTTATCAAAGATAAGGTGGTTGAGTGTGTTTGTAGTTGTGGTTGTATCTTCTAATCTTTTCCATTGATCTTCGGCTCTGTTTTGATTCCAGTACCATGTTGATTTTACTATGGTTGCTTTGTAGTATAACTTCAAGTCAGGGATTGTGATGCCTCCTGCCTTGCCTTTGCTACTTAGAATTGCCTTTGATATTCTAGGTCTCTTCTGGTTCCAGATGAATTTTAGGAATGATTTCTCTAGATCTAGGAGGTATGTTGATGGTATTTTCATTGGGATTGCATTGAATCTGTATAACAATTTTATGAGAATGGCCATTTTAACAATATTTATTCTTCCTATCCATGAACAAGGGATGTCTTTCCATTTTCTGAGATTTTCTTCAATTTCTTTTTTCAGGGTATTATAGTTTTCCCTATATATATCTTTTACTTCTTTAATGAGATTAATTCCTAAGTATTTCATTTTTTTGATTCTAGTGTGAAGGGTGTGGCTTCTCTTATTTCTCTCTCTGTAATTTTGTTGTTAGTGTATAGGAATGCTATTGATTTTTGAGTAATGACTTTGTATCCAGCTACATTGCTGAATTTATGTATTATATCAAGGAGTCTTTCAATGGAGTTTTGAGATCTTCTATGTAGAGCATCATGTCATCTGCAAATAATGATAATTTAACTTCCTCTTTTCCTATTTTTACCTCTTTTATTTTTCTCTCTTGTCTAATTGCTCTGGCTAGTATTTCCAGCACTATATTGAATAGGAACGGTGATAAGGGACATCCGTGTCTTATGCCTGATTTTAAGGTAAAGGCCTTCAGTTTTTGGCCATTTAATATGATGCTGGCTGTTGGTTTGTCATGGATGGCCTTTATCATATTGAGGTAAAGACTACCTATTCAAATTTTCTGTAAGGTTCTTATCATGAATGAGTGTTCAACCTTATCAAAAGCTTTTTCTGCATCTATAGAAATGATCATGTGATTCTTACTTTTGGCTTTATTGATATGATGGATTACATTTGTTGACTTACATATGTTGAACCATCCCTGCATGCCTGGGATGAATCCCACTTGGTCATGGTGTATAATCTTCTTCATGATTTGCTGCATCCTATTCGCCAATATTTTATTGAGGATTTTTGCATCTGTGTTCTCTTTTTTAGTTGGATCTTTCTCAGGTTTTGGTACTAGAGTTATATTTGCTTCCAGGAATGACTTGGGAAGAATTGTTTCCCTTTCAATTTCATTGAAGAGTTTGAGGAGTGTTAGCATTAAGTCTTTTTTGTATTTCTTGTAAAATTTCACAGTGAATCCATCTGGGCCTGGGCTCTTCCTTGTAGGTAAGACTTAATTACATTTTCAATTTCACTGATAGAAATTGGGTTATTCAGCAGTTTTACATCTGCTTGACTCAGCTTTGGTACTTCATATGTTTCTAGAAATCTGTCCATTTCTTCTGTGTTATCGAACCTATGAGAGTAGAGGTTTTTGAAATAGGTGTTAATGATCTTCTGTATTTCCACAGAATCTGTAGTGATTTCACCTTTTTCACTCCTTATTACATGAATTTGAGCTTTTTCTTTCCTTTTTTTAATTAGGTTGGCTAGGGGCTTATCATTTTTATTTATTCTTTCGAAGAACCAACTCTTTGATTCATTGATTCTTTAGATTGTTATCTTAGTCTCTATTGCATTAGTTTCTGCTCTGATTGTTATGATTTCCTCCCTTCTTTTGGCTTTGGGCTTGACTTGCTCTTCTTTTTCTAGATGTTTGAGGGGTAGCATCAGGTTGTTTATTTGTATTCGTTCTGTTTTCCTGATGTGGGAACTCAGTGCAATAAATTTTCCTCTGAGGACAGCTTTCATTGCATCCCACAGATTGCGGTAAGTTGTATTTGTATTTTCATTTGCTTGTAGGTATTGTTTAATTTCTTCAATTTCCCCTGTGACCCACTAAATGCTCAAGAGTGTGTTATTCAATTTCCATGGATTTGTGGATTTTTTGCAGTTTGTTTTATCATTGATTTCTAGTTTCATGGCGCTATGATTTGATAACATGCATGGGATAATTTCAACTCTTTTGCATTTATTTAAATATGTTCTGTGGATTAGTATGTGGTCTATTTCAGAGAATGTCCCATGTACCACTGAGAAGAATGTATATTCTGATGTTGTTGGATGGAACACTCTGTATATGTCTATCAAGTCTATTATTTCACTTCTATTATTTCTTTGCTGCTTTTCTGTCTGGTTGATCTGTCCCTTGGTGTCAATGGTGTGTCCTGTTATAATTGAGTTATTGCTAATATGATTTTTCATTTCTATTAATACTTGCTTTGTATAACTGGATGCTCTGGAATTTGATGCATATATATTTAAGATTGTTATCTCTTCCTCTTGAAGTTTTCCCCTAGGCAGTATGTAATGACCTTCTTTATCTCTTAGGATCATTCTTGGTTTGAAGTTCACATTATCCACAAACAGGATATCTACCCCCACTTTTTGGGGGTTCCTGTTGCATGTAGTATTGTTTTCCATCCTTTGACTTTCAGTCTATAAGTTTCCTTTTGTGTTAGATAGGTTTCTTGTAGACAGTAAAAGGTTGGATGTTGTTTCTTGATTCATTCTGCCAGTATGTTTCTTTTAATTGGTGAATTGAGACCATATACATTAATGGTTTTAACTGTTATATATTGGTTTATTGTTGACATGTTATCTTTTTGCTGTTGTGTCTTTATCTTTCCATACTGTTTAGTTGTCTGTCTTGCTTACTGGTTTTTTCTTATTTGTATGTAAACTATTTTTCAGTATTCGTTGCAGGGTTGGCTTGGTGATCATGAAGTTCTTCAGCTGTTCTTTGTTATGAAAGTAGCTTATTTCTCCATCCATTTTGAAGGACAATTTTGTGGATACATCAGATAAGTTGGAAGTCATTTTCCTTTAGGATCTGAAATACTTCATTCCATGCTCTTCTAGACTTCATTGTCTGCATTGAGAAGTCTGCTGTAATTCTTATAGGCTTTCCTTTGTAGGCGATCTGTCTCTTCTCTCTGACAGCTTTTAATATTCTATTCTTATGTTGGATTTCTGGGATGGTGGTTATTATATGTCTGGGTATAGTTTTGGTTATGGCTATTTGGAGTTCTATATGCTTCACTAATCGTAATGTCAGTTTCCATGCTCATGTTTGGGAAATGTTCAGCTATTACTTCCATAAATAGTTTCTTGATATCATTTGTGTTGTCCCCTTCTTTTTCATTTATCCCTATCAATCTTATGTTGTTTTTCTTTGAGTCATCTTGCAGCTGTTGGATTGTTATTTCCTGATTCCTTGTTATTTTTAAGAGATCTTTCCTTTCCTGTTTACTAGCTGCAATCTTGTTTTTGAGATCTAAAATTCTTTCTTCACTTTTGTTGAGGCGGTTTTGACAACTTTTAGTGTAATTTTTGATTTCCTGTATATCTCTTTGAATCTGCTTTATGTATTCAGTTTGTGTCTTATCTTGTTCATCCAAGGACTCTATCTTTTTGTTTTGTTCCTCTGATTTTTTTAACTGTGTCTTCTTTAGATGTTTTCAACATCTTTGTCATTACTTTTGTCATTTCTTCTTTTACCTGGAAGATTTTTTCTCATTTGAATTCCTTTAGAGCTTCCTGGAGTTGCTTCTTTATTTCAGTTACTATTATTTCAGGTATTTCAGGCATATGGCATGTATTTTCTTCTATGTACATGGCTCCTAGACTTTCTTGGTATGGGCTAGACTTTTGAGATTGCATTTTGGTGTTTCATTCTTTCATTTTCCTATATTTCTGCATTTCAAATGTTGTTCCAAAGCTTTTACTAGGTGTGTTGGAAATTGTCTCCTATGTCCTGGGCTCCTGAGACTCCTCTGGTAGGATAGCTCCTTCCTTGGGCAGTGAGGCCCCTGGATTAAAAGAAGGTTGTCAGGCTCATCTCAGGTAGGCCTACAGCCTCCTCAAGCCACACAGTTCCCCACTCCAGCAGCAAAGCTCCCCGAATGGAAAAAAAGGCCACCAGGCATAATTCAGGCAGGCCTGAATCCTGCTGAGGTCAGTCTAGTGTAGCCGCAAGCCGAGTGGGCCCCCAACTACCTAGAACAAGAATCTCAAACTCTCCTAGGGATGGGATGTTGTCCTTGGGTGGCAAAGCTCCCCAGGCTGAAATAAGGTCACCCCTATGGCCTAGGTAGGCCTCAGTCCTCCTCCACAGGCCTGCTTCTTCCTCCAGGTGGTGCCAGTAGTGCTGGTACTCTCCAGGCCCAGAGAAAGTCACAGGCAAGGCCCAAGCAGGTTCCCATGGCTTGGCTCAGCCCTGTCCTCCAGGCAGGGCAGCTGTGGCGTGCTCTCTGGGCAGAGAGAAGGTCACTGGCAAGGCTCGAGCAGGTTCCTGTGGCTCGGCCCACTATATACCATATTTTCTTTACTCATAGGCATATGGGCCACATCCATGCTTTAACTATTTTGAGTTGTATTGCTTTTTAACACGGTTGTAAATGTATCACTCTCTAATATGATGATTTTAGCCCTTTCAGGAAAATACTCAAAAGAAATATAGCTGGCTCTGGGGCTGGGGATTTAGCTCAGTGGCATAAGCGCCTGCCTTGCAAGCAGGCAGTCGTGAGTTCGATCCCTGGTACCGATAAAAATGAAAAAGACAAAAAAAATATATATATATATAGCTGGCTCAAATAGGAATTCTTTAGTTTTTTGAGGAATCTCTATAGTTATTTCCATAGTGGTTGTACTAGTTTACCTTCCCACCAACAATGTAGAAGAGTTCCTTTTCCTTCACAACCTCACCCACATTTCTGGTTTTTTGAATCTTTGATAGTGCCCATTCATTCTCAGGTAAGATAGTTTCCCAGTGTCATTGTGACTTGCATTTCTATAATGGTCAAAGATATTAAACATGTTCTCATGTTTTTATTGCCCATTTGTACTTCTGAAAAGTGTGTATTCATTTCAAATGCCCACTTATTTATTTTTGTCTTTCATCTTGGAAAGTCTGTTTTCAGTTGACTTAAAGGACAAGGAGTTGTTTCTACATTCTCTATTCTATTCCATTTGCAAACTCCTCCGATTCTGTGCTAGTACCCCTCTGTTTTTACTGCTATATCATCATAGTATAATTTAAAGCCTGGGACTGCGATGCTTCCTGCCCTGCTCCTCTTTTCCAGGATGCTATGCCTGTTCTAGGAGTCTTGTTCTCTCTTAGTTTTAGAATCATTTTTCTATGTCTATCTAATAATACAATGGTGTTTTGATGAGAACTATATTCAGTCTATATATTGTTTTTAGTAAAATAACCATTTTCACTATATTAATTCTGCCAATCCAAGAATAGGGGGTGTCTTTCCATTTTCTAGTGCCCTCTTCAATCTTTATTTTTATTGAACAGTAGACTTTTTGTTCAAGAGGTATTTTACTTCCTTCACTAAAATAATTGTATGTATTTAATTTTTTGACACTACTGTGAATCGTATCCCTGATTTGTTTCTCAGTAGATTTATTCCTGGTATAAATGAACACTATTGATTCTGTGTGTGTGTGTGTGTGTGTGTGTGTGTGTGTGTGTGTGTGTGTGTGTATTTTCTTTTGGTGTCCTGCCACTTTGCTGAATGTGGGTTTTTTTCTTCCTGTTTGTTTGTTTCTCTATTTTGAGGGGGTGTGAAGTTTTTTTGTTTATTGTTGTTTTGGTTTTTGTTGTGAGGTTCTCTGCCTTTCTTGAGACAGAGTCTCACCATGCAGTTCAGGCTGGCCTTGAGCTCACTTTATATACCAAGCTGGTCTCAACTCACATTTCTCCTGCCTCAGCCTGCTAAGTGCTGCCAAGTGTGCACCATGCCTGGAGCTGAATGTGTTTAATAGATCTAAGAGTTTTATGATACAGTTTTTTGGATTCTGTAAGTAAAGAATCATGTCATCTTCAAATAAGAATAGTCTGATTTCTTCCTTTCTTATCTGAATCTCTTTTATTTCTTTCCCTTTCCTGATTGCTCTGTTTAAAGTTTTAAATGCCATATTGAACAGGAATGTTGAGAATAGACACCCTAGTCTTGTCCCTGATCTTAGTGGAAATGATTTCAGAGTTTCCTCATTTAGTATGATGCTGGCCATGGGTTTGAAATAAATGCCTTTATCACTTTAAGTTAGAATGCTTCTACACCAATTTGAATGTTGTCAAAGACTTTTTTCTACATGTTTTGAAATGATTGTGTGGTTTTTTTTCTTATTTCTGTTTGTGTGGTATATTACATTTATTGATTTATATGTGTTGGACTATCCTTGTCTTCCTGGAATAAAAGCAACCTTATTGTGATAGATCTTGTTAATTATTTGATACGTTCTGCTTGCAACTGTCTTGTTGGAGATTTATTGCATCTTTACTCATTAAGGAAGTTGATCTATGGTTTTCTTTTTTGCTAAGTTCTTGTCTGGCTTTGGTTTCAGTGTAACACTAGTCTCAAGCAGTGTGTTTGGCAGTGTTTCTTTCTTTTTTAATTTTGTGAAAGAGTTTCAAAAATATTACCATTACTTCTTTTCTGAAGATCTGGTCAAATTCAGCAGTGAATTCATTGTGTCCTGGGATTTTCTTTGTTGATAGAGTTTGTATTACTGTTCCAATTTTATTGCCTGTTACTGGACTATACAGGACTTTTATCTTTTTGGTTCAGCTTTGGTAATTCATATGTATATAGGAATCTACACATTTCTTCTAGATTGTCCAACTTATTAGAATATAAGTTTTGAAGCAGTATCCAGATTTTGACAGTGTTCATTGTAATTTTACCTTTTTCATTTCTAATAATATGTATGTAGGTATTTTCTTTCCTTCCTTCCTGAATTTGGCTAAGAATTCATCCACTTTGTTTATCCTATCAAGCCACTCTGATCAACTGGTTATTTGTGTGGTTTTTTAGTCTTAATTTCATTAATTTCTGTTCTAATCATTATCATTTCCTTTCTTGTATAAGTTTTGGATTTGGATTGCTCTGGTTTTTCTAGGGCCTTACAGTTCATCAAGAGATTATTTATTTATTTGGGATCACTCTAGTTTTCTAATGTGGTCATTTACAGATATAAACTTTCTTCTTAGGACTGCTTTCTTTGTGTCCCATAGATTTAGTATGTTGCGCTGCTATTGTCATTTGGTTCTAAACACTTTTAAATTTTTCCCTTGATTCATTCTGTCACCCACTGATAATTCAAAAAGGTATAATATAATCTCCCTTGGTTTGTGCAGTTTTTGTGATTTCTTTTGCTATTGACTTCAAGTTTCATTGAGTTATGATCTGATAGTATTGTGAAATTATTTTGATTCTTTTATATTTATTTAAGTATGCTTTGTAGCTTAGTGAGTGTTCTATTTTGGAGAAAGGTCCATGTGCTGCTGAGAAAAATATGTACAGCAGCACCTTGATTCATGGACAAGTACATTTGTTAGCAATTGGGCTGGCAAACAGAAGTGCTTGCCAAAATTTTACTTTCATTGGCAAATTCTGCATCCAGTGATGAGCATGACCACAGCCCCCTTCCTCAGAACTGTGGAACAAATTACATTCATGAACATAGGTCTCACTGTATTTTGCTATTTCGTGGAATGTTCTGTAGATACCTGTTAAATCCACTTGTGTGAAGATCTGACTTAACTCTGATATTCCTTTGTTTTTATCTGGTCTATTTGTGATAATGGGGTACTGAAGTCCTCCATATGACTGTGTTGATGTTTATCTGATCTTTTATGTTCAGTAACAATTGTTTTAAAGAAGTTGGGTGTACTGGCTTTTGGTGTGTGTATCTTTATCATTGTTCTCTCCTCCTGTTTAAATTGTTCCTTTTAATAGTATCTGTGACCTTTTTTGTCTCTTCTGATCAGTTTTGACTTGAAGTCCACTTTCTATGAAAATAGAACAGTTATTCCTGCTTGGTTTTTGACTTTTGTTGCAGGATGTATCATTTTCCATCCTGTAAAGTTCAGTCTTTATCAGTGGAGGTGAACCTATGGCACATGTGCCACAGCCACTGTTTGTGATCTTTGAAAGCTCTAAAAGGTTTGCCATCACTGGCCTGTTAATCTCTATAGATGAGGTATGTCTCTTATATGAAATAGTTGAGTTTTGTTTTTTGGATCCAATGTGCCAATTTATCATTTTTTGTTGTGGAGTTAGGACTATTTACCCAGAGAGCTATTACTGAAAGATACTGACTTACTCCTCTCATTGCATTACTTTTCTGTTATTACATCCTTTATTTTTCCCTTTTTCGTAACTATTCATCCTGCTCATTGTATTCTTTGAATGGGCTTTTTAGCATTATTTGATGCACAGCTGCTATGTAGAATTTCATTGAATATTTTATGCAGTGCTGGTTTTAGATGTCATGAATTTTGTAAAGTCCTCTTTGTCATGGACAGTTTTTATTTCTTCATCAGTTTCGATAGTTTTACAGGGTACATTAATCTGTGTTAAAATTGGAGTTTTTAGAATTTCAAAAATGTTACTCTAAGCTTTCCTGGCCTGTAAGGTTTATATTGAGAAATCTGCTGTTACTCTAATGAACTTATCCTTCTAAGTTATCTGATGCTGTTTTTCTCACAGATTTTGATGTTTTGTCCATGAGCTGGATTTCTGGATTTTAACTATGATGTGTCATACAGAAATTCTTTTCTGGTCATGACTACTTGGAGTTCTACTTGATTTGTTTACCTGAAAATTAAATTCTTTCCCTAGACTTGAAAAGTTTTCTGTACATAAATGTTTATACTTTTTTGTTCTGCTGCTATGTTTATTTTAATGCTTATAACTCTAAAGTTAGGGTTTCTTATCATCTGTTTAATCATCCTGTGTCTCTGGTCTCTAATTGTTTGTAAGGAATCTCTGTGTATGTGGTCTCCTACATCAACTTATCTTCTAGTTTTAACACTCTCTCTTCTCTCATGTTGGTCATTTTTTGCTACATGTATACTCAACAGATTTTTCATATCCTTGATTTCTGTTTGCTACCTTTTCATGGTCATTAGTTCTTAATAAAATTGTCACTCATATTTTATATAATCATTGGTAGTTCTCCTAACTTTTTGTTTGTGTCTTCTTTAAGTTTACTGGTCATTTTATCAAGTAAGCCCTTAACTTTTTAGTTACATCAACTTTGAGCTCACTAAACATCTTATTGATCTAGTGTTTTTTTCATTTGTGCATTAAAACATTTCAGTCATTTGGTTTTTTTTACTTCTTCCATTTCAGTGCCATTTCAGCTTCTATTTAAGCTGATCCAATGGATCAGCTCTTGGGGATAAGAAATTTTAGAGGCAGACACACAGCCAGATCCACCCCTCCATGCTGCTGCCAACACAGGAAGATTTGCTTCCTGTGGGCAACCAAAACAGGCATGGAAACACAGCCAGATATGCCCAGTGTGCCCACAGGCCACCATTGGAAACCCTCACTTCCTTTGGGCAGCCAGCACCCACCGGGAAAATCAGACAAACATAACCCTGTATGTCGGCCACTATCAGGGGAGTCAGTGTAGACACACAGGCTGAGAGGAAGCAGCCCTGCCACCACACACCCCTGGACATCCAGGAAGCCTGAATGTAGCTGTACAATATGGAGAAACCTGCCCTGTGCCCTATAACAGAGAAACCCAGGTGCCTGTCCCATTCCCCTACAACATGGAAGGGCAGTCAAAATGGGAATTGATTGGGACTCCACAACCGGCTTGTTGGGAGGAGTCCAGAAGAATGTCAACATGAAGTAGCAAAAGTCAATCTCAGACCTCTAGCCTACACAGAACAATTCTGGGAGATATAGTCATGGAAGAAAATGGAAGTCACATACCTGAAGTCTCTGAGAAGATTGCAACTGAAATAAAAAATAAAAATAAATTTAAAAAAAACACCTTCGTGAGACTGTAAAAGCAATCAGATTGGAAATAATATTTCAGGTAAAAGCAGAAATCACAAACATAATGAAAGAATTGCTGAGCATATCTAAAGAAGCCATAGATTTTTTTAAAAAAATAGGAACATAAGAAAACAGATTCAGGGAGATATCCGGGAATTGAAAGAGACTGAAGATAGACTTTCACACCTTAAAGACGAAATGACAGCTAGTGATTGTGAAAGGGAAGATCTCCTAAAAATAACAGGGAACCAGGAAATAATGAATCAATTACTGCAAGATGATGCAAAAAAAGTAATTTAGTGATTGGTATCAGCAAAGAAGCAGGGGTCAACACAAATGAAATAAAAAGACTATTTACAGAAGTAATAGCAGAAAGCTTCCCAAGCATGGGGAAAGGATCTGGCATACACATAAATGAGGCATACAGAATTCCAACTGGTCATAACCAAAATAAATCTGCACTCAGACATATAAAAATCAAGATCTCATAAATTCAACACAAAAACAGAATATTAAAAGCTGTAAGAGAAAAGAAACAGATCACCTACAAAGGAAAACCTTCAGAATCATGGCAGACTTGTTACCACAAACCATCAAGTCAAGAAGATCTTGAAAGGAAGTGTTTCAAATCCTGAAAGAAAACAATTTCCAGCCCAGATTGATGTACCCTGAAAAACTATCTTTCAAAATTGATGAAAAATAAGATACTTTCATGATGAAGATCAATTGAAAGAATCCATGACCACCAAATCAACCCTACAGAGAGTGCTAAAGGATATACTAGAGCAAAATAAAGATGACCACATGGAACAGCAGCAAAGGACGATCACTAAATGAGACAGGCAATTGAATGAAGGAGAAATGTGGAGGGCCAACAGCAGGAGGATAGCATGGCAGTAATGAACGAATGCATGCCAAGTGTAACCATTAATGTGGATGGCCTCAATTCACCAATTAAAGGAAACAGAAAGAGTGGATCAACAAACAGTTTCCATCAATAATATTGTATACAAGAAACACATTTAACTAAAAGAAAATTCACAGACTGAGAACCAAAGGAAAGAAAACAATT
Organism: Cavia porcellus; assembly: GCF_034190915.1. Taxonomy (NCBI): domain Eukaryota; kingdom Metazoa; phylum Chordata; class Mammalia; order Rodentia; family Caviidae; genus Cavia; species Cavia porcellus. The sequence continues at coordinate 50,119,185 of NW_026947492.1, forward strand.
GTTCCAAATGACGGGAGACTAGAAAAAAGCAAGGGTAACTTGCCCATCAACTGCAGAATGGATAAGAAAGACATGATATTTTCATAAAATGGAAAGCTACCCAGCTATAAAATAGAATAATCTTGAAGCTCTTATAGGTAAATGGATGCAACTGGTGCTCATGCTTAAGGGTAAAATGGTTTGGACTCATACTGTGAGTACTGAGTTATCTCCTTAGTATAAAAAACTGAAGGAGTTAGTGGGGTCCAAAAAGTACAATCGCTATTCTGAAAGTGATAGGGGAAGAAATGCCTAAAAAGGGAAAGTGATAGCCACCATTAATTTCCTATTGTCTTTTTTTTGAATTCTTGTATTATTTTCATAATTTTTTAGGTTTGGTTTTATTCTGTCTTGTTTTGTTAGATTTTGCTTTGTCTGATGGTATGGGCAGTTATTTTGAAGATAACAGGATTATTATAGTAAACATTGTTGATTTCCTATTATCTTGTTTAGGAGTTCTATAATGCTTTCATTCTTTTGTTTTGATTGATTTTATTGTTTTCTTTCGTTTGATTTAATTATGTGTGATGGTGTAGATAGCTATATTGAAGAAAACAAGAGACATTATAGTAGGTATAGTTGATTTCCTATTATCTTGTTTTGAAGTCCTGTAGTGCTTTCATTCTTTTGATTGGTTTTGTTCTGTCTTTTGTTTGATTGTATTGTGTGTGGTGGTATGGACAGCGATTTTGAGAAAGCAGAAGACATTATGGTAGCCACTGTTGATTTCATGTTGTCTTGTTTTGAAATCTTGTACTGCTTGCATTGTTCTGTTCTGATTTGTTTTATTCTGTTTTGTTTTATTCTCTTTAAAAAGAAGAAAAAAAATTTAGAGACATTTTATTGCCCTTTTTTTGTATTTCTGTGTGCATGTGTACACATGCTGAAGGTTGAATATCAATCAGAGAAAAAAGCTCTGACACTGGTGTAGAGATTGTTTTAGTTACCATATTTCTCAGTGATGTGATCTTGCCTTTGGTTGTGTCTTGGTATTTATACACCTCTTCATCCTAATAGTAGGATCTCATCTGTTTGCTGCATTGCAATCCACTACCAATTATATCAGCATCTATAGAGCTAAATATGTATCAATCATGTAAATTAAAACTTATTATTATAATTTCATGGCTTTTAATGATCCATAAACACCATGATATATTACTACTGATTGAAATGTGAAGGATAAGAGAAGGGAAAAGAAGGTAGTAAATCAGAAAGAAGAAAAGGAGAAAAAATGATAACAGCAAAGGAAAGAAAGAAGGAATTTGAACTTTGTTAGTATTATTTTTATAACTGGAGTGTGGGATTGGTAGAGAGGAGGTCCAAGAGAATATTTGTGGGAGCATAAGAATCACGAAGAGGGGAGTGTAAATGGAGACTGACAAAGGCTGTGAGAAGGTGGGAACGTGTTCATATGCTGACCGTGAGCTTGTGTTTGTATCCTCTTCACACAGTTTTGGTGAGGGTTACCATGAAAGATACTATTTAAAGAACTGGTTCTTTTTCTCAGATTCACGTATATAGACCTGCTCTGTATATGTACTAGATGAAATGAGGAAAGGAAGGAAAGAAAAACAGAGAGACAGACAGACAGACAGAGTGAACACAGGGACAAAAATACAAAATTAAGGTGTCTCTTCCATCCTATTTATACCACAGACTGAATCCCACCAGTCTATCCTTCACCCTAAATTCCCAAACGGAGATGCTTTGACCTGTAGGAGGGCCTGCAGGGTCTGCTTCCTTCCTGCATGTCTGCTCTGCGCAGAGAATCACTGAGGCCACATGGTGCCTTTTCTCTTCCCCGTTATCAATCTACAGCCCTCCTACAACTCACTGAACTGATCCCATCTATGATTTGTTTTCTCACCTGCCATTAACAGATGGAGATGGGGGTCTGAATAAATATCTGATCCCACCTGTCCTAAACAGACAGTGCTGTGCTTAGTTTCAGTTTCACTCGTAAACATGACTAGAAAATTTTGTCTCTGTTTTACTTTTGGATGCTTGCAGCTGAGTTGAAGGCAGGGAAGGTGCAGTATGTGGACCAGTACCCAGTCTTTCACTGATTTCCAAAAGGGCCTTCTCAGTCTCTATTCCCCTAACCTATGTGATAATCCCTTGGTGTGTACTTTCTATAAACTATTGGCTGAGTGCACCATGCCGTGCTTGCTGGCTGAATTGTGACTCCAGTTCTTCAGCTCCATATCCCTCTGCACACTTCACAAAGCATCACTTTCTAGCCCGTGAACTCTCTTGTGCCTAGGTCTCACAGCATTCAGCAGCCTTTGGCAGGCAGGGGGTTTCCTTTGCAGGCACTGAGCAGTGGGTCATGGGTTGGATATCTCACAGGCACTCTCCCAAACACCAGGGAAAGTGACTGTTTAACTACATTTCTCCCCTGGGAATCACCCATTAGCATCTTGAACTCACTGGGATGCATGGCTTTCCCAGTGATCAGCTCTGGGTTCCCAGTCAGCAGCATGCCCTTGTTCTTTACCTATCTAAGGGCCCTACTAGCTCAGTCTCTTTTCTGCAGTTGATTCTCTGGCTTTCTGTTTTGTTAGTAAGATAATTAGAGAATAACTTATTTGCTAGTGTCACTTTCCCAGAGGGGAGGATGAATATGTTACCAGCCAGTCCCATGGGTCCAAGCCCTGGGATAGAACTGGCTCATTCCCTCAGGATGTTAAATCTTCTTCCAAGAAGTCTTGTTCACTATACCTGAGGTGTAAGGATTGCTGTAGTCCAGAGATGGCCCTGCTTCCCTTTCTAACCACCTTGATAGTGGACTCAATCCAGTCTGGATTTGTCCTTTGAGTTCATTCTGATTTTGCTTGCCTCTCCCATCTCTAAGTTCCTGCTCTTCCTGGTGCACTTCCTCTGTGCTTCCTTGACACACCTCTGCCTCTAGAGGCCCATGATCCCTAATTTTTCTTTATCCTTTTGTTTAGGTTGAAGACTATTAGAATCCTGTTTACTCCAGGAATGTCTGATATAACCCCACTTGGCCCTCAAAATTCTATTCTCCATGAAGCCCTCAGACCCAGACACTGGACCTTTTTATTCAGGCAGCTGATATTTCTGCACTTGCTTCTTTCTCACAACTCAGATTTCTTCTTCATTTTGGCCCCATGAAAATTTTGCTCACTTGCAAGCCTCATCAAGCATTTAAAAGAATTTTATAAGCATTCTATTCAAGATTTTTAGCTGCTTTTTAATGAAAAAGGGTTTTCAGGACATCTGCTCTGCCAAATGACTGGAAATAGAATGTCAAACTACGCTTTGCTTTAACACTCTTCCATTTTCTGGATGCTTTTAGCTAATTCGAATCAAAATCTTACTCCTTCCCCATAAACCAAACATTACTCCTGTGCCATTCAAGCAAGGAACTTGACCAATGAGTGGCATTCCAGACCTCTAGGAAGGTGACAGTGCAGTTCTGTACCATTTCCCCCCAACCTCTCACTTGTTTTTTTCTTTATTTGTAAAACATATTTTGCTGTGTCTGTCTCCTGTATGTTCAACCTGTACTGATTTCCCAAAATTACAATCAATGAATGAATACAGAAATATACTTTCTCCTTCAGCACCAGTCGGTTTGGATAAACAAAGTAATTTTACAGCACCAAAGCAACAATAGAGATAATGAAAAACAGCATAGTTTCAAACAAAGACGTGTTTGGTTCCTGTGGAGGCCAGGGGAAGGGAGCAGCACAAAGGAGACGGCTCCTGGCTTCCACCTTGAAGGTCAAGCAGAAGTTCATTGGACAACTAAGAATAGCAAGAGAAGGCATCATTGTACCCAAAGAGAAGAGTCTGGGTAACACAACGGGGCATATAGCAACCTGGTGGGGGGAGCTGTGAGTGGTAATGGTGTAGGGCTGACTCAGGGACTTCAGGGAACACGTGAAGTTAGGGGAGATAGGTGAAAGGCAATAAATAGAAAACTTTGAGTGGCATGCGTAGATGTTTAGACAGTATCCCAGGGGCATGTAGCTTCCTAGAAGGCTTTGAACAAGAGAGTAACACGGTCAATACTCATTTTACAAAGGTGACTGGAAATACTTATATAGTTTACTTTCCTGCACACAAGAAATCCTTCAGGTTTAAGTAATCATATTTCCTTGAGGAGGCTGAGCCTTCTTGAGTCATCTGGACAAAAGAGAAAAAGCCCGTAGCACATTGTCATATTAACTTGCTGCTCTCGAGTTTCTGTCATAGCTCTGTGATCCTGAGCATTTACAACTGTGTGAGCAAGTGGTTTCTTCTATGCCTGGCTCTTTGTATTCATAGTATATAACACAGAATGGATACTCGTAGGTGTCTGTGTGCTGAAAGACTGAATGGGTCAAAAAAGTACATACTTTTAGTGGTTAAATAACTTGTTAAACAAAAAAAAATTACTGATATTTTGGGGAAACAGGTCCCATTTTCTGTTGGGTCCATATTTAAAATATGATTTGAATACTGAAACTACCAGACAGTGAACACCTATTGTAGAATGATCTCTGCCCTCAGGATGATCAGTATAAATGATCAGCCAATCCTGTGAATCAGTGCTGTGTAATAATCATGATAGAGACGTGGAGAGAATGGGAGGGGAGGTCCTCAAACCCATCCAGAGTGGAGCAACTGCTGAGAGTGACAGGGACTACATTCAGATGCACGCAGTCCCTGAACTCAATCATAAATAAGACCTGAGGGTTAAAATTTTGCCCCATTATCAGTACATAATTAAGTGTGATGATGATTAGGAATGGGTCTCTAAGCCATCTTAATTCTGGAGGAAGAATGGCAGCCTGAGTTCTCTATCAAAATGCTCGTGATAAGGTGACTTGCTCCCATGCTTACTAGAAATGTGTGTATAGACAAGTTGATTTACCTAAACTGATAAAACAAGATGCTCATACTTAATATGATTCAATTTTGAAATAGGAAAAATCTACATGAAAACATTTTAAAATATACATTTTAATGTAACATGTTATTAGTATACGAAGTTTGAATTAGAAAAAGTGTATCATTTAAAATGTACTAGGGGATTTAGCTCAGTGTCATAAGAGCCTGCCTGGCAAGCTCAAGTTCCTGAGTTCTAGCCCCAGTACTGCAAAAAAAAAAAAAAAAAAAAATTGGGCTGGGGATTTAGCTCAGCAGCAGAAGCACCTGCCTGGCAAGTGTGAGGTCGTGAGTTCAATCCCCGGTACCACAAAAAAAAAAATGTACTTAGGGCATTTTATTTGTATACCATATTGCAGACTTATTTCTTTGTCATTTTTCATTATTAAAATAAATATCATAACTCACCATGATATGTAAGTGTTTTCAAAGGCATTTAAATCTCAACCACTTGCAAAAATTTCAAATATTTTCATTTAAGGAATTTGTTCACGTAATTTGACATAAAATAAAACCTACTGTAGGACTTATAAATAGTATGCATTTTATACACTTACAAACAAGAAACAATATGTGAAAATGCAGAGGTCTCTAGTAAAATGCTCCCCAGACGACTAACAGAGATAAGCACTGTGGACCCATGTTTTACGATGACCTCCTAAACAGTCCTTGTTCTACTTAGAGTCACAGTGCAGATTAACTATGTAACAACAATCTTTAGTTGCATAAGAATTGTGTTCTCTCTTTTTTATGAAACTAAAAGACTGCCTATGTAAAGTTTCCATAGAAGTATTTCTCTTTCCTCTTTGCAAATGTAACTGTGACACAAATGACTGGTTTGCTTTGAGATATATATATATCAAATATATATATGTATCTCAGAGAATATATATATTCTCTGAGATACATGAGGAAGGAGTGCTTAGGGCTGCATCAAACTAGAGGATAAATAATCTTTCAAAAGAACAAGATTGAGAGCCAGTGTTGATAAGATGATTTTTTTCATGTAAAGCCACAAATCTATATCTTACGCAGATTTTTCTAATTCTAAACAAAACTAATCCAAGCATTGTGAATAGTATGGGTCAAATTCAGCCTTCAGTCTGCTGGCTTCCAATCTCTCAAATATATCCTATTCTACATTTTTTTAATTCAGAAAAACAATGTCCTAATCCTGTCTCTGCTATTTCCTAAACTCAGTTAAAACTCAGTTAAAAACTTTGGCCACTGTGGTGCAGGCCCCTCAGCATAGTGTTTACTGGAGCTGAGCAGAAGTGAGTGACCAGCACAAGGCCCTCTTCCCTGTAGTGACCCCTGCTCCAACTCACTGGCCCAGAAACGATGTAAACTGGGCTGCCAGTTCCTTTGCATCTTTTAATATAGCACAGATTTTGTCTGGCATGATGTATTCTGAGATCCATTTATAAGTCCACACTAGTAGGCTGAAGGAGGTGGGATCTGATGTTCACAGGAAATGGCAATGGAAAAAAACCCACCTCAAGAAAAACAGAGCTTTCCCAGCACAGGCAAACATCTTTCTTTTTCACCCCATCCAGGCTGCATGCCTAATGGACAGTGCTGTCCCCAGCCAGGCTAGGTCTTCGGCCCTCAGTTTGCTGGCCTGCATGAGAGTCATCTCTGAAAATGCCCCACAGACACACCTAGAAATGTGCTTTAGTAATCTGCCAGGCATATTTTAGTCCAGTCAAATTGATAATCAAAATTATTGTCATAACTACTCTGCTTTCTATTTTTTCCCAAATACAGACTTCTAATGTATTACAAAATAATACTTATTCACTACATGTACTGCTTTGTAATTATCTACCCTCATTAGTATATAAGCCTATGAGAGCAGGGATATTTGTGTTTGTAAAATTCTGAGCACCTGGAACAGTTCACAGTACAATGGATACTTGTAAAGTATAGGTAAAGTAAAATAAATTAACTCCTATGTCAATTTACCTCTGACTATATACAAACTGTAATGTGCTAGCTAGAGATACAATGCATTACTTTATCCATATAAATGTAGCAAATAAAGTCTGCATCATTAGTATAAAAATATACTAGATGGCTCTTTTTTGTTCTTGATCAGTCTGTCACTTCTTCACACTTCTGTTACTTGGACAACATTCTAAATAGTTTTCCTGCCTCCCATCTTATCAATACCTTCCTCTTTATCAATTCTACATATAACCTAAAATAGATTTAAATATTCATAATGCCTCAGAATCTTCCAATGAGTACTAACAATCAAGCAACAAAGCCACAACCTGGAATGTAAGGTCTTTCAGAATCCAGTCTATTCAAGGAAGTCTCTTGTCACCAAAAATCACTCCCTCCTTTAGGATATGATATATTCATCCTGTTTGGGGTGCTCAATACAAAAAACATTTTAAACAAGAAAAGTAGACAAAGTGCAGTTTGAGAAAATGTTTTACAATTAAGCTGTGGTTTTACGTGATACTTTATAGTTATTACTGTGAGACATCAGCCCTACCAGCCACTTTCTTGATGTGCAAATATATAATGTCATACTTTGGTAAACTATCATTCTAGTAGAGTGACAAGTATCATACAAGGAGAGTAAAAGACACAGAAATCTTAAGTGGACCGCCCAGTGAGCTCTGTTCTCCCCTTATTTCTACAGGGAGCCCCGCAAGGTAGTCCTGCACAAAGGCTCCACTGGCCTGGGCTTCAACATTGTGGGTGGCGAAGATGGAGAAGGTATTTTTGTATCCTTCATTCTAGCCGGTGGACCAGCAGACCTGAGTGGGGAGCTCCAGAGAGGAGACCAGATCCTATCGGTAAGTAGTTCTCTTTAGTCTCCGTTCCTTCCACGATTGTCTGGTTTCCACAAAAACTCAGAGACCTGGTAGCTCAGGGCTTGGTTTCTCATTATGTTAATCACGGCCCTCAGATCTGCACTTACAGTTCAGCACATTATGGTTTCAGATGCAGTGTAGTTTAGTACTAAAGGGCTTGGTGCTTGTTCTATTTAATTCCTTCAGTTAAAAGTAACGCTACCAATATTTTCTTTTAGATTTTCTGAGACATATTTACATTCAGAACACTGAGAATCATGCCTTTTTAGAATGGAATATTATTTCATAAAAATAAAAAATTTTCCCATACTTGTGACCATACTCTTAAAGATAACACCTTTACAATGTGTAAAGTTTGGTAGATATAACCATATAAAAAATGCTTAAAATAATGATGTACATAGTTTCCTAATGATAATAAGTGCTGCAACATTTACCTAAGTTCAAGAATTACCAGCAATAATTTATTAAGCACCCATTAAGTCTCCTTTAGTGATGTAGGACTAACATACAAAAAATGTACATATATAATATGTACAACTTCCATTACCACAATTATGTCATGTTCATATCCAAAAGTTTCCCCTGGTGCTCTTAATCTGTTACCGTGTGTGTGTGTGTGTGTGTGTGTGTGTGTGTGTGTGTGTGTGTAAGAATACTTACATAAGGGGCTGTGGATTTAGCTCAGCGGCATAAGCACCTGCCTTGCAAGCAGGTGGTCGTGTGTTCGATCCCCAGTACCAATAAAAAGAAAAAAGGGAAAAAAAACTAATATCTAACCTTTTAACAAAATTGTAAGTATACACTACAATATTGTTAATCATATATAAACTCTACACTATTGTTAATCATATAGAAACACAATAGATCTCCATTACTTTATCATTTTGATTAACTATAAAAGTAATTTTCAGCTCTCACAATCACCCTGAAATATATTGCTTCATGGTCAGGCTAAGAAAATAAAGTTCCAAGAGGTTAACTAATTTGTCAAAGTTTAGTTGACTAATATGTACAATTAATGCATATTTGTAAAACTTTGCCTTAAGAATATGTCCATTGTTTAAATATATATATATATATATATATATATATATATATATATATATATCAGATAACCAGGCATGGTGGTGCTTGCCTGTAATCCCAGTACTCCGGAGACTGAGGTGGGCAAATCGTTGATAGTTCGAGACCAGTCTAGGTTACAAAGTGAGTTCAAGGCCAGCCTGAACTGCATAGCAAGACCCTGTCTCAAAAAAGAACAATAAAAAATATATATGTATATGATAATTATTTTATGTTTATATATATGTATGTATGTATGTATCTCAGATAAGCACATATGAAGAGCTATTGGATAGTTTGGACTGGTCCTACTTGGGATAGTCTTGGACTCGATCAGCATTTCCCAGAACGCTGAAACAGCGGGATTGTAGTATGTTGCTACTGTAAAAGGTTCCTTGGTGTACCAAGTTCCTTCATTAAAGAATTCCAGAACTCATCTGTTTATCTGCACCCACTGGGATCTTTGGGAGTCAGAGAATGTATATTGTTTTCCTAAATGCATTTGACTACCTACACCTTATATAAGCAGTACTTCACAGGATACCAGTAGTGGGAAGTGCTTAAGTATTTTTATAGTTCCCATAACTGACCATTTCCTACACATTCTCGCCTACACAGAACAGGGAATCTTGCCTTCACAGAACCGGAAACTGACCTTTTAGTACGTTTTAATGTTAGGAGCGCCATCTAGTGTCCTCTTATTGCCTAAACCCATTGCCTGGCAAGCTGAGCTAGAACCCATCTTGGGTTTCTGAGATCTCTCTGGCCTCCCGTGCTCCCCACCAGAACTCTAGTACTAAAGCAATTAAAACGCTGAAAGATTTTTTAAAAATGAATCATCACCTTATGCTACATTTTACACATACTGTGAGTGGTCTTTTCACTCTAATTTCTCCTTAATGTATTTTGTCTCAGGGATTTGTTGTAGAAAGAAATTCAATAACTGAACAGCTTTCTTGAGGTGCTCATCGGGGAAAATTTAGGGAATCCAGCATGCAGTCCCATTAACTAGCGGACAGCTTCCTCGGGCATCCTTCCTGCAGAGCAAAAGATAGAAATATTTTTGTTATTATTTGTTTCCATACTTTGTTATGAAAAAATGCAGAAAACAGCACTTACAAGTAATAGCTCTAGAAAGATTGTTTCCTGTTTCTCCAAGCAATATGAGTTTATTCACTCCTCAGGAGTCTTAAAAAAAGATTGCCCACGTTGCCTTGCTAATTCCAAAGTCCCATGTGGATGGACTTGAGGTATTTAACTGAAGGGATTGCAAGGCGTGTGGAGGAGGATGTGTGACTCGAAGAGAAATTCTGGGCTATTGAGGTAAAGGCAGACAGAAATCATTAATTTTCACATTAGGATTCAAATTGCGCTTTGGGTTTTTATTATTGTATTTTATTTTATTAGTACATGTTGGCAGTACATGATGTTTACGTTCATCCTAAGGAGTGGGTACACACAATGTATCTTGATTTTTTAATCCCTTTTATCTCCCACACATCTCCCTTGGTCTCTAAGTTCCCACTCCTGTTTGTTGTTCTTTTTTTTAGTGATGTTTGCAACATATATCGTTTACATTTATTGTGGCTAGTTGGTGCCTGCACCTGACATCTTAAATTGTTTTACACCCTTTTCCTTCATACACTCATAATCTCTTGGTCCCCTTCCTATTTGCAAAAGATCTATCTCTCTGTTTTCTTTTATGAATCTTTTATTTTGCCCTTGATTTCTACTATGGATAACTCAAATGAGAGAAACCATATTATATTTATTTAAGCTTGTGTGTCTGATTTATTTCACTTAACATTATGTTTTCAAGGTGGATCTTTCTGCCTACAAATGTCTTGTTTGTCTTTGTTTGTGGCTGAGTAATATTCCATTATGTATACATATCACATTTCTTTATCCATTCATCTGCTGATTGACATATTGACTGCTTACAAGATTTATCTGTTATTATTTGTGCTGCTACGCACACTGATATGCATATAGCACTGTATATAGGAAGAAGAGGAGGAGGAGAAATAACTGGATCTCATAGAATTTCTACCTTAAGATTTTTGAGAAATCTCCATACTTATTTCCATAATGGTTATATTAGTTTAAAGTTCCCCTTTTCACCACAGGCATGTCACCATTTTTATTATTTGATTTCTGATGATTTTTATTTTTGACATAAAATGAAATATTAATGTTTAATAGTATTTTTCTTTTTCTTTTCTTTCTTTCTTTCTTTCTTTTTTTTTTTTTTTTTTTTTTTTTTTTTGTCTATTTTAGTTTACACTGGCATTGAGCTCACTTTGTAGTCCAGGCTGGTCTTGAACTCACAGTGCTCCTCCTGCCTCAGCTTCCCACGTGCTGGAATTAGAGGCATGTGCCACCATGCCCGGCTCAATAGTATTTTCTTAATGGCCAGAGACATTGAGCAATTTCTCATGTTTCTTGGCTATTCTTCTCCTGAGAAGTGTCCCTGTATTTCAGTTGTCCGTACTCTGGTTCGGTCTTTTACTGAGAGGAATGCTTTTTTTGAGCTCTTTTTTTGAGCTGTAGATTTTACTCTTCTGTCTGAGAAGCAGCTGGAAAAATCTTTTTCACATTCTGTGGACTGTCTCTTCATTCCTTTGTTTCCGTTGCTGTGCATAAGCATTTTAATTTAATATAATCGTGCTTGTTTATTCTTGCTCTTATTTCTTGTGTAATTGAAGTTCTGTTTAGAAAGCTCTCCCCTATACCAATTCAAGAGTTTTACCTATTTTTTTTATCTTCCAGGAGGTTAAATGTTTGTTTCAATATTGAGATCTTTGATCCACACTGATTTTAGCTGAGTACATGGTGAGAGATATGGGTCCAGCTCCAATCTGCATATGGCCAGCCAGTTTTCCCAGCACTATATGCTAATGAATCTATCCTTCTTCCAACTTACACCGTGACCCCTTCTGAATATCTTTAGCGTTGTTTTTGGATCCTCTGGGCTGTTCCACTGAGACATACATCTGTTTTTGTTAGTTTTGTAATAAGTTGAAGTCAAATACTGTGATGCCTCTTGCTTTGCTCATATTGCCTAGGATAGCTTTTGCTCTTCTAGGTCTGTTCTGATTCTATATGACTGTAGAATTGTTTTCTTTTGTTCTGCAAGGAATAGTGGAGGTGTTTTGATTGGGATTATGTGTGTTAAATCTATATATCAGTTTTGGAAATATGACCATTCTGACAATTCTGGTTCTGTTAATATATTAACAGAAGTATCTTTCCATTTTCTGATGTCCTCTTTAATCTCCTTTTCCAGATTACTATAGTTTTCACTGTAGAAGTCTTTCGCTTCATTTGTTAGGTTAATTCCTAGGTATTTAATTTTTTTTTGATGCTACTGTGAATACTGTTTTCTTTCTTTTTTAGTGAATTTGATTATTGACCTGCAGGAACCCTATTAATTTTGTGTGTTGAATTTCTAACTTGCTGCATTGCTGAATTCAGTTATTAATTCTAGGAGTCTTTTGGTAGAATTTTTGATCTTCTATGTAGAGGATTGAGTCATTTGCAAATAAAGATAATTTGATTTCTTCCTTTTGTATATGTATCTCTTATTCTTTTCTCTTGCCTGAGAGCTCTAGCTAATGTTTTGAGTACAGTGTTGAACAGAAGTGGTGGTAAGAGGCATCCTTGTCTTGTTCCTGATTTTAGAGAGTTAGATTTTAGTTTTTCCCATTTAATATGATGTTAGTTGTTGGTTTCTCATAGTTTGTATCAGATACAAATAAGGTTTTTCTGTACCTATTTTCTTCAGGCTTTTTAAAATCACGAATGGGTGTTGGATTTTGTCAAAAGTTTTGTCTACATCCATTGATACAAACATGTAGTATTTGTCCCACCTTCTGTTTATGTGATGTTTTATATTTACTAACTTGTGTATGTTGTCATCCTGGCAACCCTGGGATGAAACCCACTTGGTTATGATATATAATCCTTTTGATAATTCATTGCATTCTATTTACCAATATCTTGAGAATTTTTGTATCTGCGTTCATTAAGAGATTGGCATTTGATCTTCTTTATTAGCCAGGTCTTTGGTTTTGGAGTCAGAGTGATGCTGGCTTCCAGAAATGAGTTTGGAAGCACTCCTTTGCTTTGAATGTCATTGAACAGTCTGAGGAACACTGGTGGTGTAATGATCTTACAGGTCTTGTAGAATTCAGCAGTGAACTTATCATGTCCTGGGTTTTTCTTAGTACATTTTTTATTACTGTTTCAATTTTAATCTGTGTTACTGTTTGTTAAGAATTTTGACTTCTGGTTTAGTTTTAATAATTTATATCAGTCTAAGAATCTGTCTATTTCTTCCAAATTTTCCAGTTTGTTGGAATATAATTTTTCATAGTAGTTACTATCTTCCCTCCAGTCTCTCCTCATCTTTAAAGTCAGCAGTAATTCTAATGGGTTTACCTTTATACATGATTTTTTTTAAAAAAAAGATTAAGGTTAAAGAGAACATAACAACACAGGTCAGAACAGAACAATTTAAACAACATAGTGTTTCACCGCAAGATAACCCGACATAACAGTAGCTACCGTAGTGTCTCTTTCCTTGAAATATTTGAGTATATCTTCATACATTAGAGTATCAAACATAACAAGACAGTAACCTTTATACGTGACTTTTTTTTGTTGGACATTTGGAATTTTGACTGAAATGCCTCATTTTTCATCATATTTGATTGGTGTTGTGTAAACTTCACTTATCTGATAAGTTGAAGTATTTCTTCATACAGGGGAAATTTTCTATTATAATTTCACTAAATAATTTTTTATTGCATGCGTGCTGTCTTCTAGCTCCTAACTGCAGTTAGCCGTAGGTTGGTCTTCTTAGTATCACCTAGATGCTGTTGCATGAATTGCTTATCTTTATATTGGTTATATCGGCAATTTGTGGATTCTATACAATTTTTATATCCCATATTTCTATCTGATTCCTTTTGGTGAAGTCTATATCTTGAATAAATTTTTCATCCATGTTTTGAACCATTTTGATCAGCTCTTGCAATGGTTTGAAACATTTGTTTCTCTGATATTCACGTTGGTGATTTAGCATGATAAATCCTTAAGCTTTTGAGTCAGTTGCTCTTTGAATTCCCTACATTTCTTTACCTCTTTATTCAATTTATGAATTTCCACTACCTGGTGTTTCTTTTTCTCTATCTTGGTGCCCCCTAGATCTGCCTTGGGAGAATTGGAAAATCTTGGAACCTTTGGTTACTTTGTTTTCCAATGTTCTTGAAAAAGGAATATATATATATATATGTTGGTGTTGGTGTTGAAGGTTAAGGTCAAGTAGAATGAGGACATGCTGTTACTGATACAAAGTTTTTTTTAGTTAGAATCTCCCTTCTAGGAATATATTCACAGCTTTATTTGTTCAGTAATAGTGTTCACTCCTTAAACTATTTAAGTGGTTTGGACCATCACTGTGTTGTGAAGAGAGAATTACTAGTAATTATAACAGCGTCAACAGATTTGATCAGATATCCCCTTATACACGTTAAACCTTGTTGTTATACTACCCTTTATCGGTACAGCCTATACTATATTATACTGTCATTAGTAGTTACTCTGAGATCTGGAAGACAAGGGAAGAGATGGAGGAGTGTAAGTCCGTAGGAGAATTGGTAGATAGGAGAAATAATATTTGATTTTAAAAATTCAGTTGGGGTCAGATTCTGTTAGAGGTCTAGTGTAGTTGGAGTTAAGGGTTAATGTTGAGGGTTTTAAGAAGATATTGGTGGGGGAGGGGTGGGGTGAGTGCTGTGTCACTTGGGATTGAGGGAGGCTACAAAGTTGTAAGACCTCATCTATTTGCATGCAAGAGAAGACAAGGAGTCACATAAGATAGGGAAAAGCAAACATAAGAATGAAAAAGAAAGGACAAAAAGTTGATACAAGAAATGATGGGATGGATGACTGAGAGTAGATCATAGGGGGAAAAACTTGAAAAGATGAAATTTTAAAAGTGGGAGAAACAAGTAAGAAATAAAGTAATATTGCTACAGAAGCTAGAATGAAAGAAAAGGAATAGGAAGGAGAGGGATAACAGCTAAATTAAGGCAAAAAGAAGATGAAAAATGAAAGAAAAACAACATTCATTGGGGCTCCAGATCAAATATCTAACACGAGAACATACATGTACTCCACGCCACTGCCACGCTGTAAGGTTGACTGTCTACACAGTTCCCGTCTTTGTTGGAGATGGGGGTGCACACCTGAAATCCCAGCATTCAGGAGGCTGAGGAAGGAGAATCAAGGCCAGCCTGGGCCACATAAGCAAGTTCAAGGCCAGACTGCATTATATAGGGAGACCTTGTCTCAAAAATAAAAATAAGTTGAAAATGTAAAAACTATAACAAAGAAACAAAAATAGCTTCTTGTTTTAGCTGCATTCTGATTGCAGGCAGCCTCACAGTTTTTCTTTTCCCTTGGACTCAAATCCTAAGCAAAGCCAGTCTCAAAACCTAACTCCTGTCAGCCAGCAGGCAGAGCAGGGTGCAGTCCCTGAAAAGCTTGATTTAGACTTTTTACCCCCAAGCGTGTTGGTGGGCTTAGCTGGGGGCACTGGGTGGGCGCGTCCCGCATGCACAGTGGGCTCAGTGGGCAGATGCGCTGTCCACTTGTTCATCCTCTCACTACGCAGCGTCCAGGGACAGGAAGGGCAAAGCAGGCCTCCTTTGCCCAGCATGAGCACCCACCGGGGAGGTTCTGTAGAGCTGTAGCATTCCCCAGTGTTTGGAGGAAGGTGCTGAGAACTGGCCAGTGCAGGCAGCATCTCCAGGAACCCAGCACCTCTCACGATGACTGTTCCTAGAGGACCAAGGGAGTGGGTGGTGGAGGCCAGCCCCGGCAGTGCTGCTTCCCTTCTGCAGATATCCTGATTTGGGCTTCATCAATAGGTACCTTTCAGATTAATTTTCTGTTTCAGGGTGTAAGTCCCTCCCTCCTTTCAGAATACCTTTGTTTACACTGAATCTTCTCTGAGTAACTCTGAGGCAACTCCCTCTCTAGTCAATCATGTTGGAAGTGTCGTTGTTGATTCAGAAAGAGTAAAAGTGAGTCCTGGCTCATGCAGGTGTTTCAAAACTTCTCAAATTACCTTTCTCAAGCTATCTTCATATATAGAGACATGCAGGAGAGAAAGACTATTCGCCAGGCCTTGTTGTCAAGCTATTTAGATGGAATGTTGGCTGAGGGGGTAGCTTCATGCCCTTACATAGCATATATGAGACCTTGAGTTTGATTACCGTAACACCCCAAAAAGTGGGCTATGAATACTGCATACACTGTTCACCACCTTAGCATACTGATGGGCCACTCTTACAATCTTACCTTAGCAAACAACTCTAAATCTCTCCTGGTGCTCTGCTACCCCTTCCCCAAAAGAAAGAGGTCTCAAATTTAATTCCCTGAAGTCATCATTTTAAAACCTACAAACCCCCACCATCCCCTCCATTCACCCTACAGTATCTGCCATATCTTCTTCTCTGGCTATGGCTCCCAGTCCCAAGCAAAAACCTTTTAGAGTTCTCAGTGCTGAAGTTTTTTGATTGAGAAACCCACTCTCAGTGTTTCTCAAAAACCCCAGCCTGCTCTGAAATTCCAGAGCGGACCTAAGGCCAGTTTAAAGGTAGGGGCAAGAGCCACCTCCACAGCTCTATGCAACCTTTTGTCTTGTCCCCCAAAGAACAATGCTTTTAACCAGAAACTTTACAAAATCTGTCACCTAAGCATCACCTTCAGCTTTTCTTCTCTCATCCTCAGAAACATGGAATTTTCTAAACTCCAGCTAAACCTGCCCCCAGGAACAAGTGTCAGTACAGCTTTAGTCAACCCCAATCAGTGGAGCATTTCTTCTGCACCACCTACAAAAAAATAAAAAAATAAAAGAATACAAGTCCCTCAGACCAACACTAGCTCAAACCTAGTAGCATACTTTCCCAAATTCAAATGATTCATCTCCTGCATTCAGATTAAGGGTGACTTCAATTTTTCCTTTAAAAAACTTGGTTGACCTGCTTTTTATATACATCTTTGTAACACAAAGGCTCATTTATAACTTTGCTCAAAAGAAAAACAATACTTGCAGATGAGAATAGTATCTTTAACCTGAGATACATTAACAACATATACAACATGTCCATCCCTATCTTACCACCTGCTCTTTTCAGGATTTCATAAATTCTGAGGTCCCTTGTTAGCCAAGGTATGCTTCAGCAACTCTGCAGGGAAATTTAATCAAATGGAGCTGGCACTAGCTTTAAAGTGTAAAGACTTCTCACCTGACTCTAACCAGTTCATTGGAGGTTTCTGGTCCAAAGCCATGGGGAGCCTGTCCCCTAGACACTCCCAGCATGTTTGGCACAGGCATCTTCTCTCTCTGCCCAAACCTACGATTCTAGGTACCATCTCTTTGGTCTCTGGCTTTTTCCTCTCTTAATTGCGGTGCCCAGCTAAACTTCTCCATTCCTTACTGGATTTGTCTTCCTGCCCAACTCAGAACCCACAGCTCCCTGATCATAGAGTCACCTCAAACAGGAGGATCACCTCAAACAGGAGTGGCCAATGACAAGGCTCCAGGGGAGAGATGCTTCATCAGCCTTGACTTCAGAGCTCGTGTCAGGCTGACCCCTGAGCTGCATGTCCTTTGGTCCCTTTTCTGTTGCTATAACTGAACACCACACACTGGGTAAATTACAGGAGGAGAGCTTGTTTAGGTTACTGTCTTGGAAGCTAGAAGTGCAAGACCACAATGTCCATGTCTAGTGATGGCTTTTTGCTGCATCATAATATGGTGGAAGGCACCACCCTCAAGATCTCTTCTAATCCTATTCACTTTTCAAAAGACCCCATCTCCAAATACCATTAACATACGGGGTTGGGTTTCCAGTACATGAACTCTGAGGGACACATTCAAACCATAGCAGCCTGGATGTGCCCTAACAGTTCTTTATTCCTGTCACATATAACCTTCTAATTTCTGAAAAAGAGCAAGCCTTTAAAAGAAGCGTATCTGATTATGTCTTTTCTATACTTTCCTTAAAACTTCTCAGTGACTTTCTCCTATTATTGTTTAACATTTTTAACAGGGCCAACAAGATTTAAAAGCCCTAGCCTCCACCCATCCTTCCTCTGCTTTCACTTATCCATCAGCTACCCTGGCTTTAGGATTTTATTCAAAATATTTAGCCCATTGGCCTATCACTGGACTGGCATACACAGAGACTTACTGTACTTGACAGCTCACAGTTGTTTAAAAAAAAAAAGAAAATAGAAAGGAGAGATGGGAGGGGAGGGGAAGGGAGGAGAGGGGAGGGGAGGGGAGGGGAGGGGAGGGGAGGGGAGGAGAGGAGAGGAGAGGAGAGGAGAGGAGAGGAGAGGAGAGGAGAGGAGAGGAGAGGAGAGGAGAGGAGAGGAAAAAGGAAAGGAAAGAAGTTATATTGAGCAGA